>NC_090441.1:146065487-148565487 GCF_031143425.1 Pleurodeles waltl | reverse complement strand
ATAATTTAAAATAAAAAACGAAAACAAAATTTGAGCAAAACAAAATCAAATTTAATGGTCTTAAATGCAAAAGTAAAACGAACAAAAACAAACACAAAAAAGCAAAAGAAAATTAACAAACAGAATAACTCAAAATTCAAGGCAAGCAGAAAGTTTGTGGTTTGACCGTGGCAGCTCCTCCACAGTCATAATGTTGCGTTCGGACCACCACTAATGACCCCCATAGACTACACATTTCTAAATAGTAATCACATAATGTTTACAAAAACAATAAAATATAACATTTCATACCCAAAACAAATAACATCAATCTGATTTACTGTTCTGTAGCAGGGATGTATGATGGAACAACACATGCACTTACAACGCATGCCTTTACAACGCGGTAAGTACAATGCATGGTCATTATCGCCCATGTACTTACCACGAAATGTTTTTACAATACATATGCTTTTACCACAAATGTCTTCTACCACGAAAATTTCGTAGTTAAGGCATTTGCAGGGTAAAAACTAGAGGTAAGGATAACATACATTATTATTATTATATATATGTGTGTGTGTGTGTGTGTGTGTATATATATATATATATATATACATATACATGCAATATATATATATATGTATATATATATATATATACATATACATGTAATATATATAAATGTATACAATTATCTGACGTGTCTGCCAACGGTAGCGGTAATGCACGCACTGAACATGTCTTTCTTCTGTCGTCTTCCCCCTTTCTATGGTCTCCCTGTTCTTGTGTGCATTAGCATCGTCAGGCGGAGGAGCAGTGGCACCGGGAGCACGAGGGAGCTGCATCCCACATGGCCCTGGAGGGCGAGACTACGGACTAGGAGTTCACCAGTAGGACGGAGGGCGAGGGGAGCTCCACGGTGGGGACAGGAGCTGACACCAGCGACATTGACTCGTCCTCTGATGGGAACTCCCTTGTGGTGGTGGCAACATCTGTGCCCCCCGCATCTACAGGTACAGCCGCCACCCCCCCTGCCAGCACCGCCCTCCCAGCAGCCCCTCAGCCTTTGCCCTGTGCCAGCTCACCCAGGAGGGTGGGCATCACATTCGCCCCAGGCACCTCAGGGCCTGCCCCAGTCACCCCTGCTCCCCTCAGAGAGGAGGCCATTGACCTCCTCAGGTCCCTCACTGTTGGGCAGTCTACCATTTTGAATGCCATCCAGGGTGTCGAAAGGCAGTTGCAACAATCAAATGCATTCTTGGAGGGCATTCATTCTGGTCAGGCGGCCCTTCAGCGAGCTTTTCAGACTCTGGCCTCAGCACTGGTGGCAGCCATTGTCCCTGTCTCTAGCCTCCCCCTCCAACTTCCTCCACCCAGACCCAATCCCCTGTACCCCAGCCTATCCCAAGCACACCTTCAGACCAGCATGCACACACGTCAACACACAAGGGAAGCTCAGGCAAACAAATGCACCACACATCCCACAGGCACTCACGCAAGCATCACATACATGCAGACACACCAACAACCACTGCCTCCACTGTGTCCCCCTCCTCCTCGTCTCCCTCCTCCCTCCCAGTCTCGTCTACACTCACACCTGCATGCACTACATCTACAGCCACTACTGCCATCACCAGCACACCCACCACCACACCCCGCTCACGTGCAGTCACCACCCCCACTACCATTCACAAGCCCCCTGTGTCCTCTCCCAGTGTGTCTGTGACGCCACCTCCCAAGATACACAAACGCAGGCATACACCCACCCAACAGCCACCCACCTCACGACAGCCTCCAGCGCATGCACCTTCACCCAAAGTCAGCAAACGAACACCTCCTACAACCACAGCCTCTTCCTCCACTCCCAAACCCCCTCCAGCTACCCGTCCCAGTGTCTCCCAAAAACTTTTCCTGTCCAACCTTGACCTCTTTCCCACAACTCCCCCACCCCGTCCGTCTCCTAGGGCCCTACTCTCCAGGTCCCAACCTAGCACCTCAGCCACAACATCTCCGGGACCAGTGGTGCCTGTAGTCACCAGAATCTGGAGTGCACCGGCCACCAGGGCAGCCAGTGTGGCACGGAGCCACAGCACGGACAGTCAAGCACCAGAAGTTGGCCAGTGCCTGGCGGGAGAAGGGGAAGACTCCAGCCACCAAAGCCGCTCCCAGGGGTCCCGGTGGGAGTGTGGAGTCAGCTGCGACACCTTCCAAGGTGGGGAAGGGCCACAAGAAACCCAGAAAGTCTGGGAAGAGCAGCACGGCGAAGGAGACCGCCATCATCCCTGCTGCCCAGGAGGCCACCTCCATCATCCCGCTGCCCAGGAGGCCACCGCCATCATCTCTGCTGCCCAGGAGGCCACCGCCAGCACCTGCCCTGCTGCCCAGGAGCCATCGCCAGCACCTTCCCTGCTGCCCAGGAGGCCACCGCCAGCACAAGCCGCGCTGGGCTAGAGAGGACCGCCAGCACAAGCCCCACTGGGACAGAGAGGACCGTCAGCACAAGCCCCGCTGGGCTAGAGAGGACCGCCAGCACAAGCCCCGCTGGGCTAGAGAGGGCCGCCAGCACAAGCCCCACTAGGACATAGAGGACCGCCAACAGCTGAGTCACTGCAAAGGAGCCCGCTGCCTCAAGCACCGCTGAACAGGGCACCGCTGTTACAAGCACCTCTGAATAGGACACTGCCTCCTCAAGCACTGCTGAACAGGGCACCGCCACTACAAGCACCGCTGAACAGGGCACCGCCGTCACAAGCACAGCTGGCCCATGAGTGCCAAGGGCACTGATGCTACTGAGTCTGTCACAAGCAGGATGAAGCACTCTGGGCACAGAGCCCCCTCCAGAACCAATGGAGAGATACATTCACTACCTCTGTCCTTAGCAGGATGAAGCACTCTAGGCACCATGCCCCCTCCAAAACCAGTGGAGACTGTAATCCACTACCTCTGTCCTTAGCAGGATGAAGCACTCTAGGCACCATGCCCCCTCTAGAACCAGTAGGGACTGTCATCCACTACCTCTGTCCTTAGCAGGATGAAGCACTCTGGGCACAGAGCCCCCTCCAGAACCAGTGGAGAGATACATCCAATACCTCTGTCCCTAGCAGGATGAAGCACTCTAGGCACCATGCCCCCTCCAGAACCAGTGGAGACTGTCATCCAGTACCTCTGTCCTTAGCAGGATGAAGCACTCTGGGCACCATGCCCCCTCCAGAACCAGTAGAGACTGTCATCCACTACCTCTGTCCTCAGCAGGATGAAGTACTCTAGGCTCATGCCCCCTCCAGAACCAGTGGAGACTGTCATCCACTTGAGAGACTGTGGTTTTGCACTCCCCAGGATGGAACAGTGGGCAACCCACCCACTGTATAGATTTGAGAGACTGAAGCTGTGCACTCCCCAGGATTGAACAGTGGGCAAACCACCCACTGTATAGACTTGAGAGACTGTGGCTTTGCATTCCCCAGGATTGAACAGTGGGCAAACCGCCCACTGTATAGACTTGAGAGACTGTGGCTTTGCACTCCTCAGGATTGAACAGTGGGCATGTGGTCCCCTCGTGGATTTGGCGTTGTGCACTCAAGCAGATGAGGTGCCCCCCCTTTCCCTCCCCCTGAGGTGCTTGTTTTCTTGCTCTCTGATGCCCCTGCAGTGTTCGCTCCGTCATGGTTGAGGATCTTGTGTGGGCCTCGCCCATACTGTGTGGGCCCAGTGTTCCACGGACTTCATTAGAGCACTACCTGGACTACTAAGCTTGGTGTATATTTTGTTTATGGTGTATATATATATTTTTGCGTACTTGATTTTAATATATTACAATGGTTACACTAATTTCCTTTTGTCTTTGCATTCTTCTGGGGGGGGTTGGGGGGTGTAACTATAATGTATAAATATGTATTAGAGTGTGTGTTGTAGTGGGTGAGGGTGGAGGTGGGGGTGGGGGTGTTGCTTGTGTGTGTCCCTGTTTTTTCCCTCCCCCATCCCCTGTGTCGTAGGTGCAGTACTCACCGTTGTCTTCGCCGCCGGCATTTGTGCTCCTGGTAGAGGAGCAAGAAGATGAGGGATGTCAGGATGTGCAGCTCGTGTTCCATGGCGCCCGGATTCCTCGTGGGGTGTGTAGAGGTCAGCGTTTTCCCTTCGAAGTCCTGTTTCCGCCGTGTTTTTGTCCGCAGTGATTCCGCCCCGGAAAAGGTGGCAGATTGGTTGGTTGTGATACTGTGGGCGGTACTTTGTCTTCCGTCTGTCTGTTGGCGGTGACCGCCAAGCTGTTTGTCTGCACCGCCGTGGCGGTAGGAGTGCTAAAGTGGCTGTCTTTGTTGTCGGTTTCCGCCACGGTCGTAATTCCAATTTGTTTACCGCTGGCCTGTTGGCAGTCTTACCGCCGCTTTAATACCGTCTGCCAGGGTTGTAATGACCACCTATATATTGATATATATGTATATATATATATATATATCACTCAACCTACTTAATACTTACCTGTACGTACCTTTAAGACCTCTACCTCGCATACACCTTTACCATTCATGCCTTTACAATGAAATTTGTTGTAAATGCATGCGTGGTAAAGGTATATTTGGTGGTAAAGGCATGTGTGGTAAAGCCATGCGTGTTAAACACATATGCATTGTAAATGCATCGTGGTAAATGCATTTCATTCCCCTGTAGCAGCAGATCTTGCTGTATCCGCGTAGTCAAAAATAAAAATCAACCCAAAAAATTGATAAATACAATGCAAAATCCCCCAAAAATTAGAAATTGAAACTAACCCAATAGAGATCCCTCAAAGCAATATAAAGTATCTAGGAACCAGAAAACGCCCCCAAAAGTGACAAAAAAATGAAATACTTGAGGAAACACAAAAAAAGGAAATCAAATTTAAAAATATTGGTTCATTATAAACCAAAAGAGATTTCTTTACAAATAGGTATATCTCAATGCCCAGAGGGTGAGTTCATAGACAAAAACCTGCAAAGTAAAACAGAAAACCCTGTCAAAAACAACACTGCATTCCCAAACAATACATGTACATTTCACTTAGCCATCATAAAATAAGTATCATAACACAATATAACATTACATAATAATAAATTACTAAGGGCCTGATTGCTGCAGCAAAGGTCATCCCGCCGCAATGTTGGCGATTCAACCACCGTATTACAATGCATGAGATTACATAGACAAGAGATAACTGTGGTCCCAGTGATACTGCCAGCAAATCTAGACTGCGGTGTTGGCATGATAGGCCAATGCATCTGTCGTAGGGCGAACCACCAGTGCAATCACTGGTCCAATTATGAGGTGGTGTCTGCTGAAATGTCTGTGGGGATCCAACCACCACTTGTGAGCAGGCAGAAAGGGAGGCATAAAAGGCTAAAACTCACTCAGCTTCACACATCTGGTGCTGTCATGGAGCCGATCGTACATGTACTTCCGTTGCTTTTGCTGCTAGATCATGCCCAAAACCGATGCCGTCATGGATGCAACTGACAGTGAGCCAAACACCCTTTACCAACAACTGCACAGTAAATCAATGCCCCGCCATGGACCTGCCATTAGGTACATGGTCCAACCACATTTTGTGTGCCCCTGTTCGGAGTTGTACTCAACGTATGACCCAATCACAGCCCTGTGATGCCACCTTTGGCCAGGTCACTAACACTGCAAAGGCACACTCTTCTGAATTCTAAATGTGTGCACAAACAATATTCTGGAAAAGTGATGTATCCATAACATTTTGTCACACAACAGCAACTCATCATCAATATACCATCTACAAATCTATGTGACACCCTCACATTGTTCACATGGGATATAAAAGATAAATTTGTATGGATGTGTCATGAAATTGAATCCCACCTTCTCTGCTTAACCTCTGTTATGGACTTCCACATATTACCCACATTTCAAGATAATGCAAGTTAAATGGGATGCAAAATAATCAGAGAGAGAAACATTAAAACATCAAAAGGCAAAGAATCCCTGCAGAATACGAATGCCTCTACAAGGGGGACCTCTGGAAGACTGGTGCCCTGTGACACATACCTCTGCACATCCCTCAAAACCACTATCTGCAAATGTACTGTGGCTTGATCTATATCAGGAACAACCAATAGTTTAACCAAGTGTTATGCATATGTGAGAAATGTGTAAGTGCAAGTCATAAAAGCAAATGCACCAATAACAGCTGGGGTACCACTTTTAGTTAAAGTAGGTGTAAGGTATACACATGAAAATGGGCACATGTCCATTAAAATGTATACAAAGGAACAACAAATAAACACCCTCCATGTATGAACAAACAAGTCTCTATCTTGTATACATTATACAAATATCTAACCTACATCATAGGGAGAAAGGGAACTTAGATATTGACATTGGCCACAAAAAAAAAAATACTTACCATAAGAAATACCACCCAATGCAATGTCAGCCCCAGCAAGATCACATCACACATATCCATCCATTGTACATTTCCGCTTGTCCTCTGTGACTCCAGCACTGGTTCCAGGGTCAGATCATATCAGCCACATCAAATGGATAATAAATCAGGGTGAAACAAACACAACTATAGTCATACTTCCCAAAGTATCCAAGAATATCCACATTGTAGATAGGTAATGGCTGGACTAAAGTATAGGAAAACTAGCAAACTTTTTTTTAATTTAAAACAAACAAATACATGTATGTAGGGCCAATGGCCAGCCCAACAGTAATATAGGTTGTCCAGCACACTGCTGTGCCACTGAACTTGCCTCTCAGAACACTGTTGTGGGAACCGCACTAGGAAGGGGCATCTAGTGGGCAGTTCAGGCACCTCAATTATGTCCTGGGGGGTGGTTTTGAGATGGGTGGGTTTGGTTTGGGGAGGGGTCGGCTTCGGTTTGAGAGGGGGTCCTTTCTTTGGGTTTCTTAGGGGTATGGCTGGGTTCAGTTGGTGGGGGATCAGATATCACAGGGGAGGACTTGGATGTGGAATGGTGTGTGGCTGTGGTCTCTTTGACTTTGGGAGAGGGGTGGTTTTAACAGGGGTAAGGGCAAGGCTAGAGCCTGAAAAGATCTCTGTATGGCAGACATGGAACTGTTCGTACCTTCCAGGTAGGGCACCATCTGTTGCAGATGGCTGCCCTGCACCTGGATGGTGTTCAGTAGTGCCGTCTGACAAACAGAGATGTTTCTCCATAGGTCAATACCTTTCCCACTCAGGACAGCAGGGGGAATAAGGGGAAGAGGCTGAGGTGCCTGGAGCAAAGGAGACAGCTCTCCTTTTGGGTGCTGGGCCCGGCCAAACGGGTGGGGAGCAATAGGGAGGGTGGAGACGGTAGTGGGGGTGGCAGACAAGGATGGTGTAGGAACTGGTCCTGCATGTCCCATCACCACTAGGGAGTGTCCACTGGAGGTGGAGTCAGACGACTATGATGTTGAGTCAGTGTCCTCCGTGACACTCCCCTTACCCTCTGGGCCACTGGGTCCCTCCGTGCCTGTGGTGTCCCGACCAAAGGTCCCCTGGCCAGCTGCTTTCCCACAGATGGTGGTCCTATCTCCTCCGCTTGCTTGGGATGATGCTGAAATGACAAATACTAAAAGGTTTATTGCATGTGCCAGAATACACTTGACCAACTGTAAGGATCACAGAACATTACTATAATGTACAGTAGAACCCAGCTACAAAGGTCACCAAAGTGGCTTCAACATTTGCAAGGCCACATGCATGCATGCTACATGAACTGTAAACAGTTGCCCACTGTAAAGTCAGAATCACACACAACTCCAATTGCATTATTGAAGCTGTGCAGTCACACACCTCCAGTTGCATTAGTGAAGTTGTGAAGTCACAATACCTATGTATAAAGTAGGAAACCCTGTCCCCTTGAATGGATTGGGTCTTGTAGCATACCTCAGTAACCTATTGTCATCATAATTTGGCAACGCAAAATGTATTCCTACTGATTCCATACAAGACCCTGCAATCTGCAAATGTTCATATACTTCATGCCACATCATGATGAAATGACGGTTAACTAGTACAGCTATGTTGCAGCAAAAAGTACAGAAGCTGGAAGAAGGTGACATGGAAAAACTTGTGTCATACTGTAGAAACTTCCCAATTGCAACTACCTAATATGTGCATTGTAAAAATAGTGTAATGAATTAAATACTGGAGGAGCCAAAATGGTGGGCGAGACGGACACTTTAACGAGAGCTCTGACTCTGGCCCATGAACAATATCCTGTAGGGCGCTCCCGGACCGGCGAATAGTGCATATATGCAATGAAATTTGGCCCAAGGACTCAGCTGCTTCCAAGGGCTGAGTGGCGCAACGAGCTGTGACGCGGTGATCGGGCCAGAGCGCGGGCCGTGAGGGAGCCGGCGGCCACGGCATCGTGGTCTCTCCACAAAGGCCCGTGGAGTCTGAGATGGCATAGGCGTTGCCGATGGGCCTGGCCGAGAGGAACCGAAGCACGGTGAGAGGGGTGTCCCGGAGGGGGTCTCCCGATTGTGGGGGTCGGCGCTGAGTGCGGCCTGCTCTCCTTCCCCCCATCTCGCCCTGAGTGTCGGTGATTTCCGCTCCCCCCCTATGCCTGCTGCCGGGCAGGGCACCCCGGACGCCGAACGTCGACCTTGTGGGAGGTTGTGAAGAGCTCCAGGAATACGCGCCGTCCCGCACGGATCCGCTGGCAAAACGAGGGAGGAGCAGGCGGGGCAGCGAGACATGCGGGCTCCGACGCGGGCGTGAGAGAGCCGCACCACAAAAGGAAAATACCTGCCCGGGCCCGGCGGTGTTGCACGGGTGGCGGAAAGGCAGCTGCAGACTGCCGCTGGAGGACCTCTTCCCCCACTGCCAACGGGGACTATAATAATAACCACACGGGACCAGAGAGGGGGGCGAGAGGCTGGGTGAGTCTGGAGCCCTCCCCACCCCCTTCTCCAGCTGTACTTCATTCTGCGCCATTACCATCTAGGTCTCCCCCCACCCCCGTTAGGGGTTAGGGGAACACGCACTCACAAGGAACGGAGAGGGCCGGTCACATGACCCGAGGCAGGCCACTCAATACCTGGAGGTGCCGCTGGATATGGGGGCGCTCGTGCCGGGCCCCGCCGCAGGCCTTCTCGCACAGGGAGGGCCGTAAACAGATTTGACTGAGCCACAGGGAGAAACCCCACTCTGCGGAGCGTGAGCGCATTAATAGCGGAATCCATCCACCAAGCAGCGCACTGCCACGCGGCTCCGCTCCTTGCAAGTCGACCAACAGTAATGCATCATGGCCGGGAGAACCAAATCCGTGAAAAATCAAGACCGACTCACACAAGGACAGGCACCAAGCGATCAACAGCTAGTATCAACTCTACAATCATTGGAAAGCACACTCCAAGCCCACTCTACACAATTTGAAAAAGTATTACAGGCGATTATGGACACTAAAACCTTCTTTGGAAAATAGGATAGACAGAGATTCACAAGACTTGAACTTACTCAGAGTGGACCACCGCAATTTGGCGGAGAGAGTGAAATCAGCGGAAGTGGTGCTAAATGAATTGAACCCATAGGTTTCGCACAACCAAAAACAAATTCACCGGCTGGATGCAGAGGTGAAGATTTGATGGCGACGTGCTGAAGAAGCAGAAGGTAGATCCCGGTGAAACAACCTACGCTTTTTAGGATTTCCCGAAAAACTAACAGAGCAGAATACGGAAATATTCTTAGAACAATGGCTGATCAAGGAGGTGCTAAATGGGGCCCCATCGAAGTTCTTCTCTGTGGAAAGGGCACACAGAGTCCCGGGGAGGCCCCTGGCCCCGGGACAACCACTTAGACCGCTGATAGCAAGATTCTTAAACTACAGAGACTGCGATCTAATATTACAGCAGTTCTGCAGCAAAGGCCCAATTCAACATGAGGATTCAGTAGTTAATGCCTACCCAGACTTTACCCAGGAGGTACAGAGACAACGCAACTCCTATGTAAAAATTAAACAACGCCTCCGCAAGCATAATATTAAATACGCATTGCTGTTCCCTGCCAGGATGCCTGGATGTGGCTGCACGCCAAAGGTCTTGCACGATCCCAAGCTGGAACGGACGAAGCAGAGGAATGGCTCACTTCTCCTGTGCGGACGCGCTCCAAGAAAAGAACCAAAGGACAACCCAGTGAAAAACAGGCAGCAGAAGAAAGGGTAAAAGCCTTGAAAGAAACTCCTCTACACACGCAAAATTCCTTTGAGGCCCTCGGGAGATCCCTGCAGACAGCCCGGAATCTGATTCGGCCAGCTCAGACTCCACGATAACAGAAGTATTAAAGGGCCCGAAGATCACCCCCAGATCCGTGGACGCACTGTAGACAAAGGACACCAGCTGTTTCCCCCCGAAATGAGCAACAAACTTGAAGTGTGGCACAGACCATCTACGCGTGTTTCCAATTGGAGGAAGACATAGTCGCTGACTACGAGTATCTTTTGAACTACTCATCCCCCCTTACAGAAAACATTGTTTAATGTCATTGATTATGTGCTCAGTGAGGGGTAAACAACCCGGGAGCGCCCAGATGTACATGCAGACCATGCCTGCGGAAGGATGTGAGCCCTGTACGTGAGCCACATCTGGTTGCCAACATAGCTCCCCCACAGGTATTCACATGGATACAAGTTTTATTAAGTAGTAGTGAGTTGAGTAGTTTAACACGAGTTCATAGTTTACTGTGGGGTTTAATTAGGGTGGGAGGAGAGGGGTGATAGATAGGTTGTGCTCAAAAGGTCAATCCGAAACACAGGAAACACTGCTAGGGCTGATAGCCTTACCTACATACCAGGTAGGGATGGGAGGGATTCGGGCGGGTATTGACACCAGGATTGCACCATAAGCAGGTGCTTTACACAATTCTATATGGTGCAAAACGTAAACCCTTCAACGCATCAATATGAAATAATTAAGTGGAATGTGAGAGGTCTAGGTGCACCAAGCAAAAGATCCCGGGTATATGCATGCCTTAGACGCCAGGGCGCACACATCGCCATTCTCCAAGAGACACACTGTTTGGAGCCAGACTTACAGGAGTTACGTGAGAGATGGGGTGGACAGGTGGTAGGCACAACGTACTCGGCTTTTGCTAGAGGAGTTTTGATAAGGATAGCAGGTGGTGTCCCCTTTGTCCAAACCTCACATAGAATAGACCAGGGTGGCAGATATGTGATAATAGAGGGGCAACTAGATGGGAAACAATTGTCAATAATTGGCGTCTAAGCCCCCAATAGTGCGATAGTTGAATTCCTGGGCACACTCACTCCAGCATTATTAGTAAACCCCGCAGCCCCATCCATTTGGAGCACACCGAATGCAGAATTAGATAGGTCAAACATAACCCCGAAAGCAAAACTAAATAGAACCGCTAGAAGCCCCTTGCTAGCATGGTCGGGCGACATGAGAATATGTGACTTATGGCGCACGAAGCACCCGCAGCAGGGGGAATACTCATTCTATTCAATACCCCACAAAGTACACACAAGAATAGATATAATATGGGGGTCCTGGGATATATGCAAACTGATAACTAAGTCAGAATACCTGTCCAAAACACTATTGGATCACTCGCCACTTAGAATAACACTGAACTGGGGCAGGAGACGCTCGGAGATTCCCACCTGTCGAATGAAGGTGGAGGCTCTCCAGGATCAGGCGTTCACAGATGGATTAAACACAATAGTGAGACAGTATTGGGAAATCAATAAAGACTCCACCGGTTCCAGAGCGTTAGAATGGGAGGCGTACAAGGTTGTAGTTAGAGGGCACTGTATCTCAACCATCTGGGGAGTGAGGCGCACTTTACATGCGGAGGTCAACAAATTAGAAAAGGAACTGAGAGCAACCGAAATAGCAGTGGCACGAAATGAGACTCCCTACACTGTGCTAAAAGAGGCGCAAACAAAATATAACGAACGTCAACATGATCACAAATATCATTTAATGCGTCTACACACAGATCGAGCAGGCTGCTGGCTGCTGGCGTGGTTCCTTCGTGAGAACCGCCAGCAGTCCCCCATAGGGACCATAACGGGAGATGCAGGCAAAATGGCCACCACACAAGAAGAGATCAATGGGGCATTTAGGGAATACTACACAAATCTCTACACCAAACGTACAACATGCACACCCCAACAACTTGAGTCCTTTCTGGCGGACTCACCACTGGCGCAACTATCGCAGGCAGACAGGGAGTTACTGGAGGCTCCTCTGAAAATGGAGGAAATAGACTTGGCAGTAGCGCAGATGCCCAGGAGTAAAGCCCCAGGAACAGATGGCCTTCCAATAGGATATTACTCCACTTATTCAACACATTTAAAGCCCCACTTGATGAAAGTGTTTGTGGAGGCATGGACCAGTAACACTCTGCCTCCAACACAAAGAGAGGCAATGATAGTGGTCCTTCCCAAACAAGGATGCGACCCCACAGACGTCAAATCCTATAGGCCACTATCGCTCCTGAATTTAGATTGTAAAATACTAGGCAAAATCTTGGCTAACAGGTTAGCTCCTATCATACATACCCTGATACGCGAGGACCAAAATGGATTCATCCCAAAACGTAACACTTTTCTAGATATCCGTAGACTGCTGGGTGTCATGGGAGATACCCCCCCGGAAGCACATGATGGGATGGTACTATCATTAGATATCAAGAAGGCATTCGACACACTAGGGCGGGACTTCCTATTTGCCACTTTGCAGAGTATGGGAATCGGACCTAACTACATACAATGGGTACAGACACTGTATGCCAAGCCACAAGCCAGGGTGAAAACGGGAGGGGTTATATCCGAGA
This sequence comes from Pleurodeles waltl, assembly GCF_031143425.1. Classification (NCBI taxonomy): domain Eukaryota; kingdom Metazoa; phylum Chordata; class Amphibia; order Caudata; family Salamandridae; genus Pleurodeles; species Pleurodeles waltl. Next base: position 148,552,694 of record NC_090441.1, on the reverse strand, counting down.
GTTTTCCAATTGCCAAAGGCATTAGGCAGGGATGTCCCCTATCTCCCTTATTGTTCGCCATATCGATGGAACCACTGGCTACCCAAATACGTGCTATGAAAGATAGGTGGGGAGTAGCCAGAAATGGGCTATACCACATTATATCACTGCATGCAGATGACGCCCTAATATATGTGCGGAAAGGAAACGAGGCAATACCCTCAGTAATGTCACTCCTGACCGAATACGGGGAACTATCTGGCCTGGTGGTAAACTGGGATAAATCGTGTGTATTTCTGCTAACTAGATGGTCTCTGGCAAGAAAAGAGAATGCCTGAAATGGTGCTTTGATACGTTCAAATACTTGGGGGTCCATATATATCATAGAAATGAGGATCTTAGAGACGGGAACCTGGGGAGAGCACTAGCTTCTATGAAGGGGTCACTGCGGTTCTGGACCAAACTTCCATTGTCACCCCTGGGCAGAGTGGCGGTGGCAAACATGTTGTTACTACCTCAGTTGCTATATTACTTTGCGGCACTACCACTCTGGGTCCCCAGGAGCTTCTTCCGAGACCTGAACGCAGTCTTACTGCAGCTTATATGGGGTGGGGGTAGAACGCGAGTCGCACTCACCAAACTGCAGCGCCCAATCAGTGGGGGAGGGCTGGGCGCTCCCAATTTCGAACTTTATTACGCTGCCGTACAGTTACAGTGGATACTGAACTGGATGCACAGACCAACACGTGGGGAATCCGCATGGCTACTGGTGCGATTACATGGAGTACACGTGTTCACATGGCTAACAAATAAAACACCCAAAGGTGCACCTGATTATCCGTTAATGGCAGTGGCACAATCATGTTGGCAGAAGTACATACAAAAAGGCTATAAGGCACTCCCCTATTCGCCGCTCCTCCCACTGGGATTGATTCCAGGATGGGTTAACGTGGTGGGGTCGCACTCACTCACGACCTGGACGGAGGCGGGTATAATATCGGTAGGGGACTGTTTTGAAGAGGGGAAACTGATGTCATTTGAATCCATACAAGCCCTCACAGCAGTGAATCCCGGGCAATTTTTGGCCTACTACGCCATATGCCACATAATCAAAAAGACATGGGCGGCTGGAAACCTGGAACCTCCAATTTCCCCACACTACATCACATGCTGCAATTCGATAATCAAATAAAAGTAGTGACAAATTTGTACAAAATCCTGAATAAACCCCCGAACTCAATTTGGAGAGGGTAAGGGATAGATGGAACGCAGTCCTGCCAGACCCGGTACCACAAGCGGATTGGCCGAAAGCCCTTTATCACACTCGGCGGTATCGAGAAATCCCAGGTTTCGATATACACAATTTAATTATACACACCAAACATACCTATCTCCAGCCAGGATTAATCCAATGTTTCCTGAATCGGCATCTACCTGCCCACGGTGTGATGCCCCACTGGCACACTTTTATCATATGGTTTGGGAGTGCGCACAGATACACAGTGAGTGGAGAGGAGTTGTAGAAGAGGTTTCAGAAATGATGGGTCTTGCACTTGCAGTGGACCCTAAATCCAGCTTGTTAGGGATGAGAACTAGAGAAAAGAAACACAGGCATCTACATAAGTTTGCAGACCTAGCACATGTGATGTACAAAAGGCTGATTGCTATGAACTGGAATGCGTCCAAAGCACCCGATCTGAAATCCTGGCATTCTCTTACACTGCGCTGGACCCGCACAGAATTCCAGGTGTAAGTAAATTAGCACCACACAGGATGTGAAACCTGGGAAATGTTAGTAGCCAGATTAGAAGCTAGAAATGATGAGAGGCCACCATGAACTAGACAATGACACAGCTTTGGTGCTAACCCAGTTAGAGTTCAATCAGTTTCAACATAATTAAACAAATGGGCGAGACACACCACCTGGTATGTGTGGGTACCTACTTCTGCACCTCACAAGCTGATGTCACCCACAGCGACCAACAAGTGATGAACGCACAAGCAGAACACGCATAACAAATACCACCATGTCACACCTAGTAAACAGACATCAGCTTGGTATCCCTCCCTCCAACACAAACAACAAGAACTATCAGGGAATAAGATAACCAGGTGCTCAGATGTGGGGCCACCAAATGCTAAACTGCAAGATCCCTCAACCATGTACAGCAGACAAATACATATTGAATGTTATAATAAGACCTAAGTTATTATTTTTTGTTTTGTGTGAATGTAAAAGTTATATCAGATCTACTAAATCCTACCAATGTAAACACATATTTATGCTGCATGGATCTGTAATTAAAACTCAATAATTTTTTTTTTTAAATGAATGAAATACTAATGTAGCTTCACAACATAACACATGTCGCACTAAAGAATACACTGGAGACAATCTGATCAAAATGTCTGGGAGATTTGCCCACAAATATCCACAGCACAATGAATCAGTTAGGCCTAGGCAAATCACCAGTTGAGATTGGCACTGGTGAGTACTCCATTGTAACATTGTATAACTAAAAAGCCAATAGTCCGATGAATGTTGCTGAGGCTCACAGAAACTCCATTACCTGAAGATGTAGTTTAATCTGTTTCATAATGGGGAGGAATATCACTGTACCTAATTTTCATGCACGCACAAATTCCAATGTATTACTGCGTATACGCACTCACATATGATTCACACATTTCTGCATGTCACTCCCTGATGCATATCAACAGTCAGTTAATGGTTCTTCGCCAATAAACATGTGCAAATCATTAAGCTTAATAATTCCACATCAGTGGCATGGAAATGCACATTGCGAATTAGTACTGTAGATCTACCTGTCATGTCCCCCATTGAATCAACAACTGGACATGACAAATTACATTGAGTAATGGATTAGGGCATGTGTGCCCCACCAACTAATGTTGACACACTCCTGTCTGTGATAACACATGAACTGTATACCCTGCACATACAACTATTTTCCAATTAACTCTTGCATGCACACATATGTGATGGAATCAGACATCATTCCCTGAAGACAGGTTGATCATGTGGAAACAGTAGTGTAAATGATACTACTAAAGTGAAAGGTACTCATGTAGGCACCAATACTGTTGGCAACAGTGATGTTAGCCAACCCATGCAACTGTACATTCCCCACTTACCAAGGGAAATTATTGCTCAGTAACTGCACCCAAAGCGCACTATATGACAGTCATGAGGTATTAACAGTTATGACACACTGAAGATAAGTGGCCTGTCGGGTACAATTGTCACCCACAACATAAACAACATGAGTTGATTTATCACTGTTCTCAGCCATCTACTCAACAGAGCATATTGGTAGTGGACTGGACTCTTTTGTGTACCTGGCCATTTGGACAATAGGCAAGGCATATCAGCATGCACCTACTACCAGACCTACACAAACATCAATTCCTCTTGTGCATTGCACATGGGCCACTTTCAATATTCGGGGGGAGACAGCTGCTTCTAACACATAAAGGTGACAACGTTACATGCATGAATCTGTCCAGGACTCACCCCCTTCTAGCTGCTGTGATTCCCTCAAACGCCCATCAAGGTCAAGGTAGGCCACTGCCAGTATGCTGGCCATTAGGTAGGCCAGGGTCTGGCACACACTATGCCCACATTGGGAGGGCAGCCACAGCTGGACCTCTGTAATCTTTCAGGCTCAGAGTCTCAGGTCCTGCCAACGTTTCCAACAATGGACACTTCATCGGTGATAGACCCCCCAGGGACTGCACCTTCCGGGTGATGGCTTTCCAAGTGGCTTGCTTCTGATGGGCATTGGCCTGTATGGATACAGTAGACAAATGAAGAGATCATAATTGCATAATTTAGGATATCTGTTTGGTTAAGACACATTTTGTAGACACCTAGCACAAGCATTTCCGATTTGTTAATACACTCTGGCCCTCATTACGACCCTGGCGGTCGGTGGTAAAACGGCAGTACGACCGCAAACAGGCAGGCGAAAAAAAAATGGATTTATGACTGCGGCGGTTACCGCCGCGTACATCCGCCACTTCACCATTCCGACCGCCATGGCGGTGATGACCGCTGGGCTGGAGATTTCGGTCTCTAGCCCGGTGGCCATCACTAGACCGCCAACGGTATCAGGACCCTGCATACCGCCATGGATTTTGGGTGATTGGGAACCGCCATGAGATCCATGGCGGAATTCCTTCCCTGGCACTGATAGGGGTCACCCTCACCCCGCTACCCCCCACGAGTCCTCCCCCCACATCCCTGCCCCCCTTTTGCCCCCCAAAGGTGGCACAAACCCTCCTCCCTACCCTCATGCCAACATGCACATATACACATATACCCCTACACGCACACACCCCCAACATGCACATACATGAACCCCTACACGCACACATACATCACGACAACACATACCAGCACACATACAAACAGACATGCACACCGACCGACCTGCACACATTTCCCACACACACAGCACCCCCGCACGCATACACGCACTCACACACCCCCTCTACACACTCACACGCATACCCCCATGCACGTACACAACACACATCACCCCCTCACCCCTTCCCCTAATGGACGATCAACTTACCTTGTCCGTTGGCCCTCCGGGTGGGGACGGGATCCATGGGGCAGCTCCGCCACCAGCACACCGTCACCAGAACACCGCCACACCGAATCATGGGACGTGATTCTGTGGGCGGTGTTCTGTTGACGTGGCGGTGGAGGTTTAGCAGCCTCCACTTTCTCGCCGACCACCAGTATGGCTGCTGGCGGCTTTCCATATGGAAAAGGATGGAGGGCTGCCAGTGGTCATAATACGCAGCGCGGAAGACCGCCACCACTTGCGGTCTTCAGCACGGCGGTACCTCAGCGGTCCTGCAAAAAGACCCCCGAGGTCGTAATGAGGGCCTCTCTGTGGTACTTGCACATGCTAATAAGTACAGGGACACTCACACACACTTTTGTAGTCATCTGCTGACTATACCCAACCCTGATTATGACCTGGTTAGGGCCAACCAACATGTACTGTGATGTGAGCCACTATGAAACACAGCACACCATTGTGACTTTCTGAAGGGTAAACTACTTGTACATGACTGTATATGCACATTTACATCCAGGCACATTGAGGTGTTGCATATGTTCTATACAGGCTACTACCGTAGTCTAGACTACACCCTAAGACTTAGGTCACAATGAAAGGGCTGGCATGAGTGACACAGATATTCCTCACTGTGGATGTGTGAACATGTGGATAACATAATGGAATCTAATGCTACATTGGATTGAGTTTGTGTGGTATATATTGGTATCACAGGACGCACCTTTTACACTATGTGGCACTCTTACAGAGATGACATTCAACATACAAATGTATATTTGATCTTATTGGTTCAATGTAACAAAGCTAGTGATTTGCATGTAATCATCTCTCCAGAGCCAACCAACTATCTGCACTGTATGTTTGTCACTTGTGCAAGAGGCCAGTACAGTGCAAACATGACTTAGAGAAAAGTGACAACATACCTGTGGGAGTAAAGGGCCTGTCAGTAGTAAATGTCATCCATTGACAATGTGGGTCAATGTACAGTTGTAGGAGGTCAGGGACTTACCTCAGTCACTATTGCAAATGTAGGCAATGTAAAAGCATTCAGACCTACTATTAGTTCTGAAGACTCATTTTGGGAACATCCAAGGATCTGCAGGTCTACAGGGAATTTACCACAGTAACTCTGCCCCAGCATGGGCCATGACTCCTAATGGGAAAAGCTTTGACAGGCCTTGCTATCTGCAGGATGGGCATGCTGAATCAACATGATCATCACATTTCCATCACTTCAATACATAACAGTACGTCTTGTGGCCATCCTATATATGAACTCAAGGTTGTGTGGCACACTGAAGGGGTCAGTGAGGTTTAGCAAGCTGTCAGACAACAATTTGCCAAGGCCTGATCTGGGCTGAGTGATATATGGGACTGTACACATTGCTAGCATCCTTCTCAGCTGCTTCTAACTGTATATGTATACAGCTCATGCTGTAATGCAAGTACATTTATTTTTTCATTTGCAATCATCTGATCATCATATATATCAGTGTTACCCTGAAAAGTTTACATGCATAGACATGTGAATGCGACAGAAGGAGGATCTAGGGCTTTTCACACATCGCACAACACAATGGGGATTTGAAATACACAAAGTACTGGGCTCCACAATCCATGACATGTACATCCTATGTATAACCACAAAATGTAACAGTCATCCAAAAATAAATCTGGGACTCAGGCACATTGTAGCCTGTGAGAAAGGAAAGGATGAGAAAAATATGTATGTGAGATAGTTACCTGTTCCTCTGGTGAGCTACAGAGATGAACATACAGGGGAAGGACCTCATCAACAAATTTCTGTGGCTCCTGTGGAGGGAAGGCAGGGGCCCTTTCACCTGCTTGGCCTGGCATGATTGCACACAACAGCTACAGTGGTCAAGGTGTTGATGGCAGCAGTGTCAGGAGGCAAGTGAGTTATTTTTCAGACCATGGTGTACATGTGAGCCACTTACGCAGTCATCACTGTAGATGGCCACAGCCATTGGTCTGCAACCGTTACAGTCAACGTTAGCCTATAACTGGGACCAGCGTGGATGAAACCACCCACTGCGTGGTCTACTCCGCCAATGGCAACAGCTTCCAAAAGTCCAATATACAAGGTCAGGCATCTGCAATTTTAGCAGTTGAAAGTACAGTATTGCTGACTAGTAAATATGTCACTACCACTACAAATGAGTTGTAACATGTACACATATGTAATACTCTATTGATGTGTAATTTCTAGTACACAGTCATCAGTGTAGTGCGTTACTGGCCATAAATACCATATAACCACAGTGCACTGTACACCATCTGTGATGTTATTTTGGGAGGGGAAAACATATTTTTCTATGAGAAGGTGCACATAAGAACCATATAGGTGTATGATGTGCACATATATGTAGTAGACATGAGTAGACAACAATGGGAAATATAGCAGGATCTTGGGGAGTAGACAATTGAAATGTAAAATGTGTGTAAAAGTTTTTCAGCCAGTAATGTTTTGTGACATCACTTTTGTCTTACTCATCATACATGTAGCTCTGGACACTTTGACTGATGCACCTATTTATTTGATTCCACACATAGGTACCCTGGGAGAGGGAGAAGATAACAACCTCCAGTCTGCCGTACATTTCCAGACCTTCAGAACATAGAAGAAAGGGATGTGATAAAACAGTTTCGTCTGAATAGACATACTATACAAGATCTATCTTGTCAGTTGAAGCCAGATCTCATGCCTGAAGACACTAATCCACATGTATACCACCCATTATGAGACTCATGGCAGCATTACACTTTGTAGCCACAGGGCGCTTTCGGTATACAGTGGCCATAGTTGGAGATATGTTACAACCTATGTTCAGTGGTGTTTTAAAAGATGTACTATCAGCAATGACGAAACACATTGACAGCTTCATCAGGTTCCCCAGACAAGAGGATTTAGCCAATGTGATGGTTGGCATATATGGATTTGGTTGCCTCCCGCAAGTGGTGGGAGCCATTGTCTGCACCCATATTGCATTATTGCCACTGCTTGCAAGTGAACAAGTCTATCAAAACAGGAAGCACTGCCATTCTATCAATGTGCAAGTTTCTCTGCTTGCCAGATCTGTACGTTCCAAGCATCTGTTCCTGGTTCGCAGGTTCAGCCCATGATTCCTTTGTAATGCGGGATAGCATCATACCCCAGCTGATGTCACAATTGCAACCAGAGAGGGCCTGGCTTGTTGGTAAGTAACATCTGTCCTAACTTTGGGCCTTATTACCGCCAGGGCAGGGGTGAAGGTTGGACCGCCGCCAAAGCAGCGGTCCAGCCTCCACATTATGACTGTTGCCTCCACATTATGACATTACGGCTGTTGCCGACAGCCTGGTGGTGCTGGCGGTCTCAATCCGCCAGGGCAGCACTGCTTGCAGCACTGCCCTGGGGATTACGAGTCCCCTTTCCGCCAACCTTTGCATGGCCATAGCCCTGCGATGCAAAAGCTGGTGGAAAGGGGATGCCGGGGCCCCATGGGGACCCCTGCACTGCCCATGCACTTGGCATGGGCAGTGCAGGGGCCCCTAGGATCAGCCTGTCCCGCTTTTCACTGCCTGAATAATAGGCAGTGAAAATCACGATGGGTGCTGTCGCACCCGACGCACTGCCACATTACAGCCGGCTCAATTATGAACTGGTGTCAATGTTAAAGCCCTGTTTCCTGCTGGGCCGGCGGGCAGAAATACTGTTTTCACCCCCAGTCTAACAGGCAACTCCTAATAGGGCCAGTGGGCGGAAGACCGGCGTGGCGGTCTTCCGTGCGAATGAGTTTGGCGGACAGCTCATAATGAGGGCCCCTGTGTGTGCAATGTCAGGTGCTATAATCAGGAAGTGTGTGACTCATTTTAGCTCCTATGTCTCATTACAAGACAGGAGACTCAACATATCCTAACCGTTCTTGGTTGTTAACACAGCTGAGGACTCCAACTAAGCCAGAGGAAGTCTGCTTCAATGAGGCCCATAGAGGAGCACAGCAGCCAGCCGAGCGGGCTTTTGGGTTCCTAAAGGCCAGACTTTGCTGTCTGGAAAATATAGTGGGAGCCCTCCTCTACTCTCCCATGAAGGTGTGTCAGATTACCGTGGCCTGCTGCATGCGCCATAACATCTCCCTGCGAAGGAACATACCTTACATCGCAGAAGAGGGAGAGCCTGAGTTGCCACTAGGTGAGGATTCTTAAATGCGAAATGATGATAGTGGTGAAGAGGTAGTAGCTGACTTGCAACAATAGCTCTTCGACAACTTCTTCTCATGGGTGAAAGTATGTCATGAGATGTCATGACTTTGGCTGTACAATGAACTCTTGTTGTGATGATGTGAGGAGTATGTTTTTTGAAAAGTGTTAGGATGCTTAAGCTCTGGAAAAATCTGGCAAAGGGAGTTTCGTGATGAAGCTTCTGACACATTCACATTTAGTAAATGTTGCTTTGTTTATGTTAGATTTTTGTGATGAACTGCGTTCTCCAGACGCTTGCTGGGTGAAGTGTGTTATATGTATGGTTTCATAATTATACTCTTTGTTTTTGTATTTGTTTAGGTACCTTCACCATGGCATCTTCATTTGGACATTTCAGAATTGTGACACTGGCAGAAATTTGATGCTGCTGGGACATACGAAGTGGACATGGATTGTTTCTAGGAGTGTATGTCACAGACTTTGAGTGTACAAGACCTGCGCCAAGACAGCTTGCACAGTGATAGGATGGAAGCTAAGGAATCTCCTTTGGACTGGCTCCTTTTTGTGTGGTCAGTGCTTATGCAGTTGTAGGCCAATTTCATGTTAGCTTTGCTTCACATTGGCTAAACATTCTTTTTGTTCGAACTGTATGTAGCTGTTGATGTGTTTCATCATTGTAGGCCAAAGTGCTTGTGGCACATCACTGTCATTTGTTTGTGTCATACCACCAGATGCGGAAGCACTGGATTCTAATGACCATGTGATCAGGAACTGTTGTACTGCCATCTGTCTGAATGTTGCACTATATGATTTTGGATTCCTTTTGTGAGGTAGGTGATATGGCTCCAGCTGATGACATCAACCAAATTCATTTTTGCCTATTTTACAGGAAAATGTCAGATGTATTCCTTTCTTCCATGTTCTGGAGGTCTGTCTCTGTAATTTGGTTACTTAAACAGTACAATTCAATCATGTTTGATTCTCTATGAATCTGACATCTTGCCAGCCTATGATTTGAACACTGAAATAAAAATCTTCTTAGACAAGACACTTGTATGTATGTGTTGGTGTGGCATGGTTGTGATCCTGAGCTAAACATTGTGTGCATGCAACATATCCATGCTTACACAAGTAGCTTCTCCTGACGTTTGCTGTGTGAAGTGTGTCATATGTATGGTTTCATAATTATACTGTTTGTTTTTGTATTCGTTTAGGTACCTTCACCTTCACTCTGTCTTACATATCTACATTGATAAATGGGACATTTACTACAGCAGACAATGAGTTTGTGACTTGTGAATTTATTAAAGTGTTAAAGGTAAAGACATACTTGGTGCAAAAACAAATATAAATAAATAGTGAAGGTGTCAGTCATGGTGAATGAAACCATAGATGTATATGCCAAATCATCTGTTACTCCTCCCATCAGGAATACAAAAGTATCCAGAATTAGTCCACAGAGTGAATTTGCGATACCCATAGGAGGACATTACGGTTGATGTTTCTTGCTGGCAGTGGTGGGTGTCTTGCCATCCGCACCTCTTGGATATTTGCATGGACGTCCCTGCTTGTGAGGGTGGGCGGGGTTCAGCTGCTGCAGATGCAGGGTTGTCTGACAGTGTTTCTTCCTCTGGCAGGGTCTTCCTTCCTCTGTCTGCTGCAGACATAGATTGCCTTGATGTACTTGATGGTGGAAAAGCCCTGCTTAGGGTTGGAAGGATGTCCATTAGCACCCCTGTTAGGGTGCCCATATTGGAATTATTGGCCTCAATCTATTAGTACATTTCCCTCTACAGTTGCTTGATTTTTCAGAGTTTGGTTACTCCTGATAGACCCAAAGATGTGGCTGATGGTGTCCTGGTCGTGAGTGGCACCAATGACCTCACTCTGCCAACCCACAGCATCCATCCCACGGACCATACCCCCACAAGCCTGTGCCCTTGGCCCAGGGTACCCTCTCCAAATGGGTCCTGGTCCCTCTGTGTCAGTGGTGGTGATTTGCTCTTCGGGATCCATAACTGGGGGGGGCACAAGACTGTACTGACTGCAATAGGTACACAGGTTGGGGGTAGGTTGCTGGCTGAGTTGTAACAGCAGATGGGGTAGGAGGGATCGATGTCATGTGATAGAGACTGATATATGTGATGTTGTGTATGACAATATACCTTGATAAGCTACAGTCTCTAATACTTTGTGTATTACAGGTTATGAAAATAGACACAATGGCAAAAGCTGAAATGTGAGCATACAGGACATTGAAGTTTTATGACTGTTTTTGTGGTGTGACTTACCAGACTCCACTCCCCCAGCTTTTCCTCTCAAGCAGCAAAATGTCTACACAGTTGGCGGTTCAACCTACATACATCGTAATACAGCAGCCTGGAGATAGCCAGCACAGCAGTCTTCTTGGGACCGCCATTGTGCCGGTCTGGCAGTCTGACCTCTAAACTTGCAATTGGGCCCTAAAACAGTATTCAAAAACCGAAAGCTACACATTAGTGAAAAACACTGCTATGAATACAACTAAAGGAACAAAAAGGCACAAACAACACTATGGGGGTCATTATGAGTTTGGCAGTCTCAGGACCTCCATGTTGCCAGCAACAGTCATACCTCCAATGGGCCAGCGGTGAAAAGACCACCAAATAATGATCATGGTGGTCTTCCCAACAGAACACAGCAAAACAACCGCCAGTACCGCCAGTGCAGTCAGACCACTGCGGATGGCAGTAGCCACCTTCAGACCGGCGGGGACCATGTTTCTGCCGGACACATTATGAGGCTGCATACCGCCAAGGTTTCCGCCGTAGTCGCACCGCCACAAAAACCCTGGCGGAAACCAACTCTATAAAAGGAAACACTCACCTTCAGGAACAAATACCTGCCTGGAGCCGCCATGTAACCTGAAATGGAAATCATCCCACTGCTCCTGCTCGCACAATGCCTCCGGAACCAGCAAAGAAGACAACAACCCTGAATACTCACACCTTACGGACACTGGAGGGAACGGCATTAGTACCCACGCGTATACAACATACACAGCCGGGACGGCTTGCTACGGCAACACACACATGTAACCACACACCCATACGAACACACACACACTCCTACATACACACACGCACAAACATAATACACCCATGCACACCCGTACTACACACACCACGGCCAACACACATGCGCCATATACACACCAACCTGCACACACACAGCACTGCCACTGTCTAACCCAACCATACACAACACCACTGAGTCACATAATGACATCACAACCGCAACTACATAAATGCTTTGCTAAGCAATGTCATTGTACACCTCCACATGACAACACATACTAACAACAACATGTAACAACACCAGTCAACCAATAAACACAATCACATAGCCATACAACAAACCATATGTCACACCACACTTAACACCACACACAACGCATATGACATAGCCATCACCACACACACAGATGCACACACAACAACCACACAAGGGCACACAACACCACCAATATACATGGCAACACAAACAATACACAATTTAGCTATACACATGCATGTATCAAACACAAACATATCCTACACACAATACACAGAAATGACAATGGGACAAATGGCAGGTCCACACACACACACATGCAGCCCACGCATAACAACTAGAAACAGAAACCCGCACACACACAAACCAAAGCCCACAGACACTAAACAGCCATGTAGAAAGAAAGGCAGGACAAGTATGTTATCATAAAATCCAACAACATGTTGGGCCAGATTATTAATAATAGGGTTAGAGTTAATAAAAATAATAATTATTTACAATGACAAGGCCATCAGCCAGTCCAAGGTGCCAAAGGCACAGATGGCACCTATGTGTGCCCCTATTTGATTCCTGACTGCAATGTTACCTCCACAGGGCATTAAGGGGGCAGACAGGCACCTCAGGGATTGGGGGGCTGGAGGGGAGATTAGGGGTTGGGAGGGGGGTCCTTGGGCTTGGGTTTTGGTTTGGGAGGGTGATCTTTGGGCTTGGGAGGGGGATCCTTGGACCTGGGCTTGGGAGTGGTAGACTTCTTGGCAAGGGGAGGGGCATGGGCACTAGCAGGGGTCAGGGGAGGACTGTACGTGGAAGGGCTGGACTTGGGGAGGGACACAGAGTGCTTGGGGTGGGCGGGAAAGGGGTAGGGAACAGGGAAAACTCAGAGAAGAAATGCTTCTTAGACACACAGGGGCGGTCATGAAAAAAGGGTTTGGGAGAGGAGGGAGAAGGAGTGGTTGTGATTTGTGTCATGGTGGATGTCTGGGTGCAAGTGCATGTGTGGAATGCTTGTGGGTGCTGGGTGTCTGTTGGGTGGGTGAGTGCAGGCATTTAGGTGTCTTGGGAGGAGAGGGGAAGTGCTGGGAGATGCCGTGGTAGATGGGTGACTGTCTATTTGGGTGGTGTCTGCAGGTATGGTACATGTGCTGTGGGAGTGTCAGTGGTTGTGGTGGGTGCGGATGTGGTGACTGGGGTGGATGTTTTAGGGTGTGCTATTGTGCTGATTGTGGGTAAGACTGGAGTTGTGGCTGGACCCATCAATGATGGTGTAGTGGCGGCAGGTGTGTCTGGTGTAGTGTCTGTGAAGGAGAGAGTGGCGGGGGAATCAGTGCAGGGAGTGGATGTTGGTGTGTCTGCAGGTGGGTGTTGCTTCTGTGCATGCCAGGGGTGGGTCTTGTGGTGCTTGTGTTTATCTGAGCTACCATTGTCTGTTGAGGTGGATTCATGCATGTGTGTACGTGTGCTTTAGATGGGTATGGGGAGAGGGGTTTGGGATTGGGAAGAGGTAGTTGGAGGAGGTATGGTAGACAAAGGGAGACTGGCTGCCATCAGAGTGGAGGCCAGAGCCTGAAAGGATCTTTGAAGGCCAGCCAGGGCACCGTGAATGCCCTCCAGGAAGACATTGCTCTGTTGGACTTGAGCTGCCAGTCACTGGATGGCATTCACGATAGTCGACTGATCCACAGAGATGGACCTCAGGAGGTCAATAGCCTCCTCACTGAGGGAAGCAGGTCTAACTGGGGCAGGGGCAGAGGTTCTTGTGGGGAAGGAGAAACCCACCCTCCTGGGTACGGACAACTGGGTGGGGAGCTACAGGGAGGGCGGTGATAGAAAGGGGGGTGGTGGACAAAGATGGTGCTAGGGTGGTCCCAGATGGGTCTGCCACTGCCAGGGAGTGTCTACTGGAGGAGGATTCCTAAGAAGAGGTAATAGATCCGGTCTCCCCTGTAGAACTCCCCTCACCCTCTGTCCCACTGGGTCCCTCGGTGTCGCTGGTGCCAGCTTCCTGGGTCCCATGGGCTGCTTCTTCCCCATTCACCTGTACCCCTTCTCCTACAGCAGACAATGCTGATACAGACCAAAGGACAGAGAGAGGGAAGGAGAGAGAGACAGATAGGGGGTTAAAGGGTTAACATATACCTCACATAGACAATGCAAAACATGTACATCTGTGACAATACATATCATGGCTAGGCCATCACATTTGCCAATACACATTACCTACATTATGTCATTACATGTCACTACTACCCACATATCTAATGTCATGATTATGAGCCCAACCTGTGGTGGTAACTGCAGAATCCGGGTATGTTAACTTATAAATGTTACGCTACAAAAAAAGAGACAGCAAGTATTCCCGAAATGACAGTCATTTAAAAATATCCTTTATTTACATACTGCAAAGCACACACATTGACTTGCAAATAATTGACTGCTCTATTCCCTCTCTTCAGCATAAGTGCCATTTGCTGACTTAATTAGAATACATGTGATGATTACGTAATCAGGTGAGGCCTATCTATAAATACCAGCATAACTTCTTGACTTGTGCTTCTGATTCATCTTCATTCCTCCCAGCTGGTGATGACTGATAAGCTCTTGAATCATGGTAAGCCTCCTTTGGGAATTGTCAATGAAAGCTTTGTGATTTATTTGACAGGCATCAGAGAGTTACAACTCTGTACTAACTTATAGACAGAGATAGTTTTGTGAAAACCAAAGGAACAATTTACTCAATTTATTTTGTGAAAACTAGTAGGAATGTCAAGTTGAAGTTAATTTATCAAACAGATTGATTCTGAGATGTGATTAAGTTAATTTACAAAAATAGAATATTTCTGAGATGTGATAAAAGTATTTTCTTTTTAAGAAGGTCAAGTCAAAGTTAATTAATAGAAACAGACTATTTCTGAGAAGTGATAAAAGAGCCTTTTTGAAATAATTTCAAGCTGAAGTTAATTTAGAGAAACATAATATTTTTGAGATGTGATAAAAGAGCATTTTTTAAAGACGGTCAAGTTGAAGTTAATTTGTAGAAACAGACTATTTTTGGGATGTGATAAAACATCCTTTTGAAAGACTTTAATCAGAGAATCACAGAACATTCATGTATTTTGGAGAAAGAGAACACAAGTGAATTTACAAGGTGTGGACAAGCTTGAAGGCAACCAGTACTTTAGTTTTTGGTGAATATTCTTTTAGTGATTTGTGTCTTCTGGTATTTTAAAAGACTAAGGGGGTTGGTGATAATGTGGCGGTAAGTTCCGCCAACAGGCTGGTGGTACTTACCGCCACATTATTACATTGGCAGGTTGTCTGAAGCCAACTGCACGGCGGTAACAGTCGCCCGGCTGGAACTTTCCATGTCCACCCCGGCGGCCGCCATTCTGCCACCTGTGGGATTATGACCCCACCTACCGCCATGGTTTTCGTGGCGTTTTTAACACCACGAAAACCATGGCAGTAGACCATATCAGTGACAGGGAATTCCTTCTCTGTCACTAACAGGGGTCTCCCCCTTCCTCTCCAGTTACCCCCCTCCTCTCCAAACCCCCCTACATTTACGTCCCTCCTTCACACACATGCATACACAAACCCATTCCCACATGCTTACACGCATGCATACATCCAATCACAGACACATCCGCACACACTTCCAAACATACACGCAGACACACATTCACATTTCACAACATACACGCACTCACACGCCCGTACATGCACATACGCATTCAACACTCAACACACACCGCATTCACGCACACACATACATTCACACACACAACACCACCCATTCCCCTCCCCTGTCGGAGACCTGACTTACCTGGACTGCAGCAGTAGGTGGTTTTTACTGCCAAAGTTGAAAATGAGGGACTAAGTGCTATTTTAAGGAATCCTGCATAATATGTTTAAAGGTTAATACAGTATCTGAACTTTTAAGTTACATGAATATAAGACTACATATTCTTGGGAAGATAAGAATAGAAACCAAATGACTTCAGCAATCCTAAATTACCTGGTAATGGAAAGTAATCCAACAAACTACAGATCTGGTTCGTTCATCATAAAACCAACAGGTGAGAGTAGGTTCATACAATCATACCTGTTGAAAATATATCAAGACATTTAATAGATGACATCTGATTTCATGGTCTTTATTATTGTCACAGGTCTCCCTTCCCGCAGTACTCTCCCTAAAATCCCTTCCCCTCATCCGGCTACTCCAAACCTCTAATAACTAATATAGTCCCAGAGTCAGTGCTGCCAGAATGTGAGCATTGGAGGGTACTTCTCCTGCGGAAAGTGCTCCTGACATCTAAGTAGGACAGCACTACTAGGGCCATCCCCATGATGCCAACCAATGCCCTTTTAGCTGGCACAGCATGCCCTGGATGCAGTATCAATAGAGTGCATGACTACACATCTTACCTCTCCACACCCCTTTCACCAATTGGATGTGCAGCTGACTGAACAATACACTTCAGGCCTCTACAGCAACAACACCTGATCAGTCCATATGCTCTGTAATATGTCCATTACAGTGAAGAAATATGCTCTGTAATATGTCCCTTACAGCGAAGATAACTCTACTCACAGACCACACAGAACCTACCTGTCATAATACATGACTGGCCACTCTGTACAGTGATGCCATTATGGAAAACAGCTCTGATTTAGCCATTTCAAGTCAGACACCCAAAAAGTTAACATCTGATGTGTCACAATTTGAATCTGTGGTATAGCCATGTGATTAGTCAGACCCTATTACAGATCCAGATCAGCTAACACCAAGCACCTATATTCACTGCTGAGCACACTGCTAAATGCATCTACAATGGGCCATGTGGCAAATATAACACATCCATACTCATACACCGAGTGTAGCGTCACAACAGATGTACTTGTGGAACACACATGTTAAATCATAGACCACTTCCAATATCACCACACATGCAGGTACACCAGTTGGACTAAGCACCATGACAACTTCACCCTCACACACACTATTCTACAAATGGCAAAACCTATCACAGAACCTAGACAACACACATCTCAGACGGTAGATATTTGCATGCTTTAGGCATACATGGACAAACACCACTGCCTGTACACCATTTACACATCCCACTACTACATAAGGCAGCCTGAGGAGACTAAATGCAATATTTTAATCACATCAACACGCCATGTGTCATGCAATACCCAAACCACTCCTATTTGCCAAGGCAAGCTGAAATAGTCACAGGCCATCAGATGTGTCTCCACATATCCATGATGACATGATGTAGGCAGTAACTCAGCAATGCAGCATAGGCATTGCTAGGGCTTTGTCATACATGCCATATACACATCATGGCGACAAAAAAGATCTGCCAGGGCACTTACCAGCTATAGTACCATCCCATTGGTATAAAGGTGACATTCCCACAAGTATAGAAATGCATTATGTGTGCAAGCAGACCTTATCACTTATACATGTTTCAGTATCCCTGGTTGGCTACCTACACATAGCCAACATTCATCAGATCATCTATATATGCCTATTCAGCTATCAGGCTAATACTCCTGTCCCCTGAAGGCCATTTCTCTGGAGGAACCGTAATGCCAGCCCCACAATCTGTCAATACCATAAACAGTACATAATATCTCCCAGTGACAAAGGGAGAGTCACACAGTAGCATATACAGGTATGCTACACAGATGGGAGTGGCCTGACACCTCAGAGCCACTAATGCAGATGGGTGAAGCTGGTCATACACAATGCTTAGAGAGATACACACAGTCACATCAAGTGTATGGGCAGGATGGAGTCACACAAGTGCCTATGTCATTAGTCCATCTCCACATTACAGACATGGAGAGATATGGAGATGGGAGATGCACATCCACTGAGAGTAAAGCATGGCAACACATCTACAAAAAAAACTGCCAGGGTGCCTAGTACCCATTTCCAATTGTTGATGAACATGTTGCTTTTACTACAATGTCACTTTGCCTGCAGTGAGGCACCCAATTCTTTTAAGCCCAGACAAGTCCCAGGATACAGTCAGTATCCTCAGTCACCTCAAGGTAGGCCACCAACAAAATGTGGGCCAGTTAGGGTGTCTGTGCCAGTTAGGGGGGTCAGGGTCAGACGGGCACCCCTCTCTCGTTGGGAGAACATCCACCACTGGGCCTCCGCGGTCTTCCGGGCCCATCGTCTCAGGTCCTCCCACCGCTTGTGACAATGGGTGCTCCGCTGACTATGGACCCCCAGGTTCCGCACTTGCTTGGCGATGGCACACTAGATCCCCTTCTTCTGATGGGCGTTTACCTGCATGGGTGACACAAAAAGAAAGAGAAAGTCATGTAGACTGGCACCATACCAACAGCCGTGGACTATAAACATCTGACTCACCAAGTGCCCACACATGCCCATCCTCACGATTCACACGCCTTCATTTCATGCCCCCTGCATGCGTGTACTCCCTGACTGGTACACATAGCCCATTCACCATTACACACACCCATATCACACATGACTATGGTATTGGGCTCACCTGCTCCTCTGGTGCCCCATACAGCTGTCCGTACAGGGGTAGGACCCCTTCCACCAGCTTGTCCAGCTCGTCTGGTGTGAAGACTGGGGCTTTATCACCTGCAGGACGTGGCATGATGGCTCCCAGAGACAGTACACAGCTCTTCAGGTTGCGGAGGTCTTGCTAGCAAGAGTGTCAGGAGTCAAGTGAGCAAGGCTGCAGAAAATGGCGGTGACGGCATCCACATACAGGACTGTCATCGTTGGCAGTAATTTCCACTGGCCCCATACCCCCATAGGTAGCAATGTTACCCAATAAAAAGTTGCACAGCGGTTTCAACCGCCTACCACCGTGACGACATACGCCAGTGGACTTAGATCACTTCCATCTGTCCAGTGCTGCAGGACAGTCGGCTGCCATTTAATGCACATATCATGCTTTGCTATAGCAAAACAAGGGCACCATACACTTTTTTGGCCATACTGCGGAGTAGGCCTATGTTGTGCAATCATGGTTTGGTTTATAAATGTGACATGCATGAAACAGTGAAGTTACATGGTCAGATGTCACATGAAGTGCATGTCCAAATACTCGTAGGCACATAGGTGGTGTAACCATATAGGTATATAACATGACTCAATACATGATCAGTGCAGGGCAGCTCAGTGTACCACATATGAAACATTACACATGTGATGTGTGTTACAACTGATTTATCAGGTGCAGCAACGTGAGCAAAGGATGGTGTCCAAGCCGCTTCAGCATGCCCATGATAGTATGTGGCAGCAATGCCACGCATGTCTACGGTGTTAGTTGTGTGCGATAATGACATGTTCTGCTAACAAGTGTGAAGTGCTTATCACTTTGTACATTCTCTCCTCTCTAGCCTAGATACCCTGTCATGAGGAGATTGAGGAAATGCACCAGTGTACCGTCTGCTAGTTGACCTTGCAACCCTGGAGGACAGTCATATCATCCAGACGTATTGTCTGAATCGTCAGACCATCATAGATCTATGTACCCAGTTGGAGCCAGATCTATTGCCTGCCATAGGCAATCACTATGCCATCCCTCCTACAGTACAAGTCCTGTCAGTGCTACACTTTCTTGCCACAGGCTCCTTTCACAATACAGTTGGCTTGGCAGCAGGGATGTCACAGCCCATGTTGAGTCTTGTGTTGAAGGATGTACTGTGTGCTTTATTGAAACACCTGGACAGCTACACTAGGTTCCCCTAACAAGGGGATTTGGCCTATGTGGAGGCAGACTTCTACGATGTGAGACTCATCCTCATGTAATATGAGCCATAGATAGCACCCATATAGCCTTGGTCCTTCCCAGTGCCAATGAACAGGTGTATATGAACTGGAAAAACTGCCATTCCATCAATGTTCAGGTGTTGTGTGGCAGACCAGTACATCTCCCAAGTGACAGCCAAGTAACCTGGATCTGTGCATGACTCCTACATTCTGAGGAACTGCAATGTCCCCCCATGATGGCACAACTACACACAGAGAGAGGGCTTGACTCATTGGTATGTATGCATTTGAATGTGTGTTTTCAGTTATGGCACCTGTCATCACATTCTTCCCTGTGGCTGTACCTGTATTGTAACAGATCCTACCTTTGTGCACACAGGTGACTCTGGCTATTCGAAGCTTCCCTTGCTGTTGACACCAGTGAGGTACCCTGCCACAGAAGGGGAACTCTGTTTCAAAGATGCCCACAGCAGGATGAGGCGTGTAATTGAAAGGACATTTGGACTACTTAAGGCCAGATTCAGGTGCCTGGATGTCTCTGGAGGTGCCCTCCTCTAAACTTCCCAAAAGGTATGCCAGATCATAGTTGGCTGCTGCATGCTCCACAATCTAGCCAGGAGACTTCAGATACCATTACTATCTGATAATGACAAGGCAGCTGGACCAGTGGCTGGTGATGCAGACATGGAAAGTGATGAGGAGGCAGATGAGGAAGGTGCAACTGACTCTAGGACTGAGCTCATCAACCAGTATTTCCAGTAACATACAGGTATGCTGTGTGTGTATTTGCAAGTGTTGTATTTCCATATTGATTAGTGTCAATGGTCCTCCTGATTTGGATAATCAGTGGTGGTGTAATATGTTCCTATCCCTATGTGTGTCCTGTGGAAGGTGACAAATTGCAAGTAAGGTGCAGAGTTAAAATGTCTCATCTCTAACATGTGCACTCAATGCAGTTTGCTAGAATCACATCTCCTATGGACAGGCCTGTATTGTTCTATGTGCTCTGCATTCTTCTGTTCTCATGTCATTCCAGCGAGTGACTTGTACTAATAATCTTTGTCTCTCCTACCTATGGCTTGAGGCATTCATGGTCATTAGCCTTTGGGAACTGTTTGCAGAATAGAGTTTTGTGCCTGACAGATGCCGGCTACAGTGATTTGTGATGTATTTACTCAGACCGATGATGTAGAATTTATATCTGTTTTGCCCTGTTTAGTTGGCAATCTACACTGGACACGACAACTATGAACTGCATATTGGCTTTGTGTGGAAGCATTCCTTCTATCCTGATGGAACTCTCTGTCAAGGTCTTTTTTCAGGTTGGATAAGTAGAAATACTCTAGTGTGTGGCTGGACTAGTGACTCCCTTACATTTTCCCTGAGACATATCTGTTGTAATGCGCCTCCGTCTGCTGTCCATTACGCTGCCTGTTGGTTTAGGGGGCCATACCCACATTAAATTTTGCAGAACAAACATTCGTATATGTTAAAATAAAGACACCTATGCAGTTGCTGTGATCTATAGTGTTTATTGTGCATACAGTACAAACAGGTGATCAGTGGAGTCATGGTAGTTGAAATAATCAGAGTAGGTGGCACAGCTGTAGGTAGCACAGGTCCAGTGTCCAACGGCCATGGGAAAATGGAGTAATGTGATTGAACAGTCAACAGGGTGTCTCAGTGGCACACAAGGGAGACAAATCAGGAGATGTTCACTTCCTGGCAGTGGGTTTGCTCTTGGCATCTGCTCCAGCCGGATGTCTGGGTGGACGTCCATGTTTGTGGGGGTTCTTCAGCTATAGAGGGAGGCGTGCCTGAGACCTGTGGTTCCCCTGGCAGGGCTCCATTCTACTAGCTGACGTAGATGTGGAAGGCTCAGATGTGATGTGGCTAGTGGAAGGGGCCTGCTGGTGGGTGCAGGGTAGTGTTAATCCCTCAGCACCCCTGCATTGGAGGCCATGGTGGCACTGTGGGCCTGCCACTTCTGCATGACCTTCTGGTGGTATTTCCTCTGCAGCCTTTGGTTTTACTGCAACATGGTTATGATCTGGCCCATCCTGTCTTGGGATTGTTTATATGCTCCCAGGACTTGGGAGATGGTTTCCAGGTCAGGTGACTCCCTTGGCTACCCCATCCTCTGGCCCACAAGTTCCCACGCATCCTGCCCCCATGTTCCTGTGCCCCTGGCACAGTGTGCTCACTCTCAGTGTTACCAGGACCTTCATTGTCTTGTGCGTGAGGGGTTGGCTCAGGTCCCTGTACTGTAAGGCACACAATAGATTGAGCAGTCCTTGGGACACAGGTATGGGGATGAAGGGTTGGCTATGATGCTGGTGCCACAGGGTGGGGGGGTTTGATGTGGGCAGGGTGAGGCAGGGAGTGGTAGACTGAACAGGGTTCCCAGATGGGCCAGGCAGGTCATCACTGTCCAGACATCCAGTGTCATTGTCCTCACTGGGGCCTTCATCCTGAGGAGAGCTGTCTGTCTCTGGTGTTCTCTCTATTGTGCCACTGGCAGGGGTATCAGTGGATGGAGTGAGAGAGGGTTAAATGGTGGACGTATGATTGGTTCTCTGATGCATACAGTAGCTTGACTTGATCC
Source organism: Pleurodeles waltl (assembly GCF_031143425.1). Taxonomy (NCBI): domain Eukaryota; kingdom Metazoa; phylum Chordata; class Amphibia; order Caudata; family Salamandridae; genus Pleurodeles; species Pleurodeles waltl. Next base: position 148,530,205 of record NC_090441.1, on the reverse strand, counting down.
CCAGCAATGGAAATGATAGGTGTGGTACTGCTAACACTGTTTGTGGATAGTGGATTGTGACATGTGTACCATGCTCCATAGGGGCTGTCGTCATTCAGGCTTGCAACATGTGTGAAGGTTCACATGACTGGTGTCCCCTGGCAATTCAGGCTTGCTAGATGTGAGTGGGAATGGCTGTACATTGCAGCATGGTGTCCAAGTGGGAGGAGGGTAAATGTGTATGCAAGGTTGCTTGCCCTGTCTGTGCATATTGTGCATGGAGTCCACCTTCTTATTTTCAAGCCCATAATCAGTCCATTTCAGGGTTGTAGACTGGATAAGTGGTCCTTAGGTTTGGTGACAGTAATGTGTCTGTGTTTGACTTTGTTTGCCATTGTGTTGTGCCACTGCATTGCTGTCATTGCCATGTAGTGGTCCTCAGTCGAAGCATTCAGTTGTTGTAGCCAGTACAATAGACATACATGCAAAGAGATGTGATGTGAAGTGCACATTGCAGGCTTTGATGTAGATGGGTTAGTGCATTGTGGGAGTTGTGGTGATTGTTATTGGCAGTGCTATCTGTGCAATTGGCTGGGACTGTGTGAGAATTGGGGCATGGTGGTGGTGTGACATGCAGGAGAGGGGCATTAGGTGATTAGGTGGGAGGTGTAGTGGGAGATGGAGTGAACTGGGGAGTGTTTGGGTGGTGGGGAAGCATGCTGGACTGGACAAATGTGTGCCGGGGGAGTGTTAGTTACTTACCAGAGTCCAGTCATCTGGGAATTCCGGTCAGGCCCTCAGGATGCAGTATGTCCAAGACCTTCTCCTCCCATGATATGAACTCTGGGGGAGGCGGTGGGGGCCCACCGCCAGTCTTCTGCACGGCTATCTGGTGCCTGGATAACATGGAATCACACCTTCCCTTGTCGGTCATTCCACCTCTTCCTTATGTCCTCCCTTGTGCGTGGATGGTTGCCCACTGAGTTAACCCTGTCGGCATTTCTTTTGCCATAACTCTGCTGTACCTGTGCTTCAAACAGTTGTAGCTCCACCCTGAGAATTTCATCGACCATGACCCTCAACTCATCATCTGTGAAGCGTGGGTGCTTTTGACAGGACATGGTGGTGATTGTGTTGTAGGTGAGGGTGGGTGTTGTGTGTATAATGATGCAGTGTAGGGTGCTTAGTGGGGTGGGGTTTTGTTGTGTATACTGGGCGGTTGTGGTGTTTGTGTTCAGTAGTGATGTGTGTATAGGGTTGCTCATGCAGTAGTGTGGTGTGTGCCGAGTGTGAAGTGTATATGCCTCTAGTGTATAGGTGCTGGTTTTGTGAGTTTGCCTGCTCCTGTATCTCTATATGTGGTTTTTGTTGCAAAGGATTGTGTGTTGTGTGGGGGGGGTGTTATATAGTGCAGTGAGTAGGTGTGTCTGGTGTGTGTATGTGTGTCAGGTGTGAGGTATTTGGACTGTCCAATGTGGTGTTGTGGTCTGTCAGCCGTGGTTTCTGAGCGCGGCAGTTCACACGGTCAATGGTTTTTTACTATGAAAACTGTGGTGATTTGTGGCTCATAATCTGGTGGGTGGAAAGTTGCCGGGCTGGCGGTGCTGGTGGTGGAACTGCCTCTTTTCCACCCTTCTGTGACCTGGCGGTGTTGGATTTGTGGCTGTTTTTTTTTGTGGTCTTCACCGTGTGACTCTTAATACAGCAGTCGAATTACCGCCAACATGACGGTCTTTTGGCAGCCGCCACCGCGGCTGTCTTGCAAAAAGACCACTAAAGTGGTAATGAGGCCTCATAACCTCTAGATCTCCCATATTCATCCTCCCTACCTATGAAACCCTGAAGTGGTGGAGGTGCTGATGGCAGCAGTGTCAGGGGTCAAGTGAGTGAATTTGTAAAACATGGCTTACACATAGTCCCTGTACATGGTCATCACTGCCAATGGGCACAGCTATTGGCCTACAACAACCACAGGCAATAACGCTAGCTTATGGCTGTGTCTGCCACTGTTAACCCCTTCACTGCCAGGCCTTTTCCCCCTCAGGTGCCAAGCCTTTTTTTGGCTATTTGGGGCAGTTCGTTCTTAGGCCCTCATAACTTTTTGTCCACATGAGCTAGCCATGCAAAATTTGCGTCCTTTTTTACCAAAATCCTAGGGATTCTAGAGGTACCCAGAGTTTGTGGGTTCCCCCGGAGGAGACCAAGAAATTAGCCAAAATATAGCAAATATATATATTTTTTTTTAATGGGAAAAAGGGCTGCAGAAGAAAGGTTGCGTTTTTTCCCCTGAAAATGGCATCAGCAAAGGGTTTGAGGTGCTACAATCACCATCTTCCCAACTATCAGGAATAGGCAGACTTGAATCAGAAAACCAAATTTTTCAACACAATTTTGGCATTTTACTTGGACTTACCCCATTTTTACTATTTTTTGTGCTTTCAACTTCTTTCCAGTTAGTGACAGAAATGGGTGTGAAACTAATGCTGGATCCCGGGCAGCTAAACATTTATGAAAAGTAGACAAAATTCTGAATTAAGAAAGGGGTCATTTGTGTAGATCCTTCAAGGTTTTCTTACAGAAAGTAACAGCTGAAATAAAAAATATTGAAATTGAGGTGAAAAAAAGAGCCATTTCTGTTCACGTTTTCTTCTATAACTTTTTCCAGGTATGGCAAATTTTTTAAAGCAATATACCGTTATGTCTGCTGGACTCTTCTCGTTGTCGGAATACACAGGGCTTGTAGGTTCATCAAGAACCCTAGGTACCCAGAGCCAATAAAGGAGCTGCACCTTGCAATGGGTTTTCATTGTATACCAGGTATACAGCAATTGATTTTGAGAAATATAAAGAGTGAAAAATAGGTATCAAGGAAACGTTTGTAATTCGAAAATGGGCACAAGAGAAACAGTGATTATTTGCATATCTATGAATTCCGGGGTCCCCATACTAGTATGTGAATTACAGGGCATTTTTTCAAATAGTGGTCTTTTTTACACACAGTTTTACATTTGTAAAGAAAAGATGAAGAGAAAGACAAGGGGTAATAACACTCGGGCCCGCCGACCGCCGGGCGGCCGTCAATGCAGCCGCACTCCAGCCGCGGTCATTTTGAGATCCCCGCTGGGCCGGCGGGTGGAAACCTGGTTTCCGCCCGCCGGCCCAGCGGGGATCTCGGCGCAACACAGGAGCCGGCTCCAAATGGAGCCGGCAGTGTTGCGGCTGTGCGACGGGTCCGCCCGTCGTGCTTCTCACTGTCTGCATAGCAGACAGTGAAAAGCTGCACCGGGCCCCTAGGGGCCCCACGACTCCCTGTACCACCAGCCTTTTCCTGGCAGTTCAAATGCCAGGAAAAGGCTGGCGGTAGGGGGACTCGTAATCCCCTGGGCAGCGCTGCTAGCAGATTTGCCCTGGCGGATTAGAACCGCAGGGCCATTGTGGCGAAAAACCGCCGGCCCCAGCGGTGCGATCGCGGCGCTTCCGCCGCGGTCGTAATGACCCGGAATGCACCGCCGGCCTGTTGAGGACCCCCTTGTTCTTCTATTCTGTGTTCCCTCAAGCCTCCCAATAAAAATGGTACCTCACTTGCGTGGGTAGGCCTAATCCCTGCAACAGGAAATGCAACATGGACATATTACATTTTACATTGAAATCTGACATGTTTTTTGTAAAGTGCCTAGCTGTGGATTTTGGCCACTAGCTCAGCAGGCACCTACGGAAACCTAGCAAACCTATACATTTTTTAAAACTAGACATCCTGGGGAATCCAGGATGGGGTGACTTGTGGGGCTCTCACCAGGTTCTGTTACCCAGAATCCTTTGTAAACCCCAAAATTTGGCACAAAAACACTTTTTCCTCACATTTCGGTTGACAGAAAGTTCTGGAATCTGAGAGGAGCCACACATTTACTTCCACCCAGCATTTCCCCAAGTCTCCTGATACAAATGGTACCTCACTTGTGTACAAAATATCTGTTTTTGTGGGGGGCCCTGCGTTTTTGGTCCTGGGCTCAGCAGCCATCAAGGGAAACCAACCAAACCCAGACATTTCTGAAAACTAGAAACCAGAGGGAATCCAGGGAAGTGTGACTTGCGTGGATCCCCCATTGTTTTCTTACCCAGAATCCTCAGAAACCCTCAAATGTCACTAGAAAATCACATTTTCCCCACATTCCTGTATGGGATCACCACACCAGCACAAATTTCCTACCACCTAACGTCCCCCTCAGTCTCCTGATAAATATGATACCTCACTTGTGTAGGTGGGTCAAGTGCCTGTGACAGGGAAGAACCAAAAACATGTCAAAATTGATGGGGGAACCAAAAGGGCAGTTTGAAAAAAAATGTTTTTAGGCTGACAAGTGGGGCAGAATTTTTATCGTTATAGAAGCGACAATGCACATTTTGATGCTGAACCTGGTACATTTTAGGAGCAACATGGCGTCAGCGTCGGCGTAACTGCGCTCTCGCAGTCCCGCCCATCAGGGGAGCCGAAGGGGAGCCGAAGGCACGGTGGCCGCGACGGCCGTAGCAGAGCAGCCGGGCAGGATTAGCCCTAGGAGGCCCGTATTCCCCGCGGCATAAACGGCTGAGGTGGCAGAGGCGGCCGTTGCGGTGCGGCCAACCAGACGGCCAGACGGCCAGAAACGGCCGGACGGTGGATCGGGGCCGAACTCGGCCCGCTTTCTTCTCTCTCCCTCCCCCGCGATTCTGCCTCCGGGGGGGAGTGGAGGGTGTAGCGGCTCCGAGGTGGCCGTCATGGAGCGGAGCAGTGAACCGGGCCGATCTCGGCTTGTCGGGTTTTCTTTTTTTTTTTTTTTTTCTTTCCCTGCACGGAGGAATCAAGAAACTGCATCAAGCCAGTGGCGTTTGGGCAAAAGCTGCACGGTGAGGCTGTACAAGCGTTTGGACAGTCCTTTTGCGACTCCCCAGGCACAAGGGGTTGAAGAGTCCTTTCCAGAACCAGATTTTTGCAGTTGTGTGGACCAAGGAGAAAAAGATTATCGGGATGAGAACTCTGCTTTCACCCAGATGAGCAGACTGGTGAATCACCAGGAGGAAAACCAGGAAGAAGAGCAGACAGACAGTTTGGGTGGAAATCAGGCGGAAACAGTCATTCCAGGTGTGCCCCATTCTACAGTAAGGTGGAAAGGATAAAAAATAAAGGGGAGAAAAGAACAATGGGTAAAGTGTAGAGGTAAAGAGGAAAAAAAAGAAGAAGAGAAAGGGGGGAAGAAGGGGGAAAAAAGAAGGGGGAAATAATACTAAGAGAGAATAAATATCTGAGATCTCAGATGCTGCAAAATAACTCCGGTTTGCATTTATATACCCCCTTATGGCTCTGGAAAAACTTGGCAAAACAAATAATCGCGGATTCAGCCGTAGTATCGTCCGGGCTAAAAGGACTATTTAGGCTATTGGCACATGCACTAAAGATCAAGATGCCTCCCAAGCCCTTCCGGAATCTGGGAGAAAAGATAGAAAAGATAGAAGGTGTAAAAGTGACACGGGCTGGCTGAGGCAAAGGAGAGCTGACGGGAACTAATAAACGCCTGATGACAATTGCAGCTAAACCAGCCGGGGAAAATATGTTGAGTAGCGTCAAGACAAGTGAGAATACTAGTATTACCCCCCCCGACTGAAACTAAGGTCAAGGGCAAAAGTCAATCTACTATCATAACTTTTCTTGCAGGGGGGGCACAGGATATACGGTCTGCTCATTTAACCCCCCTCGATGAGATGGTAGGAATAGACTCTCTTCCGAACAGTAGCAGCATAAGCGGGGGTAAAATGAATAATGATCCTCCTGTGAACTTTAAACAAGGCACGGAGAGTATGCCTGAGGCGGAAGACAACCAGACGGAGGTAAAAGAAAAGAAATCCGGCCCTACTGCCGAAACTAGGCAGCCTCAAGCACAACAATATGACTGGTCTGAACGATTGGAACATCAGGAGGGGGAAGGAGGTGTATCTATATTTAGACCTTTAACAGAAGGAGAGAACCTATATAAGACTGTCTCAAATACCAAAAACCCGAGTAAAATGGCAGGAAAAGACCCCCAAGCGGTGGAATGGGGGAAAGACGATAGTGATAAATTTTACTCTCTGACGGAAGAGTCTGATCTCAGCAGTGGCGATCATAGTCTTGGCGGGTCTGGGGATAGCGAAACATCGGAGACAGAAAACAAAACTTCAAGCAATGAACCTACAGTGCGACAGCTGCGCCGACAGCGTAAAGCGGTTAACACACGGCCTTGTGCCCAGGGGCCCCTAGAAAATGCGCTAGCCTCGGGCGGTAGAACTTTGAAATGGGACTATTCAGGTATCGGACTCATGGATTCTTCATCTATAACTATTCAGGGCTCAGCTAATGGCAACAAGGAATCAGATATAGGCCCCCCCACTTATGGTCTGTCGGCAATGGGGGCTGAGGTAGGAATGCTGCAATCAATTTATAGTTCAATTAAAGAGCTGCAGACAGAAACTAGGATTGAAAGTCGACGTGCAAGGGTTGCTACGAAGAAACTACAGGGGACAGTGCGCAAAGTAGCAAAATCATGCACAGAAATTGAATCTAAACTGTCCTTAATGGAAGAAAGGATTGTAGCAGTCGAGGAGGATGTTGTCAATCTTAAAGAACAGAATACTATGAAGGACGAACAACTGACGGACGTAATGTGGAAATTGGAAGACTTTGAGAATAGGCAGAGAAGGAATAATCTCCGAATTTTGGGCATACCAGAGGGGCTAGAGGGAAACAATATAAGGACATACATGATTAACTTTTTGCGCAATGCCTTCCCGGAACTAGGGAGCTGGAGTTGGGAGAATGAATTGCAGCGTGTACATAGGTTTCCGTCAAACCGGCGAGAGGGGGGCCAACGCGCAGACTCTAAATACCCTAGGGCAGTTTTAGCTTATTTTGGGAATTATTTATTACGGCAGGAGATCTTGGATAAAACCCGTCCAAATACCCCTCGCACTGTTGATGGGGTGACTTTTTTCACCCGTCCTGATTTTTGTCGTGCCACTGTGGAACGGAGATGGCGGCTCCGACAACTTATTAAACCAGTCTTAGAGAAAGGCGGGGAAGCGTATTTACTAGCCCCGGCTCGTCTTAAAATAATATTGAATGGGAAAACAGAAGTATTCACGTCTGAGATTAAAGCAAAGGAATATGTGATGGGGGGCAGATAGCGAAATAAAGTTACTTGGAAAAGCAAAAGTGCTCCAGTAACTGGTGGGTGGGGGCGCACAGACACGACGCTAACATTCAGGCCATGAGTGCTCTGATTGCTCCACAGGATGGTGGGCCAGTCTCGGGGAGGAAGGTCACGCGGGAAGGGGGTGGTAGGGACTGGCCTGGGAAAGGGAGAGGAGGGAGGAGGGGCGGAGGTTGGGGAGATGGGGGAAAGGGTAAGGAGGGAGGGGTTGCGGATGAGGCGAAGGAGGAGGGGAAGGGGAGGGAAAGGATAGAAAACAGGGGAGTAAAATGGAAAAAAAGGGGAGTAGGAATGCAACAAGGGGAGCAGCAGAAAGCAGGGGTAGGAGAGATAGAAGGAGGTGGACAAATCGAGTGGGAAATTCAAGAGAAAGTGCAGTTAGATATAAAAACCTGTGAGAACAAAAAGAGAGAAAGGAAACCTGAAATAGCAAATGGTTAGACTTCGAATTGCCTCGATTAATATATGTGGGTTAAATGACCCTCGTAAAAGAAGTGAAGTTGCAGAGGAACTTAAAACTTTTAAAGCAGACATTTACTGCCTACAGGAGACACATGTGGAATATAAGAATGATGGAATTTTGGGCACACTCGGTATGAAAGTAATTGTTCGATCAGAACAAGAGGGTAGAACTAAAGGGGTGGCGATATTAGATCGGACTAATAAATTACATTTTACTAGGCAGAAGGCGGATAGGGGAGGGAGATGGGTAATTGTAGAATGTGGCTATGGACATGGTAGCTTTACACTTTGTTCGGTATATGGCGCGGTCACGGATGACTCAACAGTGTTAGATACCCTGGCTATAGAATTAACAGGATGGGCCCCCCGTATATTCTATGTGGTGATTGTAATCTTAATGGATCCTGGGAGGGATTACAGGATGTTTTAGCTCCTACAAAGAAGTATCAAGGGCGGAAACCCCGAGTATATAATGCAATGGTCGCTATTCAGAAAGAACTAGGATTAGTGGACGCATGGGTGAGATTATGTAAGCCAGATCCTGGATATACTTATTATTCGGCCCCATATGTGAAAGTAGCACGACTTGACTATTTTCTGATCTCTCCTGTGTTATTAAACCAGGGTAAGATGGAGCTATATCCGCGGGTTGTATCAGATCATAATCCTTTAGTACTAGAATTGGAATTGGATGGGTTAGAACCAAAGGAGAGGAGGTGGACATTTGAAAGAGGACTTCTTAGGAACCCGGAATATTGTACACACATGAGCAAGTGGTTAGCTGAATTCCTGGGGTTTAATCAAGGGACAGCTCCGGTAGAGATAGTCTGGGATACTTTAAAAGCCGGAATACGTGGTGAAACATTGAGTTTTAGCATGATAAAGCAAAAAAACACCCAAAACAGAGTTAAAGATCTTCGAATGAAATTAAGTAGGTTGGAGAGACAACTGGCTTCAGCAATAGAAACGGGGGGTGATGTAAAAAAGGCCCAGGAGGAAGTTGTAATAGCTAAAGCTGCAGTTAACGAAACTCTGACCCAAAAAATAGCGGAGAAATATTTAGCACAGCGTTCATTAGGATATGAGTTCGGAGAAAAAGCAGGACGTTTATTAGCAATACGGGCAAGCCAGAAAACAGCATCCGGGATTATTAGAGAGATTAAAGATTGGCAAGGACAAATGGTTGTTGAAGTGGATCAAATTAGGCAGGTTTTCCACAGATACTACACGGAATTATATGATGACACATCTATATACTCAGAGGAAGAAATGTTAAAATTTTTAAGCCACATCAAAGTTAACAAACTAACGGAGAGTGATATCCTAAGCCTAGGGGAACAGATAGATATCTTGGAAATTGATAAAGCTTTGGGTGATTTAGCCATTGGTAAGGCCACAGGTCCCGATGCAATTCCTCTAGAATTTTATTAAATATTTAAAGCCATTCTGCTTCCGGTAATGTTAGAGCTGTTTACTCAGGTGCAGAGTGGAGGGGCAATTCCTCCATCATGGGATACGGCTAATATAGTAATGTTTTTGAAAAAAGGGAAACCCGCATCAAATCCGGCGTCATACCGGCCAATTACACTAATCAATAGCGATACTAAAATATACTCAAAGATATTAGCCGCTCGACTATCTCTGGTGATTAGGAAGATAGTTTTCCCTAGACAGCATGGGTTTGTCCCAGGAAGGGATACCACCGATCATATTCGAAGAGTCATAGCACTTTTGGATGCTACAGAAGTGGATGAGGAACCGATGGCAGTGGCATTACTTGATGCGGAAATGGCATTTGATCGGGTGAGCTGGAAGTATTTATGGCATGTATTGAAGTATTATGGGCTAGGGAAGAAATTTATTGTAGCAATAAGGGCCCTATATAGATCACCAGCAGTAAAAATACAACTGATGGGGGGACAATCGGAGAGTGTCCCGGTTAAGAGAGGTACTAGACAGGGATGTCCATGCTCTCCACTCTTGTTTGCTGTATATATAGATCCTTTGCTTAGACAGATCGAAGATAACAACAAGATTCCACCAATTCATAGGCAGGGATGGGATATAAAAGTACTAGCCTATGCAGATGATATTGCTATATTAACTCCCACCCCTGATCCGGCATTGAGTGAGGTTGAAAAGGTGGCAATGAAGTTCGGAAGATTCTCTGGTTACCTTCTAAATAGAGATAAAACGCAGATACTGATTAATCAATACACTAGCACTCAGGATACTCGAAGGGTGGATCATGCAGTATATCTGGGCATAGATATTACGCCACAAGTAGGAGAAATTGTTAAGTTAAATCTGGATCCCATAATTACTAAAGCAAGACAAGATATGTGCAGATGGAATAACTTACATTTAACTATTATGGGGAGGTGTAATATGGTAAAAATGATTTTTCTCTCTAAGTTGCTGTATTTGTTTCGGGCTATACCGTTGGGCTTTAATAATCCTAGATTTAAAGAGATAGATAGAGTGGTTATGAGATTCATATGGGCATATGGTAAATGTAGAAGAGCAAGTAAATTTATGTCTCTCCCCCGAGAAAGGGGAGGGTGGTCTTTACCGAATATAAAATTATACCAAATGGCAGCAGCCTTTCAGTATATGCGCCCTTTATGGGGTTCTAAAAAAGAAGGGATACATGAAGAGGACTGCCCTAATATATATGAGCTGCAGATAGGAGCAGCAGCTAATGGGTGCCTGGTAACATTTCATGAGCCCGGGTACTACAAGAAAACTCGGTATAAGGTATTGGAGGCGGCCTATAAATGCTGGCGGCCATGGTATAAAAAAAAAGGATTTGGCAGATATAATTGGTATACCATGATAGAAAAGAATCCATTGCTCCCCGACATATTTAAAGATAAATGTATGGCAAGCTGGGTCTCTGTAGGAATAGAGAGGCTGGGGAATCTCTTTGACAATTCCGGGGTTAAGGCATTTGGTGATTTACAGAAGTGTTATGGTTTAGAGCGGAGGGATTTTTTTAAATATCTACAGATACAAGACTTCCTTTTAAGGAAAACAGGAGGGGTGCAGGGATTTAGGAGTGTTCAAGTGCTGGATGATATTTTGGCTAATCCTAATATATCAATTAGGTCAATCTATCGATTACTAATGTCAGAACAGCCCGATGACTTAGAGAAGAATTGTGAAAAGTGGAGTAAGAAATTGGAAGATGGGAGTAAAATCTTTTTAAGGTCATTAGAATTAGGACACACTATTCTACTTTCCTCCTCCCTCCAAGCGCAACATTATAAAACCGTATTTGATCTGTATCATACCCCAGCTCATCTTGTCAAATGGGGCAGCTTGCTGGGAACAAGCTGTCCAAGATGTGGGATGTATGGAACAGATATTATACACGTCATGGCTACATGCGGGGAATTGAAGGATTTGAAGGAAGGTATTCAATCTGTATTGAAAGAAGTTCTGGGATATGATTTAATCCTTTCCTCTGAGGTAATGGTCCTAGGGGTTAGTGGCGAAACGGACAATCTGTATGAAGCATTTATTTTTGTGGCCATGGCAGTATTTCGATTGTGTATATCATCCGCCTGGCTTAATGTCCCACCTCCGTCCTGGCAGCAATGGTTGGCCAGATTATTGGCTGTGTATCATCTGGAGATAGCATTATATGAACGTAAAGGGAAACATGCAAGGAGGAAAGGGAGGGTAATTTGGGGGGCATTTCAGGATTGGATGTTAGCTCATAATAATTAAATGTTTAAATCAAAATGGTATGTCATCATGTAAAGAGATGGTCATGTGTCTCCCAAAGGTTTATCCCCTGCTGGGCTAAAATTGTTTTGTTTTCTCATTTGTATTTGTTGTATGATACCTTACCTTTCCAAAAAAAAAAAAAAAAAAAAAAAAGAAGCAACAATGCTGGGTGGTAGGAATTTTGTGGATTCCTGCAGATTCCGGAAGGTTCCATCACAAAACTGTGTGATTTCAAGCAAAGTTGGAGATTTGCAAGGCATTGTGGGAAAGAAAGTGGCATCGGGTGCATTTAAACACACCACCCTGGACTCACCCAGATGTTTATTCAGATTTGTCTCGGTCTCGTTGACTTTTCTACAAAGCAGAGTCCCAAAGTCCAAAAAGTGCAGCCCTCACCATTCCAAGTGCAACTATTTTGAGAGTTAGACAAGCTCTCATGGCCCAAATGTAAAACCAAAACCCTAAATAATCAAATGTCCTCTTGCTTGCCGTATGATAAGATCTTTTAGTGTGCAGGGGGAGAGCTGAAAGACTGTTACCCCATTCAATTGGGGTGAGGGCATAACCATGCCCATACTGGTTGGTAGTCCCCACCCCACTATTTTATTTTAATTCCCTGGTATGTAGTAGCCTTTTTGCCCCCTCGGGGAGTGAATCGGGGATAATTGCCCCATCTGCCCACCGGTGGGCAGAACTACTTTGCCCCCATTAAAAAAAAAAAATCTTCCCTGGTTTCTGGTGGGCTTTCTGCCACCCTTGGGAGCAGATGTGCCTTACACAAATAGGCAGATCTGCCCCCAAGGTGGGGATGAATGGCCAACAGTAATGTGCTCTCATGGGGAGCTACCCTTGCTCAAGGGGCTGCCCCTGCAAACAAAACACACCCACACACACACACACCAGTCCCTGGTGCCTAAGTGGATTCTGTCCCCCCCGGGGGCAGGATGGCCTAATAGAAATAGGCAGATCTGCCCCCAAGGTGAGGCAGAAATGGCCTAAAATAACTTTGCACCCCAGGGAGTGACCCTTGCCTAAAAAGTTGCACCCCAGCTGTAAAAAATAAAATAAATAGTCCCTGGTGCAGAGTGGTTTCTGCCCCCTTTTGGTGCAGATCAGCCTAATTAAAATGGGCCAATCTGCCTCCAAGAGGGGCAGAAGTGGCCTAAAATAAATTTGCTCCCCCAGGGGAGCGAATGTTGCCTAAGGGGTCGCTCTCCTTGCATGAAACTGTTGTAAAATAAATCCCTGGTGTCTAGTGGTTTCTGGCCTAATAAAAATAGGCTGATCTGCCCCCAAGGGGGGCAGAAATGGATTAAAAAGAATTTGCCCTCAGGTGAGCGACCCTTGCCTAATGGGTTGCTCGCCATCTGTAGAATTATTTTTTTTTTAATCCCTGGTGACTAATGGCTTCTGCCCCCCTTGGGGGCAGATCAGCTTAATTAAAATAAGCCGATCTGCCCCCAGGGGGGCAGAAAAGACCTAATAAAAAATTGCCCTCCATGGGAGCGATCCCTGTTCAAGGGGTCACTCCCCTTCCTAGTTTAGGTGAAAAAAAATATCCCTGGTGTCTAGAGGTTTCTGCCCCCCCCGGGGGCAGATCTGCTTAATTAAAATAGACCGATCTAAATGGCCTAATAAAAAATTGCCCTCCAGGGGTGTGACCCTTGCTCAAGGGGTCGCTCCCATTTATTGTTTATGTAAAAAAAACAATCCCTGGTGTCTAGTGGGTTCTGCCCCCCATGGGGGCAGATCAGCCTAATTAAAAAAGGCCGATCTACCCCCAGGTGGGCAGAAAAGTCCTTATAAAAAATGCCCCAAATGCCTCGCCTGGGGTGCGACTTTTCCGGTGCACCACCAGTGATAGTATTTTTGGAAGCTGACACGGACCATCAAATTTCGAGAGGCACATGTGAGGCAGATAGTTGAGCGATGGCCAAATCCTTGTTGTTGACACATGTGCAAAAAGCCATGGGGTCCCTTGATTAGTAGACAGCTTTGATGTGTACTGCGTGAATTGTTTTTCCAGTTATTCATGCTTTGTCACATGGACGTTTGTCCTATACATCATGCATGTTGTTGTGTACACATTGAGGAATGCTCCAACTCATTTGTTGTCACAAATAGATACCCAAGTAGAAGGAGGAGGCGACAATTCTAGTCTGCCGTCCATTGCCAGACTTTCAAACCATGGAAGAACGTCACATCATCAAACAGATCTGTCTGAATCAGTAAACTATTGTGATATTATGTTGTCAGTTGGAGCCAAAACTAATACCTGAAAACACTGATCCAAAATGCATACCAACCATTGTGAAACTCATGGCAATATTAAATTTCCTGGCCACAGGATACTTCCAACATACAGTGGCCATGTCTGGTGGCATGTCCGAACCTATGCTCAGTGGTATGTTAAGAGATGTGCTAACAGCACTGATGAAACACATTGACAGCTAAATCGGGTTCCCCAGATGTGAGTATTTGACAAATAAGAAGACTGACTTCTATGGTTTTTGTTGCATCCCACATGTGGTGGGAGCCATTGATGACACACATATGGCCTTGGTGCCACCTCAGGCCAGTGAACAAGTCTATCGAAACAGGAACAACTTCCATTCTATCAATGTGCAAGTTGTCTGCTTGTCAGATCTCTACATCTCAAACGTCTATGCACAGTTCCCTGGTTCATCCCATGATTCCTTTGTGATACCAAACAGCACCATAGCCCAGCTGATGTCACAACTGCAACCAGAGAGGGCCAGGCTAGTTGGTAAGTCACATCAGTCCTGATTTTGTGTGAGCAGTGTCAGATGCTACAATAATGAAGTGAGTGACTCGTTGTAGCACCCATATCTCATTCCAAAACAGAAGACTCAGCAAATCCCAACGTTCCTTGGTTGTTAACACCGTTGAGGAATCCAGCTACACTAGGGAAGTCCGCTTCAATGAAGCCCATGGAAGAACACAGCGGTCAGTGGAGCAGGCTTCCGTCCCCTGAAGGCCGGATTTCGCTGTCTGGACAAGACTGTGGGAGCCCTCCTCTACACACCCTGGAAGGTGTGGCAGATCACTGTGGCATGCTGCATGCTCCATAACATTGCCCTGTGGGGGAATATCCCTTACATCCCAGAGGAGGGGGAGCCTGATTTGCCACCGGGCGAGAATACTGGAATGCCAAATGAAGATGATAGTGGTGAGAAAGAAGGAGCTGACTTGCGACAAGATCTCAACAGCTTCTTCTTATGAGTGTAAGTATGTCATGAGATGTCATGACACTGACTGTAAAATGACCTGTAGTTGTGATAATGTGTGGTATCTTTTTAGAAATAGTTAGGGAGCTGATGCTCATGCAAAATATGCAAAAGGGTATTTGATGAGCAAGCATTTGACACATTCGCATTTTGATGATGTTGCTTTGTTTTTGTCTGATTTTTCTGATTTACTTTATTGTCCAGAATTTTACTATGTGACTTGTGTCATATGTATGCTTTCATAAATTCGCTCCTAGATTTTTTCTTTGTTCAGGGAACCTTGACCTTAAGAACTTCATTTGGGCATTGTTTGGGTATTGCATCCCATGAGGTGGGCTTCCTTTTGAGAGCCAGGGGATCTGGCTCCAGCTGATGACATCAACCATATCCAGTTTTTGCCTATTTAACAGGACACTGTCTGACATGTCAATTTCTACATGTTTTGAGTGTCTGTGCCAGTATATTTTGTGGCCTATTGTTGTGAATTGTTGTGAATGAATCTGCAGGAAACTAATCAATAATCCAATAATGAAGTTAATTTTGTTCACAGGTTTAAGAGGCCGCAACCCGTGCTGCTGCCGTCGTCAGAGAAAAGCTTCAACTGCTCTTCTCAACGACAACACAGAACGGATCACAAGCTATTTAAAACAATATATTACACAAGTAGCATTTAGCAGGTACAATTATCTTGAGGTACATTTGAACATAAACACATAAGCCCCAATATAATAGAGAAAAACTACAGCCTCGAGAACACTTTGAGGGTCATTCTGACCCTGGCGGCCGGTGGCCGCCAGGGCCACCGACCACGGGAGCACCGCCAACAGGCTGGCGGTGCTCCAATGAGCATTCAGACCGCGGCGGTTCAGCCGCGGTCAGAAGCGGAAAGTCAGCGGTCTCCCGCTGACTTTCCGCTGCTCTTTGGAATCCTCCATGGCTGCGGAGCGCGCTCCGCAGCCATGAGGATTCTGACCCCCCCTACCGCCATCCAGTTCATGGCGGGAAAGCCGGCATGAACAGGATGGCGGTAGGGGGGGTCGCGGGGCCCCTGGGAGCCCCTGCCGTGCCCATGCCAATGGCATGGGCACGGCAGGGGCCCCCGTAAGAGGGCCCCGAAAAGTATTTCAGTGTCTGCCTTGCAGACACTGAAATACGCGACGGGTGCCACTGCACCCGTCGCACCTTCCCACTCCGCCGGCTCGATTACGAGCCGGCATCCTCGTGGGAAGGTCGTTTTCCCCTGGGCTGGCGGGCGGTTTTACTGGAACCGCCCGCCAGCCCAGGGGAAAACTCATAATACCCGCCGCGGTCTCTTGACCGCGGCGCGGTAATTTGGAGGGCGGGATCCTGGCGGGTGGCCTCCGCCGCCCGCCAGGGTCATAATGAGGCCCTCAGAATTCAAAGCGCGCTTGAGCCGCAGCACTAAGCACAGAATCAGATACACACTACAACACCTATACAGTCTGATATGGTCATGTCTCACTTTCAATGTTACTGACAATCTTGACAGGCTATGTGGTGACAGTATAACAGGATGCCTTCTGCAAAAAGACAATTGTTTTTATGTGTTGGTGTGTAATGCTTGTAATCCTGAGCTGAAGAATGTGTACATGCAACATATCCCTGCTTGCACAAGTAGCTTTAAAAAAATGGTGGTCGGTGTTCTTCGTCTTACAGTGGAGATGCAAAGGATTGTAGTCTGGGAAGAGGTGTGTTTTATAGTGTGATTTGCAAGTGTGTCCACTAGGCCAATGTGTGTCAGATGTGTTGTTTTTTAATTCACTGCAATCAGTCGGCATTGGCTTACTGCAGCAAGGGGACTGCCACAGTGACTGTTTGTTTGTTGTTGGCTCCGTGGCTGGCCGCAGCACTGAATGCACTGGAGATCCAACCGCCTAGGTAGCAGACCGCCGTGCCACTGGCGGTCTGCCTTTTTGCATGCTGGGTGGTGAGTCTGGCTGTACACATCATAATACAGCGGGCTAGTGGCTGCAGCGGCGCAGCTGTCTTTTTAGGAATGTCTGCATGGCAATCTGGTGGTCCAACCGCCAAACTCATAATCGGGTCCTAAATTATATAATGGCACTCCTACGTAAACCTCTTACTTCAAAGTGTTGGACACTAAAGGGGTGACATTTACTGCTCCTACTTCAGTTTAAACCACTTTGGAGAATGTGTTAGACACAAAAGGAATGATGTTTACTATTCCCGCTCTAATCTAAACAAATTTGGGGACAGCGGTAGTTGGACTCTAAAGGGATGACATTTACTATGCCCACTCAATCTATACCACTTTGGGGAAGGTGTTTGTCATTGAAGGGTGACATTCACTATTCTTACTCCAATCTACACCAATTTGGGAAAGGTACTGGAAACAAAAAGGGTGACATTTACTATTCTCACTCCGATCTGAACCAGTTTAGGGAAGATGTTGTAAACAAAAGAGCTTACATTTGCCCTTCCCACTAAAATCTATAGCAATTTGGGCAAGGTGTTAGGCACTAAAGGGGCTACATTTACTTTTCCCACTCCAATTTAAGCTAATGTGGGGAATGCTTTGGTAACTAAATGGGTGACATTTGCTGTTTCCTTAACAATCTAAAACATTTTATGCAAGGTGATAAACAGAAAAAAATTACTACATACCGTAAGTACTCCATACTCCCACACAAATTTTGATCTATAAAATAAACTTAAATTTACCTAAAAACACTAACTAAAGGAACAAAGCTATATATTCATGATTAAACATTATGACATAAAAGAAGATTTTTATTACTAATAATATTTCATATTTTGTTTCAAAATATTTACCACCATTAAGAAACTTTGAACCGAAATATATGAAAAAAATCATAATGCTAAATTAATAATCCTAAATTAAAAAAATATATACATTTCCTTAAATAAACATTAATACATTTTTATAAAGGTATTCTTAAAACAAAACTTATTCAAATGGTAAACATATTAAAAATGATTATTCATTCTTGTTACCAATTTGTTTCTGTTTTTAATAAACCAATAACATAAACATAAAACAAAATATAAATTTCTACATCATAAATAATACAGGTATGTATTATAGTTCCATTATTTACATATGAGAAAAAAACTTTCAAATAAATGTAAATATAAAAAATTAAGATTTAGTAAAAAATGTTTTTAAAATGACAATATGATTTTCAACAAAAAAACTTTAAAATATTGGAATTTTATGATTATTTACCAAAAGTTATTGGATTAAAACAATTAAAAGTTATTTTTTAACAGTTAGTAATTATTTCACTTCATTAAAAAACTATTTTTAATTTTAGTTTAAATATTAATATTCACAATAAAATATTGTGTTATTTTTTTTAAACCCTCTCGTGTTATTAGTTGCGCTTTATAAATCGAAGTTGATTTATTGAATTAAATTAATATATATTCTAATTAATTATTAAAAATAATGAGAGTAACAACAAAAATTTACAATATTAGTTTGCATATCATTAAAATTGTTAATATTAAATATACATTAAAATTGCCACTTTTTAAAATCCTCCTCATTCCTAAAAATGTAATATCTTGCTGCTATAAAACTAATATATATCAATAACAGCACTCACCTGAATGTTACACACAGCAAGACAACAAAACATACAGAACAACAGACCAATATGCAAGTGGCACACATGCTGACACAATCACATCACCCATTCAAACCCCCTCCATCTCAACCAGCAAATCCAGTCTCACACACACATACACATACTGACTCACATACATTACTGGAAGCACAACATTACAGATGCAGGTGCAGGTGCCCTTGCAATGTGCACACAGGGACATGGTTGACAAGTGTGATGTCATTGTTATTGCGGCGCAAGCATTCATTTGCCAATGAATACTGACACTAAAATAACAACTGTTTATGTGATCGATATGTGTCTTGTGCCATTATGTCTCCCATCAATCTCTGACACAAATGTTTATCCAACATATGCATGTCACAGGTGTTAAAAAAAACTACTGTGACATCTATATGAATGCAGTTGTCCGAGCTCATATGCAGTGACCACACAGCGTACACAGATAATGTGGAATTTTTTACTTTGAGCCCTGTGACGGTGGGGTTGTGTGCCCTCCTTGATCCAGTGGCAGCAGTTACGGCAGGTCTTCTCCAGTCGTGTACAGTCCAAAACGGAAGGGCAAACTGGAAAAAAGTAGGTTTATACCTTATTTCCCTTTCAATTCGTCAATTCAGGTGTGGAGGTAACACTGCCACAGTTGGCTTGGTGGGAAAGCACATCGTAATCTGCTCAGCGGGAAGGGTGACTGAAGTCCTGCTGCCAGCCACTATTGTCAATAGCACTGTTGACACAGGTGAAGATTCCTGGCAGAGTCTATGGGACTCAGGTAGTCTTTCGCATATGGTCCGGCCAACATCTAAATCGGACATGTGTACCGCCAAGGCAGCGGATGGGTTTTCCGACAGAAAACTGGCAGCCGGACAATTACCACCAAGAACTAAATCAGGCCTTTACTCACACTGGGGAAAATGTTTACTTTGGAGGAATCAAACTTATTATTCCCACATTAATTCAACAATATTGGGGAAAGCATTGGGCATTGAGGAGGTCAGATTTACTATTCCCACACTAAACTTAACCTGATAGGTTAAAGTGTTGGACTTTGGGGGTGGAGGTGTAAATTTTCTAGTTGTACTCCAAACCTAACAGCAATGTTGAAGTGTTGGACTATGGGGGAAATGGGGTAGGATTTTCTATTCATACTCCAAACTTATCCACATTAAAGAAAATGGAGACTAGGGGTGTGTCAAATTCTGCATGAAGTGTATTGTAAATTTAACCACACCAATGAAGGTATTGTATTTTGGGGGAGGGTGGTAATCTTGCTCCAAACATAGTAACATTTTGAAAATGTTGGACTTTGTGGGGTTACAGTTACTATTCCACATCTAAATTCAATTATATTGTGGAAAGTGTTGGAGGTTGGTATTTTGGTGGGGAGGGGTCGGATTCTTTATTCTTGCTTCAAATTAGCAACATGGGGGGTGTAAATTCCCACTGCAAACTTAAACCACGTCATGGAAAGTAGGGGGTTGGACAAACTTACTATTCCAAATCCAAAATTAACCTCCTTCTAGAAATGTTGGACTTTGGATGTATCATGTTTACTATTACTAATCAAAATTTTACTGTGTGTTGGGAAACGTGTTGGACTTTGGGGGGGATCAACATTACTATTCCCAATCCATACCTAAACACATTGGGGAACATGCTGGACTTGTGTGGCCCAAATTTAACAATCATACTCCAAACCTATCCACATTGGGTAAAGTGACGGACTTTGGAGGACAGGTGTGGGTGAGGTTTACTATTCCATTTTCATAATTGTTAGAAATGGGGTCTTTGGTTGACAGTCAGGTTACCCCCTGTTCAAGCAAGGACCCTCCCTCTAGTTAGGATAAAAGAGAATCACCCTCAGCTAACCCCTGCTTACCCCCTTGGTAGCTTGGCAGAGCAGTAGGCTTAACCTCAGAGTGCTGGGCGTAAAGTATTTGTACCAACACACACAGTAACTTAATGAAAACACTACAAAATGACACAACACCAGTTTAGAAAAATAGGAAATATTTATCTAGACAAAACAAGACCAAAACGATAAAAATCCAACATACACAAGTCAAGTTATGATTTTTTAAAGGTTTAAAATAAAAAGAGTCTTTAGGTAGTTGTAACAACACACTAGCGCTGCTAGCGTGTAAATGTACCTGGTTTGCGTCAAAAATAACCCCGCACGGGCGGTGTGCGTCGAAAGTAACCCTGCACGGCTGTGTGCATCGAAAACAACTCGGCACGGCGGTGCGCGTTGAAAAAGCCAGCCACACGACGATCCGAAAGTCCCGCGGCGCAGGGTGCGATCTCTCAGCCTCCGTCAGCGATGCTGCGCGTCGTTTCTCCTGCTCCGGGCGTCGGTTTTTCGGTCGCGTTTCCTGCGGCGTCGTTTCTCAGCTGCGGAACCGGCGTCGCGTCGTTTTCTCAGCCGCGATCGGATTCGCGTCGATCTTTTCTCCGCACGGCGCTCGGTGCGTGTATTTTTGTCCTTAGGCTGCCAGCCTCTCCTTTCAGGGTCCCAGGAACTGGAAGGGCACCACAGAGCAGAGTAGGGGTCTCTCCAGAGACTCCAGGTGCTGGCAGGAAGAAGTCTTTGCTATCCCTGAGACTTCAATAACAGGAGGCAAGCTCTACATCAAGCCCTTGGAGATTTCTTCTTCAAGATGGAAGGCACACAAAGTCCAGTCTTTGCCCTCTTACTCTGGCAGAAGCAGCACTGCAGGAAAGCTCCACAAAGCACAGTCACAGGCAGGGCAGCACGTTTTCCTCAGCTATCAGCTCTTCTCCAGGCAGAGGTTCCCCTTGGTTCCAGAAGTGTTTCTAAAGTTTGTAAGTTTGGGTGCCCTTCTTATACCCATTTTAGTCTTTGAAGTCACCTTTCTTCAAAGGGGACTCACACCTTCTTGTGAAATCCTGCCTTGCCCAGGCAAGGCCTCAGACACACACCAGGGGGTTGGAGACAGCATTGTCAGAGGCAGGCACAGTCCTTTCAGATGAGAGTGACCACTCCACCCCTCCCTCCTAGCAGAGATGGCTAATCAGGAAATGCAGATTACACCCCAGCTCCCTTTGTGTCACTGTCTGGTGTGAGGTGAAAAACAACCCAACTGTCAAACTGACCCAGACAGGGAATCCACAAACAAGGCAGAGTCACAGAATGGTTTAAGCAAGAAAATGCTCACTTTCTAAAAGTGGCATTTCCAAACGCACAATCTCAAAATCAACTTTACTAAAAGATGTATTTTTAAATTGTGAGTTCAGGGATCCCAAACTCCACATGTCCATCTACTCTCTAGGGGAATCTACACTTTAATCATATTTAAAGGTAGCCCCCATATTATCCTATGAGAGAGAGACAGACCTTGCAACAGTGAAAACGAAATTGGCAGTATTTCACTGTCAGGACATATAAACCACATTACTATATGTCCTACCTTATCCATACACTGCACCCTGCCCTTGGGGCTACCTAGGGCCTACCTTAGGGGTGCCTTACATGTAAGGAAAGGGAAGGTTTAGGCCTGGCAAGTGGGTACACTTGCCAAGTCGAATTTACAGTGTAAGAATACACACACAGACACTGCAGTGGCAGGTCTGAGACATGATTACAGAGCTACTTATGTGGGTGGCACAACCAGTGCTGCAGGCCCACTAGTAGCATTTGATTTACAGGCCCTGGCACCTCTAGTGCACCTTACTAGGGACTTACTAGTAAATCAAATATGCCAATCATGGATAAACCACTTACATACAATTTAAACAGGAGAGCATATGCACTTTAGCACTGGTTATCAGTGGTAAAGTGCTCAGAGTTGAAAAGCCAACAGCAACATGTCAGAAAAATATAGGAGGCAGGAGGCAAAAAAGTCTGGGGATGACCCTGCAGAAGCAAAAGTCCAACACGACCCCCTACCAGCCTAAAGCCAGGGGAGAACAATCAATACCTTGATGTACTTCCCTGATTGGGGCGATAGAACAGGGACCCAGGCCCACAACAGCAGGGGCATGTTCCAGTTCTACGCCTTCCTGACTCCAGTTGGATCCCTCTGTCCATACTCTCAGGGCCCACTAAGCTAACCCATGGGGAACCCTTCTCCACATCTACAGACACCATCTGTGCAACACCTAACTTTACTTTGCTCACAGATGTATTGCAATGGGCAGATAGTACCACCAGGGCCAACACAGTGGTGTTGCCCACTCCACCCCCGGGGTGTGACTCTCGTCCTCCCCCCCCCAGGGGCAACTCTGTCCACCAGGACAGCAAGCCACAGTGGCCCCAGACAACTGTCAGGGATGAGAGCCCGACCTCAGGCCTCTCTAACCACTGTGACTGTGGAGAGTGGGGGGTGGTAGCCCCAGGTGCCTGGCACCCTTTGACCACTCTCTCTTCCACCAGGTCAGGGATGACAACCTGACCCTGGTCCTCCCCTCTGGGGCTCTGTACCCTCCCTGCAGAAGCGGCACCCCCAGAGTCAAAAACTGTCTGGGTGCTTGTAGAAGCAGTCCTGCACAATTCTTCCATCAGTGCAGGGATGTTAACCTGCAACTGATCCTCCAACCTGGGGTCTGTACCTTCAGGTTGGACCAGGGCCAGGGGTGAGGCTTCCCTCCCCCTGCCCTCTCTTCTGGGGTCCTGAACCACCCAACTAGGAGCGGCCCCCCCAGAAGACAACATGGTAGGGGCACTGTTAACAGTAGCCCCTTCCTCCAGGTCAGGGGGGACACCCTTAACCTGGCCTCCCAATCCAGGGTCTGTACCCACAGACTGGATCACTGCCTGGCAAACCAGGGCTTCCTGGGGGGCATACCTACCCCCCACCAGGTCAGAGTTTACCCTCTGAACCTGGTCATCCAACCCAGGGTCACCACCCGGCGGTTGAACCACTGCCTGGCACACCAGGACTTCCTTGGGAGCACACTTACCCCCCATCAGGTCAGAGTTTACCCCCTGAACCTGATCATTCAACCCAGAGTCACCACCCTGCGGTTGAACCATTGCCTGGCACACCAGGACTTCCAGGGGGGCACACTTACCCCCCTCAAGGGACACACTGTCCCGAAGGGCCACACAAGAGTCTGGCTGGCGCAGGTCTCCTGACCTCTGCCCATCTGACAGAGTCTGGATTCCCCCCAACCCAGAAATGGTCTTACCAAGGTCATTCATGGGGGGCTCTGCTCTCAGAGCTGGCCCCTGACCCTCCAGGTTCTCCACTGGGGTCCGCAACCCCCTCTCAACCCTCTGTCTGGACTTCTGCACCCCCTCACTAGGAGTGGTACTGCCAGACACCAGAACTGGTGAGACGCTGGCTACAGCCGCCCCCCCAAGTTCTCCTGACACTGTGGGGTCTCCCTCAACAGATGGCCCTATGGTACAGGCTAGGCACCCCTCCTGGTGTTCCCGCAGGGAACCCTCCAGGACCTGGGACCGGATCTCGGGCACCTTGGGCCTCAACCCATCCCCATTCCCTCTCCTCTGAGACTGGACATGGGGTCCCTCACCCATCCCACTACACTGGGACCTACCTGGGACACTACAATCCTTCCCTACCTCACCTGGTTGGGAACTACCTAGACCACTCCTCTCAGGAGCACCCCCAAATGCCTCTTCAGACTCTCTGGTACTCACCCAGAAGTCTGCCTCCATTGTAAGCTCCCTGGGGTCAGAGAACTCACACTCCACCTGGTGTTGGCATAGCTCTGGAAAATAAGGACTAGACATATGCTCTCCAGCAATTACATCACTCAGCCCCTCACATGAATTAACCAAAGTACCCTTCACCCAACCATCCAGTGACTCTGCTTTGACAAAGCACCCCACATCACCCTCCTGAGACTGGTGAGACAGTCCCTGACTGTCCCTGACACTCAACCCACACTCTTCTGGGATGTCTTCACACTCCATAACCAGGACTTCTACCTGGGGGGAACCCCTCTCCCTGTCACTCTCACCTAGAGTCAGTAGAGTGTCCCTCCCACCAGTAGGAATATGACTCCCCATGCCAGTTCCCCAATCCACCTCAGGGACTCTGTGCATCACTGGAGCTACCTCATACCCCTGAACCTCCTGGCGTGTGTTAACTCCCTCCTTCAAGTAGGGCACCACCTCTCTGGGCATGTGCACTTCTGCAGCATCACTGGATATACAATTGTTGCTGCCACCATTCCAGCTGGACTCAGCCCTCATGACTTCCAGCTCTTTCAATTTAAGCTCGTAAGCATAAATCATTTTTTTAATCTCTAAGTTCCTCCTCCTTTCTTCCAGGACTAAGGCTCTCTTCTCCTCAGCCCTCTCAAGCTCTGCATCTAGGTCTTCTAGACTCCGGATTCGAGCTAGGAGCCAATCATCTCTTTCTGTTCCCTCCTCAGGGCCACTGCCCTCCTCTTTGGAGTAGCCCTCCTCCTCAGAGTAGTTATCCTCCTCAGACTCATTTGGTGGTGTTGCCTGACAACGTTTCAATTCATACTGAAACAGGGCTGACTCAAGATCCTCCCTTCTGGATTTCTTGTTCACAGCCAGTCCCCTTTCCATGCAGAATGCTTTAAGCTGCCACTTTTTATACATAAATAGGTGCCAGAAATTGACTTCCATTCTGCAAAGGCTTCACAACCAAAAAACAAAGTCCAAAAATATTAGCAATACTTCCAGGAGGACATCAGAGAACAAAAAGCAGAATCACAAGACAAGTAGTATGTGGTCACGTAGTGGTCTGAGATCAAAACAGTAGTGTACACTTAATTACTGTATGTCAAGTACAAATACAAGTCCAAATCCCACCGCTGCCACCAATGTTAGAAATGGGGTCTTTGGTTGACAGTCAGGTTACCCCCTGTTCAAGCAAGGACCCTCCCTCTAGTTAGGATAAAAGAGAATCACCCTCAGCTAACCCCTGCTTACCCCCTTGGTAGCTTGGCAGAGCAGTAGGCTTAACCTCAGAGTGCTGGGCGTAAAGTATTTGTACCAACACACACAGTAACTTAATGAAAACACTACAAAATGACACAACACCAGTTTAGAAAAATAGGAAATATTTATCTAGACAAAACAAGACCAAAACGATAAAAATCCAACATACACAAGTCAAGTTATGATTTTTTAAAGGTTTAAAATAAAAAGAGTCTTTAGGTAGTTGTAACAACACACTAGCGCTGCTAGCGTGTAAATGTACCTGGTTTGCGTCAAAAATAACCCCGCACGGGCGGTGTGCGTCGAAAGTAACCCTGCACGGCTGTGTGCGTCGAAAACAACTCGGCACGGCGGTGCGCGTTGAAAAAGCCAGCCACACGACGATCCGAAAGTCCCGCGGCGCAGGGTGCGATCTCTCAGCCTCCGTCAGCGATGCTGCGCGTCGTTTCTCCTGCTCCGGGCGTCGGTTTTTCGGTCGCGTTTCCTGCGGCGTCGTTTCTCAGCTGCGGAACCGGCGTCGCGTCGTTTTCTCAGCCGCGATCGGATTTGCGTCGATCTTTTCTCCGCACGGCGCTCGGTGCGTGTATTTTTGTCCTTAGGCTGCCAGCCTCTCCTTTCAGGGTCCCAGGAACTGGAAGGGCACCACAGAGCAGAGTAGGGGTCTCTCCAGAGACTCCAGGTGCTGGCAGGAAGAAGTCTTTGCTATCCCTGAGACTTCAATAACAGGAGGCAAGCTCTACATCAAGCCCTTGGAGATTTCTTCTTCAAGATGGAAGGCACACAAAGTCCAGTCTTTGCCCTCTTACTCTGGCAGAAGCAGCACTGCAGGAAAGCTCCACAAAGCACAGTCACAGGCAGGGCAGCACGTTTTCCTCAGCTATCAGCTCTTCTCCAGGCAGAGGTTCCCCTTGGTTCCAGAAGTGTTTCTAAAGTTTGTAAGTTTGGGTGCCCTTCTTATACCCATTTTAGTCTTTGAAGTCACCTTTCTTCAAAGGGGACTCACACCTTCTTGTGAAATCCTGCCTTGCCCAGGCAAGGCCTCAGACACACACCAGGGGGTTGGAGACAGCATTGTCAGAGGCAGGCACAGTCCTTTCAGATGAGAGTGACCACTCCACCCCTCCCTCCTAGCAGAGATGGCTAATCAGGAAATGCAGATTACACCCCAGCTCCCTTTGTGTCACTGTCTGGTGTGAGGTGAAAAACAACCCAACTGTCAAACTGACCCAGACAGGGAATCCACAAACAAGGCAGAGTCACAGAATGGTTTAAGCAAGAAAATGCTCACTTTCTAAAAGTGGCATTTCCAAACGCACAATCTCAAAATCAACTTTACTAAAAGATGTATTTTTAAATTGTGAGTTCAGGGATCCCAAACTCCACATGTCCATCTACTCTCTAGGGGAATCTACACTTTAATCATATTTAAAGGTAGCCCCCATATTATCCTATGAGAGAGAGACAGACCTTGCAACAGTGAAAACGAAATTGGCAGTATTTCACTGTCAGGACATATAAACCACATTACTATATGTCCTACCTTATCCATACACTGCACCCTGCCCTTGGGGCTACCTAGGGCCTACCTTAGGGGTGCCTTACATGTAAGGAAAGGGAAGGTTTAGGCCTGGCAAGTGGGTACACTTGCCAAGTCGAATTTACAGTGTAAGAATACACACACAGACACTGCAGTGGCAGGTCTGAGACATGATTACAGAGCTACTTATGTGGGTGGCACAACCAGTGCTGCAGGCCCACTAGTAGCATTTGATTTACAGGCCCTGGCACCTCTAGTGCACCTTACTAGGGACTTACTAGTAAATCAAATATGCCAATCATGGATAAACCACTTACATACAATTTAAACAGGAGAGCATATGCACTTTAGCACTGGTTAGCAGTGGTAAAGTGCTCAGAGTTGAAAAGCCAACAGCAACATGTCAGAAAAATATAGGAGGCAGGAGGCAAAAAAGTCTGGGGATGACCCTGCAGAAGCAAAAGTCCAACAATAATGAACCACTTTGAGGAAAGTGTTGGACTTTGATTGGGGGAGGAGGTACATTTATTATTCTTACTCAACACTTAACCACACTGTAGGAAGTGTTGTACTCTGTAATGGTCTATTCACATTGTAAAGATTTCTAAATTAAGGAAATAAGTTAAACTGGGGGATTATAAAAATTATAAACTCATACAAAAATTAAAAAACATAAACATCGTTTACAATAGAAAAAATAGATAATTATTTTTTAATATTAAACATAATTAAAAATTAAATAAATTTAAATCAGAGTAAAACAATTGATATACATTTGCATATTAAACATTACAAAACCATCAATTTAAAACTAAAATGTATATCAATTAGTTAAATAAGGTAAATGAATGAATTATTTGTAAAATATAAAGACAATTATTTATGAAACAGAAATTTAAAAAAAATTTAAAACAGTTATTTAATATTTTAAAATAACTAATTTACAATGTTAAAAAATTATGAAATACAAAATAGGTAATTTTAGTGAATGATAACAATGTAAAAATATGAAAGTAAAAAAAGAAAGAAAATAAATTGAAAGAAAATTAAAATATAATTTTCTCCTCGAATAATGAAATAAATTAACTTTTAACCAGTCTAATACAACGGTGTTAAAATTGTATTATCCCACAATACAATTTTGAAATTAAAAATGTTTGAAAACATTAAAATGTAAGCCTTCACTCTATTGGACTATAAAATGAAAATCTGGCTTCTAAAATTGTATTAAAATAAAATAACATGCATTTTTAAAAATACCAAGTGTATTAAAATAGTAAAAAATACAAATAAACATAAAACAACATATATTACAACAATTATAAAACAACATTTTTTCACAATGTCTAAAAAAAGTAAAGAAACAACAGTCTCACCTTCTGTATTCTCTCCCATGACATTCTTAACATCACAATATTCATAGCACAATATTTGCATCTCACAATATTTTTTAAACAATTTAATGTTAGAAGGCCATACCATGAATGGCAAAGTAGCTGACTATGAGACAGAGGAAGCTAGTAATGTGAGGCCTGTGATAGCGAGTTACCCCCAGCATGCACTTTTTCATTTTTATTGGAAAATATGGTTACTAAAGACAACACAGCACTACTGGAGATGGGCCCTCAATTGCAAGGACTGTCTCTAGTTTGGGTGCCCTATTTGTAGATAGATCTTTCCATATATGACAGCTTCAGACGAGAACATTTCACTCCATTTAGACAATTTCTACCTTACAATTCTCTTACATGGATGATCTGCCTAACCTGATGTTGCCACACAATGGAATCCCCTATTTAATGATGTACATTGAAGGCCACATTTTGAGTTTGGCGGATGGAAAAGCCTGTCCACCAAACTACCGATAGGGTGGGCGCCGCCTTTGTGTGCGCCAACCGCACCGGACCTATTAGGAGTTTCCCGCTAGGCTGGTGGGCGAAAACCTCAGTTCCCACTCGCCGGCCTAGCAGGAAACAGGCTACAGCAGTGTGTCTGGGACGTAAGGGAGTCTGCAGCAATGCTGTAGCCCACACGGTGCAAAGTTCACTGTCTGCAAGGGAGACAGTGAACATTGTGATGGTGCTAGGCAAGGGGACCCCTGCACTGCCCATGCGAAGTGCATGGGTTTTGCAGGCCCCCGCCCGTGGCCCTCTGCACCTGTTCTCCGCCTGCCTTTTCATGGCAGTTTCACTGTCAGAGAACGAGGTCCTAATCTACAGGGCAGAGCTGCATGCAGCGCTGCCCTTATGGATTACTAACTCTGCGCCCACCAGGCCGTCAAGATCATAGATCCTGGCAGTGCTGGTGGAACCCTGGAGGTCAGGCTGCCAGAGTCTTTATGTGGCAGTCGGACCACCATAGCAGCGGCAGTCCTGACCGCACCATGAGACTGGCGGTCTGAAGACCACCAGCCTCGCAATGAGGCCCTCAGTCTTTAAAGTGGGATGGAACAGAAAAATATATTTTGTAACAATTCTGAGTTTTTGATAAGATGGACACTGCCATGTTAGAGTCAGAACATATCAAATGGGTAGCATATTTTGGTCAAAAAAATAAATTGACAGATGTAGAATGGTTCTCAGTCAAAATAATACTTCACGATGTACCGCACCAAACCAGATACCAAAATGCCTACATCACATTCTCAACAATAGCACACACTTGCCAAGGCTGTAACATTACTAAAATAAACTTTTACAATATGCAAGAAGATAATGGTCAGCTGTAACGGACTGCATCACACAATACACTAAAAGAGCTAAAATTCCTAAACCTGAGACCCACCTATTCTGTCCGATTCATAGACTCAAGAGACAGAAACTAGCATGTAAATTTGAGGACTAGTAATTTTTTATATAAACATATATACTGCACTGTTAAGGAACTCCCGACACACTCTGGCGGTCATTATGAGTTTGGTGGTCACAGGACTGCCATGTTGGAGTTGGCGGTTGTACTGCCGATGGCCAGGCAGTGAAGACCGCCAAATTATGACCATGGCGGTCTTCACAACAGAATTCAGCCAAACTACCACCGGTTCCGCCAGTGCGGCCAGGCCACCTCGGAGGGCAGTAGGCACCTTCAGACCAGTGGGGTGCATGTTTCTGTCGGACACATTACAAGGCTGCACACTGGCAGGGTTTCAGCTGTGGGTGCACCGCCACCAAAACCCTGGCGGAGCCCAAATCTATAAAAGGAAAAGCCTAAACTCAAAGTCCTTCCACTGCTCCTGCTCGCACAACGACTTCAGACCCAGCGATGGCGACGGAGACAACAATAAGTACACACACCTAGCACACACTGCAGGGAAAGGTATTAGGCACACACAACACACACAACTGCAACGGTTTGCGATGGACGAACACACACGTAACCACACTCCCTTATGAACACACACACACACCTACATACACACTCGCACACCCAAACTACACACAAGGATACCCAAACTACACACACCATGGCCAAAACACATGTGCCATACACACACCAACCCGCACACACACAGCACCAACACTGTCTAACACAATCATACACAACACCACTGACTCACACAGCGACATCACAACTGCAACTACACATTCGCTTCACCAAGCACTCTCACTGCACATTGCATGACAACACATACATACAACATGTAACAACACCACACAACCACTCAACACTGTCACACTGCCATACAACAAACCATATGTCACACCACACCCACACCATACACAACACATAGGTGATAGCCAACACCACACACACAGACTCTCACACAACAAACACACACAGGTACACAACACTACCTTTACACATGCCAACACAAACCATACACAAATTGGCTACACACATGCATGGAACAAACACAAACTTATCCAACACACAAAACAGCAGCACTAATGCCAGGGCCACGCACACACATGCAGCCCAGATATGACAGGTAGCACAGCCCTCACACACACCCATGTCACAAACACACAAACTAAAGCACACAAACACCATACACCGATGTAGAAAGAAAGTCAGGACAAGTATGTTACCATTGAATCCAACACCAGGTTGGCCCAGATGTATTAAGAAAATGAAATGACAGAAAAAAGGGAACAAAATATAAGGCCATTGGCTGGTCCAAAGTCTCAGGTACCCAAGGCACAAATAGTACCTCACTGTGCCCCTACTTGAGTCCTGACTGCAAAATGACCTCCACAGGGTAGGGGCATCAAGGAGGCAGGCAAGCTCCTCAGAGATCGGGGATAGAAGGAGTGCTTTGGGCATGGTCCAAGGAGGAGGATCCTTGGGCTTGGGCTTAGGCTTGGGAGGGGTAGACTTCTTGGCAGGGGAGGGACATTGGTAGTACCAGGGTGGCAGGGGAGGACTTGGTGGAAGGGCTGGACTTGGGAAGCGACACAGAGCACTTGGGGGAGAGGAGTAGGGACCAGGGAAACCTCTGAGAAGACATGCTTCTTAGACACATGGGGCGGTCATGGCGAAAGGGTTTGGGAGTGGAGGGAGAGGGACTGGTTGTCAGATGTGTAGGTGTGGATGTCTTGGGTGTAGGTGCGTGTGTGGAATGCTTGTGGGTGCAGGCTGTCTGTTCGATGGGTGAGTGCAGGCATTTAGTTGCCTCAGGAGGAGGAGGTGCTGAGAGATGCTGTGGTGGATGGGTGACTGTTGGGGTAGTGTCTGCTTCCATGGTACATGTGCTACATGTGGGAGTGTCGGTGATTGTGATGGGTGCAGGTGTGGTGACTGGGGTGGATGTCTGTGGGCCTGCTATTGGGCTGACTGTGGGTAAGATGGGACTGCTGGCTGGATCCATGCATGATGGTACGGTGGCTGCAGGTGTTTCTGATGTAGTGTTTGTGAGGGAGGGGGTGGTGGGCAAGTTAGTGCTGGGAGTGGATGTTGGTGTGTCTGCAGGTGGGTGTTGCTTGTGTGCATGCCGGTGGTGGGTCTTGTGGTGCTTGTGTTTGTCAGTGGTACCCTTGTCTGTTGAGGTGGATGCATGCCTGTGTGTACTTGTGCTTTGGATGGGTGTGGGGAGAAGGGTCTGGGATTGGGAAGAGTTAGTTGGAGGGGGACGGAAGACAAAAGGACTCTGGCTGCCGTCAGAGTGGAGGCCAGAGCCTGAAAGGATCTCTGTAGGCCAGCCATGGCACCATAAATGCCCTCCAGGAGGACATTGCTCTGTTGGACTTGAGCTGCCAGTCCCTGGATGGCATTCACAATGGTTGACTGGCCCACAGAGATGGACCTCAGGAGGTTAATAGCCTCCTCACTGAGGGCAGCGGTGAAGGAGAGGTGAGCAGGCACAGGCAACTAGGTGGGGAGCTACAGGGAGGGAGGTGATAGTAAGGGGGGTGGTGGACAAAGATGGCGCTGGGATGGCCCCAGATGGGTCTGCCACCGCCAGGGAGTGTCCACTTGAGGAGGATTCCGAAGATGAGGTGTTGCATCCGGTCTCACCTATGGCACTCCCCTTGCCCTCCGTCCCACTGGGTCCCCTTGGTGACGCTGGTGCCACCTTCTTGGGTCCTGTGGGGTGCTGCTTCCCCACTTGCCTGTGCCTCTTCCCCTTCACCAGGTGATGTGGATGCACACAATGAGAGCGAGCGAGGGAAATAGAGAGAGGGAGAGATAGATGGCAATATGGTTAACACATACCTTCCATTGACACATTTACACATGTACATCTGTCACAATACATATCATGGCTAGCTCATCGCCTTTGCCAATACACATTACCTACAACATGTCATGACATGTCGCTACCACCCACACTGGTCTGCCAACCCTCACACCTACACCAATACCTAAGTAGGATTGCATTACTAGACTCATCTCCATGATGCCAACCAAAGACCTTCAGCTGGCATAGCATGCCCTTGATTCTGTAGCAATAGTATGCCTGAATACACATCTTACCTCTCCATACACCTTTCACCCATTGTATGTGCAGCTCACTAGACACAACACATCAGGCCTCTACAGTAACAACACCTGATTGGTCCATGTCCTCTGTAACATGTCCATGATAGTGAAGACAAATCCACTCACAGACCACACAGTATACTGATGCCATTATAGAGGTCAACTCAGATTTAGCAAATACTACACAGACAAATAAAACAGGTCAAATCTGATGTGTACTATGTATATCTGTGGTATAGCCATGTGAGTAGTCAGACCCTATCACACAGCCAGAGCAGCTGACAAACGACACATATATCACTACTCAGTATACTGCTAAGTGCATCTACAATGGGCCATGTACCACATGTAAAACATCCACTGAGTGCAGTGTCACAACAGATGTACCTTTGGAACACACATGCCACATCATGGACCACTTCTAATGCCACCACACATGCAAGTACACCAGTTGGACTGCACACCATGACAACTCCACCCTCACGCACACCATTCCACAAATTGCAAAACCAGTCACTGAGCCCAGACAACACATATCTCAAAGGATAAATATTTGCATGTATTAGGCACACATGGACAAACACCATTGTCAGTACACCAAATAAACACCCCACTACCACATGAGCAGCCTGAGGAGACTGAATACAAAATTTCCTTCACATCAACACGCCATGTGCCATGCAGTACCCAAACCACCCCTAATCTGGCAGTACCTTATAGCCAAGCCAAGCTGTAATAGTCAAAGGCCATCAGATGAGGCCCCGAACTAATCATGACAACATGACGTTGGCAGTCAGTCAGCAATGCAGCATGGGACTTGCTAAGACTTTGTCATACATGCCATGTACACACCATGGTGACAAATAAGGGATCTCCCAGGGCACCTACCACCTCCAGTACCATCCCATAGGTTGGAAGGCCACATCCCTACAAGTATAGCTCCTAGGAATGCATTATATGTACTATCAGACCTCATCAATTTGGCATGTTATAGTACCCAGGTTGGCTACCTACACATACCCTACAGTCAGCAGACCATCTATATATTTCACTAGTCAGCTTTTAGGCCAATACTCATGTCCCATAAAACTGTAATGGCCGCCACAACCTGTCAATGCCATAACCAGTACAAGAGTTACGCAGTCACATATACAGGTGGGCTACACAGATGGGAATGGACTGACAGCTCAGAGCCACTAATGCAGATGGATGAAGCTGGTCATATACAATGCTTAGGGTGTTACAAACACTCACATCCATTGTATGGCCGGGATGGAGTCACACATGTGCCTATGACATTAGTGCACCTCCACATTACAGACATGGAGAGTTATGGAAATGGGAGATGTACATCCACTGACAGTTAAGCATGGCGACACATCTACAAATTATACTCTGCCAGGGTGCCTAGTACCCAATCCCAATTTTTGAAACACATGTAGCATGAACTTCATTTTCACTTTGCCACTCAATCCCATCTTAGGCAAGCCTAGTCCAAGGATGCAGTCAGTACTCACACCCTTGTGGCTGCTGTGCAGCCCTCAAACACCCATCTACCTCAGGGTAGGCCACCGCCAAAATGCGAGCCATTGGGGGGGTCAGGGTTCGACGAGCACCCCTCCCTCGTTTGGAGGACATCCCCAGCTGGGCCTCCTCGGTCTTCCGGGCCCAGTGCCTCAGGTCCTCCCAGCGCTTGTGACAATGGGTGCTCTGCCGACTATGGACCCTCAAGGTCTGCACTTGCTTGTTGATGGCATGCCACAGACAGAAGGAGAAAGTTATGTAGACTGGCACCATACCAACAGCAGTGGACTATAAACATCAAACCCACCAAAATGCCCACACATACCCATCCTGATGGTTCACATGCCTAAACTCTATGCCCCCTGCATGCATGTATTCCCTGACCGAAACACATATGCCATTCACTCTCACACTCATTCCTATCACAAATGACTGTGGCATTGGGCTCACCTGCTCCTCTGCTGTCCTATATAGCTGTTCAGAAAGGGGTAGGACCTCATCCACCAGCCTCTATAGTTCTTCTGGGGTGAAAGAAGGGGCCCTATCACCTGCAGGACGTGGCGTGATGGCTCCCAGAGACAGTACACAGCAGCTCAGCTTGTGGAGGTCTTGCTTGCTAGAGTGTCAGGAGTCAACTAAGCAAGGCTGCAGAAAATGGCAGTCACGGCCACCAAGTACAGGTCGGTCACCACCGGCAGTGATCGCCATTGACCCCAGTCCCCCATAGGCAGCAATGTTTTCCAATAGGAAGTAGTACAGTGGTTGCGACCGCCATGACGACATACGCTGGGGGACTTAGACTGCTTCCATCTGTCCAGTGCTTCAAGACAGATTGACGCCATTTTATGCACATATCATGCCTTGATGTAGGAAAATAAGTGCGGCATACACCTTTTTAGCCAAATGTGGAGTAGGCCTATGTTGTGCCATCATGGGTTGGCTTATACATGTGACATGCATGCCACAGTGACCTTATATCGCTGGTTGTCATAAGACGTGCATGTCCAGATGCTCATAGGTTCATAGGTGGTGTAACCATATAGGTAAATGGCATGACTACATACATGCTCAGTGCAGGACAGCTCAGTGTGCCACATATGGAACATGACACGTGATGTGTCAGAAACGTTTGATCAGGGGTAGCAATGTGCAGCAAGGATGGAGTCCATGCTGCTTCAGCATGCCCAACATAGTATGTGTCAGCAGTGTGTGGCATGTCTATAGTGTTAGGTGTGTGCAATTTTGATATGCTGTGCTAAAGTGTGGAGTGCACATCACATTGTACATTTTCCCCTCTCTATCCTAGATACTCTGTCATGAGGGTATTGAGACATGCACAGGTGTACCGTCAGCTAGTTGACCTTGCAATCCTGGAGGAGAGGCATTTCATTCAGACCTATTGTCTGAATCGTCAGACCATCATGGAATCCCTACGCCATCCCTCCCACAGTTCAAGTTCTGTCAATGCTACACTTTCTTGCCACAGGCTCCTTTCAGATTACAGTGGGCTTGGCAGCTGGGATGTCACAGCCCATGTTCAGTCTTGTGTTGAAGTATGTACGGTGTGCTTTCTTTAAACAGTTGGACAGCTACATCAGGTTCCCCCCAACAAGGGGATTTGGCTTATGTGAAGTCAGACATCTATGATATGGGACACATCCCTCATGTGATAGGGGTCATAGATGGCACCCATATAGCCTTGGTCCCTCCCAGTGCCAATGAACAGGTGTATAGGCATTGGAAAAACTACCACTCCATCAATATTCAAGTGGTATGTCTGGCAGACCAGTACATCTCCCAAGGGACAGCCAAGTTTCCTGGATCTGTGCATGACTCCCACATTTTGAGGAACAGCAATGTCCCCCACATGATTGCGAGAAAGTAGACTCTTTATAGCATGGTTACCCCCACTTTTGGCCTGTTTGTGAGTGTGTGTCATTGTGTTTTTACTGTCTAGCCAGGACCCCAGTGCTCATAGTTTGTGGCCTATGTGTGTGTTGTCAGTAGTGCTTAGCTGTGTCACTGAGGTTCTGCTAACCAGAACTCCAGAGCTTATGCTCTCTCCACTTCCAAATTAGTCACTATAGTTTAGTGACTTCATATTCCAATTCCAACTGGCACACTGGACCCCCCCCTTATAAGTCCCAAGTATATGGTACCTAGGTACCCAGGGCATTGGGGTTACAGGAGATCCTTATGGGCTGCAGCATTTCTTTTGCCACCCATGAGGAGCTCAGACAAACCTTTCTTCAGGACTGCCATTGTAACCTGACTGAAATAGTGCACACACTATTTCACAGCCATTTTCACTGCACTTAAGTAACTTATAATTCACCTATATGTCTAACCTTCATTTACTGAAGGGTAGGTGCAAAGTTACTAAGTGTGAGGGCACCCTTGCACTAGCAAAAGTGCCCCTTGCTGTCCAGGGCCAATTCCCCGGACTTTGTGAGTGTGGGGATACCATTACACGAGTGCACTACATATAGGTCAATACCTATATGTAGCTTCACAATGGTAACCCCGAATGTTGTCATGTCAGGTATCTAAGATCATGGAATTGTCCCCCCATTCCCAAATCTGGTATTGGGGGGCCAACCTCATGCATCATGGGGGCTACACCATATACCCACAGGACTGCCAAACCAGCTCTCTAGGGTTTGCACTGCAGCTACAGCTGCTGCCACTTCACAGACTGGTTTCTGCCCTCCTGGAGTCTGAGCAGCTCAGTCCCAGGAAGGCAGAACAATGTATTTCCTTTGGGAGGAAGGTGTTACACCATTTCCCTTTGGAAACAGGTGTTACAGGCTTGGGAGGAGTAGACTCCCAGAGCCTCTGGAAATACTTTGAAGGGCACAGATGGTGCCCCCCCTTGCATAAGCCAGTCTACACTGGTTTAGGGACCCTCAGTCCCTGCTCTGGCGTGAAAATGGACAAAGGAAAGGGGAGAGACCACTCCTCTGTCCATCACCAACCCAGGGGTGGTGCCCAGAGCTCCTCCTGTGTGTCCCTGGCATTAGCCATCTTGTTTTCCAAGGTGTGGGGACACTCTGGAGACCTCTGAGTGGCCAGTGCCAGCAGGTGACGTCAGAGACCCCTCCTGATAGGTGCATACCGGGGTATGTAGCCAATCCCCCTCTCAGGGCTATTTAGGGTCTCTGCTCTGGGTGTTTCCTCAGATTCAGCTTGCAAGACTCCTCCAGGAATCCTCTGCATCCTCTGCTTCAGCTTCTGACCATCGGATCAACCGCAGACTGCTCCAGGGACCGATGTAACTGCAACAAAGTATGCAGGACGACTCCTGTGACCAGCAAATTCAGCTCCATCCAGCATTTGCAACAGTCCAAGGTGTGCACGCTCTGAGGACTCCCTGTCTTCACCCTGCACCAGAAGAACCGAAGGAATCTCCCGTGGAGTGATGGAGTCACTTCCCTGCTCATGCAGGCATCCTTCTGCGACGACGACTGGTTCTCTGGGACTCCTCTTCTGATGACAAGCGTGCTCCCTGGAACACAGGTGGTGGACCAACACGACCCAGACTGTCCTAAGGTCCAGCTTTCCAACTTTCGTGGAGGTAAGAGCTTGCCTTCCCGGTTTGCGTCAGTACCCCTGTGCACTGCATCATCTCCAGCTCCTAGGGCTTCTGTGCACTTCTTCCAAAAATCCTTCATGCACAGTATAGCCCAGGTCCTCAGCACTCCATCCTGCGACGCACAACTCGCTGAGTTGTTCTCCGGCAGATTGGGACCTTCCTTTGTTGTGCTGCACCAACCACATTTTGCATCTTCTTTGTCCCTGTGTCCTGGGACTCCACTGGGTGCTGCCAGGTCTTCTGTGGGCTCTCCCCAGTGCTGAGAGCCTCCTCTGTCTCCTCAGTCCGAGTTGAGACCCCCAGGTCCCTCCTGGGTCCAGCCAGTGCCATTTTGATGAAAACCGCAACCTTGCTTGAACCAAGGCTTGTTGGACGAATCCAGCGATGCAAACAGCCTGCATCCAACATCTCGACATAGGACATCTCCTGCATCATGCAGGAACCCGCAGCCATCTTCTTTGGGGTTCTTCTGCACACTTCTTCTAACTGGAGAAGCCACTTTTGCACCATCTTCTAGGTTGGCAAGGGCTCCTGTCCTTCCTGGAATCTTCTGTGACTTCTGGACTTGGTCTCCTCTCTTCACAGGTCTTCAGGTCCAGGAACCCACCATTTGTTGATTGCAGTCTTGCTTGGTTCTTACAATATCTCTTATCACGACATGTAGTGTGTCCTGAGGAAACTGTCAACATCTACCGGCGACTGGAATGCAAAAACCCAGCACTTATGAGATGACGCAATTCATGCATTAAGTTGAGATGCTGTTGTTTAACCTTTTGCATTGCAGAGTTTAATCCTTAAGACTTATTTTCAAGGTGCTTATAAATACTGTTCATGTGCAATGTATTGCTGCAGGCTTTCAGAGTGTGTCAGGGTGTGGTCCCTTTCCAGGGCCTTCTAGAAGCTTTCCCTGCAGCACGCCTGGGTGTGGTTTATGGGCTGGGCTAAGACTCTATATAAGGGAGCCAGCCCAGCTCCACGTGCTCACTATTCACAGGTCCCGGTGCAGAGCAGCAGCAACTTCCTAAGCTCCTGTTCCGGAGGCCTACTTTGATCTTCCAGGCCTCGCCCTTTCACTTTGCTTGGTGATTCTTGATCAGGGCGGCAAGAAGGAGGTCGGGCTGGGCCCCCGATCCCATTCTCAACGGATTTTGAGTTCTTGGGCCTAATTAGCATGATAAATCTACTTTGCTCTTGTGCGTGTGAAAGTGGGATTGATGTTTAATGTCATTTACATGCTGGCATTTGAATCGGCTAGACGCGCGATTCTTTTTCTCGTATACAAATCTTGATATTCATTGTGCGCAACCATTTTATGGCTTTTACAAGGTTGCATTAGAATCGGCAAGACACGCGATTCTTTACTCGCGCACAAAATCTCGATATTCATTCTGCGCAACCATTTCATGGCTTTTACAAGGTCGCATTTGAATCGGCAAGATGCTCAATTCATTCCTTGTGCTTAATTCATGTTATTAACTGTGCGCTACCATTTTATGACATTCTTACTGTGGCATTCAAATCGGCAAGACGCGCGATTCATTTCCTGTGCTTAATTCATGTTATTCATTGAGCGCTACCATTTCCTGGCATTCACATAGTGGCCTTCGAATCGGCAAGACACGCGATTCATTTCTTGTGCTTAATTCATGTTATTCATTGAGCGCTATCATTTTATGGCATTCACATGGTGGCATTCGAATCGGCAAGACGCGCAATTCATTTCCGGTGCTTAATTCATGTTATTCATTGAGCGCTACCATTTCCTGGCATTCACATGGTGGCCTTCAAATCGGCAAGACACGCGATTCATTTCTTGTGCTTAATTCATGTTATTCATTGAGCGCTACCATTTTATGGCATTCACATGGTGGGATTCGAATCAGCAAGACGCACAATTAATTTCTTGTGCTTAATCCATCTTATTTATTGTACGCTATCATTTCATGGTATCCATATGGTGGCAATCAAATCGGCAAAATGCGTGATTCATTTCTTGTGCTGAATTCATGTTCTTCATTGTACGCTACCATCTCATGGCATTTACATGGTGGCCTTCGAATCAGCAAAACGCGCAATTCATTTCTGATGCTTAATTCATGATATTCATTGTGTGTTACCATTCCCCGGCATTTGCGTGGTGACATTCGAATCGGCAAGACGCGCGATTCATTTCTTGTGTTTAATCCATGTTATTCATTGTGCGTAACCATTTCATGGCATTTTTACAAACGATTGTGGAAATCCCTAATGTGCGCAATTCATGTTCCTGCATTCTAAGAAACTAAAGTGCTAGAACTCTGGATGTTATATTCTATGTGCATGTTAAGTCTTTAGTACTATTCCTATTGTTTTCCAGGGAATGTTTGAATGGCCTTTTCATCCTCATGTAACTGAGGCAGTGTTTGTTCTGGGACATTGTTCTAGAAGGTTCTTGTATTCCTAGAACAGTGTGTTTCAATTCATAAAAATTCCATATGAAACATTGTACTAGCCATTCTTGATTCTTTTCCAGGTACCTAGATTTCTTGAGGCCTAAT
The DNA here is from genome assembly GCF_031143425.1 of Pleurodeles waltl. Lineage (NCBI taxonomy): Eukaryota > Metazoa > Chordata > Amphibia > Caudata > Salamandridae > Pleurodeles > Pleurodeles waltl. Next base: position 148,489,928 of record NC_090441.1, on the reverse strand, counting down.
TAGAGTCTAGTTCTAGGCCACTCATGTTTCCTCTGTCTAAGTATTATTTCATGTTCCGAGTATCAAAGAACTCTAGACTTAACAAGAGTGTTATTTCATGTTCTGAGTATCACAGAACTCTAGATTCAACAGTGTTATTTCATGTTCCGAGTATCACAGAACTTTAAACTCAACAGAGTGTTATTTCATGTTCAGAATATCACAGAACTCTAGATTCAACAGAGTGTTATTTCATGTTCTGAGTATCACAGAACTTTAAACTCAACAGAGTGTCATTTCATGTTCCGAGTGTCGCGTAGGCTCTCATTATCCTAATGAGACTACTGGATTTGGAGCGGCAAGATTGTTCACAGTGCGGGGGACTAAGTCTGACCCACGGTGAAGGACCATTGTCACTATAAATCCGGGTTTTGATCCGGCTAACTAGCAGTGCCTCATCTCTCCCAAAGGGAAGAGACAATTGGGCAGCCGAGCGAATTACATCTTAGTACTTCCCAGGGAAGTCCTGGTCACTCAGGTCACAACCGGTTCTCTCATACACAGTGCGGTCTCATATATAAACGACAAAGGCAGTTTGAGTTTTAAAGATGGGTTTAATAAAACGACTGCATTTTAGACAGCAAAGCGTGAGCTTCAATAACCAGAACTACACAACACAGTAGGATTAAAATAGTAACGATGAGAGTGAAGCACAAGAATAAGGCTATCATAGTGCAACTAGATTAGGTTCTCTCTAAGTTATACTCTGAGCACAGCATGTAAAGCTCTAAGCCTGCCTTTCAGGTTCCCCCGGGAGGACATCAACCCTCATACCTGAGAAAAGGCCTGTAATCTGCATCAGCATCTGTAACGGGGCAGTCAGCATCTAGTTGTAGGTTCCTGGTCGGAATCTCCCTCTGACGTGTACTAGGACTAGAAAGTGCTTTTATAACTAACACGCAGATGGTCTAAGAAAATGTCCCTACGTAAGGATGCGTATTTTCTACGAACACTAGAGACTAAACTTCTACCACGTTTACCAGCAATGTACCAGACTGTAGCCCGTGACTGAAGCACAGGGTGAGCAAGAATGCATTGTTTGAGAACACAGTGCTAAACTAAGCTAAACAGTGTGATAGAAAGAAATAAAAACAAGACCGTAAAACTGGTTATTGTAAAATAACAGTGCGAGGCTGAATAAAATGTATCTAGGGCAAAGTGCACAGAGGCCTAATATGTTAACCTAACGTGCATGAAGCTATATTAAAAATGGCTACACTACACGAGTATCACAGAACTCAAGACTCAACAGAGTGTTATTTCATGTTCCGAGTATCACATAACTCTAGACTCAATAGAGTGTTATTACATGTTCCAAGTATCGTTGAACCCTAGATTCTACAGAGAGTTTTTATGAATCTAATTGTGGTTTGATTCCGGTGTTGTGTTGTTTAACCTTTTGTTTCCTACAGGTCTCCTTCCCAGCTGTTCCTTTCCTAATCCCCTTTTCCCCTCTTGAACTCTCTCAGCATCTGTGATTCATCTACCAGAGTCTTGGAGCTGTTTAGTGGTGGATCTGTTGAGAACGTGCGCAGACCCTGAGGATCTGGTGACCTTGACAGAAACTACCCGTACTTCACTCCTACTTTCCTGGGCTCTGGGGTTGGGTACTTTACTTACCTTTGGTGTTTTCTTACACTCCCAGCGCCCCTCTACACACTACACTTGCCTAGGGTACAATTTGTGATTTGCATTCCACTTTCTTAGTATATGGTTTGTGTTGCCCCTGGGCCTATTACATTCTATTGTATTTTCTACTGTTTGCACTATTCTATGACTATTTATGTACCTGATTTTGGTCTCTAGTGTACATATTGGGTATGATACTTACCTCCAGAAGGAGTATTGTCTCTAAGATATTTTTGGCCTTGTGTCACTAAAATAAAGTACGTTTATTTTTGGTAACACTGAGTATTGTCTTTTATTGTGTATAAGTACTGTGTAACTATAGTGGTATTGCAGGAGCTTTGCATGTCTCCTAGTTCAGCCTAAGCTGCTCGGCTATAGCTACCTCTAGACAGCCTAAGCTGCTAGAACACTGCTTACATTTCACTAATAAGGGATAACTGGACCTGGTATAAGATATAAGTACCTAGGGTACCCACTACAAACCAGGCCAGCCTCCTACAATGATGGCACAACTACACAGAGAGAGTGCTTGGCTCATTGATATCTATGCATTTGGTTGTGTTTTTCTGCTATGGCACCTGTCATCACATTCTTCCCTATGGGTGTACCTGTATTGTAAAAAGTCCCACCTCTGTGCACACAGGTGACTCTGGCTATCCTATCCTTCTCTGGCTGTTCACAACAGTTAGGTACCCTGCCATCGAAGGGGAACTCCATTTCAAGGAGGCCCACAGCAGGACGAGGTGTATAATAGAAAGGAAATTTGACTTCCTTAAGGCCAGATTTAGGTGCCTGCACGTCTCTGGAGGTGCCCTCCTCTACACTCCCAAAAAGGTATGCAAAGTCATAGTTGCCTGCTGCATGCTCCACAATCTAGGCTGTGAGACGTCAGATATCCTTACTAGCTGATGAGGAGGAGGCAGCTGGGCTAATGGTTGGTGATGCAGACATGGAAAGTGATTAGGAGGCAAATGAGGAAAGTGCAGCTGACTATGGCTGAGGTCATCAATCAGTACTTCCAGTAACATCCAGGTATGCCGTGTGTGTATTTGCAAGTGTTTTAGTTCAAAACTGATTGGTGTCATTGGTCCGCCTGATTTGGATCATCTGTGATGGTGTAATGTGCCCCTATCCCTATTTGTGTGTTGGAGGAGCTGCCTGACTGCATGGAAGGTGCAGGGTTAAAATGTCTCTAACATGTGTACTCTATGCAGGAAAAAAGATTCACATCTCCTATGGACACTAACCTGCATGTTAGTTTAGGGGGTCATACCCACATGACAGTTTTGCTGGCCAAACATTTGTATATGAACAAATAAAGACATATATGCAGTTGTTGTGATCTATAGTATTTATTGTGCAAACAGTGAGAAACAGGTGATGAGAGAGGTCATGCTCGATGAAATCCTCTCAGTAGGTAGCACAGCTGTAGGTAGCAAAGGTCTTCTGTCCATGGGCCATGGGAAAATGGAGAAATGTCATTGAACATTCAACATGGTATCTCAGCGGCACAAAAGGGAGAAAAATCTGTAGAGGGTCACTTTCTTTCATTGGGTTTGGTCTTGGCATCTGGTCCAGCCGGATGTCTGGGTGGACATCCCTGCTTGCTGGGGGTTCTTCAGCTACAGAGGGAGGGGTGCTAGAGACCTGTGGTTCCCCTGGCAGGGCCTCCATTCAACTAGCTGCTGCAGATGTTAAGGGCTCAGATGTGATCTGGCTAGTGGAAGGGGTCTGCTGGTGCGTGGAGGAAGCATGCAAGGTGGTGTTAATGTCCCTGAGCATACCTGCAATGAAGGCTATGGTGCCATTGTGGCCTGTCACTGTTGCATTACCTCCTGGTGGTATTTCCTCTGCAGCCTGTGGTTTTCACCCAACTTGATAATAATCTCGCCCACCCTATCCTGGGATTGTTGATATGCTCCCAGGACTTGGGAGATTGCTTCCTGGTCAGATGACTCTCCTCTGGCCCACAGGTTCCATCCCATGCCCCCTGGCCCCATGTTCCTGTGCCCCTGGCACGGTGTGTTCACTTCCAGTTTCACCAGGACCTTCATTGTCTTGGGTGGGAGGGGTCGACTCAGGTCCCTATACTGTGGGGCGATCTATAGATGGAACAGTCCTTGAGGCACAGCTTTCGGACAAAGGGTTGGCTAAGATGGTGGTGCCACAGGGTGGGGGGGTGGGGTTGATGTCGGCTGGGTGAGGCAGGGAGTGGTAGACTTACCAGGGGGTCCCAGATGAGCCAGGTAGGCCGTCACTATCCAAACATCCAGCGGTGTTGTTCTCACTGGGGCCTTAATCCTGAGGAAGGCTTGCAGACTCTGGTATGCTTTCAGTGGTGGCAGTGGCAAGGCTACAGTTATGGACTGAGAGAGGTTTAAATGTTGGAGGTGTGATTGGTTGTCTGTTTGCCTGATGCATACAGTGGCTTGACATGATTCCTAGCAATGGCAATGACAGGTGCTGCACTGCTAAGAAAGTTTGAGGATAGTGGATTGTGACATGTGTACCATGCTCTATAGGGGCTGTTGTGAATCAGGCTTGGTAACTTTAGGTAGGTTGGTGGGTTCTGTTCCTGTTGCGAATCAGGCATGGTAACTGTAGGTAGGTTCTGTTCCTGTGTGATGGTTCACATGACAGGTGTGGCCTGATAGCCAGTAGCAAACCAGGCTTGCTAGATGTGAGTGTGAATGGCTGTAGATTGCAGCATGGTGTCCAAGTGGGAGGAGGGTAGGTGTGTATGGAAGATTGCTCATCCTGTCTGTGCATGTTGGGCATGGAGTGTCTCTTCTTAGTTTCGTGCCCATGATCAGTCCATTTCAGGGTTCTTGATCTGGAAAAGTGGCCCTTTAGGTTTGGTGGTAGTGCTGTAGCTGTGTTTGGCGTTGTTTGGCATTGTGTAGTGCTATCGGATTGCTGTCATTGCCATGTAGTGGTCCTCAGTCGAAGCCTCCAGTTGTTGTAGCTAGTGCAATAGTCATACATGCAAGAGATGTGATGTGAAGTGCACATTGCAGGTTTTGCTGTGGGGGGATTAAGATGATTAGATGTAGAAGGAGATGGAGATGGAGTGAATTGGGAAGTGATTAGGAGGTGAGGAAGCAAGCTGGACAGGTCAAATTAGTGCCAGGGGAGTCTTAGTTACTCACCTGAGACCAGTCCTCCGGTTATTCCAGTAAGGCCCTCAAAATGCAGGATGTCCAAGACCTTCTCCTCCCACAATGTGAACTCTGGGGGAGGAGGTGGGACCTATCCCCAGTCTTGTGCACGGCAATCCCCTGAGGTTGTTCCACCTCTTCCTGATGTCCCCCTTTGTGCGTTGATGGTTGCCCACTGAGTTGAACCTGTCGACTATTCCCTGCAATAACTCAATTTTCCTGGCTATAGAGGTTTGCTGTACCTTTGCTCCAAAGAGCTGTGGCTCTACCCTGAGGATTTAATCGACCATGACCCTCAACTCCTCGTCAGTGAAGCGCGGGTGCTTTTGTCATGACATGGTGGTTGTGCTGTGTGTACTGGTGAGTGCTGTATGTGTTTGGTGCAGTGCAGGGAGCTTGTTGGGGTGGGAGTGTTTGGTTGTCAGTGCTGGTAGGTTGTGGTGTTTGTGTGTAGTTGTGATGTGTGTGTATAGCGTGGTTCGTGCAGTTGTGTGGTGTGTGGTGAATGTGAAGTGTAAATGTGCCTCTCAGTGTCAGTGGTGCCGTTTTTGAAGAATGTCATTTATCTTACCGAGTGTCCTTGCAAACTGAAATACATAGTAATGACATCTAGGAAGGTCAAAGTAGGAATTGTGAAATGCAGGAACAGCATCCAGTGTCAAAAGATCTCCAGGAGGCTCACCGCACATTACTTGGAAATGGTACACAAAGAAAATAACATTGATTGGATAGTCATTGAAAAGATCTCCAGCCACTCACCATCCTGTGGACTACTCCTGGATAGAGAACAAAGGTGGGTGTACAAACTCAAGACTCACGTCACAGAGCTAAATGACGACATCACTTGGAACATGATCATTCGGACATAGTATGACTAAAATACTTTTGTGTGATCTGTCTTTTCGTACATTTCTGACTCTGAACCGTGGGACGTTGTGTATTAATGTTACAAGTGTAGAAATTTAGGAATTTTAGTTGGATCAATACTGACAAGACCATGGGTACTCCGCTTTTTGTTTTTGTTTTTTCCCTTTCTTGTTAAGTCGTGCACTCTATCACTTCCACTTTTTTCAAAAACATCATGAGTATCCTTTACGTGATCCTCTGCCCCACAAATTATGTATCTGAGTTGTTCTCAGAAGTAGAACACTAGACCTGTAATTTTAAATGAGTCAATCCTTCCGGACTTATTATTATTTTTGTCCATAGAGATGATATTTAGGAAACTGAGAAGTGGAATGAAGTCTATACTTACAAAGAGAAGAAACAAATGTATTTCTGGCTAGTAAGGATTACTATAAATGTTACAGTAGTTTAGGACTTCAGTCGTATCTCGCTGTCTGTGATGCACTACAATTTCAGTGTAGTCCGTTTTCCTTTTTAGGTCTCGGCTCTAGAGGTGCGCATGCGCTGTCTTGAACCGAGACATGCAGTATCCAGTTTGGGGGCTTCAGGGTAGCAATTGGCTGGCTCCGTCGTCACTCACCCATTGTTTTTTACCATTTGTCCTGGGTGTGCATTTGTCATGCCTTTTGCTTTCCTGAGGCCTCCCCGTGCCCACTGACCAACTACTGTGTAAACACACTGGTCACCATTAATATCCTCTGTTCAGGAACTACTTTAGATTTCCATTTGGAGCACTTAAGAGTAATGCTTGTGGTTCACCAAGTGCTCGTGGTTCACCAAATGTTATCTGGTCACATTTGCGGTTCATTAAAAGACAGAGAGCACATGTCAGACACTGTTTTCTGAGAGCACCTTTTTTCTTGTCTGACTTCAAAGTGATTGCTTAAATGTTAGTGTGACTGGCGGTCCAGGTGCATGGCTGCCTAATTTACATTCTTTCAGCGGCCCGGAAATATCCTCCAACCTTAATTCTTTTCTAAACTCATCAATGTTTTCATGAAGTGCTTTGTTGCTGGGTTAACTACTTCTGGGCGATTTCAGTCTCTTTGCACAATTTCAGATTTCTGTGCATTTGACACAGCATCAGTAATATATTAACACCACCCCTGCAAGTGTTGCTTCCATGGATTCGACAGAGGCGCGTTGTAAGTACTGAAATCCGGAACTGAGGGACTTGGCGAGGTGGGCTAATCCAGCCATGCTTATCACATTATCTGTTCGTTCACAAAGGAGATATGCACATGATGGTGTTCCAGAGATTCATTACATATTAAGTGGCTAGGGTATGTTTTTTTTCGGTTGCTTTTCTAAGCCACAAACTTACAAACGGCCCAGAGAGAAGCCGCCTTGCATATAAATAAACCACTTAGCCACCAAGGCTCTCTGTCCTCACAGCAAACAGCACCTTTTCTTCCTCTCCTACTAAGTAGCATAATTCCTCCCCTCTTCCTTCGTAGTTTACCTCTCTTCCACCCCCCTCCTGTCACTGTTCCCTGCAGGCAGCTTCTTCGTCTCTCCCACACCAATAAGTTACTTTGCCTTTGCTGCTGTGCACATGGTTCTGCTTTTTATGGGCGAGCACAAAGTGCTCGTCAATTCTGTAATCTCTCTATGGGCTGGAAACCACACCCATGCCACATCAGCCACCTACATTGGTTTGTGGGCTTGCCTTTTAAAATCCGCTTGCTTTCATTTGTGAAAGGCATGCATACGTCATTCCTTTTCCGGTGTTTAGCCCACCTACACAGCACCGGTAAAGTACCAAAAATATACGAGACTCGATGTTTTCGGCCTGGAGTCTGGACTACTTTATCTGTTTATTTTCCACACAGCGCGATCGTGCTGCATTTTACATAGTGTGATCGCACTTTTTTTTTTTTTTACTTTACAACACTAATAGCTCTAACTCGAACAAATGCGAGACAGTTGCATTGAAAATGCTTGTTAACAGCTTGCAATCCTTGGTTGTTTAATTTAAACAGGATGTGCAGAGCAGAGCCGAGGGCAACTGTGTTTATGAGATGTATCTGATAAGCTATCTCTGATGGAGGATCGGTGTGAGGCAGGCTGTTTGCTGAAGAACTGAGGCCACCATGTATAATGCTGTAATGATTCATCACCCAGAGCTGCAACACAAGCTGACCTCCGCTTTCTTTCTCAATTTGAAAAATGCAAGACAATGCTTCTGAATATTTAAATATCATTGGGAGTTTTCGTTGAGTGCGCAAAAAGCAAAAGAGCGCTAGAAAGCTTTCAGAGAAACTACACGTTTGTGATACATGGCAATTATTTAAGTCAATGAATTTTTTGATGTCAACTACAGTGTTTTGTTTCACAATTGCTTGTGCTGCCAGGAATTTATGCTACTACGATTTGTTGATTTGCACTCAAATTATTTTTCATTGCACTGGGCGTCTGCACACACTTTGTGCTTCTTGATGTCTAAGCGTGGGTAGTCATATGGTGAATAATTTTGTATGGACCTCCTCCCTTATCGCTGCTTGCCCCCTCTGTCTATCATTACTTCTTTCCTTTGAAATGGATGCTTAGTTGGACAACAGATCACATCTGCTTCCAAATGTATTTCTGATAGGGCACTTTAATGTGTGCAGCAGAGCATGACCTGGAGCCGGCTATCCATTTCTCCTGCCCTGTTGAAATCTCGGAGTGAGGATACTGTGACTTGTACTGATTCCAATTTCTCTAAAAGCAGCATTACTCCACTCTACGCATTGCAACAGCATGCTACGCTGCACCACTCTACTCTATGCCACTCCATGCAACTGCACTCCGCTGTACGCAATACCACTCCACTCTACTCAATGCCACTCCATGCAACTGCACTCCACTCTATATCACTCCACATACCACCTCTCCACTCTACACGACTCTACGTATCGCTACTCTACACATTGTCACTCTATGCCACGCCATTCTATGCTACACCACTCCATGCCAAACCACTCTATGCAATGCCACTGCACTGCACACAACACCACACTGCTCCATGCAGTGCCACACCATTCTATGCAACGCCACTCCAGACAACTGCACTCCACTCTATACCACGCCACTCACCTCTACGCAACGCCACTCAGCTTTACGCAATGCCACCCCATGCATCTGCACTCCACTTTACAGCACTCCAATCTACACAACCCAATGCCATAGAAAGCCACGTAACACCACGCCACTCTGTGCAATGCGGCTCCACTCAATGCCACTCCATGCAACGCCATTCTACACTGTGCATGGCTAAAACATATTGACAACGACCAAAGCTCAGAGGTCGGCCATTGCCGAGACCTATTGGCTTTGCCAATGCTTGTTATTGAAATGGCCACTCCTTAAAACGGCATCCATCACAGCCTGCAGCACCGCACACAGTGCCCGAAGCCGGGGATGAGCGGACGCCCTTGAGCGCCCTGAAGCAGCGTGCACTCCCTTGATGACAAAAGTGTTGAGGTCCTCCCCTCCCATAAAAACAGAAGTTTTTATGCCACTTCCGTTTATTTTCAATTAACTCCCCATCCCCCACTCCTCCCTTTCTGTCCCGCGTCCCCTTCTCCACGTGTCTAGGGAGATTTCGGTCCTTTACGACGAGTAGGGCACCATTTTACAACTGCCACTCGGTTTGTTCATTTTCACAGCGATGCAGCTTGACCTCTATGCAAACAGGCAATATGTAATGTCCGCTTATTTATTGTTTTCCTTTGATATCAGCTACAGTTTTAATGAGGTGGTTGCGTCAGTACGTTATAACCATCAACCACATCTACAGCTGAGTGACAGTTGCGAAAGCTAGGATTATCATGGTGATACTGTTGATAGATGATTTATGCGATGTGATGTGTGTAACATTTGACGGGATTGTTTTTTCACCTCATTATAAGCATGATACTGTGAGGCAAAAATACTTCACTCTCATTATGGAAACTATAGGATTTAAAGTAAATGTGTACATAGCAATTGTGGCAATGGGTTCTATGGAGCCCCATATTTTGGGGAACATTACTTTGAGAAGGGATGAACATCCAGAAAGAGGGCAAAAGGCAAGATATTAACATTACTCGCGGGGGAGTTAATATTCTTTCAAACACAGTGTGTAGGTGCAGGGATCCGCCCTCCGTCTCAACCTGAGGAGCATGGCGGTTACACAAAAAGGGTAAGTGCACATTTCTGTGTTTTGTGATGCAGCTATTGACCACTCATGTGACTATGCTTTATCTTGACATGCATTTAGTGTGTGTTCTTACCTTAATGTGTATACTTTTCCACAGTCACTAAGTGGGATGTTTGATGACCCCCCTCCTCCTCCCCCCCCCCCCCCCCAGCGCCTTGAGACCCTCATGGGTGAGTAGCGCGCTCTACACATTTCTTTGATTGATTGATTGATGCAGTGCCCAATTGGAATTTGGATGGCTATTTTTTCTACTTACTTGTGTACAGAATATGTATTGTTGCACACGGTTTTTGATGAAGAAGTGGGAAATCACCATGAATCATTAAGAGCATGGGTTACAGTGTGAGGAACATGCAATATGTGTATTTTCTTTTTCCTTTCCATTTTCTATGCTTTTATCTTTCAGGAACCATCCTCAAAACACGAGCCACAGGTAAGTGAATTTGCTCCCTGCATGCTTTTACTGTTTGAGTTGTCACCTACTACGGACTGACACCACACGACTAGACGTGAAGGTCAGGTACAGGTGTTTTGTGCTTATTTGTTCATCCTGATGAAAGCCCGGGCCATGTCATGAGCATAATAAAGGGCTAAAATATGTTGAAGGTATGAAGAGGGTCATAGGACCATAACTACTTAGGCCACCATAACCTTTTGCATTTAATCATACCCACTATCACAATAAATAAAGGGATACCTTGTATTAAGGGAGGGATTGTTATCTTTAGGCTCCTGGCAGGCTATCTAAAGTGATCCTGAAATTCGGTTGTAGTCCACCTTGGCTTGTGGGTGCTGAGGTGGACCTGATGATGAAGCATGCCACTACTAAAGTCGGTGAGGGCCATATAAAGAAAAGCAATTTATTTCTTTATTGAATAAGAATAATCAGACTAAGAGCTTGATAGGTGTATTTAAATAAGGGGTTAAGAATACCTTGTTGTTATGGACTAGTAATTTGGGGTTAAGTGAATTCCTTAGTAACCCACGGCCACATGAATAGTGTCCTTAAGTTTTTTCTTCCCAGCCCTCAGTAGGAAAGAGGAGAAGGTGGGTCTTGTAGACCTCCCATCTATATTTCCTGACAGGAGTGTAATACTATAGCACAACAGCACCCTCAGAATGTGCACTGTCTGCAAACCAGACAGTGTGCGTTCCGATGGTGCTGGGGAGAGGGGCTCCTGCACTGACTTTCCACCAGCCTTTTCATGGCAGGGTCCCGCCATGAAAAGACTGGTGAAAAGTTGAGTTGTAATCAGCATGGCGGTGCTGAGTGCAGCACCACCACAACTCGGACAGCCGTCAGCCCATCAGGGACCATGTTTCTGGTGGGGAAGGTGGTCCCTTGGCGGTCTGACCACCAAGGTCATAAAGTTTCCATCTGACTGCCTGGAATGAGGCTGTCCAACCATTACCCTGAGGCTTGCGGTCTCATATGCGCCAGCCTCGTAATGAGCCCCTAAGCAACCATGAAGATTTTACCTCTTGAAAAAGAGTCCACAGAGGGAGTTTTTATCTGAACAGTAGCCCAAAAGGAAAGAAGGCTTAGAAGAAAACCTGTTAAGGATCCTTAAATCAGGAGTCGTGAAAAGGGTAGTAATTAGAAATGAAAAAAGTGTCATTAAAAATGAACTGTTTACAAAATCACAGGACTAAAGCATGTAAGCCTTGGCAGAAAAAGTCTTAACTAACAGAATTATAACCTTAATATATTATCTAGATCCTCATTTACAAATGTCCCCTAAATTAAAGTGCATTCAAAAGATACATTTTCTGAGTTTGTGTGTGATCAAGAAGGGAACACAGGCCTGGAATACACTACGAAAGAGACACGTACAATGACCACTCACCAAAACACCCAAGTCTTTTGTCAAAATGGTAAATCAAAATGACCTTGGCAACCATGTTGGCGGTCATTTAGACCGCTGTCTTAGGAGTTACACAGGTAGGACCATCAAAACCTAGCCAAAAAAACAACATTGCCAGTACATTGGAGGGCGAGAAAGAGGTGGTCCGATCACCAGCACCAACAGATACCAACCAACCACTGAACTTGTTACAAGTTCAAAATTACAGTGGCGGTCATGCCGTGGTTGTCCTCCAAAGGTGGTCCGAACTACAGCAGATTGCGGCCACCACAGTAATACATAACATCACATTGGATGGATTTGAAAACAACACAGCTGACACACATGCACAACCCCGACACACCTACAAACCACACTATAAAATACACCCTTTCACACACCACAATCCTTTGCAACTCCCATGCAAAATACCCCATCCAGAGCACTGAAAAAAGGGAACATTTCTATATAATTGGCACCAGTCCCTCTCTCACTGAGCAAATATCCAACACTCTCAACACTCTCACACACCACCCATTTGCAACCCTCCACTCCATTTACTACCCGTTACCATCTAAATTCCCAGCACCTATCTTTATCACTTATTATTGCATTTCACCACCATGTCACTCCAGAAAAATCCCAGTTTCACTGAAGATGAGTTAAGAATCATGGTGGATGAAATCATTAGAGCAGAGGCACATCTACTTAGAGCCCAAGTCCAGCACACTACTATCGCTAGGGAAATGGAAATGTGGCAAAGGATAGTTGACAGAGTAAATTCTGTAGGCCCCTCCCCACACACAAGGGACGACATCAGGAAGAGGTGGAATGACCTCAGAGGGAAGGTCCGTTCCATGGCATCCAGGCACCAGCACCCATGTATATTGTGTGTGCACCTTGATGTAACATGACTGTATATCCAAGGAGGGCCTGTCCCTGTAATTCCAAAAAACAGGCCTGTGTCCATATGACTATATGCATCTGCCTGTGAACACACAGATGAAGTTTAACCACCTGGGAGGGAACAAGATACAGATCATGGTACACTGTGATGTAGCCACCCACCTAGATCATCTTGGGCAGCTCTGCCAAGATCCTTAAAATGTGGACAGGAAGGACAGCTCTAACTGTTTGAAAAAAACATGAAATCCATATAATAGGTACCAAAATGCATCATCTGATTGGTATTGGCAGCACACGTGGTCCTAAAGCACTGAGCACATGATGATACCTATCACATATACAACAAGGTTCTAGATCTGCCTCTAAGCCAGTCAACTAGGACTTAAGCTGTCCTAAACCACATACTGCCCAGCCACTGTCTTTACTGCACTCCCCCCAAGTCTAATAAACTCAGACATCCTGAAGCTAGTTGACTGAACTGTAATTGGTATGTTACCTAAATGTCAGGTCGACACAGTTGATAGCATGTGTGCCTGTCACATAAGGCAATTCAGAAAATCCAATGTGTACATGGCCTTAGTCAAATGTCACTGACAACTATCGGAGGTAGGTGTCAGAATGCAACCAGTAACATTCTCTCTCTCACATCAACAGGTCTACCTGCCACTTGGAACACAAAGACCACTCAAGAGACGTCCACTATCCCCATGGATGAAGCCCTCAGTGAGGACAACACTCCTGGACATGTGTACGTTAAGGACGGTTCTGGCCCATCCCAGCAACCTAGTCAGATGACACCTGTCAGCCTCACCATGACCACATTGACTCCTCTAAGCCCAGTTGCGTCAACATCTCTGGCAGCCTGTCGCCCCTAAACCTTTGTCCCAAGGACAGTGACAACAATCTTGTGCCACCAGTCCAGGATCCTGTGTCACAGCAATACACCTCCAACAATGATGGTCCAGGAACCTGTAATAGGGGGCAAACTGAGTCAAGGGCTCAGTCACTTGGGAGTAGGGTGCGTGGGATGGATGGTGTGGGCCAGTGGCATGTTGCTGCTTAGGTTGGTTCTGGCCAGGACACCATCACCCAAGTCTTGGGAGCATACAAACAATCCTAAGGCGTGATGGGCAAGGTATTTGTCAAACTCAGGGAGATCAAGGAGCTACAGAGGGACTTCCATCAGGAAATTTGTGAACAGTGGGAGGTCCACAATACCAGCACGGCCTCCCTAACAGGGGTGCTGAGAGACATCAACACCACCCTGAGCAGGGAACATCAACAACACCAGACCCCTTCTCTTGGCCAGTCTATTCTAGCCCCTTCTATATCTGAGGCAGCCACTGGAAGGGAGGTCCTTCCAGGGGAAGTACCTGCCTCAGACACCCCTGCCTCTGTAGCTGAAGAACCCCCCACAAGCACAGACATCCACTCAAGCATCCAAGAGGTGCATATGGCAAGACAAACTACTGCCAGGAACTGAGCCCTTCCTGATGATACTCCTTTGTGTGCCACTGATTCACTCTGTTGACTGTTCTACAACCACTATCCATTTTCCATGCTAATAGGACTTCAAATCTTGTGACATCTACCATAATGATCACATCCACCATGACTGATTCCTACACTGACAATTTCAGCTTTTTTGGTTTTACCTTTCTTTGGTGTGCACATGTAAATAAACATACCTAAAACTAATACAATGCCTACTAGAAATTTGCCATCATTTTGAGAACTGGAATGTTTAATCCATGTGATGCCAGTGATGAATACATAAGATGGTAATGAAGGAGGGAAATGTCACAGGTAGTGGCATGCAGAGGATTACTTCTAACACAATGACACAAGTGACTAGTCACACCACACATGTTATTGCACTGTATAGCACATAGGCTGCCAACATTACTGGACTGTCATAGCCAAGAATGGCAGACCTATGTTGAGTGAGGCTAGATATCTCAAGGTACCGCCCCCCAGACCACAGAAGAAAGGGCTATGTCAGACCTTGTCCTGTAGAATAGGCTAACAGATTAGTGGATGTTGTCACCAGCTGGAACCTTATCACATACCAAAACCAGGTCTACCAACTTAACATACGCCATGACACTGACAGAGGACAGTACAACAGTCCCTAATAATAGATCCCTCCTATTACAATGAAGAAGCATCTGGTGGTATGATACAAACCTAGGTCAGTGTTGTGGCACAGGCACTGTGACCTGCAATGAGGAAACGTTTGACAGCTACATACAGGTCATACAGGATCACTGTCAACATTATGTGAAGCGAGAATGCATGGATTGCACTGGATGACAACATGTATCGAGGCCATATGATCACACACGAGACAATTGGATCAGCACACCACATGAAACAAGTCTATTGTGCACTTCAGATTTCCACCCACCCACAGTCCTAGCTGCTTTTGGTAAAGGACGTATACACCCCAAATCTGTGACCAACATTACCCAGATCTTTCCATTTCCACTTCATATGTCAGGACAGCAACATCTACATGCCAATGTCACAACTCTGAAATGCCCACATAAGAATGGTATGATGAAGAGACCTCAATGAAACACAGTGCAAGGAGTTTAGGCAGGATAAATGCATACATATGACTATAACCTCATATTAGACTTCAGTAGATCCATTCACATTTCCATGAGCCTGACACAAACAAAGAAGTTAATGATGGTCTTAGGTTATTTTCAGTCTGAATTTGCAATCACACATTGGCTGTACACTGCATGGTGTGAGATTCCCTGTCCTTTGTGAAAAACATGCCCTAGTCAACACATCCTGTCAACTACAGTTTGCCATACAATCTCCGGAATCACATATGATCGCACACTTACACTCATGTAAAGTATTGATTGATGAGATCTGCCTGCAAGTCTTCACCTTCCTCATCACTGTCACCTTCACTAGGTATTTCATGATTCTCACCTGGTGGCACTGCCAGCTCCCCCTAATCTGGTATATATGGGATGTTCCTCCTCAGGGCAAGGTTGTAGAGCATGCACCTGACCACTATGGTAATAAATAAATTTTTGGGGTGAGCAGAGGCGGACAGTCTTGTCCATGCTCTTAAATCTGGCTTTGAGGAGCCCAAAAGCCTGCTCCACGACACGCTTTGCTCTTCAATGGGCATCATTGAAGCAGACTTCCCCTGGCGCAGTTGGGTTCCTTACCGTTGTCAACAACCATGGATGGTTTGGATAGGCAGAGTCATCTGCCGTGGAATGGGACATATGTGCAACAACTAGCCCTTCTCATTGTTTCTTCAGCAGCACACATTTGATACAAACACACATGCCATATGTGACTTACCAACCAGCCAGGCCCTCTCTGGGTACAGTCATGACAACAGCTGCGGCATTGGGCTGTTCCACATGATGAAGTCATCATGGACTGGACGCGGATAACGGGCATAGACCTGTGAAATGTAGAGGTCCGACAAACACAGAACTTGGACATTGATGGAATGGAAGTTCATTGGCATGCAGTGAAAAACAAGGCAACATGTGTACCATCAATGGCTCCCACCACATGTGAGATGTGTGCCAAACCATAAAAGTCAGCCTTCACATGGGCAAAACCCTCACATTGAGGAAACCAGATATAGCTGTCCAGGTGTTTCAACACTGCTGAGAGTACATCCTTCAACACAAGAATAAACATAGGCTGGGACATCCCAACAGATAGGCCACCATATTTTGGAAGGACCCTGTGTAGGAGGCTGGCCTGGTTTGTAGTGGGTACCTACTTACCCCATTATATCAGGTCTAGTTATCCCTTATTAGTGAAATGTAGACAGTGTATAGAAGCCAGGCTCTCTAGGGGTAGTGTGGATGAGCAGCCAAGGCCTAACTAGGAAACATGCAAAGCTTATGCAATACCACTGTAGTCACACAGTACTCACATACATGAAAGAAAATACTCAGTGTTACAAAAATAAAGGTACTTTATTTTGGTGACACAAATGCTAAAAATACCACAGAGACTATAGTCCCCTAGGAGGTAAGTAATACACAAGTTATAAACTAGTATGCAGAAATAGCTGTAAAAACAGTCAGAAAACAGTGCAAATAGTGAAAATCACAATAGTTAGAAATGGGCCTAGGGGGAACACAAACAATATACTAAGAAAGTGGAATGCGAAGGTTGGTTTCCCACCTAGGCAAGTGTAGTGTGTCGAGGGATGCTGGGAGTATTAGAAAAAAACACCAAAGGTAAGTAATAGTACCCACCCCAGAGACCAGAAAGTAGGAGTAAATCACAGTAACTTTCCTAGAACACACAAGAACACGAGAGAGACGATAATGCAAGAACCAGAAGAGACTGCAAGACACTAACAATGGATTCCTGGACCTGAAGACCTGTGGAAGAAGTGAACCAAGTCCAAGAAGCACTGAAGATTCCAGGTAGAACAGGGGCCCCTGCTAACCCGGATGAAGGTGTAAAAGAAGAACCACAGGTGAAGAACAACAGTCAGTACTGCACCCAAGAAGACAGATGCGGGTTCCTGGTTGGTGCAGATGATGTCCCACGCCGGATGGATGATTGCAGTCTGGCTTGCGGCGCTGGATTCCACCAACAAGCCTTGACACATTCAAAGCACACGGTTAGCGGAAAATGGTCCTAAAATGACCAGGAGGGACCTGGTAGACTCTACCCAGAAGGGGGAGACAGCCACTCAGAGAGCCCTCAGAAGACCAGGCAGCACACACAGGAGTCACACAGTAAGGGGTCAAAGGAGGTGCAAAAGGAGGCCCATGCAGCACTACACAAAGGGATTCCACACCACTGGAGAACAACGCAGGAGGCTGTACATTGCAGGAAGGAGTGCTAGGGGCAGGACCTGCATGGTGTATGAAGAAGTTCATGGAAAGATGCCAATAAGCCTTGGCAACTGCAAAATACATGGTGTATGGGTGGTACTGTCTTGCGTGGGGAGGCAAGCTCTTACCTCCACCAAAGTTGGACAGTTGCACATCAGGACCATCAGGACCACTTCAGTCCACCACCTGTCATGCTGGATCCACGCACTTCATCAGGAGAGTGGACCCAAGCCACTGGTCTTCAGTGCAGAGGGGTGCCTTCTAAAGCAAGAAAGTGACTCCTTCACTTCAAGGGAGATTCCTTCGTTCTTCTGGTGCAGGCTGAAGACTGGCTTTACTCAGACGATATATACGACCAGGAAACAGTTGCAGTTGCTGGCAGGAGCAGAAGATACAATGTTCAGATGTCTTCTTTGCTTCTTTGTTGCAGTTGTAGAGTTCCTGGAGGGTCCAGCTGCAGTTTCTTCAGTAAGAAGGTGAGGAAAAGGATGCAGAGATTTCCTGCTGTAGTCTTGCAATCCTAATCTGAAAAACCACCCAAGAGAGAGACCCTAAATAGCCCTGAAAGGGGGATTGGTCAGCTACACAGGTAAGCATGTATCAGGGGAGGGCTCTGACGTCACCTGCTGGTGCTGGTCACTCAGATGCTCCCAGAGTTCTCTGCCACCTTGGAATCCAAGATAGCAAAACCCAGGGACCCTCTGGAGGAGCTCTGAGCACCACCCCTGGGGTGGTGATTGACAGGGGAGTGGTCACTCCCCTTTCCTTTGTCCAGTTTCATGCCAGAGCATGGACTGGGGGTACCTGAACCAGTGTAGACTGGATTATGCAAGGAGGGCACCATCTGTGTCCTTCAAAGCATTTCCAGAGGCTCTGGGAGGCTATCCCTCCCATGCCTGTAACACCTATTTCCAAGGGGAGAGGGTGTAACATCCCTCTCCTTTGTTCTGCCTTCCTGGGTGTGAGCTGCTCAAGCAACAGGAGGGCAGAAACCTGTCTGTGAGGTGGCAGCAGCTGGGGCTGTCTGGAAAATCTCAGAATGCTGGAATGGCAGTACTGAGGGTGCTCTAAGGAGCCTCCAGGGTGAATGGAATCATACAACCAATGCTTGCAAAAGCCTTTGGGTATGATTTCAACATGTTTGATACCAAACATGGCCATATTCAGAGTTACCATTGTGAAGCTGTACATAGGTAGTGACCTATGTCCAGTGCAGGCGTAAAATGCCATCCCCGCACTCACGAAGTCCGGGAAAATGGTCATGGGGGCACCTCTGCTAGTTCAGGGTGCCCTCACACACAGGCACTCTGCATTCAGCCTTCAGGGCTAAAAGGCCTGCAATATGGGTGACTTATAAGTGACCTGGTGCAGTGTAAATGGCAGTGAAAGTGTGCATGCACCATTTCACACAGGCTGCAATGTCAGTCCTGTAGAAGCCTTTGCATGGCCTCCCTATGGGTGGCAAAAGAAATGCTTTAGCCCATAGTGATCCCCTGGAGCCCCAATGCCCTGGGTACCTAGGTACCATATACTAGGGACTTATAAGGGGTGACCAGTATGCCAAATTTGGGTGAAATACCGGGTTACCAGTATGCAGTTGTAGGAGGCTGGCCTGGCTTATAGTGGTTACCTAGTGGTACTTACACCTTGTGCCAGGTCCAGTTATCCCTTTCTAGTAGATTAGAGATGTTCTAGCAGCTTAGGCTGATAGAGGTAGCTATAGCAGAGCAGCTTAGGCTGAACTAGGAGACATGCAAAGCTCCTACTATACCACTTATATCATATAGGTACAATATAATAAGAAAGACAATACTCAGAGGTGGTCATTCTGAACCGCCGAATGGCCGCTCCGCGGTCGAAAGGCCGCTGGGGCCATTCTGACTTTCCCGCTGGGCCGGTGGGCGCTAGCCAATATAGCGCCCGCCGGCCCAGCGGGAAAGAGGCTTGCAACACTGAAGCCGGCTCCGAACGGTGTTGCAGGTGTGCGACGGGTGCATACTGGGGCCCTGTTAGGGGGCCCCTGCACTGCCCATGCCAGTGGCATGGGCAGTGCAGGGGCCCCCAGGGGCCCCAGGGGCCCCAGGACACCCATTCCCGCCATCCTGTTCCTGGCGGTGAAAACCGCCAGAAACAGGCTGGAGGGAAGGGGGTCGGAATCCCCATGGCGGCGCTGCTTGCAGCGCCGCCATGGAGGATTCGCCCAGCCGGGGGTAAACCGGCGGGAAACCGCCGGCCCCGGTTTTCCGACCGCGGCTTTACAGCCGCAGTCGGAATGGGCAATGAAGCACCGCCAGCCTGTTGGCGGTGCTTCAGTCATCCGTGGCCCTGGCGGTCGGAATGAGGCCCAGAGTTACTAAAAATAAAGGTACTTTATTTTAGTGAAAATGTGCCAAAAATATCTCAGAGGATATACTCCCTTAGGAGGAAAGTAAAATACACAAAATATACAAAGATACCAAAATCAGGTAAGTAAAACAGTCAGAAAGTAGTGCACACACTGTAGAATACAGTAGGATGCAATAGGCCTATGGGCAACACAAACCATATACTAAGAAAGTGGAATGCGAACCACGAATGGAACCCTAGGCTAGTGTAGTGTGTAGAAGGTCGCTGGTACTGTAAGAAAACACTAAGGGTGTCCAAGATACCCCACCCCAAGTCCCTGGAATGTAGGAGTAAAGTACTACGATTTCCCCAGAAACACACTAAACTCATGATAGAGGATATTGCAGAGACCACAACAGACTGAAAAGCACAGAAGATGGATTCCTGGACCTGAGGACTTGCAGAGTAAGGGGACCAAGTCCAAGAGTTGTGAAAGTGTCCAGGGGGGGCAGGGGCCCACTAAACCCCGGATGAAGGTGCAAAATGGCTGCCTCTGGATGGAAGAAGCTGAAGATTCTGCAACAATGAAAGACGCTAGGAACTTCTCCTTCATGCAGAAGATGTCCTACAGAGCACTGGACGACGCAGAGTTGTTTCTTTGGCAAAAGACTGCAAACAAACCTTGCTAGCTGCAAGAGTCATGGTTGAAGAAAAAAGGTGCTGCCTGGGCCCAGGAAGGACCAGGATATTGCCACTTTGGAGAGGCAACATAGGGGGCCCTCAGCAACATAGACAGCCCATCCACAAGAAGGTAGCACCCACAGAAGCACTTGAACATGGGTTCAAGAAGTCTGAATATGGCAGACATCTCAATACTGCAAAAGAGGGTCCCACGAAGCCGGAGATCAATTCAGGGAGCTGAGCATCGCAGGACAGAGTGCTGGGGACCAGGGCTTGACTGTGCATGAAGGATTTTGTGGTCATGTGCACAAAAGCCTTAGTAGCTGCAGTTCACGTGGTGCACAGGATTACTGTCTGGAGAGGGGAGGCAAGGACTTACCTCCTCCAAATTTGGACAGTTGGACCACTGGATGGTCTGAGTCACTTGGGTCCATGACCTGTGTTCCAGGGGCCACGCTCGTCAGGATGAGAGGGGTCCCAGAGTTCTGGTGACGCTGAAGTTTGGTGCCTGCTGGAGCAGGGTGAAGATTCAGTCAACCCACGGGACATTTCTTCATGGCTTCCAGTGCAGGATGAAGGTAGGCAGCCCCCAAAGCATGCATCACCAGGAAACAGTCGAGAAAGCCGGCAGGATTAGGCGCTACAATGTCGCTGGAAGTCTTCTTGCTACTTTGTTGCAGTTTTGCAGGCGTCCTGGAGCAGTCACGCGTCGATCCTTGGCAGAAGTTGAAGAGAGAGGTGCAGAGGAACTCTGGTGAATTCTTGCAAGTCATTATCTGAGGGAAAGCCCACTGGTGAGACCCTAAATAGCCCTCAGAGGAGGTTTGGCCACCTAGTCAGGTAAGCACCTATCAGGAGGGATCTCTGACATCACTTGCTTACACTGGCCACCCAGAGGCCTCCAGAGTGCCCTCACACCTCTAGATCCAAAATGGCAGAGGTCTGGATCACACTGGAGGAGCTCTGGGCACCACCCCTGATGTGGTGATGGACAGGTGAGTGGTCACTCCCCTTTCGTTTGTCCAGTTTCGCCCCAGAGCAGGAACTGGGGGTTCCCTAAACCGGTGTGGACTGGCTTATGCAAGGAGGGCCCCATCTGTGCTGTTCAAAGCATTTCCAGAGGCTGGGAGAGGCTACCCCTCCCCAGCCTTTAATACCTATTTCCAAAGGGAGAGGGTGTAACACCCTCTTTCAGAGGAAATTCTTTGTACTGCCTTCCTTGGACTGGGCTGCCCAGACCCCAGGAGGGCAGAACCCTGTCTGTGGGGTGGCAGCAGCGGTAGCTGCAGAGAAAACCCCAGAGAGCAGGTTTGGCAGTACCTGAAGTCCATAGTGGAGCCCGGGGGATGCATGGAATTGGCACCCCAATACCAGATTTGGCATGGGGGGACAATTCCATGATCTTAGACATGTTACATGGTCATATTCGGAGTTACTATTGTGAAGCTACATATAGGTATTGACATATATGTAGTGCACGCATGTAATGGTGTCCCCGCACTCACAAAGTCCAGGAAAATGGCCCTGGACTATGTGGGGGCACCTTTGCTAGTGCAAGGGTGCCCTCACACTTAGTAACTTTGCACCTAACCTTCAGCAAGTGAAGGTTAGACATTTAGGTGACTTATAAGTTACTTAGGTGCAGTGGAAATGGCTGTGAAAAACGTGTGCGTTATTTCACTCAGGCTGCAGTGGCAGTCCTGTGTAAGATTTGTCTGAGCTCCCTATGGGTGGCAAAAGAAATGCTGCAGCCCATAGGGATCTCCTGGAACCCCAGTACCCTGGGTACCTAGGTACTATATACTAGGGAATCATAAGGGTGTTCGAGTGTGCCAATTAGAATTGGTAAAAATGGTCACTAGCCTATAGTAACAATTTTAAAGGCAGAGAGAGCATAAGCACTGAGATTCTGATTAGCAGAGCCTCAGTGACACAGTTAGGCACTACATAGATATACACATTCAGGCCACAAACTTTGAGCACTGGGGTCCTGGCTAGCAGGATCCCAGTAAGATAGACAAAAACAAACTGACATACATGTAAAAATGAGGGTAACATGCCAGGCAAGATGGTATTTTTCTACACAACCCCCCCCCCAAACGAGAGACAATAAGGCTAACCTTGACCAGATGAGTCTTCATTGTTTAAGTGAAATATCTGGAGAGTCCATCTGCATTGGAGTGGGTACTCCCAGGTCTATGGTCCACTGTATAGTCCATTCCTTGAAGGGAGATGGGCCCCCTCAACAATTTAGGCTGTTCACCTTTCATTTATTTATGCCATAATAGAGGTTTGTGGTCTGTCTGAACAATAAAGTGAGCACTAAAGAGGTATGGTCTCAACTTTTTCAGGGCCCAGACATCAGCAAATGCTTCCCACTCTATGGCAGACCAACACTTTCTCTAGGGGTCAACCATCTGCTGATAAAAGCAACAGTTTTGTCCTGGCCCTCAGTGTTAAGCTGTGATAGAACTGCCCCTACCCCTAATTCAGAAGCATCAGTCTGGACTATGAATTTCTTAAAGTAACAAGGGCTTTTTAAGACAGGTGCAGAGCACATGGCCTGTTTGAGCTCATCAAAAGCCTTCTGACAGCTAGTTGTCCATAATACCTTTTTAGGTATCTTTTTAGAAGGGAGGTCATTAAGAGGGGCAGCTATGGTGCCATTGTTCTTAATGAACCTCCTATAGTACCCTGTGAGGCCTAGGAAGGCTCTACCCTGTGAGGCCTAGGAAGGCTCTCACCTGGGTTTGAGTTGTAGGGGGAGCCCATTCCACAATGGTTTGGATCTTCCCCTGCAGTGGTGCAATCTGTTCCCCACCTACCAGGTAGCCAAGATAAACCACTTTCCCCTTCCCTATCTGGCACTTTGAAGCCTTGATAGTGAGGACTGCCTTTTGCAGGGCCTTCAAAACTTTCCATAGGTAGACCAGGTGATCATCCCAGGTGGAGCCAAAGACAGCTATATCATCTAGATATGCTGCACTAAAGGCTTCCAATACTTGGAGGACTGTGTTCACCAACCTCTGAAAAGTGGCAGGTGGATTTTTCAATCCAAAGGGCATAACAGTGAACTGATAGTGCCCTCCAATGGTTGAAAATGCTGTTTTAGGTTTAGCATCTTCTGACAACTTAATCTTCCAATACCCTGCAGTTAAGCCAAACGTGCTGTGATACTTGGCAGAAGCCAGTGTATCCATCAGCTCATCTGCCCTGGGTATAGGGTGAGCATCAGTTTTGGTTACTTGATTGAGACCTCTATAGTTCACACAAAACCTCATTTCCTTTTTACCGTCTTTACTGTGAGGATTGGGGACAAGCACCACTGGGCTAGCCCATGGGCTATCAGAAGGTTCAATCACTCCCAGATCTAACATTTTCTGTACCTCTTGTTTAATGCAATCTCTGACATGGTCAGGCTGCCTATAAATCTTACTTTTGACAGGTAAACTGTCTCCAGTGTCGATGGTGTGCTCACACCAGGTAGTTGTACCTGGAATTAGTGAAAAGAGGTCAGAGAAATGGTCTAGGAGATTTATGCAGTTGGCCTTCTGCTCAGCAGTAAGGCAATCTGCTAACCCAACTCCTTCCACTAAGCCATCAGCTTCAGCGGTGGAGAAGAGGTCAGGGAGAGGGTCACTCCCTTCTTCCTGTCCCTCATCAGTGGCCATAAGCAGGGTTAAGTCAGCCCTGTCATAATAAGGTTTCAGGAGATTGACATGAAGCACCCTAAGGGGACTTCTGGCAGTGCCCAGGTCTACCAAATAGGTGACCTCACCTTTTTTCTCCACAATGAGATGGGGTCCACTCCATTTGTCCTGGAGTGCTCTTGGGGCCACAAGCTCCAATACCCACACCTACTGTCCTGGGTGGTACTGAGTCAGGAGAGCCTTCTGGTCAGGCCATTGCTTTTGGAGCTCTTGGCTGTCCTGAAGGCTTTTACTGGCCTTTTTCATGTACTCAGCCATCCTAGATCTGAGGCCAAGTACATAATCCACAATGTCTTGCTTGGGAGTTTTTAAAGGTTGTTCCCAACCTTCTTTCACAAGAGCAAGGGGACCTCTTACAGGGTGCCCAAAGAGGAGTTCAAAGGGCTGAAGCCCACTCCTTTCTGGGGTACCTCCACAGAAGCGAAAAGGAGGCATGGCAACAGGACATCCCATCTCCTTCTCAGTTTTTCAGGGAGTCCCTTGATCATGTCTTTGAGAGTTTTATTAAACCTTTCAACCAGACCATTTGTTTGTAGATGATAAGGAGTAGTGAACTTGTCAGTTACACCACACTCCTTCCACATAGCTTTGAGGTATGCAGACATGAAGTTACTACCTCTGTCTGACACCACTTCATTTGACAAACCCACTCTGGAAAATATTCCCAGGAGGGCTTTTGCCACTGCAGGAGCTGTAGTAGTCCTTAAGGGTATAGTTTCAGGATACCAAGTGGCATGGTCCACTACCACAAGGATAAATCTATTGCCTGAAGCTGTTGGAGGGTCAAGGGGGGCAACTATGTCAACCCTACCCTTTCAAAGGACACCCCAACCACAGGGAGTGGAATTAAGGGGGCCTTAGGTGTGCCACCAGTCTTGCCACTGGCTTGGCAGGTCACACAGGAACGACAAAACTCCTTAGTGTCCTCTGACATGTGAGGCCAGTGAAACAATGGAATAAGTCTGTCCCAAGTTTTACTCAGGCCCAAATGCCCAGCCAAAGGAATATCATGAGCCAAAGTCAGAAGAAACTCCCTATACTGCAAAGGGATGGCCAGTCTCCTGGCAGCACCAGGTTTAAGGTCCCTTGACTCAGTGTACAGGAGGTTATCTTCCCAATAGACTTCATGGCTTTCAGTGATATCCCCATTCTGCTGTTTGACAGCTTGCTGTCTTAAACCCTCTAGTGTGGGACAGGTCTGGCCACACTCAGCTCTTCCCTAGCAGGCCCTCCTATACCCAAAAGCTCAGCAGTGTCTACTGCCAGCTCATCTGGTGTAGGTTCTGCACAGGGAGATGATTTCTCTTCCTCAAAAGGGGAATCTTCTGAAGAGTGAGGGATAGTGGGCAAGGATGTACCCTTTCTACCCCTGGCATTTGGGAGCATTTGGTCCATTTCTCCAGGATCCAAGCTTCCCTGTCCTCCTTGCTTCTGGGCCTGAGCCCTTGTGAGAGCAAAGATATGTCCTAGAATGCCCAGCATTGCTGCATGAGCCTCCAACTCCACTTCAGCCCAAGTTGATGTCTCCAAATTGTTGCCTAGTAAGCAGTCTACAGGTAGATAAGTGGCTACCACAACTTTCTTTGGACCAGTACCCCCCCCCCCAGTTGAGATTCACAACAGCCATGGAGTGGCTAAGAGTGTTGTTATGAGCATCAGTCACTTGGTACTGCTGACCAAGTAGGTGTTGTTCAGGGTCAAACAGTTTCTCAGTCACCATAGTGACACTGGCTCCTGTATCCCTGTAGGCCTCAACCTCAACACCATTTATTAGGGGCAATTGCTTGTACGTACCCGTATTAATGGGACAAGCAACCAAGGTGGCAAAATCAATATCACAATCAGAGACTAAAACAGCCTCTGTGGT
Source organism: Pleurodeles waltl (assembly GCF_031143425.1). Lineage (NCBI taxonomy): Eukaryota > Metazoa > Chordata > Amphibia > Caudata > Salamandridae > Pleurodeles > Pleurodeles waltl. The sequence continues at coordinate 148,463,836 of NC_090441.1, read as the reverse complement.
CTCCCTAACAAGACCAACCCCAACCAGATTACCAATGGTGAGCCCAGCTACATCCTTTGATTGGCTATTTGTAGTGTTCTTTTCACCACCACTGCTATTACTAGGGGCACTGAAGGACGCATTTGGGGTTGTGGTAGTGGGAGCCTTGGTGTTTTTCTTTGGGCAAGTGGAATCACTTGCCCAATGACCTTTACTTTTACATAAATAACACCAGGGTTTCTTTTGATTGTTAGAAGAGGATTTGGACCTACCTTCCCCAGAGGATTTTTGTTGGCCTGATGAAGACTCAGAATTCTTTTTATCTTTGTCCCCACCCTTGTCAGTGAGACTTACCATCCTTCTTCTTGCCATCCTTGTCACCACCTGTATGAGCTTTTCTGCTCACTCTTGTTCTGACCCGTTTGTGTGCCTTCTTTGCCAATTCTTGGGGAGAGGTCAGATCTGAGTCTACCAAGTACTGATGCAACAAGTCACATACACAATTATTCAAAATATGCTCTCTCAAAATAAGATTATTTAGGATTTAATGGTCAGCCACCTTACTGCCATATAACCATCCCATCAAGGCCTTCACTGAACAGTCTACAAAATCTGTCCAGTCTTGAGAGGACTCTTTTCTGGTATCTCTGAACTTTATCCTGTATTGTTCAGTGGTTAAGCCAAATCCATCTAAGAGTGCATCTTTCAAAACGTTGTAGTTGTTGGCATCACTCTCCCTGACAGTAAGGAGTATGTCCCTACGTTTGCCAGTGAAAGATAGCCACAAAATAGTAGCCCACTGTCTTTGAGGAACCAACTATACCATACAGGCCCTCTCAAGGGCAGAAAACCACTTGTTTATGTCATCACCCTCCTTGTAAGGTGGGACAATCTTATGCAGGTTGCTTGAATCTGTTTCTCTAACAGGATGACTATCAAGAATACTGCTGCTGCCACCATGGGGAACTAACCCCAACTTCTGTCTTTCTTTCTCTACATCTAGAGACTCCCTGTCTAAGGCCAACTGCTGCTGTCTTAGCTTCAGTCTGGCCTCTTCCAAGCTTTCTGAGTTCCCTGTCTAGGGTGTTATCCTCAGGGTGGGAGGCTTGGGAATTCTCTGACACAGAGTTGATGTGGGAATGGGCAGAAGTGGACCTATCTCTACCACCTGAGCTCTAGTTACCTGGCCTTTTGGAGTGAAAGGTGTCCTACTGATGTGTGACCCCCTCCCCCTACCAGCTTCATTAGATGGCCCTTTAACTGAAAGGTCTTTGGAAGTACCCTCCCAAGAGTCCTCAGGGACCTCCACTGGAACTATCTGGGTACCTCCCTCCTCTACCTCCTGATCCTGGGTTTGACCAGACTGGTTCTGGCCACTTTCAAGGAGAAGGCTAAGGAGAAGATCTTTGGAAGGGTTCTTACCAATCCCTAAACTTCTTTCTATGCAGAGACCCCTCAAACTTTTAAAGTTTAAATTGTCATAAGTTGTATGCACAACTTTGGGAGTGACCTTTACTACAGACATAGTTGCAAGAAAGAGTTTAGGAGATAGAGAAAAAAGTTTAGAAACTTTTACAGAAAAGAGAAAACCTTTTTTAAACTTTTCAGAAACATTTTAGAAAGTTTTTAGAAAGCAAGTTAGACTGTTTAGGTTAACTGTGTATATGTCTAAGTATTTAGAATATGGTTTTCTTATGAAAAACACCAATGACAAAGTGGTAAAGCAGTTACAAGTACTTATCCCACTGCTGCCACCAATGTAGGAGGCTGGCCTGGCCTATAGTAGGTACCTGATGGTACTTACACCTTGTGCCAGGTCCAGTCAGCCCTTATTAGTAGATTAGTAGTGTTGTAGCAGCTTAGGCTGATAGAGGTAGCTATAGCACAGCAGCTTAGGCTGAACTAGGAGACATGCAAATCTCCTACTACACCACTTATATCAGATAGGTACTATATCATAAGAAAGACAATACTCAGAGTTACTAAAAGTAAAGGTACTTTGGGGCATATTTATACTCTGTTTGCGCCGAATGTGCGTCAAAATGTTTGACGCACATTCGGCGCAAACACTGCCCCATATTTATACTTTGACGTCCGACCCCGCGGGCGTCAAAGTTCCACCATGTGCGTCATTTTTTAGAAGGGTGAACCAGCCTTGCGTTAATGATATGCAAGGTAGGCGTTCCCTTCTAAAAAATGACTTTAAGGCCTGTGCCCCATATTTATACTGTGACGTCATTTTGACGCACAGAAGGGGGCAGGCCTTAAAAAACGGCGCCCAGCCTGATGGGCGCTGTTTTTTAACGCCTGGTCAGGGCAGGCGTTAAGGGACCTGTGGGCTCAGAAGGAGCCCAGAGGTGCCCTCCCATGCCCCCAGGAACACCCCCTGCCACCCTTGCCCACCCCAGGAGGACACCAAAGGATGGAGGGACCCATCCCAGGGAAGTTAAGGTAAGTTCAGGTAAGTATTTTTTTCATATTTTTTTTTGTGGCATAGGGGGGCCTGATTTGTGCCCCCCTACATGCCACTATGCCCAATGACCATGCCCAGGGGACGTAAGTCCCCTGGGCATGTCCATTGGGCAAGGGGGCATGACTCCTGTCTTTGCTAAGACAGGAGTCATTTCAATGGGGGTTGGGCGTAAAAAAATATGGCGCAAATCGGGTTGAGGACAAACTTTTGCTTCAGACCGACTTGCCCAATTTTTTGACGCCCAAGCTCCATTTTCCCCTACGCCGGCGCTGCCTGGTGTGAGTCATTTTTTTGACGCACACCAGTCTGCAGCGCCGGCTAACGTCATTCAATAAATAAGGCGCCCGCATGGCGCTTTGGAATGGCGTTAGCCGGCGTTAAAATTTTTGACGCACAACTGCGTTGGCGCAGTTGTGCGTCAAAAAGTATAAATATGGGCCTTTATTTTAGTGACAATGTGCCAAATATATCTTAGAGGATATACTCCCTTAGGAGGTAAGTAAAATACACAAAATATACACACAAACCAAAATCAGGTAAGTAAAACAGAAAGTAGTGCAAACACTGTAGAATACAATAGGATGCAACAGGCCTGGGGCAACACAAACCATATACTAAGAAAGTGGAATGTGAACCACAAATGGACCCCTAGGCTAGTGTACGGTGTAAAGGGTCTCTGGGACTGTAAGAAAACACTAAGGGTGTCCAAGATTCCCTACCCCAAGACCCTGGAAAGTAAGAGTAAAGTACTAGTTTTTCCCTAGAAAGACACTAAACTCGTGATAGAGGATTTTGCAAAGACCACAACAGACTGCAAAGCACTGAAGGCATATTCCTGGACCTGGAAGAGGACCAAGTCCAAGAGTCGTGAAAGTGTCCAGGGAGGCAGGAGCCCACTAATCTCCGGATGAAGGTGCAAAATGGCTGCCTCTGGATGGAAGAAGCTGAAGATTCTGCAACAACGAAAGATGCTAGGAACTTCATGCAGAAGATGTTCCACTGAGTGCTGGAGGATACGTAGTTTATTTTGGGCAAAAGACCGCAAACAAGCATTGCCAGCTGCAAGAGTCACGGTTAAAGAAAAGGGATGCTACCCAGGCCCAGGAAGGACCAGGATGTCGCCACTTAGGAGAGGAGACAGAGGGGGACCTCAGCAATGTAGAGAAGGTAGCACCCACAGAAGTATTTGAACATGGGTTCAAGAAGTCTGAACACAGCAGTCGTCTCAACACTACAAAAGAGGGTCCCACGAAACCGGAGATCAACTCAGGGAGATGAGCATTGCAGGACAGAGACCTGGGGACCTGGGCTTGGCTTGGCTGTGCATGGAGGAGTTCATGGACATGTGCACAGAAGCCGTAGTAGCTGCAGTTCACGGGGTGCAAAGGATTACTGTCTGGAGAGGGAGGCAAGGACTTACCTCCTCCAAATTTGGACAGTTAGACCACTGGACAGTATGGGTCACTTAGGTCCATCACCTGTGTTCCAGGGGCCACGCTTGTCAGGATGAGAGGGGTCCCAGAGTACCGGTGACGCTGAAGTTTGGTGCCTGCTGGAGCAGGGGAAAGATTCCGTCAACCCACAGGAGATTTCCTCGTGTCTTCCAGTGCAGGATGAAGGAAGGCAGCCCCCAAAGCATGCACCACCAGGAAACAGTTGAGAAAGCCTGCAGGATCAGGCGCTACAATGTCCCTGGTAGTCTTCTTGCTACTTTGTTGCAGTTTTGCTGGTGTCCTGGAGCAGTCAGCAGTCGATCCTTGGCAGAAGTCAAAGAGAGAGGTGCAGAGGTACTCTGGTGAATTCTTGCAAGTCGTTATCTGAGGAAAAGCCCACTAGAGAGACCCTAAATAGCCCTCAGAGGAGGATTGGTCACCTAGTCAGGTAAGCACCTATCAGGAGGGGTCTCTGACATCACATGCTGGCACTGGCCACTCTGAGGCTTCCAGAGTGCCCTCACACCTCTGGATCCAAGAGGGCAGAGGTCTGGGACACACTGGAGGAGCTCTCGGCACCACCCCTGGGGTGGTGATGGACAGGGGAGTGGTCACTCCCCTTTCCTTTGCAAGTTTCACGCCTGAGCAGGAACTGGGGGTTCCCTAAACCGGTGTAGACTGGCTTATGCAAGGAGGGCACCATCTGTGCCCTTCAAAGCATTTCCAGAGGCTGGGAAAGGCTACCCCTCCCCAGCCTTTCACAGTTATTTCCAAAGGGAGAGGGTGTAACACCCTCTCTCAGAGGAAATTTATTGTTCTGCCTTCGTGGGACAGGGCTGCCCAGACCCCAGGAGGGCAGAACCCTGTCTGTGGGGTGGCAGCAGCGGTAGCTGCAGAGAAAACCCCGGAGAGCTGATTTGGCAGTTCCCGGGACCCATAGTGGAGCCCCGGGGGATGCATGGAATTGGCACCCCAATACCATATTTGGCATGGGGGGACAATTCCATAATCTTAGACATGTTACATGGCCATATTCGGAGTTACCACTGTGAAGCTACATATAGGTATTGACCTATATGTAGTGCACACGTGTAATGGTGTCCCCGCACTCACAAGGTCCCGGGAAATGGCCCTGGACTATGTGGGGGCACCATTGCTAGTGCAAGGGTGCCCTCACACTTAATAACTTTGCACCTAACCTTCAGCAAGCGAAGGTTAGACCTATAGGTGACTTATAAGTTACTTCAGTGGAGTGGAAATGGCTGTGAAATAACGTGCGTTATTTCACTTAGGCTACAGCAGCATTCCTGTGTAAGATTTTTCTGAGCTCCCTATGGGTGGCAAAGGAAATGCTGCAGCCCATACGGATCTCCTGGAACCCCAATACCCTGGGTACCTAGGTACCATATACTAGGGAATTATAAGGGTGTTACAGTGTGCCAATTAGAATTGGTAAAAATGGTCACTAGCGTATAGTGACAATTTTAAAGGCAGAGAGAGCATAAGCACTGAGATTCTGATTAGCAGAACCTCAGTGACACAGTTAGTCACTACACAGGTATACACATTCAGGCCACAAACTATGAGCACTGGAGTCCTGGCTAGCAGGATCCCAGTGAGACAGGCAAAAACAAACTGACATACATGTAAAAATGGGGGTAACATGCCAGGCAATATGGTACTTTCCTACACTGCCATACATGTAGTACGGTGGTCCACTCCGCCAGACCATTGGTGATCATGGGACCGCCAAACTCGTAATGAGTCAGAAAAAACTAACCCCGAAACTCACGGGGAATAGACTGCCGTGAACCTAGCGGCCTCACTCCCAGTCATATTATGATGTTCCCACCAGGCTGATCGGCAGGAACATCATATTACGATTTTCCCGCCAGTCATCCTGGCAGGTACAGAGCTAAGGTGTTGGTCTCGGCTCCCTTAAGGAAGTGGAAATGAAGACAGTGCACATTCTAAGGGTACTGGGTAAGGGGGAACCTGAATTGTCCACAACATGGTCATGGGCAATGCAGGGGCCCCCCTGTGGCCCCCAGCACTTCCTTCCCACCAGCCTTTCCATGACGGTTCCATGGCACAACAGCACCCTGGGAATGCACACTCTCTGCAAAGCAGAGAGTGTGCATTCTGAGGGTACTGGACAAGGGGGCCCCTGTTTTGCCCACGACATGGTCATGGGCAGTACACGGACACCCATGTGGCCCCCAGCACTTCCTTTCCACCAGCTTTTTCATGGTGGTTAAACCACCATGAAGAAGCTGGTGGAAATGGGACTTGTGATCAGCACAACAGTGGTGAATTCAGCACCGCCATGGCTGACCACGAGTTCGACAGCCATCAGCCTGTCGGGAACCAGGTTTCTGGTGGGCACAGCCTTCCCCTGAAAGTCTGACTCACAAGTTCGTAATGTGGTGGTCGGTCAGCCTGGAATGGGGCTAGCCTTTTAATGAGGCCCTATGTTAATACATCTAGAGAAAAACAAGCTTTTAAAGAAATTGAAAGATGAAAATATGGAAAGAGAAAAACAATGAAATAATATAATGACTTAAGCTTCTGGTGTGCTGCCTATTGATTCCATCCTGATGGACAGGAAGCCCGTGGATCAGAACCACAATGAGAAAAAGAAGTGAAGAATAAAAGTACCTAAGACTCAGACAAAAGAAGAAAAGTGATTTAAATTTAATGGAATCTGAAAAAGAGTGGTATATCACCGGTATGAAGAAAAAAAGAAAAAAGAATAATAAACAAGAAGAAGTAATAATACCAATGAGTAATCAGTTAGAATATACCGGGGCTTGCAAGGGAACACCTTCACTGAAATTTGTGTATACATTTGAGAATTGTGAATCCAGTCTATTTTAAATCCATTCTAGATTTCGGTCTGCTTTAAAGCAGTGCAGACATTAGGTGAACAGACCACCAAAGATACTTCCCTAGTCTCTCTTCGTTTAAAGGTTGAATATAGCATAGAATGCTGAATGCAGTAGTACAATTCTATTCAGCAATAGTGGCTCACCAAACATTTGAAGGCAATCAATTAAATGAGGTATACAAACCAATGAAATGAAAAATACAAACCAACTCTGAATACAAGGACTTAAAACTACACCTGAATGATAGTGTGTGGGATGCTTGGATGTCTCAGTTTGATAGTACGAACCCAAGATTTCAAGATGCGGCAAAGACACGGAAATGTTATGAAAACTAGTTCAAATTCAGAGACAGATTTATACAGATGTTACGATAAAGAAAACAGACAACACAGAGGAATATTATTGGAACTGAATAGCAGCGGCAAACAATCCTGAAAAAGCAGTAGCAAAACCTTTTGATTCTTGATGTCAATGTGCTACACCTGATGTCCTGGAATACTGCAGACATGAACAAGAATTGGTAGAAAATCAAAATACAATAGCTGCCCTACAAGAAACATGGGAGTCTGAATTTGTGGCATATCACAACAAAGCTTTAAAGGGGAAGTTCAAATCCATTTATTTATTATGTTATTGCCCTTAAACTAAAATATAAAGAACAAAAATATATTATGGGAATTAATATTAGTTACAGTAGTAATCTATGGATTGAATTAGGAAGACCTTGACAAACCTAATACTAAAGATCTAACAGTGGTAAATATTTATCTTTCTGGAAAACGAACTAAAAGTGATGTCACCGCAATAGACAGAGCAACAGTGAACTGAATAAGAATATAAGAGAACCATTCATTCTAGATAAAGCATAAGGGGATCTGTTTATAGGAACATATACTGGAAAGAGTTTAGAGGAGCATTCTGGGATCAAAAAGAAAAACAAAGAAGGGAAGTAATATGTACCCTAAGAGAAAGAATAACAAAGTTGTTTTGGGGGATCTCATAGGTAACTAGTGGGGAAACAAAAGGCAACTGCTTCCCAGCCATTTGAAGAAGAAGCCTGGATAGAGAATAGCTTGAAGCTATATAGTGAAAACTTTTCCATAACATACAAGTTAAACCCCTCTATAAAGGAAATTGAGGACCTTATCAGGTTTTTAAGGGGAACAAGAGCTAGAGAGCCAGATGGTATATCTTGAAGTATCTTGAAGGCAAGTTTAATAATATGTGCTCAAGTTCGGACGCACATCTTTGAGGCCATGATTAGCTGAAATTAACTGGCTGATACCTGAAGGGGAATCACTAGAGTACCAATATGTAAAAAGAGGCCATAAAATTACCAAGCAATTATACAATTATCGGCGGTCATTATGAACATGGCGGGATGCACCGCCGACAACCGTGCTGGCGGTCGACAGAAGACCACCAGTGGCGGCAGAATGCACCCCTCCATATAATGACGCCTGGAGCCTCACCGCGATTGATGGCGGTGAGGGCCAACATGTGCCATGCCGGCGGTCGGTGGCGGGGTGGATGCTGCTCCACCCTCACCGCCACATCAGCCAGAAACCGCCACACCTATAACGATGAAGTCATGGGCCTGGCAGTGTATGGAGATGCGGCGATGCTGGCAGAGCAGCTTCCTAGGAGCCTGTTCCCTCCTGGATCAGCGCCACGGAACAGGGTAAGTGCAGCCCGACAGGGTAGGGAGGGAGGGGTGTGTGTTTTGATTGAGTGAGTGCATGCATGGGATGTGAGTGTGTGTTTGTGAAGGGCAGATGTGTGTCTGCGTGTATGAATGCATGTGTGTATGTTTCGAGAGGCTTGGGGGTATTTGGGGATTGTGGCATTGGGGGGGCTAGTGTGTCACATACTGGTGACAGGAATGAGCATTCCTGTCACCAGTATGCTTTCCGCCAGGGATTACCTGGTGGGGTTTCTCGCCAGGGAATCCCTGGTGGAAACTGGATCATTTTGCCACCAGTGGTCTAGACTTCACCGCCTGGTCAAAGGTGGCTACCTTCGGCTTAGTGGTCGATTCAGGCCTGGTGGTGAGTGGTAGTGAACGGCCTGCTTTGCCGCCAGTTCACTACTGTCATCTGTATATGGCGGTTGTGCACCGCCATGCCATCGGCGGTAATTACCACGACTGCAGGCGGAGCGGGCTTTCTCACCATGTTCCAAATGACTGCCATAGTCTCTTGGACATCCACTTGGATGAAATGGTGGAAAGCTACACAGATCTGAGACTCTGTAAGGGTTATTTGCATATTGGAGGTTGCCTTATTTTTTAAATATTTAGCTGAGAAATATGCCATAAGGCAGAACAGCTGCTTTATGAGGGCTACATTGTTCTGCCCACTGCATGTGATGCTATGAACAGAGCTAGACTGTGGAAAAATATGGCTTAATGGTGAATTCTTCCAGGTCTTTTGAAATTGATAATTCAGCTGCATAATTTGTCCTGGATACAAATCCAATTTAGCAGGAATAGAGCCTAGTGAAGAAGACTTCAGACTCCAATCTGCCAGAGACAAGTCTGCATTCTCGCTTCCCTTCTATTTTCAATCCACATAGATTACACTACCCAAATGATAAAAAATGCATGTACATTTCCTCCGAAATTGAGTGAGGAAATGATCTCAAATGTATGCTCCATTTCTACTCAATTCAAGTGACAGAATTGATAATTAATGTTGCAAGAATGAAAGTCATGGTTTCTATAAAGCAAATAAATAAAAATGAACTGAGGTGGCTACTTAACTGTAAAAAAGTAGAGACTATGAATATCTAGATATGATTTTTGAAGGAATGAGGATGACAGCCAAAGCAGCAGCTGGAGTACTGAAATGTATGGATCGTTTGCTCGGTCATGGCTGCCTTTAGGTGCTGAAGGAATCATATAACATGACAGTTGTTAATTTGTTGTCATATTGAAGTGAGATCCTAGAGCAGAAAGTTGTCTAGCATCTTCATTCAACTGAAACATATGGAAGAATTAGGTCTCATGGCTGGTTCAGTCTACTGTCCATTAAGGTTGGAATTGGGCTAGACTAGCATAATATTTAAGTACTATCAGCAAGCCATAAAGTAATGGCATAACATTATTGGAGCTGTCAAAAGTCAATGAGGCAGATGATACAAGCATCTTACTGTATCTAAATAGAGTAGCGTGGCCTGACAATATAAAAGATATTCTGGCGATAATTGATCCTTGGGTACAGTAAACCCATGTGAGCTCACAAGAATGGATTGAAATATTCCCATTGATTGGAAACACATTATAATGGTGAACTGCAACCGTCTTCAACAAATATATAGAAGATTGATGATAAAAATAAGACTGGGTAAAGTCCCTATTAATATTAAACTGAAGATGAATAAATCCAACACAATAGAAGAAGTCGAATTATTCCTGAACTGCCCTTTTTTGTCATACCATATTTGTTACTTTACGGGACTGTATTTACAACATTTTCTTTTAAAGGAATGAGGGGAATAGTTGTAGGAGGCTGGCCTGGCTTGTAGTGGGTACCAAGGGGTACTTACACTCTGTACCAGGTCCAGTTATCCCTTATTAGTGTAGAAGAGGTGTTTCTAGCAGCTTAGGCTGATTGAAGGTGGCTATAGCAGAGCAGCTTAGGCTGAACTAGGAGACATGCAAAGCTCCTACTATACCACTGGTGTCATATGCACAATATCATAAGAAAACACAATTTACAGATATACTTAAAATAAAGGTACTTTATTTTTATGACAATATGCCAAAAGTATCTCAGTGAATACTCTCAGTATGAGGATGCCAAATATACACAAGATATATGTACACAATACCAAAAATATGCAGTAATAGCAAAAGCAAGTAATGCAAGCAATGTAAAGTTACAGTAGATTGCAATAGGAGCACATAGCTATAGGGGCAACACAAACCATATACTCCAAAAGTGGAATGCGAACCACGAATGGACCCCAAACCTATGTGAGCTTGTAGAGGGTCGCTGGGGCTGTAAGAAAACAGTGAGGGTTAGAAAAATAGCCCACCCCAAGACCCTGAAAAGTAGGTGTAAAGTGCACCTATCACCCCCAGAGAGCACAGAAGTCGTGATAGAGGGTTTCTGCAAGGAAGACCAACACCAGCAGTGGATTTCCGGACCTGAGTACCTGTGAAACAAGGGGACCAAGTCCAAGAGTTGCGACAATGTTGAGAGTGGGCAGATGCCCAGGAAATGCCAGCTGAGGGTGCAAAGAAGTTGCCACCGGATGGAAGGAACTTTGGTTTCTGCAAGAACGAAGAGGACTAGGAACTTCACCTTTGGGAGATGGATGTCCCACGTTGTGAAGAAGCTTGCAGAGGTGATCCCACACAGAAAGACTGCAAACAAGCCTTGCTAGTTGCAAGGGTCACTGTTAGGGTTTTTGGATGCTGCTGTGGCCCAGGAGGGACCAGGATGTCGCCACTTGGATGAGGAGACAGAGGGGGCGCCCAGCAAGTCAGGGAGCCCTCACAGAAGCAGGCAGCACCCGCAGAAGTACCGGAAAAGGCACTTGGAAGAGGAGTGAACTGAAGTCCACCCGAAGACACAAAAGGGAGTCCCACGACGCCGGAGGACAACTCAGAAGGTTGTGCACTGCAGGTTAGAGTGTCAGGGACCCAGGCTTGGCTGTGTATGAAGGAAATCTTGGAAGAGTGCACAGGAGCCGGATCAGCTGCAAATCACGCGGTACCCAGCAATGCAGTCTAGCGTGGAGAGGCAAGGACTTACCTCCACCAAACTTGGACTGAAGAGTCACTGGACTGTGGGAGTTACTTGGACAGAGTTGCTGAGTTCCAGGGACCATGCTCGTCGTGCTGAGAGGGGACCCAGAGGACCGGTGATGCACTCTTTTGTTGCCTGCGGTGGCAGGGGGAATATTCCGTCGACCCACGGGAGATTTCTTCAGAGATCCTGGTGCAAGAAGGAGGCAGGCTACCCCAGAGCATGCACCACCAGGAAACAGTCGAGAAAGCCGGCAGGATGAAGCGATACAAGGTTACAGTAGTCGTCTTTGCTACTTTGTTGCGGTTTTGCAGGCGCCCTGAGCAGTCAGCGGTCGATCCTTTGGCAGAAGGTGAAGAGGGAGATGCAGAGGAACTCTGATGAGCTCTTGCATTCGGTATCTGAAGAATTCCCCAAAGTAGAGACTCTAAATAGCCAGAAAAGGAGGTTTGGCTACCTAGGAAGGAGGATAGGCTAGTAAGAAAGGTAAGAGCCTATCAGAAGGAGTCTCTGACGTCACCTGATGGCACTGGCCACTCAGAGCAGTCCAGTGTGCCATCAACACCTCTGTTTCCAAGATGGCAGAGGTCTGGAGCACACTGGAGGAGCTCTGGGCACCTCCCCTGGGAGGTGCAGGTCAGGGAAGTGGTCACTCCCCTTTCCTTTGTCCAGTTTCGCGCCAGAGCAGGGCTGGGGGATCCCTGAACTGGTGTAGACTGGCTTATGCAGAGATGGGCACCATCTGTGCCCATCAAAGCATTTCCAGAGGCTGTGGGAGGCTACTCCTCCCCAGCCCTGACACCTTTTTCCAAAGGGAGAGGGTATAACACCCTCTCTCTGAGGAAGTCCTTTGTTCTGCCTTCCTGGGCCAGGCCTGGCTGGACCCCAGGAGGGCAGAAATCTGTCTGAGGGGTTGGCAGCAGCAGCAGCTGCAGTGAAACCCCGGGAAAGGCAGTTTGGCAGTACCCAGGTCTGTGCTAGAGACTCGGGGAATCATGGAATTGTCTCCCCAATGCCAGAATGGCATTGGGGTGACAATTCCATGATCTTAGACATGTTACATGGCCATGTTCGGAGTTACCATTGTGATGCTATACATAGGTAGTGACCTATGTATAGTGCACATGTGTAATGGTGTCCCCGCACTCACAAAGTCCGGGGAATTTGCCCTAAACGATGTGGGGTCACCTTGGCTAGTGCCAGGGTGCCCACACACTAAGTAACTTAGCACCCAACCTTCACCAGGTGAAGGTTAGACATATAGGTGACTTATAAGTTCCTTAAGTGCAGTGGTAAATGGGTGTGAAATAACGTGGACGTTATTTCACTCAGGCTGCAGTGGCAGGCCTAGGTAAGAATTGTCAGAGCTCCCTATGGGTAGCAAAAGAAATGCTGCAGCCCATAGGGATCTCCTGGAACCCCAATACCCTGGGTACCTCAGTACCATATACTAGGAAATTATAAGGGTGTTCCAGTATGCCAATGTGAATTGGTGAAATTGGTCACTAACCTGTTAGTGACAATTTAGAAAGCAGAGAGAGCATAACCACTGAGGTTCTGGTTAGAAGAGCCTCAGTGAGACCGTTAGTCATCACACAGGGAACACATACAGGGCACACATATAAACACTGGGGCCCTGGCTGGCAGGGTCCCAGTGACACATACACTAAAACAGCATATATACAGTGAAATATGGGGGTAACATGCCAGGCAAGATGATACTTTCCTACACAACCCCCCCAAACGAAGGACAATAAGATTAGCCATGACCTGATGAGTCTTCATTGGCTAGGTGGAAATATCTGGAGAGTCCATCTGCATTGGAGTGGGTACTCAAAGGTCTATGTTCCACTGTATAGTCCATTCCCTGTAGAGATATTGACCACCTCAACAATTTAGGGTTTTCACCTTTCATTTGTTTTAGCCAAAGTAGAGGTTTGTGGTCTGTCTGAACAATGAAGTGAGTGCCAAACAGGTATGGCCTCAACTTCTTCAGTGCCCAGGCCACAGCAAAGGCCTCCCTCTCTATGGCAGACCAAAGCTTTTCTCTAGGGGTCAACCTCCTGCTGATAAAAGCAACAGGTTGATTCTGGCCCTCAGAATTGAGTTGTGATAAGACTGCCCCTACCCCTAATTCAGATGCATCAGTTTGAACAATGAATTTCTTGGAGTAACATGGGCTTTTTCGGACAGGTGCAGTGCACATGGCCTGTTTGAGCTCCTCAAAAGCTTTCTGACAGCTAGCTGTCCACAATACCTTTTTAGGCATTTTCTTGGAAGTGAGATCATTAAGTGGGGCTGCAATGGAGCCATAGTTCTTAATGAACCTCCTGTAATACCCAGTGAGGCCTAAGAAGGCTCTCATCTGGGTCTGAGTTGTAGGGGGAACCCAATCCATGATTGTCTGGATTTTCCCCTGAAGTGGTGCAATCTGTTCTCCACCTACCAGGTGTCCCAGATAAACCACTTTCCCCTGCCCTATCTGGCACTTTGAAGCCTTGATAGTGAGGCCTGCCTTCTGCAGGGCCTCCAAAACATTCCACAGGTGGACCAGGTGATCATCCCAGGTGGAGCTAAAGACAGCTATATCGTCCAGATATGCTGCACTAAAAGCCTCCAACCCTTGCAGGACTGTATTCACCAACCTCTGAAAAGTGGTAGGTGCATTTTTCAAACCAAAGGGCATTACTGTGAATTGGTAGTGCCTTCCAATAGTCGAAAATGCAGTTTTTGCTTTAGCATCCTTTGATAACTTGATCTGCAGGGTATTGGCAGATCAAGTTATCAAAGGATGCTAAAGCAAAAACTGCATTTTCGACTATTGGAAGGCACTACCAATTCACAGTAATGCCCTTTGGTTTGAAAAATGCAAAAAAGTCAAATCAAAGGTGCTTAGATACTTGGCAGATGCCAGTGTATCTATGAGCTCATCTGCCCTGGGTATAGGGTGAGCATCAGTTTTTGTTACCTGGTTGAGACCTCTGTAATCTACACAAAACCTCATCTCTCCTTTCCCATCTTTTGAGTGAGGCTTTGTTACAAGCACCACAGGAGAGGCCCATGGGCTTTCAGAATGTTCAACCACCCCTAGTTCAAGCATTTTCTGAACTTCTTGTTTTATGCAGTCCCTGACATGGTCAGGCTGCCTATAGATCTTACTTTTGACAGGCAAGCTGTCTCCAGTATCTATAGTGTGCTCACACCAAGAAGTGGTGCCTGGCACAGTAGAAAAGAGCTCAGAAAACTGACCTAGGAGATTTATGCAGTTGTCTTTCTGCTCAGCAGTAAGACAGTCTGCCAAAACTATACCTTCCACTAGAGCATCTTGTTCTGTGGAAGAGAAGAGATCAAGGAGAGGGTCACTCTCTTCTTCCTGTCCTTCATCTGTTGCCATGAGCAGGGTGAGATCAGCCCTGTCATAGTAGGGTTTTAGGCGATTGACATGGAGCACCCTAAGGGGACTCCTGGCAGTGCCCAGGTCAACCAAGTAGGTGACCTCGCCCTTCTTTTCAACAATGAGATGGGGCCCACTCCATTTGTCTTGGAGTGCTCTTGGGGCCACAGGCTCCAATACCCACACCTTCTGTCCTGGTTGGTATTGAACCAGAACAGCTTTCTGGTCATGCCATTGCTTTTGGAGCGCTTGGCTTGCCTGAAGGTTTTTACTGGCCTTTTTCATGTACTCAGCCATTCTGGATCTTAGGCCGAGTACATAGTCCACTATGTCTTGCTTGGGAGCTTTTAAAAGTTGTTCCCAACCCTCCTTCACAAATGTTAGGGGACCTCTTACAGGGTGTCCAAATAGGAGATCAAAGGGGCTGAGGCCCACTCCTTTCTGGGGTACCTCCCTGTAAGCAAAAATGAGGCAAGGTAACAGGACATCCCATCTCCTCCTGAGTTTTTCAGGCAGTCCCATTATCATTCCTTTGAGAGTTTTATTAAACCTCTCTACCAGTCCATTTGTTTGTGGATGATAAGGTGTGGTGAATTTGTATGTTACACCACATTCCTTCCACATGGCCTTCAAGTATGCAGACATAAAGTTGCTACCCCTGTCTGTTACAACCTCTTTTGGGAAACCCACCATGGAAAAGATTCCCAGGAGGGCTTTTGCCACTGCAGGAGCTGTAGTGGTCCTTAGAGGAATAGCTTCAGGATATCTTGTGGCATGGTCCACTACCACCAAGATAAACCTATTGCCTGAAGCAGTAGGAGAGTCAAGGGGGCCAACTATGTCAACCCCTACCCTTTCAAAGGGAACCCCAACCCCAGGCAGTGGAATAAGGGGAGCCTTTGGAGTGCCACCAGTCTTGCCACTGGCTTGGCAGGTCACACAGGACTTACAAAAGTATTTTGTGTCCTCTGACATCCTAGGCCAGTGAAACAGGGGGACAAGCCTTTCCCATGTTTTAATCTGACCCACATGTCTAGCCAAGGGAATGTTGTGTGCCAGAGTTAGGAGGAGCTCTCTGTACTGCAGGGGAATGACCAATCTCCTGCTGCTCCAGGTTTTGGGTCCCTTGCCTCTGTGTGCAAGAGGTTGTCCTCCCAGTAAACTCTATGTGAGTCTCTGACATCCCCATTTTGCTGTTTGACAGCTTGCTGTCTGAGACTCTCTATTGTGGGGCAGGTTTGCTGTGCCACACTCAGCTCTTCCCTGGCAGGCCCCCCTCCACCCAAAAGCTCAGTAGTGTCTGCTGCCAGCTCCTCTGGTGAAGGTTCTGCACAGGGGGGACTTTCTTCTTCCTCAGAAGTAGAATCATCTGTAGAGGGAGGGATAGTGGGTAGGGATTTACCCTTACTAACCCTAGCTTTAGGGAGCACTTGGTCCATTGTTCCAGGATCCAAGTCACCCTGTCCTTTTTGCTTTTTGGCCTGAGCCCTTGTCAAAGCAAAAATATGCCCAGGAATGCCCAGCATTGCTGCATGAGCCTCCAACTCCACTTCTGCCCAAGCTGATGTCTCTAAATAATTTCCTAGTAGACAGTCTACAGGTAAATCTGAAGCAACCACAACTTTCTTTGGACCAGTAACTCCCCCCCCCCCCCCCAGTTGAGATTCACAACAGCCATGGGGTGGCTAAGAGTATTGTTATGAGCGTCTGTCACTTGGTACTGGTGACCAAGTAGGTGTTGTTCAGGGTGTACCAGTTTCTCTATTACCATGGTAACACTGGCACCTGTGTCCCTGTAGGCCTGAACCTCAACACCATTAATTAGGGGAAGTTGCTTGTACTTATCCATATTAAGTGGACAAGCAACCAAGGTGGCCAAATCAATGGCACCTTCAGAGACTAACACAGCCTCTGTGGTCTCCCTAACAAGACCAACCCCAACTAAATTACCAAAAGTGAGCCCAGCTACTCCCTTGGATTGGCTATTAGTAGGTTTGCTCCCACCACCACTGCTATTACTAGGGACACTAGAGGTTGCAGTATGGGTTGTGGTAGTGGGAGGCTTGGTGCGTTTCTTTGGACAACTGGCATCAGTTGTCCAATGGCCTTTTACTTTACATAAATAGCACCATGGTTTCTTTACTTGATTAGAAGAGGATTTGAACCCACCACCCCACCAGAGTGTTTTTGTGGGCCTGATGAAGACTCATGTTTAGATTTGTCCCCACCCTTGTCTGAAGACTTACCATCCTTCTTCTTGCCATCCTTGTCACCCCCTGTATGCACTTTTCTGTTCATTCTTGTTCTGACCCATTTGTCTGCCTTCTTTCCCAATTCTTGTGGGGAGGTCAGATCTGAGTCCACTAGATATTGGTGTAACAAATCAGACACACAGTTATTCAGAATATGCTCTCTCAGGATTAGATTGTACAGGCTTTCATAGTCAGAAACTTTACTGCCATGTAACCACCCCTCCAAGGACTTCACTGAATAGTCAACAAAGTCTACCCAGTCTTCTGAGGACTCTTTTCTGGTTTCTCTGAACTTAATCCTGTATTCAGTGGTTAAGCCAAATCCATACAAGAGTGCATTCTTCAAAACTGTAAAATTATTGGCATCACTTTCCTTCACAGTAAGGAGCCTATCCCTACCCTTTCCACTGAAAGATAGCCATAGGATAGCAGCCCACTGCCTTTGAGGGACCCCCTGTACCAGACAGGCCCTCTCAAGTGCAGCAAACCACTTGTTAATGTCATCCCCCTCGTTGTAAGGGGGAACTATCTTGTGCAGATTCCTAGAGTCATGCTCTTTAACAGGATTGCTATCAGGAATACTGCTGCTGCCACCATGGGGTCCAAACCCCAACCTCTGTCTCTCTTTTTCTAAGTCTAGGGATTCCCTGTCTAGAGCCAGCTGTTGCTGTTTAAGCTTCACCCTGGTCTCTTTCACTCTCAACTTACTGAGTTCCCTTTCTAACATCTTGTCATCAGGGTGGGTGGGTTGGGAATGTTTTGACACAGAAGAAAGATTGGAATAAGCAGAGGGAGACCTGTCCTTAATAGTTGGCCCCCTAACAACCTGGCCTACAGGAATAAAACCATCCCTACTATGATGGGAGCTTCTATTACTACCAGCTATGCAAGTTGTTCTGATAAGGGGCAGATTAGGAAGGGAACCCTGTACCACTCCTTCAAGGGGCTCCCCTGAGTCAGAGTGTGAGCTATCTCCTAACTTCTCAAATGAACTGCCAGCTAAGGCCTTATCATTCTCAATGAGCATGTTAGACAGTAACTCTCTAGAAGGGTTCTTTCCTACCACTAAACCTCTATCAATGCAGAGACTCCTTAGGCTCTTAAAGTTAAGATTGTCATATGTTGTAGTGACCAAATTAAGAGGAGTTCCTACACCAGACATGATAGAAAAAGGTTTAGAAACAGATAAAAGATAGAAAAAGTTTCAGGACTTTTTAAAGAACAGGAAAAACACTTTTTCAACTTTTTGAAACTTTTTGAAAGTTTAGGAGTACTTTTCAGCACTTAGCAGATAGTGTAAGAGAAGAAAAGCAGACCTTTTTGGTTAGGTGTACATACACTGAACTTGTTTGTATATTATTCTCTTATGGAAAGTACAAAATGACAAAGTGGTAAGTAGTTGCAAGTACTTATCCCACCGCTGCACAACCAATGTAGGAGGCTGGCCTGGCTTGTAGTGGGTACCAAGGGGTAATTACACTCTGTACCAGGTCCAGTTATCCCTTATTAGTGTAGAAGAGGTGTTTCTAGCAGCTTAGGCTGATAGAAGGTAGCTATAGCAGAGCAGCTTAGGCTGAACTAGGAGGCATGCAAAGCTCCTACTATACCACTGGTGTCATATGCACAATATCATAAGAAAACACAATACACAGATATACTAAAAATAAAGGTACTTTATTTTTATGACAATATGCCAAAATTATCTCAGTGAATACCCTCAGTATGAGGTTGCCAAATATACACAAGATATATGTACACAATACCAAAAATATGCAGTAATAGCAAAAGCAAGTAATGCAAGCAATGTAAAGTTACAGTAGATTGCAATAGAAGCACATAGGTATAGGGGCAACACAAACCATATACTCCAAAAGTGGAATGCGAACCACGAATGGACCCCAAACCTATGTGAGCTTGTAAAGGGTCGTTGGGGCTGTAAGAAAACAGTGAGGGTTAGAAAAATAGCCCACCCCAAGACCCTGAAAAGTAGGTGTAAAGTGCACCTATAACCCCAGAGAGCACAGAAGTCGTGATAGGGGGTTTCTGCAAGGAAGACCAACACCAGCAATATAACAACAGTGGATTTCCGGACCTGAGTACGTGTGAAACAAGGGGACCAAGTCCAAGAGTAACGACAATGTCGAGACTGGGCAGATGCCCAGGAAATGCCAGCTGAGGGTGCAAAGAAGCTGCCACCGGATGGAAGGAGCTTTGGTTTCTGCAAGAACGAAGAGGACTAGGAATTTCCCCTTTGGAAGATGGATGTCCCACGTCATGAAGAAGCTTGCAGAGGTGATCCCACACAGAAAGACCACAAACAAGCCTTGCTAGTTGCAAGGGTCGCGGTTAGGGTTTTTGGATGCTGCTGTGGCCCAGGAGGGACCAGGATGTCGCCACCTGGATAAGGAGACAGAGGGGGCACCCAGCAAGTCAGGGAGCCCTCACAGAAACAGGCAGCACCCGCAGAAGTACTGGAACAGGTGCTTGGAAGAGGAGTGAACCGGAGTCCACCCGAAGACACAAAAGGGAGTACCACAATGCCGGAGGACAACTCAGAAGGTTGTGCACTGCAGGTTAGAGTGTCGGGGACCCAGGCTTGGCTGTGCATGAAGGAAATCCTGGAAGAGTGCACAGGAGCCGGAGCAGCTGCAAATCACCCATTACCCAGCAATGCAGTCTAGCGTGGGGAGGCAAGGACTTACCTCCACCAAACTTGGACTGAAGAGTCACTGGACTGTGGGAGTCATTTGGACAGAGTTGCTGAGTTCCAGGCACCACGCTCGTCGTGCTGAGAGGGGACCCAGAGGACCGGTGATGCAGTCTTTTGTTGCCTGCGGTTGCAGGGGGAAGATTCCGTCGACCCACGGGAGATTTCTGCAGAGCTCCTGGTGCAAGAAGGAGGCAGGCTACCCCCAGACCATGCACCACCAGGAAACAGTCGAGAAAGCTGGCCCGATGAAGCAATGCAAGGTTACAGTAGTCGTCTTTGCTACTTTGTTGCGGTTTTGCAGGCGTCCTGAGCAGTCAGCGGTCGATCCTTTGGCAGAAGGTGAAGAGGGAGATGCAGAGGAACTCTGATGGGCTCTTGCATTCGGTATCTGAAGAATTCCCCAAAGCAGAGACCTTAAATAGACAGAAAAGGAGGTATGGCTACCTAGGAAGGAGGATAGGCTAGTAAGAAAGGTAAGAGCCTATCAGAAGGAGTCTCTGACGTCACCTGATGGCACTGGCCACTCAGAGTAGTCCAGTGTGCCAGCAACACCTCTGTTTCCAAGATGGCAGAGGTCTGGAGCACACTGAAGGAGCTCTGGGCACCTCCCCTGGGAGGTGCAGGTCAGGGGAGTGGTCACTCCCCTTTCCTTTGTCCAGTTTCACACCAGAGCAGGGCTGGGGGATCCCTGAACCGGTGTGGACTGGCTTATGCAGAGATGGGCACCATCTGTGCCCATCAAAGCATTTCCAGAGGCTGGGGGAGGCTACTCCTCCCCAGCCCTGATACCTTTTTCCAAAGGGAGAGGGTGTAACACCCTCTCTCTGAGGAAGTCCTTTGTTCTGCCTTCCTGGGCCAGGCCTGGCTGGACCCCATGAGGGCAGAAACCTGTCTGAGGGGTTGGCAGCAGCAGCAGCTGCAGTGAAACCCCGGGAAAGGCAGTTTGGCAGTACCCGGGTCTGTGCTAGAGACTTGAGGAATCATGGAATTGTCTCCCCAATGCCAGAATGGCATTGGGGTGACAGTTCCATGATCTTAGACATGTTACATGGCCATGTCCGGAGTTACCATTGTGATGCTATACATAGGTAGTGACCTATGTATGGCGCACGCGTGTAATGGTGTCCCTGCACTCACAAAGTCCGGGGAATTTGCCCTGAACGATGTGGGGGCACCTTGGCTAGTGCCAGGGTGCCCACACACTAAGTAACTTAGCACCCAACCTTCACCAGGTGAAGGTTAGACATATAGGTGACTTATAAGTTACTTAAGTGCAGTGGTAAATGGCTGTGAAATAACGTGGACGTTATTTCACTCAGGCTGCAGTGGCAGGCCTGTGTAAGAATTGTAAGGAGCTCCCTATGGGTTTGCAAAAGAAATGCTGCAGCCCATAGGGATCTCCTGGAACCCCAATACCCTGGGCACCTTAGTACCATATACTAGGTAATAATATGGGTGTTCCAGTATGCCAATGTGAATTGGTGAAATTGGTCACTAGCCTGTTAGTGACAATTTAGAAAGCAGAGAAAGCATAACCACTGAGGTTCTGGTTAGCAGAGCCTCAGTGAGACAGTTAGTCATCACATAGGGAACACATACAGGGCACACTTATGAGCACTGGGGCCCTGGCTGGCAGGGCCCCAGTGACACATACACTAAAACAACATATATACAGTGAAATATGGGGGTAACATGCCAGGCAAGATGGTACTTTCCTACAATTGTTATCAGCAGTTTTATACAAATGCTGACACAGAAAATTGATGAATTGCTAGCATTCATTTTAAAATGTTAAATCTTAAAACTATGCTATAGTGTGGTGAAATTCCTAAACAATGTTAATAAAAGTATAGACCAGGAGGAGTATCACAATATTTCTTATTAACTATTTTATACCCTTTATTTCTTATTAACTTTTTTATACCCTTTATAGTAACAAAAGGAACATTAATGATATTCAACTTACAGACTGGTCTTTCTGTAATTTTGTTGATATTTTCTATACCAAAATAGGAAAGATTGTTAGATAAATAGCTCTGTTAAGTAGATCTGTTCCGTGACACAGTTATCAAAGCATGTTTTGCACAAGTGACTAGAATACAATTTTTTTTATTTTTTATTCTGATGAGCATTATTATAAGGTCAATCCCTTTTTGTTATTCTGATGCTAGTATAGCACTACGTTTTATTTTACTTTCTACATGAATATAAGAAGTTTTAGATTTTTCTGAATCCTGCTGTCATTCTATCATTGACATTATTGCATTTTTTACTTGCAATGTGAGAAGTAGGAGGGGTATAGGCTGATAGGATACACTTGTTAGCTGTTGCTTCCATTAATATACAGTATTAGACAAGATATTGCAGATGAAGGTTCTTAAGTAGGTTCTCAAGAATGACTTACTGATGTTTGTAATATTTATGTTAGTGTTTTAAATCAAATGAAATTGATTTTATTATGTTAAATTAATGATTTATTCTAAACAGATCAACGTTTGGTTTGCCTTATTGGCATAATGTTAAACAGAAAAAAATAAAAACGAAATAAAAGATGTATGTCTCTGAGAAAAGCCTTGCTGTCAAAAGTGAGCGAACGATGGCGGTCGTTAGGACAATAGCATCAACATTTTTTATGCTATTGTGGCGCTTTGCTGCACTAGCGTAAAAAATGTTGACACTAGTGCAGCAAAGTGAAGAGAGTCTCATTGATTTCAATGGGTGCGTCATTTAAAAGCCTGCTCTTAGCAGGTGTTAAAAATGACAGAAAAAATGGCGCAGTGAAATCTTGTACATTTCACCGCGCCATTTTTTCGGGCCTCCCTGTGCCTGAACACTCCCTTTGCATACATTGTGCCTGGCGCAGGCATAATGTGGCGCAAGGGGGTGAAAAGTAGCACAATGTATGTATTGCGCCACTTTGTAAATTTGGTGGGGGAAAAATGCCTTCCTAACACCACATTAGCATTAAAAAATGACCCTGATGTGGCGCAATGAGGTGCTAGGGGCTTGTGAATGTGCCCGACAGCTTTTGCGCTACATCACCAACTATGCCAGTACAGCACACTTTTTCGGGCTGCATTGTCAATGCTGTCTCCTTGAATTGAGAGGTTTGACTGGGATGGCTTTGAGAGCTGAGATAGCTAGCTGGGAGCTTTCCTTCTCTAGTGAGGAGTCACAGTATAAGTAGGCAGCGTGGTGCAGAGTAAAGTTGGGCTCCAGTAAAGTGTGACAATGACTGCCAGGAATATCCCCCTCACATGCAAAGCAGGGGCAGCTTCGTGGATCTTCACCTTTGCTCTCTCCTTTTTATTTTTTCACTTTTGTTCCTCCTTATGACCCACAGACAGGTGGCAGCAAATGAACGTGGTAGCACCCGGGTTGAGGTTTGGAGGGAGGTGGGGTGGGTCCCACACAAGGATCGGCAAGCACCGGCCCTGATCTCCTTCAAAGGCTCAATGAGTAGCATCAGCACAAGCTGGCAGTGGCAGCCCAAAGAGCCGCTCAAACAGCGCAAAGAGTATGCAGAGGTGAACCAAGGAAGCAAGGAGTTTCAAGATGACCAGGGAAAGTCATAGCTGAAGGACACTTCATGAGTCTAAGGAAAGGAGCTGCCAATCACCGGAGACAGTACCCAAGACTTCCCCAGCAGTATTTAAAAAATTAAAGGGAAAGGCAAAAGGTCATTGCAACTGGTGGAGGCCTCAGGGGTGAGGCCCCTACCAAGCGAGGGAAGATGATGAAAATAAGGCTGGGTAAAGACCCTATTAATATACAACAAAGGTTTAAGGTCGGTGACCCTTTCAACAGTGGAAAAAGCCCCTCAAAAATTGAGTTGAAGTGGTGCGACCAACTTGTAAGTTTCTCCCATATTTAATAAATTTGCAGGACATACAAACTTACAGGGATCCACAGAACCCTTCAGTTCAGGAGGTCTAGGTCTAGGCCCAGTTCTAACCCCAAATATAATGGACCCTGTGGGAAAGAGGGAATATACAAAGCAGGCAGGAGGACAGGGTAATGGCCTCATCACGATATTGGCAGAGCTGCCAGAGTCGCGGGGCGGATGCCATCGCTATAGCGGTTGCCCCCCCACCCTATTATAATGTTCCGACTGGTCTGATACGCTGGGACATTGTAATAGAATGTTCCCGTCGGTCAGTCCGGCAGAAACAGTGCTATCTCGTAGCACAGAGGGGGCCAACAGGCACCCTCAAAATGCGCACTGTCTGCAAAGATAGTGCTGGGCAGGGTGGCCCCTGCACTGCCCATGCCATAGGCATGGGCAGGGTAGGGACCCTCCTGTGGTCCCCTGCAATTGTTCTCCACCAGCCTTTTCATGATGGGGAAACTGCTGTTAAAAGGCTGGTGGAAAACAAGGATGTAATCAGCCAGGTGGTGCTGAGTTCTGAGCCACCCTGGCTAACTACAACCAAGACTGCCATCAGCCTGTCGGGAGCAATGTTCTCCGTGGGGACGGTGGTCTCCTCGCATGTCCACCTGCTAGGTTTGTAATTTGGGTGGTCGGACCGCCTGGAGTTCGGCTGTCTGACCTTCAAGACAAGTGTGGTGGTCATCAGAGAGCCGCACTCGTAATGAGGCTCTAATTCTTTTGGCAGCACCATGATCACCCCATCATTGAGATCTTTCTTTAGAGTGCAGGCAAAAAATCAAGACTTATTACCCAGTGTTGTTTGGAAGACCCTGTAGGCTAACAACAAAAACAAGAAAATAAGTCAAGTATGGAAGGGACAAGAGATGGTGTGGAAGAGATGAGGTGGCTATACATAACAAAATTGGTTTCAGGTACTTGTACTTGTTGATAAACCCGTCAGTGTCAGAAAAGGAAAAGGAAAAGAAATAACAACCAGACTCCTTAGATGTCCAGGAGGAACAGGAACTTGGGGTGCAGACTGGGATAGAGAAGCTCACAATGGTTATGATGGAAATGAAAGCCAAATTAGCAACTTCGGAACAGACCCAGATTGAAAGTCCCTGCAAAATACTAGAGGGTAAGATGGACTCACTAATGGAGAGAGTAAATGTTGTGAAGGCTTCACTGGAATAATCCAAAGACATGGTTGGAACCAGTAGAAAGGAAATTCAAACACTAAGGGGAGCTCTGGGAAAAATGAATATCTTAAGAATAACTCAGGGTACATAGAACAACAGAGGAATACTTGATGTTCCTGAAGGAGTTGAGGGAGACAACCTCAAAGGTTATAAGATTACCCTACTTAAGGAGTTCATCCCAGCTGTAGATCCCAATGGGTTGATGGTACATATCCATAGGCATCAATTTAAAAGAAACCTAAATAAGGCAAAGCCAACAAAATACCTGATTAACTTCAAATCCTATGCAATAAAATAACTAATTCTCTCTGAGGCTTTGAACACTGGCAGTTTAAAGAAAGTTAAATGGTCCTTTTGCATCCTGTCAGATATATCCAGGGCTACTCAGGACAGACAGTGGGAACTGGGCAAGTATATCCAGGAATTTAAAAAGATAGGAGCTACTGCTCTTTTGACCTTCCCTGCAACTCTTAGAGTAATGTGGGACAATAAAGTGCATAACATAAGAGAGTCAGAAGAAGCAGAGAGCCTACTTCAACAAATTAAAACTCATCATGTATAAAGTTGGACATTGGAAGAGGGAAAGCTCAAAAGGGTAGATCAATCAATACCCATTAGAGATCAAGGGAGGGTTCCTTCTGGAGGGGAGGGTGGCTCATTCAATGGAGGTGAGGAAGAGAAGGGACTGGGTGGGGAGCATCTGGGAGAAATTGTTTTAAAAAGGGACCTCATATGTAACAGGGAACAAGATTTCAGTAGTAAAGAAAGTGCAGTCCCTTAGTATTTTAACTTGGAACGTGAATGGCCTCAGGATGGACAGCAGGAGAAAGATAATTCTGGGATATCTGAAGCTAGCAAAGAGTGAGATAATAATATTAAAAGAAATGCATCTACTGAAAAAAGAACTAAGAGAAATTATGAAAAATCTGAACTGGATACAAGAACGTTCCTGTACTGACCAAGCTTGTTAAGCCAAGGAAGTGGCTACCTTAATTAAAACCTCAAAGACTTGCTTGTCAGTTACTAATTCCTGAACTAGCTCCCTGATCTTGGTTAGCCAACTCCCAGGTCTTTATATTTAGTGGCGGAGTACTTTTGATTGAAGAGAATTTCTCTAATGTGTTGAATATTCTGTACCCAACCCAATTGTGAAACATGCTCAGATTTTGATACCACAATTTATCCAGAGAGATTGAGAATAGGTACATAAATTTGGAAGCCAAAATTATGTGGTATGGGAGTGGCCACCTAATACTAATCTAGGCAAGGCAGGTTATTTAGTGTGCTTCTAACCATCTGGTCTTATCTTATCTTGTCTTACAGAACGCATGGCTACCATATGGCTTCCCAGTGGTGTGAGTCAGGGCAAGTGTGCAGTTAGTTCAGCTAGTTTGGTTAAAGTCAGGTTTTGAGACTTTTCCTAAATTTGACTTCACCCACCTCTGTCCTCAAAGTGGTTGGTAGTGTATTCTACAGTTTGGGAGCAAGATAAGAGAAGGATCTTTTACCCCATTTGGCCTTCTGAATACGAGGGATTGATAAAAATGGCCCAGTTGGAGGATCCTAAGGTTCTGCTTGTATTATATACTGTCATAATGGCTTCAATCATATGGGGGCCTTTCCCATTTGTTGCCTTATGGTTATACGGAATACTTTAAGTTTGAGTCTGTGTTGGAAGCCAAAGTAAGGAGATCAACGCTTGCTTAACTGAGGACCCTTTAGGTATTTTATAAATGGTCCTAGCTGCAGCATTATGCAACACCTGTAGCCTTTTTTGGACTGCTTTAGGGGAGCCCAGATAAAGAGAATTTCAGCAATCCAGGCAAGAAGAGATCAATGCTTGAACTACCAATCTTTTGCATGAAACAAATGAACAGATCCAATATTTTCCTTATAGTACTCAGCAAAGAGAAACAGGACATGGTAAGTTTATTAACTTGGGCATCCATTTCCAGGGAGCTACCTCACCACATTCCCAGACTTCCCAGACTTGTTAAAGGTGAAGTTGAAGTAGGTGGTGATCCAAGAAAGTTTGGCCATCCTACTTAGGTTACTGGGGTTAGATTGTTAAACAACAGTTCAGTTTTGTCCCAATTTAATTTCAAAGAACAACGTGCCATCCAATGAGCAACACTTTCCAAGCATGGGCCCAGCTGAGATTGGGACCCTTTGTCTGGGACAAGAGAGACGATAAGCTGATTATCGTCAGCCTATGAAACAACTGACAATCCAAATTCCTTAACAATGGAGGCTAGTGATCAAACATAATTGTTGAAAAGAATGGGGCTAACTGTGGAACCCTGGGGGTCCCCACTCTTCAAGGGGACCACCTCAGAGTACTAGGGATATTCCTGGACCTGAAATTATCTGTCTGTTAGAAATGACAGAAGCCAGTCTTGAGCCGCGCCTCCTTTGCCAATCTCTTTCAGCCTGAGCCCCAGTATCCAGTGGTCAACCATGTGAAAAGCTGCAATCAGGTTGAGGAGAATCATATCAGCTGATCCACCCCTATACAAGATTTGTTTAACCTCCTCTGTAACAACCAGTAATGCTGACTCTGTGCTGTGCTTCGGTCCAAATCCATTTGGACAATCATCTAGAATCATATTATCCTATAAATACATATGCTGGGTATGAAACTAGAACAATCCAAAATCCAATACCGCTTTACTCATTCTGTACAATTTGCTGGGTCAAGTACGCCATTCAATTCTGAGGTGAAAGGGTGCGAGTGTAATAGTTATATTCCCAGAGCAGACATAGCATTGAACAACAATCTAGCGGCAACCATAGGAATACTGTCTGAATGGAATGTATGAACTACTCACATTGCTACTAGGCTCTTTTATGACTGCTTCAACAGGGGCAGTCTTTTATGGCCACACCCAAGGGAATCTAGAGCAGAAATCAACTGCAACCAATATGTACTCATATTGATTGTTATATTGCTGTGTGTATATATATATATATGTGTGTGCATTCTTTCGCAACTAAGATCACCAGTATTGTTGCTGCTGCACTGACACAGCAGCACTGTTTGCCAGCATGAGAAACATATAAGGAAGTTTCTCCAGTAAAACAGCTACTTTTCCCAATTCTGCTTTGGTTTTACAAATGTATCATTTGAATCTCTGAATCCATTTAGGCACCAATGCCACCTTTTTTACCTTCTACATAGAGTGCTGAATCCAACACAATTAGCATGTGTACTGATGGATCCACATTCCCAAAGTCAAGTAAGACACCATTAATGTCTGCTGTTAATTGAAATCACCTAAAACGTTGGTATGAGTAAACAGCACCTTGAAGATTTTTCCTAAATAATTAGGACAATTGTCTTGTAGAAAGTTACATTTTCCCTCTTTGATACTTCTGGGGGCTGATTTGCAATAACTTGCCAGCAGCTGCACAGCAAGTGTTTGGGTTTAATGAGGTGTGAAAACTGCTTGCAGAGCAGAACAATGGCTTGGACCTAGTGACAGAATGAACTGGATATGTGGCATTTGATCCATATAAGCACATGAAGGAAAGTTGGAATGGGTCCAGGAATGTCGTAAACTTGAAAGGGACAGAAGTGAGCCCTGCCCATTCATAGTTTAGTCTAAGGAGAGACCTGAAGAAGGGAAAGCCTTTGTCCCCAAAAACCAATCTAGCCAGTGAGAGGGAAACTACCAGCAGAACTGGTTTAGAGTGGACACAGGGGAGCGTAGTGTTTATTTACTTGGCCATACTTCTGGGTGAACACAGGAGCTCTACACAAGGGAAAAGGCTTTCCCTGTCAGAGATGTTAGGGGTGATGGGCACTGTGGGAATGTTTGCAATAGGGCAAACAGGAACAGCTACAAAAGTGGGTAGGGTTGCCCCAATTGGTTAGGCTAGAGCCAGAAGTCACTGCCACCCGCAAGCTAGTGCTTCCAGTCATAAGTGACTCACCCCAAGGCTCCCTCCTCACAAAACTTGCAGGTCCTGCAGAAGTGTGGAAGGGTGCTGTGCCTGTTGACTGTGACCTAAGAGGAGTCCTTATGGGTTGGGCCTGCTTTCTCTTGTACCTAGGACGAAAGAACAGACTCCAAGGATCAGTTGGCTGTTCCATGTGTGGCTCTAGGGACATAACAAGTTACAAGAGGCCTTCTTTCCTGAAGTAACCAGTTGACCAGTGCAAACTGGACTGGACTGGACCTTGCTGATGGCCTCAACAGCTTTAAGTCATGGCTCCTAAATACTGTCCTTTAGTCCTGAGAGCTTAGAAATGACTTAGAGGAGCTGCTCCAGAAACCCTGAAAAGTGGGGGACATTTTTAGACTTCCAAAACCTCTGGAGCTGTCAGGATGACCTTGCAGCTCAGGTGTTGGATTTGTGTGTAGCTTGCACAGATACAGCTTCAGGCTTTCCCTTCTGGAGGATTTTGAAAGTAAAAGCTTTCACCAAGGTGAACCTGTGGGGTGCATCTGGCCTGCACTCCATTGTGGTTAGCCCACAATCACACTCATGTCATGTTCTACCACTTCCATAAACTTTCATTGGCGCTTAGTGCTTATTTCATTTACTTAAAGCTTCTAAAATGTACATGTCTACTTCGCCTTACTAGAATTTTGTCCTTTAGGTGTCATTTTGTTTATTATATTTTACTGTATTTGTTTAATTTGGTTCGATCTCCCCGTGGCACTCCCCAACCGACCAACCACGCACGCAACCTCAGCTTCATCCTGGACTCCTCCCTCTCGATGACCAGACAGGTCAACTCGGTGACCTCAGCATGCTTCAACACCCTCCGCATGCTCCGCAAGATCTTCCGCTGGATCCCCATCGACACCAGGAAGACCGTCACCCACGCCCTCGTCACCAGCCGCCTGGACTACGGGAACACTCTGTATGCCGGCATCACCACCAAGCTGCAGAGGAAACTTCAACGGATCCAGAACGCCGCAGCACGACTCATCCTGGACATACCTCGCCACCACCACATCTCCGGACACCTGAGAAAACTCCATTGGCTCCCGGTCAACAAGAGGATCACCTTCAGACTCCTCACCCACGCACACAAAGCCCTCTACAACCTCGGACCCAAACTCATCA
The DNA here is from genome assembly GCF_031143425.1 of Pleurodeles waltl. Classification (NCBI taxonomy): domain Eukaryota; kingdom Metazoa; phylum Chordata; class Amphibia; order Caudata; family Salamandridae; genus Pleurodeles; species Pleurodeles waltl. The sequence continues at coordinate 148,433,807 of NC_090441.1, read as the reverse complement.
ACTCCCGCGTCTCCTTCTACACTCCTCCGCGCACTCTGCGCTCCACCGGTCAGGCCTTGGCAGCTGTTCCCCGCATCCGCAAAACCACAGCCGGAGGAAAATCCTTCTCTTTTCTGGCAGCGAAGACCTGGAACTCCCTGCCCAGTCACCTTCGCGCCATACCCGAACACCTCCCCTTCAGAAGGCAGCTCAAGACCTGGCTCTTCGAGCACTGACCCCCTCCCCCCCCAGCGCCTTGAGACCCTTATGGGTGAGTAGCGCGCTTTATAAATGTGATTGATTGATTGATTGAATATTTATCATGAAGTCCATAACTGGGATATATGCTGTATTATGAGTTACAGTACATCCCCCAGTTATCAGGTCAGATCATAGTAAAGATTTTAATAGATATTTTTAACACTCATCTCAATCCACAGAAAAATACATCAAATTCCAAAAAAGGGAAGCTGTACTTAGATACTACTTACATATATATACTTATATATACTACATATGCTTACTGTAAAGAGAGTGTTGGACCTGGCCTTTTGACAGGGTCATCCCCAAACATTTTGCCTCCTTCCTCCTATTTTTTCTGACCTGCTGTTGTTGGCTTTTGGACTCTGGGCACTTTACCACTGCTAACCAGTGCTAAAGTGCATATGCTCTCTGTGTAAATTGTACTGTTGATTGGTTTATCCATGATTGGCTATTTGATTTACTTGTAAGACCCTAGTAGAGTGCACTATATGTGCCTGGGCCTGTAGATTAAATGCTACTAGTGGGCCTGAGGCACTGGTTGTGCCACCCACTTAAGTAGCCCCTTAACCTTGTCTCAGGCCTGCCATTGCAAGGCCTGTATGTGTAGTTTCACTGCCACTTCGACTTGGTATTTAAAAGTACTTGCAAGCCTAAAACTCCCCTTTTTCTACATATAAGTCACCCCTAATGTGTGCACTAGGTAACCCCCAGAGCAGTGTGCTGTGCGGGTAAAAGGCAGGGCATGTACCTGTGTAGTTTATATGTCCTGGTAGTGTAAAACTCTTAAATTAGTTTTTACACTATTGTGAGGCCTACTCCCTCCTTAGGCTAACATTGGGGCTGCCCTCATACCTTGTTGAAGTGGTAGCTGCTGATCTGAAAGGAGTAGGAAGGTACTATTTAGTATGGCCAGAATAGTAATACAAAATCCTGCTGATTGCAGTTGGATTTAATATTACTATTTGAGAAATGGCACTTTTAGAAAGTGAGCATTTCTCTGCACTTAAATCTTTCTGTGCCTTACAATCCACGTCTGGCTAGGTTTAGTTGACAGCTCCTTGTGCATTCACTCAGACACCCCCCAAACACAGGGTACTCAGCCTCACTTGCATACATATGCATTTTGAATGGGTCTTCCTGGGCTGGGAGGGTGGAGGGTCTGCCCTCACACAAAGGACTGCCACACCCCCTACTGGGAGCCTGGCAGACAGGATTGAACTGAAAGGGGACCTGGTGCACTTCTTAGCCACTCTTTGAAGTCTCCCCCACTTCAAAGGCACAGTTTACAATAAAACAGGGCCTCTGACCTACCACCTCAGACACTTGCTGGAGAAGAAACTTGAACCAGAACCTGCATCCTGCCAAGAAGAACTGCCTGGCTGCTCAAAGGACTCATCTGACTGCTTTCTACAAAGGACTGCTGCCTTGCTGAACTCTTGTCTTGCTGCAAAAGTGCTCTCCAAGGGCTTGGATAGAGCTTGCATCCTGTTCCCTGAAGTCTCAGGACCAAAAAGACTTCTCTTTTTCAACTTGACTGCTTGTGCGCTGAAAAATGTGATGCACAGCTTGCTCCGCGGTGAAAAATTCACAAGAACGCCGACCCGGAAAGACGCCGCTAGACGCGACGCCTGTGGCACGACCGGAACTTTGACGCGCGGCCTCGCCTGGACAACGCCGCCTGACTTCCAGAGCGGAAATCGACGCAACTTCTGCCGCGAGGAAGAAAATTGCACGCACACCCCACCGGAACGACGCGCAGCCGGATAACAAGCCTAGGATTCCCCGCACAGACCCTGGGACATCAGGTAATCCTGCGACCCATAGAAGGAGATGGTCAATCTGGAAAATGACGCACGTCTTCCCTGAGTGAAAAATAACAACGCAAGTTCATGTGTGAAGGGGCGAAACCGACGCACACACCATTTTTCTTCCCATAGAACGACGCACGTCTCCCCGCGTGGAAAATAACGACACAAGTCCGTGTGTGAAGGGGCGAAACCAATGCACACACCATTTTTCCACGCATCTCCTCCTCTGTGGCCCTCTGAGGAGATTTTCCACTCCAAACCAGGTACTTTGTGCTTGAAAGAGACTTTGGCGGTCATTCTGACCCTGGCGGTTGAAAACCGCCAGGGCAGAGTGCCGCGGAAGCACCGCCAACAGGCTGGCGGTGCTTCATGGGCAATTCTGACTGCGGCGGTAAAGCCGCGGTCAGAAAAGGGCAACCGGCGATTTCCCGCCGGTTTACCCCTGCCCCAAAGAATCCTCCATGGTGGCGCTGCTCGCAGCACCGCCATGGGGATTCCGACCCCCTTCCAGCCATCCTGGTCCTGGCGGTAAAAACTGCCAGGAACAGGATGGCGGGAACGGGTGACGTGGGGCCCCTGGGGGCTCCTGCACTGCCCATGCCACAGGCATGGGCAGTGCAGGGGCCCCCTAACAGGGCCACATAATGATTTTCAGTGTCTGCCTAGCAGACACTGAAAATCGCGACGGGTGCCACTGCACCCGTCGCACACCAGCAACTCCGCCGGCTCCATTCGGAGCCGGCTTCATCGTTACTGGGGCTTTCCCACTGGGCGGGCGGGCGGCCTTTTGGTGGTCGCCCGCCCAGCAGGAAAGTCAGAATGACCGCCGCGGTCATTTGACCGTGGTACGGTCTTCTGGCGATACCCGCTAGGTGGGCGGCTTCTGCCGCCCGCGGGGGTCAGAATGACCCCCTTTGTTTGCTTTTTAAAGACTTAAGACACTTTATATCACTTTTCAGTGATATCTCTACAATTTCATATTGCATCTTTTATCGTTTTGACCTGCAAATACCCCGATAAATATTATATATTTTCTAAACACTGTGTGGTGTATTTTTGTGGTGCTATATTGTGTTATTGTATGATTTATTGCACACATACTTTACACATTGCCTTCTAAGTTAAGTCTGACTGCTCAGTGCCAAACTACCAGAGGGTGGGCACAGGATAATTTGGATTGTGTGTGACTTACCCTGACTAGAGGGAGGGTTCTTGCTTGGACAGGGGGTAACCTGACTGCCAACCAAAAACTCAATTTCTAACAGAGAGTATCACCAGTGAGAAATTACACTTGAAATGCACCAAATGAATTTGTAACATATGGTATAACAAGGCTAAATAGTGTTAGGGAACATAATCACTCTATAATCTGAAACTATCAGGTGCAATCTTACAAGAACCAATAGGAATAATACTTTCAAACATGACTGAACAGGAAACAAGCATACCAAACATAAAACAATTGATTGTCAGAACACGTGGAACAACAGGAGAAACATTAGCACACCTAAAATATGAAGGAATAGACATATCCAACACTTTACTAACCACACATAAAAATACACCTTTTCGTTATATTTATGATCATTTATGATACTGACAAAGATTTAGTAACATCAACACAATGTAATACATGAGTGATGTATAGAATTTTTCAATGCCCTTCACTCCAATCTTAACTAAGACTCATATTACACAGTAAAATATAAATTATTTACATGAGATGGCTAAGCCTCACCAACCAAAAAGCTCAAAGAACAAACTAAGGGCCTCATTACGAGTTTGGCAGTTGGACCACCAGACCGCCATGTTAGAGGTCCTGAAAAGACTGTCATGTTGGCTGGTTTTCAGACTGCCCTATTACCAGGCAGGACAGTCGAAAACCAACCAAAAAAGCAGACCACCAGCGACGCGGTGCCCTGGAAATAGGTGGTCTGACCTCCAGCGCCAACAGCACCGCACACACGCCATAGCGGTCCCCACATGGCGGTCAGCCAATGGCAGTCCAAACCACTGAAGTTTGCGGTCAGCAAAGCAATACACAACTGCACATTAGATTAATTTGAAAACAACACAACTTGCACACATTGCTGCACTGGCCACACCTGCAAAGGACACTATAAAAACACATCCCTTCACCCACCACAATCCTTTGCATTTACACAGCAAGACACAGAAGCCAGAACTCTTTTTGTCCTTCGAGTCCATATATTAGGCACCCCCTTTTTTCATCATCCCCTTGAACACCCTGCAACACTTTTGTCCATTCAAATTGGTATAAATGTGATTCCTGGTTGGTTAGGGTAGGCACCTCAGCCAGGCAGGGTCCACCACTCTAGTCAGGGCAAGGGAGCTACACACCCAAGATAACCCCTGCTGACCTCCTTGGTAGCTTAGCACGAGTAGTCAGGCTTTTCCAAGAGGCAATGTGTAAAGAGTTTGTACAACACACACAACACATGTGTCACAATAAATACACCACAAAGAAAACACTACAAGAAGTTATATAAAAATATACAGTACTGCATAAAACATCATTAGACCAAAAACAGCATGTATCAGCAATATTCTGCTACGCAAGCAGTTGTCAGAACACCCCATAGGTTGCTAGTATTCTGCGGAAGCAAGCAGGTCAGGTAAACACATAGGTTACTTCTATTCTGCAACACAAGAAGCAGTCAGGTCATCATTATCACCAAGAATGCACATGACATAGTAAGCACATTATCATGAATGCCCAGATATCGCTCTGAATGTACATAGAATGAAACATTTCCCAAATGGCAAGTCATCAGTATCACCAATATAAATGCACATAAGATGAAAACATTTCCAGAAGGCATGTCATTATCATCACAATAAATGGAACCATTTCCATAGGGCATATGCCTTAGGCACACCCTCCTTCTATATGCAATGCAGACCCAGAAATATTTTGGTCACCTTATATTAGCAAAAAGGGTACAGTAAATGACTCCAGGTCATATCGCGCAGCACACAAGGAAAATGAGAGAGTGAAACATAGTAGGGAAATGCAGAGCATTAGGTAATCAGCAAAGCATACCTACAGGAAGCCTCAGAGAGACTGTGCTTTTTTATGTGTTATATGGTAAAGGGAGCACACTCCTTTCACAAAGGAGATCCTAAGCTCCTCTCCTACACAATATGATATTTTCCAAACTAACACTACCAGGATCGGGCACCACTGTTGAGGGTGCCACCACGTCCTGGTTATCGTGCCAACAATGCTGTGCTCCCACAGGTATGCAACCGATCTGGGGTGAGGCACACCCACCTCCATTAGGACAAGTGCAGAGAACTCACCCGATTTCCCTGCATGCAGGGTGATCCGTGTGGCTGCCCCGACTGGCGGGGAGACCTTGCTGGGTCTCCCCATATAAAATAATGCCAAGCCACTGGGGCTGCCCCAGGCCCTCCCTCTCAGGGAGATAGAACCAGCCTCCTGGCTGAAGAATGCATCTTCGGCCTCCCTGGATGCGGTTTTCCCGCCCCGGGGGAATGGGCACACTTGTCTGTATGGTTGCTACCCCTCTCCTAGAGGGAACACAGTAAGAGTGGTATGAGCCTCCTGGATTGGGGATTTGGAACCCAGCACTCCGACTCCCTCAGGTCTTGGTGTCGCTCTCAGTACGAAGCACTCAGCCAGGACAGCTTCCATGCGCAGGTGCCCTACAGCTCAGGGATGGCCACTATCTGCGGTCACTCTTGCTGTCTGGGACCCGAAGTCAGGGCTTCAAAACAGGCACAAGAAATCTGCTGCGCCCAAGCTCCTCCCAAGCGGCTCCTCGGTTTGGCAGCAGTCTCGCCTGGATAGGATTCCCCTCCTCCTGGGGAGTTATAGCTCCACAGGTCACTCGCCCTTTCCACACCACTGAACGTAGCGCTCAACACATTCCTCACAAGGGCACAGAAAAGATCCCAGCACACGCTACCTAGTGGCTGTGGAGTGTCTCTCACGCCCTACTTCTTCTGGCCATGGAGCTTCCCTAGCGCTGACGAAGCACAATGCTGTGCAGGAATGATGAAGGCGCTCCATTCTAGAAAACAGGGGGGAAAAGATTACACCACCCAGCCCCTGGATACAGCAATGGGGGCACAGGGCTGAAAGTCCCAAGCAAGCAGGCCAGCACAAGGGTACAAAGGCAGTACCACTCCTTCTCAGTGACCTAGAAGGTCACAGGTCAGCACAACAGCAGGCAGTCCCAAGGCGGTTCCTGGTGTAGTGCAATTTAGTTTTAATGGGAATCAGGAGATAGCTTAGCCTTCTAGCTTGCAGGCCTGTGCCGCTGTCACCTAGTGACTTTTAACCTACTTAGTCTGATCTGTTTTAGGGCATTTATTTAATTATTTCTTCCAAAATGGCTGCTCTGTTTATAGTTAGGAAGATGTTTAGATTTCACCTTATCAGTGCCACTCAGTGAAGATGTCACTATCAGCATCAAAGATCAGTGATATACGTGGGTATTCATATCATGAACATTCCCACTTACATGTGACAGTAACATACAAATGCACTTTTTCAGGGAATTGTTTATATAATTGCTGCCATAAGCATGCCTTCTTATCTATTGTTTGGGAACATACCTGCTTCAGGAATCCTACAAGATCTGTATAAATACATTTCACACAGACAGGGTTATCAGAGGGATTCCTATCAGATGCCATCAACGCTATCTATGCTACACGTCGCCTTGATGCAGACCCAGCCTTTGTGTCAACATGGAGTCTGATCTAGAGACCTCATTCCAAGGTAACGAAGGTTGGTGGGCTCTTCTCATGGACATGGTACTGGCAGATTAGGTTTACCACACCTAGCTCTCTTTAGGTTAGAGATTAGGTTCATCATGCTAGGATTTTAGTGATATTTCATATCTCATGTCATTGCAAGATGGTCGAGGTCTTTGTATTCACAACTCTCGTTTTTACAGTTCTGTTTTTTGCATTGTTCATTATCCTAATCATTGCAGCCCATGCAATTTACAGTAGATTGCAGTCTTGTTAATAAAACCTCTTGAAACGTTTACTGCAGCTCCTTCATTGCCTGTGTGTGACTGAGACTTGTTGCTCATGTGAGAAAAGGGTAATCTCTGTTTAACCACAACTCCCCTGAGATGTCACACTCTTAAGTCCATGCGTAAAGGCTGCCACAAATCTTCTTTTACTGTTTGTTTTTTTGGTGAGATACTGCTTGTGAGCCAGGAGGGTTGGGCCGACAGTTGCAACTTGTTGTAGGATTGGCCTAGTCACCTACAATTAAAAGTGCTGTCATCCCTAAACCAACAGTCTTGCCTAGAGCAAGAGTCCAACTATGACACTGGCGAGTCCATGCAGCAGCATCTAGTGTCCAGTTCCCTAGTCCATTAGTGTCTCAAAATGTAGGGCGCAGCCCCATGTACCTATACTCATTTTGCACAGCTTCCACAAAAGGGGGAGAGGAGGCTCCAACCAGCACTAACCAGTTCCAGGAATGTCCCCTTTCTCCTCAAGCACTGGCTTCAGACATTAGTAGGGGGTAAACAAGCCCCTTGTGTGAGGCCAGGGTACAGACTTTGCAGATGCATGTGTGCCCGCCTCTACCTGTCCAGGCCCAGGAAGACCATTCAGTATGCAGATGTACTCTTGTTACACCTCCAACCTCCCTGGAAGGATACCATTTGTATAGTGGTGGGAAGTAGAGGGAGCGACCAGAATGCAAAGCCTTGTAGGCCCTGTTTCTCGAACTCCAACCACAAGCCCAGTGTTTACTTGCCCAAATCCATCTATTAGTGATCTCTCAAATGAAGTGTACTTACCTGGGAGGATAACATTTGTCAATTGTGTATAGTATACTGTAGAGAGAGACATGACTGCAACTTCAAGAAGGCACTGTTTCTCTAACTCCAGAGAGCAGACCAATGGTCACTTGTCCAAAGACCCTGGCTTGCTAACTCTCATTTGAAGTTTACTCACCTGGGAATGACCAAGAAACAGATCATACTCAACTCAGAAATGTGTCTGGCTACCTAGCTCCATCATGACCTACTAACTCAAGAAGAAACTATTGAGGACAGGAAGCACAGCTTACCCAGTGTGCAAAACAATGATCCCTAAGTCTGCAAGATGCATAACCAGAATGGTATTGGCAGCAGACACATTCACACTGCACTGACCACATGGTGGCTCCATTCATTCTACAACAGACTCATGGGTCTGCCTGCATCACAATCAACTAGGCCTCAAAATCACCAAAGCCATATCTTGCATAGCCACTGCTTTGCCTGCACTGGTGCAAGATGGCATTCTTAGGCCATCCTCCCAAGTGTTAATGATTTGCACATTTCAGCAGCTGCTTCAGTCAGAAAGATCTGGCATGCTCCACAAATGCCATTTCAATACAACTAATACCATGGGTACTTGCCACAATAGGATTAACTGCAACTTAACTTTGTGCAAGGTCTCTGCTTAATGTAACATGAAACTGTTGGAGATAGATGTTACAATGCAACCAGTAACATTGTACGTTTCAGATCAACAGGTCAAGCTGCCATTGGGCACACAGAGGGCACAGAAGAGACTGCCACTACCCCCCTGGATGAAGCCCTTGGTGCAGAAGACACTCCTGGATGTGGAGAACGGTTCTGGCCCATCTGGGCAACCTGGACAGACACCAACTGTGAGTCTCACTGTGGCCACATCTACACCTACCAGCCCAGTTGGTACATCACAGGCAGCCATTTGCCCCCCACAACCTGTGTAACAAGCACAGTGTCTACCATCTTGTTCCCTCAGTCATGGATCCTGAGTTGCGGCACACTTTGGACAATGAGGTTCCAGGACCCAGTTGGAGAGGATACCCTTCTGTTGTAGTTTAGCAGCAATTAGATTAAGCATTAGCAGAAGACATCTTGTATTTAGTAACTATTGTGAACATTTCGCGGAATCCATTTTGTATTCATGGCAGCCATTTTCTCTGCCACATGCTGCCATGTGCTCACCATGTGCTCTGTCCTACCTTTCTGTTAACTACTCTTGAAAATCTGCCTAGTGACAAGTTATATTTAGCATCTCCCACTTCGCACATGCTCAGTAAGGTCTGCAGCTGTTAGTCCTTGAAAACTGTTAGCTCCTCCTACCTGTCGATTGTGAATTTTCCACATGACCTTACATGTATGCAAGTCTTGCTTCTATAATTGTACCACCTCCTTTTAGCCCCTGCGTGGGTATAAAAGGACCATGCTCTCTCAGTTCAGTGTGCTACTTCAAACATTACCGAAGGGTGCTGTTTGAACTGTAGTACCACCTCATGAGGTTAATAAACTTTGTCTTTTATTTCAGTTTCTGTGACAACTTCTTCCTACATGGTCTGAGGACTTTGTGCAGAGAAACGTGAACCCCTTGCACTAGTAGGCGTTGCTGAGGCTTACTTCAACACTTCGACAAGGGCACTGGCCTGTGAGGCTACGGTACTTGAGAGGGATGCTGTGGGTCAGCAGGGTGAGGCCACTAGGGCTGATCTTGGCAGGAGACCATCAGCCGCATCTTAGGGGTGTATCAGGAGTCCGAAGATGGGATGGGCCAGGTCTTGACCATATTCTGGGAGATCAAGCAGCTACAGAGGGACATGCATAAAGACATGCGAGAACAAAAGAAGGCCCACAACACCAACATGGTGTAGGAGGCTGGCCTGGCTTGTAGTGGGTACCAAGGGGTACTTACACTCTGTACCAGGTCCAGTTATCCCATATTAGTGTAGAAGAGGTGTTTCTAGCAGCTTAGGCTGATAGAAGGTAGCTATAGCAGAGCAGCTTAGGCTGAACTAGGAGACATGCAAAGCTCCTACTATACCACTGGTGTCATATGCACAACATCATAAGAAAACACAATACACAGATATACTAAAAATAAAGGTACTTTATTTTTATGACAATATGCCAAAAGTATCTCAGTGAGTACCCTCAGTATGAGGATGCCAAATATACACAAGATATATGTACACAATACCAAAAATATGCAGTAATAGCAAAAGGAAGTAATGCAAGCAATGTAAAGTTACAGTAGATTCCAATAGGAGCACATAGGTATGGGGGCAACACAAACCATATACTCCAAAAGTGGAATGCGAACCACAAATGGACCCCAAACCTATGTGAGCTTGTAGAGGGTCGTTGGGAATGTAAGAAAACAGTGAGGGTTAGGAAAATAGCCCACCCCAAGACCCTGAAAAGTAGGTGGAAAGTGTACCTATAACCCCCAGAGAGCACAGAAGTCGTGATAGGGGGTTTCTGCAAGGAAGACCAACACCAGTAAAGCAACAACAGTGGATTTCCAGACCTGAGTACCTGTGAAACAAGGGGACCAAGTCCAAGAGTCGCGACAATGTCGAGAGTGGGCAGATGCCCAGGAAATGCCAGCTGAGGGTGCAAAGAAGCTGCCACCGGATGGAAGAAGCTTTGGTTTCTGCAAGAACGAAGAGGACTAGGAACTTCCCCTTTGGAGGATGGATGTCCCACGTCGTGAAGAAGCTTGCAGAGGTGTTCCCACACAGAAAGACTGCAAACAAGCCTTGCTAGCTGCAAGGGTCACGGTTAGGGTTTTTGGATGCTGCTGTGGCCAAGGAGGGACCAGGATATCGCCACTTGGATGAGGAGACAGAGGGGGCGCCCAGCACAGAAGCAGGCAGCACCCGCAGAAGTATCGGAACAGGCACTTGGAAGAGGAGTGAACCGGAGTCCACCCGAAAGTCAGAAAAGGGAGTCCCACGACGCCGGAGGACAACTCAGAAGGTTGTGCACTGCAGGTTAGGGTGTCGGGGACCCAGGTTGGCTGTGCACTAAGGAAATCCTGGAAGAGTGCACAGGAGCCGGAGCAGCTGCAAATCACGTGGTACCCAGCAATGCAGTCTAGCGTGGGGAGGCAAGGACTTACCTCCATCAAACTTGGACTGAAGAGTAACTGGACTGTGGGAGTCACTTGGACAGAGTTGCTGAGTTCCAGGGACCACGCTCGTCGTGCATTAGAGGGGACCCAGAGGACCGGTGATGCAGTCTTTTGTTGCCTGCGGTTGCAGGGGGAAGATTCCGTCGACCCACAGGAGATTTCCTCAGAGCTCCTGGTGCAAGAAGGAGGCAGGCTACCCCCAGAGCATGCACCACCAGGAAACAGGCGAGAAAGCCAGCAGGATGAAGCGATACAAGGTTGCAGTAGTCGTCGTTGCTACTTTGTTGCGGTTTTGCAGGCGTCCTGAGCAGTCAGCGTCGATCCTTTGGCAGAAGGTGAAGAGAGAGATGCAGAGGAACTCTGATGAGCACTTGCATTCGTTATCCAAAGAACTCCCCAAAGCAGAGACCCTAAATACCCAGAAAAGGAGGTTTGGCTACCTAGGAAGGAGGATAGGCTAGTAACACAGGTAAGAGCCTATCAGAAGGAGTCTCTGATGTCACCTGCTGGCCCTGGCTACTCAGAGCAGTCCAGTGTGCCAGCACACCTCTCAATCCAAGATGGCAGAGGTCTGGGGCACACTGGAGGAGCTCTGGGCACCTCCCCTGGGAGGTGCAGGTCAGGGGAGTGGTCACTCCCCTTTCCTTTGTCCAGTTTCGCGCCAGAGCATGGCTGGGGGATCCCTGAACCGGTGTAGACTGGCTTATGCAGAGATGGGCACCATCTGTGCCCATTAAAGCATTTCCAGAGGCTGGGGGAGGCTACTCCTCCCCAGCCCTGACACCTTTTTCCAAAGGGAGAGGGTGTAACACCCTCTCTCTGAGGACATCCTTTGTTCTGCCTTCCTGGGCCAAGCCTGGCTGGACCCCAGGAGGGCAGAAACCTGTCTGAGGGGTTGGCAGCAGCTGCAGTGAAAACCTGGGAAAGGTAGTTTGGCAGTACCCAGGTCTGTGGTAGAGACTCGGGGGATCATGGAATTATCTCCCCAATGCCAGAATGGCATTGGGGTGACAATTCCATGATCTTAGACATGTTACATGGCCATGTTCGGAGTTGCCATTGTGACGCTATACATAGGTAGTGACCTATGTATAGTGCACGCATGAAATGGTGTCCCCGCACTCACAAAGTCTAGGGAATTTGCCCTGAACGATGTGGGGGCACCTTGGCTAGTGCCAGGGTGCCCACACACTAAGTAACTTAGCACCCAACCTTCACCAGGTGAAGGTTAGACATATAGGTGACTTATAAGTTACTTAAGTGCAGTGGTAAATGGCTGTGAAATAACGTAGACGTTATTTCACTCAGGCTGCAGTGACAGGCCTGTGTAAGAATTGTCAGAGCTCCCTATGGGTGGCAAAAGAAATGCTGCAGCCCATAGGGGTCTCCTGGAACCCCAATACCCTGGGTACCTCAGTACCATATACTAGGGAATTATAAGGGTGTTCCAGTATGCCAATGTGAATTGGTGAAATTGGTCACTAGCCTGTTAGTGACAATTTGGAAAGCAGAGAGAGCATAACCACTGAGGTTCTGGTTAGCAGAGCCTCAGTGAGACAGTTAGGCATCACAAAGGGAACACATACATATAGGCCACAAACTTATGAGCACTAGGGTCCTGGCTAGCAGGATCCCAGTGACACATAACAACCACACTTACAACATAGGGTTTTCACTATGAGCACTGGGCCCTGGCTAGCAGGAGCCCAGTGAGACAGTGAAAAAAACACCCTGACATATACTCACAAACAGGCCAAAAATGTGGGTAACAAGGCTAGGAAGAGGCTACTTTCTCACACATGGCCTCCCTAAAAGGGGTGCTGAGGGACATTCACAGCTTCGACAAGGGCTTTTCAAAACCAATCTTCCCCTTCCTTTGGCTCATTAACAGCAGGCCCATCAATAACACTGCCAGCCACTGGTAGGGAGGCCCTGCCAGAGAAACAACTAGACCCAGACACCCCTGCCTCAGTGGCAGCAAACCCCCCCCTCCCCCCACCAACGCAAGCTGGAACGTCCAGCAAAGATTCCAGAAGGTACAGATGGCAAGATACCCACCACTGCCAGCAATTGGCCTCTTCCCATAGGACCTCCTTTGTGTGCCACACATTCACTGTCAACTGATCCTCAACCACCTACCAATTCCAATGGGAGGAGCACTCTGTACCTTAGACTCCCAATGGTGTGGCATCTACTCCAATTAATTATTTCACCATGACTAACCCCTTCACTTAACTTTTTTGTTCTTTTCTGTCCAAAATGTAATTTCTGCATCAGCATTGTAATAAATTCAACCATCACACACTCAATGTTTGCTTGCTTAATTTCCACATTTTGCTATGTAGAGATGTAACACCATGTGTACCATATGATGAAGACACAAGCTACTTGTGCAAAGAGGGATATCTTACAAGTACACAGTGTACTGCTCAGGTTTACAACCATTACACACCAACACATTAGTACAAGTGTCTGGTCACACCAAACATTTTATTCCAGTGTACAGCACATAGGCTGTCCATATGTCTGGACTTTCAGAAACAAAAATGTGTGACTCATACTAACTCAAAGTACATATTCCAAGGTACAACCCACAAGGCCACGGAACAAGGATTTGTCAGACATTGTCCTGTAGAATAGGCAAACATTAAAGTGGATGATGTCACCAGCTTGAGCCTTATCACATACCACATCAAAGTAATCCAACATCACATAATCCAAGATATAGGCAGATGGCAGTACAACAGTTCCTGCTCACAGGCCCATCATAATCCAGTTATCATGCATCTGGTGGTATGACACACACATATGTCAGTGTTGTGGCACAGGTACTGTCATGCAATGATGAAACACATGTACAGCTATATACTGGTTATACAAAAAGTGTTTAGCCAATGTGAAGGTAAAATTACTTGGTCACAATGACTACTTATTTCATGCCCACATGATGGCACACATGATGCAATCACCCCACCACAGCACACAAAACAAGTCTAATGTGCACTTCTGACCTTCCACCCAAACACTGTGCAAGCTGTCTTGGAAAAGGTCTGATACACCCAAAATCTGTGACGTCCATTACCTGGAACAAACCATGCCCGCTTTGTATATCAGAACAGGATCAGATACCTGCCATTGTCACAACTCTGAAATGTCCACATGAGGATGTCATGGTGAAGGCACCTGTACAAAGACAATACAAGGAGTATGGGCTTGAAAACATACCCATTACACAAATCACATAGCAAGCATCTGGAAATTACATTGCAAGGCAACTGACACAAACAAAGAAACACCATTAAGGTGGGGATGTGTCAAAAGCTATCTCATCAAGCAGCCTTTGCAGAGTATTATCTCCCTAACTGTGTCTATAACAATAAACTCCACACATTCTCAAATCTACAGTTCATTGAACAGTCATAGTCATTACATCACATGACACCATAAAACTCATGAAAAGTAGCTGTTGAGGAGATCTTCCCGCAGGTCAGCTGCTTCCTCTTCAGCACTGTCATCCTCACTTAACATTTCAGGAGTGGCACTGCAGACTCTCATTCCTCAGGGATGTGCGGGATATTCCTCAGCAGGGCGATGTTGTGGAACATGCAGCATGCCACAGTGATCTGACACACTTTACTGGGTGAATAGAGGAGGGCTCCACCAGTCCTGGCCAGACACTTAAATCTGGCCTTCAGGAGCCCAACGGATAACTAATAGCTGGTATCAGGTCTGGCTCCACCTGACAGCATAAGTCCATTATTGTTTGCCTATCCAGACAGTAGTACATGAGAATGTGGCATTGCTTCATGGTCTGAAGGTCTGGCAGAGGACGGTAGACAGGAGGATGTCACATCCTACCTGTCCCAGTGTACCTATGTGTGAGAAGACATGATTTGTAACATTAGTCAGTGTGTCCACAGCACCATACAAGATGCATTCCAATGATATCATGTGACAAAGCATTTCTGACTGTATAGGCATGGCACCCAGTACACATCACACCTGGTTTTCAAAACATGTCCACAACATGGATTTGGACCAAACTCAAAGATGTGCAACACAATTGCCCCTCGAAATGTGACTGTATATTTCGACAGCCAAGCTGACCGTCGGCGGTGGGGGACGGTACACTGCTGTTAAATGACATCTTTGCCATGCAACATACTACAATGATGGTTCAGTAAAAGGACCAACATGAAAAAACAGTGTATGGATGTTTGTGATGTAACACAACTTGTTTTGTAGGTGTGACGCAGATTAGAAAGTCCAATACAGCATTTCAGGCCACCAAAATGGCGGATGCCTGACCTACTCCACTGGACATTAGGAACCTCTCGCGACCACCGGTGGAAGTAATGATGGCAGTAGATAGTTGCAACTGCGGCAGACATAGCCATAGGCTAAAGTTGCTAGTGGCAGTCGTGGACCAATGGCTGTATCTGCCAGTGGTGACAACCACATATGTGGCGAATGTGACCGCCATGTTCTGCAGATTCACTCACTTGACTCCTCACACTGCTGCCAGCAACACTTCCACGACCTGAGTTGTTGTGTGCCGCCTCTGGGAGCAATCATGCCCCATCCAGCATGTGATAGGGCCCAGGCCTTTTCTCCTGAGTAGCTGGAGAGGTTTGTTAATGAGGTCCTACCCCTTTATGAAAAGCTCTATGGCTCACCAGAGGAGCAAGTAAGTATCTCATGTGCACAATTTTATCTGTGCTTTACCATCCTTTTCCTCATCACAGGCTACAATATGCCCCTATGTGCCAGTTAGACCACTTGTGTGCCTGTTGTTGGAGTCTGTGTGCCATCAATGAGATGTACAATGTGTAAGTATTGGGGGCCAGTTCCATATGTTAAGTTCAATCACATTATGTTTTGTGAGGTTTTTGGAGCCCTAGATCCTCATTGAGTTGGATGCACATAACTAGGTAAGGAGACATTTACTGCCACCCAATGACATTTCTTTCTCTATGATTGTTGTAAATGTTGGACAACATGTATGTGCATGATACCATGAGCTGTGCATGCATCTTGTATGAGTCATTTGAGAATCATATGAGCAGTGTGTGTAGTGTCCTAGATCTTTCAAACAACAACTGGCCTTGCAAAACTGTTGTGTGGAAGGCATATCATGACTCACTCTGCCCTTCAGGTTGACACACAAACCATATGCCAAATTGCTGGCCAAATGATGTACTGTCATGCATGGAAGTGATGGAAATGGAGTATCATGTAGGTTCTGTCAGCTCAGCCTGCAGTGACCAGGGCCTGTCAAATGTATCTCCCAGTATGTAACCTAGTCCGGGCTGTGGGAGAGTCACTATGGCTATGCAACTGTGGCACCATACCCACTCCCTGTACCTCCCTCCCAGCAGATCCTGGCATGTGGTCAATATGTCGCTCTATCGGCAAAACCTGCCCTGAATGGCTCAGTCCTTTGACTAGATTAGGAATGGGTACAGCGGTAAACCTTTAAACAAGTCCATATGTGCATTTTGCATCATTATCAATGTGCGTCTTTGACTCATGACAGGTACCTTATTCCCACAGCTCTGTTGCCACCTTCACACAGGTCAGATTTGTCCTGTGCAGGCTTATTGCACAATGACAGTACCACAGTGCAGACGGTGTGTTGATTCCTGGGAGGCCAAGCTATTTAAGTCAATAGCTTGGTCACATAGCAGAAATTGTACAATGCATGCCTTTGACTGTTGGATGCCATCTCCGTCGGATAGACACAGATGTCCAAAGGACTGCTTTGTGGGACAAGTACATTTCCTGGAGTCTGTATTTGGTAGGCCACATGTCCACACATAGACAACGAAGACACTTTCTGTACTCACCGTTCCAGCCCCTTGATTGTCACTCAAGTTTAATGGTGACATTTGTACTATGGCAGATGCCTGTAGGGATTGCATGCAGTGAGTCAATCTCACAGAGTGTGAATATGTCATTTCATTCAGGCCTAATGAGATTACCCTTTAGAAGCCACACAGGTGTCTAGTGTTTCATTGTGGCTCCCATCACAGTACATGTTGCTAGAGCATGGGCTACCTGATGTCAGTAAGCTTGCTTTGTCATTTTAGGCCCGGAGCAGGGTAGCAGGTTAGTCTGCAGATGGAAATAAATATGTCTGTAGTCATGTCCCTGTACTTATTGGCGTGTGTGTTTCACACTTATGAAGTGTTAACAAATAGAAAAAGTCTAACTTGGTGTTTCAGACAGGTATGTGACTCAGCTTTCGTAACAAAACTTGTGATTGTAATCTCTTGGTTTGTTTTTTTGCATCCATGCAGGTAAACACCCATCAGAAGATGGAGCTATAGAGAGCTTTCGCCTGGAAAGTGCGGACCCTAGAGCTTCACAGCAGGTGGAGCGCACAGTATTGGAAGAGGTGGGAGGACCTGTGACGCTGGGGCTGGAAGATCGCTTAGGTCAAGCTGGGAATGCCCTCCCAATATAAACGGGGCGCACATCGGACCATGCCCCCCCAATGGCCCGCATTCTGGCGGTTGCCTACTCAGACCTTGATGGGCATTTGAGGGGAGCTCAGCAGCCACAAGGAGGTGAATACAGGTCATATTGCTGCCTGTCACGTTGTCAAGTGACAGTGACAGCTCCCCCTGATGATTAGGGATGAGTCATGTGTAACACAGTAGATGAACGATTGTGTAGACAAGTCATGTGGTGCATACTGATGTGCCTTGCCTATTGGCTCTGGAACCGAGGATGCTACTGTGTTCAAATCATAACCAATTTGCTCTCTAGGGACAACATATGGCTGTGTTAATTGATCAATCAAGTACTGTTTGTTGTTGTAGTGGGTGTGAATTCTATGCAACAGGCCAGATTAGAGGTGCCCAGGGCCTGTAACTCAAATGCTAATAGTAGGCCTGCAGTACTGGTTGTGCCAACCACATTAGTAGCCCGGTAAACATGTCCCAGACCTGCCACTGCAGTGTATGTGTGTGCAGTTTTAAACTGGTGAAATTAGTATATTTCCATGTGTCACGCAGATGCTACATGTCTTCAGCGTATGACGGGTGCTGGTGCCTCAATACTGTCTGTAATGTGAAGATGGCTATCATTCATGTGACAGTGCATACATTTCTTGGGGGTGCAGCTATCGATCAATGCTTTCTCTTGATAAGTGGGGAATGTCCATAGACATGATTTATGTGCTTTATGTGATTTCCCTGGGATTTCCTGCTTCATTGTGGTATGGATTTTAGAGACATATCCCTGACATTTTGCACATGTTGTCTATAGTATACATTGCCATGCCAAATATGTGGCATACCTGAGCAACATTAGTACTACCTCCATGACTCCATTGGGACAAATGTCACTTGGTGAAGTGAGCATTGTTGACATGTTTCCAGTGTCACATGAGTATTTCCATTTCACCTTCTCCAAGCTATTGTACTGTTGTTAGCCACATAGCAGGTTCTGCAAGCATTTCTTATTGTTGAGTTATTATGTATGTGACATATAGACATATAGATGTATGCATGACCTTCTGTGGGTTCTGTGTGAATGCAGTTGCCATTGGCCTACTATTGTATGACAACAGGTAAGTGATGTATGCTCCATGAGGCAAAGCATTGAAGGTGATGTGGTCTTCTCTTGTTTAATGGTTACTTTGATTGCACAACTTCAGACATGCAATTGTAGTTGTTGAGATTTTGATTTCCCTGTGGGCAACTGTTGACAGTTCAAATGGTATGCATGTAGCACATGTAGGGGCCACTTAGTTGGAGTTGGTTGCTGGGACCTATTTGACATCATGGTAATGTTAGCTAATCAGAGCTGTTGTTCAACTGTTATCATGGGCATGTGATGACCCTATTTCTCTTTGTATTTGCAGCATCAGCACAGTAAAGTGAAGGAAACAGGACACAGCAGAGTGGGGAAGCATCTGACTACGGGATCTCGGGTCAAGATGCCACTGACACAGGGGGACCCAGTGATCCAGAGGGTGAGGGGAGTGCCACAAGGGAGACCAGATCTACATCTTCATCATCATTGGAGTCTTCTTCCAGTGGACACTCCCTAGTGATAGCAGACCCATTGGGACGTACTCCTAAACCATCTTTGTCCGCCACCCCAGTTCTATTGCCACCCTCCCTGTTGCTCCTCACCCAGCTGGCCATGCCTACTGGTCCCAAGAGGGTGGGTGTCTCCTTGGCTGCAGGCACCTCCGACCCAGTTCCTGTTACCACTCGTGCCCTGAGGAGGCAGTTGACTTCCTGAGGAGTATCTCTGTGAGTCAGACTGCCATTGTGAATGCCATTTAGGGGTTGTCTACCCAACTGCAGCAGACAAATGCATTCCTGGAAGGCATTCATAGTGCAATGTGTGGCCTACAGAGATATTTTCAGGCTTTAGCCTCCTCACTGATGATAGCTAGTCACCCCCCCCATCTTCCGTCCCCCCTTTACTTCCCTCTTCCCAATCAAAATCCCCCGATCCTCTACCTATCCCACGCATACAGACAGATCCGCATGCACTCACCTCAACAAACAGAAGCAGCACACATAAACACAAACACTACAAGGCACACTGGCAAGCAAGCACTCAACAGACACTCACAAACACAACACCAGCCACCACTTCCCAATATCCCCACAAACCCCACCATCCCACACTCCACATCAAGCATACCCACAGGAACCACTGCAACAAGCAGTGAACCACCCAGTGTACCCACCATATCCGCAGATACCATCTCAACAGACACACACATATTCACCACTACAAACTTACCCACAGACACCACCCCAACAGACCCACACATCCACACTCCATAACGCATCACCTCCCCCTCCCAGCCCCCAAGACACACGAACCCCCACAGTCACACATACAACAGGCATAACCCAAACATTAGCATACGTCACACACGCACACACCCAAGACCTCCACACCCCAGCAGACGACCACTCTCTCATCCTCCAAATCTCCACCCCCTTCTGATAACTGTCACTGTGTTCCTAAGGAAGATAATTTTTAGCTTGCCCTTCCCCTTTCCCCTGTACCCTCTACCCCGACCTAAAGCCAAGAGGCCCCGACCCGCATCCCAACCCACCCCTTCCACCTCCAAGTCCTCCCCTGCAGGCACCCATACCCCTCCAACTAAGAAGAAGCCCACACCTCCAAAGAAGCAGTCTACCCTTCCCAAACCCACAAATCCCAAATCAGACCCGCCAGGATGATTCCTGAGGGGCCTGTTTGCCACTTGATGCCCCTTCCTAAGGAGGATCCCTGGAATCAAGGGGGAGCACAGTGATGTGAATGGACAATTGAATATGGACCGGCCAATGGCCTTAATTCTGAGGATTTTCCTGCAAATAAACCCAAAAGTTGTTTTGTTGGGTACAGATTTGTCCTGCAGTTCCTTTTCTACCTTTATGTTGTTCCTTAGTATCTTCTGTTGTCTGCCTACAGTTGTGTGCGTTTAACCCTGCTTGCTGTTCCATTTGCTGTTGTTTGCACTATCTGACTCTGTGGGTAGTGGTGGTGAGTCCCAAGACATTTGTAAATGATTCCGAACTTGGCCACAATGACACATGCACTTGGTGCCTTTAGCATGACCCTCATATGATGTGCCTGATGGTGCGACAATCTGTTATTAAGCGTAATGACATAGGTAGGTGTGTGCACCTTAGCTGATCAGTAGCAGTGGCAGGATGTGTGATGGGCTCCATGGCGATTCTGGAGGTGTAGGAACGCCTTTAGCTGAGTAGCTCCCTTTTTACTCCCCGTTTCCGCCTGCTGAGATGTAATGGTTGGAATGCCATGGTCACTTTGGCGGTGTGCAACCTCCGGAAAAAACATAGGCTCCGCCGGCTTGTTAGTGCTGCCTTTGGGACCGCGGGGGTCTGTGCTGCCTGTCTGTGCTGGCGGAACCACAGCTTTTTTTGTCCAGAAGGCACGCATGACTCGTAATGCGGTAGTCCAACCACCAACCCGATGGGGGTCAGAACGCCACCTTCAACATGGCGGTCCACGGAGCTCCAAACTCGTAATGAGGCCCTAAATCTGTAACATAAGGCTCTCATTATGACTTTGGCGGTCTTTTAGCAAGACCGCCATGGTGGTGGCTCCCAATAGACCACCATGTTGGTGATATTCTGACTGCCGTATTAAGAGTCACACTCTGAACGCCGCCAAAAAGCTGTCACAAGTTCGACACCGCCAAGACACAGGAGGGCGGGAAAGAGGCAGTTCTACCACCAGCACTGCCACGCCAACAACTTTCCACCCACAAGATTACAACAGAAAACCATGGGTGGTCCGAACTGCCACACTCAGAACACACTCTGGTCAGCATATAACACCACATTGGACAGTTTGAATACCCCACAACTGACACACATACTGTTAGACTTGGCATCATTGGCATGGTCTCCCCCAACTTTTTTCCTCTACTCCCCAGGTTACTTCTGTGTGCTGGACTCTGTTTTTGCTGTTTTGTTTACTCTGAACACTTTACCACTGATGACCAGTGCTAAAGTATGTGTTCCCTGTATAAACTGTACGTGTACATTGGCTTATCCATGACTGGCATATTTGATTTACTAGTACGTCCCTAGTGAAGTGCACTAGAGGTGCCCAGGGCCTGTAACTCAAATGCTACCAGTGGGCCTGCAGCACTGGTTGTGCCACCCACATTAGTAGCCCTCTAAACATGGCTCAGACCTGCCACTGCAGTGTCTGTGTGTGCAGTTTTAAACTGCCAATTCGATTTGGCAAGTGTACCCACTTGCTAGGCCTAAACCTTCCCTTTTTATACATGTAAGGCACCCCTAAGGTAGGCCATAGGTAGCCCCATGGGCAGGGTGCAGTGTATGTTAAAGATGGGACATGTACTTATGTGTTGTACATGTCCTAACAGTGAAATGCTGCCACATTTGGGTTTCACTGTTGCAAGGCCCATCTCTCACATAGGTTAACATGGGGGCTGCCATTAAATATTGTTAAATATTGTTAAAGCACAGATTCCCTTTGGGAGCAGATAGACATGTGGAGTTTGGGGTCTCTGAACTCACAATTTAAAAATACATCTTTTAGTGAAGTTGGTTTTAAGATTGTGTGTTTGAAAATGCCACTTTTAGAAAGTGGGCATTTTCTTGCTTAAACCATCCTGTGACTCTGCTTGTTTGTGGATTTCCTGTCTGGGTCAGTTTGATAGTTGGGCTGTTTGCACCTCGCCTCTAGACAGTGACACAAAGGAAGCTGGGTTGTAGCCTGCATAACCTGTTGGGTCATCTGGGCTGAGGGCAGGGGAGGAGTGGTCACTTACTTCTGACAGGGCTGTGCCTGCCCTCACACAATGCAGTCTCTAGCCCCCTGGTGTGTGTCTGGGGCCTGGCCTGGGCAAGGCAGGATCTTGAAAACAACAGAGACTTCTCTTTGAAGTATCCCTACTTCAAAGGCAGAAACGGGTATAAGAAGAGCACCCAAACCCCCTGAAAATCAGATTACGTTGGGAACCAAGAGGAACCTCTGCCCGGGAGAAGAGCTGGAGAAGCTAGAGAAGGAGTATTGCCCCTTTGCCTGTGACTGTGCTTTGCTGGGTTGGGCTGCAGTAGGGACAAAGACTGACTTTTGTGTGACTTCCAACTGGTGAAGAATCTCCAAGGGCTTGAACTGAGCTTGCCTCCTGTTGTTGAAGTCTCAAGGACAACACAGACTTCTCTCTGACAGCACTTGGGCTTTCTGCTGAGAGTTCTGCCTGCCAAGTGGTGCCCTACCCTGTCTCTGGGCCCATTGAAAGGTGCAGCTGGTGGAAAAGGACAGAAATCCATGCAAAGACTGCAGTGCAAGGAAACTTTGGAGGCACTACCTGCCTCGCAGTTGTTAATCAATGCGCCTCCAGCCTCGTGGTTAAAATCGACACTCCACCTGCATCGTGGCTGGGAGATCAACGCAAAGTGGCTGGAGAAATGACGCACAACACCCGCGGAGGCTGCCGTTAATGACACAAGCCCCCACACAGCACAGTTTTTTGACATCGTGCAACCAGATTTTAACGCAACATCGCTGGGCACAGAAAATCAACGCAAAGCCTGCCCAGACTCAAGGTGCCCATCCGGGATCAACGCATTGCTCTCTTGCAGGAGAGAAGAAACGGCACACACTGGCCCGACCGGAGGAGGAACTGCGCACAGTCTCGCTTGCAAGTGAGAAATCAACGCATTGCTAGCCTTTGTCAATGCACACTCGCCTGTGCGGCTTTATTTTGACGTTACCCAGGTACTTTTGTGCAATAACAGCGTTCTCACTGTTTTCTAAGGATTAATGCCCTCATTACAATATTGGCGGGCATCGGAGGCCACCTGCCAATATTGTACCGCCATCAGGCCGCCAATGCGGTCTGAAACCCGCCAGCCGTAATTTTACATCCCTGCTGGGCTGGCGGCCATAACATTGCAATGTGGCGCTGCGGCGGGTGCAGCAACACCCGTCGCGCAATCCACTGCCCGTAATTTGGGCAGTGGATTGCACATGGGCAGTGCAGGGGCCGCCAGGGGCCCCTCGAGTTACCCTTTCTGCCAGCTGTTCCATGGCGGTATTTACTGCCATGAAACGGCTGGTGGATGGGGACTCGTAATCCCCAGGGCAGCGCTGCTTGCAGCGCTGCCCTGGCAGATTACAACCGACGGGACCGGCATGGCGGTAGCCTGGCGGTCCCGGCGGTATGACCGTGGTGAGACCGCCACGGTCATTTTGCGGGCTTTAGTACCGTCAGCCTGTTGGCGGTACTAACGGGTTGTAATGAGGCCCTAAGACTCTTATTCTTTTTAAAATTCATATCTTAACTTTTTGTCGTTTTGGTCTTGTTAGATAAATACTACCTATTTTTAGGAACTTGTGTTGTGTCATTTTGTAGTGTTTTCACTGAGGTTACTGTGTGTGTTGGTACAAATACTTTACATATTGCTTCGGAAGTTAAGCCTGGCTGCTCCTGCCAAGCTACCAAGGGGGTGAGCAGGAGTTAACTGAGGGTGATTCTCTTTTACCCTGACTAGAGTGAGGATCTTTGCTTGGACAGGGGGTAACCTGACTGCCAACCAAAGGCCCCATTTCTAACACACACACACCAGACACACCGACACACTGCACTATAAAACACAACCCCACATAATCCACAATCCTTTGCGACTCTGGGGTATGACTTAGCACTCATACCCCATAGGCACATTTACACTTCACACTCAGCACACCCCTCACAACTGCACGAACAACACTATAACCACATCTCTACCACACACAAACACCACAACCTACCAGCACAGAAAACCAAACACCCACACCCCACCAAGCACCCTACACACACAGCACCCGCCCCCACCCACAACACAACCACCATGCCCCATCAAAAGCACCCATGCTTCACAGACAATGAGTTGAGGGTCATGGTGGATGAAATCCTCAGGGTAGAGCCACAACTGTTTGGAGCACAGGTACAGCAAAACTCCATTGCCAGGAAAATGGAGGAATGGCAGAGAATAGTCAACAGGATCAACTCAGTGGGCAACCATCCACACACAAGGAGGCCATCAGGAACAGGTGGAACGACCTCAGGGGAAGGTGTGTTCCATGGCATCCAGACACCAGATCGCCATGCACAAGGCTGGTGGTGGCCCCAAACTCCTCCCCCAGAGTTCACATTGTAGGAGGAGAAGGTCTTGGACATCTTGCATCCAGGGGGCCTGACTGGAATACCCAGAGGACTGGACTCTGGTGAGTAACCACCACTCCTCTGGCACAAATTCATCCTGTCCAGCATGCTTCCTCACCACCCAAACACTCCACAATTCACTCCATCTCCCACAATACCACCCACCTAATCACCTAATGCCCCTCTCCTGCATACCACACCACCACCCACCCCCATTGTCCACACAGTCCCTGCCAAGTGCATGAATAGCACTGCCAATTACAATCACTACAACTCCCACAGTAAAATGTATAAAATGGCAGCCGCTTGTCCTGCAGCACTGGACAGATGGAAGTGACCTAAGTCCGCCGGCGTATGTCGTCATGGTGGTAGGCAGTTACAATTACAGTGCAACTTCTCATCAGGTAACATTGCTGCCTATTGGGAACAGGGGCCAATGGCGATCACCGCCGGCGACGGTCCTGTACACGCCGGCCGTGACCGCCATTTTCTGCAGCTTTGCTCACTTGACTCCTAACACCCTTGCAAGCAAGATCTCCACGAGCTGAGCTGCTGTGTACTATCTCTGGGAGCCATCATGCCATGTCCTGCAGGTGATGGGGCGACATGCTTCACCCAAGAAGAGCTGGAAAAGCTGGTGGAAGTGCTCCTACCCTTGTATGGACAACTGTATGGGGCACCAGAGGAGCAGGTGAGCCCACTACCAGAGTCATGTGTGATAGGGGTGTGTGTGAGGGTGAACGGTGTACGTGTTCTGGACAGGGAGTACATGCATGCAGGCAGGGGGCATGGAGTTTAGGTGAGTGAACAGTGAGAATGGGTATGTGTGGGCATTTGGTGGGTCTGATGTTTATAGTCCACTGCTGTTGGTATGGTGCCAGTCTACATAACTTTCCCCTTCTGTCTGTGTCACCCATGCAGGTAAACACCCATCGAAAGAAGGGGATCTGGAATGCCATCACCAAACAAGTGCGGACCCTGGGGGTCCATAGCCGGTGGAGCATCCATTGTCGCAAGCAGAGGGAGGACCTGAGACGCTAGGCCTGGAAGACCGCGGAGATGTGTGTTGTCTGGGCTCAGTGACAGGTTTTGCCATTTGTGGAATGGTGTGTGTGAGGGTGGAGTTGTCATAGTGCGTAGTCAAACCGGTGTACCTGCATGCGTGGTGGCATCGGAAGTGGTCCATGATGTCGTATGTGTGCTCCAGAGGTACATCTGTTGTGACACTGCACTCAGTGGATGTGCTTGGATGGTTTACATGTGGTACATGGGCCATTGTAGATGCACTTAGCAGTATGCTGAGTAGGGATAGATGTGGTGTGTGTCAGCCACTCTGGCTCTGTGATAGGGTGTGACTACTCACATGGCTATACCACAGATTCACATAATACACATCTGATGTGAATGTTTTGGGTTTATGACTAGTATTGGCTAAATTTGAGTTGTGCTCCATAATGTCATCACTATACTGAGGAGGCAGCCATGTTAAATGACAAGTATGGTCTGTGCGGTCTGTGAGTGGAGTTGTCTTCACTCTAATGGACATATTACATAGGGCAAGGACTAATCAGGTGTAGTTACTGTGGAGGTCTGATGTGTCGTGTCTAGTGAGCTGCACATCCAATGGGTGAAAGGGGTATGGAGAGGTAAGATGAGTATTCAGGCATACTATTGATAGTGCATCCAAGGCATGCTGTGCCAGCTAAAAGGGCTTTGGTTGGCATTATGGGGATGACTCTAGTAATGCTGTCCTACATAGGTATTGATGTAGGTGTGAGGGTTGGCAGACAGGTGTGGTGAGTAGTGACATGTCAGGACATGATATAAGTAATGTGTATTGGCGAATGCGATTGTCTAGCCATGATATGTATGTCACAGATGTACATGTTTAGCTGTGTTAATGGAAGGTATATGTTAACCATTTTGCCCCCTTTCTCTCTCTCTCTCTCTCTCTCTCTCTCTCTCTCTCTCTCTCTCTCTCTCGCTCTCTCTCTTTCTCTTTGTGTACATCAGCATTGTCTGGTGAAGGCAAAGGGGCATAGGTGAGTGGGCAAGCAGCAGCCCACGGGACCCAAGTAGCTGGCACCAGCTATATCGAGGGACCCAGAGGGATGGATGGCGAGGGGAGTGCCACAGGGGAGACCGGATCGAACACCTCATCTTCGGAATCCTCCTCCTGTGGATGCTACCTGGCAGTGGCGGACTCATCTGGGATCACCCCAGCACCATCTTTGTCTGCCGCCCCCCTTACTAGCACTTGCCTACTTGTAGCTCTCCACCCAGTTGCCCATGCCCACTCACCCAGGAGGGTAGGCATCCCCTTCATCACAGGCACCCCTATCCCTGCCCCAGTCAGTCCTGCTGCCCCCAGTGAGGAAGCTATTGACCTCCTGATGTCCATCTCTGTGGTTCAGTCGACCATTGTGAATGCTATCCAGGGACTGCAGCTCAAGTCCAAAGAGCAATGCATTCCTGGAGGGCATTCACAGTGCCATGGCTAGCCTACAGAGATCCTTTCAGGGTCTGGCCTTCAGTCTGACGGCAGCCAGTCTCCCTTTGTCTACGGTCCTACCTCCAACTACCTCTTCCCAATCCCAAACCCCTCTCCCCATACCCATCCAAAGCACACATTCACACAGGCATGCATCCACCTCAGCAGACAAGGGTAGCTCAGACGAATACAAGCAATACAAGACCAACCACTGGCATGCACACAAGCAACACCCACCTGCAGACACACCAACATCCACTACCAGCACTGACTCCCCTGCCACACCCTCCCTCACAGACACTACACCAGACACACCTGCATTCACCACACCATCATTCACGGATCCAGCCAAAAGTCCAGTCGTACCCACAGTCAGCACAATAGCATACCTGCAGACATTCCCCCCCAGTCACCACATCCGCAGCCACCACAACCACTGACACCCCACAGGCAGCACATATACCATGCCTGCAGACAACACCCCAATGGTCACCCATCCACCAAAGCATCTCCCAGCACCTCCTCCCCCTCCTCCCAAAACACCTAAACGCCCGCACTCACGCACCTAACATACACCCAGGACCCACAGGCCTTCTACGCTTGTACTTGCACCCGAAACATCCAGACTAACACATCTTACTACCACTCCCTCTGCCTCCTCTCCCAAACCTTTTTGCCATGACCGCCCGTGTGTCTAAAAAGATGTTTCTCTCTGAGTTTTCCCTGTTCCTTATTCCTCTCCCACCCCGTGATACCCACAAGCGATCTGTGTCCCTCCCAAAGTCCAGCTGTTTCACCTCCAAGTCCTCCCCTGCCCCTCCTGGTAGTGGCTATGCCCTCCACTCTGCCAAGAAGTCTATCCCTCCAAAGCCCAGGCCCAAGGACCCCCCTTCCAAGCCCAAACCCAAGGACCCCAGGCCCAAGCCCAGGCCCAAGGACTCCCTTCCCATGCCCAAGCCCAAATCTCTCCCTCTACCCACCCCTAATCCCTGAGGTGCCTGCCTGCTCCCTTGATGCCCCTATCCTGTGGAGGTCATATTGCAGTCAGGAGTCAAGTAGGGGCACAGTGTAGTGCAATGTGTGCCTTTGGCACTTTGAACTTTGGACTGGCCAATGGCCTTATATTTTGTACATAGTTATTAATTTTTACGCCTTGTTACACCTTATTAATACACCTGGGCCAACCTTGTGTTGGATTCAATGGTGACATACTTGTCCTGCCTTTCTTTCTACATGGCTGTTTAGTGTTTGTGGGATTTGGTTTGTGTGTGTGTGACGTGTGTGTATGAGGGTTGTGCTAACTGTTGTGCCTAGGCTACATATATGTGTGGCCCTGCCATTAGTCCCACTGTCATTGCTGTGTATTGTGTGTAGGATATGTTTGTGTTTGTTCCATGCATGTGTGTATCCAAATTGTGTATAGTTTGTGTTGCCATGTGTAATGGTGGTGTTGTGTGCCCTTGTGTGGTTGGTTTGTCAGTGTCTGTGTGTTAGGTGATGGCTGTCATATGCGTTGTGTGTGGTGTGGGTGTGGTGTGACATATGGTTTGTTGTATGACCATGTGATTGTGTTGATGGGTTGTGTGGTGTTGTTACGGGTTGTTGTTAGTATGTGTGAAAGAATAAAATGACTCAAGCTTTTTGTATGCTATCTATTAATTCCATCCTGATGGACAAGAAACCCGCAGATCAGAACCAGGACAGAGAAAAAGAATTGAAGAATAAAAGCACCGATGCCTCAGAGAAAAGAAGAAAAGACATGTAAATTTAATGGAGTATGGTAAGAGTGGTACACCACTAGTATGGAATAAAAAAAAGAAAAAGAATAATAAGCAAGAAGAAGTAATAATAACAATGAGAGATCACTTAGAATATACTGGGTCTTCTAAGAGAACACCTTCACAACATTGTGTGGATACATCTGAGAATTGGGAATCCAGTCTATTTCTAAACCATTCTCAATTTTTGTCTATTTTGAAAGCGATGCCGACATTAGGTGAACTAACCACCAAAGATACTTATCTTGTCTCTCTTCCTTTAAAGGTTGATTATAACATAGAATGCAACTGTGCACTTCAATTCAGGAATAGTGGCTCACCACATTTTTTAAGGCAATCAATGAAATAAGGTACCTTGGCTATGAAATATGAAAATTAACTTTACAATTGCACCTTACATGGGGTGCTGGGATGCCTCAGCTTGATAAAGAAAGAATGGTGGTAAATTCATGTTGGAGCCCAATATTTCAAGATGGGGTGGAGGCATGGATATGTTCTGAAAACAAATTCAAACTCAGAGAGACATCTTTATACAGATGTTACTATAAAGAAAACTGACATAACAGATGAATACTATTGGAACCGGATAGCAACGCCAATCAATCTGGAAAAAGCAGTAGTAAAACCTTTGATATCCTGATGTCAATGAACGAAGGTTGGTGTCCTGGAATATTGCAGACTTGAAAAAGAACCAGTAGAAAATCAAATTACAGTAGCTGCCCTACAAGAAACATGGGAATCTGAATGTGTAGAATTCAGGGATTATTTTGGCACAGGACAAGAAGCCTTAAAGAGGAAGTTCGGAGGACTTTGTTAATTCTATTAGTGCAAGTAAAATTTGAAAAAAAGGAAAAATATTAAGGGAATGTAAGGTATTGGTTACAGTAGTAATGTATGGATTTAATTGGGAAAGACCTTGCCCATATCAATCCTAAAGATTGAACAGTGGTAAATATTTATCTTCCTGGAAAATGAACTTAAAGGGATGTCCCTCTAATAGAAAGAGCAACAGAGTAAGGATATAAGAGAATTGTTTAAACTAGATAAATCAAAAAAGGATCTGCCTGTAAGAAATATAGGAAAGTACACAAGAAAGAGATTAGAAGAGCAATCTGGAATAAAAAAGCAAAACAAAGGATGGAAGAAATATGTGCCCTAAGAGAAACAATAACAAAGTTTTTGGGGGGACCTGATAGGTAACTAGCAGATAAACTAAAGGGAACTGTTCTCCAGCCAGTTGAAGAAGAAGCGTACATTAAGGATATATTGAAACTATACAGTGAAAATCTAAAATCCAACTATTTGAGCATCTAAAATAGACTAAAAAGGTAAATCTTTTCAATAATATACAAGAAGTGCTATAATCTTCAATTTATCAACTCTTTAAGGACAACAAGAGCTTGAGAGCCACTTGGTACATCGGCAAATACCCAGAAGGCAAATTCAGTAATATGTACTCAAGTTATGATGCACTCTTTGAGGCCATAATTAGCTCACATTAACTAGACATTACCTGGAAGGGAAGCATTAGAGTTCCAAAATGTAAAAAAGGGGCCAGAAAATGACCAAGCAATTATTGACTGATAACCATCTTGGCCATCCTAGGTAAAATATATTCAAAATGTGTGCTACAACATGTGGATGAAGGGTTGGAAATCTAGACAGATCTATCAAAAACTCAACTGAGATTCTGGAAGGGTTATTCACACATTGACAGTTATTCTTTATTAATTGTTAGCTGACAAATATGCCATAAGACACAATAGCTGCTTTATGAGGCCTACATTAGTCTGCTCACTGCATTTGATGCTATCAACAGAACTAGACTGTGAACAAATATGCCAAATGTGGCATAGTGGTGGATTATTCAAGGTCTTTTGAAATTGATAAATAAACTGCATAATTGTTCCTGGATGCAAATCCAACTTAGCGGAAATGGAGCCTAGTCAAGAAAAAGTCAGAATCCTAACTTCCTGAGACAAGGATGTACTCTCACTTCCCTTTTATTCACATAGATGATGCTACACAAATACTGAAAAATGCATTTACATTTCCTCTGAAGTCTGAAATTGGATTAGGAACTGATCTCAGATTTATGCTCAATTTGTGCTCAATGACCTTACAGTGGTCAGTTTGCAAAGACAATTAAATACATTTGCAAAATACTGTCAATTGACTGAATTCACAACTAGAATAAAAGTCATGTTTTTTACAAAGAAAATAATTATAAATTAACAGCGCTGGAAACTTAACTGTTAAAAACTAGAGATTATGAATACCTAGGTATTATTTTCAAAAGAATGGGGATGATAGCCAAAGTAGTAGTTGATGTACCATATTGTAAGGATCATGAGCTGGTTCATGAATACATTGAGGTCCTGAAGAAATCATATCATATAAAAAAATGTTAATTTGTTGTTATACTGAAGTGAGATCCTAGAGCAGAAAGATATCTGGTGTATTCAGTCAACTGAAATATTATATGGAAGAACTGGTTAGGACGCCTGGCTGGTTCGGTCCACTGACCATTAAGATTGGAATTGGGTTTGACTAAATATTTAAGTACTGCCAGTGAGACATACTCTAGTGGCATAGTATAATTGGAGCAGTCAGGGATTAAATGAGGCAGATGATTCAGGCCTTCTTAGAGTCTCCAAATAGAGTAGCAGTGTCTGATAATATAAAAGATGTTCTGGCGATAATGGATCCTTGGGTGCAGTAAACCCAGAATGGTATTAGGGTGACAATTCCATGATCTTAGACATGTTACATGGCCATGTTCGGAGTTACCATTGTGACGCTATACATAGGTAGTGACCTATGTATAGTGCACGCGTGCAATGGTGTCCCCGCACTCACAAAGTCCGGGGAATTTGCCCTGAACGATGTGGGGGCACCAAGGCTAGTGCCAGGGTGCCCACACACTAAGTAACTTTACACCCAACCTTCATCAGGTGAAGGTTAGACATATAGGTGACTTATAAGTTACTTAAGTGCAGTGGTAAATGGCTGTGAAATAACGTGGACGTTATTTCAAGCAGGCTGCACTGGCAGGCCTGTGTAAGAATTGTCAGAGCTCCCTATGGGTGGCAAAAGAAATGATGCAGCCCATAGGGATCTCCTGGAACCCCAATACCCTGGGTACCTCAGTACTATATACTAGGGAATCATATGGGTGTACGAGTATGCCAATGTGAATTGGTAAATTTAGTCACTAGCCTGTCAGTGACACATTTTGAAAGCTGAGAGAGCATAACCACTGAGGTTCTGGTTAGCAAAGCCTCAGTGAGACAGTTAGGGATCACATACTGACAACATAGGGTTTTCACTATGAGCACTGGGCCCTGGCTAGCAGGATCCCAGTGAGACAGTGAAACCACCCTAACATATACTTACAAACAGGCCAAAAGTGGGGGTAACAAGGCTAGAAAGAGGCTACTTTCATACACTGGGGAACTGCAATCAAATATACAAGCTAGGAGTACCAGAAGATGGATGAAGAAAATAAGACTGGAGGCCTCATTATGAGTTTGGTAGGCCATAGCGGTGATGTTACTCCCGTGCGTATTACAATGTTTCCGACTGGCTAACAGGTGGGAATATTTTGATACTTGTACCCGCCGAGCTGACCGGTGGGAACATTGTTAGGATATTGGTCTGCCCATCTGGAACCATATACCAAGCGGGGGCGGCGGTCCCCTGGTGGGTCCGCCGGCCAGGGTTGTAATTGGGTGGTCAGCCCACCAAAAGCTCAGGCGATCCGACCGGCAACGCAAGTGTGGCAGCCCTCGGACCACCACACTCATAATGAGGCCCTGGGTAAAGTCCCTATTATTATTAAACTGAAGATGATTAAAACCAACACAATAGAGGTGGTTGAATTATCCCTGAACTGCCCTTTTTGCCATACCATCTTTATTACATTACTGCATTGCATTTTCCATGTACTTTCTTTTTAAAGGAAAAAGGGAAGTTGTTGCCCCCAGTTGTTATACAAATGGAAATACAGAAAATTTATGAATTGCTAGCAGCCATTGTAAAATGTGAAAACATGAAACTATGTTATAGCCTAGGGAAATTCTTAAACAATGGTCATGAAGGTATGGACCATATATTTCTTAATAATAATGTTTTTAACACTTTATTGTTAAAAAAAATGAAAATTAATGCTATTCAAATTACAGACTGGTCTTTTTGTAATTTTTCTGATATTATATCATCAGATCTTATCACAATTTTCAATTCCCACATAGGAAATCATTAGATGAATAGCTTGGTTAAGTAGATCTGTTCAATGACATTGTAATCAAAGCACATTTTGTACAAGCACATTTAAGCTGATTATTGTAATTTTGATTCTGATGAGCATTATTAAATAAGGTAGAACACTTTTTGCTATTCTGATGCTAGTATGTCACTTCATTTTATTTTACTTTCAACATAAATTTAAGACGTTTTCCATTTTTGTTTTTAGTTCTGCTGCCACTTTATCTTTGACATTATTGCATTTCTCACTTGCAATGTACGAAATAGGGGGATGTATAGGCTGATAAGATGCATTTGCTAACTGTTATTTCTATTAATATATGGTAATAGACAAGATATTGCAGATGAAATTTCTTAAGGTTGGAATGACTTACTGATGTTTGTGATATTTATTTTGGAGCCTTCAATCAAATGAAATTGATTTTAATGTTAAAAATGAATGATTTATTCTAAACAGATTAATGTTTGGTTTGCCTTATTGGCAGAATATTAAACATAAATAAATAAAAAATGAAATAAGAGATGTATGGACCTCAATTTGAGTTTGGCGGTCCAACCGCCATGGTGATGTTGGCAGTCAGACCGTCGTTGGGTTGGTGGTCGGACCACCAGATTGTGAGTCATGCTGACCTATGTTCCAACCACCACGTATCAGCAGGTGGAAACGGGGACTATAAAGGGAGACACTCACCTGCAGGCAGCCTCACACATCAATTCCCCCATGGGGCCTTTCATGCATGTCCTGCCATTGCTGATGATCATCGAAAGTGCTCAAAATCAATGCAGCCGTGGGTGCAACTGACCATAAGTCCACACACCTACCTGTGTTATTAACTTCACCAACGGATTGTTGGGCCATCGACCACATGAGATGGGGGTCAGACTATGGGCACCAATTACACATTTCGTTGTGTCCTTGTCTGAATTTTACACAGAAAAGGACACATATGTCCCAAATTTTACACAGAAAAGGACACATATGTCCCCTTTGGCCAGGTCACTCACGCTGCACTGCAGCCCTACACAAAAACACACGTCAACTTATCACAGGGAAAGTGAAGTGTGCACAGCATTGTCTCCCACAACATCAACAACACACCAACATCACATCTACAAATACAACTCACACACTCACAATGCACACATACCATGGACTGTCATCATGTTCAACACAGATCTGTATAGATGTGGCCCAGAACACAACCGACACTTCCATTAAACAGCCCTGCAATGGACACATACATATCACCCACATTGCAACACAATGGAAGGACAATGGGATGCACATTAGACAGAGAGACAAATATACAAAGCTCACTATGCAAACCATATATGTACAATAGGGATGGGGCCAGCAGGAACACCCTGGGAAGGAGGCTGCACTGGGACACATATCACCTTGCAACTGCCTATAAAACAACTGTTGCACAGGGACTGACTTTTCAGGCATCTCTGGGACAAACAATACTCAACCCAAATGACATGCCTATCTGTACAATGTTAAAGTGCAAGTTAACAAAGCACATACAACTCCAACTGCATGGGCCATACCTCTATGTGAAGTAGCTTCAAGGTACACACAGCTAAATGGATACATGCATGACAAAGGTAGCACAATTAAACACACTCCATCTCTGCACAAACAAAACCCAAGCTGACACATGTCAGATGAATACATAATCCATATCAGGGGGACAAGTCTAAGACCATACATGCTCACATTGGACATCACAAGATATAGGGGGTCATTACAACCCTGGCGGACGGTGTTAAAGCTGCGTAAATACCGCAATCAGGCCGGCGGACAAAAAAAGGGAATTATGACCCTGGCGGAAACCGCCAAGAAAAACAGCCACTTTAACACACCGCCCGCCATGGCGGTACAGACAAGCAGCGCAGCGGTTACCGCCAACAGACAGACGGGAGACAATGTACCGCCCACAGTATTACAACCCGCCAATCCGCCACCTTTTCCGGGGCGGATTCATCGTGGCTAAAAACACGGCGGAAACAGCTTTTGCTATGGGAAAACGCTCACATGAACACATCCCACGAGGAAGGAGGCCACCATGGAGCCGGAATTACAAATACTCCCTGCCCTTGTCTTTCTGCTCCTCTACGACCAACAGCTACGTAGGCGCCGAAGACACCGGTGAGTACTGCACCTACGACACGGGGGAGGGGGGAGGCAAAAGTTAGTGGGACACCCACCAAACACCCACCGCCCCCACCCTCGCATATTACAACATACACACTAATGCATTCACAAAAATCACAAGAACAACCCACAATTCCCCCGGAAGAATGAATAGACAATGCGAAATTTGGTCAAACATTATAATGTGCCAATATACATGTCATACAAAAATATACAGATATATATTTCAAAATCACTCATAATTATATATACAATACGAGAAGTAGTGCAGATATGTACACAACAATGTCCGTGCACCAGCAGTCCAAAAATGCATGGGCGAGGCCCACAAACGATACCTGAGCACAATCAGAGAGAACACTACCGGGGCATCAGATAGAAATACTACAGGCACCTCAGGGGGAAGGAAAGGGGCGGCACCTCAGCCAGATGAATGCGAAGCCAGATCCACGACGGGGCTCCATGCCCATTGATGTATCCTGGGGAGTGCAAAGCCACAGTCTCACAAGTCTCTACAGTAGGTGGGTTGCCCACTGTGCCATCCTGGGGAGTGCAAAGCCACAGTCTCACAAGTCTCTACAAGTCTCTACAGTGGGTGGGTTGCCCACTGTGCCATCCTGGGGAGTGCAAAGCCACAGTCTCACAAGTCTCTACAGTGGGTGGGTTGCCTACTGTGCCATCCTGGGGAGTGCAAAGCCACAGTCTCTCAAGTAGATGCAGTTCTCTACTGGTACTGGGTGGGACTGGTGCCCAGACTGGATGAGTCTCCCCGTGAAAGTTCATGTCTTGTCACTGTCCCAGCTGCACATTGGATAAGGATGCCTGATGTGGTGGCCTTTTCATTCCTACACGGTGCTTGCCCTGTTCAGCGGTCTTCACCATGGCGGTCTTTGCCCTGTTCAGCGGTCTTCACCATGGCGGTCTTTGCCCTGTTCAGCGGTCTTCACCATGGCGGTTTTTGCCCTGTTCAGTGGTGCTTTGCCATGGTGGTCTTTGCCCTGTTCAGCGGTGCTTTGACATGGCGGTCTTTGCCCTGTTCACCGGTGCTTTGCCATGGGGGTTCTGGACTGTTCGGCGGTGCTTTGCCATGGTGGTTCTGGACTGTTCAGCAGTGCTTTGCCATGGCGGTCTTTGCCCTGTTCAGCGGTCTTCACCATGGCGGTCTTTGCCCTGTTCAGCGGTGCTTTGCCATGGCGGTCTTTGCCCTGTTCAGCGGTGCTTTGACATGGCGGTCTTTGCCCTGTTCAGCGGTGCTTTGCCATGGCGGTTCAGGACTGTTCAGCGGTGCTTTGCCATGGCGGTTCTGATACGGACATTGGTGTGTGGCATGACGATCTCTACACTGGGCATTGGTGTGTGGCATGACGTTCTCTACACTGGGCATTGGTGTGTGGCATGACGTTCTCCACACTGGGCATTGGTGTGTGGCATGACGTTCCATCATTGCCCAGCGGGGCTGTGGCAGCCGGGGCCCTCCTGGGCTGCGACTCCGGCGGTGGTCTCCTGACCAGTGACGATACTTGGGCCCTCCTGGGCACTGACTCCGGCGGTGGTCTCCTGACCAGTGACGATACTTGGGCCCTCCTGGGCTGTGATTCTGGCGGTGGTCTCTGGACCAGTGATGATACTTGGGCCCTCCTGGGCTGTGACTCTGGCAGTGGTCACCTGAGCAGTGACGATATTTGGGCCCTCCTGGGCTGTGACTCTGGCGGTGGTCTCTGGACCAGTGACAATACTGGGGCCCTCCTGGGCTGTGACTCTGGCGGTGGTCTCTGGACCAGTGACGATACTTAGGCCCTCCTGGGCTGTGACTCTGGCGGTGGTCTCTGGACCAGTGACGATACTTGGGCCCTCCTGGGCTGTGACTCTGGCGGTGGTCTCTGGACCAGTGACGATACTTGGGCCCTCCTGGGCTGTGACTCTGGCGGTGGTCTCCTGACCAGTGACGATACCTGGGCCCTCCTGGGCTGTGACTCTGACGGTGGTCTCCTGACCAGTGACGAAACTTGGGCCCTTCTGCGCTGTGACTCTGCGGTGGTCTCTGGACCAGTGACGATACTTGGGCCCTCTTGGGCTGTGACTCCGGCGGTGGTCTCCTGACCAGTGACAACGGTGCTGGTGGTTGTGTCTGGAGTGCCGGAAATGATGGCGCACATCTCCGCCGTGACACTCACAACAGGCTGGGCAGACTTCCTCTGGACCTTCCCCACCTTTGTTGGAGTCACAGCTGACTCACCAATCCCCTTCGAACCCATGTCAGTTGTTGTCCCACCAGGAGTCTTAACACGGTCCCGTCGTCCACTCTCCAATTTTAGAGCCTTTACAGGGCGTGGGCTGCCAGTGCCTTGGTTCCGTGTCCTACTGCCTGCCCTAGTGGCCGGTGCACTCCACAAGCCTTGAACACGCACCACTGGTATTGCAGGCTTTTTGGCTGAGGCGCTACGACGGGACTGATGAATTGGAACGGGGGTGGGGGCAAAAAGGTCAATTTTACAGAGGGACAGTTTCTGGGACGGGTAGCTGGAGGGGGTCTGGGAGTGGAGGAAGAGGAGGTGGTTGTCGGAGGTGTCACTTTAGCTGTTTTGGGTGCAGGTGCAGGTACTGGAGGCTGTCGTGAGGTGGATGGATGTTGGGTGAGTGATTGCCGGCGTTTGTGTACTTTGGGAGGGGGCGTCACAGACACACTGGGAGAGGACACAGGGCACGTGTAAATGGCAGTGGAGGTGGTGAGTGCAGGTGAGCGGCATGGGGTGCTGGGTCTCCTTGTGCGACTCATGGTGCCTGTAGATGTGGTGCATGCAGGTGTGTGTGTAGACGAGACCGGGAGGGAGGAGGAAGAAGAGGAGGAGGGGGACACAGTGGAGACAGTGGATGTTGCCGTGTCTGTATGGGTGTGATGCTTGTGTGAGTGCCTGTGGGATGTGTGGTGCCTATGTTTGCTTGAGCTACTTTTGTGTGTTGACTTGTGTGCATGCTGGTCTCTAGGTGTGCTTGGGATGGGCTGGGGTACAGGGGATTGGGTCTGGGTGGAGGAAGGTGGAGGGGGGAGGCTAAACACAGGGACAATGGCTGCCATCAGTGCTGAGGGCAGAGATTGCAGGGTTCGCTGAAGGACAGCCTGACCAGAATGAATGCCCTCGAGGAATGCATTACCATGTTGCAACTCTCGTTCTACACCCTGGATGGCATTCACAATGGTGGACTGCCCAACAGTGATTGACCTGAGGAGGTCAATGGCCTCCTCACTGAGGGCAGCAGGGGTGACTGGGGCAGGGCCTGAGGTGCCTGGGGCGAAGGTGATGCCCACCCTCCTGGGTGAGCGGGCACGGGGCGAACGCTGAGGGGCTGCTGGGAGGGCGGTGCTGGTAGGGGAGGTGACGGCTGTACCTGTTGAAGTGGGGGGCACAGATGGTGCCGCCACCACAGGGGAGCTCCCATCGGCGGACGAGTCCGTGTCACTGGTTGGTGATCCGGTGGCCGACGTGAAGCTCCCCTCGCCCTCCGTCCCACTGGTGCATTCAGAGTCCATGGTGTGGCCCTCCATGGCCATGTGGGATGCAGCTCCCTCGTGCTCCGGTGCCACTGTACCTCCGCCTGTTGATGCTGATGTACAAAAGGACAGGGAGAGCAGGAAAAGGGGGGGAGACAGAAGAAAGAGAGTTTTAGTGCATGGCATTCCGCTACCGTTGGCGGACAAGACAGACGCAGCAGCCCCCTGCATAATGCCGTGCTTCTGCACTCTGCACACGCAATTTCTGGGTTGTGGCCTACATGGCAATGGTGGACATCAGCGCACATGGATGCCACAGGGGCACCTATACCTCGACTTGGCACTCTGCTGAGGTGGGGTTGAGTGCCATATGGCCTACATTACGGAGGGGTCTTGCCTACCTAACTCGCCCTGGCCTAGGGACACCCACAGCCCACCTCCCCCACCCAGACACCTCCACTGCACGCAAAGTCCGCAGAATGAGGTTGTACTCACTCCCTTGTGTCTGCTGTTATGTCGTCAAGCGCCCATCCAACTCTGGGTAGGCCACCGCCAGGATCCGGAACATCAGGGGGGTCATGGTGCGACGGGCACCCCTCCCACGTTGGGAGGCCATCCCCAGCTGAGCCTCCGCTGTCTTCTTGCTGCAGCAGCGAATGTCCTCCCATCTCTTCCGGCAGTGGGTGTCCCGTCTCTGGTGGGCCCCCAGGGTCCGGACCTCCTTGGCGATGGCACGCCAAATGTCCCTCTTCTGGTGGGCGCTGACCTACATGACATGCACAAGGAAAGAGGAACAGTCATTACCAACTGCACCGTCAATGTGAGTGTCCCCCTCCCTACTCTGGCCATGTGGCCCATTCATTCCCATGCATAACTGTTCTATGTACTCTGCTCCCTTCCCTCTTCCACCCAGTCCTCTCCACCCAGGCCTAGCCCATACAACGTGCTCCCTGTGTACTAACCTGTTGGTCTGGAGGACCGTAGAGTAGCGTGTACTGGGGGAGGACCCCATCCACAAGTTTCTCCAACTCCTGTGCAGTGAAGGCAGGGGCCCTTTCCCCAGACGCAGCAGCCATCGTCGCTTCCAGACCGAGGTCACAGCAGCACTAGCAGTGTAGGTCCTCTCCTGTCGAAGGTCAGGTATCTAGTGATTGAACAGATAGAAAATGGCGGTGACATCCGCGGCAGTGACGTCCGCGGCGGTGCGCATCATCACTGCCGGTGCACCTGTTCCTTGGCTCCTGGGACCCATAGGGTCCAATGTTAACCAATGCAGCATTGCGCCGCGGTCTACGACCGCCTACCGCGACGGTGTGCAACGCCAGCGCAGTTACCCCACAATCCCATTGTCCCAGTTTAGAGGTCAGGCAGCCACCATTTCAGGGGCCCACATGGCTTCATTTACGACTGCGTCACACATAGCTAGGCCTACACTCAACACACATACAGGAAGGGTTTTGTGTCTGGTGTAGTCTTGTGTGTAACTGTGGGTACATACCTGGAGGAATAGTGACTGGTTCTTCGCTGTTGTCCTTCATAGTCCCCGTCAGCTGGGACATATGAGAAGATGGCAGAATCCTCCGGTGTACCGACCGCTGGTGGACCTGTTGACAATGGAAGAAAGACATGTCAACGTCACCTATAGGTTTGACCGTGCCACTATCCAGGAACTATGTACCCAGTTGGAGCCAGACCTGATGTCACCAATCCGCCATCTGACTGGAATCCCCCCTGACGTGCAGGTGCTGTCAGTGCTCCATTTCCTTGCAAGTGGGTCATTTCAGACTACTGTGGCCATGGCATCAGGGATGTCCCAGCCTATGTTTTCCAATGTCTTGTCCAGAGTGTTGTCTGCCCTGCTGAAACACGTAAGGACATACATCATTTTCCCTCAGGTGGAGGATTTGCCTCCAGTGAAAGGTGACTTTTGTGCCCTTGGACATATCCCCAACATCATAGGTGCCATTGATGGGACCCATGTAGCTCTGCCCCCCCCCCACAGGAGTGAACAGGTGTACAGGAACAGGAAGAGTTATCATTCCATGAATGTCCAGATGGTCTGTTTGGCAGACCAGTACATCTCGCAGGTAAATGCTAAGTTCCCTGGCTCTGTGCATGACGCCTACATCCTGCGGAATAGCAGCATCCCTGATATGATGGGTCAACTCCAGAGGCACCGTGTATGGCTATTGGGGGACTCTGGTTACCCCAACCTTTCCTGGCTATTGACCCCAGTGAGGAATCCCAGGACCAGGCAGAGGAACGCTAAAATTAGGCCCATGGGCGGACTAGGAGGGTGATCGAACGCACCTTCGGCCTCCTGAAGGCCAGGTTCAGGTGCCTCCATATGACAGGTGGATCCCTATTCTACTCACGAAGAAGGTGTGCGACATCATAATCGCCTACTTCATGCTCCATAATTTGGCTTTGCGAAACCAGGTGCCTTTTCTGCAGGAGGATGATCCAGATGACGGTGTTGTAGCAGCTGTGGAGCCTGTGGAGCCTGTGGACAGTGATGAGGATGAAGCTGAGGAAGAAGAAAACGACAACAGGGAGTCAGTCATACAGCAATATTTCCAGTGACACACAGGTGAGAACATTTTCTGGTTTAACATTACATTAACTTTCACATGTCTACCTCTATCCTGTTCCTCCATTTCAATCTCTATTTGTTAACTGAGTTGTACCCTTCCATTTCAGTTTCACAGGTGTGGTAACCTACGTGTTAACTGTTTGCATCCTTCATGGGCTTGTGATGTGTGACATAGGTATGTTAGCCTTACAATGGTACAGCCATTATGACACTGTCATTGATAATACAAAGTACCAAATCATAGACTGACTCCAGATTGTTTTGTGTTTCAAAGGTGTTTATTTAAGTGCTCAAAAAATGAAGGGGGGTTGTAAAATGGTGATGGGGGATGGTGGAGGAATGTCCATGGCAGAGTCCAGTCTATTAGTCTCACAGGTGCCCATCTGGGCATAGGAGGTGGAGCTGGGGCAATTTGAATATGGACAGGGTAACAAAGTGGGACAGTGGGAGGACAATCAGGGTGGTCTTATTTCCTGGCGGGGGTCTTGCCATCTTGCTCTGTCCTGTTCCTGGATCTCAGGGACCGCTTGCGTGGTGGTTGTCCGTCTGCAGGGGATGGGGTGCTGGTGTGGTGGTCCTGTGGCGGGGCGTCCTGTCCACTATCGCCGGCGGAGGTGGTGGGCAGTTCTTCGT
Source organism: Pleurodeles waltl (assembly GCF_031143425.1). NCBI lineage: Eukaryota > Metazoa > Chordata > Amphibia > Caudata > Salamandridae > Pleurodeles > Pleurodeles waltl. The sequence goes on along the minus strand of NC_090441.1, from coordinate 148,391,720 downwards.
CGTGGCTAGGGTCAGGGGTCCCTTGGAGTGCCACGGTGTCCCTCAAGGTCTGCTGTATGTCCTTCTGCACCCCTACGATGGTGTCCAGGGCGGAGCCGATGGTCCTGAGCTCCTCCCTGAACCCCAAATACTGCTCCTCCTGCAGGCGCAGGGTCTCCTGCAACTTGTCCAGGACCGTCGCCATCGTCTCCTGGGAGTGGTGGTATGCTCCCATGATGGAGGAGAGGGCCTCGTGGAGAGTTGGTTCCCTTGGCCTGTCCTCCCTCTGTCACAAAGCAGCCCTCCCAGTTCCCCTACGTTCCTGTGTCTCCGTCCCCTAGACCGTGTGCCCACTATCACTGCCCCCAGGTCCCTGTTGTTGTTGGGGTGGTGAGTTACCCTGGGTGCCCTGTAGTGGTGGACACACCGCTGATTGACCTGTCCTGGGTAGGGAGGTTTGGGCCCGCTGGGTGGGTGCTGTGCTGGTGTTACCAGAGGGTGGAAGGTCAGTGTTGGGCTGTGCCTGTGCAAGGGGAACCGACTGTCCTGAGGCCCACGATGGCCCGGGCTGGTCATCAAGATCCAGTAGGGCAGAGCTGCTCTCGTCACTGTGGGCCTCTTCTGTGGGTGGAGTGGTGTTGTCTGGACCCTCTGGTGTGGTGACGGTCTTTCGGGTTCCTGCAGGGGCATAAGAGCATGATTATTGCATGTGTGTGTGTAATGGTGTGCAATGGGTGGGTGTGCGTGAACCCCAGTGCAAGCATTCCTGTGTGGGGGCTTGTGTGATGATGGTTGGGGGGGTGTTCTGGGTATGTGCAGTGAGCATGCTTTAGTGAGGGGTGACCATGCTTAGTTGTGTCATGCAGGGCTTGGTGTTGGGATGGGTGGTTTGTGTTATGGGTACATTAGTGAGGAGTTGGAGTGATAGGGGAGGGGGCGAGGGTGGGGGTGTGTGATAGCATGCAGGTAGGGTGGGGGATATGATAGTTAAGATTTGACTTACCAGTGTCCCATCCTCCACCGACTCCTCCGAGGCCCTCAGGATGCAAGATGGTCAAGACTTGCTCCTCCCATGTTGTTAGTTGTGGGGGAGGAGGTGGGGGTCCGCCGCCAGTCCGCTGCACCCCGATGTTGTGCCTGGAGACTGTGGAACGCACCTTCCCCCGTAGGTCGTTCCACCTCTTCCTGATGTCCTCCCTATTTCTTGGGTGCTGTCCCACGGCGTTCACCCTGTCCACTATTTTGCACCATAACTCCATCTTCCTGGCTATTGATGTGTGCTGTACCTGTGAGCCAAATAGCTGTGGCTCTACCCGGACGATTTCCTCCACCATGACCCTGAGCTCCTCCTCGGAGAAGCGCGGGTGTCTTTGGCGTGCCATGGGGTGGTGTGGGTGAGGTGGTGTATGTGGTGATGAGTGTGGTGAGTGTAGTGGTGTGTGGTGTTTTGTGCGTGGATGTTGTGTGGGTGATGGTGTTGTGTGCCTCTGTGTGATGGGGTTGTCAATTGCTGTGCTGACTCTCTGGCCTTCTTTCAAAATTTCTGGTCGTAGGGGTTTGTGGGTGATGTGGGTGTGTATTTTATATTGTGTTGGGTGTGTGGGAGTGGTGTTTGTATGTGTATCAGGTGTGTGTATTTGGAATTGTCGAATGTGGCGGTGTTTTGTAGATGTGTGTGTATTTTGAGCGCAGCAGTGTGTACCGCCAATGGAATACCGCGGTTGACTGACCGCCGCGTGGATTCGTGGGTCGTGATAGCATGGCCATGTTTCTGTTGGCGTGGAGGTGGAGGATTTGTTTCCGCATGTTTATCACTGACCTTTGGTGTGGTGGTGTTGTGTGGGTGTCTGAATTTCGGCGGATTCCGAGATGTGTGTCATAATAGCTGTGGCGGTCTACCGCGGCCGCGGCGGTGTATTGGCGGTCTTCTGCACGGAGGTAAGCACCTTTTACCGCCAATGTTGTAATGACCCCCATAATGTTTACCATTACAAACAGTATACAATGCCATGACAACACCGATGCATTTACACCCACATATCCACATAGTCAAAATATACCCTTGTCTTGGGGGACACCAGCTCTACCCAGAAAGTCAGATACTGCAAACAACAGCAAATGTATCAGCAAGCAGACTGAAACACTCACAACTGTAAGCAGACAACACAAGTTACTCAGTAACAACATAAAGGTAAAAAAGGAATTGCAGTACAAATGTGTACCCAACCAAACAGCAGTTTGGGTTTATTGATTCGAAAATTCAAAATGTCCAAAGCCATTGGTCAGTCCATACTCAATGGGCAATGCACATGTTTATGTTATGTTAAAATGCTTATATAGCGCATGGCTACCCTAAGGCCTCCCAGCGCTATAGGACAAATCTCTATAACTATGAATGAAGAGCAGAGGATTCTAAAACAACCAAGTTTTGAGTGCCTTCCGCAAATTAAGTTCATGACTAGTTAGCCGAAGGCTACATGGGAGGGAATTCCCCAATTTAGCTCCGTGATAAGCCATCGTGGAACCTCCCCATCTGGATTTTTTTAACTCCGGGTATAATGGCCAGCGCTGCTGATCCAGACCTAAGATCTCTAATGGGTGTATAGAAAGATTGGAGGGTATTTAGAAAGGGAGGACCTCTATTATGTAGTGACCTATGGATACAGCATAGGGTTTTAAACACTATGCGCTGTTCCACTGGGAGCCAATGAAGTGAGGGAAGGGCGTTTTTAACCGAGGCATGCCTAGGTTTTTCTAAAAGAAGGTGGGCCACGGCATTTTGAACCACTTGTAATTTATTTTTAACATATTTGGGGGTACAAAGAAATAATCCATTACCATAATCCAGTCGAGAAATGATGAGAGCCTCGTTGATGAGTCTTTTTGCCAGAAACGGGAGTATTACAAAGACCTTCCTCAAAAGTCTTATTAGGCAGAAGCAAGTAGAAGATATTTTTTTCGCATGATGTTCCAGAGTAAGTTGGAGATGTAGTTACACTCCTAGATTTTTTCTATAATTCTTATGAGAAGGAAGCTCCCCCAGGGAATTGGGCAGCATGGGAATCCTGCCCAGAGGGGGGCAATGTCCCAATATCATTACTTCAGTTTTGTCTCCATTTAACTGGAGCCTGCTTTCATTCATCCAGCTTGGCTCCGCCTGTAAACTAAGAGATAATGAGAGTCCATCAGGGCCTGAGTTACTGGAAAAGGAAACAGCTAGCTGGGTATCATCGGCGTAGGAAACCAATGAAAGTCCAAATGGTTCCACTATCTTGGCCAGGGGGCATGTAAATATTGAATAACGTAGAGCTAAGGGAAGAGCCCTGTGGTACACCACAGGTACATTTAAACCTGCTGGAAAGATTGGAATGGTCAAGAACTCAAAATTATCTGCCCTTCAGGAATGAAGAGAGCCAGCTTAATGCTCCTCCCTCAATTCCAATCTCCTTCATCCTCTTACACTGCAAATAATGATCTACTGTGTCAAAGGCAGCACTCTAAAGGTCAAGGAGTACAATCGCCATCATGTTTCCCTGATCCATACGCTTCCTGGCCTCTTCCATAATGGCGCTCAAGGTGGATTTCGTGCTGTGTAGAGGTCTAAAACCCATCTGGGTAGGATGAAGGATATTGTTGTCCTGGAGAAATGTTGAGAGTTGAGCATTGATGTGTTTGTCTAATATTTTGGAAGGAAATGGCATTAATGATATAGGTCTATAATTTTTAAGCATTGTTGCATCCTGGTTGTTTTTTTCAGCAAATGTTTGATTATAGCATGTTTCCACTGATTGGGAACAGTGCTTTTGGATAGTGAGGAATCTAACAGCTCAGTTAGAAGAGGGACGATGACTGGAGCTCCTAGGGCCAGTATCGAAGGAGGAGCAGGGTCCAACGGGGATCCTGATTTAAGAGACGAAAGGAGGGAAGCAACCTGATCGTGTGCGAGAGGGGAAAATTGTGAAATTTCACATCACTGTGCCCAAACTTGAATTCTAACTTCTAAGGGAACCTCCACAGAAAGGTGCATCAAGTTGGCAGGCAGACACCTCAGGGATCATCATTTGGGGGATATCAGATTTTGGAGGGGGTTGGTCTTGGGTTTGAGAGAGGTGGTCTGCTTTTTGGGAGGGGTGGGCTTCTTCTTGGGGAGGAGAGGTGTGGATGCTTGCGGGGCAGCGGAGGCCTTAGAGGTGGAAGGAAGGGACTAGGAGGTAGGTGGGTACCTGTTAGGCTTTAGACAGAGAAAAGGAACAGGGGAAAGGTTAAGGTCAAACAAAAAACTTTCTTAGGGACACGGATACGGGCAGCAGATGGGGTTGGGGATTTGGAGGTCAAGGGAGTGGTTGGCTGCTGTGTTTGTGTGGATGTCGTGGGTGCAGGCTTCTGGGAGGTATGCTTGTGTTTGGTAGGTGTCTGTTGGGTAGGTGAGTGAGTGCGTTTGTGTGCCTTGGGGGTCTGGGAGGTGCTGGGGGATAGAGTAGTGAATGTATGTGTGTCTGTTGGGGTGGTGACTACAGGTATGCTGAATATGGTGGATATCTGTGTGTCTGTCCAGGTGGTGTCTGCAGGTATGGTGCTTGTGGTGGATGTCTGGGTATCTGTTGGTATGGTGTCTGCAGATATGCTGGGTGTGGTGGGTGTGCCATTGACTATTGTGGTGGTGCACGTGGGTATGCTAGATGTTGTGTATGTAATGCTGGGAGTGGTGGGGGTGTTTGGGGAAGTGGTGACTGTTGTGTCTGTGTGTGTCTTTTGTTTGCTTCCATGCGGGTATGTTTTGTGGTGCTTGTGTCTGTGTGTGCCGCTCTTTTGTGTTGAGGAGGACACATGTGGATTGGTCTGTGTGCTTTGGGTAGGTAGAGGAAGGGGGGCTTTGAATTGGGAATAGGGAGCTGGAGGGGGGACGAAAGGGCGAGGGTGACTGGCTGCCATGAGTTAGGAGGCCAGAGCCTGAAAAGATCTCTATAGGCCAGCCATTGCACCATGAATTCCTTCCAGGAATGCATTTGTTTGGTGGAGTTGAGTTGCCAATATCTGGATGTATTCAAAATGACTGACTAACCCACAGAGATACTTCTCAGGAGGTCAATAGCCTCCTCACTGAGGGCAACACAAAAGGATATTGAACAGAGTGTTGAAACACACATCCCCAGTCACAGATCTAGGTTTAATCCATCGTCTGGACAGCCCTGGCAGTTCAGGTTGGACTGTTCCCAAGGGGAACAGGGTCAAGACTGATTTGCATATGGCTGGGTCTAAACTGGAATGGCATGCCAAGCAAAAAAACTGATGGATTAATACCCAGATCTGTGACTGGGGGTGAATGTTTTATTTGCTCTACATTCCGTCCATCAACTGTTGTTTTTGCATTTGTCTCCCTAAGTGGGAAGGGTATGCCCAGATGTGGGTCCCGTGCCTGCTATGCCACAAGATTCAAGCTAGCCTGGCTGATAAAGGGTGATACCCTGAAACCGGTCCCGGATGCTTTTTTCTGGTCCAGAGAGAGCCTGGCCTGGCAGTTCAGACTGGACTGTTCCCCAGGGGATCAGGGTCAAGACTGTTTTGCATATGGATGATCCAAACTGGAATGGCATGGCAAGTAAAATAACTGATGGATTAGGCCCAGATTTGTTACTGGGGGTGAATGGTTGATTTGCTCTGCATTCGGTCCATCATCTGTTGTTTTTGCATTTGTTTTCCTAAGTGGGAAGTGTATGCCCAGAAATGGTTCCTGTGCTTTTTATGCCACCAGATTCAAGCTAGCCTGGCTGGTGAAGGGTGATATACTGAAAGCGGTCCCAGGATGCTTTTTTCTGGTTCAGGGAGGACCTGGCCTGGCAGTTCGGGCTGGGCTGTTCCCAAGGGGAACAGTGTCAAGACTAATTTGCATATGGCTGGGTCCAAACTGGAATGCGTGGCAAGCAAAGAAACTGATGGATTAAGCCCAGATCTGTGACAGGGGTGAATGTTTGATTTGCTCTGCATGCCTTCCATCAACTGAGGGCAGCGGAGATAACAGGGGCTGAGGCAAAGGTGCCTGTGGCAAAGAAGAGACCCACCCTTTTGGGTAAGCGGGCATGGCTAACCGGGTGGGGAGCAACACAGAGGGCGGTGTTAGAAGGGGGAAGCGGGCAAAGGTGGTACAGGGGGATTCCCAGATGGTCCGCCACCACTAGGCAGTATCCACTGGAGGAAGAATCTGATGATGAAGAAGATGTTCTGGTCTCCAAAGTGGCCCTCCCTCGCCCTCCAGGCCACTGGGTCCTTCTGTGTCAGTGGTGTCTTGATCTGAGGTCCCATTGCCAGATGCTTCCCCACTCGGCTGTGCCCCGTCTCCTTCACTTGCCGGTACAAAGACAAATAGGGTAATCACATGTCCATGATCACACTTGAACAAAAGCTCAGATTAGCAAACATTACCATGATATCAAGTAGGCCCCAGCAAAGCAACAAACAGCACCTAAGTGGCCAATTCATGTGTCATGCCATATGCATGCATGCCACCTGAACTGTCAACACTTTCCTACAGGAAAATCAAGATCTCAGACAAGTACAATAGCATGGCTGAAGTTGTGCAATCACAATAACCACTCAACAAGTAGGAGACCCCATTCTCCTCAAAGCTTTGTCCCATGGAGCAGGCCTCAGTTGCCAATGCCAAATGCATCCCCACAGATCGCATACAAGGTCATGCACAGATCTATTTGTTACATACATAATGACCCAACAATAAGAAATGATGCTCCAAAATCCTGCCATGTTAATGACACAAGTACAATAGCCTGGAGAAGGTGACATGAAAATGCTCATGTCACAATGGAAGCAGTTCCACTATAGACACTTCACCAAGTGATATTTTCCCAATAGACTCATGGAGGTACTGTTATTGTTGCTCAGATAGGCCACACATGTGGGATGGAAATGGACACTGTAGATATCATGTGCAATATGTCAGGGAGAGATGCCCCAAAAATCTACAGTACAATGAACCTGCAAGCCCCACAGTAATCATCAATAATGTCTGGCACACCTTACAATTACACTCTGAGTGCTTCAGTAGATGCCAGTAGTCCCTTGGATGTTGGGGCGACCCAGAAAATTACAAGTACTTGTAGAAGGCCCTCAACATGTTGCCCAATTGGAAGCTACATCATTGTCTCCATTAAGGTCATGCAGACCCAGATGTCTTTCTGTGGATGAATGCTTGTACCCTAATGCATGTCATTTCAACATAACTTTAAGTCATTCCATGATGCACGCCAACAGGCAGGCCACAAACTTTACCCACTACACATGTGCAGTGCACTTTTCCACATGATGTCACATCAAGGGCATAGATTTTCACATTGTGGCTCAAAATCCTAGGCCTACCTGTAATGTCCCTCATTTCTATTGCAATTGTACATGCCAAATGACATGCTATGACGCGTGAGGGAATGTGTCTGCCAATAAATAATGGTGACACACTGCTGTCTGTGGCACAACAGAAATGTATCCCCATTGCAAATGTGTCATTCCACACACGGTGTGCCATGCACATATATGTGAGGGAATGCAGACATCATCCCATCAACATAGGTAGTCCATGCATGAAACAGCAGATTACCAATGTTTCTCAATTGAGAAAGGGACACATGCTGATATGAAGGTACAAGGAATGTTGGAAACAGTGATGGCACATAAATCATGTCAGAGGAAATTCCCCACTTACCAAGGGACAATATTGATCTATAGCTGCCCAGAAGAACAATGTAAGCTCTGTCACATGTATGTTGGCCATCTTCACATTATCGACTATAGTGAGGTACCAGCACCCATCATACGCTGAAGACAACAAGCCTCTGGGTGGCAGATGTCTACATACTCATTTACCCAGACACGTGGCTGAGGACAGTGAACCATCACTTACTTACCTTTAACCTGTAACATTGAGGAGTAGTGGTCTGTTGCATAGAATTTATACACACTACAACAACAAACAGTAGTTGATTGATCAATCTACCCAGCCATATGTCATCCCTGGAGAGCAGGTGGTTTGTGGAGTCCCCCCCAATGTGTCCTAGGTACCTGGGCCAATAGGCAAGGCACATCAGTATGAACCACATGACATGTCTAAACAAACAGTCACTCATCTACTGTGTGACACATGGATCATCCCTAATTGTCAGGGGGAGATGTCACAAGCAGGAATATGCCCTATACTCACCCCCTTGTGGCTACTGTGTTGCCCTCAAATGCCCATAAAGCTCCGGGGGGGTCATGGTCCGACAAGCACCCCACCCATGTTGGAAGGACATCCCCAGCTGGATCTCATCGATCTTGCAGGCCCAGCATCTCAGATCCTCCCACCTTTTCCTGCAGTGAGTGCTCCGGCAGCTGTGCACTCCCAGGGTCTGCACCTTTTGGGAGATAGCTCTCCATAATCACTTCTTTTGATGGGGCGTTGAGCTGCATGGATGCAAAAGACAAATCAAGAGATCATGATGGCACATATTTTCACAAAATGGTTGAGTCACATACATGTCAGTAACATCAAGCTAAGACTTTCCTATTTGTCAGTAGCCCCCAAGTGTGACACACAAAAGCCAATAAGTACACTGGCATGAATGCAGACATAAATCTTTCAATCTGCAAATTAACCCACTACCCCCCTCATGACCTACAATGATTAGGCAAGCTAACTGACATCATGTAGCCCATGCTCTAGCAACCTGTACTGTGATGTGAGCCAAAATGCAACTCATCACACATATGTGGCTTCTGAAGGGTAAACTCCTTAGGCATGAATGGACCAACAAATTCAAACTCTGTGAGAGTGACTCACTGCATACAGTCCTCAGAGGCAACTGCCAGAGTACAAACTCAAACATTACATATGAGTAACAATGAAGGGACATATATGATGGTAATAAAAGTGTCTTTCCTGTCCATGTGTGGACCTGCACAATAACAAATGCAGGCTCATACCACTTTAGGGGGTGGGGTTATGTGCCATTCACCTGTACCACAGAAAACTCCTTTGGACATATGTGTCCCTCCTAGAGAGATGGCATCCAACAAACAAAGACATAGGTGGTCATTACAACCCTGGCGGACAGTGTTAAAGCAGCGGTAAGACCCCCAACAGGCTGGCGGTAAAAAAATTGCAATTACGACTGTGGCGGAAACCGGCAACAAAGACAGCCACTTTAACACTCAGACCGCCACGGCGGTACAAACAAACAGCTTGGTGGTCACTGCCAACAGACAGGCGGGAGACAATGTACCGCCCACACTATTATGACAGGCCAATACGCCACCTTTTCCAGGGATAAAAACATGGCGGAAACAGTAATTCCGAAGGGAAAACGCTCACCTCTACACACCCCACAAGGAACGAGGACACCATGGAACCGGAACTCCAAATTCTACCTGCGATAGTCTTCCTGCTCCTCTACCAGGAGCATGAACGCCGGCGGCGAAGACCACAGTGAGTACTGCACCTATGACACAGGGGAGGGGGAGGCAAAAAACAGGGACACACACACGCAACACCCTCAACCCCACCCTCACCCACTACAACGCACACACTAATACATGTTGATACATTACAGTTACACCCCTTAAGCCCCCCGGAAGAATTCAAAGACAAAAGGAAATGATTGTAAGGATTGTAATCTATTAAAATACAGTACTCCAAAATATATACACTATAAACAAATATATACACCAATAATACAAGTCCAGGTATTGCACCATTTATAGTCCGTGGACCACTGGGCCCAAAATGCATTGGCAAGGCCCACACTCGATACCCGATCAAAACAGAGAGAACACTGCAGGGGCATCAGATAGAAATACAATAGGCACCTCAGGGGGAAGGGAAGGGGGGGCACCTCAGCCGGATTAGTGCATGATGCCAGATCCACGAGGGGGCTCAATGCCCACTGATGTATCCTGGGGAGTGCAAAGCCACAGTCTCTCAAGTCTCTACAGTGGGTGGTTTGCCCACTGTTCAATCCTGTGGAGTGCAAAGCCACAGTCTCACAAGTCTCTACAGTGGGTGGTTTGCCCACTGTTCAATCCTGGGGAGTGCAAAGCCACAGTCTCACAAGTCTCTACAGTGGGTGGTTTGCCCACTGTTCAATCCTGGGGAGTGCAAAGCCACAGTCTCTCAAGTCGATAACAGTGGGTGGGTTGCCAACTGTTCAATCCTGGGGAGTGCAAAGCCACAGTCTCTCAAGTCTCTACAGTGGGTGGTTTGCCCACTGTTCAATCCTGGAAGGTGCAAAGCCACAGTCTCACAAGTCTCTACAGTGGGTGGGTTGCCCACTGTTCAATCCTGGGGAGTGCAAAGCCACAGTCTCTCAAGTGGATAACAGTCTCCACTGGTTCTGGAGGGGGCCTGGTGCCCAGAGTGCTTCATCCTGTGAAGGACAGAGGTAGTGGATGGATGTCTCCACTGGTTCTGGAGGGGACTGGTGCCCAGAGTGCTTTATCCTGTGAAGGACAGAGGTAGTGGATGGATCTCTCCACTGGTCCTGGAGGGGGACTGGTGCCCAGTGTGCATCACTCACCCTCTGACGGACCCAGTTGCGTCAGTGCCCCTGCCGCTCATGGGCTAGCGGTGCTTGAGTTGGCAGTGCTCTGTTCAGCAGTGCTTGAGTTGGCGGTGCCCTGTTCAGCTGTGCTTGAGTTGACAGTGCCCTGTTCAGCGGTTCTTGAGTTGCCGGTGCCCTGTTCAGCGGTGTTTGTGGTGGCGGTCCTTCATGGCCCAGCGGTGCTTGTGCTGGCGGTGCTCTGTTCAGCGGTGCTTGAGTTGGCGGTGCCCTGTTCAGCGGTGCTTGAGCTGGCGGTCCTTCATGCCCCAGCGGTGCTTGTGCTGGCAGTCCTTCATGGTCCAGAGCTGCTTGTGCTGGCGGTGCACTGTTCAGCGGTGCTTGAGTTGGCGGTGCCCTGTTCAGCGGTGCTTGTGCTGGCGGTTCTTCATGGCCCAGCGGTGCTTGTGCTGGCGGTCCTTCATGGCCAAGCGGGGCTTGTGCTGGCGGTCCATCATGGCCCAGCAGGGCTTGTGCTGGCGGTCCTTCACGGATCAGCTGGGCTGGGGCTGGCGGTGCCCTCCTGGGCAGCTGGGCTGGGGCTGGCAGTGGCTTCTTGGGCAGCTGGGCTGGGGGTGGCGGTGCCCTCCTGGGCAGCTGGGCTGGGGCTGGCGGTGGCCTCCTGGGCAGCTGGGCTGGGGCTGGCGGTGGCCTCCTGGACAGCGGGTATGATGGCAGTCTTCTCCGCTGTGCAGCTCTTCCCAGACTTTCCAGGTTTCTCGTGGCCCTTCCCCACCGTGGGAGGTGTCACAGCTGACTCCACACTCCCACCGGGACCCCTGGGAGCGGCTTTGGTGGCTGGAGTCTTCCCCCTCTCCCGCCGGGCACTGGCCAACTTCTGATTCTTCACAGGTGGGGACTGGCTGTGCTGTGCCTCCGTGCCACACTGGCTGTCCTGGTGGCCGGTGCACTCCACATACCGGTGACTACAGGCACCACTGGTCCCGGAGATGTTGTGGCTGAGGTGCTACTCCGGGACCTATGAGATGGACGGGGTGGGGGAGGTGTGGGAAAAAGGTTAAGGCTGGACATGAAGGGCCATATTTATACTTTTTGACGCAAAACTGCGCTAACGCAGTTTTGCGCCAAAAAAATTAGCGCCGGCTAACGCCATTCTGAAGCGCCATGCGGGCGCCGTATTTATTGAATGGCGTTAGCCGACCGGCGCTGCCTGGTGTGCGTGAAAAAAAACGACGTACACCAGGCAGCGCCGGCGTAGGGAAAAATGGCGTTTGGGCGTCCAAAAATGGGGCAAGTCAGGCTGAGGCAAAAAAATCGTCTTAACCCGATTTGCGCCATTTTTTTGGGGCGCCCAGACGCCATTAACATGACTCCTGTCTTAGCAAAGACAGGAGTCATGCCCCTTGCCCAATGGCCATGCCCAGGTGACTTATGTCCCCTGGGCATGGTCATTGGGCATAGTGGCATGTAGGGGGGCACAAATCAGGCCCCCCATGCCACAAAAACAAATAAAAAAAATACTTACCACAACTTACCTTTTCTTCCCTGGGATGGGTCCCTCCATCCTTGGGTGTCCTCCTGGGGTGGGCAAGGGCAGGGGGTGTACCTGGGGGCAGGGGAGGGCACCTCTGGGCTCATTCTGAGCCCACAGGTCCCTTAACGCCTGCCCTGACCCAGGCGTTAAAAAGAGGCGCAAATGTGGGTTTTTTTGCCCCGCCCACTCCCGGGCGTCATTTTAGCCCGGGAGTATAAATACCACGCACATGCCTGGGAGTCATTTTTTAAGACGGGAACGCCTACCTTGCATCTCATTAACTCAAGGAAGGTGTTCACGCCAAAAAATGATGCTAACTCCATGAACTTTGGCGCTAGACGCGTCTAACGCCAAAGTATAAATATGGAGTTAGTTTTGCGTCGAATTTGCGTAAAAAAAAACGACGCAAATTCGGCGCAAACGGAGTATAAATATGCCCCGAAATATTTCTTGGACACACTGGGACGGGTAGCTGGAGGGGGTTTGGGAGTGGAGGAAGAGGTGGTGGTGGTAGGAGGTGTACGTTTGGTGACTTTGGGTGCAGGCGCATTCGCTGGAGGCTGTCGTGAGGTGGATAGCTGTTGGGTGGGTGTGTGGCTGCGTTTGTGTATCTTGGGAGGGGGCGTCACAGACACACTGGGAGAGGACACAGGGGACGTGTGAATGGTAGTGGGGGTGGTGACTGCACGTGAGCGGGGTGTGCTTGTGGGTGTGCTGGTGAGGGACGTAGTGGCTGTAGAGGTAGTGCATGCAGGTGTGAGTGTAGACAAGACTGGGAGGGAGGAGGGAGACAACGAGGAGGGGGACACAGTGGAGGCAGTGGATGTTGGTGTGTCTGCATGTGTGTGTTGCTAGCGTGAGTGCCTGTGTGATGTGTGGTGCTTATGTTTGCCTCAGCTTCCCTTGTGTGGTGAGGTGTGTGCAGGCTGGTCTGATGGTGTGCTTGGGATAGGCAGAGGTACAGGGGATTGGGTCTGGGTGGAGGAAGTTGGAGGGGGGAGGTTAGAGACGGTGACAATGGCTGCCATCAGTGCTGAGCCCAGAGTTTGAAAAGCTTGGTGAAGGGCCGCCTGACCAGAATGAATGCCCTCCAGGAATGTATTAGTTTGTTGCAACTGCCTTTCTGCACCCTGGATGGCATTCAAAATGGTAGACTGCCCAACAGTGAGGGACCTGAGGAGGTCAATGGCCTCCTCACTGAGGGCAGCAAGGGTGACTGGGGCAGGGCCTGAGGTGCCTGGGGCGAAGGTGATGCCCACCCTCCTGGGTGAGCGGGCACAGGGCGAAGGCAGAGAGGCTGCTGGGAGGGCGGTGCTGGTGGGGGGGTGGCGGCTGTACCTGTAGATGCGGGGGGCACAGATGTTGCCGCCACCACAAGGGAGCTCCCATCAGAGGACGGGTCCGTGTCGCTGGTGTCAGCTCCTGTCCCCGCCGTGAAGCTCCCCTCGCCCTCCGTTCCACTGGTGAATTCCGAGTCCGTAGTCTCACCCTCCAGGGCCATGTGGGATGCAGCTCCCTCGTGTTCCGGTGCCACTGCTCCTCCGCCTGATGATGCTAATGCACACAAGAATAGAGAGACCACAAAAAAGGAGGGGGGCGACAGAAGAAAGAAATGTTGAGTGCATGGATTACCGCTACAGTTGGCGGACAAGACAGACACAGAAGCCCCCTGCACTACGCCACGCTCTTGGGCTCCACTGTTCAATTCCTGGGAAATGGCCTACAAGCCTATGGACGACATCTGCACACATAGATGACACAGGGGCATGAATAGCTGTACTTGGCAGTCTACAGAGGTGGGCTGGGGTGCCACATGGTCTGCCTTACGGAGGGGCCTTGCCTACGGAACTCACCCTGGCCTAGGGAAACCCACAGCCCTCCTCCCCCACCCAGACAACTCCACTCCCCTCAAGTGAAGGTGCTGTCAGTGATCCATTTGCTTGCAAGTGGGTCTTTTCAAACAACTGTGGCCATGGCATCAGGGATGTCCCAGCCTATGTTTTCCAACGTATTGTCCAGAGTGTTGTCTGCCCTTCTGAAACACATGCAGAGCTACATCGTTTTCCCTCAGGTGGAGGATTTGCCTACAGTGAAAGGTGATTTCTATGCTCAGGGACATATCCCCAACATCATAGGTGCCATTGCTGGGACCCATGTGGCTTTGCCCCCCCCCCACAGGAGTGAACAGGTGTATAGAAACCGGAAGAGTTATTATTCTATGGATGTATAGATGGTATGTTTGGCAGACCAGTACACCTCCCATGTGAATGCCATGTTCCCTGGCTCAGTGCATGACGCCTACATCCTGCGGAATAGCAGCATCCCTTATGTGATGGGTCAACTCCAGAGGCACCGTGTGTGGCTATTAGGTGAGCACCTGGAAGCAAGTCAGTGGGAATGGTTGTCTGGGTCTGAGGTTATCCCTCCAGGTTCGTATGTGTCTAACAGTTGCCCCTCACCATTTGCAGGTGACTCTGGTTACCCCAACCTGTCATGGCTACTGACCCCAGGGAGGAATCCCAGGACCAGGGCAGAGGAACGCTACAATAAGGCCCATGGGCGAACTAGGAGGGTGATTGAGCGGACCTTCGCCCTCCTGAAGGCCAGGTTCAGGTGCCTCCATATGACAGGTGGATCCCTATTCTACTCAGCAAAGAAGGTGTGCCAGATCATCGTGGCCTGCTGTATGCTTCACAACTTGGCTTTGCTACGACAGGTGCCTTTTCTGAAGGAGGATGGTGCAGATGGCGGTGTTGTGGCAGCTGTGGAGCCTGTGAACAGTGATGAGCAGGAAGCAGAGGAAGAAGACATGCACAACAGGGACTCAGTGATCCAGCAATATTTCCAGTGAAACACAGGTAAGAATACAATCCTGCCTACTACATGTACTTTTACACTACTACCTCTCTCCTGTCTGTCGTTTTCACCCAGTGTATGGTCACTGAGTTGTCACTTTCCCTTACGGTTTCACAGATGTGGGTCCCACTGTGTGACATCTGCTTAAATTCCTCATGGACTAGAGCTGTGTGACATAGGTATGTTGACATTACTATTTCAAAACCATTTTGTCACTGTAATTGCTAATACACTATTTCGAAATCACAGAAAGACTCCAGATCATTTTGTGCTTTAGGTGTGTTTATTTAAATGCAAAATATTGGAGGGGGTAGTTAAATGGTGAGGGGTGATGGCGGCGAAGTGTCCATGGCAGAGTCCAGTCTATTAGTCTCACAGGTGCATTGCCCATGTGGGCATAGGAAGTGGAGCTGGGGCAGTTTAATTAAGGACAGGGTGACAAAGTGGGACAGTAGGATGACAATCAAGGTGGTCTCATTTCTTGTGGGGGGTCTTCGCATCGTTCTCTGTCTTGTTCAGGGACTGTTTGCGGGGTGGTTCTCCATCTGCAGGGGGTGGGGTGCTGGTGTGGTGGTCCTCTGGCGGGGCGTCCTGTCCACTGGTGCGGGCGGAGGTGGTGGGCAGTTCATCGTCCATGCTAGTGTCAGGGGCCCCTTGTAGTGCCACAGTGTCCCTCCTGGTGTAGAGTACGTCCTTCAGCACCCCTACGATGGTGCCCAGGGTGGAGCTGATGGTTCTGAGTTCCTCCCTGAAGCCCATATACTGTTCCTCCTGCATGCTCTGGGTCTCCTGAAACTTGGCCAGTACCGTTGCCATCATCTCCTGGGAGTGGTGGTATGCTCCCATGATGGAGGAGAGGGCCTTGTGGAGAGTGGGTTCCCTTGCCCTGTCTGCCCCCTGTCGCACAGCAGCCCTCCCAGTTCCCCTGTGTTCCTGGGCCTCCATCCCCTGGACTGTGTGCCCACTGCCACTGCCCCCAGGTCCCTGTTGTTGTTGGGGTGGTGGGTTATCCTGGGTTCCCTGTAGTGGTGGACACACAGCTGATTGACGTGTCCTGGGGACGGAGGTATGGGCCCGCTGGGTGGGTGCTTTGCCGGTGTTTCCAGAGAGGGGAAGGTCTGTGGTGGCCTGTGCTTGTGTGAGGGGAACCGACTGTCCAGAGGTCCCCGATGGTCCGGGCTGGTCATCTAGATCCAGTTGGACAGAGGTGCTGACATCACTGTGGACCTCTTCTGTTGGTGGTGTGGGCATGTGTGGACCCTCCTGTCCGGTGACGTTGGGTAGGGGTCCTGCAGGGGTATAAAAGGATGTTTGTTAAATCTGTGTGTGTAATGGTGTGCAAAGAGTGGGTGACCGTGTACCCCAGTGCTAGCATTCCTGTGTGGGAGCTTGTGTGATGGTGGTTTAGGGGGATGTATGGGTATGTGCAGTGGGCATGCTTTGGTGATGGGTGTCCATGCTTTGTAGTTGCATGCAGGGCTTGGTGTTGGGATGTGTGGTTTTTGATGTTGGGACATTTGTGAGGAGTTGGGGTGCTGGGGATGAGGGTGAGGGTGGGGGTATGTGCTGGCATGCAGGTAGGGTGGGGGATGTAATAGTTAAGATTTGACTTACCAGAGTCCATTCCTCCACCTACTCCTGCGAGGCCTTCAGGATGCAGAATCGCCAAGACCTGCTCCTCCAATGTTGTTGTGGGGGAGAAGGTGGGGGTCCGCCGCCAGTCCGCTGAACTGCCAGGTGGTGTCTTGAGACCACGGAACGCACCTTACCCCGTAAGTCGTTCCACCTTTTCCTGATGTCCTACCGATTTCTTGGGTGTTGTCCCACTGCGTTGACCTTGTCCACTATTCTTCGCCATAGCTCCATATTCCTTGCAATTGAGGTGTGCTGCACCTGTGCTCCGAATAGCTGTGGCTCTACCCGGACGATTTCCTCCACCATGACCCTGAGTTCCTCCTCCGAGAACCTGGGGTGTCTTTGCCGTGGTGTAGGTGATGTGTGGGGTGGAGTGTGTGGTGATACGTGTGGTGATCTGTAGTGGTGTGTTGTGTAAGGTGCGTGGAAGTTGTGTGGGTGATGGTGTTGTGTGCCTGTGGATACTGTTGTTCTTGCTGGTGGGGTCTCTCTCTGGCCTTCTTTCTGAACTTTTTGTCGTTGGGGTTTGTGGGTGATGTGGGTGTGTGTTTTATAATGTAATGGGTGTGTGGGAGTGGTGTGTGTGTGTGTCTCAGGTGTGTGTATTTTGAATTGTCCAATGTGGGGATGTTTTGTAAGAGTGTGTGTATTTTGAGCGTGGCGGTGTGTACCGCCAATGGAATACTGCGGATGAAAGACTGCCGCGTGGATTCGTGTGGCGTGATAGTATGTGCGTATTTCTGTTGCCGTGAGGGTGGAGGATTTGTTTTTGCCACTTTATCACTGACCTTTGGTGTGGCGGACTTGTGTGGGTGTCTGAATTTTGGCGGATTCAGAGATGTGGGTCATCATAGCTGTGGCGGAATTCCGCGGCGGTGTGTTGGCGGTCTTCTGCACGGCGGTAAGCAGCTTTTACCGCCAATGTTGTAATGACCGCCAATGTCTTGTACAGACCAAATTACTGAGTCACATATCATGGCCTCCCAGGAATCAACACACTGTCTGCCCTGTGGAACTGTCATTTGTGTAATAAGCCTTACAGGACGAATAGGATCTGTGGGAAGGTGACAAACGATCTCACATTGACAATGATGCTAAGTGCACATATGGCTTAGATTAATGACTTATCTCTGTACCTGTTAGACTTGGCATCATTTGGCATGGTCTCCCCTAACATTTTGCCTCTGCTTCCCAGGTTGTTTTCTGTGTGTTGGACTCTGTTTTGCTATTTTGTTTGTTCTGGATACTTTACCATTGCTGACCAGTGCTAAAGGGTAAGTGTTCCCTGTATAAATCATATGTGTACAATGGCTTATCCATGATTGGCGTTTCTGATTTACTAGACAGTGCCTAGAAAAGTCCACTAGAGGTGCTCAGGGCCTGTAAGTCAAATGCTACTAGTGGGCCTGCAGCACTGGTTGTGCCACCCACATTAGTATCCCTGTAAACATGGCTCAGACCTGCCACTGCAGTGTCTGTGAGTGCAGTTTTAAACTGCCAATTCGAATTGGCAAGTGTACCCACTTGCCAGGCCTAAACCTTCCCTTTTTATACATGTAAGGTACCCCTAAGGTAGGACATAGGTAGCCCCATGGGCAGGGTGCAGTGTATGTTAAAGGTGGGACATGTACTTATGTGTTTTACATGTCCTAACAGTGACATACTGCCAAATATGGGTTTCATCTCTCTCATAGGTTAACATGGGGGCTGCCTTTAAATATGATTAAAGTGTAGATTCCCTTTGGGAGCAGATAGACATGTGGATTGTGGTGTGTCTGAACTCACATTTTTAAAATACATCTTTTAGTGAAGTTGGTTTTTAGATTGTGTGTTTGAAAATGCCACTTTTAGAAAGTAGGCATTTTCTTGCTTAAACCATTCTGTGACTCTTCTTGTTTGTGGATTCCCTGTCTGGGTAAGTTTGACAGATGGGCTGTTTGTACATCTCCTCTAGTGACACAAAGGGAGCTGGGGTATAGACTGCATATCCTGATGGGCCATCTGGGCTGAGGGGAGGGGAGGAGTGGTCACTTATACCTGAAAGGGCTGTACCTGCCCTCACACAATGCAGTATCCATCCCCCTGGTATGTGTCTGGGGCCTGGCCTGGGCAAGGCAGGATCTTGAAAACAACAGAGAATTCTCTTTGAAGTAGGCCTATTTGAAAGCCAGAAAGGGATATAAGAAGAGCGCCCCAATCCCCTGAAAATCAGATTACTTCTGAAACCAAGAGGAACCTAATCTACTCAAAGGAATGAGGCATTCTGGGCAGAATTTACCACCAAAGTCTCAAATTTGACACTTAACAGGATCAGCTGGGGTACAGGGAGAGGGCACAGTTGCATAGCCACAGTAACTCTACCCCAGCATAGACTAAGACCCTTACTGGAAGATACATGTCACAGGCCATGGTCTCTGCAGAACCTACATAACCCTCTATTCCATCACTTCCATGCATGACAGTACATCATGTAGTCAATAGCAGTTTGGCATGTGGTGTGTGTGGCAACCTTAAGGACAGAGTGACTCATGATATTCCTTCCAAACAACAGTTTAGCAAGGGCAAATGTGTTCTGAAATCTGTGGCACCATAATTATTGCTCACATTACTTTCACCTTTCTCATATAACATGCATACTAAGCTCATGCTGTCATGAACATACATGTTGTCTGACATATAGAACAATCATGAGGAAAGAGATGTCAGTGGATGGCAGTAATGTCTCCTCACCTAGGTATGTACATGCAACACAGTAGGATTCAGGAACCCACAAATGTCACACAACACAATGTGACTGAACGTAGCATATGGCAATGGCCACCAATACCTGCACATCGTGCCTCCCATTGATGCCACACAGACTGTAACAACAGGCACATGAGTAGTCAAACTGGCAGCATTGGCCCCATTCTAGCCTGTGAGGAGGGAAAGGATGGTTAAGTACAGAGAAAATTGTGCACATGAAGTACACACCTGTTCCTCTGGTGAAGCATAGGGCTGTTCATACAGGGGTAGGACCTCAGTTACTAGCCTCTCCAGCTCCTCTGAAGAGAAAGTAGGGGTCCTATCACCTGCTGGACATGGCATGATAGCTCCCAGAGGTGGTACACCATTGTTCAGGTCGTGGAGGTCTTGGTAGCAACAGTGTCAGGGGTCAAGTGAATGAATCTACAGAACATGGCGGTCTCGTCCTCCATGTACACGGATGTCACCGTCAGCCGGCACAGCCTTTTGCCCAAAACCGCCATTGTCAGCAACGTTAGCCTATGACTGTGTCCACCATGGTTACAACCGCTTACCACCATGACGACTTCCGTCAGCAGTCGCGGGCAGTTCCTAATGTCCAGTGGAGTAGGTCAGGGAGCAGCCCTTTTGGCGGCCTGAAATTCTGTATTGGGCTTTATAATTTTGTCACACATCCAAAAATTTATTTTTGACCACATAGACATGCTTATCCTGGCTTGTCATGTAGGTACTACTACTCAAACACCATCGTAGTGTGTTTCAGGGCACAGATGGCATTTAACAGTGGGGCACAGTCCACCGCCACCGATGATCATTTTGGCAGTAGGGATATCAGGTCACATTTCAAGGGGCAATTGTATTGCAAATCTTTGAGTTTGGTCCATATACATGACCATGGGGGTCACATTATCCTCCTTCACTGTCTGAATGAGCAAACAATAGTGGACCAACGTCATCAGTTGGAGCCAGATTTGATGCCAGCTATTAGTTATCCAACTAGCATACCACCCATTGTACAAGTCATGTCAGTAGTGCACTTCCTGGCCACAGGGTCCTTCCAAAATACAGTGGCCCTAGCTGCTGACATGTCCCAACCTATGTTCATTCTGGTGCTGAAGGATGTCCTCTCAGCAATGTTGAAACATCTGGGCAGCTATACCCAGTTTTCCCAACATGAGGATTTAGCCCATGTGAAGGCTGACTTTTTGCTTTTTGCACGCATCCCACATGTGGTGGGGACCATGATGGCACACATGTTGGCTTGGTCCCACCGCAGGCCAATGAACAAGTATACCACAACAGAAAGAACTTCCATTCCATCACTGTGCAAATTGTATGTTTGGCGCTTCTCTACATTTCACAGGTCTGTGCCTGTTATCCAGGTTCAGCCCATGATTTCTTCATAATGCAGAAGAGCACCATACCCCAGCTGCTGTCACAACTGTACCCAGAGAGGGTCTGGCTAGTTGGTAAGTCACCTCTGTCCTGAATGAGTGTGTTCAATGTCTGGTGCTACAATAATGAAGTGAGTGTCTCATTGTTGCACATATGTTCTATGCCTTAACAGGAGACTCTGCATATCCAAACTGTCCTTG
The DNA here is from genome assembly GCF_031143425.1 of Pleurodeles waltl. Lineage (NCBI taxonomy): Eukaryota > Metazoa > Chordata > Amphibia > Caudata > Salamandridae > Pleurodeles > Pleurodeles waltl. The sequence continues at coordinate 148,370,838 of NC_090441.1, read as the reverse complement.
GTTGTTGATGACAATAAGAAATCCAACTACAGCAGGGGGAAGATTGCTTTATTGAGGCCCAAGGAAGAACAAGGTGGGTAGTGGAGCGGGCTTTTGGGCTCCTGAAGGCTGGATTCCGCTGTCTTGACTGGACTGGTGAAGCACTCCTCTACTCACCCAGAAAAGTGTGTAAGATCACTATGGCATGCTGCATGCTCCACAACATCGCTCTGTTGAGGAATATCCAGTGCATCCAAGAAGAGGTAGATCCTGCACTGCCACCTGGTGAGAATCCTGAAATGCCAAGTGAGCATGACAGTGGTGAAGAGGAAGAAGCTGACTTGCAGGATGATCTCATAAACAGCTACTTTTCATGAATGTAAGTATGTCATGTGATGTCATGGCTGTGACTGTACTATGTACAGTAGGCCTGAGGATGTGTGGAGTTGAGTTTTTTGGTAACAACTTGATGAGTTAGCCTTTGACATATACCCACCTTGATGATGCTGCTTTGGTTGCAACAGTCTCATTGCACTGTGATTCCATTTTCAGATGCTTGCTATGTGATTTGTGTAATAGGTATGTTTTCAAGTCCATACTTCTTATTTTGTCTTTGTACAGGTACCTTCACCATGACATTCTCATGCAGGCATTTCAGAGTTGTGACATTGGCAGGTATCTAAGTCTTTCCGACTTAGGAAGTGGACATGAATTGCCCCAGGTAATGTAGGTCACAGATTTGGGGTGTGTGAGACCTGCGCAAAGGCAACTTGAACAGTGTTTGGTGCACTATGTACTTGTTTAGTATGCTGTGTTGGGACAATTATATCATGTGTGTTATCATGTGGGCATGAAATCTGTAGTCATCAATTCCGAGCAAGGCATTCACCATTCACATTGGCTAAACACTCTTCCTGTAATACCTGTATGTGGCTGTAGATGTGTTTCATCATTGCAGGCCACAGTGCCTGTGCCACAACACTGACATATTTGTGTGTCATACCACCAGATGCATGATCATTGGATAATGATGGGCCTGAGGTCAGGGACTGTTGTACTGCCCTCTGTCTGTACCTTGGTTTATGTGATGGCAAATTACTCTGGTGTGGTATGTAATAAGGCTCAAGCTGGTGACACTATCCACTTTTCTGTTTGCCTGTTCTACAGAACAATGTTTGACAGGACCCTTCCTTCTGTGGTCTGTGGGGCTGTACTTTGATATGTGCACCTTGACTCAATATGAGTCAGCCATTCTTGACTATGACAGTCCATATATTTGATTATCCTATGTGCTGTACAGTGGAATAAAATGTTTGGTGTGACCAAACACCTGTTGCAATGTGTGTGTCCGTAGTAATCCTTAGCAGGCAAATGTACCCATAACATACCCCTCTTGCATTAGCATCTTGTATCTTCCTCATTTGCTTCACACGGTCTTACATCTCTACATAGCGAAATGTGGAACAGAAGCAAGCAGGCAATAGCTTTGTGATGGGTGGAAGTATTTTAAATTTGTGCAGAATATAAATTTGGGGCATGATGGAACAGAAACCTGAAGGGGTCAGTCATGGTGGTTTAATTAATTTGAGTTGATACCACACCATTGGAAGTAAAGTTAAAGCCCAGTGAACCCCTCCGATTGGAAATGGAAGGTGGTTTAAGATCATTTTGGAAGAGCTCACTTGCTGGCAGTGGTGCACGTCTTGCCTTCTGCACCTCATGGGTTCTTAGCTGGACGTCCCTGCTTGCAGCTGCTACAGAGGCATCCCTGCCCCAGCTGCTACATAGCCAGGGGTGTCTAGGGCAGGTTCTTCCCCTTACAGGGCCTCTCCTCCAGTGGCTGGCACCGATGTAGGGCCTGGTGTAGGTGTGACAAAGAAAGGGGTAGAGTGTGTCATGAGGTTATTTTAGTCTTGCCATATAAACTGAAAAGTAAAACAGTTTCACATAAGCGAGCCGATGGCTGCCATGAGCTCGAAGCACACAAAAAGAAAAAGAAGTTTGCTCAAAGTGAAACATATCGACAAAAGTGCAATTATCTAGGTATCCGGAAAAAGTGCAAATATCCATGTAACAGGGTCGATGTCATGCAAAGCGCTTTACTACTGCCTATGAAATAAAGAGAAAAAATAGTACAGAAACCATATGGGAAACATGGAGCCTTATACGTTTTTAGTAGTTGGCCAGTGCGCTCGAGGTGGGCTAAACACCGGAAAAGGCATGACATATGCATGCCTTCCACTAATGAAATCAAGCTAATTTTAAAAGGCAAGCCCACGAGCCAACCAAACTGATGGGCTTGACATGGGCATGGGTAAAGGCCCACGGAGAGATTACACCAGGGACGGAGCGCTTTGCACTCGACCCTAAAGATGGTGAATTTGACAGCATAGTTTTTTTACATTGATTGACTGAAAATCCAGAGTTTATATATGTGGGCTATTGAAACATTCTAATAATTTTAAGTTGTGTGCTAAGCATGACTATTCCTCCCCAAGAGGTCTTTAAAATATAATGGCAACACAGCAGGTTTTGCGATAAAATGTCCATAAAAAATCATTAAAGGACAATCTGTTGTTCAGACAGATAATAACATAATGTCATTATGCAGTTTCACATGGCTGATCATTTATCAAATGTATGTATGCATTTCATTTTCCATCCTTCCCATTCATGCAAATTCCAAGAAGCACTGAATGTTGTTGTGCCCCCACCTTGTAGCTTTGCCCCATCAGGAGCCGCCCCTGGCTGGCATATATTGTTAAAATACATCATACGACAAGCAGATCGCATGAGAGAGGCTTAAGCGGCAGTGAAAAGGGAGAGCAGTGCAGATTGGTATGATTAATAAGTGAGAGGAACATAATATTTTGTAAAATAATTAACATTTTTGGGGCTTTCAAAACACAGATGAGAGAGAGTGCGTGTGCTTTGTCAGTGTGTGCGTGCATAAAGCCCAGGTGAAACCCGACAGACAACTCACCATATCCAACTGAAAGCACCTGTATCCAACAATTAATCAGAATATACGTTTATTAGTGGAGATGTAACACCCCAAATACCCTGCCGAAGCTACGCCCCTGAGTGGGAGTGAGGATGAGTAAGTGAGAGAATGTAAGTTAGAGTGAGAGAGGTACCCTGCAATTTAGAACTGCAGAGAGACAGGAAGTGAACAAGTAAACGCAGCTGCCTTTTCCCAAACATCCTTCATGAAGCAGAAAGTCTAGAACATGCAGGACACATTTTTAGTGTTCTACCGAAAAAAAGGCAAAGAGTGAAACAAAGCAGCATCTACTACAATATCAAAGGGGCTGGTCCACCTAAAATTGATAGTATGCCTGTGTACATGGACAAAGAACAAGGAAATACTCAATAAAAATCCTGAAATGCTGGACTTGTTACAGGGTACAAAATATTACTTTATGAAAATGAAAGTGTGTCTTTGCCTGGGCACAGAATGGTTTAACATAAGAATGGATGCAGGAAAATGAAGGGCTTGGTGTCCCTACCACTTGAGATTGCTACAGTCACGTCTATGACTGGGTGGGATTAATGGACAGGGCAGGTCCATGTATTTTAAAGACTAATAGGACCCTCATGGGACAGAGTGGAAGAGTCCTGGTCCTCCAAAATATGTACTGGTGGGGCCAACTGCCACACCCAGGTACAATGTAACCACTGGGTTAAGGAGAGGGTACTGTATGGCCAGAAAGATAGGGTGGATGTAGTTGTAAAGGAAGGTATCATTTTAAGGTGTAGGTTAGCATAGGGTCAGTACAATTACTCTTGAATCTATCTTACTCAATGTAGTGGTAATTTCAGAAGTGGTAATCTCAACAGTGGCAATCACTGCAGTGGTAATCTCAGCGGTAGTAATCACAGTAGTGGTAATCTCAGCAGTGGTAATCCCTGCAGTGATAATTTTAACTGTGTTAATCTCAGCAGAGGTAAAACCTGCACTGGCAATCTCAGAGGTAGTAATCACAGTAGTGTTAACCTCAGCAGTGGTAACCCCTGCAGGGCTAATCTCAGAGGTAGTTTTACCAGTAGTGGTAATATCAGCAGTGATAATCTCAGAGTTAGTAATCACAGTAGTGGTAATCTCAGCAGTGGTAATCCCTGCAGTGGTACTCTCAGAGGTAGTAGTTACAGCAGTGGTAATTCAGCAGTGGTAAACCCTGCAGTGGTAATCTCAGAGGTAGTAATCACAGTAGAGGTAATCTCAACAGTGGTAATACCTGCAGGGGTCATCTCAGAGGTAGTAATCACAGCAGTAGTAATCTCAGCAGTAGTAATCTCTGCAGTGGTACTCTCAGAGGTAGTAATCACAATAGTGGTAATTTAGCAGTAGTAATCTCTGCAGTGGTACTCACAAAGTTAGAAATCACAGTAGTGGTAATTCAGCAGTGGTAAACCCTGTAGTGGTTATCTCAGAGATAGTAATAACGGTAGTGGCAATCCCAACAGTGGTAATCCCTGCAGTGGTAACTTCAGTGTTAGTAATCACAGTAGTGGTAATCACAGTAGAGGTAATCTCAGCAGTGGTAATCCATTCAGTGGTAATTTCAGAGGTAATAATCACAGTAGTCATTAGTGGTAATCTTAGTTGTAGTAATCACATCAGTGGTAATCTCAGCAGTAGTAATCCCTACAGTGCTAATCTCAGAGGTAGTAATCACAGTAGTGGTAATATCGGTGGTGGTAAAATCAGTGGTAGTAATAAAATCAGTGGTAATCCCTGCAGTGGTAATCTCAGAGGTAGTAATCACAGCAGTTGTAATCCCTGCAGTGGTAATCTCAGAGATAGTAATGACAGTAGTGGTAATCTCAGCAGTGGTAATCACAGCTGTGGTAATATCAAAGATGGGAATCTCAGCAAGGTAATCTTTGCACTGATAATCTCAGAGGTAGTAATCACCACAGTGGTAATCTCAGCAGTGGTAATCCCTGCAGTGGTACTCCCTGCAGTGGTACTCTCGGAGGTAGTAATCACAGTAGTGGTAATTAAGGAGTGGTAAGCCCTGCAGTGGTAATCACAGTAGTGATAATCTCAACAGTGGTAATCCCTGCAGTGATACTCTCAGTGGTGGTAATCACATTAGTGGTAATATCAGAGGTAACAATCACAGTAGTGGTAACATTAGTAGTGGTAATCTCAGTGGTAGTGATCACAGCAGTGGTAATCTCAGAGAAATTAATTACAGTAGTGGTAAACTCAGTAGTGGCAATCACTGCAGTGGTAATTTCAAAAGTGGTAATCTCGGCAGATGTAATGTATCCACTGGTAATCTCAGAGGTAGTAATCAGTGGTAAACTCTGCAGTGGTAATCCCTGCAGTGGTAATCACAGAGATAGTAATCACAGTAGTGGTAATCCCAGCAGTGGTAATCCCTACAGTGTTAATCTCAGAGGTAATATTCATAGTAGTGTTAATATCAGTAGTGGTAATCTCAGTGGTAGTAATGAGATCAGTGGTAATCTCAGCAGTTTCAATCCCTGCAGTGGTAATCTCAGAGGTAGCAATCCCAGTAGTGGTAATATCATTAGTGGTAATCCCTGCACTGGTAATCTCAGAGATAGTAATCGCAGGAGTGTTAATATCAACAGTAGTAATCCCTGCAGTGATAATCTCAGTGGTAGTAATCGCAATAGTGGTAATATCAACAGTGGTAATCCCTGCAGTGGTAATCTCAGTGATAGTTATCACAGTAGTGGTAATCACAGTAGTGGTCGCTCAGCAGTGGTAATCCCTACAGTGGTAATATCAGAGGTAGTTATCACAGTAGTGGTAATCACAGTAGTGGTAGCTCAGCAGTGGTAATCCCTACAGTGGTAATATCAGAGGTAGTAATCCCAGTAGTGGTAATATCAGTAGTGGTAATCTCAGTGGAAGCAGTCACATCAGTGGTAATCCCTGCAGTGGTAATCTCAGAGGTGGTAATCACAGTAGAAGTAATTTCAGCAGTGGCAATCCCTGCCGGGGTAATCTGAGAGGTAGTAATCACAGCAGTAGTAATCTCAGGAGTGGTAATTCCTGCAGTGGTACTCTCAGAAGTAGTCATCACAATAGTGGCAATTCAGCAGTGGTAATCCCTGCAGTGGTAATCTCAGAGATAGTAATCACAGTAGAGGTAATTTCAGCAGTGGTAGTCCCTGCATGGGTAATCTCAGAGATAGGAGTCACAGCAGTGGTGATCTCAGCAGTGGTACTCTCAGAGGTAGTAATCACAATAGCGGTAATTCTGCAGTAGTAATCCCTACAGAGGTAATCTCAGTTAGTAATCACCGTAGAGGTAATCTCATCAGTGGTAATCCCTGCATTGGTCATCTCTGAGGTAGTATTCATAGCACTGGTAATCCCTGCAGTGGTACTCTCAGAGGTAGTAATCACAGTAGCAGTCGTTCAGCCATGGTAATCACTGCAGTTTTAATCTCAGAGGTAGTAATCACAGTAGAGTTAATCTCAGCAGTGGCAATCCCTGCAGGGGTAATCTCAAAGGTAGTAATCCCAGCAGTGGTCATCCCTGCAGTGGTACTCTCAGATGTAGTAATCACACTAGTGGTAATTCGGCAGTGGTAATCCCTGCAGTGGTAATCTCAGAGATAGTAATCACAGTATTGGTAATCTCAGCAGTGGTAATCATTGCAGTGGTAATTTCAAAGGTGGTAATCTCACAGAGCTAATCTTTGCACTGGTAATCTCAGAGGTAGTAATCACAGTAGTGGTAACCTCAGGCGTGGTAATCCCGGAAGTGTTAATCTCAGAGGGGATTATTTCAAAGTAGTAGATTCAATGGAGCGGTATATGGGCTCCGTTGTATTTTAGGTGGTGACCTACAACCCTTGGTGATGGGTCCTCATTCTGATATGTTCATTGCATTTGCGTATGAATAACGCTCAAACATTTTCTGTTTATAATGCGCTTCCCTGAAGAACATGTTTTAAACCACTTCCTCCTCAGCAAGCAAAAGGACCTCTGAACTGAGTACAGAACAGCCCTTTCCTGAAGGGCACCATCCTCATCTAAAGGTAAACATCTTCATTCCTTTAGTTTTTACTCAGCAGACTTGGGCCTTATAAAACAATGGGACTCGGATAGAATCTATTTCACAAGCATTTCCAATGCAATAGGTCTCGCGTTTACTCAAGTTAAAGCTATTAGCGTTATAAACTCCTAACCAAACTTTTCTTGCACAATAAACTGAAAAGTAAAACAGTTTCACATAAGAGAGTCGACGGCCACCATGAGCGCAAAGCAAATACACAAAAGGAAACAGAAGTCCCCTCGCAATTAAACTTATCGACAAAAGTGCAATTATCCATGTAACAGGGTCGATGTCATGCAAAGCGCTCGACTACTGCCCAGGTAGATCGCGCTGCCTACGAAATAAAGAGAAAAAATAGTGCAGAAACCATACGGAAAACCTGGAGCCTCGTGTGTTTTCAGTAGTGGCCAGTGCGCTCGAGGCGGGCTCAACACCGCAAGAGGCATGACGTATGCAAGCCTTCCACTAAGAAATCAAGTTCATTTTAAAAGGCAAGCCCACGAACCAACCAAACGGATGGGCTTGACATGGGCGTGGTTAAAAGCCCACAGAGAGATTACACCAGGGAGGGAGCTCTTTGAGCTCAACTGTAAAAAGGACTCTGCTTAGCTTTAGACTACCCATTTTAGGACATAGATAGCAATTTGCAGAATGTCAAATCAACGTTCTGTAATAGGAAGTAGAATACCTGAGGATGGGGTCTATAATTTAGAGGATTAAGCACAGATAGCAGCAAAACAGATGCAGGCAATTAAACTATTGATGAAAAACCTTGCTTGGAATTTCAAGGCTTTGGAAATTCACATGCGCAGGAACAATCTCTGTATCCTCAGAATGACCAACGTAGATTTAAAGGGCACTTGTTTCCTCAAGCGCTCTCTAGTCTCAGTAAATAGAACATTAAGGTTCAATCCGTGGGATCATCGGTTTCCATTTATAAGGTCTAAGAGAGAAGAGGGTGACATACGACTTTGAGCCTTCTTAATCCACATAACCAAATTGATATTTTTCCAACTGTGTGGCGCAAGGGGTTACAAAGTGGTGCAATGCAAGCAAGCTGATGTAATCTCAGCAGTGGTAATCCCCGCAGGGGTAATCTCAGAAGTAGTCATGAAAACAGTGGTAATCTCCGCACTGGTAATCCCTGCAGTGGTAATCTCAGAGATAGTAATCACAGTAGTGGTAATCTCAGCAGTGGTAATCACTGCATTGGTAATTTCAAAGGTGGTACTCTCACCAGAGATAGTCTTTGCACTGGTAATCTCATATGTATTAATCACATCAATGGTAATCTCAGCAGAGGTAATCTTTGCACTGGTAATCTCAGAGGTAGTGGTCACATCAGTGGTAATCTCAGCAGTGCTAATATCAGCAGTGATAATCCCTGTAGTGGTACTCTCAAAGGCAGTAATCGCAATAGTGGTATTTCCTGCAGTGGTAATTCCTGCAGTCTTAATCTCAGAGGTAGTAATCACTGTAGAGGTAATCTCAGCAGTGGTAATCCCCGCAGGGGTAATCTCAGCGGTAGTAATCGAAACAGTGGTAGTGATACTCTCAAAGGTAGTAATCATAATGGTGGTGATTCCTGCAGTGGTAATACCTGCATGCTTAATCTCAGAGGTAGTAATCACAGTAGAGGTAATCTCAGAGGTAATGATCACAGTAGAGGTAATCTCAGCAGTGGTAATCCCCGCAGGGGTAATCTCAGAGGTAATAATCACAGTAGAGGAAATCTCAGCAGTGGTAATCCCCGCAGGGGTAATCTCAGAGATAGTAATCACAGTAGAGGTAATATCAACAGTGGTAATCCCTCTAGTGGTAATCTCAGATGTAGTAATCACAGTAGTGGTAAATCAGCAGAGGTAATCTTTGCACTGGTAATCTCTGGGGTAGTAATCACAGCAGGTGTAATCCCTGCAGGGGTAAACTCCGAGATAGTAATCACAATAGCGGTAATCTCAGCAGTGGTCATCACAGTAGTGGCAATTCCAAAGGTAGTAATCTCAGCAGAGGTAATCTTTGCGCTGGTAATCTTAGAGGTAGTGGTCACAGCAGTGGTAATTTTAGCAGTTGTAATCCCTGCAGTGGTACTCTCAGAGGTAGTAATCACAATAGTGGTAATTTAGAAGTGGTAAACCCTGTAGTGGTAATCTCAGAAATAGTAATCACAATAGTGGTAATCTCAGCAGTGGTAATCTCTGCATTGGTAAAGTCAGAGATAGTAATCCCAGTAGTGGTCATATCAGTAGTGATAATCTCAGTGGTAGTAATCACATCAGTGGTCATCCTGCAGTGGTAATCTCAGAGGTAATAATCACAGTAGAGGTAATCTCAGCAGTGGTAATCCCTGTGGTAGTAATCACAGTAGGGGTAATCACAGTATTGGTAAACTCAGCAGTGGTAATCCCTGCAGTGTTAATCTCAGAGGTAATAATCATATTAGCGGTAGTATCAATAGTGGTAATCTCAAAGGTAATTCTTTCAGGGGTAATCTCAGAGGTAGTAATCACAGTAGAGGTAATCTCAGCAGTGGTAATCCCTGAAGGGGTAATCTCAGAGGTAGTAATCCCATGAGTGGTAATCTCAGCAGTGTTAATTACTGCAGTAGTAATTTCAAAGGTGCTAATCTCACCAGATGTAATCTTTGTACTGGTATTCTCAGAGATATTATTCACAGTAGTTGTAATCTCAGCAGTGGTAATCCCTGCAATGGTACTCTCAGAGGTAATAATCACCATAGTTGAAATTCGGCAGTGGTAATCCCTGCAGTGGTAATCTCAGTGATAGTAATCACAGTAGTGATAATCTCAGCAGTGGTAATCCCTGCAGTGGTTATCCCAGTGGTATTAATCCCAGTAGTGGTAACACCAGTAGTGGTAATCATATCAATGATAATCCCTGCATTGGTAATCCCTGCAGTGGTAATCTCAGAGGTAATAATCACAGTAGAGGTAATCTCAGCAGTGGTAATTCCTGCAGGGGTAATCTCAGAAGTAATAATTACAGTAAAGGTAATATCAGCAGTGGTAATCCCTGCAGGGGTAATCTCAAAGGTAGTAATCACAGTAGAGGTAATTCAGCAGTGGTAATCCCTGCAGTGATAATCTCAGAGATAGTAATCACAGTAGTGGTAATCTCAGCAGTAGTAATCGCTGCAGTGGTAATTTTAAAGGTGATAATCTCAGCACAGGTAATCTTTGCACTTGTAATCTCAGAGGTAGTAATCACAGTAGTGGTAATCTCAGGAGTGGTAATCCCTGAAGTGGTAATCTCAGAGGGGCTAATTTCAATGTAGTAGATTATTTGTAGCGATACATGGACTCTGTTGTATTTTAGGTGGTGACATACATCCCTTCGTACTGGCTCCTCAGTCTGATCTGTTCATTGCATTTGCATGTGAATAACGCTCAAACATATTCTGTTTATAATGCGCTTCCCTGAAGAACATGTTTTAAACCACTTCCTCCTCTGTGAGCAAAAGGACCTTTGAACTGAGGGGCACCATCCTCATCTAAAGGTAAACATCTTCATTCCTTTAGTTTTTACTCAGCAGATTAGGGCATTATAAAACAATGAGACTCGGATAGAGTATTTTTCACAAGCATTTGCAGTGCTATGGGTCTTGCGTTTACTTGAGTTAGAGCTATTATCGTTGTAAAGTCCTAACCGGACTTTTCTTCCCACATAAACTGACAAGTAAAACAGTTTCACATAAGAGAGCCGACGGCCACCATGAGCACAAAGCAAACACACAAAAGGAAACAGAAGTCCGCTGGCAGTGAAATTTAACGGCAAAAGTGTAATTACCATGTTTCTGCAAAAATGCAATTATCCATGTAAAAGGGTTGATGTCATGCAAAGTGCTTGACTACTGGCCAGCGAGATCTCGCTGCTTATGAAATAAAGAGAAAAAATAGCGCCAAAACCATACGGAAAACATGGAGCCTCGTATGCTTTCAGTAGCTGGTCTGTGCGCTTGAGGCACACTGAACACCGAAAGAGGCATGACGTATACAAGCTTTCCACTAATGAAATCAAGCCAATTTTAAAAGACAAGCCCATGAATCAACCAAACGGATGAGCTTGACATGGGCGTGATTAAAAGTCCACAGAGAGATTACACCAGGGACGGAGCTTTGCGCTTGACCCTAAAAAGGACTCTGCATAGCAATTTGCAGAATGTCAAAACAACATTCTGTAATAGGGAGTAGAATACCTGAGGATGGGTCTATAATTTGGAGGATTAAGCACAGATAGCAGCAAAACAGAGACAGGCAATGAAACTATTGATCAAAAATGTTACTAGGAATTTCAAGGCTTTGGAAATTCACATGTCCAGGAACAATCTCTGGGCCATATTTATACTTTTTGGTGCAAAACTGCACTAACGCAGTTTTGCATCAAAAAGTTTTGCACCGGCTTGCACCATTCTTGAGCGCCAGCCGGGCACCATATTTAGGTAATGGTGCAAGCCGGTGCAAAGGGTAGGCTAGCATAAAAAAAAAATTACGTGAGCCGGGTGGGGGTGGCGGTGTGGGAGAAGGGGGTTTTGGACCAAAAAATGACGTTAGAAAGGTTAGAGTAAAAAAAATGACTCTAACCAGCCTAGCGCCATTTTCTGACGCAAAACCATCCATATCACATGACTTCTGTCTTGGAAAAGACAGGAGTCATGCCCACCACCTCAATGGCCAGTACAGGGGACCAGGGTCCCCTGGGTATGGCCACTGCACCCAGTGCAATGTAGGGTGACCCATTTCAGGGCCCCCAATAGCACATAAAACAAAATATACCTACCTGTAATTACCTATACTTGCCTGGGATGGGGTCCCCCATCCTCCGCTGTCCCTCTGGTGTGGGTGGGGGTGTCCCTGGGGCCTGGGGAGGGCACCTGTTGGCTTACTCCATGGTGTTCAACCATGGAAATAGGCCTACAGGTCCCCTAACACCTGCCCTGACCCAGGTGTTAAATAAAGATGCAAAGGAAGCTTTGCACCATTATTTGACCCCTCCTCCCCCGTGCATGATTTTAGCACGGGGAAATAATTATGGCGCTAAGGCCATAGAGTAATTTTGTGCATGGGAATGCCCACATTGCATCTCATTGATGCAAGGTATGTTTCCACGTCCAAAAAATGACTTTAACTCCATAACTTTGGCACTAGACAGGTCTAGCGCCAAAGTATAAATATGGAGATAATTTTGCAATTAACTTGTGTAAAAATAATGAAGCTGGTTCGGCGCAAAACATGTAAAAATATGCCCCTCTGTATCCTCAGCATGACCACTGCAGATTTAAATTGCGTCTGTTTCCTCAAGCGCTCTCTAGTCTCAGTAAATAGAACATTAAGGTTGAATCCAGTGGGACCATCGGTTTCCATTTATAAGATCTAAGAGAGAAGAGGGTGACATACGACTTTGAACCTTCTTAATCCACATGAGCAAATTGATATCTGCCTGTTTCAAATGACTTTTAGTTGGTACCCTCCAAGTTTTGCTCCGTCAGGGTGACACGGTCTGTATCAAAGCATACAATATAGAAAGGTTTGATAACATTTTGGTCAAGAAAACAATGGCCCTCATTATGACATTGGCGGTAAAATCCGCTTACCGCCATGCAGAAGACCGCCACCACACCGCTGCGGTTGCGGAATTCCGCCAGAGCTATTATGACCTACAGTTTGGAGTCCACCAAAATTCAGACACCCACACAAGTCCGCCGCACCAAAGGTCAGTGATAAACTGGCGAAAACAAAACCTCCACCGTCACGCCAACAGAAATGCGCCCACACTATCACGACACACGAATCCACGCAGCCGTCTTTCAACCGCGATATTCCATTGGTGGTACACTCAGCCGCGCTCAAAATACACACACTCTTACAAAACACAGCCACATTGGACAGTTCCAAATACACACACCTGATACACATACACACACCACTCCCACACACCCAATACACTATAAAACACACACCCACATCACCCACATACCCTTACGACAACAAATCACGACTGAAAGCCAGAGAGAGACACCACCATAAACAACACTAGAATCCACAGGCACACAACACCATCACCCACATAACTTCCACGCACCTCACACAACACCCCACTACATATCAGCACACTTATCACCCCATACAACACCCCACACATCACCTACACCACCCCATGGCAAGGCAAAGACACCCCAGGTTCTCGGAGGAGGAGCTCAGGGTCATGGTGGAGGAAATCATCTGGGTAGAACCACAGCTATTCGGATCACAGGTGCAGCACACCTCCATTGCAAGGAAGATGGAGCTATGGCGAAGAATAGTGGACAGGGTCAACGCAGTGGGACAGCACCCAAGAAATCGGGACATCAGGAAGAGGTGGAACGACCTACGGGGGAAGGTGCGTTCCGTGGTCTCCAGACACCACCTGGCGGTTCAGCGGACTGGCGGCGGACCCCCACCTCCTCCCCCACAACTAACAACATGGGAGGAGCAGGTCTTAGCGATTCTGCATCCTGAGGGCCTCGCAGGAGTAGGTGGAGGAATGGACTCTGGTAAATCAAACCTTTAACTATTTCATCCCCCACCCACCTGCATGCTATCACCTACCCCAACCCTCGCCCTCACCCCCATCACTCCTACTCCTCACAAATGTCCCACTATCACAAACCACACATCCCAACACCAAGCCCTGTATGCAACACCAAAGCATGGACACTCATCACTAAAGCATGCCCACTGCACATACCCATACACCCCCCTAAACCATCATCACACAGGGTCCCACACAGGAATGCTAGCGCTGGGGGACACGGTCACCCACCTATTGCACACCTTGACACACACAGATGCAATAATCATGCCTCTATACCCCTGCAGGACCCCTACCCAATGTCACCGGACAGGAGGGTCCACACATGTCCACACCACCAACAGAAGAGGCCCACAGTGATGACAGCACCTCTGTCCAACTGGATCTAGATGACCAGCCCGGCCCATCGGGGACTTCAGGACAGTCGGTTCCCCACACCCAGTCACAGGCCACTACAGAGCTTCCCCCCTCTGGAAACACCAGCACAGCACCCACCCAGCGGGCCCATACCTCCGTCCCCAGGACACATCAATCAGCAGTGTGTCCACCACTACAGGGAACACAGGCTAACCCACCACCCCAACAACAACAGGGACCTGGGGGCAGTGGTAGTGGGCACATGGTCCAGGGGACGGAGGCCCAGCAACACAGGGGAACTGGGAGGGCTGCAACAGGCCCAGGGAACCCACTCTCGACGAGGCCCTCTCCTCCATCATGGGAGCCTACCACCACTCCCAGGAGACGATGGCAACAGTACTGGCCAAGTTTCAGGAGACCCAGCGCCTGCAGGAGGAACAGTATATGGGCTTCAGGGAGGAACTCAGAACCATCAATTCCACCCTGGGCACCATCGTAGGGGTTCTGAAGGAAGTACTCAACACCAGGAGGGACACTGTGGCACTACAAAGGGCCCCTGACACTAGCCTGGATGATGAACTGCCCACCACCTCCGCCGGTGCTAGTGGACAGGAGGCACAGCCACAGGACCACCACACCAGCACCCCACCCCACCTCACAAACGGTCCCTGAGATCTAGGAAAAAGACAGAGAACGATGCCAAGACCCCGCCAAGCAATGAGACCACCCTGATTGTCATCCTACTGTCCCACTTTGTCACCCTGTCCATCCTTAAACTGCCCCAGCTCCACTTCCTATGCCCATTTGGGCCATGCACCTGTTATACTAATAGACTGGACTCTGCCATGGACATTCCTCCACCATCACCCCTCACCATTTTGCTACCCCCTCCAATTTTGAGCACTAAAATAAACACCCTTAAAGCACAAAACAATCTGGAGTCTGTCTGTGATTTCGGAATACTGTATTAGCAATAACTGTGGGCAAAAAGATCTTTCATTTGTAATGTCAACATAACTATGTCACACAGCTATAGTCCATGAGGAATCAAAGCAGATGTCACACTGTGGGACCTAGATCTGTGAAATCGTAAGTGAAAGTGACAACTCAGTGACCATACACTGGGTGAAAAAGACAGACAGTAGAGAGGTAGTAGTGTATAAGTACATGTAGAAGGCAGGTTTGTATTCTTACCTGTGTTTCACTGGAAATATTGCTGGATCACTGAGAGCCTGTTGTCCATGTCTTCTTCCTCTGCTTCCTCGTCTTCACTGGCCACAGGCTCCACAGCTGCAACAACACCGCCATCTGGACCATCCTCCTGCAGAAAGGGCACCTGTCTTCGCAAAGCCAAGTTGTGAAGCATACAGCAGGCCACGATGATCTGGCACACCTTCTTTGGTGAGTAGAATAGGGATCCACCTGTCTTATTGAGGCACCTGAACCTCGCCTTCAGGAGGCCGAAGGTGCGTTAGATCACCCTCCTAGTTCACCCATGTGCCTCATTGTAGTGTTCCTCTGCCCTTGTCCTGGGATTCCTCACTGGGGTCAGTAGCCATGACAGGATGGGGTAACCAGAGTCACCTGCAAATGGTGAGGGACAACTGTTAGACACACACTAACCTGGAGGGATAGCCCCAGACCCAGACAACCATTCGCACTGACTAGCTTCCAGGTGCTCACCTAATAGCCACACACAGTGCCTCTGGAGTTGACCCATCACATAAGGGATGCTGCTAATCCGCAGGATGTAAACGTCATGCACTGTGCCAGGGAACATGGCATTTACATGGGAGATGTACTGGTCTGCCAAACATACCATCTGTACATTCATCGAATAATAACTCTTCCGGTTTCTGTACACCTGTTCACTCCTGTGGGGGGGTACCAAAGCCACATGTGTCCCATCAATGGCACCTTTGATGTTGGGGATATGTCCCAGGGCATAGAAATCACCTTTCACTGTAGGCAAATCCTCCACCTGAGGGAAAACGATGTAGCTCCGCATGTGTTTCAGCAGGGCAGACAACACTCTGGACAACACGTTAGAAAACATAGGCTGGGACATCCCTGATGCTATGGCCACTGTTGTTTGAAATTATCCACTTGCAAGGAAATGGAGCACTGACAGCACCTGCACTTGAGGGGGGATTCCTGTGGGATGGCGGATAGCTGACATCAGGTCTGGCTCCAGCTGGGTACACAGTTCCTGGATTGTGGCACTGTCAAGACTGTATGTGATTATCATGTGTCTTTCCTCCATTGTCGACAGGTCCCCCAACGGTCGGTACACCGGAGGATGCCGCCATCTTCACACATGTCCCAGCGGACGGTGCATATGAAGGACAACAGCGAGCACAGAGTCAAACAACTCAGAAGTACGTACCCACAGCTTACACAGAATACCATTCATACTCAAAAAGTGGCCTTTATGTGTGTTGAGTCTAGGCCTAGGTATGTGTGACGCAGTTGAAAATGAAGCCATGCGGGCACCTGAAATGGCGGCTGCCTGACCTTTAAAGTGGGACAATGGGATGTGAGGTAACTGCGCTGGCGTTGTACACCGTCGCAGTAGGCGGTCGAAGACCGCGGTGCAATGCTGCATTGGTTAACATTGGACCCTATGGGTCCCAGGAGCCAATGACGATGTACGCCGGCGGTGATGGTATGCACCGCCGCGGACGTGACCGCCATTTTCTATCTGTTCAATCACTCGATACCTGATCTTCGACAGGAGAGGACCTACACTGCAAGTGCTGCTGTGACCTCGGTCTGGAAGAGATAATGGCTCGAGTGTCTGGGGAAAGGGCCCCTGCCTTCACATCGGAGGAGTTGGAGAAACTCGTGGATGGGGTCCTCCCCCAGTACACGCTACTCTACCGTCCTCCAGACAAACAGGTAGGTACACTGGGAGCATGATGTATGGGCTATGCCTGTGTGGAGAGGGGTGGATGTAAGAAGGAAGGGGGAGAGTGCGGCGTGCACGAAACAAAGGTGAGTGCATGTGCCACATGGCAAGGGTAGGGATGGGGGCCATTCACTTTGACGGTGCAGTTGGTAATAACTTTCTATTCCCCCTGTACAAATCATGGAGGTCAGCACCCACCAGAAAAAACATATTTGGTGGGCCATCGCCAAGGACGTCCGGACCCTGGGGGTCTACCACAGACGGAGCACCCACTGCCGGAAAAGATGGGAGGACATTCGCCGCTGGAGCAAGAAGACGGTGGAGGCTCAGCTGGGGATGGCCTCCCAACGTGAGAGGGGTGCCTGTCGCACCATGACCCCCCTGATGTTCAGAATCCTGGCGGTGGCGTACCCGGAGTTGGATGGGCGCTTGAGGGCATCACAGCAGCCACAAGGGGGTGAGTACACTCGCATTCTGCTGACTTTGCGCACAGTGGAGGGGTCTGGGGGGGGAGGAGGACTGTGGGTTTCCCTAGGCCAGGGCGAGTTCCGTAGGCAAGGTCCGTCCATAAGGCAGGCCATGTGGCACCCCAGACCACCTCTGTAGAGTGCCAAGTACACCTAGTCATGCCCCTGTGTCATCTATGTGTGCAGATGTCGTCCATAGCCTTGTAGGCCATTTCCCTGGAATTGAACAGTGGAGCCCAAGAGTGCGGCGTACTGCAGGGGGCTTCTGTGTCTGTCGTGTCCGCCAACGGTAGCGGTAATGCATGCACTCAACATGTCTTTCTTCTGTTGTCCCCCCCTTTTTGTGGGCTCCCTGTTCTTGTGTGTATTAGCATCACCAGGTGGAGGAGCAGTGCCACCAGAGCAGGAGGGAGCTGCATCCCACATGGCCAATGAGGGCCACACTACGGACTCGGAGTTCACCAGTGGGACGGAGGCCGAGGGGAGCTCCACGGCAGGGACAGGAGCTGCGACCAGTGACACGGATTCGTCCTCTGATGGGAACTCCCTTGTGGTGGCGGCACCATCTGTGCCCCCCCATCTCCAGGTACAGCCGCCACCCCCCTTCTAGCACCGCCCTCCCAGCAGCCCCTCAGGCTTCGTCCCGTGCCCGCTCACCCGGGAGGGTGGGCATCACCTTCACCCCAGGCACCTCAGGCTCTGCCCCAGTCACCCCTGCTGCCCTCAGTGAGGAGGCCATTAACCTCCTCAGGTCCCTCACTGTTGGGCAGTCTACCAATTTGAATGCCATCCAGGGTGTAGAAAGGCAGTTGCAACAAACAAATGCATTCCTGGAGGGCATTCATTCTGGTGAGGCGGCCCTTCATCGAGCTTTTCAGACTCTGGCCTCAGCACTGATGGCAGCTATTGTCCATGTGTCTACCCTCCCCCCTCCAACTTCCTCCACTGCAACCCAATCCCCTGTACCTCAGCCTATCCCAAGCACACCTCTAGACCAGCATGCACACACGTCAACACACAAGGGAAGCTCAGGCACACATAAGCACCACACATCCCACAGGCACTCACGCAAGCATCACACACATGCAGATACACCAACATCCACTGCCTCCACTGTGCCCCCTTCCTCCTCGTCTCCCTCCTCCCTCCCTGTCTCGTCTACACTCACACCTGCATGCACTACCTCTACAGCCACTACATCCCTCTCCAGCACACCCACCACCACACCCCGCTCACGTGCAGTCACCATCCCCACTACCATTCACACATCCCCTGTGTCGTCTTCCAGTGTGTCTGTGACGCCCCCTCCGAAGATACACAAACGCAGTCACACACCCACCCAACAGCTATCCACCTCACGACAGCCTCCAGCGCATGCCCCTTCACCCAAAGTCAGCAAACAAACACCTCCTACAACCACAACCTCTTCCTCCACTCCCAAACCCCCTCCAGCTACCGGTCCCAGTGTGTCAAAAAAACGTTTCCTGTCCAACCTTGACCTCTTTCCCACACCTCCCCACCCCGTCCGTCTCATAGGTCCCGAACTAGCACCTCAGCCACAACATCTCCGGGACCAGTGGTGCCTGTAGTCACCAGAATCTGGAGTGCACCAGTCACCAGGGCAGCCAGTGTGGCACGGAGCCACAGCACAGACAGTCCCCCACCTGTGAAGCATCAGAAGTTGGCCAGTGCCCGGCGGGAGAGGGGGATGACTCCAGCCACCAAAGCCGCTCCTAGGGGTTCCGGTAGGAGTGTGGAGTCAGCTGTGACACCTTCCAAGGTGGGGAAGGGCCACAAGAAACCCGGCAAGTCTGTGAAGAGCAGCACGGCGGAGAAGACTGCCATCATCCCGCTGCCCAGGAGGCCACCACCAGCACAAGCCCAGCTGCCCAGGAGGCCACCGCCAGCACCAGCCCAGCTGCCCAGGAGGCCACCGCCAGCACCAGCCCAGCTGCCCAGCTGCCCAGGAGGCCACTGCCAGCACCAGCCAAGCTGCCCAGGAGGCCACCGCCAGCACTGGCCAAGCTGCCCAGGAGGCCAACGCCAACACAAGCCCAGCTGCCCAGGAGGCCACAGCCAGCACAAGCCCAGCTGCCCTGGAGGCCACCGCCAGCACAAGCCCCACTGGGCCATGAAGGACCGTCAGCACAAGCCCCGCTGGGCCATGAAGGACCGCCAGCAAAAGCCCCGTTGGGCCATGAACGACCGCCAGCAAAAGCCCCGCTGGGCCATGAAGGACTGCCAGCAAAAGCCCCGCTGGGCCATGAAGGACCGCCAGCACAAGCCCCGCTGGGCCATGAAGGACCGCCAGCAGCTGGGTCCCTGCAATGGAGACCGCCGTCTCAAGGACTGCTGAACAGGGCACTGCCATCTCAAGCACCGCTGAGCAGGGCACCGCCATCTCAAGCACCGCTGAACAGGGCACCGCCGCCTCAAGCACAGCTGAACAGGGCACTGCCACCTCAAGCACCACTGAACAGGGCACCGCCGTCTCAAGCACCGCTGAACAGGGCACCGCCGTCTCAAGCACCGCTGAACAGGGCACAGCCGTCCCAAGCACCGCTGAACAGGGCACCGCTGTCTCAAGCACCGCTGAACAGGGCACCGCCGTCTCAAGCACCGCTGAACAGGGCACTGCCGCCTCAAGCACCGCTGGCCCATGAGCGCCAAGGGCACTGACGCTACTGAGTCCGTCACGGGCAGAATGAAGCACTCTGGGCACAAGGCCCCCTCTAGAACCAGTGGAGAGATCCATCCACTACCTCTGTCCTTAGCAGGATGAAGCACTCTGGGCACCATGCCCCCTCCAGAACCAGTGGGGAGATCCATCCACTACCTCTGTCCTTAGCAGGATGAAGCACTCTGGGCACAAAGCCCCCTCCAGAACCAGTGGAGAGATCCATCCACTACCTCTGTCCTTAGCAGGATAAGCACTCCCCAGGATATAGCAGTGGGCAAGCCACCCACTGTATAGACTTGAGAGACTGTGGCTTTGCACTCCCCAGGATGGAACAGTGGGCATGTGGCCCCCTCGTGGATTTGGCATCGTGCACTCAAGCGGCTGAGGTGCCCCCTTTCCCTCCCCCTGAAGTGCCTGTTTAGTTGCTGTCTGATGCCCCTGCAGTGTTCTCTTCATTATGGTCGGGGATCTTGTGTGGGCCTCGCCCATACCGTGTGGGCCCAGTGTTCCACGGACTTAATTTGAGCACTAGCTGGACTACTATGCTTAGTATATATTTTGTAAATGGTGTATATATATATATTTTTGCCTACTTGATTTTAATATATTACAATGGTTACACTCATTTTCTATTATCTTTGCATTCTTCCGGGGGGGCTGAGGGGTGTAACTGTGATGTATTAATATGCATTAGTGTGTGTGTTGTAGTGGGTGGGGGTGGGGGTGTTGCATGTTGTGTGTGTATGTCTCTGTTTTTTCCCTCCCCCCTCCCCTGTGGTAGGTGCAATACTCACTGTGGTCTTCGCCACCAGCGTTCGTGCTCCTGGTAGAGGAGCAAGAAGACTATCGCAGGGAGAATTTGGAGTTCCGGGTCCATGGTGTCCTCGTTCCTCGTGGGGTGTGTAGAGGTGAGCCTTTTCCCTTTGAAATTCCTGTTTCCGCCGTGTTTCTATCCGCGGTGAATCCACCCCAGAAAAGGTGGCGGATTGGCCTGTCATAATAGTGTGGGCAGTACATTGTCTTCCGCCTGTCTGTTGGTGGTGACCGCCGCGCTGTTTGTTTGTACCGCCTTGGCGGTCAGAGTATTAAACTAGGCGGTTTCCGCCACGGTCGTCATTGCAAAATTTTTACCGCCGGCCTGTTGGCGGTCTTACCGCCGCTTTAATACCGTCCACCAGGGTTGTGATGACCACTAATATGTTTTATAAAGTTCTTTAAAAGGCTCGTATAAATGTCCCTATATTTCCAAATGATCCACAAAAGGGTATGATATCTACTTGCTAAACTTACACATATGCGCTCTGTACATTGTGGTAGGAAAGGTAGTGCAACTCAGAATGCTGTCTGAAAAACAATGGGCCACATGTAGTACTCTGGTGTGGGGGGACTGCCGAAAACGCCACGACGAACACAAAGATGTGGGTGAGGCGAGCTCTCAAATATCTTGTTTCATCCTTTCAGATGACCTTTATAGCGAATTGTAACATAGGCTATTCTCTACTCAAGCATCAGTTGTGCTATATAACTTTTGATTGGGACCAGTATAGATGACAAGGTTTGACTAAAATTCTCTTTAATGTCAAAGTTGGATTTTTAGAAAGTTTGAATTTTTCCTGTCCTGACAATTTTGTGTCTGCTGCTAGTATCCTGGGTCATATGACTGTGAATAGCTTAGCTGTTGGGCTTCGGGTATTCCCTCCTCGCCCCACAGACAGTGGGACAAAAGGGGAATAGGTGTTGGCAGGTAGGGGAAACCTGCTAGGGTGGTTGGAGGTGGAGCTGTTCCCTTTCCCACTTGCACTTCAAAGAGCTGCCTCCAACACACACAAAAAAGAACCTAACACTGATCATTTGACACCCCATAATTTTTGGAGTCTTGACAGGGTTCCGGAACCAGATGTTGGGTAGACCCTTGCCTTGTTCTTCAGAAGACTACCCTGCAACTATCAGAGGACTGCCCTGCTGCTTGAGACCTGTCCTACTCTCTGTGAAAGAAGACTAGACCTGCTCCATTCATCCTAGGCTAACCTGAGTGTCTCCAAGGGTCACTTGGCTGGACTCCTGTTCTGAGATAATAGGTAACAGCAAGCAGCAGAGGCCTTTCTTCAACTGACCAGCTGCAACTGGACCAGCCTGAGCCCCACTGGCCTCTGCTGAAGTGAGCTCCTGATCCCCAGGAGGTGCCTTCCCATGTCCTGGACCCTTGGTTGGTATCAGTAGAGCTCCTCCTGTGAAGAAACGGAAACATCGTGAGGTTTTGGGCTCTTCCCATCTGTGAACGAGCCAGTTTGAGCCAAGACTCTGCCTCCCGCAGAAACCACCAATAGAAAGCACTGGTGAACTTGGCTATTTGCCCTACAGTGACCACCAGGGATGACTATTAGCGACACGAGATATGCACTTCATGCTACAGCAACCACAGCCTGTGATGACTTCCAATGTGAAGCTCCATCAATAACTGTCCACATCACCTGATCAGATCTTTGCGCTAGAGCAATATCAGCCATGCTGCTGTGCCTGCTCTTTGTGCTACAGTGACGACCATCCGCTGCAATATCCCTGCTTCTTGCTGCCTCCTCCACCATAAAGTGGAATCTTTGTGCCAAACTTCCAAAAGGTAACTGTGGCAGGTCGAACGGTATAAATACAACGGAGAGAGATTGTGGTGACCAGGTAAGTGGTTTATTTTTTTAAGAGGGGCGGGTTGTTTGTTTATTTTCCGTAGGTTTACAGGGTGTCTCTGGTGGTCGTCTTCTAATCTTCTTATTGGGGTTTTATTCTCCTTTCTTCTCTGTTTCTCAGTTTGGCGTTCCCTCTGTCTATCGGTGGGCTCCAGCAAGGATAGACCGGAAAAGAAGGAAAACGCTACGGTAAGTAGGGCGTTTAAATCTGGACGTAGGGTTTTTATACTAAAGGGGAAGGTGGAAAAGGGTGGGGTTGTGCTGGTAGTGAGTTAGGGCGAGGTGAAAATACTGGCTTTAAAGTGCACGTTTTGTGACTTAATGTGCGGTAGTATGTGCTCTCTATGATCCCTCCCAGCCCTCCCTTCACTCCTTCCCAGGTCCCTTCCCCAGTGCCCTCTTAATCTCTATAGTGCTTTTGGTGTCCCAAAACGACCGTACCTTAGAAAGCCACGACCCTCCTGGGCCGTGGCTGGCTCCTGCGTGTCCCGTCAGCTGAGGTTCGCTGGTGGTAGCCTCCTTCTCCAGCGCCTCGTCGTTGGTCGGTGTCGCGATGTTTCTCCACTCGTCCTCCTGTTCGGCTCTTTTTCCTGTCGTCCCTCTCCTCACGGCTTCTTCCTCCCTCTCCCGATCATCAGGACACACCCCTTTTTCACCGCCGCGGCCCGGAAGCCCTCCGGGGTTTCCCTGGCGACCTGGTGACGTGATCCGTCGTCAGGAAGCGTTTCCTCGGCAACGCGAGGACGCGGAAATGACGTGTCGGAACCATCCGACATGTCAATGAATCCCAGCGCCGAGGACGGGATCGGGACTGCCCGATCACACACCCCATCCCAAGAATGGTCCTGTTCTAGGACCGAAGAAGAGCAAGGAAAACGGGACAAATAATCCGCAGGAGCCTGTTGAGCACCCAGGATGTGGGGAACCTGAAAGGAAAAAGGCTGCAATTCAAGGAACCACCGCAAAATCCGGGAGTTAGAATCCTTATGAGCGGCCATCCAGGTAAGGGGAGCGTGATCCGTATATAGAACAAAAGGGCGGCCCAAGAGATAATACTGCAAATTGTCCACTGCCCATTTAATAGCCAAGCACTCTCTCTCGATGATGGGATAATGGCATTCACGGGGAAGAAGTTTCCTACTGATAAAAACTATAGGGTGATCCTTGCCTTCCTCGTCAGGTTGCGACAGAACCGCCCCTAGTCCTACATCAGAGGCATCTGTGTACAAATGAAAAGGTTTGGAGAAGTCTGGACAGTTTAATACCGGTTCCTTCGTCAGATAGGATTTTAATCTCTCAAAACTATCCATCTGGAGGTCTGAAAATGGTAACAATCGATTAGGGTGGGATTTGGAAAGGAGGTCTGTGAGGGGAGCTGCAAGTGTGGAATATCCCGGTAAGAACCGTCGGTAATAGCCTACTAATCCAAGGAAAGAGCGCAAGTCCTTCTTTGTTTTAGGGGTAGGGGCAGTCTTGATGGCTTCCACTTTTGTGGTTTGGGGTTGTAGTGTACCTTGGCTAATATTGTATCCGAGGTAAGATATGTCAGTTTTCCCTAAGATGCATTTCTTGGGGTTGGCTGTTAACCCTGCCTTTGCCAGTGTATTGAATATTAGTTGTAGATGATATAGATGATCCCCCCAGGTCTCACTAAAAATTACAACATCATCTAAATATGCTGCCGAGAAGGTGTGAAAGGGTTTTAATATCCTATCCATTAGTCTCTGGAAGGTAGCTGGAGCTCCATGTAGACCAAAGGGTAACACTGTAAAGTGGTACAGACCTGATTGGGTAGAGAAGGCCGTTTTTTCTTTATCCTCTGGTGCCAGAGGAATCTGCCAATACCCCTTAGTTAGGTCCAATGTGGTCATATATTTAGCTTTTCCCAGTTTTTCAAGGACATCGTCTACTCAGGGAATTGGATAGGTGTCAAACATAGATACTTCATTAAGCTTTCGGAAGTCGATACAAAATCTGACGGACCCATCAGGTTTCGGTACGAGGACTACTGGGGAGCACCAGGGGCTATTGGAGGGTTGTACCACCCCGAGGGCCAACATTTTCTGTATCTCGTCTTCTATGATCTGTTTCCTTGCCTCAGGAATACGGTAGGGGCGCAATCTGACTATTTTACCTGGGGGTGTTCGTATTTTATGACAGACTAATGAGGTTTTTCCTGGTGTTTCGGAAAACACCTGTGGAAATTGACTCAATAAGGTATATAACTGCTCTTTCTCGGAACCTGTCAATGAACTATTGATAGCGGGCATTTTTGTAATATCGTGCCGGTCCTTAGGAAAGAACTCTATGTTTAGTTCTTTACTGGGATCTAAAAACCGGCCCATTTCTACTGAATTGTCACCGTTCTCTGCAACCTCCCATTTCTTTAAGAGGTTTACATGATAAATCTGGGTCTTTTTAGGATTGGTATTTAGTTCTATGAGATAGGTGACAGGGGATACTGCTCGAACAACCCGATAAGGACCCTGCCATCTCACGAGAAGTTTTTGCTCTGACGTGGGGCGCATTATTAATACCTGGTCGTCTGGGTGAAAGGTCCGCAACTTACTCCCTCTGTCATAATAATGTTTTTGTATCGATTGAGCCTGTTCCATATTCTGTCGTACCTCTTCCCACAGCCCTTGTAAATGGGATTTCAAGTTGTGGACATATTCCAACAATGGTCTACCCTCTCCCTCGGCTTCCTCCTCCCAGGTTTCTACTGCCATATCTAAAAGGGAACGGGGTTGTCGCCCGAACACGAGTTCGAATGGGCTATGTCCCGTTGAGGCCTGTTCATGGGTTCTGATAGCGTACAGAACTAAGGGTAATTTTTGGTCCCAATCTCTGCCTGAATCCTTGACTATTTTCTTTAATAGAGATTTGATGGTCCGATTGTAACGTTCCACCAATCCGTCTGTCTGTGGATGATAAACTGAAGTTTTTATTTGGGAAATGCCCAATGTATTACAAACTTGTTTCATGAGATTCGACATGAATGGGGTCCCTTGGTCAGTGAGTATCTCTCGGGGAAACCCTATTCGAGCGAACACCATTATCATTGCTTGTGCAACTGTTTTTGTTGTCATACTTGTCAGGGGAACGGCTTCGGGGTACCGGGTAGCATAGTCTATGATCACCAATATGTATGTATGACCTTTAGAGGAAGGCACTAAGGGTCCAATTAGATCCATCCCCACCCTACTGAATGGAATGTCTATGATGGGAAGGGGTAAAAGGGGCGCTTTCCTGGGTCTACCTGGTTCGGTGAGCTGACACCTGGGACATTGGGAACAATATCTCCTAATCTGTGCAAAAACCCCGGGCCAATAAAACCGTCGGAGGAGATACTCCTCAGTTTTTCCTCTCCCAAAATGCCCCCCCCCAGGTTGATTGTGGGCTAGCGTCAGAACTTGATTTCTATAGGATTCAGGTACTATTAGCTGATGTTTTCGTTCCCCTGCTCGGGTAGTGGTAACCCTATAGAGGAGATTTCTTTTAACCAGGAAGTAGGGACCCACCTCATCAGTTTCTTCCGTCTTTGCGGAGCTCCAGGCCTGAGTGAGGGAAGGATCTTCTCTCTGTTGATGATGGAAACTTAATGGTGCTTCATGTGTCTCTGCTATAAGTCCTTGGGTTTGTTCCTGATTTTTATGGCCCCGGAACTGTACTCGCTCACCCCGCTATTCCCGACGTGAAAGTTTACGGCGGGTTAAAGGACATTCAATGGGGCTTCCCGAAAAAGGAGCCTCAACCCACCACTCCTGGGAGGATTTGGGACTTCGAACATGATCCAGGAGATCTGGGAAATGGTCATAGTCGGTACCAATGATACATTCCTCAATAAGGTGAGACATAACTCCCATCGGAAGTAAATCCCTGTGTTCTCCCCACTCTAATTCGACTACTTTCAGGGGGTACTGCTCCTTGTCGCCGTGAATACAGCAAATAGTGACCCATCGGCTGGTTACCCTATCTATAGGGCCTATTAACTCTTCGCGAACAACAGATTGGCTGCAACCTGAATCGATAAGAGCACATAAGGATCGTCCATTAATTTTGAGGGTTTGCTTAAATTTTATGTCTCCCCCTCCTGTACATAGAACACGTCGTCTGGTCACTCCTATTTCCATAGGTTCACTCCCTTCCAATTTCCCCGGGCATGTACGAGCTATATGACCCCAGTCTCCGCAGTTAAAACATTGTGGTCCCTGTAAGGGAGGGCCTTCTCCAAGTCTGCGGGGAACCGGGTTTTCTAACGGAAATTTCAGTGGGAGTTTGGGACTGGGTAAGACGGATTTTATGTTGGGTCTGGATGATATACCCCTCACATCGGTGGATCGATGGTATGCACAGGCTAAGTCAATGGCCATGTCCGTGTCTACCTTTGGATGTTGTCTTTTCCAGTTTTTTGTAGGAGTAGGTAAAGAATCCAAATATTGTTCGAGAACAATCGTTTGTATGACCTCCTCCCGGCTGTTCCCGATAGGTCCCAACCATTTTAGAGCCAAATCTTTAACACGGAAATAAAAGGTTCGGGGGTCCTCATTCGGGCCCCACTTTACTTTCCGAAATTTAACTCGATAATACTCTGTATCGTGTCCCACCCGTTCTAAGATGCTGGTTTTTATGTCTTTGTAGGGTGTTGTTCCCCCTGGATTCGCTGCTTGATACGCGGCTTGCAAGAGTCCGGTAAGCAAAGGCGCGACATATTGTCCCCATCTTTCTTCTGGCCATTGAGCAGAAGAAGCGACTCTTTCAAAGTTAGTAAAGAATGATTTCGGGTGGGGGCGTGGCCAAGATGGCGACCGGAGCGGCAGCATAAACTGCAGCTCCGATCCCTGGCCCGGTAAAGCATCCTGTCGGAGGCGCTCGAGGCCCCCCCCAGAGTGGGTCCGACTGCCGTTAAGGGGGCTGCCCGGGGGCTGCATCGTTGAACGCGACTGAAGACGCGTTATTGTCGTATGGCTGCTGTTCGGCCGGGTTGAGGCCGTGGATGTGCTGCGGTCAACGCGCTCGCGGTGAGCGCAACTCGGAGTTACTCGCGACCCGATCTCAGAACGCGGGCTGGCGTTCTGCTGAAGCGACACAGCACCTTCGTTTTCACCTGGCGGTGAGAGGCGTCGGGGTGCGCTATCTGGCCACGAGCATTCCGGAGGGGCGGTGCCGTCCAGGCTACCTTAGACACGGCGCCATCTTATCGAGGTAAGCCTTGCCGCAGCAGGCTTACCTGTTTTAAGCCCAGTGAATGGGACTCCCCGTACTGTGGCTTTCTGGCTGATCTGCGTCAAGACACCGTTCCGCGGCCGACCTGGAGGTCGGACTGCACGAGACACGCCTCCTGTTGATGTGGCCTGAGGATCGCGCCGCATGCATGGAGGGCGCCAGCGGGAACTCTACACAGAACTATGTGCTGCTGTGGCGCGCCGGCCCGTGATGAACATCTTGCAAGGACGGCGAAGGCTGGAGTCCATGCACTGCGCCTGTCGAGGTAGGCCCCCCCGCAACATAACTACCGAGGCGAGCAACCGGTGTGGATGACTGTGTCCGGGCTTCCTCCGCTCACCCATAGCTACATGGCGCCCCGCGCTCCGGCTACTGATTAGTCCATCGCATCAACAAGCCCATCAAACGGCGGCCAATGCTCAACACCTCTGCATCCTTTGTAAATAGTAGCGCCTAATTCTGTCATAAAAGGCCCACTGGCGAGTGGGTGGCGCTGCGCTATTGCGCGTCACATCACGGCGTGCACCCCGAAAACTCACTCTGCGTTGTTGCTGTGTGGCGGCATCGACCTGTGGCATCCCTGCTCCCAGCACGTAGCAGCCCGCGAAAACAGGCACACAAACTAACCGGCCCCAGTGTCGCAGGCCACGCTGGATGACTAATTGTGGCCAACTAAATGCACTGATTCAATGCGGATTACTACACCAGCGCAGGGGGCCACAGCCGCAGCCTTTACTGTACGGATCCTTGTCCTGCACTGGCCCGGGCTCCACCTCTAGGAGATCGAGATATTAGGGAGTCAGCTATCTGGGAGCGGGGGAAAACATATAACGGACCTGGCCGACTACAAGGGGAGTGCTTATTGTTGACAGTTATCGTGTGGTAGGGCGCACACGCATGAATCATCCCTCTCGGGTCACTAGTTACCATGTGCTGCTGCAACTTCCGTCATAATGCACAGCGTATTGCTCCCTATCCCACCAGTTTTATAAAGTTATATCAGCACTATCATTATTAAGGGTCACAAGGGATAGCAAAAGTACCAGGTCCCTATCTATCTAAAGCCTTGTTAGATCCTGGCCTTGCCCCTCCTCAACGTCTAGGTTGTACTGGCAGGACACTTGACTAGATCGCACACACTGCTTCGCGTTCTCTCAGCACGTTAATGCCTAAGAGCTCCTGTACTTGCCAAATGGTCAAACCAAAAACCCCACGTGCACCGCTGGGCAAAATGGAACACGCCACCTCATCCTCCTCAGAGCCCTATGCCACCACACAAGTGGCACTTCAGAAGCTGGAATTGACCCTACAAACACACACATCACAATTTGAAAAGATACTATAAGCTATTCTAGACACTAAAACTACTCTAGAAGCTAAAATAGGTTCGGTAACAGAAGATCTTAACATACTTCGCACTGACCAACACGCACTAGCTGATAGGGTATCTGAACTTGAAAGGGATACTGTGGCCCTCCCCCGCTCGATGAAAGATCTCCAATCGCAACTAGTTCACTTATCATCAGAGGTGGACTCTTTAAAACGCAGAGCTGAGGCTGCAGAGGGTAGATCCCGTCGCAACAATATCCGCATGGTGGGATTTCCCGAGCGTGCCGAGGGCCTCAGTGCTGAACTATTTATAGAGAAATGGCTTACTGATACTATCCTGAAGGATAACATCCTGAAGTTTTTTTCTGTCGAAAGAGCACACAGGATCCCCGCCAGGCCTCCTCCTCCTGGCTTGCAACCACGTCCGCTTATAGTAAGACTCCTCAATTATCGTGACAGAGATCTTATCCTACAGCTATTCCGCAAATCTGGTCCGGAAAGCTTCGAAGATGGTATGATTACAGCCTACCCAGATTTTACAGCAGAAGTGCAGAAGAAACGCAACTCTTTCTACCATGTAAAGACGTGTCTCCGTAAACATGATATTAAGTACGCGCTGTTGTTCCCTGCCAGACTTCGGATACAGGATGACACTCGTACACTCTTTTTTACTTCTCCAGAGGATGTCTGGACCTGGCTACATGCCAAGGGGCTAGCCGATCCGTTAGATACAAATGATCTGGGAGCCACGCCGGGTCGTAGACAGCGCAAAAAACAAGGCGCGAGGCCCTCGCCTGAACAGGCGCAAACTGAACGCTCCCGTCTCCTGCGTGCCACATCCAGATTTGTTAACGCGTCACCTACTGCCTCCTCTATACAAGCGGACACTGAGCGGGAACAAGACGCAAACTCTGACTCAGCTGAATCCACACGTGGCCCTACCCTCACACCACGCACAGCCGATGATATCTGTTAAGCAGCTGGGCCCTACCGGTTCTTACAAATCGGGGACAACATCACAATGCTATTACACCTCCTTCCGAGCGCCATCGGCATCTACCTGCTACGCCGCGTGGTCCGATTGTGCCCCTGGGTGGCACACCCTTCACCACAAGCGAACAGGGCAGGGTAAACCTTAGACTCTGTATCAATGTTTTTCGACACCCCCCTGCTCCATATGGACCATTCTCTCATGCCAGCAATTGCTGGAATTGATTTCTATTTTTCAATTCAATTGTTATTGTGTGTTGTTTTAGAGTGCACCCTTTTATTTAGTCGTTGGTTTTATCACATGTTAATTACTTGCAAATGCAGCAGCAAATGTACATGTCATGATTATCATAGCAATAGGATTACAGCCCGCAATGTCGCAGAAATAAGTTACCTAATCTTAGTGTGTGCGCGTCATAATGTTTTTATGTCATGGTCAGCAGACACTCATTCCCTTGGACATACGAAAACCACAAAAATATCATGGCCACTCAAACGCATCAGGGAATAGCAAAATACAAGGTGCTCACATGGAATATTAGAGGCATGGCAACTCCACGGAAGCGACAGAGGGTGTATGCCTTTCTCAAGAGACATCAGATACATAATGCATTATTGCAAGAAACACATCTCTCTAAAACTACGCTAGAAAACACACGCTCAAAATGGAAGGGGCAATTGCACGGCACAACTTCTTCATCATTTGCCCGCGGGGTAGCGATTTGGATCGCCCCCGGGGTTCCATTCACCGTGTCTCGCACACAATGTGACTCAAATGGTCGCCACGTGATAGTTGAGGGCATACTAGATGGATCCCCTTTAGCTCTAGTTGCACTGTACTCCCCAAATGCAGACCAACGTGATTTCCTATCTACACTTTCAACCGGCAACCTTAACGACCCTACGTTGGAATGCGTTTGGGGAGGAGATTTTAACAATGTCTTAGACACTCAAATGGACCGCTCGTTCCCCCCGCTTACCTCAGCTTCTTCCAATCGTGCCTCTCAAGCACTAGCAAGTTGGGCTTTAAACAACGGCCTGGGGGAAGTATGGAGGACGGCCCATCCCGCCCAACGGGAATACTCTTATTATTCCCCTGTACATAAGTTGTATACCAGAATAGATATGGTCTTTGTATCTGCAACAGTGATTCAGAAGGTGTGCGGATCTGAATATTTAGAGCGCACTATATCAGATCATAATCCTTTATGTGTAACGATAGCTTGGGGACACATGCACACTCGTATACCAACGTGGCGCTTACAGCCGGAAGTCCTTTTAGATCCCCCCTTTCAAACAGATATGGCTAAAAAATTAGCTGATTATTTCCTGCTGAATAAAAACTCGTCATCATCCCGTTCTATAGAGTGGGATACCCATAAAGTGGTGATACGGGGACACTTCCTTGCAGCCACGGTAGGGGTGAGGAAAGTACTCACTAAGGAGCTAAAAACACTAGAGGTAAAAATCCACAATGCGGAGGCTGCGGCTGTCAGGGACGAGTCCATGCTAACAACCCTGAATTCGCTGAGGGCCGCCCATAACGAAGTAGATACTAGGCTAGGCAAACATGACTACAGACATTATATAACAAGACAGCACGCTGAAGGAGACAGATCCGGTAGACTATTAGCCTGGCTGACTCGACAGCCCTCGCAGCCAACGCCTATCGGCGCGTTGCGCTTAAACCCCGGCACTATCGTTAACACCCAGTCTGGCATCAATGAAGCCTTTTACATATATTATCGTACACTTTATACGTCCCCTCCCCCTCCACCGGAATCACACCTAACTGATATACTACAACCTGTCTCTCAAAACCAACTTATCCTCGATAACACTCATATTCTGGATGGCCCCATTACCGTTGAAGAACTGCGCTCAGCTTTGGCACAAATGGCGCGAAGCAAAACTCCCGGTTCGGACGGACTTCCGGTGGAATATTTTAACTCTCATGCGAGTCATCTCCTGCCCCCGCTCGTGGAAGTGTTTAATGAGGCGTACCATAATTTGCAAATGCCAGACTCTATGCGCGAAGCTTTAATAGTGGTCCTTCCAAAAGCTGGTCGTGACCCCCTTGACGTTAAATCATACAGACCGCTCTCCCTCCTAAATACAGACTGCAAATTACTAGGGTAAATATTAGCGAATAGGCTCCTCCCCTACCTACCGAGTCTGATACATCAAGACCAGTCTGGCTTTATTCCCGGCAGGAGCACCTTCCTAAATATTAGGAGACTGATTCATATAATGCATAACAATACAAACACCGAAGCGGTCGCCCTTTCCCTAGATATTGAAAAAGCGTTTGACACACTAAGCTGGAATTATCTTATTTGCACGCTCAGGGCGTTCGGCTTCGGACCAGGCTTCATAAACTGGATCAAGACGTTGTACTCTTATCCCACAGCACGTGTAAAAAATGGTCTCATTATCTCCGAAGCATTTTCCATAAGTAGAGGCACCAGACAGGGTTGCCCATTGTCCCCCTTGTTGTTTGCCATTGCTATGGAGCCACTGGCAATCAAACTACGCAGTTTCGCGCATGTGTGGGGCATCCCGGAATCTAACACCTATCATATCATATCTCTGTATGCAGATGATGCCCTGATTTATCTGCGTAATCATTCTGCTTCCATGTCAGAGGTGCTGAAATTGCTAGACTCTTTTGCCCTCGCCTCTGGACTTCACGTCAACTGGTCCAAATCCAGTATTTTCCCTCTTATCTTCATTCCGACTGACGCACATACAACACTTCCACAATACAAACTACTGTGGTCATATACAACCATTAAGTACCTCGGGGTGCAGATCTACCACTCTATTATAGATCTAAAAGAGGGCAACATTGACAGGGTAGTGAGATCCACTCGCAGCTCGATACCATTCTGGAGTTCACTCCCCTTATCCCCGTTGGGCCGGGTAGCAATAGCCAAGATGCTTATCCTCCCGAGGTTCCTATATTATTTACTGCCCTGCCAGTGTGCCTACCACGCTCCTTCTTTAGCAAATTACACTCAATATTAACCGACCTACTCTGGGGCAAAGACAGACGTAGAGTAGCGCTGACCATAACACAACATCCGCAGGAAATGGGCGGGCTGGGCATGCCTAACCTTGAAAGATACTACGCGGCGGCTCAATTGTCGTGGCTGGCTGGATGGCTGCGGGATGCCCCTTCCGCTGAGGGCGTGCTGCTGCGGTCGTGCATAGCCCCCAGGGGGCTGCTGCTCACATTGTTATCTACCCCTCACTCCCTACCCTCGAAACACATACTGATGGAAGCCGCTCGCTTTTGCTGGAATAGATATGTCCATGGCAAGTCCCCCTCTCCCCCTTATTCACCCTTGATACCGCTGTTTCAATTGCCGGGCACCCAAATTATTTCAATACATCATAACACACGGGACATAAATACACTGAAGGTAGGCGATCTATACTCCCATTCCGCGCTGTACTCCTTTACGGAACTGGTGTCTGCCGGGGTGATGCACAAAGGGGCCTTTTTGACATACAGCGCCATTAAGCGGCTGCTAAACAAGATCTGGGGCCTCGGCAATAATATACCCCCTGAGTCCCCATTGCTCACCACTATCCTTACAATAGGTAGCGCAAAGGGCACCATAATTAAAATATACAAAATACTGTTAGCAGCAGTTTGCACTACCCTGCCGCACGCTAAAGCACGCTGGGACATGGTCCTCCCTACGCCATTACCACAAAAAACCTGGATCGCAGCTCTTGCAACGATCAAATCGATATCCCGAAAACCTCGTTTACGCTACACCCAATTCAATTATATTCACCATGCTTATTTATCCCCAGCCCGCATCCTAAGAATATACCCGAACACAACTCCGTCGTGCCCAAGATGTGCTACCCCGGCAGCCGACTTTTACCATATGGTTTGGATCTGTCATTCAAGAAATTCAGCCTGGCACCGAGTTACAAACGTTACAGCAGACATTTCATCCCTTGCATTATCCCCCACACCAGAGTCCTGTCTATTGGGCATACGTCACCGCACCAAGGGAGATAAACAGGCACACAGATTCATAGACTTAACGTTTGTTGCTTTCAAACGTCTGATCGCAACACATTGGAAGGCTCCACAAGTTCCATCCCACTCGGTTTGGCTGCGCGACCTACATAATCGCTCACAGGCCGAGGCGCAGACACTCAACCTATTGCAACGTAAGGGTCTCATTGAAGTGGGCCCTGAAGCCTGGAATACCTTTGTGGTGGCAATAGAAGCGCGTGATGACTTGCACCCCCCGTGAATAGTGCACCATACATAAATCTTACAGCAAGGTGGATACGATCAGCAGGATATTTGAACTGCCTCAATCTCAATTATAGACATTGCTGACACTCTCATCCTAATCCTCATAGTATTAACCTAACAAACCTGGCTGGTTTCACTGCGTACAAGACTTCACGCAGGTCAAACCCAGTTCGATCAATGCCAATTAGGCTCAGCATCCCGCTGAACCCCACAAAACATAATCCTTGCCTCCACCTCTGTCCTTCGCACTCCACACACTTACATATATTAGCTGCATTCCTTCCTCTAACCCCTCCCTACCTCGGCTTGAGGTAGCACATATTATAAATGACACTGATCGTGCTTAGCTGCATTGTTATTCGGCAAGTAGTTGTCGCACAGTATTTAAGCTGTATGTTTCCTTTCTTCCTGCTCTGTTAGCAATATCTTATGTTTGTTTATAATTTGATTTTTTTTCTCTCTCTTTCATACCAGTTAATATGCAACAAGGCCATGCAAGATTGTTTATACAAGTAAATAATTCGATAAATTGTAAACAGCCAATGTACTGGTATCTGAATGTTATGTTTAATAAACAGATTTAAAAAAAAAAGAATGATTTCGGGTCTTCTCCCTCCTGATACTTTTGTAACACCGAACTGGGGACATTGGGGTGGACTTTGCTGGCGGCTATTGTCTCTGTTAGTTTTTTCATTGCCGATTCGTGTACGAGTTGGTTGTTCGCTAATATCGTAGCTTGACTTTTCAAGGCCGACTGTAAGGCCTCCCTGTCCTCTTTCGCTTCTCGTTGGTGGGCTTCCCATACCAACTGCAAGTGGCGTTGGCCTTCCGCTAGTTGTTTAATCATATCCTCTAGGGACGGACTTTCACTCATTGTTTGTACCGTTCAGTTGCCCAGGGTTGTATCCAAGTATCCCACTTCTGACACCACTGTGGCAGGTCGAACGGTATAAATACAACGGAGAGAGATTGTGGTGACCAGGTAAGTGGTTTATTTTTTTAAGAGGGGCGGGTTGTTTGTTTATTTTCCGTAGGTTTGCAGGGTGTTTAAAGTCTCTGGTGGTCGTCTTCTAATCTTCTTATTGGGGTTTTATTCTCCTTTCTTCTCTGTTTCTCAGTTTGGCGTTCCCTCTGTCTCTCGGTGGGCTCCAGCGAGGATAGACCGGAAAAGAGGGAAAACGCTACGGTAAGTGGGGCGTTTAAATCTGGACGTAGGGTTTTTATACTAAAGGGGAAGGTGGAAAAGGGTGGGGTTGTGCTGGTAGTGAGTTAGGGCGAGGTGAAAATACCGGCTTTAAAGTGCACGTTTTGTGACTTAATGTGCGGTAGTATGTGCTCTCTATGATCCCTCCCAGCCCTCCCTTCACTCCTTCCCAGGTCCCTTCCCCAGTGCCCTCTTAATCTCTATAGTGCTTTTGGTGTCCCAAAACGACCGTAACTTAGAAAGCCACGACCCTCCTGGGCCGTGGCTGGCTCCTGCGTGTCCCGTCAGCTGAGGTTCGCTGGTGGTAGCCTCCTTCTCCAGCGCCTCGTCGTTGGTCGGTGTCGCGATGTTTCTCTACTCGTCCTCCTGTTCGGCTCTTTTTCCTGTCGTCCCTCTCCTCACGGCTTCTTCCTCCCTCTCCCCGATCGTCAGGACACACCCCTTTTTCACCGCCGCGGCCCGGAAGCCCTCTGGGGTTTCGCCGGCGACCTGGTGACGTGATCCGTCGTCAGGGAGCGTTTCCTCAGCAACGCGAGGACGCGGAAATGACGTGTCGGAACCATCCGACACGTCAATGAATCCCAGCACCGAGGACGGGATCGGGACTGCCCGATCACAGTAACATTTTCAGTGGGACTAATCTGGCCCCTGTATTTGGCCTCTCTCTATCGCTGTCAGTGTGAGCTTGTGAATTCTCCCCGATCTAGCATTCCCTGACAAGCTCCTC
This sequence comes from Pleurodeles waltl, assembly GCF_031143425.1. Classification (NCBI taxonomy): domain Eukaryota; kingdom Metazoa; phylum Chordata; class Amphibia; order Caudata; family Salamandridae; genus Pleurodeles; species Pleurodeles waltl. The sequence continues at coordinate 148,334,371 of NC_090441.1, read as the reverse complement.
CACCTCTTGACCCATCTCCGGAAACCACAGCTTTTCCATAGCCAAGATTTGGTCTTGGCTGTCCCTTGAATTGGTATGAATGGTTTGGGGAATGATGGCCAACCTATCTGCGCAACCCTTTCTGCTAGTTTGTGATCAGTGACCTCTTTAAACTTCTTCTAGAACAAATGCAATTTTGCACCCCCCCACTCCAACTTAATTGCTAGAGTTTCTTTCTCCATTTGTACATACCTGTTGCTACACATGTTTGCCTTAGGGTGGTCCTCCCCCAAAATTTTGCATTCATCCTTCCTATTTTTGGCTGAAATTGCTTTTGTTGGCCTTGCCTTTTGATTGTGCTCACTCCCCTAAACAAGGCAAAAGTGGCTGACACCTGAATGTCATATTTTATTTACTCATAAATTCTAGTAAAGTGGTATACAATATACCCAGGACTGGTAAATTAAAATGCTATTAGTGGACCTTATCGTGCCATCCACTTTAAAACATGTTGCAGGCCTGTCATTTCAGCCTGTTAGCATTTTAAAACTATCAATTCAACTTGGCAAATTACCCCCCTTTTGCCAAGTCTTAATCTCCCTTTGTATTACACGTAAGTCACCTCTAAGGTAAACTTAACAGCCCATATGGCAGGATGCATTGTAATTAAAAAGTTGGACATGTACCGTTAGGTTACACAAGTCCGGATAGTGAAAAACTACCTCTCCCATAGGATAACATTAGGTTGTCATATTACCTTTAATAAGTGCTAAACTTTTTTTTGATTGGGAGAAGGTAGAAAAGTCAACTTTGGTGTCTGAGGAATTTTAATTTAAAATCCTCACTAATGGTAAAGTTGGAATTTAAGTGAGAATTCTAAAAATGCCACTTTTAGAAAGTTGCCTTTTTCTTGTTCCTGGGTCACATGACTAGGTATGTTTGGCAGTTGACCTTTGTGTATTTCTCCCAGGAAGCACCATAATAGGGGCCCTGGGTGTTCGCAGGATGGGCCATCTCTGACTTGGTAGGGGTGAGAGGAACTGTCCCCTATCACACTTGCACTGAGGCACTGGCTCAGCTCACACACAAAGGGCTTCACACTAGCCTAGTGTGCCCCCAACAGACTGGGACCAGGGCAGAGGGAAGAACATTCCAGACACCTATGTAAGGGGAAACTACAGAAGCTTCTCTAACTTCAAAGTAGGCACCAGGTATAAATATAGACTCCGCTTTAGATTTATTTTGGGCCTGTGGAAGACTCAGAAGAAGGGCTGCTCTGGTGCTATGGTTCAAGAATAACTGCTCTGCTGCCCTGCTGCCCTGCTGCTCTGCTGCCTGAGTAAGAAGGAAAGGACCTGCACCTTGAACTCATGGCCACCAGAGTGACTCCAAGGGCTAGTTGGCTGACCTCCTGATTACAGCCTCAGGGAGAGAAAAGGATCCAACCATCTTGAACCCCACACCTGAACTTCACCTGTTGTGAGTCCCAACCTTCAAGTGGTGCTTCCCCAGTCCTGGACACTGAAAGTGTGGCTAAAGGTGCTCTGCCAGACCAGCTATGGTCCCCATGAAAACTGATGCAGCACAGTGCAACTTATATCGCAGTCCTTGCAGCTAATCAGAACTGATGCAGCATGACGCAACTGAATGCGGACCTTGCATCACCACCTTCGCAGCTCCTCATTGGAACCGATGCAGTGCAATGTAACACAACCCATGACCCCACATCGCTCTTTGAAACTGCTGATGTGTGGCGCAATACCCCACATCAATGACATAATCTCAGCCGGCCAATTATCAGTGGGCCTGATCAGGCCCCTGTTCCGGGCCTAATCCCATGGTGGTCGGCCTGAACTTGTGGCTTTGTCCCAGGACTGACCAGATAACCACAGCTGGTGCTCTGCACCCTCAGGCAGTATTTTTACCTCAACTTTTTAAATTGCACATCTTCGGTTATACTAATTGAATTTTTGTCATTTTGGCATCAAATAATCTAATAAAATGTACTATAAGTTTCTAAATTGGTGTGGTATTTTTCTTGTGTTGTTTTCTCTCACTTTTTAATGTTTGTGTACTGCGTTAATAAATTGCGTCTCAGTTAAGCCTGACTGCTTTTGTGGCAAGCTACCAGAGGGATACTCACAGGTTAATTGTGTGACTTTTTGTGGTTTAACCTGACAGGGATTGTAGCTGTTGCTTGAGATTGGTTAGCACCCCTCTCAGCCAATAACCCAATTTCTAACACTTGTTTTTGACATCTGTCAGGCAGTGCTTAATTTGAGTTGATGGTTTCTAGTGCTCAGCACCAGCATATATGACAGTCTACCACTGGATGGCACTAACTAACTTGGAGGTAAGCACAACAATAGTAGTTTACTAATTCAATATAGATTAAAAATCAATAATACCTACTGCTCAAGCTATTCTTATAGATTTTGGGGGCCTGGAATAGTCTGAATTGTACTCTCAAAGGCAGTAATCGCAATAGTGGTAATTCAGCAGTGGTAATACCTGCAGTCTTAATCTCAGAGATAGTAATCACAGTAGTGATAATATCAACAGTGGTAGTCCCTTCAGTTGTAATCTCAGTGGTAGTAATCACAGCAGTAGTAATCTCAGTGGTGGTAATCCCTGCAGTGGTACTCTCAGAGGTATTAATCACAATAGTGGTATTTCAACAGTAATAATCCCTGCAGTGGTAAAATCACAGGTAGTAATAACAGTAGAGGTAATCTCAGCAGTGGTTATCCCTGCAGTGGTAATCTCAGAGATAGTAAACCCTGTAGTGGTCATATCACTAGTGATAATGTCAGTGGTACTAATCATATCAGTGGTAATCCCCTCAGTGGTAAAATCAGAGGTAGTAATCACAGTAGAGGTAATCTCAGCAGTGGTAATCCGTGCAGTGGTAATCTCCGAGATAGTAATCACAGTAGTGGTAATCTCAGCAATGATAATCTCAGAGGTAGTAATCACAGCAGTGGTAATCAAAGTAGTGTTACTCTCACCAGTGGCAATCCCTGCAGTGGTATTCTCAGAGGTAACAAACACAGTAGTGGTAATATCAGAAATGGTAATCCCAGTGGTAGTAATCACATCAGTGGAAATTCAGCAGTGGTAATCCCTGCAGTGGTAATCTCAGAGACAGTAATAACAGTAATGGTAATCTCAACAGTGGTAATCTCTGTAGTAGTAATCTCAGTGGTAGTAATCACAGTAGGGGTAATCACAGTATTGGTAAACTCATCAGTGGTAATCCCTGCAGTGTTAATCTCAGAGGTAATAATCATAGTAGTGGTAATATCAGTAGTGATAATCTCAATGGTAGTAATCACACCAGTAGTAATCTCAGCAGTGGCAATCCCTGCAATGGTAATCTCAGAGGTAGTAATCCCAGTAGTGGTAATAACAGTAGTGGTAATCTCAGTGGTAGTGATCACATCAGTGGTTATCTCTTCACTGGTAATCCCTGCAGTGGTATTCTCAGAGGTAATAATCACAGTAAAAGTAATCTCAGTGGTAATTCCTTCAGGGGTAATCTCAGAGGTAGTAATCACAGTAGAGGTAATCTCAGCAGTGGTAATCCCTGCAGGGGTAATCTCAGAGGTAGTAATCCCAGTAGTGGTAATCTCAGCAGTGATAATCCTTGCAAAGTACTCTCAGAGGTAGTAATCAACATAGTTGAAATTCAGCAGTGGTAATCCCTGCAGTAGTACTGTCAGAGGTAATAATCACAATAGTGGTAATTCAGCAGTGGTAATCCCTGCAGTGGTAATCTCAGTGATAGTAATAACAGTAGAGGTAATCTCAGCAGTGGTTATCCCTGCAGTGGTAATCTCAGAGATAGTAAACCCTGTAGTGGTCATATCACTAGTGATAATCTCAGTGGTACTAATCATATCAGTGGTAATCCCCTCAGTGGTAATCTCAGAGGTAGTAATCACAGTAGAGGTAATCTCAGCAGTGGTAATCCGTGCAGTGGTAATCTCTGAGATAGTACTCACAGTAGTGGTAATCTCAGCAATGATAATCTCAGAGGTAATAATCACAGCAGTGGTACTCATAGTAGTGTTAATCTCACCAGTGGTAATCCCTGCAGTGGTATTCTCAGAGGTAACAAACACAGTAGTGGTAATATCAGAAATGGCAATCTCAGTGGTAGTAATCACATCAGTGGACATTCAGAAGTGGTAATCCCTGCAGTGGTAATCTTATAGACAGCAATCGCATTACTGGTAATCTCAAGAGTGGTAATCCCTGCAGTGGTAATCTCAGTGGTAGTAATCACAGTAGGGGTAATCACAGTAGGGGTAATCACAGTATTGGTAATCTCAGCAGTGGTAATCCCTGCAGTGTTAATTTCAGAGGTAATCATCGTAGTAGTGGTAATATCAGTAGTGGTAATCTCAATGGTAGTAATCACACCAGTAGTAATCCCAGCAGTGGCAATCCCTGCAATGGTAATCTCAGAGGTAGTAATCTCAGTAGTGGTAATATCAGTAGTGGTAATCTCAGTGTTAGTAATCACATCAGTGGTTATCTCTGCACTGGTAATCCCTGCAGTGGTAGTCTCAGAGGTAATAATCACAGTAAAAGTAATCTCAGTGGTAATTCCTTCAGGGGTAATCTAAGAGGTAGTAATCACAGTAGAGGTAATCTCAGCAGTGGTAATCCCTGCAGGGGTAATCTCAGAGGTAGTAATCCCAGTAGTAGTAATCTCAGCAGTGATAATCCCTGCAGTGGTACTCTCAGAGATAGTCATCAAAGTAGTGGTAATCTCAGCATTGTTAATCACTGCAGCAGTAATTTCATAGGTGCTAATCTAACCAGAGGTAATCTCTGTACTGGTAATCTCAGAGATATTATTCACAGTAGTGGTAATCTCAGCAGTGGTAATCCCTGCAATGGTACTCTCAGAGGTAGTAATCACCATCAATCAATCAAAAAAATGTATGGAGCGCGCTACTCACCCGTGAGGGTCTCAAGGTGCTAGTGGGGGTGGGTGGGAGGGAGGTTACTGTTCGAACCTCCATGTCTTGAGGCTTTTTCTGAAGAGTAGAAGGTCTTTGGTTTTGCAGAGGTTGGTGGGGAGGGAGTTCCAGGTTGTGGGGGCGAGGTAGGAGAAGGCCCTCCCTCCTGTAGTGGTTCAGTGGATGCGGGGGACTGTAGCTTGTGCAGGCTGATCGGAGGTTGCGGGTGGGAGTGTGGAAGTTCACTCTTTTGTTGAGGTAGGTCAGGCCGGTGTTGTGGAGGGATTTGTGTGCGTGTATGAGGCTCTTGAAAGTGATTCTCTTGTCTAAGGGGAGCCAGTGAAGAGATTTGAGGGGTGGTGAGATTCGTTCATGGCGGGTATGCCAAGGACGAGGCATGCAGCTGAGTTCGGGATTCTCTGGAGTTTGCGTTTGAGTTTGAGTGTGGTGCCGGCGTAGAGGGCGTTACCTTAGTCAAGTCTGCTGCTGATGAGTGCATGGGTGACTGTTTTCCTGGTCTCTGGGGGAATCCATTTGAAGGATTTTTTTAGAGTGCGGAGTGTGTGGAAGCAGGAGGAGGTTAATGCATTGATTTGTTGTGTCATGGAGAGGGAGGGATCCAGGATGATGCCGAGGTTGCGTGTGTGGTTTGCGGGGGTGGGTGCAGGCCTAGGGCGGTGGGCCACCAGGAGTCGTCCTATATGGTTTTGTTGGGGCCAAAGATGATGATCTCAGTTTTGTTGGAGTTAAGCTTGAGGTGGTTAGTTGTCATCCAGTTGGCGGTGTCAAGGAGAGCAGCGTGTAGGTTGGTTTTGGCGGTGGTGGGGTTGCGGGTGAGGGAGAGGGAGAGGATGAGTTGGGTGTCATCTGTGTAGGAGAGGATAGTGATTCCGTGTGGTCGGAGGATGTTGGCTAGGGGGATCATGTAAATATTGAAGAGTGTGGGGCTGAGGGAGGACCCTTGGGGGATTCCGCAGATGATCTTGGTAGTGGTGGAGTGGAACGGTGGAAGGCGGACTCTCTGGGTCCGGTTGGTGAGGAAGGAGGTGAGCCAGTCTAAGGCTTTGTGGTGAATTCCTATGTTGTGGAGGCGTATGCGGAGTGTGTGGTGGCAGACAGTGTCAAAGGCTGCGGAGAGGTCTAGGAGGATGAGTGCGACGGTCTCGCCTTTGTCAACTTTGGTCCTGATGTCGTCAGTGCATGCGATGAGGGCGTTTCTGTGCTGTGGTTCATGCGCAACCCGGATTGTGAGGGGTCAAGAGTGTTGTTTTCTACGAGGAAGTGAGATAGACGGGCGTTGACTAGTTTCTTGGCAACCTCAGTGGGGAATGGGAGGAGGGAGATAGGGCGATAGTTGGAGAGGATCTCCGGGTCGGCTTTGTTATTTTTTAGGAGAGCAGTGATTTCTGCGTGCTTCGAGGGTCTGGGTAGGTGGCGGAGTCAAAAGAGGAGTTGATTATGTCGCGGAGTATGGGGGCGATGGTTGGGCTGGCTTTGTTATAGATGCGATGTGGACAGGGGTCGGAGGGGGATCCGGTGTGGATGGAGTTCATGTTTTTTTCAGTTTCTTCGTGTGTGGTGGGGGCCCAGGTGGTGAGTGTGGTGGAGGGGTCATGAGTGGTGGTTAAGTTGGGTGAGTGAGGGGTGTGTGTGGTGGGTGTGTGTGGTATGAAGCTGTTGTGGATGTCCAGGATTTTGTGATGGAAGTGGTTGGAGAGGGCGTCACATAGGGGCTGTGTGTGTGTGTGGGGTCTATGTTGCTGCCTTTGGGTTTGGCTAGCTCTTTAATGATGGGGAAGAGTTCTTTGCTGTTTTGAGAATTGTTGTCAAGGCGTGCCTTGTAGTGATCTCTTTTGGCGGTGTGTATGAGTTGGTGATGGGTGCGAATGGTGGCTTTGAGGGTGGAGAAGTTGGTTGTAGAGGGTTCTTGTCACCATATTTTCTCCGCTTGGCGGCATTTGCGCTTGGAGTCTTGGAGTTCGAGGGTAAACCATGGGGTGTTCTTGATGTTGCAGGTGGCGATGTGTTTTCTGAGGGGAGGCTAGTGTGTCTGCGCAAGTAGTGATCCATTTAGAGAGGTTGTGTGGGGGGGGAAGGTTGTGAGCCAGTTGTGAGTTCAGGCGTTCTGTGGGGATCTTGTCCCACATCCGGTAGGGTGTGGTGTGTTGATGGTGGTGTGTGGGGGGTTTTGTGAAGGAAAAGTGGACGCAGTGGTGGTCAGTCCAGAGGAGTTCGGTGGTGTGAGTGTAGGCTATGTGTTGGCTTGAGGTGAAAATTGTGTCGAGCGTGTGTCCTGCTGAGTGGGTGGGTGCTGTGACCAGTTGTTTGAGTCCGAGGTTGGTGAGGTTGTCTATGAGGGAGGTAGAGTTGTGGTCTTGAAGGTTCACCAAGTGAAAGTTGAAATCACCGAGGAGGATGTAGTCTGTGGAGGTGAGGGCGTGCGAGCTGATGGTGTCGGCGATGGTGTCTCAGAAGGCGGGGCGTGGTCCTGGTGGTCTGTAGATTAGATTACCTCTGAGGGTGGAGTTGTTGTTAATGTGGATTAGGAAGTGCATGTGTTCTGTGTTGTCAATAGTGTCTTGGGAGCTGGTGGTGACTTTGATGGTGTCCCTGTGTAGGATGGCGATGCCACCACCTGGCCTGTTGAGGCGGTCTTTGCGTTGGAGTTTGTATCTCTTGGGGGTGGCGGTGGCTATGTCGGGTTCCGAGAAGGGGTTGGACCAGGTTTCCGTGAGGAAGGCGATGTCAGGTGAGTGTGATATGATGGGGTCCCAGAGTTCTATGGCATGTTTGTGAAGGGAGCGGGTATTGAGGAGAAGACAGTTGAGGTGGTGGGCGGTGTTGGTGTGGTGTATGAGGGTGTTGTTGCGGGGTTTGTTCTGGTTGTGGGGTGGTGTGCTGTGGGGCTGGTGTTAGGGTTTGTGCACAGCAAAGAGCATGTCCCCTCTCACTGCACTAGTGGGTTCTGTAATAGCTCCCTTTTAAACTTACTATTGAAAGCCTTTCTTGTTATCTCACCTTCCCCCCCCCCCAGGCTTCTGTGTATGTTGTTTAATGTGCTGTTTTGTTTACACATTGGGCCTTGCTTTTACCAAGGCTTCTTTAAAACACTCCTCTCTAGGCCATGTGTTAATTTAACTCATTTGCATAATAACTGAAACTCTGCACACCTTTCAAGAACATGTGCAGCATGTGAGGACCACACCCAGCTCTTCAAACCACACCCAGCTCTGCACACCTTTCAAGAACATGTGCAGCATGTGAGGACCACACCCAGCCCTGTCTATAAAAGGCAACCCCCGAGCCTCACCCAGTGCTTATGCTCGTCTACCTCCCGCTTATCTGAGGACAGATCCCTCGGCGCTGGCACTCCTGCTCTCTACAGACTTTCATTGGCTTCAATGGGCGCAGCTGCTGGCTCTTCCTTCTTCCGGTTTCCGGTTCCTCCTTGCCTCAGCCTCTCTCCTACAAGCAACCTGCAAAAGAGAAAGAAGACAAGGTTAGACTGATCAGTATCTCTTGCCAGCAACAAGTAAGTGCAAAACTTTTATTACCTGAAAGAACTTTGACAACAATTTCTGGATTCGTGTATAGACAATTTGAAACAAGATACCTTCCACGAACATTGTGATTCAAACTCTTTGTTACAAGAATACTTTGCGGAACTTTGTGAAGCAAACATTTTTTTTTTTTTTATGGAACTTTTAAGAATCGAACCGTGGAAACCATTAACAGCAAGGCAAACAGTAAATCAAGGACTTGCACAAATTACATGCTGTATTTTGACGTAAAAGTACAGTATTTGTTTTATGAAAGATTCTGGAAATATGGGAAAAGTGAGTCTGCTATTGGGAATTTAGGCTTTGGTTATATTAAGATGAATGTTTGATATTGGTAATTCTGATAACGGTATTTGTTTAATGTTTTAGAAGCTTTAGAGTATTAGAAAGCACATCCCAGAGCAATAACGCATTCTAAACCTGGAAACTAGAGACCAGGATCCAAGAGGTACTTTTAGAAGAAAATTTCTAATAAATAAAGGGATAGTCAGGAACCCAGTTAGGAATAGGTTGTACTTATCTGTTCTTTGTTTATGTTTCATTAGGCACCAGTTTCTACAGAAGTCAGAGAGGGCCGCAGATTTGTGCAGCACTTCAACAGTGGAAACGCAAGAACGGTGTTGTCTCTTTATTTTATTTTATCCACTTCCCCCCTTCTCTTGAGCTTCTGTTCTTAGTGCACTGTTTTAAAAACTAGTGTGCTGGAACAAGCAGTTTCAGGGTGGGGTCGGATTGTCTTCAACCTCCATCAGAACTGAACAAGGACTTAGGTAAGCTGGGCTTAGACAGCTGGTTGCTGGGGGTGGGGGCAGAGCAGGTGTGTATTGCATTGGGGGTGTGTGTTTGTTGTCGGGGTCGCTATGGTCGGTGTGTGGTGTGAGGGATGAGGAGCAGGAGAAATGACAGGTGTGGCAGGTGAAGGGGCCATGAGTGTGTGTGGGGCTGAAAAGAGTGCAGGTGGGGCGAGGGCCTGGGTTGAGTGAGTGGAGGGTGAGGGGGGAGTAGATTTGTCTGAGGGGGCCAGGGGGACTGGAGCTGGGTGGGGTCTTGGCGCGGACGGGCGCAGATGGGTTTGCCTTTGGCGTGCCTTCGGTGCGGCTGCTATAAATGGGGAGGAGGGAGGGAGTGGCAGCTGGGAGGAGGGAGGTCTGGGCAAATGGGAAGGCTGGGGGGGGTGGGGCCGCAGGGATTAGCAGTGGCAGGAAAAAAACAAAAGGAAAAACAGACGGTGAGGAGGTGGGGGGAGGCGGGAGGGGCTGCGGGGACTCAGCTGCAAGGGAAAAGAGTAAAAGTTTGGAAGATGGACGGTGAGGAGGTGGGGGGAGGCGGGAGGGGCCGCAGGGATATTAAGCAGAAAGGGAGCGGCCAAGTGGAGGCGGCGCGGGGCGGCGGTGCGAGGAGTGAACAATAGTGGTAATCCCTGCAGTGGTAATCTCAGCGGTAGTAATCACAGTAGTGGTAATATCAGCAGTGATAATCCCTGCAGTGGTACTGTCAGAGGTAATAATCACAAAAGTGGTAATTCAGCAGTGGTAATCCCTGCAGTGGTAATCTCACAGGTAGTAATAACAGTAGAGGTAATCTCAGCAGTGGTTATCCCTGCAGTTGTAATCTCATAGATAGTGAACCCTGTAGTGGTCATATCAGTAGTGATAATCTCAGTGGTACTAATCATATCAGTGGTAATCCCTTCACTGGTAATCTCAGAGGTAGTAATCACAGTAGAGGTAATCTCAGCAGTGGTAATCCATGCAGTGGTAATCTCAGAGATAGTAATCACAGTAGTGGTAATCTCAGCAATGATAATCTCAGAGGTAGGAATCACAGCAGTGGTAATCATAGTAGTGTTAATCTCACCAGTGGTAATCCCTGCAGTGGTATTCTCAGTTGTACCAAACACAGTAGTGGTTATATCAGAAAATGTAATCTCAGTGGTAGTAATCACATCAGTGGTAATATCAGCAGTGGTAAACCCTGCAGTGGTAATCTCAGGGGTAGTAATCACAGCAGAGGTAATCTCAGCAGTGATGATCCCTGCTGTGGTAATCTCAGAGGTTGTAATCACAGTAGAGGTAATCTCAGCAGTGGTAATCCCTGCAGTGGTAATCTTAGAGGTAGTAATCACAGCATTGGTCATTTCAGCAACGGTAATACCTGCAGTGGTACTCTCAGAGTTATTAATCACAATAGTGGTAATTCAGCAGTGGTAAAGCCTGCAGTAGTAAAATCAGAGGTAGTAATAACAGTAGTGATGATTCAGCAGTAGTAATCCCTGCAGTGGCAATTGCCAGAGAAAGTAATCACAAGAGTGGTAATCTCAGCAGTGGTAATCCCTGCAGGGGTAATCTCAGAGGTAGTAATCATAGCAGTGATAATCTAAGGAGTGGTAATCCCTGCAGTTGTAATCTCAGAGAAAGTAATCACAGTAGTGGTAATCATAGTAGTGTTAATCTCACCAGTGGTAATCCCTGCAGTGGTATTCTCAATTGTACCAAGCACAGCAGTGGTGATATCAGAAAATGTAATCTCAGTGGGAGTAATCACATCAGTGGTAATATCAGCAGTGGTAAACCCTGCAGTGGTAATCTCAGGGGTAGTAATCACAGTAGAGGTAATCTCAGCAGTGATAATCCCCGCTGTGGTAATCTCAGAGGTAGTAATCATAATAGTGGTAATTCCTGCAGTGGTAATTCCTGCAGTCTTAATCTCAGAGGTAGTAATCACAGTAGAGGTAATCTCAGCAGTGGTAATCCCTGCAGGGGTAATCTCAGAGGTAGTAATCCCAGTAGTGGTAATATCAGTAGTGGTAATCTCAGAGGTAAAAGTAGAGGCAATCTCAGCAGTAGTAATTCCTGCAGGGGTAATCTCAGAGGTAGTAATCACAGTAGAGATAATCTCAGCAGTGGTAATCCGTGCAGTGGTACTCTCAGAGATAGTAATCACAGCAGTGGTAATCTCAGCAGTCCCTGTAGTGGTACTCTCAGCAGTGGTAATCACTGCAGTGATAATTTCCTAAAGGTGCTAATCTCAGCAGAGGTAATCTTTGTATTGGTAATCTCAGAGGTATTACTCACCATAGTGGAAATTCAGCAGTGGTAATCGCTGCAGTGGTAATCTCAGAGACAGTAATCACTGTAGTGGTAATCTCAACAGTGGAAATCCCGGCAGTGGTAATTTCAGTGGTAGTAATCCCAGTAGGGTAATCACAGTATTGGTAAACTCAGCAGTGGTAATCCCTGCATTGTTAATCTCAGAGGTAATAATCATATTAGCGGTAGTATCAATAGTGGTAATCTCTAAGGTAATTATTTCAGGGGTAATCTCAGAGGTAGCAATCACAGTAGAGGTAATCTCAGCAGTGGTAATCCCTGCAGGGGTAATCTCAGAGGTAGTAATCCCAGGATTGGTAATCTCAGCAGTGATAATCCTTGTAATAGTACTCTCAGAGGTAGTAATCAACATAGTTGAAATTCAGCAGTGGTAATCCCTGCACTAGTACTGTCAGAGGTAATAATCACAATAGTGGTAATTCAGCAGTGGTAATCCCTGCAGTGGTAATCTCAGTGGTAGTAATAACAGAAGAGGTAATCTCAGCAGTGGTAATCCGTGCAGTGGTAATCTCAGAGATAGTTATCACAGTAGTGGTAATCTCAGCAATGATAATCTCAGAGGTAGGAATCACAGCAGTGGTAATCATAGTAGTGTTAATCTCACCAGTGGTAATCCCTGCAGTGGTATTCTCAGTTGTACCAAACACAGCAGTGGTTATATCAGAAAATGTAATCTCAGTGGTAGTAATCACATCAGTGGTAATATCAGCAGTGGTAAACCCTGCAGTGGTAATCTCAGGGGTAGTAATCACAGTAGAGGTAATCTCAGCAGTGATAATCCCTGCTGTGGTAATCTCAGAGGAAGTAATCATATTAGTGGTAATTCCTGCAGTGGTAATTCCTGCAGTCTTAATCTCAGAGGTAGTAATCACAGTAGAGGTAATCTCAGCAGTGGTAATCCCCGCAGGGGTAATCTCAGAGGTAGTAATCCCAGTAGTGGTAATATCAGTAGTGGTAATCTCAGAGGTAAAAGTAGAGGCAATCTCAGCAGTAGTAATTCCTGCAGGGGTAATCTCAGAGGTAGTAATCACAGTAGAGATAATCTCAGCAGTGGTAATCCCTGCAGTGGTACTCTCAGAGATAGTAATCACAGCAGTGGTAATCTCAGCAGTCCCTGCAGTGGTACTCTCAGCAGTGGTAATCACTGCAGTGAAAATTTCCTAAAGGTGCTAATCTCAGCAGAGGTAATCTTTGGATTGGTAATCTCAGAGGTATTAATCACCATAGTGGAAATTCAGCAGTGGTAATCGCTGCAGTGGTAATCTCAGAGACAGTAATCACTGTAGTGGTAATCTCAACAGTGGTAATCCCGGGAGTGGTAATCTCAGTGGTAGTAATCACAGTAGGGGTAATCACAGTATTGGTAAACTCAGCAGTGGTAATCCCTGCATTGTTAATCTCAGAGGTAATAATCATATTAGCGGTACTATCAATAGTGGTAATCTCTAAAGTAATTCTTTCAGGGGTAATCTCAGAGGTAGCAATCACAGTAGAGGTAATCTCAGCAGTGGTAATCCCTGCAGGGGTAATCTCAGAGGTAGTAATCCCAGGATTGGTAATCTCAGCAGTGTTAATTACTGCAGCAGTAATTTCAAAGGTGCTAATCTCACCAGATGTAATCTCTGTACTGGTAATCTCAGAGATATTATTCACAGTAGTTGTAATCTCAGCAGTGGTAATCCCTGCAATGGTACTCTCAGAGGTAATAATCACCATAGTTGAAATTCGGCAGTGGTAATCCCTGCAGTGGTAATCTCAGTGGTAGTAATCACAGTAGTGGTAATCTCAGCAGTGATAATCCCTGCAGCATTAATCTCAGAGGTATTAATCATAGTAGTGGTGATCTCAGTGGTAGTAATCACATCAGTGATCATCTCAGCAGTGGTAATCCCTGCAGTGGTTATCCCAGTGGTATTAATCCCAGTAGTGGTAACACCAGTAGTGGTAATCATATCAATGATAATCCCTGCACTGGTAATCCCTGCAGTGGTAATCGCAGAGGTAATAATCACAGTAGAGGTAATCTCAGCAGTGGTAATTCCTGCAGGGGTAATCTCAGAGTAGTAATCACAGTAGAGGTAATTCAGCAGTGGTAATCTCTGCAGTGATAATCTCAGAGATAGTAATCACAGTAGTGGTAATCTCAGCAGTAGTAATCGCTGAAGTGGTAATTTTAAAGATGATAATATCAGCACAGGTAATCTTTGCACTGGTAATCTCAGAGGTAGTAATCACAGTAGTGGTAACCTCAGGAGTGGTAATCCCTGCAGTGGTAATCTCAGAGGGGCTCCTTTCAATGTAGTAGATTATTTGTAGCGATACATGGACTCTGTTGTATTTTAGGTGGTGACATACAACCCTTGGTACTGAGTCCTCAGTCTGATCTGTTCATTGCATTTGCATGTGAATAACGCTCAAATATATTCTGTTTATAATGCGCTTCCCTGAAGAACATGTTTTAAACCACTTCCTCCTCTGCGAGCAAAAGGACCTTTGAACTGAGGGGCACCATCCTCTTTAGTTTTTACTCAGCAGACTAGGGCCTTATAAAACAGTGAGACTCAGATAGAGTATTTTTCACAAGCATTTGCAATGCTATGGGTCTTGCGTTTACTTGAGTTAAAGCTATTATCGTTGTAAAGTCCTAACCGGACTTTTCTTCCTACATGAACTGAAAAGTAGAACAGTTTCACATAAGAGAGCCGACGGCCACAATGAGCACAAAGCAAACACACAAAAGGAAACAGAAGTCCGCTTGCAGTGAAACTTAACAGCAAAAGTGTAATTACCATGTTTCTGCAAAAATGCAATTATCCATGTAAAAGGGTCGATGTCATGCAAAGTGCTCGACTACTGGCCAGCGAGATCTCGCTGCTTATGAAATAAAGAGAAAAAATAGCGCCAAAACCGTACGGAAAACATGGAGCCTCGTATGCTTTCAGTAGCTGGCCTGTGCGCTTGAGGCACACTGAACACCGGAAGAGGCATGAGGTATACAAGCTTTCCACTAATGAAATCAAGCCAATTTTAAAAGACAGCCTATGAACCAACCAAACGGATGAGCTTGACATGGGCGTGATTAAAAGTCCACAGAGAGATTACACCAGGGACGGAGCTTAGCGCTTGACCCTAAAAAGGACTCTGCTTAGCAATTTGCAGAATGTCAAAACAACATTCTGTAATAGGAAGTAGAATACCTGAGGATGGGTCTATAATTTGGAGGATTAAGCACAGATAGCAGCAAAACAGAGACAGGCAATGAAACTATTGATGAAAAATGTTACTAGGAATTTCAAGGCTTTGGAAATTCACATGTCCAGGAACAATCTCTGGGCCATATTTATACTTTTTGGTGCAAAACTGCACTAACGCAGTTTTGCATCAAAAAGTTTTTCACCGGGTTGCACCATTCTTGAGCGCCAGCCGGGCACTATATATTTATGTAATGGTGCAAGCCGGGGCACAGGGAGAGGCTAGCATAATTTTTTTTTATGTTAGCTGGGTGGGGGTGGTGGTATGGGAGAAGGGGGTTTTGGACCAAAAAATGACGTTAGAAAGATTAGAGTAAAAAAAATGAATCTAACCAGCCTAGCGTCATTTTCTGACGCAAAACCATCCATATCACATGACTCCTGTCTTAGAAAAGACAGGAGTCATGCCCACCACCTCAATGGCCAGTACAGGGGACCAGGGTCCCCTGGGTATGGCCATTGCACCCAGTGCAATGTAGGGTGAACCATTTCAGGGCCCCCAATAGCACATAAAACAAAATATACCTACCTGTAATTACCTATACTTGCCTGGGATGGGGTCCCCCATCCTCCGCTGTCCCTCTGGTGTGGGTGGGGGTGTCCCTGGGGCCTGGGGAGGGCACCTGTTGGCTTACTTCATGGTGTTCAACCATGGAAATAGGCCTACAGGTCCCCTAACACCTGCCCTGACCCAGGTGTTAAATAATGATGCAAAGGAAGCTTTGCACCATTATTTGACCCCTCCTCCCCCCGTGCGTGATTTTAGCACGGGGAATAATTATGGCGCTAAGGCCATAGAGTCATTTTGTGCATGGGAACGCCCACATTGCATCTCATTGATGCACTGTAGGTTTCCACGTCCAAAAAATGACAGGTCTAGCGCCAAAGTATAAATATGGAGATAATTTTGCAATTAATTTGTGTAAAAATAATGAAGCAGGTTCGGCGCAAAACATGTACAAATATGCCCCTCTGTATCCTCAGCATGACCACCGCAGATTTAAATTGCGTCCGTTTCCTCAAGCGCTCTCTAGTCTCAGTAAATAGAACATTAAGGTTGAATCCAGTGGGATCATCGGTTTCCATTTATAAGATCTAAGAGAGAAGAGGGTGACATACGACTTTGAACCTTCTTAATCCACATGAGCAAATTGATATTTTTCCAACTGTGTGGTGCAAGGGGTTACAAAGTGGTGCAATACAAGCATTGCGTCACTTTGTAAATATGGTGGAGGGAAAAGGCCACCTTTGTGCCGCCTTATCGTAAAAAAAAATGACTCCAAGGAGGCACAAGGGGCTTTTAAATATGCCACTAATAGCGATAGACGTTCAGCAACCGATACTCTGCATCAACAGAGGCCAGAATAGGAGACATTCTATGGAAGTCAAAACGTCGTGAATGAGAGCCAGCGATGGACCAGTTCCATAAAACAGCGTCATATTAGCCTTAAGAAGGAGGGACTGAAATGTCACGCCAGCCTTAATACCTCTGATGCTTATGTTTAACCAAATGACTAGTTTAATTAAAAATAATTTTTCAATATGCTTAGCCAAGTAAAATAAGTAAAGTCTGACGCGGTGAAATATTGTGTATGCCAAATGGAATTTAATTACCATTGCCGTGTAACATCTTTGAAATGAATGTTCATATTAAACATCAGTGCTGCAATGAATGGATAAACCAGGGTCGGGTTTGCTGAAACGTCAATGATAGGGAAATCAGCCAATGTATTCTTTGTATACAGAAAAGTAAAATAAGTCAATATCTCCTAAAAGAGGTCATTGCTAAGATGTGCTGGACTTTGAACAGATTTGAGGAAGTAAAGCAGGGAAATAACTGGAAGGTTTAAGAAACGCACCCAGCACAGCCGTTCTCCATGAAGAGTCAGAGAAAACCAAGAATCGACATCCTAAAAACAATTCACAAAGAAAAAGACAAAAGGAGATAAAATAATAATGATCATCGCTTTGTTCAAGAAGGATGGCAATTTTGATGTATGATAGCATCAAAATAAATAGACCTTAAAAAAAATCCACTACTAATGTTCATAGATTTTTATTGGATAGTTGCGAGAGAGCCTTAGCTTCTCTGTCAGCAAGTGAGCAAAACCATCATGTGTGTCTGCCTGTTTCAAATGACGTTTAGTTGGTACCCTCCAAGTTTTGCTCCGTCAGGGTGACACGGTCTGTATCAAAGCATACAATATAGAAAAGTTTGATAATATTTTGGTCAAGAAAACAATGGCCCTCATTATGACATTGGCGGTAAAAGCCTCTTACCGCCGTGCAGAAGACCACCACCACACCGCCGCGGTTGCCGAATTCCGCCACAGCTATTATGACCCACAGTTTGGAGTCCGCCAAAATTCAGACACCCACACAAGTCCGCCGCACCAAAGATCAGTGATAAACTGGCGAAAACAAAACCTCCACCGTCACGCCAACAGAAATGCGCCCACACTATCACGTCACATGAATCCACGCAGCAGTCTTTCAACCGCGGTATTCCATTGGTGGTGCACTCAGCCGCGCTCAAAATACACACACTCTTACAAAACACAGCCACACTGGACAGTTCCAAATACACACACCTGATACACATACACACACCACTCCCACACACCCAATACACTATAAAACACACCCACATCACCCACATACCCTTTCGACAACAAATCACGACGAAAGCCAGAGAGAGACACCACCATCAACAACACTAGCATCCACAGGCACACAACACCATCACCCACATAACTTCCACGCACCTCAAACAACACCCCACTACATATCAGCACACTTAATACCCCACACAACACCCCACACATCACCTACATCACCCCATGGCACGGCAAAGACACCCCAGGTTCTCGGAGGAGGAGCTCAGGGTCATGGTGGAGGAAATCGTCTGGGTAGAACCACAGCTATTCGGATCACAGGTGCAGCACACCTCCATTGCAAGGAAGATGGAGCTATGGCGAAGAATAGTGGACAGGATCAACGCAGTGGGACAGCACCCAAGAAATCGGGAGGACATCAGGAAGAGGTGGAACGACCTACGGGGGAAGGTGCGTTCCGTGGTCTCCAGACACCACCTGGCGGTTCAGCGGACTGGCGACGGACCCCCAACTCCTCCCCCACAGCTAACAACATGGGAGGAGCAGGTCTTGGCGATTCTGCATCCTGAGGGCCTCGCAGGAGTAGGTGGAGGAATAGACTCTAGTAAATCAAACCTTTAACAACTTCATCCCCCACCCACCTGCATGCTATCACCTACCTCCACCCTTGCCCTCACCCCCATCACTCCTGCTCCTCACAAATGTCCCACTATCACAAACCACACATCCCAACACCAAGCCCTGTATGCAACACCAAAGCATGGACACCCATCACTAAAGTATGCCCACTGCACATACCCATACACCCCCCCTAAACCATCATCACACAAGGTCCCACACAGGAGTGCTAGCACTGGGGGACACGGTCACCCACCTATCGCACACTTTGACACACACAGATGCAATAATCATACCTTTATACCCCTGCAGGACCCCTACCCAACGTCACCGGACAGGAGGGTCCACACATGTCCACACCACCAACAGAAGAGGCCCACAGTGATGACAGCACCTCTGTCCAACTGGATCTAGATGACCAGCCCGGCCCATCGGGGACCTCGGGACAGTCGGTTCCCCACACCCAGTCACAGGCCACTACAGAGCTTCCCCCCTCTGGAAACACCAGCACAGCACCCACCCAGCGGGCCCATACCTCCGTCCCCAGGACACATCAATCGGCAGTGTGTCCACCACTACAGGGAACCCAGGCTCACCCACCACCCCAACAACAACAGGGACCTGGGGGCAGTGGTAGTGGGCACACGGTCCAGGGGACGGAGGCCCAGGAACACAGGGGAACTGGGGGGGCTGCTGTGCGACAGGGGGCGGACAGGCCCAGGGAACCCACTCTCGACGAGGCCCTCTCCTCCATCATGGGAGCCTACCACCACTCGAAGGAGACGATGGCAACGGTACTGGCCAAGTTTCAGGAGACCCAGCGCCTGCAGGAGGAACAGTATGTGGGCTTCAGGGAGGAACTCAGAACCATCAATTCCACCCTGGGCACCATCATAGGGGTGCTGAAGGAAGTACTCAACACCAGGAGGGACACTGTGGCACTACAAAGGGCCCCTGACACTAACCTGGATGATGAACTGCCCACCACCTCCGCCGGTGCTAGTGGACAGGAGGCACCGCCACAGGACCACCACACCAGCACCCTACCCCCTGCAGAGGGAGAACCACCTCGCAAATGGTCCCTGAGATCCAGGAACAAGACAGAGAACGATGCCAAGACCCCGCCAAGAAATGAGACCACCCTGATTGTCATCCTACTGTCCCACTTTGTCACCCTGTCCATCCTTAAACTGCCCCAGCTCCACTTCCTATAACCATTTGGGCAATGCACCTGTGAGACTAATAGACTGGACTCTGCCATGGACATTCCTCCGCCATCACCCCTCACCATTTTGCTACCCTCTCCAATTTTGAGCACTAAAATAAACACCCTTAAAGCACAAAACAATCCGGAGTCTGTCTGTGATTTCGGAATACTGTATTAGCAATAACTGTGGCAAAAAGCTCTTTCATTTGTAATGTCAACATACCTATGTCACACAGCTATAGTCCATGAGGATTCAAAGCAGATGTCACACTGTGGGACCTAGATCTGTGAAATCGTAAGGGAAAGTGACAACTCAGTGACCATACAATGGGTGAAAAAGACAGACAGTAGAGAGGTAGTAGTGTATAAGTAAATGTAGTAGGCAGGTTTGTATTCTTACCTGTGTTTCACTGGAAATATTGCTGGATCACTGAGTCCCTGTTGTCCATGTCTTCTTCCTCTGCTTCCTCGTCTTCACTGTCCACAGGCTCCACAGCTGCAACAACACTGCCATCTGGACCATCCTCCTGCAGAAAGGGCACCTGTCTTCGCAACGCTAAGTTGTGAAGCATAAAGCAGGCCACGATGATCTGGCACATCTTCTTTGGTGAGTAGAATAGGGATCCACCTGTCTTATTGAGGCACCTGAACCTCGCCTTCAGGAGGCCGAAGGTGCGTTCGATCACCCTCCTAGTTCGCCCATGTGCCTCATTGTAGTGTTCCTCTGCCCTTGTCCTGGGATTCCTCACTGGGGTCAGTAGCCATGACAGGATGGGGTAACCAGAGTCACCTGCAAATGGCGAGGGACAACTGTTAGACACACACTAACCTGGAGGGATAGCCCCAAATCCAGACAACCATTCGCACTGACTAGCTTCCAGGTGCTCACCTAATAACCACACACGGTGCCTCTGGAGTTGACCCATCACATAAGGGATGCTGCTAATCCACAGGATGTAAGCGTCATGCACTGAGCCAGGGAACATGGCATTTACATGGGAGATCTACTGGTCTGCCAAACATACCATCTGTACATTCATCGAATGATAACTCTTCCGGTTTCTGTACACCTGTTCACTCCTGTGGGGGGGTACAAAAGCCACATGTGTCCCATCAATGGGACCTATGATGTTGGGGATATGTCCCAGGGCATAGAAATCGCCTTTCACTGTAGGCAAATCCTCCACCTGAGGGAAAACGATGTAGCTCCGCATGTGTTTCAGCAGGCAGACAACACTCTGGACAACACGTTGGAAAACATAGGCTGGGACATCCCTAATGCTATGGCCACTGTTGTTTGAAATTACCCACATGCAAGGAAATGGAGCACTGACAGCACCTGCACTCAAGGGGGGATTCCTGTGGGATGGAGGATATCTGACATCAGGTCTGGCTCCAGCTGGGTACACAGTTCCTGGATTGTGGCACGGTCAAGACTGTATGTGATTATCACGTGTCTTTCCTCCATTGTCGACAGGTCCACCAACGGTCGGTACACCGGAAGATGCCGCCATCTTCACACATGTCCCAGCGTACGGTGCCTATGAAGGACAACAGCGAGCACAGAGTCAAACAACTCACAGGTACGTACCCACAGCTTACACAGAACACCATTCATACTCTAAAAGTGGCCTGTATCTGTGTTGAGTCTAGGCCTAGGTATGTGTGACACAGTTGAAAATGAAGCCATGTGGGCCACTGAAATGGCGGCTGCCTGACCTCTAAAGTGGGACAATGGGATGTGAGGTAACTGCGCTGGCGTTGTACACCGTCATGGTAGGCGGTCGAAGACCGCGGTGCAATGCTGCATTGGTTAACATTGGACCCTATGCGTCCCAGGAGCCAATGACGATGTACGTCGGCGGTGATGGCATGCACCACCGCGGACGTGACCGCCATTTTCTATCTGTTCAATCACTCGATACCTGATCTTAGACAGGAGAGGACCTACACTGCAAGTGCTGCTGTGACCTCGGTCTGGAAGAGATAATGGCTCGAGTGTCTGGGGAAAGGGCCCCTGTCTTCACATCGGAGGAGTTGGAGAAACTTGTGGATAGGGTCCTACCCCAGTACACGCTACTCTACGGTCCTCCAGACAAACAGGTAAGTACACTGGGAGCATGATGTATGGGCTATGCCTGTGTGGAGAGGGGTGGATGTAAGAAGGAAGGGGGGAGAGTGCAGCGTGCACGAAATGAAGGTGAGTGCATGTGCCACATGGCAAGGGTAGGGATGGGGGCCATTCACTTCGACGGTGCAGTTGGTAATATCTTTCTCTTCCCCCTGTTCAAATCATGGAGGTCAGCACCTACCAGAAAAAACATATTTGGTGTGCCATCGCCAAGGACGTCCGGACCCTGGGGGTCTACCACATACGGAGCACCCACTGCCGGGAAAGATGGGAGGACATTCGCCGCTGGAGCAAGAAGACGGTGGAGGCTCAGCTGGGGATGGCCTCCCAACGTGGGAGGGGTGCCTGTCGCACCATGACCCCCCTGATGTTCAGGATCATGGCGGTGGCATACCCGGAGTTGGATGGGCGCTTGAGGGAATCACAGCAGCCACAAGGGGGTGAGTACACTCGCATTCTGCTGACTTTGCGCGCAGTGGAGGGGTCTGGGTGGGGGAGGTGGGCTGTGGGTTTCCCTAGGCCAGGACGAGTTCCATAGGCAAGGTCCGTCCGTAAGGCAGGCCATGTGGCACCCCAGACCACCTCTGTAGAGTGCCAAGTACACCTAGTCATGCCCCTGTGTCATCTATGTGTGCAGATGTCGTCCATAGCCTTGTAGGCCATTTCCCTGGAATTGAACAGTGGAGCCCAAGAGCGCGGCGTAGTGCAGGGGGCTTCTGTGTCTGTCATGTCCGCCAACGGTAGGGGTAATGCATGCACTCAACATGTCTTTCTTCTGTTGTCCCCTCCTTTTTGTAGGCTCCCTGTTCTTGTGTGCATTAGCATCACCAGGTGGAGGAGCAGTGCCACCAAAGCAGGAGGGAGCTGCATCCCACATGGCCAATGAGGGCCACACTACGGACTCGGAGTTCAGCAGTGGGACAGAGGGCGAGTGGAGCTCCACAGCAGGGACAGGAGCTGAGACCAGTGACACGGATTCGTCCTCTGATGGGAACTCCCTTGTGGTGGCGGCAACATCTATGCCCCCCCATCTACAGGTACAGCCGCCACCCCCCTTCCAGCACCGCCCTCCCAGCAGCCCCTCATGCTTCGTCCCGTGCCAGCTCACCCGGGAGGGTGGGCATCACCTTCACCCCAGGCACCTCAGGCCCTGCCCCAGTCACCCCTGCTGCCCTCTGTGAGGAGGACATTAACCTCCTCAGGTCCCTCACTGTTGGGCAGTCTACCATTTTGAATGCCATCCAGGGTGTAGAAAGGCAGTTGCAACAAACAAATGCATTCCTGGAGGGCATTCATTCTGGTCAGGCGGCCCTTCAGTGAGCTTTTCGGACTCTGGCCTCAGCACTGATGTCAGCCATTGTCCCTGTGTCTAGCCTCCCCCCTCCAACTTCCTCCACCCCGACCCAACCCCCTGTACCTCAGCCTATGCCAAGCACACCTCTAGACCAGCATGCACACATGTCAACACACAAGGGAAGCTCAGGCACACATAAGCACCACACATCCCACAGGCACTCATGCAAGCATCACACACATGCAGACACACCAACATCCAACATCCACTGCCTCCACTGTGCCCCCTTCCTCCTCGTCTCCCTCCTCCCTCCCTGTCTCGTCTACACTCACACCTGCATGCACTACCTCTACAGCCACTACATCCCACTCCAGCACACCCACCACCACACCCCGCTCACGTGCAGTCACCAACCCCACTACCATTCACACGTCCCCTGTGTCCTCTCCCAGTGTGTCTGTGACGCCCCCTCCGAAGATACACAAACGCAGGCACACACCCACCCAACAGCCATCCACATCACGACTGCCTGCAGCGCATGCACCTTCACCCAAAGTCAGCAAACGAACACCTCCTACAACCACAACCTCTTCCTCCACTCCCAAACCCCCTCCAGCTACCCGTCCCAGTGTGTCAAAAAAACTTTTCCTGTCCAACCTTGACCTCTTTCCCACACCTCCCCAACCCGTCCGTCTCATAGGTCCTGAACTAGCACCTCAGCCACAACATCTCCGGGACCAGTGGTGCCTGTAGTCACCGGAATCTGGAGTGCACCGGCCACCAGGGCAGCCAGTGTGGCACGGAGCCACAGCACAGCCAGTCCCCCACCTCTAAAGCATCAGAAGTAGGCCAGTGCCCAGCGGGAGAGGGGGAAGACTTCAGCCACCAAAGCCGCTCCTAGGGTTCTGGTGGGAGTGTGGAGTCAGCTGTGACACCTTCCAAGGTGGGGAAGGGCCACAAGAAACCCGGAAAGTCTGTGAAGACCAGCACGGCGGAGAAGACCACACCGGCCCAGCTGCCCAGGAGGCCACCGCCAGCACCAGCCCAGCTGCCCAGGAGGCCACCGCCAACACAGGCCCAGCTGCCAAGGAGGCCACCGTCAGCACAAGCCCAGCTGCCCAGAAGGCCACCGCCAGCACAAGCCCAGCTGCCCAGGAGGCCACCGCCAGCACAAGCTCCGCTGGGCCATGAAGGACCGTCTGCACAAGCCCCGCTGGGCCATGAAGGACCGCCAGCAAAAGCCCCGCTGGGCCATGAAGGACCGCCAGCAAAAGCCCCGCTGGGCCATGAAGGACCACCAGCAAAAGCCCCGCTGGGCCATGAAGGACCGCCAGCACAAGCCCCGCTGGGCCATGAAGGACCGCCAGCAGCTGGGTCCCTGCAATGGAGACCGTTGTCTTAAGCACTGCTGAACAGGACATTGCCATCTCAAGCACCGCTGAGCAGGGCACCGCCGTCTCAAGCACCGCTGAACAGAGCACCGCCGCCTCAAGCACCGCTGAACAGGGCACAGCCGTCTCAAGCACCGCTGAACAGGGCACCGCCGTCTCAAGCACCGCTGAACAGGGCACCGCCGTCTCAAGCACCGCTGAACAGGGCACCACCATCTCAAGCACCGCTGAACAGGGCACTGCCGCCTCAAGCACCGCTGGCCCATGAGCGCCAAGGGCACTGACGCTACTGAGTCCGTCACGGGCAGAATGAAGCACTCTGGGCACAAGGCCCCCTCTAGAACCAGTGGAGAGATCCATCCACTACCTCTGTCCTTAGCATGATGAAGCACTCTGGGCACCATGCACCCTCCAGAACCAGTGGGGAGATCCATCCACTACCTCTGTCCTTAGCAGGATGAAGCACTCTGAGCACCATGCCCCCTCCAGAACCAGTGGAGAGATCCATCCACTACCTCTGTCTTTAGCAGGATGAAGCACTCTGGGCACCAAGCCCCCTCCAGAACCAGTGGAGAGATCCATCCACTACCCCTGTCCTTAGCAGGATGAAGCACTCCCCAGGATGTAGCAGTGGGCAAGCCACCCACTGTATAGACTTGAGAGACTGTGGCTTTGCACTCCCCAGGATGGAACAGTAGGCATGTGGCCCCCTCGTGTATTTGGCATTGTGCACTCAAGAGGCTGAGGTGCCCCCCTTTCCCTCCCCCTGAGGTACCTGTTTAGTTGCTGTCTGATGCCCCTGCAGTGTTCTCTTCGTCATGGTCGGGGATCTTGTGTGGGCCTTGCCCATATCGTGTGGGCCCAGTGTTCCACTGACTTAATTGGAGCACTAGCTGGACTACTATGCTTAGTATATATTTTGTAAATGGTGTATATATATATTTTTGCCTACTTGATTTTAATATATTACAATGGTTACACTTATTTTCTATTATCTTTGCATTCTTCCGGGGGGGCTGGGGGTGTAACTGTGATGTATTAATATGCATTAGTGTGTGTGTTGTAGTGGCTGGGGGTGTGGGTGTTGCGTGTGTATGTCTCTGTTTTTTCCCTCCCCCTCCCCTGTGGTAGGTGCAGTACTCACCGTGGTCTTCGCCACCAGCGCTTGTGCTCCTGGTAGAGGAGCAAGAAGACTATCGCAGGTAGAATTTGGAGTTCCGGGTCCATGGTGTCCTCGTTCCTCGTGGGGTGTGTAGAGGTGAGCCTTTTCCCTTCGAAATTCCTGTTTCCGCCGTGTTTCTATTCACGGTGAAAACGCCCCGGAAAAGGTGGCGGATTGGCTTGTCATAATAGTGTGGGCGGTAGATTGTCTCCCGCCTGTCTGTTGGCGGTGACTGCAGCGCTGTTTGTTTGTACCGCCATGGCGATCGGAGTGTTAAAGTGGCTGTCTTTGTTGGCGGTTTCCGCCACGGTCGTAATTGCAAAATTTTTACCGCCAGCGTGTTGGCGGTCTTACCGCTGCTTTAACACCGTCCGCCAGGGTTGTAATGACCACCAATATGTTATGTAAATTTCTTTAAAAGGCTCGTATAAATGTCCCTATATTTCCAAATGATCCACAAAAGGGTATGATATTTACTTGCTAAACTTACACATATGGGCTCTGTACATTGTGGTAGGAAAGGTAGTGCAACTCAGAATGCTGTCTGAAAAACAATGGGCCACATGTACTACTCTAGTGTGGGGGGACTGCCGAAAACGCCACGGGGAACACAAAGATGTGGGTGAGGCGAGCTCTCAAATATCTTGTTTCATCCCTTCTGATGACCTTTATAGCGAATTGTAACATAGGCTATTCTCTACTCAAGCATCAGTTGTGCTATATAACTTTTGATTGGGACCAATATAGATGACACGGTTTGACTAAAATTCTCTTTAATGTCAAAGTTGGATTTTTAGAAAGTTGAAATTTTTCCTGTCCTGACAATGTTGTGCCTGCTGCTAGTATCCTGGGTCACATGACTGTGAATAGCTTAGCTGTTGGGCTTTGGGTATTCCATCCTCGCCCCACAGACAGTGGGACAAAAGGGGAATAGGTGTTGGCAGGTAGGGGAAACCTGCTAGGGTGGTTGGAGGTGGAGCTGTTCCCTTTCCCACTTGCACTTCAAAGAGCTGCCTCCAACACACACAAAAAAGAACTTAACACTGATCATTTGACACCCCATAATTTTTGGAGCCTTGACAGGGTTCCAGAACCAGATTTTGGGTAGACCAGGGTGATCCACCCCTTCAAAGGCTGGCACCAGATATAAATAGTGGATCTCCAGAGCCACTCTTCAGTACACACCTGGACCTGTCGACATTACAAAAGAAGGGCTCCCTTAAACAAGGCAAAAGTGGCTGACACCTGAGTGTCATATTTTATTTACTCATAAATTCTAGTAAAGTGGTATACAATATACCCAGGACTGGTAAATTAAAATGATATTAGTGGACCTTATCGTGCCATCCACTTTAAAACATGTTGCAGGCCTGTCATTTCAGCCTGTTAGCATTTTAAAACTACCAATTCAACTTGGCAAATTACCCCCCTTTTGCCAAGTCTTAATCTCCCTTTGTATTACACATAAATCACCTCTAAGGTAAACTTAACAGCCCATATGGCAGGATGCATTGTAATTAAAAAGTTGGACATGTACCGTTAGGTTATACAAGTCCGGATATTGAAAAACTCACAAATTCTTTTTCACTTATGTGAATCCTACCTCTCCCATAGGATAACATTAGGTTGTCATATTACCTTTAATAAGTGCTACACTTTTTTTGATTGGGAGAAGTTAGAAAAATCAACTTTGGTGTCTGAGGAATTTTAATTTAAAATCCTCACTAATGGTAAAGTTGGAATTTAAGTGAGAATTCTGAAAAAAACCTGTTAGAAAGTTGCCTTTTTCTTGTTCCTGGGTCACATGACTAGGTATGTTTGGCAGTTGACCTTTGTGTATTTCTCCCAGGAAGCACCATAATAGGGGCCCTGGGTGTTCGCAGGATGGGCCATCTCTTACTTGGTAGGGGTGAGAGGAACTGTCCCCTATCACACTTGCACTGAGGCACTGGCTCAGCTCACACACAAAGGGCTTCACAATAGCCTAGTGTGCCCCAAACAGAATGGGACCAGGGCAGAGGGCAGAACATTCCAGAAACCTATGTAAGGGGAAACTACAGAAGCTTCTCTAACTTCAAAGTAGGCACCAGGTATAAATATTAGACCCATAGACTCCGCTTTAGATTTATTTTGGGCCTGTGGAAGACTCAGAAGAAGGGCTGCTCTGGTGCTATGGTTCAAGAATAACTGCTCTGCTGCCCTGCTGCCCTGCTGCCTGAGTAAGAAGGACAGGACCTGCACCTTGAACTTATGGCCACCAGAGTGACTCCAAGGGCTAGTTGGCTGACCTCCTGATCACAGCCTCAGGGAGAGAAAAGGATCCAACCATCTTGAACCCCACACCTGAACTTCACCTGTTGTGAGTCCCAACCACTCAAGTGGTGCTTCCCCAGTCCAGGACACTTAAAGTGTGGCTAAAGGTGCTCTGCTAGACCAGCTATGGTCCCCATCAAAACTGATGCAGCACAGTGCAACTTATATCGCAGTCCTTGAAGCTAATCAGAACTGATGCAGCATGACGCAACTAAACGCGGACCTTGCATCACCACCTTCGCAGCTCCTCATTGGAACTGATGCAGTGCAATGTAACACAACCCATGACCCCACATCGCTCTTTGAAACTGCTGATGTGTGGCGCAATACCCCACATCAATGACATAATCTCAGCCGGCCAATTATCAGTGGGCCTGATCAGGCCCCTGTTCCGGGCCTAATCCCATGGTGGTCGGCCTGAACTTGTGGCTTTGTCCCAGTCTGGACTGATCAGATAACCACAGCTGGTGCTCTGCGTCCTTAGGCAGTATTTTTACCTCAACTTTTTAAATTGCGCATCTTCGGTTATACTAATTGGATTTTTGTCATTTTGGCATCAAATAATCTAATAAAATGTACTCTAAGTTTTTTAATTGGTGTGGTATTTTTCTTGTGTTGTTTTCTCTCACTTTTTACTGTTTGTGTACTGCATTAATACATTGCGTCTCAGTTAAGCCTGACTGCTTTTGTGCCAAGCTACCAGAGGGATACTCACAGGTTAATTGTATGACTTTTTGTGGTTTAACCTGACAGGGATTGTAGCTGTTGCTTGAGATTGGTTAGCACCCCTCTCAGCCAATAACCCAATTTCTAACACTTGTTTTTGACATCTGTCAGGCAGTGCTTAATTTGAGTTGATGGTTTCCAGTGCTCAGCACCAGCATATATGACAGTCTACCACTGGATGGCACTAACTAACTTGGAGGTAAGCACAACAATAGTAGTTTACTAATTCAAAATAGATTAAAAATCAATAATACCTACTGCTCAAGCTATTCTTATAGATTTTGGGGGCCTGGAATAGTCTGAATTGTCACACATTCAGGAGTGTGACGGTTAGCAGTTGTGTTGGTACTGTAGTTTGCAGGGCTAGCAGGTGCAATAGGTGGCAGAAGTGGCAATGGCCGTGGCACTTAATTTTTTTCAAATTAGACACTGGTATTAGGGCTTCACTGACTAATGCTACTGGGACCCACAAATTTCTAATTTTGTTCTTATCCCAGAACCGCCCTTATCCCCACTAGAATGGTACTGACAAGCAGTTCAGCGACCTTGCATGGTTCAAAGTTTGTCATTTTGACATCATGCAAGAAGGCTTCTTTGACGTTTGTTAATGCTTTCAAGCCCGGTGGGAGCCACAACACTCTCACTGGGCATGAGATTTTGTAAGGGCCATGACAGCCTCTGTTCAAATTGTAAACATTTGTTAAAATGTAGCTGGAAAATTCTACCTAGGTTTCAAAGAATTTGCCCTTGTCTTTGTTGAGGGTAAGACCACACTGACATTCATTAAAGAATTGTTTTTACATACTAGTGACGTTTTTCCACAAATTTAGAATGTCATAGCTAATATTGATGACCCCTTGTAGCCTTGACAGTGCCCACACACTGCATTCTTGAACCTCTGAGGACTAGGATATTCTACAATTGAGACTTTTGTTTCGTCTCAGGGCAAGGTTTGTTGACAATGTGGTAGTATATCAACTTGTGGGAGCTAGTTACAACTGTTGGCATCCTGCTTTGAGGTCTATTTTTGAAAACCACTGGACCCTTGTTAAGTCTGCAATTGCATCATTGCTCACTTCCAATTGCTTGTTTAGGAAGCCTCATGCTAATACAGAGTCTCACTGCCCCAGGTTGTTTTGGTTTCAATGGTTATTACCATTGGTGAAACCCAGTAGGAGGGGCCCAACACCTTCTCTATGACTTCCAGCCATTCTAATATCACTTGCTCTTCCTCTACATGGCTCGGCAGGTAGAATGAGACTTGCAGGCATTGCAATGTAAGTGGTTATACTATCTTATCAATTTGCAATTTCAACCACAAGATTTTTGAGGAACCCTTAAGTTGGTGTTCAAAGTCTCTGAGCAGTGATTCTGTTTGCATTTGTGGACTTGCTGGGCAAATGCTACTAGCCCTAGGTCTTCAGTAGTTTTGCAGCTCAGCTGCATGCCCCCTTGCCCTGTGCTGAAGAAGAATTACATTTTTACTTCACTGGTCCTGTGTTTGACAATATCTTCAGATATACCTGCCAATGGAAGTGGTTACTGACCTCCACAGGAGCTGATTTTTACCTCTGTGGAGCATATTTGTGTCTTGACTGGGAGAGTCTTATAATGTCGGGGAAGCATCACATTGATAAAAGCCCTGTGTCCATGATTGTGGCCACCCAGAGACCTGCAACTTCAAAGCTGCAAACATGTTGTGTCATATGCCGGTATACTGTCCGGTAGCGGGTGGTTGACCACTTTGGGCTAGATGAGACCATTTGTATAGCTAGCTAGATGGGTGCCTGTGCCTCCAGGCAGGCAAGTGTTATGGCCTCCTCCTCCACACACCAGTGCAAAGTAGTTTAATATTCTGTATCTCGAGCAGGCTTTTCCTTGCTTCAAGTAATACTGAAGAGAATGGAGGTCTCATTTGCAATGTTCGCAGGTGTTCTGGGATATGCAGGGTTTGGTGGGCAGATGTAGAGATCTTGCCTTGTGGACATGGTCAACAGTTTCTTTACTTAGTTTCTGGATTTGTCTGGGCATTTGTTGAGGCCTACAATTTGACAATGCTTCTTCCATCTATTCTGCCCTGCTGTTTGTCAGTACATTGGAACAGGCTAGGATCTGCAGATCCTCATAGTTTCATGTCTGACTCCATTAGGATAAGGCATCAAGGCCTTGTATGATGTGTGCACATACTTCTTTCTGAGGATTATCATATGTACATTTGTTGGCCATTTGTTTGCAAACACCATCAGCGGTCTCCACTTTGGGTTGTTTCGCTTGATGGAGTTTGAACCTTTCATAGTCAAGGTTTATTTTCATGTTGAAATGCACATTTGACACACCTAATTCCTAATTGTAGATGTCTTTACCTTCAGTATACACCCTGATGCTGCTGTTGCAGAGCCTTCAGGTTGCTTGAATGGTAGTAGCACATACATGGCTGTGTGCACTGGTGCTCCCCTCTATCTTACTGTGTCTGTAAGGGGTCTTGTTCCGACTTTATTAGTTAGGACTTGTATCCCAGCATTGGCATGTGCAAGTGTTCTTGGTACCAGTTTATGCCTTTCTCTTTCACTGTAGTGGTAATACATCAGTTGTAATCCCTGCATTGTGGTAATTCGGTAGAAGTAACCTTTACACTGGTAATCTCTGGGGTAGTAATCACAGTCCCTGAAGTGGTAATCTCATAGATAGTAATCACAGTAGTGGTAATCTCAGGAGTTATAATCTCAGAGGTAGTAATCACAGCAGTGGTAATCATGGTAGTGGTAATCTCAGCAGTGGTAATCCCTGCAGGGGTAATCTCAGAGGTAGTAATCAAAGCAGTGGTGATCTGAGCATTGGTAATCCCTGCAGTGGTACTCTCAGAGGTAACAATCACAGTAGTGGTAATATCAACAGTGGTAATCTCAGTGGTATTAGTCACATCAGTGGTAATCTCAGCAGTGGTAATCCCTGCAGTGATACTCTCAGAGGTAGTAATCACAATAGTGGTAATTCAGCAGTGATAATCCCTGCAGTGGTAATCTCACAGATATTAATCACAGTAGTGATAATCTCAACAGTGGTAATCCCTGCAGTGGTAATCTCTGTGTCAGTAATCACAGTAGTAGTAATCCCTACAGTGGTAATCTCAGAGGTAGTAATAACAGCAGAGGTAATCTCAGCAGTGGTAATCCCTGCAGTGATACTTTCAGAGGTATTAATCACTACAGTGTTAATTCAGCAGTTGTAATCCCTGCAGTGGTAATCTCAGAGGTAGTATTCACAGCAGAGGAAATCTCAGCAGTGGTAATCACTGCAGAGGTAATCTTAGAGGTAGTAATCTCAGCAGAGGTAATCTCAGCAGTGGTAATCCCTGTCGTGGTACTCTCAGAGGTAGCAATCACAGTAGGGATAATATCAGAACAAGTAATCACAGTGGTAGTAGTCATATCAGTTGTAATATCAACAGTGGTAATCCCTGCAGTGGTACTCTCAGAGGTAGTAATCACAATAGTAGTCATTCAGCAGTGGTAATATCATTTAGTAATCACATTAGAGGTAATCTCAGCAGTGGTAATACCTGCAGGGGTAATCTCAGAGGTAGTAATCACAGAAGTGGTACTCTCAGAGGCATTAATCAAAATAGTGGTAATTCAGCAGTGGTAATCTCTGCATTGGTAATTTCAGCAGTGGTAATTCCTGCAGTGATATTCTCAGAGATAATAATCAGAGTAGTGGTAATATCAGAAATGGTAATCTCAGTGGTAGTAATCACATCAGTGGTAATCTCAGCAGTGGTAATCCCTGCAGTGATCATCTCAGAGGTAGTAATCACAGTAGATGTAATCTCAGCAGTGGTAATCCCCGCAGGGGTAATCTCAGAAGTAGTAATGATAACAGTGGTAATCTCCACACTGGTAATTCCTGCAGTGGTAATCTCAGAGATAGTAATCACAGTAGTGGTAATCTCAGCAGTGGTAATCACTGCATTGGTAATTTCAAAGGTGGTTCTCTCAACAGAGATAGTCTTTGCACTGGTAATCTCAGATGTATTAATCACATCAGTGGTAATCTCAGCAGAGGTAACCTTTGCACTGGTAATCTCAGAGGTAGTGGTCACATCAGTGGTAATCTCAGCAGTGCTAATATCAGCAGTGATAATCCCTGTAGTGGTACTTTCAAAGGCAGTAATCGCAATAGTGGTAATTCAGCAGTGGTAATACCTGCAGTCTTAATCTCAGAGATAGTAATCACAATAGTGATAATATCAACAGTGGCAGTCCCTTCAGTTGTAATCTCAGTGGTAGTAGTCACAGCAGTAGTAATCTCAGTGGTGGTAATCCCTGCAGTGGTACTCTCAGAGGTATTAATCACAATAGTGGTAATTCAGCAGTAATAATCACTGCAGTGGTAAAATCACAGGTAGTAATAACAGTAGAGGTAATCTCAGCAGTGGTTATCCCTGCAGTGGTAATCTCAGAGATAGTAAACCCTGTAGTGGTCATATCACTAGTGATAATCTCAGTGGTACTAATCATATCAGTGGTAATCCCCTCAGTGGTAAGATCAGAGGTAGTAATCACAGTAGAGGTAATCTCAGCAGTGGTAATCAGTGCAGTGGTAATCTCCGAGATTGTAATCACATCAGTGGAAATTCAGCAGTGGTAATCCCTGCAGTGGTAATCTCAGAGACAGTAATAACTGTAATGGTAATCTCAACAGTGGTAATCCCTGTAGTAGTAATCTCAGTGGTAGTAATCACAGTAGGGGTAATCACAGTATTGGTAAACTCATCAATGGTAATCCCTGTAGTGTTAATCTCAGAGGTAATAATCATAGTAGTGGTAATATCAGTAGTGATAATCTCAATGGTAGTAATCACACCAGTAGTAATCTCAGCAGTGGCAATCCCTGCAATGGTAATCTCAGAGGTAGTAATCCCAGTAGTGGTAATATCAGTAGTGGTAATATCAGTGGTAGTGATCACATCAGTGGTTATCTCTGCACTGGTAATCCCTGCAGTGGTATTCTCAGAGGTAATAATCACAGTAAAAGTAATCTCAGTGGTAATTCCTTCAGGGGTAATCTCAGAGGTAGTAATCACAGTAGAGGTAATCTCAGCAGTGGTAATCTCTGCAGGGGTAATCTCAGAGGTAGTAATCCCAGTAGTGGTAATCTCAGCAGTGATAATCCTTGCAATAGTACTCTCAGAGGTAGTAATCAACATAGTTGAAATTCAGCAGTGGTAATCCCTGCAGTAGTACTGTCAGAGGTAATAATCACAATAGTGGTAATTCAGCAGTGGTTATCCCTGCAGTGGTAATCTCAGAGATAGTAAACCCTGTAGTGGTCATATCACTAGTGATAATCTCAGTGGTACTAATCATATCAGTGGTAATCCCCTCAGTGGTAATCTCAGAGGTAGTAATAACAGTAGAGGTAATCTCAGCAGTGGTAATCCGTGCAGTGGTAATCTCAGAGATAGTAATCATAGTAGTGGTAATCTCAGCAATGATAATCTCAGAGGTAGTAATCACAGCAGTGGTACTCATAGTAGTGTTAATCTCACCACAGTAATCCCTGCAGTGGTATTCTCAGAGGTAACAAACACAGTAGTGGTAATATCAGAAATGGTAATCTCAGTGGTAGTAATCACATCAGTGGAAATTCAGCAGTGGTAATCCATGCAGTGGTAATCTTATAGACAGCAATCGCAGTACTGGTAATCTCAAGAGTGGTAATCCCTTCAGTGGTAATCTCAGTGGTAGTAATCACAGTAGGGGTAATCACAGTATTTGTAATCTCAGCAGTGGTAATCCCTGCAGTGTTAATCTCAGAGGTAATCATCATAGTAGTGGTAATATCAGTAGTGGTAATCTCAATGGTAGTAATCACACCAGTAGTAATCCCAGCAGTGGCAATCCCTGCAATGGTAATCTCAGAGGTAGTAATCCCAGTAGTGGTAATATCAGTAGTGGTAATCTCAGTGTTAGTAATCACATCAGTGGTTATCTCTGCACTGGTAATCCCTGCAGTGGTAGTCTCAGAGGTAATAATCACAGTAAAAGTAATCTCAGTGGTAATTCCTTCAGGGGTAATCTAAGAGGTAGTAATCACAGTAGAGGTAATCTCAGCAGTGGTAATCCCTGCAGGGGTAATCTCAGAGGTAGTAATCCCAGTAGTGGTAATCTCAGCAGTGATAATCCCTGCAGTGGTACTCTCAGAGATAGTCATCACAGTAGTGGTAATCTCAGCATTGTTAATCACTGCAGCAGTAATTTCATAGGTGCTAATCTAACCAGAGGTAATCTCTGTACTGGTAATCTCAGAGATATTATTCACAGTAGTGGTAATCTCAGCAGTGGTAATCCCTGCAATGGTACTCTCAGAGGTAGTAATCAACATCAATCAATAAAAAAAATGTATGGAGCGCGCTACTCACCGATGAGGGTCTCAAGGCGCTAGTGGGGGTGGTTGGGAGGGGGGTTACTGTTCGAACCTCCATGTTTTTAGGTTTTTTCTGAAGAGTAGGAGGTCTTTGGTTTTGCAGAGGTTGGTGGGGAGGGAGTTCCAGGTTGTGGGGGCGAGGTAGGAGAAGGCCCTCCCTCCTGTGGTGGTTCAGTGGATGCGGGGGACTGTAGCTAGTGCAGGCTGATTGGAGGTTGCGGGTAGGAGTGTGGAAGTTCACTCTTTTGTTGAGGTAGGTCAGGCCGGTGTTGTGGAGGGATTTGTGTGCGTGTATGAGGATCTTGAAAGTGATTCTCTTGTCTAAGGGGAGCCAGTGAAGAGATTTGAGGGGTGGTGAGATTCGTTCATGGCGGGGATGCCAAGGACGAGGCATGCGGCTGAGTTCGGGATTCTCTGGAGTTTGCGTTTGAGTTTGAGTGTGGTGCCGGCGTAGAGGGCGTTACCTTAGTCAAGTCTGCTGCTGATGAGTGCATGGGTGACTGTTTTCCTGGTCTCTGGGGGAATCCATTTGAAGGATTTTTTTAGAGTGCGGAGTGTGTGGAAGCAGGAGGAGGTTAATGCATTGATTTGTTGTGTCATGGAGAGGGAGAGATACAGGATGATGCCGAGGTTGCGTGTGTGGTTTGCGGGGCCTAGGACGGTGGGCCACCAGGAGTCGTCGTATATGGTTTTGTTGGGGCCAAAGATGATGATCTCAGTTTTGTAGGAGTTAAGCTTGAGGTGGTTAGTTGTCATCCAGTTGGCGGTGTCAAGGAGAGCAGCGTGTAGGTTGGTTTTGGCGGTGGTGGGGTTGCGGGTGAGGGAGAGGATGAGTTGGGTGTCATCTGTGTATAGAGGATAGTGATTCCGTGTGGTCGGAGGATGTTGGCTAGGGGGATCATGTAAATATTGAAGAGTGTGGGGCTGAGGGAGGACCCTTGGGGGACTCCGCAGATGATCTTGGTAGTGGTGGAGTGGAACGGTGGAAGGCGGACTCTCTGGGTCCGGTTGGTGAGGAAGGAGGTGAGCCAGTCTAAGGCTTTGTGGTGAATTCCTATGTTGTGGAGGCATATGCGGAGTGTGTGGTGGCAGACAGTGTCAAAGGCTGCGGAGAGGTCTAGGAGGATGAGTGCGACGGTCTCGCCTTTGTCAACTTTGGTCCTGATGTCGTCAGTGCATGCGATGAGGGCGTTTCTGTGCTGTGGTTCTTGCGCAACCCGGATTGTGAGGGGTCAAGAGTGTTGTTTTCTACGAGGAAGTGGGATAGACGGGCGTTGACTAGTTTCTTGGCAACCTCGGTGGGGAATGGGAGGAGGGAGATGGGGCGATAGTTGGAGAGAATCTCCGGGTCGGCTTTGTTATTTTTTAGGAGAGCAGTGATTTCTGCATGCTTCGAGGGTCTGGGTAGGTGGCGGAGTCAAAAGAGGAGTTGATTATGTCGCGGAGTATGGGGGCGATGGTTGGGCTGGCTTTGTTATAGATGCGATGTGGACAGGGGTTGGAGGGGGATCCGGTGTGGATGGAGTTCATGTTTTTTTCAGTTTCTTCGTGTGTGGTGGGGGCCCAGGTGGTGAGTGTGGTGGAGGGGTCATGAGTGGTGGTTGAGTTGGGTGAGTGAGGGGTGTGTGTGGTGGGTGTGTGTGGTATGAAGCTGTTGTGGATGTCCAGGATTTTGTGGTGGAAGTGGTTGGAGAGGGTGTCACATAGGAGCTGTGTGTGTGTGTGTGGGGTTTATGTTGCTGGCTTTGGGTTTGGCTAGCTCTTTAATGATGGTGAAGAGTTTTTTGCTGTTTTGAGAGTTGTTGTCAAGGCGTGCCTTGTAGTGATCTCTTTTGGCGGTGTGTATGAGTTGGTGATGGGTGCGAATGGTGGCTTTCAGGGTGGAGAAGTTGGTTGTGGAGGGTTCTTGTCGCCATATTTTCTCCGCTTGGTGGCATTTGCGCTTGGAGTCTTGGAGTTCGGGGGTAAACCATGGGGTGTTCTTGATGTTGCAGGTGGCGATGTGTTTTCTTAGGGGGGGCTAGTGTGTCTGCGCAGGTAGTGATCAATTTAGAGAGGTTGAGTGGGGGGGAGGTTGTGAGCCAGTTGTGAGCCAGTTGTGAGTTCAGACGTTCTGTGGGGACCTTGTCCCACATGCGGTAGGGTGTGGTGTGTTGATGGTGGTGTGTGGGGGGTTTTGTGAAGGAAAAGTGGACGCAGTGGTGGTCAGTCCAGAGGAGTTCAGTGGTGTGAGTGTAGGCTATGTGTTGGCTTGAGGTGAAAATTGTGTTGAGCGTGTGTCCTGCTGAGTGGGTGGGTGCTGTGACCAGTTTTTTGAGTCCGAGGTTGGTGAGGTTGTCTATGAGGGAGGTAGAGTTGTGGTCTTGAAGGTTCTCCAAGTGAAAGTTGAAATCACCGAGGAGGATGTAGTCTGTGGAGGTGAGGCGTGCGAGCTGATGGTGTCGGCGATGGTGTCTCAGAAGGCGGGG
Source organism: Pleurodeles waltl (assembly GCF_031143425.1). Lineage (NCBI taxonomy): Eukaryota > Metazoa > Chordata > Amphibia > Caudata > Salamandridae > Pleurodeles > Pleurodeles waltl. The sequence goes on along the minus strand of NC_090441.1, from coordinate 148,297,150 downwards.
CGTGTTCCTGGTGGTCTGTAGATTAGTGTACCTCTGAGGGTGGAGTTGTTGTTAATGTGGATTAGGAAGTGCATGTGTTCTGTGTTGTCAATAGTGTCTTGGGAGCTGGTGGTGACTTTGATGGTGTCCCTGTGTAGCATGGCAATGCCACCACCTGGCCTGTTGAGGCGGTCTTTGCGTTGGAGTTTGTATCTCTTGGGGGTGGCGGTGGCTATGTCAGGTTCCGAGGAGGGGTTGGTCCAGGTTTCCGTGAGGAAGGCGATGTCAGATGAGTGTGATATGATGGGGTCCCAGAGTTCTATGGCATGTTTGTGAAGGGAGCGGTTGTTGAGGAGCAGATAGTTGAGGTGGTGGGCGGTGTTGGTGTGGTGTATGAGGGTGTTGTTGCGGGGTTTGTTCTGGTTGTGGGGTGGTGTGCTGTGGGGCTGGTTGCTGGGGGTGGGGGTGGGGGCAGAGCAGGTGTGTATTGCATTGGGGGTGTGTGTTTGTTGTCGGGGTCTCTATGTTCGGTGTGTGGTGTGAGGGATGAGGAGCAGGAGAAATGACAGGTGTGGCAGGTGAAGGGGCCATGAGTGTGTGTGGGGCTGAAAAGGGTGCAGGTGGAGCGAGGGCCTGGGTTGAGTGAGTGGAGGGTGAGGGGGGAGTAGATTTGTCTGAGGGGGCCAGGGGGACTGGAGCTGGGTGTGGTCTTGGCGCGGACGGGCGCAGATGGGCTTGCCTTTGGCGTGCCTTCGGCGCGGCTGCTATAAATGGGGAGGAGGGAGGGAGTGGCAGCTGGGAGGAGGGAGGTCTGGGCGAATGGGAAGGCTGGGGGGGTGGGGCCGCAGGGATTAGCAGTGGCAGGAAAAAAACAAAAGGAAAAACAGACGGTGAGGAGGTGGGGGGAGGCGGGAGGGGCTGCGGGGACTCAGCGGCAAGGGAAAAGAGTAAAACTTTGGAAGATGGACGGTGGGGAGGTGGGGGGAGGCGGGAGGCGCCGCGGGCATATTAAGCAAAAAGGGAGCGGCCAAGTTGAGGCGGCGCGGGGCGGCGGTGCAAGCAGTGACCAATAGTGGTAATCCCTGCAGTGGTAATCTCAGTGGTAGTAATCACAGTAGTGGTAATATCAGCAGTGATAATCCCTGCAGTGGTACTGTCAGAGGTAGTAATCACAAAAGTGGTAATTCAGCAGTGGTAATCCCTGCAGTGGTAATCTCAGAGGTAGTAATCACAGTAGAGGTAATCTCAGCAGTGGTAATCCATGCAGTGGTAATCTCAGAGATAGTAATCACAGTAGTGGTAATCTCAGCAATGATAATCTCAGAGGTAGGAATCACAGCAGCGGTAATCATAGTAGTGTTAATCTCACCAGTGGTAATCCCTGCAGTGGTATTCTCAGTTGTACCAAACACAGTAGTGGTTATATCAGAAAATGTAATCTCAGTGGTAGTAATCACATCAGTGGTAATATCAGCAGTGGTAAACTCTGCAGTGGTAATCTCAGGGGTAGTATTCACAGTAGAGGTAATCTCAGCAGTGATAATCCCTGCTGTGGTAATCTCAGAGGTTGTAATCACAGTAGAGGTAATCTCAGCAGTGGTAATCCCTGCAGTGGTAATCTTAGAGTTAGTAATCACAGCGGTGGTAATTTCAGCAGTGGTAATACCTGCAGTGGTACTCTCAGAGGTATTAATCACAATAGTGGTAATTCAGCAGTGGTAAAGCCTGCAGTTGTAATCTCAGAGGTAGTAATGACAGTAGTGATGATTCAGCAGTAGTAATCCCTGCAGTGGCAATTGCCAGAGAAAGTAATCACAAGAGTGGTAATCTCAGCAGTGGTAATCCCTGCAGGGGTAATCTCAGAGGTAGTAATCATAGCAGTGATAATCTAAGGAGTGGTAATCCCTGCAGTTGTAATCTCAGAGAAAGTAATCACAGTAGTGGTAATCATAGTAGTGTTAATCTCACCAGTGGTAATCCCTGCAGTGGTATTCTCAGTTGTACCAAACACAGCAGTGGTTATATCAGAAAATGTAATCTCAGTAGTAGTAATCACATCAGTGGTAATATCAGCAGTGGTAAACCCTGCAGTGGTAATCTCAGGGGTAGTAATCACAGTAGATGTAATCTCAGCAGTGATAATCCCTGCTGTGGTAATCTCAGAGGTATTAATCATAATAGTGGTAATTCCTGCGGTGGTAATTCCTGCAGTCTTAATCTCAGAGGTAGTAATCACAATAGAGGTAATCTCAGCAGTGGTAATCCCCGCAGGGGTAATCTCAGAGGTAGTAATCCCAGTAGTGGTAATATCAGTAGTGGTAATCTCAGAGGTAAAAGTAGAGGCAATCTCAGCAGTAGTAATTCCTGCAGGGGTAATCTCAGAGGTAGTAATCACAGTAGAGATAATCTCAGCAGTGTAATCCCTGCAGTGGTACTCTCAGAGATATTCATCACAGCAGTGGTAATCTCAGCAGTCCCTGCAGTGGTAATCACTGCAGTGATAATTTCCTAAAGGTGCTAATCTCAGCAGAGGTAATCTTTGTATTGGTAATCTCAGAGGTATTAATCACCATAGTGGAAATTCAGCAGTGGTAATCGCTGCAGTGGTAATCTCAGAGACAGTAATCACTGTAGTGGTAATCTCAACAGTGGTAATCCCGGGAGTGGTAATCTCAGTGGTAGTAATCACAGTAGGGGTAATCACAGTATTGGTAAACTCAGCAGTGGTAATCCCTGCATTGTTAATCTCAGAGGTAATAATCATATTAGTGGTACTATCAATAGTGGTAATCTCTAAGGTAATTCTTTCAGGGGTAATCTCAGAGGTAGCAATCACAGTAGAGGTAATCTCAGCAGTGGTAATCCCTGCAGGGGTAATCTCAGAGGTAGTAATCCCAGGATTGATAATCTCAGCAGTGTTAATTACTGCAGCAGTAATTTCAAAGGTGCTAATCTCACCAGATGTAATCTCTGTACTGGTAATCTCAGAGATATTATTCACAGTAGTTGTAATCTCAGCAGTGGTAATCCCTGCAATGGTACTCTCAGAGGTAATAATCACCATAGTTGAAATTCGGCAGTGGTAATCCCTGCAGTGGTAATCTCAGTGGTAGTAATCACAGTAGTGGTAATCTCAGCAGTGATAATCCCTGCAGCGTTAATCTCAGAGGTATTAATCATAGTAGTGGTGATCTCAGTGGTAGTAATCACATCAGTGATAATCTCAGCAGTGGTAATCCCTGCAGTGGTTATCCCAGTGGTATTAATCCCAGTAGTGGTAACACCAGTAGTGGTAATCATATCAATGATAATCCCTGCACTGGTAATCCCTGCAGTGGTAATCGCAGAGGTAATAATCACAGTAGAGGTGATCTCAGCAGTGGTAATTCCTGCAGGGGTAATCTCTGAGTAGTAATCACAGTAGAGGTAATTCAGCAGTGGTAATCTCTGCAGTGATAATCTCAGAGATAGTAAACACAGTAGTGGTAATCTCAGCAGTAGTAATCGCTGAAGTGGTAATTTTAAAGGTGATAATATCAGCACAGGTAATCTTTGCACTGGTAATCTCAGAGGTAGTAATCACAGTAGTGGTAACCTCAGGAGTGGTAATCCCTGCAGTGGTAATCTCAGAGGGGCTCCTTTCAATGTAGTAGATTATTTGTAGCGATACATGGACTCTGTTGTATTTTAGGTGGTGACATACAACCCTTCGTACTGGGTCCTCAGTCTGATCTGTTCATTGCATTTGCATGTGAATAACGCTCAAACATATTCTGTTTATAATCCGCTTCCCTGAAGAACATGTTTTAAACCACTTCCTCCTCTGCGAGCTAAAGGACCTTTGAACTGAGGGGCACCATCCTCTTTAGTTTTTACTCAGCAGACTAGGGCCTTATAAAACAGTGAGACTCGGATAGAGTATTTTTCACAAGCATTTGCAATGCTGTGGGTCTTGCGTTTACTTGAGTTAAAGCTATTATCATTGTAAAGTCCTAACCGGACTTTTCTTCCTACATGAACTGAAAAGTAAAACAGTTTCACATAAGAGAGCCGACAGCCACCATGATCACAAAGCAAACACACAAAAGGAAACAGAAGTCCGCTTGCAGTGAAACTTAACAGCAAAAGTGTAATTACCATGTTTCTGCAAAAATGCAATTATCCATGTAAAAGGGTCGATGTCATGCAAAGTGCTCGACTACTGGCCAGCGAGATCTCGCTGCTTATGAAATAAAGAGAAAAAATAGCGCCAAAACCGTACGGAAAACATGGAGCCTCGTATGCTTTCAGTAGCTGGCCTGTGCGATTGAGGCACACTGAACACCGGAAGAGGCATGAGGTATACAAGCTTTCCACTAATTAAATCAAGCCATTTTTAAAAGACAGCCCATGAACCAACCAAACGGATGAGCTTGACATGGGCGTGATTAAAAGTCCACAGAGAGATTACACCAGGGACGGAGCTTAGCGCTTGACCCTAAAAAGGACTCTGCTTAGCAATTTGCAGAATGTCAAAACAACATTCTGTAATAGGAAGTAGAATACCTGAGGATGGGGTCTAAAATGTGGAGGATTAAGCACAGATAGCAGCAAAACAGAGACAGGCAATGAAACTATTGATGAAAAATGTTACTAGGAATTTCAAGGCTTTGGAAATTCACATGTCCAGGAACAATCTCTGGGCCATATTTATACTTTTTGGTGCAAAACTGCACTAACGCAGTTTTGCATCAAAAAGTTTTTCACCGGCTTGCACCATTCTTGAGCGCCAGCCGGGCACCATATTTATGTAATGGTGCAAGCCGGCGCAAAGGGTAGGCTAGCATAAACATTTTTTACGTTAGCTGGGTGGGGGGGGTGGTATGGGAGAAGGGGGTTTTGGACCAAAAAATGACGTTAGAAAGGTTAGAGTAAAAACAATTACTGTAACCAGCCTAGCGTCATTTTCTGATGCAAAACCATCCATATCACATGACTCCTGTCTTAGAAAAGACAGGAGTCATGCCCACCACCTCAATGGCCAGTACAGGGGACCAAGGTCCCCTGTGTATGGCCATTGCACCCAGTGCAATGTAGGGTGACCCATTTCAGGGCCCCCAATAGCACATAAAGCAAAATATACCTACCTGTAATTACCTATACTTGCCTGGGATGGGATCCCCCATCCTCCGCTGTCCCTCTGGTGTGGGTGGGGGTGTCCCTGGGGCCTGGGGAGGGCACCTGTTGGCTTACTCCATGGTGTTCAACCATGGAAATAGGCCTACAGGTCCCCTAACACCTGCCTTGACCCAGGTGTTAAATAATGATGCAAAGGAAGCTTTGCAACATTATTTGACCCCTCCTCCCCCCGTGCGTGATTTTAGCACAGGGGAATAATTATGGCGCTAAGGCCATAGAGTAATTTTGTGCATGGGAACGCCCACATTGCATCTCATTGATGCAAGGTAGGTTTCCACGTCCAAAAAATGACTTTAACTCCATAACTTTGGCACTAGACAGTTCTAGCGCCAAAGTATAAATATGGAGACAATTTTGCAATTAATTTGTGTAAAAATAATGAAGCTGGTTCACCGCAAAACATGTTTAAATATGCCCCTCTGTATCCTCAGCATGACCACGGCAGATTTAAATTGCGTCTGTTTCCTCAAGCGCTCTCTAGTCTCAGTAAATAGAACATTAAGGTTGAATCCAGTGGGATCATCGGTTTCCATTTATAAGATCTAAGAGAGAAGAGGGTGACATACGACTTTGAACCTTCTTAATCCACATGAGCAAATTGATATTTTTCCAACTGTGTGGCGCAAGGGGTTACAAAGTGGTGCAATACAAGCATTGCGTCACTTTGTAAATATGGTGGAGGGAAAAGGCCACCTTTGCGCCGCCTTAGCGTAAAAAAAATTACTCTAAGGAGGCGCAAGGGGCTTGTAAATATGCCACTAATAGCGATAGACGTTCAGCAACCAATATTCTGCATCAACAGAGGCCAGAATAGGAGACATTCTATGGAAGTCGAAACGTCGTGAATGAGAGCCAGCGATGGACCAGTTCCATAAAACAGCGCCATATCTAGCCTTAAGAAGGAGGGACTGAAATGTCACGCGAACTTTAATAGCTCTGATGCTTATGTTTAACTAAATGACTAGTTTAATTAAAAATAATTTTTCAATATGCTCAGCCAAGTAAAATAGGTAAAGTCTGACGTGGTGAAATATTGTGTATGCCAAATTGAATTCAATTACCATTGCCGTGTAACATCTTTGAAATGAATGTTCATATTAAACATCAGTGCTGCAATGAATGGACAAACCAGGGTCGGGTTTGCTGAAACGTCAATGATAGGGAAATCAGCCAATGTATTCTTTGTATACAGTAAAGTAAAATATATCAATATCTCCTAAAAGAGGTCATCTGCTAGAGCAGTCAACCCATTGCTAAGATGTGCTGGACTTTGAACAGATTTGAGGAAGTAAAGCAGGGAAATAACTGGAAGGTTTAAGAAACGCACCCAGCACAACCGCTCTCCATGAAGAGTCAGAGAAAACCAAGAATCAACACCCTAAAAACAACTCACAAAGAAAAGACAAAAGGAGATAAAATAATACTGATCATCGCTTTGTTCAAGAAGGCTGGCAATTTTGACGTATGATAGCATCAAAATGAATAGACCTTAAACAAAGTCCACTACTAATGTTCATAGATTTTTATTGGATAGTTGCGAGAGAGCCTTAGCTTCTCTGTCAGCAAGTGAGCAAAACCATCATGTGTGTCTGCCTGTTTCAAATGACGTTTAGTTGGTACCCTCCAAGTTTTGCTAAGTCAGAGTGACACGGTCTGTATCAAAGCATACAATATAGAAAAGTTTGATAACATTTCGGTCAAGAAAACAATGGCCCTCATTATGACATTGGGAGTAAAAGCCACTTACCGCCGTGCTGAAGACCGCCACCACACTGTCGCGGCTGCGGAATTCCACCACAGCTATTATGACCCACAGTTCGGAATCCGCCAAAATTCAGACACCCACACAAGTCCGCTGCACCAAAGGTCAGTGATAAACTGGCAAAAACAAAACCTCCACCGTCACGTCAACAGAAATACGCCCACACTATCATGACACACGTATCCACGCAGCGGTCTTTTAACCGTGGTATTCCATTCGCGGTACAGTCCGCCGCGCTCAAAATACACACACTCTTACGAAACACAGCCACATTGGACAACTCCAAATACACACACCTGATACACATACACACACCACTCCCACACACCCAATACACTATAAAACACACACCTACATCACCCACAAACCCTTACGACAACAAATCACGACTGAAAGCCAGAGAGAGACACCACCATCAACAACACTAGCATCCACAGGCACACAACACCATCACCCACATAACTTCCACGCGCCTCACACATCACCCCACTACATATCAGCACACTTATCACCCCACACAACACCCCAATCATCACCTATACCACACCATGGCATGGCAAAGACACCCCAGGTTCTCAGAGGAGGAGCTCAAGGTCATGGTGGAGGAAATCGTCCGGGTAGAGCCACAGCTATTCGGATCACAAGTGCAGCACACCTCCATTGCAAGGAAGATGGAGCTATGGCGAAGAATAGTGGACAGGGTCAATGCAGTGGGACAGCACCCAAGATATCGGGAGGACATCAGGAAGAGGTGGAACGACCTACGGGGGAAGGTGCGTTCCGTGGTCTCCAGACACCACCTGGCGGTTCAGCGGACTGGCGGCGGACATCCACCTCCTCCCCACAACTAACAACATGGGAGGAGCAGGTCTTGGCGATTCTGCATCCTGAGGGCCTCGCAGGAATAGGTGGAGGAATAGACTCTGGTAAGTCAAACCTTTAACTACTTCATCCCCCACCCACCTACATGCTATCACCTACCCCCACCCTCGCCCTCGCCCTCACCCCCATCACTCCTACTCCTCACAAATGTCCCACTATCACAAACCACACATCCCAACACCAAGCCCTGCATGCAACACCAAAGCATGGACACCCATCACTAAAGCATGTCCACTGCACATACCCATACACCCCCCTAAACCATCATCACACAAGGTCCCACACAGGAATGCTAGCACTGGGGGACACGGTCACCCACCCATTGCACACCTTGACACACACAGATGCAATAATCATGCCTTTATACCCCTGAAGGACCCCTACCCAACGTCACCGGACAGGAGGGTCCACACATGTTCACACCACCAATAGAAGAGGCCCACAGTGATGAAAGCACCTCTGTCCAACTGGATCTAGATGACCAGCCCGGCCCATCGGGGACCTCGGGACAGTCGGTTCCCCACACCCAGTCACAGGCCACTACAGAGCTTCTCCCTCTGGAAACACCAGCACAGCACCCAACCAGCAGGCCCATACCACCGTCCCCAGGACATGTCAATCAGCAGTGTGTCCACAACTACAGGAAACCCAGGATAACCCACCACCCCAACAACAACAGGGACCTGGGGGCAGTGGTAGTGGGCACACGGTCCAGGGGACGGAGGCCCAGGAACACAGGGGAACTGCGAGGGCTGCTGTGTGACAGGGGGCGGACAGGCCCAGGGAACCCACTCTCCACGAGGCCCTCTCCTCCATCATGGGAGCCTACCACCACTCCCAGGAGACGATGGCAACGGTAGTGGCCAAGTTTCAGGAGACCCAGCGCCTGCAGGAGGAACTTTATTTGGGTTTCATGGAGGAACTCAGAACCATCAGCTCCACCCTGGGCACCATCGTAGGGGTGTTGAAGGAAGTACTCAACACCAGGAGGGACACTGTGGCACTACAAGGGGCCACTGACACTAGACTGGACAATGAACTGCCCAACACCTCCGCCGGTGCTAGTGGACAGGAGGCACCGCCACAGGACCACCACACCAGCACCCCACCCCCTGCAGAGGGAGAACCACCTTGCAAACTGTCCCTGAGATCCAGGAACAAGACAGAGAACGATGCCAAGACCCCGCCAAGAAATGAGACCACCCTGATTGTCATCCTACTGTCCCACTTTATCAGCCTGTCCATCCTTAAACTACCTCAGCTCCACTTCCTATGCCAATTTGGGCAATGCACCTGTGAGACTAATAGACTGGACTCTGCCATGGACATTCCTCCGCTATCACCCCTCACAATTTTACTACCCCCTCCAATTTTGAGCACTAAAATAAACACCCTTAAAGCACAAAACAATCTGGAGTCTGTCTGTGATTTCAGAATACTGTATTAGCAATAACTGTGGCAAAAAGCTCTTTCATTTTTAATGTCAACATACCTATGTCACACAGCTCTAGTCCATGAGGAATCAAAGCAGATGTCACACTGTGGGACCCAGATCTGTGAAATCGTAAGGGAAAGTGACAACTCAGTGACCATACACTGGGTGAAAAAGACAGTAGAGAGGTAGTAGTGTATAAGTACATGTAGTAGGCAGGTTTGTATTCTTACCTGTATTTCACTTGAAATATTGCTGGATCACTGAGTCCCTGTTGTCCATGTCTTCTTCCTCTGCTTCCTCGCCTTCACTGTCCACGGGCTCCACAGCTGCAACAACACCGCCATCTGGACCATCCTCCTGCAGAAAGGGGACCTGTCATCGCAAAGCCAAGTTGTGAAGCATACAGCAGGCCATGATGATCTGGCACACCTTCTTTGGTGAGCAGAATAGGGATCCACTTGTCATATGGAGGCACCTGAACCTCGCCTTCAGGAGGCTGAAGGTGCGTTCGATCACCCTCCTAGTTCGCCCATGTGCCTCATTGTAGCATTCCTCTGCCCTGGTCCTGGGATTCCTCACTGGGGTCAGTAGCAATGACAGGTTGGGGTAACCAGACTCACCTGCAAATGGCGAAGGACAACTGTTAGACACACACTAACCTGGAGGGATATCCCCAGACCTAGACAACCATTCCCACTGACTAGCTTCCAGGTGCTCACCTAATAGCCACACACGGTGCCTCTGGAGTTGACCCATCACATAAGGGATGCTGCTATGCCGCAGGATGTAAGTGTCATGCACTGAGCCAGGGAACATGGCATTCACATGGGAGATGTTCTGGTCTGCCAAACATACCATCTGTACATTCATCGAATGATAACTCTTCCGGTTTCTGTACACCTGTTCACTCCTGTGGGGGGGTACCAAAGCCACATGTGTCCCATCAATGGCACCTATGATGTTGGGGATATGTCCCAGGGCATAGAAATCACCTTTCACTGTAGGCAAATCCTCCACCTGAGGGAAAACTATGTAGCTCCGCATGTGTTTCAGCAGGGCAAACAACACTCTGGACAACATGTTGGAAGACATAGGCTGGGACATCCCTGATGCTATGTCCACTGTAGTTTGAAATGACCCACTTGCAAGGAAATGGAGCACTGACAGCACCTGCAGTTGAGGGAGGATTCCTGTGGGATGGCGGATAGCTGACATCAGGTCTGGCTCCAGCTGGGTACACAGTTCCTGGATTGTGGCACGGTCAAGCCTGTATGTGATTATCACGTGTCTTTCCTCCATTGTCGACAGGTCCACCAACGGTCGGTACACCGGAGGATGCTGCCCTCTCCACAGATGTCCCAGCGGACGGTGCCTATGAAGGACAACAGGGAGCACAGAGTCAAACAACTCAGAGGTACGTACCCAAAGCTTACACAGAACACCATTCATACTCAAAAAGTGGCCTGTATGTGTGTTGAGTCTAGGCCTCGGTATGTGTGACGCAGTTGAAAATGAAGCCATGTGGGCCTCTGAAAAGGCCTCTAAAGTGGGACAATGGGATGTGAGGTAACTGCGCTGGCGTTGTACACCGTCGTGGTAGGCGATCGAAGACTGCTGCGCAATGCTGCATTGGTTAACATTGGACCCTATGGGTCCCAGGAGCCAATGACGATGTACGCCGGCGGTGACGGTACGCACTGCTGCGGACGTGACGGCCATTTTCTATCTGTTCAATCACTCGATACCTGATCTTAGACAGGAGACCTACAGTGCAAGTGCTGCTGTGACCTCGGTCTGGAAGAGACAATGGCTCGAGTATCTGGGGAAAGGGTCCCTGCCTTCACATCGGAGGAGTTGGAGAAACTCGTGGATGGGGTCCTCCCCCAGTACACGCTACTCTACCGTCCTCCAGACAAACAGGTAAGTACACTGGGAGCATGATGTATGGGCTATGCCTGTGTGGAGAGGGGGAGATGTAAGAAGGAAGGGGGGAGAGTGTGACTTGCATGAAACGACGGTGAGTGCATGTGCCACATGGCAAGGGTAGGGATGGGGGCCAATCACTTTGACGGTGCAGTTGGTAATAACTTTCTCTTCCCCCTGTACATATCATGTAGGTCAGTAACCCCCAGAAAAAACATATTTGGCGTGCCATCGCCAAGGACGTCCGGACACTGGGGGTCTACCACAGACGGAGCACCCACTGACAGAAAAGATGGGAGGACATTCGCCGCTGGAGCAAGAAGACGGCGGATGCTCAGCTGTGGATGGCCTCCCAACGTGGGAGGGGTGCCCATCGCACCATGACCCCCCTGATGTTCAGGATCCTGGCGGTGGCGTCCCGGAGTTGGATGGGCGCTTGAGGGCATCACAGCAGCCACAAGGGGGTGAGTACACTCGCATTCTGCTGACTTTCGCGCAGTGGAGGGGTCTGGGTGGGGGAGGTGGGCTGTGGGTTTCCCTAGGCCAGGGTGAGTTCCGTAGGCAAGGTCCCTCCATAAGGCAGGCCATGTGGCACCCCAGCCCACCTCTGTAGAGTGCCAAGTACACCTTGTCATGCCCCTCTTTATGCGCAGATGTCGTCCATTGCCTTGTAGGCCATTTCCCAGGAATTGAGCAGTGGAGCCCAAGAGTGGGGCGTAGTTCAGGGGGCTTCTGTGTCTTTCGTGTCCGCCAAAGGTAGCGGTAATGCATGCACTCAACATGTCTTTCTTCTGTCGTTCCCCCCCTTTTTGTGGGCTCCCTGTTCTTGTGTGCATTAGCATCACCAGGCGGAGGAGCAGTGCCACCGGAGCAGGCGGGAGCTGCATCGCACATGGCCAATGAGGGCGAGGGGAGCTCTACGGCGGGGACAGGAGCTGAGACCAGTGACACGGATTCGTCCTCTGATGGGAGCTCCCTTGTGGTGGCAGCAACATCTGTGCCCCCCATCTACAGATACAGCCGCCACCCCCCCTTCCAGCACCGCCCTCCCAGCAGCCCCTCAGCCTTTGCCCCGTGCCCGCTCACCCATGAGGGTGGGCATCACCTTCGCCCCAGGCACCTCAGGGCCTTCCCCAGTCACCCCTCCTGCCCTCAGTGAGGAGGCCATTGACCTCCTCAGGCCCCTCACTGTTGGGAAGTCTACCATTTTGAATGCCATCCAGGGTGTAGAAAGGCAGTTCCAACAAACAAATGCATTCCTGGAGGGCATTCATTCTGGTCAGGCGGCCCTTCAGCGAGCTTTTCAGACTCTGGCCTCATCACTGATGGCAGCCATTGTCCCTGTGTCTAGCCTCCCCCCTCCAACTTTCTCCACCCGACCCAATCCCCTGTACCTCAGCCTATCCCAAGCACACCTCTAGACCAGCATGCACACACGTCAACACACAAGGGAAGCTCAGGCAAACATAAGCACCACACATCCCACAGACACTCACACAAACATCCACTGCCTCCACTGTGTCCCCCTCCTTCTCGTCTCCCTCCTCCCTACCTGTCTCATCTACACTCACACCTGCATGCACTACCTCTACAGCCACAACGTCCCTCTCCAGCACACCCACCACCACACCCCGCTCATGTGCAGTCACCACCCCCACTACCATTCACACGTCCCCTGTGTCCTCTCCCAGTGTGTCTGTGACACCCCCTCCGCAGATACACAAACGCAGGCACACACTCATCCAACAGCCATCCACCTCACGACAGCCTCCAGCGCATGCACCTTCACCCAAAGTCAGCAAACGAACACCTCCTACAACCTCAACATCTTCCTCCACTCCCAACCCCCCAGGTACCCGTCCCAGTGTGTCAAAAAAACGTTTCCTGTCCAACCTTGACCTCTTTCCCACACCTCCCCCACCCCGTCCGTCTCATAGGTCCCGAACTCGCACCTTAGCCACAACATCTCCGGGACCAGTGGTGCCTGTAGTCACCGGAATCTGGAGTGCACCGGCCACCAGGGCAGCCAGTATGGCACGGAGCCACAGCACAGACAGTCCCCACCTGTGAAGCATCAGAAGTTGGACAGTGCCCGGCGGGACAGGGGGAAGACTCCAGCCACCAAAGCTGCTCCCAGGGGTCTCGGTGGGAGTGTGGAGTCAGCTGTGACACCTTCCAAGGTGGGGAAGGGCCACAAGAAACCCGGCAAGTCTGGGAAGAGCAGCACGGCGGAGAAGACCGCCATCATCCCCTCTGCCCAGGAGGCCACCGCCAGCACAAGCCCAGCTGTCCAGGAGGCCATCGCCAGCACCAGCCCAGCTGCCCAGGAGGCCACTGCCAGCACCAGCCCAGCTGCCCAGGAGGCCACCGCCAGCACCAGCCCAGCTGCCCAGGAGGCCACTGCCAGCACAAGCCCAGCTGCCCAGGAGGCCACCACCAGCACCAGCCCAGCTGCCCAGGAGGCCACTGCCAGCACAAGCCCAGCTGCCCAGGAGGCCACTGCCAGCACAAGCCCAGCTGCCCAGGAGGCCACCGCCAGCACAAGCCCCGCTGGGCCATGATGGACCGCCAGCATAAGCCCCGCTGGGCCATGAAGGACCGCCAGCATAAGCCCCGCTGGGCCATGAAGGACCGCCAGCAAAAGCCCCGCTGGGTCATGAAGGACCGCCAGCACAGGCCCCGCTGGGCCATGAAGGACCGCCAGCAAAAGCCCTGCTGGGCCATGAAGGACCGCCAGCAAAATCCCCGCTGGGCCATGAAGGACTGCCAGCACAAGCACCGCTGGGCCATGAAGGACCGCCAGCAGCTGAGTCCCTGCAATGGAGACCGCCGTCTCAAGCACTGCTGAACAGGGCACTGCAATCTCAAGCACCGCTGAGCAAGGCACCAACGTCTCAAGCACCGCTGAACAGGGCACTGCCACCTCAAGCACCCCTGAACAGGGCACCGCTGTCTCAAGCACCGCTGAACAGGGCACCGCCACCTCAAGCACCGCTGAACAGGGCACCGCCGTCTCAAGCACCGCTGAACAGGGCACTGCCGCCTCAAGCACCGCTGAACAGGGCACCGCCGTCACAAGCACCGCTGAACAGGGTACTGCCGTCTCAAGCACCGCTGAACAGGGCACCCCTGCCTCAAGCACCGCTAGCCCATGAGCGCCAAGGGCAATGACGCTACTGAGTCCGTCACGGGCAGAATGAAGCACTCTGGGCACAAGGCCCCCTCCAGAACCAGTGGAGAGATCCATCCACTACCTCTGTCCTTTGCAGGATGAAGCACTCTGGGCACCATGTCCCCTCCAGAACCAGTGGGGAGATCCATCTACTACCTCTGTCCTTAGCAGGATGAAGCACTCTGGGCACCAAGCCCCCTCCAGAACCAGTGGAGAGATCCATCCACTACCTCTGTCCTTAGCAAGATGAAGCACTCTGAGCACCATGCCCCCTCCAGAACCAGTGGAGACTGTTATCCACTTGAGAGACTGTGGCTTTGTACTCCCCAGGATGGAACAGTGGGCAACCCACCCACTGTAGATATTTGAGAGACTCTGGCTTTGCACTCCCCAGGATTGAACAGTGGGCAACCCACCCACTGTAGAGACTTGAGAGACTGTGGCTTTGCACTCCCCAGGGTATAGCAGTGGGCAAGCCACCCACTGTATAGACTTGAGAGACTGTGGGTTTGCACTCCCCAGGATGGAACAGTGGGCATGTGGCCCCATCGTGGATTTGGCGTTGTGCACTCAAGTGGCTGAGGTGCCCCCCTTTCCCTCCCCCTGAGGTGCCTGTGTACTTGCTGTCTGATGCCCCTGCAGTGTTCTCTCCATCATGGTCGGGGATCTTTTGTGGGCCTCGCCCATACCGTGTGGGCCCAGTGTTCCACGGACTTAATTGGAGCACTACCTGGACTACTATGCTTGGTATATATTTTGTAAATAGTGTATATATATATTTTTTTGCCTACTTGATTTTAATATATTACAATAGTTACACTCATTTTCTATTGTCTTTGCATTCTTCCGGGGGGGTTGGGGGGTATAACTGTGATGTATTAATATGCATTAGTGTGTGTGTTGTAGTGGGTGGGGTGGGGGTGTTGCGTGTGTATGTACCTGTTTTTTCCCTCCCCCCTCCCCTGTGTCGTAGGTGCAGTACTCACCGTGGTCTTCGCCGCCGGCCTTTGTTCTCCTGGTAGAGGAGCAGGAAGACTATCTCAGGTAGAATTTTGAGTTCTGGGTCCATGGTGTCCTCGTTCCTCGTTGGGTGTGTAGAGGTGAGCGTTTTCCCTTCGAAATTCCTGTTTCCGCCGTGTTTTTATCCGTGGTGAATCCGCTGCGGAAAAGGTGGCGGATTGGCCTGTCATAATAGTGTGGGCGGTACATTGTCTCCCGCCTGTCTGTTGGCGGTGACCGCCGCGCTGTTTGTTTGTACCGCCGTGGCGGTCGGAGTGTTAAAGTGGCTGTCTTTGTTGGCGGTTTCCACCACGGTCGTAATTGCAAGATTGTTACCGCCGGCCTGTTGGCGGTCTTACCGCCGCCTTAACACCGTCCGCCAGGGTTGTAATGACCACCAATATGTTTTACAAAGTTCTTTAAAAGGCTTGTATAAATGTCCCTATATTTCCAAATGATCCACAAAAGGGTGTGATTTTTACTTGCTAAACTAACACAAATGCGCTCTGTACATTGTGGTACGAAAGGTAGTGCAACTCAGAATGCTGTCTGAAAAACAATGGGCCACATCTACTACTCTGGTGTGGGGGGACTGCCGAAAACGCCACAAGGAACACAAAGATGTGGGTGAGGCGAGCTCTCAAATATCTTGTTTCATCCCTTCATATGACCTTTATAGCGAATTGTAACATAGGCTATTATCTACTTAAGCATCAGTTGTGCTATATAACTTTTGATTGGGACCAATATAGATGACAAGGTTTGACTAAAATTCTCTTTAATGTCAAAGTTGGATTTTTAGAAAGTTGGAATTTTTCCTGTCCTGACAATTTCGTGCCTGCTGCTAGTATCCTGGGTCACATGACTGTGAATAGCTTGGCTGTTGGGCTTTAGGTATTCCCTCCTCGCCCCACAGACAGTGGGACAACAGGGAATAGGTGTTGGCAGGCAGGGGAAACCTGCTAGGGTGGTTGGAGGTAGAGCTGTTCCCTTTCCCACTTGCACTTCAAAGAGCTGCCTTCAACACACACAAAAAAGATCCTAACACTGATCATTTGACACCCCATAATTTTTGGAGCTTTGACAGAGTTCCAGAACCAGATGTTGGGTAGGCCAGGATGATTCTCCCCCTTCAAAGGCTGGCACCAGATATAAATAGTGGATCTCCAGAGTCACTCTTCAGTACACACCTGGACCTGTCGACATTACAAAAGAATGGCGGCCTTTTTCTCCAAAGGACTACCCAGCTGCTTGAGACTTGCCTTGTTCTTCAGAAGACTACCCTGCAGCTATCAGAGGACTGCCCTGCTGCTTGAGGCCTGTCCTACTCTCTGTGAAGGAAGACTAGACCTGCTCCATTCATCCTAGGCTAACCTGAGTGACTCCAAGGGTCACTTGGCTGGCCTCCTGTTCTGAGATAATGGGTAACAACAAGCAGCAGAGGCCTTTCTTCAACTGACCAGCTGCAACTGGACCAGCCTGAGCCCCACTGGCCTCTGATGAAGTGAGCTCCTTATCCCCAGGAGTTGCCTTCCCATGTCCTGGACCCTTGGTTGGCATCAGTAGAGCTCCTCCTGTGAAGAAAAGGAGACATCCTGAGGTTTTGGGCTCTTCCCATCTGTGAACAAGCCAGTTTGAGCCAAGACTCTGGCTCCCACAGAAACTACCAATAGAAAGCACTGGTGAACTTGGCTGTTTGCCCTAAAGTGACCACCAGGGTTGACTATTAGCGACATAAGATATGCACTTCGTGTTACAGCAACCACAGCCTGTGATGACTTCCAACGTGAAGATCCATCAACAACTGTCCACATCAATTGATCAGATCTTTGCACTAGAGCATTATCAGCCATGCTGCTCGGCCTGCTCTTTTGTGCTATAGTGACGACCATCCGCAGCAATATCCCTGCTTCTTGCGGCCTCTTCCACCATAAAGTGGAATCTTTGTGCCGAATGTCCAATAAGTAACTTTTTCAGTGGGACTAATCTGGCCCCTGTATTTGACCTCTCTCTATCGCAGTCAGTGTGAGCTTGTGAATTCTCCCCAGTGTTGCATTCCCTGACAAGCTCCTCCAGCTCTTGACCCACCTCCGGGAAACACAGCTTTTCCATAGCCAAGATTTGGTCTTAGCTGTCCCTTGAATTGGTATGAATGGTTTGGGGAATGATGGCCAACCTCGCAGTATCAGACCATCTCTTGTGGCACTGAGGTCTGTCCTGTCTCTTCAGAATTGTTCGATGACCTTTTTGGTCTTCCTATCATATTGTCTGAGTTTTGCCTGGAAGGCTGTTACTGAGTGCTATCTTCGCAACCCTTTTTGCTAGTTTGTGATCAGTGACCAGTTTAAACTTCCTCCAGAACAAATACACTTTTGCACCACCCCCCAACTTAATTGCTAGAGTTTCTTGCTCCATTTGTACATACCTGTTGTTACACATGTTAGCCTTAGGGTGGTCCTCCCCCAACATTTTGCATTCATCCTTCCTATTTTTTGCTGAAATTGCTTTTGTTGGCCTTGCTTTTTGCTTGTGCTCACTCCCTTAAATGAGGCAAAATTGGCTGACACCTAAATGTCCTATTTTATTTACTCATAAGTTCTAGTAAAGCGGTATACAATAAACCCAGGATTGGTAAATTAAAATGCTATTAGTGGACCTTATTGGGCCATCCACTTAAGAAGCCCATTAAAACACGTTGCAGGCCTGTAATTACAGCCTGTTAGCATTTTAAAACTACCAATTCTACTTGGCAAATTACCCTTCTTTTGCCAAGTCTTAATCTCTCTTTTTATTACACATAACTCACCCCTAAGGTAAACTTAACAGCCCATATGGCAGGGTGCATTGTAATTAAAAAGTTGGACATGTACCGTTAGGTTCTACAAGTCCTTATAGTGAAAAACTCACAAATTCTTTTTCACTTATGTGAATCCTACCTCTCCCATAGGCTAACATATTACCTTTAATAAGTGCTAAACCTTTTTTTGATTGGGAGAAGGTGGAAAAGTCAAGTTTGGTGTCTGGGGAATTTGAATTTTAAATCCTCACTAATGGTAAAGTTGGAATTTAAGTGACAATTCTAAAAATGATACTTTTTTAAAGCTGCCTTTTTCATTTCCTAACCATTTAGTGCCTGCAGCATGTTCCTGGGTCACATGACTAGGTATATTTGTCAGTTGACCTTTGTGTATTCCTCCCAGAAAGCATCATAATAGGGTCCCTGGGTGTTGGCAGGATGGGCCATCTCTGACTTGGTAGGGGTGAGCGGAACTGTCCCGTATCACACTTGCACTGAGGCACTGGCTCAGCTCACACACACAAGGCTTCACACTAGCCTATTGTGCCCCCAACAGACTGGGACCAGGGCAAAGGGCAGAAAATCCCAGACACCTATGTAAGGGGAAACTACAGAAGCTTCTCTAACTTCAAAGTAGGCACCAGGTATAAATATTAGACCCACAGACTCCTCTTTAGATTTATTTTGGGTCTGTGGAGGAATCAGAAGGGCTGCTCTGGTGCTATAGTTCAAGAATGACTGCTCTGCTGCCCGAGTAAAAAGGACAGGACCTGCACCTTGAACTCATGGCCACCAGAGTGACTCCAAGGGCTAGTTGGCTGAACTCCTGATCACAGCCTCAGGGAGAGAAAAGGATCCAACCATCCTGAACCCCACACCTAAACTTCACGTGTTGTGAGTCCCAACCTCTCAAGTGGTGTTTCTCCAGTCCTGGACACTTGAAGTGTGGCTAAAGGTACTCTGCCAGACGAGCTATGGTCCCCATCAAAACTGATGCAGCACCAAGCAACTAAATGTGGACCATGCATCACCACCTTCGCAGCTCCTCATTGGAACCGATGCAGTGCAATGTAACACAACCCATGACCCCACATCGCTCTTTGAAACTGCTGATGTGTGGCGCAATATCCCACATCAATAACATAATCTCAGCCGGCCAATTATCAGTGGGCCTAATCAGGCCCCTGTTCCGGGCCCAATCCCATGGTGGTGGGCCTGAACTTGTGGCTTTGTCCCAATCTGAACTGACCAGACAACCACAGCTGGTGCTTTGCGTCCTTAGGCAGTATTTTTCCCTAAACTTTTTTAATTGCACATCTTCGGTAATACTAATTGGATCTTTGTCATTTTGCCATCAAATAATCTAATAAAATGTACTCTAAGTTTTTAAATTGGTGTGGTATATTTCTTGTGTTGTTTTCTCACCACTTGTAGCCTTGACAGTGTCCACACACTGCATTCTTGAATACCTCTGTGGACTAGGACATTCCACAATTGAGACTTTTGTTTCGCCTCAGGGCAAGGTTTGTTGACAATGTGATAGTATATCAACTTGTGGGAGCTAGTTACAACTGTTGGCATCCTGCATTGAGGTCTATTTTTAAAAACCACTGGACCCTTGTTAAGTCTGCAATTGCATCATTGCTCTCATCCAATTGCTTGTTTAGATAGCCTCATGCTAATACAGAGTCTCACTGCCCCAGGTTGTTTTGGTTTCAGTGGTTATTACCATTGGTGAAACCCAGTAGGAGGGGCCCAACACCTTCTCTATGACTTCCAGCCATTCTAATCTCACTTGCTCTTCCTCTACCTGGCTCGGCAGGTAGAATGAGACTTGCAGGGATTGCAATGAAAGTGGTTTGACTATCTTATCAATTTCCAAATTCATACACAAGATTTTTGAGGAACCCTTAAGTCGGTGTTCAATGTCTCTGAGCAGTGATTCTGTTTGTATTTGTGGACTTGCTGGGCAAATGCTACTAGCCCTAGGTCGTCAGTACTTTTGCAGCTCAGCTGCATGCCCCCTTGCCCTGCGTTGAAGAAGAATTACATTTTTCCTTCACTGGTCATGTGTTTGACAATATCTTTGGATATACCTGCCAATGGAAGTGGTTACTGACCTCAACAGGAACTGATTTTTACCTCTGTGGAGCATATTTGTGTCTTGACTGGGAGAGTCTTATAATGTCGGGGAAGCATCATGTTGATAAAAGCCCTGTGTCAATGATTGTGGCCATCCAGAGACCTGCAACTTCAAAGCTGCAAACATGTTGTGTCATATGCCGATATACTGTCTAGTAGCGTGTGGTTGACCACTTTGGGCTAGATGAGACCATTTAGATGGCTAAGTTTGAGTTTAATATTCTGCATCTCGAGCAGGCTTTTCCTTGCTTCAAGTAATACTGAAGAGAATGGAGGTCTCATATGCAATGTTCACGGGTGTTCAGGGATATGCAGGGTTTGGTGGGCAGATGTAGAGATCTTGCCTTTTGGACATGGTCAACAGTTTCTTCCTTTCGTTTCTGGATTTGTCTGGGCATTTGTTGAGGCCTACAATTTGACAATGCTTCTTCCATGTATTCTGCCCTGCTGTTTGTCAGTCCATAGGAACAGGCTAAGATCTACAGATCCTAATAGTTTCATGTCTGACTCCCGTAGGAGGAGGCATCAAATCCTTGTATGTTTTGTGCATATACTTCTTTCTGAGGATTATCATATGTACATTTGTTGGCCATTTTTTGCAAACGCCATCAATGGTCTCCACTTTGGGTTGTTTCGCTTGATGGAGTTTGAACCATTCATAGTCAAGGTTTATTTTCAGGTTGAAATGCACATTTGACACACCTAATTTGGAATTGTCGATGCCTTTGCCTCTAGTATATTGTACACCCTGGCACTGCTGTTACAGAGTCAGCAAGTTGCCTGAATAGTAGTAGCACAAAAATGCTGTGTGCACTGGTGCTCCCCTCTGTCTTACTGTGTCTGTAAGGGGTCTTGCTCCGACTTTGTTAGTTATGACTTGTATCCCAGCATTGGCATGTGCAAGTGTTCTTGATATCAGTTTCTGCCTTTATCTTATGGCCACTGGGCTGGTGTTGTGCTGCTTTAATGTATATATCCTTGTTTCTTGTTAGGTGTTTTTGGACCAGTCTCATGCCTGGGTATGTAATAGCAATTCAATCTGCTTCATGATGGTCCTGCGGTGGCACGCCTCGGTGGCGCTGTTATTTTGTGTATCAGTGTCCATTATACTGCGGTACTTGTAACAGTTTGGGTGGCACCGATAATCACTGCCAATGGAAGTTACTTAGAGTGAATTTCTATTTGGTAACTTGTTTTCGATGGCTGATGCTTGAGGCTGTGATGGCTAAAGGCTTCTCTCAACCCATGCATTACCACGTGCCACATTTAGTGCTTTCTTGCTCTGGCATTCTACTCGCACCTCTCTATCTGTTACCACTGCACAGTGGCCGTGCAAGTGATACTGCAGTTTACCTGGGTGATCCCTCACTCATCGTCAATGACGTGCTGATTGCTGCTGGCATTGTGCCTTGCAAGGAACTCCCCCTCCTCAGACACACACAATGAAATTCAGGCACAACTTCACTCCAAGTTGCAGGACATCCATTTATTTATAAGCAAAGCCACACCCATCCTTGAAGTACATGCTGCCCTAAGGTCTCAAGATGCCTCACCAGATTGGCAGCAGAAACATTGACAAAGCACTGTGCAAATGATGACTCCAGTCACATATGCAACTAAATCCTGGATCTGTTTGCATCCACATAAACTAGGCCTCCATATGCTCAAAGCCAGTTCTGGCCCATCCACTGTGTTGGCTGCACTCGTGGCAAGATGTGGTTTCAGGCCATACTCCCTAGTGCAACTGATTTGCACATCTCAGCAGCTACTTGAGTCAAAATGAGTTGACATGCTTCACACATGTCATGTCAAATCACCCAATACCATGGTTACATGCCACAATTGCTTTAACTACAACTTAGCTTTATACAATCTCTCTGCTTACTTTAACTCTAAATCACTGATGGTAGATGTCACACAACAACCAGTAACAATGTATGTTTTACATCACCAGGTGGATCTGCTGCTGGGCACACAAAGGCCACGGACCAGACTGCCTGTACCCCCCTGGATGAAACCCTCCATGACGATGGCACTCCTGGATGTCTAGATGTGGTGGAGGGTTCTGGCGCATCAGGGCAACCTAGTCAGACCTCAACAGTGAATCTCACTGTGCTCACAACGTCACCACCTAGCCCTGTTGCTTCAACATCAGATGCAACAATTTGCCTGCCAACCAGTATCCCAAGCACAGTTTCTACCATCTCGTACCCCCCGGTCCTGGATCCTCAGGTGCAGCGCAAAACTTTGGACAATGAGGGATATACATACCACTTTGAGCAGGACTTAACAACACAAGTCTACCCCTTCCCTTGGCCAATCAACAGCAGGCCCAGCAACATGGGTGCCAGCCACTGGAAGGGAGGCCCTGCCAGAGGAACACCAAGGCCCAGACTCCCCTCAGTAGCAGCAGATTCCCCCCTTCCCATGCAAGCGGAAGCGTCTAACAAAGAATCCAGAAGGTGTGGATGGCAAGACACCCATCACTGCCAGTAATAACCATCTTCCTTAAGGACCTCCTTTGTGTGTTACATATTTACTCTGGACTGATCCTGAACCACCTACCAATTCCAATGGAAGGAGTACTCTGGACTTTGGACTCCCAGTGGTGTTGCATCTACTCCAATGATTTCATTCACCATGACTGACCCCTTCACATTTGATTTTTTGTTGATTCATATCACATTTATTTTCTGTTAGTCATGGCTGCACAATAAAATCACCCTTTACTGACTCTGTCCACTGATTTTGATTTCACATTTATCCATGTAGATATGTCAGACAATGTGAACCATACAATGATGATCCAAGCTACTTGTCCAAGATGGGATATGTTGCATGTATACAGTGTCCAGCTCAGGATTAAAACCCTCCGACACAAACATATACATACAAGTGTCTGCTCAAACTAAACATTTTATGACAGTGTGCAATATGTCAGAACTATTGGAAATCAAAAATGTTTGACTCATACTGAGTAAATGAACACGTTGACAGCTACAGACCTCCAGACCACGATAGGAAGGGATTTGTCAGACATTGTCCTGTAGAATAGGCCACATTGATGTGGTTTATGTCAGCAGCTTAACCCTAATCACATACTATACCAAAGTAATCCAAAATCACATAATCCAAGATACAGACAGATGGTAGTACAACAGTCCCTGATCACAGGGCAGTCATAATTCAATGCCCATGCAGGGCTCGAAAAATCCACTTGATCACTCTCATTGGCGAGTCTTATTTGATCAGGTTGAGCTATTTTTAATACTTACTCATCCCTTCTGGCTAGTTGAAAAGTGGAGGGGCAACAAAAGATGCCTTTAAATCTTGTTTGTATGTCAAATCTGCTCTGTCTTCACAGAAAGAGGTCAAAAGTCAGTTTTTCTTACAATTAATTTTCCTTTTGACTGCAGAGTTCCAGGACTTGATAAGGTGAACTGTGTGACCTGCTGCTTAGAATGTAAAATATAGTGTGTCAGGTTTTTCCTAACACACAACATTTAAATGACTCAGGGCCAGATGTAGCAAACCGTTTGCGAGTCGCAAACGGCGAAAATCGGCGTTTGCGAGTCGCAAACGTGGGTTTGCCATGCAGAAATGCATATTGCGAGTCGTTACCGACTCGCAATATGCATTTCTGACTCGCAAATAGGAAGGGGTGTTCCCTTCCTATTTGCGAGTCGCTGTGGGATGCAATACCATTTGCGACCGCGTACGTGGTCGCAAATGGCATCGCAGTTACCATCCACTTCAAGTGGATGGTAACCCACTCGCAAATTGGAAGGGGTCCCCATGGGACCCCTTCCAGTTTGTGACTGGACCCAAAAATATTTTTTCAGGGCAGGGAGTGGTCCAAGGGACGACTCCCTGCCCTGAAAAAATACAGAAACTAAAGGTTTCGTTTTTTTTTAAGTGCAGCTCGTTTTCCTGTAAGGAAAACGGGCTACACTTAAAAAAAAAAAACTGCTTTATTGAAAAGCAGGTCACGAACATGGAGGTCTGCTGACGTCAGCAGGCCTCCATGTTAGCGAGTGCCTATACTCGCTATGAGGCCGCAATTTGCGACCCACCTCATGAATATTCATGAGGTGGGTCATTGCGACCCCATAGCGAGTTGCAGTCGGTGTCTGAGACACCGTACTGCATAACATTTTGCGAGTTGCAAATAGCGAGTCGCTATGACTCGCTATTTGCAAGTCGCAAAATATTTAGTTGCTACATGTGGCCCTAAGTCAACTGTGCAAACATTTCAAAATATATTTCAGTAGTCGTGAAAGCCCTTTTTTATATTTCTGTGTGATGAAAAAATATTTGAATAGGATGAAAACAAATCAGAATACTTTACATGTTGATGTGCAAAGGATATGTTTTCTGAATCCCAATTTTCACAGATTGTTAATACACTATATAGTTTTATCAGTAAAGCTGCAAGTTAATGGAGAGGTTTTTGGACATTTCTTGGAAAGTTACTGTGTGTAGATGACAATATGTTAACACATCATGGTTTAGTAATATGGGGCATATCTATACTTTTTGGTGCAAAATGGAACTAATGCAGTTTTGCACCAAAATGTTTAGCACTGGCTTGCGCCATTCATGAGCACCAGCCGAGCACCTTATTTTTGGAATGGCACAAGCTGGTGCAAAGGGTGGGTTAGCGTCAAATAAAATTATGTTAGCTGGGTGGGGCTGGAGGTATGGGAGAAGGGCGTTTTGCACCAAAAAAATTACGTTAGGCTGGTTAGCGTAAAAAAAGATGACTCTAACTAGCCTAGCGTCATTTTCTGATGCAAAACCATCCATACCACATGACTCCTGTCTTCGAAAAGGTAGGAGTCATGCCCACCACCTAAATGGACAGCACAGGGGACCAGTGTCCCCTGGGCATGGCCATTGCTCCCTGTGCCATGCAGGGGGACCCAAGTTCAGCCCCGATGGCACTTTAATTAAAAAATAAATACTTACCTATACTTACCCTACTTACCTGGGATGGGGTCCCCCATCCTCTGATTCCCCTCTGGTGTGGGTGTTCCTGGGGCTTGAGAAGGGCACCTATGGACCCATTCCATGGTAGTTAACAATGGAAATGGGTCCAAAGGTCCCTTAACACCTGGTCTGACCAAGGCGTTAAATAATGGTGCAAAGCAAGCTTTACACTATTATTCAGCCCCTCCTCCCACCCATGTGTCATTTTAGCACGGGAGATAAGCATGGGGCTATGGGGTTAGCACCATTTTTTAGATGGGAACGCCTACCTTGCATCTCAATGACATGAGGCAGGTTCACACATCTAAAAAATTGTGCAAACTCCAATATTTTGATGTTATACAGATCTAACGTCAAAATATAAATATGGAGTTAGTGTTGCACTAAATTTGCGTAGAACAAAAATGATGCAAATTCAGCACAAATGGGTATAAATATGCCCCTATAATCATTAAAATTGAGTGTTTAAACAAACTGAAAAACACTCCTGCCCTAGTGGCAATGTTGTTAGTAAACTAAAAGAAGTCCTAGGTTATGTGGGCTAGACCTCATCGGTATGTGGGCTGGATTCTTCTGATGCATGCAGCAAACTTTACTTAACCCCTTCTGTGCCCAGGACGTAATGGTTACGTCCTGAGGCACAGTGCTCATGTGCCCAGGACGTGACCATTACGTCCTGGGCACAGAGCCCATAGGGAGCGCTAGCGCTCCCTCTGTGGGGTTCCCCCCCAACCCCCCAAGGCAGGGATGGAAGGGGAAGCCCTTCCCCTTCCACCCCCGATCCGCCCCCACCCCTCCTGTGACATCAGCGCGCAAGCGCGTGCGCTGATTGTCACAAGGCGTCCTCCCATCGCGCTGGAAGCTCAGCTTCCAGCGCGATCGGAAGAGAAATGCAAAAGCATTTCTCTTCCGATCAGGTGGAGGAAGGCCGAGAGACTTCAAAGGGAAGGAAAGTTATTTCCTTCCCTTTGAAGTCTCTCTCAGCATTTTGGCAGCCGAATTGCAAGCAATCCGGCTGTCAAAACGCCCACTAGACACCAGGGATGTTTATTTTCAAAATAAATTTGCATGAGGGAGCGACCCCTTCGTCAAGGCATTTTTTTTAAAGGCCTTTTCTGCCACCCCGGGAGCAGATCGGCCTATAATTAGGCACCAGGGAGTATTTTTAGTTTTTTTTGTTTTTGGTTTGTTTTTGTATTTTTGAGGTAGGGAGCGACCCCTTAGGCAAGGGTTGCTCCCATAGTGGTCAAATTATATTTAGGCCATTTCTGCCCTTCTTGGGGGCAGATTGGCCTATTTTTATGAGGCCAACCTGCCCCCAATTGGGACAGAAACCACTAGACACAGGGAGTTTTTTTTCTTCACGAATTTCACACAAGGGGAGCGACCCCTTGGGCAAGGGTTGCTCCCAGTGGGCGCATTTTTTTTAAAGGCCTTTTCTGCCCCCGGAGGGGGGGGGGGCAGAAACCTCTAGGCACCAGGGATAATTTTGTTGTTGTTTTTGTTTTGTTTTGTATTTTTTAGGCAAGGGTCGCTCCCCTAGGGGCAAATTATATTTAGGCCATTTCTGCCCCCCTTGGGGGCACACTGGCCTACTTTTATAAGGCTAATCTGCCCCCAAAGGGGACAGAAACCACTAGACACCAGTGAGTTTTTCTTTTTTTTTCACGAATTTCACACAAGGGGAGTGACCCCTTAGGCAAGGGTCGTTCCCCTGGGGGGCAAATTTATTCTAGGCCATTTCTGCCCCCCAAGGGGGGCAGAAACCACTAGGCACCTAGGCAACGAGGATTTAGTTTTTTTTTTGTTGTTTTACAGATGCCGTGCGACCCCTTATGCAAGGGTCGCTCCCCTGGAGGGGCAAATTTTATTTAGGCTATTTCTGCCCGCTTTGGGGGCAGATCGGCCGATTTTAGGTCAATCAGGCCCCAAGGGGGGAAGAAACAACTAGGCACTGGGGATCTTATTTTTTTGCGCCAATGTCACGCTGGGGGAGCGACCCCATAGGCAAGGGTCGCTCCCCAGGGGGGTTGGGGGTGCACATTTATTTTAGGCCCTTTCTGCCCCCCTGTGGCCGGCTGATCTAGAGGCCAAAATCCACAGGTAGGCACTTTGCAAAAAACACCTCTGTTTTCTGTTAAAAAATGTGATGTGTCCACGTTGTGTTTTGGGCCACTTCCATTCGTGGGCGCTAGGCCTACCCACACAAGTGAGGTACCATTTTTATCGGGAGACTTGGGGGAACGCTGGGTGGAAGGAAATTTGTAGCTCCTCTCAGATTCCAGAACTTTCTTTCACCGAAATGAGAGGAAAAAGTGTTTTTTTGGTCACATTTTGGAGTTTGCAAAGGATTCTGGGTAACAGAACCAGGTCAGAGCCCCACAAGTCACCCCATCTTGGATTCCCCTAGGTGCCTAGTTTTCAAAAATGCGCTGGTTTGCTAGGTTTCCCAGGTTCCGGCTGAGCTAGAGTCCAAAATCCACAGGTAGGCACTTTGTAAAAAACACCTCTGTTTTCAGTGAAAAAATGTGATGTGTCCACGTTGTGTTTTGGGCCATTTCCTTTCGTGGGCGCTAGGCCTACCCACACAAGTGAGGTACCATTTTTATCGGGAGACTTGGGGGAACACAGAATAGCAAAACACGTCGTATTGCCCCTTGTCTTTCTCTACATTTTTTCCTTCCAAATGTAAAGCAGTGTGTAAAAAATACGTCTATTTGAGAAATGCCCTGTAATTCACATGCTAGTATGGGCACCCCGGAATTCAGAGATGTGCAAATAACCACTGCTTCTCAACACCTTATCTTGTGGCCATTTTGGAAATACAAAGGTTTTCTTGATACCTATTTTTCACTTTTTATATTTCAGCAAATGAATTGCTGTATATCTGGTTTAGAATAAAAACCCATTGAAAGGTGCAGCTCATTTATTGGCTCTGGGTACCTAGAGTTCTTGATGAACCTACAAGCCCTACATATCCCCGCAACCAGAAGAATCCAGCTGACGTAACGCTATATTGCTTTAAAAAATCTGACATTGCAGGAAAAAGTAACAGAGTAAAACGTGGAGAGAAATGGCTGTTTTTTTACCTCAATTTCAATATATTTTATTTCAGGTGTTATTTTCTGTAGAAGACACTTGTAGGATCTACACAAATGACCCCTTGCTGAATTCAGAATGTTGTCTACTTTTCAGAAATGTTTAGCTTTCTGGGATCCAGCATTGGTTTCTCACCCAGTGTGGTCACTAACTGGAAGGAGGCTGAAAGCACAAAAAATAGTAAAAATGGGGTACGTCCCAGTAAAATGTCAAAATTGTATTGAAAAATTGGGTTTTCCAATTCAAGTCTGCCTGTTCCTGAAAGCTGGAAATATGGTGATCTTGCCACCGCAAACCCTTTGTTGGTGCCATTTTCAGGGAGAAAAACCACGAGCTGCCTTCTGCAGCCCTTTTTTCCCCATTTTTTTGAAAAAAACAAAATGTTCACTGTTTTTTGGCTAATTTCTTGGTCTCCCTCAGGGGAACCCACAAAGTCTGGGTACCTCTAGAATCCCTAGGATGTTGGAAAAAAGGGATGCAAATTTGGCGTGGGTAGCTTATGTGAACAAAAAGTTATGAGGGCCTAAGCGCGAACTGCCCCAAATAGCCAAAAAAAGGCTCGGCACATGAGGGGGAAAAGGACTGGCAGCGAAGGGGTTAATCAAACAAAAAAGGTTTTAATGCTGAGCTTACATAATTGAAGGTTCAATCAATCTGAGAATTAAGAAAAAGGCTACTTTGTAAACTATTTGCCTAGAATCACACGATTTGAGACCCGTTTACGGGTCAAGCACATTACAGTTAGGTTGAGTAGATTAGTTAAGTTACTCGACCTGCAGGTCTAGTAACATTTTTATGTTTTTCGAGCCCTGCCATGCATCTGGTGGTATGACAAAAACATATGTCAGTGTAGTGGCACAGGCACTGTGGCCTACGATGATACAACACATCTACAGCTAGATACAGGTCAGACAGAAAGAGTGGTTAGTCAATGTGAAGGAAAAATGACTTGGTCATAAGCTGAGACTACATATTTCATGCTCACAGGATGACACACATGACGCAATTGCCCCACCTGTCTTGGTTCAGGTCTCATACCCCCAAACTCTGTGACCTACATTACCTGGAACAATCCATGTATACTCCAAATGTGAGAAGAGCATCACATACCCGCCAATGTCACAACTGAAATGCCCACATGAAGATGTCATGGAGAAGGTACCTGTACAACAAGCAAAATAAGGAGTATAGACTTATAACCATACATAAGACACAAGTCACATAGCAAACATCTGGAAAACAAAGTACATTGCAAGGAAACTGACACAAACAAAGCAACATCACCGCTGCCCTGGGGATTATGAGTCTTCGACCGCCAGCCTGGTCACGGCAGTAAACACCGCCATGGAAAGGCTGGCGGTAAGGGGGACTTGGGGTGCCCCTGGGGGCCCCTGCACTGCCCATGCACTTGGCATGGGCAGTGCAGGGGACCCCAGGTAGAGCCCTGTCACGAATTTCACTGCCTGAATTTCGGGCAGTGAAATGCGCGACGGGTGCTACTGCACCCGCTGCACATCAGCATTGCCGCCAGCTCTATTACTAGCCGGCAGCAATGTTGATGTGACTTTTCCGCTGGGCCAGCAGATGATAACACTGTTACCATCAGCTGGCACATCCGAAAAGTCGTAATAGGGAGCCAGAGATACAGTTTTGGAAAAGATCGCTGAGGTTTTAATAAGGGCCTAAATCTTTGGAAGAGCCCTCCTCTGAATGTGAAGGGCGATTCTCTAATTCTATGGTGTCAGAATCTCCCTCTACCTCCTCTGCCTCCTGGCTACCAGGATGCTCCTGGTCATCCTGGAGAAGTCGACTCAACAGGAAATTCTTGTTGGGGTTCTTCCCCACATCTGGTTTTCTGTCTGTGCAAAGCCCCTTCAATTCCTTGAAGGTCATGTCCTCATAGGGAGTACCCATGACCTCAGAGCTAGGCCCAGCAGTAGGCATGATGTGTGTGTTAGTGTAGTGTTGTGAAAACCTAACTTAACCTCTAGTCTCTTGGAAAGGAAAGTAAGAGACTAGAACCCTGTACTAGGTAGATATGTATTGCTCTAGGTACAGAGTATTCTTTCCTGTAGAAAGCACCGGTGACAGAGTGATAAGGCAATTGCAAGTACTTATCCCTCTGCTGCACCACCAATGTAGGAGACTGGCTTGGTGTGTAGTGGGTACCTATGGTATTTATGCCTTTTACTAGGTCCAGTTATCCCTTATTAGTAAAATGTAGGCAGTGTCTAGAAGCCAGGCTCTCTAGAGGTAGCTGTAGCTGTGCAGCCAAGGCTTATCTAGGAGACATGCAAAGCTCAGGCAATACCACTATAGTCACACAGTACTCACACACACATGAAAGCACCCCTCTCGCAATGGAAATCCTTTGTTCTGCCTTTGTGGGCTTGAGCTGCTCAAGCAACAGGAGGGCAGAAATCTGTCTGAAAGGTGGCAGCAGCTGAGGCTGCCTGGAAAACCTCAGAAGGTTGGAATGGCAATACTTGGGGTCCTCTAAGGAGCCTCCAGAGTGCATGGAATCATACAACCAATGCTTTGCTTTTAAAAGCCTTGGGGTATGATTGCAACATATTTGATACCAAACATGCCTATGCTCGGAGTTACCATCATGTAGCTGGAGACAGGTTGTGACCTATGTCCAGTACACGCATAAAATGGCATCCCCACACTCATGAAGTCTGGGAAAATGGTCCTGGAGGTTGTGAGGGCACCTCTGCTAGTGCAGGGGTACCCTCACACACAGATACTCTGCACCCTGCCTTCAGGTTTGGAGGGCCTGCTAAAGGGGTGGCCTATAAGTGATCTGGTGCAGTGTAAATGGCAGTGTAAGGGTGCATGTACCTTTTCACGCAGGCTGCAATGGCAGTCCTGCAAAAGCCTTTGCATGGGCTCCCCATGGGTGGCAAAAGAAATGCTGCAGCCCATAGGGATCCCCTAAAACCCCAATGCTCTGGGTACATAGGTACCATATACTAGGGATTTATAAGGGGGCACCAGTATGCCAATTTTGGGTGAAATACTGAGTTAACAGTATGCAATAACAAACTGTCAGGTTAGCAGGATCCCAACGAACGCAGTCAAGCACACTGACATCAGGCAGAAAATGGGGGTAACCATGGCAAAAAGAGGGTACTTTCCTACACAGGGAGAGCCCTGCACTGCTCACAACCATGTCATGGGCAGTGCAGGAGCCCCCTGCCACCATCCTCAGAATGCGCACTCTCTGCTGTGCAGACAGTACGCATTCCAAGAGTGCTGGTGTGCGACTTATGGCCTGATTACGAGTTTGGTGGTCTTTGCACTGTCATGGCAGTGGTGGCAGTCCGAGTACCATCGGTTTAGTGGCTGGATCACTCTATTACGATCCTGGTGGGCCTTTGGAGTAAAGACCGCTGCGGTTCCACCAGCACTGCCAGGCAGCACAGTCTGCCGCTGTGACGAGGTAGGACAAACAGGCTGACAGAGCCAGGGTTTCTGCTGGACACATTATGATGTTCCACACGACCAATGTGACTATAGTGGTCCAACCACCACATCCCAGCATGCGGAAACGAAGAATATAAAGGAAGGAACTCACCTGCAGGCAGTGTTACACGTCCTGTGCCGCCGGGGAGCCCATCACACATGTCGTGCTGTGCTCATCAATGGAGCACAAAATCCACACCGCCGTGGACGCAACCAATGATAAGAACACATACCTATCTCTGCCAACAGACTTAACAACATCCTTGAACCCTTGTCCACATGATATGGGGCACACGCTACGGCCACCAAATTCACATGTCATTGTGTCCACAGTCAGATTAATTCAGAAAGAGGGACACATTCACAGCCATTAAACATCCCTTTTGGGCAGGTCACTCAAACTGCACTGCAACACTACACAAAAACACATGTCTGCACATCTTAGGCACAGGGACATTGAAGTGTACACACCATTGTGCCACACAACAGCAACAACACAGCAACATCACATCTACCAATACAACAGATACCCTCACATTGCACACATGCCATGGACTGTCATCAGATTCAACACGTATGGATGTGTCTGTTGTATAGCCATTTTAGTGATGACTCTGGGCACGTTATTGTAGCAACTAGGCTGCTGTTTGTGCCCTTTAGCCTAGTAACATTTTATTCAGCTTCATTTTATTACTTTAGAATCAGCCCCATTCATGGTGGTGTTTCTTTTTCTTTATCTTGTTGTCCTCTGCCTAGGGAAGCATTGCGTTTTTCAGCAAGACATTCTTTTCACTTTGTGCTTTCCAAAGGCTGCACCGAGATACGGTTGTCAGCACAAGAGGTACACTGCATCTCTAACATTCACAGAAACACACATATTTTTATGTGGGAAAATTTTCTCAGAACATCAGTTGTTTTATTATAAAAACACTTCCCTGTCCCTTACACGATAGAGGGAGGTTCTAGCCAGATGACCATGACCATGAAGACCAGGACCAGATGACCAGACTACTGGTTCCCTGGCCTCCATGTGAATGTTGGGTCTGTAGACAACAGGCTTCCTTGCTACTGTCATACTCAAGTATGGGGGATGAGTCTTACTAGAAGGAGAATCCTGAAGGGTAAATATGGGCTTATCATGCTGTGCTGTAACATAGCTTAGGTAGGAATCACATATATTGCGCAAAGTGACATAACGGTGGGGCGTTTCATGTGTTTCACTTTTCTTGTCACCATTTTGCTTCTATTATGTTTCATCATTCTGATTGTTGCATTTCATCCCATTTAATCTAAGATGCAGCTGATTCAACAAATCTTATTGAACCATTTCCTGCCTCTGTTTGTCTTTACATATGTGAGACTAATGTAACTGAGAAAAGGATCTGATTCACCACAATTTCCCTTAGAAGTCATTTTGTCATGCGCCCAGTTGCCACAAATCATTCCTGTTCCTGAGCAGAAATGAGGTGGTGCTAGTTGGCCAGAAACAGATTAGGTAGACAGTTGTCACATGGTGTGCGACTGGATTCAGTTCCCCACAATTCAGTTTATGCTGCCTGCCCAAATCCTGCAGACTCATTAGGATAATGAGAGCCCACACGACATGTCATAGACCACAAACACCCCTCCCATGAAACAGCCCTGCAATGGTCTCACACGTCACCTACATTGCAACACAATGGAAGGACAATGGGATGCACAATAGTTTGAGAGACAGATATACAAAGCTCACTATACAAACAATACCTGCACAATAAGGATAGAGGCATCAGGGAAGAATGCTGCCCTGGGACACATTACACTTTGCACAGGGCCCTAAAACAATATTTGCACAGGAACCGTCCCTTCAAGTATCTCAGGGACAAACAATAGTAGAGCCAAGTGACATGCCTATCTGCATAGTGTGGAAGTGCAAGTCAAGAAAGCAAATACAGCAGCAACAGCATGGGCCATACATCTAGATGAAGTAGCTGCAAGGTACACACAGCAAAATAGACACATAAACAGTCAAATGCAAAGGAAGCTAGCAAAATTGAACACCCTACATGTCTACACAAAGAAAGCTCAAGCTGTCACTCATGTGATGAATCCACAATCCACATCAGGGGTGCAAGTCTAGCACCATACATGCAGACATTGGACCACACAAAATGAAATACTTACTGAAACCAAACTGATTACAATGCAATAACACCCCAATTGCAATAACATCCACATATTCATGCAGTCAATATGCAGTCAGATCACTGTGGCCACCTGCATGCTGCACAACATTGCACTGTAGAGGAATATCCCATACGTCCCAGAGGAAGGGGTTCTTGCAGTGCCACCGGTGAGAATCCTGAAATGCCAAGTGAAGATGACAGTGGTGAAGAGGAAGAAGCTGACTTGTGAGAAGATCTTATCCACGGCTGCTTCTCATGAGTATGTCTTGTGATGTCATGACTGTGACTGTGTGATGAACTGTAGTTGGGAGAATGTTTTGAGTTGAGTGTTTTGGATACAGCTAGGGAGCTAATACTCTGCAATAATCAGTCAAAGGCTGCTTATTGAGATCGTTTTTTAAACATTCCCGCCAGCTTACCACCGGCCGCCAGGGTCATAATGAGGGCCTCAGTACCTAGCAGACCCACTAGTGCAGGTGGTAGTGGGAGGGGTAGTCACTAAGGTAGGGCTCCCTTAACATCCAGAGGTCAGGTCACTAGTGTTACAAAAGTTAGGGAAAGATCTACCTCTGCCCATTCCCATATCACCTCAGTGTCTGAGGGATCCCATGGCACAACTGCAGGAGATGACTCCATAGATAGGGAGCTCTGGAGACTGAGACTGGAGGAGGCCAGGCTGAGGCTGCAGCATCAACAGCTAGCTATAGATAGGGGGGCCTTGGATGTGGAAAGGAAAAGGCAGGAGTTTTGGTTAGTACCCCATGGTGGCAGCAGCAGCAGTTTCAGGAGTTATGGAGTCAGGGAGGACACCATTGATTCCAGAAACTTGCACACAATTGTTCCCCCATACAAGATGGATGGATGACATTTACAAGTGGTTTGCTGCACTTGAGAGGGCCTGCAAAGTTCAGAGGGTCCCTCAAAGGCAGGGGGCTGCTATTCTGTGGTTATCCTTTTCTGACAAGGGGAGGAATAGACTTCTCACTGTCAGAGAAGACGCTTCAGGCTACTACATTATTCTTAAGACTGCACTCTTAGATGGGTTTGGTCTGACCACTGAACAATATAGTATAAAGTTCAGGGAGACCAGAAAAGAGGCCTCACAGGATTGGATTGACTTTGTGGACTGTTCTGTTAAATCTTCAGAAGGCAGGTTACATGGCAGCAAAGTGTCTTATTATGGGGGCTTGTATAATCTTCTTTTGAGAGAGCATATTTTGAATAACGGTGTGTCTGACTTGTTACACCAGTACTTGGTAGACTCAGGTCTGACCTCTCCCCAAGAATTGGAAAAGAAGGCAGACAAATTGGTCAGAAGAAGGGTGAGCAGAAAAGCTCCTATAGGTGGTGACAAGGACAAGAAGAAGGATAGTAAGTCTAATGACAAGGGTGGGGACAACGATAAAAACAAGGAGTCTTCATCAGGTCCACAAAACTCTTTAGGGGGTGGGTCTAAATCCTCTTCACACCATCAGAATAAAATGCCTTGGTTCTATATCTGTAAGAATAAAGACCATAGGGAAGGAGATAGTGCTTGCCCTAAGAAAAGCACCATGCCTCCCACCACCACAACCCCCACTGCTTCAACTAGTGCCCCTAGCAATAGCAGTGGTGGTGGGAAAAATAACACTGTCAATAGTAAATCCAAGGGTGTAGCTGGGCTCACTCTGGGAAGTGTAGTGGGGGTTGGTTTAGTTAGGGAAACCACTGAGGCTGTTTTAGTTTCTGATGGTGGCATTGACCTTGCCACCCTTGTTGCTTGTCCCCTTAATAGGGATACGTAGGAGCAACAACCCCAAATAGTGTTCAGGTTGAGGCCTACAGGGACACAGATGCCATTGTCACAATGGTATCTGAAAAACTGGTGACCCCTGGGCAACACCTACTTGGTCATCAGTACCAAGTGACAGATGCCCATAACAACACTGTAAGCCACCCCATGGCTCTTGTTGATCTTAACTGGGGGGGAGGGTTACTGGTCCTAAAAAGGTTGTGGTATCCACAGACCTGTAGAATGTCTACTAGGGAATGATTTGGAGACTTCAGCTTAGGCTGAAGTGGAGTTGGAGGTCCATGCTGCCATGCCGGACATTCCTGGGTACATCTTTGCTTTGACAAGGGCTCAGGCCAATAAGCGAAGAGGACAGGTAAACATGGATCCTGGATCAATGTACCAAGAGCTTCCCAAAAGTAGGGGTAGAAGGGATAAAAATGTATCTAATATCCCTCCCTCCACTGATGATTCCCCCTTAGAGGAGGAGGAGTCAACTCCCTGGACAGAACCTATATCTGAGGAGCTGGAAGCTAAGACAACTAAGCTTTTAGGAGCAAGGGGCCTGCCAGGGAGAAGTTGAGTGTGGCACAGCAAACCTTCCCCACACTTGAGGGTTGAAGACAGCAAATTGTCAAAGAAGAGGCAGAGGATATCAGTGGCACACATAGGGTGTATTGGGAAATTAATCTCTTGTACACTGAGGCAAGGGACCCAAAACCCGGTGCCACTAGGAGACTGGTCATTCCCTTGCAGTACAGAGAATATTTGTTGATCTTAGCTCATGATATTCCCCTTGCTGGACATCTGGGGCAAAGTAAGACCTGGGACACACTGATCCCTCACTTTCACTGGCCTCACATGTCAGAGGACACAAAGGAGTTTTGTCAATCCTGTGTTACTTGCCAAACCAGTGGCAAGACTAGTGGCACCCCAACGCCTCCCTTGATCCCACTGCCAGTGATTGGGGTGCCCTTTGAAAGGGTGGGCATTGACATTGTTGGCCTCCTTGACCCTCCCACAACTTCTGGTAATAGATTCATTTTAGTGGTGGTGGACCATGCCACTAGATATTCAGGAGCTACTCCTCTGAGGACCCCTACAGCTCCTGCAGTGGCCAAAGCCCTCCTGGGAATCTTTTCCAGAGTGGGTTTTCCAAAAGAGGTGGTGTCAGAAAGCGGTAGTAACTTCATGTCTGCATACCTAAAAGCAATGTGAAACGAGTGTGGGGTAACTTACAAGTTCACCACACCTTACCATCACCAGACAAATGGGTTGGTTGAGCGTTTTAATAAAACACTCAAAGGCATGATTATGGGACTCTCTGAAAAACTCAGAACAGAAGGAGGTGGGATGTCCTATTACCATTCTTCCTTTTTGCTTACAGTGAGATATCCCAGAAAGGAGTGGGATACACCCCATTTGAACTCCTCTGTGGTCACCCTGCCAGGGGTCCATTAGCTCTTGTGAAAGAGGGGTGGGAGCAACCCTTGAAGCCCCGTAAACAAGATACAGTGGATTATGTGCTTGGCCTGAGATCTAGAATGTCTGAGTACATGAAAAAGGCCACTAATAACCTTCAGGCAAGCCAGGAATTGCAAAAGCAATGGCATGACCAGAAGACCGTCCTGATAGTATACCAAGCAGGGCAGAAAGTGTGGGTCTTGGAGCCTGTGGACCACACACTATAGTGGAGAAGAAGGATGAAGTCACTTATTTAGTTGACGTGGGCACTCCCAGCTGTCCTCTTAGAGTACTTCATGTTAACCACCTCAAGCCCTACTATGACAGGGCTGACTTAACTCTGATCATGGCCACTGATGAAGGACAGAAAGAAGAGAGTGACCCTCTCTCTGATCTCTTCTCCAATAATTCAGCTGATGGCTCAGTGGATGGACTTATCCTAGCAGACTGCCTTACTGAGTCTCAGAAGAAGGCTGGAGGAAACTCTTAGGTCAATTTTCTGAACTCTTTTCTCTGACACCTGGTCAGACTACATGGTGTGAGCACACCATTAATACATGGGACAGTTTACCTGTCAAGAGTAAGATTTATTGGCAACCTGACCACATCAGAGATTGCATGAAAGATGAGTTTCAGAAATGTATTGACTTAAGAATGATTGAGCACTCTTATAGCCCCTGGGCTAGCCCAGTGGTGCTTGTACCCAAACCTCACTCTCAGAATGGAAAAAAAAGAGATGAGGTTATGTGGAGATTACAGAGGGCTCTGCAAAAGTCAGGCCTCACTATGAAGGCCTCAAAGTGCCAGATAGGGCAGGGGAAAGTGGTTTATCTGAGACACCTGGTAGGCAGAGAACAGATTGAACCACTACAGGGGAAGATCCAGACTATTTTAGACTGCCCCCCTACAACACTGAGCCAGGTCAGAGCCTTTCTTGGTCTTACTGGGTATTACAGGCGGTTCATTAAGAACTATGGTTCCACTGCTGCCCCTCTTAGTGACCTCACCACAAAGAAGATGTCTAAAATGGTATTATGGACAGCTAGCTGTCAGAAAGCTTTTGAGGAGCTAAAGCAGGCTATGTGCACTGTAGATATCCAATGCAGATGGACTCTCCAGATATTTCCACTTAGACAATGAAGACTCATCTGGGCAAGGTTAGCCTTATTGTCCCTCGTTTGGGGTGTGTCTGTAGGAAAGTGCCCTCTTTTTGCCATGGTTACCCCCATTTTCTGCCTGATGTCAGTGTGCTTGACTGTGTTCACTGGGATCCTGCTAAACAGGACCCCAGTGATTATACTCTTGCTTCTCTACAGTTTGTTATTACATACTGTTAACTCGGTATTTCATCCAAAATTGGCATGCTGGTGCCCCCTTATAAGTCCCTAGTATATGGTACCTAGGTACCCAGGGCATTTGGGTTCCAGGGAACCCTATGGGCTGCAGCATTTCTTTTGCCACCCATAGGGAGCTCATGCAAAGGCTTCTGCATGACTGCCATTGCAGCCCGCGTGAAAAGGTGCATGCCCCCTTTCACTGCCATTTACACTGCACCAGGTCACTTATAAGATGCCTCTTTAGCAGACCCTCCAGCCCTGAAGGCAGGGTGCAGAGTACCTGTGTGTGAGGGCACCCCTGCACTAGCAGAGGTGCCCCCACGACCTCCAGGACCATTTTTCCAGACTTCGTGAGTGCGGGGATGCCATTTTATACTTGTACTGGACATAGGCTACCTATGTCCAGCTACATAATGGTAACTCCGAACACAGGCATGTTTGGTATCAAACATGGTGAATTCATACCCCAAGGCTTTTGCAAGCATTGGTTGCATGATTTCATGCACTCTCGGGACTCCTTAGAGGACCCTGAGTATTGCCATTTCAGCCCTCTGAGGTATTCCTGAAAGCCCCAGGTGCTGCCACCTTTCTGACAGGTTTCTGCCCTCCTGTTGTTTGAGCAGCTCAATCCCAGGAAGGCAGAACAAAGGATTTCATTGGGGAGAGGGGTGTTACACCCTCTCCCTTTGGAAATAGGTGTTGTAGGCTT
The DNA here is from genome assembly GCF_031143425.1 of Pleurodeles waltl. NCBI lineage: Eukaryota > Metazoa > Chordata > Amphibia > Caudata > Salamandridae > Pleurodeles > Pleurodeles waltl. Next base: position 148,257,879 of record NC_090441.1, on the reverse strand, counting down.
CGGAGGGGGAAGCCTCCCCAGGCCACTGTAAATGCTTTTAAGGGAACATTTGGTGCCCTCCTTGCATAATCCAGTCTACACCAGTTCAGGGACCTCAGGTCCCTGCCCTAGTGCGATACTGGACAAAGGAAAGTTGAGTAACCACTCCTGTGTCCATCACCACCCCATAGGTGGTGCTCAGAGCTCCTCCAGAGGGTCCCTGGGTTTTGCCATCTTGGATTCCAAGTTGGCAGGGAGCTCTGGGAGCATTTGAGTGGCCAGTGCCAGCAGGTGACATCAGAGCCCCCCCCTGATAGGTGCTTACCTGTGTAGCTGACCAATCTCCCTTTCAGGGCTATTTAGGGTCTCTCTCTTGGGTGTTTCTTCAGATTCAGATTGCAAGACTCCAGCAGGAATCCTCTGAATCCTTTACTTCAACCTTCTCACTGAAGAAACTGCATCTGGTACCTCCAGGAACTTTACAAACTGCAACAAAGAAGCAAAGATGACTTCTGCAACATTGTATCTTCAGCTCCTGCCAGCAAGTGCAACTGTTTCTCTGTCATCCATACTCAGAAGACAGCCTGTCTTCAGCCTGCACCAGAATAATGAAGGAATCTCCCTTGAAGTGAAGGAGTCACTTCCCTACTTCAGCAGGCACCTCTCTGCATCGACGACCGGCGGTGTGGGTTGTGTGGATCCTGCATCACGGGTGGTAAACTGAAGTGGTCCCAATGGCCCAAATGTCCTACTGTCCAACTTTGGTGGAGGTAAGAGCTTGCCTCCCCACGAAATACAGCACCCCCGTGCACCACGTGTTTTGCAGTTCTTAAGGCTTGTTGGCATCCTTCCACAAAGCTCTTTGTGCACCATGCAGCTCCAGCCCCCAGCACTCTAACCTGCGACGCACAGCTTCCTGAGTGGTTCTCCGCTGGCGTGGGATCCCTTTTTGTAGTGCTGCATGGACCTCCTTTGTCCCCTTGCTGTGGGACTCCTGTGTGCACTGCCTGGTATTCTGAGGGCTCGCTGAGTTGCTGAGAGTCCCCTCTGATTCCCCCTCCTGGGTAGGTCCACCAGGTCCCTCCTGGTACCGGGCAGCCCCATTTTCTGCTAACTGCATGCTTTGCATGTGCCAAGGCTTGTTAGCAGAATCTAGTGACACAAACCAGCCTGCAAGCTTCCATCCGGCATGGGACATCATCTGCACCAACCAGGAACCCACATTCGTCTTCTTGGGTGCAGTACTGACTGTTGTTCTTCACCGGGGGTTGTTCTTTTACACCTTCATCCGGGTTAGCAGGGGCTCCTGTTCTCCCTGGACTCTTCTGTGCTTCTTGGACTTGGTCCCCTTCTTCCACAGCTCTTCAGGTCCAGGAATCCACTGTTGATGTCTTGCATTCTCTTCTGGTTCTTGCATTATCTTCTTTCTCGTCTCCTTGTGTGTTCTAGGAAAGTCACTGCGATTTACTCCTGCTTTCCTGTGCTCTGGGGTGGGTTTTATTACTTACCTTTGGTGTTTTCTAATACTCCCTGTGCCCCTGTACACACTACACTATTCTAGGTGGGAAACCGACATTTGCATTCTAATTTCTTAGTATATGGTTTGTGCTCCCCAGGCCCATTTCTAACTATTGTGATTTTCACTGTTTGCACTGTTTTCTAACTGTTTTTACATCTGATTTTGCATGCTAATGTATATAATCTGTGTATTACTCACCTCCTAAGGGAGTATAGTCTCTATGGTATTTTTGGCACATGTGTCACCAAAATAAAGTACTTTTATTTTTGTAAGACGGAGTATTTTCTTTCATGTGTGAGTACTGTGCGACTACAGTGGAATTGCATGAGCTTTGCATGTCTCCTAGATAAGCCTTGGCTGCTCAGCTACAGCTACCCATAGAGAGCCTGGCTTCTAGACACTGCCTACATTTCACTAATAAGGGATAACTGGGCCTGTTATAAGGTGTAAGTACCATAGGTACACACTACAAACCAGGCCAGCCTCCTACACCCTGTGGCCCCCAGCACTGCTTTCTGTCAGCCTTTCCATGGAGGCTAGCAGAAAGTGAGGTCGTGATCAGCATGGCGGTGCTGCCATGGACACCGCTGTGGCTGACCACAACTTCGACCGCTGCCAACCAGTCGGGAACCAATAGATACCAACACACTCTTTAATATATTGATTCACAAACCTACCATTTACGCTTCTTTTAGTTCAGCAGTGGGAGGAGTGGGAGTTAGACACAGCGTAGCACTTAGGAAATTAAATCACATCTGGCATTGTTGGATATGACCAGAAAGCCCCTGAATGCTTGCCTTTTTTCTTACCTGCAACAACAAGGTGAAGGATGAAATGCTTGAATAAGTCTCAGACACTTGCAATGGCTCAGGTCGCATTCATGTCCATCGTTTTCTACCCACCATGTCTCTCTAGGCAAAGGCCCATTTTATCTAAATCAATACTGACCCTGCTCCTCATAGCAATATTCTGCACAGAACTCCCAAGTGAGAAGGGAGCACATGCAGCCAATGACCGGTTTTGCATGATTTGGGCCTGTCAGTAGGGTGTAGCTTGAGTCCTATGGCACAGTGGGCATGGGGCATATGTATGGGGATACCTGTCGCTCTTTGGGGTGTCAATAACAAGTGATGGATGGGATGCTTGAATTAATCTCAGCCACTCTCAATCACTTGCATCTGCATTCCAGTCCATCATTTGTTACCCACCATCCTATCCTACACAAAGTCCCATCTTATGCAGAGCAGTACTGTCCCTGCTCCTTATGGGATTAGTCTGTCCAGAACTGCCATGTGAGGAACGCTCCAGAAGGGGACATATGCAGCCCAAGGCCGTCTTTGCTCCTAAATGGAGCTCATCTGCAAAATGTAGCTTGTGGTTCATGGCAGGAAACCATGTGGCACTTAGTTAGTCAACTGGGTGAGAAATGAGGGACTGGAATGGGGTTAGACCAATTGCCAGTGGCTGAGATTGATTCACACATTTTATCCATCATCTTGTTCTTTTGTAGCTAACAACTTATAAGCCCTCAATCATTCTAACAATAAATTGATAAAAAATAAAAATGAAACACAAAAGTAAATTAAATAAAAGGAATTTAAAAGAATGCACATTTAATTTTTAATCATAATAAGCACTATAATTATTATTTTCCAAAATCTAAAATTAACTAAAAATCAAATAAAATTTCATTAAAATAAAAAAAATATCATTTATATAACAAATACTACACAATATATTTTCAACAAAAATGCATATAAATTAGTTAAATAATGTAAATGAGTTAATCATTCAAAAATAGAAATGTGATTGTGTAATAATCATTTAAAATTATTTTTGCAAACAAAATGATTTAGGCCCTCATTCTGACCCTGGCGGTCGGTGATAAAGCGGCGGCCAACCTGCCAACAGGCCGGCGGTCCAAAATATGCAATTCTGACCCTGGCGGGAACCGCCAACACATCCCGCCGCATTAACACTCCGCCCGCCACGGCGGAACAAACAAACAGCGCGGCGGTCCCCGCCAACAGCCAGGCGGCAGACAATGTACCGCCCACCTTATCACGACCCACCAATCCGCCACCTTTTCCGGGGCGGGAGCACCGCCAATAAAAACACGGCGGAAACAGACTACGAACGGGAAAACGCTCACCTCCACATACTCCACGCGAGATTCCGGCAGTATGGAACCCGAGTTGCAGGTCATCCCCGCACTCCTATACCTGCTCCTGTACCAGGAGCACGCCCGGCTGCGCGGAAGACATCGGTGAGTACTGCACCTACGACACAGGGGAGGGAAAAGATTACCGGCACACACCCACCCACCCACACCCACTACAACACACACATCAATGCATTCCCACAGATCACTGTCACAACCCACAAACCCCCCCCTCCGAAATAATGCAAAGACCAAAAGAAGAGATCTTAAACGGGCAGATATATTGAAAAATGGACAGCAGTAATCCCAATAAATAAATAAACTATGTACAAAATATATACATCTACTAAATGTAGTCCAACCACTGTCCGTGGACCACAGGGGTCCTGAGCAAAGGGGCAAGGCCCAGTCCCACGACAAGAACTCCACGGAGAGAACACTGCAGGGGCATCAGAAAGAAAAAAGGACAGGCACCTCAGGGGGAAGGGAAGGGGGGGCACCTCAGCCACTTGAGTACACGACGCCAGATCCACGAGGGGACTCCATGACCACTGGCCCATCCTGGGGAGAGCAAAGCCACAGTCCATACAGTCCATACAGTGGGTGGCCTGCCCACTGGGCCATCCTGGGGAGAGCAAAGCCACAGTCCATACAGTCCATACAGTGGGTGGCCTGCCCACTGGGCCATCCTGGGGAGAGCAAAGCCACAGTCCAAACAGTCCATACAGTGGGTGGCCTGCCCACTGGGCCATCCTGGGGAGTGCAAAGCCACAGTCCAAACAGTCCATACAGTGGGTGGCCTGCCCACTGGGCCATCCTGGGGAGTGCAAAGCCACAGTCCAAACAGTCAATACAGTGGGTGGCCTGCCCACTGGGCCATCCTGGGGAGAGCAAAGCCACAGTCCAAACAGTCCATACAGTGGGTGGCCTGCCCACTGGGCCATCCTGGGGAGTGCAAAGCCACAGTCCAAACAGTCCATAACAGACTCCACTGCCACTGGAGGAGGCATGTTGGCCAGAGGACATCCTGCAGCCCTGCCCGAGACAGATCCTGCCCTGCCATGTCTGCCAAAGGGCCAGCGGTTCCTGCCTGGAAGGGCCCAGTTCAGCGGTTCTTGCCTTGAAGGGCCCAGTTCAGCGGTTCTTGAGACGGCGGTCCCCAGCGGAGCGGTGCTGGAGACGGCGGGGCCCAGTTCAGCGGTTCTTGAGACGGCGGTCCCCAGCGGAGCGGTGCTGGAGACGGCGGGGCCCAGTTCAGCGGTTCTTGCCTTGAAGGGCCCAGTTCAGCGGTTCTTGAGACGGCGGTCCCCAGCGGAGCGGTGCTGGAGACGGCGGGGCCCAGTTCAGCGGTTCTTGAGACGGCGGTCTCCAGCGGAGCGGTGCTGGAGACGGTGGGGCCCAGTTCAGCGGTTCTTGCCTTGAAGGGCCCAGTTCAGCGGTTCTTGAGACGGCGGTCCCCAGCGGAGCGGTGCTGGAGACGGCGGGGCCCAGTTCAGCGGTTCTTGAGACGGCGGTCCCCAGCGGAGCGGTGCTGGAGACGGCGGGGCCCAGTTCAGCGGTTCTTGCCTTGAAGGGCCCAGTTCAGCGGTTCTTGAGACGGCGGTCCCCAGCGGAGCGGTGCTGGAGACGGCGTGGCCCAGTTCAGCGGTTCTTGAGACGGCGGTCCCCAGCGGAGCGGTGCTGGAGACGGTGGGGCCCAGTTCAGCGGTTCTTGAGACGGCGGTCCCCAGCGGAGCGGTGCTGGAGACGGCAGGGCCCAGTTCAGCGGTTCTTGCCTTGAAGGGCTCAGTTCAGCGGTTCTTGAGACGGCGGTCCCCAGCGGAGCGGTGCTGGAACCGGCTGGGGCCCAGTTCAGCGGTTCTTGAGGCGGCGGTCCCCAGCGGAGCGGTGCTGGAGACGGCGGGGCCCAGTTCAGCGGTTCTTGCCTTGAAGGGCCCAGTTCAGCGGTTCTTGAGACGGCGGTCCCCAGCGGAGCGGTGCTGGAGACGGCGGACATTCTATGGCCAACTGCTCATTGCCTGGTGGTGCCCTCCTGGGCAGCGGGGATGGTGCTCCTTCAATGCCCACCTGGGCTGTGGGTGGTGGGGCCCTCCTGGCCAGCTGGGCTGGGTCCTCCCTGGGCAGCGGCTATGGGGGTGGTGGGCTCTCCCGGGGCAGCTGTGCCGGTTCCTCCCGGGGCAGCGGCTATGGGGGTTGCGGGCTCCTCCTGGGCAGCTGTGACGGGTCCTCAATGGGCAGCAGGCCTGCTGCCTGACTTCTCCGCCTTGCTGCCCTTGCCCTCCTTAGTCGGGAGTCTGTGGCCCTTTCCTCCCTTTGGAGCTGTGGCTGTTGACGGTGGCTGGCTAGTGTCCTGGGGGGATATAGAACCCGGGCTCCGGCGGCGGCCCTTCCGCCTTCTGCTCCTCTTCCCAGGGGGTGGGCTGGCTGTCCCCTTGCTGCTGGGCGAAGATCCAGACCTGCGGGCTGGTGGGCTCCAATACCCCTGCACCCTTGTCAAGGGGGCTGCAGGGCTGGTGGTGGCTGAGGTGCTCTTCTTACCCCGACGAGAAGGAGGGGGGGGCTCAGGGTCAGGAAAGAAGGTAGCAGTAGAGAGATAGATTTTCCTGGGACAATGGATAGTGGTAGGTACAGTGGGAATGGGAGTGGAGGGAGAGGATGTGGTTGTAGGCGAGACAACTTTGCTGTCTTTGGGTGCAGGTGCAGGAGCGGGAGGCTGTCGTGAGGTGGATGGCTGTTGGGTGGGTGGGTGGCTGCGTTTGTGTGGTGTGGAAGAGGGGGTGACAGACACAGTGGGAGAGGACACAGGGGACGTGTAAATGGCAGTGGGGGTGGTGACTGCACGTGTGCGGACTGGACTGGAGGGTGTGCTGGTGATGGAAACACTGGCTGATGGTGAGGTGAATGAAGGTGTGAGTGTAGACGTCACAGGGAGGGAGGAGGGAGACGAGGAGGTGGGGGTCACAGAGGTGGTAGTGACTGTTGGCATGTCTGCATCGGAATGTTGCTTGTGTGAATGTCTGCGTGATCTGTGGTGCTTATGTTTGGATGAGCTGCTCTTGGGTGTTGAGGTGTGTGCAGGCTGGTCTGATGGTGTGGGTGGGACAGGCAGAGGAACAGGAGACTGGGAGGAGGGAGTTAGTAGAGGGAGGCAGAGACAGGGACAATGGCTGCCGTCAGTGCTTAGGCCAGAGCCTGGAACGATCGCTGATGGGCAGCCTGACCCGAATGAATGCCCTCCAGGTACGCATTGCTGCGATGAACCTCCCTCTCCACCCCCTGGATGGCATTCAAAAGGGTAGTCTGCCCAACAATGAGCGTTCGGAGGAGGTCAATGACCTCCTCACTGAGGGCAGCGGGGGTAACAGGGGCAGGGCCTGAGGTGCCTGGGGCGAAGGAGATGCCCGGCTTCCTGGCAGAGCGGGCACGGGGCGAACGCTGAGGGGCTGCTGGGAGGGCGGAGATGGTGCGCTGGGTGACGGCTGTACCTGTAATGGCGGGGGGCACGGATGGTGCCACCCCCGCAAGGGAGCTCCCTTCCGAGGACTTGTCCGTGTCGCTGCAGGGTCCAGTCATCCCCGTTGTGGAGCTCCCCTCGCCCTCCGTCTCACTGGTCCAGTCAGACTCTGTGGCATGGCCCTCCTGGGCCATGTGAGATGTAGCTCCCTCCTGCCCCGATGCCACTTCTCCTCCGCCTGATGATGCTGATGCACACAAGCACAGAAAAACAAACAAAAAGGGGGGGGGAGAGAGAAATAAAGAGATTTTGAGTACATGGATCACCGGTACAGTTAGCGGACATTACAGACACAGATGCCCCTGCACTAAGTTGCGCACTTGGGGTCCCCTACGCATTCCGTGGAACATGCCCTACACGCCTAGAGTTGACAACTGCACCCATGGATGACACGGCCCAGGGATGGCTGTACTGGCACACTACTGAGGGTGGTGGCTGGGGACACAGGGGCTTACGGGGGTGCCCAGCCTACAGATATCGCCCTGGCCTAGGGGGACCCACAGCCCTCCTCCCCGCCCAGACACCTCCACTGCACGACAACAGAGTAGATAATGCTTGTACTCACCCCCTTGTGTCTGCTGTGCTGCCCTCACGCGCCCATCCAAATCAGGGTAGGCCACCGCCAGGATCCGGAACATCAGGGGGGTCAGTTGACGGCAGGCACCCCGCCTACGTTGGGAGGCCATCCCCAGCAGAGACTCGGCGGTCTTCTTGGTCCCGCGGCGGATGTCCTCCCACCTCTTGCGGCAGTGGGTGCCCCGTCGATGGTGGACCCCCAGGGTCCGGACTTCCTTGGCGATGGCACGCCAAATCCCGATCTTCTCATGGGCGCGGACCTATGTGACACGTACAGGGAGGGAGAAATACCACGTTCAAGTTTGTCTGCATTTTCGTTGCCAGTGGCCCAACGCCCCCCATCCCCGCCAGGCCCCCCGCCAGGCCCCCCGCCAGGCCCAACATGCCCCCCATCCCCGCCAGGCCCCCGCCAGGCCCCCCGCCAGGCCCAACATGCCCCCCATCCCCGCCAGGCCCCCCGCCATGCCCCCCGCCAGGCCCAACATGCCCCCCATCCCCGCCAGGCCCCCCGCCAGGCCCCCCGCCAGACCCAACATGCCCCCCATCCCCGCCAGGCCCCCGCCATGCCCCCCGCCAGGCCCAACATGCCCCCCATCCCCGCCAGGCCCCCCGCCAGGCCCCCTGCCAGGCCCAACATGCCCCCCATCCCCGCCAGGCCCCCCGCCATTCCCCCCGCCAGGCCCAACATGCCCCCCATCCCCGCCAGGCCCCCCGCCAGGCCCCCAAACCAGCCAGTGGCCCCAAATCCATATTGAATTAAACTCACTTGTTGGTCTGGAGGGACCGTAGAGTAGCGCATACTGGGGGAGGACCCCATCCACAAGTTTCTCCAACTCTTCTCCAGTGAAGGCAGGGGCCCTTTCCCCAGGAGCAGCAGCCATTGTCCCTTCCAGACCGAGGTCACAGCAACACTTGCAGTATAGGTCCTCTCCTGTGAAAGTTCAAGTCGCAAGTGAATAAGTAGATAGAAAATGGCGGTCACGTCCGCGGCGGTGCGTACCACGGCGGTGCGTACCGCCACCGCCGGCGCCCTTCGCCATTGGCTCCTGAAACCCATAGGCTTCAATGTTAACCAATGCGGCTTCGCGCCGCGGTCTTCGACCGCCGACCGCCGCGGTGTGCCACGCCAGCGCATTGACCTCACATCCCATTGTCACACTTCACAGGTCAGGCAGCCGCCATTTCGAGGGTCCACATGGCTCAATTTCAACTGCGTCACACAGGCCTAGGCCTTGCATAGCCACTCAGACACGCCATTCACTGCATAGAGAATCGTTTACTGTGCAAGCTGTGAGTACGTACCTGTGGGTTGCTTGACTGTGTGCTCCATGTTGTCCTTCCTAGGCACCGTCCGCTGGGCTTGGCGAGGAGACGGATGAATCCTCCCGTGTACAGGCCGCTGGTGGACCTGTCGACAATGGAAGCACGCCACATTATCCTGACCTACCGGCTTGACCGTGCCACTATACATGAACTGTGTGCCCAGCTGGAGCCCGACCTGATGTCCCCCATCCGCCAACCCACAGGGATTCCCCCTCTGGTGCAGGTCCTGTCAGTACTCCACTTCTTGGCAAGTGGGTCATTTCAGACAACAGTGGGAATTGCTTCTGGGATGTCTCAGCCCATGTTTTCGAAGGTGTTATCCAGAGTGTTGTCGGCCCTGATGAAATACATGAGGAGCTACACCCTTTTCCCTGAGGTGGGCGAATTGGCTGCTGTGAAGGGTGATTTCTATGCCCTTGGACATATTCCCAACGTCATTGGTGCCATTGATGGGACCCATGTGGCTTTGGTTCCCCCAAGAGACCGGGAGCAGGTGTACAGGAACAGAAAAAGTTACCATTCCATGAACATCCAGGTGGTGTGTTTGGCTGACCAGTACATCTCGCATGTAAATGCCAAATTCCCAGGGTCAGTGCATGACGCCTACATCCTAAGGAATAGCAGCATCCCTTACGTGATGGAACAGCTAGAGAGACACCGTGTATGGCTATTGGGGGACTCTGGGTACCCCAACCTGTCGTGGCTACTGACCCCAGTAAGGAATCCCCGGACCAGGGCAGAGGAACGGTACAATGAGGCCCATGGGCGTACTAGGAGGGTGATCGAACGCACCTTCGGCCTCCTAAAGGCCAGGTTTCGGTGCCTGCATATGACAGGTGGATCCCTAATGTACTCACCTAAGAAGGTGTGTCACATCATCGTGGCCTGCTGCATGCTTCACAACCTGGCTTTGCGCCGCCAGGTGCCTTTCCTGCAGGAGGATGGTCGAGACGGTGGTGTTGTGGCAGCTGTGGAACCTGTGGAGAGTGACGAGGAGGAAGACGACGGGGCTGAAACAGACAACAGGGACAGAATCATTGAACAGTACTTCCAATAGGACACATGTAACAATTCAAACATAATTTAGTAAATGTGAACTACTCTCCTGCATCTCTGCTGCCTGTCGATTTGCCCCAGTGTATGATGACTGAGTTGTGGCTTTTCCCTCCCTATTTCAGATCTGGGGTCCCCACTACGAGTCCTGTGCTTCGTTTCCCCATGGACTACAGCTTTGTGGCAGCTGTTTGTTGACTTCACTATGTACAAGGACATATTTGCACTGTCATGTCAATTACAATATTTTGAAATCACAGCCAGACTCCAGATAGTTTTGTGCAAAATAGGTGTTTATTTCAGTGCTCAAAATGGGATGGGTGGTTTCAAGTGGGTGGGGGCTATGGTGAAGGAATGTCCATGGCAGAGTCCAGAGTAACAGTCACACAGGTGCATTGTCCATAGGCCTGTGGAGAGATGGAGCATGGGCAGTTCAAGGATGGACAGGGTGACAATGTGGGACAGTGGGATGACATCAGGTGGTATCCTTTGCTGGCGGGGGTCTTGACATCCTACTCTGTCTTCTTGCGAGATCTCAGGGCCCTCTTGCGGGGTGGTTCTTCTCCTGCAGGAGGTGGGGGTCTGGTGGGCTGCTGTTGTGCGGGGGCCTCCTGTCCACTAGCGCCGGCGGAGGTGGTTGGCTGTTCTTGGTCCAGGCTAGTGGCAGGGGCCCTTTGTTGTTGTTGAGTGTCCGTCCTGGTGTTGATGAGTTCCTGCAGCAGCCCTACCATGGTAACCAGGGTGGAGGTGAGGGCTCTGATGTCCTCCCTGTACCCCCGATAGTGTTCCTCCTGCAGTACCTGGATCTCCTGAAACCGGGCCAGTACCGTCGCCATCGTCTCCTGGGAGCGGTTGTATGCTCCCATGATGGTGGTGAGGGCCTCGTGGAGAGTGGGTTCCCTGGGCCCGTCCCCCCCCTGTCGCACAGCTGCCCTCCGAGTTGCCCTGTTTCCCTGGGCCTCTGCCCCCTGGCCTGTGTGCCCACTACCACTGCCCCCAGGTCCCTGTTGTTGTTGGGGTGGTGGGTTATCCTGGGTGCCCTGTAGTGGTAGACACACCGCAGATTGACGCGCCCTGGAGACAGAGGCATGGGCCCGCTGGGTGGGAGCTGTGCTGGTGTTCCCAGAGGGGTTTGGGTCTGTAGTGGCCTGTGCCTGTGTGAGGGGAACCGACTGTCCAGAGGTCCCCGATGGTCCGGGCTGGTCATCAGTGTCCAGGTCGACAGAGCTGCTGTCATCGCTGACGGCCTCTTGGGTGGGGGGTGTGGAGAATTCTGGGCCCTCCGTGGCGGTGTGTTGACGGTCGGGTCCTGCAGGGGTATAGAGGTATGGTTATAGTTTCAATGTGTGGCATATGGGTGTATCTGTGGGTTCCCGTGTCCCCAAGTGCTGGCATTCGTGTGTGGGGGCTTTGGTGAGGGTGGCTTGTGGGGGGGATGTGTATATGCATTGGGCATGCTTTGGTGATGGGTGTCCATGCTTAGTGGACGCATGCAGGCCTAGGTTTTGGGATGTGTGGGTTGTGATGGTGAGACATTGGCATGGAATAGGTGTGCTGGGGGTGGGGGTGAGGATGGTGGTGGGGGTGAGGATGGTGGTGGGGGTGAGGGTGGGGGTGAGGATGGGGGTGGGGGTGAGGGTGGGGTTCGAGGATGGGGGTGAGGGTTGGGGTATGATTTGGCATGCAGGTGGGGGGGAAGCAGTAGTGAAGCTTCAACTTACCAGAATCCATTCCTCCGCCGACTCCTGCGAGGCCGTCAGGATGCAGGATGTTCAAGACTTCCTCCTCCCATGTTGTAAATTGTGGGGGTCCTCCGCCAGTCTTCTGCACGGCGATGTTGTGCCTGGATACCATGGAACGCACCTTCCCCCGTAGGTCGTTCCATCGCTTCCTGATGTCTTCCCGATTTCTGGGGTGCTGTCCCACAGCGTTGACCCTGTCGACAATCCTCTGCCATAGCTCCGTCCTCCGGGCAATGCTGGTGTATTGGATCTGTGTGCCGAAGAGCTGGGGCTCTACCCGAACGATTTCCTCCACCATGACCCTGAGTTCTTCGTCTGAGAAGCGGGGGTGTCTTTGGGGTGCCATGGAGTGGTGTGTATGATGGGTGGGGTGGAGTATGTGTAGTTAAGTGTGTTGAGTGTGGTGGTGTGTGTTGTTTTGTGTGTGGATATTGTGTGGGTGATGGTGTAGTGTGCCTCTGTGTGATGGTATTCTGTGATCGCTGATGTGTCTCTCAGTGCTTCTTTTCGGATTTTGGTCGAAGGGGTTTGTGGGTGATGTGGGTGTGTGTTTTATATTGTATTGTGTGTGTGGGAGTGGTGTGTGTATGTGTATCAGGTGTGTGGAATTCAAATCGGCCAATGTGGCTGAGTTTTGTTCGTTTGTGTGTATTCTGACCGCGGCGGTGTGTACCGCCAATGGAAAACCGCGTTTGAAAGACCGCCGTGTGGATTCGTGGGTCGTAATAGCATGGGCGTATTTCTGTTGGCGTGACGGTGGAGGTTTGGTCACCTCCACTTTTCCGCCGACCGCTGGTCTGGCGGTCTGTTGTGGCTGTCGGATTTTCGGAGGTTTGGCTGCTGCGGGTCAGAATGACCGTGGCGGGTTACCGCGACCGCGGCGGAATTATGGAGGATTTCTGACCGGCGGTAGGCGCCTTTTACCGCCGAGGTCAGAATGACCACCTTAATGTTTAAAAAACAAATTGACATTTTAAATAAATCTACCATAAATAATTTTAATAAGTAACAATCTAACAAAATGAATCCTCAAAATAAAAAGATATATAAAGGTAAAAAACCTTAAAGCAAAAATAATTATTATATTATCTCCTTGTATAATGAAATAAATTGAATTGTTACTAACATACGAACATTTAAGATTAAATTTGTATCTCACAATAAACATTTTGAGAATAACAAACTTTTTAAAAACAAACTTTCAAATGTATTCCCCACCCTATTCCAATAAATTCTCAACATCCTTCTCCCACAAATAAGTTAGAAAAAATTACCATGAATTTTAAAACCAACACAAAAAGTTAAATCAATAAAAAATGCAAATACTAATAAAACTATGATATACATTAGACAACAATTTTTACGGAAATATTACAACATATTTAAAAAACAATATTCTTACCTTAGATATAATATCCAATGTTATGCTTCAAATTGCAATCCTTACAGCACAATATTTGTGTCTCACCATACTATGGATAGGAAAGTGGTTAACTGATCCTGAGGCAAAAGAAGTTAGTTGTGTGGGGAAGGTGATGGTGAGCTACTCCCTTTGCCATGGCTTCATGAGGTCCAAAACACTATTGGAAAATATGGCTAATAAACACAGCACAGCATATCTGGAGATGGTGCCTCAAATGCAAGGACTGTTTTGTTGCATTGACCTCATACATACTACAATGGTGGTACCCCAGATTTCTAGATGTAGTAATAATTATAAGCATGAAGATATGTTCTGAGGCTGGGGTCTCTAGTATATACATTGAGAAGTACTGTGAACTCAATACTGAATGTTCCTAACTCAAGAAAAATCCTCTGTGGCCCTAAAACATTGGTTCCTCCTTCATGCACCCTTAGATCCAAAGTAAACATACCTTTCCATAAAAATGGCAACAAACTAATTCAAGCAGCCAATCACAACCAAGAGAAATTTGATTGTAGCTTTGATTATCTGAAGAACCACTTAATATCAAACGACCCGAGCAACACACTATGTGGTCGATAGTCTCCCTTTAACATTCAGGAAAGGCCTTTAGATCCTCTCAGAACCATAGATTTCTGTACTACATCCACACTTCTTGTGTCACTGGTGGCAATTATTCCCTACCAGAAAGAAGGGAATCATTTTCTAGGCTGACTATACCTAAAACTAGATCCATTCAACCTACTTTCTCTCCTCATCACTCATCCTCTTGTCTAATGTATCATATTCTGAATTGTTTGCCAGAAATCTCCACAGAGGATCTCAGCCAGTTAGCTAAACTGAACTAAAATGATTCTTCACACATTACATTAATCAGGCACGTTCACTCAGGTGGGGGCTCTAGAAAACATTGAACATACTAGTCTGAGTAAAACTAAGATATCTTTGACCCACAAGATGCAGAGAGACCTTGCACAGAGTCCTACTTCCACTCTCTTAGACAGACTCTTGCTACCCACTCACTCACCAATACTGACCTTGAATCTGACAGAATTTATTAAAACTCAAAGGGAACACCTAGACCTTATCACCTAACATCTCTACTCTACATTGGCAAGAGTGACTGTCCAAATAGACTCTCCTTGAAATAGACCAGCTTAAGCAGGACCTACAGCTGGTAGTGATCAACATGAAGAGACTACTACAGTACTCCACTGATCTTGAGAAGAGATTGTCACACAATTCACCCAATCCTTATGGCAGAAGCTTCAGAACACAGACCTTCAAGCTCAGCCCATGATTGGTAGCTAGACCCTCCACAAATGTATCCAGTTGGCCTAACAGATTAGCTCATCAGTTCTCTGAGATAGAAATTGAATCTCTACTACAATCGTTTGACACCTCCACAACAAGCACCAACACCTTCTCCAGCAAACTTCCAACAGAAGCCATACACTTATTAAGATAACCTCACTATAAATCAAGTAACTTAGACAAGTACCATCATAACCCACTCACAAAATTAGAGGATTAAATCTAAATAAATCTCTAAAATGCCTACTGCACTAATGTTGCTCTGCATTAAAATATGTTGCTAATATCGCTGACATTATGTTAGCCTATTTCTAAGACTTAGATATCATGTTGGAAACATGGCTGAACAAATTTGCATATCCTTTACTGAATTTGTTATTACCTCTGGATTACAACATCATCTAACTAGATAGACCATCCAAACTGGGAAGGGGCATCATCTTCATTCATTGATCAACATTAACAGGAAATCTTTCCAAACTGAGATGCTTTTATCATGTGAATACCTGGCCTTAGACATTTTGAATATTTGTCTACTTGAATGCTTGTGCAGCGTAATGCATGTGAAAATGTGTACAGCATGATGATACCCTAGGGTCATGTTTGCGCTTTATAAAACTCAACAACATCCCATTCCCTTTAGACAATTTCTACCCATAAATTCTCTTACAAGGGTGACTAACCTAACCTGGGGTTGCAACAAACAAAATGAAATTCCCTACACACAATGTTTTGCATACAGGCTTTATTGTGGCAGGTAAGATAACATTGATTACACAACAATACTCAGTTATTCATGGAGTATACTCTGCCATGTGAGAGCCAGTACGAGATAAACGGGTAGCCGATCTAGACAAAGAATTTAAAGATGCAGAAATATCATGGGTCAAATCATTACAGCACACTGCACTGCACCAAACCTGACATCACAACACCTACACAATGTTCCCATCAATACCGTACACTTAACCCACCTAACAAAATGACAAAAAAAAATCAGTATATCCTGCAGAAGTGCCCCACAAAAGACCTATGCTGGCCAGTGGTATTGGCCTTGGTCAAAGAGATCACTCACAGAAGTAATATTCTTGAACCTGAGACCTGTCTACTCTGCCTGATTCCCAGACCTAATAGACAGAAAAAAAGAATGTAAATTTTCTGGTTAAAAAAAAATATACATTGCAATGTTATGAAGAGCCCAACATCCCACACCTATTCCCACGTTAAAAATACAGAAAGGTGAGTGTGTGAGGGCACAAGTGGCTCTGATTGTGTTACAACATACATGACATGACACAAAGTGCTGGGAATTACTGTATCCAGCTTTGAAAGGAATGCATGGGCAGAAGAAAACTCTGGTACACACTTACAGACCACATTTCAAAAGTGTAGTCAGGTCAGGATTAGGGCACCATACACCCGTGGAAGCTTAGGGCAGGGGATGGGGATTTGTACTGCCACTGGGGGTCATTTTGAGTTTGGCAGATGGAAAACCCCGTCTGCCAAACTCCTGACAGGGTGGCCACCGCCTATGCGGAGTTAAGGATGCACTCTTGCACTGTTCACTGACTGCAATGGCCCTAAGTCATGCGAGAATGTCACTTTGCTGTGCCTTTCCCGTTTTCTTGCCCTGGGAATCTTTTTTACGTACCCTTGTGATTACTATACCTGCTGGCCTTGCACCAGTTACACATGCGCTGCGCAACAAGGAAAAACTGTTCTAATTGAGATACCTGCCACATTGGTTAATCAGCTGTCTGTGGGTAAAGATTTTTGTTCACTCGTGTAAAGCACAGCTAATGGATGTGGGGATGTGAAAAATATTTTCACTGGCACCTAAAGATGCTTTCAGAACATGCATGGGGCAATTCTGTTTTGTAATGCACAACACAGCTTAACACAGTCATATATTAATATTTGAAGGAAAAGAACGTTCAATGAAATACAAATGTGTGGCATATGGGTAATCCCGTATGGAAAGAGCATTGGAATGGCTTGAATTTTTACTTAATGTGTTAATCAATTTTGGAAGTATTATAAATAATCCGTTTTAATCTGTTTAAATGTAACTGCAGATATTACCAAAATTACATTCCTGGCCGACCTCTTGTAGCATACCCTTACACAGCTTTGGTTGGGAGAGCCAGCAGCTACAACCTCAATGCAAAATGTCAAACTGGTGGCAATTAAGGGCGGGAAATGAGCTTCTGGGCCAGTCCTTAGTCACCTGAGCTATATATAGCCCTGCCACCTTACATTTAGCATAGAGCAGATGAGGCCCTTTGGACTCAAACGTAGATGTTTTCTCTGAAGGTTAGAAGCTATACTGGACTGGAATGATAAAGGCCAGATTTCTTGGAATCAATGAGATAAAGACAGAGAAACAAAGGGCCAGATTTCTGGAAAAGTGGCGCAGCGTGGTGTTGCGCCAAAATTGGCAACGTCCCGCTGCGTCACTTTAGGAACGCAGGGATGCGCCGTATTTAAGTGAATACGGCGCACCCCTGTGTTGTCCCCTGCACTGGTGCTAAATTCAGCTGACAGCACTAACGCAGGCATCGATTGGCAAGGATGTCTGTGTTGAGGGGTGTGATTGTTTATGTGCGGGAAGGTGTCCCTTCCTGCACATAAACAATCACTAATGGCGCTTTGGCAGTGGCGTAGCGTGGGGGGTGCAGGGGGGGCCAGCTGCACCGGGTGCAACATCTGGGGGGGGACTCGAGTGCTAAAATCCACGGGTTAGGGGGCGCAAATTACTTGCCTTGCCCCGGGTGCTGACAACCCACGCCCCGGGTGCTGACAACCCACGAAACGCCACTGCGCTTTGGCACTTCCGTGTGTGCTGCACAATGCAGCACACACAGAAGTGCCAAAGCGTCATTTTCAAATGATTGCTTATTTCCAGGAACGGACACCTTCCAGCACATAAACAATAATTTCTGTCATTTTGCCCTTTCTATGCAAGCTGCTCGGGGTGGCATTAGATTTTGGCGCTGCCACAGGTTTATGAAATTTCATAAATCTGAGGCAGCGTCAAAATGCAATGGGTGTTGCTGTGGCTGCGTGGGAAAGGGCCATATTTACAAGGTGACGTTAAGCCACAAAAAGTGACACAGTAGCGTCGCGAAAGGTGACGTTCCTTTGGCGCTAGGGGCCTATAAATATGCCCCAATGGGTCGGGAACAAATGTTTCTATGGTGAAAGGGACTTTGGAATACCATTCTATCTGAATGCATATCACTGAAAGAGGAGTTGGGTCATTTTGTTCCAAAATATGGGATCAGGGAGCTGGAGAATTGCAGTCATATTTCTAGAAAGGTCCTCAGAAAAAAGGTCTTACCTTTTAAAGCATCCTCCTTAACACACTCTTAGGTAAGAGGTGACTCAATCAGAGGAAGAAAATGACTTCCCTCTTTAATAATGAGATATTCCTGCCTGAATGACAGAGAATTGTCGAGAGAGCTTTCGACCCATCTACCATGACAGCACCTATGGTGAAATGAAATGTGGGATAGCTTTTCATATGAAATAATATATTGGAGACAGCATCTGGGTCAAATAGCTTCAGCTCATCATCACAATATATGTAATTCTATAATCCTATAAAATCCTTTGCCTTGATCCGCCCCAGAAGAGAGGTGACTGAATCATAAAAGGGAGTAAACGCTTTCCTGATTGATGCACCCATAATTTCTCCACACTTAACATAAAGCTTAGCACAAGGGATCTATCATGACAGATTCAGTGCTGAAATGCACTATGTAGTACCTTTTTACATCAAATTATATCACCGATACTGCACGTGGAAAAGTGGAGTATGATGTAGTGAGGCTGGGTAAGTCTCACTATACGATACTCTCACAATACTCCAAACTGGGTCCTTTGGATTCACACTAACAAATCTCTCCCTCAGTCCTGGTAGTGGGGCAAAGAGCAGTCAGTCTTTGCTAGGGGAACATGTATTAAGCATTTCAGAGTACCAACATGGGCGATACTTAAATGAGACCGCTCAAAATAATTCAGACACTTAATTTATAAAAATATAGCAGTTTTTTATATTAATTTAGACACCAAAATGAAGTCAAACAGATACATATACCTTGAAATATGGATTTTAGAATGATAATCAGTACTTTGGAAAGCTGTCAAATTTTACCATTGCGGTCAATATAGAAAACTACTAGTGACAATTGGTCACTTGCAAAGTGAGTTGAGGTGAGCCCACTGAAAGTTAAAGTGACATGAAGCACATGACCATGCTTCAACAGTCAGACCAATTTTACCTGGCTCATGGGCCCAGGTGCAGAGGTGTCCAGGCTGTCCTTGGGGCTGAATGCTGGAGCAGTAGGTGCTGAAAAATCACACTAGTGACATTCGGTCACTGGAACTCAGGCGGGGTCACTGGGAGTTAAGCTAATGTGGGTAGAGTGACTCTCCTTAGACAGCTTGGGTGCAGAGGTTCACTTGGCTATCCATGGTGCTGAAAAGGAGCTGCTGGTGCTGGATTTACTACTGAGATGGTGCTGGAGGGAAACAGATGCAAAACCTCAACAATGGAGCCACTCGGGTGGTTGGTTGAAGTTGCAGTGGTATTACCTCGATGCACAACATGAAACAAAGGGGTCAGTTGCCAAACTGGCTAACAACTAACCATGGCAGTGGTAAAAACTGCACATGGATACTTTGATGTCGGAGTCCAGGGAAAAGTGCTTAATGACTGAAACCTGATGGAAGTCAAGACTACATTTCCTAGAGGCCACTAGACCATTTACTTTTGGGATGGCCTGATGACCAGTAACTTTGTGGTTCTGGGAGTGCAGTTTCTGCTTGCCGACTGCAGAGGGGACTAGTACCTCTAGCTCAAGAGAGTTCTGATGAAGCTTTTCAGTTTCAGAGGTGTTCTCCTTCCTTTTGGAATCGGTCTCTGGTCTGGGACTAGTTGTAGCCATGCAGGTGTAGGGTGGCTGCCACAGGTGCTGAGTTTTGCACCCTTATGTTTGTGCAGTTCTGGCATCACAGACACAGGTCTCTTCTTTGTCCTTGGTTGTGTGGGGACAATTGGCCAATGGGCTACTAGTCCTAGCCGCTTACCTGCCCCTGAGGTGACCACATCCGGGGGTGTCACCTTTTCTACCCAGAACTCTCTATTATGCCAATTTTGAAATGGTAAAACCATCCTTGGCTGTACAGACCAGGTACCCACCCTAGAGGTGTTGCTAGCCTTCTGGGGGTGTACACCTCCTGACTTCCTCATTTTTCCACCTGCCTGGGTGCAAATGTGGCAGGGGAATAGCTATGTCCTCCCCTTGGGGATAGCCTACTTGCATATCAGAGGCAGTGTGGTCTTTGAAGCTCACCGCCTTGATGTGCCACTCACTGGCATTCCTGCCAGGAATGGAGGTCTTTGTTTCTGACTCCTGGGAGTGTTCACACTTCCTGGAAGGGGGTCAGAATCCTGTACTGGTTGGAGCAGCTGCAGGTCGTCAGCCGGAGCACATGAAATGCTCTGTCATCCAGTTGGGCCACTTCTAAGGTACCCACCTGGGTGGATATCACATTAAATCTGACTTCAAATTCAAATTCAGGTTTAAGTAGACAAGTTGTTTGATACTAAACATGACATATTTCAATGGGACCATAATGGAGTAGGCATTCTCTGGGAGGCCTGGGTGCCAGCCCATTTTATCCTCTGGCCCACTTCCCACTTATAGTAGTCTTTTTTAATTAAAAAGGCTACTATATGAACAGACATTTATGCTTGCACTTATATATCCACACTTTTAATATAATGCACCTTGCCTCCTGGGCTCCAGAGGCCTACCTTACGGGTGACTGGCATATATTAAAAGCAGTGCCTTAACCCTGCCACACATGGCGAGGGCAAAGTTGAGGTCAAGCGTTTTACACTGCTCCTGCAGTCTGCAATTGCAGGGCTCCTGTCATCTATTTACTTGGATCAATGAGGGTGGCATAATCAGAGATCAAAGCCCTGTTGGCCCCTTGAACACCCATGCCTTGCGTACCCCTGGTACTATATATTAGGAACTTAGAAGAGGGTTAAAGTCCTTGCCAACTGGGGATACCAATTTACACATGTCAAATTTAGGGAGAGAGCATCAGCACTGTGGCCTGATTAGCAGGCTCCAGTGCACTGTCACATTCAAAACCCAGCAGCTAGTAGTCCAAATGGGGGCAAAGGTGGGGGAGACACTTGCAAAAAGTCTGTTTTCCTTCGCTGGGACTGAGCTGCACTGCTGCAATCAATGGAAGAAGGACGCCTTGCTGTTTTAGTGCTATTTGTACTGAAGTCATCAGAAGAGACTGAATTGATTTGACCTAGAAAATGCATTGCTATGATCCACTTCCAAGCAGAGGAGATTACATTAGAAAAATCAAATTAACTCTTCTACTCAAGGAAGAGTGTCTGTGTGCCTGAAAGAAGATTGTGAAGAGAGATGCCTCATGCTGAGCGATGAATCTTTGTGAAAAGAAAGCAGCTCTATGGCTAGTAGTTTTGGCCTCTTGATGCTACCAGTGCAGTATTATTGCTTCTGTGGATCTTCTCACCTGCAGCTGTGGGATGTAGAACACACAGTGGCAGCAGAAGCTGTACCTGCGTGGATGAAAACCAGTAAACAAAATACAACTAGCCTTTTTTTCTGCCTGTACACAGTGAATCTACTACTAAGCTTTGTTTCAAGTAAGATAGTACCGCTGCAGAGTTTTCCAAAGGACCAGCTCGATTTGCACATCTTGCTTTGACCTCCAACTGGAATTTTAGGGAACTCATCAAACTAAAACACATGGACTTGGTCTGATAAACTGACTAAAAGCATCTGTGAGTTTTAGCCAGAACTTAATGGCCTGAGCACATCTCTCTACCAACAAAAATCAGCTTAGCACTGTCCAGTTAGCTAACATATCGCAGTAAATGACAATAGCATGTTGTTTAATAGACTCAACCTAACAGGTTTCTGATGAGAACAATATTCTCTCACAAACAGGGACTATTAAAGCAGGTGCTGATCATAAAGAGAAATGTTTATACTGGGGTTACCACATAGTGTAGCTTTCACTCACTTTTTGTAACATGCTTCATCATAAAGCATTTCCCACACACTTAGACACTGAATAATGCTTGACTGGGATCAACAATTGAATGGGAGCTCAGTATATCATACACAGAGATCAAGAAATAGGTTAAAACTGTCTATAGTAGATATCCAATCACTCATTTTATTCTGCAAATTTCGGACAACACTAAAAACATTGGGGGTCATTACGACCTTGGCGGGCGGCTACCGCCGCCTGCCAGGCGGTAACTGATGTGCGACCGCCAATGCGGTCGCACTTACGTGGCCCCCATTATGACATTCCCGCTGGGCCGGCGGGGATGAGGCCGCAACATAGGAGCCGGCTCCTAATGGAGCTGGCGGTGTTGCGGCCGTGCGACGGGTGCAGTTGCACCCGTCGCGCTTTTCACTGTCTGCTATGCAGACAGTGAAAAGCTGGCCGGGCCCCCAGGGGCCCCAGGACACCCCTTACCGCCAGCCTCTTCCTGGCGGTGCTAACCGCCAGAAACAGGCTGGTGGTAGGGGGGTCATAATCCCCAGGGCAGCGCTGCTTGCATCGCTGCCCTGGCGGATTATCACCACCGGGGCTAAAACGGCGGGAAACCGCCGGCCCCGGCGTGCGACCGCGGTGCTACCACCGCGGTCGTAATAGGGGCCTCCGTACCGCCAGCCTGTTGGTGGTACGGACGGCACATTACCCCTGGTGGTCTTTGACCGCCAGGGTCGTAATGACCACCATTGTGTTTGTGGTCCAGGGGTTTAGTCACCTTACCAATGTCTTGTACATGCCTAACAGTGCCAGCCTTCATTGAAACAATAAGATTTTTAAAATAATACTATTTGCTTTTTAACTTGTTTCCAGTCAGTAGAAAGAATTAAATAATCAAAATAGAAAACATTTTTTATAATGCCCATTTTTAATAATGAACATTATATAAAATGTAGTGGTAAGTCTCAGCCAGTTATATTAATTGTAATATATGTTGGCATTCATTTTGTCTTTATTTCTATGACTCTGTGACGAATGTTCACTTTTTATTACTTTATTGCACCTAGAAGAATGTATAAAACACGCAACAGTCCAATGTACCATGAGAGACAGTCCTCAGTCCCCAGTTCTGTAACTGCTCTCCCATCAGTAATGTTTAATTAAACAAACCATTTCCTGTTTTGCCTGACGCCTCTTTTCTTTAAGGTAAATTTTCATTCGAGCAACACAATTAGATTACATCAGATTAACGCTTACAAATTAAATTTTAGTAGAAGAGATGGTTGCTTTAAAAATGACTCTAGCATACATTTTAAACTCAACCCACACAACCAAGGTCATAAACTGTAGAACAAGAGAACTTGGAGAAACACGTACACCTGTAGTAATAACTAGATTGGCTTGTGAGAGATAATTAATATCAGGTTTGTCAGATTTAGACTGACAAGCACAGTTTACAGCATTAATGCACTTACATGATAGCCTGGTTCAACCTACAAATAAGGGTTTTTGGATCATTGTAATTTTTGTTGATGAGCAGTGTGGTTTTGGCACCTTCTAAGATGCTGGTGCCGCGCTAAGTTCAGTGCTGGGTCCTTATTTGGGAGGTGGCCAGTGAGGAGCCGACCTTTGCAGCAATATTCCCTGAAATGCTGCATGGGAACAGCCGGTGAGTTGCCAGAGGTGTTTTAGCCTGACTACTACATGCTCGTTCATATGTAATATCAGCTCTGGGGGAATCCTTCAATAAAACAATGAGGTGGCACTTGCCATTTTGAATTGTGTTTCAAGTGTGCCTCTTCAGGAAATCATAGAAATCCTCCTATTATTGAGCCTCATTGCAACTGGCTTGGTGCTTTCTCTTCCCCCAAGCTGTGCTCCTCTAAACACCACTTCAAACTTTAATTATTATTATTGGCCCTGGGGAGTATTTTAAATGATTGCTGCTATTTACCTGCCTTTTTGACAGATGCTTCTGTCACACTACCCTCAGGAAACCTCCTTTGACATGCTGCATGGCAGCAGCCGATGAGTCGCCCGAGGCGTTTTTGACTGACCACTCTGCACTCCATATATAATACCTGCTGTGGGGGAACCGTTGAATAAAATGATGAGGTGACACCTGCCATTTTGAATGGAGTTCAAGCATGCCTCCTCAGGAATTCATGGAAATCTTCCTTTCATTGTGCCTCATTGGAATTGACTCGCCGCTTTCACTGTCCCCAAGTTATGCTCCTGTAAATGCTTCTTCAAACTGTAATGTTTATACTAGCCCTGAGTGAGTATTTTAAATAATTGCTGCAATTTACCCACCTTTTGGACAGATGCTTTGGTCACACTTTCCTCCGGAAACCTCCTTTAAAGAGCATTTTGCTCATAAAACATTCCTCTGATAGTGCCATAAGGAAGTGACTCTCTCAACTTGTTTATCCTATTCCCTCTCATATTTTGTTTCTAGTATTTCTTGCTGCTGCTACTTATCTCTTTCTATTCATTGAAAAGATCTTTTGACTACTATGTGTATTGTAGTCCTCAGCCAATCTCACTAGATCATTTGTTATATGGAGAAAACAAGAAACCTCAAACTCATGGGGTCGTAAGCAAAATTAGCTACTTCAGAGTTGGATTTCTCACATTAGAAAGAGGACTCTTCAATCCAGAAACTGGATAATACTCCAATTGCCAACTCAACTACTATTTGGATCTCATATATAGCCTGCAAAAGATCCCCCTTCCCTTGTTAAACCATATTCCATTTCAATAGAAGTAATACTTGATTCTGGATACTTTCCAGCATCCTGATGACAAATGGCATCTTTGGATTCTCAAATCTCCATATTAGAGCAAGGGGTTGAAGATTTGTAGGATACTTCTTCATGCGTAGATCAGCTAGAATCAGAAATCTCTATACTTAAGAAATACACAGAGGATCTTGAAAATCCAAATCGAAGGAAAAATCTCTGAATCTGTGGTCTTCCAGAAGGAACGGAAAGTTTCAATACTATCACTTATTTTCCTTTTCAAAACTTTTGGATTTACTTGTACTCAACATACAAAGAGCTTACAGACTAAGCTAAAAGATTTCAACTAGAAATAGAGAAGTTATTTTTCTCTTCCTACAATATACTGACCTCCTAACTGTTTTATCTGCAGTTAAAGCTAGGAAACAAAATATTTGGTCAGGATGTTAGCTCTTTTTTTCCCAGGAAATGACTAAGGTTACTGTGGATTGATGTAAGCAATTTTTGGATCTGTTCTCAGTGTCATGAATGTAAGATTCCATCTCCTCCAGCTTTGTCTCTTCAAAGTCACTTATAAGGGAAAAACAACTACTTATGATGATGCCGCTGCTCTCAAAAACCTTGTTCAACAGCATGAACGAGAAGCTATGGAGACTTCAAGAACAACTTAAATGCCAATAATCATATATGCCTTGGTTTACAGGACAAAGTTGTTGCATCTGTTTTTAGTGTTAAGTATTTTCAGATTTACAATAATATATTTTATCTATATCTTCTTGTTTCTTTTTCTTCAAAATAGGTTTCCAGTACTTGTGTCTAGTTCCTCCTGTGGTCCCTTCCTATTGCTTTTCTAACACATTCCTTATCTCGCTGCCCACCTATGGAGTGCAGCTGTTGTCGTCGACATTTTGTGGTGTTGCCACTACCTCTTAATTTCATTAGTATACATAGGTACCCATCTCAGTCGTCATTTACTTGACTTGTACTGTCTCTTCTGTCTCTTATCTGTACTATCTTTATCCTTTCACTCGTTCTTTAGCTTTTTGTTTCATGTCTCATCCCTTGGTTAGCTTCTCTTATCCCTATCTCTCTTTGGTCCCCTCCCCATTTTCACAGTTTATACTTGTTTTTTGGTTAAGGATTGTTTTAATAAATTATTTCAAATTCAGTTTACTGTATATTACTGTAGACGTACATAATTCTTACTATGGTTTTGTTTTCATATTCCAGGTTCTCTCAAAGAATGTAAAGGGTATGTGTATCCCTATCAAACAGCAGAGGGTCATTTCTCATCTTACCAAACTCAAAACTGAAATTGCCCTAATTCAAGAACCACACTTATCTGAACTGAAAGCTAATCAATTGAAAAAATGTTGGGTTGGCAGCATTTACACCTCTCCAGCTAAGGGAAAAAAGAATGATTTAATGATCCTTTGTCATAAAAACCTGCAAATCTTAGTTGTTCACCTGGATCATGACTTAGAAGGCAGGTGGATCATAGTCAAGCTACATATTAACAATGTTCCAGTTACTATTTTCAATGTGTATGGTCCTGTATCTGTTGAAAATGTTTTTTTGGGTTAACTTTTTCTAAATAATTACATCAATATTAGGGGTGTGAGGGGAGATCCACTCTGCTGGCGGAGCTAACGTAATTTTTGGAACTCCGTGCTCCAAGTGGAACATGGAGTTATGCAAAAAATTCCACTAGCGCCGCAAGCAGAGCGGAGCTCATCAGGAGCGTGCTGCAGCCCAGTATGGGCTGCACACCGCAGACAGCCTGTGCTTGGGCTGTGCAGACCATAACTGGGCTGCAGTGTGCACCAGAGTAGAGGAGGGAGGCGGCCACTGGAGAGGACTTGTCCTTGCCTTCGGACGAGGAGGAGAGGGGGACCCCTGGGAAGACTCAGGTAAGTCCTCGTCTTTCTTTGTTTTGTCATTGTTTATGCACACTGGTGTACACACAATGACTGAAACAGTCCTGGCCTGAATTCAGGCCAGGGCCGTAGGCAGTGAAAGCTGCAGTGTGAGTCCTCTTGTGCACCAGCCTGCCCCGTGTGCAGTGCATGAGACAGACCGGTGCACAAGAGGCCTGGAAAGGCAGCTTTTACTGCCTACGGCCCTCCTGAATGTGCCCATCTCGAAAGCGCTAAGCAGGGTCGGCCCTGGCTGACCAGGCCCGACCCTGCTTAGCACTTCTGAGATGGGTGCATTCGGGAGGACTCTGCACGCCATGGAACTCCGGCTTTGTGGAACTTTTTTTTCAACTCTGTGGAATTCCGCGAAGCCGGACTCCGTTCACTCCGCCCAGGGCTAATCAATATAATGATGATTATATTATTCTTGAGGGTGATTGCAATCAAGTCATGGATTCAATTTTAGACAGGAACTCTAAAGTCAAATTCATTCATAACAAAATGCATGCACAATGTTAACCTGAAATAACAAATCTCTTACTGACGCCTGAAAACTGTAACCCTGAAATCTCTTTTTATTCACCACCACACCACTCACAATCTCATATTGGTTATCATTTTTTTTAGCAAAAGCCTTACACAACTTGTCTCTCACTTTCATATAGGATCAGTTTTAATTTCTCACCATGCCCCAGTGTTCACTAACTTAGATCCTATTCCTTTTTCACCCCATTCAAGTAGATGGTGTTCCAATAATTCATTACCTTTAGATAAAAGTTTCACCTCGAAATTTGAAAAGTTTGCGAAGACCTTTTCACTACTAACAACACAAATGATACATCTTTTCTAATGGTATGGGATTCTTTCAAAGCAGCAGCTCTTGGTTTCATCATCAACTATATATCACACAAAAAATAATCTTATGGAAGCCCAATCAAATAATCTTCTGAATACTATAAAAAAGTTTGACTATAAATTCTATCTCTCCAAAAATGAAGTTTCATTACAGGAATTAATTGAAGCCTAAATAGATTTCAACCGCCTCCAACCAATGCTGCCTCTAATTATCTATTAAAAGCAGCACTCACTACTATGGAGGACAAAATAAGATGAGGAAGCTACTCACTAACTACTTAAAAGTTGGAAAAGAATACTCAACCATTAATTATTTGATTAATAAAAATGGCGATGTACTGATTAGAGATAGTCTAAATTAATTTGTCCAGTTTTATACACCTTTATATACCCCAGATTTAAATCCATTTCCATTAGACATATCTACTTTCTTTCAAACCATAGACTCTCCAAAAGCACCTACTGTTTATTTTGCATCTCTAGACAAAGATATCACTATAACTGATATCATTAACACAGTAGCTCTTATTCTATACATAGCTTTATTTCGGGTAAAAAACATAAAAGCTAAAATACAAAATACAATAATAAATATAATTTAAAACAATGCAAATCACACTATCCATAGTGGAACAATGCAAAAGTATATTCCTTTGCCCCAATAAAATCTGACTACAGAAAATCAAATTAAAACCCAAAATGTTAAAGTTCACAAGGCATAAAATCGCAGTATTCACCAGCAACACCTCAAAAATAGTAGCACCCTTGCTTATCTCTTCTAAGATGTTGCAGACAGTTAGAATATAGCTAAGGTGCATCTCTGGTTTCCTGCTTTTTTCGGAGTATCCAGACTGCATACAAAAATTTAGCTAGGCAATTGAAACCACCTCAGCTATTAGCAACCTAAAGGCTGGCCCAAGGTTTCTTACACAAAGGAACCTGCACATTGGAATGACCCACTTCCTCCATGGATTCCTATAAGCCTCACAGAAGAAGACAAACTGCAGAGTTGTTTCAGGGGCACTGCCACAAGCTGGACAAACATTTCTTAGGGCACTATTACCACTCCACCTAGTCAAAAACTTTAGCATATGAAAGATCTCATATCTGAATTTCAGATATAACTGTCTCGGAATAGAGCCCTGAATGACATCTAAAGCAGGCTCAAATGCTGGTACAATCTTGTGGTAAACAAATTGATCAGCTTGGTTCCCCCATTTACAATTCTTGATTATTTTACCCCAGAGAAAGTCCCGGCAATGCTCCTTATTTAACTGTCTCGAGACAGTAGGAGAATCTTCCGAGCTATCCTACAGGACTTCAAGCACAAGTAAATTCAACATTTTCTTTACATGGGAATTTTATTCTATCCTTGAATGGCAACTATGCTCAGGACCTTTTTAAAGGGGGAGCTGTAGGATTCAAGCCCTGGCGTGGTCCACAATGTATGCCAAAATAGTAGGGGTCTCAACTGTACTGTTAGAGAAATCAGGTACAGGCCTAAGACAAGCAGCAGGGGAAATGTTGAATGCTAAATGGGAGAGTGCTTAACAAACTTACTCTCAACCACTTTAAGCTCATTTATGGCTGAGTGGCCCCAAAGCTCAGCCCCATACATAGCTGAACTTTCTGCCTTAACCCTATATAACTGTAGCGCAGGCAACAGACCAATGGACTTAATTTTCTTCGCCAGCTTTTATTTTGCCCCAGTCTCCTGCTGCAATTTCAAGGCACTTCTAGCTATTTCAGCCTTCCAGCTGAGATTAGTAGAAAGTGTCTATCCCAGATACACAAAATTTGAGACTTGCTCAAGTGGCAAATTGTAAGCACATATCAAAGGTTGGACAGATTTATAGGGGTTAAACACCATGTACTTAGCCTTGCTTGCATTCAGCCCTAGACCGCGATCCGCACAAAACACAAAAAAACTGTCCAAAATTGCTTCCAGGTCTCTGGGAGTTTTAGAGATGAGGAGGGTATCATCCGCAAGTAGCAGTGTTGGGATTTTCATACCGCCAATCCTGGGAGCATAATTGTTTGGGAAGTGAAGGATTTCTGCACGGTCATTAATAAAAAGATAGAATAGGGTAGGCTGAGTTCCCTATGAAGGGAGTTGTCCTCATGGTTGGATGTGTGGGACACCCCTGAGAAAGAGGTGACATGGAAATGAGCAGAGGTTGATCTTTCCCTAACTTGTGTAACCCTAGTGACCTGATCTCTAGGTGTGAAGGGTGCCCTACCTGTGTGTGAACCCTTCCCACTACCACCTACACTAGGAGGTTTGTTAGTGGAAAGATCTGTGGAACGACCCTCCCTGAATCTTCAGGACCCTCTCCTGAATCTACTGGGTTAGAATACCCCTCTGCCTCCCCCTCTGGTTCTACATGATTATCAGATTGATCCTGATGATCTAGCAAGAGGAAATTTAAAAGGAAATCCTTATTGGGGTTCTTCCCAATCCCTAAGCTTCTTTCTAAGCAAAGCCCCCTCAGACTTATAAAGTTAAGGTTCTCATAAGTTGTCGTGATAAACCTAGGGGTGGCCTCAGTAGAAGACATAGGCCCTCATTAACACATTGGCGGTAAAAGCCGCTTACCGCCGTGCTGACGGCCGCCAACATACTGCGACCGCGGCGGTATACCACTATGGGTATTATGACCCACACAGAGAAATCCGCCACTATACAGACACCCACACAAGTCCACCAGCCCAAAGGTCAGTGATAAACTGGCGGTACCAAAACCCACACCGTTGCGCCAATAGAAATACGCCCACAGCATCATGACCCACGAATCACAGTGGCGGTCATTCAACCGCGGTAAACCATTGGCGGTACAGACTGCCGCGCTCAAAATACACACACACTAACAAAACTACACCACATTGGACAATTCAAACTACACACATACACACACCACACCCACACACCCAATGCAATATAAAACACATACCCACAATACCCACAACCCCTCACAACGAAAAAAAAAATGCCAACTGAGAGAGAGACAAGCCAGGAGCACCAACTGAATCTGAGCCACATAACACCATCACCCATACACCATCCGTGCACCTCGCAGCACACACCCCTCACACATACCACTCACACAACACCCATGGCACCACAAAGGCACCCCAGCTTCTCAGAGGAGGAGCTAAGGTTCATGGTGGAGAAAATCATCCGGGTAGAGCCACAGCTATTCGGATCACAGGTGCAGCAGATGTCCTTTGCTAGGAAGATGGAGCTATGGCGGAGAGTCGTGGACAGTGTCAACGCCGTGGAACAGCATCCAAGAACAAGGGATGACATCAGGAAGAGGTGGAACGACCCACGGGGGAAGGTGCGTTCTGTGGTTGCAAGACACCAGGTAGCTGTACAGAGGACTGGTGGTGGACCCCCACCTCCTCCCCCACAACTAACAACATGGGAGGAGCAAGTCTTGGTGATGATGCATCCTGAGGGCCTCGCAGGAGTAGCAGGAGGACTGGACTCTGGTAAGTCTAATCTTTACTACTTCCCCCCCTACCTGCATGCCATCACAAACTCCTACCCCTACCCTCACCCCATCACTCCACCATCTCACATATACCCCACCATCACAACCCACCCATCCCAATACCAAGCCCTGCATGCAACACCAATGCATGGACACCCATAACAGACCTGCATGGACACCCATCACCACAGCATGCACACTAGTGACAATCACTTAACCAAACAAAGCACAACTGACACAAGCCAAAGCTGCCTTGCAAATATCAACCACAGAGGGAAACATTCCCATGCACAAGATGGCACACGCAGATTCAATAACACTGCATTTACATCCCCACAGGACCCCCACTCCACGTCACCGGTGAGGAGGTGCCAGCAACATCCAGTCCCCCCCCAGAAGAGGGCCACAGTGATGACAGCAGCTCTGCACGCCTGGATCACGATGACCAACCTGGCTCATCAGGGACCTCTGGACAGTCGGTGACCCAGCCACAGTCCCAACCCAGCACAGAGCCTCCCCCTCAGGAAACACCACCACAGCACTCACCCAGCGGGCCCTTACCTCTGGCCCCAGGACACGTCAATCAGCAGTGTGTCCACCACTACAGGGACCCCAGGCAACCCCACAAACACAGCACGACCAGGGACCTGGGGTCAGTGGCAGTGGGTACACGGTTCAGGGGACAGAGGCACAGTACAACAGGGAAGCTGGGAGGACTGCTGTGCGGCAGGGGGAGGACAGGCCCAGCAAACCCACTCTCCACAAGGCACTTGCAGGGATCCTGGGAGCATACCATCATTCCCAGGAGACCATGGGCCAGATACTGTACAAGCTGCAGGAACCCCAGCGGCTGCAGGAGGGACAGTACCTGGGGATCAGGGAGGACCTGAAAGACATCCACATCACCCTGGTCACCAATGCAGGGGTGCTGGCAGACATGGCCAACACCATGAGAGAGGCAGTGGCACACCAACGGCCCCCTGACACTAGCCACACTGATGAACAGCCCTCCACCTCCACCGGCGCTAATGGACAGGAGGCCCCACCACAGGACCAACAGGCCACCAGCACCCCACCCCCTGCAGAAGGAGAACCACCCCGCAAACGGTCCCTGCGATCCAGGCAGCAGCCAGAGAACATTGCCAAGACCCCGCCAGGAAATAAGACTCTCCTGATCATTACCCTTGTGTCCCACTCTGTCCCCCTGTCCACCTTGAACTGCCATTGCTCCACTTCTGATGGCCCCTTAGACAATGCACCTGTGATACAAATAGACTGAACTCTATCATGGACTTTCCTCCATCACCGACCCAGCCCATTGCACATCCCCATTTACTTTTGAGTCTGTCAATTATTTGAAATATGTATTATTCCAACAAACTGTAAATAGTGCAATTCAAATTTACCGTAATATTTACATAGGTATGACCTCTAGTGGGCAGCAGTAAACATACCAGGAGCCAGAGTGGGGCACAGAGATCTGAAAATAGAGATGCCAAAGGGTATAATAAGTGGCCATAGAAATAGGGAAATCAGGCTGCCATGTTCAATGTCAAACATAATACTGCAATGGAAGGTGAAGTTACAGTGTCTTACCTGTGTGTCACTGGAAGTACTGTTAAATGAGTGTACTTCTGTTGTCCACATCTTCTTCCTCTGCCTCCTCGTCGTCACTATCCACAGGCTCCACCGCTGCCACACGACCATCTCCAGGCTCATCCTCCTGCAGAAAAGGCACCTGGCGTCTCAAAGCCAGGTTGTGCAACATGCATCATGCAACGATGATCTGGCACACCTTCTTGGGTGAGTACTACAGGGATCCACCTGTCAGATGGTGGCACCGGAATCTGGTCTCCAGGAGGTCAAACGTTCTCTCAATGACCCTCCTTGTTCGCCCATGTGCCTCTTTGTAACGTTCCTCTGCCCTTGTCCTGGCATTTCTCACTGGGGTCAGTAGCCATGAGAGGTTGGGGTAACCAGAGTCACCTGTAAATATCGAAGGATACCTGTTAGCCACACAGTCACGCTTAGGGCCAAACCCACACCCATATACCTACATCAACTGGGTGAGGACCATGGGCTCACCTATTAGCCATACCCGGTGCCTCTGGAGTTGAGACATCACATATGGAATGCTGCTATCCCTCAAGATAAAGGTGTCATGCACAGAGCCAGGATACTTGGCATTGACATGGGAGATGTACTGGTCTGCCAAATACACCATCTGCACATTTAGAGAGTGAAAGCTTTTTCCATTCCTGAACACTTATTCATTTCTCCACTTCTCTGGGGGGGGGAGGGGGGGGGGCAAATGCAATATGTGTACCATTAATGGCACCAATGATGTTGGGGATATGTTCCATTTCATAGAAGTCAGCCTTCACTGTGGCCAAATCCTCCACCTGGGGAAATACAATGTAGCTGCGCATGTGTTTCAGCAGGGCAGTCAACACTCTGGTCAGCACGTTTAAGAACATTGGCTGAGACATCCCTGATGCCATGGCCACTGTCGCTTGGAAGGAACCACTTCCCAGGAAATGGAGCACTGACAGGACCTGTACTAGAGGGGGGATACATGATGCCATGGCCACTGTCGCTTGGAAGGAACCACTTGCCAGGAAATGGAGCATTGACAGGACCTGTACTAGAGGGAGGATACCTGTGGGGAGGCAGATAGCTGAAATCAGGTCTGGCTCCAATTGGGCACGCAGCTTTTGGATTGTGGCCCTATCAAGTCTGTAGGTCAGGATAATGTGCCTGTCCTCCATTGTCGCCAGATCCACCAGGGGTCTGTACACGTGGGGATGTCTCCATCTCCTATTCATCCTCAGCGGTTGAACTCTAGGGTGAAAAACAGTGAGCAGAGGGTCATATTCACACATATTTTAAGATATATATGCATTTCTTTACAGAAACAGTATGTCAACTCGATAGTCAGTTGATGTGCCAATGTCTGTTGTGATGCAGTTAGGTGCCATGGCCTGTGGCCCCCTGAAATGGCGGCTGCCTGACCTGTGAGGAGAGACAAGTGGAAATGAGGTAATTCCGCTGGTATTGTGCACTGTTGCGGACGGTGGTCGATAACCGCTGCGCAACTTCGCTTTGGTTATTATAGGGCCCTATGGGTTCCAAGAGCCAATGACGGTGTACGCCGGTAGTGATGGTACGCACCGCCGCGGATGTGACCGTCATTTTCTATGTGTTCACTCACTTGCTACCTGACCTTCAACAGGAGAGGACCTACCCTGCAAGTGCTGCTGTGACCTGTGTCTGGAAACAACAGTGGCTTGAGTGTCTGGGAAAGGGACCCCGCCTTCACTTCGGAGGAGTTGGAGATACTGGTTGGATGGGGTCCTACCCCAGTACACTTTACTCTGTGGTCCTCCAGACAAACATGTGAATACACTGTGAGCATGATGTGTGGGCCATGAATGTAGGGATTGCTGTGTGTATAAGCCTCGTGTAGGGAGGGGGGGCTGAGGGGTCCTGGGCAGAGTGCTGCATGTCTGGTGGTCAATGTCTGTGTGTAGGTAAGGGGATGGGAGTTTTATGGTGGGCCAAGAGTGTAACAGGCCGGACCGTATGACTCATACCTTTTTCTATGCACATTTTCCTGCAGGTCAGCACCCATCAGAAAAAGGGTATTTGGCATGCCATCGCCAAGGAGGTGCGGACCCCTGGTGTCTTTGACAGGCGGAGCACCCACTGCGCAAACAGTGGGAGGACCTGTGCCGCTGGGCAAGAAAGGCGGCGGAGGCCCGGCTGGGGCTGGCCTTCCAACGAGGAAGAGGTGCCCGTCGTACCCTGACCCCCCTGATGTTCCGCATCCTGGCAATGGCCTATCCAGAGTTGGATGGGCGCTTGAAGGCATCACAGCAGCCACAAGGGGGTGAGTACAGATTCTGAATCATGACTTTGCGCCCGTTAAGGATTTACCTGGGTGGGGGATGTGGGTGCCCCTAGGCCAGGGCGAACATGGCAGGGTAGGTCCCATGTTGGGCAGGCTCTGAAGCACTCCAACACCAATAGTGTTAGTGGGCATCTACTACTGGGCAGGGTCCTGTGGGTTTCAGGTGTGCAGGTAATGGCGTTAGGCATTGTACCCCATGGCCTGGTGACTAGCATTGTAACTGTCCCTGTGTGTTGTGTACGCCTACGGTAGTGTTGTTGCTGGCATTGACCAAGTGTATCTTCTGTCTCTTCCCCCCTTTTTGTTTTGTCACTCTGTCCTTGTGTGCATTAGCATCATCTGGCAGAGGAACAGAGGCACCAGCGACAGAGGGAGCTGCATCCTACATGGGCCTGGAGGCCAAATCCACCAACGGTGAGGAGACCAGTGGGACGGAGGGTGAGGGGAGCACCACGGCGGAGAAAGGAGGGGACACTACCGACAGCGACTCCTCCTCCGATGGAAGCTCCCTGGCAGTGGTGGACACCTCCGTGCCCACCCCAACAACAGGTACAGCCGCCACCCCGTACCAGTACCCGCCCTCCCAGCAGCTCCACAGTGTGTTTCCCATGCCCGCTCACCCAGGAGGGTGGGCATCTCCTTCGCCCTGGGCACCTCAGACCCTGCCCCAGTCAGCCCTGCTGCCCTCAGTGAGGAGGCCATTGACCTCCTGAGATCCCTCACTGTTGGGCAGTCAAGCATACTGAATGCCATCCAGGGTGTAGCAGTGCATTTGCAGCAAACAAATGCATACCTGGAGCGCATTCACTCTGGTGTGGCGGCCCAACAGAGAGCATTCCAGGCTCGGGCCTTTGCACTGATGGCAGCCATTGTCCCTGTCTCCAACCTCCCCCCTACAACTTCCTCTACCCAGTCCCAATCCCCTTAACCCCAGCCTATCCCAAGCACACCTTCAGACCAGCAATCACCCAAATCAACACACAGAAGTGGCTCAGGCAAACACAAGCACCACACTTCATCTCACAGGCACTCACACAAGCACCATCCCCATGCAGACACACCAACATCCACTGCCTCCACTGTGTCCCCCTCCTCCTCCTCGTCCACCTCCCTCCCAGTAGTGTCTCCACTCATACCTGCATGCACTACATCCTCATCCACTACCTCCATCACCAGCACGCCTATCACTACACGCCCCTCACTGGCACTCACTACCCCCACATCCATGCACACGTCCCCTGAGTCCTCTCTCACTGTGTCTGTGACTCCTCCTCCCAAAGTACACAAAAGCAAGCACACACTCACCCAACAGGCATCCACCTCACAACAGCATCAGCACATGCACCTGCAACCAAACACAGCAGAACGACACCTTCTACTACCTTTCCCTCTTCCTCCACTCACAAACCTTCACCCTCTTCCCGCCCCAGGGTCCCTAAGTAGCTTTTCCTCACCAACATTGACCTATTCCCTACCCTTTCCCCCCTGTCCTTCACCTTGGGGCAGAACCCAGCCCAGCACCTCAGCCACCCAGTCCACAGCCCCTGTGGATTGTGCAGCTTTGAGAGGCTCCAAGAAGGCACCTGTCAGCCCAGCCAGTGTGCCAGCAACACCTGCCAAGGCCAAGAAGGGTCCGCCACCTGGCAAGGGCAAGTAGGGGACAGCTGCCAGCAATGGGAAGGAAGCACTACCAGCCAGCAAACCCAAGTCAAAGACTCCAGCTGGCATCTGCCAAGGTCAGGAAGGGGCACAGAACGCCAGTCATGGCACTTCAGCCGTATGAGGCTGCAGGTGAAGGCCTGGAGGACACCACCACAAATGCCAGCACCGCCATCTGCACCGCGGCCATCACCGCCACCTGTACTGTGCCCAGCACCGCCACCTGCACTGCGGCCAGCACCGCCACCTGCCCCGCCGCAAGTAGCACCACTGCCAGCAGCAGCAGCCCCAGTGGGCAGCCGTCCGAGGCTGCAGGTGAAGGCCTGTAGGCTACCACCAAAACTGCCAGCACCGCCACCTGCACCGCGCTCAGCACCTCCACCTGCACCGTGGCCAGCACCACAACCTGTCCCACCGCAAGCAACACCACTGCCAGCAGCAGCAGCCCCAGTGGGCAGCCGCCTGAGGCTGCAGGTGAAGGCCTGGAGGCTACCACCACAACTTCCAGCACCGCCACCTGCAGCGCAACTGGCATACACTGAGCAGCTGTCACCGCCGGAGAGCAGTGTGTAGTGGTGACTACATGGGATGCAGTGGATCCTGGCCCCTGCAGAAGCTGCTGTTGTGACACCCAGGTGAGAGACTGAGACCTTGCACTCCAAAACATCTGCATCACAGGGCGCAATGCCCCCTCCAGACCCAGTGGAAGAAGGCATCCACTCAGCCCCTACTTGCCAGGATGAAGCACACTGGGCACAAGGCCCCCTCCAGAACCAGTGGAAGAAGGCATCCACTCAGCCCCTCCTTGCCAGGATGAAGCACACTGGGCACAAGGCCTCCTACAGACCCAGTAGAAGAAGACATCCACTTGAGAGACTGTGGATTTGCACTCCCTAGGACCAAGCAGTCGGCAAACCACCCACTTTAGAGACTTGAGAGACTGTGGCTTTGCACTACCCAGGACCAAGCAGTGGGCAAACCACACACTTGAGAGAGTTCGGAGACTGTGGCTTTGCACTCCCCAGATCCAAGCAGTAGCCATGGAGCCCCCTCCAGGAGCAGTGGCGTTGTCCCATCTTCTGGCTGAGGTGCCCCCATTCCCCATCCCCCTGAGGTGCCTGTGTTTTTTTGACATGATGCCCCTGCAGTGTTCTCTCCATATTGAGGCAGGAGTCAAGTGTGGCCTTGGACTATGTGGTTTGGCCCAGTGGGCCACGGACAACTTTTGAGTGGGCATTGTCCCGCCTTTTGTATATATTGTATATATTGTACATACTGTTTTATCTTTATGAACGTATTTCTACGTATTACTAATATTACACTCATTTTACTCCATTCCTTTTGTCCTTGCGTTATTCCAGAGGGTTACGGGGTGTATATGTAACGTTGTTGCACGTGTTTGTGTGTATGGTGTTGGGGGTGGGGGTGTTGCGTGTGTGTGTCACCCTCTTTTGCCTCCCCCTTCCCTTGTGTGCTAGGTGCAGTACTCACCGTGGTCGCCGACGCCGGCGTTCATGTTACTGGTATATGAGAAGATACACCGTCATGGGGAACACCTGCAGCTCGGGCTCCATGGCGTCCTGGTTCTTCCTTGAGTGTTGAGAGGTGAGTGGTTTCCCTTCTGTGTTCTGTTTCTGCCGTGCTTTTGATGGCGTTGGTACCGCCCCGGAAAAGCTGGCTGATGGGCGTGTAGTAATGCAGTGGGCGGAACATTGTCTTCGGCCTGGCTGTTGGCGGTTACCGCAGCGGTGTTTGTTGCTACCACCATGGCGATCGGAGTGTTAAAGTGGCTGTATGTGTTGGCGGTTTCCGCTGTGGTCATGATTCCATTTTTTTCACCGCCTGCCTGTTAGCGTTGTTACCGCCGCTTTATCACCGACCGCCAGGGTTGTAATGAGGGCATAGTGATAGTAAAAGTTAAAATAAAGCTGAGAAAAGAAGAAGATCTACTTTATCTAACTTTTTAGAAGTTTTAGAGTGAAAGTGAGACCCCTAGGTATACCTATGTATAGCTCTAAGTATTAGAGTACACTTTCTTGTGGAAAGCACCAGTGACAGAGTGATAAGGCAATTGCAAGTACTTATCCCACCGCTGCACCATCAATGTAGGAGGCTGGCCTAGTTTGTAGTGGGTACCTAAGGTACTTACATCTTATACCAGGTCCAGTTATCCCTCATTAGTGAAATGTAGGCAGTGTCTAGAAGCCAGGCTGTCTAGAGGTAGCTGTAGGCAGAGCAGCCAAGGCTGAACTAGGAGACATGCAAAGTGCTTGCAATACCACTGTAGTCACACTGTACTCACACACAAGAAAGATAATACTCAGTGTTACCAAAAATAAAGGTACTTTATTTGAGTGGCACAAGGCCAAAAATATCTTAGAGGCTATACTCCCTTAGGAGGCAAGTATTATACACAAAATATACACTAGTAACCAAAATCAGGTAAGTAAGGAGACATAAAATAGTGCAAACAGTGAAACTCACCAGAGGCTATAACGGAACTAGGGAGAACAAAAACCATATACTAAAACAGTGGAATGCTTATTGTGGTTTCCCACCTAGGCAAGTGTAGTGTGTGTAGAGGGACGCTGGGAGTGTAAGAAAACGCCAAAGGTAAGTAAAGTAGCCCACCCCAGAGCCCAGGAAAGTAGGAGTAAAGTACAGCAAGTTTCCTCAGAACACACTAGGAGTTGTGATAAAGGATTATGCAAAAACCAAGCAAGACTGCAAAACACCAATGATGGATTCCTAGACCTGAAGACCTGTGGAGAGAGGAGACCAAGTCCAAGAACAGCAGAAGAGTCCGGGAGTAACAGAAGCCCCTGCTAACCGGGATGAAGGTGCAAAAGTGGATTCTCCGGTTAGAAGAAAAAGTCAGAAATGCACCAAAGAAGACAAATGCGGGCTCCAGCTTGGTGCAAGAGATGTCCCACATCGAGCAGATGGATGCAGGCTGGTTTTCGTCATTGGATTCCGCCAGCAAGCCTTGGCTCACGCAAAAGACGCATTGGGCAGGAAAAGGCGCTACCTGGACCCAGGAGGGACATGAGGTTCTCAATGAGGACTAAGGAGACAGAGGTGGCTCTCAGCACTTCAGAGAGTACTCAGGAGACCAGGCAGCACCCACAGGAGTCCCAGGACACGGGGACAAAGGAGTTGCAAATTGCAGTCATCGCAGCACTACACAAAGGGATCCCACGCCACCAGAGAACAACTCAGGGAGCTGAGCATCACAGGATAGAGTGCTGGGGACCTGGGCTACGCTGTGCATGAAGGATTCCTTGGAGAAGCACACAGAAGCCCTAGGAGCTGCAAAACACATGGTGCACAGGGGTACTGTCTGGCTCGGGGAGGCAAGTTCTAACATCTACCAAATTTTACAGCTGGACCTTTGGACAGTCAGGGTCACTTCTGTTCCAGGATCCACGCACGTCGTCAGGAGAGGGGACCCAGAGTACCGGTCATCGCTGCAGAGAGGTGCCTGCTGACTACACAGGAGATTCCTTCGGTCCTTCTGGTGCAGGATGAAGACAGGCAGTCCTCGGAGCAAGCAAGACCTGGAAACTGTTGCAGTTAAAGGCAGGAGCTGAAGTTAAAGCGTTGCAGTAGCCTTCTTGGATACTTTGTTGCAGTTATAGAGTTCCTGGAGCAGTTCCGCAGTTGATCCGATGGTAGAAGGTGAAGCAGAGGTTGCAGAGGATTCCTGCTGGAGTCTTGCAAACCGAATCTCAGGAGGAGGGACGCTAAATAGCCCTGAGAGGAGGACTGGTCACCTAACCAGGCAAGCACCTATCAGGAGGGCCCTCTGACGTCACCTGCTGGCACTGGCCACTCAGATGCTCCCAGAGTATCCCAAAACCTTGGAATCCAAAAGGGCTAACACCAGGGACACTCTGGAGGAGCTCTGGGTGCCACCCTTGTGGTGGTGATGGACACGGGAGTGGTCACTCCCCTTTCCTTTGTCCAGTTTTGCAGCAGAGCAGGGACTGAGGGTCCCTGAACCGGTGTAGACTGGATTATGCAAGGAGGGCAGTGTTTGTGCCCTTCAAAGCACTTCCAGACGTTCTGGGAGGATACCCCTCCCATGCCTGTAACACCTATTTCCAAAGGGAGAGGGTGTAACACTCCTGTCCCAAAGGAAATGCTTTGTTCTGCCTTCCTGGGATTGAGCTGCCCAAGCCCCAGGAGGGCAGAAGCCTGTCTGTGAGGTGGCAGCAGCTAGGGCTGCAGTGGAAACCTGAGAGAGCTGGTTTGATAGTACTGGGGTCCATGGTGGAGCCCCCAGGGTGCATGGGATTGGCCCCCCAATACCAGAATCAAACTGGGGGTACAATTTTTCAATCCTAGACACCTTACATGGCCATACAGTATTCGGGGTTACCATTGTGAAACTACATATATGTATTGCAGACTTATAATGGAGTCCCCACACTCACGACGTCCAGGAAATTGGTCCTGAAGAATGTGGGGGCACCTCTGCTAGTGCAGAGGTGCCCTCACACACAGTAACTTTGCACCTAGCCTTCAGGAATTGAAGGTTAGACATATAGATGACTTATAAGTTACCTGGTGCAGTGAAAATGGCTGTGAAATAGTGCTTGCACTATTTTACTCAGGCTGCAATGGCAGTCCTGAAGAAGAGTTTGTATGAGCTCCTTCTGGGTGGCAAAAGAAATGCTGCAGCCCATAAGGATCTCCTGGAACCCCAAAGTCCTGGGTACCTAGGTACCATATACTAGTGACTTATAAGGGGGGTCCAGTATGCCAATTTGGAGTGAAATATGGAGTCACTAGACTATAATGACAACTCTAGAAACAGAGAGAGCATGAGCACTGGAGTTCTGATTAGCAGGACTCCAGTGACACAGTCAAGCATAATGACACAACAGTAAAACATACTAACATATAGGCCACAAACTATGAGCACTGGGGTCCTGACTAGCAGGATCCCAGTGAGACAGTAAAAACACACTGAAAAACAGGCAGAATTTGGGGGTAACATGCCAAGAAAGATGGTACATTCCTACAAGTAAGCAATCTCGAACAACACTTTCAACTTTAAAGAAAATCAAATCTGAAGAAGGGCTCAATTACCTCGATTTCAAACGCTATCACTATGCTTACTCATTATAACAAGCTGCTCTTTCAATTCATCCCTTTAACCCTTTCCATTCTCCATTATGGCTTCTGTTAGAAAAATGTATCATAGTTCCTTTTACTTTTCAAGAAATATTATCTTTTATAACTCACATTTTTCAATTGTGCTTAGCTGTCATCACCCACTCACATCATATTTTGTTATCCCTGTATTCTTTTAATCACATATCTCTTTTTAACCTTCTTCAACAATCTCTCTGGCACAATCACAACATCCAGGTTAGTAATTGTTCCATCTACTGGAAATCTTGGAGAAACAAATGTAAACACTGGGTGCATCTCTCTACTCTCATTGCTTAAGAAACAGTATGAGTTACTCCATAAGTCATTAACAGGTCTCATATCTAACACCTCTCAACAAATTTCTTCTCCCACAGCTTCAACCACACTACTTACAGTACTAACTATTAAACTCAAAGCCTCCATAATGTACAAAGTACAATTTCCTTCCATAGAGGGATCAAAAGCTGAACAAACATGAAAGGCAGATTTCCTAGCTTGCTGGCCCATTTGTTTAAGGGACAAACTTTTGACTAAGATTCATAATCCACCAGGACGGCCAATACTCTACAATCCCTATTTTTCATGTAACATTGTTTGGTGCTCACTTCTGTCATGCTACTCATTTTTTATTCTGATTCAAATGCATCTTTTGCCACTTCTCATATGTTGACCTAAAACACATGCTCTTTGAATTTCCTAAAATGCATTTGTTCTGGGGAAAAGATTGGAATAAAATTAATAATATTTTTAAAGTCAATATTCCTTTTTCTATTTCCAATATCTTCCTCAGTAGCCTTGCTCCAGCTTGAGTTGAACACATTTAAGGCCATAAACCTATAGATGAACTGATAGCTGTTGCCTTACATCTAACTAGAAAAATGTTCAAGCTGTTAAATTTGAGTCTTGGTAGTACACTATGGGCGTTATCATGAATTCAGCTGACGTAAAAGCACGTCTGCCGATGTCCCAACGGGTAGGTTGCCACCAGTGTGGCAACCTCCCCGCCAGGCCCATTATGAGTTTCCCGCTGGGTCAGCAGGTGTAAACTCAGTTTCCGCCCACTGGCCCAGCGAGAAACCGCCTACAGCATTGTCTCCAGCTTGTAAAAGAGCCGGCGGCAATGCTGTAGTGCGTAGGGTGCACAAGCACCCATCTCAAGGTTCACTATCTGCAAAGCAAACAGCGAACATTGTGACGGGGATGGCCATGGGGGCCCTTTTGCGAATGGGTTACCACCAGTGTGACACTGGTGGTAACTGCGAATTGCCTTGCGACCCCATTCGCGGTCACAAAGCAATTTAGCATAGCGATGCGAGTCGTAAATAGGAAGAGAACACCCCTTCCTATTTGCGAGTTGCATTCACAATTTGCAAGTCGGTACCGACTCACAAATTGTGAATGTGCATCGCAAAAGGCATTTTGCATGGCACAAACTGCGATTTTTGCAGTTTGCACCATGCAAAATGCTTTCTACATCTGGCCCGAAATGTCTACAGATCTATTGTAAGACAACATTCTATGGATGACCAGTTAACATGTATACATTATTTTTTTCTCTTCCTTTCCTTTTCCTCTTTCCCTTACATTCCTTACAGCAAAATTATAACTCTTATCGTATCTTCATATCACTATTTTTGTAACCAGTGTTCTCAATGCAATAGTGTTTCCCCTCCTATTTCATTACTATGTTGTTTTATCTATTTTGAATAAACTCAAACTTTTTTAAAAAGTTTGAGGATGATACTTGTAACGCAATCCCCAGTGGTGGGAACATGGGATCGGTGGTTAGGCCGACCTGTGGATGTATACAAGTTACAGAACCTGGAATCTACTTGTGATGTAAAAGAAAATGTTTGTACAACCTTAACCTGTAACCATGGAACGTGGTGGGTATAGAACCTAATTTAAATGATCCTAGATGGGCTGAATTTGTGAAAATGTATGATCTATTCTTATTTCAGGAAACCTGGGCAATAGAAATGGAATTGGATTCGGTTCTTTTTCTTTTTATGCTGCAGCCAACCTGTCTAAGTCTGGAAAGTCTCAGACGGCTTGCTAATCTGGCTAAGAACCTCTCTCAGATGTAAGATTAAGGTTCTGGATAGAAAATCAAATAATTTGGAGTTCGTTGTGACGTTGCTATATACGTGTACTTTCAGGTGTGTACTTGTGATTAACATTTACATTCGGACAGTTTGGGGAAAACGTGAATCAGAGACCATACATCTTTTTAATGTTTTATTAGATACTCTAAATCTTAAACAGTCACTGTTAAAAGCAATTGACTGCAACATAACGTTTGAGCCTTTTGATATATCATCATCCCTTCTAACGCAAAAGGATGAAGAGTGGAGTACACCACAACTAGATACTGAGAGCATTAAGCAGGGCACACAGGTGGCAGGACAATTGTGTCATATGACAGTAACTTC
The DNA here is from genome assembly GCF_031143425.1 of Pleurodeles waltl. Lineage (NCBI taxonomy): Eukaryota > Metazoa > Chordata > Amphibia > Caudata > Salamandridae > Pleurodeles > Pleurodeles waltl. The sequence goes on along the minus strand of NC_090441.1, from coordinate 148,214,046 downwards.
AGATCTATGGGCTTGAAATGGCCACTAATACTCAGACCATGCGACTAAACCACTTTTAAAAGGTGCAATGACCCAAGCAACATTGATTATATATTTATAGACCTTTGGCTGTGGCCTTATGGGATAGACACAGAGGTTTTAGACCGCCATTATTGCAATCATAATGCTCTTGTTGTAGACATGTTGAGGACTTATGATGAGGATAGCATTTTTATTCATCCCTTAATAGTCTCATATAATCATAAGAATAAAATTGACCAAGCTAGTGAATTACCCTAAAACCACAGTAAGTATTTACAAATCATCTTAAACTGTCCTAGAACCTCACAATAATACTGAGACCAGCGAGATTCTGGTTATTCTAATACACTCACAGCTATTTGATCAGCTAAAAGACCTCTTTACAAACAACAACAAAAAAGTCACCCAATCAAATTTACAATGTACCTTGGTTTAACAAGGGATGTTGGATGGCAAAGACAAGATTAGTTGAGGCAATAAAAACTAAAAGCTTAAGTGGTGGGAGAAGAATGGTTTATAAGGACACCTGTAGGGACAGCATACGAGATTGTGGGGATGTCCAGTGGACAGACATGAAAGAAGCTATGGAAAAGAAAGACACAAGGTCCTTAAGGTGCATTTTAAGGAAATGATCATACATTCTTGAATAGTCAGCCTGAGACCTATGTTCTGCTGGAAACTTGAGAAGATAATTTTGGAAAAGTATATGTCTATCCCAATGTGACAATGTAATGTAATGTAGGGTGGATTCATAGAGTGCTGTCACCAGTAAGGGTATTTAGGTGCTGAGTAGGTGAGCGTAGGCATGTTGTGAGGCTGGAGGGGCAGTCTCGATGGTCCCGCATGAAGATAATCGAATAGCTAGGTCTTCAGCTTCTTGTGGAATTCAAGAAGTGAGGTTTAGGCCCTGATGTGTTGGGGAGGTTGTTCTAGGATTTGGGGACATGGTAGAAGAATGCTTGACCTCTCTGTCTGCTTTTGTAGATGCGGGGTCAAATTTGCTTTTGATTAGGGCCTGTGTGATAGTACATCTGGTGGTCAGTGTGAGGACAACTTCCCCAAGAAGTAGTTTGACAGGGACACTTTTCCTTGCTATCGAAGCTACTAATATACATAATCATTGGCCTTTTTTCTTTAAAAGACACTGAGGAAGCATTATTTTCCCTGAAAAGAGGTTAGATGGCCGAAGTTATCAAGCCCACCTGTACACATGATTACAACAAGTACATAGGTGGAGTGGATAAGAACAACCATTTTCTTCAGCCATACAATGCAAGTCTTAAAACTCGCACTTAGTAGAAGAAACTGTTTACACACCTGATACAGATGGCAACATACAATGCTTATATTGCTTATAGTCAGACAACCACAGGAAGACTCATGTCTTTCCCTGAGTTTCAGGTGTCCGTCATTTAAAGTCTTACTGCTACAGAAGCAGCAACCTACACTTCATATGGTCTGGAGGAGGTAGCAAGGCTGCAGGAGTGACACTTTGCTTATCACATTCCTGAAACACCTGATCATTGTAAAGTCTGCCCTAAGTGCGAAAAGAGGAAGGAGAGTCGTGTTTACTGTCCCTAGTGCCCATCTCAGCCCTCCCTGTGTCTTCCTACTTGCTTTACGTTGTATTACACAAAGTGAAGTACAGGGAAATTGATTGAGCTGGAGCTGCTGTTAGGTAACCCTTTCAATGGCTGTGCATAGATACCTACCTTCCAGGGGTCACTTTGCTAGGAAAAGAGTCGCAGAATTTTAGCTCCTCTACTTGAGGAAATCATGAACTTCATTATTGCCTGCTCAACGCCTTTATCCACCATCAGAACATGGCAGGTGTTCTGTTTGCCGATTGACAAGTGCATTACAGCCCCCTCACTGCACACAATGGTGAACAGAACATATGCACATTGTCACTGAGTCCCCTGTGTAGCAAAACTTTAAAGGCTTTACTAGATTTTGAAGTGCTTTTCAGTGAACTATTGTATACAACACAAGGACTACACTGATTGCCAACAAGACCCAGAGTAAGTGTGACAAGTCAAACAAATGTCCTGTGGGACTTCTTCGTCAACATTTCTACTTGCTTTGAAAGTGTGTAAACTCAATTAGTAACTTATATCATAACCCATGTTACTGAAAAAGTCTACTGGACACAATATCTTGTATAATGATTGCTTTCACATCTTTAGTATACAATGTGAAAAAAATCATCATACACAATATTGTAAAAGTAGAAGTGTCAGTGAATGAGTCCCACAGAACATTTGTATGGCTTATTACTTTAGGAAACTTAAGGCAGTATTCCCAAGCATTTTTGCTTTAGTTTCAACAGTAGATATTCTCATTCAGTTTGAGGAATGAGGCCTCAGAAGGCATACTCTGACACCCCCAACTTTCATCCACAAACTGGAAGGAGTCGGAATTAGCACAGTATGGGCACTGATGGTGCATGATAGACATGTTTTTGTGAGCTTCAAGTAGCTAGGGACAGAAAGCACTAGTATAGGTTCAGTTGGCAAGTATACAGGATTGGTCAGGACTCTGATGAGGACTGAGACATTAACAGGTAAGAAACGGTTATGGTAGGTGTGCTTTCACAGGGATATTGCATAGTTAGAAGGCAGATAGTAAAGGTATTACTGATACACATGCCAGGACTTCATCTTCACCTACGGATTCAAACTCATTGGTGCAGCACTCACCCCGATACAGAATTACTATGGCATATATGGGTAAATGCTTGACCTGCTTGCCATGTTCATCCTCCTTCAGAACTTAGTAGATGTTCAGTTTGCTGTTTAATACGTGCATTGCAGTCACAGCACTGCACCTAACAGTGCATGGGGCATATGCTACGTTCTCACAGACTATCCTGTGTGTCAAAAATTACCATTCTTTATAGTTTTTGACTATTTATTTAGGGAGCTTTGGCCGTATTCCACAGCATGTTTTCTTAGTTTCAAAGGTAGATATGCTCACTCAGTCCGAGGACTGATGCCTCAGAGGCATACTCAGAGAGGAGTTATCTGAGCTGTGTATCTCCCTTACCCTGACTAGAGTGAGGGTCCCTACTTGGACAGGGTGTAAACTGACTTCCAGCTAGAGACCCCATTTCTAACAAGGGCGCACCAGAGAGGTCCAGAAATGTTGTCCATTCTTCTCGCACCCCAACCAAAAACCAACAGTCTCTCAGGAAGTGATGGCACTTAAAGCTCACAAGGTAGAAAAAACATTAGCCTTTCCCAGGGGCTGAATAAAGACTCAGAAACATTGGAAACATAGCTGCTGCCATTGGGCCTAGTAGGTCTCTGCGGAAGTAGTGATGAAACCTCAGTTGACGGAGGTGGCGCTCTTTAGAAGGGAATGGTAATGCCCGTGCATCCTGTAATGACATCAGAGGTCAAGTATGACAGGGAGTACTAAAGAGTGTCAAACGTTACCACAGACAAGCTGGGAAGAAAGTTTATCTGCTGGGTGTGGGACTCCAGAAGGCCCCGTCTTGTTGGACACGGTTAGAACGAGAAGCCCAAAGTCATCAACAGCCACACACACTGTGCCTCTAAGACCCTCTAAAGAATGCCAAACGAAGCCTCAAAAACCATGAAAAGAGGACCCAAGTGTGGGGCTTACAGCTACCCAGGCTATTGAGAATTTGACTGAACCAAGCCATGTCAATTTAGGAACACCACCTCTCCCGCGTGCAGATGAATGGCTGATGTATGGTGCGTCAGGGGAATGGGAAAAGAGGTATTATTAACCTCACTTGAAGTTGGCAGTCCTCACCCCAGTGTGACAAATGGGCCTTGGAAATTACGGTGGGGGGCACTCACCTCAACATCCTGAGTGATATTAGCTCCCCAGGTAACAAAGAGCCGGAGGGCGCTACACTAATTCTCCATCCAGAATATGTCCCCCGTGGACAAGAAGATATTCTTAATCATGGGAATATTCTAAAACTATTCTTTACACTTTCTGGAATTGAAAGGATTGAATTAAAATAAATTGAATATATATCTTTTGTTCCCGGAGCCTATGATAACCCAAGACAGGCCACTAAAGTTCAGTTTTGCCATTTAGAGACTCTAAGGAAAATGAATGCACATGCAAATGCATTGGCACAATGGGGCATTTCCCCTATTAAGCTGCACCGCTAAATACTCCTGGGTTCTGGCCAATGAAAGCTCTACTATTCACAATAAGAAGTCAGACCTCTACAGTTCAAAAGGAGCAGAAAACAGAAGTCTGGGGGGCGTGCAACTAAGGGTTATAAAGGATCTCTCCAGAAACAAGAGTAAATGTTGGTTGATGAGTAGTCTGTATGGAGTACCCTTTGACCCTCAAAGAGCTGGGGGTTCTCGGACTCAACCAACCACACATAAACCGACATTGCAGTTCAGATGATTAATAAGAAGGAAATAATCTGCTTACAGGAAACTTGGCAGTTATTTCCAGTAATGTGGCTGGATAATCTTGAATTGTTTGCTCCTGTGGAGCACTCTTCTATGGTTGGACACCCTTCTGGTGGGGTTTCAATTTTAATCCATAAATCCCTGGCATCATGTTCTGTAGTCCTGACCAGCGACATGATTGCCTATATAATTATAAAAAAAGTATCTCCTTTTAACCATAATTCTAGGGGTTTGTATTTGTTCATCAAAGGGTCCACTTATATTAATCTCAAGAAGCCAAAGAAAAAAATGGCTGTGGCTGAAGTGTCAAAAATCATAAGATCTTTAACAGGGTCATATCTGGAGGCCTTGTGGCTTCTTGCTGGCAATCTTAACATGTCCCTTGTCAATGCCACCCAGCCATCAATTTGGTTTGAAGAAGAAGATGTAGCTTGGTCCATACCAGAAATTTCACTTGGCACAACTAAGAAGGATGTGGCAGGAAAGAGATTTACCACACTGCTTAATCAACTGGGTTTGAGCGCATTAAATTGTAGAAGTGTCTTGGAGATTCCTCCTGCCTGTACAGTCATTTTGCTAAATAACTCTTCTTTAATAGACTAACTTTAGGTATCAGCTCAGCATTTTAACCAAGTAAGTGGCATTGAGGAGATCCCGGGCCTGTCTAGTGGCCACGCTATGTTAGTGATGGTCCATCACGATGAGAATGCCTAGATGGCCATTGGTGAAAGTAATTGGTGCTCAAGACTGCATGTGTGCACTGTGCAGAATTAAGTGGAGCTCCAAAATGTCTGCTGAAATTATAGAAATATTGCAGAAGTGCCTTCCAGCTGTCCAGGTGGACCAGGAGGCATCTCCTTCGCAATGGTATACCTTGGCTACAGCACTGTTAGATCAATTCTCTTTATATTTTAGAACATCGGGCCCGCATAAGGCTCCCACGTGTAGGCATTCATGCGCTGAACTAGGAATACGTAAGCAGGAGTTGAACAATCGCCTGAGAAAGAGTCAAACTATTCACAACTCAAGTATTCTTATTGAGGTGAGACGGCAAATAAGAAAGGCATATAGAGTAAAAGCATGTACCTTGACTAAGCAGAAAGAAGAAAAACAATGGGCGGAGTTGCATGAAGCTCTAAAGCAAAAAAACTCGAATACATTTTGGAGATTAGTCCAGCAGAGGTTGCGTGGGGCCTGTGCGAATGTCCAGTCTTCTATAAGCTGAGCGATGGGTGCAATCTGTCTCAAATCTTTATGATTCACACATGGTTAGCCAGTGGGAAGAGGCTTGGTTCCAGGATACAGGGTTGTACTCTTACTAGTGGGGTAACGGGGAGACTGAGTATATAAAAGTGAACACGCTGTGATCAGTGTTATCCATCCCACAGGTGCCCCAGGCCCAAATGGGTTGCCCGCTATGCTATTTAACTTGACATAAGCTGCTTGGTTACATCTCTTAGGGCCATTTTTCAAGCAATGTCTTATTACAAATGATGTCCCAGACAGCTGGAGGTGATCAATATTATCACCCATACATAAAAAGTGATCTACTGCACATGTGGCGAATTTTGGATTAAAAGTCTTTCTTGATGTAGATGGGAAATGTTATGCAAAAGTCCTTAATTCTGAGCTCAAAGAATGGGCATCCGCCAATGCATTAATCCCGATTACACAGTCTGGGTTTAGACAGGGAAGCAGCACAGAGGATAACTTGGTGATCCTCTCCTCACTGATTGAGACAGCAAATAAAAAGCAAGCGGCATTGCTGTATGCCTTCTATATTGATTACACTCCCACCTTTGATAAAGCGGAAAGAGCAAAGCTTTGGCAAAAGCTTCATAATTGGGGTATTCCACCGGCTTTGTTGCGTGTAGTCATGAGCCTCTATGTGAATGCGTGGGTCAGAGTCAAGGTCCCGGGGAACAGAGTGATGCAAAAATCCGAACTAACCAAGGACTGAAACAGGGGTGTATATTGGCACCACTACTTTTTACACTTCGCTTGGCTGACCTTAACAATGCTTTGTTGGGGGTGAATGCCCTTCTACCAAAGTTTGCTGGCATAAATTTGCAATGTCTGCAGTGTGCAGACTATACCATTCTTTTTGATCACACGGCAGTTGGTATGCAAAGGTTTCTGAATGCTCTGTCACACTATTGTAAGGGAAATAAGATCTCCATTAATGCCTCAAAAGACTAAAATGATGGTTTTCGGGAGAAGGAAAGAAGGAAAAAGTAGTTTTGACCTGTATCAGGTCACCACCTAGCAGGATCTCAGTCTTAAATATCTAGGTGTTTATTTTAACATATGTGGCTCACGCCATGTGCACCTTAAGACTATTAAAGGAGTGGCAGTAGCAATGATCACCAACTTCTTGAAATTGTTGAAACAAATGTCAGGGCCAGGCTTGACAGCACTTTGCTGTGAAATTGATTCTAAGTTTATTTCTACACTGACATATAGCTCGTTGATTTTTAAAGGCAGTCTGGCTAGATAGGACCCAGTGTCACTGTTATAGAGGTTAATGTAGCTCCTGATTGCACACCCGTCCTCACAAATTCGTCTAGAATTCAACTTAAACAAGCATTTACAATGCAACAGATCTCGCGTTTGCTCATGCTAGAGCTGATCGCGTTGTAAACTCCTAACCCTACTTTTCACCTATCGGGCAAAAGTGCATTTATGTACACAACCCAAAAAAGTTAAATTAACTATGTAAAGCACTTGACTTCTGCCAAGCGAGATCGCGCTCATAAATTAGAGAAAAAGAAGTCCAAGAGCCCGATGGAAAACAGCGAGCCTCGCATGTTTTCTGTACTTGGTCACTGCGCTCGCGGAGGGCTAGCCACCGGAAAAGGCATGACGTATGCTTGCCTTCGACTAATGAAAGCAAGCAGATTTTATTAGGCAAACCCACGAACCAATAAAAAACACTGACGTGAAGTTGACAGGGCTCCGAGCCCTTTATTAAATACAAAAGCATCTCACTGCGATACGCATGCACGAGCGCATGCAACGCAGGCTCGACCCTAAAAAGAAAGTAATCATGAAGGAAACCAGGTTTTTAAATTATTAGATAAAGCATAAGGCGGCTCTCCTTGGGCTGCCTAGGGGTCTGATCTGGATGAGCATGCAGAGTGGAAATCTGTCATGGAAAAGTTACGCTAATAAAGCTATTCAGGCTCAGGGGTTGAGGATATTATTGGTCTGAGCCTTCCTCAAAGGCAATGTGCCAAGCTGCTTATGAAAAATGCAAGGTGCAAGGTTGAGATCTGCAGATGATGATTGCCATGATTTGGCTACAAAGGCTCATGCTGAGTTATGCACTTCCTTCTATCATTCTAATGGGAGGGCCCCTTATTTATCTTGCACCCTGAAGTTGAGCTGGAAAAAAAACCTATTAAAAACCTACAAATTCGGCCATTTGCATGACTCTTAAGCCCTGCATTGCAGGATATGCAAGTATAAATCAGAATCTTTGTTGCACGTAGTGTGTATCTGTAAAGAGCTGAGGGGGTTCAGAAGTTATTGGCTGATTCCCGTTTTTCACATGTTAGGGATCAGAAAAATGTCAGAGTGCAAATGTGGCATGCTTCAGTGGGTTGTATCCTGAGCTAACTAATTTTTTTAAAATATATATTGGAAAGGTGTTTGCAGAGTTTTAAATATCCTCTCTTTGTCATCTTAAACAACTCAGTTTCTAGAGTCTATCTGGTATCTTGCCCTTGCACGTTATTCATATTTGTTTAGATGTTGGAATATAGTTTGGCAAATGGGTGTTTTCGTCTGCCAAACTCCTAATCGGCCCCTTAGTTTGGGTTCTATGTGATAATGTGTATTAACTTTAGTATTTTAAAAAGTTATTTACATTTTAAAATCAGAGCTTTTATCTTGGGGTACCTGCTATGCATTTTAGTAGTATATTTTATATCAGAAGTGTGTTGATAAAATGTTATGATTGTATGAATTGTTGCATGCTGTATCGAGAAATACCCCAAAATAAGCCATTTATGATGATGATGATGATGATGATGATGAAAGCCGTGAGAGAACAAAAGGAACAACAGAGTACATTGGCCATCACTCTTTCTTTCTATCTGTACCTCGATCTCTATATACAAATTCATCATTTTCTCCTGTTTAGTTGTATTGATCACCATCTGTTCAATGGGGTTAGACCAAATCAGGGGTGTGGTCATCAATATCACTTACAAATAGCCAGAAAAAAGAGATGCTCTCAAAGATGGTTGTATGATTTCAAATCAGCTGCAAACATATTATGGTATCTAAATATTGGGAAAATAATATTGAGGATTATACCATCTTGTTTGCACACTTAGGGCCTGATTACAAGTTTGGTGGTCTGTGGACTGCAATGGCAGTGGCAGCAGTCCAACTGCCATTGGCATGGTGGTCCAACCACAGTATTATGATGCATGCGGTTCTATAGAGGAAAGACTGCCACAGTCCTGCCAGCACCACCAGGCAGCGCAGGCCACCGGCGTTTCGAGATAAGCCAATCAGGCCGACGGAGCTAGTGTTTCCGCTAGACACATTATGATGTTTCCTTCCGCCAATGTGACCGTGGCAGTCCAACCACCATGTTTCAGGAGGCAGAAACAGGGAGTATAAGGGAAGGAACTCTTCTGCAGGCAGCGTCACACATCCTGTGCTACCATGGAACAGATCACACATGTGCTCATGGATGGAGCCCAGAATCCATGCCACAGTGGATAGGACCGACGGTAAGAACCCACAACTACCTGTGTTATGAAGCTCAAAAACAGATCGTCACACCCTCATCCATATGATATGGGGGTCACGCTACATGGACCAAGTACACTTGTCATTGTGCCCCAGGTCAGAGTCACTTACAACGAATGACACATTCACAGCTATTAAACATCCCCTTTGGGTAGGTCATTGACACTGCAGTGCCACACTCCACAAAACCCACATTTGCTCATCTTAGGCACAGGGACAGGGAAGTGTACAGAACACTGTGGCACACAACAGCAACACCACCTCAACATCACATTTACCAATTCAACTGACACCCTCACATTGCTCCCATGCCTTGGACTGTCATAAGATTGAAGACACATATATATGGATGAGTCATGAAACACAAATATCCCTCCCATGAAACATCCCTGTAATGAACCCACACATATTACCCACTTTGCAACACAATAGAAGGTCAATGGAATGCACAATATTTTGTGAGACAAATATGGAAAGCTCACAATGCAAACAATACCTGCACAATAAGGATGGTGGCATCAATAGCTCTCCTGGAAGGATTCTGCCCTGGGACACATTTCACTTTGCACATGTCCTAAAACACCATTTGCACAGGAACTGGCTCTGCATGTATATCAGGGACAAACAATAGCAGTGCAGAGTGACATGCCTATCTGCCAAATGTGTAATTGCAAGTCAAGGAAGCAAATACAACAGCAACAGCATGGTCTATTCGTGTAGATGAAGTAGCTGGGTACTCACATCAAAATATGCACATGGTCAGTTAAATGTAAAGGAAAGTAGCACAATTGAATAGCCTCCATGTGTGGACAAAGAAAACTCTAGCTCCCACACATGAGGCGAATGTCCAGTCCATATCAGAGGGACAAGTCTAACACTAAACATGCTGATATTGGCCAACCCAAGATGAAATACTTACCAAAGCAAACATAACACAATACAATGACACCTCAACTGAATTAACAAACACATATTCATACAGTGAACATCTACCCTTCTCCTTGGTGCCACCAGCGCTGCCCACAAAGTCATATTTTGCCAACCACAGTAAATGGATAAACAATCCAGGAGAAACACACACAACTGTTGGGATACAACACAAATTACTCAGGAGCAACAAAACGGTACACAAGTAATGGCAGGCAAATGTGTACCAAAAAACAACAACTTGGAATTATTGAATGCAAATGATTCAGGTCAAAGGCCATTGACCAGTCCAAATTAGTCCATGCACAGTACTGTGCTCAACCGTGACTCCAATCACTGCCAGGAAACCTCTACAGGAAGGGCCATCAAGTGGGCATGCAGGCACCTCAGGGATAATATTTGGGTGGGGTAGGTGCAGATTTGGGATGGGCGGGCTTGGGGAGGTGCTTTTTCTTCTGAGGGGTGGGCTTCTTCTTTGGGGGGAGTGGTATGGGTGCTTGCGGGGGCAGTTGTGACAGGGGTGGACTTGGATGTGGAAGGAATGGATTGGGGTGTATGTGGGGGTCTCTGGGTTTGGAAGGGGAGATTGAAGGAACAGAGGAAAGGGAAAGCTCAAAAAGTAAACTTTCTTTGGGAAAAAAGGGAAGGTCATTAGAAGGGACTGGGGAATTGGAGGATGAGAGAGTGGTGGTCTTGTCTGTGGGTGTTGATGCCTTGGGTGTGTGCATGTGTGAGGTATGCTGTGTTTGTTTGGTGTCTGTTGTGTGTTGGAGTGTGAGCATTTGTGTGTCTTGGGAGCTGTGAGGTGGAGGAACTGATGATGTGGGAGTGGTAGATGTGTGTGTGTGTGTGTGTTGGGGTGGTATCTGGGGGTATGGTGGATGTTGTGCATGTGTCTGTGTGTGTTGGGGTGGTGTCTGTGGGTATGGTGGATGTGATGGATGTGTCTGTGTGTTTTGGGTGGTGTCTGAGGGTATTGTGGAAGTGGTGGATGTATCTGTGTGTGTTGGGGTTGTGTCTAGGGGCTAGGTTGATGTGGTAGATGTGTCTGTGGGTGTGTGGTGTCTGGTGATATAGTTTCTGAGGTGTGTGTTTCTGTGGGTTTTGAGGTGTTTCTGCGTGTATGCTGGGTGTGGTAAATGTGTCACTGGCTGCTGTGGTGGTGTCTGTGAGTATGGTGCTTGTGGTGTGTGGGTTGGTGGGGGCAGTAGGGGTGTCTGTGTAAATGGTGGCGGGTGTGGTGTCTGTGGGTGACTGTTGAGTGCCTGCGTGCCAGTGCGTCTTGTGGGGCTTGTGTCTATGTGTGCTAATTGTGAGTATTGAGTTGGGTAAGTGTGAATGTGTCTGTGTGCTTGGGACAGTTAGGGGAATAGGGGATTTGGATTGGGAAGAGGAAGGTGGTGAGGGGATGAATGTAGAGGGAGGATGGCAGCCATCAGTGAGGAGGCCAGAGTCTGAGGAGATCTCTGTAGGCCAGACATGTCACTATGAATGCCTTCCAGGTGCGTATTTGTCTGCTGAAGTTGACTTGTTAACCCCTGGATGGCATCTACAATGGCAGTCTGCCCCATAGAGATACTCCTCAGGAGGTCAATAGCCTCTTCACTCAGGGCACTAGGTTTAACAGGAGCTGGGGGTGAGGTGCCTGGGGTGAGGGAGACACCCACCCTCTTGGTTGAGTGGGCACAGCCAACTGGGTGGGGAGCAACAGGGAGGGTGGTGATAGAACTGGGGATGATGGACAAGGATGATACAGGAGCATCCTGTGTCCTCTGCGACACTCCTCTCACCCTCCAGGCCACTGTGTCCCTCTGTGTCAGTGGTGTAATGACCGGAGGTGCCATGGCCAGATGCTTCCCCACTTGGTTCTGCCCTGTCTCCTTCACTTGCCTGGGATGAACCACATGTTCCTGATCACACTTGAACAACAGCTGTGATTAGCAAGCATTACCATGACATCAAGTAGGCCCCAGGAGCAAACTACATCACTGTGCCTCCTACATTTACCACACCATAAGCATACATGCCACATGAACTGTCAACAGCTGCCCACCGGAAAATCAGAGTCTCAGGCAACTCCAATTGCATGAGTGAAGTTGTGCAACACAGTAACCATTGAACAAGTAGGAGACCTCAACACCTTCAATGGTTTGCCTCTTGGAGCATACCTGTTGTCATACAATAGTAGGCCAATGCCAAGTTCATTCCCTCAGATCCTGCACAAGGTCATGCATACATCTATTTGTCACATTCCCAATACCACAACAATAAGAAATGATGGTCCAAAAGCCTAGCATGTTTATGACATAAGTGCAGTAGCCTGAAGAATGCAGCATGGAAATACCCATGTCACACTGGAAACAAATCAACAATGCTCACTTCCCCAAATGTAAATTATCCTAATGGAGTCATGGAAGTTGTACTAATATTGCTCAGATGTACTACACATCTGGCATTGAAATGTATACTGTAGACCAAATGTGCACATTGTCAGGGAGATATATCTTTAAAATTCACAACACAATGAATCACCTGGTCCCAGGGAAATCACCTCTACTGTATGGCATCCGTAATAATGACATACCCTGATTGCATCAGTAGAAGCCAATAGTCCTTTGAATGTTGGAGAGCCCCTGGGATTCTCAAGTTATAAAAGGCCCTCAACAGGTTGCCCAATGGGAAGCTACATCACTGTCTCCATTTTGGTCCTGCAAACCCAGATGTCAGTGGATAAATGGTTGTATCCAACCACATGCGATTCCCACATAACTGAAAGTCACTCAATTATGCATGCCAACAATCAGGTAACAAACCTTCCCCAATTCACCTGTGCAGAGCACTTTGCTACATGATGCCACATCAATTGCATGCAAAAGTACAGTGTGGGTAAAAACTGTTATGTCCCTTAATGCTACTGCATTTGCACATGCCAAATGAAATGCAATAACAAGTAAGTGTATGTGTGAGCCAAAAATCAATGGTGACACACTCCTGTCTGTGGCACCACATGAAATGTAGCCCCATGACATTTTTCCAATTCGAAACACATGTTGGCATTCGCATATATGTGAGGGAATACAGAAATCATTCCATGAACACAGGTAGACCATGCATGAAACAGCAATGAAAATATTTTGTCAAAAGTGAAAGGAACACATGCTAACATGTAGGCACAAGGAATGTTGGCAACAGTGATGACACACAAATCATGTCAATTGACATTGCCCACTTACCAAGGGAAAGTATTGATCTGTAGCTACACCCAAAGAACAATGTATGCTTTGTCACCTGTATGATGGCAACTTTCACATGACATACAGTAGTGAGGCACCAGCACTCATCACAGACTGCAGAGAAGTGGCCTCTTGGGGGCACATGGCAATTTACTCTCCTCAGCAGACACATGGCTGAGAACAGTGATCCATCACTTCATTTTGTTTGGGCTATAACAGGAAGGAGTAGTGGACTGTTCCGTACACTTTAGACCCACAACAACAACCAACATTACTTGGTTGATCACTGTACACAGCCATGTGTTAGCCCTGGAGAGCAAATTGTGAACTGTACTTGGTTGTGTCGTAGGTCCCTGGGCTAATAGGTAAGGCACATCAGTATGCACCAAATTCCATTCTCATCTTGTGTGTCACACATGGCCCCTCCCCCATCGTCAGGGGGGATATCAGAACCTAACACATCAGCTTTGCTATGTGACAGGCAGGAACATGCCCTGTACTCACCCCCTTGTGGCTGCTGTGCTCCCCTCAAACGCCCATCAAGCTCCAGTTAGGCCTCCACCAGAATGCAGGCCATTAGTGGGGTCAGGCTCTGATGTAGCAGCAGCTGGACCTCAGTGATCTTCCTGGCCCAGCATCTGAGGTCCTCTAAGCTCTTCAATAGGTGCTTATAAATACTGTGCATTTGCAATGTATTGCTACAGTCTTTCTGAGTGTGTCAGGGTGTGGTCCCTTTGCAGGGCCTTCTAGAAGCTTTCCCTGCAGCATGCCTGGGTGTGGTTGTGGGCTGGGCCAAGACTCTATAAAAGGGAGCCAGCCCAGCTCCACGTGCTCACTATTCAGAGGTCCCGGTACAGAGCAGCAGCAACTTCCTGAGCTCCTGTTCCGATGGCTGTAGGAAAGTACCATCTTGCCTGGCATGTTACCCCCATTTTTCACTGTATATATGTTGTTTTAGTTGTATGTGTCACTGGGACCCTGGTAACCCAGGGCCCCAGTGCTCATAAGTGTGCCTGAATGTGTTACCTGTGTAGTGACTAACTGTCTCACTGAGGCTCTGCTAATCAGAACCTCAGTGGTTATGCTCTCTCATTTCTTTCCAAATTGTCACTAACAGGCTAGTGACCATTTTTACCAATTTACATTGGCTTACTGGAACACCCTTATAATTCCCTTGTAAATGGTACTGAGGTACCCAGGGTATTGGGGTTCCAGGAGATCCCTATGGGCTGCAGCATTTCTTTTGCCACCCATAGGGAGCTCTGACAATTCTTACACAGGCCTGCCACTGCAGCCTGAGTGAAATAACGTCCACGTTATTTCACAGCCATTTTACACTGCACTTAAGTAACTTATAAGTCACCTATATGTCTAACCTTTACCTGGTAAAGGTTAGGTGCAAAGTTACTTAGTGTGAGGGCACCCTGGCACTAGCCAAGGTGCCCCCACATTGTTCAGAGCCAATTCCCTGAACTTTGTGGGTGCGGGGACACCATTACACGTGTGCACTACATATAGGTCACTACCTATATGTAGCTTCACAATGGTAACTCCGAATATGGCCATGTAACATGTCTAAGATCATAGAATTGCCCCCTCTATGCCATCCTGGCATTGTTGGTACAATTCCATGATCCCAGTGGTCTGTAGCACAGACCCTGGTACTGCCAAACTGCCCTTCCTGGGGTTTCACTGCAGCTGCTGCTGCTGCCAACCCCTCAGACAGGCATCTGCCCTCCTGGGGTCCAGCCAGGCCTGGCTCAGGATGGCAGAACAAAGAACTTCCTCTGAGAGAGGGTGTGACACCCTCTCCCTTTGGAAAATGGTGTGAAGGCAGGGGAGGAGTAGCCTCCCCCAGCCTCTGGAAATGCTTTGTTGGGCACAGATGTGCCCAATTCTGTATAAGCCAGTCTACACCGGTTCAGGGACCCCTTAGCCCCTGCTCTGGCGCAAAACTGGACAAAGGAAAGGGGAGTGACCACTCCCCTGACCTGCACCTCCCCTGGGAGGTGTCCAGAGCTCCTCCAGTGTGCTCCAGACCTCTGCCATCTTGGAAACAGAGGTGCTGCTGGCACACTGGACTGCTCTGAGTGGCCAGTGCCACCAGGTGACGTCAGAGACTCCTTCTGATAGGCTCCTTCAGGTGTTAGTAGCCTATCCTCTCTCCTAAGTGGCCAAACCCTCTTTTCTGGCTATTTAGGGTCTCTGTCTCTGGGGAAACTTCAGATAACGAATGCATGAGCTCAGCCGAGTTCCTCTGCATCTCTCTCTTCACCTTCTGATAAGGAATCGACTGCTGACCGCGCTGGAAGCCTGCAAACCTGCAACATAGTAGCAAAGACGACTACTGCAACTCTGTAACGCTGATCCTGCCGCCTTCTCGACTGTTTTCCTGCTTGTGCATGCTGTGGGGGTAGTCTGCCTCCTCTCTGCACCAGAAGCTCCGAAGAAATCTCCCGTGGGTCGATGGAATCTTCCCCCTGCAAGCGCAGGCACCAAAAAGTTGCATTACCGGTCCCTTGGGTCTCCTCTCAGCACGACGAGCGAGGTCCCTCGAATCCAGCAACTCTGTCCAAGTGACCCCCACAGTCCAGTGACTCTTCAGTCCAAGTTTGGTGGAGGTAAGTCCTTGCCTCACCTCGCTGGGCTGCATTGCTGGGAACCGCGACTTTGCAGCTACTCCGGCCCCTGTGCACTTCCGGCGGAAATCCTTTGTGCACAGCCAAGCCTGGGTCCACGGCACTCTAACCTGCATTGCACGACTTTTTAAGTTGGTCTCCGGCGACGTGGGACTCCTTTGTGCAACTTCGGCGAGCACCGTTTCACGCATCCTCGTAGTGCCTGTTTCTGGCACTTCTCCGGGTGCTACCGGCTTCAGAGAGGGCTCTTTGTCTTGCACGACGTCCCCTCTCTCTGTTGGTCCAATTTGCGACCTCCTGGTCCCTCCTGGGCCTCAGCAGCGTCCAAAAACGCTAACCGCATGATTTGCAGCTAGCAAGGCTTGTTGGCATTCTTTCGGCGGGAAAACACTTTTGCACGACTCTCCACGGCAAGAGGGATCCGTCCACCAAAGGGAAAGTCTCTAGCCTTTTTCGTTCCTGCAGAAACCTCAGCTCTGACCTCTGTCCAGTAGAAGCTTCTTTGCACCCGCAGCTGGCATTTCCTGGGCATTTGCCCATCTCCGACTTGCTTGTGACTTTTGGACTTGGTCCCCTTGTTCCACAGGTACCCTAGATTGGAAATCCACAGTTGTTGCATTGCTGGTTTGTGTCTTTCCTGCATTATTCCTCTAACACAACTACTTTGTCCTTAGGGGAACTTTAGTGCACTTTGCACTCACTTTTCAGGGTCTTGGGGAGGGTTATTTTTCTAACTCTCACTATTTTCTAATAGTCCCAGCGACCCTCTACAAGGTCACATAGGTTTGGGGTCCATTCGTGGTTCGCATTCCACTTTTGGAGTATATGGTTTGTGTTGCCCCTATCCCTATGTTTCCCCATTGCATCCTATTGTAACTATACATTGTTTGCACTGTTTTCTAAGACTATACTGCATATTTTTGCTATTGTGTATATATATCTTGTGTATATTTCCTATCCTCTCACTGAGGGTACACTCTAAGATACTTTGGCATATTGTCATAAAAATAAAGTACCTTTATTTTTAGTATAACTGTGTATTGTGTTTTCTTATGATATTGTGCATATGACACTAAGTGGTACTGTAGTAGCTTCACACGTCTCCTAGTTCAGCCTAAGCTGCTCTGCTAAGCTACCATTATCTATCAGCCTAAGCTGCTAGACACCCTATACACTAATAAGGGATAACTGGGCCTGGTGCAAGGTGCAAGTACCCCTTGGTACTCACTACAAGCCAGTCCAGCCTCCTACAGTGGCCTACTTTGATCTTCCAGGCTTCTGCCCTTCATACTACTTTGGTGATCCTTAAGTAGGGCGGTAAGACGGAGGTTGGGCTGGGCCCTGGTTATCGAGTACGCTCGAGTTCTTGGGCATAATCTTGCATGACAAACAACTTTATTCTTGTGCGTGTGATTGTGCGCTTGGTCGTTTTGTGGCATTTGCATGCTGACATTCAAATCGGCAGGACGCGCGATTCTTCGCCGGTGTGTTAACTCTTGATATTCATTGGGTGCTACCATTTTAGGGCATTTGCAGGGTGGCGTTCAAATCGGCAAGACGCGCGATTCCTTTCTTGTGTGTTAATTCTTGATATTCATTGTACGCTACCATTCCTTGGCAGTTTCATGGTGGCATTCGAATCAGCAAAACGTGCGATTCATTTTCTCGTGCTTAATTCATGTTACTCATTGTGCGCTACCATTCCTTGGCAGTTTCATGGTGGCATTCGAATCGGCAAGACACGCGATTCTTTCTTCGAGCTTAATTCATATTATTCATTGTGCGCTACCATTCCTTGCCAGTTACATGGTGGCATTCGAATCGGCAAGATGCGCGATTCTTTCTTCGTGCTTAATTCATGTTATTCATTGTGCGCTACCATTCCTTGGCAGTTACATGGTGGCATTCGAATGGGCAAGACACGCGATTCTTTCCTCGTGCTCAATTCATGTTATTCATTGTGCACTACCATTCCTTGACAGTTACATGGTGGCCTTCGAATCGGCAAGACGTGCTATTCGTTTTCTTGTGCTTTAACCCTTGATATTCATTGTGCGCTACCATTCCTTGGCAGTTACATGGTGGTACTCGAATCGGCAAGACGCGCAATTCATTTCCTGAGTGTAATTCATGTTACTCATTGTACACTGCCATTTTAAGGCATTTACTTGGTGGCTTTCGAGTTGGCAAGTCGCGTGATTTATTCCTTGAGTCTACTTTGTGTTATACATGGTGCACAATCATTCTATGGTATTTACTACTAATGTGAAAATCTGCAATGTGCGCAATTCATGTTCCGGCAATTTGAGAGAACAAAAAAGCCAGAGTTCTAGATGTAATGTTATGTGGTCTTAACATGTTTCTCAAACACGATTCATATGATGTTTTAGAAATCATTCAGATTGTTTCCTGATCCTCATGCAAAGGTTAATACTTGAATCAGAAAATTGCATTTAACCTTTCTTGATTCCCTCACAGGTATCCAGTCATCTTGAAGCCTAGTCATTTTAAGTCAATGCTTAGGTTGTCCATGTTTTCAGAATGACAATGCTTAGAGTCATAGCCTAGTATTGATTCATATGATGTAATTTTGATATTGTGTGTTTTAACCTTTTTGCTTCCTACAGGTCTCCTTCCCAGCTGTTCCCTTCCTAATCCCCTTTTCCCCCCTTGGACTCTCTTAGGGCCAGATGTAGCAATGGTTTAGCGAGTCGCAAACTGCAAAAATCGCCGTTTGCGAGTCGCTAAAGCCACTTTGCTATGTAGAAATGCATTTTGCGAGTCGGAACCGACTCGCAAAATGCATTTCCGACTAGCAAACAGGAAGGGGTGTTCCCTTCCTATTTGCGACTCGCAATGCAATGCATTTTCATTTGCGACCGTGATTGGGGTCGCAAATGAAAGCGCAGTTACCATCCACTTGAAGTGGATGGTAACCCAGGCGCAAATGGGAAGGGGTCCCCTTTGGACCCCTTCCCCTTTGTGTCTGGATAAAAAAATAATTTTTCAGAGCAGGCAGTGGTCCAAGGGACCACTACCTGCCCTGAAATATACCGAAACGAAAGTTTTTTTTTTTTTTTTCAACGTGCAGCTTGTTTTCCTTTAAGGAAAACGGGCTACACTTTGAAAAAAAAAGACTGCTTTATTTAAAAGCAGTCACGGACATGGTGGTCTGCTGTCTCCAGCAGGCCACCATCCCCGTGAGTGCCCTGAATCGCTATGGGGTCGCAAATTGCGACCCACCTCATTAATATTAATGAGGTGGGTCTTTGTGACCCCATAGCGACTCGCAGAAGGTGTCTGAGACACCTTTCTGCATTCCAAATTGCGAGTTGCAATTTGCGAGTCGCTGGGACTCGCAAATTGCAACTCGCAATTTGGAATCTCCCTACATCTGGCCCTTAGTCTCTGTGACAATTCTAATCAGAGTATTGGAGCTGTCTTGTGGTGGAAGTGTTGGGAACGTGCACAGACCCCGAGGATCTGGTGACTCTGACAGAATAGTGAGCCCACAAACTATTATCCTCCTGGTTTGTGTATGTTCTCAGCATGGCCACACTGAACGAGCTAGTCAAGGCTATCACCCAGCTCCAGGCAGAGGTGGCCTCATCAAAAGATTTGGTAACTAGCCTAGCTGAGAGAGTGAGTCAGTTAAAGGATAAGGTAGAGAAGAAGCAACAAAGTCCCACAGGTATTTCTTGGCTAGGTACTTCTTCTCAGACTTCTGGAGGTAATCCGACAAACATTTCCCTCAATGTTCCTTCAGCCATTCCCTTAGCCCCCCAGAACGTTTCTCAGGTGACCTCTTGAAAGAGCAATCTTTCCTGGTTCAACTGGAACTACACTTCACCTGCAGACCACATACTTTCCCCGATGCCCAGTCCAAAGTAGCTTTCTTGTTGTCATATCTGTCTGGAGATGCAGCTACCTGGGCTATTCCTCTTGTGCGTAAAGACAGTCCCCTGTTATACAACTGGAGACATTTTGTTCGCAAGTTTGAGGGAGTTTTTGATCGTAGAACTGTAACACTGTCAGCAGATCGTGAATTATTAGACTTACGCCAAGGGAATCAGGACTTAGCGTCATATTTAGCCAACTTTAATCGATTGGTTGCTGAGACATCCTGGCCTGAGGAAAAACAAGCGGCCTTGTTTTACAAGGGACTCAAAGAGGAGCTAAAAGATATATTAGCGCAAATCGACCCGCAACTTATAAATACTTATAAATACTGTGCATTTGCAATGTATTGCTGCAGGCTTTCAGAGTGTGTCATGGTGTGGGCCCTTTCCGGGGCCTTCTAGAAGCTTTCCTTGCAGCATGCCTGGGTGTGGTTGTGGGCTGGGCCAAGACTCTATAAAAGGGAGCCAGCCCATCTCCACGTGCTCACTATTCAGAGGTCCCGGTACAGAGCAGCAGCAACTTCCTGAGCTCCTGTTCCGGTGGCCTACGTTGATCTTCCAGGCCTCTGCCCTTCATACTACTTTGGTGATCCTTAAGCAGGGCGGTAAGACAGAGGTTGGGCTGGGCCCGTACCCGTTATCGAGTACGCTCGAGTTCTTGGGCCTAATCTTGCATGACAAACAACTTTATTCTTGTGCGTGTGAATGTGCGCTTGGTCGTTTTGTGGCATTTGCATGCTGACATTCGAATCGGCAGGACTCGCGATTCTTCGCAGGTGTGTTAACTCTTGATATTCATTGTGCGCTACCATTTTATGGCATTTGCAGGGTGGCATTCGAATCGGCAAGACGCGCGATTCTTTTCTTGTGTGTTAACTCTTGATATTCATTGTGCGCTACCATTTTATGGCATTTACAAGGTAGCATTCGAATCAGCAAGACGCGCAATTCCTTTCTTGTGTGTTAATTCTTGATATTCATTGTACGCTACCATTCCTTGGCAGTTTCATGGTGGCATTCGAATCGGCAAAACGCGCGATTCGTTTTCTCGTGCTTAATTCATGTTACTCATTGTGCGCTAGCATTCCTTGGCAGTTTCATGGTGGCATTTGAATCGGCAAGACGCGTGATTCTTTCTTCAAGCTTAATTCATATTATTCATTGTGCGCTACCATTCCTTGCCAGTTACATGGTGGCATTCGAATCGGCAAGATGCGCGATTCTTTCTTCGTGCTTAATTCATGTTATTCATTGTGCGCTACCATTCCTTGGCAGTTACATGGTGGCATTCGAATGGGCAAGACACGCGATTCTTTCCTCGTGCTCAATTCATGTTATTCATTGTGCACTACCATTCCTTGACAGTTACATGGTGGCCTTCGAATCGGCAAGACGTGCTATTCGTTTTCTTGTGCTTTAACCCTTGATATTCATTGTGCGCTACCATTCCTTGGCAGTTACATGGTGGTACTCGAATCGGCAAGACGCGCAATTCATTTCCTGAGTGTAATTCATGTTACTCATTGTACACTGCCATTTTAAGGCATTTACTTGGTGGCTTTCGAGTTGGCAAGTCGCGTGATTTATTCCTTGAGTCTACTTTGTGTTATACATGGTGCACAATCATTCTATGGTATTTACTACTAATGTGAAAATCTGCAATGTGCGCAATTCATGTTCCGGCAATTTGAGAGAACAAAAAAGCCAGAGTTCTAGATGTAATGTTATGTGGTCTTAACATGTTTCTCAAACACGATTCATATGATGTTTTAGAAATCATTCAGATTGTTTCCTGATCCTCATGCAAAGGTTAATACTTGAATCAGAAAATTGCATTTAACCTTTCTTGATTCCCTCACAGGTATCCAGTCATCTTGAAGCCTAGTCATTTTAAGTCAATGCTTAGGTTGTCCATGTTTTCAGAATGACAATGCTTAGAGTCATAGCCTAGTATTGATTCATATGATGTAATTTTGATATTGTGTGTTTTAACCTTTTTGCTTCCTACAGGTCTCCTTCCCAGCTGTTCCCTTCCTAATCCCCTTTTCCCCCCTTGGACTCTCTTAGGGCCAGATGTAGCAATGGTTTAGCGAGTCGCAAACTGCAAAAATCGCCGTTTGCGAGTCGCTAAAGCCACTTTGCTATGTAGAAATGCATTTTGCGAGTCGGAACCGACTCGCAAAATGCATTTCCGACTAGCAAACAGGAAGGGGTGTTCCCTTCCTATTTGCGACTCGCAATGCAATGCATTTTCATTTGCGACCGTGATTGGGGTCGCAAATGAAAGCGCAGTTACCATCCACTTGAAGTGGATGGTAACCCAGGCGCAAATGGGAAGGGGTCCCCTTTGGACCCCTTCCCCTTTGTGTCTGGATAAAAAAATAATTTTTCAGAGCAGGCAGTGGTCCAAGGGACCACTACCTGCCCTGAAATATACCGAAACGAAAGTTTTTTTTTTTTTTTTCAACGTGCAGCTTGTTTTCCTTTAAGGAAAACGGGCTACACTTTGAAAAAAAAAGACTGCTTTATTTAAAAGCAGTCACGGACATGGTGGTCTGCTGTCTCCAGCAGGCCACCATCCCCGTGAGTGCCCTGAATCGCTATGGGGTCGCAAATTGCGACCCACCTCATTAATATTAATGAGGTGGGTCTTTGTGACCCCATAGCGACTCGCAGAAGGTGTCTGAGACACCTTTCTGCATTCCAAATTGCGAGTTGCAATTTGCGAGTCGCTGGGACTCGCAAATTGCAACTCGCAATTTGGAATCTCCCTACATCTGGCCCTTAGTCTCTGTGACAATTCTAATCAGAGTATTGGAGCTGTCTTGTGGTGGAAGTGTTGGGAACGTGCACAGACCCCGAGGATCTGGTGACTCTGACAGAATAGTGAGCCCACAAACTATTATCCTCCTGGTTTGTGTATGTTCTCAGCATGGCCACACTGAACGAGCTAGTCAAGGCTATCACCCAGCTCCAGGCAGAGGTGGCCTCATCAAAAGATTTGGTAACTAGCCTAGCTGAGAGAGTGAGTCAGTTAAAGGATAAGGTAGAGAAGAAGCAACAAAGTCCCACAGGTATTTCTTGGCTAGGTACTTCTTCTCAGACTTCTGGAGGTAATCCGACAAACATTTCCCTCAATGTTCCTTCAGCCATTCCCTTAGCCCCCCAGAACGTTTCTCAGGTGACCTCTTGAAAGAGCAATCTTTCCTGGTTCAACTGGAACTACACTTCACCTGCAGACCACATACTTTCCCCGATGCCCAGTCCAAAGTAGCTTTCTTGTTGTCATATCTGTCTGGAGATGCAGCTACCTGGGCTATTCCTCTTGTGCGTAAAGACAGTCCCCTGTTATACAACTGGAGACATTTTGTTCGCAAGTTTGAGGGAGTTTTTGATCGTAGAACTGTAACACTGTCAGCAGATCGTGAATTATTAGACTTACGCCAAGGGAATCAGGACTTAGCGTCATATTTAGCCAACTTTAATCGATTGGTTGCTGAGACATCCTGGCCTGAGGAAAAACAAGCGGCCTTGTTTTACAAGGGACTCAAAGAGGAGCTAAAAGATATATTAGCGCAAATCGACCCGCAACTTATAAATACTTATAAATACTGTGCATTTGCAATGTATTGCTGCAGGCTTTCAGAGTGTGTCATGGTGTGGGCCCTTTCCGGGGCCTTCTAGAAGCTTTCCTTGCAGCATGCCTGGGTGTGGTTGTGGGCTGGGCCAAGACTCTATAAAAGGGAGCCAGCCCATCTCCACGTGCTCACTATTCAGAGGTCCCGGTACAGAGCAGCAGCAACTTCCTGAGCTCCTGTTCCGGTGGCCTACGTTGATCTTCCAGGCCTCTGCCCTTCATACTACTTTGGTGATCCTTAAGCAGGGCGGTAAGACAGAGGTTGGGCTGGGCCCGTACCCGTTATCGAGTACGCTCGAGTTCTTGGGCCTAATCTTGCATGACAAACAACTTTATTCTTGTGCGTGTGAATGTGCGCTTGGTCGTTTTGTGGCATTTGCATGCTGACATTCGAATCGGCAGGACTCGCGATTCTTCGCAGGTGTGTTAACTCTTGATATTCATTGTGCGCTACCATTTTATGGCATTTGCAGGGTGGCATTCGAATCGGCAAGACGCGCGATTCTTTTCTTGTGTGTTAACTCTTGATATTCATTGTGCGCTACCATTTTATGGCATTTACAAGGTAGCATTCGAATCAGCAAGACGCGCAATTCCTTTCTTGTGTGTTAATTCTTGATATTCATTGTACGCTACCATTCCTTGGCAGTTTCATGGTGGCATTCGAATCGGCAAAACGCGCGATTCGTTTTCTCGTGCTTAATTCATGTTACTCATTGTGCGCTAGCATTCCTTGGCAGTTTCATGGTGGCATTTGAATCGGCAAGACGCGTGATTCTTTCTTCAAGCTTAATTCATGTTATTCATTGTGCGCTACCATTCCTTGCCAGTTACATGGTGGCATTCGAATCGGCAAGACGCGCGATTCTTTTTTCGTGCTTAATTCATGTTATTCATTGTGCGCTACCATTCCTTGGCAGTTACATGGTGGCATTCGAATCGGCAAGACGCGCGATTCTTTCCTCGTGCTCAATTCATTTTATTCATTGTGCGCTACCATTCCTTGACAGTTACATGGTGGCCTTCGAATCGGCAAGACGTGCTATTCATTTTCTTGTGCTTTAACCCTTGATATTCATTGTGCGCTACCATTCCTTGGCAGTTACATGGTGGTACTCGAATCGGCAAGACGCGCGATTCATTTCCTGAGTGTAATTCATGTTACTCATTGTACGCTACCATTTTAAGGCATTTACTTGGTGGCTTTCGTGTTGGCAAGTCGCGTGATTTATATCTTGAGTCTAATTTGTGTTATTCATGGTGCACAATCATTCTATGGTATTCACTACTAATGTGAAAATCTGCAATGTGCGCAATTCATGTTCCGGCAATTTGAGAGAACAAAAAAGACAGAGTTCTAGATGTAATGTTATGTGTTCTTAACATGTTTCTCAAACACAATTCATATGATGTTTTAGAAATCATTCAGATTGTTTCCTGATCCTCATGCAAAGGTTAATACTTGAATCTGAAAATTGCATTTAACCTTTCTTGATTCCCTCACAGGTATCCAGTCATCTTGAAGCCTAGTCATTTTAAGTCTATGCTTAGGTTGTCCATGTTTTCAGAATGAAAATGCTTAGAGTCATAGCCTAGTATTGATTCATATGATGTAATTTTGATATTGTGTGTTTTAACCTTTTTGCTTCCTACAGGTCGCCTTCCCAGCTGTTCCCTTCCTAGTCTCCTTTTACCCACTTGGACTCTCTTAGACTCTGTGACAATTCTAATCAGAGTATTGGAGCTGTCTTGTGGTGGAAGTGTTGGGAACGTGCACAGACCCCGAGGATCTGGTGACTCTGACATCTTCTGACAGAGGGTGCTCTGCCGGCTCTGGATCCCCAGAGCCACACCTTCTGGGTGATGGCTCTCCAAATCCCCTTCTTCTGATGGGCGTTGACCTGCATGGATGCAAGAGACAAATAAAAATATTACAAAAATAAGTTTGAGCCCAAATGATTGTGCCACACACATGTCAGAAACACCAAGTAGAAAATAGGCAATCTGTCAACACACAACAAATATAAAGCATACATGCTGATAAGTACAGGGACATGCGTACACACTTTTGGAGTTATCTGCATACTACCCCACAACCCTTCTCAGGGCCTACAATGACTAAGCAACCTTTTGACATAAGGTGGCCCATGCCCCAGCAACATATATTGTGATGCAAGCCACATTGAAACACTACACACATATGTGGGTTCTGACAGGTAAACTCCTAAGGCCTGACTGAACAAACACATTTACACTCTGCAACATTAACTCAATGCATACAGTCCCTACAGGCAACTACAATAATACAGACTTCACCCTAAGACTTGCGTGACAGTGAATGGGCTGGCACAGTGTGTACAGAAAGTCTCTACCCTGTACACGTGTGGACATGTGGCCTACAAAATGCCAATTCATGGCACTTCAGCGTGGGGGTCTGTGGTATATGTCTGTACCACAGAACACACCTTTGAACATATGTGGCAAACTTACAGAGATAGCTTCCAACATACAAAGATATGTTTGGTTCAATTTCTGCTATGTAACCAAGCTACTGAGTCACATGTCATGGCCTCCCTGGAATCTATACACTATCTTCACTATGGGTTTGTTAATTGTGCAATATGTGTGTACTGGACAAATATGACTTACGTGAAGGTGACAACAGAGATGTAGGACCTGTAGGCGACCTGTCATGAGTCAAAGAGATACATTGACAATGATGAAAAATGCACATATGGACTAGTTCCTGGATTTACCCCAGTACCCATTCGAAATCTAGTCAATGAACTAAGGCATTCAGGGCAAGTTTTGCCACTAGAGCCTCATATTGGCCACATGACATGATCTGCAGGTCTACAAGGAGTGGGCACAGTGCCACAGTTGCATGGATACAGTGACTCTCCCACAGCCTGGAGAACATTTGACAGGCCCTGGTCTCCGCAGGCTGACCATACAGAACCTACATGACATTCACATTTACCTCACTTCCATGCATGACAGTACATCATGTGGCCATCAGCAATGGGGCCTGTGGCTTTTGTGGGAACCTGATGTGCACAGTGAGTCATGATATGCCTTACAGACAACAATTTGGCACGGCCAGATGTGGGGTGAAGGATCAGTGGCACAATACACATTGCGTATAGAATCCTCAAATGACTCAGACAAGATGCATACACAGCTCATGCTGTCATACACATACATGTTGTCTAACACTTACAACTATCATAAACAAAGAAATATCATTGCATGGCAGAGAAGTATTCTTGCCTAGTTCTGTGAATCCAACACAAAGAGGATCTAGAGCCTCAAAAAACATCACACACACAATGTGAATGTCCACAACATATAGGACTGGTCGCCAATACTTGCACAATGCATTTCCCATTGGTGTCACACAAACTGCAACAAAAGGCCCACAAGAAGTCTAACGGCACACAGAGGCACATTGTAGCCTGTGAGAAGGTAAAGGATGGTGTTGAACAGACTCAATTGTGCCTATAAGGTATTCACCTTCTCTTCTCGTGAGCCATAGAGCTGACCAAACAGGTGAAGGACCTCATTCACAAGCCTCTCCAGCTCCTCTGGAGAGAAGGCAGGGGCCCTACCACCTACTGGACATGCCATTATTGTTCCCAAAGACGGCACACAGCAGCTGAAGAGGTGGAGGTGTTACTGGCAGTAGTGTCGGTAGTCAAGTGACTGATCTTGCAAAACGCATCGGACACATGTGCCATATACACTGTCATCACTGCCAATGGACACAGCCATTGGCCCGCGACTGCCAGAGGCAACAACGTTAGCCTATGGCGGTGTCTGCTGAGGTTGGTACCACGTGGACAACTTGCACCGGCAGATGCCAGTGGTTCCTGATGTCCATTGGAGTAGGTCAGGCATCCACCATTTTGGAAGTTTGAAATACTGTATATGGCTCTGTTAAATGTGTCACAAAAACAATGTATATGTAGGATCATCAAAAACATCCTACATCTGTCTTGTTGTGTAGGTCCTGCTACACAACCACCAGTTTAGTGTGTAGCAGGGCACAGATTGCATATGCATATGACAGTGGTGTTCTGTCCTCTACCGCTGACGGTCATTTCGCGGTCAGAAAAGACTGTCATATTTCGAGGGGCAATTGAGTAGCGGATAGTTGGGTGTCACCCGAATCCATGGGGTGGACACATGTGTTCACAACCATGGGGATCCCATTTGACCCTTGTGTAGCTGACAGACGTGATGTGTAGTGGGTGTAAAGTATTTCCAGTTAAAATGCTTTGTCACATGATTTTGTTGGTATGCATCATGTGTTGCTGTGGACACAGTGACTGATATTCCAGATCATATTTAGTCACACATAGGTACCGGGAGAGAGGGAGGATGTGACAACCTCCTGTCTATCGTCCATTGCCAGACCTTCTGACCATGGATGAACACCACATTATCCAGCTCTACCATCTAAATAGGCAAACAATAGTGGATTTATGCCATTAGTTGGGGCCAGATCTGATGCCAGCTGACAGTAATCCATACAGCATACGACCCACTGTTCAAGTCATGGCAGTATTACACTTCCTGGCTACAGGGTCCTTCCAACAAATGCTGGCCTCATATGGTGGTATGTCCCAACCTATGTTCGGGCTGGTGTTGAAAGATTTCCTCTCAGAAATGTTGAAACACATTGATAGCTATATCAGGTTCCCGCTCCCGTTTTGAGGATTTAGCCCCTGTGAAGCTTGACTGCTATGGTTTTGCCCACATGTGGTGGGAGCCCTTGATGCACATATATTACCTTGGTACCACCTCAGGCTACTGAACAAGTCTATTGCAAAAGTAAAAACTTCCATTCCATCAACGTGCAAGTTGTCTGTTTGGCGGATCTCTACATCTCAAATGCCTATGCCCATTTTTCAGGATCAGCCCATGATTTCTTTATAATGCGGAACAGCACCATACCCCAGCTGATATCACAACTTCAACCAGAGAGGGCCTGGCTGGTTAGTAAGTTACATCTGTCCTGATTGTGTGTGAGCAATGTCAGGTGCTACAATCATGAAATCAGTGACTCATTGTTGCACTTATGTCCCATTCATTGGTTATTGATGTCGCTGAGGAATCCAACTATGCCAGGGGAAGTATGCTTCAATGGGGACCGTGGAAAAACACTGCGGGCAGTAGAGCAGACTTTTTGCGCTTCTGAAGGCCAGATTTTGCTGTCTGGACAGGACTGGTGCTGCCCAATCCTACTCACCCGGGAAAGCGTGTCAGATCACTGTGGCATGCTGCATGCTCCACAACATCGCTCTGCCAAGGAATATCTTGTACATCCCAGAGGAGGTGGAGCCTGCAGTGCCACTGGATGAGAATACTGGAATGCCAACTGAAGATGACAGTGATGAAGAGGAAGGAGCTGATTTGTGAGAATACCTTATCCACAGATTCCTCTCATGACTGTAAGTATGTCATGTGACATCATGACTTTGACTGTAAAATGTACTGTAGTTGTGAGAATGTGTGAAGCTGAATTTTTCGAAACAGTTATGGAGCTGATACTCAGCAGGAATCTGACAAAGACCGATTGATGAGATAGCTTTTGACACATCCACATCTTGATGATTTTTCTTTGTTTGTGTCAGAATTCTTGCAATATACCTTGTTACCGGATGCTTGCAATGTGACCTGCGTCATATGCATGGCTACATGCCTATACTCCTTGTTTTGTTCTTTGTACAGATACCTTCACCATGACATCTTCATGTGGGCATTTCAGAGTTGTGACACTGACATACAAAGTTAATATGGATTGTTCCAGGTAATGTAGATCACAGAGTTTTGGAGTAGGAGACCTGTGCCAAGACAGCTTCCACAGTGTTTGGATGGAAGTTTAGAAATGGCCATTGGCCTTATTTTGTGTCATGTGGTGGGCCTGATGCATCATGTGTGCCATCACGTGGTCAGAAAATATGTAGTCCAGGGCTACAACCTTGCCAGTTCCCCTTCACATTGATTAAATACTCTGTTGTATGATCTGAATGTATCTGTAGAATTGTTTCAACATTGTAGGCCACAGTGCCTGTGTCAAAACACTGACATATGTCTGTGTCATACCACTGGATTATAATGACCCTGTGATCAGAAACTGTTGTACTGCCATCTGTCTGAATCTTGGATTATCTGATGTTGGATTACATTAGTGTGGTATGTGATATGCCGCAAACTGATGACATCAACCACTTCAATGTTTGCTTATTCTGCAGGACTATGTTTGCCAAATCCCTTCCTTCTTTAGTTTGCAGGTCTGTTCCTGTAAATATGTTCATCCACTCGGCAGAGAAGTGACTGACTGAGAATAATTCAAGCATTTCATCCATTACCATGTTATTTTTGCATTTGCAAGCCGACTAGTAATGAGCCATACCTCTGTTCCATAGGGCTGCACAAGAAGGAGTGACTGCCTGGAGGCTGTTATGCTCCCTGCAGATCAAGAAGGCCCCTATGTGAAAGAGAGAGTGACTTGACAACTTGTTGATTTCTTGGTTGATACTGGGGCTATGTGTTATAGTATATGATGTACAGAATGACTCTAACTGGATACTGACATAATATTGGAGCCAACAATATTGTGTGACACAAATAGTTTTTCCCTACCCTTGTAATGGTATGTACAAAAATATAATACTGTTTAAAGTAATAAATCTTAAATATTTTAATATATACCATTAACATAAAGTTAACTAAATAAATGTCACTAATTAGTAATACTATATATATATATAAATATATACTTAACAATACACATATATATCTATATATGTGTGTGTATGTTTATATATATATATATACACACACATCTATATATAACACAATTATTACAAATAAATATTTTACATTACATTATTTGTGTTTAATTATTTAAATGTGCTACTATAAAAAGCGCATTATATATATATATACACACACACATACATATATATTTACATGAAACACTGTTTGTTAGTATGTTACTAAACAAATACAAAACAAGAATAAAAATAAAAAAGACATTTACAAAAAATATAAAAATCTAGAAACAAATAAAAATCTAAATAAATACTATAAGAGTCAAATAATAAACAAATATTAATGTTAAATTAATTTAAACAATACTAGGAAACGTGCCTGGTCTTTGGAGTGGCAAAATTTACTCACATTTACTATTCCCACTCCCATCTAAGCAACAGTAGGGAAAGCGTTCAGAGGGATAAGATTTACTATTTCCACTCTGGGCAGGCATCGGAAACGGTCTTTGCTGGAGCTTCGTTCTGGGGGGCAATGGAGGCTGTCACTGCAGTAGTGTGAAGTGTGGATCTCAGGTTGCTCTTTGTTGCTGGCAGTCACTGTAGCGCGAAGAGTCAGGTCACTGGAGCCTGAAGTTGTAGGGGGCTGGGGTTGATGACTGAATGGTTCTAAGTTCTTTGTGAATATTCTGGAGGCAGCCTCTTTGAAATGTAAGTGGGGCAGAGAAGTGACTGACTGAGAATAATTCAAGCATTTCATCCATTACCTTGTTATTTTTGCATTTGCAAGCCGACTAGTAGCAATTAATTTGCAAGCTCTGGGGAATGTAATACCACTTTACTAGAGACTTGAAATTATTGAATTTGATGCCCTAAGTGGATCAGGCATGCCCAGGCGTGAGTCCTGGGCTCACTGTGCCACTGGAAGGAAGATATATCTGGTTGAAGAGCCCTTCATAGGGCAAAACAGGCCCTAGGTTGCTTTTGTTTTGGTCCAGGACAACCTGGCCTGGCAGTTCAGGCTGCACTGTTCCCATAAGGAGCAGAGGCAGCACTGATTTGCACGTGTCTGGGTCCCAACTGAGGTGGCATGGTGGGCAATAAACAATTGATTGGGATGCAGCCGGAAGTGATTGCTAGTGGCTGAGATTAATTCAAGCATTCCATCCACTACCCTATCGTTTTTGCATTTGCAGTCCCACTAGTAGCATTTAATTTGCAGGCCCCGGGTATATATAATACCACTTTACTAGGAACCTGTAGGTAAATTAAATGTGGCAATTTGGTGTAAGACAATGTTACCATGTTTTAAAGAGTGAGCTTAAATATTTTAGCACTGGTTAGCAGCAGTAAAATGCAGAGTCTCCTCAAGCCAACAATCACAGATTTCAGCAAACAGGTGGGGAGAAAGTAAAATATTTGGGGGAAGACTATACCAAAGGCTGACAGGTCTGACAAACACTATTCCCTTGATCATTCTTGTGCCTCATGGGGGCATAATGTCACACTCACAAAATTCCAGTGTAGCAAATCTAAAGTAATCTATTTAGGGCACAGAGAGATTTGAGGGGGTTCCTTGGCAAGGTGGGGTATTGCAGGCACGGATTCAGAATGTTTCCCTCATGTTTCAATCCCTTCAATGATTGACCAGGACAAATATCACTGTCAGAATGCACTGAATAACAAATGTTATCAGTGTACCAAGAAGAAGTTATTAAACATATAATGAATGCACATCTGTTTGCCAAACCTGAGAACTATACCACTGTGTACATTTCCATTGGTGGACAAGGTATGTGCTTAGAGTTTTTTGTCAGACACTTTGCTGGTGCTCCAAGAGCTTCCATGTCATTCAGCTGAATAAAAGCTCACTCTCAAACCATGATCCTGTTTATGAATTTTATTTAAGGTGCAGGTTTTGTCATGGTTGCCCTCATAAATGCTCTGGGATCCCTGAAGCGTTTCTTAATCCAAATGTTAGCATTTTGACCTACCACGTTTTTCTAGTCTGCTGCAGTTCATTGACTAACAATTCATTTTCACTTTCCCATTATTTTTAATGGAAGTGTTTGTTTTGGCAATACCCATTTGTTGCAACATTCAATTTTGTTCATTTCTGAGTCATTTTGATCTTTATCTTTCCCATTAATTTGGTTTCTAAGTTTAATGTTCTTTATTTTCCAACTTTATCATTGTTTTGGTTAGTTGCCACTGTATACCAAATGCATGTCTTGCAGCCAAGGGTGAACCAATGTTTCCTCAATAAGACTAGTTTCCCTTTTATAGATCTGAATGTTTGGGTCCTACTTGGTCACAGCTAAAATGAACAGTGCACACTGCAGACCACATAGCTTCACTATCTGAATTCCTACTAGAGAAATGTATTGAATTATAAGTAACAGAGCTGGTTAGAGAGAATTAAATGCAAACAGTTGGGTGATGTGTGTGTTGGCTGGGGACCACAGATGTTCTCTGACTGTAGTACTTTATGCTTGAGATGGCATAAATAAATGAGAATGCTTGGAATGATAGAAATGCAGAAGCAGATGACAAACAGATCAGGAAACTTCATCTGGGAATTCAAGAGCAGATGAGTAAAAGAAGGGGATTGTGGGCACTAGGTGTAAGTGCAGAGTATGTGGGAGTCACAGTTTGTGCTTAATATAATGAACTACTGCGACAGCACTGTCTTGGCCGCTGGTAACTTGTTCAGGTTATATCAAGCAGGGATGAAGGAAATCCATTGGTTTGCTGTAACCTCAATTGTTTCACTCTGGAGTGCCCCAGTCAAAAAGTCTAGACGTCATGCATGAGAGCCAGAAATGTGCGTGATACATAAGCCACATCATAGTTTCATATAGCCATGTCAACATATGACTGAAATGTAATTTTAATGTTTTTGTTTAAACAACTGACTCGCTTAATTAAAGAAAATCGCACAGTATGTTCTGCCAAGCAAGTAAAATAAGTAAAGCCTGGCAGAGTAAAAGAGGAATATTTGTTTTTGCCAACTGGGATTTTTAATTATAATCTCCATGTAACAGCAATGAATGTTCAGATAAAATAGCATTGCTGCAGTGACTGTGTAAATTAGGGCCTGTTGTGCTAAAATGCTGCAGAGATACAAATTAGAGTACATATTTTTCAGCATTCAGGACAAACCAAATCAATGTCTCTTGAAAGAATTGTGGCTTGATTTACAATTTGGTAGATGGTTATCCAGTCACAAATGCAACGGAGAGCCCATCTGCCATATTGAAATTGCCATAGGGTATAAGGCACTTCTGAATGAGGTGACCAGGATATCTGTCCCTTGTAACCAGTCCACCAACTATGGTGGTTGCTGCTCTGATGTTTACCAAAAGATAGTAAATATCCCCTTTAGTTTTACTCCATTGTCAATGGCATAAATAAACTTGAGGAGCACCCTGAAATATATAGTGAGCCCGATAACACCCTTGCTGTGCCACTTGACATGTTCCAGAAGCTCCCCAATTCATAAATTCTCCAATGACATTGTTAGGAGTTTGATACCATTCACGTTCTGCTCTAAATGTGACAGTAGGGAATGTCTAAAATGGCTTTTGGTGTTATTCAGCTTAAAATGTCGGTATCCATGGCTTTTCAGAAGATCAATAAATGCATCATTTAGGAAAAGGATCTGTAGCAAACTACTTTGTAAAGGATGTGTAGATACTAATAAAATCAACTTAGCAAAAAGTGAACTGGTCATAAAAAAGAAATGCCCAATATGTGCTTCCCCTCACTTCTCAGATGCTTGGAGGATGTACAGTAGTGAAATCAGAGAATTTAGAGTTCTTTTTCCCAGTCAGAGCTACTTTGAGAATTATTTCCTTTTTTCCCAAGTCACAGATATGAACATTAAAGACAATGCTCATCTCGGATCACAACTGCATATCAATGTACTTCTTACATAGTAAGTTGCATACCAGACAAAAGCATTGGTGGAAAAATAAGGAACTATTGAAAAATCAGATGTTCGTAGTTGTGGAAGGTGTGGCTTGTGCACCAAGGGGAATGGCAGCAGGCTAGCAGAGCTTTGCATGACAGCAGAGCCCTATCCAACGGGCACTCCCTTTTTCAACACTCCCCTCTAACCAGAAGTGAGAGAAATGTGTCGGAAACCAGTGCACTAACACAAGGCCCATTGTTGGCCCTTATTAAACGTCCATCTGGCTGCAACACTCATTTGTCTTTTAAGCTGCATCTTATCCTCGTAATTGCAGAGGCCATTTTCACATCAGTAATCTCCTCACATCGCATCCCAGCTATTTGGGTATCAAATATGAGTACTTGCAGACTGCAAATGACTTTTGAGTGACTCTGTATTCTGCTGTGAGGTTGTGAAAGCTATTAAGGATTTTCCTTACTCACTACCTTATTAACACAGCTTTATGATCGGCCTAAGTCTACGGCCCTCAATATTCAAAGGGCCATTAGGCTTGGTCGTATCCACTCCCTCACCTAAACCCAGACGCATTATTATTTTATTTCTGGAATATTTGGATCTGCTTAAAGTTTTAAAAGCAGCCAAATCAAAAAAGCAATTACTCTGGTCTGGTTCAAAGCTCTTCTCTTCTATATGTAGGATGTCGCTAAACCCCCAGCAGATAGACGAAAAAAGTTTCTTTCTCTTTGTCCGGCTGTGTGCTTTGGTTGCAAGCATTGGCTTACTCCAGTCATGACTTTTAACCTCCAAAGAACGAGTGTATATTTTTGATGACCCTTCAGAACTGAAGAGATTCCTGAGAGTGAATATTTCCTCTTCCATAGAGATTGCTGGCTCTTCTATTTGAATTCTTGTAATTTTGTTTCAGTCAAATTGCTTCCTCCCCTTTTCTAACAAACTTTACGTTTTCTTCTTTTCTTGTTTTAGGTATGTCTTTTCTTGTCTCATCCTATGTCATCATCCTATTATGTAATTTCCGGCCCTGTGTGCTGAGAAGTGCCCTGAATCTGTAATCCTCATGATGTGCTAACCCCACCCCTGCCTTGATGTTATGATTTCCATAGATATTTGTCTCTGTCTTCTTTTTCTATTTCTATTTCTTTTTCTTCCCTTCCTTTCTTCTCTTTACTTTTGTTCCTTTACTGGACCATTTTTTCAATTGTTATTGTTGGTCAGTTTATAACGCATATTACATCATTGTTTCCACTAGAGTTATAACGTGAAATGTTGAAGGTTTAAATCACCAAATTAGGAGACAAAGCATTATTTCTCACTTAGCAAAAAAATAAACTATGTTTAGTACTCCTTCATGAAACTCATCTTGCATACTCAGAGGCACAGAATCTAAAAAGATTCTGGGTTGGTAAGGTTCTTGTCTCTTCCACACAAAATAAAACGAATGGTGTGGTTATCTACTATAATAAGCATCTCAATATTGCTATTCTTTCACAGGAAATGGACAGTGTTTATGCTCCATCCCAAACAGCTTTTTTGTTCTGGTTTAATCTTCAGAAAACATGTCTTCAGTTTACTGATGAATATTTCCTTTTAGGTGGAGATTGCTACCAAATTCATGACCCCTTTCTTGGTAGACAATCCACTGTCAAATGTACCTAACGTATAATGCACAGGCAGTTTTTTCTTTATATCTCACAGAGCTTTGGTTGATGATCAGCACAAGAGTACAGATTCTACTCCCCTACACAAAACTCCCTAACCAGGTGAGATCATATTTTTGAGAGTAAACCCCTTTTTCATATTCATATTCAACCCATTTTACTCTCAGGCCATGCACCAGCCATAGAAGTCTTTGATTTTTTTCCCCACAACCACTCTGCAATTGATGAAAGTTTGACAGCCCTTTACTCTCAGAATCAATATTTTATTCCTCATGTATGACCTTTGTTAGACCTGACAGCCTTAGTGTGGCCACCCCTAACTTTTTGCCTGCCTCCCTCCACCTTTTAGATACTGTTTTTGCTGGTTTTAAGACTCTGCTCACTTTTCCACTGCTAACCAGTGCTAAAGTGCATATGCTCTCTACCTTTAAACATGGTAACATTGGATCATACCCAATTGGATTATTTAATTTACTTATAAGTCCCTAGTAAAGTGCACTATATGTGCCCAGGGCCTGTAGATTAAATGCTACTGGTGGGCCTGCAGCACTGATTGTGCCACCCACTTAAGTAGCCCCTCAACCTTGTCTCAGGCCTGCCATTGCAAGGCCTGTGTGTACAGTTTCACTGCCAATTCGACTTGAAATTTAAAAGTACTTGCCAAGCCTAAAACTCCCCTTTTTCTACATATAAGTCACCCCTAAGGTATGGCCTAGATAACCCATAGGGCAGGGTGCTGTGTAGGCAAAAGGCAGGACATGTACCTGTGTAGTTTATATGTCCTGGTAGTGTAAAAATCCTAAATTCATTTGTACACTGTTGTAAGGCCTGCTCCCTTCATAGGCTAACATTGGGGTTACCCTCATATACTGTTTGAGTGGTAGCTGGTGATCTGAAAGGAGTAGGAAGGTCATATTTAGTATGGCCAGAATGGTGATACAAAATCCTGCTGATTGGTGAAGTTAGATTTATTATTACTATTTTATAAATGCCACTTTTAGAAAGTGAGCATTTCTCTGCACTTAAATCCTTCTGTGCCTTGCAATCCACATCTGGCTGGGTTTAGTTGACAGCTCCCTTGTGTATTCACTCAAACACACCCCAAACACAGGATACTGAGCCTCACTTGCATACATCTGCATTTTGAATGGGTCTTCCTGGGCTGGGAGGGTGGAGGTCCTGACAATTACATGTCAAAGGACAGTAGCCTGCCGTCACACAAAGAACTGCCACACCTTCTTTGTGGAGATTTTGAACGCAAACCAGGTAATTTGTGCTTGAAAGAGACATTTATTGCTTTTAAAAGACTAAAGACACTTTATATCACTTTTTCAGTGATAACTCAACATATACTTATTGCATTTTAATCCTTTTGACCTGCATCTTATCAGATAATATTATATATTTTTCTAAACACTGTGTGGTGTATTTTTGTGGTGCTATACTGTGTTATTGCATGATTTATTGCACAACTACTTTACACGTTGCCTTCTAAGGTAAGCCTGACTGCTCAGTGCCAAGCTACCAGAGGGTGGGCACAGGATAATTTGTATTGTGTCTGACTTACCCTGACTAGAGTGAGGGTCCTTGCTTGGACATAGGGTAACCTGACTGTCAACCAAAGACCCCATTTCCAACAATCTTTACCAATGATTTTTTCCAGGCATCAAAATCCCCCTGTACACCCACAACTCATTTGGGATGAATTTATAGCCACAACACAAGGCTTTATCATTATGTTGCCAAGAAAAAAAGGTCTTTCTTGCCCAACATACCATCTTGTTATCTGATATTAACAAATTGGAAGAACAATGCTACTCTTCATAATCTAAAGATGTTTTGCAACATTTGATAGCTGCCAAAAGCATTTTAAGAAAATCTCTTTTGATAATGCCTCTAATTATGGAGGTTGTAATGGAATAGGAAAGCTTCTGGCTAATTATCTTAAAGTTAGGAAAGAGTGTCACATAATTCATTATTTCCAGTCCTCCACAGGTATCTCAATCTATCAAGATTCAGATATCCTTGAAGATTTTGTCATATTTTACCAAACCCTTCATAGTCCTGAGGTTGACCCAGATGAATCTGCAATTGATTCCTTCTGTTTTTCACTTCCCACGCCCTAATACTAACTTAGATATCACTAGTTTAGATCAGGATATTTCTCTTCTAGAATTCATTAAAAAGGGTAAAGCACCTGCTCCTGGCAGTTTTTCTGCCGAATTTTAATTTCATTTTTTCTCTCTTTTAGTACCAAATTTGCTGACCCTATTCTCAGCCCTTTCTACCTCTCATTCTCCTGAAGGCACTTTCCCAGAAACTATAATTTGTCCTATCCCTAAATCTGGCAAATACCCCACCTTATTCAAAAACAGTAGACCAATTTCCTTGGTCAATGTTGATTATAAGATTACAGCCAAACTTCTTGCTTTACAAACAAGTCTTTCAGACCTCAGTTAATTGGATTGGAACAAGTAGCCTTTATAAAAGGCCACATAGGCTCACATAATACCAGATTATTGCAGGAAACTGGACTTCTTTGAAGATTTCCCCTACTTTTTGTCCCCTTTACAACTACTAGATTCTGGTTTTCAACTTGGACATTGGACTGAGGCCTGCTAACCAGACTCCAGTGCCAGTGCTCTTTCCTTTAAAACAGGGCATGTCTTATTGTCTTACAATTGGCACAGGACTTTAGCACTACTGTAAGTTCCTAGTAAATGGTACCCCTGATACCTAGTGCATATGTACTAAAGAGGGTCCCTAAGTGCTGCAACATATCTTATGCCATGCTAAGGCATCCACACAGAAATTGCACACAGCCTGTCATCGCATACATCATGTCAATGTGAAAGCAATGAGTGTGAACACGACACAGCACCCTCATTTTGTGCCAGGCCAAAGTCAC
The DNA here is from genome assembly GCF_031143425.1 of Pleurodeles waltl. Classification (NCBI taxonomy): domain Eukaryota; kingdom Metazoa; phylum Chordata; class Amphibia; order Caudata; family Salamandridae; genus Pleurodeles; species Pleurodeles waltl. Next base: position 148,175,247 of record NC_090441.1, on the reverse strand, counting down.
TGCATGTATTATATGTGAGTAACACTTACAGAAGGCCTTAAGAGCCGTTGCAGGATGCATTATAATACATGTGAGGACACGTGTGCATGAGCTGATATGCCACTGTGATGTCTAGAGCCATACCTACATGTTGCAAGTGACCCGGCAGCCATCTTAGAACATGTACTGGACACTGGCCATCATGAGTGACCCAGCTACATGATGGCTGCATGGAAAATAATGATGTTTGATAACAAACATCTTGTCTTAATAAACACACACTTCTGCCAGTGTTTTATTTATTAAAACATGCACCCAGAGGGTACCTTAGAGGTACCCATTGAAACCTACTTGTCTTCTAGTGTGCTGGCTGACTTGTAACAACCAGTTTGCTCCACAGATGAGTTTCTGGTCCCCTGGAGGTGAGAGCTTGCTCTCAGAGGTCAGAAACAATGACTGCTCTGCCAGGAGGTGTTATCTCCTTCTCCAGAGGGATGGCTAGTAAATCTGCATACCAAGGCCAGAGACTTCAAGGTCCCTGGCACCTTTGATATGCAACCTCAGATTCCCCCAGACCTTGTAGAGGCAACCACCTGACCTGAGGCCCATCTAGCTTCAGGACAGGTGGGAAAATTAGCTAGTTAGGAGGCATGTCAAACTTACAAGCTGAGCACACCCCTAAGGTGGGCAGCCTGAGGTGAGCACAAAAAAAATAAATCCATCATCTTGTGTGTGGTGGAATTTGGAACTATTGGATAGGGTGATGCCCACTGCATGCAGGAAGTGGTCATCTGGGGGGGTGTACTGACTCCAAGGGTAGGTAGCCCACTTGCTACTAACCTTAATTCCCCTTACTGCCCCTATGCTGAGTATTTAGGGAACCCCCTGACACCAGGAAAACAGATCAAGTCAAGACTCAACTGCTGAGAACTCAGGATCAAATCAAATCAAATCATTAATATTTATAAAGCGCGCTACTCACCCGTGCGGGTCTCAAGGCGCTAGGGGAAAAGGGGGGGGGTTACTGCTGCTCGAAAAGCCAGGTTTTTAGGAGTCTCCGGAATGCGGAGTGGTCCTGGGTGGTCCTGAGGCTGGTGGGGAGGGAGTTCCAGGTCTTGGCTGCCAGGAAGGAGAAGGACCTCCCACCCGCTGTGGAGCGGCGGATGCGAGGGACGGCAGCGAGCGCGAGGCCCGAGGAACGGAGGAGACGGGTGGGGGCGTAGAAGCTGAGGCGACGGTTGAGGTAATCCGGTCCCTTGTTGTGGAGGGCTTTGTGTGCGTGGGTGAGAAGTCGGAAGGTGATCCTTTTGCTGACTGGGAGCCAATGCAGGTGTCTCAGGTGTGCGGAGATGTGGCTGTTGCAGGGTACGTCGAGGATGAGGCGGGCCGAGGCGTTTTGAATACGTTGCAGGCGTTTTTTGAGCTTGCCGGTGGTCCCAGCATAGAGGGTGTTGCCGTAGTCCAGGCGGCTCGTGATGAGGGCATGGGTCACGTTTTTTCTAGTGTCGGCAGGGATCCAGCGGAAGATCTTGCGGAGCATGCGGAGGGTGAGGAAGCAGGCGGAGGACACGGCGTTGACTTGCTTGGTCATGGTGAGAAGAGGGTCCAAGATGAAGCCGAGGTTGCGGGCGTGGTCTGCGGGGGTCGGTGCGGTGCCGAGGGCCGTGGGCCACCAGGAGTCGTCCCAAGCGGACGGGGTGTTGCCGAGGATGAGGACTTCCGTTTTGTCAGAGTTCAGCTTTAGGCGGCTGAGCCTCATCCAATCTGCGACGTCCTTCATGCCCTCTTGTAGTTTGGTCTTGGCGCTGGCGGGGTCCTTGGTGAGGGAGAGTATAAGTTGGGTGTCGTCGGCATAGGAGGTGATGATGATGTCGTGCTTGCGTACGATGTCGGCGAGGGGGCTCATGTAGACATTGAAGAGTGTCGGGCTGAGCGATGAGCCTTGAGGTACGCCGCAGATGATCTTGGTGGGGTCTGAGCGAAACGGAGGGAGGTAGACTCTTTGGGATCGGTTTGAGAGGAAGGAGGCGATCCAGTCCAGGGCCTGGCCGTGGATCCCAGTGGAGCGGAGGCGGGTGATTAGGGTGCGGTGACAGACAGTGTCGAAGGCAGCCGAGAGGTCGAGGAGGATGAGGGCGACTGTTTCACCGTTGTCCATCAGGGTTCTGATGTCGCCTGTGACTGAGATGAGGGCGGTTTCAGTGCTGAGGTTGGATCGGAATCCGGTTTATGAAGGGTCGAGCAGGTTGTTGTCTTCCAGGAAGGTGGTCAGCTGTTTGTTGACGGCCTTCTCTATTACCTTGGCGGGGAAGGGGAGGAGCGAGATGGGGCGGAAGTTTTTCAGGTCGCTCGGGTCTGCCGTAGGTTTCTTTAGTAGTGCGTTGACTTCGGCGTGTTTCCAGCATTCCGGGAAGGTAGCAGAAGAAAAAGAGGAGTTGATGGCGGCCTGGAGGTGCGGGCGATGATGTTGTCTGCTTTATTGAAGATGAAGTGAGGGCAGGGGTCCGATGGAGCGCCGGAGTGGATCGAGTTCATGGTGGTTTTGGTTTCTTCGGTGTTGATGTGGGTCCAGTCATTGAGGGTGATGGTCGGAGGTGTGGGTTCGGTGATGCTTGGTTGGGTCTGGTGTCCGAAGCTGTCGTGGAGGTCGCTGATCTTGCGATGGAAGAAGGTGGCAAGGGAGTTGCACAGGTCTTGTGAGGGCGTGACGGCGTTGGTGTTGGCGTTGGAGAACTCCTTGACGATGCTAAAAAGTTCTGTGCTGTTGTGGCTGTTTTTGTCCAGTCTGTCGGTAAAAAAGTTCCTTTTGGCAGCGCGGATCAGGTGGTGGTGTTCGCGGGTAGCGTTCTTGAGGGCGGTCATGTTGTCAGCGGTGTGGTCCTTGCGCCAGGCCTTCTTGAGGGCGCGACAAGTTTTCTTCGATTCTTTGAGGGTGTCAGAGAACCAGAGAGGTTTTTTGGTGTTGGCCTGTCGATGCGTGCGTTTGAGGGGAGCAAGGTTGTTGGCGCAGTTGGAGATCCAGTTCGTGAGGCTGAGGGCTGCGTCGTTGGGGTCGGTGGTGAGGGTGGGTTGGTTGGCGGCGAGTGCGGAGAAGAGTTGCTCTTCGGGGATTTTGTTCCACTGTCGACGAGGGATGGGTTGAGTGCGGAGGTGGCAGGTCTCGCGTCGGAATGTGAAATGTACACAGCTGTGGTCGGTCCAGTGTAGAGCGGAGGTGTGGCTGAAGAAGACGTGTTTGCTTGTCGGAGAAGATAGGGTCAAGCGTGTGTCCGGCGATGTGGGTGGCGGTGTTTACCAGTTGCTTGAGGCCGAGGTTGGCGGGGTTGTCGAGCAGGGTGGTGGTGTTGGGGTCGTTGTTTTGTTCCAGATGGAAGTTGAGGTCGCCTAGGAGGATGTAGTCCGGCGAGGCGAGGGCGTGCGGGGAGATGAAGTCGGCGATGGCGTCGCTGAAAGGGGCGCGCGGTCCGGGAGGACGGTAGACGAGGGATCCTCTGAGGGTGGTCCACGGGTCGGTGCGAATCTGAAAATGCAGGTGTTCAGCGGCGAGAGGGGTGTCTTCGGTGGAGGTGGTGACGCTGATGGAGTCTTTGAAGACAATGGCGATACCTCCTCCTACTTGGTTGGTGCGGTCTCTTCTGGAGATTTTGTAGCCTTCGGGGATGGCGGGTGGCGATGTCTGGAGCAGAGGAGGCGTTCATCCAGGTCTCCGTGATGAAGGCGACGTCCGGTGCTGTGGAGTCAAGGAGGTCCCAGAGTTCAATGGCGTGTTTGTGGACGGAACGAGCGTTGACCAGGATGCACTTGAGGTGGTTGATGGCGCGTGGGCTTGTGGTCGTGGTAGTTGCGTGGTGGAAGATGCGTTTGCAGGAGTTGCAGGCGAAGGGTCCATGGGTGCGTTTGGGGTGAGCTTGGAAGCAGGTGTTGGAGCGCCCTGGGTTGAGGGCGTGGAGGGTGGTGGGGTCGTAGCGGATCAGCGGGGCTTGGGAGAGCTGGGGACCAGGGGTCGTGGCGCTGGGTGCGGGCCAGGCGCGGACGGGCGCAGACGGGCTTGCTTCTGGCGCGCCTCTGGCGCACCAGCGGCGCGCCCGCTGCGCAGTTGCGCAGCGGCCGCCATATGAGGTAGGAGGGGGGGAGGGGTCAGCTGGGGGCGAATGGGAGCTGGGGGGACGTGCAGGAGGTCGCGGCTGGAAAGCGCGAGGGAGGGGGGACAGGTAGAGAGAGAAGAGCTGGGGGAGGGGGGCTTAAGGGTGGAGGGGGGAGAGTGTTATGAGGTTTAGAAGATTTAGGGAGAGAGATAAGAGTAGGGTTGTGAAGATAGGGGAGGGGGGGTTGTAGAGGTGGGTGAGGGTGAGAGGTAGAGTGAGAGGATTGGAAGATAGGTAATAGAGGGGGTGGCGGGAAGGGGGGAGAGATAGAGAAATAGATAGAGAAAATAGATAGATAGAGAAATAGATAGAGAGATAGGTAGATAGGAGGAGGTGGAGAGTGAGGGAGTTAGATAGTGAGATAGAGAGATAGGTAGATAGGAGGAGTGAGGGAGGTAGATAGCGAACGGGTTAGATAGGGGTGATAGAGAGGGGGAGGCGAGTGAGGGAGGGGGATGAGGCAGGAGCAGGAGGGCAGGCGCGGGGAGAAGAAGACGGAGGAGGCAGAAGAGCCGACGACAGAAGATAGAAGACAGAAGACAGAAGAACAGAAGACCGGAGGAACAGAAGAACAGAAGACCGGAAGAGCAGAAGAACAGGAGAACAGAAGACCGGAAGAACAGAAGACCGGAAGAACAGAAGAACAGGAGAACAGAAGACCGGAAGAACAGAAGAACAGAAGAACAGGAGAACAGAAGACCGGAAGAACAGAAGAACAGAAGAACAGAAGACCGGAAGAACAGAAGAACAGAAGAACAGGAGACCAGAAGATCACAGAAAAGCAGAAGATCACAGAAGAGCAGAAGATCACAGATGAAGATACGGAAGACGAAGAACAGAAGGCAGAAGACAGGCAGAAGACCACAGAAGAAGATGAAGAAGAAGAGAGGCGACAGGAGAGGCAGAGAAGCACACAGAAGAAGAGAGAAGACGGGGAAAAGAAGAGTACAGAAGAAGATTACAGAAGAGGAGCGAGGAGGAAGAACAGAGAAGAAGAAAAGAAGAAAAGAAGCAGGAGCAGGAGAGAGGGTGAGTAGCGCGGGGCAGGGCGAGGGGCTGGGAGGTGGGGGGGTACTTACTGTGAGGTGGGTCTCAGGAACCTGGAGGAGCTGGAAGAGCTGCAGCGGCAAGGGGAGCGACCTACCCTTGGGTCAAGGGTCGCATCCACTGTCGCTGCAGCGGGCACCATATGAGGTAAGAGGGGGGAGGGGTCAGCTGGGGGCGAATGGGAGCTGGGGGGGCGTGCAGGAGGTAGCGGTGGGAAAGCGCGAGGGAGGGGGGACAGGTAGAGTGAGAAGAGCTGGGGGGTTTAAGGGTGGAGGGGGGTGAGTGTTAGGAGGTTTAGGAGATTTAGGGAGAGAGATAGGAGTAGGGTTGTGAAGATAGGGGAGGGGGGGTTGTAGAGGTGGGTGAGGGTGAGAGTTAGCGTGAGAGGATAGGAAGATAGGTAATAGAGGGGGTGGCAGGAAGGGGGAGAGATAGAGAAATAGATAGAGAAAATAGATAGAGAAATAGATAGATAGAGAGATAGGTAGATAGGAGGAGGTGGAGAGTGAGGGAGTTAGATAGTGAGATAGAGAGATAGAGAGATAGGTAGATAGGAGGAGTGAGGGAGGTAGATAGCGAACGGGGTAGATAGGGGTGATAGAGAGTGGGAGGCGAGTGAGGGAGGGGGATGAGGCAGGAGCAGGAGGGCAGGCGCGGGGAGAAGAAGACGGAGGAGGCAGAAGAGCCGAAGACAGAAGATAGAAGACAGAAGACAGAAGAACAGAAGACCGGAGGAACAGAAGAACAGAAGACCGGAAGAGCAGAAGAACAGGAGAACAGAAGACCGGAAGAACAGAAGACCGGAAGAACAGAAGAACAGGAGAACAGAAGACCGGAAGAACAGAAGAACAGAAGAACAGGAGAACAGAAGACCGGAAGAACAGAAGAAAAGAAGAACAGAAGAACAGAAGACCGGAAGAACAGAAGAACAGAAGAACAGGAGACCAGAAGATCACAGAAGAGCAGAAGATCACAGAAGAGCAGAAGATCACAGATGAAGATACGGAAGATGAAGAACAGAAGGCAGAAGACAGGCAGAAGACCACAGAAGAAGATGAAGAAGAAGAGAGGCGACAGGACAGGCAGAGAAGCACACAGAAGAAGAGAGAAGACGGGGAAAAGAAGAGTACAGAAGAAGATTACAGAAGAAGAGCGAAGAGGAAGAACAGAGAAGAAGAAAAGAAGAAAAGAAGCAGGATAGAGGGTGAGTAGCGCGGGGCAGGGCGAGGGGCTGGGAGGTGGGGGGTACTTACTGTGAGGTGGGTCTCAGGAACCTGGAGGAGCTGGAAGAGCTGCAGCGGCAGGGGGAGCGACCTACCCTTGGGTCAAGGGTCGCTACCACTGTCGCGCAGCGGGCGCCATATGAGGTAGGAGGGGGGAGGGGTCAGCTGGGGGCGAATGGGAGCTGGGGGGGTGTGCAGGAGGTAGCGGCAGGAAAGCGCGAGGGAGGGGGGACAGGTAGAGTGAGAAGAGCCGGGGGGGTTTAAGGGTGGAGGGGGGTGAGTGTTAGGAGGTTTAGGAGATTTAGAGAGAGAGATAGGAGTAGGGTTGTGAAGATAGGGGAGGGGGGGTTGTAGAGGTGGGTGAGGGTGAGAGTTAGCGTGAGAGGATAGGAAGATAGGTAGTAGAGGGGGTGGCGGGAAGGGGGGAGAGATAGAGAAATAGATAGAGAAAATAGATAGAGAAATAGATAGAGAGATAGGTAGATAGGAGGAGGTGGAGAGTGAGGGAGTTAGATAGTGAGATAGAGAGATAGAGAGATAGGTAGATAGGAGGAGTGAGGGAGGTAGATAGCGAACGGGGTAGATAGGGGTGATAGAGAGGGGGAGGCGAGTGAGGGAGGGGGATGAGGCAGGAGCAGGAGGGCAGGCGCGGGGAGAAGAAGACGGAGGAGGCAGAAGAGCCGAAGACAGAAGACAGAAGACAGAAGAACAGAAGACCGGAGGAACAGAAGAACAGAAGACCGGAAGAGCAGAAGAACAGGAGAACAGAAGACCGGAAGAACAGAAGAACAGAAGACCCGAAGAACAGAAGAACAGGAGAACAGAAGACCCGAAGAACAGAAGAACAGAAGAACAGGAGAACAGAAGACCGGAAGAACAGAAGAACAGAAGAACAGAAGACCGGAAGAACAGAAGAACAGAAGAACAGAAGAACAGGAGACCAGAAGATCACAGAAGAGCAGAAGATCACAGAAGAGCAGAAGATCACAGATGAAGATACGGAAGACGAAGAACAGAAGGCAGAAGACAGGCAGAAGACCACAGAAGAAGATGAAGAAGAAGAGAGGCGACAGAAGAGGCAAAGAAGCACACAGAAGAAGAGAGAAGACGGGGAAAAGAACAGTACAGAAGAAGATTACAAAAGAGGAGCGAGGAGGAAGAACAGAGAAGAAGAAAAGAAGAAAAGAAGCAGGAGAGAGGGTGAGTAGCGTGGGGCAGGGCAGGGCAGGGCAAGCACCTTGAGACCCTTGCGGGTATGTAGCGCGCTTTACAAATGCAGTGATTGATTGATTGAAGGGGCTGGGAGGTGGGGGGGTACTTACTGTGAGGTGGGTCTCAGGAACCTGGAGGAGCTGCAGCGGCAGGGGGAGCGACCTACCCTTGGGTCAAGGGTCGCTACCACTGTCGCGCAGTGGCCGCCATATGAGGTAGGAGGGGGGGAGGGGTCAGCTGGGGGTGAATGGGAGCTGGGGGGGCGTGCAGGAGGTCGCGGCGGGAAAGCGCGAGGGAGGGGGGACAGGTAGAGTGAGAAGAGCTGGGGGAGGGGGGTTTAAGGGTGGAGGGGGGTGAGTATTAGGAGGTTTAGGAGATTTAGGGAGAGAGATAGGAGTAGGGTTGTGAAGATAGGGGAGGGGGGGTTGTAGAGGTGGGTGAGGGTGAGAGGTAGAGTGAGAGGATAGGAAGATAGGTAATAGAGGGGGTGGCGGGAAGGGGGGAGAGATAGAGAAATAGAAAGAGAAAATAGATAGATAGAGAAATAGATAGATAGAGAGATAGGTAGATAGGGGGAGGTGGAGAGTGAGGGAGTTAGATAGTGAGATAGAGAGATAGAGAGATAGGTAGATAGGAGGAGTGAGGGAGGTAGATAGCGAACGGGGTAGATAGGGGTGATAGAGAGGGGGAGGCGAGTGAGGGAGGGGGATGAGGCAGGAGCAGGAGGGCAGGCGCGGGGAGAAGAAGACGGAGGAGGCAGAAGAGCCGAAGACAGAAGATAGAAGACAGAAAACAGAAGAACAGAAGACTGGAGGAACAGAAGAACAGAAGACCGGAAGAGCAGAAGAACAGGAGAACAGAAGACCGGAAGAACAGAAGAACAGAACAGAAGACCGGAAGAACAGAAGAACAGAAGAACAGGAGAACAGAAGACCGGAAGAACAGAAGAACAGAAGAACAGAAGACCGGAAGAACAGAAGAACAGAAGAACAGGAGACCAGAAGATCACAGAAGAGCAGAAGATCACAGAAGAGCAGAAGATCACAGATGAAGATACGGAAGACGAAGAACAGAAGGCAGAAGACAGGCAGAAGACCACAGAAGAAGATGAAGAAGAAGAGAGGCGACAGGACAGGCAGAGAAGCACACAGAAGAAGAGAGAAGACGGGGAAAAGAAGAGTACAGAAGAAGATTACAGAAGAGGAGCGAGGAGGAAGAACAGAGAAGAAGAAAAGAAGAAAAGAAGCAGGAGCAGGAGAGAGGGTGAGTAGCGCGGGGCAGGGCGAGGGGCTGGGAGGTGGGGGGTACTTACTGTGAGGTGGGTCTCAGGAACCTGGAGGAGCTGGAAGAGCTGCAGCGGCAGGGGGAGCGACCTACCCTTGGGTCAAGGGTCGCTACCACTGTCGCGCAGCGGGCGCCATATGAGGTAGGAGGGGGGAGGGGTCAGCTGGGGGCGAATGGGAGCTGGGGGGGCGTGCAGGAGGTAGCGGCGGGAAAGCGCGAGGGAGAGGGGACAGGTAGAGTGAGAAGAGCTGGGGGGTTTAAGGGTGGAGGGGGTTAGTGTTAGGAGGTTTAGGAGATTTAGGGAGAGAGATAGGAGTAGGGTTGTGAAGATAGGGGAGGGGGGGTTGTAGAGGTGGGTGAGGGTGAGAGTTAGCGTGAGAGGATAGGAAGATAGGTAATAGAGGGGGTGGCGGGAAGGGGGGAGAGATAGAGAAACAGATAGAGAAAATAGATAGAGAAATAGATAGATAGAGAGATAGGTAGATAGGAGGAGGTGGAGAGTGAGGGAGTTAGATAGTGAGATAGAGAGATAGAGAGATAGGTAGATAGGAGGAGTGAGGGAGGTAGATAGCGAACGGGGTAGATAGGGGTGATAGAGAGGGGGAGGCGAGTGAGGGAGGGGGATGAGGCAGGAGCAGGAGGGCAGGCGCGGGGAGAAGAAGACGGAGGAGGCAGAAGAGCCGAAGACAGAAGATAGAAGACAGAAGACAGAAGAACAGAAGACCGGAGGAACAGAAGAACAGAAGACCGGAAGAGCAGAAGAACAGGAGAACAGAAGACCGGAAGAACAGAAGAACAGAAGACCAGAAGAACAGAAGAACAGGAGAACAGAAGACCGGAAGAACAGAAGAACAGAAGAACAGGAGAACAGAAGACCGGAAGAACAGAAAAACAGAAGAACAGAAGACCGGAAGAACAGAAGAACAGAAGAACAGGAGACCAGAAGATCACAGAAGAGCAGAAGATCACAGAAGAGCAGAAGATCACAGATGAAGATACGGAAGACGAAGAACAGAAGGCAGATGACAGGCAGAAGACCACAGAAGAAGATGAAGAAGAAGAGAGGCGACAGAAGAGGCAGAGAAGCACACAGAAGAAGAGAGAAGACAGGGAAAAGAAGAGTACAGAAGAAGATTACAGAAGAGGAGCGAGGAGGAAGAACAGAGAAGAAGAAAAGAAGAAAAGAAGCAGGAGCAGGAGAGAGGGTGAGTAGCGCGGGGCAGGGCAGGGCAGGGCAAGCACCTTGAGACCCTGGCGGGTATGTAGCGCGCTTCACAAATGCAGTGATTGATTGATTGAAGGGGCTGGGAGTTGGGGGGTACTTACTGTGAGGTGGGTCTCAGGAACCTGGAGGAGCTGCAGCGGCAGGGGGAGCGACCTACCCTTGGGTCAAGGGTCGCTACCACTGTCGCGCAGCAGCCGCCATATGAGGTAGGAGGGGGGGAGGGGTCAGCTGGGGGTGAATGGGAGCTGGGGGGGCGTGCAGGAGGTCGCGGCGGGAAAGCGCGAGGGAGGGGGGGACAGGTAGAGTGAGAAGAGCTGGGGGAGGGGGGTTTAAGGGTGGAGGGGAGTGAGTGTTAGGAGGTTTAGGAGATTTAGGGAGAGAGATAGGAGTAGGGTTGTGAAGATAGGGGAGGGGGGTTGTAGAGGTGGGTGAGGGTGAGAGGTAGAGTGAGAGGATAGGAAGATAGGTAATAGAGGGGGTGGCGGGAAGGGAGGGAGAGATAGAGAAATAGATAGAGAAAATAGATAGATAGAGAAATAGATAGATAGAGAGATAGGTAGATAGGAGGAGGTGGAGAGTGAGGGAGTTAGATAGTGAGATAGAGTGATAGAGAGATAGGTAGATAGGAGGAGTGAGGGAGGTAGATAGCGAACGGGGTAGATAGGGGTGATAGAGAGGGGGAGGCGAGTGAGGGAGGGGGATGAGGCAGGAGCAGGAGGGCAGGCGCGGGGAGAAGAAGACGGAGGAGGCAGAAGAGCCGAAGACAGAAGATAGAAGACAGAAGACAGAAGAACAGAAGACCGGAGGAACAGAAGAACAGAAGACCGGAAGAGCAGAAGAACAGGAGAACAGAAGACCAGAAGAACAGAAGACCGGAAGAACAGAAGAACAGGAGAACAGAAGACCGGAAGAACAGAAGAACAGAAGAACAGGAGAACAGAAGACCGGAAGAACAGAAGAACAGAAGAACAGAAGAACAGAAGACCGGAAGAACAGAAGAACAGAAGAACCGGAGACCAGAAGATCACAGAAGAGCAGAAGATCACAGAAGAGCAGAAGATCACAGATGAAGATACGGAAGATGAAGAACAGAAGGCAGAAGACAGACAGAAGACCACAGAAGAAGATAAAGAAGAAGAGAGGCGACAGGACAGGCAGAGAAGCACACAGAAGAAGAGAGAAGACGGGGAAAAGAAGAGTACAGAAGAAGATTACAGAAGAGGAGCGAGGAGGAAGAACAGAGAAGAAGAAAAGAAGCAGGAGCAGGAGAGAGGGTGAGTAGCACGGGGCAGGGCGAGGGGCTGGGAGGTGGGGGGGTACTTACTGTGAGGTGGGTCTCAGGAACCTGGAGGAGCTGGAAGAGCTGCAGCGGCAGGGGGAGCGACCTACCCTTGGGTCAAGGGTCGCTACCATTGTCGCGCAGCGGGCGCCATATGAGGTAGGAGGGGGGAGGGGTCAGCTGGGGGCGAATGGGAGCTGGGGGGCGTGCAGGAGGTAGTGGCGGGAAAGCGCGAGGGAGGGGGGACAGGTAGAGTGAGAAGAGCTGGGGGGTTTAAGGGTGGAGGGGGGTTAGTGTTAGGAGGTTTAGGAGATTTAGGGAGAGAGATAGGAGTAGGGTTGTGAAGATAGGGGAGGGGGGGTTGTAGAGGTGGGTGAGGGTGAGAGTTAGAGTGAGAGGATAGAAGATAGGTAATAGAGGGGGTGGCGGGAAGGGGAGAGTGATAGAGAAATAGATACAGAAAATAGATAGAGAAATAGATAGATAGAGAGATAGGTAGATAGGAGGAGGTGGAGAGTGAGGGAGTTAGATAGTGAGATAGAGAGATAGAGAGATAGGTAGATAGGAGGAGTGAGGGAGGTAGATAGCGAACAGGGTAGATAGGGGTGATAGAGAGGGGAAGGCGAGTGAGGGAGGGGGATGAGGCAGGAGCAGGAGGGCAGGCGCGGGGAGAAGAAGACGGAGGAGGCAGAAGAGCCGACGACAGAAGATAGAAGACAGAAGAACAGAAGACCGGAGGAACAGAAGAACAGAAGACCGGAAGAGCAGAAGAACAGGAGAACAGAAGACCGGAAGAACAGAAGACCGGAAGAACAGAAGAACAGGAGAACAGAAGACCGGAAGAACAGAAGAACAGAAGAACAGGAGAACAGAAGACCGGAAGAACAGAAGAACAGAAGAACAGAAGACAGGAAGAACAGAAGAACAGAAGAACAGGAGACCAGAAGATCACAGAAGAGCAGAAGATCACAGAAGAGCAGAAGATCACAGATGAAGATACGGAAGATGAAGAACAGAAGGCAGAAGACAGGCAGAAGACCACAGAAGAAGATGAAGAAGAAGAGAGGCGACAGGACAGGCAGAGAAGCACACAGAAGAAGAGAGAAGACGGGGAAAAGAAGAGTACAGAAGAAGATTACAGAAGAAGAGCGAGGAGGAAGAACAGAGAAGAAGAAAAGAAGAAAAGAAGCAGGAGAGAGGGTGAGTAGCGCGGGGCAGGGCGAGGGGCTGGGACGTGGGGGGGTACTTACTGTGAGGTGGGTCTCAGGAACCTGGAGGAGCTGGAAGAGCTGCAGCGGCAGGGGGAGCGACCTACCCTTGGGTCAAGGGTCGCTACCACTGTCGCGCAGCGGGCGCCATATGAGGTAGGAGGGGTCAGCTGGGGGCGAATGGGAGCTGGGGGGGTGTGCAGGAGGTAGCGGCGGGAAAGCGCGAGGGAGGGGGGACAGGTAGAGTGAGAAGAGCTGGGGGGGTTTAAGGGTGGAGGGGGGTGAGTGTTAGGAGGTTTAGGAGATTTAGAGAGAGAGATAGGAGTAGGGTTGTGAAGATAGGGGAGGGGGGGTTGTAGAGGTGGGTGAGGGTGAGAGTTAGCGTGAGAGGATAGGAAGATAGGTAATAGAGGGGGTGGCGGGAAGGGGGGAGAGATAGAGAAATAGATAGAGAAAATAGATAGAGAAATAGATAGAGAGATAGGTAGATAGGAGGAGGTGGAGAGTGAGGGAGTTAGATAGTGAGATAGAGAGATAGAGAGATAGGTAGATAGGAGGAGTGAGGGAGGTAGATAGCGAACGGGGTAGATAGGGGTGATAGAGAGGGGGAGGCGAGTGAGGGAGGGGGATGAGGCAGGAGCAGGAGGGCAGGCGCGGGGAGAAGAAGACGGAGGAGGCAGAAGAGCCGAAGACAGAAGATAGAAGACAGAAGACAGAAGAACAGAAGACCGGAGGAACAGAAGAACAGAAGACCGGAAGAGCAGAAGAACAGGAGAACAGAAGACCGGAAGAACAGAAGAACAGAAGACCGGAAGAACAGAAGAACAGGAGAACAGAAGACCGGAAGAACAGAAGAACAGAAGAACAGGAGAACAGAAGACCGGAAGAACAGAAGAACAGAAGAACAGAAGACCGGAAGAACAGAAGAACAGAAGAACAGGAGACCAGAAGATCACAGAAGAGCAGAAGATCACAGAAGAGCAGAAGATCACAGATGAAGATACGGAAGACGAAGAACAGAAGGCAGAAGACAGGCAGAAGACCACAGAAGAAGATGAAGAAGAAGAGAGGCGACAGGAGAGGCAGAGAAGCACACAGAAGAAGAGAGAAGACGGGGAAAAGAAGAGTACAGAAGAAGATTACCGAAGAGGAGCGAGGAGGAAGAACAGAGAAGAAGAAAAGAAGAAAAGAAGCAGGAGAGAGGGTGAGTAGCGCGGGGCAGGGCAGGGCAGGGCAAGCACCTTGAGACCCTTGCGGGTATGTAGCGCGCTTTACAAATGCAGTGATTAATTGATTGAAGGGGCTGAGAGGTGGGGGGTACTTACTGTGAGGTGGGTCTCAGGAACCTGGAGGAGCTGGAGGAGCTGCAGCGGCAGGGGGAGCGACCTACCCTTGGGTCAAGGGTCGCTACCACTGTCGCGCAGCGGCCGCCATATGAGGTAGGAGGGGGGAGGGGTCAGCTGGGGGTGAATGGGAGCTGGCGGGCGTGCAGGAGGTCGCGGCGGGAAAGCGCGAGGGAGGGGGGACAGGTAGAGTGAGAAGAGCTGGGGGAGGAGGGTTTAAGGGTGGAGGGGGGTGAGTGTTAGGAGGTTTAGGAGATTTAGGGAGAGAGATAGGAGTAAGGTTGTGAAGATAGGGGAGGGGGGGTTGTAGAGGTGGGTGAGAGGTAGAGTGAGAGGATAGGAAGATAGGTAATAGAGGGGGTGGTGGGAAGGGGGGAGAGATAGAGAAATAGATAGAGAAAATAGATAGATAGAGAAATAGATAGATAGAGAGATTGGTAGATAGGAGGAGGTGGAGAGTGAGGGAGTTAGATAGTGAGATAGAGAGATATAGAGATAGTTAGATAGGAGGAGTGAGGGAGGTAGATAGCGAACGGGGTAGATAGGGGTGATAGAGAGGGGGTGGCGAGTGAGGGAGGGGGAAGAGGCAGGAGCAGGAGGGCAGGCGCAGGGAGAAGAAGACGGAGGAGGCAGAAGAGCTGAAGACAGAAGATAGAAGACAGAAGACAGAAGAACAGAAGACCGGAGGAACAGAAGAACAGAAGACCGGAAGAGCAGAAGAACAGGAGAACAGAAGACCGGAAGAACAGAAGAACAGAAGACCGGAAGAACAGAAGAACAGGAGAACAGAAGACCGGAAGAACAGAAGAACAGGAGAACAGAAGACCGGAAGAACAGAAGAACAGAAGAACAGAAGAACAGAAGACCGTAAGAACAGAAGAACAGAAGAACAGAAGAACAGGAGACCAGAAGATCACAGAAGAGCAGAAGATCACAGAAGAGTAGAAGATCACAGATGAAGATACGGAAGACGAAGAACAGAAGGCAGAAGACAGGCAGAAGACCACAGAAGAAGATGAAGAAGAAGAGAGGCGACAGAAGAGGCAGAGAAGCACACAGAAGAAGAGAGAAGACGGGGAAAAGAAGAGTACAGAAGAAGATTACAGAAGAGGAGCGAGGAGGAAGAACAGAGAAGAAGAAAAGAAGAAAAGAAGCAGGAGCAGGAGAGAGGGTGAGTAGCGCGGGGCAGGGCAGGGCAGGGCAAGCACCTTGAGACCCTTGCGGGTATGTAGCGCGCTTTACAAATGCAGTGATTCATTGATTGAAGGGGCTGGGAGGTGGGGGGTACTTACTGTGAGGTGGGTCTCAGGAACCTGGAGGAGCTGCAGCGGCAGGGGGAGCGACCTACCCTTGGGTCAAGGGTCACTACCACTGTCGCGCAGCGGCCGCCATATGAGGTAGGAGGGGGGGAGGGGTCAGCTGGGGGTGAATGGGACCTGGGGGGGCGTGCAGGAGGTCGCGGCGGGAACGCGCGAGGGAGGGGGGGACATGTAGAGTGAGAAGAGCTGGGGAAGGGGGTTTAAGGGTGGAGGGGGTGAGTGTTAGGAGGTTTAGGAGATTTAGGGAGAGAGATAGGAGTAGGGTTGTGAAGATAGGGGAGGGGGGGTTGTAGAGGTGGGTGAGGGTGAGATGTAGAGTGAGAGGATAGGAAGATAGGTAATAGAGGGGGTGGCGGGAAGGGGGGGAGAGATAGAGAAATAGATAGAGAAAATAGATAGATAGAGAAATAGATAGATAGAGAGATAGGTAGATAGGAGGAGGTGGAGAGTGAGGGAGTTAGATAGTGAGATAGAGAGATAGAGAGATAGGTAGATAGGAGGAGTGAGGGAGGCAGATAGCAAACGGGGTAGATAGGGGTGATAGAGAGGGGGAGGCGAGTGAGGGAGGGGGATGGGGCAGGAGCAGGAGGGCAGGCGCGGGGAGAAGAAGACGGAGGAGGCAGAAGAGCCGAAGACAGAAGATAGAAGACAGAAGATAGAAGAACAGAAGACCGGAGGAACAGAAGAACAGAAGACCGGAAGAGCAGAAGAACAGAAGAACAGAAGACCAGAAGAACAGAAGAACAGGAGAACAGGAGATCAGAAGACTGGAAGAACAGAAGAACAGAAGAACAGGAGACCAGAAGATCACAGAAGAGCAGAAGATCACAGAAGAGCAGAAGATCACAGATGAAGATACAGAAGACGAAGAACAGAAGGCAGAAGACAGGCAGAAGACCACAGAAGAAGATGAAGAAGAAGAGAGGCGACAGGAGAGGCAGAGAAGCACACAGAAGAAGAGAGAAGACGGGGAAAAGAAGAGTACAGAAGAAGATTACAGAAGAGGAGCGAGGAGGAAGAACAGAGAAGAAGAAAAGAAGCAGGAGCAGGAGAGAGGGTGAGTAGCGCGGGGCAGGGCGAGGGGCTGGGAGGTGGGGGGTACTTACTGTGAGGTGGGTCTCAGGAACCTGGAGGAGCTGGAGGAGCTGCAGCGGCAGGGGGATCGACCTACCCTTGGGTCAAGGGTCGCTACCACTGTCGCACAGCGGCCACCATATGAGGTAGGAGGGGGGGAGGGGTCATCTGGGAGCGAATGGGAGCTGGGGGGGCGTGCAGGAGGTTGCGGCGGGAAAGCACGAGGGAGGGGGGACAGGTAGAGTGAGAAGAGCTGGGGAGGGGGGTTTAAGGGTGGAGGGGGGTGAGTGTTAGGAGGAGTAGGGTTGTGAAGATAGGGGAGGGGGGGTTGTAGAGGTGGGTGAGGGTGAGAGGTAGAGTGAGAGGATAGGAAGATAGGTAATAGAGGGGGTGGCGGGAAGGGGGGAGAGATAGAGAAATAGAAAGAGAAAATAGATAGATAGAGAAATAGATAGATAGAGAGATAGGTAGATAGGAGGAGGTGGAGAGTGAGGGAGTTAGATAGTGAGATAGAGAGATATAGAGATAGGTAGATAGGAGGAGTGAGGGAGGTAGATAGCGAACGGGGTAGATAGGGGTGATAGAGAGGGGGTGGCGAGTGAGGAGAGCAGGAGAGAGGGTGAGTAGCACGGGGCAGGGCGAGGGGCTGGGAGGTGGGGGGTACTTACTGTGAGGTGGGTCTCAGGAAAGTGGAGGAGCTGGAGGAGCTGCAGCGGCAGGGGGAGCGACCTACCCTTGGGTCAAGGATGAAAGAAGAAGGACTAAGAGAGCAAGAACTGAAGACCCGCACCTAAGATTGGCATCAAACTCTGCTACATTGTTTGCACTTCAAAAATCACTGGGACAAACTTCACAAAGAGCTGGACAACCTTGTCAACCCCTTGGAGTACTTTCCACCACCTCAACAGCCACAAAAGATCTCCCTAGGAGCAGAGGAGCTGCTCTGCTGCATCTATAGGCACCGCTTACAAAGTCCAGTTCTCTGTCTTGTTGGCCTTTGGGCCTACCGAGGGAGCAACAAGCCAGGAGAAGATTGTTTGGAACTCAATAGGTCAGCCGCACCACTTTGCTGAAGCCTAGAAATGCTGACCCCTCCCGTATTCTCCCTACACCTGTAGCCTTGCAGCAACCAAGGCCTAATGATGGTCCATTCCAGACTTCAACAGCACCAAAGCAGACCTACATTGAGGGAATTAAGGCCAGTCAGGAGAGTGGCACCAATGACCTGTTTCCCCTCTTCACCAGTAGCATAGAGGGGGTCATTATGAGTCTGACGGACAGAAAAGGCTGTTCGCCAAACTCCTGCAGTCAGGTTGCTGCCAGTGCGACCACCTTCCCACGGGCCCCATTAGGAGTTTCCCACTGGGTCAACCGGCAGAAATGGTGCTTCCGCCTGCTAGCCCAGCGGGAAACAGCCTGCAACATTGATGCCGGCTCATAAGTGAGCCGGCAGCAATGCTGCAGTGCGTGGGGTGCACCAGCACCCGTTACACTGTTCACCTTCTGCAAAGCAGACAGTGAAAAGCGAGATGGGGCTGGCCATGGGGTCCTCTGCACTGCCCATCTCAAGTGCATGGGAAGTGCAGGGGCACCTCCGGGGCCCCCTGCACCCTGTCCCTGCCAGCCTTTACATGACGGTGCTACCGCCATGTATAAGCTGGAGGAAGGGGGGTCATAACCCCAGGTTGGTGCTGCTTCCAGCCCTGCCTTGGCGGATTAGGACTGCCAGCATCACCAGTCCCTTCTGTGGAGGAAAACTGGTGGTGCTGGAGGACTGACCGTGGTGAAACCGCCACAGACGTAATGTTGCAGTCAGACCAGCACCAAAGCGGTCAGACCACCCCTTTGGTTGTGGTCAGACTACCACCGCAACCCTGGCGGTCTGACCCCCAGAGTGAGTCTCTAACCACCGCAACCCTACGCCTCGAAGCACCACTGCAGTTGAGCCCCACAGCCTGAGTCCGAGGGAGGCAACAGTGCCAAACGAGTCCTGAGACCCTCAGAAGCTGATCCCACCCTTGGGTTGGGCCAGACTGGTCCCCCAGTCGCCACCTGCAGCATCCTTCTGCAGGTACCGGGAACCGTAAAGAGTCTTCGATGGCGCGACCTCATGCCTCATTCACCACATCACACAAGCCCCACAGCTCAAGATCGAGTGGACCGATGGTGTCCCTGTTTGCCCAAGACCCCCAAAACCTGAGCCCCCCTTTGGATTCACTTGAACTGGGCCCCCAGTCCCTGCTTGCAGCCTCTTTGTCTCAGGACCGTATCCCATGAAAGTGAAAGGGGCACCCGACTCCGAAACGCACCTCTGCACCAAGATGCCCCTGTGCCCCCGAGATGACATGTTGGTGCTGCTTTGGACCTTGACCCACACTCACCTTAAGTCCAGGAGAACAGTCCTGTAAGTCATTGCTAATTGACCCTATGTAGTATATGTTTATTCCCTTTCGATACCATTACCACTTGAAGCCACAGTATAAGTGTATTTTATTGTGACTTAAAAAATGCTAATTCACAAAGTACTTGTCTGATTATGATGATCTTGGTGTCTAAATTAATATAATCTGGATTATTTTTATCAATTGGTACCAGATTTCTTTATTGAGTGTGTGTCTCGCTTACTGGTTCTGTCTGTGCAATAAATGCTTAACACTATCCTCTGATAAGCCTAACTGCTCATCTACACTACCACAAAAAGAGAGCTTTGGGGGTTATTATTGTAAACCCCGCCAGTCAATAAGGGTCGCCACGGACCATCTGCATAGTTTCGCCTTACACTGGTACACTACATATATAGCCAGCTTCCCACAACTATTTTTTTACATTTTAAGTAAAGCACCAAACTTAGACTATTCTCTTGCAGCCACTGAAAAGGCTGCTGAAAAGGCTTTTTACAGACTCAATAGGCCCTTTATGTTTAAAGCCTTGAAAAGGCATGGTTTTATCCCAACTATTCTTTATTTAATCTCTACTCTTTATGATTCTCTAATGGCCTCGATTTTGGTTAATGGTCAATCTTCAAAATATTTTTCTCTTCAAAGGGGGGTGTGGCAAGGCTTCCCCTTATCCCCACTACTATTCATTCTTGCCCTAGAACCCTTTTCTACTAAAATTAAAGCAAAATACTTCAATCTCTGGTTTTCAATACGATGCACATTACTTAAAGGCTGTGGCTTATGCTGATGATATTCTACGTTTTATATCCAATCACACAACTACATTACCAGCCCTCTCTCAAGATATTATTACTTTCTCCCAGGTTTCAGATTGCAAAATTAATTTTTATAAGACTGAAATTGTTCCTTTAAATACATTTTGTACCGAACACTCATTCCCCTCTTCTGGTTTCACTTTGACTCCCACTAAAATTAAATATTTGAGAATCTGATCCTCTAATTCTATAACTGCCCATGTTTCCCTAAATATTAAGGACCTTCTTCTCATAATTAAAACTTTACTCACTTCTTGGTCACCTCTTTTTCTTTCTTGGTGGGGTTGATTATGTATTTATGGAGACTAAACACTAAGGGCCTCATTATGAGTCTGGCGGTCACTAGACTGCCAGACTGGTGGATGGCGGTCAAACTACCGCCAATGTGGTGGTCCGACAGCCACATTACAACCCTGGAGGTTGGGCTGCCAGGGAACCACCCACTCCACCAGGATACAAGCAGCGCTATCCTGGGGATTATGATCCCCTTCTCCGCCAGAGGTTTAATGGCGGTACCACTGCTGGGCCCCTGCACTGCCCATACACTTGGCATGGGCAGTGCAGGGCCCCCCCCTGGCCAGCACCATTGCAATGTTCACTCTCTGTATTTGCAGATGGTGAACACTGCAAGGGTTTTGGTGCACCCTGCGCTCTACAGCATTGCCGCCGGCTCAGTTATGAGCCAGAGACAATGTTGTAGGCTATTTCCCGCTAGGACAACAGGCGTAAACTCAGGTTTCTGCCTGCTGACCTAATGGGAAACTCTTACTGGGCAGGTGGGGAAGTAGCCTGTATGGTGGCAACCTCCTCACTGGAAGTTTGGCAGACGGTGTAAACTCTATAAACCATATCCATGATCCCTATTTGTGTACCCCATTCGATTTCCAGAAAATTAATTCTCTACTATTAAAATTTTTATGGAAGAAGAAGACATCCCACACATACTTATCCCATCTCAAAACCTTAAAAAATGAAGGGGGTGTTAGTTTTCCTAACTTTAAACAATATCTCAAGGCTTTTGGTCTACGACAGGCTGCCTTTTCGTTCTTAGGTTCTTTGGTCAACATTAAAAAAGTCTTTAATTTTTCTCCTTTCTCTTTTCAAGAATATCTCTCTCATTCTTCCACTCCTGCATATCTGCCCACTCCAGTTTTTAAACATGTTTCCCATGTGTTGCCTCCCCCTCTTTCTTCACCCATACTTACTCGTAATAGTTTTCTTCATATGTCCACTCGGTACAATAATCTTATCTAATTCTGACCTATCTTTCGAAGAGCATGGAGGATTAAAGGTATCAATTATTCATTTATATTTATCCAATCTCCTTTCCTCAATTTCAACAAAAATTTAATTATCCGTCCTCCTTCCATTTCAAATTCTCCAGGAGTGGCTCCTTTGCGGTAGCATAGGAGAGTCACCCCCCCCCTGACTAAGAGCCAGGGCTGAAAAATAAAACTATTGTTAGACCTGACATGCTTGGCGTGGTTTCCCCTGGCTTTCTGCCTCTGCTTCCTGTGTTTCAACTGTGTGCTGGACTGTGTTTTTGCTGGTTTTTGGTACTCTGGGCACTTTACCACTGTTGATCAGTGTTAAATTGCAAGTGCTCTCTGTGTAAACTGTATGTGTAATTAGCTTTTCCATGATTACCATATTTGATTTACTAGTAATTCCCTAGTAAAGTGCACTAGAGGTGCCCAGGTCCTATAAATCAAATGCTACTAGTGGGCCTGCAGCACTTATTGTGCCACCCACATGAGTAGCCCTGTAAACGTGGCTCAGACCTGCCACTGCAGTGTCTGTGTGTGCAGTTTTATACTACCAATTCGACCTGGCAAGTGTACCCACTTCTAGGTCAAAACCTTCCCTTTTTAGTTGTGTAAGGCACCCCTAAGGTAGGCCCTAGGTAGCCCCAGGGGCAGGGTGCAGTGTATGTTAAAGGTAGGATATATACTGATGTGTTTTACATGTCCTGACAGTGAAATACTGCCAAATTCGTTTTTCACTGTTGCAAGGCCTATCTCTCTCATAGGTTAACATGGGGAACGCCTTTAAATTTCTTTCTAAGTGCAGTTTCCCTTTAGGAGCAGATAGAGTTATGGAGTTTTGGGTCTCTGAACTCACACCTTGGAAATGCACCTTTTGATAAAGTTGTTTTTTAGATTGTCAGTTTGGAAATGCCACATTTAGAAACGTGGCATTCTCTTGCGTAATCATTCTGTGCTTCTGTCTGCCTGTGGAATCCATGTCTGGTCAGACTGACAGTTGGGCTGTTTGTGAATTCCCTCTAGGTAGTGACACAAAGGGAGCTGGGGTAAAGCCTGCATATCCTGAGGAGTCTCCTGGACTACAGTGGGGAGGGAGTAGCTGACAATTACAGCTGAAAGGGCTGTACCTGTCCTCACACCATGCAGTCACCAACCCCCTGTTGTGTGTCTGGGGCCAGGCCTGAGCAAAGTTGGCTCTTGTGAACAACAGAGACTTTACTTTGACGTTTGCCTACTCCAAAGGTAGAAAGGAGTATAAGTAGTGGACCCAAAACCCCAGACTTTTAGATTACTTCTGGATCAAGAGAAACCTCTGCCAAGGAGAAGAACGAAAGAGCTGGAGGAGGAGTACTGTCCCTTTGCCTGTGAGTGTGCTTTGGTGGGTTGGGCTGCAGTTGTTCCTTCTGCCTTTGAGAGGACAAAAACTGGAATTTGCTGTGTTTTCCTGCTTTTGAAGTGTCTCCATGGGCTTGGACTGAGCTTGCCCCCTATTCTGAAGTCTCAGGGCCATCAAAGACTTCCTCTGACAGCACCTGGACTCTCTTGATGAGACTCCTAATCTGCCAAATGGTGCCCATTCCAGTCCCTGGGCCCTTGAAAGGAAAAGCTGGTGGAACCTAGACTAAAATGCATGCACAAGAGCTGTGCGGGAGAAAAATCGACACAGCACCTGCTTTGCGGCTGGGAATCGATGCACAACCTGCATCGCGGCTAGGAAATCCACACAACTCCAGTGTGAGGCTGCGAAAATCAACATATCAGCCATACAGTGCAGCTATTCACCACTGCACGCCGGAATTTCGCACGCATTGTCAATAGGCATCAAAATCATCATGAACCTGCGCGGACCCTAGGTTGCCCTCCCAGAAATTGAAGCATCGCTCTTCTATGGGAGAGAAAAACGACGCATCGCCTACATGACCAAAGAAGAAATGACACACGACCTCACTTATGGGTAAGGAATCGACGCATGACTGACTTTTCCGATGCATGCTCACCCGTGCGGCTTTATTTTTGATGCAAACCAGGTACTTTGTGTAAAAACAACGCATCCATTGATTTTTATGGATTAAGACTCTTTTTTACTTTAAAAATTCATAACTATTTGTAGGTTGGATTTTTGTCGTTTTGGTCTTGTTTTATTTAGATAAATATTGGCTATTTGTCTAAACTGTTGCTGTGTAACTTTTGCAGTCTTTTCACTGTATTACTGTGTTTGTTGGTACAAATACTTTACACATTGCCTCTGAGATAAGCCTGACTGCTAGTGCCAAGCTGCCAAGGGGGTGAGCAGGGGTTATCTGAGCTGAGTATCTTCCTGTTCCTGACTAGAGGGAAAGTTCCTGCTTGGACAGAGTGCAAACTGACTGCCAACCAGAGACCCCATTTCTAACAACTATAATGTACTATTGATTTATGTTTCAGCTGCTGCTCAGCCAGCAGGTGCAGGGAGGGGTGGGGCTGGTCCATGGGCAGGGGGACAAGGAGGAGTGGAGTCAGTGCTCTAAGCGAGCATGTCAGTTTGGCTGGCCATCTCAGGCAGAACAAGCGACTCAGACCAAGTCTGGTGCTGCTGTCATGCTAGGCATAGCACGAGGGCAGCACCAGGATTGCATGGGGAGCCTGTGCTGGTGTCTCAGGGACTGCTGGATCACCAGGAGAGAAGAAGAGCAATGCGGCAGGCAGTATCGGAAAGGTACTTTAAGAAAATACATATGTATTTTTTTTATTTCCCCCGTTGCCCCCCCCCCCAAGGGCCCTCCCCTTGAGATTTGCGGCGGTTGCCACTGAAATTCTCCCTTCTTATCAACATTTTGTTAGATATTTTTATCACTTACCTGAAACAACGTCTGTTGTTTTCACAGATCCTCCATTACTTCAGCTTTCATCCACATTACCAAAATCAACGCTTACTTATAAAACCCTAATGCTGCACCTCTTTCTCAACCTAAATCCTATGTAGAACTTTTATGGGAAGCTGAATTAGGATGCACATGGTCTGCCTTACTTTGGAACAAATTCAGGCTTAAACTTCACAAAACATCTAGAATTACTAATCTTACTCAAACACTATATTTCATTTATAGTAGAATCTACTTTACCCCACGTGAACTTTTGCTCGCTATGGCATACCAACAAATTACTGCCAACTGGAAAAATGCAATCAAAATGTAATCTAAAGCATGGTGGTATGCTGTTTGCTATCATCATCGTCTAGATAGAGCATATACAATTTACACCCTTACAATTCACAATAGAAATCTTATTTAGCAATCTTTCACTACATATTTAAATACAGCTAGTTCTTTATCTGCTATTGATCCTACTTCTGGTCCTGCTAATTTTAGACCTCCTTACATTTTTTAATCTCCCTTTGCTAATATCCATCAAAACATTGTTTTCCTTTCCTTAAGGTAATTCAATTTTATTTTTTGCACTCTTTTTAATGGTCTTTAAACTGTAATTTTGACTGATCAATTATATAATGATTTATATCACTCATTCATAATTATTACATCAACCCCCCCTAAAAAAGAGAACATTTTCAAAATGAGCTTATTTTTAGTTTAGACTTCAGATTGTTTGCTTTTGTTTCTTATGAATGCATTTATCAACAACTTGGTATGTACAATTGTATTGCTCATTCTTATTTCTACATTTGTTCTTGGTTCTAATTGCTTACTTAATTTACTGTCTTATATGCATTATATTCTCAATAAAGTTTTTAAAACTCAAAAAGAATTTAGTAGTTGTCATCTAAAATCAATTGATATATATTTACAGAGAATAAACACTCAGGCCCTCATTACGGGTCTGGCAGTCCTAGGACCACCATCCTCACGGTGGAGGTCGGAACGCTGCCAATGCGGAGGTCTGACAGCCAAATTATGATTGTGGTAAAAGTGCCATGGGCAGCCACATTGCGCTCTTCACTGCCTCAATTACAGGCAGTGAAAAGTGCAATGGGTGCTGTTGCACCCGATGCACCGCAAATTGCCGCTGCCTCGATTGCGAGCCGGCGTTAGTGTTGTGGGTAGTTTTCCATTGGGCCAGCAGGCTGAAACTAATAATAGGGCCAGCAGGCGGGGGACCGAACTGGCTGTCTTCCAACCTAACGAGTTTGGCAGGCGGCCTCTACTGCCCGCCAAACTCATAATGAGGCCCTCAATGTCATTCTCTCAAATGCTCTTGAATGCTCCAAAACCTATACTAGATTGTTGCCTGACTAAGAAAGATGGCTAAACCAGAAGCTCCTGGCTTGCTATTCAAAAACTGCAATTATCACTTAACACACTCACCCCCATTAATGCGGGGTACATGGCTGGCCCTCCTGAACATAAGGACAAGGCCTAAGCTGGATTTCATGGAAGGGGACCTGGCAGTTCAACAAGTCAAATGAGAAGACAGGAGGACCCAAGAAGGCGTCCCTCACTGTTCTGGCACTGCCCTGAATGTCGAGTGGAAGCCGACAAATTTGTAGGAGATCATGACATTGTTTCCTCTCGTTGAGGCTTGAGGAAGTTGACCAAAGAGTCTGAGGCCAGGATTGTGACACAGCCACATAAGTTAGCAAGAAGTGAGGCCTACATCCCAGTTGCAAAAGAGCATGTCGTCCATAAAGTGCATTATGACTTCAAGGGCACTGTCAGACAGCCCCCTCCTCACCCCACATTTGTGACAGGCTATGACTTTCGTATTGTAACCTTCCCATTTCAGTTTGCCTGGTTATGCTGTAGGACAGTTCTATGGTGTCTGTGATGTGGTAGGATGCAAAATGTCAGCGAGTGGTTAAAAAATTTGAACTTTCATCATTAGTGATGGTACAAAGGAGTGATATCATATTTGAAGGAAAGAGTGCCTCTTCACATTTAAATAGGTCAGTTTTATGCAAACAATTCACAATATAGATACGAGTGCATGCTTACTATGAAAGATTACTGCAGTGTATAAGCAGCATAGTTGAAGAAAGGATGCAGCTCAGTATTGTTGTCTGCTTTCATGATGTGTCTGCTCCCGATATTAGAGCTCAGGTGCAAAAGTTTTTGTGCTGGAAAGCTCATAAAATAGAGGAAATGCTGGCATGTGCACAGCATTGCAGTGAATATATTGATTGGAAAGGAAAGAAGGATAAGGATATGTTGATGATGGTTTAAACAGAGTTTTTCCAGCAGATGCCTTTTGCGCCGCAGGCAATGGGGGTGCATGTCCAAACAAACCACCTCAGGGGGGTTCGAGGAAGAGGCTGTGGTGGCTGAGGAAATTGAAAGGGAGCCAGACACGAGGATGGCAAAGTCAAAATAACTTATGTTTCTGGTCCAAGAAATCATAATGTCCCAGGGGTTTTATCGCATATCCAAACCAACCCATCAGCTATGCCAACTGCCACAGCCCCACTAGCCACTCCTCTTTCCCCCAATGAAGAACCTTCTCAAGTTTCCCTGAGAGCTCCTTTTCCATCTCCATCTGTCATGTTAACTGCAATTCAACTAATGTCTATGCTAAATGATACTTTTCTCCATTTTGCTGCTATCTTAGTGTTCCTAACAGGCTGTTGCTATGTCCCCGAGGGCTGCATGAGAAGGGGTGACTACCTGCAGGTTTCTATTCTCTCTGTTTATCAAAAAGCCCCTTATGTGAAAGAAAAAGTGAAAGGGCAGCTTGTGGATTTCTTGGTTGATACTGGGGCTGCATGTTGTTGTATAAGATATACATAAGCCCTCCAAATGACATAATATCAGAGCTGTTAGAAAGGGGGTCTCTAGTTTGCAGAGGTATACACCCTTGTCCAAGTAGGGGGAACCACAATCCTAGTCAGGGTAAGTTACACACAATTCAAATTATCCTGTGCCCACCCTCTGGAAGCTTGGCTCTGAGCAGTGAGGCCTAACTTAGAAGGCAATGTGTAAAGTATTTGTGTAATAAATCATGGAATAACACAGGGAAAACACCACAAAAATACACCACACATGTTTAGGAAAATCTAAGATATTTATCTGAGTGAATTAATGTCAAAACAATCAAGATTTGAAGTATAAGTTGAAATATCACTTTTGTAATGATAAGAAGAGTCTTAAGTCTTTAAAAAGCAACAAGTGTCTCTTGCAAGAACAAAGTACCTGGTATGAGTCAAAATTACAAGCACGGAGACCGCAGAGCAGGGTATGCATGGAAAAAAGAGTGTGCATCAGATTTCCGACGATGTGTCGATTATTTCCACGCAGCAAGGACTTTGCGTCGAATTGCGGTGTGCAGGCTTGGATCCTCTTTGCGATGAGGGGGTCTTTTGACGCCCAGGGACATTGAGTGTAAATCTTGGGTGTGCAGGATGAAGTCATAGGTGCTTCATCAATTCTTCCCGCAGTAAGTCAGACTGCGTCATTCCTGCACGGCGATGTGTCGATCCAGTGGGCTGTGCATCCAAGTTCCGGTTGCAACGCTGGTGCTGCGTTGATCTCCATTCTGGGGGCCGGGCTGCGTCATTCTGGTTCGGCGATGCAGTGATTCTTTCACCGCTAAGCAGGCTGTGCATCGATTCTGGCAGGCTGTGCGTCGATTTTCGCCGCACAAGGTGTTCCTTTGCAGAGATGAGGTCTTTTTGGCCCTGAAACATCAGGAAACAGGAGGCAAGCTCAATCCGAGCCCTTGGAGAGAATTTCTCAGCAGGGCCAGAGGCCATCAAGGCAAGAGGGCAAGAGCAAGGCAGCAGTCCTTCACAGCAAAGCAGTCCAGGTGAGTCATTTGGGCAGCCAGGCAGCTCCTCTTGGCAGGTTGTAGGGTATGGTTGAGAGTATCTGGCCCAGGAAGTGTCTGAGTTGGTAGGGCCAGAGACCCTGTTTATATACCCAAAAGTGTCTCTGGAGTGGGGAAGACTTCATAGAATGGTTTTGAAGTGCAAAAGGTCCCCTTTCAGTACAACCCTCTATGCCAGGAGCCCAGTAAGGGGTTTGGCAGTCCATTGAGTGAGGGCAGGCCACTGTCCTTTAAAGTGTAAGTGTCCTCCACCCTTCGAGCCCAGGATGACCCATTCAGCATGTAGATGTGCGCAGGTGTGACTGAGCATCCTGTGTTTGTAGTTGTCTGGATGAAATGAACAAGAGAGCTGTCAAGCAGCCCAGCCCAGAGGTGGATTGGAGACAGGTTGTAAGGCACAGAAGGATTTTAAGTGCAGAGAAATGCTCACTTTCTAAAAGTGGCATTTCTAAAATAGTAATATAAACTCCAACCTCACCAGTCAGCAGGATTTTGTATTACCATTCTGGCCTTACTAAATATGACCTGTCTACTTATTTCTGATCAGAATCTACCACTCAAACAGCATATGAGGGTAGCCCTAATGTTAGCCTATGAAAGGAGCAGGACTCATAGCATTGGAAAACAAATTTAAGAGTTTTCCACTACCAGGACATATAAAACACACAGGTATATGTCCTGTCTTTTGCCTACACATCACCCTGCCCTATGGGTTACGTAGGGCCTACCTTAGGGGTGACTTATGTGTAGAAAAAGGGGAGTTTAAGGCTTGGCAAGTACTTTTAAAAGCCAAGTCGAAGTGGCAGTGAATCTCCACAAACAGGCCTTGCAATGGCAGGCCTGAGACATGGTTAAGGGGCTACTATTGGGGTTGGCACCATCAGTGCTGCAGGCCCACTAGTAGCATTTAATGTACAGGCCCTGAGCACATGTAGTGCATTTTACTAGGGACTTACAAGTAAATGAAATATACCAATTGGGTATGAGCCAATGTTACCATGTTTTAAGGGAGAGAGCATATGCACTTTAGCATTGGTTAGCAGTGGTAAAGAGTGCAGAGTCCTAAAAATAGCAGAAACATTGTCAAAAAGTGGGGGAGGCAGGTAAAAGGTTGGGGGTGACCACCCTAAGGCTGTCATGTCTAACAGGATCCAATAATATTGCGTAGAAAAATGCTTTCCCTATCATTATACTTGTAAGCACAGCAATATAAAAAATATATATATTAGTTTCACACTAATATCATTAACAAAAAAAAAAATGTCCTTCAAAATATATAAACAAGTACTAAATCTTAAATATTTTAGTATATACCATTAATGCCATTCATGTAATGTTAACTAATATTTAATACTACATATAAATATATACTGAAAGAAACACACATTCATATCTATATATGTGTGAATGTTTATATATGTACACACATCTATATATAACACAATTATTAGAAATATATATTTTACATTATATTATTTTTTTAATTACTTAAATGTGGTACCATAAAAATCACATTATATATATAAAAATATATATAGTTGTATATGTAAATATTTTTTATATGAAATATTATATAAGTTACCAAACAAATACAATTTTAATAAATAAAACTAAAAAAGGCATTTACAAAAATTCTAAAAATCTAGAAACAAATAAAAATAGAAATTAATACCATAAGATTAAAATTATTAACAAATATTAATAATAAATATATTTAAACAATACTAGGAAATGTATTTGATTCTGGGAACGCCACTTTATTTCCACTTCAGTGTATTCCCAGTCCAGTTTATGCAACAGTAGAGAAAGTGTAGAACTTCAGAGGGGTATATATATTATTCCCACTGTTACAACAGTAGGGATAGTGTTGGGCTTTAGAGAGGATACATTTACTATTTACTATTCCAACTCAATTCTCTGAAACAGTAGGGAAAGCTTCAGAGTGGTTTAATTTACTATTCTCAATCCAGTCTATGCAACAGTAGGCAAAGCATTGGACTTTGGAGGGGTAAAATGTACTATTCCCAGTCCAGTTTGTGCAACAGTAGGGAAAGCATTGGACTTCAGAGGGGTTAAAGTTACTATTCCCACTCCAGTCTCAGCAACAGTAGGTAAACCGTTGGACTGCGGAGGGGGTAAGATTTACTATCCCCATACTGGGCGGGCATTGCAAATGGTTGTTGCTGGAGCTTCGCATTGGGAAGCACCACAGGGTGTTTCTGCAGTAGCGTAAAGTGTAGATCTCATGTTGCTGATTGTTGCTGGCGGTTGTTGTAGCGCAAAGAGTCGGGGTGACTGGAGCCTGGCCTATCCTGCCAACATGTAGACTCCCTTTGTCTCACTGTCTGGGAGGAATACACAAAGCCCAACTGCCAACTACCCCACACCATGTGAACCAGGATACAGGCTGCAGGCACCAAATGGTTACCACAAGAAAATGGCAACTTTCTTAAAGTATCTTTTTTTATATTTTGACCTAAAATCTGACTTTAGTATTAAAGATGATTTTAGATTACAATTCTTTAGAGATCAAACATGACTTTCTAACTCTTCCCAAATAATGCGGCCCAAGCGATTGCCAGTGACGAGATTAATTCAAGCATCCCATCTATTACCTTGGTCTATTTGCTTTTGCAGGCCCACTAAGTAGCATTTAATTTGCAGGCCCTGGATACATGTAACTATGTCACTTTATTAGGGACTTGTAAGTATTGTATGTGATGCCCTAAGTGCACAGGGTATGCCCTGACTATGCCTGGTTGAAGAGCCCTTAATAGGGCGAAACTGGCCCTAGGATGCTTGTGTTCGGGTTTAGGGAGGACCCGGCCTGGCAGTTCGGGCTGCGCTGTTCCTATAAGGAGCAGGGTCAACACTGATTTACGTATAGCCGGGTCCCAACTGAGGTGGCATGGTGGGTGAAAAACAATGGATTGGGACTCAGCTCCAAATGATTGCTAGCGGTGGAGGTCAATTCAAGCGTTCTATCCGTTACCATGTTGTTTTGTCATTTGCCGGCCCACTAGTAGCACTTAATCTGGAGGCCCTGGGTATGTATGTAATACTACTTTACTAGAGACCTGTAAGTAAATTAAGGGGCATACGTATGAGCCCCTAGCACCACCTTGTGCCACATTTGCACCATTTATTTAGACACAAATATGGCATTAAGGTGGCATTTCCCACGAGCTATATTTACAAAGTGGTGCAATGCTTGCATTGTGCCACTTTGTAAACCCTAGCTCCACATTATGCAAGGGGGGCATTCCCCCGTTAGGGGGGATGAAAAAATGTTGCAAGGAAATCTATGAGATTTCCTTGTGACATTTTTTTTGCCACTTCTAATGCCTGCTCAGAGCAGGCATTAAAAGAGCGCTTCCATTATTTAAAATTGGCCCTATGTGCTCTGCAGGAGTAGCGGCAACATTTTGGCGCTACTCCTGCAGAGTACATTTATAGCCTCACACGCTATTGCCCCCTACCCAGCGCCATGGTGCACCATATTTGAAATACGGCCCACACATGGTGGAGCTAGGGGGCGCTAAGAGGTGCAGGGATAGTTTTGCTGCACTCTGTGCAGCGCCACTTTCCATAAATCTGCCCCAAAATGTGGCAATTTAGTGCAAGACAGTGTTACCATGTTTTAAAGAGTGAGCTTAAAAACCTTAGCACTGGTTAGCAGTTGTAAAGTACAGAAAGTCCTAAAGCCAAAAGGAACAACCTTCAGAAAACAGGAGGGAAAATGTAAAACATTAAGAGGAAGACAGGTCTAACAG
Source organism: Pleurodeles waltl (assembly GCF_031143425.1). Classification (NCBI taxonomy): domain Eukaryota; kingdom Metazoa; phylum Chordata; class Amphibia; order Caudata; family Salamandridae; genus Pleurodeles; species Pleurodeles waltl. The sequence continues at coordinate 148,143,907 of NC_090441.1, read as the reverse complement.
CCACTACTCCTTTGATTAATCATTTGGCTCATGGGGCATAACGTCACACTCTCAAAATTCCAGTGTTGTCAGTCTCTATTTAGAGAAATGCATTAAATTATAAGAAACAGAGTTGGTAAGTGAAAATTAAATGCAAACGGTTGGGTGATGTGTGTGTTGGATGAGGACTGTAGTGTCCTGCTGGACACGTTCTAGTGTTTGGCCAGCCTCTCTGCTGAGGGCTGGCCTCCCACATACACCCCACACCCACCCAACACAGGCGTCACCGGTCAGGTGACCCTGGCAATAAAAAGGGCCGGGCGCACGTGCCCAGGGCCAGTTATACCCACTAAGCAACCGTGTCCGTGTCGTCCATTATAGTAGCATGGGGGCCTAGGGCCCCAACACCACATTGGCGACGAGGCGGGTCTGACCCACCCTAGCGGTAATTGAGCCTGAGTGACGAGGACAGCACTAACGAAGCGCCTGCTAACCCCACCGGGCATGAGGTGAGCCGGGGGTACAAGGAAAGAACCATCCCATCAGTGCGTGCTTTCCCCTCGACAGACTGCCGCTGCTGAAAAGGAGGAAAGCGCAATGCAGCCCCAGCCCGAATAGCACTTCGGAGGAAGGTAAAGGCTGTCCTGCTGCCCCTCCCCGCATTTGCCCAAGGCCGCCCCCGTGTCGAGTGAAGCGCGGCCGCAGCATGTGGGAAGGCTGCCGGGCCCGCGCAATGTGCACATACGGTGCTGTCGTGCATTTTCAAATATAGAAAAGGACACCAAGCAATGGCCGGGGCCGGCCGCCCCTGCCCCCAAGAAAGTAATGCGGCCGCCGCGTGTGCCACACTGCTGCAGCCGGGAGTGAAGGACATGGTGCGATCGTGCACCAAGAACAAATGAAAAGGCACTGGGGCCGTTTCCCCCCTCTGTTTTCAAGTAATGGTGCTGTTGCACACCGAGAAAGTAAAAGGTGGAGAAAAGGAAAAGTGGCCGGGCCGAACGTGTCCAGCAGGACACTACAAGGACCAAAGATATTTTTCTGACTGGTACATTATGCTTGAGATGGCAATGAGAAGTCTTGAAGTGATAGAAATGCAGAAGCAGATCAGGAAAGTTCATCTTGGAATTCAAGTGCAGATGAGTACAAGAAAGAGAACGTGGGCAGTAGGTGTAAGTGCTGAGTCTGTGGGAGTTCTAGGCTGTGCCTGTTCTGATGAACTACTGCGACCAGGGCTGTCTTGGCCGCTGGTAACCTGTTCAGGTTACATTAGGGAGCAATGAAAGGGAATCCATCTTTTTGCTGTAGCCCCTATTGTTTCTCTCTGGAGTGCGACAGTCGAAATGTGGAAGTCTAGACGGCATGCATGAGAGCCAGAACTGTGCCTGTTACATAAGCCACATCATAGTTTCATAAAGCCACGCCAACATATGACTGAAATGTAACTTTATTGTTTTTGTTTAAACTACAGACTGGCTTAATTAAAGAAAATTGCACAGATTGTTCTGCCAAGCAATAAAATAGGTAAAGCCTGGCAGAGTAAAAGAGGAATATGTTTTTTGCCAAATAGGATTTTTAATTATAATTTTCATGTAGCAGCAATGAATGCTCAGATAAAATAGCATTGCTGCAGTGACTGTGCAAATTAGGGCCTGATGTGCTAAAATGCTGCGGAAATAGAAATCAGAGATTAAGGGGGTCATTCTGACCCCGGCGGTCATGGACCGCCGGGGCCAGGGTTGGCGGGAGCACCGCAGGGCATTCTGACCGCGGCGGTTTGGCCGCGGTCAGAAGTGGAAAACCGGCGGTCTCCCGCCGGTTTTCCGCTGCCCAAAAGAATCCTCCATGGCGGCGCAACTCGCTGCGCCGCCATGGGGATTCTGACACCCCATACCGCCATCCTGTTCCTGGCGGCAGAGATGGCGGTATGGGGTGCCGTGGGGCCCCTGGGGGCCCCTGCAGTGCCCATGCCAATGGCATGGGCACTGCAGGGGCCCCCGTAAGAGGGCCCCACTATGAATTTCACTGTCTGCATTGCAGACAGTGAAATTCGCGACGGGTGCAACTGCACCCGTCGCACCTTCCCACTCCGCCGGCTCCATTCAGAGCCGGCATCCTCGTGGGAAGGTTGTTTTCCACTGGGCTGGCAGGCGGCCTTTTGGCGGTCGCCCGCCAGTCCAGTGGAAAACCCAGAATCACCGCAGCGGTCTGACAACCGCAGTGCGGTGTTCTGGCGGGGGTACTTTGGCGGGCGGCCTCCGCCGCCCGCCAAGGTAAGAATCACCCCCTATATTTTTCAGTATTCAAGACAAACCAAATCAATGTCTCTTGAACGAATTTTGTCCTGATTTACACTTTGGTGGATGGTTATCCAGTCACAAATGCAATGGAGAGCCCATCTGCCATAATAAAATTGCCATAGTGTATAAGGCACGTCTGAATGAGGTGACCAGGATATCTGTCACCTTTGTAACCAGTCCACCTATGTTGGTTGCTTGTCTGCTGCTTACCAAAAAATAGCAAATATTCCCTTTAATTTTACTCCATTGTCAATGGCATAAAAAACCACCCTGAAATATATAATGAAGCTGATAACGCTCTTGCTGTGCCACTTGAAATGTTCCAGACACTCACCAATTCAATCAGTGAAGGTGACAGCAGGTCGTATCTAAAATGGCTTTTGGTGTTATTCAGCTACAAATGTCTGTAACCATGGCTTCGCAGATGATCAAAAGATGTACCTGTTAGGAAAAGGATCTGTAGCAAAGTACTTTGTAAAGGATGTGTAAATGCAAATGAAGCCAACTTAACAAAGAGTGAACTGGTCATGGAGAAAATGCTCACATTTGTGCTTTTCTTAATTTCTCTGATGCTTGGAGGATGTATAGTAGCGAAATCGGAGAATTTATAGTTGTTTCCCAATCAGAGCTCCTCTGAGAATACTTACCTATTATTTTTCTCCCATGTCACAGAAATGAAAATTAAAGACAATGCTCATCTCAGTTCACAACTGCATATCAATGCACTTCATACATGGTGAGTTGCGTACCAGACAAAAAGTAATGGTGGAAACCTATTAAAAAAATCTGAAGTTATTAGTTGTTGGGGGCGTGGCTCGCACGCCAAGGGAAATGGCAACTGGCTAGCGGAGGTCTGTATGGCAGCAGAGGCCTTTCCAATGGGTGCTTCCTTCTTCAATGTTTCCCTCCAATCAGAAACAAGAGAAATGTGTCAGAGATCAGCACAGTTACAAAAGGCCCATTGTTGTCCCTCAAAAGACTTTTCTCTGGTTGTGTCACACATTTGTTCTTTACCACTACATCTTTTCCTCCCAGATGCTGTGGGCATTTTCATGTCAGAAATCTCCCTACATTTCGCCCCAGCTATTCAGGTGTCAAACATGAGTACTTGCTCATAAATGGCCTTTGAGTGACTTTCTATTCTGCTGTGGGGTTGTGAAAGCTAATACCTCTACTTCTACATTTCTTCTGGATATCCTGCTTTTTGCCTACTATTAACTGTATGCTCTTGTGACTCTAACTTAGAGGCATGGACTATTAAGTATAAGTTGCCCCTCCATACCTGGATATTTTCTATGGGAAGAATATGTAAGATTTAATTAAATTATACATTTTCTTCTGCTCCCATGGCTGCCAACTCCTCCCCTGATGTATGCCTTTGGCTATTCCCAAACTAAATTCTATATCAAAACTAGTTTGCACATAAAACCAGGTTAAGCAAAATCCACCATCACCAGATAAAAGCTCTTTGCCTATCTCTATGGCGATTTCCCTAGAAGAAATTCATAATTTTCGCTGCACAAGGTGTTTCTTTGCAGAGATGAAGTCTTTTTGGCCCTGAACCATCAGGAAACAGGAGACAAGCTCAATCCAAGCCCTTGGAGAGCACTTCTCAGCAGGGCCAGAGGCCAGCAAGGCAAGAGGGCAACAGCAAGGCAGCAGTCCTTCGCAGCAAAGCAGTCCAGGTGAGTTCTTTGGGCAGCCAGGCAGCTCCTCTTGGTAGGTTGTAGGGTATTATTCAGTGTATCTGTCCCAGGGTCAGGGACCCAGTTTATATACCCAAAAGTAGTGCTTTTGGAGTGGGGAAGACTTCAAAGAATGGTTTTGAAGTGCACAATGTCCCCTTTCAGTACAACCCTGTATGCCAGGAACCCAGTAGGGGGTTTGGCAGTCCATTGACTGAGGGCAGGCCACTGTCCTTTAAAATGTAAGTGTCAGGCCCTCCACGCTTCCAGCCCAGGAAGACCTATTCAGTATGCAGATGTGCGCAAGTGTGACTGAGCATATTGTGTTTGTAGCTGTCTGGGTGAAATGCACAAGGGAGCTATCAACCAGCCCAGCCCAGACGTGGATTGGAGACAGGCTGTAAGGCACAGAAGGATTTTAAGTGCAGAGAAATGCTCACTTTCTAAAAGTTGCATTTCTAAAATAGTAGTATGAACTCCAACCTCACCAGTCAGCAGGATTTTGTATTACCATTCTGGCCATACTAAATATGACCTGTCTACTCCTTTCTGATCAGAATGTACCATTCAAACAGTATTTGAGGGTAGCCCTAATGCTAGCCTATGAAAGGAGCAGGACTGACAGTATTGGAAAACAAAGTTAAGAGTTTTCCACTACCAGGACATATACAGTCATGGGGCATAATGCCACACTCTCAAAATTCCAGTGTTGTCAGTCTCTATTTAGAGAAATGTATTAAATTATAAGAAACAGAGTTGGTTAGTGAAAATTAAATACAAACTGTTGGGTGATGTGTGTGTTGGATGAGGACCAAATATATTTTTCTGACTGGTACATTATGCTTGAAATGGCAATGAGAAGTCTTGAAGTGATAGAAATGCAGAAGCAGATCAGGAAAGTTCATCTTGGAATTCAAGCGAAGATGAGTACAAGAAAGAGAACGCGGGCACTAGGTGTAAGTGCTGAGTCTGTGGGAGTTCTAGGGTGTGCCTGTTATGATGAACTACTGCGACCAGGGCTGTCTTGGCCACTGGTAACCTGGTCAGTGATAAACTGGCAATAACAAAACCGACACCGTCACGCCAACAGGAATACGCCCACACTATCACGACCCATAAATCCACACGACGGTCTTTCAACTGCGGTAAACCATTGGCGGCACACACCGCTGTGCTCAAAATACACACACTCTTACAAAACACTACCACATTGGACAAATCGAAATACACACACCTGATACACATACACACACCGCTCCCACACACCCAATACAATATAAAACACACACCCACATCACCCACAAACCCTTTCGACCAGAAATTTAGACGAAGGCCAGAGAGACAGCACAGCAAAGACAACACCAGCATACAGAGGCACACAACACCATCACACATACACATCCACTCACAAAACACACACCCCTAAACATCACCCCACACATCACAACACACACCACCTCACACATCACCAACACCACCCCATGGCACCGCAAAGACACCCCAGGTTTTCTGAGGAGGAACTCAGGGTCATGGTGGAGAAAATCATTCGGGTAGAGCCACAGCTATTCGGATCACAGGTGCAGCACACCACCATAGCTAGGAAGATGGAGCTATGGCACAGAATCGTGGACAGGGTTAACTCATTGGGACAACACCCAAGAATACAGGATGACATCAGGAAGAGGTGGAACGACCTACGGGGGAAGGTGCGTTCCGTGGTCTCAAGACACCACATCGCGGTTCAGAGGACTGGCGGCGGACCCCCACCTCCTCCCCCCGAACTGGGGAGGAGCAGGTCTTGGCTATACTGCATCCTGAGGGCCTCGCAGGAGTAGCTGGAGGAATGGACTCTGGTAAGTCAAAGCTTTCACTACTTCATCCCCCACCCTATCTGCATGCTATCACATACCCCCACCCTCGCCCTCACCCCCGTCACTCCAACTCCTCACATATGTCCCACTATCACAAACCACACATCCCAACACCAAGCCCTGCATGCAACAACAAAGCATGGACACCCATCACCAATGCATGCCCACTGCACATACCCACACACACCCCTGAACAATTAGCACACAAGGTCCTACACAAGAATGCAAGCACTGGGGTACAGGCTCACCCACCCATTGAACACCATGGCACACACAGCTGCAATAATCATGCATTTACACCCCTGCAGGACCCCTACCCAACATCACCGGACAGGAGGTTCCAGACATGTCCACTCCACCCACAGAAGAGGCCCACAGTGATGACAGCAGCTCTGTCCAACTGGATCTAGATGACCAGCCCGGCCCATCTGGGACCTCGGGACAGTCGGTTCCCCTCACACTGGCACAAGCCACAACAGAGCCTCCTCCCTCCGGAAACATCAGCACAGCACCCACCCAGCGGGCCCATATCTCTGTTCCCCAGGACACGTCAAGCAGCAGTGTGTCCACCATTATAGGGAACCCAGGCTGACCCACCACCCCAACAACACCCAGGACCTGGGGGCAGTGGCAGTGGGCACACGGTTCAGGGGACAGAGGCCCAGGAACACAGGGGAACTGGGAGGGCTGCTGTGCGACAGGGGGAGGACAGGCCCAGGGAACCCACTCTCCACGAGGCCCTCTCCAACATCATGGGAGCCTACCACCATTCCCAGGAGACGATGACAACAGTACTGGCCAAGTTTCAGGAGACTCAGCGGCTGCAGGAGGAACAGTATTTGGGGTTCAGAGAGGAACTCAAATCCATCAATTCCACCCTAGGCAGCATTGTAGGGGTGCTGAAGGAACTTATGAACACCAGGAGGGACACTGTGGCACAACAAGGGGCCCCTGACACTAGCCTGGACGATGAACTGCCCACCACCTCCGCCGGCGCTAGTGGACAGGAGGCACCGCCACAGGACCACGACACCAGCACCCCACCCCCTGCACATGGAGAACCACCCGCAAGCGGTCCCTGAGATCCAGGACAAAGATAGAGAACAATGCCAAGACCCCCGCCAAAAAATGAGACCACACTGATTGTCATCCTTATGTCCCACTTTGTCACCCTGTCCATCCATCAACTGCCCCAACTCCACTTCCTATGCCCCTTTGGACAATGCACCTGTGAGACTTCTAGACTGGACTCTTCCATGGACATTCCTCCACCATCACCCCTCACCATTTTACAACCCCTCCAATATTTAGCACTTAAATAAACACCCTTAAATCACAAAACTATCTGGAGTCAGTCAGTGCTTTCGAAAATGTGTATTTGCTATAACTGAGAAACAATGCAATATCCATTGTATTGTCAACATACTTATGTCACACAGCTCTAGTCCATGAGGAAACAAAGCAGATGCCACACAGTGGGACCCACATCTGTGAAATTGAAAGGGAAAGTGACAACTCAGGGTCCATACACTGGGTGAAAGGGCCAGACAGATATGAGGTAGAACAAGTGTATCAGATGTAGCAGGCAGTGATGTCTTCTTACCTGTGTCTCACTGGAAGTATTGATGAATCACTGTGTTTCTGTTGTCGATATCCTCTTCTTCTGCTTCCTCGTCTTCACTGTCCACAGGCTCCACAGCTGCCACAAGACCTCCATCTGGGCCATCCTCCTGCAGAAAAGGCACCTGTCGTCGCAAAGCCAAGTTGTGAAGCATACAGCAGGCCATGATGATCTGGCACACCTTCTTTGGTGAGTAGAATAGGGACCCACCTGTCATATGGAGGCACACGAACCTGGCCTTCAGGAGGCCGAAGGTCTTCTCTATAACCCTCCTAGTTCACCCATGGGCCTCATTGTAGCGTTCCTCTGCCCTTGTCCTGGGATTACTCACTGGGGTTAGTAGCCATGATGGGTTGGGGTAGCCAGAGTCACCTACAGATGTCGAGGGACACACTAACCAGTAGGGACAACCCCAGACCTAGACACCTAGTCACACTGTATAGGGTCCATGTTCTCACCTAATAGCCACACACGGTGCCTCTGGAGTTGCCCCATCACATAAGGGATGCTACTATTCCTCAGAATGTAACCGTCCTGCACTGAGCCAGGAAACTTGGCATTCACATGGGAGATGTACTGGTCGGCCAAACACACCATCTGCACATTCATTGACTGGTAACTCTTCCTGTTTCTGTACACCTGTTCACTCCTGTGGAGGGGTACCAAGGCCACGTGTGTCCCATCAATGGCACCAATAATGTTGGGGATATGTCCCAGGGCATAGAAGTCACCTTTCACTGTAGGCAAATCCTCCACCTGTAGGAAAACTAGGTAGCTGCACATGTGTTTCAGCAGGGCAGACAACACTCTGCACAACACGTTGGAGAACATAGGCTGGGACGTCCCTGATGCTATGGCCACTGTCGTCTCAAAAGACCCACTTGCCAGGAAATGGAGTACTGACAGCAGCTGCACTAGAGGGGGTATACCTGTGGGATGGCGGATAGCTGACATCAGGTCCGGCTCTAACTGGGCACACAGTTCCTGGATTGTGGCACGGTCCAGTCTGTAGGTGACAATTAGATGTCGCTCTTCCATTGTTGACAGGTCCACCAGCGGTCTGTACACCGGAGGATGCCACCATCTCCTCACCTGCCCCAGCGGACGTGCTCTATGGAGGGGAACAGTGAGCAGAGGGTCAGCCAACACTGAGGTACGAAAACACAACTTTATTTCACACATTTTTCAGTCCGCTATGTCCCTGTCTTCATGTGTATGAAAGGCCTAGATAGGTGTGACACATTTAAAATTAATGCCATGTGGCCCCCTGAAATGGCGGCTGCCTGAGCTGTAAGGTGGGACAAGGGGATATGAGGTAACTGCGCTGGCGTTCTAAACCGTGGCGGTAGGCAGTTGAAGACCGCGGCTCAATCCTGCATTGGTTAACATTGGACCCTATGGGTCCCAGGAGCCAATGATGATGTACGCCTGCGGTGACGGTACACACCGCCGCGGACGTCACCGCCATTTTCTCTCTGTTCACTCACTTGATACCTGATCTTCGACAGGAGAGGACCTACACTGCAAGTGCTGCTGTGACCTCAGTCTGGAAGAGACAATGGCTCATGTGTCTGGGGAAAAGGACCCTGCCTTCACCACAGAGGATTTGGAGAAACTAGTGGATGGTGTCCTCCCCCAGTACACGCTACTCCACGGTCCTCCAGACAAACAGGTAAATACACTGTGAGCATGATGGATGGGCAATGATTGTGTGGAGTGGTGTGGATGGAAGATAGGGGGGGGGGGGAATAAGGCGTGCATGAAACAATGGTGAGTGGATGTGCGTCAGGGCAAGGGTGGGAACGTGGGCCAATGGCTGTTACGGTCCGGATGGTTAATGTTGTACCTTTTCCCCATAACTATTCCTGTAGGTCAGCGACCACCAGAAGAAGGATATTTGGAATGCCATTGCCAAGGATGTCCGGACCCTGGGGGTCCACTACAGACGGAACACCCACTGCCGGAAAAGATGGGAGGACATTCGCCGCTGGAGCAAGAAGACGGCGGAGGCCCAGCTTGGGATGGCCTCCCAACATGGGAGGGGTGCCCGTCGCACCATGAACCCCCTGATGTTCCGGATCCTGGCGGTGGCGTATCCAGAGTTGGATGGGCGCTTGAGGGCATCACAGCAGCCACAAGGGGGTGAGTACCGTCACATCCATCTGGCTCTGCGTGCATTGGAGGTGTCTGGGTGGGGGAGCTGGGCAGTGTGTTCCCCTAGGCCAGGGTGAGTTTAGTAGGCAAGATCCCTTCGTAAGGCAGGCCATGTGGCACCCCACCCCACCAGGGTTCAGAGCCAACTACACCTAGTCAGGCTCCTGTGACTTCCATGTGTGCAGCAATCGGGCATAGGCCTTGTACCCCATGTCCATGGGATTAATTAGGGAACTCTAAGTGCACGGCTTTTGTGTCTGTAGTGTCCGCCAACAGTAGCGGTATTGCATTCACTCAACATGTCTTTCTTCTGTCTTTCCCCCCTTTTTTTGGTCTCCCTGTTTTTGTGTGCAATAGCATCATCATGCGGAGGAGCAGTGGCACCGGAGCAGGAGGGAGCTACATCCCACAGGATGGAGGGCGAGACAACAGAGTCTGAAGCCACCAGTGGGACCGAGGGCGAGGGGAGCTCCACAGCAGGGACAGGAGCTGAGACCAGCGACACGGACTCCTCCTCTGATGGGAGCTCCCTTGCGGTGGCGGGCCCCTCTGTGCCCCCGCACCTACAGGTACAGCCGCCACTCCCCCTTCCAGCACCACCATTATAGCAGCCCCTCACTGTGTGCCCCGTGGCCGCTCACCCAGGAGGGTGGGCATCTCCTTTGCCCCAGGCACCTCAGCCCCTGTCAGCCCTGCTGCCCTCAGTGAGGAGGCCATTGACCTCCTCAGATCCCTCACTGTTGGGCAGTCTACCATTCTGAATGCCATCCAGGGTGTAGAGAGGCAGTTGCAACAGACAAATGCATACCTAGAGGGCATTAATTCTGGTCAGGCAGCCCAACAGCAAGCTTTTCAGACTTTGGCCTCAGCACTGATGGCAGCTATTGTCCCTGTGTCCAGCCTCCCCCCTCCCAACTTCCTCCACCCAGACCCAAACCCCTGTACCTCAGCCTATCCCAAGCACACCATCAGACCAACATGCACACACGTCAACACACAAGGGAAGCTCTGGCAAACATAAGTGCCACACATCCCACAGGCACTCACCCAAGCATCATACCCATGCAGACATACCAACATCCACTGCCTCCACTGTGTCCCTCTCCTCCTCGTCTCCCTCCTCCCTCCCTGACACATCTCCACTCACACCTGCATGCATCACATCTTCATCCACCTGGTCCATCACCAGCACACCCATCACCAAACACCGCTCACATGCACTCACCACCACCACTACCATTCACACATCCCCTGTGTCCTCTCCCAGTGTGTCTGCGAGCCCACCTCCCAACGTACACAAACGTAGTCACACACCCACCCAACAGCCATCCACCTCACGACACCCTCCAGCCCATGCACCTTCACCCAAAGTCAGCAAACGTACACCTCCTACAACCACTGCCTCTTCTTCAACTCCCAAACCCCCTCCATCTACCCATCCGAGTGTGTTTAAAAAACTTTTCCTGTCCAACCTTGACCTCTTCCCCTAGGGCATGCCTTTCCAGGTCCCAACCCAGCACCTCAGCCACCACATTAGCGGGACCAGTGGTGCCAGCAGTAACTGGCTTCTGGAGTGCGCCAAGCAGCACGGCAGCCAGTTTGCCAAGGAGCCAGACCATGGACTGTCCCCCACCTCAGAAGCATAAGAAGTTGGCCACTGGCCGGAGGGAGAAGGGCAAAACACCTGTCACCAAGGGCTCTCCCAGGTCTAAAGTTGTGAGTGGGAAGACAGCAGCGCCAACATCCAAGGTGGGGAAGGGGCACAGAAAGAAAGGGAAGTCGCAGCCAACCTGCAGAGCGGACAAGACCGCCACTAATCCTGCTGGCAAGGACACTGCCACCACGCAGCCCGCTGCCAAGGACACCACCGCCAGCTGCACCGCTGCTAAGGACACCGCCACTACCAGCCCTGCTGCCTCAGCACCGCTGCCAAGGACAGCGCCCCCACCAGCACCGCTGCCAAGGACAGCGCCGCCACCAGCACCGCTGCCCAGAACACCGCCGCCAGGAGCACCGCTGACCAGGACACCGCCACCAGCAGCACGCTCACTGAGCCACCCACCAGCACCGCAGGCCAATGAGAGCCGCACGCACCGCTGCTACTGAGGCCGCCACGAGGAGGTTGAAGCACTCTAGGCACAAAGCCCCCTCCATAACTAGTGGAGATTCACATCCACTACCTGAGTCCTTGGCAGGACAAAGCACTCTGGGCACAAAGCCCCCTCCAGAACCAGTGGAGAAAGGTATCCACTACCTGAGTCCTTGGCAGGACAAAGCACTCTGGGCACAAAGCTCCCTCCAGAACCAGTGGAGAAAGGCATCCACTACCTCAGTCCTTGACAGGATGAAGCACTCTGGGCACAAAGCCCCCTCCAGAACCAGTGGAGTATCACATCCACTATCTCAGTCCTTGGCAGGATGAAACACTCTGGGCACAAAGCCCCCTCCAGAACCATCAGAGAAAGGCATCCACCACCTGAATCCTTGGCAGGATGAAGCACTCTGGGCACAAGGCCCCGTCCAGAACCAGTGGAGAAAGGCATCCATTACCTCAGTCCTTGGCAGGATGAAGCACTCTGGGCACAAAGCCCCCTCCAGAACCAGTGGAGATTGACATCCACTACATCAGTCCTTGGCAGGATGAAGCACTCTGGGCACAAAGCCCCCTCCAGAACCAGTGGAGAAAGGCATCCACTACCAAATTCCTTGGCAGGATGAAGCACTCTGGGCACAAAGCCCCCTCCAGAACCAGTGGAGTATCACATCCACTAACTCAGTCCTTGGCAGGATAAAGCACTCTGGGCACAAAGCCCCCTCCAGAACCAGTGTAGAAAGGCATACACTACCTGAGTCCTTGGCAGGATTAAGCACTCTGGGCAAAAAGCCCCCTCCAGAACCAGTGGAGAAAGGCATCCACTACCTCAGTCCTGGGCAGGATGAAGCACTCTGGGCACAAAGCCCCCTCCAGAACCAGTGAAGTATCACATCCACTACCTCAGTCTTTGGCAGGATGAAGCAGTCTGGGCACAAAGCCCCCTCCAGAACCAGTGGAGAAAGACATCCACTTGAGAGACTTTGGCTTTGCACTCCCCAGGATGCAGCAGTGGGCAAACCACCTACTGAAAAGACTTGAGAGACTGTGGCTTTGCACTCCCCAGGATAAAGCAGTGGGCAAACCACTCACTAGAGAGACTTGAGAGACTGTGGCTTTGCACTCCCCAGGATAAAGCAGTGGGCAAACCACCCACTGGAGAGACTTGAGAGACTGTGGTTTTGCACTCCCCAGGATACAGCAGTGGGCATGGAGCCCCCTCGTGGATCTGGCATCGTGCACTCATTCGGCTGAGGTGCCCCCCCTCCATTCCCCCTGAGGTGCCTGTTGTATTTCTATCTGATGCCCCTGCAGTGTTCTCTCCGTTTTGATCGGGTATCTTGTGTGGGCTTCGCCCATGCATTTTGGGCCCAGTGGTCCACGGACTATAAATGGTGCAGTACCTGGACTTGTATTCTTGGTGTATATATTTGTGAAGAGTGTATATATATATTTTTGAGTACTGGATTTTAATTGATTACAATTGTTACAATCATTTCCTTTTGTCTTTGCATTCTTCCGGAAGGGGTTGGGGGGTGTAACTGTAATTTATCAACATGTATTTGTGTGTGTGTTGTTGTGGGTGAGGGTGGGGGTGGGTGTTTTGCATGTTGTGTTTGTGTGTCACTCTCTTTTCCCTCCCCCCTCGCCTGTGTCGTAGGTGCAGTACTCATTGTGGTCTTCGCCACTGGCGTTTGTGCTCCTGGTAGAGGAGCAGGAAGACAAAGGCAGGTAGTATATCTGGCTCCATGGCGTCCTGGTTCCTCGTGGGGTGTGTAGAGGTGAGCGTTTTCTGTTCCAAGTTTCCACCGTGTTTTTGTTTGCGACAAATCTGCCCCGGAAAAGGTGGCAGATTGGCCTGTTGTAATACAGTGGGTGGTACATTGTCTTCCGCCTGTCTGTTGGTGGTTACCGCTGCAGTGTTTGTTTGTACCGCCGTGGCGGTCGTAATGTTAAAGTCGCTGTTTATGTTGGCGGTTTCCGCCATGGTCGTGATTCAATTTTTTTTACCGCTGGCCTGTTGGCGTTTTTACCGCCGCTTTACCACCGACCGCCAGGGTTGTAATGAGGGCCATAATCTATTTTTATAAATTGGTGTAGGATTTCTATTGTGTTTTGTGTTTTACTTATTTACTTTTTGTGATTTTTAAATGCTTTACACACTAGTCTCCTAAGTTAAGCCTTATCGCTCGTTGCCAACCAACCAAGGGTTGAGCTGGGTTTAATTTGTTGAAACCTAACTGGACATAAGTGGAGGTTAGTGGCCTATTGCTAAGTGTAGGTACCCATTTTCCAACATTTACCTTCATTAAAAAAGAGTTACACATCTGGTCCTGATGGTTTTTCTGTCGAATTATAATCTCATGTTTCCTCTCTTTTAGCACCAAAATTGCTCACCCTATTTTAAGCCCTTTCTACCTCTCATTCTTCTAAAGACACTTTCCTAGAAGCTATAATTTCTCCTCTCCCTATACATGGTAAAGACCCCACCTTATGAAGAAACTGTAGACCCATTTCCTTTGTCAATTTTGAATATAATATTTTTGCCAAACTTCTTGCTTTACGTATCAAGTATTTCCTATCTCAGTTAATTGGATCAGAACAGGTAGGCTTCATTAAAGGCTGCATAGGGTCAGATAAGACCAGATTATATTAAGAAACTACACTTTTTTGTAGCTGTTTCCCCACTTTTAAACCCTTTTAGAACTGCTAGATGTTTGTTTTCGACTCTGGCAGTGAACTGATGTCTGTTAACCAGACCTCAGTGCAAGTGCTCCATTCTTTATAACAGGGTATGTCTAATTGTTTTACAATTGTCACAGGACTTTAGTACCCCTGTAAGTCCCTAGTAAATGGTACACCTGGTACCTAGGGCTTAGTTACTAAAGAGGGTCCCTAAGGGCTTCAGCATAACTTATGCCACATTAATGGAGCCACACAAAAATTGCATAAAGCTTGCCATGATAGACTGTGGCCCTCCTTACGATTTTGGCGGTCTCCGGTCAAGACCGCCAAGTGAAATGCTGCTACCATACCATCAGTGGGGGTGGTAAAGCGACCGCTGTATTACGAGTCCCAAAACACGAACCGCCCAAATACAGACACAAAACCAACACCGCCAAGTCAACCCACGGCGAAGGAGTGACTGATCAACACCCGCCCCGCCACGCCCACACCATTCCGACCACCATATTCTGAGGCAACCTCCAGCACAGCGGAACATGCAAGGTGGAAAACATTGGCGGAACAAAAAGGCATCACAGAAAGTACCCAACACCACATTAGCCAGTTCAAATAACCCACACCTGATAACCATAAACACACCACGGACACCTGACCACGCCACCATATAACTCCCCCCCCACAAACAATCTCTTGCATCCGAACCGAGCAGCCACATCCAAACCCGAGAACAAGCATATCCCAAACACAGCTAACAAACATCACATTGCACACATTGCACAATTCAACACCACAGCCCTCCAATAAACACAGCCAAACACCCCCATATCACCACACACCCCATACTTCACCCAACACGCACTTCACACACCCACCTCACAACATGTCAGGCCAGAAGCACCCACGGTTCACCGACAATGAGTTGCAGGTCATGATGGATGAGATAATCAGAGCAGAGCCACAGTTCATGGGAGTCCAGGTACAACAAACATCAATAGCCAAAAAGACGGAGCTATGGCAGAGGATCATCATCGACCCATGCACAAGGGAGGACATCAGAAAGAGGTGGAACGACCTCAGGGTGAAGGTCCATTCAATGGTGTCCAGGCAGAGGATAGCCAGTAATAAGACTGGCAGTGGGCCCCCACCTCTTCCCCTCTAGCTGACAACCTGGAAGAAGAAGGTCCTGGACATCAATTATCTTGAGGGCCTGACTTGCATCAGGGGAGGGCTTGACTCTGGTAAGTCAGCAATTCCCCACAAGCACCAACCACCCATACCCAGCATGCCTCCCCACCACTCTCTAACCCAATGCAACCTAACCCACTGACCCCATCCCAAACACCCCATGCCCTTCCTCCACATGCCACACCACACCACTCTCACCATCCTCACTCACACACAGATGCACGGATGTCAAGCACAATGTGGAAGAATCACAGCTCCCACAATCCAATCCAAACAATTGTCTGCAGTGCAGCAGCTGTCATTGCGATCACTGGGTAATAAGTCAAGCCACTGCATGCATCACAACAGGGACACAAGAAAACACTAACGTCTACAGGTACCCCTGCCAATGACACCCTGCAGAGGATTACAGGCTCAGACAGCCTCCCCCCAGGATGAAGGCCCCACTGGATGACTAGATGAGGACGACTTGCCTGGGCCATCTGGGACCACTGGGTAGTCCACCAACGGCACACCCACCCTGGACACACCAGAAGACCCTAATCATGTGACAACAACACCACAGACAGACCCTGAGCCCCAAACTTGTGCCCCAGGGACCCAACAATCAGAGGTGTGCCCTGTAGAACAGCGGCCACGGTCAAGGGCACCCACCCTAGACGATGATGGCCCTGCTGATACTGGGAGTGGGCCAGGACTAGTGGGAGGGGAACCGTGACCCGAGGTTCGGCACAGCCACACCAACTGACTGCCCAGCAGCGCCTCAACCAAGTCCTGGGGGGAGGCCAGCACACCCAGGACACAGTGGTCGAGACCCTTGCCACCGTGCAGGAGACCCAGCAGTTCAGGTGCAATACCATCAGGAGGACATGCAACAGTGGCAGACCCACAATACCACTATTACTTCCATTGCAGGGGTGCTCAAGGATCTGACCACTGTCATGCGTGAGTCTACCACCCACCAGCAGGCCCCTACCACTGGCCACATCCCATCACAGCCCTCCACGTCAGCGGCAGCCAGTGGCATTGAGGCCCCGCCACAGGTCTCTCAGAACACCACTACCCCTGCCCCTGTAGCTGAGGAACCCCCACGCAAGCGAGGACATCTAAGTAGACATCCAGCCGGACAAGATGCCCAGACCAAGACCACCGCCCAGAAGTGACCCTCTCCTGAACATTCTCCCTTGTGTGTGACACCCTGACGACTGTCTACTCCCACATCACCGTCTATCTGTTGCCAGCAGACAGGACCTGGACTACCTACAGCTGGCCTTACCATTCTGATGATCTCTGCCACCATGACTCCACTCATCACACCTTGCACCGGTACATCACAAATAAACGGCAACTGAGCACAGTCCATGTCTACGTGTTTATTTCCCATGAGTATGTATGGAACTGCCAATACATGGAGCGACCTCTGACCTGTTTTAGGTCTAGAGCTCGCCCCCACGTCCGCAGCACCAACCTGCTGTCTCCTGTCTCTGACCCCCGCCCACGCTGCTGCTAGCGTGTTCGAGGCCCTCCTCCACCCGCAGGCATCCTCCTGCGCCTCATCCCTGGTGTCTAGTGGGCTCTAGTAAGCTTCACTTGACCCGTGTGCCGCTTTCCGCCGTCCTGTAAGTGTTTTTCATATTTTCAGCGCCTTGCCTCCTTGCGCTTCTGCCCCCGTCGTGCCCCTTCTGATTGTGCCACTTTTCGCCGTCCTGTAAGTGCTTTTTCTATTGTTTTCTATTTGCCTTTCAAGCGCCTTGCCTCCTTGCGCTTCTGCCCCCGTCGTGCCCCTTCTGATTGTGCCACTTTTCGCCGTCCTGTAAGTGCTTTTTCTATTGTTTTCTATTTGTCTTTCAAGCGCCTTGCCTCCTGCGCATCTGCCCCCGTTGTGCCCCCCTGACTTCTGTACCCCGATTGTATTTTGTGCCATTAGTGTATTTTTGTGACTGTTTTTCAAATTGTGCCCGACTTTTTTATGCCTTGTTGTCTTGTTTTCACCCCTTGGGCGCTCCCCCTTACAGTTCTCTCCCTGCCACTGCCTCCCTGCGGCCCCGCCCCCCTCGCGCCCCCATTCGCCGCTCCCTCCCGCCTCCCGCCTCCCAGCTGCTCCTTCCTCCCCCCTCCCTTCTTAATGGCTGGCGCTGCGCGTTGCGAGTGAGCGACCTCTGACCTGTTTTAGGTCTAGAGCTCGCCCCCCACGTCCGCAGCACCAACCTGCTGTCTCCTGCCTCTGAACCCCGCGCACGCTGCTGCTAGCGTGTTCGAGGCCCTCCTCCACCCGCAGGCATCCTCCTGCGCCTCATCCCTGGTGTCTAGTGGGCTCTAGTAAGCTTCACTTGATCGGTGTGCCGCTTTCCGCCGTTCTGTAAGTGTTTTTCATATTTTCAGCGCCTTGCCTCCTTGCGCTTCTGCCCCCGTCGTGCCCCTTCTGATTGAGCCACTTTTTGCCGTCCTGTAAGTGCTTTTTCTATTGTTTTCTATTTGCCTTTCAAGCGCCTTGCCTCCTTGCGCTTCTGCCCCCGTCGTGCCCCTTCTGATTGTGCCACTTTTCGCCATCCTGTAAGTGCTTTTTCTATTGTTTTCTATTTGTCTTTCAAGCGCCTTGCCTCCTGTGCATCTGCCCCCGTTGTGCCCCTCTGACTGCTGTACCCCGATTGTATTTTGTGCCATTAGTGTATTTTTGTGACTGTTTTTTAAATTGTGCCCGACTTTTTTCTGCCTTGTTTTCGCCCCTTGGGCGCTCCCCCTTGCAGTTCTCTCCCTGCCGCTGCCTCCCTGCGGCCCCGCCCCCCTCGCGCCCCCATTCGCCGCTCCCTCCCGCCTCCCAGCTGCTCCTCCCTCCCCCCTCCCTTCTTAATGGCTGGCGCTGCGCGTCACGAGTGAGCGACCTCTGACCTGTTTTAGGTCTAGAGCTCGCCCCCCACGTCCGCAGCACCAACCTGCTGTCTCCTGCCTCTGACCCCCACCCACGCTGCTGCTAGCGTGTTCGAGGCCCTCCTCCACCCGCAGGCATCCTCCTGCGCCTCATCCCTGGTATCTAGTTTGCTCTAGTAAGCTTCACTTGACCCGTGTGCCGCTTTCCGCCGTCCTGTAAGTGTTTTTCATACTTTCAGCGCCTTGCCTCCTTGCGCTTCTGCCCCCGTCGTGCCCCTTCTGATTGTGCCACTTTTCGCCATCCTGTAAGTGCTTTTTCTATTGTTTTCTATTTGCTTTTCAAGCGCCTTGCCTCCTTGCGCTTCTGCGCCCGTCGTGCCCCTTCTGATTGTGCCACTTTTCGCCGTCCTGTAAGTGCTTTTTCTATTGTTTTCTATTTGTCTTTCAAGCGCCTTGCCACCTGCGCATTTGCCCCCGTTGGGCCCCCCTGACTGCTGTATCCCGATTGTATTTTGTGCCATTAGTGTATTTTTGTGACTGTTTTTCAAATTGTGCCCGACTTTTTTCTGCCTTGTTTTCTTGTTTTCGCACCTTTGGCGCTCCCCCTTGCAGTTCTCTCCCTGCCGCTGCATCCCTGTGGCCCCGCCCCCCTCGCGCCCCCATTCGCCGCTCCCTCCCGCCTCCCGCCTCCCAGCTGCTCCTCCCTCCCCCCTCCCTTCTTAATGGCTGGCGCTGCGCGTTGCGAGTGAGCGACCTCTGACCTGTTTTAGGTCTAGAGCTCGCCCCCCACGTCCGCAGCACCAACCTGCTGTCTCCTGCCTCTGACCCCCGCCCACGCTGCTGCTAGCGTGTTCGAGGCCCTCCTCCACCCGCAGGCATCCTCCTGCGCCTCATCCCTGGTGTCTAGTGGGCTCTAGTAAGCTTCACTTGACCCGTGTGCCGCTTTCCGCCGTCCTGTAAGTGTTTTTCATATTTTCAGCACCTTGCCTCCTTGCGCTTCTGCCCCCGTCGTGCCCCTTCTGATTGTGCCACTTTTCGCCATCTTGGAAGTGCTTTTTCTATTGTTTTCTATTTGCCTTTCAAGCGCCTTGCCTCCTTGCGCTTCTGCCCCCGTCGTGCCCCTTCTGATTGTGCCACTTTTCGCGGTCCTGTAAGTGCTTTTTCTATTGTTTTCTATTTGTCTTTCAAGCGCCTTGCCTCCTGCGCATCTGCCCCCATTGTGCCCCCCTGACTGCTGTACCCCGATTGTATTTTGTGCCATTAGTGTATTTTTGTGACTGTTTTTCAAATTGTGCCCGACTTTTTTCTGCCTTGTTTTCTTGTTTTCGCCCCTGGGCGCTCCCCCTTGCAGTTCTCTCCCTGCCGCTGCCTCCCTGCGGCCCGCCCCCCTCGCGCCCCCATTCGCCGCTCCCTCCCGCCTCCCAGCTGCTCCTCCCTCCCCCCTCCCTTCTTAATGGCTTGCGCTGCACGTCCGCGCGCAGCGGGTGCGCCGCTGGCACGCCAGAGGCGCGCCAGAGGTAAGCCCGTCTGCATCCGTCCGCGCCTGGACAGCACCCAGCGCCACCCCCCCTGGTCCTCATGCCCCCCGCACCCCCTGCCTCCGATACTCGGCCAGCGAACTCCTCGCCCTCAACCCTGGCCCCTCCACTGAATGCTTCCAGGCCACCCCGAAGCACACCAAAGGACCTTTTTCCTGCCGCACCTGCAACTTCTCCTGCAACAGAACAACGAAGCCAGCAACAACCACCACAAACCACCTGCACTGCATCCTCCTCAACACACGCTCCGCACGAAAACACGCCATCGAGCTCTGGGACCTGCTCGACACCACCACCCCAGACGTGGCCTTCCTGACCGAAACCTGGTGGAACGACTTCTCGGCCCCTGACATCGCCATCGCCATCCCTGACGGATACAAGATCACCAGAAGAGATTGCACCAACGGAATCGGCGGAGGAATAGCCATCGCCCACAAATCTACCCTCAAGATCCACACCCACACGGATGACACCCTCAAGACAGCAGAACACCTCCACTTCCAGATTCACACGGACCCCAACACTACCCTCAGAGGAACCCTCATATACCGCCCTCCAGGACCAAGAGCCCCCTTCAGCGACACCGTCTTCGACCTCGCAAGCACCCACGCCCTCGCCTCTCCAGACTACATCCTCCTGGGAGATCAAAATTTCCACCTGGAGAACAACAATGACGCCAACACCGCATCACTGACCACCAACCTCTCCAACCTCGGTCTCCGTCAACTGGTCAACACTGCCACCCACATCGCCGGACACACCCTTGACCCACTCTTCACCTCAAGCAACCACATCTAATTCAGCCACACCTCCGAACTCCACTGGACCGACCATCACTGCGTCCATTTCACCTTCAAGAAAAACATCGAACACCACCGCACCCCTCTACCGCCTCACCGCCGCTGGGTGAAAAATCACCGAAGATCAACTAACCAGCACCCTCGCCAAAAACCCACCACCGACCCGACCGACCCGAACTCCGCCGCCATCAACCTCCATCAATGGATCCTCAACTGCGCCAACATCCTAGCTCCACTCAAGAGACCCACTGCCAACCAAGAAAAGAAAAAAACAGCCTGGTTCACAGATGAACTGACCACCTCCAAACGCACCTGCCAGAAACTCAAGAAAAAATGGATCCTCGAGCGCACACCCGACAACCTTGCTACCCTCAAGGAAGCCAACCGTGAACACCACCAACTGATCCGACTCGCCAAGCACTCCCACTTCACAGAACGCCTCAACAACAACGCTCACGACTGCAAAGAACTCTTCTGCATCGTGAAGGAACTTTCCAACCCCAACGCCAACGATGTCCCCCCTTCCTAGAAACTCTGCGACGATCTCTCCACCTTCTTCTACCAGAAAATCGCAGCCATCCACGACAGCTTCAACACCTCACCTCCGCCAGACCCCACCCCCAACAACTCCTCCCACGCCTGCCGCATCACCACCTGGACCCAAGTAGACGACGCCGAAACCCTAAAGACCATGAACTCCATCCACTCAGGATCTCCCGCTGACCCCTGCCCACATCACGTATTCAACAAAGCCGATGCCTCCATCGCCCCCAAACTCCGCAAGATCATCAACCTCCCCTTCAACACCGCTACCTTCCCGGACAATTGGAAGCACGCAGAAATCCAACCCCTCCTCAAGAAACCTAAGGCTGACCTCAACGATCTCAAAAACTTCCGACCGATCTCCCTCCTCCCTTTCCCAGCGAAAGTCATCGAGAAGATCGTCAACGCACAGCTCGCCCACTTCCTAGAAGACAACTCCATCCTAGACCCCTCTCAATCTGGTTTCAGATGAAACCACAGCACGGAGACCGCACTCCTCGCCGCCACAGATGACATCAGACAACAAATGGACAACGGCGAAACCTCAGCCCTGATCCTCCTCGACCTATCAGCCGCTTTCGATACAGTCTGCCACAGCCACCGCACCCTACTAACCCGTCTCCACGAAGCCGGCATCCAAGACAAAGCACTCAACTGGATCTCATCCTTTCTCTCCGGCAGAACCCAGAGAGTCCGACTCTCTCCCTTCCGCTCCAAAGCCACCAACCTCATCTGCGGCATCCCCCAAGGCTCCTCACTTAGCCCAACGTTGTTCAACGTCTACATGGCCCCCCTCGCACAACTGGCCCGCCAACACAACCTCAGCGTCATCTCCTACGCCGACGACACCCAGCTCGTCCTCTCCCTGACCAAAGGCCCTCTCACCGCCAAAACCAACCTCCACGAGGGACTGAAATCCATCGCCGAGTGGATGAGCAACAGCCGCCTGAAACTTAACTCCGACAAGACGGAAGTCCTCATCCTCGGGCGCACCCCCTCGGCCTGGAACGACTCTTGGTGGCCCACCGCCCTCTGCCCCCCACCCACCCCAGCCAGCCACGCACGAAACCTCGGCTTCATCCTCGACTCCGCTCTCACCATGTCCAAACAGGTCAACACAGTCTCCTCTTCCTGTTTTAACACCCTCCACATGCTCTGCAGGATCTTTAAGTGTATTCCAACAGGAACGAGAAAGACGGTGACCCAAGCCCTCGTCAGAAGCAGACTTGACTACGGCAACGCACTCTACACAGGCATCCCAACAAAAGACATCAAACGACTCCAACGTATCCAGAACGCATCCGCCCGCCTGATCCTCGACATGCCCCGCCGATGTCACATCTCCTCCCACCTGAAGGACCTCCACTGGCTCCCCGTGGATAAGAGGATCACCTTCAAACTCCTTACCCACGCACACAAGGCACTACACAACACCGGACCCACCTACCTGAACACCAGACTCAACTTCTACGTGCCCTCACGTCAACTACGCTCTGCCAACCTCGCCCTTGCCATCGCCCCCCGAATCCAGCGCAAGACCTCTGGCGGCAGATCCTTCTCCTTCCTCGCCGCCAAGACCTGGAACTCTCTCCCCACCTCACTACACCAGACCCAGGACCTCCTCACCTTCAGGAGACTCCTCAAAACATGGCTCTTCGAAAGATAGCAGCGCCCCAGCACCCCCCCCAGCGCCTCGAAACCCTAATGGGTATATAGCGCACTTTATAAATTCATTGATTGATTGATTGATTGACATGTACAAGTGCCAACCCATGCCCAGCACATTCATGGGAGGGTGACAGCATGGGAAGCAAAATGCCTGGATGTTGATTGTGGAGCAGGCATTGGCAGGACATATGTGTCAATGGAGGCAACAGCCCAGGCAGGGAGCACAGAACACCACTACATTGCCTCAAAGGAGAGCAAGACAGGGACAACAATCACTGTATGAGTCACAGATGCCGACTCCACACAAATGCACTGTAGGAACAGGAATCCAGGGCAGACATACCAACCCAATGTTACCACCCTCACATCGCCCAGCGTCAGACCGGGCCCCAGACCCACTGCCACCAACAATAATGCACTGCCACCCAATGTTGACTCCCAGGATGGATGCTAAACACATGTAACAACCCTGTGTGGCACACACAGCACATGAACTGGCAACTCAGGGAAGATTCCACATACACATAGGTGGCACTAGTGCACCAGCACAACACCTGTCTGACTATAGGCCTGTCTTGTACACTGTGACTACCTCAGTCATGGGCACACGTGACACCTCCCCAATCCCACCCTGAGTCAGAGCTGCAACCAATACTGTCAGTGGTCATACACGACAGGTGGCAATAGGAACATGGCAAACACTTGTAGAGGACACATATCACACAGTTTGCACATACCTGCATCTGAGCCGAAGTAATGTTGAATCAGCTCCACCCTGGAGTCAGCTGCATCCTCATCATCCTCCTCTTCATCACTCCCCATGTCCCCTTCATCAGCCACTGGCACAGCTACCACCTCCTCTGCATCCGACAATGGGATCTGACACCTCAGGGCCAGATTCTGCAGCATGCAGCAGGCCACAATGATCAGCCACACATTTTGTGGGTGGTGGAGCAGGGCACCCCGGAGACATGCAAATAGCGGAACCTGGCCTTCAGCAGGCCAATGCATCTCTCAATGACCTGTCTGGTACAACCGTGGGCCTCATTATAACGGTCCTCTGCAGCTGAGGTTGGACGCCTCACGGGTGTCAGGAGCCAGGCAGGTTGGGATAGCCAGAGTCACCTGTGTGCATAGAGGGTAGAGGCATGTCAAGAGCAGGAGGGCAATAGGGCAGGGACACAAGAGTGCAGTGAGCTGAGGGGCACACATATGCAGGGGCACATACTGATGAGCCAAGCCTGGTCCCTCTGGAGTGTTGTCATCATGTGTGGGACGCTGCTGTTCCGCAGGATGTAGGAATCATGCACAGAGCCTGGGTACTTGGCCGTTACCTGGCAGATGTACTGGTTCGCAAGAAAAAACACCTGCACATTGACGGAATAAATGTTTTTGCGGTTTCTGTACACCTGTTGGTTGGCACCAGGGTAATATGCGTGCCATCAACGGCACCAATGACATGTGAGACGTGTGCCACATTGTAGAACGCAGCCTTGACAGTGGGCAATTCTACATGTGGGGGAACCGGATGTAGCTGGCCATATGTTTTATCAGGGCACACAGTATATCCCTCAGGATGTTGCTGAACATGAGCTGCGACATCCCACATGCTAGGCCCACTGTGACCTGGAAGGAGCCAGAGGCAAGGTAGTGGAGGACTGACAACCTGTACTGTGGGTGGGATGACATTGGGACTTGGAATGGCAGGCAATAGATCTGGCTCCAACAGGTCCACTAGTTCCATTATGGTCACACGGTTCAGGGGAAAGGTCTAGATGATGTGACGCTCCTCCAGGGTGGCAAGGTCGAATAGGGGCCTGTACGCCGGTGCATTCCTCATCCTCAACCGTGCAATGTACCTGGGAACAGGGAAGATGTGGTAAAATGTCATGCAGCATATACGTATGAGGCAGTAAATTTCTCACACATCCTAAATGTGAAATGGTTGCCGCCTGTCTACATGTATGGGACAGGTGGAAGTGAGATCATCCCACCGGCGTAACACGTCATGGCGGTAGGTGAAAACATGACACAGTACACTCATTGTGTGCCATGCCAAAGTCACTGCATTTATTATATTTAAGTCACAGCTACAGCAGGCCTTAAGAGCCCTAAGGCTGGGTGATTATAATACATGTGAGAACATATCTACATGAGCATCTATGCCCCTGTGATGTCTAGTTCTATTCCTAGATTTTGCAAGTGACCGGGCAGCCATCTTAGACCATGTTCTGAACACTGGTCATCACGAGTGAACCAGCTACATGATGGCTGCCCTGAAAATAATGGTGTTTGGTATCAAACACCTTTTCTTAATTAATCCACACTGATTCAATTGTTGGACATATTAAACCATGCGCCCAGAACGTACCTTAGCGGTACACCCTGAAACTTGCTAGTCCTCTAGTATGCTGGCTGATTGATATCGACCAGTTTGCCACCAAAGTTGAGTTTCTAACCCCCTGGAGGTGAGAGCCCGGCTCTCTAAGCTCAGAAACAATGTCTGTTCAGGGAGAAAGTGTTATCAAAGTAGTAAATCTGCATACCAAGGCCAGGGACTTCAAAGTCCATGCTACCTTTGATATGCGACGCTTGTTTCCCCAGACCTTGGAGAGGCAGCTTCCTGCCCTGAGAGCCATTTGGCACCAGGACAGGTGGGAAAATTAGCTAGTCAAAAGAATTAGCAACTCTGGGACAGGGTGATGCGCGAGGGAAATCTTGTGCGCGTCCTCAGCTCGGCGTTTAGTTGCTAAGCAACCATAATCGCATACACACGAGTGAAATCTTGAGCGCGTTTTCAAAATAACATAAATTTCCCTTACCTATCGAAACAAAAGAATCCTGACTTTTACTTTGTTGTCCAAATATATTCACTATGTTTTATCGTAGTTACAGCAGTGTGTCTGTAGAATCCAAATGTCAGGCAATTCACGAAGAGAATAGGTCAAAACAAGCAGCATAAATCCAAAGAAAATGGTGTTGAGCTGTTCCTTTAGCCGTCTGCTCGTAGCCAATGTAATGAAGAAGAGATCGGTAGCAGTTTTGTAAGTTCTTTATTGGAGAAACAGCCCATCCACCAGAACAGCTTGCCTGCAACTCTCAACTGCTGAAGACTCTCAGAACATTCTAGAGTCTTCAACACAATTACATTCTTCTTTCTTTCTCCACTAACTAATATATCCTAGTTACCAACTTTGTACTATTCTGAAGATACCACAAAACAGCCTGAGATCGAGTGCACCGATGGTGTCCCTGTGTGCCCAAGACTACGAAGACCCAAGCCCCCCTTGGTTTGACCCGGACTTGGCCCCCAGTCCCTGCTTGCAGCCTCTTTGTCCCAGGACCATTTCCTATTAAAGTTAATGGGGCACCCAGCTCCAAAAGGCACCTCTGCACCCAGACAGCCCAGTGACCCACAAGTTGGCATTTTGGTGCTGCCTTGGACTTTGCTCCATATTCATCTTAAACCCAGGAGAACAGTCCTCTAAGTTGTTGCTACGTGACCCCATGCAGTACATTGTTATTCCCTTAGGATAACATTACCATTTGAAGCCAAAGTATTAGTGTATTTTGTTGTTACTTAAAAATTGGCAACTTGAAAAGTACTCACCTGATTACGATGATCTTGGTGTCTAAATGAACATAAAAATCTGTATTAGTTTTATCAATTGGTTTTGGATTTCTGTATTGAGTGTGTATCTCACTTATTGACTCGGTATGTGGAATAAATGCTTAACATCATTGTAGGAAAGTCCTCCTTTGTGCCCTGGTAACCCCAACACTTTTTGGACAAGTACTGGTGGTTACTGGCTATTTATAATTGGCTAAGTTAACCTACCTATAAGTCCCTAGTATATGGTAGGTCATGTAGGTTTAGGGATCACAGCATAGGTAGTGCACCCATAGGTGCACTGCTGAGCTGCCCAGTGTAATTTCAAAGGCAGGCCTGCCTTGCTGGCTGCTTTTAAATTCCAGTTATATGCAAATTTGATTTTGGAATTAAAAGTAGTTCCAAAGTCTTAAACTACCTTATTTTTGCATTTACATCACCCCTAAGGTGTGCCCTATGTGCCCCCAGGGCTGGGTGCCATGTAACTATAAGCAGGGACCTTATAAGAGTAGTTTTATAAGCCCTGGTGAGGTAAAAGCAGCCAAATTCGTTTTTCCCTCATTGTGGTGAATGGCCTTCATAGGCTACAATGGGGAGACTTTATTTTAATTTTAAAAGTTCCCTTAAATGACAGATACAAAGAGTTTGGTATCAAATGTATTGTTATAATAAATCCCACAACTTCCAGTTGTTGGATTTAATATAACTTGTTCAGGTAAAGAGTTTTAAACTTTACCTGAAAAGTTGCCAATTTCGGCCCAGCATTGTTTTTGCGGCTGTGCTCTGATTGGCCAGCCTCTGGCAGCCTAGCCAGGCTGCCTTGATGAGGTGTGAAGTGGCCTGGCTTCACACAAAGAGATGTGTCTGTGGGAGGGAATCTCCCCTCAGAAGATGGTGAGGCAGGAAGGTGGAGGGCTACCAAACTGGTCTTCAAAAGCAGAGAAGGACATTTGGAGCAACCCAGCAACACCCCCACATCCTGCAACCCCAGACAACTAGGTGCCCCCTTGATTAGATTAGGAGAGGGCGGGAGAGGAGTGTGTTTATGATTCTTAGCCACACCAGTGGGTGGGCTCAGCCAGATGTAACCTCCAAAAATAATTTTCAGCCATGATGGATTTTTGAAGAATGTTGCCTCCTGGGACTGATTTTTGCCACACTTCCCAGGAAGTGGTCATCACAGGGGGAAGGACCCTGCACCTGATTGGAGAATCAGGACCCCCCTGTTTTTCACCCATGAGCAAGGATAAAACTGGCAGATCTGCACCCACACCTCAGATCCCCATCAGATTCCAACGAGGAAGAACCTAAGGAGAAGAAGGACTGCCCTGCTGGGCCCCTGGCCTGCACCTGGACCCTGCACTCTGAAGGACTGCACCAGCTGCACACTTGGGCTTCACCACAAGAAGGACTTTGCCTGGCTTCAACTGGTTCAAGGAGGGACTTCCTGTTTGCTACAGGTGAAAAATTGCTAACCAGAGTCCCCTGCACCAACTTCTGAAGAAATCAACCATCTGACCACTGCCCAGTGGCCAAAAAGGAGTTTGCACCAGGTGCATTCTGGGAGTTGTAGTCCACACCTCCAAGGATCATCTCAGGGCTTCTGGAACCTTGAGGTGAGCTGTGAACCCCCAAAGAACCTTAAAAGAACATCTGGGAGAAGATCCAGAAGTTTGGAGAACTTTTATAAAAAAGCTCCATAGAGGGACCGACCTGCCGGGGCAACTCTAGCCTGCTTGCCTCAACCGCGACCCGGCCTGATTTGCAGGTTCGTCCTGGTGAAGAAAATCTCCAAAAAAGAGACTAAGGTGGTCATTACAACCCTGGCGGTCGGTGTTAAAGCGGCGGTAAGACCACCAACAGGCCGGCGGTAAAAAACAATTACGACTGTGGCGGAAACCGCCAACAAAGACAGCCACTTTAACACTTCGACCGTCACAGCGGTACAAACAAACAGCGCGGCGGTCACCGCCAACAGACAGGCGGAGGACAATGTACTGCCCACAGAATTACAACCCACCAATCCGCCACCTTTTCCGGGGCGGATTCACCGCGGATAAAAACACGGCGGAAACAGGATTCCAAAGGGAAAACGCTCACCTCTACACACCCCACGAGGAACGAGGACGCCATGGACCCGGAACACCAAATTCTCCCTGCGATAGTCTTCCTGCTCCTCTACCAGGAGGAAGAACGCCGGCGGTGAAGACCACAGTGAGTACTGCACCTACGACACAGGGGAGGGAGGAGGAAAAAAACAGGGACACACACACGCAACACCCCCACCCCCACCATCACCCACTACAACACACACACTAATGCATATCAATACATCACAGTTACACCACCCAAAACCCCCGGAAGAATGCAAAGAAAATAGAAAATGAGTGTAACCATTGTAATATATTAAAAGCGAGTAGGCAGAAATATATATATATAGACCATGTACATAATATATACCAAACATAGTAGTCCAGGTAGTGCTCTAACAAAGCCTGTGGAACACTGGGAGCACACGGTATGGGTGAGGCCCACACAAGATCCCCGACCATGATGGAGAGAACACTGCAGGGGCATCAGACAGCAACTAAACAGGCACCTCAGGGGGAGGGAAAGGGGGGGCACCTCATCCGCTTGAGTGCACAACGCCAAATCCACAAGGGGGCCACATGCCCACTGTACCATCCTGGGGAGTGCAAAGCCACAGTCTCTCAAGTCTCTATAGTGGGTGGGTTGCCCACTGTTCAATCCTGGGGAGTGCAAAGCCACAGTCTCTCAAGTCTCTACAGTGGGTGGGTTGCCCACTGTTCAATCCTGGGGAATGCAAAGCCACAGTCTCTCAAGTCTATACAGTGTGCAAAGCCACAGTCTCTCAAGTCTTTACAGTGGGTGGGTTGCCCACTGTTCAATCCTGGGGAGTGCAAAGCCACTGATTCTCAAGTCTTTACAGTGGGTGGGTTGCCCACTGCCATATTCTGGGGAGTGCAAAGCCACAGTCTCATGAGTGGATGACAGTCTCCACTGGTTCTGGAGGGGACATGGTGCCCAGAGTGCTTCATCCTGCTAAGGACAGAGGTAGTGGATGACAGTCTCCACTGGTTCTGGAGGGGGCATGGTGCCCAGAGTGCATCATTCACCCCGTGACGGACTCAGTTGCGTCAGTGCCCGTGCCGCTCATGGGCCAGCGGTGCTTGAGATGGTGGTGCCATGTTCAGCGGTGCTTGAGATGGCAGTGCCCTGTTCAGCGGTGCTTGAGATGGCGGTGCCCTGTTCAGCGGTGCATGAGATGGCAGTGCCTTGTTCAGCGGTGCCCTGTTCAGCGGTGCTTGAGTTGGCGGTCTCCATTGCAGGGTCTCAGCTGCTGGCGGTCCTTCATGGCCCAGCGGGGCTTTTGCTGGCGGTCCTTCATGGCCCAGCGGGGCTTTTGCTGGCGGTCCTTCATGGCCCAGCGGGGCTTTTTCTGGCAGTCCTTCATGGCCCAGCGGGTTTTTTGCTGGCGGTAGCCTCCTGGGCAGGTGGGCTGGTGCTGGCCTCCTGGGCAGGTGGGCTGGTGCTAGCGGTGGCCTCCTGGGCAGCTGGGCTGGTGCTGGCGGTGGCCACCTGGGCAGGTGGGTCGGTGCTGGTGGTCCTGTCCTGGGAAGCTGGGCTTGTGCTGGAGGTGGGCTCCGGGGTATTGGGGATGATGGCGGTCTTCTCCGCTGTGCTGCTCTTCCCAGACTTGCAGGGTTTCTTGTGGCCCTTCCCCACCTTGGAAGGTGTCAAAGCTGACTCCACACTCCCACCGGGACCCCTGGGAGCAGCTTTGGTGGCTGGAGTCTTCCCCCTCTCCCACCGGGCACTGGCCAACTTCTGATGCTTCACAGGTGGGGGACTGTCTGTGCTGTGGCTCCGTGCCACACTGGCTGCCCTGGTGGCCGGTGCACTCCAGATTCCGGTGACTACAGGCACCACTGGTCCCGGAGATGTTGTGGCTGAGGTGCTACTTCGGGACCTATGAGACGGACGGGGTGGGGGAGGTGTGGGAAAGAGGTCAAGGTTGGACAGGAATAGTTTTTGGGACACACTGGGACAGGTAGCTGGAGGGGGTTTGGGAGTGGAGGAAGAGGTGGTGGTTGTAGGAGGTGTACGTTTGGTGACTTTGGGTGAAAGTGCATGCGCTAGAGGCTGTCGTGAGGTGGATGGCTGTTGGGTGGGTGTGTGCCTGCATTTGTGTATCTTGGGAGGGGGCGTCACAGACACACTGGGAGAGGACACAGGGGACGTGTGAATGGTAGTGGGGTGGTGACTGCATGTGAGTGGGGTGTGGTGGTGGGTGTGCTGGAGAGGGACGTAGTGGCTGTAGAGGTAGTGCATGCAGGTGTGAGTGGAGTCGAGACTGGGAGGGAGGAGGGAGATGAGGAGGAGGGGGACACAGTGGAGGTAGTGGATGTTGGTGTGTCTGCATGTGTGTGATGCTTGCATGAGTGCATGTGGGATGTGTGGAGCTTATGTTTGCCAGAGCTTCCCTTGTGTGTTGACGTGTGTGCATGCTGGTCTGTAGGTGTGCTTGGGATAGGCTGAGGTACAGCGGTTTGGGTCTGGGTGGAGGAAGGTGGAGGGGGGAGGCTAGAGACGGAGACAATGGCTGACATCAGTGCTGAGGCCAGAGTCTGAAAAGCTCGCTGAAGGG
The DNA here is from genome assembly GCF_031143425.1 of Pleurodeles waltl. Classification (NCBI taxonomy): domain Eukaryota; kingdom Metazoa; phylum Chordata; class Amphibia; order Caudata; family Salamandridae; genus Pleurodeles; species Pleurodeles waltl. The sequence goes on along the minus strand of NC_090441.1, from coordinate 148,112,639 downwards.
CCGCCTGACCAAAATGAATGCCCTCCAGGAATGCATTTGTTTGTTGCAACTGCCTTTCTACACCCTGGATGGCATTCAAAATGGTAGACTGCCCAACAGTGAGGGACCTGAGGAGGTCAATGGCCTCCTCACTGAGGGCAGCAGGGCTGACTGGGGCAGGGCCTGAGGTGCCTGGGGTGAAGGTGATGCCCACACTCCTGGTTGAGCGGGCACGGGGCAAAGGCTGAGGGGCTGCTGGGAGGGCGGTGCTGGTAGGGGGGGTGGCAGCTGTACCTGTAGATGCGGGGGGCACAAGGGAACTCCCATCAGAGGACGAGTCTGTGTCACTGGTGTCAGCTCCTGTCCCCGCTGTGGCGCTCCCCTCGCCCTCCTTCCCACTGGTGAACTCTGAGTCCGTAGTCTCGCCCTCCAGGGCTATGTGGGATGCAGCTCCCTTGTACTCCAGTGCCACTGCTCCTCCGCCTGATGATGCTAATGCACACAAGAACAGGGAGACAACAAAAAGGGGGGGGACGACAGAAGAAAGACATGTTGAGTGCATGCATTACCGCTACCGTTGGCGGACACAACAGACACAGAAGCCCCCTGCACTACGCTGCGCTCTTGGGGTCCACTGTTCAATTCCTGGGAAATGGCCGACTAGGCTATGGACGGCATCTGCACACATAGATGACACAGGGGCATGACTAGGTGTACTTGGCACTCTACAGAGGTGGGGTGGGGTGCCACATGGCCTGCCTTACGGAGGGGCCTAGCCTACGGAACTCGCCCTGGCCTAGGGAAACCCACAGCCCACCTCCCCCACCCAGACACCTCCACTGCACGCAAAGTCAGCAGAACGAGAGTGTACTCACCCCCTTGTGGATGCTGTGATGCCCTCAAGTGCCCATCCAATTCCGGGTCGGCCACCGCCAGGATCCTGAACATCAGGGGGGTCATGGTGCGACGGGCACCCCTCTCACATTGGGAGGCCACCCCCAGCTGAGCCTCCGCCGTCTTCTTGCTCCAGCGGCGAATGTCCTCCTATCTTTTACGGCAGTGGGTGCTCCGTCTGTGGTAGACCCCCAGGGTCCGGACGTCCTTGGCGATGGCACGCCAAATATATTTTTTCTGGTGGGTGCTGACCTACATGAAATGTACAGGGGAAAAAGAGAAGTTATTACCAACTGCACCGTCAAAGTGATTGGCCCCCATCCCTACCCTTGCCATGTGGCACATGCATTCACCGTCTTTCATGCATACAGCACTCTCCCCCCTTCTTTCTTACATCCAGCCCTCTCCACACAGGCATGGCCCATACAACATGCTCCCTGTGTACTTACCTGTTTGTCTGTGGGACTGTACAGTAGCGTGTACTGGGGGAGGACCCCATCCACGAGCTTCTCCAACTCCTCCAAAGTGAAGGCAGGTGCCCTTTCCCCAGACACTCGAGCCATTGTCTCTTCCGTACCGAGGTCACAGCAGCACTTGCAGTGTAGGTCCTCTCCTGTCGAAGATCAGGTATCGAGTGATTGAACTGATAGAAAATGGTGGTCACGTCCGTGGCGGTGCGTACCGTCATCGCCGGCGCACATCGTCATTGGCTCCTGGGACCCATAGGGTCCAATGTTAACCAATGCAGCATTGTGCTGCGGTCTTTGACCGCCTACCGCGACGGTGTACAATGCCAGCTCAGTTACCTCACATCCCATTGTCCCACTTTACAGATCAGGCAGCCGCCATTTCAGGGCCCCACATGGCTTCATTTTCAACTGCGTCACACAAACCTAGGCCTAGACTCTACACACATACAGGCCATCTTTTGTGTAGGAATGGTGTTCTGTGTAAACTGTGGGTACGTACCTGTGAGTTGTTTGACTCTGTGCTCGCTGTTGTCCTTCATAGGCACCGTCCGCTGGGATATGTGAGGAGATGGCGGCATCCTCCGGTGTACCGACCATTGGTGGACCTGTCAGCAATGGAGGAGCGACATGTGATTATCACATACAGGCTTGACCGTGCCACAACCCATGAACTGTGTACCCAGTTGGAGCCTGACCTAATATCAGCAATCCGCCATCCCACAGGAATCCCCCCTCAAGTGCAGGTGCTGTCAGTGCTCCATTTCCTTGCAAGTGGGACTTTTCAAACAACAGTGGCCATAGCATCAGGGATGTCCCAGCCTATGTTTTCCAACGTATTGTCCAGAGTGTTGTCTGCCCTTCTGAAACACATGCGGAGCTACATTGTTTTTCCTCAGGTGGAGGATTTGCCTACAGTGAAAGGTGATTTCTATGCCCTGGGACACATCCCCAACATCATAGGTGCCATTGATGGGACCCATGTGGCTTTGGTCCCCCCCCCACAGGAGTGAACAGGTGTACAGAAACCGGAAGAGTTATCATTCGATGAATGTACAGATGGTATGTTTGGCAGACCAGTACATCTCCCATGTGAATGCCATGTTCCCTGGCTCAGTGCATGACGTCTACATCCTGCGGAATAGCAGTGTCCCTTATGTGATGGGTCAACTCCAGAGGCACCGTGTGTGGCTATTAGGTGAGCACCTGGAAGCAAGTCAGTGGTAATGGTTGTCTGGGTCTGGGGATATACCTCCAGGTTAGTGAGTGTTTAACAGTTGTCCCTCACCATATGCAGGTGACTCTGGTTACCCCAACCTCTCATGGCTACTAACCCCAGTGAGGAATCCCAGGACAAGGGCAGAGGAACGCTACAATGAGGCCCATGGGCGAACTAGGGGGTTGATCGAGCGGTCCTTCGGCCTCCTGAAGGCCAGGTTCCGGTGCCGCCATATGACAGGTGGATCCCTATTCTACTCACCAAAGAAAGTGTGCCAGGTTGTAGGAGGCTGGCTTGGTTTGTAGTGGTACCAAGGGGTACTTACACTCTGCACCAGGTCCAGTTATCCCTTATTAGTGTAGAAGAGGTGTCTAGCAGCTTAGGCTGATAGAAAAGGTAGCTTAGCAGAGCAGCTTAGGCTGAACTAGGAGATGTGTAAAGCTCCTACTATACTACTAGTGTCATATACACAATATCATAAGAAAACACAGTACACAGATATACTAAAAATAAAGGTACTTTATTTTTATGACAGTATGCCAAAAGTATCTCAGTGAGTACCCTCAGTATGAGGATAGCAAATATACACAAGATATATGTACACAATACCAAAATTATGCAGAAATAGCAATAGAAAGCAATGCAAGCAATGTACAGTCACAATAGATTGCAATGAGAGCACATAGGTATAGGGGCAACACAAACCATATACTCTAGAAGTGGAATGCGAACCACAAATGGACCCCAAACCTATGTGAGCTTGTAGAGGGTCGCTGGGACTGTAAGAAAACAGTGAGGGTTAGGAAAATAGCCCACCCCAAGGCCCTGAAAAGTGGGTGCAAAGTGCACCTAAGTTCCCCAGAGAGCACAGAAGTCGTGATAGGGGAATTCTGCAAGGAAGACAAACACCAGCAATGCAACAACAATGGATTTCCAGATGAGAGTACCTGTGGAACAAGGGGACCAAGTCCAAGAGTCACACTCAAGTCAGGAGTGGGCAGATGCCCAGGAAATGCCAGCTGTGGGTGCAAAGAAGCGGCCACCGGGGTGGTAGAAGCTGTGGATTCTGCAAGAACGAAGAGGACTAGGAACTTCCCTTTTGGAGGATGGATGTCCCACCTCGTGAAGAAGGTTGCAGAGGTGTTCCCACGCAGAAAGACTGCAAACAAGCCTTGCTAGCTGCAAGGGTTGCGGTTAGGGTTTTTGGATGCTGCTGTGGCCCTGGAGGGACCAGGATGTCGCCAATTGCGTGAGGAGACAGAGGGGGCATCCAGCAAGACAAAGAGCCCACTCAGAAGCAAACAGCACCCGCAGAAGTGCTGGAACAGGCACTACAAAGAAGAGTGAACTGGAGCTCACCCGAAGTCACAAAAGAAGGTCCCACGACGCCGGAGGACAACTCAGGAGGTCGTGCACTGCAGGTTAGAGTGTCGGGGACCCAGACTTGGTTGTGCACAAAGGAAGTCCTGGAAGAGTGCACATGAGCCGGAGCAGCTGCAAATCACGCGGTACCCAGCAATGCAGTCTAGCGTGGGGAGGCAAGGACTTACCTCCACCAAACTTGGAATGAAGAGTCACTGGACTGTGGGAGTAACTTGGACAGAGTTGCTGAGTTCCAGGGACCTTGCTCGTTGTGCTAAGAGGGGACCCAGGGGACCGGTGATGCAGTCTTTTGGTGCCTGTGGTTGCAGGGGGATGATTCCGTCGTCCCACAGGAGATTTCTTCGGAGCTTCTAGTGCAGAGAGGAGGCAGACTACCCCCACAGCATGCACCACCAGGAAAACAGTTGAGAAGGCCGCAGGATCAGCGATACAAGGTTGCAGTAGTTGTCTTTGCTACTTTGTTGCGGTTTTGCAGGCGTCCAGAGCAGTCAGCGGTCGATGCCTTGGCAGAAGGTGAAGAAAGAGATGCAGAGGAACTCTGATGAGCTCTTGCATTCGTTATCTAAAAAATTCCCCAAAGCAGAGACCCTAAATAGCCAGAAAAGGAGGTTTGGCTACCTAGGAAGGAGGATAGGCTAGCAAGACAGGTAAGAGCCTATCAAAAGGAGTCTCTGACGTCACCTGCTGGCCCTGGCCACTCAGAGCAGTCCAGTGTGCCAGCAGCACCTCTGTTTCCAAGATGGCAGAGGTCTGGAGCACACTGGAGGAGCTCTGGGCACCTCCCAGGGGAGGTGCAGGTCAGGGGAGTGGTCACTCCCCTTTCCTTTGTTCAGTTTCGCGCCAGAGCAGGGCTGGGGGATCCCTGAACCGGTGCAGACTGGCTTATGCAGAGATGGGCACCATCTGTGCCCAACAAAGCATTTCCAGAGGCTGGTGGAGGCTACTCCTCCCCAGCCGTGACACCTTTTTCCAAAGGGAGAGGGTTTACCACCCTCTTTCTGAGGAAGTCCTTTGTTCTGCTTTCCTGGGCCAAGCCTGGCTGGACCCCAGGAGGGCAGAAACCTGTCTGAGGGGTTGGCAGCAGCAGCAGCTGCAGTGAAACCCCGGGGAAGGTAGTTTGGCAGTACCCGGGTCTGTGCTAGAGACACGGGGATCATGGAATTGTCTCCCCAATGCCAGGATGGCATTGGGGTGACAATTCCATGATCTTAGACATGTTACATGGCCATGTTCGGAGTTACCATTGTGACGCTATACATATGTAGTGACATATGTATAGTGCATGCGTGTAATGGTGTCCCCGCACTCACAAAGTCTGGGGAATTTGCCCTGAACAATGTGGGGGCACCTTGGCTAGTGCCAGGGTGCCCACACACTAAGGGCCTGATTCTAACTTTGGAGGACGGTGTTAAACCGTCCCAAAAGTGACGGATATACCACCTACCGTATTACGAGTTCCATAGGATATAATGGACTCGTAATACGGTAGGTGGTATATCCGCCACTTTTGGGACGGTTTAACACCGTCCTCCAAAGTTAGAATCAGGCCCTAAGTAACTTAGCACCCAACCTTTACCAGGTAAAGGTTAGACATATAGGTGACTTATAAGTTACTTAAGTGCAGTGGTAAATGGCTGTGAAATAACATGGACGTTTTTTCACTCAGGCTGCAATGGCAGGCCTGTGTAAGAATTGTCAGAGCTCTCTATGGGTGGCAAAAGAAATGCTGCAGCCCATAGGGATCTCCTGGAACCCCAATACCCTGGGTACCTCAGTACCATATACTAGGGAATTATAAGGGTGTTCCAGTATGCCAATGTAAATTGGTGAAATTGGTCACTAGCCTGTTAGTGACAATTTGGAAAGAAATGAGAGAGCATAACCACTGAGGTTCTGGTTAGCAGAGCCTCAGTGAGACAGTTAGTCATCACACAGGTAACACAAACAGGGCACACTTATGAGCACTGGGGCCCTGGCTGGCAGGGTCCCAGTGACACATACAACTAAAACAACATATATACAGTGAAATATGGGGGTAACATGCCAGGCAAGATGGCACTTTCCTACACAGATAATCGTAGCCTGCTGTATGCTTCACAACTTGGCTTTGCGATGACAGGTGCCTTTTCTGTAGGAAGATGGTCCAGATGGCGGTGTTGTGGCAGCTGTGGAGCCTGTGGACAGTGAAGACGAGGAAGCAGAGGAAGAAGACATGAACAACAGGGACTCAGTGATCCAGCAATATTTCCAGTGAGACACAGGTAAGAGTACAGACCTGCCTACTACATGTACTTTAACACTACTACCTTCTCTGCTGTCTGTCGTTTTCACTCAGTGTATGGTCACTGATTTGTCACTTTCCCTTATTATTTCACAGATGTGGGTCCCACTGTGTGACATCTGCTTATGTTCCTCATGGACTAGAGCTGTGTGACATAGGTATGTTGACATTACAATTGAAAGAGCATTTTGTCACTGTAATTGCTAATACACTATTTCGAAATCACAGACAGACTCCATATTGTTTTGTGCTTTAAGTGTGTTTATTTAAGTGCTCAATATTGGAGGGGGTAGTGAAATGGTGAGGGGTGATGGCGGAGAAATGTCCATGGCAGAGTCCAGTCTATTAGTCTCACAGGTGCATTGCCCATATGGGCATACGAAGTGGATCTGGGTCAGTTTAAGTATGGACAGGGTTTCAAAGTGGGACAGTAGGATGACAATCAGGGTGGTCTCATTTCTTGGCGAGGGTCTTGGCATCGTGCTCTGTCTTTGTCCTGGATCTCAGGGACCGTTTGCGGGGTGGTTCTCCCTCTGCAGGGGGTGGGGTGCTGGTGTGGTGGTCCTGTGGCGGGACGTCCTGTCCACTAGCACCCGCGGAGGTGGTGGGCAGTTCATCGTCCATGCTAGTGTCAGGGGCCTCTTGTAGTGCCACAGTGTCCCTCCTGGTGCTCACAAGTTCCTTCAGCACCCCGACGATGGTGCCCAGGGTGAAGCTGATGGTTCTGAGTTCCTCCCTGAAGCCCATATACTGTTCCTCCTGCAGGCGCTGGGTCTCCTGAAACTTGGCCAGTACCCTTGCCATTGTCTCCTGGGAGTGGTGGTAGGCTCCCATGATGGAGGAGAGGGCCTCGTGGATAGTGGGTTCCCTTGGCCTGTCCGCCCCCTGTCGCACAGCAGCCCTCCCAGTTCCCCTATGTTCCTGGGCCTCCGTCCCCTGGACCGTGTGCCCACTGCCACTGCCCCCAGGTGTCAACACCAGGGCAATGCGCACTCTATTGGCGACAAGAATGCAAAAACCCAGCACTCTCAAAACAACGTAATTCATGCATTGTGCTGAAATGTTGTTGTTTAACCTTTTGCATTGCAGAGTTTAACCCTGAAGACTTATTTTTCATGTGTTTACAAATACTGTTCATTTGCAATGTACTGCTGCAGGCATTCAGAGTGTGTAAGGGTGTGGTCCCTTTCCAGGGCCTTCCAGAGACTTTCCCTGCAGCATGCCTGGGTGTGGTTGTGGGTTGGGCCAAGACTCTATAAAAGGGAGCCAGCCCAGCTCCAAGTGCTCACTGTTCAGAGGTCCCGGTGCAGAGCAGCAGCTACTTCCTGAGCTCCTGTCCCGGTGGCCTATTAGATCTTCCAGTCCTCTGCCCTTCATTTCTTCATTGGTGATCCTTGTTCTGGGCGGTAAGACGGTGGTTGGCCTCCTGACACCGTTATAGAGAACTTTCATATTCTTGGCCTAATTCTTTAATGATTAACAAATTACTTTGCGTGCTACCATTTCTTGACATTTGTATGGTGGCTTGCGAATTGGCAAGACGCGTGATTCGTTTCATGATGTTTTGACTTTGTTATTCATTGCGCGTTGTTATTTCTTGACATTTACATGGTGGCTTAAGAATCGGCAAGACGCGCGATTCGTTTCATGGTGCTTTAACATTGTTGTCCATTGCGCGCACCTATTTCTTGACATTTACATGGTGTCTTACGGATCGGCAAGACGCGCGATTCGTTTCATGATGATTTAACTTTGTTGTTCATTGCGCGCTACCATTTCTTGACATTTACATGGTGACTTAAGAATCGGCAAGACGCGCGATTCGTTTCTTGGTGCTTTAACATTGTTGCAACTTTGTTGTTCATTGCGTGCTACCATTTCTTGACATTTACATGGTGGCGTAAGAATCAGCAAAAGACGCGCAATTCGTTTCATGGTGCTTAATTCTTGTTATTCATTGCGTGCTGTTATTTCTTTGGATTTACATTGTGGCTTATGAATTGGCAAGACGCACGATTCGTTTAATGATGATTTAACCTTGATGTTCATTGCGTGCTACCATTTCTTGATATTTTACATGGTGGCATTTGAATCGTCAAGACGCAGGATTCTCTCCTCGAGCTTAATTCATGATGTTCATTGTTTGGCACTATTCTAAGACATTTATTATGTAATATTCGAGTTGGCAAGTTATGTGATTTGTTTCCTGAATCCATATTGTGTTATTCATGGTGCGCAATCCTTTTATGGTGTTTACTATATATAAAAATATATATACAAAAGTCTGCAATATGTGCAATTTGTGTTGAAACATTTTAAGAGAACACAGAAGGCCAGAGTTTCTAGATGCAATACTGTATGGTCCTAGTATGCATTCTCAAATAAGGATTCATATGACTGGTTTAGAATTTATTCAGAATGTTTTTCTGATTCTCATGTAAAGGAAAGTACTTGAATTAGAAACTTTCATTTAATCCATCTTGATTCCCTTACAGGTATCCGGCCATCTTGAAACTTAGTCATTTTAAGCCTAATTCTTAGGTTGTTCATGTTTTCAGAATGACTAGGCTTAGAGTCATAGGGGGTTATTCCAACTTTGGAGGAGGTGGTAATCGGTCCCAAATGTGACGGATTTACCACCAGCCGTATTACGAGTTCCATAGGATATAATGGACTTGTAATACGGCTGGTGGTATATCCGTCACTTTACCGTATTTTTTTGGACGGATTACCACTTCCTCCAAAGTTGGAATAACCCCCATAGTCTAGTATTGATTTCAGGAGATACAATTTTCATATTGTGTGTTTTAACCTTTTTCTTACTACAGGTCTCCTTCCCAGCTGTTCCCTTCCTAATCCCCTCTTCCCCTCTTGAACTCTCTTAGCCTTTGTGATTTAACTATCAGAGTCTTAGAGCTGTTCAGTGGTGGACGTGTTGGGAACGTGTGCAAACCCTGAGGATCTGGTGACTCTGACACCAGGTCCCTGTTGTTGTTGGGGTGGTGGGTTATCCTGGGTTCCCTGTAGTGGTGGACACACAGCTGATTGTGTGGGTGCATGGGGGTGTGCGTCTGTATATGTAGGGGGGTGTGCGAGTGCGTTTATGCTTGCGGGGGTGTTGCGTGTTTTGGGAATGAGTGCGTGTATGCATGTAGGTATGTCTGTATGGATGTGTGCATGAATGCTTGAATGTGGGTGTATGTATCTGACTGTGTGTGTGGATGGTGGCATGTATGTCGGTGTGTGTGCGTGTTTGTGTGTTGGTGGTGCCTGCGTGCGTGTCGGGTGTGTATGTGTATGGTAATGTCGGGGGTCGGGTGGGGAGGGGGGCCCTGCCACCTTTGGGGGGTGGCAGGGGTGGTGGGGGGTGTAGGGGAGGAAGTTGGGGTGGGGGTGGATGGTGGGGGAGACCCCTATCAGTGCCAGGGAAGAAATCCCCTGGCACTGGTAGTGCTTACCGCCATGGATTTCATGGCGGTTCCTACCGCTGGAAATCCACGGCAGTGAGCCGGGTCAAAATACCGGTGGCGGTATTGTGACGGCCGCCGGACTGGAGACCCAGGTCTCCAGCCCAGCGGTCGTCTCCGCTCTGGCGGGTGGAACGGAGAAGCGGCGGATGACCATGGCGGTAACCGCCATGGTCATAATACTCAAAAAAAGACCTCCAGCCTGTTGGCGGTCTTACCGCCGCTTTAACACCGTCCGCCAGGGTTGTAATGACCCCCACAATTTTTATAAATTGGTTTTCGATTTTTAAACTGTTTCCTGTTTTTTATTTAATTACTGTTTTGTGATATTTGAATGCTTTACACTCTGTCTCCTAAGTTAAGCCTTGTCGCTCGTTGCCAAGCTACCAAGGGTTGAGCTGGGTTTATTTTACTGAGACCTAACTGGACCTAAGTGGAGGTTAGTGGCCTATTACTAAGTGTAGGTACCTACCTGCCCTTACCAATAACCCATTTTCCAACATTTTTGGTGCACAGTGGTGAGATCCTGTGCTTGTGTTCAGTATCACATTACAGTTTTAAGTAAAACAAATTAAAAATCCTTTAAATTGTCCTAGTGCAAAATTTGTTTTTAATTTTTAATTTGGATTAATTTCTTTTATTGAATTTTTGTGATTTTTCTAAATTCTTGTTTCGAATTTTTGCAAAATGTTTTTGTTGACACAAAACTAGGGAACCATGGAGCTTGATCTGGCTAGCCTACCCACACTGACAGTAGTCCAGCTTAGGGGGTTGTTTACTGAAAGAGGTTGCCTGCAACCACTGACCTCAGGAAGCATGTCCTGATCAAATCCCTGACAGCATGGGCTGAGGCCCAAGAGGTAGACTCACAGGAAGCTCCAGAGGAGGGAAAAGCAGGGGAGAATGCTAGCTCCAACCACTCAGGGGATGGAGGGCATCTGAGCATAAGTGAGGAGGAGGAAGACAGGTCCTCATGGCACACAGTTACTAGGGTCATACGCAAAGCTATTTGGGGGAAGGGGTCCCTTCAGGAGGAGAGAACCTGTCCCTCAGGGAACGAGAGCTGGAGGCCCAGCTAGCATTTATAGCTTTGGAAGCACAGAAGCTGGTCCTAGAAGAGAAAAAGTGGGCAAGGGAAAAGAAAAGAGATGGTGACAGCGACAGAGAAGCTGAGGTGTCCATGGGTGGGGGTTTTTGTCCCAGATTACCCAAGGTGGATGACATAGATAAGTGGCTGGGGGCCTTTGAGAGGGCCCTCCAGATGAGGAGAGTCAAGCCTCAGTACTGGGGTTCACTACTTTGGGAGTTGGTCCCCAACTCTGGGAGGGATAGGCTCCTAACCTTGAGGGGGGAGGAGGCAGATTTATACCCCAGTATGAAGAGATGCTTGACTAAAAAGTTTGGTCTGACCCCAGAGCAGTATAGGCTCAAGTTTAGGGACATCCAAAAGACAAGCACCCAGTCCTGGGTGGATTTTGTGGACATCTCAGTTAAAGCTCTAGAGGGCTGGATACAGGGAAACAAGGTAAGTACCTTTGAGGGGCTGTACAATTTGATTACGAGGGAGCACCTTCTAACCAATTGTATCCAAGAGAAGCTCTGCCAATATCTAGTTGAATCTAAGTTGACCAACCCCAGACAGCTGGGGGAGGCAGCAGATGACTGGTTAAGAACTAGGGTTAACCAGAAACCCCCGGGGTGATCAGAAAAAGGGAGGACATGGTTCTTCTCAGGGGAAGAACCAAGGGAAAGATGACAAAAAGCCCAAGGAGTCCTCACAAGAGTCCCCACAAACGTCTCAGGGCGGGGGAGCCGCGAGCCATTCCACTTCAAAAGGTATCAGGGGATGCATTATGATCCTGTTAAAGCAGGAAAGTTTCAGGAGCTTGCTAAGGCCGGCAAGTGTTTTGAGTGTCATCAACCCGGACACAAAAGAGGAGATGCTATCTGCTCCAAGAAGCCCCCCACTGGTGGGCAATCCCAGGGGATTGCTAGTGTAGGGTTGGAGGTGGAAGTTGGCCCAGGGCTGGGATCAGGGTACATAGAGGTCACCTTAGTATCCGTGGGTGGGGTGGACCTTGCAACTATGGCCACCTTACCTCCCAGCATGGAGAGGTATAGGCAAAGGCCTAAAGTCAATGGGACTGAGGTGGAAGCTCCCTGAGATAATGGAGCCAGTGTGACCATGGTCACAGAGAAGTTGGTTTCTCCAGAACAGGTCTTACCTGGTGTATTCCACCAAGTAACATATGCAGATAGCAGAAACCAACTCCATCCCATGGCCATGGTGAGCCTGGAATGGGGAGGTGTGACTGGTCCTAAGAAGGTAGCTGTAGCTCCTGCCCTCCCAGTAGAGTGTCTGCTGGGAAATGATCTTGAAGCATCTGAATGGTCAGAGGTGGAGAGAAAGGTCCATGCACAGATGGTGGACCTCCCTGAATGGGTGTGTGCTGTGACCAGGTCACAGACAGCACAACAGGGAAGTGCTGGACACTTGGACCCTGGAACAATGGGCCAAGCCTCCAAGAAGAAGAGAAAGGGCACCGGGTCTGGCTTGCCAGCCCCCACAAATACAGAGGAACAGGAGGAATCCAAACCTGAGGGGGAGGATCTGACCTCTGAGGGAGGGCCACTTCCCCTGCAAGCTCTGCCTGACTTGGCAGAACTTCAAGGGGCAGGTGGGCCCACCAGAGAAGAGTTGTGCCAGGGATAAAGAGAATGTCCCACTCTTGAGGGCCTAATGCAGACTGCTGCCAGGCAAGAACAAGGGGATACCAGTGGGACCCACAAGATTTACTGGAAGGGTGGAGTTCTCTACACTGAGGCAAGGGACCCCAAACCAGGGGCAACCAGGAGAGTAGTGGTCCCCCAGAAGTATAGAGAATTCCTCCTTACTTTAAGCCATGATATTCCCTAAGCTGGATACCTGGGACAGACCAAGACCTGGAACAGGCTGGTCAACCATTTTTATTGGCCCCAAATGTCAGAAAAAGTCAAGGAGTTTTGCAGCTCCAGTGTTACCTGCCAAGCAAGGCAGGGGGCAAGCCAAAGGCTCCCTTGATACCACTGGCAGTGGTTGGGACTCCCTTTGAGAGGGTGGGGATTGACATTGTTGGTCCCCTAGACCCACCAACTGCCTCAGGTAACAGGTACATTTTGGTGGTTGTGGACCATGCCACCAGGTACCCGGAGGCAATACCCCTCTGGACAGTCACTGCTCCCATAGTGGCTAGGGCCCTACTTGGTGTGTTCACCAGAGTGGGATTCCCAAAGGAGGTGGTTTCAGATAGGGGCACAAATGTTATGTCTGCCTATCTGAAAGCCATGTGGGATGAGTGTGGTGTTACTTATAAGTTCACCACCCCCTATCATCCACAGACCAATGGTCTGGTGGAAAGATTTAATAAGACCCTGAAGGGCATGATCATGGGTTTGTCTGACAAACTCAGGAGGAGATAGGATGTTCTTCTCCCATGCCTGCTGTTTGCCTACAGAGAGGTGCCACAGAAGGGGGTTGGATTCAGCCCCTTTGAGTTACTGTTTGGGCACTCTGTAAGAGGCCCATTGTGCTTGGTAGAGAGTCTTGGGAGAAGCCTCTCAAAGAGTCCAAGGAGAATGTGCTAGATTATGTGCTGGGCCTGCGGTCACGCATGGCTGAGTACATGAAGAAAGCAAGCAGAAACCTGGAGGCCAGCCAAGAGCTCATGAAGCTCTGGCATGATCAGAAGGCTACCATGCCTGAGTATCACCAAGGACAGCTGGTGTGGGTTTTGGAGCCCATGGCTCCTAGGGCACTTCAGGCCAAATGGACTGGGGCCTATCCAATTGTGGAGAAAAAGGGTGAGGTTACCTAATTGGTGGACCTTTGCACCCCCAGGAATCCTCATAGGATCCTGCATGTTAACAGGTTGAAACCCCACCAGGACAGGGCAGGCATGACCATGCTGATGGTCACTGATGAAGGGAAGGAGGAGGAGAGTGAACCTCTGCCAGACCTCCTGTCCTCAAATGAACAAGATGGGTCAGTGGAGGGAATGGTACTCTCTCCCAAGTTGACAGACCAGCAACAAAAAGACTGCAGACAAGTTTTGGAGCAGTTTGCTAGTCTGTTCTCCCTGACCCCTGGACTCACCAATTGGTGTGTCCATGACATTGACACTGGTGACAGCTTACCTGTCAAAAACAAGCTGTACAGGCTGTCTGACCAGGTCAAGGCCAACATCAAAGCAGAAGTGTCTTAGATGTTGGAGCTCAAGGTAATTGAGCCCTCTGACAGTCCTTGGTCCAGTCCAGTGGTACTGGTGCCCAAACCTAATCCCCAAGGTGGGAAGAAGGAATTGAGATTCTGTGTGGACTACAGAGGTCTAAATGCAGTCACTAGGACTGATGTTCACCCCATACCTAGAGCTGATGAGCTCATTGATAGGTTGGGGGCTGCCAAATTCCTGAGCACATTTGATCTGACCTCAGGATACTGGCAGATTGCCTTAAATTCAGGAGCTAAGGAGAGGTCAGCATTTTCCACACCAGAGGGCCATTTTCAGTTCAAGGTGATGCCCTTTGGCCTGAAAAATGCTCCTGCCACCTTCCAACGGTTGGTGAATAGAGTCCTGTCTGGGTTGGAATCTTTCATTGTAGCTTATCTGGATGATATAGCTGTATTTAGTTCCACCTGGGAGGACCACCTGGTCCTGTCATAGTTTGGACTCTTGCTCTAGGCAAGACTGCTGGTTAAAGGATGACAGTACTTTTGTTTGTTGGCGACTACGTCTTTCCTACAACAAGTCGCAACTGTTGTCCCAACCTTACCAGCTCATTAGCAGTACCTCACCAGAAACACAATAATAAAGGGTGATTTGTGGCAGCCTTTACGCATGGACTCGAGAGTAAGACATCTCAGGGAGTGTCGTGGTTAAACATAGATTACCCCTTTCTCACAGATATTTCATGTCTCATACAAACACAGGCAATGACAAAGATGCAGTAAAGTTTGAATAGTTTTTATTCAACATAACTGCAATTTGCGATAAGTTGCATGGGCTGCAATGATTAGGATAATGAATAATGCAAGCAACAGAACTGTGAAAACGAGAGTCATTATTACAAAGACCCCCACCATCTTGCAATTCATGAAGAAGACATACAGAATGTAATATGCCCTAATACCCTAGTGCATAAGACCTAACCTCCTACCTAAAGGAGAGCTGGGTTTGTTAAACCTAATCTGCCAATTCCATGTCCATGAGAGGAGCCCCCAGCCCTCGTTACCTTGGAATGAGGTGTCTATCTCAGACTCCGCAGGGACACGAATACTGGGTCAGCATCAAGACGACTTGCAGCATCGATATCAGCGATGGTGGTGATGCCCTCTGGTCGGAATCCCTCTGATTATCTGTCTAAAGTGCGATATATTTATACAGATCTTCAAGGACCCCTGACGTAGATGTGTTCCCAAACAATAGACAACAGACATGCTTGGGACGGCAATTATCCCTCGAAAGTATAGAGAGGGAAAATCCCTAAGTGTGAAGGCCTACTGTTTGTTTGTCTTTGGTGCTAGATCTTGACGCCTTAGCGCGGTGACACTGATAATGTAACCCATAGCAACTGGCCTAACTCTAAACAAGGCAGCCATCTTAGAAGAAATAAATAATGAAATGTGCTAAGACAGCAAGCTAAGTAGGTTAAAAGTCACCAGGTGACGGGGGCACAAGTCTGCAAGCCAAAGGCTAAGCTAACTCCTGTTATCACATTAAAACGAAGTAGGATTCACTACACCCTCCCCATTGCCGTAACAGGTATGACGAAGGTATAGGAACCATAATGCTAAAATTGCTCTGAACTAAAAGCTAAAAGCATAAAAAAATCAGCTAAAAAATCTTTAAAATGTGTTAAAAAGATAATAAAAACAATGTCACTAAAACACATACAGAGATGTCAATGTCAACCATGACAAGCACACCGTGCCAAAGCAAGTTAATTGAAGTGTACAATTTTAAAATGGCAAATCAAATCATCAAATTATGTACTCTACGCATGATCTCGAAGAGTGTCATCGAAGTCACCAATCAAGGACCTCAGAAATGAGTCAACATTATCGGATGTAAAATCGAGTTCAGAGCGGACAAACGGATCCACAGAGCAGTAGTGAGCGGAAGTTCCTGGTGCAACTTTATCCGTTGCGGTGCCCTCATCTGCGGTAGATCTCAAAATAGAAAGCTCATAGGTGGCCTCGCGGAGCAACCTCAGTCTCAAGGGGCATGACCGTGTATGAACCCTCATCGGGGACATCAGCAGTGCGTGGTCCACAGGAGATGTCGCTGCAACAGCAAGACAGACCATAGGCAGATGTTCAAAGAGACACCATATGCAGCGGAAGACTGATTGTACGCCCCAGAGAAGGGGCCGGAATGACAATGACCAGTCGTACCCCAATTCCACCGGCAAAGGTGCACCAAAGATCCGAACCATGCGCTCACAGCACAGTAGAGTTGGTGGGAGCGGCTCCATTGCTCTGTGTTGCTGGAAAGAAACAACCACTGCAAATCAGAAGAAATTGCAGTCGCAGTCTGCCAATCAAAGCCAAAATTATTGGAAAGCCACCAAACACACTTGAAAAAAGCTAGTGGATGGCTGACGGGATGACTCCGAAGACAGTCTGGAAGATGGATACGAAACCAGACCCGACAGCCTTAAAGGAGTGAATAATCCAAGTAGTGCTTGAAGCATTGAATATTCTGGATGCCAGATCTCCAAAGTGCATGGGGAAATTGGTATTTATTAGGGATTGTATCTCGGCTGATGATCTCACAATCTGGAGAGCATACGTCTCCTTTGTGGATGTCAAGGTGACCTGTTTTTGAAACAATAGCGCCTTTAGCCTGCTCAGCTTGTCAAAGTTCACATTAATAGTAACTATGTGAGGCCACATGCCAGATACTTTTATCTCTCGTGTGGGGGGAAACAAAACATGTCCACAACAAATAACGACCTTCGAGACCGAGATTGCGTAGGCAATTCCAGGTCGCATGCCGCAACAACTTTGATCGTTCAGTACCACATAACTTCCATTGGAAAGTACATGAAATACCGGGTGAATCAAAGGGACGGGAGTACCCCTCAACAAGCAGGCCAAATTTGCGACACCCGCATTGCAAAGACCGTGAAGAGACACCTGCTTGCATATCATCGAATGACGAACAGCAGTCTCACATTCGCTTCCGCTAAGAAAGACCTCTGTTTCACCGTTCAGACATCTGTAGTCAAAGGGCAACTCCCACTCTTCATTAATATAGCTATCTCCTAGCTGCTTGTACCGTCCTACTGCAAGATGTGTCAGGCAGTTCGAGAAACGAAAGGTCGAAATCAGCAAGTTAATAATGCCATGTAAGAGCCAGATAATTGAAAGACTCTCTGCTAACGTGAAGTGCAATTTATCAAATTTTTGTACACGAAGCATGGTGAAACTAGCCTCCCTTTTAGCCATTGTCTGTTGTTCAATGGAGAAATTAAAAGCAGTGAAGAAGTCACTTCCGTTAATATACTTCCATGGAACGCGGCCACTTTTCAGTGTCTGTAATGTCCAACCCAGCTGCATGATGGAATGTAGCTGTGTTTGCCCATGATATAACCGGGACAAGTCTCTCTGAGTGATATCAATAGCAGACGACACTATATTTGATAGTGAATAAATCCTGTTGGACAGTGTATTTATGCCGTTATCGACAACAGCTAATGCTTTTTCTAAATTTTCCTTATCCAATTGCCTTAAACGTGCAGCAGCCTCAATCTGTGAAAGTTTCCAAATGTCATTGTACATAGCACATGGAAACCTTTTTGAGCGCTGTTTTCTAGGACCCAGCAGAAAATCCTGCAAGTCTACATCTTCAGAAAGAGTGTTCAGGTGTTTCTTAACTGCGGCTAACGTGTTGGTCTGTACCCATTGCTGGCACAGCTTACCCACACTGTATCTTGGTACTATACCTGTATGTTGACCCGATATAAAGCGAGGGTCTGGCCTGTTAATTGAAAAAAACCCTGAAGAGTTCAAAAAACGAGCTTGACACTCATTCGTGTTAGTGGGCCATATTAACCACCCGACGGGACTAGAAAGTGAAGAATTATAAGTACCAGCCTTAACCATTGCATCTAGCTTGTCCTCGATGATATTGAGGAAGTATTGCCAATCTTTCAACTTTGCCGGGTTGGGGATACTGGGCGTATTCAAGTCTTTAATTTTTGCTAACCCCAGACAAGATGTCTGCTGAATTGTGTCATTTAAGAAAATTATTTGTACAGGAATGAGGCATGCTCGGAATAAAGCCTCCCTACCCTGTATCTGCCAATCTCGTGTTCCCCACACACTTTTCAAATCAACAGTGCTCTTCCAGTATTCATAACCTTCAACTGTGAGCCAGGAAACAAAAGGATTTGAGTAAATCAGTTTTTTTGTCAGTTAGCAAAATGTTCCTAATTTGTGCCGGAGGTATTTTAAAATAATATGACTCTGTTTTTTTTGTATCATGCCCAGAAAAGTATGTAAATTCATCACTATAGTACTTTGGGCTCCCCACTGGTGGTGTAGAACAGTGTTCCCACTGTGTGTAGTTTAATACTGGCCTATATCTAGTGGCACGGTGTAGGTAGTAATGTCCCCAATTGTTATAGGAGAACATTTCCCCATAATTCATTGTATATTCATATACATCATCACTTTCAAAGGCGGAATAGTCCTTCATCTCAGTTAGCATGGAATCAACTGTTTGGACATCCCAACCATCAGAGACAACATCAGGTGTAAGTACATCAATCATCGATATTTTGAACACATATGGTATTTGAATAGTTTCAGTAGGCCCGTATATATCGAATGGAACTTTGTCCCATAGAATCCAATCAGAAATCGGTATTGCTGTAATATTTACAGGGGACAAATCTCTCCGGACCTTATGTGAAGAATGATGTGGTGTTAATACTCCATCAACAGGCTCCACAGAGGAGTGATCAGGAATATAATGACCATTTATAAGTAACAAGAAAACAGTCAAAAAACCAATCCATAAAAATAATGCAAAAAATGTCAAACAGAACCATAAGTAGTTCCATGGGTATCTCAAATAGTTCTTTTTAAGCCATTGATATAGCTTACTACCTTTTGAAACATTGTCAATCACAGTAGTGGATGAATCTGAAGAAAAATCATTGATGTGAACGAAATAGCCAGAGGCAGTCTCTGCAAACACAGGAGCTGGTGCATCATCTGTACTTTGGTCCACTTCACGTGGGGGCTCTTGATAGACAGGGTCATTAGTCTGAGATGTGTTTGTGTAAAAAACAGCTAGATCTTGAACCGGGGTGGTCACTGAAGGAGTGACTGGAACCAACAAAAGTTCCTTTTCCACCCTCCCCATGGTCAAGGAGGTGTCTGGAACAGCAGTTGACATTGTTGCATAGTCTGTAGTAGTGATGTTCACCCTACTATGTAGATGTATGTCCTGTTGGGTAGTGAGAGGGGATCGGGAACCAACCAAGGGACCTCTTGGTCTACTGTGAAGAATCGGCCACATGGTGTAGTTTGATGTCATCAATGGAGATGGATCTGTTCGTTTTAGCACCAGACAGTGGTGGTAAGATGACAGTCCTGGTGCCTTTTATTCCCAGGACCGGTACAGGTGCTCTGTATGATGGACCGAATTCTTTCTTCACTGCGATTTTCTCACGAACCAGATCCCCTAGTTTAGGAATCCAGCCAATCGAAGTTTTTGCTAAATCCCTTATTCCTAAAGTGGCAGCACTTGCAGATGATTTATCATCACAAAATTGCTGAAGCTCCTGTAAAACAGTGAGACGTTCATTTATGTCAAATGGTGTTTCTGCTGCCACCATACCAGGGGCATCAAGATCTGGGACATCCATAGGTATCCCAAAGAGAACCTCATATGGAGTGCGTCCCCCAAAGGACCGACTTGGTAGATTATTCAGTGCTCTCTGGACCCCATATGGGTGATATAACCAACTGCGGCCTGAACCTAATACTCGAGCTGTTAAGGACTGCTTTAGATCACGATTCCGCCTCTCCACGACCAAATTTCCCTCGGGATGGTATGGTGAGGAGTAATGGAGTTCAACACCCATCGTCCCCATTGTGTCCCTGAATGCCTTAGAGGCAAATGCAGGGCCCTGCAACCACATATGTACCGATAAATATCAGCAAGTCTTTTATAACAGTCCGGGCGTCAGCCGACCGCTGTGGCCATACCCACAGGAATCTAGAACAAGAATCACCAGTGACTAAAATGTATTTGTATACACCATCAGGCTGTAAGGGACCACAATGGTCCAGGTACACGCACTGTAGTGGCTTGATGGACACTAAGAGGGATGTCTGCGGCGAGCGTTTGATATTAGAACCCTTAATCTGCTGGCAAATGTCACAGCAAAGGACATACTGCTTTGTTCGTCTGCATAGACCAGGCCACCAGAAGCGTTTCTGTAGAAGTGTTATTGTGGCCTGTACATCAGCATGTCCAGAAGCAACACCCTCATGCTCTGCTTCAATTAGATCTAATCGCTGGTCTTCATTGGGAATCACTCGATCTCCAACCCCAGGAATTGTTGTGTAAGCAACATTTTGCGCAATGATATGGTAAGTATAGTTCGTAGGGTATCCTTTAGGAAGGGACTTGACTGCAGCCGCAGCTATAACGGCAATCAATATTTCATTATCCAATCTCGTCTGAGAATGAGTCACTGCAGCCACAGAAGCCGTAGCTACTGCTGCTTTGGCCGCTTCATCAGGCAAAGTATTACCAGCAACGTGTACTCCTACATGTTGGTGTCCCAATGTATGTACTACATGGACACACTGCAGCTTATCCTTAAGATCAGCCACCCTCCCCCACAGTATTTTGTGTTTAATGGAGTTCCCTTTAGTATCTCTAAACCCGTTCAGTTTCCAATGATTGAGATAGTCATTGTGCGAGTGGACGCAGTAATAAGAGTCACAGACTATTAAAGTCTGGCATCCTGGCTCAGTATGTTTGAGCGCTAGAATAAGAGTTTTCAGCTCGGCCAGCTGGGCTGTGCAGTCCCCTAAGGTCTGTGCATAGGTATTGCGAGGGTGGAAAACTCCATCTTCCATCACTCCACTCACGGCTGCGCAAGCTGCCGAGTATTGATGTTTAGTACCTACAGCCGGTTTTGCTGAACCATTGGTATACATGACAGTATGGTAGTTCTCTAATGGCAAGATATTTAGAGGAGCGGGGTACTCTTGTTCGTACTGAAGAAATTCTTGTGTCTGAAGTTTTGGATCAAAAATATAATCAACATCAGTGGCGGTCAGAGACGTTGCCCATTGAATCCAACGTGGATGTAATGCTTTAGCGTTAGGAACGCTTGCTTTGGTGACAGCCTCTAAGGCCGGCACTGGGGAGACAACAATAATACGTTTCCCCTGGGCAAGTGGCCTCTCTTTTATGAGGGCCATCTGAACTGCCGTCAGAATCTTTTCTGTAGGTGCAAAACGCTGTTCAGCATTGGAGTATAAATGTGATTTATATGCTATGGGTATTGTGTCATCCTCATTAAAGGTGACATAAGTAAATCCAATGGCACCAGCTATTATTCTGATGACCAAATTCTTTTCATTGTCCCAGGTGTGCAAGTGTTTAGCTTCTAGCATGTCCCGTTGCATTTCCCTAAGGATATGCGTGTGTTCAATTGTCCAGTGCCTGCTAGAAAATTTGGGCTGAACCAAGTCATAAAGCGGCTTGATCCGTTGTGCATAATCTGGAATGTATGTTCTGCCAAAATTAAAGAAACCTAGTAATGACTGGCGTTTTTTCAGCAAGGTAGGAGGTTGCAGTTGAGTGTATTTTTCTAGAAAGTGTGGGGCCAGGCTCTTTCCCTCGTTCGATAGCTCATATCCCAGGAATAATACACTAAGGCTATCTTGCTTTTCTTAAAATTGAATTTGTAACCGAGATCTGCAAATCCCAAAATGATCTGATCGACCCTCGCAAGATGAATGTTGAGGATGTTGTCTGTGAGATATATGTCATCCACATAGGATAACGCCTCAGAATTGATATCGTGTAGTATTGCCGTTACACGGGCTGAAAATAGCCCTGGGCTATTCTTATAGCCCTGAGGTAAACGACAAAAGCGTTCCTGCGAGCCAAATGAGAACGCGCTCAGGTCCCGACTTTCAAGTGCTAAATTCTGGCAGAAGAATCCATTAGAGACGTCTAATGTTTTTTTTTTTAAATCTGTTTATTAATCGTTATCATTGTTTACATGTGGTAGATCATGTCTCCATATTGTTACATCAGCTCATCATTACATTCAGTGAATCACCGGTGTGCTCATGACATATTAACAGATCTACTATGTATTTTCAATGAGAAATAAAACAAAGAAGAAAAAAGAGAGGCAAACAAACATTTAACAATAACAAATGTCGCCTTGTGTGAGTTGCATTGCTTATGTGTGGTAATGGTCTTTGCCTATCATTTGTGTAGCATTAGTCCAGGGAAGGGAGAGGGGTTACACGGTGAGGGGGGAGGTTAAGGGGGCTGGTGCCTGGGAGTGGGGGGGGAGGGAAGGCTTATAGTCTGGGTTCAATTGTTGGGGTAGGTCGTCTAATTTCCATTTTGTCTGGGTTTCATGATTGATGGTGTGTAGATGTTGCTACTCCTAGTGCAGGCACATGTCTGATTCAGGGGGGTCTAGTGTCATCCTTTTGTTCCAGCTGTTCTATGATGGAGTCCCATATGCCTACCCCTTTGATTACCACTCCACTATCACTTAAAGCACGTAGCACTTGTATTTCTGCTTTAGTCCAGTGTGACATTTCTTGCGTCCAGCGGTGTATGTTTGGTGCGCAGGGTGACTTCCACTGTGTAGCGATTAAGCGCTTGAGTAGGATAAACGCGAGATCTGCGCATCTGTGTTTTTGTTTGTCTTCCCCTTTTCGCATGCGTATTCCTAGCAGGCAGGACTCAGGGGTGGGGAGAAGTGGTACGCCCGACCATCTAGCTGTTTGTGTTGTTGCTTCCTGCCATATGCGATATATTGGTGGGCAACTCCACGTCATGTGTATGAAAGATAAATGAAATGAAGATAGGTCTGGTGTAAGTAATTTAGTTGTGTGTATCGGAAGCAGGCGTTACGTGATACATCTTTTGTATTTGCCAGTGCCGTGTTCCATTTATTTGCGGGCAGCGGTGTTAGTAGCGCCGTCTCCCTTTTGTTTTTTGCTTGTGTCTGGGCCTCTTCTGAGTGATTCTGTAGTGTCCGATATATCCAGGATATATCTGTTTGTGTGCCCGCCCCTGTTAGTAAGTTATGTAGTACTGGAGTGGTTTTAGGTTCATTTCTGCCATTTCTCCAGGTTTTGCGTACCACTTGCTGTAGTGCCCTATGTGCGATGTAATGCTGAGAAATAATACAGTATTCGTGGTAGTATGATCATTTTAGCTATTGCTACTCTTCCCATTGGTGAGAGCGGGAGTGAGCACCAAAAGGGCATGGAGCTTCTTATGGACCTGATTGTTCGGTCTAAGTTGCCTTCTTTAAGGTCCTTCTCATCATGGTATATTTGTACCCCTAGATATTTGAAAGTGGTGTAGCACCATTGCAATTTATGTGTGGGGGTTGTTTCCTTGTGAGGGTCCGGGATTGATTGCATCAGAAATAGGCATGATTTCGTCCAGTTTATCTGCAGGCCCGATAGATCCCCAAATGTATTTAATAGGCATAATAGGTCTTGCAGCGATTCCGAGCGATTACGTAGATATATCAATGCATCATCTGCATATAAAGAGATGATCTTGTATGTGTTACCATCGGGGATGCCCCACTTTGTGGCCTCTTGTGGCAGTCGTGCTGCCAGTGGTTCTATTGCTAATGCAAATAGTATCGGCGATAGTGGGCATCCTTGTCTAGTACCTCTTCCTATTGCAAATCTCTCTGATATAACTTCTCCCGTCTTCACTCTTGCTTTCGGATCAGCATATAGTGTTTCTATCCATCTTATGAATACTTTACCAAAGCCCAAGGCCTTCAGGGACTTCATCAGATATGGCCATCCCAGTGTGTCGAATGCCTTTTCTATATCTAGTGAGACCGCCGTCCTTAGGTAGTCTAGTTTGGGGGTTTCAGATAGTAGTCGGATGAGGCATCTAATATTTGTGTGTGTGCTGCGGCCTGGTATGAAGCCGGATTGATCCGGGTGGATTAGTGTGGGCATTAATGGGAGAAGTCGATTTGCCAGTACCTTTCCAAGTATTTTGCAATCAGCATTTAAGAGGGACAGTGGATGGTAGGATCGAACATCTAGCGGGTCGCGTCCTTTTTTGTGTAGGACCACTATTATTGCCTCGCGCTGTGATTCTGGTAAGCAACCTTTTTCTGATGCTTCTTGTAGCATTGCTAAGTATGGAGGTGTTATTTGTTTGACAAACGTCTGGTAGTACTCCGCCGGGAATCCATCCCCCCGGTGCTTTATTATGCGCCAGTTGTTTCAGCGCCTGTTGGACCTCTTCCAGAGTGAGGGGGGTGTCTAATTCTGATTGTTGTTCTACTGTCAGTTTGGTTAGTTGAAGTGTTTCAAAGAATTTGTTTATTTGTTGTTTGAGCGGGGGGGTTTAGCTTCGTACAAGGAGGCATAATATTGTTTGAAGGTCTTATTAATTTCTGATTGTGTGTTGACTATATTGCCTTCATCTGTGTGAATGGCATTTATATTGGAGTGTTGTTGTCCCCCTCTTAATAGCCAGGACAGTAGCCTGCTGGATCCGTCACCTTCGGCATGTATTCGCGCTGTATAATGTCTGTAATCATATTTGCGCAAGCGTGCGTCAGTTTCAGCCCATTGTTTTTTCAGCTCGACTATTTTCCTTTCATCCTCCCCAATTTGTCCTGCTGCTCTTTCCGCTTCCCTAAGTTCTCTCTCGACGTCGCACAGCTCTTTATGCAATATCTTGCGGACTCCGCCTGTTGCAGCCATGCACAAGCCTCTTATCACAACCTTGTGACCGTCCCACTCTATAGCTCTTGACGATGCCGAATTTGCGTTTATTTTAAAATATAAGTCTAATCCTTCTGCTAGTTCCTCTCGGAAGGGAGGATCCCGTAGAAGGGACGGCTGTAGGCGCCAAGTGGGTGTGCGCACGTGGGCTCCTCCCCAGCGTACTGTGGTGACTAATGGGCAGTGATCTGATATTGTTTTGGCTAAATAGAAAGCCTTGACTAGTGATTGAGTGAGCTCGTTTGTGTATAGTTGTAAGTCTATGCAGGTGTGTAGTTTGTGCACGGGGGAGAAGAAGGAATACTCTCTGTCCGTGGGGTGTAGGCATCTCCATGCGTCATATAGGTGGTCATTCTGACCTCGACGGTAAAAGGCGCTTACCGCCGGTCAGAAATCCTCCATAATTCCGCCGCGGTCGCGGTAATCCGCCACGGTCATTCTGACCCGCAGCAGCCAAACCGCCGAAAATCCGACAGCCACAACAGACCGCCAGACCAGCAGTCGGCGGAAAAGTGGAGGTGACCAAACCTCCACCGTCACGCCAACAGAAATACGCCCATGCCATTCTGACCCACGAATCCACACGGCGGTCTTTCAAACGCGGTTTTCCATTGGCGGTACACACCGCCGCGGTCAGAATACACACAAACGAACAAAACTCAGCAACATTGGACGATTTGAATTCCACACACCTGATACACATACACACACCACTCCCACACACACAATACAATATAAAACACACACCCACATCACCCACAAACCCCTTCGACCAAAATCCAAAAAGAAGCACCGAGAGACACAGCAGCGATCATAGAACACCATCACACAGAGGCACACTACACCATCACCCACACAATATCCACACTCAAAACAACACACACCACCACACTCAACACACTTAACTACACATACTCCACCCCACACATCATACACACCACTCCATGGCACCGCAAAGACACCCCCGCTTCTCAGACGAAGAACTCAGGGTCATGGTGGAGGAAATCGTTCGGGTAGAGCCCCAGCTCTTCGGCACACAGGTCCAATACACCAGCATTGCCCGGAGGACGGAGCTATGGCAGAGGATTGTCGACAGGGTCAACGCTGTGGGACAGCACCCCAGAAATCGGGAAGACATAAGGAAGCGATGGAACGACCTACGGGGGAAGGTGCGTTCCATGGTATCCAGGCACAACATCGCCGTGCAGAAGACTGGCGGAGGACCCCCACCTCAACCCCCACAATTTACAACATGGGAGGAGGAAGTCTTGAACATCCTGCATCCTGACGGCCTCGCAGGAGTCGGCGGAGGAATGGATTCTGGTAAGTTGAAGCTTCAATACTGCTTCCCCCCCACCTGCATGCCAAATCATACCCCAACCCTCACCCCCATCCTCGAACCCCACCCTCACCCCCACCACCATCCTCACCCTCACCCCCACCACCATCCTCACCCCCACCCCCAGCACACCTATTCCCTGCCAATGTCTCACCATCACAACCCACACATCCCAAAACCTAGGCCTGCATGCGTCCACTAAGCATGGACACCCATCAACAAAGCATGCCCAATGCATATACACATCCCCCCCACAAGCCACCCTCACCAAAGCCCCCACACACGAATGCCAGCACTTGGGGACACGGGAACCCACAGATACACCCATATGGCACACATTGAAACTATAACCATACCTCTATACCCCTGCAGGACCCGACCGCCAACACACCGCCACAGAGGGCCCAGAATTCTCCACACCCCCCACCCAAGAGGCCGTCAGCGATGACAGCAGCTCTGTCGACCTGGACACTGATGACCAGCCCGGACCATCGGGGACCTCTGGACAGTCGGTTCCCCTCAGACAGCAACAGGCCACTACAGACCCAAACCCCTCTGGGAACACCAGCACAGCTCCCACCCAGCGGGCCCATGCCTCTGTCTCCAGGGCGCGTCAATCAGCGGTGTGTCTACCACTACAGGGCACCCAGGATAACCCACCACCCCAACAACAACAGGGACCTGGGGGCAGTGGTAGTGGGCACACCGGCCAGGGGGCAGAGGCCCAGGGAAACAGGGGAACTGGGAGGGCAGCTGTGCGACAGGGGGGGGACGGGCCCAGGGAACCCACTCTCCACGAGGCCCTCACCACCATCATGGGAGCATACAACCGCTCCCACGAGACGATGGCGACGGTACTGGCCAGGTTCCAGGAGATCCAGGTACTGCAGGAGGAACACTATCAGGGGTACAGGGAGGACATCAGAGCCCTCACCTCCACCCTGGTTACCATGGTAGGGCTGCTGCAGGAACTCATCAACACCAGGACGGACACTCAACAACAACAAAGGGCCCCTGCCACTAGCCTGGACCAAGAACAGCCAACCACCTCCGCCGGCGCTAGTGGACAGGAGGCCCCCGCACAACAGCAGCCCACCAGACCCCCACCTCCTGCAGGAGAAGAACCACCCCGCAAGAGGGCCCTGAGATCTCGCAAGAAGACAGAGTAGGATGTGAAGACCCCCGCCAGCAAAGGATACCACCTGATGTCATCCCACTGTCCCACATTGTCACCCTGTCCATCCTTGAACTGCCCATGCTCCATCTCTCCACAGGCCTATGGACAATGCACCTGTGTGACTGTTACTCTGGACTCTGCCATGGACATTCCTTCACCATAGCCCCCACCCACTTGAAACCACCCATCCCATTTTGAGCACTGAAATAAACACCTATTTTGCACAAAACTATCTGGAGTCTGGCTGTGATTTCAAAATATTGTAATTGACATGACAGTGCAAATATGTCCTTGTACATAGTGAAGTCAACAAACCGCTGCCACAAAGCTGTAGTCCATGGGGAAACGAAGCACAGGACTCATAGTGGGGACCCCAGATCTGAAATAGGGAGGGAAAAGCCACAACTCAGTCATCATACACTGGGGCAAATAGACAGGCAGCAGAGATGCAGGAGAGTAGTTTACATTTACTAAATTATGTTTGAATTGTTACCTGTGTCCTATTGGAAGTACTGTGCAATGATTCTGTCCCTGTTGTCTGTTTCAGCCCCGTCGTCTTCCTCCTCGTCACTCTCCACAGGTTCCACAGCTGCCACAACACCACCGTCTCGACCATCCTCCTGCAGGAAAGGCACCTGGCGGCGCAAAGCCAGGTTGTGAAGCATGCAGCAGGCCATGATGATGTGACACACCTTCTTAGGTGAGTACATTAGGGATCCACCTGTCATATGCAGGCACCGAAACCTGGCCTTTAGGAGGCCGAAGGTGCGTTCGATCACCCTCCTAGTACACCCATGGGCCTCATTGTACCGTTCCTCTGCCCTGGTCCGGGGATTCCTTACTGGGGTCAGTAGCCACGACAGGTTGGGGTACCCAGAGTCCCCCAATAGCCATACACGGTGTCTCTCTAGCTGTTCCATCACGTAAGGGATGCTGCTATTCCTTAGGATGTAGGCGTCATGCACTGACCCAGGGAATTTGGCATTGACATGGGAGATGTACTGGTCAGCCAAACACACCACCTGGATGTTCATAGAATGGTAACTTTTCCTGTTCCTGTACACCTGCTCACTTTCTTGGGGGGGAACCAAAGCCACATGGGTCCCATCAATGGCACCAATGACGTTGGGAATATGTCCAAGGGCATAGAAATCACCCTTCACTGTAGCCAATTCGCCCACCTCAGGGAAAAGGATGTAGCTCCTCATGTATTTCATCAGGGCAGACAACACTCTGGATAACACCTTCGAAAACATGGGCTGAGACATCCCAGAAGCAATTCCCACTGTTGTCTGAAATGACCCACTTGCCAAGAAATGGAGTACTGACAGGACCTGCACCAGAGGGGGAATCCCTGTGGGTTGGCGGATGGGGGACATCAGGTCGGGCTCCAGCTGGGCACACAGTTCAGGTATAGTGGCACGGTCAAGCCGGTAGGTCAGGATAATGTGGCGTGCTTCCATTGTCGACAGGTCCACCAGCGGTCTGTACACGGGAGGATTCCTCCTTCTCCTCGCCAAACCCAGCGGACGGTGCCTAGGAAGGACAACATGGAGCACACAGTCAAGCAACCCACAGGTACGTACTCACAGCTTGCACAGTAAACGATTCTCTATGCAGTGAATGGCGTGTATGAGTGGCTATGCAAGGCCTAGGCCTGTGTGACGCAGTTGAAATTGAGCCATGTGGACCCTCGAAATGGCGGCTGCCTGACCTGTGAAGTGTGACAATGGGATGTGAAGTCAATGCGCTGGCGTGGCACACCGTGGCGGTAGGCGGTCGAAGACCGCGGCGCAAAGCCGCATTGGATAACATTGAAGCCTATGGGTATCAGGAGCCAATGGCGAAGTACGCCGGCGGTGGCGGTACGCCCCGCCGCAGTACGCACCGCCGCGGGCGTGACCGCCATTTTCTATCTACTTATTCACTCGCGACTTGAACTTTCACAGGAGAGGACCTATACTGCAAGTGTTGCTGTGACCTCGGTCTGGAAGGGACAATGGCTGCTGCGTCTGGGGAAAGGGCCCCTGCCTTCACTGGAGAAGAGTTGGAGAAACTTGTGGATGGGGTCCTCCCCCAGTATGCGCTACTCTACGGTCCTCCAGACCAACAAGTGAGTTTAATTCAATAAGGATTTGGGGCCACTGGCTGGCTTGGGGGCCTGGCGGGGGGCATGTTGGGCCTGGCGGGGGGCCTGGCGGGGATGGGGGGCATGTTGGGCCTTGCGGGGGGCCTGGCGGGGATGGGGGGCATGTTGGGCCTGGCGGGGGGTCTGGCGGGGGGCATGGCGGGGATGGGGGGCATGTTGGGCCTGGCGGGGGGCATGGCGGGGGGCATGGCGGGGATGGGGGGCATGTTGGGCCTGGCGGGGGCATGGTGTGGATGGGGGGCATGTTGGGCCTGGCGGGGGGGCCTGGCGGGGGGCCTGGCGGGGATGGGGGGCATGTTGGGCCTGGCGGGGGGCCTGGCGGGGGGCATGGCGGGGATGGGGGGCATGTTGGGCCTGGCGGGGGGCATGGCGGGGATGGGGGGCATGTTGGGCCTGGCGGGGGGGCATGGTGGGGGGCCTGGCGGGGATGGGGGGCATGTTGGGCCTGGCGGGGGGCCTGGCGGGGGGCATGGCGGGGATGGGGGGCATGTTGGGCCTGGCGGGGGGCATGGCGGGGATGGGGGGCATGTTCGCCTGGCGGGGGGCATGGCGGGGGGCCTGGCGGGGATGGGGGGCATGTTGGGCCTGGCGGGGGGCCTGGCGGGGGGCCTGGCGGGGATGGGGGGCGTTGGGCCACTGGCAACGAAAATGCAGACAAACTTGAACGTGGTATTTCTCCCTCCCTGTACGTGTCACATAGGTCCGTGCCCTTGAGAAGATCGGGATTTGGCGTGCCATCGCCAAGGAAGTCCGGACCCTGGGGGTCCACCATCGACGGGGCACCCACTGCCGCAAGAGGTGGGAGGACATCCGCCGCGGGACCAAGAACACCGCCGAGTCTCTGCTGGGGATGGCCTCCCAACGTAGGCGGGGTGCCTGCCGTCAACTGACCCCCCTGATGTTCCGGATCCTGGCGGTGGCCTACCCTGATTTGGATGGGCGCGTGAGGGCAGCACAGCAGACACAAGGGGGTGAGTACAAGCATAATCTACTCAGTTGTCGCGCAGTGGAGGTGTCTGGGTGGGGGAGGAGGGCTGTGGGTCCCCCTAGGCCAGGGCGATATCTGTAGGCTGGGCACCCCTGTAAGCCCCTGTGTCCCCAGCCACCACCCTCAGTAGTGTGCCAGTACAGCCATCCCTGGGCCGTGTCATCCATGGGTGCAGTTGTCAACTCTAGGCGTGTAGGGCATGTTCCACGGAATGCGTAGCGGACCCCAAGTGCGCAACTTAGTGCAGGGGGCATCTGTGTCTGTCATGTCCGCTAACTGTACCGGTGATCCATGTACTCAAAATCTCTTTATTTCTCTCTCCCCCCCCTTTTTGTTTGTCTTTCTGTGCTTGTGTGCATCAGCATCATCAGGCGGAGGAGAAGTGGCATCGGGGCAGGAGGGAGCTGCATCTCACATGGCCCAGGAGGGCCATGCCACAGAGTCTGACTGGACCAGTGAGACGGAGGGCGAGGGGAGCTCCACAACGGGGACGACTGGAGCCTGCAGCGACACGGACACGTCCTCGGAAGGGAGCTCCCTTGCGGGGGTGGCAACATCCGTGCCCCCCGCCATTACAGGTACAGCCGCCACCCAGCGCACCATCTCCGCCCTCCCAGCAGCCCCTCAGCGTTCGCCCCGTGCCCGCTCTGCCAGGAAGCCGGGCATCTCCTTCGCCCCAGGCACCTCAGGCCCTGCCCCTGTTACCCCCGCTGCCCTCAGTGAGGAGGTCATTGACCTCCTCCGAACGCTCATTGTTGGGCAGTCTACCCTTTTGAATGCCATCCAGGGGGTGGAGAGGGTGGTTCATCGCAGCAATGCGTACCTGGAGGGCATTCATTCGGGTCAGGCTGCCCATCAGCGATCGTTCCAGGCTCTGGCCTCAGCACTGACGGCAGCCATTGTCCCTGTCTCCTGCCTCCCTCTACTAACTCCCTCCTCCCAGTCTCCTGTTCCTCTGCCTGTCCCACCCACACCATCAGACCAGCCTGCACACACCTCAACACCCAAGAGCAGCTCATCCAAACATAAGCACCACAGATCACGCAGACATTCATACAAGCAACATTCCGATGCAGACATGCCAACAGTCACTACCACCTCTGTGACCCCCACCTCCTCGTCTCCCTCCTCCCTCCCTGTGACGTCTACACTCACACCTTCATTCACCTCACCATCAGCCAGTGTTTCCATCACCAGCACACCCTCCAGTACAGTCCGCACACGTGCAGTCACCACCCCCACTGCCATTTACACGTCCCCTGTGTCCTCTCCCACTGTGTCTGTCACCCCCTCTTCCACACCACACAAACGCAGCCACCCACCCACCCAACAGCCATCCACCTCACGACATCCTATCCCTCCTGCACCTGCACCCAAAGACAGCAAACGTGACTCACCTACAACCACATCCTCTCCCTCCACTCCCATTCCCACTGTACCTACCACTCTCCATTGTCCCAAGAAAATCTTTCTCGCTACTGCTAACTTCTTTCCTGACCCTGAGCCCCCCCCTCCTTCTCGTCAGGGTAAGAAGAGCACCTCAGCCACCACCAGCCCTGCAGCCCCCTTGACAAGGGTGCAGGGGTATTGGAGCCCACCAGCCCGCATGTCTGGATCTTCACCCAGCAGCAAGGGGACAGGCAGCCCACCCCCTGGGAAGAGGAGCAGAAGGCGGAAGGGCCGCCGCAGGAGCCCGGGTTCTATATCCCCCCAGGACACTAGCCAGCCACCGTCAACAGCCACAGCTCCAAAGGGAGGAAAGGGCCACAGACTCCCGACTAAGGAGGGCAAGGGCAGCAAGGCGGAGAAGTCAGGCAGCAGGCCTGCTGCCCATGGAGGACCCATCACAGCTGCCCAGGAGGAGCCCACAACCCCCATAGCCGCTGCCCAGGGAGGAACCGTCACAGCTGCCCAGGGAGAGCCCACCACCCCCATAGCCGCTGCCCAGGGAGGAACCGTCACAGCTGCCCAGGGAGAGCCCACCACCCCCATAGCCGCTGCCCAGGGAGGAACCGTCACAGCTGCCCAGGGAGAGCCCACCACCCCCATAGCCGCTGCCCAGGGAGGACCCAGCCCAGCTGGCCAGGAGGGCCCCACCACCCACAGCCCAGGTGGGCATTGAAGGAGCACCATCCCCGCTGCCCAGGAGGGCACCACCAGGCAATGAGCAGTTGGCCATAGAATGGCCGCCGTCTCCAGCACCGCTCCGCTGGGGACCGCCGTCTCAAGAACCGCTGAACTGGGCCCTTCAAGGCAAGAACCGCTGAACTGGGCCCTTCAAGGCAAGAACCGCTGAACCGGGCCCCGCCGTCTCCAGCACCGCTCCGCTGGGGACCGCCGTCTCAAGAACCGCTGAACTGGGCCCTTCAAGGCAAGAACCGCTGAACTGGGCCCCGCCGTCTCAAAGCACCGCTCCGCTGGGGACCGCCGTCTCAAGAACCGCGGAACTGGGCCCTTCAAGGCAAGAACCGCTGAACTGGGCCCTTCAAGGCAAGAACCGCTGAACTGGGCCCTTCAAGGCAAGAACCGCTGAACTGGGCCCCGCCGTCTCCAGCACTGCTCCGCTGGGGACCGCCGTCTCAAGAACCGCTGAACTGGGCCCTTCAAGGCAAGAACCGCTGAACTGGGCCCTTCAAGGCAAGAACCGCTGAACTGGGCCCCGCCGTCTCCAGCACCGCTCCGCTGGGGAGCGCCGTCTCAAGAACCGCGGAACTGGGCCCTTCAAGGCAAGAACCGCGGAACTGGGCCCTTCCAGGCAAGAACCGCTGGCCCTTTGGCAGACGTGGCAGGGCAGGATCTGTCTCGGGCAGGGCTGCAGGATGTCCTCTGGCCAACATGCCTCCTCCAGTGGCAGTGGAGTCTGTTATGGACTGTTTGGACTGTGGCTTTGCACTCCCCAGGATGGCCCAGTGGGCAGGCCACCCACTGTATGGACTGTATGGACTGTGGCTTTGCACTCCCCAGGATGGCCCAGTGGGCAGGCCACCCACTGTATGGACTGTATGGACTGTGGCTTTGCTCTCCCCAGGATGGCCCAGTGGGCAGGCCACCCACTGTATGGACTGTATGGACTGTGGCTTTGCTCTCCCCAGGATGGCCCAGTGGGCAGGCCACCCACTGTATGGACTGTATGGACTGTGGCTTTGCTCTCCCCAGGATGGCCCAGTTGGCAGGCCACCCACTGTATGGACTGTATGGACTGTGGCTTTGCACTCCCCAGGATGGCCCAGTGGGCAGGCCACCCACTGTATGGACTGTATGGACTGTATGGACTGTGGCTTTGCTCTCCCCAGGATGGGCCAGTGGTCATGGAGTCCCCTCGTGGATCTGGCGTCGTGTACTCAAGTGGCTGAGGTGCCCCCCCTTCCCTTCCCCCTGAGGTGCCTGTCCTTTTTTCTTTCTGATGCCCCTGCAGTGTTCTCTCCGTGGAGTTCTTGTCGTGGGACTGGGCCTTGCCCCTTTGCTCAGGACCCCTGTGGTCCACGGACAGTGGTTGGACTACATATAGTAGATGTATATATTTTGTACATAGTTTATTTATTTATTTGGATTACTGCTGTCCATTTTTCAATATATCTGCCCGTTTAAGATCTCTTCTTTTGGTCTTTGCATTATTTCGGAGGGGGGGGTTTGTGGGTTGTGACAGTGATCTGTGGGAATGCATTGATGTGTGTGTTGTAGTGGGTGTGTGCCGGTAATCTTTTCCCTCCCCTGTGTCGTAGGTGCAGTACTCACCAATGTCTTCTGCGCCGCCGGACGTGCTCCTGGTACAGGAGCAGGTATAGGAGTGCGGGGATGACCTGTAACTCGGGTTCCATACTGCCGGAATCTCGCGTGGAGTATGTGGAGGTGAGCGTTTTCCCGTTCGTAGTCTGTTTCCGCCGTGTTTTTATCGGCGGGGCTCCCGCCCCGGAAAAGGTGGCGGATTGGTGGGTCGTTATCGGGTAGGCGGTACATTGTCTCCCACCGGGCTGTTGGCGGTGACCGCCAGGCTGTTTGTTTGTACCGCCGTGGCGGTCAGAGTGTTGAAGCGGCGGTCTCTGTTGGCGGTAACCGCCAGGGTCAGAATTCCATTTTTTGGACTGCCAGCCTGTCGGCGGTATGGTCGCGGCTTTAACACCGACCGCCAGGGTTGGAATGAGGGCCATAGTCTTTTGTCTGTCATCCAGTTTCGTAATGCTTGGGATATCCTTCTGCTTGGTGCACAATCTAGTGGGGGGTGGGATCTGTCCATGTGTGCATCGGGTACACAGTTGAAATCTCCTCCCCATATGCTAGGTATCAGTGGGTCCCATGTTAATATTGCATAAGTGGACAACAGGAATTCCGTTTGTTTAATGTTAGGTGCGTATATGCCTGTGATGCATAATTGTTTCCCGTCTAATTCCCCTCTCAAGTGAACATATCTCCCGTCTTTGTCTATTTGCGTGTGCTTAACTGTGTATGGGACATTGGGAGCTATCCATACTAGAACACCTTGTGTGTATGTCGATATGTCAGTGCCGTATATTTTCCCTAACCATTTCCTATCTAATTTGCTCAGATCTTCTGCTGTGAGGTGTGTTTCTTGCAATGTTGCTATGTGAATTTTATGTCGCTTAAGATAGCTGTATATTCTATTGCATTTATTTGCATTGGCCATCCCTCGTACATTCCAGGTTAAGATGTTGTATGTGCCCATGGATTTGGTGCTACTACCCATGTTGAGTACGTTGCATCGATTGTGAATCCCCTTTTGTTCTGTATCTTCCCCCTGCGTCCCTTCTCACCCAGGCATTTTGTCTGTGACCCTTTGTGATATATATATTCTGGCGATCTAATGCTAACAAAAACCATAACTGTGATTAACTGTGTGGCCCAACTGGTGCCATATCTAACATTATACAGTCTCAAGTCCATTCGGTAATCCTACGGGATTTGGAGGCGTGGTCGTGAGAGAACCAGGCTTACCGCTGTCCGTGGCCCACCTGGATAGTCCTGTATCCCTGCACGTCTTGGTCGACCGGCCTCAACGCTGCTTCCGACACCCTCCATCACCTTGGAGCCGGACCACTATAATTTATCATTCCGTACAGTCATCTGATATTCTAGCTCTCAATGAGATTTGGTCTATGCTGTGTATATTATATCCTGTTGGCCCAGGTAGACGTACTCCAGTTGCGCCCCCAGGAGTTGCTCTTCTGTAGTCTTATTTGTATAATGTCCTGACTTTACATGGTTTGCATGCGTGGTTTTATAAGTCATCCGCCGTACGTGGGGTCAGTGCAGGGCCGAACATGAGCGGCGACGAAGGGGGGCTTGGGTGACCTTGCGAAGAATTGGAGTTTAAGGGCGTCATTCCGACCCTGGCGGTTGACTACCGCCAGGGCCGGGGACCGCGGATGCACCGCCAACAGGCTGGCGGTGCATCCATGGGCATTCTGACCGCGGCGGTACAGCCGCAGTCAGAAACGGGAAACCGGCGGTGTCCCGCCGGTTTCCCGCTGCCCTAGGGAATCCTCCTGGGATTCCGACCCCCATACCGCCAGCCTGGTTCTGGCGGTTTTGACCGCCAGAACCTGGCTGGCGGTAACGGGTGTCGTGGGGCCCCTGGGGGCCCCTGCAGTGCCCCATGCAGGGCCCCACCAAGATTTTCAGTGTCTGCCAAGCAGACACTGAAAATCGCGACGGGTGCAACTGCACCCGTCGCACCCCTTCCACTCCGCCGGCTCCATTCGGAGCCGGCATCCTCATGGAAGGGGGTTTCCCGCTGGGCTGGCGGGCGGCCTTCTGGCGGTCGCCCGCCAGCCCAGCGGGAAACTCAGAATTACCGCGGCGGTCTTTTGACCGCGCAGCGGTATTCTGACAGCGGGACTTTGGCGGGCGGGCGGCGGAGTCAGAATGACCCCCTAAGTCTTTATTTTCAGCTCTAATCGGCGATTGCGATGATGCAAATTTTGTTGCTGCTTTGAGGACCTATGCCTGCGCATCTGCAGCCTGTGATTTTGATGGTCTAGTTTTGATCCTGGAGCTGGATTTTTTCTTTCTCCCAGAGCGTTGAACCAACCACTCACCATGCCCTTCGAGTTCCATCACTGGATCAACCAGGCCTTTGGCATGTAGCCATGTCCACGTGTCTTCCGCTGACTGGAAGAAGAGAGTCCTGTCACCATCTATTACTCTCAGCCTAGCCGGGAACATGAGAGAGTAAGCAATATTTTTGTCACGTAGTACCTGTTTTACTTTGGTGAAGGTGGCACGTTTGCGCTGAACTTCTATCGTGTAATCAGGGTATGCTGTTATCTCGACATTTTCCATGCGGACCGGGCATTTGTTACGAAAGCTTTGCAGTACTAGGTCGCGGTCCCTGTAGTTTAGGAACCTAGCTATTAGTGGACGGGGTGGGGCGCCTGGGCGGGGTGGTCCACCTGGAATCCTGTGTGTGCGTTCTATTACTAGTGTTTGTGGTGTGGCTTGAGGTAGTATCGTGTCACTTAGCCATTTTTCCAGGTAGTGTTCAGCATTCGGGAGTTCTGCGCGTTCCGGGACCCCCAGGAACCTTACGTTACTTCTGTGTGAGCGACTCTCGGCGTCTTCAGCTCTGCGTTGTAATGCGGTTATGTCGCTTTCCATTCGTTGAATTTGGGCCTTTAACTCTACTATTGTTGGCAAGGCCGATTCGAGTTCCGTTTCAGTTATGGTGATTCTTTCTGTCAATTTCCGTTGATCCGTGAGGAGGAGATTAACTTCCAGTACCACTGAATCTATTTTTCCCTCTAGTGAGGTCTTTGTTTCTAGTACCGTCTGCAATACTTTGTCGAACTGTGCTGAGTGGGCGGCCAAGGCTCCGGCCATTTTTTGCAGAGCGTCCGTTTGAGTCCCTGTTTCTCCTTTGAGGGAGTTTGCCTCGGTTTCAGCATTGGAGTGCGTCTTCGGAGGTTTGGTTTTGCCCATATTTGCGCGCGTCCGATTTCGCCTTTCCTTGCTCCCCCTTTCACTGCCTTTGTCCTATTCTTACCTTCGCCATGCACCCTATTTGCGCTTCGGTGATCTTTACCTTTCCGTGCGTTGCCTGTCTGGAAGTCTTTGCAGCAGTGGAGAGTGGCCTTTTTTACATCCTCTTGCCCCGGTGTGCAGTGTTCGATTTGCTGGAGAAGTCATTCCTTCTCCAGGTATTCTTCTAATCACTTTTCCTGTGATTAGCTCCCGCGTACCATAGGGGAGGTGTCTGTGCTGTTTATAACTTTCTATTTTCCACCCTTCATCGTCTCTGTTCCGCCGTCCTACCCGGGAGCCGTGCTCACCGTTGGGGGGATGTGCCGGGGTGAGTTAACCTCTATCTTCCCCCTGCTGCGTCTCGATGGCGGTGCTGTGGTGCGTGTACTGCCGTGTATGTAGTTTGACCCCCGTGTGCTGGAGAGAGAGGGGGAGTCGTCGCTCCGGTTCGGCTCCCCACTGTGGTTCGCCGGTCAGCACTGGGCCTCGTCGGGGGGGGAGTCCTCCTCGTCCTCAGCGCGGTCCGCGCGCGGGGCCCACAGCGGGTGTCATCCGGGCCGCAGGGTCGGGGTCGTACCTGCTTGGGAGGGGAGGGATGCGTCGTCCCAGCGCCGCTCCGATCCGCTGTCCAGTGCGGCTTCTCGTGGCCTCCTCGGGGGTCGCGGCTCCGGGCCCCGCCGAGGGAGGAAGGCCTCCTCCTCTGTAGCTCTGTCCTCACGGGGTGCCGCCCCGCCTGCTTCAATTGTCCCGATCTTCGGGTGGGTT
Source organism: Pleurodeles waltl (assembly GCF_031143425.1). Classification (NCBI taxonomy): domain Eukaryota; kingdom Metazoa; phylum Chordata; class Amphibia; order Caudata; family Salamandridae; genus Pleurodeles; species Pleurodeles waltl. The sequence goes on along the minus strand of NC_090441.1, from coordinate 148,074,525 downwards.
AACGACTATTTAGATGTCTATAGTCAATGACTATCCTGTATGAATGGTCTGGCTTTACAACAGGGAATAATGGATTATTCATTGCAGATGTACAGGGCTCAATTACTCCCTGGTACTCAAGTTGGGCGAGTATTTCCTTCACAGGAGCTTTCGCTTCATGTTTAACAGGATATTGTGGCTGCGCTTGGGGTGTTGACCTAACGGGAATAACATGAAAAGGTGACTCCTTGTCCCAACCTACATGATTGTGGTATAACGCAGGTGCTTGTGGTAAAGCCCATTCAGAAGCATAGGCTTCTTTGTCTGCTTCTGGAACAAGGTCAGAGAAAGAAGGCAAAATTACATATTCCCCATGTGGGAGCTTGCGGATGTGTTCTGGTGGCCAGTCTCTTTCGGCCAATAGGATATCACTTGTAAGTTCATCCCAAAATATCACACTAATAACGCGCTCCACGTCTCCCTCAATCTGAATTTTTAAATCATAAACCCTATTGGGGGAGTACGCGGCCATCTGCTGTTTCAACTACGATGAAATCACTAGTTGCTGTCGCATCCAGATGATCTTTCAGACTCTGGCGACATATCGTGACCTCTGCCGCGCTGTCTAACAGGGTCACTGCCCACGTCTTGTTCCTCAACAGTGTTCTCAAGTATACTGACATTCTTAGCTGTCAGTGCTGCCACCTTCTTCTTTTTAAACTGTGGCTTTTGCTGAGGAGTGTTTTCTTCTTTTTTAATGTTAGACTGAGGAGAGTCTTTCTTTTCTTTCACGTATTCAGGACGTCGATCTTGACAGCCCCCTCTCTCGCTACGTCTATCTGGTGCGTCCTGAAAGGAACGAGACGGACGTGAATCAGTATATCTGTCTGGAGTTTTAATATTCTCCCTATTTCTAACACTATGGTGGTCATTACAACCCTGGCGGACGGTGTTAAAGAGGCGGTAAGACCGCCAACTGGCCGGCAGTAAAAAAATGGGAATTATGACCGTGGCGGAAACCACCAACAAAGACAGCCACTTTAATACTCCGACCGCCACGGCAGTACAGACAAACAGCGCGGCGGCCACCGCCAACAGACAGGTGGGAGACAAAGTACCGCCCACAATATCACAACCTACCAATCCGCCACCTTTTCTGGGGCGGATTCACCGCGGATAAAAACACGGCGGAAACAGGAATTTCAAAGGGAAAACGCTCACCTCTACACACTCCCCGAGGAACGACGACACCATGGAGCCGGAACTCCATATTTTTCCTGCACTAGTCTTCCTGCTCCTATATGACTATCATCAACGCCGGCGACGAAGACAACAGTGAATACTGCACCTACGACATAGGGGAGGGGGAGGCAAAAGACAGGGACACACACATGCAACACCCCCACCCCCACCCCGACCCTCACCCACTACAACACACACACCAATGCATATCCAAACATTACAGTAACAACCCCCAACCCCCCGGAAGAATGCAAAGACAAAAGGAAATGAGTGGAACCATTGTAATATATCAAAATACAGTAAGCAAATATCTACATATATATATATATATATATATACACATTAAAAAAAATATACACCACGATTAGTAGTGCAGGTAATGCACCATTCATTGTCCATGGACCACTGGGCCCAAAATGCATGGGCGAGGCCCACACTAGATACCTGATCAAAACGGAGAGAACACTGCTGGGGCATCAGATAGCAATACAACAGGCACCTCAGGGGGAAGGGAAGGGGGGGGCACCTCAGCCGGATGAGTGCACAACGCCAGATCCACGAGGGGGCTCAATGCCCATTGATGTATCCTGGGGAGTGCAAAGCCACAGTCTCTCAAGTCTCTACAGTGGGTGGTTTGCCCACTGTACCATCCTGGGGAGGGCAAAGCCACAGTCTCTCAAGTCTCTACAGTGGGTGGGTTGCCCACTGTACCATCCTGGGGAGTGCAAAGCCACAGTCTCTCAAGTCTCTACAGTGGGTGGGTTTCCCACTGTACCATCCTGGGGAGTGCAAAGCCACAGTCTCTCAAGTCTCTACAGTGGGTGGGTTGCCCACTGTACCATCCTGGGGAGTGAAAAGCCACAGTCTCTCAAGTCTCTACAGTGGGTGGGTTGCCCACTGTTACATCCTGGGGAGTACAAAGCCACAGTCTCTCAAGTCTCTACAGTGGGTGGTTTGCCCACTGTACCATCCTGGGGAGTGCAAAGTCACAGTCTCTCAAGTGGTTAACAGTCTCCACAGGTTCTGGAGGGGGACTGGTGCCCAGAGTGCATCACTCACCCCGTGACAGTCCCAGTTGCGTCACTGCCCCTGCTGCCCATGGGCTAGCGGGGCTTGAGTTGGGGGTCTTTGCCCTGTTCACCGGAGCTTGCCATGGCGGTCTTTGACCTGTTCAGCGGTGCTTGAGTTTGCAGTTCCTGACCTGTTCAGCGGTGCTTGCCCTGTTCAGCGGTGCTTGCCATGGCGATCTTTGCCCTGTTCAGCGGTGCTTGAGTTTGCAGTTCCTGACCTGTTCAGCGGTGCTTGCCCTGTTCAGCGGTGCTTGCCATAGCGGTCTTTGCCCTGTTCTGCGGTGCTTGAGTTTGCAGTTTCTGACCTGTTCAGCGGTGCTTGCCCTGTTCAGCGGAGCTTGCCATGGCGGTCCTTCATTGGGCAGCTGGGCTGTGGCTGCCGGGGCCCTCCTGGGCAGCTGGGCTGTGGCTGGCGGTGGCCTCTTGGGCACTGACTCTGGCGGTGGCCTCCTGGCCAGTGACGATCGGGCTGCCCTCCTGGGCACTGACTCTGGCGGTGGCCTCCTGGGCACTGACTCTGGCGGTGGCCTCCTGGCTAGGGACGATCGGGCTGCCCTCCTGGGCACTGACTCTGGAAGTGGCCCCCTGCCCAGTGACGATTGGGCTGGCGGTAGCCTCCTGGACAGCGGGGATGATAGCGGTTTTCTCCGCCGTGCTGCTCCTCCCAGACTTTGGCGATTAATTCTGCCCCTTCCCCACCTTGGGAGGAGTCACAGCTGAGTCGACACTCCCCCTGGGACCCTTTTGAGCAGCTTTGCTGGCTGGCGTCTTCACCCTCTCCCACCGGGCACTGTCCAACTTCTGGTGCTTCACAGGGGGGGGACTGGCTGTGCTGTGGCTCTGTGTCACACTGGCTGCCCTGGTGCCCGGTGCACTACACATACCTGTAACAACAGGCACCACTGGTCCCGGAGATTTTTTGGCTGAGGTGCTATTACGGGACCTATGAATTGGAGGGGGGGTGGGAAAGAGGTCAAGCTTGGTCAGGAAAAGTTTCTTAGGAACACTGGGACAGGTAGCTGGAGGGGGTTTGGGAGTGGTGGAAGAGGTAGTGGTTGTAGGAGGTGTACGTTTGGTGACTTCAGGTTAAGGTGCCTGCGCTGGAGGCTGTCGTGAGGTGGATGGCTGTTGGGTGGGTGTGTGCCTGCATTTGTGTACTTTGGGAGGGGGCGTCACAGACACACTGGGAGAGGACACAGGGGACGTGTAAATGGTAGTGGGGGTGCTGAGTGCACATGAGCGGGGTGTGGTGGTGGGTGTGCTGGTGCGGGACGTAGTGGCTGTAGTGGTAGTGCATGCAGGTGAGAGTGTAGACGAGACTAGGAGGGAGGAGGGAGACGACGAGGAGCGGGACACAGTGGAGGCAGTGGATGTTGCTGTGTCTGTATGTGTGTGATGCTTGCGTGAGTGCCTTTGGGATGTGTGGTGCTTATGTTTGCCTGAGCTTCCCTTGTGTGGTGAGGTGTGTGCATGCTGGTCTGATGGTGTGCTTGGGATAGGATGGGGTACAGGGGATTGGGTCTGGGTGGAGGAAGGTGGAGGGGGGAGGCAAGACACAGGGACAATGGCTGCCATCAGTGCTGAGGCCAGAGTTTGCAGGGTTCGATGAAGGGCAGCCTGACCAGAATGAGTGCCCTCCAGGAATGCATTTGTGTGTTGCAATTCCCTTTCTACACCCTGGATGGCATTCAAAATGGTAGACTGCCCAACAGTGAGTGACCTGAGGAGGTCAATGGCCTCCTCACTGAGGGCAGCAGAGGTGACAGGGGCAGGGGCTGAGGAGCCTTGGGCGAAGGTTATGCCCACCCTCCTGGGTGAGCGGGCACGGGGTGAAAGCTGAGGGGCTGCTGGGAGGGCGGTGCTGGTAGGGGGGTGGCGGCTGTGCCTGTAGAAGTGGGGGCACAGATTTTGCCGCCACCACAAGGGAGCTCCCATCGGAGGACGAGTCCATGTCACTGGTTGCAGATCCTGTGACCGCTGAGAAGCTCCCCTCCGTCCCACTGGTGTATTCCGAGTCCATGGTGTGGCCCTCCATGGCCATGTGGTATGCAGCTCCCTCGTGCTCCGGTGCCACTGTACCTCCGCCTGATGATGCTGATACACACAAGAACAGGGAGACCCCAAAAAAGGGGGGGGGTCGACAGAAGAAAGACAGGTTGAGTGCATGGCTTACCTCTACCGTTGGCGGACAATACAGACACAGCAGGCCCCTGCACTACGCCGCGCTGTTGGGCTCTACAGATGCAATTCCTGGGATATGGCCTACATGGCTATGGTCGACATCTGCACACATAGATGACACATGGGCATGTATACTTGTACTTGACACTCTACAGAGGTGGGGTGGGGTGCAACATGGCCTGCATTATGGAGGGGCCTAGCCTACGGAACTCCCCCTGGCCTAGGGAAACCCATAGCCCTCCTCCCCCACCCAGACACCTTCACTGCGCGCAAAGTCTGCTGAATGATGTTGTACTCACCCCCTTGTGTCTGCTGTGATGCCCTCAAGCGCCCATCCAACTCAGGGTAGGCCACCGCCAGGATCCGGAACATCAGGGGGGTCATGGTTCGACGGGCACCCCTCCCACGTTGGGAGGCCATCCCCAGCTGAGCCTCTGCCATCTTCTTGCTCCAGCAGCGAATGTCCTCTCATCTTTTACGGCAGTGGGTGCTCCGTCTCTGGTGGACCTCCAGGGTCCGGACGTCCTTGGCGATGGCACGCCAAATATCCTTCTTCTGGTGGGCGCTGACCTACATGAAATGTACAGGGGAAGAAGAGAAGTCATTAGCAACTGCACCGTCGAAGTGAGTGGCCCACATCCCTAGCCCTGCCATGTGGCACATGCATTCACAGTCCTTCATGCACGCAGAACTGTGCCCCCTTCCTTCTTACAACCAGCCCTCTCCACACAGGCATAGCCCATACAACATGCTCCCTGTGTACTTACCTGTTGGTCTGGAGGACCGTAGAGTAGCGTGTACTGGGGGAGGACCCCGTCCACGAGCTTCTCCAACTCCTCTGCAGTGAAGGCAGGGGCCCTTTTCCCAGACACACGAGCCATTGTCTCTTATAGACTGAGGTCACAGCAGCACTTGCAGTGTAGGTCCTCTCCTATTGAAAATCAGGTATCGAGTGATTGAAAAGCTAGAAAATGGCGGTCACGTCCGCGGCGGTGCGTAGCATCACCGCCGGCGTACATCGTCATTGGCTCCTGGGACCCATAGGGTCCAATGTTAACCAATGCAGCATTGCGCTGCGGTTTTCGACCGCCTACCGCGACAGTTTACAACGCCAGCGCAGTTACCTCACATCCCATTGTCCCACTTTAGAGGTCAGGCAGCCGCCATTTCAGGGGCCCACATGGCCTAATTACCAACTGCGTCACACAGACCTAGGCCTTGTCACACAACACAAATACAGGCCAGATTCTGTGTATGAATGGTGTTCTGTGTAGAATGTGGGTACATACCTCTGAGTTGTTTGACTCTGTGGTCGCTGTTGTCCTTCCTAAGCACCGTCCGCTGGGACATGTGAGGAGATGGCGGAATCCTCCGGTGTACCGACCGCTGGTGGACCTGTTGACAATGGAGGAGCGACATTTGACCATCACTTACAGGTTTGACCGTGCCACAATCAAGGAACTGTGGCCCATATTTATACTTTTTTAGCACTGCATTTGCGTCGCTTTTTGACGCAAAAACTGCGCAAACTTACAAAATACAATTGTATTTTGCAAGTTTGCGCCGTTTCTGCGTCAAAAAATGACTCAAATGCAGTGCTAAAAAAGTATAAATATGGGCCTGTGTACCCAGTTGGAGCCAGACCTGATGTCAGCAATCCGCCATCCCACAGGGATCCCCCCTCAAGTGCAGGTGCTATCAGTGCTCCATTTCCTTGCAAGTGGGTCATTTCAAACAACAGTGGCCATGGCATGAGGGATGTCCCAGCCTATGTTTTCCAACGTGTTGTCCAGAGTGTTGTCTGCTCTGCTGAAACACATGTGGAGCTACATCGTTTTCCCTCAGGTGGAGGATTTGCCTACAGTGAAAGGTGACTTCTATGCCCTTGGACATATCCCCAACATCATAGGTGCCATTGATGGGACCCATGTAGCTCTGGTCCCCCCCCACAGGAGTGAACATGTGTACAGGAACCGGAAGAGTTATCATTCCATGAATGTACAGATGGTATGTTTGGCAGACCAGTACATCTCCCAGGTAAATGCTATGTTCCCTGGCTCTGTGCATGACGCCTACATCCTGCGGAATAGCAGCATCCCTTGTGTGATGGGTCAACTCCAGAGGCACCGGGTGTGGCTATTAGGGGACTCTGGTTACCCCAACCTGTCATGGCTACTGACCCCAGTGAGGAATCCCAGGACCAGGGCAGAGGAACTCTACAATGAGGCCCATGGGCGGACTAGGAGGGTGATCGAACGCACCTTCGGCCTCCTGAAGGCCAGGTTCAGGTGCCTCCATATGACAGGTGGTTCCCTATTCTACTCACCAAGGAAGGTGTGCCAGATCATCGTGGCCTGCTGTATGCTTCACAATTTGGCTTTGCGACGACAGGTGCCTTTCCTGCAGGAGGATGGTCCAGATGACGGTGTTGTGGCAGCTGTGGAGCCTGTGGACAGTGATGAGGAGGAAGCACAGGAAGAAGACATTGACAACAGGGACTCAGTTATCCAGCAATATTTCCAGTGACACACAGGTGAGAATACATTCCTGCCTACTACAAGTACTTTCACACTTCTACCTTTATCCTGTCTGTCGATTTCAACCAGCATATGGTAACTGAGTTGTACATTTCCATTACGGTTTCACAGGTGTGGTTTCCAACGTGTGTTATCTGCTTAGATTCCTCATGGACTTGAGATGTGTGACATAGGTATGTTGACATTACATTTGAGAACGCATTTTGTCACTGTCATTGCTAATACACATTTTCAAAATCACAGACTGACTCCAGATTGTTTTGTGCTTCAAGGGTGTTTATTGCAGTGCTAAATATTGGAGGGGGGGTTGTAAAATGGTGAGGGGTGATGGTGGAGGAATGTCCATGGCAGAGTCCAGACTATTAGTCTCACAGGTGCATTGCCCATATGGGCATAGGAAGTCGAGCTGGGGCAGTTCCAATATGGACAGGGTTACAAAGTGGGACAGTAGGATGACAATCAGGGTGGTCTCATTTCTTGGCGGGGGTCTTGGCATCGTGCTCTGTCTTGTTCCTTAATCTCAGGGACCGTTTGCGGGGTGGTTCTCCTTCTGCAGAGGGTGGGGTGCTGGTGTGATGGTCCTGTGGCGGTGCCTCCTGTCCACTAGTGCCGGCGGAGGTGGTGGGCAGTTCATCTTCCATGCTAGTGTCAGGGGCCCCTTGGAGTGCCACAGGGTCCCTCCTGGGATTAAGTATCTCCTTCAGCACCCCTACGATGGTGCCCAGGGCGGTGCTGATGGTTCTGAGTTCCTCCCTGAAGCCCAAATACTGTTCCTCCTGCAGGCGCTGGGTCTCCTGAAACTTGGCCAGTACCGTTGCCATCGTCTCCTGGGAGTAGTGGTATGCTCCCATGATGGAGGAGAGGGCCTCATGGAGAGTGGGATCCCTAGGCCTGTCCGCCCCCTGTCGCACAGCAGCCCTCCCAGTTCCCCTGTGTTCCTGGGCCTCCGTCCCCTGGACCGTGTGCCCACTACCACTGCCCCCAGGTCCCTGTTGTTGTTGGAGTGGTGGGTTATCCTGGGTTCCCTGTAGTGGTGGACACACAGCTGATTGACGTGTCCTGGGTACGGAGGTATGGGCCCGCTGGGTGGGTGCTGTGCTGGTGTTACCAGAGGGTGGCAGGTCTGTGGTGGCCTGTGACTGGGTGTGGGGAACCGACTGTCCCGAGGCCCACGATGGTCCGGGCTGGTCATCTGGATCCAGTTGGACAGAGCTGCTGTCATCACTGTGGGCCTCTTCTGTGGGTGGGGTGGAGATGTCTGGACCCTCCTGTCTGGTGATGTTGGGTAGTGGTCCTGCAGGGGTGTAAAGGCATGATTATAGCATCTGTGTGTGTCATGGTGTGCAATGGGTGGGTGAGCGTGTACCCCAGCGCTAGCATTCCTGTGTGGGGGCTTGTGTGATGATGGTTGAGGGGGGTGTTATGGGTATGTGCAGTGGGCATGCTTTAGTGATGGGTGTCCATGCTTTGTTGTGTCATGCAGGGCTTGGTGTTGGGATGGGTGGTTTGTGTTATTAGTACATTAGTGAGGAGTTGGAGTGATAGGGGAGGTGCGAGGGTGGGGGTCTGTGATAGCATGCAGGTAGGGTGGGGGATCTGATAGTTAAGATTTGACTTACCAGAGTCCATTCCTCCACCGACTCCTGCGAGGCCCTCAGGATGCAGAATAGTCAAGACCTGCTCCTCCCATGTTGTTAGTTGTGGGTGAGGAGGTGGGGGTCCGCCGCCAGTCCGCTGTACCGCGATGTTGTGTCTGGAGACCACGGAACGCACCGTCCCCCGTAGGTCGTTCCACCTCTTCCTGATGTCATCCCTATTTCTTGGGTGCTGTCCCACTGCGTTGACCCTGTTGACTATTCTTCGCCATAGCTCCATCTTCCTAACTATGGAGGTGTGCTGCACCTGTGATCCAAATAGCTATGGCTCTACCCGTACAATTTACTCCACCATGACCCTGAGCTCCTCCTCCGAGAACCTGGGGTGTCTTTGCCGTGCCATGGGGTGGTGTAGGTGATGTGTGGGGTGGTGTATGTGGTGTTAAGTCTGGTGATATGTAGTGGTGTGAGGTGTTTTGTGCGTGGAAGTAGTGTGGGTGATGGTGTTGAGTGCCTGTGGCTGCTAGTTTGTGGATGGTGGTGTCTCTCTCTGGCATTCTTTCAGATTTTTTTGTTGTAGGGGTTTGTGATTGATGTGGGTGTGTGTTTTATATAGTATTGAGTGTGTGGGAGTGGTGTGTGCATGTGTATCAGGTGTGTGTCTTTCGAATTGTCCAATGTGGTGGTGTTTTGGAGATGTGTGTGTATTTTGAGTGCGGTGGTATGTACCGCCAATTGAATACTGTGGTTGAAAGACCGCTGCGTGGATTTGTGGGTCGTGAGAGCATGGGCGTATTTCTGTTGGCGTGACGATGTCGGTTTTGTTTTTGCCAGTTTATCACTGACCTTTGGTGTGGCGGACTTGTGTGGGTGTCTGAATTTTGTCGGATTTCGGGATATGGGTCATAATAGCTGTGGTGGATTTCCGAGGCCACGGCGTTGTGTTGGTGGTCTTCTGCACAGCGGTAAGCGGCTTTTAACGCCAATGTTGTAATGACCTCCTATATCTCCTTTCGGAGTTCTCCGGGTGTGGAGAATCAGCTCTCTTATTCCTTCTTTCTTTAAAGTCTTTTTGTTTGTCCCAGCGCTTCTTTGCGCCCTCTTGTGCCTGCTCGTACCCTCCTTATGGGCGGTACCTTGCAATTCCAACTTCTCTAGTTTGGCTCTCAAACTATCCCGTCCTATACTAGTATAGGTATCGGAGATAATTTTCGGTAGCTGTCTCTCTTGTTCCTGGTGTGGAGTTTCCCGGGGACGCTGGCGAATTGCCAGTCTACCGTTTCCCCTTTAATGTTACTCATTATTATTGAGGATACGGCGTCAAAGTTACGCATTAGTTTCATCCCCAAATCCAGGGCTGGTGCTGCCCCATGCTCATTTTGTATTTGTTTTAACACTTCCGGTAAATTGGTAAGTGTCGTGGTACCATGTGTGGTAGTGTATATAGCAGCGAAGACTGTACCCCATGTGGCGTAGTCATCCACAGAGGGAACCATCCCAAAAGGTAAGCACATTGTGAGAAGTCTTTGTTTTTCCTGTGGTCCCATATGGGGAAACACAGCTTCCAGCTGATTAGTTTTCTGGGCAATCCAGAACGGTATTTTTCCCCGTTCCGCGGGTACCTTATCCATAATAGTATGTACTGTTTGCGGATTAATCCCAGTGGCCAATTGATAACCACCAGGTGCTGGCAGTGCTGGACGCGCTGGTGTTGTGTTCAATGTTTGCATTACAAACTGAACTAATCGTCTATATAATGTCACTAATTCATTATATAAATCTCGCAGATCTGCTAGTGGCATATAGTGTATGCCTGGGTGGGGTGTGTACGTGGCAAACATAGTCCATATAGGTCCGTCGTTACTTAAGGGACCTAACCTCACTCTTTGTAGTACATGTGGTAGGGCGCCTTCAAACCAGTTCTGATGCTCTTGCTATGTGAGTGATATTTCATGATACTGGTGTGCTCGGTACCGCTGAGGTACGTTCACAATTTCATATGTGTGGAATGTATGTGTTCTTTGGTCAACCTCAGGAAAGGTGACCCAGCAGTAAAATGTTTCTGTTTGGTATGCTTCATTAGCTTCTATAATAAGAGTAACCCCCCGCCCTCTCTGCAAGGCCATGCATTAATAAATGTCAATGGTGTTAGCCATATTTGTTTAGAAAAACGGAACACCAAAAAATATGGAGTAAAGTCCTTTTATGATTTCGAGCCCGAACAACCTGCAGCGTAATCAGGTGTTACCTTTTCAGCTGAGGAGGATTGACCCAAAGACCACGGACGTCTCTGTATAATGGTACTTAGGGTACCCGTTGTCTGTGAGACAGTGATAGTCGGGGTATCCGTAAATTAGTGCCTAAACACCAACGTTGGTGGCGCCATGATGTAGTTTGGACTGTTGCTCTAGGCAAGACTGCTGGTTAAAGATGACAGTACTTTTGTTTGTAGGGGTCTACGTCTCTCCTATAACAAGTCGCAACTGTTGTCCCAACCTTACCGGCTCATTAGCAATACCTCACCAGAAACACAATAATAAAAGGTGATTTGTGGCAGCCTTTATGCATTGACTCGAGAGTAAGACATCTCAGGGAGTGTCGTGGTTAAACGGAGATTACCCATTTCTCACAGATATATCATGTCTCATACAAACACAGGCAATGACAAAGATGCAGTAAAATTTGAATAGTTTTTATTCAACATAACTGCAATTTGCGATAAGTTGCATTGGCTGCAATGATTAGGATAATGAATAATGCAAGCAACAGAATTGTGAAGACGAGAGTCATTATTACAAAGACCCCCACCATCTTGCAATGCATGAAGAAGACATACGGAATGTAATATTCCCTAATACCCTAGTGTGTAAGACCTAACCTCCTGCCTGAAGGAGAGCTGGGTTTGTTAAACCTAATCTGCCAATCCCATGTCCATGAGAGGAGCCCCCAACCCTCGTTACCTTGGAATGAGATCTCTATCTCAGACTCCGCAGGGACACGAAGACTGGGTCAGCGTCAAGACGACTTGCAGCATCGATATCAGCGATGGTGGCGATGCCCTCTGATCGGAATCCCTCTGATTATCTGTCTAAAGTGCGATATATTTATACAGATCTTCAAGGACCCCTGACGTAGGTGTGTTCCCAAACAATAGATAACAGACTTGCTTGTGACGGCAATTATCCCTCGAAAGTATAGAGAGGGAAAATCCCTAAGTGCGAAAGCCTACTGTTTGTTTGTCTTTGGTGCTAGATCTTGACTCATTAGCGTGGTGACACTGACAATGTAACCCCTAAAGTGGCCTAACTCTAAACAAGGCAGCCATCTTAGAATAAATAAATAATTAAATGTGCTAAGACAGAGCAAGTTAAGTAGGTTAAAATTCACTAGGTGACAGGGGCACGAGTCTGCAAGCCAAAGGCTAAGCTAACTCCTGTTATCCCATTAAAACGAAGTAGGATTCACTACAGTCCACCTGAAGGAAGTGCTTCAGGCCCTGCTTCAAGCAGGCCTGACTATCAAGGCAAGCAAGTGCCAGATAGGGCAAAGCTCAGTTGTGTACCTGGGCCACCTTGTTGGTGGAGGCCATGTACAACCTCTCCAGCCCAAGATCTAGACTATCCTGGAGTGGGAGGCTCCTAAAACCCAGACTCAGGTCAGGGCCTTTCATGGCCTGACTGGGTACTACAGGAGGTTTGTTCAGAATGATGGGACCATAGTGGCCCCTCTGACTGAGCTTACCTCCAAGAAACAACCCAAGAAGATAATTTGGACCCCAGAGTGTCAGAAAGCTTTTGACACCCTAAAACAGGCTATGTGTTCAGCACCAGTGTTACTGGTCCCTGACTATAGCAAGGAGTTTATAGTGCAAACAGATGCTTCAGAGGAAGGGATTGGGGCAGTGTTAGCACAAGTTAAAGAAGAGGGCCAAGATCAACCAGTTGCCTTCATCAGCAGGTGACTACTCCCCAGAGAGAAAAGATGGAGTGCCATTGAGAGGGAAGCCTTTGCTGTGGTCTGGTCCCTGAAGAAGGTGAGGCCATACTTGTTTGGCACTCACTTCCATGTACAAACTGACCACAGACCTCTCAGATGGCTGATGCAAATGAGGGGGGAGAACCCAAAACAGTTAAGGTGGTCCATTTCCCTACAGGGGATGGACTTCACAGTGGAGCACAGACCTGGGACTGCCCATGCCAATGCAGATGGCCTTTCCAGGTTTGTCCACTTAGCTGATGAGGACTACCAGGGTGTAGGTTAGTACCCATCACCTTTCATCTGGGGGGGCAGTGTAGGAAAGTCCTCCTTTTTGCCCTGGTCACCACCACACTTTTTGGACAGGTAGTGGTGGTTAATGACTCTTGGCTGTGCCCTGGGTACTGCTTAGCAGTCCCAGGGCAGGTGCTCTGAGTAAAGTGGATATGCAAATTAGGCTAATTATAATTGGCTAAGTTAACCTACCTATAAGTCCTTCGTATATGGTAGGGCATGTAGGTTTAGGGACAACAGCATAGGTAGTGCACCCATAGGTGCACTGCTGAGGTGCCCAGTGTAATTTCAAAGGCAGGCCTGCCTTGCTGGTTGCTTTTAAGTTAAGGTTATATGCAAATTCGACTTTGGAATTAAAAGTAGTTAAACTACCTTATTTTTACAAGTAAGTCACCCTTTAGGTGTCCCCTATGTGCCCCTAGGGCTGGGTGCCATGTAACTATAAGCAGGGACCTTACAAGAGTAGTTTTATAAGCCCTGGTGAGGTAAAAACAGCCACATTTGTTTTTCCCTCATTGTGGTGAATGGCCTCCATAAGCTATAATGGGGAGACTTTCTTTTAATGTTAAAAGTCCCCTTAAATGACAGATACAAAGAGTTTGGTATCAAATTAATTGTTATAATAAATCCCACAACTTCCAGTTGTGCGATTTAATATAACTTGTTCAGGTAAAGAGTTTTAAACTTTACCTGAAAAGTTGCCAATTTCAGCCCTGCATTGTTTTTGCTGCTGTGCTCTGATTGGCCAGCCTCTGGCAGCCTAGCCAGGCTGCCTAGATGAGGTGTGAAGTGGCCTGGCTTCACACAAAGAGATGTGCCTGTGGGAGGGAATCTCCCCTCAGCAGATGGTGAGGCAGGAAGGGGGAGGGCTACCAAACTGGTCTTCAAAGGCAGAGAAGGACATTTGGAGCAACCCAGCAACACACCCACATCCTGCAACCCCAGACAACTAGGTGCTCCCTTGATTAGATTAGGAGAGGGCAGGAGAGGGGTGTCTTTATGATTTTTAGCCACACCAGTGGGTGCGCTCAGCCAGATGTAACTGTAATAAAGTGAATCCACACCAGATGAAGATATGTGGTAGGAGGTATTTATTACAACCTCAACCAACAGCCAGCATATCAACTGTCATGCAGAGAACCCTCATCACAGAACCTCAGAACAAGCTGGTTCCATGCCCAGTGTTCTGGCATGGAGCCATGTTACATCATTACACTTCTTCCTCTTTACATTAGAACAGAAGTAACATGAGAACAAAAAACACATTTGAACAGAAAGAAAAGAAAAAAAAAGGTAGAAAGAACTACACAAAATCACGCAAATGTAAAGGAAACCTGCGTGTTCTGACACTCCTACGAGTATTATCAGACCTTAAATCAATGTCAGAGGGAAAACGATAAGAAGTATCATCTCTCCTGTCGGCCACACCACACCCCCCAAAATGTGCTACACGACTATGATTCCAGATGCGACCATCATCCGTCTTGACAGCATTTTTAAACAGCTTAATGATAGTTTTTGGAGAGGTATATTTTGACCAATTTTGACACCCAACAGGAGCTTTAACCTTTACTTTATCTCCAACCTCAAAATTTGTAACTTTCGCATTATTCCTTTTATCAACATAAATCTTCCTTTTGCTTTGCAGAGACACTTCTTTGTCTCTCCAATCCCCAATACCATTGTTTTTCAAACCCTTACCAGCAACCATCCAGCCAGGACACAAACAAGTATTTGGAGACCTTCCCCTGAGCAGTTCAAAAGGAGTCTTCCCCGTTGATGCATGAGGAGTGTACCTGTAAGCTGTTATACGACCCTGCAGTTCTTTTCTCCAATCTAAACAATTTACCTTTGCTAATTGTATACTCTCTTTTAAAGTCCTGTTAAATCTCTCCAAAGCACCATTCGCCTCTGGATGATATAACGCAATTTTTTTATGTACAATTCCACATTTTACAAAATACTCCTCCATCTGAGCAGAACAGAACTGCGGACCATTGTCAGAAAGAATAGAGTTAGGAAAACTCTCGCGTTTGAACACAGATTCTAAAAAACTGATCACAGATTGAGAAGTGATCTCTCTCACCAAACTCACCTCCACCCATCGTGAATACAAATCCAGCAACACCAACAGGAAAGGAGTCTGATGTTCTACATGCAATGGCCCCACAATATCGATAGCTAATTCATCCCATGGACTTTTTGGTAAACTTCTACAAACCATAGGTGAACATCTTGGTTTGAGCACCTTATCACTAACTTGACAAGGTGTACACTCCCTAACAGTACGTTCCACCATCAAATCTAATCCAGGCCACCAGAAATCCTGACGGATGCGCTCTTTGGTTTTAGAAATGCCCATATGCCCTTCATGAGCCATGTTCACGATGACTTCTCTCAAACTCAATGGGGGAATCATTCTTGTGCCCCTCATTAGAACACCATCAACAACGGCTAACTCATTCGCAACTAACGACCAAGGTTTAACCAGACTTCGAGACTTATGCTGTTCCAAAAGAGACATCACAGAACACAATTCACTATCCTTTTGCAACTCATCCCTCCATTCATCTTCCTTTACAGCCCCCAGCGTAACATCACAAACTCTTATGCCACACTCAGCATCACATTGATCATTTTCATCCTGAGATTTATCATTCTCTACCACCTCCACCAATCTCGACAGACAGTCTGCCGTTACATTTGTCTTTCCCGGAATGTATTCAAACATGAAGTTATACTCCTGTAAGGAAATGACCCATCTCCTGATCCTCGAGGAAATTGAGTCCAAACCCTTCTTCTCAAAAATTTCTTTCAAGGGTTTATGATCAGACCTGACTACGAAAGAAGATCCCCACACAAATTTTCTGAACTTGTTTATGGCCCAGAAAATTGCCAACGCTTCCTTCTCTATAACAGAATACCCTATCTCTGCCCCTTTCAAGCATCTTGAAGCACAAGCTATTAGCACCTCTTGGCCCTTCCTGATCTGAAAAAGAAGAGCACCCAGCCCCTTTATACTCGCATCAGTAACAATGAAAGTGGGATTCCCAGGTACAAAAGCTTGTAAGTTTGGTGCATTCCTGAGATAATTTTTTACTTGTTTAAATTCTGTACCACACTCTTCCGTCCAAACAAACTCTGCATTCTTACACATCAACTTCCTTAGATTTACTGTCTTATCTGCAAAATTTCGTATAAATTTGTTATAAAATTCTGCCATACCTAAGAATGAAGAAACCTCATCTTTTGTACACGGTTCTTTTAACATTTCGATACTGTCCACCAAACCCTTTTTAGGACTCACCCCCTGCCGTGAAATATGATGACCCAAATAATCCAGTTCAGTGACTCCAAATTTACATTTGCTTCGCCTAAGAGATAACCCAGCATCAAGCATCCTTTTAAGCACAGCATGCACCCTCTCATCATGTTCTCTCACGTCTCTCCCACATATTAATACATCATCCTGGTAGCACTTTACGCCTGAAATGCCTTTAAAAAGATCTTCCATAATCCTCTGAAATACTGAGGCCGCAGAAACCAGCCCAAACGGCATACGCAAAAACTTGAAGGCCCCCATTGGCGTAATAAAAGCCGTTAATTCTTGACACTCTTTACTCAACGGAACCTGATGGTATGCTGATGCCATATCCAGAGTGGTAAAATAACAAGCACCATCCAACGATGATACTAATTCCTCAATATTGGGAAGTGGGAACTTGTCAACCATCACTTCTTTATTTAAGGCACGAAGATCCACACATAGACGGATTTCATTATTTGGTTTACGTGCCACAACAATGGGAGCTAACCACTCCGTTGCCTCTACAGGCTGTATAACACCAGTGGACAACAATTTATCTATCTCTTTTTGTACAGCGTCTTGGACACAAATGGGAATGCGTCTAACTTTTGCTACAACTGGTACTGCGCCCTGTTTCAACTTAATATGGTGATTGTACCCCTTTAAACACCCCAAGGTGTCACTGAACAATTCACCAAAAGCTCTCACAAACTTGTTTTCGTCACCCTCAATAGATTGTACCTGAACAGATGAATGTGCATTAGGATTGAGAATGACACCCAAACGTGCTTGATGACTCCAGCTCAACAAATTATCACCCCTCTCAGCAACATTAATCCTAGCATCAGTGAACCTACCATTGTACTCAATGCAGTCATCAAAATAACCTAATAACTTAATTGGCAACCCACCATAACCCGTAGGTTTAATATTAGGTTTGAACAGTTTCTTCCTTCCTTGAAAATTCTTCATAAAAAAATCCTTTGAGAGAAACGTGATGTGAGAGCACAAATCAAATTTCATTTTGACTCTAACATCCTCCACCAAAACCCATTCAGAGGGATGTTCCACCTCACTCTCACTAACTTGAAAACTGACTTCCTTTATTTCTGATCTAAAATCTCTCCTATTCCTCATCCTACAATTTTTTCCAAAATGTCCTCTTTTCCCGCAAACATTACAAGTAATCCTATTAGCAGGACACTCACTTGCATTAGCCATGTGTCCAAATCTTCCACATCTGTAACACTTTCCTTGAAAAGGTGTTGCAAACCTCCTATTCCCCTGTGTCTTTTCTGCGCTATTTTCTATTACAACACCTTTCTCACGGACACCCTCATACTTTTTTTTCTTCTCATCTTTTTGTATGACTTGACACTCCACTTCTTGTGCTTTTACACTGACCTTGTCTTCTTTATGTGCTTTACTTAGTTCTCCAACACACTTTAACATATGCTCTACCCTTTTTGCAATACTAACAACCTCATCCAACGGTGGCTCGTCCTTTAGCCAGAGTTCTTCCCTCACTTTATCACTGCAACACCTCAGCACAAACTGATCTCTAATCCTTTCTTCTACCAACGCCCCAAATTTACAACTTGAAGCCAACTTCCGTAAAGCCGTAATATATTCTTCAACACTCTCCTCTTTCCCTTGCTCCCGCAAACCAAAATGGTACCTTTCCATAATAGTACTAATCTTTGGCAAGTAATGTAAATCTAGTTGTCTTGCACATATTTCATATTCATTCAACCCCCTCTGATCAGCTTGCGACAATGGAGGTAGATTTTCCAACACCTCCTGTCCTTCACCCCCTAAACAATGTAACAAAAGTGCCTGCTTCCTTTCACCACTCAAATTCGTACCACACACCCTGGCATAATTCTCAAAAATCTTTTTCCATTTCTTCCACTTAATAACCGGTTCTCCTGGATCTGACAGGAAAAACGGCGGCGCCGTAACATTCTGCATACTCACAAGAGGTGTAAAACACTTCTTCCCCACAATATATATTCCAAACCCTACTAGTTGCTAAAAGTACTTAAAGTCCAAAAGGTGTGCCAGTCACCGTATGTCCCAGCACGATGCCGCTATATCAAACACGGGTCTTCAGGTGTGTTTGTCACCGCAGAGAGAACCTTTTCAGTTTAATTCATTTTACAACGCCCAATACTTGTATTCCACAAGTGCAATAAAGTTTCCAAAGAATTGTATATTCCCGTGACCACAAACCAATATAGTGATCCTTATCCAGTCTCCGTCTAAGTTTCAACTTCCAATAGACCGTCGATGTTCTTCTTCGATGTCCTCCAACAATTGCGCTGTAAAAAAAAAATGTTTTTAAAAAATAAAAAAAAATTCCTTCTTCCTCATCTAAGATGGCCGCCACGAAACATTTAGGCGGTCATTCTGACCGTGGCGGTCAAAGACCGCCAGGGCGGAGGACCACGGGAGCACCGCCGACAGGCCGGCAGTGCTCCAATGGGGATTCCGACCGCGGCGGTAAAGCCGCGGTCGGACCGGCAACACTGGCGGGCTCCCGCCAGTGTACCGCCGCCCCATTGAATCCTCCAAGGCGGCGCAGCTTGCTGCGCCGCCGAGGGGATTCCGACCCCCCCTACCGCCATCCAGATCCCGGCGGTCCGACCGCCGGGATCCGGATGGCGGTAGGGGGGGTCGCGGGGCCCCTGGGGGCCCCTGCAGTGCCCATGCCACTGGCATGGGCATTGCAGGGGCCCCCGTAAGAGGGCCCCTAAATGTATTTCACTGTCTGCTGCGCAGACAGTGAAATACGCGACGGGTGCAACTGCACCCGTCGCACAGCTTCCACTCCGCCGGCTCGATTCCGAGCCGGCTTCATCGTGGAAGCCTCTTTCCCGCTGGGCTGGCGGGCGGCCTGAAGGCGGCCTGAAGGCGACCGCCCGCCAGCCCAGCGGGAAAGTCAGAATTACCGCCGCGGTCTTCCGACCGCGGAACGGTAACCTGACGGCGGGACTTTGGCAGGCGGCCTCCGCCGCCCGCCAAGGTCAGAATGAGGGCCTTAGTCCGTTTTCTTCAGGCAGTTGGGCTTGCTTTTTCTTTGAGCAATCTCGGATCGTTTTCCTCACTCAAAATGGCCGCAACCAAACATCCAGTCTATTTTCTTTAGTCAATCTGGCTTGTTTTTCTCCTTTCACCACACTCAAGATGGCCGTCAACAATTCCCACAGCTTACAGTCCTTTTTCAATTGCTCACTGACCTTCTGACGTCGTGAAGCATACAGAGACCACTTTGATCCTTAGTAAATGCTCAAACAGCTTTCCACAAAGCCCCTACAACCGCAATTTCACACTTTTCTCCGCTAGAACATGCTGCAAGACGCTCTATCCTCTCCCAGCACGTCTCTGTAAGTTATCTCCGTTTTTCTCTTAAATAATCCAAGCTCTTCCTTCTTTGTTGTTGTTGAGGCTGTCCCTTCCTCTGGGTTCCTTTCTCCGCCCCCTCGTCGCCAGTGTAATAAAGTGAATCCACACCAGATGAAGATATGTGGTAGGAGGTATTTATTACAGCCTCAACCAACAGCCAGCATATCAACTGTCATGCAGAGAACCCTCATCACAGAACCTCAGAACAAGCTGGTTCCATGCCCAGTGTTCTGGCATGGAGCCATGTTACATCATTACAGTAACCTCCAAAAATCATTTTCAGCCATGATGAAGAATGTTGCCTCCTGGGATTGATTTTTGCCACACTTCCAAGGAAGTGTTCATCACAGGACGAAGGACCCTGCACCTGATTGGAGAATCAGGACCCCCCTGTTTTTCACCCAGGAGCAAGGATAAAACTGGCAGACCTGCAACCACACCTCAGATCCCCATCAGATTCCAACAAGGAAGAACCGAAGGAGAAGAAGGACTGCCCTGCTGGACCCCTGGCCTGCACCTGGACCCTGCACTCTGAAGGACTGCACCAGCTGCACACTTGGGCTTCACCACAAGAAGGACTTTGCCTGGCTTCAACTGGTTCAAGGAGGGACTCCCTGTTTGCTACAGGTGAACAATTGCGAACCAGAGTCCCCTGCACCCACTCCTGAAGAAATCAGCCAGCTGACCACTGTCCAGTGGCCAAAAAGGAGTTTGCACCAGGTGCGTTCTGGGAGTTGTAGTCCACCCCCCAAGGATCATCTCAGAGCTTCTGGAACCTTGGGGTGAGCTGTGGACCCCAAAAGAACCTTAAAAGAACATCTGGTAGAAGATCCAGAAGTTTGGAGAAGTTAGGAGAACTTTTGAAAAAAAGCTCCATAGAGGGACCAACCCGCTGCAGCACCTCGAGCCGGCTTGCCTCAACCGCGACCCGGCCTGATTTGCAGGTTCGTCCCGGTGAAGAAAATCTCCAAAAAAGAGACTAAGGGGGTCATTCTGACCCTGGCGGTAAAATCCGCCAGGGCCAACGACCGCGGGAGCACCGCCAACAGGCTGGCTGTGCTCCCTTGGGCATTCTGACCGTGGCGGTACAGCCGCGGTCAGAAACGGAAAACCGGCGGTGTACCAACGGTTTTCCGCTGCCCTGGGGAATCCTCCATGGCGGCGCAGCTTGCTGCGCCGCCATGGGGATTCCGACCCCCATACCGCCATCCTGTTCCTGGTGGTTTTGGCCGCCAGGAACAGGATGGCGGTATGGGGTGTCGTGGGGCCCCTGGGGGCCCCTGCAGTGCCCATGCCAATGGCATGGGCACTGCAGGGGCCCCCGTAACAGGGCCCCACCAAGATTTTCAGTGTCTGCCATGCAGACACTGAAAATCGCGACGGGTGCAACTGCACCCGTCGCACCCCTTCCACTCCGCCGGCTCCATTCGGAGCCGGCATCCTCATGGAAGGGTGTTTCCCGCTAGGCTGGCGGGCGGCCTTCTGGCGGTCGCCTGCCAGCCCAGCGGGAAACCCAGAATACCCGCAGCGGTCTTTTGACCACGCAGCGGTATTCTGGCGGTCCCAGCCAGGCCGGCGGCTTCTGCCGCCGGCCGGGGTCAGAATGACCCCCTAAGTCTGAACTTACAAAGTTGACCGGGACCTCCCAGCCAGCGTATCCGAGGAGGGCTCCAGGGACGTCGGATCAAGATCCAGGTTTAGCCCAGTCGAATTATTGTCACCTCGAAAAACAACTAAGTCCGAAGGTAAAAATCTCCACAGAGGGCTCCCGCAACGCGTATCCGGAGAAGAATTCCAGGAGGTCGGATTGGACTGGCAGGTTCGTCCCACTGAAGAAAATCTTCAGAAAAATGACTAAGTGCGAAGGTAAACTTTTGACCGAGGCCTCCCGCGCCCTGTAGCCAAACCGGGCTCCATTGTGGTCGGTCTGAAACTTCGACTTTGCCCCGGTCGAGGTGCAACCAGATGACCCGATTGGTGCTTTTTGTTTCTAGGCGCTAAAAAAACAATAATTCTTTAAAAATTCATATCTCCGGTTCCCCTTATCTGATTTTATTCGTTTTTGTGTCATTTTAAAGATAAAAATATAATCTATTTTTATAAATTGGTTTTGGATTTTTAAACGGTTTCCTGTGTTTTATTTAATTACTGTTTTGTGATATTTGAATGCTTTACACTCTGTCTCCTAAGTTAAGCCTTGTTGCTCATTGCCAAGCTACCAAGGGTTGACCTGGGTTTAATTTACTGAGACCTAACTGGACCTAAGTGGAGGTTAGTGGCCTATTGCTAAGTGTAGGTACCTACCTGCCCTTACCAATAACCTATTTTCAAACAATCATCCTCTGATAAGTCTAGCTGCTTGCCCACACTATCACAAAAGGAGAGCTTCTAGGGTATTATTTTAGCCCTTGTCAACCAATAAGGGTTGCCCTGGACTACTCCATAGTTTCCATTTACACTAGTTCACTACACCAAATCCTATAATAATGTTTTTACATTTTGAGTAGAGATCAAGCTTAGACTATCCTCATGCAGCCATTACTATTAAAGCCGAAAAGCCTTTTGAAAAGACTCAATTGGCCTTTTATGTTTAAAGCCTTGCAATGGCATTGTTTCAGCCCAACTATTCTTTCTTTAATCTCTATTCTTTATGATTCTCTGATGGCCTCGATATTGGTTAATGGTAAATCTTCAAGATACTTTTCTCTTCATAGGGGGCGTATGGCAAGGCTGCACCTAATCCCCAATACTATTCATTCTGACCAAGAACCATATCTTACTAAAATTAAACTAAATACTTCAATTTCTGGTTTTCAATATGATGCACATCACTTAAACGCTGTACTTAAATTATGCTGATGATATTCAGCTTTTTATCTTCAATCCCAAAACCACATTTCCATCCCTCGTGCAAGATATTATTTTGTTCTTCTAGGTTATAGGTTGCAAAATGAATTTTGATAAGACTGAAATTCTTCCTTTAAATAAATTCTGCACCCATCACTCATTCTCCTCCTCTGGTTTCACTTCGACACTCACTTAGATTAAATATCTAGGAACATAGGGCCAGATGTAGCAAGCATTTTGCACGGTGCAAACTGCAAAAATCACAGTTTGCGCCATGTAAAGTGCCGAATGAGATGCTCATTCACAATTTGGTACCGACTCGCAAATTGTAAATGCAACTCGGAAATAGGGAAGGGGTGTCCCCTTCCTATTTGTGACTCGCATCGCTATGCTAAATTGCTTTGCGACCGCAAATGCGGTTGCAAAGCAATTCGCAGTTACCACCAGTGTCACACTGGTGGTAATCCATTTGCAAAAGGGAAGGGGTCCCTGTGGAACCCCTTCCCCTTTGTAAATGTTGCCAAAAAGGGTTTTTCAGAGCATGCAGTGGTCGAATGGACCACTGCCTACTCTGAAAAACCGAAACCAAATGGTTTCGGTATTTTTTTTATTTTGCAACTCATTTTCCTTTAAGGAAAACAGGCTGCAAAATAAAAAAAAACTGCTTTATTTAAAAAGCAGTCACAGACATGGAGGTCTGCGGTCTTCAGCAGGCCAACATCCCTGTGAGTGCAGGGATTCGCTATGGGGTCGCAAAATGCGACCCATCTCATTAATATTAATGAGGTGGGTCTTTGCGACCCCATAGCGACTCGCAGACGGTGTCTGAGACACCGTTCTGCATCCGAATTTTCGATTCGGAAATTGCGAGTCGCACAAACTGGGTGGTGTTTCAGAAACGCAACCGCAACACACATGGAATGCCTCCTGGATGCAGAGTAAGGCTACTCAGTGCTTTCCATGTGTGCTGTTTCCATAAATGTAAATGAGTCCTCTTGAATATCCATGGCTGTTGCCTGGCAAAACCCTACTGCAAGGCCCCTGAAATGCACCCATAGCACAGAGTTAATCAAGGCAGACTATTGAGGTGCCTTAATTTACCCCATTGCTATGAGGCTAGTATAACGCACACAGGGTGATTTAGCATGGCCTCATGGATATGGTTGAAAGGCTTGTGCCACCTGAGGTCCAAGAGTAAAGGGACACCAGCGGCACAAGCCTGTGGTACATAGGCCCATATCTGTATACATTGCTATACAAGGATGTCTTGTGGATGCATTACCCACTGAGGGAGTAACATTTACAGTATATATGACATCCAGGGAACAGATTGACTGTCTAGATTTGCAGTGAATGTGCTAGGCAGATATGGCACACGTTGATATGTGCATACTAACAATTACCAGAGAATCATATCCAACAACTACCATATCATGTTGTAGTGGATCCTATTTAGTTTTATTGGAAACCAGATCGCTTAGCCTTTTGACTTGCAGGCCTGTGCCCTGTCACCTAGTGACTTTTAACCTTCTTAGCCTGCTCTGAAATCATTGAATTATTTCTTCTATAATGGCTGCTATGTTGATGGTAAGGAAAATATTTTGATTTCCTGTTATCAGTGCCATTCTATGAAGGCATCACTATCAGCGTCAAAGATAGGTGATATACATAGGTATTCACATCATGTCCCTTTCTTTCTCACTTATGTGTGACAGGAACGTAATGTACTTTTGGAGGGAATTGTTTATATAATTGCTGCCCCAACCATGCCTTCTTATCTATTGTTTGGGAACATATCTGTGTCAGGGGTTCTACAAGATCTGTATAAATATTTATCACATAGACAAGGTTATCAGAGGTATTCCTACCAGATGCCATCAATGCTATCTATGCTACACGTTGCCTTGATGCAGACCCAGCTTTCGTGTCTCAACGGAGTCTGATCTAGAGACCTCATTCCAAGGTAATGAGGGTTGGGGGACTCAATCAATCAATCAATCAAAGAAATTTGTAGAGCGCGCTACTCACCCGTGAGGGTCTCAAGGCGCTGGGGGGGGAACTGGGAGAGGGGCAGGGAGGGTCACTGGTCGAACAGCCAAGTCTTGAGGTTCTTTCTGAAGACCAGTAGGTCTTTTTTTTTGCGAAGGTCGGTGGGGAGGGAGTTCCAGGTTTTGGGGGCAAGGTAGGAGAAAGACCTGCCTCCTGTGGTGGTGTGCTGGATGTGGGGGACTGTGGCTAGGGTGAGGTCGGCTGATCGGAGGTTTGCGTGTGGGAGTGTGGAAGTTTACTCTTTCATTGAGGTAGGTTGGGCCAGTGTTGTGGAGGGATTTATGTGCGTGGATGAGGATCTTGAATGTGATTCTCTTGTCTATGGGGAGCCAGTGTAGGGATTTGAGGTGTGGTGAGATTCGTTTGTGGCGGGGGAGGGCAAGGACGAGGCGCGCGGCTGAGTTCTGGATTCTTTGGAGTTTTGGTTTGAGTTTGAGTGTGGTGCCAGCGTAGAGGGCGTTGCCGTAGTCCAGTCTGCTGCTGATGAGTGCGTGGGTGACTGTCTTTGTGGCATCTGGAGGGATCCATTTGAAGGATTTTTTTAGAGTGCAGAGTGTGTGGAAGCAGGAGGAGGTTAGAGCATTGATTTGCTGTGTCATGGAGAGGGAGGGGTCGAGGATGATGCCGAGGTAGCGTGCGTGGGTTGCGGGGGTGGGTGCGGGGCCTAGGGAGGTGGGCCACCAGGAGTCATCCCATGTGGTTTTGTTGGGGCCGAAGATGATGATTTCGGTTTTGTTTGAGTTGAGCTTGAGGTGGTTAGTGGTCATCCATTTGGCGGTGTCTAGGAGAGAGGCGTGTAGGTTGGTTTTGGCGGTGGTGGGGTTGCAGGTGAGGGAGAGGATGAGTTGGGTGTCATCTGCATATGAGAGGGTGGTGATTCTGTGTGCTCGGAGAATGTTGGCTAGGGGGATTGTGTAGATGTTGAAGAGTGTGGGGCTGAGGGAGGACCCTTGGGGGACTCCGCAGGTGATCTTGGTGGTGTTGGAGTGGAAGGGCAGAAGGCAGACTCTCTGGGTTCGGTCAGTGAGGAAGGATGTGAGCCAGTCTAAGGCTTTGTGGCGGATTCCTATGTTGTGGAGGCCTGTGCAGAGTGTGTGGTGGCAGACGGTGTCAAAAGCTGCGGAGAGGTCTAGGAGGATGGGTGCGACGGTCTCGCCTTTGTCGACTTTGGTCCTGATGTCGTCAGTGCATGCGATGAGGGCGGTTTCTGTACTGTGGTTCTTGCGGAACCCAGATTGTGAGGGGTCAAGGGTGTTGGTAGCTTCGAGGAAGTGGGATAGGCGAGTGTTGACTAATTTCTCTGCAACCTTGGCGGGGAAAGGGAGGAGGGAGATGGGGCGGTAGTTGGAGAGGATCTCCAGGTCGGCTTGTTTTTTTTTAGGAGAGCAGTAATTTCCACGTGCTTCCAGGGGTCTGGGTAGGTGGCGGAGTCGAAAGAGGAGTTGATTATGTTGTAGAGTATGGGGGCGATGGTAGGGCTAGCTTTGTTGTAGATGCGGTGTGGACAGGGGTCAGAGGGGGACCCGGAGTGGATGGAGTTCATGTTTTTTTTGGTTTCTTCGTGTGTGGTAGGGGTCCATGTGGATAGTGTGGTGGCGGGTCTTGAGTGGGGGTTGAGTTGGGTGCGAGAGGGATATGTGTGGTGGGTGTGTGTCATATGAAGCTGTTGTGCAGGATTTTGTGGAGGAAGTGGTTGGAAAGGGCGTCACATAGGGGCTGTGTGTGTGGGGTCTATGTTGCTGGCTTTGGGTTTGGCAAGTTCATTGATGATGGTGAAGAGTTCTTTGCTGTTTTGGGAGTTGTTGTCAAGGCGTGTCTTGTAGTGATCTCTTTTGGCAGTGTGTATGAGTTGGTGATGGGTGCGAATGGTGGTTTTGAGGGTGGAGAAGTTGGTTGAGGAGGGTTCCAGTCTCCCTATTTTCTCAGCTTGGCGGCATTTGCGCTTGGAGTCTTGGAGTTCAGGGGTGAACCATGGGGTGTTCTTGATGTTGCGGGTGGTGATGTGTTTTCTGAGGGGTGCTAGTGTGTCTGCGCAGGTAGTGATCCATTTGGAGAGGTTGTGTGCTCCTGCGTTGGGGTTGTTGGTGTGGGGGGGTTATGGGCCAGTTGGGAGTTTAGTTGTTCTGTGGGGATCTTGTCCCACATGCGGTAGGGTGTGGTGTGTTGATGGTAGTGTGTGGGGGGTTTGGTGAAGGAGAAGTGGACACAGCGGTGGTCTGTCCAGAGGAGTTCGGTGGTGTGGGTGTAGGCTATGTGTTGGCTTGAGGTGAAGATTGCGTCCAGTGTGTGTCCTGCTGAGTGTGTGGGTGCGGTGACCAGTTGTTTGAGTCCGAGGTTGTTGAGCTTGTCTATGAGGGAGGTAGTGTTGTGGTCTTGTGGGTTTTCTAAGTGAAAGTTGAAATCACCGAGGATGATGTAGTCTGTGGAGGTGAGGGCGTACTGGCTGATGCTGTTGGCGATGGTGTCGCAGAAGGCGGGGCGTGGTCCGGGTGGTCTGTAGATTAGTGTACCTCTGAGGGTGGAGTTGTTGTTGATGTGGATGACTCTTCTCATGGACACAGTACTGGCAGATTAGGTTTATCACACCTAATTCTCTTTAGGCTAGAGATTAGGTTCATCATGCTAGGGTGTTAGGGTATCTCGCATCTTATGCTTATTGCAAGATGGGGGGGTCTTTGTATTCACAACTCTCATTTTCACAATAATGCTTCTTGCACTGTGCATTATCCTACTCATTGCAACTCATGCATTTCACAGTAGATTGCAGTCTTGTTAATAAAACCCATTGAAAACTTTACTGCATCTCCATTTAACCATGGCTCCCCTGAGATGTCGCACTCTAGAGTCCATGCGTAAAGGCTGCCACAAATCACCTTTTATTGTTTGGGTTTTTGGTGAGGTACTGCTTGTGAGCTGGGAGGGTTGGGCCGACAGTTGTGACTTGTTGTAGGATTGGCCTAGTCACTCTAGAAACAAAAGTGCTGTCACTCCTAAACCAGCAGTCTATCCTAGGAGCGAGAATCCAACTACGACATGGCGCCACTAACAATGGTGTTTTGGCACTAATTTATGGATGCCCTGAGTATCTCTGTCTCACACACAGCAGGTACCCTAAGTACCATTATACAGAGACATCCATGGTCTTGGGGATAATCCTCCTCAGCTGAACAGGAAGCACCTAACTAGGCTGCAGGTTTTTAGAGTTCAAACTCTTAAAAGGACTTTCTCTCCATTTGGTGTTCTGTCTCTTTACCCATTTTCCAACATGGCTAACACCATAGACATTCCCGAGAATGTCAGACAAGCATTAACATTACACCTAATAGGCCATAGCTTAACAGATGAGGGCAGGGATGTCACATTCACTCTAGAAGCTAATGAAGCTTACCAAACAGAAACATTCCATTCCTGGGTTACCTTTCCTGAGGAAGACACCACTACGTATACATTCCACACGTACAGAATTATAAATGTACCACAGCGGTACCAAGCATACCAGTATCTTGAAATACCGATGACCTATCAAGAACATCCAAACTGGTTTAATGGCCCTACCACACGTAATACAGCCCGTGAGATTAGGCCCCTTAGGTAATGATGGACCAACATGGCCAATGTTTGCCACTAATACACCTCACACTGGTGTACAAAACATGCGGGCAGCTGATCTGTACAATATTTATAATTAGCTTGTAACATTATATAGACAACTTGTTCACTTCGTAATGTGAACTCTGAACACAACACCAGCATGTCCAGCACCACCAGCACTCCCTGGATATCAATTGACCACTATTGGGATCAACCCACAGACACTACATTCTAACATGGGCAAAGTACCCACGGAAAAAGAGAAAATAGTGTTCTGGATAGCCCAAAAGAATAATCAGCTGGAAGCTGTGTTTCCCTATACGGGACCACAGGAAAAACATAGAATTCTCACAATGTGCATGCTATTCGGAATTGTTCCCTCAGTGGATGACTACGCCACATGGGGTGCAGTCTTCACTGCAATGTACACTACCACACATGGTAACCGACACTTGCCAATTTACCGGAAGTGTTAAAACAAATTCAAAATGAACACAGGGCTGCACCAGCACTGGATTTGGGGATGAAATTAATGTGTAACTTTGACACAGTCTCCTCACTAATACTCAGTAACATTAATAGGGGACGCGGTAGTGTTGGCCATACACAAGCGGCTCTGGGAGATTCCACACTTGGAACAGGAGAAACAGCTACGCAAAATTATTTTGAATACCTATACTAGTATAGGGTGGGATAGTTTGGGAGCTAATCTGAAAAAGCCTGAAATACAGAGTACCCCCACTAAGGAAGGTACTAAACAAGCACAGAAGGTACTAAAGAGCGCTGGGATAAACAAAAAACAAAATAAAGACAAAGTCAGACACTAGACTCTCCACACCCGGAGAACTCCGAAAGGAGATATAGGCCTTCATTATGAACACAGCAGTTTTCACTGCCGTTTTCAGGCCGGCGGTCATTCTACTGACCACCAGCCTCCCTGGGACCACACCAGCCGCATTATAAACATTTTGCTAGGCCGGAGGGCGGAAACATTGTTTCTGCCCGCTGGCCCAGCAGAATGCCTGGCCGGGACATTGCCGGCGGCTCCACAAGTCACTGTAGATGCTTATTCTACATTCCTGTGGGTATGGCCACAGCGGTCGGCTGACACTAGATCTGTTATAAAAAGCCTTGCTGATCTATATTGGTACATATGCGGGTGCAGCATTCCATTTGGACCAGGGCCCTGCCTTTACCTTCAAAGCACTCAGGGACACCATGAGGACGATGGGTGTTGAACTCAATTACTCCTCACCCTACCATTGGTCATGGGGAGGAGGAATCGAGATCTAAAGCAGTCCTTAACACCTAGAGTATTAGGTTCAGGTTGCAGTTGGTTTCATCACCTATATGGGTTCCAGACAGAACTGAATAATCTGCCAACACAGTCCTTGGGAGGATGCACTCCTTATGAGGTACTCTTCGGGATACCTATGTATGTCCCAGATCTAGATGGCCCTGGTTTGGTGGCAGCAGCCACACCTTTTGACATAAATGAACATCTCAATGGCTTACAAGAGCTTCAGCAATTTTGGGATGATAATTCATCCACCAGTGCTACCACCTTAGGAAGAAGGGATTTGCCAACAACTTCTACTGGCTGGATTCCTAAAGTTGAGGATCTGGTTCGTGAGAAGATTGCTGTGAAGAAGGAATTCGGCCCATCCTACAGAGCACCCGTCCCAGTCCTGGGAATTCACAGCACCAGAACTGTCATCCTACCAGTGCTGCCAGGCTCTAAATCAAACAAATTTGTCTCCTTTGACAACATTGTCTAATATGAACTTCCACATGAAGTGGATCCATCCACCAGTAATGCACTGGCTCCAGTGTTTGCAGAGACTGCTTCTGGTTACTTAATCGACCTAGATGACTTTTTTTAAACTTCATCTACACCTGCAACTGAAACTGTTTCAAAGACACGTAAGCTGTACATATGGCTCAAAAATCACTCTTTAGTTTATCCATGGAATTATCTATGGATATCTCTGACATTGCTTGCTTTTCAATTTTGGATTGGCTTTGTGGCTGTTTTCTTTCTCCTTATAAATGGTCATTATCTTCCTGAATGCTCTGAATGCTCTTCTGTCGAGCTAGTGAATGAAGTTCTAATTCCCTATCTTTCCTCACATAAGGTCTGAAGAGACTTGTCCCTTGTGAACATTTCGGCAGCACCAATTCCAGATCGGATTGTTTGGGATAAAGTTCCATTTGATATATACAGGCCTACTGAGGTCACTCAAATTCCATAGGTGTTTAAAATTTCAGTGATGGATGTAATTACATCTGGTGTTGTTTCTGATGACTGGGATGTGCAAACAGGTGATTCCATGCTTGCTGATGATGTGTATACTCACACAAAGAATTATGGGAAAATGTTCTGCTATCATCATTAGGGACATTATTACCTGTATCAAGCAACTAGATACAGATCAATATTCAATTTCACACATTGGGAACAGTGTTCTACACCTCCAGTTTGAAGTCCCAAGAAGTACATAGAAAAATGTGCATATTTTTCTGAGCTTGACACTACAAATGAAGAGCCATATTATTTCAAATTACCACCTTCCAAAATTAGAAAGATGTTGCTAACTGACACCAGAATTAATCTATTCTGATTCCTTTGTCTCCCGACTTGCAGTTGAAGGATACGAATACTGTAGGAACACTGTTGATGTAAAAAGTGTATGGGAAACTCAAGATTGACAGATTCAGGGTAGGGAAGCTTTGTTTACTGCATTCCTTATTCCTGTTTAAATGACCTTTTTAAATGATACAATTCAACAAACACCCTGCCTAGGGTTAGCAAAAATAAATAAACACAATGTGCCCAGTGTTTCCACACCATCCAAATTTAACGATTGCCAATCTTTACTACATGTCACCGAGGAAGAATTAGATGCTAAGGTTCGGGATGGTACCTATAATTTTTCACTTTCCAGTCCCGGCAGGTGGGTACTGTGTCCAATAGACACAAATGGGTGTCGTGCACGTTTTGTTAATTCCTCAGGGGGTTTCAAGATTGGCTGGCCGGACCCTCACTTTGTCTCGGGTTAGCATTTAGGTATAATTACCACATAGTGTGGGTACACTGTGCCAACAATGGTTACAGACTAACACCTTAGCAGCAGTTCAAGAACATCTTAATATGTTATCTGAAGAAATAGACTTGCAAAACATCTTGTTAGGCCCAAGAAAGCCATGCTCTAAAAGATTCCTGTATGCCATAAACAATGAGATCTGGAAGCTTTCTCAGATAGAAGCAGCTGCTTGTTTAAGGCAGATAGATAAGGAACATTTGGAAAAGACTTTAGCTTTTGTTGATAATGCCATGAATATTCTGTCCAACAAAATATACTCCCTTAATAACATAGGCCCTCATTATGAACAGGGTGGTAAACAGCGCACCGCCGGCGGCGACGGTAAAAACCGCCAACAGAGGAGCGGTCCGGATTGTCAAATAATGAACCAACTGAAACACAGGGATCCTGAAAACCACCCACCACCAGCAGAGGAGAGCCGACAACGACGGCAGATCCCGACCACAGGCCGACGTCAAATAATGAACCACTAGACCACCGTCAGTTCCGGGGCGGGAACCACTGCCACGCGAAGGCAGGCGGAAACGAACCAAATGTAAGGAAACACTCACTGGAGGCTCACACAACACGCCAAAGCAGACATGGATAGAGAGCTGCAGATCATGCCAGACCTGCTACTTGCCATATACCTCCATGACCGAGACCGCCGAGGAAGACGACGACAGTAAGTACTGCAACCTACGAAACAAGGGAAGGAAGGGCACAGTTACATACCCACCCACTCCACCCACCCTGCAACGCTACCACATGCCTTCACAACAGCACAACCCATAAATCCTACAGCAAGAGGCACTTACCCGACACAAGGCAAATCCAACCTGACCATAGTACCTACAAATGCCCCACACCCACAAACAATGAAACGAGAGACCAGGGATCAAGAATGTGCTGCCAAAACACAGGCCACACATAAACATTTAATGCAGCTCTCTGAGCAACCGATTCACATTAAGGCAAATGACCAGTCCATAGTGGCAGACTTTTTTGGGCTACAATGGCCCCAACCTGACTACCAAAAGTGCTACGGTACTCCACCTTATAGGGGCAACAATGGTGCATCCAGGCACCTCAGGGAACAGGGGCAGGGGATGGTGGGACTGGGGATTCACGATTTGCGTTCGGAAGGTGGAGGGGGTTTGGGTTTGGCCTTGGAAGGTGGGGAAGTGTGCTTTGACCGGGTGAGAGCCAGATGGCATTGGCTCTGCACGGGGCTTCTTCCTCTCTGGGGAAGGGGCATGGGAATGTGAAGGGCGACAGGGGCGGGCTGTGAAGTGGAAGGAGCAGAAAGGGCAAGGAGGTGCCCACGTTTAGGAACAAGACGGGGTTGGCCAGTGGGTTGGAAGAGGTCAGCATGGGTGAGGAAATGTTTTTTAGGAGCAATTGGGTTGGACCTGGAGGAGGGTGTGGGAGTGGAGGCAGAGGGTGTAGACGTAATTGGTGTAGGGGTGTGTGTTGTGGGTGCAAGTGACTGGACAGTATGGTGAGGTGTGGTGGATGTGTGATGGGTGGGTGTTTTTGTGCATTTGTGTGTTTTTGGAGGGGGATGGACACAGTGGGAGAAGACAGGCTGCCAGGGTGAATGTATGTTGTGTGGGTGTCTGCAAGTCTGGTCAGTGTGCTGCATGTGTCAACTACAGTAGTTATGGTGAGTGCAGGTGTGGTATCTGAGGTGCATGTATGGATCTGTGCTATTGTGGTGAGTGCAGGAATAGGCTCAGCAACAGTGACTGAAGGTGCAGTGCCTGGGGGTGTGCATGTAGAGGGGACAGACAGGGAGGCGGAAGAGGTGGGCATAACACGGGAAGTGGATGTTGCTGTGTGTGCATGTGTATGTTGGCTGTGTGAATGCTTGTGGTGGGAGGTGTGGTGCTTCTGTTTAGAAGTGTGCTTCTTCTGTGTTGAGGTGCTTGACTGCGTGTCAGATTGTGTGCTTTGGAAGAGTGAAGGGAGTGTGATGCTGGAAGGGATGGAGGATGTTGGAGGGGGGACGAAATGACCAGGGAAACTGGCTGCCATCAAAGAGGTGGCCACAGCCTGAAAAGATCTCTGTAGGCCAGACACGGCACCGTGAATTCCTTCCAGATAGGCATTGGTCTGCTCTATCTCTGATGCTAGCCCCTGGATGGCATTGACAATGGTTGTCTGCCCTAGAGAGATGGTTCTCAGGAGGTCAATAGCCTCCTCTGTGAGGGCAGCAGGGCTGACTGGGACAGGGGAGGAGGTGCCTGGGACGAAGAAGAAACCCACCCTTCTGGGTGAGAGGGCACGGGCAACTCAGTGGGGAGCAAATGGCAGGGCGGTGATGGCATGGGGGTGGCCCACTAGGGTCCGCCACCGCCAGGGAGCCCCCATCGGAGGAGGTATCAGAATCACTACCTCCAGTGGTAGTTGCCTCCCCCGTGGTAGTCCCCTCGCCATCCAACCCGCTGGTCCCCTTGGCGTCAGATGACTCTGCCTCTGAGGATCCGTGGGCCTCTGCATCCCCACTCGCCGGTGCCTCAGCTCCCTCACCAGATGATGCTGATGTACAGAAACCACACAAGAGAACAGGGATGGGGAGACAAAACAGGAGAAACACTAAATAGCTGAAAAGAGTGAACATAGTGGTCATACATACACCCATCCAGAAGACACTCCAACAGGCAGCACCTTCAACTACCCATGGCACATGCCCCTGACACGTCACCAGAACCCTGCTCTACACCCATTGCCTAAACACCCTAAGGACCCGACGTGTAGGAGATCTGACCCAAACAACCCTACTCCCTACGGGGGCCATCATGTAGATGGACATCAGTCAGAGTCCCTGCAATTAAGCAGCATAAACCCGAATGCACACACAGAAATCCATCAGGGGTTAAAAATGTGGTATGTGTACTCACTGCTGTACAGCCTTCAAGCACCCATCCAGGCCTGGGTACACCTCTGCCAGGATGAGTAGCATGAGGGGGGTCAGTGCCCAAAGGGTGCACCCCTTCCCCGTTGGGAGGACTTCCCCAGCTGGGCCTCACAGATTTTTCATGCCCAGCGCCGAAGGTCCTACCACATCTTCCTGCAGTGGGTGCTCCGCCGGTTGTAGACCCCCAGGGTCCGCACCTCCTTGGCGATGGCATGCCAAAGTGCCCTCTTCTGGTGGGCGCTTACCTAAAAGGGAGACACAGAAATGTGACACAGAGGTCAGGCATTTGGCAAATATATTCAGCTGGCTAGACGTCCACTATGGGACGGACAGGACAAACAGAATAACAGGATATACGCATGCAGCTTGTCATGAACCATAGCCCATGCAGGGTCAGAGGTGCACACAAATGTACTGCCAACACCATCCATTACACACTACCATTGCCCCCAATCCCCCTACTCACCTGTACCTCTTGCTGTCTGTAGAGCTTCGTGTACAGGGGCAGGACCCCGTCCACTAGCCTCTCCAATTCCTCCTGGGTGAAGGCCGGGGCCCTTTCCCCTGCAACACGAGCCACTTTCATGACCAGAAGCAGGACACAGCAGTACACTCAGTGGAGTACCTGCTTGCACAAGATCAGGTAGTCAAGTGAAGTTGGGATGACGAAATCGCATATGTACCGTGGTGGTGTGCACCATCACTGCCGGCAGCGATCATGATACACCAAGATTACCCATTGGCATCCATGTTAACCCATGACTGTGCGCATGGCGGTAAACACCGCCTTATGCTGTTACATCAACCGCTAGCAGTTTAAGGTCACTTCCACCACGACATTTCTGGATTACAGGGGCAGACATGTTGGCCTAAACTACACATTTATTATACTGCTATCTGCACAATGCAGGCCCTAATGTTCACCTAACACACCTATGCATGTGACCACACATTACAAACCCTGATCAATATTTATGGTCTAGTTGATGTTATGTCAAAAACATTTAGCATTTAAGTTCCTACAATCAAGTCAGCAGCGCTCAATGACTGACAATGTGTGCCAATGTATGTGTGCTCCTCACACATGTTTCAATATCCTCCTAGGTACAGGCCCTTGTGGCGAGGAAGGGCCCCATCGGTGTACAGACCATTTGTGGATATGCAGACCATGGTGGAGCGTCAAATTATAATCAATTACAGACTCACCCGTGCAACTATTCTCGAACTTTGTGCATTACTGGATCCTGCACTGACTCCGGCAAATCGTAATCAGCATGCCATCCCTACTGAAGTGCAGGTGCTCTCTGCACTCCATTTCCTGGCCACGGGCTCTTTTTAAGTGGCAGTGGGCATGGGTGCTGGATTTTCGTAGCCAATGTTCATCATGATACTAACAAGATTTCTGAATGCATTTGTACGGCACCTGCAGTCCTATGTGAGGTTTCCCCAAAGTACTGACCGCCCTGCCATCAAGTCTGACTTCTATGCCTTTGCCAACATACCCCATGTGATAGGTGCCATCAATGGCACCCACATACTTATAATACCCCCAAGAGTCAGTGAACAGGTGTACAGAAACAGGAAGAACTTTCACTCCATGAACATTAAATTGGTATGTATTGCAAACCAGTACATCTCAAATGTGAATGTCATGTTCCCCGGTTCAGTCCATGATTCCTTTGTGCTGAGGAACAGTAGTGTGCCACACAAGATGGAACAACTACAAGAGGATAGAGGGTGGATCATAGGTAGGTTTTTCTGTTACTAACTGCCACCTAGCAGACAGCCAGGCTGTCTGACTCTGTGGCTTGACAAGGACTGCTCTGTTTTGCACCTTTTTCTAGGTGATTCTGGCTATCCCACCTTGCGTTGGTTCCTGACACCAGTGAGGAATCCAGGGACAGTTGCAGAGAGGAATTACAATGAGGCCCATGGACGTACTAGGAGGGTGATAGAGCGCACAATAGGTCTTCTGAAGGCTAGATTTCATTGTCTACATATCTCTGGGGGTTCCCTGGCCTATGGGGCTGAAAAGGTGAGTAGAATAGTGGTGGCCTGCTCCATGCTGCACAACGTGGCAGTGAGAACTTCTATCCCCCTCTTGGAGGTAGATGGTGCAGTATATCCAGACCAGCTACCTCAGAGAGGGGACGAGAGTGATGGTGATGATGAGGAAGGGGAAGATGTCAATTCCAGGACCCAACTGATACAACTCTACTTCCAGTAACTATGTGGGACTAAGGGCTGACATTTGTGTTTGGGTAACATACTGTCAGTGTGCCTTGTCATCTAGGGGGGGTTTGAATGTACTACTTGCAACTGTGTCCAGGTCTGCATACGATAGAATAGAATGTTGCTGTTCTTTTTTTTTTACATATTTAGGCACAACAACATGTAAGGTGAGTGTGTACTTTCATGCTACACAGGTACAGATAAAGTAGTTATCAGCCAGCTGCATCCATACTTCACTTTGTTCACACATTATGACAGGGGACAGTGTTACAGCTGTGATATGTGTTTTATTTGGTGCAGGGATTGAATAGTGCAAATTACAGTGATGGCAGTTGGTCATGGGTGGTTATCCTAAATGCCAACATGGTGGCAGCCTTGTTGTAAGTATTGGTAGGTCCATCAATGCTTACATGAGTTCTTATTGATTGTTAGCACTGTTTGATGGTTGATTGTGTGGGATAGTTGGTGGACAGATTGTGGCAGAGTCATTTCTTTGAGGCTTGTTTGTGGCAGGGGTTCCAGTCCCATACCTTGGCCTGAGGGTCCGTTTGTGTGCCTGCTGTTGACCTATAGGGGATGACATGGTTGTTCCTTGTGTTTTCTCTGAGGGTATGTTGCTGCTGATGCTGTCATTGTCTGGTCTGTCTCCTGTGCTGTAGTGGGGGCCTCCTGTACTGTATGGGTCTCAGACTGGGTTTGTACAAGCTGCAGCAGCGCTCCTGCTATGCTGGCCATTACTGCGTTGTGCATTTTCGACTGCTCTATGGCCTCTTGGTGGTGTTCCTGCTGCATCCTCTGACTATGCTCCAGGGTGGATACTATCTGGGCCAATCTTTCATGGGTATGCTGGTAGGCCCCCAGGACCTCAGAAATCACGTCCTGGGCTGCTGCATCCATCCTGTGGCCTCCCCCTAGGCCACTGATGCCCTCCCATTGGGCCTGGCCCCCTGTGCCTGTGTCCCCTGCACAGGTCTTGCAGTGCCACTTGTACTGGGGCCATCATCTTCCTGCCTGTTGGTAGGGGGTGACTGTGGCCTCTGTACTTGTGTTCCACCAGCCGGTTGCCTGGATACACAGGTGTGTGGATGGTTGCCCTGGGCTGATGTTCTTGTCTGGGTGGTAGGGGTGTCAGTGGTATCCTGGGTGGGGATAGTTCAGGACTGTGTGAGGGGCCAGCCTGCTCATCAGTGTCCAGGGTTCCATCCCCAGTGTCCTGTGAGGTGCCTTTGTCTCCCTGGGGGGCACTGGCACTCCTTATCCTGTCCGTCAGGGTAGCATGGGTGGTGGTGCCTGTTGGGGGAAATGGACATGTCTGTTACAAATGCTTGATTGGATGGGGTGCACAGGGCTGGGCTGTTTTGTACAGGTTTTACACTTTGGGGCCATGCAGGGTGCCTTTGTGAGGTTTGCACTGCATTTAGCTTAGGATGTGGAGGTACATTGTGGATGGTGTAGTGCCTTTTTGATTCCTTGCAGGGGTAGGTGGCTGTGCACAGGGGGAGGGATGTGGGCCTGTTAGTGGGTTTGTGGGCATGCAGGGTGACTGGATGTTGTCAATGTGGGCTAGGTGGGGTAGTGGTCCTAGTGGATGTTGGAGCGGTGGTGTGGTGCATGCATTACAGGTGTGATGGATATGGGGGAATTGTAGATGACTTACCCGAGTCCATTCCTCCAGTGAGTCCAGTGAGGCCCTCAGGGTGCAGGATGGCCAGTACCTTTTCCTCCCAGTCAGTGTAGTTGGGTGGTGTTGGTGGAGGTACTCCCCCAGTCTTCTGGACTGCAATGTGGTGCCTGGGTGCCATGGCCCTGACCTTCCCCCTCAGGTCGTTCCATCTCTTGTGGAATTTGTCCCTAGTGCGTGGATGGTGTCCCACTGCATTGACCCTGTTGACATGGTCTGCCATAGCTCCATCTTCCTGGCGATGGGTGTGCCCTGCACCTGAGCCCCGAATAGTTGTGGCTCCACATTCAGTATCTCGTCCACCATGGTCCTTAGCTCCCTTTCTGTGAAGCATGGATGTTTGGGGGGTGAAATGGTGAGTGTGGTGAATGGTGTCAGGGGTGGAATCGCGGTGAGGGTGCTCCTCTGTGGTTCGATGTGAGTCTCGTGTATTGTGGTGTTCGGTGTCTGCTTCTGGTGTTCTCTGTCTTCGTTGGCCTACTTTTGTTGCAAAGGATTGTGGGGTGTGTCTGTTAGTGTTTTATTGTGTTGTGTATATGTGTCAGGTGTGTGGGTTTCTAACTTATCCAATGTGTGCACTTCTTACTGTTGGGTCCACTTGCCGCCCGTGGCGGTCTGAACCGCCAATGGTCATTCGGCTTCCACTGACTGCCATGGTGATTTGTGCATCATTATTTGGAGGGCGGGATGTGGGTGTGCTCGGCGGTGGCGGGGTGGGAGATCCAGCATTTCCACCGACAGGGTCCTGGCAGTGACTGGTGGACTGGTGATTTTTGGCGAATTCTGTTTTTTAGTTCATTATATGACAGGTTTCTGTTCACCGCCAATGGCGGTCTTCTGTTCACCGTCGCCACGGCAGTCAGCGGTGTTTACCGCGGTGTTCAAAATGACCGCCATAGTGTTTTCTGCGATTGACATAATTCAGAATGACATGTCTAATTTACACTATGGACAAAGTCAACTGCATTCTATCATGTAGTTAGGTTGGACACTGCAGATTCTGAAAAAATGGCTGCGTTCTATGGAAATACATTAACATTAGTGACTTGTTTGCTGCTTTTAATTTATCTAGGGAACAACAGACAATGGCTAAAAAAGAAGCAATATACACCATGATTAATATAGAAAAGTTAGAAAAGCTGCCTTTCACGGTTGCAGAAAGTCCTTCAACCAAATGACTCATACATGGCTTTACAAATCTGCCAATTTCCACCTCTCATTTCATGAAATGTTTGAAACATTTTGCTGTGGGCGGATACGAGCGGTTGGTAGATAGTTATATTAAAGAAGAGTGAGAGTTGTCTTTCGAGTTCAAATGTCTGGATGGCGAAACAGAGGTCTTTCTCAGCAGTAGCGAATCTGAGACTACTGTTAGTCATTCAATGATTTGCAAACAGGTGTTTTCTAAAGGGTACTCCTTCTATTTGTTTCGTCCAGCATTTCATATACTTTCAAATGGAAGTTGTGTGGTCCTGAATGAACAGAGCTGTTGCGGTATGAGACCAGTAATTGCCTGCGTAATTTCAGTCTCTAAGACTGAAGCTTGTTGTGGACATGTTTGATTCCCCCCCAACACAAGAGATAACAGTTTCAGAAATGTGGTCTCACATTGATTATACTAATGTAAATTATGACTAGCTGAGCAGACTAAAGGCGCTACTGTTTCAGAAACAAGTTGTGTTGGCATTGGCTAGAGAGACGTATGCTCTCCAGATAGCAAGATCATCAGCCGAGATACAACCCCTATTAAATACTAACTTCCCAAAGCACTTTGGAGAGCTGGTATCCATAATATTTAATGCTTCAAGAACTACAGGAATTGTGCACTTCTTTAAGGCTGTCAGGTCTGGATTTGTGTCCATCTTCCAGACTGTCTTCGGAGTCATTCATTCAGCCATCTATTCACTCTTTTTAGGTGTGTATGGTAGCTTTCTGGTGACTTTGGCATTGATCAGCGGAATACTGCTGCTGCTTTTCCTGATACGCAGTGGTTGTGCTTTCCAAAATAAGCGGAGAGATGGAGCTACTACCAGCAGCCCAGCTATGCCATGATTGCATGGTGCAGTTATTTGGTGCTCTGTTGCTGGAAGAGTAGGAGCATGATTGGTCATTGTCATTCCGACCAGCCCTATGGCGTGTGAAACCAGTCTTTTATTGCACCTAGTGCCTCTTTGAGCATGTACCTTCGGTGTACCTTGCCGTTCTGCCGGTGCATCCTGTGGACCAAGAGCTGCTAATGTTCCCGATGAGGGTTCATTCACAGTCATGCCCCATGAGACTTAGGCTGATTTGCAAAACCACTTATTAGCCACCCTTGGTGAACTATCTGGCTCCTTCAGGCACTTTGGATGGTGCTGCCCTCGCAGTGATCCTGCGCTTGAGGCTGCAGCGCACTACTGCTCCTTGGATCCGTCTGCCAATCTTGTCATCGATTTGACATCTGATGATGTGGATTAGTTCCTGGATGCCCTTCCTTTCGATTACTTCAATGACATTCTCCAGGAACACGATTACTGTTAAATGAATTTGACCATTGGCTTATTCTAAAGTTTCAAACTTTTGCCAACATTGCCTTTAACTTTGGCCTGCTGAGCTTGTCATGGTCACCATGTTATCTCTTTGTATGTCTTAGCTATTTTTAACTTACTTTAACAAGATTTTTATACTATTTTACTATGGGTTTAGCTTGTTTTTAGTTCAGAGCATTTTAGCTTGGGTTCATGCACCTTCTCTGGCATCCTCATTATGGTGTCATACCTGTTTCCGCAATGGGGAGGTTGTAGTGGAGCCTATTTAGTTTTATTGAGAAACATAAAATTACTTAGCCTTTTGGCTTGCAGGCCTGTGCCCCCATCACCTAGTGACTTTTAACCTACTTAG
Source organism: Pleurodeles waltl (assembly GCF_031143425.1). Lineage (NCBI taxonomy): Eukaryota > Metazoa > Chordata > Amphibia > Caudata > Salamandridae > Pleurodeles > Pleurodeles waltl. The sequence goes on along the minus strand of NC_090441.1, from coordinate 148,033,657 downwards.
CCTGCTCTCTTTTAGCGCATTTATTTAATTATTTCTTCTAATTATTTCTTCTAAGATGACTGCTATGTTTATAGTTAGGAAATGTTTCGATTTCCCTTCATCAGTGCCATCCTGTGAAGGTGTCACTATCAGCGTCAAAGACAATGGATATACATAGGTATTCACATCATGTCTCCTTCTCACTTACGTGTGACAGGAACATAATGTACTTTTAGAGGGAATTGTTTATATAATTGCCACCCCAAACATGCCTTCTTATCCATTGTTTGGGAACATACCTGCATCAGGGGTTCCACAAGATCTGTATAAATACATCTCACGCAGACAAGGTTATCAGAAGAATTCCTACCAGATGCCATCAGTGCTATCTAGTCTGCATGTCGCCTTGATGCAGACCCAGCCTTCGTGTCCCATCGGAGTCTGATCTAGAGACCTCATTCCAAAGTAACAAGGGTTGGGGGGCTCTTTTCATGGAATTGGTACTGGCAGATTAGACTTATCACACCTACCTCTCTTTAGGTTAGAGATTAGGGTGTTAGGGTATCTCACATCTTATGTTTATTGTAAGATGGCAGGGGTCTTTGCATTCATGACTCTCATTTTCACAATCATGCTTCTTGCACTGTGCATATCCTACTCTTTGCAGCTCATGCATTTTGTAGCACATGGCAGTCTTGTTAATAGAACTCATTGAAAACTTGAAAGGGTAATATCCGGTTAACCACGGCTCCCTTGAGATGTCACACTCTAGATTCCATGCGTAAAGGCTTCCACAAATCACCTTTTACTGTTTGGTTTTTTGGTGAGGTACTGCTTGTGAACCAGGAGGGCTGGGCCGACAGTTGCTACTTGTTGTAGGATTGTCCTAGTCACCTACAACCGAAAGTGCTGTCATCCCTAAACCAGCAGTCTCTCCTCGGAGTGAGAGTCCAACTACGGCAATGTTGTGGTACACACACATCTGCTGTATGGGATTCGGTCTGGAAGGATGTGTATTGCACATGCACAGTGCCAATACACAATAATGTTTACCTCAAATCTTTCTCTATGTTTTGGTGATCATGAGGCCAGCTTAGGTAGCCAAAATGAGTCTGATTTATTCCAAGGAGGTATTTGTTTGCTATTCCCATGCACCATAATATGTGGATATATTGAGGGGTTACTTGTGCTCAGGGTGTGGGTATGCATTCACACAAGATGGTCACCTGGGCGTTTACTGTCACATTCTGTCACTATGACCTGGAATGCATCAGTGCATTGTATCTTGGCTGGATTCACCTTGGAATTAGTCAATGCTTCTGGATAAATGTTTCATATTCCGACTCTTTGAGCTGTGTTTTTGCAATCACCCATAAAATGTAGTCGTAGGAGTGTACCCATTGTTTGTATTTGAGTGGAAAACACTACTGTGGTAAGGTACATCCCTGCTTGGTCCATTTGCATATTAACCTTTGGGGCAAGTGTGGGAGCAATGGTACTAGGTAGCCAATCTTGCACTACCACAGTTGAGTGTTGTGCATTTATATGTGTTGTGAGGTGTCACAAAGGATTTAGGGGCATATTTAAGGAAAGTGGTTTTCCTTGCGCCCCTTAGCGTTTCCCTACCGCCACCATCTGTGCACAGTATCTAAGATACGGCGCACCATGGCACAGGGTAGGGGGCAATGACGATATTTTTATTGACGCTATTGATGTACTCTGCAGGAGTAGCGCCAACATTTTGGTGCTACGCCTGCAGAGTACATAGGGGCCCATCATAAATAATGGAAGTCCCCTTTTAATGCCTGCTCTGAGCAGGTGTTAAAAGTGCCATATAAAATGACACAAGGCATTCTGTTAGATTTCATTGTGCTATTTCCCCCCACCCCCCCCAATGCGGGAATGCCCCATTTGCATACATTATGCCAGGCAAGGATTTTCGCCTCGTTGGGCCACATTAGCATCATAAAAAATGACACTAATGTGGCGCAAGGTGGCTCTAGGGGCTTGTAAATATGCCCCCTAATATGTGACTGAAGACAATGATGTAGCATATGTAGGCTGTATGAGTTGGACTGTGTTCACATGCACATATTATGTGCCTCTGCACACAGTCATCAGACTATGATTTAACTCTACTATCCTCCACGAGTACGAGGCTGAACAAATGGCTAGGTCCACAACACACACACTCATTGCACACTATTCACTTTAGCACAACATTTGGATTGTGGTTGGATGTCTGATGGTCATGCTGTGCAGACAGTGAACATTGCAAGGGTGCTGGTGCCCCCTGCGGCAACAGCATTGCCACCAGCTCGATTGCGAGCCGGAGACAATGCTGTCACCAGTTTCCCGCTAGGCTGATGGATGTAAAACTTGGTTTCCGCCCGTCAGCCTAGTGGGAAACCTGTAATGGGTCCGGTGGGGAGGTCACTAGTTTGGCGGCAACCTCCCTTTCAGAAGTTCGATGACGGAAAGACCCATCCGTTGAACTCCTAATCAGGCCCTATATCATTTCTGAATTAAAAAGATTTATATTTGAAATAAAAATAGGGGAAGGCAGAATTCTCCTTTTTCCTGAACTGTTGGGGAAAAGTTTAGTATGGCAATGTACGGGTGCACAAAATACAAGGAATAGCAAAGAAAAAAGTATGTTTCATTAGATAAAAATTGCAAATTGTTATCATTGATTTCTGGGATTTATAAGTATGTAAAAAGAAATGTGATCCAAATTGACGTGCAGGCCTCAGATGTGGAATATGAGTGAGTGTCGTGGTTCAGAAGTGAAGCACCCTTAGAAAGCTCCATCATGTGTCAGTGATGGGACAGCATGGGTGCTGCAGGTCAGGAATAAGGTACATAGAGTAACCATTTGATATTTCACAACTTTAACTTTTCTAGCTTTGGATTTTCCATCCCAAATCATTGTTTCAAGGAGTGATAATATAATAAAAAACAAAGTAGACCACTATTATTGGTCTTAGGATGCTCTACAGTTGCAAGGGAAAGGATAGGACTACGAAAAAAAGTGTCCTCATTGCATGGAATCAGATTTTAAACGTGGAGGTGCATTTGTAGCGCAGTGTACTCCCAGTGATTAACAATCAGAGGTGCTACTGGTCTGGGCAGAAGCGCACTGTCAGTGAGGTGCGTGTCCCACCATTAAGTTAAAGGGGATGCTGTAAATTGGTAATTGGGCCCATCGTGGATTCATGTAAGGCCACTTATTCAGTCCCTAGGGATGTCGGTGATAAATTGGTTACCTCGTGATTACCTATTGTTTACTACTTGTGTCTAAGTGCTTTGCCCATATTTCCTGCGCATAGGATGCCAAGCATTCCTGTATGGCTATATGCATGGCTATGTGGCGTGTTTGAGCATTTTCAGTGGAGCCTTTAGGTCCTCAATTTGGGTGGCCAGGTAAATGATGTCATATTCTGACTACATCAAGTTGGAATTTATTGGATGCAATAAATGCCAGCAAATAACAACGCGCCAAAATCTGTATGTTCGTGTAAATATCAGACTTTTTTATACTCAAACAATATTTATCACAAAACCCATAATAACTATACATACCATACAGAAGTTGCTACACATATTGCAATTAATCAGACTGCTCGTAATGAAGGCCTATGAGTCTAGAAGAATATAAGAATGTGGTAATCTGATTCAGTAAAACACAAATAAATAATGCTCAATAATTGTTACTATCCTGTCAGGGATATGTAGTGGAGATCTTTTTATTGCAATGTGCAAAAATATATACACACACACATGTAATGTCCTACTGCCTTCTCAGTTAGGAAAACAATGCTAAATACTTTAATAGAGCTAATGGAGTAAGGTACTTTAGCTACAAATACCATGGGCAGTTTATGTACAATGAAATTCAATCGAGAAATATTTTCAACCTCATTGTTAAAGCTATTTGCATATGTGATTCAGCAAGGTCAATACCAGCCATACCATTTACTAGGCTAGCACAGTTAGAGGCTTTTTCATGTGTGAAACAATTTGGTTTACTGGTTTGGCAACTATTTTCTTGTCTTGTGAATATGTCACATCTATATAAACATTTCACATATTGCTGTGGCATGTTTTAAAAGGTTCATCAGTTACCACTGGCCCCTAGTTAACATATAGGCCCTCATTATGATTCCGGCGGGCGGCGGAGGCCGCCCGCCAGAATTCCGCCCTCCATAATACCGCTCCGCGGTCAGAAGACCGCAGAGGGTATTATGAGTTTTTCCCTGGGCTGGCGGGCGGTCTCCAAAAGACCGCCCGCCAGCCCAGGGAAAAACTCCCTTCCCACGAGGATGCCGGCTCGTAATAGAGCCGGCGGAGTGGGAAGGTGCGACGGGTGCTGTTGCACCCGTCGCGTATTTCACTGTCTGCAAGGCAGACAGTGAAATACATTTTGGGGCCCTCTTACGGGGGCCCCTGCAGTGCCCATGCCCGTTGGCATGGGCACTGCAGGGGCCCCCTCTGTGCCCCGCGACTCCCCCTCCCGCCATCCGGTTCCCGGCGGGAGAACCGCCAGGAACTGGATGGCGGGAGGGGGAGTCGGAATCCCCAAGCCGGCGCAGCTTCCTTGGGGGCAGCGGGAAACCGGCGGGAGACCGCCGGTTTCCCTTCTCTGACCGCGGCTAAGCCGCCGCGGTCAGAATGCCCCGCGGAGCACCGCCGGCCTGTCGGCGGTGCCTCCGCGTCCAGCGGCCCTGGCGGTTACAAACCGCCAGGGTCGTAATATGGGCCATAGATGGTAACTAATGTAGAATTTATTTGCATTGTTAGCTTTTCTGTTGTGTATTCGTCTTGCACTTTTTGTTTATTTTTAAAACAGTGGTATCACTTCCACTGATGTCATCTACGTCAAAAGTAGTGTGACCTCACTTCCTGTAATGTCACTGGGGAGGGAGATAAAAAAAAGTGTGATGTCACTTGCATTAACCCAGGAATTCTGGTGAATTAACATCTATGCTTCAAGGTCAATCAGCACAGAAGCATTTAAGGTATAACTCTGTGCTTTTCTTATTTCAGGCCCTCTCTTGAATGGCTTGGCCAAGCGATTTATGGTCAGTTTTGTAACATTCTAAAACCTGCCTTCTCAGGCTAGTACGTCTATGAGGTGATGTGCACTACTTTAAGAACAGCCTACTCACTTCTCACATAAGATCCATATTTTCAGACACATTTTTCAATCCAGGACTAATAAAGCTTTAACTCTTGGTTCCTGAAGGCGAGCTTTTGGGCTCTTTGTGACGGCAAATGGGCACACTAGCACTAGAACCATGCTGGTTTCCTGGAGAATCAGCGCAAGCCGCTGAAAGTTCACCTCTTCACACAGCAAGCAGCACCCCCAATTAACCCCTTCGCTGCCAGGCCTTTTCCCCCTCCTGTGCCAGGCCTTTTTTTTTCCTATTTGGGGCAGTTTGCGCGTGGGCCCTCATAACTTTTTGTCCACATAAGCTAACCAAGCCAAATTTGCGTCCTTTTTTTCCAACATCCTAGGGATTCTACAGGTACCCAGACTTTGTGGGTTAACCTGAAGGAGGCCAAGAAATTAGTCAAAATACAGTGAAAATTTCGTTTTCTGCAAAAAAATTGGAAAAAGTGGCTGCAGAAGAAGGCTTGTGGTTTTTCCCCTGAAAATGGCATCAACAAGGGGTTTACGGTGATAAACTCAGCAGCTTCCCAGCTTTCAGGAACAGGCAGACTTGAATCAGAAAACCCAATTTTTCAACACAATTTTGGCATTTTACTGGGACATACCCCATTTTTGCACTGTTTTGTGCTTTCAGCCTCCTTCCAGTCAGTGACAGAAATGGGCATGAAAACAATGCTGGATCCCAGAAACCTAAACATTTCTGAAAAGTAGACAAATTTCTGAATTCAGCAAGGGGTCATTTGTGTAGATCCTACAAGGGTTTCCTACAGAAAATAACAACTGAAAAAGAAAAATATTGAAATTGAGGTGAAAAAAACATACATTTTTCTCTACATTTTACTCTGTAACTTTTCCCTGCAATGTCAGATTATCGAAAGCAATATACCGTTACGTCTGCTGGACTCCTCTGGTTGCGGGGATATATAGGGCTTGTAGGTTCACCAAGAACCCGAGGAACCCAGAGCCAATAAATGAGCTGCACCCTGCAGTGCGTTTTCATTCTATACCGGGTATACAGCAATTAATTTGCTGAAATATAAAGAGTAAAAAATTGCTATCAAGAAAACCTTTGTATTTCCAAAAAGGGCACAAGATAAGGTGTTGAGCAGCAGTGGTTATTTGCACATCTCTGAATTCCGGGGTGACCATACTAGCATGTGAATTACAGGGCATTTCTCAAATAGATGTCTTTTTTACACACTCTCCTATATTTGGAAGGAACAAATGTAGAGAAAGACAGGGGGCAATAACACTTGTTTTGCAAATCTATGTTCCCACAAGTCTCCTGATAAAAATGATACCTCACTTGTGTGGGTAGGCCTAGCGCCCGCGACAGGAAACGCCCCAAAACGCAACTTGGACACATCCCAATTTTTGAAAGAAAACAGAGGTGTTTTTTGCAAAGTGCCTACCTGTAGATTTTGGCCTCTAGCTCAGCTGGCACCTAGGGAAACCTACCAAACCTGTGCATTTCTGAAAACTAGAGACCTAGGGGAATCCAAGATGGGGTGACTTGTGGGGCTCTGACCAGGTTCTGTTACCCAGAATCCTTTGCAAATCTCAAAATTTGGCTAAAAAAACACATGTTCCTCACATTTCTGTGGCAGAAAGGACTGGAATCTGAGAGCAGCCACAAATTTCCTTCCACCCAGCGTTCCCCCAAGTCTCCCGATAAAAATGATACCTCACTTGTGTGGGTAGGCCTAGCGCCCGCGACAGGAAATGCCCCAAAGCGCAACGTGGACACATCCAATTTTTTTAAAGAAAACAGAGGTGTTTTTTGCAAAGTGCCTACCTGTAGATTTTGGCCTCTATCTCAGCCGGCACCTAGGGAAACCTACCAAACCTGTGCATTTCTGAAAACTAGAGACCTAGGGGAATCCAAGATGGGGTGACTTGTGGGGCTCTGACCAGGTTCTGTTACCCAGAATCATTTGCAAACCTCAAAATTTGGCTAAAAAAACACATGTTCCTCACATTTCTGTGGCAGAAAGTTCTGGAATCGGAGAGGAGCCACAAAGTTTCTTCCACCCAGCGTTCCCCCAAGTCTCCTGATAAAAATGATACCTCACTTGTGTGGGTAGGCCTAGCGCCCGCGACAGGAAACACCCCAAAGCGCAACATGGACACATCCAATTTTTTGAAAGAATACAGAGGTGTTTTTTGCAAAGTGCCTACCTGTAGATTTTGGCCTCTAGCTCAGCCGGCACCTAGGGAAACCTACCAAACCTGTGCATTTCTGAAAACTAGAGACCTAGGGGCATCCAAGTTGGGGTGACTTGTGGGGCTCTGACCAGGTTCTGTTACCCAGAATCCTTTGCAAACCTCAAAATTTGGCTAAAAAAACACATGTTCCTCACATTTCTGTGGCAGAAAGTTCTGGAATCGGAGAGGAGCCACAAATTACCTTCCACCCAGCGTTCCCCCAAGTCTCCCGATAAAAATGATACCTCACTTGTGTGGGTAGGCCTAGCGCCCGTGACAGGAAATGCCCCAAAGCGCAAAGTGGACACATCCAATTTTTTGAAAGAAAACAGAGGTGTTTTTTGCAAAGTGCCTACCTGTAGATTTTGGCCTCTATCTCAGCCGGCACCTAGGGAAAGCTACCAAACCTGTGCATTTCTGAAAACTAGAGACCTAGGGGAATCCAAGATGGGGTGACTTGTGGGGCTCTGACCAGGTTCTGTTACCCAGAATCCTTTGCAAACCTCAAAATTTGGCTAAGAAAACACATGTTCCTCACATTTCTGTGGCAGAAAGTTCTGGAATCGGAGAGGAGCCACAAAGTTTCTTCCACCCAGCGTTCCCCCAAGTCTCCCGATAAAAATGATACCTCACTTGTGTGGGTAGGCCTAGTGCCCGCGACAGGAAACGCCCCAAAGCGCAACGTGGACACATCCAATTTTTTGAAAGAAAACAGAGGTGTTTTTGCAAAGTGCCTACCTGTATATTTTGGCCTCTAGCTCAGCTGGCACCTAGGGAAACCTACCAAACTTGTGCATTTCTGAAAACTAGAGAACTAGGGGCATCCAAGATGGGGTGACTTGTGGGGCTCTGACCAGGTTCTGTTACCCAGAATCCTTTGCAAACCTCAAAATTTGGCTAAAAAAACACATGTTCCTCACATTTCTGTGGCAGAAAGTTCTGGAATCTGAGAGAAGCCACAAATTTCCTTCCACCCAGCACTCCCCAAGTCTCCCGATAAAAATGATACCTCACTTGTGTGGGTAGGCCTAGCGCCCGCGACAGGAAATGCCCCAAAGCGCAACGTGGACACATCCAATTTTTTGAAAGAAAACAGAGGTGTTTTTTGCAAAGTGCCTACCTGTAGATTTTGGCCTCTATCCCAGCCGGCACCTAGGGAAACCTACCAAACCTGTGCATTTCTGAAAACTAGAGACCTAGGGGCATCCAAGATGGGGTGACTTGTGGGGCTCTGACCAGGTTCTGTTACCCAGAATCCTTTGCAAACCTCAAAATTTGGCTAAAAAAACACATGTTCCTCACATTTCTGTGGCAGAAAGTTCTGGAATCGGAGAGGAGCCACAAAGTTTCTTCCACCCAGCGTTCCCCCAAGTCTCCCGATAAAAATGATACCTCACTTGTGTGGGTAGGCCTAGTGCCCGCGACAGGAAACGCCCCAAAGCGCAACGTGGACACATCCAATTTTTTGAAAGAAAACAGAGGTGTTTTTTGCAAAGTGCCTACCTGTAGATTTTGGCCTCTAGCTCAGCTGGCACCTAGGGAAACCTACCAAACTTGTGCATTTCTGAAAACTAGAGAACTAGGGGCATCCAAGATGGGGTGACTTGTGGGGCTCTGACCAGGTTCTGTTACCCAGAATCCTTTGCAAACCTCAAAATTTGGCTAAAAAAACACATGTTCCTCACATTTCTGTGGCAGAAAGTTCTGGAATCTGAGAGGAGCCATAAAGTTTCTTCCACCCAGCGTTCCCCCAAGTCTCCTGATAAAAATGATACCTCACTTGTGTGGGTAGGCCTAGCGCCCGCGACAGGAAACACCCCAAAGCGCAACATGGACACATCCAATTTTTTGAAAGAATACAGAGGTGTTTTTTGCAAAGTGCCTACCTGTAGATTTTGGCCTCTAGCTCAGCCGGCACCTAGGGAAACCTACCAAACCTGTGCAGTTTTGAAAATTAGAGACCTAGGGGAATGCAAGATGGAGTGACTTGTGGGGCTCGGACCAGGTTCTGTTACCCAGAATCCTTTGCAAACCTCAAAATTTGGCTACAAAAACACATGTTCCTCACATTTCTGTGGCAGAAATGACTGGAATCTGAGAGAAGCCACAAATTTCCTTCCACCCAGCACTCCCCAAGTCTCCCGATAAAAATGATATCTCACTTGTGTGGGTAGGCCTAGCGCCCGCGACAGGAAATGCCCCAAAGCGCAACGTGGACACATCCAATTTTTTGAAAGAAAACAGAGGTGTTTTTTGCAAAGTGCCTACCTGTAGATTTTGGCCTCTAGCTCAGCCGGCACCTAGGGAAACCTACCAAACCCGTGCATTTCTGAAAACTAGAGACCTAGGGGAATCCAAAATGGGGTGACTTGTGGGGCTCTGACCAGGTTCTGTTACCCAGAATCCTTTGCAAACCTCAAAATTTGGCTAAAAAAACACATGTTCCTCACATTTCTGTGGCAGAAAGTTCTGGAATCTGAGAGGAGCCACAAATATCCTTTTACCCAGCGTTCACCCAAGTCTCCCGATAAAAATGATACCTCACTTGTGTGGGTAGGCCTAGCGCCCGCAACAGGAAATGCCCCAAAGCGCAACGTGGAGACATCAAATTTTTTGAAAGAAAACAGAGGTGTTTTTTGCGAAGTGCCTACCTGTAGATTTTGGTCTCTAGATCAGCCGGCACCTAGGGAAACCTACCAAACCTGTGCATTTTTGAAAACTAGAGACCTAGGGGAATCCAAGATGGGGTGACTTGTGGGGCTCGAACCAGGTTCTGTTACCCAACATCCTTTGCAAACCTCAAAATTTGGCTTAAAAAACACATGTTCCTCACATTTCTGTGGCAGACAGTTCTGGAATCTAAGAGGAGCCACAAATTGTCTTCCACCCAGCGTTCCCCCAAGTCTCCCGATAAAAATGATACCTCACTTGTGTGGGTAGGCCTAGCGCCCGCGACAGGAAATGCCCCAAAGCGCAACGTGGACACATCCCAACCTACATACGACCCAAGGGTAGGTCGCTCCCCCTGCCGCTGCAGCTCCACCAGCCCAGGCTCCTGAGACCTCCTAGCAAGCCCAGCGAATTCACAGTAAGTACCCCCCCCACCGCACAGCCCCTCGCCCTGCCCTGCGCTACTCACCTCCTCTCCTGCTTCTTTTCTTCATCTCTGTTCTTCCTCTGTGCTCTTCTTCTGTAGTCTTCTCTGTACTCTTCTTTCTTTCCTGCTCCCCGTCTTCTGTCTTCATCTGTGTTCTTCTTCTGTGTGCTTCTCTCCCTCTCCTTTGCACCGCGACCTGCGTGTGCTTTCTTCTTCTCTGTCCCTCTTCTTGTCCCTTCCCTCTGCTGCTCGTCGCTCCTCTTCTTCTTTACCTTCTTCTGTGTTCTTCTCTCTTCTGCTCTTCCGCTCCTCTTCTTCTTTACCTTCTTCTGTATTCTTCTGTCTTCTGCTCTTCCGCTCCTCTTCCTCTTTACCTTCTTCTGTGTTCTTCTGTCTTCTGATCTTCGTCTCCTCTTCTTCTTTACCTTCTTCTGTGTTCTTCTGTCTTCTGCTCTTCCGCTCCTCTTCCTCTTTACCTTCTTCTGTGTTCTTCTGTCTTCTGATCTTCGGCTCCTCTTCTTCTTTACCTTCTGTGATCTTCTGTCTTCTGCTCTTCCCTCTTCTGCTTCTCTTCTTCCTTTACCTGCTTCTTGGTTCTTCCCGCGCCTGCCCTCCTGCTCCTGTCTCGTCTCTCTGACCTCCCTCACTCGCCACCCCCTCTGTAACGCCCCAATCTACCTATCTCTCTATCTTTCCCCCTCACTCGCCACCTCCTATGCAACCCCCCCATCTTCCTATCCTTTCACTCTATCTCTCACCCTCACTCACCTCCATCTCTGTAACCCCCTATCTTCTATCTCTCACCCTCTCCCACCTCCACCTCTATAACCCCCCTCCCCTATCTTCCTAACTTTCCTCCTAACTTTCTTCCTAAACTCCCTGCCACCCTTACCCACCCTCCCCCATCTTTTCTCCCCTCTACCTGTCCCCCCTCCCTCTGCTTTCCAGCCGCCACCTCCTGCACGCCCGCCCCCCCAGCTCCCATTCGTCGCCCCACTCCCGTCCCCCGCCCCCAGATGACCCCTCCCCCCCCCTTATGGCAGCCGCTACGCGACCGCACCGCTGGCGCGCAAAAGGCGCGCCAAAGGCAAGCCCGTCTGCGCCCATCCGCGCCTGGCCCGTGCCCAGTGCCACGACCCCTGGCCCTCAGCACTCCCAAACCCCGTTGCACCGCTACGGCCCCATCACCCTCCACGCCCTCAACCCAGGGCGCTCCAGCACCTGCTTCCAAGCTAACCCGAAACGTACCCACGGACGCTTTGCATGTCACTCCTGCAAACTTACCTTCCACCACGAAACAACTACGATCACCAGCCCACGCGCCATCAACCACCTCAAATGCATCCTGATCAACGCTCGATCCGTCCACAAGCACGCCGTTGAACTCTGGGACCTCCTGGACTCCTCCGCACCAGACGTCGCCTTCATCACTGAGACCTGGAAGAACGCCTCTTCTGCCCCCGACATCGCCATAGCCATCCCCGAAGGCTACAAAATTTCCAGGAAAGACTGCACCAACCAAGTAGGAGGAGGAATCGCCATCGTCTTCAAAGACTCCATCAGCGTCACCACCTCCACCGAAGACACCCCCCTCGCCGCCGAGCACCTGCACTTCCAGATCCGCACAGACCCCAGGACCACCCTCAGAGGAACCCTCATCTACCGCCCCCCGGACCCCGCGCCCTGTTCAGCGACTCCATCACCGACTTCATCTCCCCGCACGCCCTCGCCTCGCCAGACTACATCCTCCTCGGCGACCTCAACTTCCATCTGGAACAGAACAACGACCCCAACACCACCGCCCTGCTCGCCAACCTCGCCAACTTCGGCCTCAAGCAACTGGTGAACACCCCCACCCACATCGGCAGACACACGCTCGACCCCATCTTCTCCACCAGCAAACACGTTTCCTTCAGCCACGCCTCCGCGCTACACTGGACCGACCACAGTTGTGTCCACTTCACCTTCCGACGTGAGACTCGCCACCTCCGCACTCAACTAATCCCTCGTCGACAGTGGAACAAAATCCCCGAAGAACAGCTTTTCTCCACGCTCATCGACAACCAACCCACCTTCTCCGCCGACCCCAACGACGCAGCCCTCAGCCTCACGAACTGGATCACCAACTGCGCAGACAACCTCGCTCCCCTCAGACGCCTTCCAAGACAGTCCAACACCAAAAAACCTCTCTGGTTCTCTGACACCCTTAAGGAATCAAAGTAAACCTGTCGCGCCCTCGAGAAAGCCTGGCGTAAGGACCACACCGCAGACAACATGACTGCCCTCAAGAACGCTACCCGCGAACACCACCACCTGATCCGCGCAGCCAAAATAAATTTCTTCACAGACAGACTGGACAAAAACAGCCACAACAGCAGAGAACTCTTCAACATCGTAAAAGAGCTCTCCAACCCCAACGCCAACGCCATCACGTCCTCACAAGACCTGTGCAACTCCCTCGCCACCTCCTTCCATCGTAAGATTACCGACCTACACGACAGCTTCGGACACCAGACCCACCCGACCACCACTGATCCCACACCCCCAGCCATCACCCTCAACGCCTGGACCCACATCAACACAGAAGAGACCAAAACCACCATGAACTCAATCCATTCCGGTGCCCCCTCGAACCCCTGCCCACACTTCATCTTCAATAAAGCCGACGACATCATCGCCCCGCACCTCCAGACCATCATCAACTCCTCGTTTTCGTCTGCTACCTTCCCGAAAGCTGGAAACACGCTGAAGTCAACACCCTACTGAAGAAACCTACGGCTGACCCAAGCGACCTGAAGAACTTCCGCCCCATCTCGCTCCTCCCCTTCCCTGCCAAAGTCATAGAGAAGACCGTCAACAAGCAGCTTACCAACTTCCTTGAAGACAACAACCTTCTTGACCCCTCTCAATCCGGATTCCGAGCCAACCACAGCACTGAAACCGCCCTCCTCTCAGTCACAGACGACATCAGAACCCTGATGGACAACGGTGAAACAGTCGCCCTCATCCTCCTCGACCTCTCGGCTGCCTTAGACACCGTCTGTCACCGCACCCTAATAACTCGCCTCCGCTCCACCGGGATCCAAGGCCAGGCCCTTGACTGGATTGCCTCCTTCCTCTCCAACCGCTCTCAAAGAGTCTACCTCCCACCTTTTCGCTCAGACCCCACCGAGATCATCTGTGGCATCCCACAAGGCTCCTCGCTCAGCCCGACATCCTTCAATGTCTACATGAGCCCCCTCGCCGACATCGGACGCAAACACAGCATCATCATCACCTCCTACGCCGACGACACTCAACTGATACTCTCCCTCACCAAGGACCCCGCCAGTGCAAAGACCAACCTGCAAGATGGAATGAAGGATGTCGCAGATTGGATGAGACTCAGCCGTCTGAAACTTAACTCAGACAAAACGGAGTTCCTCATCCTCTGTAACACCCCGACCGCCTGGGACGACTCCTGGTGGCCCACGGCCCTTGGCTCCGCACCGACCCCCTCAGACCACGCACGCAACCTCGGCTTCATCTTGGACCCACTTCTCACCATGACCAAACAAGTCAACGCCGTATCCTCCTCCTGCTTCCTCACCCTCCGCATGCTCCGGAAGATCTTCCGCTGGATCCCCGCCGACACCAGAAAGACCGTGACCCACGCCCTCGTCACGAGCCACCTGGACTACGGCAACACCCTTTACGCTGGGACCACCGCAAAACTCCAGAAACGTCTGCAACGAAGTCAAAACGCCTCCGCCTGCCTCATCCTCAACATACCCCGCAACAGCCACATCTCCGCCCACCTGAGACACCTGCACTGGCTTCCCGTCAGCAAAAGGATCACCTTCCGACTCCTCACCCACGCACACAAAGCCCTCCACAACAAGGGACCAGAATACCTCAACAGCCGCCTCAGCTTCTACGCTCCCACCCGTCTTCTCCGCTCCACCAGCCTCGCTCTCGCCGCCGTCCCTCGCATTCGCCGCTCCACGGCGGGTGGGAGGTCCTTCTCCTACCTGGCATCCAAGACTTGGAACACCCTCCCCACCATCCTCAGGACCACCCAGGACCACTCCGCATTCCGGAGACTCCTCAAGACCTGGCTATTCGAGCAGCAGTAACCCCTTCCCCTAGCACCTTGAGATCCGCACAGGTGAGTAGCGCGCTTTATAAATGTTAATGATTTGATTTGATTTGATTTGATCCCATTTTTTTAAAGAAAACAGTGCCTACCTGTGGATTTTGGCCTGTAGCTCAGCCGGCACCTAGGGAAACCCACCAACCCTGTGCATTTTTTTAAACTAGAGACCTAGGGGAATCCAAGATGGGGTGACTTGTGGGGCTCTGACCAGGTTCTGTTACCCAGAATCCTTTGCAAACCTCAAAATCTGGCTAAAAAAACACCCTTTCCTCTCATTTCGGTGACAGAAAGTTCTGGAATCTGAGAGGAGCCACAAATTTCCTTCCACCCAGCGTTCCCCCAAGTCTCCCGATAAAAATGATACCTCACTTGTGTGGGTGGGCCAGGTGCCTGCAACAGAATAAGGCCCAAAACTTGAAGAGAGAGAGGTGATAGCACAGCGAGTTTATAAGGGCATATTCTTTTATACATCTTTAGACGGACTCTGCTTTGGGGACCCACATAAGTGAGGTGTCATTTTACTTGGGAGACTGAGGGGAAAACTGGGGAGTAGGAATTTTGTGCTGGAGCAGTGATCCTACTAAGAAAAGTCAGGAAAATATGCTTTTTTATGCAAATTTTGAGGTTTACAGAGGAGTCTGGGTAAGAAAATGTTAGGGGAGCCACACAAGCCACACCTCCCTGGACTCCTTGGGGTGTCTAGTTTTAAAAAATGTCTGGGTTTTGTAGGTTTCCCTAGATGAAGGCCGCACCCAGGACCAAAAACATAGGTGGGCCCTCCCCCCCAAACACAGGTATTTTTGTAAGATATTATTTTGATGTGTGCACATACGTCCGTGATGTGCCAAACACTAAAATTGTGAAAAGAAACACACTTAGGTTATGTGAAGAAGACCCCTCACCCACCAACCAAGTTGGTGGCATGCTTCATCATCGGGGTCCCACCCGAGGCACCTAGCGTGTCACAGGTGTGCTGCGACGCCTGATTACAGCGGAGCAGGTTTTGTCATTTTTACCACACATACTGTTTGGATTTGGCACGAGGGTGAGTGATGGTTCAGTGGATCAAATTTTATTAACAAGAGATTTCACAAAAATGAAATGCACAGTTAATAACTGAAAGGCAAACAACTGAACCAATGACTCACAGCTCGTGAGCTGTAAAGCCGCGACAAGGCACCAACCGCTTTACAGACCATTCACACACCTTTCATACATGACACGCACAAGACCATTCACACCGCCAGCCACGGGCCCAGCACATTACAACACTCACATCGACAGACCGCGCCACTCAAGGGCCCATCACTTACACACGCCCACATGCCTGATACAAGAATCACACCAGATGATGGGAGTGTGGACTGGCGTATGGCTGGCACCGCCAGCCAAGCGCCACCCCAAGCACACCGCCAGCCAAGCGCCACCCCAAGCACACCGCCAGCCAAGCGCCACCCCAAACACACCGCCAGCCAAGCGCCACCCCAAGCACACCGCCAGCCAAGCCCCACCCCAAGCACACCGCCTTCCAAGCGCCACCCCAAGCACACCGTCAGCCAAGCGCCACCCCACGCACACCGCCTTCCAAGCGCCACCCCACGCACACCGCCAGCCAAGCGCCACCCGCTCACAGCGCCAGCCAAGCGCCACCCCACGCACACCGCCATCACTTTTTTTGTTTATAAACAACAAAGAAACCACTAATTATAAAATAAGCACAAAACTACAAACACAAAGGCTCTAACTAAATACATGACAGAGATGCCAACCGTGAAACATATGAAAATATAAAACAGACAGCTTACGCTCACGGTATTTCCCAGATTTTCTTTTTGGTATGGTAACTTCTATAACAGCTATGGCACACACAGCCCAGGCTTTGAAGGGCATTCGGGGCAGTACATCCGGCTCTCCCTCCGGATTAATCTCCGGGCACATACTCTACATTTCTTTGTGGGCAAGTCTTTTTTGGGAGTGGGAGGAATGTGATCTGGAAAGTGCCGATCTTTCAATCTAGCCACATCCTCCACCACTTCTACTCTAGGAACTCTTGACGGTTCCACCACAATAAGGCTTTCTATCACCGACTCCTGAAATTTAACAAATGTCATCCTTGACTCAGGTGAACAATCCTTGTATACAATAAAGGCATTAAAAGTTGCCAAATTAAATAAATGTAGGGCCAACTTTTTATACCACACATAAGACTTACGAAGAGCAGTGTAAGGTTCCAACCTCTGATCTACTCTATCAACACCACCCATGTGCCTATTGTAGTCCAAAATGCACGCAGGTTTGCGCACTTCCGCAACCTGACCCCAAACAGCCACAGGGGAAGTACTCTCATCATGGATGGTCGATAGCATGTACACATCCCTCCTGTCTGAAAATGTCATAGCTAGCAGCTCATTATTCCGCAAGGCACTGCACTGTCCCCTCACAAGTTTCTTACAGACAAGCTCCCTTGGATAGCCTTTCCGGTTAGAACGGATTGTGCCACAAGCAACAGTGTCCACTCTAAACAACTCCTTGAAGAACTGCACTCCAGTGTAGAAATTATCTACGTACAAATGGTGACCTTTGTTAAACAGCCGTCTAGCAAGTTCCCACACAATTTTTTCGCTAACTCCAAAAGTGGGCGGACAACCAGGAGGGTCAATACTGGAATCCCTCCCAGTGTAGACCCGGAAATTATACACATATCCTGTACTGCTTTCTGACAGCAGATACAATTTAATCCCATACCTTGCCCTCTTACTAGGAATGTACTGCTTAAAAACTAAACGCCCCTTGAAAAGGACCAAAGACTCGTCCACACTTATCTCTTTGCCTGGAACATAGACCTCTGAAAACCGATCCACAAAATGATCAAGGACAGGCCTAATCTTAAAAAGACGGTCACAATCAGGGTGATCTCGTGCGAAGGCTAAATCATTGCCTACAAAATGCAGCATATGAAGAAGAAGCAAATACCAATTACGTGTCATAGTTGCAGGAAATATAGCGGTTGCCATCAAGGGACTAGTAGACCAATAGGAAGCCAGTGACGGCTTCCTGATCAACCCCATCAAAAAAGTCAAACCTAAAAACCTTTTCATCTCTTCCAGATATGTGGGAACCCACTGAGTAGCTCTAGACTGAGGCTTAAGTCTGGCAGCATTGTCCCGCAAATATTGCTCTAAATACACATTTGTCTGCTCCACAATCTCTTCCAAAAATACATCGTCCATAAACAAGTGAAAGAAACGGACAGGCAAAAAGTTTTCCGTATTAACTCTATACCCTGGGAGACCAGTAAATGCAGGTAACTGTGGCTGATCCATGTTTGGGGCAATCCAGGTGTCAGGTCTTCTAATGGGAAACCCTTCAACTCCAGGCTGCTGCACTCTTGGCACATCAATGTCCTCCTCTAACACAGGCCCTTCATCTGCACTGAGAGTAGCTTCCTCATCAGAAGAATGCTCTCGGACAGAAAACTCACTTCCAGAATCTCCTGCTTCCTCCTCTGCCTCAGATGCAGAGTCAGTGTCGTAATCATGGTGTGAAGACGACTCAAAGAGCATGCGAACAACCTGCTGAGCGGTCACTTTGCGGCAAGCCATGATCCTCACTAACAACAAATGGATTGCCAACAACAACTAGCACTAAAATAAGTAATAAACAAAGTGTAGCTTTATCACAAAGAGTTATGTACTACAAAAAACTATACCACTCACTTGCCTGAAAAAGCTACTCACCAAGCAACTACTCTGCACAGACACAGCAATCACCAATGATATCCCACTAAAAAGAAAAAAGAAAAAAGAAAATTAGACATATGACAACACAAACATCACTGTGCTCAAATCTAAGGACAATGTCAAACACACAATACTGCATTTAGTACACAACCTACAAACATGTAATTCATGCATGTCAACAATACTCCTTTGGAGTAAATTGCTTTCACTTACCTAAAACATGCAACTATGCAAACCGCAGGACAACTACTGCCAAAACCGCAAAGATCCACAGCAAAGGAAGCAAAAGCGTTGACCTAGAAGAAAAAGAAGAAATAAATTGTTATAATCACAAATACAAATACTTCGCCAGTTGACAAACACCCCACCACCAAGAACTTAGAAGTTGTCCCTGGTACCTAAGTGGATCCTGCCCCCCTCGGGGGTATATGGGCGTAAAAAAATTGGCCAATCTGCCCCCAAGTGGGGAAGAAATGGGCAACACCTCTGTGCCCCCTTTAGGGGGCGACCCTTCCCAAAGGGGGCACCCCCAGCACAAAACAAAACAAAACAAAAAAAATCCCTGGTGTATTGGTGGTTTCTGCCCTCCTTGGGGGCAGATGGGCCTACAAAAATAGGCCCATCTGCCCCCAAAGGGGGCAGAGATGGCCAATACGAACTTTCCCCACTTTAGGGGGGTGACCGTTGCCCAAGGGGTGCCCCCAAACACACACCACACACACACACACACCACACAATCCCTGGCGCCTAGTGTGCTTCCACCCCCCCCGGGGGCCAGATCGTCCAAAAAATGGCTGGTCTGCCATCGGGGGGGCCGAAACAGAAAAACAAATAGCCCCCCAGGGGAGCGACCCTTGCCCAAGGGGTTGCCCCCAAAATAAACAATAAAAACAAAATCTCTGGTGTCTAGTGGATTTCGCCCTCCCCCCCTTGGGGGCAGATCAGCCCAAAAATTGGTGATCTGCCCCCGGGGGGGGCAAAATACAAAAAAAAATAGCCCCCCCAGGGGGGCGACCCTTGCCTAAGGGGTCGCCTCCAAAAGAAACTTTTCTTTACAAATAAATCCCTGGTGTCTAGTGGATTTCGCCCCCCCCCCCCCCGGGGGCAGATCAGCCGAAAAAGGTGATCTGCCCCCAGGGGGGGCGAAACACTAAAAAAATGGACCCCCGGGGGGCGACCCTTGCCCAAGGGGTCACCCCCAAAAAACACAATAAAAACAAATTCCCTGGTGTCTAGTGGATTTTGCCCCCCCCCCCCCGGGGGCAGATCTGCCGAAAAATCGGCGATCTGCCCCCGGGGGGGTGAAATACTAAAACAAATAGCCCCCCAGTGGGGCGACCCTTGCCCAAGGGGTCGCCCCCAAAAGAAACTTTACAGTAAAAATAAATCCCTGGTGTCTAGTGGATTTCGCCCCCCCTGGGGGCAGATCCGCCGAAAAAAAGGCGATCTGCCCCCAGGGGGGGGCGAAATACTAAACAAAATTGACCCCCGGGGGGGCGAACCTTGCCCAAGGGGTCGCCCCCAAAATACACAGACAAAACAAAATCCCTGGTGTCTAGTGGTTTTCGCCCCCCCCCCCGGGGGCAGATCCGCCCAAAAATCGGCAGATCTGCCCCCGGAGGGGGGGGCGAAATACTAAAAAAAATTGCCCCCCAGGGGGGCGACCCTTGCCTAAGGGGTCGCCCCCAAAAGAAACATAATCAAAAAAATCCCTGGTGTCTAGTGGAGATTCCTGCTCCACGATCGCTGGCCCTGCCCGCGATCGTGGAGCAGGAATCTTTTGAAAACAGGCACAGGGGGAAAGGAAAAACCCTTTCCTTTCCCCTGTGTCTGTTTCCCCCCCCCCACCCCCCAAAAACGGAAAGGATTTACCTGTTGGGTCCTTTCCCCACTATGCGCTGGAAGCAAATGGTTTCCAGCGCGCCCGGCAACACTTGATGACGTCGGCGCGCTGTGTGCGCGCTGACGTCATCGGATTGCCGGGGGGCGGGGGTCGGGGGTGGAAGGGGAAGGTCTTCCCCTTCTATCCCCGCCTTGGGGGGAGGGGGATGCACGGGGGCACAGAACCGGTTAAGCTCTATTTGTCGTTTTGTTGTGTTTTCACAATGTTACTGTTTGAAGTATTGCACAAATACTTTACACATTGCCTCTTAAGTTAAGGCTGCCTGCTCTGTGCCACGCTACCAGAGGATGAGCACAGGTTATTATATTGTGTGTATCTGACTTACAATGACTAGGGTTGTGGTTCCTGCTTGGACAGGGGACATACCTCTGCCAACCAGAAACCCTATTTTCAACAGATAATTTATGGTATTTTTCTCTAGCAGCAGCACAGATTGGAGGAGGACAGTTATTAATTACATCGATGTTTCGGTCTTGTTTGACAGAGTAACTGTGACCCACCTTTTTACCTACATCAATATTATTCTGGAGTTATTTTCTTCCACACAAATACATATTTGTTCCCAAGATGTTTACCTGTAATGGTTCACATTGCCATACAACATCAGACCTATTGGCATTACCTATGCTTGTTATGTAAATCTTTGCTGTAGTGTCACATATAATGTATTTTAACACACTCTTAACACATGCATATTTCATAAAAAAAGGTAGATTTTTTTATACAAATATTTTCATATATAGTAATATATATTTTTACATTTATACAATGCATTTTTAGTATATGCTTTAGTACTGTTTAGTATAGAGTTACATTTTATAGTAATGTTTAATTTATAATTTACATATCCTTTTTTCAAACATCTTAACACTTTTTTACATACAGTTTTAAAAACTTTTTTAATAGGCCTTTGTAATATTTCTCTTTACTGCTATAGGAATAGAGTACTTTTTTTTCATTTTCCTTTAGTGGCAATATTTTTACCACTGCCTGTATTTTTTACTCTATTGGGATCATTTTGAGGTGGACTTTGTTCATGTCAATCTCGGCTTCCTGTAGCTGTTCAATGGATAAGGTCAGAACTTATTTTTAATTTTATCGTTTTAGAGATGTGGGGATGTAGGTATGTTTAGCTAGTGTTTGTTATGGTGTAGTTTTATTTGTTACAGTTGTATAGTAGCATTTTGTGTTGCATTGTTGCATAGTGTAACGTGGTAAGCTGACTATAATTTGCTAATAGTAGTATGTTATTGTACATGTATTTATGTATTGTACGCTGTTTGAAAAGTTGTAGTGTAATGTTAGTAATTTATTTGGGATCTATGTATTGTGAACATTTGTATGTTATGTTTTTTACAGCTTATGAAGTTGGAGCACAATATTTGCAGCTATGTATTGTATTTATTTTAAGACGAAATTAATTTGGTTTAATTTAAACCAAAATTATTATTTAATTGTCTTTCATTGGAGGATGTTGTTTGACCATATGGCTGGCAGCCATTTTGTTCATGCAGCTAGTGTCCCTTTGACATAGGCCTGCATGTGTGCGTTCTTCTTTGTTCTCCTTGCTCATTGCTGTTGTTTGACCATGTGGCTGGCAGCCATTTTGTGCATGCAGCCCGTATTCTTCATTTGCCGTGCCTCCTTGCTGTTTAATCATGTGGCTGGCTGGCAGCCATTTTGCCCATCCAGCCAGCGTCCCTTGCCGCAGGATTGCATGTGTTCCTTGGTTGCCATGCCTCCTTACTCCTTGTTGTTGTTGTTTGACCATGTGGCTGTCTGGGAGCCAGCCAGTGTCTCTTTTCCTAGTCGTGCATGTGTTCTTCATTTTCCATGCCTACTCCTTGTTCCTTGTTGTTGTTGTTTGATCATGTGGCTGGCAGCCTTTTTGTGCATGCAGCCAGTGTCCCTCCCTTTGCCATGGGCCTGCATGTGTTCTTTGTTAGCCATGCCTCCTTGCTCCTGATTGTTGTTTGACCATGTGGCTGGCTGGCAGCCATTTTGTGCATGCAGCAAGCATCCCTTCTTTTGCCACAGGCTTGTATGTGTTCTTTGTTTGCCATGTCTCCTTGCTCCTTGTTGTTGTTTGACCATGTGGCTTGCTGGTAACCATTTTTTCCATCCAGCCAGTGCCCCTTGCCATAGGCTTGCATGTGTTCTTTGTTTGCCGTGCCTCCTCGCTCCTTGTTGTTGTTGATTGACCATGTGGCTGACTGGCAGCCATTTTGTCAATCCAGCCAGTGTCTCTTGCAATAGGCTTGCATATGCTCTTTGTTCTCCAGGCCTCCTCCATGCTTCTTCTTGTTGGAACTTGTTCTTAGACCATGTAACTGGCTGGCAACCATTTTGTGTGTGCGGCCATTGTGCCTTTGAAATAGGCTTACATACAAACATTGTAATTATTGATCATTTATTACAGTGGTATAGTAACATTTTGGTTTTTTCCATTTTCAGTTTTACATTTAATTTAAATTCGTATGCCATTTTTTATTTCATTTTTTATTTTCATTTTTTGTGTTAATATTTATATTTTAGTTTAGCTTTTTATATTTTTTTAATTTTTTAACTTTTTTTATGTCTGCTTTACTTTAATTTTTATATTTTATGTTTTAATTTTTTCCATATTTTTTTATTTTAATTTTAATTTTAATTTAATTCTACATTTTGCCTTGCTTCATCTACCCACATCTGATCTGATCCATTCCATTCCTCCATCTATGCACCAAAAAACAGAGATGTACAACAGCATTCAGTTACTTAATTCTTAGGTGTAATTCTGTTTCCTCCAGGACACCCTGGTTGTAAAGCACGGCAGGCAAATCAACAGCATAATTCATTTTGTTAATGATTATATTCCATTTCTCATGGACCACCTTGCCACCATAGTTTATATGAAGGATTATTCCATTTATCCATGCTCCTTTCTCTGACTTCCTTTAAAACAGATGAGATAAAGGAAAGATCTAGATCTGCCAGTTGTGCTGTCTGATTTGAAATGTAATTCTTTTATGGTGTGATGGTGCGGTTTGCCTTTACAATGTTTGATTAAATAGTATATCATATAAGTAACCAACCACAGTAAAATTGCCTTTCTCTGTACTATTTTCAAGCTACAGCAATGTCACGTTTCACTAACTACATGTTTTTCTGGCTTGGTTGCTTTTGGGTACACAAGAGAAGCGACCCCACATCACCAACAGTTCTGCCGAAGAGAAGACCTTACTATTACTTCATCCAAAGGCATCAAACTCTCTTGCTTGTGCATCTTAGTGCATCTGCCAACATAGAGCTTAAGACGGGCCCATAGAAAGTTGTTCCCAAGAAAGTGGCCAGTGAAAAGAAGCAGGTTTCTGCAAGTGGCATGCCAACCGCAACCTTTTTCAGGAGATGTGTGCCTGCCACACCAGCCTTCGGGGAGGAACCTGGGAGCAGCGCTCCCCCATCAACAGAACCACCCCAACCCAAGCCCAAGACCATGTCTGTCACTGAAGCAGCCACTGCAATCATGGTGACACAGATGAGCAGTGATGTTGAATTGGATATGTCCCTTTCGCAAAGTAATTCCCAATCATTTCTGGAAACAGAGCAAAGTGGACAGCAGCTGCAGCCAGATCTTTATAAAGTTGGAGCAGAACAGGCGATCGAACTTTCTGTTGATCAAGAACCTCTTCTTTTAGAATCAGGGGCTCCCAGATCTCTGGCAAGAAAAAGGAAGGGTACTACTTCACCATCTTGTCAAAGCACTACTTCTGATGATGATGATAGGGACATGGAATGGACCCCGGCAGAGTCCAGAAGAAGCAAGGAGAGGTAAGGGAAAAGAAAACCTTCATAAAGCCTTAGAATCATGGAAGGGAAAGATGAAGATGATGACGACGAGCCAGTCATTGTGGAAGCTGGCACAGAGGAGTCCGACATTACTATCCAACCTGGGATGTGGCAGGGGCAGCACCAACAGCTCTCAGATTTGTAATGCTCCAGCAGAGACCTGCACCAATCTATACCACAGTAGAGGTATGCACTGCAGACAGGCAATTGACACACTAGCCTACCTCCAGTTCTTCTTCTGGAATTGGCAGTGGCTCAATAAGAAAGTACTCTTCCCAGGTGTGGAACTTTTTTACAATTATCAAACAGGAGGAGAATATTGCCATATGCTCTATTTGCCACTCAAGTGTTCGTCGAGGTAAGCCAGGTTCACATTATGGTACTGGAGGCCAGGCGACCCATATGAAAAAATATTACACATTCTGGCGGGAGAAGCACCTTAGAAAAAGTCTCAAAGTGGTTGCAGTGGTGAATGTGAGGAGAGACGGAAAACATCAGCTACAACTGATCAAATCACAGTGGAAGGTGAGGAAGAAGAGGATGAAATCCTCATGCACGGCAGCCATGTACCCAGCACTGCACCGAAATTAGCCGCCTCAGTGATGTCACAATGGCACAGGAAGAGTCAGATGGAGAAACCACAGCATATGGTGACTGCACCACAACGAGCATTGAGTCTATCACCACCTATATCTCAAAAGTCACCTGCGTCAGTGGCCCCACAAAATAAGAAAATCCAGGCTACAATTATGGGCATGTTTAGGCAGGAGGGGCCCTACGGCTGCAACCACCCAATAGCATGTTCGTATAATGGGAAGCTGGCAAAAATGTTAGCATTGGACCTCCTCCCTTTTTCTTTTGCAGAAGGAGTGTGATTCTTAGAGTTTGTGGCAGCCCTCTGCCTGAAATGAAAAGTTCCAATCCAGACCTATTTTGCCAGAGTTGCTGTTCCAGCCCTGCATCACGATGTGCTGCAATTGGTTGGACAAGCGTTGCAGTTGTGTTGTCCATACTATCAACCTGACGACAGACATGTGGAACAGTTGTCAGGCGACTGATTACATGTGCATCACTGCACACTGGATCTCTTTTCTGGGGGGTAAAGCAAAAGTTATCTACAGTTCTTGGTCCAGAAGAAAATTTTAAGAGCAGTCGGGGGCATGGCACATTAGCCATGTTCACCATGGAGAAGCCACACCCCCCCCGCAACATCACAGAGGAATTTAATAGCAAAGTGTCTAAATGGCTGAGACCCAGAGGTCTTCGATTTGGATCAGGTGCCATGGACAATGGCAGTAACGTAGTTAAGGCAATGGAAGATGGTGGCTACATCAGCATCCTGTGTTTGATGCACTGCATCAACCTGGTTGTGAAAGACTTTCTTAAAAAAGAAGACATAGTCAGCAACATACTGACTATCTGCAGACACATCTGCACTCATTTCATCTGTTCTTTTATTTTTTTAAGCCCGGAAACAGTTGCAGATTATTCAACGTGATAACAGAGTACTAGTTAAGACCTTGATACAGGAGGTGCCAATACATTGGAACTCAACATGTCGTCCAAAGAGTACATTTGTGCTAGCCTACTTGATCCACATTACAAAAAAAATATTTTCGCTATCATTCCTTTCCCTAAGGAGATGTTTCACAATACAAGAGGTGGATTGTAGAGTCCCACTCCGCAGTTTTGGGTTGCCGCCTTCAACTTTCAGAGAGGGCAGTCTTGTCTCACATCAACCAACTCCACCAACAAGAAAACCGGCGACAGCAGCAACAAAGGAATCAGGCCCAACCTTTGCATTGGCTTGGTTTCCAGTGGCAGGTCCTAAGTCCAGGGCACAAGCGAAGGAAAAGGCGGTTGAGCAGATGACAGCACCAATAACCATTCAGAGGATATTCCAGGATAGTATGGGAAGGTGCGCCAATGGCCAGAGATCATAAGGCTGAAAATACATTTTCTGGCTTGTCCTGTACCTAGCGTGTCTGCTGAACATGTGTTCAGTGCAACTGGTGCAGTTGTTACAGTGAGAAGGGGCAATCTCTCACCTCAAAATGTGGAGAGAGTGACCATGATCAAAACGAACCAGCATTTTATACCACCTGATTGCACATTCCTGAAACACCACAGGAGGATGAAGAAGATGATTGGTCAGAATCAAGCGTGTTAGCTGACCAACTTCTGAGTGAACCACCAGAGTTTGAGGACAAACTCTACTTCCCGGATTGAGTATGCCAGTGCCACCATAGAACCTTTTCATTATTTATCGTTTTCTCTTTCTTGGTATGAAAAAAAGAAAAATAAGTCAGTGCAACATTATGCTTGTTTTGGATTTATGCTACCCCACCATTATTAATTTTATAGTCACATACAAGCCCAGATTGAAGTTGGACCCGTGTACAGTGAAGAAGCCACCACATACTGTTCAGGATATTGGAGATGATGCCTGTCTCCCTCACATGCCATTGCCCATCCTATTTTTACATCACCTAGCAGGGCTGCCCGAGAAGATCATTGATTAAAAGACTGCCTGTACCAATGCCTAATTCCAATGTGTGGATAACAAAGAGGAGGCATTTTGTTCAACCACAGTGTTGGATTAGAAGAGGTAACAAAGTAACTATTGCACCAATGAGTGGTGATATGTCAATTGATTGTGATTGTGAATTTGTGAGTGATGACTGATGTATGTGGTGGCTGACAGTGAGGGAGGGAGCTCGACAAATTTGTGAACGTTTTTTCTATGATTTGCAATGTTTGGGGGCTGATGGGTGATCATTTGTTCCTGAAAGTGAATGGCCTTTCGAAAGTAGTGCAATTTACCTGCAGGGTCTACTCCTTTTTTCTGGTTCCTCATAACAAATCAGCCACTTTAGTTAGCAAACACAAACCTATACAAAAAATGCTCCAGTACTGTTGCTCTATTTTTTCAACAGCAGTGCACTTCACAGGTCTACCGTGCACAGTGTGAGACTAGGACAGAGTTACTCTGAATCTGGAGGAGTAAGATGGAAGGACTCCGGGCAGGACTATTTCAACAGCAAGAAAAGAGAAAGTTTTTGACTTCAAAGAAAACCCATGAAGATGGCGAAGACTCTGAGGCCTTGTACTCTCTCATCTCTGTGAACTGAAGAGAGGTGCGTTGATTTGGAAATGCTGCTGAGTATGTGCTAGCTGCATTATTCGCTCAAACGTGAAACTCCTCGTATGTTCTTGCTCTGCCTCTGAGTCTTCTTGGTACACACTTGACTCCTCATGAAGCTTAGCTTGCTTTCTTTTGTCCTTTTCCTTTACTCTATAATACAGCTACAGTTTATTTCAAAACACAGGCCTTCTTCTAGTCCTCTCCTGCACAAACAAAACTTGCAAAGCTCAAGACCCAGCCTACCTACTGGACAGGTTCAGACAGGCACCAGAATAATGGGCATTCCAAGAAGAATGGTGATGCATCACACAATTTGGCTATACAGTATAATGTTACTTTGATGTTTGCAATGCATTTAACCGAACTGTGTCATATGCATCCCTTCCTTTGCTACCACAACAGATTGATGATGGTGTGCTGCTCAGTGCCCCAATGAATATCGCTGAGGTTTCTTTTGTGTAGTATTTGTCTTTGCCACACCTTTTCCCAAACACCCTTTCCCATCCATTCATTGAGCCCCTAACCCTCTTCCCCCTGGCTGTATGATTTATTGAGGTGTGACTTAATTTTACACCATAAACAAATCACACTCTTGCTGGGGAGGATGTATTGAAAGTGACACCAACTCACTGCATGACCTTCTACTACCTGAGCAATATTCCACAACGACCAAATCAAATCATCATTCGTGCTTTGTGTGTGTGTTCTGTAAATGCTTAACCAGGCCCAACCACTCAAGTCTGAGCCCACTTCTCCTGACTCCATGATTTAATTTACTAAATTTAGTTTTATATCTCCCCACCATTGCTCAGAAGAAACTGATATTGCTAAATTTTATTATCTTTTTTGCTGTGTGTCATTGCAGTAGTCTGGTCTCAGTCTTCCTAAAGTTATGATGATATGATGACCCACTAACTTTCTGTTTAACTTTTTTTTCAATCGAGTTGACAGTGATGGATTTCCCGCTGATTAATCCTGTAGCTGGAGTTCGCAGAGGTGGGAGTGGTACCTTCTGTGAAGTTCTGTCTTCCCTGTTCGCGTGGTAGACTACTACTACTACTACTACTACTACTACTACTACTACCCCCTTAAGATGCTATCTTGGGAAACACCCTGCAGTAAGAAGAAGACTCCCTAGCTTCATCTATTCAGATAAGAATTATGGAATGTTGTTAACTTGTTCAGTTAGTAAAATTAACTTCTAAGTCCTGCGGTCTTCCCTGGCTGTGTATCTAGGTTTTTGTGGACAAAATAGGCAATGGCAATCATCCACTAGTGGTCAAAATAGTTCAGTTGCAGAGGGCAATAGAGCTAGGGTAACCGTATAAGTAAATGACATACACTTTTTTCAGCAGATTTTAAAAAAACAGGCTACGCTAAAAGACAGCAGTGCAAAGTAAAGCACCAAAATAATCATTTGAGACATGAATCAAGAAAAATAAATGATCCCCTTTTATTTTTACAAATAGAACACCCACCCTTCCCACCCACAACAGGCCGACCCCTCTCCCCAAACAAATAGCCTTGTCCCCAAAAAGTCCAATGAAAACTTCAAGTAATACTCAAACCCCATCTTAACTCTCTCCCCACCCTCTCCACCCAAACAAGTGTCCCTCCCACCAAAAATAATATTTAAAAAAGAGTCTGAAGAGGGCACATACTTCACAGTTGGGTCTGGATATCATTGGGGGACACCTCAATACGTTCCACCCGGTATTCTAGTCGTGCAAGGTGTTGCAGGATGCGGCGCTGAAATATGCAGTCCTGGTGTCAGGAGGGGAGACAGAAGTGGTGGAACTGGGACAGTGTGATACCAGCTGCTAGCTTGCGATGGTGGTGCCATTGGGAGGCTGAAGGCACTGGTGGCTGGCTGGAGAAGCTAGGGCTGGCAGCCATGAGTGCTGCCTTGGCCTCCTCCTCCTCCTCCTCCTCCTCCTCCTGCTGGAGGGCTACCAGCTGCCGCTATTTATTTCGCATGCCCTCCATCCTCTGCTGCCGGAGCCGGGCTGCTATTTCCTAGCGAGTTGGATGATGTCCACTAGGAGTAGCTATAGCTGGAAAGAAAAAGGAAAATGACAAATTATAAACCATGCTCTGTTCAAACAGTTTTATGAAAAGTACAGTGGCACAATAGCAGTAAATTGCTAGTCCCGAGGGCCATTGGAATGTGATGTGGCTGATTATGATGAGTTGCGCATGCCAAAAGAGATTTTAAAATATTTTTTGTGGCTGGGGCAGGACTTTGGAAAGAATAAAGGACTGAAGTACTAGGAGTTGACAGAGTGGGCACTGGGGTGGAAGGGAAACACCTTTTTAAGTTTGCAACGCACAGACAACTTTGTAAATGCTGCATTAACTGAAGCAGATGCAGAGATTGCACAGAAAACACTATTGTACACTGCCATGTTGCAGTTATGTCGTAGTGGCATTGGTGACTTATGGGGAGGGAGGTATGATGATGGTTAGAAGGATACATATTTGCCTTACTTCAACTACAGGGAGTTAAGAGAGAAGACAGAAAATTAAAACACCCCCACTTTGAACCAAAGGTTTGATAACCATGCAAATCAAGTGAATTAGGTGAACAGCAGACACATCTCTCTCCACAACAGCTCCCTTATTTCTTCTTGATCCAAGCAATTATACATGCATCTTTTAACTCATCTATTCTATTCACCCTTTGATATCCACCTTTTGATTTAAGCTTGCACTCTCTCATCCATTCTTTCACTATTCCATTCCAGTCATCCATATTTATCCACCCATCTATCCACAAACTCACCTATCCAGTATCAACCCTTTCAAACACACTGTTTTCACCGTCCCATCCATTTACCTATGTATCGTTCGTTAACATCCACCAATTCTTCACCCGAGCATCAGCTTTTACCCATCCACCCTTCACCCGCTGACACATCCTTTCGCCCCTTTCATCTATCTTTTCACCCACCCATGCATCTCCTATCACTCACCTACGCTTCGTTTCCTTTCACCCACATATCCCTTCACTCATATACCATTTCCCCCATTCTTTCTTTTAGTCGTCTATCCTTTGTCTGCTTTTCCATCAAACCATCATTTGTAGCATCCATTCAATCATTATGAGCTTTTGTCTGCTGACTTGCAGAGAGAAGAGGCCATTAAGATTAAGAACTCAATCCCCACTGCAGCTGCCAAACCAGGGGCTTCACAAGCAACGCCCTTGCAGTGAGTATATTAGTAACTCTCAATAAGCAAGAGCAATATGACTTACTAGTGCCCTTCCGTGCAGTTGTCGGCTCTCCCCCTCCGACCGCTGCTGTGTCCACTACACTGGTGCTGCCACTGGCCCTAGCACTGGTGGTCGATGCGGCTGGAAAAAATGTTACACAATTTAGTTCTAACAAAATAAATACAACTACAATGGATGATAATAGTTCTATCTTATTCTATCATTCACTTTAGGAATTTTGTCATTTGTGAGAAAAGCAAGGTAGACAAATCGCCTGCAAACGTTTTGTAATGGAGGGACAGAGCTCAGCTAAGTCACTGAAATGCAATAAAGGGGTGGAATACTCTAGTCAATCCAGGAGAGCCTATGGTGAGGTCTTGGAGCATGAGCAAGGCACAAAAAATAATTCACAAATGTGTAGAAAAGCTGACTTGAGCATGCATTCTTGTTGGTAGAGTACCTGTCCAAAAAATGTGTCCTCTTATGATTAAGTACCAGTCTGCAAGATATAAAAGGGGAGAAGGGAAAGCTATGCTAAGTAACAAAGCAAAAGAAAACTAGTACAGACAGGAGGAAGTCAGGTATAGAAGGAACATGTAAAATAGACAAATGCTGGGGTAACAAGAATTTAACAAATCGTACATAGAATGAAAATAAGTACAAAAAAAGGTAGATAGGCTCAGTAAAACTAAAAGAAAAATCAGTTGAGGAGAGGTGACAAAAAAAAATAAAAGTAGGGAAATAAAATTAACATAACTGGAAGACTTACTGGAGCCAGCAGATTTGCCAGCATCCGCACTGGTGGGGGCACTAGTACTGGCACCCTCTCCTCCTTGACCCGCCCATGATTTTGCCCTTTTCTTCTCCTGGGGTGCTGAGGTAAGAAATAAAAAAGAAGATAAAAAAATATTAGTGGTACAGTTGATCTCCCCAAAAAATATTTTTTTGACAAGCAGCGGCAAACACAGTAACGTTGCCCTTTTCTAAACAAGATTGCCTAGAATTATGGACTCAACTCGAGTTGACCTATTACTTTTAATTTCCTAGTTCCTACACCTAAGCCCTACTACAAATTTCCTAAACTACGGGCCTTATTTACAAATTTTTGACGCAGGATAGCGCCATAAGCCTTCTTGCAGCGCTGCCCTGCGTCAAAAGGAGAGGGCAGGAATGTGCTGGATCTACAACAGATATGGTGCATTCCTGTCCTTTTCCCCTGCTTTGGCGCACAATGGGCTGCCATGAGCCAATGCAGACACCCCTGCACCATGCTGCAAGGGTGCCTTCATTGAGGGGATGATTGTTTTTGTGCAGGAAATGAAAAAACAATCACAAGAGCAGTTTTCCTTTTTCTAAGTGTGCTGCAGATTGCAGCACACATAGAAAAAGTAAAAAATTAGGAGAAATGAAGGTATTTTTATCTTGTTGCGTATCCCTTATGCCTCCCCTGGGAAGGTGTAGGCGACACATTCCCAGGTTTACAAAACTTTGTAAATCTGGGAATGTGTCAAATGCCATGGGTCTTACGTGGGAACACCCACACAACAATAAATAAATAAATTAATTAATAAATATTACTCACCAAGCCCCAACCTCTTGGGGCTCAGCAGGCTTAGCTGGCCCTGTTCCCGGTCGATGCTATCCTCCCAATCGTGCATAAACTGGTGCTGGGTGTGCTGGCTCCTACGTGATGACGAACCAGCCGACGCACGCTCTCCCACAGCAGTCAATGCTCCAGAAGGGAGTAACCCCTCCTAGGCCTGCCGCCGGCTGCCTGCATAGAGAGGAGGTGGCACTGCACAAAAAAACTAGTGCTGTCACCTCCTATTTGCTGAAGATGGGGTAAGGCTACACCGCTTGGCGATGGCGCTGCCCACAAGGTAGGCAGCTGCTGTGTTCCTGATCTGCCATGGAGCTGGGTGGGGTGGGATGAAGAAGAGAAGGAAAAGAGAATGAAGGAAGGAAGCAAAAAGGGCAAAATAAACAAACAAACAAAAAAAACTCACAAAATACAGGAACATTTTAAAAAAAAGTATATATAAACATTCAGTAAAAGAGGCTAATAAATAAAATTGAGGATAGATTAATTAAGAGGGTAGAGGATTACAAGGATCAAAAAGGGATGGAAAAAACAGGCCCAGCACCATAAACAGAGTGAAAAACAAGATGGCCGCACCCTTGCAAACCTCGTGGTGCCATTAATGCGCTATTATCAATGCAAGTACGTACTTCGCATTGCGTTTGACATCAAACGCAATGCGAACAGGTGCCACAGAAAACTGCTCACAGAACTCCGTGTAGAGTGGCAGAGTTTTTTTTACAACTGACTCAACACACTCCTCCCATTCCTAATTTATTTCTTATTTTCTGTTTTGGTACACCTTAATGTTTTATACTTGTTCCTTTCATAAAGCCTGACTGCTCTGATCCACAGCTGCCTAGGACAGAGCTAAGATATCACAAACTAACCTAACTGGACCTTATACAAGGTTTGTGTCAATATTACATGGTGAAGTTGCACAATCACTCCATTAAATAAACAACATTTCCTAAAAATATTGTGTGGTATATATATCTGTGTGAATGGTGTAGGGCACTTAAAAAAAATTCTGTCTATCATCCATGTTTCACATTGGCTTAGTCTTGGAGGGGTATTTTGAGCTACAGATATGATTATTATTGTTATGATTCAGGTTGCTGTGTTGGAGGAAGGTTTCTTCATTTATGTGTACTGGTTACGTGTTCTAAAATTTGTACTTCTTGGTATCTTCTAGGACACAAATGATGGTAAATGCTAGAGATAGATTGAGACTGGGGGTAATTTACTTTACATTGAGTGCATTATTCCTCATTGGACTTCTGAATTTAGCAGACAGGTAATTAGATCAGAAATATTTATTTAAACAGCCCATCATTAAGATATTTTGGGGAAGATTTAAGGAAAGTGGCGCTGCACCTAGTGCAGCACTACTTTCCTTGTGCCCCTTAGAGCCCCCCTACTCCCACAATATCTGCGCCGTATCTAAGATACGGTGCAACATGGCGCAGGGTAGGGGCAATTGCGTCCATACTTTTGACGCTATTGATGAAATGCTCAGGGTTAGCACCAAAACTTTTCTTAGCATGAAAGAGGCATGTAATGGGTGTTTCTGTAGGCGTTCCACAGCAACACCAATTGCATTTTGATGTTGCCCCAGATTTACGATAAATTGCAAACCTGAGGCAGTGTAAAAAATGAACGCCAACCCAGCGGTGGTGTAACATGACGCAACAAGGAGACTTTTTTTGCTTTTTCTATGTGTGCTGCATTTTGCAGCACACGTAGAAAGAGCAAAAGGCCATGAATGATTATGTGCAGGAAGGCACACCTTTCTGCACATAAACAATCATTCCCTGTAACCCAGGCACCCTTGTACTATGGTGCAAGGGTGCCTACCTTGGTGCTAGGCAGCTAACTTTTGCGCCAGCACTAGGGAAAACACAGGGGTGCACTGTATTGTCTTAAATTCTGCGCATCCCTGCGTTTCTGAAGTGGCACAGCGCGGTGCTGCCAAATTTGGTTAAATGAGGCTCATTATGTTTTAGGTATTGCTAACAATGCACATTCCTCTCGTTTTCAATTTCACCTTAAGCCCTCCTCATGTCTTGCTTCTCATATAATCTATTTTAATAAAATACCTCAGGGTGATTGTTAGGAGATCAGAAGCTCACCCCCCATCTTACTTAGCTACAGCTCTGCATTTGGGGGTCACTGCTCTTCCAAGGGGGCCCCCTTCCTATGGGACACAGGCAGAATATGCACATTATTACAAGGCAGCATCAGTGGGCATAACTTGGCCCTGAGGACTCACTTTGCATTGCTCAGGCTTGCCGATTATTTTCCCCATTTTTCACAACCCTGTTATTGCAATGTCTCCTACGGTGACCTATTCCATGTAGGACATCTTGTATCTTGTAAGGAGGGTCCACGAAGGAACCCTATAGTCCTTATCAGCCCAGCTGTATCCCAATGCCCTCGGTTCCTCTTCTGCCAACGGAGCAGCTGACTTTCTGCTTTCTGCCTACTGGATACAGCATGGACGACATGCAAGTAGCAGTTGCGTGCCCCCTGGGCACAGGCATGGAGAGTGGTGCTACCAACACTGGGGCACGTTATTCTCGCCAGGGCTCTGACTGTCCCCTGGGTGAACGAGCACAATGTCGCTCTGTTGAGGGCACCACATGATTCAGTTGGGCTAGTCATTCGGGGATGGGCAAAACACTCCTCAAGGGTCTGAGGGACATAATTACCAAACCACTGGGAGCTATGAAGAATTACTTTGCCCAGTGGCCCTGAGAGCCTACAGAGCAAGACAAACTAGAGCAGCATTCTCTGGCCCTGCTGTACCGAACTGAATGGGCTCTTCTGTGTTTTGCTTCTGGTGGCGCTCCAGCTACCTGGAGTGTTGGCATCAGACCTACTGGTCTCTAAATCTTTGCTAAATTCTGGAGATTCTTCCTTAACTGCTAATGGCCTGCACTCTTTCCCCTTTTAACTTCTTAACATGTTTTGCATGGCTCCTCCTTGATATCGCCAGACCTCAGCTGTCTCTTTCCAGCAGTTGGGCCTGATTTGGTGCTTGTTCTCCTGGTAATCTCCTTAGTCAGGGTCATATTTTCATATTTCAGCAATACCCTGGGGGCAACTTCTATGGCATAACATCAACATAAATATTATTGAAATACAAAAGATCATGAAATATATCGAGAATACACGTCACCATCCAGTACATAAAACAAGTGTTCTGTTTGTAGGGACAATGTTGGGCTGGGGGGGGGGGGGGGATATAGTGCTTCAAAGCTCTCCGGCATTTCCCACCGCTACCTGTGCAGTTGCTTGTTCTGCTCTCTGGGGCACTATTGGGCCAGGACTCCCATGCCCAGAATCCATATTATGACTTGAGGAGGATGAGGAGCGGGGCATAGAGCTACAGAGAGTGTCGATGTTTCCTGCTGTTCAGGATCTGGGGTCGTTTGTTCTGCTTGCTGAGGCTGGGTGGGGCGAGGTCTCCAAAGCAGGTGCTACAAAGTTCATCTGCTTTCTCCGGTGCAAGTGTACATACGTTGCACCCGTCAGAACCTGGAGGATGCTGTGCATGGCCACCCCTCTTAGCTGTCCACTTGGAGGCCTTCTTCTTCAGTAGCCTAAGAGTTATTCACAATGGGTAAGGGAAAGTCAGTCACCTTGCTGGGCTGAAGGGAATGCACTGCTTATTTGTCAATTTTGGCTCCATTTGCCTCTCACACGAAACATTTCACACTCTTTCCATCCCATCTAGAGTGGGTAGGGCTAACAGAGGATTTTCCATACTAGTCTCAGTTTTGAGCCTGGGGAAGGTTCTAGGGTTCTCTTGTGCCTGCTAGCGCAGGTGTTTTAATAAAAAGTATTAACAAGAGTTCATGTGTTATGAGCAATGGATTTGTGTAGAAAATATAATATTGTAGAAAAATAATGCACGCATTTGAAAATGTGATCACAATGAGTGACCGCAAATATTCACGAAGTGTACTTTTTAATAGTTTATTAATATGAAATGTTGAGTGTATGTATGA
Source organism: Pleurodeles waltl (assembly GCF_031143425.1). Classification (NCBI taxonomy): domain Eukaryota; kingdom Metazoa; phylum Chordata; class Amphibia; order Caudata; family Salamandridae; genus Pleurodeles; species Pleurodeles waltl. Next base: position 147,997,649 of record NC_090441.1, on the reverse strand, counting down.
CTAATGTAGTAATATGTCATATTAAGGGTTATGTATTATGTATTAGCTTTATTAATTGTAGGCCTTGACTTAGCTAAGGTATTGGCCTAGTACCCGGCCTCATGTCAAGCTGTATTTCTTAACGTTTACTAAATGGCTGTCCTAGAGAGTTAAATTGTGATTTTCCATTGTATTGTTTAAATGTGCACGTAGCTAAAAGTCTTTCTCATGAGAACCAATTGCTAGACCATGCTGTTCTTGCTAAATGTAATATTATGTGTGTAATGTGTGTAAGACTGACTTTCTCGGGAGGAGAACAATGGAGATACTGACTGGAGTAGAAGCTGCAACAATATTGTTACCTGACGAGCCGGATGATGAGGACATTGCAGGAAAAACCAATCAGCGACATGTGAATGGAATAGTGGTAAAATTCATAGATTTTAAGTTTTAGTTTTATTGGACAAAGTGTGAACATGCGATCCCTTGACCAATAGGGACTTGGGAAGTCGTTTTAGGGAATTTGACTTAACGGGACTGCACTGAGAAGAAACTAGCATTTGCCCATTGCCCAGTCTTGTGCTGGCCGAAAGGTCATTATTTTTCTTGTGCGTCTTGACAAGAGACGTGCTTAACTTTAATGCTTAAAGACTTTTCGTTTCTGAACTTTGATGCTGAATCCTAATGCCTTGCTGAATCGACTGAGGTCCTGATGACGAAGACTATCTTAGCTTGCCGATCCAATTGAGGAGTGGTATTATTGTACCCATGTGTCTGTTATGCATATTTGCTTTTTCCTTCGATGTCCCAACAGCACTGTTTTGCTAGGGCGATAGTTAGATGTTTTCCAAATTTGTGTTTACTAAACTGTTTTGCATGAAGTCCAACATGCTGATGCTAATCTGATGCTAGATAAGGATTCTTACTAATGAAAAGTCTGCCAATAGGGAATAACTTTTGATGAATTTCTTTGCTGAATCTAAATGTATGTGAAATCATTTGCACAATTGTTCTTGTTATTAATTTGAACTGTAACCATAGAATGAGTAGTAGTTCAAGCATTGTGCTTCTTTCACAGGTTTGGATAGCCAGTGTTGTTTTTGTACGTCTATCATTTGATTTTAAGATTATCTTATGTGACATTAGCATTGTTAATATAGGGAAATAAATATTCTAACTTTTACTAAAAGGTGTGGCTATTCATGACTGAAAGGTCATGGTGTGTGAAAATTACTGACTCCATTGGTTATTAATGTTATTGATTATCATTGATTATTGATGTTACTGATTGATTATAGATTATTGATCTGCATGTACTGGAGGTATGGTGATATCATCTTAATTGTGAGTCCAAAGGTTCATCAAACTATTCGCGTCCCCTTGTAAGTTTACTTATTAAGGTCAGATGCGCTAACAGACATGGTAGCAGAAGGATGGTTTGTCTTCTTAAGATTTCATCATAGACGTCCGGTACAGAGTAACAGGTACTAACAGAAACGATAGCAGAGACTGAGGGTTCGTCTCCCTAAGAGCCCATCATAGGTGTTAATAGAGATGGTAGTAGTTTGATGATTTGGTCTTTCGAGAGTTCACTATTACTGAGATTTGGATTTTATTTTTAAATGATGTTAATTGGAGAGAAAATGTTCCCTTATGTCCAGAATTGACTTTCCCAGAATCTCAGATCTTGCTAATTGTTGTTTGAGGATGTTCTCTGCGTTCTAGTGATAGTGCGAATGAAGTAGATTGCGCTTGCACAGCTTATGCAATTTGCAGGTGAATTGTGAGGTTTGTGAGGGTTTAGAGAGTTTGTGTACTCTAAATGAAGTTGTAGAAGGAGTGTGCGTACTCCGCAGTGTGAGAGTAGGGAAGTCATCGAACTTCAAATTTGTGTGGCGCTTTGTACTAAAAAATTGCCACATGGGTGTTGATGTACGGGCCCTGCATGGTCTAAGACTCCGGAGTATATTGAAAAGCGTATGAGACACTTGGGTTTATGTTGTAATTTGCCTGGTTTAGTAGGTCGATCGGGCATCGTCAACAAGTCAGAGTGTGAGTCAACGTGAGTGAAAGAATTTTTCAACTCAGATCTGGCGAGTCCTATGTGCACCAGGACAGACCCACTGCTCAGTTGAGAGTAAAATTTGTGGGTCGAATTTTGCTTGCGAATCAGGAAAACTGAGAAAGAAGGAGTAGCTGGAAGAGCGAGAGCCATCAGTAAAAAATCCGTAAAGTTTCTGAAGCGATTGTGTTACCTTTCCTGTAGTAAATTACCAGTTTTGGTTTTTGGGTTTTGATTAGATCTCGTAATTTTTACATTAGTTGGTGTGAATCAAAGTTTGGGAGGACAAGCCACAAGACTTTGTCAGCTGCAGTACGTGTGAGTGTGACGTCATTGGAGCCGCGCTGGATAGGTCGGTTAGTGAGAAGGGTCGCTCATGGATTGGCAGCCATTCCGTGAGTGGCAATTGGTTGAGAAAGTGGGTGAAGGGCAGTCTGGAATTAAAAATCACTCCCTGATTTGATTTTGAATAACAAAAAGGTCGTAAAGATGAAACTTTTCAAAGCTTAAAGAGCGCTTTAAGGGGAGATACGTACACTGCCAGAAGGTACGCCAGCTTACATTGTAATGGAAGAGAAGGGTGTTGTGCCATGTCTTTACCTAAAGCAATGGTGCAAAGTGACAGAGAAAGATGGGAACTTAGCATTTCCTACAAGTGGGACATTCAATTTGAGGATTTTAGAGCATTTAAGGATGGTGCTATATGAATCGAAGCCCCTTCCAAGAACAACACAGTTTGAGGCATTAGCGATTTGGGAGCCGGTAGCTAGACAGCAACAGCAACAGAAATACGAGAGGAGAATGAGAAAAGACTATAACAGAGGCTAGGTGGGACAGTGATCAGAGAGTTTGGAGGATGGAGACTTTGCAGGTAACTAAGTTGTTTCTGGCAAATACACAGGACAATGAGAAGGAAGAAAGGAAAGCTACTAGAAAGACTAACAGGAGTCCGCCCGAAAGTAGGGAAGCTAGAAAGTCTTCAACAGTGGAGGAAGAATCAGATGATGATGAGTTTATTTTGCAGTTATTGAGGATCCGTTCTCCATTATATGCAGCACATGCAAGTGGTCAGAGTACCAGTGCCGATCCTACAGCCCCAACACAGGTTAATGGGATAGTGAATGAGAAGGAAGGAAGGAAAGCTACTTGAAAGACTAACAGGAGTCCGCCCGAAAGTAGGGAAGCTAGAAAGTTTTCAACAGTGGAGGAAGAATCAGATGAAGATGAGTTTATTTAGCAGTTATTGAGAATCCGTTCACCATCATATGCGAGTGGTCCGAGTACCAGTGCTGATCCTTCAGCCCCAACACAGGTTAATGGGATAGTGAGTCTGATGCAGGTTAATGCTAGTCAAACACAGAATACAATGCAGATTGTTCTTAATGTGCCTACTACTCCTGTAGTACAAAATCGGGTGCACCGCCACAGGTTCAGATAATTTACCCTGATGTGCCCATTATAGAAACAACTTCGAACCTAATGGTGCCTATGGAACGGGTTTACCCGAGACCGTTGTTGGTTCAGACAGAACCAACACCACTTTTACTCACCCTAGTAACAGGGAAACAGTCAGACATGTCTTCAATGATGAATCAGAACATGGGAGTTACTCTCACATGGAGCTTAAGTGCCAGACCAACCCCAGATGCTATATCTTTACCAATTACTGTTGGTCCAGCCATTCCCCTATTTGCACAAAAGAAACCTACTGTAGGTGAACAGGGTGCCATGTCGCAGGGTGTAATGAGGGGAGGACATAACAAAAACACTCGAGCAGTCTCTCCTGTGCGACAGACTTATGACGGATCAAGATCATTATTAAACCTTGGTCCATTTGTAGCACTTCCAGATACTACGGTAGGGTCAAACATTAGCCAGAGTTTGAAATTGTTGACACCGCAGACCCTGAATGCGTTTCACAGCAGGTGTCACCAGTCCAAGCCAATAACATTTTGTTACAAGGTTTCACAGCTCAGCAGCTGACTGAATGGTTAGACAAGCTGAATACCTCGCAGAGTGCTCCTAAGGGAGAGGAGTGTTTGAACTATGCTAGGTTAAGCACGGAAGCGGGTGAACTCATTGAGGGAACTATGGGTGTGAACAGGTTAGAATCCTACACAGAGGCAGAGTTGAGATATTTGTTCCCCCAAGATTACAAGGGAGGTGAGCAATGTGCATCAGAAACTAGCAGACCTGGCAGAGACGTACAGCATAGAAATAGAGAAAATGAAGCATTTGAAAAGGAGTTACAGATTAGATTTCGAGACTAAAGATTTTGAACACATGAGATCTGCCGGAATGAAGGCACACCTTAGGGAATTGCTTCAAAGTGCCCAGACTTGGGAAGCATCAGACAAATAGGAAGGCAGATGGGTGAAGAAAAGGGGCAAAAGAAAAAGGGATTCTGTGGAGCTGACTGCAAATGTGCAGCAGGGACCAGATCCAGTGAAGTTTTTACTAATGAGAGAGATTCCAGGATGGAATTTTATTTATGTGCCTTGGAGCAGAAGGGATATTCTATTATTTACGAATGATTTCCAAAGTTGAGAGAGAAGCCAGTAGAGTGGTATCAGAAGACAGACTGGTTTGTGAAACTTGCAAAGTGCCTGTGGGAGGGCTTGAACACATTACTAGAGATTATAGTTCCAGCTGATCTGTGGATAGAATGTAAGAGGAGTGTAGATTGTCCAACAATCGAACCAGAGAGAGAGGTAAGAATACGGGTGCACCGTCTTCTGAAGTAATTAAATATTACTATAAGTTGATTGAGTTTTTGAAAACGAGAATTTCGCCCAAGAATAATGATTGGCAGAGAATTGACAGGACAGCTCAGGAAACAAAGGAGTCGATACATGCGTATTATGAGACATTGTTACAGGCGTTCAAGCATTACAGTGGTACAGAGACAATTGAGGCGAAGGACATGATTCATTTTGTGTTCTGATTTATGGAAGGATTGAGACCTGAAATTAGCCAGATGATTAAAAGTAATTTGATTTGCTGGCAAGCAAAACCGATTGATGAGGTGTTGCAGTATGCAAAGTACTGTAGCGATGAAATTGAGTTGAAGCAAAGAAAGGTGAAAGAAAAGGCAATGGTGATGCAGATTAAAGCTGCTCAGACAGGCATGCAAGGGAATTATCCACAACAGTTACTGCAGCAACTACAGGGAAACATGGTGTTTCAGCCCCAAATGAGAGGTAGAGGTCGCAGAGGAAATATGAATCGTGGTCCTGAGTTAGGTACCGTAGGGGTTCAGAATGATGTGCAGGGAATCAAGAAATTGTTGCCTTGTCACGTTTGCAGAGCCATTGGACATTGGAAACGGGAGTGTCAGATGATGGTGCAGGAAGGTGTTGTTCAGCAAAGTAATGACATCAATTTGTTTCAGAACATGAGAGGACCGAGAGTGAGAGGTCCTAATCCATATTTAAAAATGTGAATCAAGTGCAGAACTTTCATCCCATGCAGCAGGTGCAAAATGCCACGTGTACAAATGACACAGTTGCAGCCAGTGCAACAGCAGGTTCCCATTGTACCTAGACAGCAGATTCAAATACCTCAAGCCCCAATGGAACAGCAACAGATGATGTGTTCTGTCAACACCAGGGCAGTGCGTGCTCTACGGGCGGCTAGAATGCAAAAACCCAGCACTCTCAAGATAACGTAATTTATGCATTGTGCTGATTTGTTGTTGCATTGCAGAGTTCAATCCTGAAGACTTATTTTTAAGGTGCTCATAAATACTGTTCATTTGCAATGTATTGCTGCAGGCTTTCAGAGTGTGTCAGGGTGTGGTCCCTTTCCAGGGCCTTTCTAGAAGCTTTCCCTGCAGCATGCCTGGGTGTCGTTGTGGGCTGGGCCAAGACTCTTGAAAAGGGAGCCAGCCCAGCTCCACGTGCTCCCTATTCAGAGGTCCCGGTGCAGAGCAGCAGCAACTTCCTGAGCTCCTGTTCCGGTGGCCTACTTTGATCTTCCAGGCCTCTGCCCTTCATACTACATTGGTGATCCTTAATCAGGGCGGTAAGACGGAGGTTGGGCTGGGCCCCCGGCCCCGTTATCGAGGACGTTCGAATTCTTGGGCCTAATTCTTGCATGATAAACAAATTACTCTTGCGCGTGTGAATGTGCACTTGGGCGTTTTGGTGGCATTTGCATGCTGTTACTAGAATCAGCAAGACACACGATTCTTTCTCCGTGTTTAATTCATGTTATTCATTGTGCGCTACCATTTCTTGACAGTTACATGGTGGCCTTCGAATCGGCAAGACACACAATTCGTTTTCTCGTGCTTAACCCTTGATATTCATTGTGCGCTACCATTTCTTGGCAGCTACATGGTGGCCTTCGAATCGGCAATACGCGCAATTCGTTTTCTAGTGATTTAACCCTTGGTATTCATTGCAAGCTACTATTTCTTGGCATTTACATCGTGGCATTCGAATTGGTAAGACGCGCAATTCTTTCCTGGTGCTTAATACATGTTATTTATTGTGCGCTATCATTCCTTGGAAGTTACATGGTGGCATTCGAATCGGCAAGACGCGCAATTCTTTCCTCGTGCTTAATTCATGTTATTCATTGTGCGCTATCATTCCTTGGCAGTTACATGGTGGCATTAGAATCGGCAAGACGCGCAATTCTTTCCTCATGCTTAATTCGTGTTATTCATTGTGCGCTACCATTCCTTGGCAGTTACATGGTGGCATTCGAATCGGCAAGACGCGCAATTCTTTTCTCGTGCTTAATTCATGTTATTCATTGTGCGCTACCATTCCTTTGCAGTTACATGGTGGCATTCGAATCGGCAAGACGCACGATTCTTTCCTCGTGCTTAATTCATGTTATTCATTGTGCACTACCATTCTAAGGCATTTACTTGGTAGTAATCGAGTTGACAAGTCGCATGATTTATTCCTTGAATCTACATTGTGTTATTTATGGTGCACAATCCTTCTATGGTGTTTATTACCTATGTGAAGATCTGCAACGTGCGCAATTCATGTTCCAACATTTTGAGAGAAGAAAAGGCCAGAGTTTTTAGATGTAATATTGTGTGTTCCTAATATGTGTTCTCAAAAAGGATTCATATGATAGTTCAGAACTTATTCAGATTGTTTTCCCGATTCTCATGCAAAGGAAAGTACTTGAATTTGAAAGTTTCATTTAACCTCTCTTGATTCCCTCACAGGTATCCAGTCATCTTGAAGCCTAGTCATTTTAAGTCTATTCTTAGGTTGTTCATGTTTTCAGAATGACGATGCTTAGAGTCATAGCCTAGTATTTATTTCATGAGATGTAATTTTTGATGTTGTGTGTTTTAATCTTTTGCTTCCTACAGGTCTCCTTCCCAGCTGTTCCCTTCCTAATCCCCTTTTCCCCACTTGGACTCACTTAGACTCTGACAAATCTAATCAGAGTATTGTAGCTGTCTTGTGATGGAAGTGTTGGGAACGTGCACGGACCCCGAGGATCTGGTGACTCTGACATAATAGTAAGCCCACAAATTATTATCCTCCTGGTTTGTGTATGTTCTCAGCATGGCCACACTGGACGAACTAGTCAAGGCTATCACCCAGCTCCAGGCAGAGGTGGTATCATCAAAAGATTTGGCAACTAGCCTAGCTGAGAGAGTGAGTCAGTTACAGGATAAGGTAGAGAAGGTGTGTCTTGGCCAGGTACTTCTTCTCAGACTTCTGGAGGGAATCCGACAAACATTTCCCTCAATGTTCCTTCAGCCATTCCTTTAGCTCCCCCAGAACGTTTCTCAGGTGACCCCTTGAAAGCGCAATCTTTCCTGGTTCAAGTGGAACTACACTTCACCTGCAGACCACATACTTTCCCCGATGCCCAATCCAAAGTAGCTTTCTTGTTATCATATCTGTCTGGAAATGCAGCTACCTGGGCTATTCCTCTTGTGCGTAAAGATAGTCCCCTGTTGTACAACTGGAGAAATGTTGTTTGTGAGTTTGAACGAGTGTTTGATCGTAGAACTGTAACACTGTCAGCAGATCGTGAATTATTAGACTGGCGCCAAGGGAATCAGGACTTAGGTGGTCATTACAACCCTGGCGGACCGTGTTAAAGCGGCGGTAAGACTGCCAACAGGTCGGCGGTAAAAAAATTGCAATTACGACCGTGGCGGAAACCGCCAACAAAGACAGCCACTTTAACACTCAGACCGCCAGCGCGGCGGTCACCGCCAACAGACAGGCGGGAGACAATGTACCGCCCACAGGATCACAACCTACCAGTCCGCCACCTTTTCCGGGGCGGATTCACCACGGATAAAAACACGGCAGAAACAGGAATTTCGAAGGGAAAACGCTCACCTCTACACACTCCACGAGGAACGCGGACACCATGGAACCGGAACTCCAAATTCTCCCTGTGATAGTCTCCCTGCTCCTCTACCAGGAGCATGAACGCCGGCGGCGAAGACCATGGTGAGTACAGCACCTACGACACAGGGGAGGGGGGAGGCAAAATACAGGGACTCACACACACAACACCCCCACCCTCACCCACCACAACACACACACTAATGCATATCAATACATCACAGTTACACCCCCCCAAAGCCCCCCGGAAGAATGCAAAGACCAAAGAAAATGAGTGTAACCATCGGAATATATTAAAAACAAGTAGGCAGAAATATATATATACACAATGTACAAAATAAATACCAGGCATACTAGTCCAGGTACTGCACAAAGAAAGTCTGTGGAACACTGGAACCACACGGTATGGGCGAGGCCCACACAAGATCCCCGACCATGACCAAGAGAACACTGCAGGGGCATCAGACAGCAAGAAAACAGGCACCTCAGGGGGAGGGAAAGGGTGGGCACCTCAGCCGCTTAAGTGCACGACGCCAAATCCACGAGGAGGCCACATGCCCACTGTTCCATCCTGGGGAGTGCAAAGCCACAGTCTCTCAAGTCTCTGCAGTGGGTGGCTTGCCCACTGCCATATCCTGGGGAGTGCAAAGCCACAGTCTCACAAGTCTCTACAGTGGGTGGCTTGCCCACTGCCATATCCTGGGGAGTGCAAAGCCACAGTCTCTCAAGTTTCTACAGTGGGTGGCTTGCCCACTGTTCAAACCTGGGGAGTGCAAAGCCACAGTCTCTCAAGTGGATGACAGTCTCCACTGGTTCTGGAGGGGGACTGGTGCCCAGAGTGCTTCATCCTGTTAAGTACAGAGGTAGTGGATGGATCTCTCCACTGGTTCTGGAGGGAGACTGGTGCCCAGAGTGCTTCATCCTGTTAAGGACAGAGGTAGTGGATGACAGTCTCCACTGGTTCTGGAGGGGGACTGGTGCCCAGAGTTCTTCATCCTGTGAAGGACAGAGGTAGTGGATGACAGTCTCCACTGCTTCTGGAGGGGGACTGGTGCCCAGAGTGCTTCATCCTGTTAAGGACAGAGGTAGTGGATGGGTCTCTCCACTGGTTCTGGAGGGGGACTGGTGCCCAGAGTGCTTCATCCTGTTAAGGACAGAGGTAGTGGATTACAGTCTCCACTGATTCTGGAGGGGGATTGGTGCCCAGAGTGCTTCATCCTGTGAAGGACAGAGGTAGTGGATGACAGTCTCCACTAGTTCTGGAGGGGGAATGGTGCCCAGAGTGCTTCATCCTGTGAAGGACAGAGGTAGTGGATGGATCTCTCCACTGGTTCTGCAAGGAGACTGGTGCCCAGAGTGCTTCATCCTGTGAAGGACAGAGGTAGTGGATGGATCTCTCCACTGGTTCTGGAGGGGGACTGGTGCCCAGAGTGCATCACTCACTCCTTGACGGACCCAGTTGCGTCAGTGCCCCTGCCGCTCATGGGCTAGCGGTGCTTGAGATGGCGGTGCCCTGTGCAGCGGTGCTTGAGATGGCGGTGCCCTGTTCAGCGGTGCTTGAGATGGCGGTGCCCTGTTCAGCAGTGCTTCAGATGGCGGTGCCCTGTTCAGCGGTGCTTCAGATGGCGGTCTACATTGCAGGGTCTCAGCTGCTGGCGGTCCTTCATGGCCCAGCGGGGGTTGTGCTGGCGGTCCTTCACGGCCCAGCAGGGCTTGTGCTGGCGGTACTTCATGGCCCAGTGGGCCTTTTGCTGGCGGTCCTTCATGGCCCAGTGGGGCTTGTGGTGGCGGTCCTTCATGGCCCAGTGGGGCTTGTGCTGGCGGTCCTTCATGGCCCAGCGGGGCTGTTGCTGGTGGTGGCCTCCTGGGCAGCTGGGCTGGGGCTGGCAGTGGCGTCCTGGACAGCTGGGTTGGGGCTGGTGGTGGCCTCCTGGACAGCTGGGCTGGGGCTGGTGGTGGCCTCCTGGGCAGCTGGGCTGGGGCTGGCGGTGGTGTCCTGGACAGCTGGGCTGGGGCTGGTGGTGGCCTCCTGGGCAGCTGGGCTGGGGCTGGCGGTGGCCTCCTGGGCAGCTGGGCTGGGGCTGGTGGTGGCCTCCTGGGAAGTGGGGATGATGGCGGTCTTCTCCGCTGTGCTGCTCTTCCCAGACTTGCCGGGTTTCTTGTGGCCCTTCCCCACCTTGGTAGGTGTCACAGCTGACTCCACACTCCCAACGGGACCCCTGGGAGCGGCTTTGGTGGCTGGAGTCTTCCCCCTCTCCTGCCGGGCACTGGCCAACTTCTGATGCTTCACAGGTGGGGGACTGTCTGTGGCCTGTGGCTCCGTGCCACACTGGCTGTCCTGGTGGCCGGTGCACTCCACATACCGGTGACTACAGTCACCACTGGTCCCGGAGATGTTGTGGCTGAAGTGCTACTTCGGGACCTATGAGATGGACGGGGTGGGGGAGGTGTGGGAAAAAGGTCAAGGGTGGACAGGAAAAGTTTTTGGGACACACTGGGACGGCTAGCTGGATGGGGTTTGGGAGTGGAGGAAGAGGTGGTGGGAGTAGGAGGTGTACGTTTGGTGAGTTTGGGTGAAGGTGCATGCGCTGGAGGCTGTCGTGATGTGGATGGCTGTTGGGTGGGTGTGTGCCTGCGTTTGTGTATCTTGGGAGGGGGCGTCACAGACACACTGGGAGAGGACACAGGGGACGTGTGAATGGTAGTGGGGGTGGCGACTGCACGTGAGCGGGGTGTGCTGGTGGGTGTGCTGGTGAGGGACTTGGGGCCAGATGTAGCAAAGCTTTAGCGACTCGCAAACGGCTCAAATCGCCGTTTACGAGTCGCTAAAGACACTTTGCTATGTGAAATGCATTTTGCGAGTCGGAACCGACTCGCAAAATGCATTTCCGAGTCGCAAATGAAAGCGCAGTTACCATCCACTCGAAGTGGATGGTAACCCAGTCGCAAAAGGGACCCCTTCCCCTTTGTGTCTGGACCAAAAAATAATTTTTCAGAGCAGGCAGTGGTCCAATGGACCACTACCTGCCCTGAAAAATACCGAAACAAAAGGTTTCGGTTTATTTTTCAAAGTGCAGCTCGTTTTCCTTTAAGGAAAACGGGTTGCACTTTGAAAAAAAAAAACTGCATTATGCAGGCCTCCATCCCCGTGAGTGCCCTGAATCGCTATGGGGTCGCAAATTGCGACCCACCTCATTAATATTAATGAGGTGGGTCTTTGCGACCCCATAGCGACTCGCAGAAGGTGTCTGAGACACCTTTCTGCATCCCAAATTGCGACTTGCAATTTGCGAGTCGCAGGGACTCGCAAATTGCAAGTCGCAATTTGGGAATTTGCTACATCTGGCCCTTAGTGGCTGTAGAGGTAGTGCATGCAGGTGTGAGTGTAGACGAGACTGGGAGGGAGGAGGGAGACAACGAGGAGGGGGACACAGTGGAGGCAGTGGATGTTGGTGTGTCTGCATGTGTGTGTTGCTTGCGTGAGTGCCTGTGGGATGTGTGGTGCTTATGTTTGCCTGAGCTTCCCTTGTGTGTTGAGGTGTGTGCAGGCTGGTCTGATGGTGTGCTTGGGATAGGCAGAGGTACAGGGGATTGGGTCGGGGTGGAGGAAGTTGGAGGGGGGAGGCTAGTGACGGGGACAATGGCTGCCATCAGTGCTGAGGCCAGAGTCTGAAAAGCTCGGGGAAGGGCCGCCTGACCAGAATGAATGCCCTCCAGGAATGCATTTGTTTGTTGCAACTGCCTTTCTACACTCTGGATGGCATTCAAAATGGTAGACTGCTTAACAGTGAGGGATCTGAGGAGGTCAATGGCTTCCTCACTGAGGGCGACGGGCACCCTTCCCACGTTGTGAGGCCATCCCCAGCTGAGCCTCCGCCATCTTCTTGCTCCAGCGGCTAATGTCCTCCCATCTCTTCCAGCAGTGGGTGCTCCATCTGTGGTAGACCCCCAGGGTCCGGAAGGTCCTTGGCGACGGCATGCCAAATATCTTTCTTCTGGTGGGCGCTGACCTACATGAAATGTACAGGGGAAAAAGAGAAGTCATTACCAACTGCACCGTCAAAGTGATTGGCCCCAATCCCTACCCTTGCCATGTGGCACATGCATTCATCGTCTTTCATGCATGCAGCACTCTGACCCTTCCTTCTTACATCCAGCCCTCTCCACACAGGCATAGCCCATACAACATGCTCCCTCTGTACTTACCTGTTTGACTGGAGGACCGTAGAGTAGCTGGTACTGGGGGAGGACCCCATCCACGAGTTTCTCCAACTCCTCCGATGTGAAGGCAGGGGCCCTTTCCCCAGACGCACAAGCCATTGTCTCTTCCAGACCGAGGTCACAGCAGCACTTGCAGTGTAGGTCCTCTCCTGTCGAAGATCAGGTATCGAGTGATTGAACAGATAGAAAATGGCGATCACATCTGCGGCGGTGCGTACCGTCACCACCGGCGTACATCGTCATTGGCTCCTGGGACCCATAGGGTCCAATGTTAACCAATGCAGCATTGCGCCACGGTCTTTGACCGTCTACCGCAACGGTGTACAACGCCAGCACAGTTACCTCACATCCCATTGTCCCACTTTAGAGGTCAGGCAGCCGCCATTTCAGGGGCCCACATGGCTTCATTTTCAACTGCGTCACACAGACCTAGGCCTACACTCAACACACATACAGGCCACCTTTTGTGTATGGATGGTGTTCTGTGCAAACTGTGGGTACGTACCTCTGAGTTGGTTGACTCTGTGCTCACTGTTGTCCTTCATAGGCACCGTCCGCTGGGACATGTGAGGAGATGGCGGCATCCTCCGGTGTACCGACCGTTGGTGGACCTGTCGACAATGAAGGAGCGACATTTGATTATCACCTACAGGCTTGACCGTGCCACAATCCAGGAACTGTGTACCCAGTTGGAGCCAGACCTGATATCAGCAATCCGCCATCCCACAGGAATCCCCCCTCAAGTGCAGATGCTGTCAGTGCTCCATTTCCTTGCAAGTGGCTCATTTCAAACAACTGTGGCCATGGTATCGGGGATGTCCCAGCCTGTTTTCCAACGTATTGTCCAGAGTGTTGTCTGCCTTCCTGAAACACATGCGGAGCTACATCGTTTTCCCTCAGGTGGAGGATTTGCCTACAGTGAAAGGTGATTTCTATGCCCTGGGACATATCCAACATCATAGGGACCCATGTGGCTTTGGTCCCCCCCCCACAGAAGTGAACAGGTGTACAGAAACCAGAAGAGTTATCATTCTATGAATGTACAGATGGTATGTTTGGCAGACCAGTACATCTCCCATGTGAATGCCATGTTCCCTGGCTCAGTGCATGACGTCTACATCCCCTATGTGATGGGTCAACTCCAGAGGCACCGTGGGTGGCTATTAGGTGAGCACCTGGAAGCAAGTCATTGGGAATGGTTGTCTGGGGTTATCCCTACAGGTTAGTGTGTGTCTAACAGTTGTCCCTCGCCATTTTCAGGTGACTCTGGTTACCCCAACCTGTCATGGCTACTGACCCCAGTGAGGAATCCCAGGACAAGGGCAGAGGAATGCTACAATGAGGCCCATGGGCGAACTAGGAGGGTGATCGAGCGGACCTTCGGCCTCCTGAAGGCCAGGTTCAGGTGCCCCCATATGACAAGTGGATCCCTATTCTACTCACCAAAGAAAAAGGCCAGATCATCGTGGCCTTCTGTATGCTTCACAACTTGGCTTTGCGACAACAGGTGCCTTTTCTGCAGAAGGATGGTCCAGATGGCGGTGTTGTGGCAGCTGTGGAGCCTGTGGACAGTGATGAGGAGGAAGCAGAGGAAGAAGTAATGCACAACAGGGACTCAGTGATCCTGCAATATTTCCAGTGAGACACAGGTAGGAATACAAACCTGCCTACTACATGTACTTTAACACTACTACCTCTCTCCTGTCTGTCGTTTTCACCCAGTCTATGGTCACTGAGTTGTCACTTTCCCTTACGATTTCACAGATGTGGGTCCCACGGTGTGAAATCTGCTTAGATTCCTCATGGACTAGAGCTGTGTGACATAGGTATGTTGACATTACTATTTTAAAAACATTTTAGCACTGTAATTGCTAATACACTTTTTCGAAATCACAGACAGACTCCAGATCGTTTTGTGCTTTAGGTGTGTTTATTTAAATGGTCTATATTGGAGGGGGCAGTGAAATGGTGAGGGGTGATGGCGGAGGAGTGTCCATGGCAGAGTCCAGTCTATTAGTCTCACAGGTGCATTGCCCATATGGGCATAGGAAGTGGAGCTGGGGCAGTTTAATTATGGACAGGGTGACAAAGTGGGACAGTAGGATGGCAATCAGGGTGGTCTCATTTCTTGGTGGGGGTCTTGGCATCGTGCTCTGTCTTTGTCCTGGATCTCAGGGACCGTTTACGGGGTGGTTCTCCCTCTGCAGGGGGGGGGGTGCTGGTGTGGTGGTCCTGTGGCGGTGCCTCCTGTCCATTAGCGCCGGCGGAGGTGGTGGGCAGTTCATCGTCCATGCTAGTGTCAGGGGCCCCTTGTAGTGCCACAGTGTCCCTGGAGGTGTTGAGTAGTTCCTTCAGCACCCCTGCGATGGTGCCCAGGGTGGAGCTGATGGTTCTGAGTTCGTCCCTGAAGCCCATATACTGTTCCTCCTGCATGCCCTGGGTCTCCTGAAACTTGGCCAGTATCGTTGCCATCGTCTCATGGGAGTGGTGGTAGGCTCCCATGATGGAGGAGAGGGCCTTGTGGAGAGTGGGTTCCCTTGACCTTTCCGCTCCCTGTCACACAGCAGCCCTCCCAGTTCCCCTTTGTTCTTGGGCCTCCGTCCCCTGAACGGTGTGCCCACTACCACTGCCCCAGGTCCCTGTTGTTGGGGTGGTGGGTTATCCTGGGTTCCCTGTAGTGGTGGACACACTGCTGATTGACGTGTCCTGGGGACGGAGGTATGGGCCAATTGGGTGGGTGCTGTGCTGGTGTTTCCAGAGGGGGCAAGGTCTGTGGTGGCCGGTGCCTGTGTGAGGGGAACCGACTGTCCAGAGGTCCCCGATTGTCCGGGCTGGTCATCTAGATCCAGTTGGACAAAGGTGCTGTCATCACTGTGGGCCTCTTCTGTTGGTGGTGTGGACATGTGTGGACCCTCCTGTCCAGTGATGTTGGGTAGGTGTCCTGCAGGGGTATAAAAGGATGTTTATTAAATCTGTGTGTGCAATGGTGTGCAATGGGTGGGTGACCGTATACCCCAGTGCTAGCATTCCTGTGTGGGAGCTTGTGTGATGATGGTTTAGGAGGGTGTATGGGTATGTGCAGTGGTCTTGCTTTGGTGATGGGTGTCCATGCTTTGTCGTTGCATGCAGGGCTTGGTGTTGGGATGGGTGGTTTGTGATGTTGGGACATATGTGAGGAGTTGGGGTGCTGGGGGTGAGGGTGGGGGTATGTGATAGCATGCAGGTAGGGTGGGGGATGTAATAGTAAAGCTTTGACTTACCAGAGTACATTCCTCCACCTATTCCTGCGAGGCCCTCAGGATGCAGAATCGCCAAGACCTGCGCCTCCCATGTTGTTAGTTGTGGGGGAGGAGGTGGGGGGTCCGGCGCCAGTCTGCTGAACCGCCAGGTGGTGTCTTGAGACCACGGAACGCACCTTCCCCCCGTAGGTCATTCCACCTCTTCCTGATGTCCTCCCGATTTCTTGGGTGCTGTCCCACTGCGTTGACCCTGTACACTATTCTTCGCCATAGCTCCATCTTCCTTGCAGTTGAGGTGTGCTGCACCTGTGCTCCGAATAGCTGTGGCTCTACCCGGATGATTTCCTCCACCATGACCCTGAGCTCCTCCTCCGAGAACCTGGGGTGTCTTTGCCGTGCCATGGGGTGGTGTAGGTGATGTGTGGGGTGGAGTGTGTGGTGATAAGTGTGGTGATATGTAGTGGTGTGTTGTGTGAGGTGCGTGGAAGTTGTGTGGGTGATAGTGTTGTGTGTCTGTGGATGCTGTTGTTCTTGCTGGTGGTGTCTCTCTCTGGCCTTCTTTCGGAATGTTTTGTCGTGGGGGTTTGTGGGTGATGTGGGTGTGTGTTTTATATTGCATTGGGTGTGTGGGAGTGGTGTGTGTATGTGTATCAGGTGTGTGTATTTTGAATTGTCCAATGTTGTTGTGTTTATTAAGAGTGCGTGTATTTTGAGCGCGGCGGTGTGTACCGCCAATGGAATACCGCGGTTGAAAGACCGCCGCGTGGATTCGTGTGTCTTGATAGTGTGGGCGTATTTCTGTTGGCGTGATGGTGCAGGTTTTGTTTTCGCCAGTTTATCACTGACCTTTGGTGTGGCGGACTTGTGTGGGTGTCTGACTTTTGGCGGATTCCGAAATATGGGCCATAACGGATTTCCGCAGCCGTGACGGTGTGTTGGCGGTCTTCTGCATGGCGGTAAGCAGCTTTTACCGCCATTGTTGTAATGACCGCTTTAGTGTCATGTTTAGCCAACTTTAATCGGCTGGTCGCTGAGACATCCTGGCCTGAAGAAAAACAAGCTGCCTTGTTTTACAAGGGACTCAAAGAGGAGCTAAAAGATATCTTAGCGCAAATCGACCCGCAACCTACAGACTGTCAAGAATTAATAAACCTTGTCTTGAGGCTTGATCATTGTTTAACAGAACGAAAAGGAACGTGCAAAAAGACTGAAAAATATTCCTGGCGTGGTCACGATAACAGAGACTCTAGAACTCCGAAAGAAAGAACGCCGGAACTGATGGAAATTGGAACCCCATCAGGAGACCTTTGACCAAAGATGAAAAGGACCTACGCAGAAAGAATGGACAATGTCTCTATTGTGGGCGGAAGAATCATTTTGCCAAAGATTGTCCAATCAAACCAAAGAGCAAGCGAGGTCCAGTTCAGAAGGTTGCAGACAATGCACCAGTCGAGTCGGAAAACTAAAGCACCCAAGATGCAGAGAAGGGTTGCTCTTGGGTGTCACCGTAGAGCCTTCACAATCTAAACATCTTAAACTGGGAATAAGAGTTCACTTTAAGAAAAAGACCTATCTCAAAAAGGCTCTAGTCGATTCTGGGGCTACCGGGAACTTTGTTGACGCCCAATTGGTTTGTGCATGGGGAATCCCATGTATTGAAAAGAAGACCCCAGAAATCATCCAGGCAGTCGATGGAAAACTCTTGACTGGAGGTCCGGTAACTCTTCAGACTGTCACCTTGTCGGTGATTTGTGAAGATAAGAATCAAAGAAAGAAACATAAAGAGAAAATCATCCTTGATGTGATCCATGCTCCCCACTATGGGATTATCATTGGCTTGCCATGGTTAACTCATCACAATCCAGAGATTAATTGGGCAGAACAAAAGGTCGTGTTCTCATCCGCGCTATGTAAAGAACAATTCCTCCAAAAGATTCAAGTATCAAAAGTTTGCAACTCTTACATAGCTACTGCTGCGGAGAAAGAAGTTCAGCTGCCCAAATAGTATTCATCTTACCAAGATGTATTTGATGAGAAAGAAGCAGAGACCCTACCTCCTCATAGATCTTATGACTGTCAAATTGATATAGTCCCAGGTGCGATACTTCCCAACTGTCGTGTGTATGCCCTGTCAGAACATGAAAATCAACATTTACGAAAATATCTAGATCAATTCTTGGAGAATGGTTTAATTCGCCCCTCTAAGTCTCCCGCAGCTTCTCCTTTGTTTTTTGTTCCGAAGGCGAATGGAGAACTTCGAACTTGTATCGACTATAGGGGATTGAACAAACTCACCATCAAGAAAAAATATCCTTTGCCCCTAATTCCGGTCTTACTGGAAGAAGTAAAGAAAGCAAAAACCTACACGAAGCTTGATCTTCGAAGTGCTTATCATTTGGTCAGAATGAGAGAGGGTAACGAATGGAAAACAGCGTTCAAGACAAGATATGGCCTTTTTGAATACACCGTCATGCCTTTTGGTCTGTGTAATGCTCTAGCAGCATTTACATTTTTCTTGAATGACGTTCTTAGAGAGTACCTCGAAATATTTGCCATAGTCTACATCAATGACATTTTGATCTACTCAGACAATGAAAATGAACATGTCCAACATGTCAAGAAAATTCTTGCAACCCTTCGAAAGCACCATTTAAATTGCAAACTAACCAAGTGTGAGTTTCATGTTGCCACAGTTGAGTTTTTAGGGGTTATCCTTACCCCTCAAGGAATGGTGATGGCAGAAAAGAAAGTAAAAGCCATATCTGATTGGCCCATCCCAAAGACTGTTCGTGATGTACAATGTTTCCTGGGGTTTGCAAATTTTTACCGGAGGTTCATTAATCATTTCTCCCAGACTTTGGCTCCAATCACTAAGCTATTAAGAAAGAAAGAACATTTTGTATGGTCTCCAGAAGCTGACCAAGCCTTTTCAACTTTGAAGGAAGCTTTCTCCACTACCCCAGTCTTGACTCATCCTGATGCGGATCAACCTTTCATAGTGGAAGCTGATGCTTCAGATGTGGCGATAGGAGCAGTCTTGTTGCAACGAAACAAAGGCACTAGTCATCCTGTCGCTTACATGTCTCGAAGTTGAACAAAGCCGAACAGAACTATGTAATTGCAGAAAAAGAGCTTCTGGCGATTCGTGACGCCTTTAAAGAATGGAAACATCATTTGTTGGGTGACAAATACAAAGGCACAGTATATACTGATCATCGCAATCTTCAATTCATGAGTTCCGCCAGACTTTTGACTCCTCAGCACTTACGCTGGATGCTGTTTTTTACCGAATTTGATTTTGTGGTAACCTTCTGGCTTGGTAAAGATAATCGCAAAGCTGACGCCTTGTCCCGCCAAGAGTCTACCACGTTGCCTGCAGTTCAAATCTCCAGAGCTATCATTGCTCCTGACAAGGTCCTATGTACCATAAAAACTGAAGATTTCTTTGAAGACATCCGCAATTCTTTCCCTGTTCAGAAATGGCAGACGTGGGCCCAAGCAGATCCCAAAAGGTCAATCAAGCAAGGACTACCCTTTCATGACGCTCGTTTGTTCGTTGCCACTACCAAACTTTGCAAGATAGTGTTTCATTGGTTGCATGTTCTACCTATGGCAGGTCATCCAGGTACTCCTAAAACTCTTGAATTAATCCAACGCTATTTTTGGTGGCCTACCCTAACAAAAGATGTAAAAGCAATGGTAAAGCACATTTCTTTAGACTTTATTACCAGTCTGCCAGTGGTTCAACAGTATTCAGTAATTCTGGTGGTAGTAGATAGTCTCACGAAATATGGACATTTCATTGCCTGTAAGAAATTGCCCATCTCTAGTGAACTGGCAACTATTTTACTGAATAGACTGGTTCGTTATCATGGACTGCCAAAAGTGATCCTCTCCGATCGGGGGTCGCAAGACATGGTGTAAAACACTCCAAGTGACATCTACACTATCTACTAGCCACCATCCTCAAACAGGTGGTCAAACGAAGAGACTAAATCAGACTTTGAAGCAATACTTACATGCTTACGCTGAAAAAGCACTTCATTCTTGGACGTCAATGCTCTGGTTAGCTGATTTAGCCATTCAATACAAAAGAGGGACTGGGAGATTACTGGTCCAGTGTACAGTCTCCCAAACTGCACTATAAATTAAAGTACACTGTTCCAAAGTTACTAAGAAAGTGAAAAAGATGCAGGGTTGAAATCAGTCAGGGATATCAATGGTAACAGGAGAGCCCTCAAGCCCTCAAGCACCCATGAGGGTGACTAGTTTCATCACTGGGCTATCTCCTCGTCTGACCGGCGCTGCAATGTCTGGTGGGCCATCCCGGCAACCGCAATGGTGCTAAACCCAAGGCAATTTGCCAGGTTAGGGTCTGAAACGAATACTGACTGTAAAGATAGACAAAAGAAAAATGATTACTGTGAATAAGTGTAGGAGAGAATGAGAAAGATAAAATTAGCTCTGAACCTTAAGCATCACTTTAATGAGTCAGGGGTCACACATGTGTCTTTTTTGGATCTTGTGATCAAGATTGACAACGGCAAACTTATAACTGACACCTTTCACAAAAGTACCGACCGTTATAGCCTACTTTTGTATGACAGCCACCACCCTAAGGCCCTGGGCGACAATCTACCAGTTGGCCAATTTCTTAGGCTACGTCGTAATTGTAGTTCAGTCCAGTCCTTTGACACTCAGGCTCTTGATCTCAAACAGAAACTGACCAATCGACGTTATCCTAAGAGTATTATTAATCCTGCATATAAGAGGGCTCGTAACAATCACAGAGAAGCACTATTGGGACCTGTGCTCAGGGAACCGGAAATTCATTTGACGTGTGTTTCCACATACACCCCTCTGTCTAACTTTGTAAAAAAACTCATCAGCAAACGTTGGAATATTCTACAGAGTGGCGGGACCCAGATCCGAGGCCCCTGTTTGCTTTGAAAAGATCTCCCAATATACGAGATCTGGTGGTTCATATGCGTCCTCGCCCACAACAGGACCCAGTTAGACAATCTACTTTATGGACCTTGCCCCCGGTCACCGGTCATTACCCATGTGGCTCCTGCAATGTCTGCTCACTCACAAAACAAATCGACTGCCTAGACTTGGAACATTATGGTACTTGGCACCTGAAAAAACACACCAACTGCAACACACGACAGTGCATTTACGTGATCTCCTGTCCTTGCAATTTGAAGTACGTTGGGATGGCAACCCGTCCGGTCAAACAGAGGATCAATGAACATTGGAGCAACATTAGATGCTCCAGCATCACAACTAAATTGAGTTCGCACTTTCTAGAAACCAACCATGGCCCTGACGATTTGTGGTGGATTGTACTACAGGTACTGAGATACAACAGTAATGATCCCAAATATTTATTCAGAATTGAACAACGATGGGTGTTCAGACTTAAAACTTGCAGTGAAGGTTTAAATGACGAGATCCCTTGGAATACTTTGACACCCTAACTGCCACCTTATCTTGATCATAATCCATCCCCATGACCCTTGGATTGATCCTGAGCCCGTTCTTTATTTTTATTTCCAACTTTTGAACGTGGACCTTATCTTTATAGTGCCTCTGAAGATTATTGTACCTGAGGAGTACATACTGCCTTGCTCTATAGGTTGTCTCTAGACCCAGTCAATTGAACCCAGTTATGAACTGTTAAATCTGGCAGATTTGTTATGTTCAACTGTCTGCACTTTTTATTCATTTTTCTTATTCATTTTTATTCATATTCTGAGGGCTCACTCACATACAATATTTATTTGGGGCACATTACCATTAGTAAGATGGCCGCTGCCATACTACAATTAGAATTTGACTCTTTAGCCCTCTTTTGACTTTTGGTTTTCTATTGCTCGTACACGAGCCGAATTGTGTGTCCTTTTTTCCCCCAAGGTTATAAACAGTTGGTATATTATCTCGTCAGATTAAAGGAAAAAGAACGCTCATACGCCATTATCAGCCCTCACTTTTCATACAATATCGGGCTTCAACGTTTTTTTAGCCTTCTTGGCCCATCATAGCAAATGTTGCTAGATGTTCCAAGATGGCCGCTAGGCATGTTGAACGGTGTCCTTCCTCCATGTCTATTACTTTTCCGGTGAGCAACGACCTGGTTGCTTCCGGATACAGACGCGACTGGACGCGTCTTTCCTTCTGCATATAAACAGTACCTCCGCGCTTCACCAGAATTTTCAGGCGTGCGGCAGAGGGTAGGTCTTCTGCTGGACCGGGGGATTGAAAAAGTAAGTCGACTCCGTTTGAGGCTTTCTAACCCTTACCTCCTTTCTTATGATGTCCTTTTAGGATGGACATAGCGTTTTTTTAGCAACTGCTTTGATAATTCCTAAACTCGACGTTATGAGGCTTGATTTAGCCTTGTTTGCATGACCAATGTTTACTGTGAGTGTTACTGTCATTTTCATTATTTCTGAGGGCTCTATATAGAGCTCCACACTTGGACTGGTACCTTTGTTTATGACATTGGTTTCAAAACAATATTAACTCCGTCACTGTGGCCTGGTTTCAAATTACGTCTGCTGAATGTTTGCTTGTTTCCATTTTACTTACAGACTAAATGACCTGTTTCACAATATGTCTTTGATGCCCCCTCCAAAAACCACTTTTTAAGAAAACTATATCAACATACATTGCATTTACTTCTTATGTTGTTTTCATGTTTAGTAATTCTCCTTTGGTTGTGGCTAGCACGTTCCTAGGAAGCTCATTCTCGACTATGGGATGGTAAGCCTTTCCTTGCATGCTTGTGACACACTGGGTTTTGATTACTGTAACTACACTACACTGTATGTGTCTTTGTACTCTTGCACTAATATACATTTTAGATTTTTACTATAATGCAGGGTGACTGTTTGACCAACTGACTTTGACAACTTGTCTTCATTCCGTAAGTGACATCTTAGCACTTTTTTGTAAATTTTGAATAGGAGAAGTAGTATTCTGGGTCCTGATGAAGCGTCGTGGGATCATTTGTTGACCATTAAGACGCGAAACATGTAGACCATATTTCGACAGGATTAGGTACACTACCTTTTTCCCTCTGTAGAGTGTAGTGGAACATCATTCCCGTAGGCACTCTGTTTGATTTTAACCTTGGCCTGTACCTTTTCCCTGACTCATTAAAGTGATGCTTAAGGTTCAGAGCTAATTTTATCTTTCTCATTCTCTCCTACACTTATTCACAGTAATATTTTTTCTTTTGTCTCTCTTTACAGTCAGTATTAGTTTCAGACCCTAACCTGGCAAATTGCCTTCGGTTTAGCACCATCCCGGTTGCCGGGATGGCCCACCAGACATTGCAGCGCAGGTCTGACGAGGAGATAGCCCAGTGATGAAACTTGTCACCCTCATGGGTGCTTGAGGACTCTCCTGATACCATTGATATCCCTGACTGATTTCGACCCTGCATCTTTTTCACTTTCTAAGTAACTTTGGAACAGTGTACTTATTTAATTTATAGCTGAGTTAGCCTACAATAACTCACTCCACACTTCTACTGGCGTTACACCCATTTTTGGTTTGTTTGGCTACCATCCTGACACCTTGCCCATCACAATCCCTCAAGAAAGTTCTCTTACTCCAGCTGTGTCAGAAACCATTCAACATTTGCATCAAACCCAGAAACTGATTCAACAGCATTTACAAAAAGCCAAACAAAAATACAGAAAGCATTACGACAAGAAACATTGTGAGGGACTGCAGTATCAACCAGGTGACAAAGTGTGGCTTTCCACAAAACATATAGACTTCAAGAAATAGCACATGTTCAACCCCAAATTCATAGGTCCTTCCACTGTCCTTCAGCAAATCAATCCTGTGACCTATAAACTGCAGTTGCCAAGATCATTACGGATTCATCCAGTGTTCCACACTTCCCTCTTGAAAAAGGCAGTCCAGAAGGTCAGCCCTCATCCAGCTCCTGTTCTAGTACAGGGGGAAGATGAATACGAAGTCAAGAAAGTGTTGGATTCTAAACTGAGAGGGCGTAACCTATGGTACTTAATCTCATGGAAAGGTTATGGCCCTGAAAGTAACTCATGCGTTTCCGCATCTGATATTCATGCTCCAGTACTTGTGAGACACTTTCATCGTCTCAATCCAGACAAACCAGGCCCTAGAGCGCGTCTGGGAGAGGGGAGTACTGTCAACACCAGGGCAGTGCATGCTCTACGGGCGACTAGAATGCAAAAACCCAGCACTCTCAAGATAATGTAATTTATGCATTGTGCTGATATGTTGTTGTTTAACCTTTTGCATTGCAGAGTTCAATCCTGAATACTTATTTTTAAGGTGCTCATAAATACTGTTCATTTGCAATGTATTGCTGCAGGCTTTCAGAGTGTGTCAGGGTGTGGTCCCTTTCCAGGGCCTTCGAGAAGCTTTCCCTGCAGCATGCCTGGGTGTGGTTGTGGGCTGGGCCAAGACTCTATAAAAGGGAGCCAGCCCAGCTCCACGTGCTCACTATTCAGAGGTCCCTGTGCAGAGCAGCAGCAACTTCCTGAGCTCCTGTTCCAGTGGCCTACTTTGATCTTCCAGGCCTCTGCTCTTCATACTACATTGGTGATCCTTAATCAGGGTGGTAAGACGGAGGTTGGGGTGGGCCCCCGACCCCGTTATCGAGGACGCTTGATTTCTTGGGCCTAATTCTTGCATGATAAACAAATTACTCTTGCGCGTGTGAATGTGCATTTGGGCATTTTTGTGGCATTTGCATGCTGTTACTAGAATCGGCAAGACGCGCGATTCTTTCTCTGTGTTTAATTCATGTTATTCATTGCGCACTACCATTTCTTGACAGTTACATGGTGGCCTTCGAATCGGCAAGACACGCGATTCTTTCCTCATGCTTAATTCATGTTATTCATTGTGCGCTACCATTCCTTGGCAGTTACATGGTGGCATTCGAATCGGAATGAGGCGCGATTCTTTCCTCGTGCTTAATTCATGTTATTCATTGTGCGCTACCATTCCTTGGCAGTTACATGGTGGCATTCGAATCGGCATGATGCGCGATTCTTTCCTTGTGCTTAATTCATGTTATTCATTGTGCGCTACCATTCCTTGGCAGTTACATGGTGGCATTCAAATCTGCAAGACGCGCGATTCTTTCCTCGTGCTTAATTCATGTTATTCATTGTGCGCTACCATTCCTTGGCAGTTACATGGTGGCATTCTAATCGGCAAGACGCGCGATTCTTCCCTCGTGCTTAATTCATGTTATTCATTGTGCGCTACCATTCCTTGGCAGTTACATGGTGGCATTCGAATCGGCAAGACGCACGAATCTCTTCTCGTGCTTAATTCATGTTATTCATTGTGCGCTACCATTCTAAGGCATTTACTTGGTAGTACTCGAGTTGACAAGTCGCATGATTTATTCCTTGAATCTACGTTGTGTTATTTATGGTGCACAATCCTTCTATGGTGTTTACTACCTATGTGAAGATCTGCAATGTGCGCAATTCATTTTCCAACATTTTGAGAGAACAAAAGGCCACAGTTTTTAGATGTAATGTTGTGTGTACCTAATATGCGTTCTCAAAAAGGATTCATATGATGGTTCAGAACTTATTCAGATGGTTTTCTTGATTCTCATGCAAAGGAAAGTACTTGAATTTGAAAGTTTCATTTAACCTCTCTTGATTCCCTCACAGGTAACCAGTCATCTTGAAGCCTAGTAATTTTAAGTCTATTCATAGGTTGTTCATGTTTTCAGAATGACAATGCTTAGAGTCATAGCCTAGTATTGATTTCATGAGATGTAATTTTTGATGTTGTGTGTTTTAACCTTTTGCTTCCTACAGGTCTCCTTCCCAGCTGGTCCCTTCCTAATCCCCTTTTCCCCACTTGGACTCTCTTAGACTCTGTGACAAATCTAATCAGAGTATTGGAGCTGTCTTGTGGTGGAAGTGTTGGGAACGTGCACGGACCCCGAGGATCTGGTGACTCTGACACGTTCTCAACACGTCACAGGTCAGAGGTTTAACCAAAGTAATAACACAGTGCACCAACTCCCGTTACACAGTGAGAATGAAATAAAAAATGATTGGATGAGTGAAACTTCCGACGAGGAGTCATGTGTGCTTGCGACATCCTTAGAAGTAGATCAGCGAGGTCCCCATGTGAAGGGAAAAGTCATTGGTCACAGAGTTTCATTCTTGATTGACACTGGAGGTACACACTCTAAAGTGAGAAGTGCAGAAGTTTCAAACTTGCCCCTTTCATGCAAAACAGTTCAGATTGTAGGAGTAGTGGACCAGTATTTGACCAACCCAATTGCAGAACCGGTTCAGGTTAAAATTGGCAACTTTCAGGGGTTGCTCAAATTTGTAGTCTGCGATTCAAGTCCAGTGCCCCTAGTGTGAAGAGACTTGCTGTGTAAGACCAAGTGCTTGATTACTTGTTCAAATGATGGAGTTGAGATTCAGATGAATAGTGATGATGAAGATGACCAAGCCCCAGAGATAGAGTGGGAAACTAAAAATGAGGAATATCCTCTGATTGAATGTTTCCCGATGTTCACAGTAAAGAAGCTTCATCCTGATTTTCAGGGAACGGTTAAGGAGAAAGTATGGCATTTGACAGGAAAAGAAGTAGTTCTGATGAAGGAAGTTGAGCCAGTTAAAGTTACTGTAAAACAGAATGCAGTTTTTCCTCAGCTTTCACAGTACCACATGCCGCAAGATGTCCTTATGAAGGTCGCCCAAATAATTGCACACTTTATAAGCAAAGGGGTTTTAAAAGAAGTATTGAGCAGCCCATGTAACTCACCGATAATGGGTTTGCAAAAGCCCTGTGGGAAAGTTCGAATTGTCCAGGATTTGAGAAAAATAAATTAAATTGTGGTCAAATGTTGTCCCGTGGTGACAAATCCAGCTGTGATAATGCTTCAGATTCCATGTGAGTCACCTTCCATGTACAATCATATCTTGAAAAAGAAATTGGAGTCGTTGGAATTGCCTTTCCGATCGACCTTGTTACAGGTCATTGATGACTTGCTGATTGCGTCCAAAACAAGGGACGAGTGCAAGTATGACACGATTGCCCTGTTGAACCATTTGGGAAAGAATGGTCATAAAGTGTCTCCCCTTAAATTGCAAGACTGTCAAAAAGTAGTGAAATATTTGGGTCACCAGATTGAGAAAGGATCAAGAAAGAAATCCAGAGAAAGTATTAAAACCATATTGCAAATAAATCCCCCGACCACACAGAGACATGTCAGAATGTTGTTAGGGATGGTAGGCTACTGCCCCCAATGGATTCCAAATTTTTCAGTCATTTTGAGATCATTGCAGAAGCTGATTCACAAGGAAGTCACTGATCCCATAGTGTTAGACCAGGCTGGAATGAAAGCGTTCACTGAACTGAGAGAGAGTCCTTGCAAGGCTCCAGCTTTGGGTAAGCCTGACTACACAAAACCTTTCACATTGTTCTGTCATGAGCGTGATGCATGTTCTTTGCCTGTCTTGACGCAGGTCCATGGAGGTGTAAACTACCCAGTAACATATTTTTCAGCTACTTTGGACCCAGCTGCAGCAGCCTTATCAGGTTGTTTGCACACAGTTGGAGCGGTTGGTCAAAGCCTTACACAGTGTCAGGGCATTGTGGTGGGACATCCTTTGACTATAATGGTCCCTCACTCTATTGAGATTTTACTTACAAGGACGAAAACCCAATATTTGACTGATGAGAGATTGACCAGAATTGAAATGAGTATTTTAGGGTCACCAAATGTGTCATTGAAAAGATGTACAATGCTGAACCCGGCAACCTTACTTCCAAATGAAAATGTTGAGATTGAAAAGATGGAAGACATTGAGCATGATTGCCTTCAAGTAACTAACTTGTGCACAAAACTGAGACCTGATATTAGAGATACCTGATTAGAAGAGAATGACTAAATTATCTTTGTTGATGGTTCTTGTCTGGGAGACAATACAGGGACATTGAGAGCAGCATATGCCGTGTGCACAATTACTGGTATTCTGGAAGCTTCCTGGCTTCGAGGAGTGTATTCTGCCCAAGTAGCAGAACTGGTAACCTTCACTAGAGCATGCCATGTTTCTGCTCAGCGGATAGCCAGTATGGATTTGGAATAGTCCATGATCTTGGCCAGTTGTGGTCACAGAGAGATTTCATGACCTCTTCTGGTTCACCTGTCAGAAATGGTGAAAGGATTAAAGAACTGTTACATGCTATCCAAATGCCTGAAAAGATTGCAGTGATGAAATGCAGTGCACATCTTAAGTCGCAGGACTTCCTGTCATTGGGAAATGGATATGCAGTTCAAGTCACCAGGTTTTGCGCATTGAACTGTATATCATTCAAGGATAAATGGGAACTGTTACCTGAAGAAGACGAAACATATCCAAGTTTTGCATTGAAAGTAATTGACACCTTGGAGGAATTGAAAATGCTGCAGAATAATGCTGACAGGGAGGAAAAACTTTCATGGAGTAAAATGAAATGTGTGCAAAGGCAAGATGAATTGTGGGTTTCAGAAGAGAGTCAATTGGTTTTGCCAAATAGTCTGTTGTCTCAAATGGCTAAGAATTACCATGGTCATGCACATGTTGGGAGGGATGCCATGATTCGGTTGTTCAAACATGATTTATTCAACCCAAAGTTTAGACAGGTTGTTGAAGCAGTTTGCCATTGTTGTGTCATTTGCCAACAATTAAACACGGGGAAAGGGACAGTGGTTAATTTGAGCCACATTGGAAGAGCAGGAGGTCCATTCAGCAGAATGCAGATGTATTTTATTGAGATGCCTGTGTGTGGAGGTTTGAGATATGTGTTGGTGATTGTTTGTATCTTTAGTCACTGGATTGAAGCTTACCCTACATGGAGAAATGACAGTCTCACAGTAGCGAAACTACTGCTTAGGGAACTGATACCCTATTTCAGGTTTCCGATCTCTTTAGAATCAGATAGCGGAAGTCACTTCAACAATGAAGTAATTAAATTACTGTGTGCAGCATTGAACATTGAGCAGAAGGTGCATTGTAGTTACCGGCCTGAAGCATCAGGACTAGTGGAGCAGATGAATGGTACTTTGAAATCAAGTGTTGCAAAGATGTGTGCGTCCACAAATTTGAAATGCCTGACGCATGGCCTTTAGTTCTGATGGCAATGAGAAACACACCCGACAGGAAGACAGGATTGTCGCCGCATGAGATCCTTATGGGCCAAACCATGAGGTTGCCAGGGTTGCCTGCAAATGCACTTGTCAACATTACAGATGATATGATGTTAGAATACTGCAAAGGTCTGGCTGATGTGGTTTGCTCTTTCTCTCAGCAGGTGGAGGCTACCACACTGCTACCGATCCATGACCTGTGAGAGACTAAGGAGAAGACCCCAGGAGGGTGATGGAGAGCCAATCTCATTTGAGGCAGCAGGAGAGCCTAGTCAGAGGAGGGCTTTCCCAGAAGCAGACGGTCTTGAGAGACAAACAGAGCAATTGCCAGAAAGGGGAAAGGAGCTGAGGTGGATCAAAGTCACTGTGATCTTACTCCTCCTGAACCAGTTGCAGGTCCGTTAAGAGAAAACACCATAGAGCAAGGAGATGTTTCAAGTTAGATTCTGAAAAGAACATTGACTAAGGGTCCACTAAGAGGAGATAACTGGCCGGAGTCACAAGCAAAAGGAAAGGAAGTGGTTGTTGGCACAACAATCGAGGAAGAAGTAGATACAACAAGAAGAGAAGATCTAAGTGAAGGAGAATTGAATGGTGATCAAAAGTTGAAAAGAAAGAGAATAGCAAGTCGAAGATACGCAGGTCCTGAATGGGCGTCTGCAACTATAAGTGAATGGCAGCAAGAATTTTTGGGCCAGATGTAGCAAAGGGTTTTTCTCATTCTGTGTCAATGGGAAAATGTGTTCGCACATATGGCCCTTTGTCTTTTTGTTTTGATAGAGCTGTTGAAACAATGTGAGAGAACATTTTTGAGAAAGATACTGTTGAAAGTAACCGGAAAAGACTTTGATAACCTGATTTGACTTTGAGACCTGATTTTGACAAGCTGCTTACCGATTTTGACAAGGGATCCTGGAAGTGAGACTGAAAGCTGTAAATAACTGCTGAAAGAAGAGCTTGTTTTTGATTTTTTGCTGCAGTTTTTCTAAATTTTTCTTCTGTTTTCTGATTCTCTACAGATCATGAATAACATTAGCCAGCAGAGTAGGAATACTAGGCGCTGTAAGTATATGAGTATTGGTTTGGTGATCATGTGTGGGATATTGTTTGTGGTATTGATTGTGGGTATGTCTGTTCTTGATAAGGCTGAAGCCGCCCATACTTCTGCTTTTGAAACAACTACTGCACTAACAGAAATAGAGAGATTTAGGTTAGATGAGAAGTATTTGCATGAGGGTACTAATGCGCAAGGAGAACTTTCTTCTAATGTCTTCTATCGCTTGCTGAGTGAGTATGTTGAGACAATGAGTGCAAGGAATTGTTATGTGTGTGCGCAGATTCCTTTATCAGTTGTGGAAGGAGTTACGTACCATAGTCTGCCTCTAACATATGGAATAAGCTGTAGTCTGCTACTAACAATATTGTATAACCAAGAGTACATCCAGTACTTTTACTCCAACCACGATGTGGTGTTTACATTTGTCTCTATAATTAGGTATTTGAGTAGAATAGCAAAGGGCAATGGCATAGTACTAGATGTTTCTTTGAACCTACATTGATGTTTGCCACAATTTATGCTCACAGGAATAATCTGACATGCTTGCTTACACCTTCAGAGAAAAGCTTCTTAGATCACACAGGGGACAGGAGAAAGGCGTTGAAGGAGAAGTTAGAAAAAGGCTTGGAGAAGAGGACTTACAGAAATGATTATGCTTATAGTTCAATTAAAACACAAGGGAAACTAGCTCTAGATGCGCAACAAGTAGGGAAACTTTGTATGTATAAGCCTAAATCACGCGCTGATACTTTGTTTGTGGGAACGAGTGAATGTAAACATCTGTTTTTGTTTTAGAGTAAGTGGACATTTATGTTGAATGGACAGGACCCAGCTATGCCTGGGATTTATTACATCTATTGTCCAAATGCTTATTTACCGTCTTCCAAGAAGATTGTATGGGACATGTTACTTGGGGATCGTTTTACCAAAGATTTATCAAATTAATGATTTAAAGAAATTTCTGAAAGTGACTGAATTACATCACATGAGACAAAGGAGGGAGTCTCCTTTTGGTATAGTGGGAGATATATTTGGAGCAATGATTCCTTCAGTGTGAATTATTCTGAATTTGATTAAGATTCGAAAGTTGTATACTATTGTGGATAACATGCAGACAAATTTTGCAGGGGCCATACTCCTGATAGATGCTGAATTAGCTGCTGAAAGAGCTATGACTCTTCAGAATCATCTTGCTTTAGACATTCTGTTAGTGAAGGATGGTGGAGTTTGTAGAATAATTAATTCTAGGCATTGTTGCTCATATATTCCTAATAATAGTAAAGAATTTAGAGACTTAGGCCCTCATTAGGACATTGGCAGTAAATCCCACTTACCGCCACGCTGACTGCCGCCAACTTACCGCCGCTGTGGTGGATATCTGTTCAACATATTATGACACACATACACCAATCCGTTAGTATTCATCCACAGACACAAATCCGCCGGCCCAAAGGTCAGTGATGAACTGGCGGTATCAAAACCCACACCGTTACGCCAACAGAACAACGCCCACAACATTATGACCCACGAATCACCACGGCGGACATTCAACAGCGGTAAAAGATTAGCGGTACATACCGCCGCGCTCAAAATAGACACAAGCAAATAAAACAACACCACATTGGACAATTCAAAGAACACACACCTGACACCCATACTCATACCACACCCACCCACTCACACCACTATAAAACACACACCCACATTACCCACAACCCTTTACCATTGCAAACAATTGCCACCAGAGAGAGACTGCAAGAACACAGACACAACCAGAGCCACACACTACTCATACCTATACACTACTCACACACCCCACATCACACACTCCAACACATTACCCAATACACCCTCACCTACACACCTCACACAACACCCATGGTACCACAAAGACACCCCCAATTCAAAGAGGAGGAGCTACGGGTCATGGTGGAGGAAGTCATCAGAGTAGAGCCACATCTATTAGGAGCACAGGTGCAGCAGATATTGATAGCTTGGAAGATGGAGCTATGGCGGAGAATCATGGACAGGGTCAACGCCGTGGGACAGCACCCAAGAACTAGGGGTGACATCAGGAAGAGGTAGAATGACCTATGGGGGAAGGTATGTTCCATTGCAGCAAGACAGCAACTCGATGTACAGAGGGCTGGCTGTGGACCCCAATCCTCCCCCACAACTAACAGTATGGGAGGAGCAAGTCTTGACAATCCTGCATCCTGAGGGCCTGGCTGGGGAAGGAGGAGGACTGGACTCTGGTAAGTCAACTCTTTACTACTATCATACCCCTACCTGCATGCCATCACATACCCTCACTCTCACTCCCATCACCCCACCAATACCCACACACCCCACCATCACATCTCACTCATCCCAATGCCAAGCCTTGCATGCTTCACCAATGCAAGGACATCCCTCACAGCCCTGCATGAACACTCATCACTAAAGCATGCACACCATAGAAAAATAGCTATCCCGCCATACACCAACATACACAAGTGAAAGCTGCCAGGGCAAATACAACCAAAGAGGGCAAGTCACAGATGCACTATATGTCAAACAGAGAATCCATAACACATCATTTACATGCCCACAGGTACCCCAGCCAATGTCAGTGGACAGGAGGTGCCAGCAATATCCAGTCCCCCAACAGAAGAGGCCCACAGTGATGATAGCAACTCTGGTCTTCAGGATCTGGATGACCAACCTGGACCATCAGGGACATCTGGACAGCCGGTTGCCCAGGCACAGTCACACACCACTACAGAGCCTCCCCCATCAGGAAACACCACCACAGCACCCACCCAGCGGACCCATACCTCTGTCCCCAGGACACGTCAATCAGCAGGGACCCCAGGCCACACCTCAAACCCATGACAATCAGGGACCTGGGGTCAGTGGCAGTGGGCACATGGTTCAGGACACTGCTGTGCGCCAGGGGGAGGACAGGCCCAGGGATCCGACTCTCCAGGAGGCATTTGCAGAGATACTGGGAGCATATTAACTTTCCCAGGACACGATGGACCAGATCCTGGACAATGTGCAGGAGAACAGGCGGCTGCAGGAGGGACAGTACCAGGGGATCAGGGAGGACTTGCAGGCCATCAACAACACCCTGATCCCCATAGCAGGGGTGCTGGCAGACATGGCCAATATTATGAGGGAGGCAGTCACACAACAGCGGACCCCTGCCACCAGCCCGACATCTGAACAGCCTTCCACCTCCGCTGCCGCTAGTGGCCAGGAGGCCCCGCCACAGGACTCACAGGCCACCAGCACCACTCCCCAACAGAAAGAGAACCACCCTGCAAATGTTCCCTGTGATCCAGACAGAATCCAGAGACAGTTGCCAAGACCCCCGCCAGGAAATGAGACTCTCCTGATTGTCACCCTTGTGTCCCACTCAGTCACTCTGTCCACCTTGAACTGCCATTGCTCCCCTTCCTATGTCCCTTTGGACAATGCATCTGTGCTACAGATAGACTAGAACAATACCCTGGACTTTCCTTCATCATCACCCTATCCCATTGCACTTGCCCCTCAGAATTTCAGCACTTCAATAAACACCCTTGCAAAAAAAAGAAGTTTGGAGTATGTCACATTTTTCAAGTATGTATAAATTTAACAAAGGGAAAAACATTGCAATTCAACTGTACAGAAAATGAGTATAGATAAATGACCTGTAGCTGTCTGCAGTGATCACACAAGGAGCATGTGTTAGGTCATCAACATCTGCAAAATGAATTGCCAAAGGGTACAGTAAGTGGGCATAGAAGTGGGAAATATCAGCATGCCAGTGCCACAATTCCAACAAATTCAATTGAAATGTGAAGGAACACTGTCTTACCTGTGTGTCATTGGAAGTATTGTCTGATCACTGAGGTTCTGTTGTCCTCATCCTCTGCCTCCTCATCCTCACTGTCCACAGGGTCCGCTGCTGCCACATGGACATCTCCAGCCTCCTCCTCCTGCAGAAAAGGCACTTGCCGTCTCAGGGCAAGGTTGTGCAACATGCAGCATGCCACTACTATCTGGGTGAGTAGCACAGGGCTCCACCTGTTAGATGGAGGCACCAGAACCTGGCCTTCAGGAGGCCAAAGGTCCTTTCTATTATCCTTCTGGTTCATCCATGAGCCTCATTATAACGTTTGTCTGCCCTTGTCCAGGCATTCCTCACAGGGGTCAGCAGCCATGATAGGTTGGGGTAACAAGAGTCACCTGCAAATATTCAGGGACAACAATTAGCCACACACTATCCGATATGGCCCAGACCATAACCATACACCAACATATACTGGGCGGGAACCAGGGCTCACCTATTAGCCACACCCTGTGCCTCTGTAGTTGGACCATCACATTTGGGATGCTGCTATTCCTCAGGACAAAGGCATCATGCACCGACCCAAGATACTTAGAATTGACGTGGGAGATGTACTGGTCCACCAAGCACACCATCTGTACATTCATAGAGTGGAAACTCTTCCGATTTCTGAACATCTGCTCATTCTGACGGGGGGGGGAATGCAATATGTGTTCCATCAATCGCCCCAATTATGTTAGCGATATGTCCCATTGCATAGAACTCGGCCTTCATTGTGGCCAAATCTTCAACATGGGGAAATACAATTTAGCTGCAAATCTGTTTATCAGGGCAGACAACACTCTTGTTAGCACTATTGAACTTTGGCTATGACATTCCTGCTGCCACGCCCACTGTCACTTGGAAAGAACCTGTTGCCAGGAAATGGAGCACTGATAGAACTTGCACAAGAGGGGGGATCCCAGTGGGGTTACGGACAGCAGATGTCAGGTCATGCTCCAATTGGCCACACAGCTCTGTGATTGTGGCCCTGTCCAGTCTATAGGTGAGGATAATGTGCCTGTCCTCCATTGTTGCCAAGTCCACCAGGGGTCTGTACATAGGGGTATGTCTTCATCTCCTATTCATCCGCAGCGGTACCAAGCTATGGGGCAAAAGAGTGAGGAGCCGGTCACAAACTGAACAATGGGGCTACAACAAAACTTAGCATGCTGTTAACTTGTAATGTGTAAGTGTGATGTGTACAGTATGCCCTAATTCACAAGTGATGCAGCAAATATCCTGGGCCTGCCCCCCTCTGAAATGGCATCTGCCTGTCCTGTGTGGAGGGACAGATGAAAGTGAGCTAATTCCGCGGACGTTGTGTGCAGTTGCGGGAGGCTGTCAGGAACTGCCGTGCAACTCCTCATTGGATAACATTGGGCCCTATGGGTTACAGTGGCCAATGGTGATCTACGCCGGCGGTGACGGTATGCACCGCCGCCGACGTGACCACCATTTTCTATCTGATTCCTCACTTGTGACTAATCTTCAACAGGAGAGGACCTATACTGCATGTGCTGCTGTGACCTGTGTCTGGAACCTACCATGACCCGTGTGACTGGGGAAAGGGCCCTACCCTTCACCTCGGCGGAGTTGGAGAGACTGGTGGATGAGGTCTTACCCCAGTACAGACTGCTGTATGGGCATCCAGACCAACAGGTGAGTACACCGTGGGCACAATGTATGTGGCATGAATGTGTGTGGCATGAATGCATGAAGTTGTGTGTGAAGGCATTGTGTAAGGGGGGGGTGGGTGGATGTCCTCTGCGTGGCGTATTGGTTGTGTGCTGGGCCATGTGTGTGTAAATGGTGATGAGAGGGGGTATGGTGGGCCATAAGTGTAACAGGCAGGACTGTTTGACTAAATCTATTTTCCTGTGTGTATTTCCTCTGCAGGTCAGCGACCATCAAAAGAAGGGTATTTGGCGTGCCATCGTCAAGGACGTGTGGACCCTGGGGGCTACAGCAGGTGGAGCACCCACTGTCAGAAACGGTGGGACGACCTGGGATGCTGGGCAGGGAACATGGCAGAGGCCCAGCTGGGGATGGCCTCCCAATGAGGAAGGGGTGCCCGTCAAACCCTGAGTCCCCTGATGGCCCACATACTTGCAGTGGCCTATCCTGAGCTGGATGGGCGCTGGAGGGCATCACAGCAGCCACAAAGGGACGAGTACAGTGTCCATCATTACAACTTACACTTGGTAGGGTGGTATCCGGGTGGGGGATATGTGTCAGTGGGTGCCCCTAGGCCAGGCCTGACATTGCAGCATAGGTCACCTGGTGGCTAGGGTCAGAAGGGAAGATCTTGGTACCTAGCTCATAGGCATCCACTACTGGTCAGGTCCCAGGTGTGCTGCATTTGGCGTTGTGTGCCCATGCCCATGGCTTGGCTGATAACTATTCTGCTATGGCATATTGCGCAGGGCTGTTCCCTGTGTGTGAGTGTGCTGTGTACGCCAACAGTGGTGTTGGTGCAGCCATTGAACAAGTGTATTCTTTGTCTCTTCCCCCCTTTTTGTTTTGCCACCCTGTCCTTATGAGCATTAGCATCATCTGGTGGAGGAGCAGAGCCACCGGCGATGGAGGGAGCTGCATCCCACAGGACCCAGGAGGCCACTGACGCTGAGGGCACCAGTGGGATGGAGGGTGAGAGGAGCATCACAGCAGAGACTGGAGGGGACAGTTCTGACACAGATACCTCTTCTGATGGAAGCTCCCTGGTGATGGCGGACACCTCTGTGACCACCCTAGCTACAGGTACAGCCACCACCCCGTACCAGCACCGCCCTCCCAGCAGCCCCCCAGCGAGTTGCCCGTGCCCGCTCACCCAAAAGGGAGAGCATCTCCTTCGCCCCAGGCACCTCAGGCCCTGCCCTGAGTGAGGAGGCTATTGACCTCCTGAGATCCATCTCTGTAGGGCAGTCAATCATTGTGAATGCCATCCAGGGGCTGGCAGCCCAGATGCAACAGACAAATGCATTTCTGGAGGGCATTCACACTCAATTGGCGGCCCAACAGAGATCAATTCAGGCTCTGGCTTCCTCTCTGATGGCAGCCATTGTCTCTGTTTCTACCCTCCCCCCTCCAACTTCCTCTTCCCACTCCCATTCTCCTCAACCCCAACTTATCCCAAGCACACAGGCAGATGAGCATGCACACAAGACAACACACAAGAGTGGTACAGGCAAACACAAGCACCACACTTCATCCCACAGGCACTCACACAAACACCATCCAGAGGCAGACACACCAACATCCACTATTTCCACTGTCTCCCCCTCCTCCTCCTCCTCCACCTCCCTCCCAGTTCCGTCTACACTCACACCTGCATGCACTATATCATCATCCACTACCATCATCAGCACCACACCCAGCAGAACACACACCTCACTGGCAGACACCTCTACAACAGCCATGCACAAGTCCCCTGTATCCTCTCCCACTATGTCTGTCCCCCACCTCCTAAGGTACACAAACGCAAGCACTCAGACACCCAACAGCCATCCACCTCACTACAGCATCCAGGCCATGTACCTGCACCCAAAATCAGCAGACAGACACCTCTAACAACCACTCCCTCTTCCTCTACTCCCATTCCTTCTCCCTCTTCCCGCCCCAATGTCCCCAAAAAACTGTTTCTATCCACCATTGACCTCGTCCATACCCTTCCCCCCCATCCTGCACGTATGGCTAGGGTGGGAAGAACCCAGCCAAGCACCTCAGGCACCAAGTCCACGGGCCCAGTCGTCACCACACCCACTCGTGGTAAAAAAGGATCCAGGCCACATGTCCTGAAGGTGAAAGAGCCTGCACCAGGTAGCCTCAAGGGAAAGGAGCCTGCCCCAGCTGCCAGAAAGACCAAGGAGTCTGCACTAGCAGGTAAGAAGGTAAAGGAGTCTGTCTCAGCTACCAGAAAGAGCAAGCAGCCTGCTCCAGCAGCTGCTAAGAAGGTAAAGGAGCCTGCCCCAGCTGCCAGTAAAAGCAAGGAGCCTGCCCCAGCAGCTGCTAAGAAGGTAAAGGAGCCTGCCCCAGCTGCCAGGAAGAGCAAGGAGCCTGCACCAACAGGCAGGAAGAGCAAGGGGCCTGGGGCAGGAACTGTGACAGAGCCCCCACCACCAACCATGGTTGTGCAGCCGTCCGAGGCTGCAGGGGATGGGCAGGAGCCTCCCCCCACCAGCAGCACCACCACCTTCAGTGGGCAGCATTCCGAGGCTGCAGGGGATGGGCAGGAGCCTCTTCCCACCAGAAGCACCACCACCACTGAACAGCCCTCACCGCCGGTGGACGGTATGTAATCCTGCCTCCATGGGCTGCTGTGTGGCCTGCCCCATGTAAATCCAGTGGGTATGACACCCACCTGAGAGACTGTGGGCTTGCACTCCCCAGGACCAAGCAAAGGGCATTTTACCCCATCCAGAGCAAGTGGCCAAGTCACCCACTCAAGTTACTATGGCCTTGCACTCCCCAGGACCAAGCAGAGGGCATGTTGCCCCCTCCAGAGCAAGTGGACAAGTCTCCCACTGAAAAGACTGTGGCCTTGCACTCCCCAGGACCAAGCACATGGCATGTTGCCCCCTCCAGAGCAAGTGGGAAAGTCACCCACTCATGAGACTGTGGCCTTGCACTCCCCAGGACCAAGCACAGGGCATGTTGCCCCCTCCAGACAACTGGGTAAGTCACCCACTCAAGAGACTGTGGCCTTGAACTCCCCAGGATCAAGCACAGGGTATGTTGCCACCTCCAGAACCAGTGGTCTTGTTCCATCACCCGGCTGAGGTGCCCCCCGAGGCCCTTGTCCCCCTGAGGTGCCTGCCTATTAACCAACTGATGCCCCTGCAGTGTTATCTCCGTGTTGATGCAGGTGACATGTGTGGCCTCGGACTTTGGCCTGTGGCCATTTGGCCTATGAACATTGTGGACTGGGCTGTACAGATGTACTTTTTGTGTAAATATATATATATCTATTCTCTTGCCTAAATTATTTTCTAGATGTGTTGCTCTCATTACATTAACTTTTTCAAAATCGTTTTGTCCTTGCATGATTCATTCGAGTTGCGGGGTAAAAATGTTTTAGTATTGCAGCTGATTGTGTGCATGGTGTTGGGGCGGTGTGGTGCGTGCGTGTGTGTGTCACTGTCGTTCCCCCCCTCCCTTGTGTGCTAGGCGGCTGTACTCACAGTCATCGTGGTGGAGCAGTATGTACAGGATCATGGGCAGCTCGGGCTCCACGGCGGCGTCGTTGTTACCTGTGTCTCCAATGGTGAGTTATTTCCCTTCTGTGGTCTGTTTCTGCCAGGCTTTAAATGTTGTTGGTACCGCCCCAGCAAAGGTAGTAGATTGATATGTCTTCATATGGTGGGTGGAACATTGACTTTCGCCTGGCTGTAGGCGGCTACCGCCGTGGTGCCTGTTGTGTCCGCCCAGGCGGTTGGTGTGGTACATTGCTTGTCTATCGGAGATCTTTCCGCATGGTCATAATTTGGCGGTAATTACTGCTGCCCTGTTGGCAGTGTTACCGCCAAATTCACACCACTACCAGTGTTGTAATCAGGGCCTTAATTACTAATCTGACTAATGAAAGTGCTGATTTGAAAGAATTTAAAGAACCAGGTGTTTCGGAGAAGGTTGGCAAAGGTTTCGCTTCAGTGGGAAATTGGCTCAACAACATTTGGAATGGGATTCTATTGAAAATCTTGCAGGTGATATTAATTATTGTGCTTTGCCTAATTGGAATATGGGGACTGTGTAAATTATCCAAAAGGATTAACCTGAAAAGGTCAAAGAATGATCAGAAGAGGGAAGAAAAGAAAAGGGAAAAGTTTTTTAGGGAAAATTCAAAATGGGAACAAAAGTATGAAGGGATTGAAATGACAGAATTTTAGCTGGTGCAAAAAGAATTTGTGGGTGATAGTGTGATAACACATTTAGGGGGTCATTCCGACCCTGGCGGTCCATGACCGCCAGGGCCGGGGACCGCGGAAGCACTGCCAACAGGCTGGCGGTGCTTCCTGGGCCATTCTGACCGCGGCGGTAAAGCCGCGGTCAGAAAAGGGCAACCAGCGGTTTACCCCTGGCCCAAGGAATCCGCCATGGCGGCGCTGCGCGCAGCACCGCCATGTGGATTCCGACCCCCTTCCCGCCATCCTGGTCCTGGCGGTAAAAACCGCCAGGAACAGGATGGCGGGAACGGGTGGCGTGGGGCCTGGGATGGGCAGTGCAGGGTCCCCCTCACAGGGCCCCACCATGATTTTCAGTGTCTGCCTAGCAGACACTGAAAATCGCGACGGGTGCCACTGCAATGGTCGCACTCCAGCAACTCCGCCGGCTACATTCGGAGCCGGCTTCATCGTTGCTGGGTCTTTCCCGCTGGGCCGGCAGGCGGCCTTTTGGCGGTCACCCGCCGGGCCAGCGGGAAAGCCAGAATGCGGTCATTCGGCGGTGACCGCCTGGCGGGCGGCGACCGCCGCCCGCCGCGGTCAAAATGACCGCCTTCGTCATCAGAGGAGGGATTGATAGCACAGGTGTTTTAATAAAAATCATTGTCGAGAGTTCATGTATTATGAGTAATGGATTTGTGTAGAAAACATAATAACGTAGAAAAATAATGCACAAATTTGAAAATGTGATCACAATGAGTGAATGTTCACGAAGTGTACTTAATAGTTTATAAATATGAAATGTTGAGTATATGCTTAACTAATGTAGTAATATGTCATATCAAGGGTTATGCATTATGTATTAGCTTTATTAATTGTAGGCCTTAACTTAGCAAAGGTCTTGGCCTAGTTGCCCGGCCTCATGTCAAGCTGTATTTCTTAACGTTTAATAAATGGCTGTCCTAGAGAGTTAAATTGTGATCTTCCATTGTATTGTTTAAATGTGCACCTAGCTAAAAGTCTTTCTCATGAGAACCGATTGCTAGAACATGGGGTTCTTGCTAAATGTAACATTATGTGTATAATGTCTGTAAGAGTGTCTTTCTCGGGAGGAGAGGATGGAGATACTGACTAGAGTAGAAGCTGCAACAATATTGTTACCTGACGAGCCGGATGATGAGGACATTGCAGGAAAAACCAATCAGTGTCATGTGAACAGAGTAGTAGTAGAACTCATAGATTTGAAGTTTTAGTTTTATTGGACAAAGTATGAACATGCGATCCCTTGACCAATAGGGACTTAGAAAGTAGTTCCCTGCACTGAGAAGAAACCAGCATTTGCCCATTGCCCATTCTATTGCTGGCCGAAATGTCATTATTTTTCTTGTGCGTCTTGACAAGAGACGTGCTTAACTTTAATGCTTAAAGACCTTGGCCCTCATTACAACCCTGGCGGTCTGAGGTTGCAGCGCCAACAGGCTGGCGGTGCAAACTCGCGGATTACGACCGCGGCGGAAGCGCCGCAGTTGCACCGCCAGGACTGGCGGTTTTCTGCCACGGTGGTCCCGGCGGTTTTAACCTGCCAGGCCCAGGGGATTACGAGTCCCCTTCTCGCCCGCCTTTCCATGGCGGTAGGAACCGCCATGGAAAGGCTGGCGGGAAGGGGAGTCGCCTTTGGCATGGGCAGTGCAGGGGGCCCATGGCACAGCCCCACACTGCTTTTGACTGTCTGCACAGCAAACAGTGAAAAGCGCGATGGATGCAGCTGCACCCGTCGCACAGCCGCAACACCGCCTGGCTCCATTTGGAGCCGGCTCCCATGTCACGGCCCACACACGCCAATGTTGTAATGAGGGCCTTTGTGTTTCTGAACTTTGATGCTGAATCCTGATGCCTTGCTGAATCGACTGAGGTCCTGATTGCAAAAAGACTATCTTAGGTTGCCGATCCAATTGAGGAGAGGTATTATTGCACCCATGTGTCTGTTATGTATATTTGCTTTTTCCTTTTAGGTACCAACCACACTGTTTTGCTAGGGCCACAGTAAGATGTTTTTCAAATTTCTGTTTACTAAATAATTTTGCATGAAGCCCAACATGCTGATGCTAATCTGATGCTAGAGAAGGATTCTTACTAATGAAAAGTCTGCCAATAGGAAATAATGTTTGATGAATTTCTTTGCTGAATTTAAATGTATGTGATATCGTTTGCACAATTGTTCTTGTTATTAACTTGCACTGTAAACTCAGAATGTGTAGTAGTTCAAGCTTCGATTACGTTGTGCTTCTTTCACAGGTTTGGACAGCCAGTGTTGTTTTTGTATGTTTATCATTTGATTTTGAGATTATTTTACCTGACATTAGCATTGTTAATATAGGGAAATAAATATTCTAACTTCAACTAAAAAGTGTGGTTATTCAGGAATGAAAGGTCATGGTGTGTTAATTACTGACTCCATTGATTATTAATGTTATTGATTATCATTGATTATTGATTCTTAGACCTGACAGCCTTTGGGGGGTCACCCCTAACTTTTTGCCTGCCTCCCCCGACTTTTTAGATACTATTTTTGCTGGTTTGAAGACTCTGCACACTTTACCACTGCTAACCAGTGCTAAAGTATATATGCTCTCTCCCTTTAAACATGATAACATTGGATCATGGCCAATTGGATTACTGAATTTACTTATAAGTCCCTAGTAAAGTGCACTATATGTGCCCATGGCTTGTAGATTAAATGCTACTAGTGGGCCTGCAGCACTGATTGTGCCACCCACTTAAGTAGCTCCTTAACCTTGTCTCAGGCCTGCCACTTCAAGGCCTGTGTGTGCAGTTTCACTGCCAATCCAACTTGGCATTTAAAAGTATTTGCCAAGCCTAAAACTCCCCTTTTTCTACATATAAGTCACCCCTAGTGTATGCCCAGGTAACCCATAGGACAGGGTGCTGTGTAGGCAAAAGGCAGGACATGTACATGTGTCCTGGTAGTGTAAAACTCCTAAATTATTTTTTACACTGCTGTGAGGCCTGCTCCCTTCATAGGGTAACATTGGGGTTACCGTCATAAACTGTTTGAGTGGTAGCTTCTGATCTGAAAGGAGCAGGAAGGTCATATTTAGTATGGCCAGATTGGTGACACAAAATCCTGCTGAGTGGTGAAGTTGGACTTAATATTACTATTATAGAAATGCCACTTTTAGAAAGTGAGCATTTCTCTGCACTTAAATCCTTCTGTGCCTTACAATCTACGTCTGGCTGGGTTCAGTTGACAGCTCCCTTGTGCTTTCACTAAGACACACCCCAAACACAGGATAATCAGCCTCACTTGCATACATCTGCATTTTGAATAGGTCTTCCTGGGCTGGGAGGGTGGAGGGCCTGACACATGTCAGAGGACAGCAGCCTAACCTCACACACAGGACTGCCACACCCTCTACTGGGACCCTGGCAGACAGGATTGAACTGAAAGGGGACCTTGTGCACTTCTAAGCCACTCTTTGAAGTCTCCCCCACTCCAAAGCACATTTGGGTATTTAAACAGGGCCTCTGCCCGTACCAACTCAGACACTTCCTGGAGAAGAGAACCTGAACCAGAACCTGCATCCTGCCAAGAAGAACTGCCTGGCTGCCCAAAGGACTCACATGTCTGCTTTCTGTGAAGGCCTGCTGCCTTACTGTTGCCCTGCTGCTCTCTGGCTGTGTGAGAAGTGCTCTCCAAGGGCTTGGAAAGAGCTTGCCTCCTGTTCCCTGAAGTCTCAGGACCAAAAAGACTTCATCTCTACAAGAAGGACTACTTGTGCAGTTAAAATCAATGTACAGCCTGCCAGAAACGACGCACAGCCTGCATTGCGGTGAAAAATTCACCGCACGCCAAACCAGAACGACACAGCCCGACTTCGCAACGAGGAGATCGACGCAGCACCAGCGTAGCAACCGGAAATTCAACGCACCACCCACTGGATCGATGCACAGCCGAGCCGGAATGATGCAGCCTGACTTCCAGAGAGGAATCCACTCAGTGCCTGCCATGCGGTAACAATTTCCACGCAACGCCTACCGGATCGATGCAGCCCCTGTGACTTCATCCTGTCAGCACCAGAAATCCACACATCATCCCCGGGGCGTCCAAAAACCCCGCAACCCGAAGAGGATCCACAACCGAGTGCCAGAAATTGACGCGCAGCTGTCCCTGCGTGAAAACTAAATGACGCATCGCCATGTGTGGCCCAAGAAATCGGCACACACCTCCTTGTTTTCCACGCATCTCCTCCTCTGTGGTTCTTTGCGGAGATTTTGAACGCAAACCAGGTACTTTGTGCTTGAAAGAGACATTTAATGCTTTTAAAAAGACTAAAGATACTTTATATCATTTTTACAGTGTTATCTCAACATATACTTATTGCATTGTAATCGTTTGTGACCTTTATTTTACCAGATAAATATTATATATTTTTCTAAGCACTGTCTGATGCATTTTTGTGGTGTTATACTGTGTTATTGCATGATTTATTGCACAAATACTTTACACATTGCCTTCTAAGTTAAGCCTGACAGCTCAGTGCCAAGCTACCGGAGGGTGG
Organism: Pleurodeles waltl; assembly: GCF_031143425.1. Taxonomy (NCBI): domain Eukaryota; kingdom Metazoa; phylum Chordata; class Amphibia; order Caudata; family Salamandridae; genus Pleurodeles; species Pleurodeles waltl. Next base: position 147,953,255 of record NC_090441.1, on the reverse strand, counting down.
GCACAGGATCATTTGGATTGTGTGTGACTTACCCTGACTAGAGTGAGGGTCCTTGCTTGGACAGGGAGTAACCTGACTGCCAACCAAAGACCCAATTTCTAACACTGATGTTATTGATTGATTATAGATTATTGATCTGAATGTGCTGGAGTTATGGTGAGATCATCATAATTGCGAGTCCAAAGGTTCATCAAGCTATTCACGTCCCCTTGTAAGTTTACATATTAAGGTCAGACGCACTAACATGCCTCACAGTACTACTGATTGTTACATACACAATTTATGGGAATGTGTAATATCTTGGTGATCAACTTTTACAATAATATCTTTGACCATCAAAACACTGAAATTATGAAATCCCTTGAATGTGATGTGGGCAGATGTATAACTGAAAAAGGGTATAGTTTATTCATTCTAAGACTGGAGATTTTAACACCCGTTTAAGCAACCTGCATTCTAACAGTGTTTCGTCCCATGTGGTGCATTCACCAAAGGCTTTTTCAAGGCATTAAATTACTCATCGATTTAGCTTCATTTTATAATTGTTAGAAATCGAGGTCCGAAATACAAACCTCTTATATCCAACATGGCGCTGATTTAGAACACCGTAACTTCGATTTCGGGATTATTCCCGGGACTTTTGTATTTTGTACCTAGATTTCCAACAATTATAAAATGAACTTAAATCGAGAGCATACCAGATGTTGAATGAGTTAAAAATAAAGGGATGAAATTGAGAAAGGTTGATCCCACTCTCTTTTTCTCTGATCTCTAAGAATATAGCAGCATGCATGAGCTGTTTAGATGAGAAGTCAGATGCAGATACCATCAGGAGTGCTTTTGGCTTACTTTGTTGTTCTATCAAGCCCTTGTTGACTTTTTCCCTGGGTTCCCTTAGATTCAAGTTTAGAAGATAGTCTGATTCAGCTTGTTTCCCTGCATATGGTAAACTTAAACCTGCATTAAAAAATATCCCTAGTATAAAACCTGAAGTTTAGTTTGCAGACCATGGATTTAAAAGGTCCTGTGGCTAGAAAGCCTAGAAAGGTGTGCATAAGGGAGGAAGCACGAGTATCGCTAATTGGAGCTGACACCACTAACAATAGTGCCCTTAGGAAGATACTAAACTCCTCATATTTTAACGAGTCTCCCTCTCCTAGCCTAAATGGTCTGATACCAGTGTCCAGGTTGGTGGATCCCTTTTGTAGGTTCTATTCACTCCCTCAGTCAGGTTCCCTTTCTGGTGCTCCCAGGGTTTAAACTGAGGTAGAGTCTCTACAGTTTATTTGGTTTAATACACCCTTTGATGTTTTGGAAGTCAGAACAACAATTAAAAGGGCTCAAACTTCAAGACCCTGAGACCGGATGGAGTCTCCATTAATGTTTTTAAAAATAATATTTACATATACGCTCCAATCTTAACCAATGTCTTAAGGGCTGCTCCACGGAGCAGTCTGCTGCTATCCTGGTCCCAGTCGCTTATCATTCTCATTTTTAAGAAAGACGACAGAGGTGATCCTAGCTATTATTGCCCCATTTCATTTATGGATTAAACTGTTAAAATAGTTGGTAGAATTTTCTTGGGGAGATTAGAAACTTGGGTGAGCTGAATGCCATTTTATCTTATGTCCAGTATGGTTTTCAACATGGAATGGGGACTGTAGAACAGAGTTTGAATTTGTCCCTTCTTACTAGCAAGTACACAATGGTAAGGGAAATGTTTCTTAAACCTCATGTTTAAGGCCCTGTGTTGTGATTTTGACTGTGTTAATCAGTAATACCTATGGTCCATTATGACTTTGATGGGGGTGGAGGAAACAATTGTTTGCCATTTGAGACAAATGCATGGTAATGTTTATGCTATGGTCCACTTTGTCCTGAACAACAAGTGCACTTAATTTTTGAAGATCAATAGAAGTGTTCAAAAGGGCTGTGTGGTGGCACCATTTCTTTTTACCATTCACATTGGTGGTCTAGAAAGTATTTTTTAGCTGTGAAGTGATGAAGACGGGAGCATGCCTGTAGAAATGGGGTGTTTGGTTGGCAGTCAAGTTATCCCCTGTCTAACCCCTTGGTAGCTTGGCACAAGCAGGCAGGTTTAACTTCAGAAGCAAGGTGTAAAGTATTTGTACCAACACACACAGTAACTCAATAAAAAGATTACAAAATTACACAACAGAGGTTTAGAAAAATAGATAGTATTTATCTAAACAAAACAAGACCACAACAACAAAAATCCAACATACCCAAGTCAAGTTATGAGTTAAAAAAGCAAAAGAGTCTTAAATCCTTTAGAAAACAGTAAGAACGTTGTTAGCATACAAAAGAGCCTAGGTAGCATCAAAATAAAGCCGCATGGGCGAGCGTGCATCAAAAAAAGCCAGCAATGTGCAGATTTCTTCCCACAGGCAACAAGGTGCATCGTTCCTTCCCTGGTCAGGTCGATGTATGTTGTTTCTTCTCTCGTGCAAGAGAGTGATGCGTTGATCTGGACGAGCACCTGGGGTCCGGACAGGCTTTCGATGTTGCGTTGAAATCTGATCGCATGGTGTCCAGAAACCACGCTGCATGGAGTCTTGCCTCGTTAACAGCAGCCGCTGCGGGTATTGCATGTCATTTCTCCAGCCACATTGCATCGATCTTCTAGCCGCAATGCAGGTGGAACTCTGATGTTAGCCGCAAGGCCTGCGGCACATCGTTTTTCACCTGCAAGGCGGGTGGTGCATCGAAGGTTTCCCCATCTTTTCATGGATTTCTGTCCATTTCCACCAGTTGCACCTTTCAAGGGTCCAGCGTCAGGTTACGCCACCACTTTGCAGCCAGGACTCTCAGCAGAACGTCCAAGTGCTGGTAGAGAGAAGTCTTTGATGTCCCCGAGACTTCAACAACAGGAGGCAAGCTCAGTTCAAGCCCTTGGAGACTCTTCACCAGTGGGAAGGCACACAAAAGTCAGTCTTTGTCCTCTCTCAGGCAGAAGAAGCTACTGCAGGCCAACCCAGCAAAGCACAGTCACAGGCAAAGGGGCAGTACTCCTCCTCCAGCTTCCCAGCTCTTCTCCTTGGCAGAGGTTCCTCTTAGTTCCAGAAGTAATCTGATTTTCAGGGGTTTTGGGTGCTCTTCTTCTACCTCTTTCTGCCTTTGAAGTAGGCATACTTCACATGAAAGCCTTTTCAAGATCCTGCCTTACCCAGGCCTGGCCCTAGACACACACCAAGGAGTTGGAGTCTGCATTGTGTGAGGGCAGGCACAGCCTTTCAGGTGTAAGTGACCACTCCTCCCCGCACCTCAGCCTAGATGGCCCATCAGGGTATGCAGGCTACACCCCAGCTCCTTTTCTGTCACTGTCTAGATGAGAGGTGCAAACAGCCCAACTGTCAAACTGACCCAGACAAGGAATCCACAAACAAGCAGAGTCAAAGAATGGTTTAAGCAGTAAAATGCCTACCTTCTGAAAGTGGCATTTTCAAACACACAATCTAAAAACCAACTTCACTAAAAGATGTATTTTTAAATTGTGAGTTCAGAGACCCCAAACTCCCATGTCTATCTGCTCCCAAAGGGAATCTGCACTTTAATAATATTTAAAGGCAGCCCCCATGTTAACCTATAAGAGAGATAGGGCTTGAAACAGTGAAAACTGAATTTGGCAGTATTTCACTGTCAGGACATGTAAAACACATTAGCACATGTCCCACCTTACACATACACTGCACCCTGTCCATTGGGCTACCTATGGCCTACCTTATGGGTGCCTTACATGTATAAAAAGGGAAGGTTTAGACCTGGCAAGTGGGTACACTTGTCAAGTCAAATTGGTAGCTTAAAACTGCGCTCACAGACACTGCAGTTGCAGGTCTGAGCCATGTTTACAGGGCTACTAATGTGGGTAATTTAGGGGAGTTTTAGGCTTGGCATGTACTTTTAAATGCCAAGTCGGAATGCTGCAGGCCCACTAGTAGCATTTGCTTTACAGGCCCTTGACTAGGGACTTACTAGTAAATCAAATTTGCCAATCATGGCTAAGCCAATGTACATATACAATTTACACAGGGAACACTTCCACTTTAGCACTGGTCAGCAGTAGTAAAGTGTCCAGAGCAAACAAAACCAGCAAAAACAGAGTCCAGCACATGGAAGCAACCTGGGAAGTAGAGGCAAAAAGTTAAGGAAGACCATGCCAATGATACCAAGTCTAACAATGCCCAATCCCAGTGCCTCTTTATGCGGATGATGTAGCCCTGATGGGAAGAAGGGCCAACAGACTCAGGAAATTACTAGATGCCTTTGCCATTTATATGGAAATTTAGGTTCTGAAGAATCTGATTAAATCTTTTATTATGTTCTGTGGACTCAAATCTGTGAAAGCTCACCATTATACCATATATGGTACATACATTGGGAGTGTTTGTACTTTTACTCAGGGCACCTTTGGATTCTGTTTTAATCAGGCAGAAATAACTTGTCAGGGCAACTAAAGCTGGTTTACATTTGCCTTCAAACTAGTTTGGAAACCCATTAGGGAGATGGTTACAGTTTAGAGAACCCATTATGTACAGGCAGTTAATTATGGTGCTGGTTTATAGGGCTATTCAGATTTAGATAGATTACAGAAGGTCTTTTTTAGAAAGCTATTAGAAGGCTGTCCTATTCACATCTGTCAATTAGAAATCAGAGCTGCTACCACCAAAGCCATTTTTCACCCCTTATCCTTCAAATATTTTGAGGATATAAACGCTTCTAGTGAGCACTGGAGCCCATTCCCTTCTATTGACCTCAGTTTCAATGGAACCTTTTCTTTTCTTTGTGGTAAGCACACAACACAGAATTTATTTAACTTGTTTTTGGTGTAATACTGTTTGTTGTTTGTTTCTTTCCTCATGTGCTGTTCCTGTTTTTTTTAAATTTTCTTTAGCTCCCAGTAACCAATACTTAGCAACTGTGAGACAATGTGAACTGCTTAATCATAATTACTAGTGGAATTGACTATTTTGTACAATTTTTAAATGATGATTTGCTTACTAATATAGTTTATAATATAACTGATGTGCTGCTGTCTGCACTTTTTATGAGTTTAAACAAGCCAAATAGGGTAATTCTTAACTGATTAATTGCCTACAAAAATATTGCCATGAAAATATCGAACATATCGAAATGTCTAAAACACGTATAGTAATATGAAATTTCAAGATTGCAATTAAAAAATAAGGAACATGACCAAAAGCATGAAAAAACACATTGTTAACCAAAGTATTCCAAAGTACAAATCATTAAAAAATAGACAAAGAGCATACAGACTGAGGAAGGTCCTTGTTTTAATCTGTTCCTGTCAATGACATTAGGTCCAACCCCACATTTGGTGTTGTAAGGACCCTTGTATCTCTGCATGACTGCTGGATTAGGGATGGCAGCACCTCTGATTGTGGGAGACTGAGTCACTCCTAAACCAGTTGGCAACTGCCAGCCCAACCCTTCCTGCTTTCTAGCAGCACCTCACCAAAACATAAACAGTCAAGGTGATTTCTAGCAGCCTAGTGCATGGACTCTGAAATCCTCTCAGGGAAATCACCGTGCGACAAGTGTTGCCCTTTTCTCTCATTAGGAATGAGTCTCTTACACACACACACACACACACACACACAGGCAAGAACAGTTTTCAATACATTTATAGAAAAGACTGCAAACTAGGATAGAATTCATGAGCTGCAATGATTAGGCTAATGACAAGAGACAAAATCAGGATTGTGAGAATAAGAGATGTGAATATGAACAATCCCAACATTTTTGATAGACATGAATACACAAATTCCTCCCTAAAGTGTATTGCCTACCCTAAAGAGAGCAGGACATGATAAACCTAATCCACCCAAGCCATGTCCATGAAAAGTGCCCCAGCCCCTTTTACCTTAGTACAAGTGTGGCCTCCATTCTCCAAATCAGGTGGTTTAGAGACACAAAGGCTGAGCTCTGCTGCAAAGTGATGTGCAGAATGGATGGAATATCTTGGGTGGAACCCCCTCTAATGACCTTGTTCTCAGAGTGTTTTATAAGAAGCATGTTATTGTTCACGCAGACATCCTGATGTGGGTATGTACCTAAGCGTTAGATTGTGTGCACAAACTTGGATCAGCAATATCAAAAAAAAATGCCTGACATTTTCACATTCTGTTCTTGTCTCCCATGAAGCAAAGGGACATAATGGCAATTCAGTACGTGCATTACTGATAGTGACGCTTTCACAGAATGGCAAATGCCTATAAAATTAAAAAAAAGCAAGAACTGCAAATACTGCTAACATGAATAAAAGTAAATAATAAAACAGAGCTTGTTAATCTAGATAAAAGGGCACAGGCCTGCAATCTGAAGCTAAGCTAAACTCCTATACCCAAGCAACTAAAATGGATCCACAACAGTGGGGTCTGTTTCTTTTGGGAGACATGGGGGAACAGTAAGTAGTAAGAACATTGTGGAACTGTGCCGCTTCTGGAATTTTCTGTCACAGAAATGTGAGGAAGATGTGTGCTTTTATCCAAAGCAGATGTTCACAAGGCATTATGGTTATGACATGTTGTGGTATTCTCAGATGTCAATGTAAGAAAGTAGCCTCTTTCTAGCTTGGTTACCTCCACTTTTTGCCTGATGTCAGTGTGTTTGACTGTGTCTACTGGGATCCTGCTAACCAGGACCCCAGTACTTATGCTCTCTTCCTTAGATTATGGTTGTTGCATACTGGTAAGCCAGTATTTCACCCACAATTGGCATACTGGTGCCCACTTTTAAGTCCCTAGTATATGGTACTTAGATACCCAGGGCATTGGGGTTCCAGGGGATCCCTATGGGCTGCAGCATATCTTTTGCCACCCATAGGGAGCCCATGCAAAGGCTTCTCCAGGACTGCCATTGCAGCCTGCATGAAAAGGCGCATGCACCCTTTCACTGACATTTACACTGCACCAGCTCACTTATAAGTCACCCCTGTAGCAGGCCCTCCAGCCCTGAGGGCCGGGTGCAGAGTACCTGTGTATGAGGGCACTCCTACACTAGCAGAGGTGCCCCCACAACCTCCAGGACCATTTTTCCAGACTTTGTGTGTGCGGGGACGCCATTTTACGAGTGTACTGGACATAGCTATACCTATGTCCAGCTACATAATGGTAGCTCTGAACATAGGCATGTTTGGTATCAAACATGTAGGAATCATGCCCCCATGCTTTTGCAAGCATTGGTTGTATGATTCCATGCACTCTGGGGGCTCCTCAGAGCTCCTCCAGAGGGTCTCTGGTTTTTGCCATCTTGGATTCAAGATTTTCAGGGAACTCTGGGAGCATCTGAGTGGCCAGTGCCAGCAGGTGATGTCAGAGCCTTCCCCTGATAGGTGTTTACCTGGTTAGCTGATCAATCCCCCTTTCAAGGATATTTAGGGTCTCTCCTTTGGGTGGTTCCTCAGAATCGGATTGCAAGACTCCAGCAGGAGTCCTCTGCATTCTTTACCTCACCTTCTTACCGTAGAAACTGCATCTGGACCCTCCAGGAACTCTACAAACTGCAACAAAGAAGCAAAGATGACTTCTGCAACATTGTATCTTCAGCTCCTGCCAGCAACTTCATCTGTTTCCAGGTCGTGCATCCTCAGAGGACAGCCTGTCTTTAGCCTGCACCAGAAGAACAAAATAATCTCCCTTGGGGTGAAGGAGTCACTCACCTGCTTCTGCAGGCACCAACTGCAACGACGACCGGCTACATGGATCCCCTCTCCTGCCAATCTGTGTGGATCCTGCATCATGGGTGGTAGACCAAAGTGGTCCCTATGGCCCTCTCTTCCAACTGTCTGACCTTGGTGGAGGTAAGAGCTTGCCTCCCCACAGAAGACAGTACCCCAATGCACCACGTGTAGTGCAGCTGCCAGGGCTTGTTGGCATCCTTCCATGAAGTTCTTTGTGCACCATGCAGCTCCAACCCCTAGCACTCTATCCTGTGACAAACAGCTTCCTGATTGGTTCTCCGGCAACGTGGGAGCCTTTGTCGTAGTGCTGCATGGGCCCCTTTTGCACCTTCTTTGGCCGCATGCTGTGGGACTCCTAAGCATGCTGCCTGGTCTTCTGCGGCCTCTATGAGTTGCTGAGAGCCCCCTTTGACGCTCCCTCCTTGGGAGAGACCGCCTGGTCCTTCCTGATCCCAGGCAGCGCCATTTTCTGCTAACCGCAAGCTTTGCATCTACTAAGGCTTGTTGGTGGACTCCGACAACGCAAACTAGACTGCAATCCTCCAGCTGGTGTGGGACATCACTAGCACCAACCAGGAACCCGAATCAGTCTTCTTTGGTGCAATCCTGACTGTTCTTCTGCACTGGTGGTTCTTCCTTTGCACCTTCATCCGGGTTAGCAGGGGCTCCTGCTCTCCCTGGACTCTTCTGAGCTTCTTGGACTTGGTCCCCTTCTTCCACAATTCTTCAGGTCCAGGACTCCACTGTTTGTCTTGCAGTCTCTTCTGGTTCTTGCATAATCTTTTTCATTTATGTGTGTGTTCTGGGAAAGTTACTGTGTTTTACTCCTGCTTTCCTGGGACTGGGGTGGGTCCTAGTACTTACCTTTGGGGTTTTCTAGGGCTCCCAGCGACCCTCTACACACTACACTTGCCTAGGTTGGAAACCAACATTCACATTCCAATTTCTTAGTATATGGTTTGTGTTCCCCCAGGCCCATTTCTAACTATTGTGATTTTCACTAATTGCACTGTTTTCTAACTGTTTTCGTGCACATTTCTGCATACTAGTGTATATCATTTGTGTAGTACGTACCTCCCAAGGGAGTATAGTCTCTATAGTATTTTCGGTATTTGTGTCACATAAATAAAGTACCTTTATTTTTTTGTAACACTGAGTATTTTCTTTCATGTGAGTACTATGTGACTGTAGTGATATTGCAGGAGCTTTGTATGTCTCCTTGTTAGGCCTTGGCTGCTCATCCACACTACCCCTAGAGAGCCTGGCTTCTAGACACTGCCTACCTTTCACTACTATGGGATAACTGGACCTGGTATAAGGTATAAGTACCTTAGGTAACCACTACAAACCAGGTCAGCCTCCTACATTTGTGGTGCAGCGGTACGATAAGTACTTGCAATTGCCTTATCACTCTGTCACTGGTGCTTTCCACAGGAAAGAATGCTCTGTTCCTAGAGCTATACACATATGCTTAGTTACAGGGGTATAGTCTCTTACTTTCCTTTTCAAGAAACTAGAAGTTAGGTACGTTAGGTTTTCCTTACACTACACTAACACTCACACTCATCACGTCTACTGTTTGGCCTAGTTCTGAGGTCAAGGGTACTCCTTATGAGGGCATGACCTTCAAAGAACTGAAGTGGCTTTGCTCAGAGAGAAACCTAGATTTAGTGAAGAACCCTAACAAAAATTTTCTTCTGAACCTCCTTCTTCTGGATGACCAGGAACATACTGGTGGCAAGGAGGAGGAGGAGGAAGATTCTACACCCTTAAGCCCATATTTACAATCAGTTTGCGCTGAATTAGCATCAGCTTTTTTTTACGCTAATTCAGCGCAAACCTAACTCCATATGTATACTTTGGTGCTAGACATGTCTAAAGCCAAAGTTATGAAGTTAATGTTGTTTTCTGGACGTGAAAACCTACCTGGCGTCAATGAGATGCAAGGTAGGCGTTCCCATCCAGAAAAGGACGCCATGGTCTTTGCACCATATTTATCCCCCGTGTTCAAATCCAGCACAGGGGAATGAGGGCCTTAAATAATGGCTCTAAGCTTGCTTAGTACCATTATTTAACGCCTGGGCCAGGGCAGGCGTAAGGGGACATGTAGGCATATTTCCATGGTCAGAAACCATGGAAAGTGCCCACAGGTGCCCTTCTCTGGCCCCAGGGACACCCCCACCAGAGGAACACCACAAGATGGGGACTCATCCCAGGTAAGTCCTGGTAAGTATTTTATATTTTTTCCCAATAGGGGGCCCTGACTTGGGGCCCCCTGCACGGCGCTGGCCCCAATGGCCATGCCCAGGTCATTCACTAGGGTCACTAGGGTTACAAAAGCTAGGGAAAGATCTACCACCGCCCATTCTCATATCACCTCAGTAGCTGACGGATCCCATGATTTAACTCCAGGTGATGACTCCATAGATACAGAGCTCAGGAAACTGAGACTGGAGGAGGCCCGGCTGAGCCTGCAGCAGCAACAGCTAGCCCTAGATAGGGAGGTCTTCGCTGTGGAAAGGGAAATGCAGGGGTTGGGGCTAGCACCGCATGGTCGCAGCAGCAGATTCAGGTGCTATGGGGTCAGGGAGAACACCATTGACTCTAGAAACGTACATAAAATTGTTCCCCCATACAATGTGGGGGATGATATTCAAAAGTGGTTTGCTGCACTCAAAAGGGCTTGCAAAGTTTAGAAGGCCCCTCAAAGGCAGTGGGCTCCTTTTCTCTGGTTGACCTTTTCTGATAAGGGGAGGGACAGACTCCTCACTGTCAGGGAGGAGGACTCAGACAATTACAATATCCTTAAGAATGCACTCATTAGAGTTTTGGGTTCACGGCAGAGCAGTACAGAATAAAGTTCAGAGAAACCAAATAGGAATCCTCACAGGATTGGGTTGACTTTGAGGACTGTTCTGTCAAAGCTTTAGAAGGCTGGTTACATGGCAGCAAAGTGTCTGACTATGAGGGCTTGTATAATCTTCTTTAGAAAGAGCATTTTTTGAATAGCTGTGTGTCTGATTTGTTACACCAATACTTGGTAGATTCAGATCTGACCTCTCCACAAAAATGGGGAATGAAGGCAGACAAATGGGTCAGAACAAGGGTGAACAGGAAAGCTCATATAGGGGGTGACAAAGAAAAGAAGAAAGAAAGCGAAAATTCTCAGGACAAGGGTGGGGACAAACATAAAGGTAAAGACTCCTCTTCAGGTCCACAACACTCCTCTGGGGTGGGGATAACATTTCTTCCTCTTCCTCTTCTACACACAATAAACAGCCTTGGTGCTATATGTGCAGAGGTAAAGGCCATAGGCCAGGGGACAAGTCCTGTCCAGGTAAAGCCCCTGAGCTTACCATCACTACTACACCCACTTCAACTTCTAGTACCCCTAGTAGTAGTAGTAACAGTGGTGGGAATACTTGCAATAGTCAAAGCAAAGGTGTGGTTGGGTTCCACCTGTAAGTAGAGCCCTCGTTCCTCTGAACTCCTGACCCATGTCAGGAGTTCGAGGCCCTCCTCCACCCACAGGCATCTGCCTGTGCTTCATCCCTGGTGTCTAGTGGGAGAGCTCTGCTTTCCTACTAGGCTTCCTCTCTCCTCCTTCTCTCTGATTCACTCTCTGTGTGCTCTCTCTTCCGTGTCTGCCCCCTCTGTGCCCCTTTTGCCACTCGCTTTCCACAGTGCTCCTTTTTTGGCTTTTGACTTTTGCTTTACACTCCTTCGCTTTTCCCTCCACTCCGCTCTCTCACTTTCGCTATCCTCCTTCTCTCTCTCCACCCGCTGCTGCTGCCTCTGTGGCCCCGCTGCCCTCCTCTCTCTCGCTGCACTCCTGCCGCTGCTGCCCCCTTGGCCCGCCCCCTTTTTTCACGCCGTTTTCGTCCCCGCTCCTGCCTCCCAGCTGTCTTCTCCTCCCATCTCCCTACTTAATGGTAGCCTCGCCGAAGCCACGCCTAAGGGAAGCCAGTCTGTGCCCGTCCATGCCTGGACCGCGTCCAGTGGCGCAACCCCTAGTTCTCACCCACCCACCACCGCTACTTCCGACTCCGCTATGACACCACCACCCTCCATGCACTCAACACCGGCCGCTCATCCACCTGCCATCAAGCCACCTCGCAGCTCACCCGCGGACCCTTCTCCTGCCGTAACCTCACCTTCACCAGCCTCCATGCCAATGACCCACCCACCAAGGCAGGACACAACCATCTCAGATACATCCTGCTCAACAACCACTCCATCCACAAACACGACATCGAACTTTGGAATCTACTCGACTCAGGCTCCCCAGACGTCGCCTTCCTGACCGAGACCTAGGATGAACCCCTCCTCAGCACCCGACATTGCCATAACCATCCCGGACGGCTACAAGATCACCTGCAGGGGCGGCACCAACAGACCAGGAGGAGGCATCGCCATCGTCCACAAGAACACCTTCAGAATCATGGCCAGCACCAAAGACCAGTATGCCCAGACGTGAGTCCCTTGCTCACTGTGCCACTGGATTCAAGCTAGCCTGGCTGATGAAGGGTGATACCCTGAAACTGGTCCCAAGAGGCTTGTTTCCGGTCCAGAGAGGACCTTGCCTGGCAGTTCGGGCTGGACTGGTCCCATGGGGAGCAGGGTCAAGACTGATTTGCATATGGCTGGGTCCAAACTGGGGTGGCATGGTGAGGAAAAGAACGATGGATTAAACCCAGATCTGTGACTGGGGGTGAGTGTCTGCATTGTTCACCACTCCGTCCATCATCCTTTTGATTTGCTAAAGTTGCCCTAAGTGGTTAGGGTATGCCCAGACGTGGGTCCCTTGCTCACTGTGCCATTGGATTCAAGCTTGCCTGGCTGATGAAGGGTGATACCCTGAAACTGGTCCCAGGATGCTTGTTTATGGTCCATGGAGAATCTGGCCTGACAGTTCGGGCTGGACTGTTTCCATGGGGAGCAGGGTCAAGACTGATTTGCATATGGCTGGATCCAAACTGGGGCGGCATGGTGAGCAAAAGAACGATGGATTAAACCCAGATCTGTTACTGGGGCTGAGTGTCTGCATTGTTCACCACTCTGTCCATCATCCTTTTGTTTTGCTAAAGTTGCCCTAAGTGGGAAGGGTATGCCCAGACGTGGGTTCTTTGACCACTGTGCCACTGGATTCAAGCTAGCCTGGCTGATGAAGGGTGATACCCTGAAACCGGTCCAAGGATGTTTGTTTCCGGTCCAGGGAGGACCTGGCCTGGCAGTTCGGGCTGGACTGTTCCCATGGGGAGCAGGGTCAAGACTGATTTGCACATGGCTGGGTCCAAACTGGGGTGGCATGGTGAGCAAAAGAACGATGGATTAAACCCAGATCTGTGATTGGAGGTGAGTGTCTGCATTGTTCACCACTCCGTCCATCATCCTTTTGATTTGCTAAAGTTGCCCTAAGTGGGAAGGGTATGCCCAGACGTAGGTCCCTTGCTCACTGTGCCATTGGATTCAAGCTTGCCTGGCTGATGAAGGGTGATACCCTGAAACCAGTCCCAGGATGCTTGTTTCTGGTCCAGGGAGGATCTGGCCTGACAGTTTGGGCTGGACTGTTTCCATGGGGAGCAGGGTCAAGACTGATTTGCACATGGCTGGGTCCAAACTGGGGTGGCATGGTGAGCAAAAGAACGATGGATTAAACCCAGATCTGTTACTGGGGCTGAGTGTCTGCATTGTTCACCACTCCGTCCATCATCCTTTTGTTTTGCTAAAGTTGCCCTAAGTGGGAAGGGTATGCCCAGACGTGGGTTCTTTGACCACTGTGCCACTGGATTCAAGCTAGCCTGGCAGATGAAGGGTGATACCCTGAAACCGGTCCCAGGATGCTTGTTTCCGGTCCAGGGAGGACCTGGCCTGGCAGTTCGGGCAGGACTGTTCCCATGGGGAGCAGGGTCAAGACTGATTTGCATATGGCTGGGTCCAAACTGGGGAGGCATGGTGAGCAAAAGAACCGTGGATTAAACCCAGATCTGTGACTGGGGGTGAGTGTCTGCATTGTTCACCACTCCGTCCATCATCCTTTTGTTTTGCTAAAGTTGCCCTAACTGGGAAGGGTATGCCCAGACGTGGGTCCCTTGCTCACTGTGCCACTGGATTCAAGCTAGCCTGGCTGATGAAGGCTGATACCCTGAAACTGGTCTCAGGATGCTTGTTTCCGGTCCGGGGAGGACCTGGCCTGGCAGTTCGGGCTGGACTGTTCCCATGAGGAGCAGGGTCAAGACTGATTTGCATATGGCTGGGTCCAAACTGAGGTGGCATGGTGAGCAAAAAAACGATGGATTAAACCCAGATCTGTGACTGGGGGTGAGTGTCTGCATTGTTCACCACTCCGTCCATCATCCTTTTGTTTTGCTAAAGTTGCCCTAAGTGGGAAGGGTATGCCCAGACGTGGGTCCCTTGCTCACTGTGCTACTGGATTCAAGCTAGCCTGGCTGATGAAGTGTGATACCCTGAAACCGGTCCCAGGATGCTTGTTTTCGGTCCAGGGAGGACCTGGCCTGGCAGTTCGGGCTGGACTGTTCCCATGGGAAGCAGGGTCAAGGATGATTTGCATATGGCTAGGTCCAAACTGGGGTGGTATGGTGAGCAAAAGAACAATGGATTAAACCCAGATCTGTGACTGGGGGTGAGTATCTGCATTGCTCACCACTCCGTCCATCATCCTTTTTTTCAGCACCAAAGACACCCTCAGTACCGCCGAACACCTTCACTTCCAGATCCACACTGACCCAAACACCACTCTCAGAGGGACCTTTGTTTACAGACCCCCCAGCCCCAGACAGCAGTTCAGCGATTCCATTACCGACGTCATCAGCACGCATGCTCTCGCATACACAGACTACATGATTCTCGGTGACTTGAACTTCCACCTCGAGAACACCAACGACAACTCTACCACCCTGCTCGACAACCTCGGCCTCAAGAAGCTTGTCACGACACCCACCCACTCCGCAGGACACACGCTCGACCCCATTTTGTCCGCCAGCAAATAGGTCTCCTTCAGCCACACCACCGAACTGGACTGACCACCGCTGCATCCACTTCGCCTTCGAGAAACCCACAACACACCATCACCCCCAACGGATTCCCCACCGCAGATGGAACAAGGTCACCGAAGACCAACTGATCACTACCCTCTCGCAGAACCAACCTATCGACACTACTGACACTGACACAGCAGCCTGCAACCTCAGGCAATAGATCGACAACTGTGTCAACACTCTCGCCCCGATTAAGAAACCTCCTAACAGACGCACCAACAGAAAGGTCTTCTGGTTCACCGCCGACCTCCAACAATCCAAGCAAACATGCCAAAGACTCGAAAATAAGTGGGGGCTAGATCAGACACTAGACAACCACACAGCCTTCAAGAACGTAATCTGCAGACACCACCAAATCATCCGAACCACCTTCAAAGAACGCATCAACTACAACGCACATAGCTACAAAGAGCTCTTCAACATCGTAAAGGAGCTCTCCAACTCCAGCTCCAACATCAACGACATCCCACCATCACTAGGCCTCTGTAATTCCCATTGCCACCTTCTTCTACCACAAGATTGCAGACTCTATGACAGCTTCAGTACTCAGACCCCCCCGCCAACCACCGACACCACAGACTCACCGCTCACCAGCCTCCTACTCTCCTGGACCCACGTCAACGACAATGACACCATCAAAATCATGAACACCATCCACTTCGGCTCACCATCAGACCCCTGCCCTCACCACATCTTCAACAAAGCAAGCTCTGTCATCACACCCCAACTCCGGAAGACCATCAACAGTTTCTTCGAGACCACCACCTTCCCGGAGAGCTGGAAACATGCTGAGATCAATGCCCTCCTCAAGAAACCCAAGGCGGACCCAAAGGACCTCAAGAACTTCCGGCCCAACTCCCTGCTCCCCTTCCCAGCAAAAGTCATAGAGAAAATTGTCAACAAACAACTGACCCATTTCCTCAAGAAGAACAACACTCTGGACCGATCCCAATCTGGATTCTGCAGCAACCACAGTACCAAAATCACCCTCATCTCCGCCACCGATGACATCAGGACTATACTTGACTTTATTTTTGTAACACTGAGTATTTTCTTTCATGTCTGTGAGTACTGTGTGACTGTAGTGATATTGTATGAGCTTTGCATGTCTCTTAGTTACGCCTTAGCTGCTCATCCACATTAACCCTAGAGATCCTGGCTTCTAGACAATGCCTACATTTCACTAATAAGGGATAACTGGACCTGGTATAAGGTGTAAGTACCTTAGGTACTCATTACAAACTAGGGCAGCCTCCTACAGTCACACTACCTTCGACTCTCTTAGTGTCTGTTTTTCCAAAATGTCTGGGTGTAATATATTTTCCTGGTTGCCAGAAGATGTTGAACCCAATTAGTTCAACTATTCAACAATGCAAGTGAGACGAAATTTTGATTTAGCCCCAATCTATTGGTTTAAATGAACTACACCCACAACAATAAAAGTTTATTCTTGCTTATCATGAAGTTGGGATGCATTCATCCACAAGGGAGTAAAAAGACAGTTGAGGCTTTAGGGGTGCATTGGTGGAAAGCCTGGTGTCAGGATGGGGTGTTACTCATCTCATTGCATCTTTTAAAAAATGCCCTAGCATCCAGTGGGCTTTTGCCTCCGAGAGGTCAGATTGGAAGCAAACTCCCTTTCTTCTGCCCAGTGAAACAAAAAGACTGTGCTGATGCTTTTTGGGTGCAGGTATAACCCAGTGAATTGGTGGAATACCCAAAGCTTTTTTCTTTTTGCCTCACTGTAAATCCACTAGTGGGCTTTCTACGTTCCTCTAGTCAGCTTTCTACTTCACCAGGGGCACATTAGTGGGAAACCTCCAAACATGGCAAACCTCCTATCTACCTTCTGGGTGAGTATAAAGACACTATTGTCCCTTCCTGGTTGGGGATATAGACCAAAGCCAGGGTGGGCTGCCCTACCTAGTAGGCTTTCTTCTCCCCTGAAGGGGAGGCAGATAAAGGTCAACCCTACAATCTACCTACCAAGAAAAAACATTGACCCCATAGCCAGTTTGGAGTGGGAGCATGGCCTTATGCAAGGCTGCACCACCCCATCCTCTTAGAAAAGTAATTCCTGGTGTCTAGTAGGCATTCTAGTCTCCCAAGATGACAGCTTAGGGTCAAACCCACCAAACTCACTCCTGGGGGGCTAGACACACTGTATTGCCTCTATAGGGTTGCCTCCTGGCCCTATGACAGGGTGGGCCACCGTTATGCATTTATTTTTAAATCCTGAGTATATGGTGGGATTTCTACGCTCCTGAAGGGTTAGATTGGGTGCAAGCCCTCAACCTGCCTACCAGGACAGCGCACAAATATGGTATTACCCATTTTGGGGGTAGGCCTTTAATGGGCCACTCCCATTCCATTATAAGATCTGGTCTAAAATTCTCTATTGTATAGAAGGCTTTCTACCCTTCCAGGGGACAGTTTCATGGCAATCCTCCTATTCTGCCTCCCTGGGTGGCAGAAAAACTGCATTGACCCCTTTGGGGGACATGGCACTATCCCAGGGTGGGCTGTCCCATCCCTTGTTTGGGGGGGGGGGGTGTTGATACGGGGATGCTTTAACATTTCCACTTTAAACCTAACCACATTGGGTAAAGTGTTGAGCTTTGGAGAGTTCAGATTGGAGGGGTCAGATTTACTATCACAATTTAAATGTAATCACATTGGAGAATGTGTTGAATTATGGTGGGGGGTGGGTTAGATTTACTATTCCCCTGCAAAAAGTGTTGAATTTAGGAGGGAGTAGATAAGATTTACCATTCACACTCAGAACTTAAGGAAATTTGTGAAAATGTTGGTCTTTGCGCCGAGGAGAGAGGATCACATTTACTGATTCAAATGTAACCACGTTGAAAAAAGTGTTGGACTTTGGTGGAAGGAGGTAGATTTATTATTTCCCCTCCAAACTTAAGCACACTGGGGAAAGTATTGGACGTTGGAGGGGTCAGATTTTCTATTCTAACTCCCAAAAATCACATTGGGGAAAGTATTTTCAAATTACTAGACACACTCTAAACATAGCCACATAGGGGAAAGAATTAGGTGGTCATTACAACCCTGGTGGACGGTGTTAAAGCTGCGAAAATACCGCAAACAGGCCGGCAGACAAAAAAAGAGAATTGTGACCCTGGCGGAAACCGCCAACAAAGACAGCCACTTTAACACTCCGACCGCCACGGTGGTACAGACAAACAGCGCGGCGGTTACCGCCAACAGACAGGCGGGAGACAATGTACCGCCCACACTATTACAACCCGCCAATCCGCCACCTTTTCCGGGGCGGATACACCGTGGATACAAACACGGCGGAAACAGCTTTTGCAATGGGAAAACGCTCACCTGAACACATCCCACGAGGAACGACGACTCCATGGACCCGGAATTACAAATACTCCCTGCCCTTGTCTTTCTGTTCCTCTACGAACAACAGCTACGTAGGCGCAGAAGACACCGGTGAGTACTGCACCTACGACACGGGGGAGGCAAAAGTTAGGGGGACACCCACCAAACACCCCCACCCCCGCATATCACAACATACACACCAATGCATTCACAAAAATCAAAAGAACAACCCACAATCCCCCCGGAAGAATGAAAACACAATGCGAAATTCTGTCAAACATTATAATGTGCCAATATACATGTCATACAAAAATATACAGATATATATTAGAAAATCACTCATAATTATATACAATACGAGAAGTAGTGCAGATATGTACACAACAATGTCCGTGCACCAACAGTCCAAAAATGCATGTCCGAGGTCCACAAACGACACCTGACCACAATCGGAGAGAACACTGCCGGGGCATCAGATAGAAATACTACAGGCACCTCAGGGGGAAGGGAAGGGGGGGCACCTCAGCCAGATGAATGCGAAGCCAGATCCACGATGGGCACCATGCCCATTGATGTATCCTGGGGAGTGCAAAGCCACAGTCTCTCAAGTCTCTACAGTGGGTGTTTTGCCCACTGTGCCATCCTGGGGAGTGCAAAGCCACAGTCTCTCAAATCTCTACAGTGGGTGGGTTGCCCACTGTGCCATCCTGGGGAGTGCAAAGCCACAGTCTCTCAAGTCTATGCAGTGGGTGGTTTGCCCACTGTGCCATCCTGGGGAGTGCAAAGCCACAGTCTCTCAAGTCTATGCAGTTCTCTACTGGTACTGGGTGGGACTGGTGCCCATACTGGATGAGTCTCCATGTGAAAGTTCCTGTCCTGTCACTGTCCCAGCTGCATATGGGATAAGGATGCCTGATGTGGCGTCCATGGTGCCTGGGCTGTGACTCTGGCGGTGGTCCCCTGACCAGTGACGATACTTGGGCCCTCCTGGGCTGTGACTCTGGCGGTGGTCTCCTGACCAGTGACGATACTTGGGCCCTCCTGGGCTGTGACTCTGGCGGTGGTCTCTGGACCAGTGATGACGGTGCTGGCGGTTGTGTCTGGACCGCCGGAAATGATGGCGCACTTCTCCGCCGTGACACTCACAACAGACTAGACTGCCTCTGGACCTTCCCCACCTTTGGTGGAGTCACAGCTGACTCTCCAATCCCCTCCGAACCCAGGTCAGTTGTTGTCCCACCAGGAGTCTTAACACGGTCCCGTCGTCCACTCTCAAAATTTAGAGCCTTTACATGCGGTGGGCTGCCAGTGCCTTGGCTCCGGGTCCTACTGCCTGCCCTAGTGGCCGGTGCACTCCACAATCCCTGAACACGCACCGCTGGTATTGGAGGATTTTTGGCTGAGGCGCTACGACGGGACTGATGAATTGGAGGGTGGGGCAAAAAGGTCAATTTTACACAGGGACAGTTTCTGACGAACACTGGGATGGGTAGCTGGAGGGGGTCTTGGAGTGGAGGAAGAAGAGGTGGTTGTAGGAGGTGTTACTTTAGCTGTTTTGGGTGCAGGTGCAGGTACAGGAGGCTGTTGTGAGGTGGATGGATGTTGGGTGAGTGATTGCCAGCGTTTGTGTACTTTGGGAGGGGGCGTCACAGACACACTGGGAGAGGACACAGGGGATGTATAAATGGCAGTGGAGGTGGTGAGTGCAGGTGAGTGGCTTGTGGTGCTGGGTGTCCTGGTGCGATTCCTGGTGCCTGTAGATGTGGTGCATGCAGGTGTGTGTGTAGATGAGACTGGGAGGGAGGAGGGAGAAGAGGAGGAGGGGGACACAGTGGAGACAGTGGATGTTGCTGTGTCTGTATGGGTGTGATGCTTGTGGGAGTGCCTGTGGGATGTGTGGTGCCTATGTTTGCTTGAGCTACTTTTGGGTGTTGACTTGTGTGCATGCTGGTCTGTAGGTGTGCTTGGGATGGGCTGGGGTACAGGTGATTGGGTCTGGGTGGAGGAAGTTGGAGGGGGGAGGCTCGACACAGGGACAATGGCTGCCATCAGTGCTGAGGCCAGAGATTGCAGGGTTCGCTGAAGGACAGCCTGACCAGAATGAATGCCCTCCAGGAATGCATTACCGTGTTGTAACTCTCGTTCTACACCCTGGATGGCATTCACAATGGTAGACTGCCCAACAGTGAGTGACCTGAGGAGGTCAATGGCCTCCTCACTGAGGGCAGCAGGGGTGACAGGGGCAGGGCCTGAGGTGCCTGGGGCGAAGGTGATGCCCACCCTCCTGGGTGAGTGGGCACGGGGCGAACGCTGAGGGGCTGCTGGGAGGGCAGTGCTGGTAGGGGAGGTGGCGGCTGTACCTGTAGAAGTGGTGCGCGCAGATGGTGCCGCCACCACAGGGGAGCTCCCATCGGCGGTCGAGTCCGTGTCGCTGGTTGGTGATCCGGTGGCCGACGTGAAGCTCCCCTCGCCCTCCGTCCCACTGGTGCATTCAGAGTCCATGGTGTGGCCCTCCATGGCCATGTGGGATGCAGCTCCCTCGTGCTCCGATGCCACTGTACCTCCGCCTGTTGATGTTGATGTACAAAAGGACAGGGAGAGCAGGAAAAGGGGGGGGGAGACAGAAGAACGAGAGTTTTAGTGCATGGTATTCCGCTACCGTTGGCGGACAAGACAGACGCAGCAGCCCCCTGCATTACGCCATGCTCCTGCACTCTGCACATGCAATTTCTGGGTTATGGCCTACAGGGTAATGGTGGACATCTGCGCACATGGATGCCACATGGGCAAAAATACATCGATTTGGCACTCTGCTGAGGTGGGGTTGTGTGCCACATGGCCTACATAACAGAGGGGCCTTGCCTACCTAACTCGCCCTGGCCTAGGAACACCCACAGCCCACCTCCCCCACCCAGGCACCTCCACTGCACGCAAAGTCTGCAGAATGAGGTTGTACTCACCCCCTTGTGTCTGCTGTGATGTCCTCAAGCGGCCATCCAACTCCGGGTAGGCCACCACCAGGATCCGGAACATCAGGGGGGTCATGGTGCGACGGGCACCCCTCCCACGTTGGGAGGCCATCCCCAGCTGAGCCTCCGCCGTCTTCTTGCTGCAGCAGCGAATGTCCTCCCATCTATTATGGCAGTGGGTGCCCCGTCTGTGGTGGGCCCCCAGGGTCCGGACCTCCTTGGCGATGGCACGCCAGATGTCCCTCTTCTGGTGGGCGCTGACCTACATGACATGCACAAGGGAAGAGGAACAGATTACCAACTGCACCGTCGTTGTGAGTGGCCCCCTCCCTACTCTGGCCATGTGGCCCATTCATTCGCATGCATTAATGTTCAATCAACTCTGCCCCCTTCCCTCTTCCACCCAGCCCTCTCCACCCAGGCCTAGCCCATACAACGTGCTCCCTGTGTTCTAACCTGTTGGTCTGGAGGACCGTAGAGTAGCGTGTACTGGGGAGGACCCCATCCACAAGTTTCTCCAACTCCTGTGCACTGAAGGCAGGGGCCCTTTCCCCAGACGCAGCAGCCATCGTCGCTTCCAGACCGAGGTCACAGCAGCACTAGCAGTGTAGGTCCTCTCCTGTCGAAGGTCAGGTATCCAGTGATTGAACGGTTAGAAAATAGCGGTGACGTCCGCGGCGGTGCGCATCATAACCGCCGGCGCACCTGTTCATTGGCTCCTGGGACCCATAGGGTCCACTGTTAACCAATGCAGCATTGCGCCGCGGTCTACGACCGCCTACCGCGACAGTGTGCAATGTCAGCGCAGTTACCCCACAATCCCATTGTCCCAGTTTAGAGGTCAGGCAGCCGCCATTTCAGGGGCCCACATGGCTTCATTTACTACTGCGTCACACATAGCTAAGCCTACACTCAACACACATGCAGGAAGGGTTTTGTGAGTGGTGTAGTCTTGTGTGTAACTGTGGGTACATACCTGGAGGAATAGTGACTGGTTCTTCGCTGTTGTCCTTCGTAGGCACCATCAGCTGGGACATATGATAAGATGGCGGAATCCTCCGGTGACCGCTGGTGGACCTGTTGACAATGGAAGAAAGACATATCATCGTCACCTACTGGTTTGACCGTGCCACTATCCAGGAACTATGTACCCAGTTGGAGCCAGACCTGATGTCACCGATCCGCCATCCGACGGGAATCCCCGCTGACGTGCAGGTGCTGTCAGTGCTCCATTTCCTTGCAAGTGGGTCTTTTCAGACAACAGTGGCCATGTCATCAGGGATGTCCCAGCCTATGTTTTCCAATGTGCTGTCCAGAGTGTTGTCTGCCCTGCTGAAACACGTAAGGAGATACATCATTTTCCCTCAGGTGGAGGATTTGCCTATAGTGAAGGGTGACTTCTATGCCCTTGGACATATCCCCAACGTCATAGGTGCCATTGATGGGACCCATGTAGCTATGGTCCCCCCCGCAGGAGTGAACAGGTGTACAGGAACAGGAAGAGTTATCATTCCATGAATGTCCAGATGGTCTGTTTGGCAGACCAGTACATCTCGCAGGTAAATGCTATGTTTCCTGGCTCAGTGCATGAGGCCTACATCCTGCGGAATAGTAGCATCCCTGATATGATGGGTCAACTCCAGAGGCACCGGGTATGGCTATTGGGGGACTCTGGTTACCCCAACCTGTCCTGGCTATTGACCCCAGTGAGGAATCCCAGGACCAGGGCAGAGGAACGGTACAATGATGCCCATGGGCGCACTAGGAGGTTGATCGAACGCACCTTCGGACTCCTGAAGGCCAGGTTCAGGTGCCTCCATATGACAGGTGGATCCCTATTCTACTCACCGAAGAAGGTGTGCGACATCATCATCGCCTGCTCTATGCTCCATAATTTGGCTTTGCGACGCCAGGTGCCTTTTCTGCAGGAGGATGATCCAGATGACGGTGTTGTAGCAGCTGTGGAGTCTGTGGAGCCTGTGGACAGTAATGAGGATGAAGCTGAGGAAGAAGAAAACGACAACAGGGAGTCCGTCATACAGCAATATTGTCAGTGACACACAGGTGAGAAAATTTTCAGATTTAACATCACATTCACTGTCACACGTCCACCTCTATCCTGTTTGTCTATTTCAATCACAATTAGTTAACTGAGTTGTACCCTTCCATTACGGTTTCACAGGTGTGGTAACCTACGTGTCAACTGCTTGCATCCTTCAAGGGCTTGTGATGTGTGACATAGGTATGTTAGCCTTACAATGGTACAGCCATTATGACACTGTCATTGATAATACAAAGTACAAAATCATAGACTGACTCCAGATTGTTTTGTGTTTCAAGGGTGTTTATTTAAGTGCTAATTATTGGAGGGGGTGGTAAAATGGAGAAGGGGGATGGTGGAGGAATGTCCATGGCAGAGTCCAGTCTATTAGTCTCACAGAGGCACTGCCCATCTGGGCATAGGAAGTGGAGCTGGGGCAGTTCGAATATGGACAAGGTAACAAAGTGGGACAGTGGGAGGACAATCAGGGCGGTCTCATTTCCTGGCGGGGGTCTTGCCATCTTGCTCTGTCCTGGTCCTGGCTCTCAGGGACCGCTTGTGTGGTGGTTGTCCGTCTGCAGGGGGTGGGGTGCTGGTGTGTTGGTCCTGTGGCGGGGCGTCCTATCCACTAGCGCCGGCGGAGGTGGTGGGCAGTTCATCGTCCTGTCTAGTGTCAGGGGCCCCTTGGAGTGCCACGGTGTCCCTCAAGGTCTGCTGTATGTCCTTCAGCACCCCTAAGAAGGTGCCCAGGGCGGAGCTGATGGTTCTGAGCTCTTCCCTGAACCCCAAATACTGCTCCTCCTGCAGCCGCAGGGTCTCCTGCAACTTGTCCAGGACCGTGGCCATCGTCTCCTGTGAGTGGTGGTACGCTCCCATGATGGAGGAGAGGGCCTCGTGGAGAGTTGGTTCCCTTGGCCTGTCCTCCCCCTGTCGCACAGCAGCCCTCCCAGTTCCCCTGTGTTCCTGTGCCTCCGTCCCCTGGACCGTGTGCCCACTACCACTGCCCCCAGATCCCTGTTGTTGTTGGGAGGGTGGGTTACCCTGGGTGCCCTGTAGTGGTGGACACACCGCTGATTGACCTGTCCTGGGTAGGGAGGTTTGGGCCCGCTGGGTGGGCGCTGTGCTGCTGTTACCAGAGGGTGGAAGGTCGGTGTTGGGCTGTGCCTGTGCAAGGGGAACCGACTGTCCTGAGGCCCACGATGGTCCGGGCTGGTCATCAAGATCCGGTGGGGCAGAGCTGCTGTCGTCACTGTGGGCCTCTTCTGGGGGTGGAGTGGTGTTGTCTGGACCCTCTGGTGTGGTGACGTTCCTTCGGGTTCCTGCGGGAGTATGAGTACATGATTATTGCATGTGTGTGTTTCATGATGTGCAATTTTTGGGTGTGCGTGTACCACAGTGCAGGCATTCCTGTGTGGGGGCTTGTGTGGTGATAGTTGGGGGGTGTTGTGGGTCTGTGCAGTGGACATGCTTTAGTGATGGGTATAAATGCTTAGTTAGGTCATGCAGGTTTTGGAGTTGGGATGGGTGGTTGGTGTCATGGGTAGATAGGTGAGGATTTGGAGTGATAGGGGAGGGTGTGAGGGTGGGGGTGTGTGATAGCATGCAGGTAGGGTGGGGGATATGATAGTTGAAATTTTACTTACCAGTGTCCGTTCCTCCAACCACTCCTGCGAGGCCCTCAGGATGCAAGATGGACAAGACTTGCTCCTCCCATGTTGTTATTTGTGGGGGAGGAGGTGGGGGTCCGCCGCCAGTCCACTGTACCGCGATGTGGTGCCTGGATACCGTGGAACGCACCTTCCCCCGTAGGTCGTTCCACCTCTTCCTGATGTCCTCCCTATTTCTTGGGTGCTGTCCCACAGTGTTGACCCTGTCGACTATTCTTTGCCATAGCTCCATCTTCCTGGCTATTGATGTGTGATGTACCTGTGAGCCAAATAGCTGTGGCTCTACCCGTAGGATTTCCTCGACCATGACCCTGAGCTCCTCCTTGGAGAAGCGGGGGTGTCTTTGGCGTGCCATGGGGTGGTGTGTGTGATGTGTGGGGTGGTATATGTGTTGATGAGTGTGGTGAGTGTAGTGGTATGTGGTGTTTTGTGCGTGGGTGTTGTGTGGGTGATGGTGTAGTGTGCCTCTGTGTGATGGGGTTCTCTATTCTGTGCTGTCTCTCTCTGGCCTTCTCTCAGAAATTGTGGTTGTAAGGGTTTGTGTGTGATGTGGGTGTGTGTTTTATATAGTATTGGGTGTGTGGGAGTGGTGTTTGTATGTGTATCAGGTGTGTGTATTCGGAATTGTCCAATGTGGCGGTGTTTTGGAGATGAGTGTGTATTTTGAGCGCGGCGGTGTGTACCGCCAATGAAATACCGCGGTTGAAAGACCGCCGCGTGGCTTCGTGGGTCGTAATAGCATGGGCGTGTTTCTGTTGGCGTGGAGGTGGAGGATTTATTTCTGCATGTTTATCGCTGACCTTTGGTGTGGCGGTGTTGTGTGGGTGTCTGAATTTCGGCGGATTCCGAGATGTGTGTCATAATAGCTGTGGCGGTCTACCGCGGGCGCGGCGGTGTATTGGCGGTCTTCTGCACGGCGGTAAGCGCCTTATACCGCCAAGGTCGTAATGACCACCTAACTGTGGATATCTGGACAACGTCGCAAGTTCAGGCCAAACATGATGGAGTGCTGGTAGGCTTCACGGTCCAGTTAGGCCAGTTGAACAAGAGTACTTTAATTCCTGGTTGTGGAGTTCAGCATCAAGAATACTTCATTCAGCAGCAATTCCTAGGAGCTGCAAATCTGTGATGCGAGGTCCTGCATTACCATCAAGGATGCCATCGACAAAGGACTTTTGATGTGAAGTCCTGGGTCAAGATGTGTAATGCATCAACTTGTTCTAAGGAAGCTGCAGGGCTTGTGTTGTGGAGTCAAAACAAAATGTAAACCAAATTAGCTTTTATTGCTGTGTTTCATATTTACTTAATTTGTTCTCCAAGAAAACCGTATGTCATCATAATTTCTGCTCTGGAAAGCAGGAACACTTTTCATTTCAGCTTGGCATAGAGTGATACCATTTTGCATATAACAAATAGGATAAAAGAGTAATTGATTTTCCTTAAAGATTACAGTGGAGTGCAGATATCTTTTTGTTTTTGTGATTGCACGAGCTTTCTAAAAGTCGCATTTTCAAAATTCTGATTCAACTTTGCCATAAAAGAGGGCTTTCAATCACAATTCTTTAGATACCAACCTCAACCTGTCCACCTGATCCTAACTAGAGGTCATAGCTTATTAAATGTAATAAGGTAACTCCAATGTTATCCTATGAGAAAGGTAGGCCTCTCAGTAGTGAAAAACAACTTTAGAGATTTTTCAGGAACAGGACACATAAAACTTAAAAGTACATGTCTGTTAGAAATGGGGTCTCTAGTTGGCAGAGGTATTCACCTTTGCCCAAATAGGGTCCACAATCTTAGTCAGGGTAAGTCACACACATTCCAAATTATCCTGTGCCCACCCTGTGGTAGCTTGGCACTGAGCAGTCAGGCTTAACTTATAAGGCAATGTGTGAAGTATTTGTGCAATAAATCACACAGTAACAAAGGTATTCATCTGGTTAAATTAAGGTCAAAACGATGAAGATTCAATAAGCACAAGTTGAATTATCACTTTTGCAAGATTAAAAAGAGTTTGAAATCTTAGAAATCAACAGTTGTCTCTTGTTTGCACAAAGTACCTGGTTTGCGTCAAAATGATCACACACGGAGACCGCAGAGGAGGAGATGCGTGGAAAAATAAGGTGTGCGTCGGATTTTCTGACGCGGCACAGACGATGCGTCATTTCTTTCCATGCTGCAAGAGGCTTTGCGTTGATTTCTCACTGCGATGCAGGGATCTTTTGACGCCCATGGACGATGCAGAGAAAGTCGTGGGTGTGCAGGAAGAAGTCACAGGCATTGCATTGATCTGGTAGGCGATGTGTGGAATTTACTGTTGCACGGCAGGCGCTGTGTCGATTCTTCACCCAGGAAGTCGGGCTGAGTCATTCCGGGTCGGTTGTGTGTTGATCCGGTAGGGCTGTGTGTCGAATTTCCAGTCGCACTGCAGGCGCTGTGTGGATCTTCGCTCGGGAAGTAGGGCTGCATCATTCCGGTTTGGCTGTGCAATGATTTTCTCGTTGCAGGGCAGGCTGTGCTTAATTTCCGGCAGGCTATGCATTGATTTCTGCTGCACAAGGAGTTTCCTTAAAGAGATGAAGTCTTTTTGGCCCTGAGACTTAAGAAAATAGGAGGCAAGCTCAATCCAAGCCCTTGGAGAGCACTTCTCAGCAAAGTCAGAGGCCAGCAAGGCAGCAGGGCAACAGCAGGGCAGCGGTCCTTCACAGCAAAGCAGTCCAGATGAGTACTTTCTGCAGCCAGGCAGTTCCTCTTGACAGGTTGCAGGTTCAGGTCCAGAAGCGTCTGATTCGGTGGAGTCAGGGACCCAGTTTATATACCCAAAAATGCCTTTGAAGTGGGGGAGACTTCTAAAAGTCCTCTTTCACTACTGGTCTGTCTGCTAGGGTCCCAGAAAGGGGTTTGGCAGTCCATTGTGTGAGGGCAGGTCACTAGACTTTGAAATGTAAGTGTCAGGCCTGCCACCCGTCTAGCCCAGGAAGACCCATTCAGTATGCAGATGAATGCAGATGTGTCTGAGTGTCCTGTGTTTGTGGTTCTATGGGTGGAATGCACAAGGGAGCTGTCAACCACCCCATCTCATACTTGGATTGGAGACAGGCTGTAAGGCACAGATGGATTTTAAATGCAGGGAAATGCTCACTTTATAAAAGTGGTATTTCTAAAATAGCAATATAAAATACAACCTCACCAACCAGTAAGCAGGATTATGTATTACCATTCTGGCCATACTAAATATGACCTGGCTACCCCTTTCTGATCAGAATCTACCACTCAAACAGTACATGAGGGTAGCCCTAATGCTATCCTATTGAAGAAGCAGTCCTCACAGTAATGGAAAACCAATGTAGGAGTTTTCCACTACCATGACATATAAACCACACATGTACATGTCCTGCATTTTAACTATATAGCATGTTTGTAGGGAGCATATGCACTTTAGCACTGGTTAGCAGTGGTAAAATTTGCAGAGTCCTAAAGCCAGCAAAAACAGTGTCAGAAAAGTGTAGGGAGGTGGGCAAAAAGTTGGGGGATGACCATCCTAAGGCTGTCAGGTCTAACATGTGTGCACCCCAGCTGAAAGTGAGGAGAGATACCCAACACCTTCGGAGCTCTCATCGCTGAGGCGGAAGTATCTGGAGAGACCATCGGCATTGGCGAGGTCAGTCCCCGGGTGATGCTCTGCCATAAAGCCCATCCCCTGTAGGGAAATGGACCACCTCAAGAGTTTAGGATTTTCACCCCTCATGTGCATGAGCCATCTGAGGGGCCTGTGGTCTGTCTGAATCCGGAAGTGAGTCCCAAACAGGTAGGGTCTAAGCTTCTTCAGTGCCCAGACTACAGCAAATGCTTCCCTTTCTATGGCACTCCACCTCTGTTCCCGTGGTACTATTCTTCTGCTAATAAAGACTACTGGTTGGTCTAGGCCCTCCTCATTCAGCTGTGCTAGAACTGCCCATGTGCCATGCCCTGAAACATCTGCCTGCACAATGAACTCCTTGGAGTAGTCAGGTACCCTGGAAATGGGTGCTCTGCACATGGCTTCCTTTAGAGAATCAAAGGCTTTCTGACAAGCCTCTGTCCAATTCAACAACCCAGGTTGTTTCTTAGATGTGAGTTCTGTTAAGGGGGGCACTATGGTGCCATAGCCCTTAACAAATCTGTGGTAGTACCTAGTGAGACCCAGGAAGGCCCTCACCTCAGTTTGGGTTCTAGGTGGTTGCCAGGCCTTGATTGTCTCAATCTTGTCCTGGAGGGGCTGCACCCTGCCACCACCTACTAGGTGTCCCAAGTGCACCACAGAACCCTGCCCAATCTGCCACTTACTGGCGTTGATGGTCAGGCCTGCTTGTTGCAGAGCCTGAAGCACCTTCTCGAGGTGACGCAGGTGTTCCTCTCAGCTGGAACTCTAGATGGCAATGTCTTCTAAGTAGGCTGCGCAGAAGGCATCCTTGCCAACCAGAACCCTGTTAACCAACCGTTTGAAGGTAGCGGGGGCATTTTGTGATCCAAAGGGCATTACTCTGAACTGGTAAGGTCCCTCAGGAGTACAAAAAGCAGATCTCTCTTTAGCCCCCTCAGTCAAGACCATCTGCCAGTACCCTGATGTGAGATAAAAGGTACTGAGGAATTTGGTAGTTCCTAGCCTGTCTACGAGCTCATCAGCTCGGAGGATGGGGTGAGCATCGGTCTTCATGACAGAGTTGAGACCTCTGTAGTCCACGCAGAACCTTCTGGCTTGGCACCAGGAGCGGCAGCCTTGGGAACCAGCACCATAGTACTGGACCAGGGACTGCTGGATGTCTCAATCACCTCAAGAGCCAGCATCTTGGCAACCTCCTTCTTGATGCTAGCCCTTATCTTGTCTGATAACCTGTAAATGTTATTCTTTACATGGGGACTGTCTCCAGTGTCAATGTCATGGACACACAAGTGTGTGAAGCCAGGGGTGAGGGAAAACAGGGAAGAGTACTGTTCCAGTAACTGGTAGCAGTCCCCTCTCTGATCCATGGTCAGGGAGTCAGAGAGATTGACACCATCCACTGACCCATCACCTTCCTTGGCAGAGAGGAGGTCGGGGAGAGGTTCATTCTCCTCTTCCATACCCTCATCTGTCACCAGAAGCATGCTGACCTCAGGCCTCTCAAAATGAGGCTTCAGTCGGTTCTGATGGAGCACCCTTAGCGGGTTTCTAGGGGTCTTGAGGTCCACTGAGTAAATGGCCTCCCCCTTCCGCTCCTTGATTTCAAATGGGCCAGTCCAGTGGTCCTGAAGGGCCCTAAGCTCTACTGGCTCCATCACCCAAACTTTGTTGCCAGGTTGAATCTTTACCAGGGTGGCCTTCTGGTCATACCATTGTTTCATTACATCTTGACAGGCCTTGAGGTTGCTCCTAGCCCTTTTCCAGAAGTGCTGCATCTGGTTGAGGAGAGCCAGAAAATAAATGACCACATCCTGGGAGGGTTTCCTGGGAGCTCTTTCAATATGCTTAGGGGTCCCCTGACAGGGTACTCATTAAGAAGTTCAAAGGAGCTGAACTCTACCCCTTTCTGAGGCACCTCTCTATAAGCAAAGAGAAGGCATGGCAAGAGGACATCTCACGCCTCTTGGCCTCAAGGGAGGCCTGTGTTCATGCCTTTCAAGGTCTTATTGAATCTCTCAACAAGACCATTGGATTGGGGATGGTAAGGGGTGGTGAACTGGTAGGTCCCACACAGGTTAATATCGCCATCAGAGCTCTGGTAACCACTGGTGCACAGTTACTGTCCTCAGAGGGATTGCCTCTGGGTAGCGGGTGGCAAGGTCCACTAAAACCAGGATAAACCTCTTGCCCAAGGCAGTCTTGAGGTGCAAGGGACCAATGATGTCAATGCCCACCATTTCAAAGGGAGTGCTAACGATGGGGAGCGGGATCAGGGGGGCCTGGAGCCTTTTTTCTGTCTTCCCACTGGCCTGGCAGATTGGGCCAGACCTACAGAATGCATCTGAGGCCACCCGCATTCGGAGCCAATAAAAGTGGGTGATAAGCCTGGCGAAGATCTTGTCTTGCCCAAAATTTCCCGCCAGGGGGTTGACATGAGCCATACACAGTAGGAAAGCCAGGTAGCCATGGGGGACCACGAGCACACGTGCTACCCCAGCCTCTGACACCTTAGGCTCAATGTAGAGGAGATCCTTCTCCCAATAGATATGGTGATCACCAGAGGTTTCACATGCTGCTGGGGCTTAGGCCTGTTGCTTCAGACTCTCAAGAGTGGGGCATTCCTTCTGTGCTTGGCAGAATTCCTCCCTGGTTGGCCTACCGTAAACTTTCCAGCCAGCAAGCTCAGGTAGGTTACCCAGGGGGGCAATGTCCTTCCCAGTTGGCTCAGGGGACACCTCCTCAGGGACCCCGTCAACCAGTGTGGGAACTTCTGGGACCGGTTTCCTGCGCCCCTTGCCCCTCTCCTTGGCATCTGTCTGGGCCATTGTTCCAGGCTGCAGACACCCTTGACTCCCTTCCTGGGCATCCATGGACATTGTAGTCATGCAGACCCACTCAGGCAAACCTAGCATCTCCAGGTGAGACCTTAGATCTACCTCCTTCCAGGTAGTATGCTCAAGGTCGTTGCCTAACAGACAATTTACTGGCATGGCAGGACTCACAGCTACTTTAAGAGTACCAGCAAACCGCCCCCCACTCGAAGGGAACCAGAGCTACCTGTAGGTGGCTCTCGTGAATGTCAGCGACTTTGACCTGGTGGAATGTATTAGGGATGACCTGCTCTGCTGACACCAGCTGACCCCTGATAGTAGTCATGCTATGTCACGCATAGCCTCCACCTTTTGCCCATTAATGCCCATACTCGGAAGAATTAGCAGGCATGTGCACTTTTGGCACAATTTCCTCATCTCCCAGGGACAGTAGAGTCACCTCCATCTGTTCCCCAAAGCTAACTGGGACTACCTCTTCTCTGTGCGCTACACTAGCCAACCCATGTGCCTTCCCTCCACTGGGGGTCTGTGCCCTCTTGGGACACTTGGAGTTGCACATGAAGTGACCATACCTTTTGCACGCTATACATTGGGGTACAAACCTTCCTTTGATATGTCAAAGAACACTGGTTTCTTTGCAGAATCAGGTTGGGACTGGGGACGACTATCGCTCTGGGAATTATTTTGGGGGCCTTTTGAGAACTCCTTATTTTTAAGTTTTTCTCCCCCCTCTTTCTTCTGGTGGGAACACTGACCACCTTTGTGGGTGCCCCCCAAGATACCTTCTTGGATGCTCTGGTGCTAGCCCAGAGGTCTGCCTCCTCAGCAAGCTTCCTAAGATCCGTCAGCTTACTGTCAATCACGTGCTGGCGCAAATCTGTAAAGCAAATACTGAGCATATGCTCTCTCAGGATCAAATTATATAACACCTTATAATCATCTACTTTACTGCTCCACACCCATCCATTCAGTGCCTTACTAGAAACATCAAAAAAGTCTACCCAAGTTTGTGTGGAGAGTTTGGTACTGTCCCTGAATTTCTGATGATACTTTTCAGGGGTCAGTCCAAGTTTGGCAATTAAATTGGCTTTCATGAGCGAGTATGTGTTCTGGTCATTCTCTTCAAGTGTGAGAAGTGTGCCCCTCCCAATTGCTGGTACATGTTTCCACAAGCAGGTCCCCCCAATGCTCTTCAGAAACCCCATGAGCCCTTGGTGGAACTTCATCGGCAGCAATCATTTGTCAATGTCATCTCCCACCACATAACTTGGTACCACATCTTTGGTTATACCAACCTTTTTGTCTCCAGCAGATCCTGTATGTATGTTGCCACCATCACTGCTGGACTCAGACTGTCTAGACTTGCGGTCCAGCTCCTTAAGACTCAATTCATGAGCCAGAAGTAGTTTCTTTTCAGCCAAGGCCCTTCCAGCCTCAGCTCTCCTCTCCTCTGTCTCTCTCTCTCTCTGCTCTCCTCTCTTCCAGTTTCAATCTGGCCTACTTTCAACACACTGCATCCTGACCTCTAGGCCATTCAGGACCTACCCTAGGGGTGCCATATGTATTAAAGAAGAAGGATTAGGCCTGGCAAAAGATTTATTTTGCCAGGTAAAAATGGCAGTTAAAACTGCACACACAGGTTGCAATGGCATGTCAGAGGCATGTTTAAAGGGCTACTTAAGTGGGTGTCACAATCAGTGCTGCATGGCCCTTAGTAATAATGAAATTATAGGCCCTGGGTGTTGGCAGTACCACTTTACTAGGGACCTGCAGGTACATTAAGCGTGCCAGCTTTGTGTAATCCACGTTTACAATGTTTTAAGGAGAAAGCACAAGCAATTTAGCATTGGTCAGCAGTGGTTACGTTTACAGAGTCCAAAAGCCAGCAAAATCAAATTCAGCAAAACAGGAAGATTGAAGGCAAACCATTAGGGAAGAACCACCTCAAGAAACATGGTAACAAAATCACAAATTGCAAATAATGCCCCTTCTGTTACAGAAGTTATAAAACCACTTACATGTCAGTATTTAAAAAAAACAAAAATAATACCAAAAAAATATATATAATTGTTCTACTGTCTTGCCTTATGGCCAGTGTTTGTTGTCTTTTATAGAACTCCTGTTGTCTTCAGTGTGACATAAAAAATGGTCTTTGAATCACCCTCTTTCACACAGTTGGAAATTTTGGTATCTATCTCAGTTGTTTGCTCCTTATTCAATCTCTTTTTGTGTTTGTTCTGCCCCAGCTGTTTTTTACTTGGTTCCCTATGTGCTGCTTTCTCTCACATCTCTGTTCCCAATGTTCTCTCTTGCCCCATGTTTTTTAAGCATAGGCCCATGTTCCGACACTCTCTAAAAATAGTTTAAAATATATATTTTTTTTAATTTATAAAAAATACAAATTGCTTTTTTGGTTTGTTTATATTTGTATATATATTGTTTTGTGGTGTATTTTTTATGAATTAATTAATATTTATGAAATAAGGCGTTCTTACGGAGATACTGGTTTTCAGTGGGTATAATTGTTTTGTAGGTTCCACAATTCAACAATTGGAACAGTTTTGTTTTTTTAAGGTACTTTTTTGTATAATCTTAAATGTAACACCTTTCACTCCACGTGCCCTCTCTCAAAATGCAACATTTTCTGTAGTATAGGCATGTTTGGAGTGAAATTAGTAAATATGAGCCCCCTTAACTCCAACACTTTCTTCAATGCATTAAGACCCTCATTACGTCATTGGCGGTAAATCCCGCTTACTGCCGCGATGATGCCCGCCAACATACTGTCACGGAGCTGAACATCCGTTCGCAATATTATGACACACACACACTAAACCGACAGAATACTGCCACAAACACATATCCGCCAGACCACAGGTTAGTGGTAAAGTGTTGGTACGAACACCCATACTGTCACGCCAACAAAATAACGCCCTCCACATTATGACCAATGAACCACCACGGCGGACATTCAGTGGCAGTAAACCATTGGCGGTATACACTGGTGCGGTCAGAATGGCCACCCAAATACAAAACAACACAACATTGGCAAAAACTAAAGCTGCACACCTGACACTGATACACACACCACACACACCCACCCACAGCACTATAAAACACCCACCCACATTACCCACAACCCTTTACGAACATGAAACATTGCCAAGAGACAGTCATGCAAATCACAGCAACAGCTACACACATCACTAACACCCAACCATCTATCCCGCACCCAATACCCCA
Source organism: Pleurodeles waltl (assembly GCF_031143425.1). Taxonomy (NCBI): domain Eukaryota; kingdom Metazoa; phylum Chordata; class Amphibia; order Caudata; family Salamandridae; genus Pleurodeles; species Pleurodeles waltl. The sequence continues at coordinate 147,918,729 of NC_090441.1, read as the reverse complement.
CCACATTATACAAAACCCACTACACAACACACACCACATAACACCCATGTCTTCACAAAGGCACCCCTGTTTCATAGATGAGGAGTTGCAGGTCATGGTGGAGGAAATAGTCAGGGTAGAGCCACAGCTGTTTGGAGCACAGGTACAGCGAATTTCCATTGCAAGGAAGATGGAGCTATGGCAGAGAATCGTGGACAGGGTGAACGCCATGGGCAGCATCCAAGAACAATGGACAACATCAGTAAGAGATGGAATGACCTACGGGGGAAGGTATGTTCCATGGCAGCAAGGCACCAGCTCGCCATCCAGATAACTGGCAGTGGACCCTCACTTCTTCTTCTTGACATCTGGTCTAGCTCCAACTGGGTACATAGTTCCTGGATTGTGGCACGGTCAAACCGGTAGGTCACGATGACATGTCGCTCTTCCATTGTCAACAGGTCCACCAGCGGTCGGTACACCGGCGGATTCCACCATCTTACAATATGTCCCAACTGACGGTGCCTAAGAAGGACAACAGCGAAGAAACTGTCAACATTCCTCCAGGTATGTACCCACAGTCACACACAAGACTACAACAGACAATTAACCCATCCGGGAAAGGTTTTGAGTGTAGGCTTCGGTATGTGTGACGCAGTAGTAATTGAAGCCATGTGGGCCCCTGAAATGGCGTCTGCCTGACCTCTAAACTGGGAGAATGGGATTGTGGGGTAACTGCGCTGGCGTTGGACACCGTCGCGGTAGGCGGTCGCAGAGTGCGGCGCAATGCTGCATTGGTTAACATTGGACCCTATGGGTCACAGGAGCCAATGAACAGGTGCGCCGCCGGTGATGATGTGCACCGCCGCGGACGTCACCGCCGCGGGCGTCACCACCATTTGCTATCTCTTCAATCACTAGATACCTTACCTTCAACAGGAGAGGACCTACACTGCTAGTGCTGCTGTGACCTCGGTCTGGAAGCGACGATGGCTGCTGCGTCTGGGGAAAGGGCCCCGGCCTTCACTGCACAGGAGTTGGAGAAACTTGTGGATGGGGTCCTCCCTCAGTACACACTACTCTACGGTCCTCCAGACCAACAGGTTAGTACACAGGGAGCACGTTGGATAGGCTAGGCTTGAGTGGAGAGGGCTGGGTGGATGAGGGAAGGGGGCAGAGTACATAGAACAGTTATGCATGGGGATGAATGGGCCACAGGGATAGAGTTGGGAGGGGGCCAATCACAACGACAGTGCAGTAGGTAATGACTGTCCTCTTTCCTTGTGCATGTCATGTAGGTCAGCGCCCACCAGAAGAGGGACATTTGGCGTGCCATCGCCAAGGAAGCCCGGACCCTGGGGGCCCACCAGAGACGGGGCACCCACTGCCGTAAGAGATGGAAGGACATTCGCCGCTGCAGCAAGAAGAAGGCGGAGGCTCAGCTGGGGATGGCCTCCCAACGTGGGAGGGGTGCCCGTCGCACCATGACCCCCCTGATGTTCCGGATCCCCGCGGTGGCCTACCCGGAGTTGGATGGGCGCTTCAGGACATCACAGCAGACACAAGGGGGTGAGTACTACCTCATCATATGGACTTTGCGTGCAGTGGAGGTATCTGGGTGGGGGTGGTGGGTTGTGGGTGTCCCTAGGCCAGGGCGAGTTAGGTAGGCAAGGCCCCTCCGTTATGTAGGCCATGTGGCATCTCTACCCCAGCTCAAAACAGAGGGAAGTTGATGTATAGTTGCCCCTTTGCCATCCATGTGGGCAGATTACTACCATTGCCATGTAGGCCATTTTTCCCAGAAATAGCATGTGCAGAGGTCAGGAGCACGGCGTAATGCAGGGGGCTGCTGCGTCTGTCTTGTACGCCAACGGTAGCGGTATGCCATGCACTAAAACTCTCTTTCTTCTGTCTCCCCCCTTTTCCTGCTCTCCCTGTCCTTTTGTACATCAGCATCAACAGGCGGAGGTACAGTGGCACCGGAGCACGAGGGAGCTGCATCCCACATGGCCATGGAGGGCCACACCACAGACTCTGAATTCACCAGTGGGACGGAAGGCGAGGGGAGCTTCACGTCGGCCACCAGATCACCATCCAGCGACACGGACTCGTCCGCCGATGGGAGCTCCCCTGTGGTGGCGGTACCATCTGTGCGCCCCACTTCTACAGGTACAGCCGCCACCTCCCCTACTATCCCACCCTCCCAGCAGCCCCTCAGCGTGTGTCCCGTGCCCCAGTCACCCCTGCTGCCCTCAGTGAGGAGGCCATTGACCGCCTCAGGTCACTCACTGTTGGGCAGTCTACCATTGTGAATGCCATCCAGGGTGTAGAACGAGAGTTGAAACACGGTAATGCATTCCTGGGAGGCATTCATTCTGGTCAGGCTGTCCTTCAGCGAACCCTGCAATCTCTGGCTTCAGCACTGATGGCAGCCATTGTCCCTGTGTCCAGCCTCCCCCCTCTAAACCTCCTCCACCCAGACCCAATCCCCTGTACCCCAGCCCATCCCAAGCACACCTACAGACCAGCAGGCACACAAGTCAACACCCAAAAGTAGCTCAAGCAAACATAGGCACCACACACACCACAGGCACTCACACAAGCATCACACCCATACAGACACAGCAACATCCACTGTCTCCACTGTGTCCCCCTCCTCCTCTTCTCCCTCCTCCCTCCCAGTCTCGTCTACACACACACCTGCATGCACCACATCTACAGGCACTAGGACTCGCACCAGGACACCCAGCACCACAAGCCGCTCACCTGCACTCACCACCTCCACTGCCATTTACACGTCCCCTGTGTCCTCTCCCAGTGTGTCTGTGACGCCTCCTCCCAAAGTACACAAACGCCGGCAATCACTCACACAACATCCATCCACCTCACAACAGCCTCCAGTACCTGCACCTGCACCCAAAACACCTAAAGTGACACCTCCTACAACCACCTACTCTACCTCCACTCCAAGACCCCCTCCAACTACCCATCCCAGTGTCCGTCACAAACTGTCCCTCTGTCAAATTGACTTGTTTGCCCCCACCACCCCTCCAGTTCATCAGTCCCATCGTAGCGCCTCAGCCAAAAAGCCTCCAGTACCAGTGGTGCGTGTTCCAGGTTTTTGGAGTGCACCATCCACCAGGGCAGGCAGTAGGACCCGGAGCCAAGGCACTGTCAGCCCACCCCCTGTAAAGGCACCGAAATTGGAGAGTGGACGACGGGACCGTGTCAAGACTCCTGGTGGGACAACAAGTGAAATGGGATCCAAGGCGATTGGTGAGTCAGCTGTAACTCCAAAGAAGGTGGGGAAGGTTCCGAGGAAGTCTGCCCAGCCTGTTGTGAGTGTCACGGCGGAGAAGTGCGCCATCATTTCCGGCGGTCCAGACACAACCGCCAGCACCGTCGTTACTGGTCAGGAGACCACCGCCAGAGTCAGTGCCCAGGAGGGCCCGAGTATCGTTACTGGTCAGGAGACCACCGCCAGAGTCAGTGCCCAGGAGGGCCCGAGTATCCTTACTGGTCGGGAGACCACCGCCAGAGTCAGTGCCCAGGAGGGCCCGAGTATCGTTACTGGTCGGGAGACCACCGCCAGAGTCATTGCCCAGGAGGGCCCGAGTATCGCTACTGGTCAGGAGACCACCACCAGAGTCAGTGCCCAGGAGGGCCCGAGTATCGTTACTGGTCAGAGGCCAGAGTCAGTGCCCAGGAGGGCCCGAGTATCGTTACTGGTCAGGAGACCACCGCCAGAGTCAGTGCCCAGGAGGGACCAGGATCCCACAGCCCTGCTGGGCGATGATGGAACATCATGCCACACCCCAATGTCCAGTGTGGAGTTCGTCATGCCACACCCCAATGTCCAGTGTGGAGTTCGTCATGCCACTCCCCAATGTCCAGTGTGGAGTTCATCATGCCACACACCAATGTCAGTATCTGAACCGCCATCTCATGCTACCGCTGAACAGTCCATAGCCAGCCATGGCAAAGCACCGCTGAACAAGGCCAAGACCGCCATGGTGAAGACCGCTGAACAGTCCATAGCCAGCCATGGCAAAGCACCCCTGAACAAGGCCAAGACCGCCATGGTGAAGACCGCTGAACAGTCCATAGCCAGCCATGGCAATGCACCGCTGAACAAGGCCAAGACCGCCATGGTGAAGACCGCTGATCAGGGCAAACACAGTGGGGGTATGAATATGCTGCCACATCAGGCATCCTTCTCCCATGTGCAGCTGGGACAGTGACAGGACAGGAACTTTCACGGGGAGACTCATCCAGTCTGGCCACCAGTCCCACCCAGTACCAGTTGAGAACTGCATCTACTTGCGTCAATGTGGCTTTGCACTCCCCAGGATGGTCCAGTGGGCAACCCACCCACTGTACAGACTTTAGAGACTGTGACTTTGCACTCCCCAGGATTGAACAGTGGTCAACCCACCCACTGTAGAGACTTGAGAGACTGTGGCTTTGCACTCCCCAGGATTGTTAAGTGGGCAACCCACCCACTGTAGAGACTTGAGAGACTGTGGCATTGCACTCCCCAGGATGGCACAGAGGGCAACCCACCCACTGTAGAGACTTGAGAGACTGTGGCTTTGCACTCCCCAGGATGGCACAGTGGGCAACCCACCCACTGTAGAGACTTGAGAGACTGTGGCTTTGCACTCCCCAGGATACATCAATGGGCATGGAGCCCCGTCGTGGATCTGGCTTTGCAGTCATGTGGCTGAGGTGCCCCCCCTTCCCTTCCCCCTGAGGTGCCTGTAGTGCTTCTATCTGATGCCCCGGCAGTGTTCTCTCGGATTTTGGTCAGGTATCTATTGTGGGCCTCGCCCATGCATTTTTGGACTGTTGGTGCACGGACATTGTTGTGTACATATCTGCACTACTTCTTGTAATGTATATATAAATATGACAGATTTCGAGATATGATTCAGTATATTTTTATATGACATGTATATTGGCACATTACAATATATGAACGGATCTCGCTTTGTCTTTGCATTCTTCCGGGGGGATTGTGGGTTGTTACTGTTCTTTTTGTGACTGCATTGGTGTGTATGTTGTAATATGCGAGGGTGGGGGTGGGGGTGTTTGGTGGGTGTCCCCCTAACTTTTGCCTCCCCCCTCCCCCGTGTCGTAGATGCAGTACTCACCGGTATGTTCTGCGCCTACGTCGCTGTTGTTCGTACAGGAGCAGAAAGACAAGGGCAGGTAGTATTTGGAGTTCCGGCTCCATGGAGTCGTCGTTCCTCGTGGAGTGTGTTGAGGTGAGCGTTTTCCCATAGCAAAGGCTGTTTCCGCCGTGTTTTTATCCACGGTGAATCCGCCCCGGAAAAGGTGGCGGATTGGTGTGTTGTTATAGTGTGGGCGGTACTTTGTCTCCCGCCTGTCTGTTGGCGGTGACCGCCACGCTGTTTGTCTGTACCGCCGTGGCGGGCGATGTGTTAAAGTGGCTGTCTTTGTTGGCGGTTACTGCCAGGGTCGTAATTCCCTTTTTTTTTTCGCCGGCCTGTTTGCGGTATTACCCCCACCTTTTACACCGTCCGCCAGGGTTGTAATGACCCCCTTAGTGTTTTGTGCTTTTTGACACTAATTATACTTAAATCTGTAAAATTTACATAACTCCAGTTCTTCTGATTGAATATCTGTCGTTGTGGTCTTTTTTGGCTTAATAAAATGTACTCTATTTTTCTGTGGGACTTTTCTTGTGTTGTGTTTTCACTTTATTATTGTTTGAAGTGCTGCATAAATACTCTACACATTCACAATTAAGCCTGGTTACTATGTATTAAGCTACCAGAGGGTTGAGCACAGTTTATTTTGGGGTTTGCCTATGACTTCACCCTGACAAGTATTTTAATTGCTGCTTGAGTAGGGTTTCATCCCCCTTAACCAGTAACCCAATTTGTTACAGATAGTGGAACTGCAGCTAAATGTAAGGACTTCAATACTTTTGGATTTGAGTTCTGAGGAACACCTAGTAATGACATGCAGAACTGCACCTTTAAGAAACAATATGAAAGCTTTTGCATTTGAACTGAGAGGAGAACTAGTGGCATACTAACCAAAGTTTGTGTCAGGGCTGTGTCACATTTATGGCACAACCCTGATGCAAAATCTTTTTTGGCATTTACTAAGCCACGCAAAGCCACCTTTCATTGTTTAGTATGGCATATTAACTTATCATATTGAACTCAAGCACAAGTTTTAGAGTAGCAGTGGTGGATATGCATATATTTATGTTGATCCCACACCCTCTCAACGTTGTGAATGACATTTTAAGTTGCATCTTACTCAAGGTGGGCATTTAGCAACAATATGAGTTATTGCAGCTTTGTGACAGACTTGTTGAGCAGTTGCTTCTGATATGAGCGGGACATCTAGTACAGTTCTGTCTGGCTGTAGTCTTGTTAAAGACTTCCCACTGTCTTTTCTGGCTCGAATAGGACATCTAGTAATTAGGCTAGGTTAGGTTACATCAGCTTAAAGCGCATGTAGAAGCGACACAAAATGGCTGCCTTGTGGCTGCCCCCGAGATCCCTCGAAGCTTTCCAGTGGAGGGAGATTGGGACCACTTCACCCCAGTAGTTTTTGGCAGTTGGCGCTGTCTGTGGGCATGGTGGAGAGTGGCGGGGTGAGATTACAGACCTTCTTCAGGTCTTGATACATCCTTGCTTAGTGCTCCTTCCCATTCCTTTCCACCCCTTGTGTCTCACGTGTGCCATTTTCTTCAGGTTCATGTTTTACTTCCACAATGCCTCACCCGCCTTTGCACTCTTGCACACTTGAGGAATAGCAAGATATGAGGGCTAGTTCTTTACATATCTCCCTCTCAAAGAGAAAAAGCTTTCTATAATATTTCATGCTGTTATTTGAGGCCTATGCAGCTTAGCCATACAATATAAGATGGCTGGGAATATTACCAAATCAGCTGATTTGCTTATCAATATATTCATATTATTACTCTGCCCTGGGCCATTCTGTTCCACCTTTATTCTTGTGAGTCCTGATTTTTATCCATTTCAATGGATGTTAGACTTGGCATTCTTGGCAAGGTCTTCCCTAACGTTTTGTCTCTACTTCCCACTTCTGTGTGCTGGACTCTGTTTTTGTTACTGTGGGCACATTACCACTGCTGACCAGTGCTAGAATGCATGTGCTCCCTATGCAAAATTATATGTGTAATTGGTTTATCCATGATCAGCATATTTGATTTACTAGTATGCCCCTAGTAAAGTGCACTATAGGTGTCTATGGCCTGTAAATCCACTAGTGGGCCTGCAGCGCTGATTGGGCCACCCACATGAGTAGCCCTGTAAACATGGCTCAGACCTACCACTGCAGTGTCTATGTGTGCAGTTTTAAACTGCCAATTGTACTTGTCACATGTACCCACTTGCCAGGCCTAAACCTTCCCTTTTTATACATGCAAGGCACCTTATAGGTAGGCCCTAGGTAGCCCTGTGGGCAGGGTGCAGTGAATGTTAAAGTTGGAATATGTACTGATATGTTTCACATGTCCTAACAGTGAAACACTGCCAAATTCAGTTTTCAATGTTGCAAGGCATATCTCTCTAATGGGTTAACATCGGCGCTGCCTTGAAATATTATTAAAGTTTAGATTCCCTTTGAGAGCAGATAGAAAAATGGAGTTTGGGGTCTCTGAACTCACAATTTAAAAATACATCTTTTAGTGAAGTTGGTTTTTAGATTATTAGTTCGAAAATGCCACTTTTAGAAAGTAGGCATTTTCTTGCTTAAACCATTCTGTGCCTGTTTGTGGATTCCCTGTCTGGGTCAGTTTGACAGTTGAGTTGTTTGTGCATCTCCTCTAGACAGTAACACAAATAGAGGTGGGTGTAGCCTGCATATCCTGAGGAGCCATCTAGGCTAGGAGGGAAGGGAGGAGTGGTCAGTCACACCTGCATGGGCTGTGCCTGCCCTCACACAATGCAGACTCCAACCCCATGGTGTGTGTCTGGGGCCTGGCCTGGGCAAGGCAGGACCTAGTAAACAACAGAGACTTTGCTTTGAAGTGGGGCAACTTCAAAGGCAGAAAGGTGTATAAGTATTGGACCCAAAACACCAGACTTTAGATTACTTCAAGGAATCAAGCGGATCCTCTGCCAGGAGAAGAGCTGAAGAGAAGTGCTGCCCCTGTTTGTGACTGTGCTTTGTTGGGCTATACTGCAGTTGCTGCTTCTGCCTGTACAAGGGGACAGAGACTGGACTTTGTTGTGCATGCTTGCTTGAGAAGTAACTCTAAGGGCTTCAAGTAGAGCTTGCCTCCTGTTTTGAAGCCTTAGGGACAGCAAAGGCTTCACCATCCAGTTTTGAGTCTGCATTCTGTGGACTCTAGCTTGCCATAGTGTGCCATTCCATTTCCTGGGCCCCTGGAAGTGAATTTCTGGAGAAAACCTGTCCAATGACGCCATGCGACTTCGCTAAGGATTCTGAGGCACAGAAACTGTGACGCCGCCTGTCCCAAAGCCGTGGACCTCATAGAAGCACGACAACCCCAACGACTGTGCAGGCTTTGTGCCGCCGCTGACCCAGCACTAATTCACAGAGATCAAAGTGTCATAAGTCCGACACCCATGACACCCGGCACCATTGCAGCGCCTGTGGCCTTGTGACATCATTGCAACCCTGTGAGGTCACCAGCAGCATCGTGACTTCCCTGGACTTTACCTGTAGCTGGCAGAACCAAGGGACAGACACCTCACAACCGACACCACATCACCTCCACCGCTCTGCAGTAAGGACCCAATGCCACTGCACAAAGCCTCTGCTCCTCTGCCTCATAGCACCAAAACCAACGTTGCATCAGATCCAGCGATGCCTCGCTCCCCAACTTTGTACACCAGCCTGTTTTCTACTTGTTTACAAAGGTACTGTACCTGTGGGTCTGTAAGACTCTGTAAACAGCGCCAGTGGCATCGCATTGTTGGAAACGACTCCATCATGACACCCCTTAATACCAACTTGCAGCATTTGTGCCTCTAGGCACTATTTTTGTGTTTTTAAGTGCTAAGACCATATTATTAATAGTGCATTGTTATCGTATATTGTCTTGTTTATTTAGATTAAGTATTTACTATTTTTTCTAAACCTGTGTTGTGTCATTTTGTAGTGGTTCACGGTTTTACTGTGTGTGTTGGTACAAATACTTTACACATTGGGGGTCATTACAACATTGGCGGTAAAAGCCGCTTACCGCCGTGCAGAAGACCACCAACACACCACCGCGGCAGCGGAATTCCGCCACGGTCATTATGACCCACAGCTCGGAATCCGCCAAAAATTAGACACCCACACAAGTCTGGCACACCAAAGGTCAGTGACAAACTGGCGAAAACAAAACCGACACCATCACGCCAACAGGAATACGCCCACAGTATCACGACCCACAAATCCACGCGGCGGTCTTTCAACCGCGGTATTCCATTGGCGGTACACACCGCTGCGCTCAAAATACACCACATTTACAAAACACTACCATATTGGACAAATCGAAATACACACACCTGACACACATACACACACCACTCCCACACACCCAATACAATATAAAACACACACCCACATCACCCACAACCCCCTACGACCAAAATTCCGAAAGAAGGCCAGAGAGAGACACCACAATCTACAAACAAGGATCCACAGGCACACAACACCATCACCCACATAACGTCCACGCACCTCACACAACACACCACTAAATATCACCCCACACATCACAACACACACCACCCCATACATCACCCACACCACCCCATGGCATGGCAAAGACAACCCAGGTTCTCTGAGGAGGAGCTCAGGGTCATGGTGGAGGAAATCATCCGGGTAGAGCCACAGCTATTCAGAGCACAGGTGCAGCACACCTCCATAGCTAGGAAGATGGAGCTATGGTGAAGAATAGTGGACAGGGTCAACACAGTGGGACAGCATCCAAGAAATAGGGATGACATCAGGAAGAGGTGGAATGACCTACGGGGGAAAGTGCGTTCTGTGGTCTCAAGATACCACCTTGCGGTTCAGAGGACTGGCGGCGGACCCCCACCTCCTCCCCCACAACTAACAACATGGGAGGAGCAAGTCTTGGCTATTCTGCATCCTGAGGGTCTCGCAGGAGTAGCTGGAGGAATGGACTCTGGTAAGTCAAATCTTTACTACTATATCCCCCACCCTACCTGCATGCCATCACATACCCCCACCCTAGCCCTCACCCCCATCACTCCAACTCCTCACAAATGTCCCAATATCACAAACCACACATCCCAACACCAAGCCCTGCAGCCAACAACAAAGCATGGACACCCATCACCACAGCATGGCCACTGCACATACCCATACACCCCCCTAAACCATCATCACACAAGGTCCCACACAGGAATGCAAGCACTGGGGTACACGGTCACCCACCCATTGCACACCATGGCACACACAGATGCAATAATCATGCTTTTACACCCCTGCAGGACCCCTACCCAACATCACCGCACAGAAGGGTCCAGACATGTCCACACCACCAACTGTCCCGCAGGATGTAAGCTTCATGCGTTGAGCCAGGGCATTTGGCATTCACATGGGAGGTGTACTGGTCTGCCAAACACACCTTCTGCACATTAATCGAACGGTAACTCTTCCGGTTTCTGTACGCCTGTTCACTCCCACGGGGGGGACCAAGGCCACATGTGTCCCATCAATGGCACCCATGATGTTGGGGATATGTCCCAGGGCATAGAAGTCACCTTTCACTGTTGGCAAATCCTCCACCTGATGGAAAACGATGGAGCTCCGCATGTGTTTCAGCAGGGCAGAAAACACTCTGGACAACACGTTGGAAAACATAGGCTGGGGCATCCCTGATGCTATGGCCATTGTAGTTTGAAAAGACCCACTTGCAAGGAAATGGAGTACTGACAGCACCTGCACTTGAGGGGGGATTCCTGTGGGATGACGGGTAGCTGAAATCAGGTCTGGCTTCAACTGGGCACACAGTTCCAGGATTGTGGCACGATCAAGCCTTTAGGTGATGATTATATGTCTTTCCTCCATTGTCGACAGGTCCACCAGTGGTCTGTACACCGGAGGATGTCGCCATCTCCTCACATGTCCCAGCGGATGGTGCCTATGGAGGACAACAGCGAGCACAGAGTCAACCAACTCAGAGGTACGTAAACACAGCTTACTCAGAAAACTATTCATAAACCGAAATTTGCCTGTATGAGTGTTGAGCCAAGGCCTAGGTATGTGTGACGCAGTTAAAAATAAAGCCATGTGGGCCCCTGAAATGGCAGGTGCCTGACCTGTAAAGTGGGACAATGGGATGTGAGGTAACTGCGCTGGCGTTGTACACCGTTGCAGTAGGCGGTCGAAGACCGCGGCGCACTGCTGCATTGGTTAACATTGGACTCTATGGGTCCCAGGAGCCAATGACGAAGTGCGCCGGCGGTGATGATACGAACCGCCGCGGACGTGACCGCCATTTTCTATCTGTTCAATCACTTGATACCTGATCTTCGAGTAAAGACAGGAGAGGACCTACACTGCAATTGCTGCTGTGACCTCAGTCTGGAGGAGACAATGGCTCGTGCGTCTGGGGAAAGGGCCCCTGCCTTCACCACGGAGGAGTTGGAGAAACTCGTGGATGGGGTCCTCCCCCAGTACACGCTACTCTACAGTCCTCCAGACACACAGGTAAGTACACTGGGAGCATGCTGTATGGGCAATGCCTGTGTGGATGAAAGATAGGGGGGGAGAATGAGGCGAGCATGAAACGACGGTGAGTGCATGTGCCACATGGCAAGGGTAGGGATGCGGGCCAATGACTGTGACGATGCAGTTGGTAATAACTTCTCTTTTTCCCCTGTACAATTCCTGTAGGTCTGCGCCCACCAGAAGAAGGATATTTGGCGTGCCATCGCCAAGGACGTCCGGACCCTGGGGGTCTACCACAGACAGAGCACCCACTGCCGGAAAAGATGGGAGGACATTCACCGCTGGAGCAAGAAGATGGCGGAGGCCCAGCTGGGGATGTCCTCCCAACGTGGGAGGGGTGCCCATCACACCATGACCCCCCTGATGTTCAGGATCCTGGCGGTGGCGTAACCGGAGTTGGATGGGCGCTTGAGGGCATCACAGCAGCAACAAGGGGGTGAGTATGCTGATTCAGCACGCAGTGGAGGTGTTTGGGTGGGGGAGGTGGGCTGCGGGTTTCCCTCGGTCAAGGCGAGTTTGCTAGTTAAGTCCCCTTTTTCAGGCAGGCCCTGTGGCACCCCCACCCCACCTGCGTACAGTGCCAACTACACCTAGTCAGGCTCCTGTGACATCCATGTGTTCAGATATCGGCCATAGTCTTGTAGGCCATGTCCCAGGGATTGAATAGTGGACCCCAAGTGCGCGGGGTAGTGCAGTGGGCTTCTGTGTCTGTCGCGTCCGCCAACGGTAGCGGTAATGCATGCACTCAACATGTCTTTCTTCTGTCTCCCCCCCTTTTTGTGGTCTCCCTGTACTTGTGTGCATTAGCATGATCAGGCGGAGGAGTAGTGGCACCGGAGCAGGAGGGAGCTACATCCCACATGGCCCTGGAGGGCGACACTACAGAGTCTGATTTCACCAGTGGGACAGAGGGCGATGGGAGCTCCACAGCAGGGACAGGAGCTGACATCAGTGATATGGACTCGTCCTCTAATGGGAGCTCCCTTGCGGGGGTGGGCCCATCTGTGCCCCCGCATCTACAGGTACAGCCGCCACCCCCCCTCCAGCACCGCCCTCCCAGCAGCCCCTCAGCCTTTGCCCCGTGCCCGCTCACCCAGGAGGGTGGGCATCTCCTTCGCCCCAGGCACCTCAGCCCCTGCCCCAGTCACCCCTGCTGCCCTCAGTGAGGAGGCCATTGACAAAGTCTACCTTTTTGAATGCCATCCACGGTGTAGAGAGGCAGTTGCAACAAACCTATGCATTCCTGGAGGGCATTCATTCGGTCAGGCAGCCCTTCAGCGAGCTTTTCAGACTCTGGCCTCAGCACTGATGGCAGCCATTGTCCCTGTCTCTAGCCTCCCCCCTCCAACTTCCTCCACCCAGACCCACACCACTGTACCTCAGCCTATCCCAAGCACACCATCAGACCAGCATGCACACACCTCAACACACAAAGGAAGTTCAGGCAAACATAAGCACCACACATCCCACAGGCACTCACACAAGCATCACACACATGCAGACATACCAACATCCACTGCCTCCACTGTGTCCCCCTCCTCCTCGTCTCCCTCCTCCCTCCCAGTCTTGTCTCCACTCACACCTGCATGCACTACATCTTCAGCCACTACGTTCATCACCAGCACACCCACCACCACACCCCACTCACGTGCAGTCACCACCCCCACTACCATTCACACATCCCCTATGTCCTCTCCCAGAGTGTCTGTGAGGCCACCTCCCAAGGTACACAAATGCAGCCACACACCGACCCAACAGCCATCCACCTCAAGACAGCCTCCAGCCCATGCACCTTCACCCAAAGTCAGCAAACGGACACCTCCTACAACCACAACCTCTTCCTACACTCCCAAACCCCCTCCATCTACCCATCCCAGTGTTCCTAAGAAACTTTTCCTGGCCACCCTTGACCTCTTTTCCTCACCTCCCCCACCCCGTCAGTCTCCTAGGGCCCGACTCTCCAGGTCCCAACCTAGCACCTCAGCCACAACATCGGCGGGACCAGTGGTGCCGATAGCAACCGGATTATGGAGTGCACCAGGCAGCAGGGCAGCCAGTGTGGCAAGGAGCCACAGCACGGACAGTCCCCCACCTGTCAAGCATCAAAAGTTGGCCAGTGCCCGGCGGGAGATGGGGTAGACAACAGCCACCAAAGCCACTCCCAGGGGTACAGGTGGGAGTGTGGAGTCAGCTGCGACACCTTCCAAGGTGGGGAAGGGGCACAAGAAAACCAGCAAGTCTGGGGAGATCAGCACAGCGGAGAAGACCGCCATCAGTCTCTCTGCCCAGGAGCCGACCGCCAGCAGCCCCGCTGCCACAAACAGGACCACCAGCAGCAGCCCCGGTGCCCCAGACAGGACCGCCAGCAGCAGCCCCGCTGCCCAGGAGACGACCGCCAGCAGCAGCCCCGCTGCCCAGGAGCTGACCGCCAGCAGCCCCGCTGCCCCAGACAGGACCGCCAGCAGTAGCCCCACTGCCCAGGAGGCGACCGCCAGCAGCCCCACTGCCCCAGACAGGACCGCCAGCAGCAGCCCCGCTGCCCAGGAGGTGACCGCCAGCAGCCCCGCTGCCCCAGACAGGACCGCCAGCAGCCACACTGCCACAGACAGGACCGCCAGCAGCTGAACCGCTGCCCAAGACAGGACCGCCAGCAGCGACACTGCCACAGACAGGACCGTCTGCAGCTGAACCGCTGGCAAAGACACCGCCGCCACAAGCACCGTTGCCAAAAACATTGCCGCCACAAGCACCGCTGCCAAGGACACCGCAGCCACAAGCACAGCTGCCAAGGACACCGCCGCAACAAGCACCACAGGCCCATGAGCGCCAAAAGCTCTGACGCTACTGAGGCCGCCACCAGCAGGATGAAGCACTCTGGGCACAAGGCCCCCTCCAGAACCAGTGGAGAAAGACATCCACTACCTCTGTCCTTGGCAGGATGAAGCACTCTGGGCACAAGACCCCCTCCAGAACCAGTGGAGATTGACATCCACTTGAAAGACTGTGGCTTTGCACTCCCCAGGATTGAACAGTGGGCAACCCACCGACTGTAGAGACTTGAGAGACTGTGGCTTTGCACTCCCCAGGATTGAACAGTGGGCAACCCACCCACTGTAGAGACTTGAGAGACTGTGGCTTTGCACTCCCCAGGATTGAACAGTGGGCAACCCAACCACTATAGAGACTTGAGAGACTGTGGCTTTGCACTTCCCAGGATTGAACAGTGGGCAACCCACCCACTGTAGAGACTTGAGAAGCTGTGGCTTTGCACTCCCCAGGATTGAACAGTGGGCATGGGGCCCCCTCGTGGATTTGGCATCGTGCACTCAAACGGCTGAGGTGCCCATCCTTTCCCTTCCCCCTGAGGTGCCTGTTTTATTTCTATATGATGCCCCTGCAGTGTTCTCTCCGTCTTGTTCGGGTATCTTGTGTGGGCCTTGCCCATGCATTTTGGACCCAGTGGTCCACAGACTGAAATGGTGGAATACCTTGGACTTATATTATTGGTGTATATATTTGTTAATAGTGTATGTATATTTTTTTAATACTGAATTTTAATATATTACAATCGTTCACCTCATTTCCTTTTGTCTTTGCATTCTTCCGGGGGGGTTGGGTGGTGTAACTGTAATGTATCTACATGTATTTGTGTGTGTGTTGTAGTGGGTGAGGGTGGGGGTGTTGCGTGTTGCGTGTGTGTGTCACAGTTTTTTCCCTCCCCTGTGTCGTAGGTGCAGTACTCACCGAGGTCTTCGCCGCCGGCGTTCGTAATCCTGGTAGAGGAGCAAGAAGATTAAAGCTGATAAAATGTGGAGCTCTGGTTCCATGGCGTCCTGGTTCCTCGTGGGGTGTGCAAAGGTGAGCGTTTTCCCTTCGAAGTCCTGTTTCCGCTGTGTTTTTGTTTGCTGTGAATCCACCCCTGGAAAAGGTGGTGGATTGGTAGGTTGTAATCTGTGGGCGGTACATTGTCCTCCGCCTGTCTGTTGGCGGTGACCACCGATGTGTTTGTTTGTACCGCTGTGGCGGTCGGAGTGTTAAAGTGGCTGTCTATGTTGCCGGTTCCGCCACGGTCATAATTCAATTTTTTTTACCGCCGGCCTGTTGGCGGTCTTACCGCCACTTTAACACTGACCGCCAGGGTTGTAATGACCACCATTGTCTCTGAGTTAAGTCTGCCTGCTCGTCCCAAGCTACCAAGAGGGTGAGTGGGGCTTAACTGAATGTAATTCTCCTTTACCCTGACTAGAGTGAGGGTTCTTGCTTGGACAGGGGGCAACCTGACTGCCAACCAAAGACCCCATTTCTAACAATGGACATCCCCTTTTGTCTTTCTATCGCTGGAGTCTACGACCTGCCAGCTCCAACACAGCTGAGGACTCTGGCGACACTGGAACCAGCTTTGAGAGATCTGTAATTGGAGTACAGCAGGAGCTGGCCAAGGAGGTTCGGGTGGGGATGCAAACTATGGCAGCCAGCCTAGAGTGGGTGCGTTCATGCATGATGTCAACTGAAGAACAGGCAGCAGCTATGCAAGGGCGAACAAAAATCTTGCAGGAACTTGAAAAAAGGTTGAAGGAAATCAGCACAGCTGTAATAGAGTTGACACAACACCTACAACAACAATCCTGTCAACGTGTGCACAAATGCAATATTGAACCCCTCAGGGCCGAACTGGCTGCCTACCACCATGATGTGGCTGCTATTCTTAGAACCAGCAGCTCCTCCTTGCTGCAGTACTGCCCTTAAGAACCCCACAGTTGGCAGCTACCGGGATGTCTGACTCCACGTCTTCAAACACTGTGGTGTGTGTTGCCCCTTCACAACCACCTCCACCAAGGGCAGAGGAGACAACACACACATCAGAAAATGAAACATGGAACAGATCACCTTCACCCATAAGAGTACCCTGTAGCACACGTCCCTGCCACATGGCCACATATTACCAAGGTCCTGTGCTTTGTAACATGCCAGTCTTGCAACAACTGTACTCAAGCACTGTTGTTCAACCCACTGTTTATCTTGTCACCCTGCCCTGTCTCTCACTACCTCATTGGCAAATCCTGTCCCTCTGCACTGTCTGACACTTCACCCCAGCATGTCCAATGACATGCCCTTTTGTACTTGTGTAGGATCACAATGGAAGTTGTCACATAAATGGACTCACAATCATGGGCAATGTACATATAGCACTACAGCACTAAGTAGCATTTACACAACAACTTTTTCTCTGTGTAATGTGACACATCACCCGTGATGGCCATCAGTGATGTTTACCTCAGGTCAATAATTATTGATTGTCAATACACCTGACCTGAACGAATCTTGGATGATAACTATGCACAGTTGTCTGGATTGTACCATCATCTGCCCTCCCTGAGGGGTATTTCAGAGGAAAATATAAACTATACACCATAATGCTGTGTTGGACAGAATAACGCTTCCTCAAGGGATGTCTAAGCCAGAAAATAGTGCCTTCAATTTTTACTGAAAGTCAAAACTTACGTATGTGACATTTGCCCCAATTTGTAGCTAACACACACCATACAGCATGAATGGATGTGTATGAGTTTCCATAGAAATAAGCCAACGGGCTGAACATTGTAACAAATCATAGGTGTGAGTTATGTATACCATACTACATGAGAACATACTACCACTCACCTTATAAGGATTCGCTTGGACATCAGGCAACAGGCAGACTTAACAGAGTGTCCCCAATACCAAATCTATTAGCAAAGTATGTGACATTGAAAACATACATCACAAAATAACCACGCTTTGGGATCCATAGTAACCGTGAGTGGTAGGCGCAAAGAATGGCAGAATCTTAGCTAAGTAGCTTTGGTGTAAATGCCAATGTAACAACTCAGTTGGGATATGGTTGCAGCATTGGACACAAAAGCTAATACAAAAGAGACACTGTTCACTCATAGCAAGGCCCTGATCTACAAGCATTTGACACATACTGTAAAGGGTTACCTAGATATTTATTAAACAGTAAAAACAGAAGCTAAAACCAGGGGAAACACCTTACCTAACCTAAACTACTCTAACTACACATTACCCATAACCGTCCCTAACAAACCTAAGCTAAAGTTACTTATTACATTTAACGAAACGATCTAAACATCAACTCTTCAGCCCCCTTATAAGACGGGACACATGGAGGACAACATATACTAACCTAAACACATACTATCTTATATTAAGCAAATATATATATATATATATATTTTTTTTATTATCTATTTTTTTTAAACACCAAAACCCCAACACCATCACACACCCACCCACCCACACACATAATAAAAAACATTTGTAAAAAGTATGAAACCCCCACCCCCACTCACTACTACTAACTAAACTAACAGCCTATACTAACCTAACACTAAGCCCCCTAAACCCACTAATTTAAATAGCCAGGAAAGAGAAGGGAGGGGAGGGAATCATGGCTGAGTATAAGCCTACAAGTTGGCTCTCCGCAGGGTCTTTTTGATGGCACGCATCCTACGATTCACTTGTGCCACCTCCTGCTGCAGTCTGGTCATTTTACGCAACACACTGTCCACGTTCCGTTGCATCTGGTTAAAAGCTGCAGGGTCTATGAGGAAGTACATGCCAAGCCAGCTTACACATGTCCTATCATCAAACAGCACATCAAAACCCTAAAAGATGACTTTGGCATCATTGTTCAGCCACTTGTCAGGTAAAAATCATGCTGCAAAACCTCCACCACTGACAGGCCAACAAATTGCTATGTTCTCGATGACAATCTAGGGCCACAAGATCTGCGAGTTGTAAATGGAATTGCCAGTATAGAATGCAGGTGCTAATCATGAGTGGGTATCCTAGGTTTGGACAAGTGATTTACAGATTTACATGTCTGTGTACTAAACTTGGATCATCAGTCCTAGGTACACTATTCACAACCCTACGCCTGTGCCTGATGGGGGGGGGGGGGGGGGGTGGACAAGCAACTAATAATTTCTAACAACAAGGACACCCAGAAAGCTTTGGAAAGCTGTACATGGGTTTGGCCAGCACACCACAGGTAAGGAGGAAGTCCAACTAGGATACACCCAAACCTTGGACAATCCCATCAACACTTATCTTTAGAAATGCAGACCATTGTGAACATCATTTCCTACCAGTAACCCATTACTTACAACAAACAGATAGATGCAAGCACACCTCTGGCCATGAGCTGCATGCACACCTAGGCCTTTGTACTCAAGTGCCTCATACTCGTAGCACAACATGTGAAGCTCCATGCTGCTAGGAAGTTAAACATACAGTCAAACATGTTCATTAGTGAATAGGGAAGCTGAAGTCTTTGGGTAAGACTTTGGCATCCATATTCTGGGAGAATCAGGGTCTGACTGGCTGACTAAATCACTAACATGGTCCACTGGTACATTTTCTGATTTCAAGTTTTATCCACATAACTCATCCCTATTCACATTGCCGTGCCTACAGGACTGACCTGCAATCCCAAATTATGACAATACGATAAGGATTGGCCAACTCAAAGATGGGGAAAAAATTATACTCCACTCAAGGAACAAAACAGATCATTGATCACCGCATCACACCTTGCTATGTGTCCAACACACAGGAGTCAATCACACATTTTCAGCAAACACAACACAGAACAGAAATATCAACATTTACTGGAGATGTCTGGGTCCGCAAATCGAGCCACCTCTCCGATAGTGTAGGGTGCAGGTCCACCTGTAAGGCATGGAAGGGAGAAATGTGCTCAATCTCACTGTACAACACTTCCAAAAACAAATACTATGTGTAATATTAACTCAGAAAGTCAAGCCTCTCAGACATGATGATACTGAACTTACATACCACTGCAAACATGTACAGCCCCGGGGACTCCAGTGAGTGAGACACACATATCTGCACACATGCAGTGGCCCGAACTATCATGTGGTGGCAAATATGCTCCTTCATTAGTTAGCAGACAAATTCATGGAGTGTATTCCTCTCATCATGTGTATCCATGAGAGACATGCAAAGCCACTTTCCGTGAGGACTGCAATACCAGTCACCCAGACATTGTGACTGTAGGAGGCTGGACTGGCTTGTAGTGAGTACCAAGGGGTACTTGCACCTTGCACCAGGCCCAGTTATCCCTTATTAGTGTATAGGGTGTCTAGCAGCTTAGGCTGATAGATAATGGTAGCTTAGCAGAGCAGCTTAGGCTGAACTAGGAGACGTGTGAAGCTACTACAGTACCACCTAGTGTCATATGCACAATATCATAAGAAAACACAATACACAGTTATACTAAAAATAAAGGTACTTTATTTTTATGACAATATGCCAAAGTATCTTAGAGTGTACCCTCAGTGAGAGGATAGGAAATATACACAAGATATATATACACAATAGCAAAAATATGCAGTATAGTCATAGAAAACAGTGCAAACAATGTATAGTTACAATAGGATGCAATGGGGAAACATAGGGATAGGGGCAACACAAACCACATACTCCAAAAGTGGAATGCAAACCACGAATGGACCCCAAACCTATGTGACCTTGTAGAGGGTCGCTGGGACTATTAGAAAATAGTGAGAGTTAGAAAAATAACCCTCCCCAAGACCCTGAAAAGTGAGTGCAAAGTGCACTAAAGTTCCCCTAAGGATAAAGTAGTAGTGTTAGAGGAACAATGCAGGAAAGACACAAACCAGCAATGCATCAACTGTGGATTTCAAATCTAGGGTACCTGTGGAACAAGGGGACCAAGTCCAAAAGTCACAAGCAAGTCGGAGATGGGCAGATGCCCAGGAAATGCCGGCTGTGGGTGCAAAGAAGCTTTGACTGGACAGAAGAAGCTGAGGTTTCTGCAGGAACGAAAAGGGCTAGAGACTTCCGCTTTGGTGGACAGATCCCTCTCGCCTTGGAGAGTCGTGCAGAAGTCTTTTCCCGCCGAAAGAATGCCAACAAGCCTTGCTAGCTGTAAATTGTGCGTTTGGTGTTTTTGGACGCTGCTTGGGCCCAGGAGGGACCAGGAGGTCGCAAATTGGACCTGAAGAGAGAGGGGACGTCGAGCAAGACAAAGAGCCCTCACTAAAGCAGGTAGCACCCGGAGAAGTGCCAGAAACAGGCACTACAAGGATGCGTGAAATGGTGCTCGCCGAAGTTGCACAAAGGAGTCCCACGTCGCCGGAGACCAACTTAGAAAGTCGTGCAATGCAGGTTAGAGTGCCGTGGACCCAGGCTTGGCTGTGCACAAAGGATTTCTGCCGGAAGTGCACAGGGGCCGGAGTAGCTGCAAAGTCGTGGTTCCCAGCAATGTAGCCCAGCGAGGTGAGGCAAGGACTTACCTCCACCAAACTTGGAATGAAGAGTCACTGGACTGTGGGGGTCACTTGGACAGAGTCGCTGGATTCGAGGGACCTCGCTCGTTGTGCTGAGAGGAGACCCAAGGGACCGGTAGTGCAGCTTTTTGGTGCCTGCGGTTGCAGGGGGAAGATTCCGTCGACCCACGGGAGATTTCTTCGGAGCTTCTGGTGCAGAGAGGAGGCAGACTACCCCCACAGCATGCACAGGCAGGAAAACAGTTGAGAAGGCGGCAGGATCAGCGTTACAGAGTTGCAGTAGTCGTCTTTGCTACTATCTTGCAGGTTTGCAGGCTTCCAGCGCGGTCAGCAGTCGATTCCTTATCAGAAGGTGAAGAGAGAGATGCAGAGGAACTCGGATGAGCTCTTGCATTCGTTATCTGAAGTTTCCCCAGAGACAGAGACCCTAAATAGCCAGAAAAGAGGGTTTGGCTTCCTAGGAGAGAGGATAGGCTAGCAACACCTGAAGGAGCCTATCACAAGGAGTCTCTGACGTCACCTGGTGGCACTGGCCACTCAGAGCAGTCCAGTGTGCCAGCAGCACCTCTGTTTCCAAGATGGCAGAGGTCTGGAGCACACTGGAGGAGCTCTGGACACCTCCCAGGGGAGGTGCAGGTCAGGGGAGTGGTCACTCCCCTTTCCTTTGTCCAGTTTCGTGCCAGAGCAGGGGCTAAGGGGTCCCTGAACCGGTGTAGACTGGCTTATGCAGAATTGGGCACATCTGTGCCCAAGAAAGCATTTCCAGAGGCTGGGGGAGGCTACTCCTCCCCTGCCTTCACACCATTTTCCAAAGGGAGAGGGTGTCACACCCTCTCTCAGAGGAAGTTCTTTGTTCTGCCATCCTGGGCCAGGCCTGGCTGGACCCCAGGAGGGCAGATGCCTGTCTGAGGGGTTGGCAGCAGCAGCAGCTGCAGTGAAACCCCAGGAAGGGCAGTTTGGCAGTACCAGGGTCTGTGCTACAGACCACTGGGATCATGGGATTGTGCCAACTATGCCAGGATGGCATAGAGGGGGCAATTCCATGATCATAGACATGTTACATGGCCATATTCGGAGTTACCATTGTGAAGCTACATATAGGTAGTGACCTATATGTAGTGCACGCGTGTAATGGTGTCCCCGCACTCACAAAGTTCAGGGAATTGGCTCTGAACAATGTGGGGGCACCTTGGCTAGTGCCAGGGTGCCCTCACACTAAGTAACTTTGCACCTAACCTTTACCAGGTAAAGGTTAGACATATAGGTGACTTATAAGTTACTTAAGTGCAGTGTAAAATGGCTGTGAAATAACGTGGACGTTATTTCACTCAGGCTGCAGTGGCAGGCCTGTGTAAGAATTGTCAGAGCTCCCTATGGGTGGCAAAAGAAATGCTGCAGCCCATAGGGATCTCCTGGAACCCCAATACCCTGGGTACCTCAGTACCATATACTAGGGAATTATAAGGGTGTTCCAGTAAGCCAATGTAAATTGGTAAAAATGGTCACTAGCCTGTTAGTGACAATTTGGAAAGAAATGAGAGAGCATAACCACTGAGGTTCTGATTAGCAGAGCCTCAGTGAGACAGTTAGTCACTACACAGGTAACACATTCAGGCACACTTATGAGCACTGGGGCCCTGGGTTACCAGGGTCCCAGTGACACATACAACTAAAACAACATATATACAGTGAAAAATGGGGGTAACATGCCAGGCAAGATGGTACTTTCCTACACAACCCCCCCCAAACGAAGGACAATAAGACTAGCCATGACCTGATGAGTCTTCATTGTCTAAGTGGAAATATCTGGAGAGTCCATCTGCATTGGAGTGGCTACTCCCAGGTCTATGTTCCACTGTATAGTCCATTCCCTGTAGGGATATGGACCACCTCAACAATTTAGGATTTTCACCTTTCATTTGTTTTAGCCAAAGTAGAGGTTTGTGGTCTGTCTGAACAATGAAGTGAGTGCCAAACAGGTATGGCCTCATCTTCTTCAGAGCCCAGACCACAGCAAAGGCCTCCCTCTCAATGGCAGACCAACGCTTTTCTCTAGGGGTCAACCTCCTACTAATAAAAGCAACAGGTTGATCCTGGCCCTCAGAATTAAGTTGTGATAGGACTGCCCCTACTCCTAATTCAGATGCATCAGTTTGGACATAGAATTTTTTAGAGTAACAAGGGCTTTTCAGGACAGGTGCAGAGCACATGGCCTGCTTCAGCTCCTCAAAAGCTTTCTGACAGTTTGCTGTCCATAATACCTTTTTAGGCATTTTCTTGGATGTGAGGTCATTAAGAGGGGCTGCAATGGAGCCATAGTTCTTAATGAACCTCCTGTAATACCCAGTGAGGCCTAGGAAGGCTCTCACCCGAGTCTGAGTGGTAGGGGGAACCCAATCAATAATTGTTTGGATTTTCCCCTGAAGTGGTGCAATCTGTTCCCCACCAACAAGGTGTCCCAGATAAACCACCTTACCCTGCCCTATCTGGCACTTTGAAGCCTTGATAGTGAGGCCTGCCTTTTGCAGGGCCTCCAAAACTTTCCATAGGTGGACCAGGTGATCATCCCAGCTGGAGCTAAAGACAGCTATATCGTCCAAATATTCTGCACTGAAAGCTTCCAGCCCTTGCAGGACTGTGTTCACCAACCTCTGAAAAGTGGCAGGTGCATTTTTCAAACCAAAAGGCATTACAGTAAACTGGTAATGTCCTCCAATGGTAGAAAATACAGTCTTAGGTTTAGCATCTTCTGATAATTTGATCTGCCAATACCCTGCAGTCAAATCAAAAGTGCTTAGATACTTGGCAGATGCCAGTGTATCTATAAGCTCATCTGCCCTGGGTATAGGGTGAGCATCAGTTTTGGTTACCAAGTTGAGACCTCTATAGTCTACACAAAACCGCATTTCCTTCTTTCCATCTTTATAATTGGGTTTTGGTACCAGTACCACAGGAGAAGCCCATGGACTGTCAGAGTGCTCAACCACTCCTAGTTCCAACATTTTCTGAACTTCTTGCTTTATGCAGTCCCTGACATGGTCAGGCTGCCTATAGATTTTACTTTTGACAGGTAAACTGTCTCCAGTATCTATAGTGTGCTCACACCAAGAAGTGGTACCTGGCACAGTAGAGAAGAGTTCAGAGAATTGATCTAGGAGATTTATGCAATTATCTTTCTGCTCAGCAGTAAGACAATCAGCCAAAACTACACCTTCCACAAGAGCATCTTGTTCTGTGGAAGAGAAGAGATCAGGTAGAGGATCACTGTCTTCTTCCTGTCCCTCATCAGTTGCCATGAGCAGGGTGAGATCAGCCCTGTCATAGTAGGGTTTCAGGCGGTTGACATGGAGCACCCTAAGGGGACTCCTGGCAGTGCCTAAGTCAACCAAGTAGGTGACTTCACCCTTCTTGTCAACAATTGTGTGGGGTCCACTCCATTTATCTTGGAGTGCTCTTGGGGCCACAGGCTCCAAGACCCACACTTTCTGCCCTGGTTGGTACTGAACCAAAACAGCCTTCTGATCATGCCATTGCTTCTGGAGCTCTTGGCTGGCCTGAAGGTTTTTACTGGCCTTTTTCATGTACTCAGCCATCCTTGATCTGAGGCCAAGTACATAATCCACAATATCCTGCTTAGGAGCTTTTAAAGGTTGTTCCCAACCCTCCTTTACAAGTGTGAGTGGACCCCTAACAGGGTGTCCAAAAAGAAGTTCAAAGGGGCTGAAGCCCACTCCTTTCTGGGGTACCTCCCTGTAGGCAAAAAGGAGGCATGGTAGAAGGATATCCCATCTCCTGCGGAGTTTTTCAGGGAGACCCATAATCATGCCTTTGAGAGTTTTATTAAATCTCTCCACCAGTCCATTTGTTTGTGGATGATAGGGTGTTGTGAACTTGTAAGTTACACCACACTCCTTCCACATGGCCTTTAAGTATGCAGACATGAAATTGCTTCCTCTGTCTGATACTACTTCCTTTGGGAAGCCCACCCTGGAAAATATTCCCAGGAGGGCCTTTGCCACTGCAGGAGCTGTAGTGGTCCTTAAAGGAATTGCTTCAGGATATCTTGTGGCATGGTCCACTACCACCAAGATAAACCTATTGCCTGAAGCAGTAGGAGGGTCAAGGGGGCCAACTATGTCAACCCCTACCCTTTCAAAGGGAACCCTAACCACAGGCAGTGGGATAAGGGGTGCCTTTGGGGTGCCACCTGTCTTGCCACTGGCTTGACAGGTTTCACAGGACTTACAAAATTCCTTTGTGTCCTCAGACATCCTAGGCCAATGAAACAGGGGAACAAGCCTGTCCCAAGTTGTCATTTGTCCTAGGTGCCCAGCTAAGGGAATGTCATGTGCCAGTGTTAGGAGGAACTTTCTGTACTCCTGAGGAATCACTAATCTCCTGGCAGCTCCAGGTTTAGGATCCCTATGCTCAGTGTACAAGAGGTTGTCCTCCCAGTAAACTCTGTGAGAGTCACTGACATCCCCATTAGCCTGTTTGACAGCTTGCTGTCTGAGACCCTCTAATGTGGGACAGGTTTGCTGTGCCACACTCAGCTCCTCTCTGGCAGGCCCCCCTTCACCCAAAAGCTCAGCAGTGTCTGCTTCCAGCTCCTCTGGTGTAGGTTCTGCACAGGGAGGGAATTCTTCTTCCTCAGAAGTTGAATCCACTGTAGAGGGAGGGATAGTAGGAAGTGGTTTGCTTCTACTAGCCCTAGCTTTAGGGAGCACTTGGTCCATTGTTCCAGGATCCAAGCTTCCCTGTCCTTTTTGCTTTTCGGCCTGAGCCCTTGTCAAAGCAAAAATATGCCCTGGGATGCCCAGCATTGCTGCATGGGCCTCCAACTCCACATCTGACCAAGCTGATGTCTCCAAATCATTCCCTAATAGACAGTCTACAGGTAAATCTGAAGCTACCACAACTTTCTTTGGACCAGTTACCCCCCCCCCCAGTTGAGATTTACAACAGCCATGGGGTGGCTTTGTGTTATGTTGTGAGCATCGGTTACTTGGTACTGGTGTCCAAGTATGTGTTGTTCAGGGTGCACCAGTTTCTCAATCACCATTGTGACACTGGCACCTGTGTCCCTGTAGGCCTGGACCTCAACACCATTTATTAGGGTTAGTTGCTTGTACTTCTCCAAGTTATGGGGGCAAGCAACCAAAGTGGCTAAATCAATAGCCCCTTCAGAGACTAAAGTAGCCTCTGTGGTCTCCCTAATCAGACCAACCCCAACTAAGTTACCAAAAGTGAGCCCAGCTACTCCCTTGGATTGGCTATTAGTAGGTTTGCTCCCACCACCACTGCTATTAGTAGGGACACTAGGTGTAGCAGTAGGGGTTGTAGTGGTAGGAGCAGTGGTGCCTTTCTTTGGACAACTGGGATCTGTTGTCCAATGGCCTTTTATTTTACATAAATAGCACCATGGTTTCTTTTCCTTGTTCTGATTAAAAGAGGATTTGGGCCCACCACCCCCACCAGAGTGTTTTTGTGGGCCTGATGAAGACTCATTTTTAGATTTGTCCCCACCCTTGTCAGAAGACTTACCATCCTTCTTTTTGTTGCCATCTTTGTCACCCCCTGTATGAACTTTTCTGTTCACCCTTGTTCTGACCCATTTGTCTGCCTTCTTTCCCAATTCTTGGGGAGAGGTCAGATCAGAGTCCACCAAGTACTGGTGCAACAAATCAGACACACAATTATTAAGAATATGCTCTCTCAGGATTAAGTTATACAGGCTGTCATAATCAGTAACTTTACTGCCATGTAACCACCCCTCCAAGGCCTTCACTGAATGGTCAATGAAATCAACCCAGTCTTGTGAAGACTCCTTTTGGTCTCTCTGAACTTTATCCTGTACTGTTCAGTGGTTAAGCCATAACCATCCAGGAGTGCATTCTTAAGAACTTGGAAATTATTAGCATCATTTTCTTTCACAGTAAGGAGCCTATCCCTACCTTTTCCACTAAATGATAGCCATAGGATAGCATCCCACTGCCTTTGAGGGACATCCTGTACAACACAGGCCCTCTCAAGTGCAGCAAACCACTTGTTAATGTCATCCCCCTCCTTATAAGGGGGAACTATCTTGTGCAGATTCCTGGAATCATGCTCTTTTGCAGGATGACTATGGGGAATACTGCTGCTGCCACCATGGGTATCTAAACCCAACTTCTGTCTTTCCTTCTCTAATTCAAAAGACTGTCTATCCAAATCCAGCTGTTGCTTTTTAAGCTTCAGTCTGGTTTGTTCCACCCTCAACTTATTGAGTTCCCTCTCTAACATTCTGTCATCAGGGTTGGTGGGAGGGACATTTCTAGAAACAGAGCTATGATGGGAATGAACAGAAGGAGACCTGTCCCTTACAGAAGCCACCCTAACAGCTTGGTTTACAGAAACATTACTACCAGTATGGTGAGAATAAATGCTTTTGCTATGATGTGAGACAACACTATTTATATGGTGTGGCTCATCATCATTACCATCTATGCTAGATTGTCTAGTAATGGGCAGGCTAGGAAGTTTCTTTCCTGAATCTTTTCCTGGGGGAGTCCCTGAATCAGATTGAGAACTATTAGGTACTTTTTCAACAGATGAGGCACCTATGGCCTTATCCTGTTCTCTAAGCATGTTAAGTAACAGTTCCAAGGAAGGATTCTTCCCTACACTCAAACCTCTCTCTATACAGAGACTCCTTGCTCTTTTCCAGCTAAGGTTGTCATATGCAAGTTTGGACAGATCAACATTTTGGCCTGTGCCAGACATTTTTAGAGAGAGTTAAAGTGATAGAAAAAGAGAAAAAAGTTTTCAGAACTTTTTGGAAAGACAGAAAAAAACTTTTTAAACTTTTAAGAACTTTTTGAAAGTTTAGAAGTACTTTTCAGCACTTAGAAAAGAGTGAAAAGAGGAAATGCAAAACTTTTTGGCTATGTGTATATACACTGACCTTGTTTTGTATATTTTTCTCTTATGAAAAGTACAATGACAAGAGTGGTAAGTAGTCTCAAGCACTTATCCCACCACTGCACAACCAATGTAGGAGGCTGGACTGGCTTGTAGTGAGTACCAAGGGGTACTTGCACCTTGCACCAGGCCCAGTTATCCCTTATTAGTGTATAGGGTGTCTAGCAGCTTAGGCTGATAGATAATGGTAGCTTAGCAGAGCAGCTTAGGCTGAACTAGGAGACGTGTGAAGCTACTACAGTACCACTTAGTGTCATATGCACAATATCATAAGAAAACACAATACACAGTTATTCTAAAAATAAAGGTACTTTATTTTTATGACAATATGCCAAAGTATCTTAGAGTGTACCCTCAGTGAGAGGATAGGAAATATACACAAGATATATATACACAATAGCAAAAATATGCAGTATAGTCTTAGAAAACAGTGCAAACAATGTATAGTTACAATAGGATGCAATGGGGAAACATAGGGATAGGGGCAACACAAACCAC
This sequence comes from Pleurodeles waltl, assembly GCF_031143425.1. NCBI lineage: Eukaryota > Metazoa > Chordata > Amphibia > Caudata > Salamandridae > Pleurodeles > Pleurodeles waltl. The sequence goes on along the minus strand of NC_090441.1, from coordinate 147,890,233 downwards.
ATACTCCAAAAGTGGAATGCAAACCACGAATGGACCCCAAACCTATGTGACCTTGTAGAGGGTCGCTGGGACTATTAGAAAATAGTGAGAGTTAGAAAAATAACCCTCCCCAAGACCCTGAAAAGTGAGTGCAAAGTGCACTAAAGTTCCCCTAAGGATAAAGTAGTAGTGTTAGAGGAACAATGCAGGAAAGACACAAACCAGCAATGCAACAACTGTGGATTTCAAATCTAGGGTACCTGTGGAACAAGGGGACCAAGTCCAAAAGTCACAAGCAAGTCGGAGATGGGCAGATGCCCAGGAAATGCCAGCTGTGGGTGCAAAGAAGCTTCCACTGGACAGAAGAAGCTGAGGTTTCTGCAGGAACGAAAAGGGCTAGAGACTTCCCCTTTGGTGGACGGATCCCTCTCGCCATGGAGAGTTGTGCAGAAGTGTTTTCCCGCCGAATGAATGCCAACAAGCCTTGCTAGCTGCATATCGTGCGTTTGGTGTTTTTGGACGCTGCTGGGGCCCAGGAGGGACCAGGAGGTCGCAAATTGGACCTGAAGAGAGAGGGGACGTCGAGCAAGACAAAAAGCCCTCACTGAAGCCGGTAGCACCCGTAAAAGTGCCAGAAACAGGCACTACGAGGATGTGTGAAACGGTGCTCGCCGAAGTTGCACAAAGGAGTCCCACGTCGCCGGAGACCAACTTAGAAAGTCGTGCAATGCAGGTTAGAGTGCCGTGGACCCAGGCTTGGCTGTGCACAAAGGATTTCCACCGGAAGTGCACAGGAGCTGGAGTAGCTGCAAAGTCGCGGTTCCCAGCAATACAGCCCAGCGAGGTGAGGCAAGGACTTACCTCCACCAAACTTGGACTGAAGAGTCACTGGCTGTGGGGGTCACTTGGACAGAGTCGCTGGATTCGAGGGACCTCGCTCGTCGTGCTGAGAGGAGACCCAAGGGACCGGTAGTGCAGCTTTTTGGTGCCTGCGGTTGCAGGGGGAAGATTCCGTCGACCCACGGGAGATTTCTTCGGAGCTTCTGGTGCAGAGAGGAGGCAGACTACCCCCACAGCATGCACAGGCAGGAAAACAGTCGAGAAGGCGGCAGGATCAGCGTTACAGAGTTGCAGTAGTCGTCTTTGCTACTATGTTGCAGGTTTGCAGGCTTCCAGCGCGGTCAGCAGTCGATTCCTTATCAGAAGGGGAAGATAGAGATGCAGAGGAACTCGGATGAGCTCTTGCATTCGTTATCTGAAGTTTCCCCAGAGACAGAGACCCTAAATAGCCAGAAAAGAGGGTTTGGCTACCTAGGAGAGAGGATAGGCTAGCAACACCTGAAGGAGCCTATCACAAGGAGTCTCTGACGTCACCTGGTGGCACTGGCCACTCAGAGCAGTCCAGTGTGCCAGCAGCACCTCTGTTTCCAAGATGGCAGAGGTCTGGAGCACACTGGAGGAGCTCTGGACACCTCCCAGGGGAGGTGAAGGTCAGGGGAGTGGTCACTCCCCTTTCCTTTGTCCAGTTTCGCGCCAGAGCAGGGGCTAAGGGGTCCCTGAACCGGTGTAGACTGGCTTATGCAGAATTGGGCACATCTGTGCCCAAGAAAGCATTTCCAGAGGCTGGGGGAGGCTACTCCTCCCCTGCCTTCACACCATTTTCCAAAGGGAGAGGGTGTCACACCCTCTCTCAGAGGAAGTTCTTTGTTCTGCCATCCTGGGCCAGGCCTGGCTGGACCCCAGGAGGGCAGATGCCTGTCTGAGGGGTTGGCAGCAGCAGCAGCTGCAGTGAAACCCCAGGAAGGGCAGTTTGGCAGTACCAGGGTCTGTGCTACAGACCACTGGGATCATGGGATTGTGCCAACTATGCCAGGATGGCATAGAGGGGGCAATTCCATGATCATAGACATGTTACATGGCCATATTCGGAGTTACCATTGTGAAGCTACATATAGGTAGTGACCTATATGTAGTGCACGCGTGTAATGGTGTCCCCGCACTCACAAAGTTCAGGGAATTGGCTCTGAACAATGTGGGGGCACCTTGGCTAGTGCCAGGGTGCCCTCACACTAAGTAACTTTGCACCTAACCTTTACCAGGTAAAGGTTAGACATATAGGTGACTTATAAGTTACTTAAGTGCAGTGTAAAATGGCTGTGAAATAACGTGGACGTTATTTCACTCAGGCTGCAGTGGCAGGCCTGTGTAAGAATTGTCAGAGCTCCCTATGGGTGGCAAAAGAAATGCTGCAGCCCATAGGGATCTCCTGGAACCCCAATACCCTGGGTACCTCAGTACCATATACTAGGGAATTATAAGGGTGTTCCAGTAAGCCAATGTAAATTGGTAAAAATGGTCACTAGCCTGTTAGTGACAATTTGGAAAGAAATGAGAGAGCATAACCACTGAGGTTCTGATTAGCAGAGCCTCAGTGAGACAGTTAGTCACTACACAGGTAACACATTCAGGCACACTTATGAGCACTGGGGCCCTGGGTTACCAGGGTCCCAGTGACACATACAACTAAAACAACATATATACAGTGAAAAATGGGGGTAACATGCCAGGCAAGATGGTACTTTCCTACAGTGACTAAGACCAATTTAAGACACACAGGTACAATGTACAGACGGCCAGGGACAGTTGTTAGCCCACAATTTTGATCATTTTCTTCATTTGATGTGCCACAGCTATGGTAAGTTACACCAACCATAGAGATATGAACCTGTGTGCATACCTTTTGCCATCCATCCCAAAATTAAATGTGGCACTACAAACTCAAAATATCAGTCTAAGATGTTACCTGAGGTAAGCTATAACTTGTTACGTATGTGTCAGAATCCAGTTCAGACATGTATCCGAAAACAATTGAGGGACACATTATTTCTTGAAAAAATCTGGATTTCCAATATATGTTTCCTGATACACTCACAGACCACACATGAAACATATGTTAGAGCCACATTGGCATCATCAATTGACGTGAAGGCAGCACTAACTTACAGGCTCCTGTTGTGTTTTGAAAGTAAATCTAGCTGTTGCGTCAACAAATGACGGTAATGTGTAGGAAATATTGTATACCTCACAGGCAACTGTGGCCCATATTTATACAAATTTTGCACCGCATTTGTGCTGCTTTTTGACACAAAGGTGGCGCAAACTTACAAAATACAATTGTATTTTGTAAGTTTGCCCCGCTCTTGCTTCAAAACAGGTTGCAATTACGGTGCTAACAAAGTAGAAATATGGCCCTGGATATTTAACTAGCATTCCATATGTTCAAAAACATTGCCGGCAGCATATGAACAAATCAGCTACTGTCACTACAGAGCATTTAAACGTGCACATTACTCTGATTTGTACTCACCAACAGGGCCACCAATCACAATCCCCAGGTGGTCCAGCAGGTCTTGCTCCCTGGCAACAAGGTCAGCCCAGCGGTGCTTCAGCTGGTGGTCATTGCGCGGTGTGCTGTAGATTCTCTGGAGCTGGTACAACACCTTTGCCCGCCGAAGCCTCCTTGCCTCTGTGTGATAGCCTTGGATCACACGACCACCTGCCTTTACCATTAAGGGTAGGAAGTGGCACACCAGCCAAAAAAAAACATCCAGCTCCTCCTCTCCCATCCTGCCAAGACGAGACCTACCCAACATTCTTGCACAAAAAAAAGGGAATAAAGGGTAACAGAGGAGAATAGAGGGAAAGTAGGACAGGGAAATGCAAAACAACTAAGAACACAGCCCAACTATACCCAAACTACCACTACCCACAACAGACTCCAAACACAACAAAGATAAATGTTGACACCGCAAATGGCCAAAAAAACACTAAGACAGGATACCACAAACAGTTATGAAACACAAATAGACAATTTAAAGACCAAACTGGAGACAAAATCACAAAATGCACAGAGAGACAAGTCAAAACACAGCCACACAGTCAGGAAATATCACAGACTGCAAAGTGAAAGTGAAAGTACACCCACTGTACCAATTCTGTAAACCGGATATCCTATTACATCACTTCCTGTCTCAAATGTGGTACATTTTTATTTGTATGCCTCAAAATATTATGATGCTTACAGTCTGTGCGTCATTTATGTTTGACACACATTCTTAGAAATAACCCTGCATTCATATTGTGAAATATGTTTCATACTTAATCAATTTCCAGGAGTACAGTGTGGGAATTACCGCTCACGGCCAATGGATGTTTCATGGCAATGTGCGTCATATTTCGACGCATATGCATCATTTTTTGATTCGTGTGCATCTTTTTTTTACGCGTATGCGTCAACATTTCTGTCTTTAACTGGGTTTGGGTCATTTCTTATTTGTAATGGTACATCACAGTTATGACAATACAGGGATAGGCTGATTGCACCCACATTGGGCATTACGGTGTATGGGCACATGTGACAGATCATACTACTGCGGACCATGATCCCCTACTTGTTGTACTGGATTTGCACTCTTCACTGACGCAATAGATGGCCAAATGTGTGGGATACAATTATGTATTACCCAGTTTGGGCATGTTTTGAGTCAAGAGGATAGCAAGGCGACCCAACTCAATACAGTAACTCAATGCCTATGGGTCAATGTGTGTGATTTGGCTACTACTATTGTTGTTGTTCCACTGTGTGACCATCACAAGATGCATTTTTGCAAATCTGCTTGTATGCATGTGGAGTCAATGTGTCCAACCCTCAGATGTAAGTCAGTGTGGAAATGAGAGAGGACATGTGTTAGTAATATACATAGCAACACCTGCTGTGTGCACTTCCTAGGTTTTTTGGAACATAAACACCACCAATGACAAAGCATGCACAGGATAGATAGCAGACAGTTGTTCATGGCAATGTTCCAAAACTTAGCCATCACATGTCCTGGAATGTTGGATACTACTTCCTAGGCACTTGTTTGTTTACCCACCATGAGTCAGGCATGGGATAATACTATGTGGGTACCGTGTTTGTGACACCGAGTCCAAAATATAATACACAATTGTAATGTTATGCCACAGTTGGAGTCATATAACTGAGCCATGTCTCTCCTGTGGCAGTGGAGGACCAGCAGACCAAGCAGCACATGTTCACATATTTCCCGTGGTAAAATGCACAGAGGTGTCTGGTTCATGTGTGTTGGCCAATGTTTAGCCTGTATAATTATTGGGGTCTATGTTGTCACAGTTACGTGCAGGTCTAGTCATGAGTCTGTGGAGCCATTTCCTGTATCTACAAAGTATCCTTCGCAGATCAATAGAAGGAAAGCCAATGAGGAATTGAGAACACACATGGGGATGGTCCAGCCCTGTCACTGCAGATGTGTTATGAGACTGTCAACAGGGCAACCTTGGTGTGCTGACAAAGTTAGTCTCAGGATTCTTATACCGACAAGTGTCCTCACAACATTTGTACACAGGTTGGCCTCTAAAACTCCCGCTGCATCTGGGAACATCAGTGTCTCTGTGCTGATTAATCTCACAGCTATTCAACACACAAGGCCTATCAATATGTTGGGAGCAATGTGAATCAGCGTGTAGACTGTCAGGGTCCTAACATGTGTAGACATTTCATGCACATTATCTGAAGTTGTTTGTTGTGCTGGAGGCACCATACCCAATCCATGCATACAGCCATGGTACACTGTCACTATTTGTCACTCATGCATACATGAAACCAAGACGAGGGATAGGCCATGATTCGACTATTTGGAGACAAGTTCCCCCCCATGGTACGATAAATAAACTGATTATGCTATACATTGTATTTGAGTATGCATTGTAGACCCACCTGACACAATACCCCAGGACGAATGTGAGAGTTGGGAAAGCAACTATGATACAAATGTAGGCATAGGGAACCTTTATGGTAACGCAAAGACAGGAACCAGTCAGGCTAACAGAATGAAGGGTCAATCAGGATCCAAACATTTAACAAGGTAAATACACAGTGGTCAGACTGAGACTGGTCAAAGGTGGAACAACACTGTAGAAACGGAAAACTGTGTTTCTCCTGTGTGTTGGAATGTAACACATTAACCCATGGGCTGCGTTACACAGCTGATTTTGACAGCAATGCATAACAGTGTTATAGATAAAATTGCAGCTTCTATGCTGTTCCAGGCAGCTGCAAGGGCAGTGCATGTTCAAATGGCGTGTCTCCATGGAGGTGCTCACAGGTGTGTGCAGCATTAGTCTCTCACAAGTCCTGTAGGTGAGATTCAAGTTCAAAGGGCCAATAGTACCTTTCACATGGGAAGCAATGTACAGGTGATTACAGGTCCTACAGACTACAAGCCAGTGCATTATTTAACCTGACATTCATGCAGACAGAAGTATAATGACTATGGCATACCATACTAAAGAGGGAAGCACACTTAACATTGTGAGTCTGGGTGTATGTAGAGAAGGGATTATCTGGGGACACATATTCCCATTCCAGGGACCTCTGAAGAAGGGTGGGCTGAGGCAGGGAACATGGGTGTGGCTGGACTTAGGACATGGGCTGCCATGTGCAGGGGATGTCATATGAGCAATGCTAGTCATACCTGGGACACTTGTGCTATCAATTTGCTGCTTATATGGAAACCTTGTCACAGTCCTTGCAAAGATAGGTGATGTAAGACTTACTGCTGTCAAGGGTCGGGTCATACATTCCTGTTACCAATGCAATAGCACATCCACTGCCTCATGTATGAGGTATTTTTTACCCTTATTGACTCATGGTGTCTTAGTTGTGTGCCATATGCTGCGATGAACCATATTGCCAACATGTATGTGTGAAATAGGTGTGGTCCTCTGCTATTGTCCTTCAAATGTGAAATGTACAGGATATATGTCATTTACAGTGTGTGTGAATGTGGCTGTACATTCATACGCATCACATTAGATTTGGAATTTTCTGTGTCCTAATCTGTATTTCAACAATGCTCCATGAGGCTACACTCTGATTCTGATAGTTAGAGATAATGTTATGCAAAAATGATTATCCAGACCATGATATAGTGTATAGTATAGGTGTTTATTGACATATGGCAAGACAGTGGTGATGAATGAGTAGAGTCAAAATAAATTTTGGACAATATGTTGTCTCTGATGCAATCCTGCAGCTGTGTTTGGATGGTCCCCCTCATGTTGATGGACAGCATCCTCCTCTTTCTCCTCTTCAGGCATTTGTGGGTCGGGTTCATATAGGGGAATGTTCCTTCTTACACATATGTTGTGCAGGATGGCACAGGTCAAAATGATTTTGCACACCATTTCAGGTGAGTATAGGAGGCTGCCTACGGTGATGTTGAGGCACCTAAATCTTGACTTCAGGATGCCAAAGGTCGTCTCGACTATAGTGCGTGTCCTCCTATGTGCCTCATTATAGGCACGGTCTGATGCTGTGCTTGGGTTTGCAAATGGGGTCATGATCCATGGCTGGATTCCTTACCCCTGATCAGCTGAAAGAGAAAATGAGTGAGAACATGTTGATGTACCTTGCACCATAAATATCATTTGCATGGCAGTGCCATGTTGTCTGTGACTCATAGGTGTTTGTGTTCTTGTGTGGGATCCTAGGCTTCTAGGATGTACCATCAGCATTAGGTTGTTTCCTTATCTGAACGGGTGTTTGGCTGTTGACCGGATGTCAGCAGTAATTTTGTAGCGTTGCAGTACAGTGTGTACTCCCTTGCATTGTGTCATGTGAAATAGGTGTCCCTGTGTCTTGACTGGGGGTGACATGATACTTCCATCCACAGAATCAATTCCACAGTGGTGGTAACACGGTTGCATCTATATACCCTGGACACCCCATCCAATTTCACATATGCAATAGATTTATTTAACAATCAGTGAGACCGTTAAATTTGGCAAACGCATCTCTGAACGTTGGGAGCACTGACATGTTAACAATTGACTATGCACTAATTTCACATGTGTGACAAGTTCACTGCAGACCTATTTCTCTGCCCTTGCCAAGTTGACTCAGGTTGTAACGTGTACCTATACTACTGAACATGTTCTAGTTCAGCTGGCTAACTTGCTTGTGAGGTTGTCATTTAGAGTTTCAGAAGGTCCGTATGCCTGTAAATCTGTTTTGTGTGTGTTAATTTGTCGCAATGCGTATGTGTAGGAACGTGCACTTTCAATATTGTCCCATCAAGATGTGTTCTGCGCACAGTCCACTTGCTTATTGGTAGTGGGCAATGTGAGAGCAGGAGTGATGTGAGATATTGGTACAGCCTCAATGATTGCATGTGACCTTAATTGGATTCATCATCATGCTATGTGTGTCATGGTGTTTGACCTGCAGAACAAACATTACACCACCCTTACACAGTACATATTGTTTGGAAGGGTGTTTGATTGAGTGTTATTTATGTAATAATGAAAGATTAATCTTCCAAATTGTACTGCCAGTTGGGGCCATGTCTTTGTCATTGTGTTGTTTTAAAGTGTCCCCTTGTGGCTCTGGAATGGCATCTGCTGTTATCTGGAACTGTCATTTGTCCCTAGGTGTGTATCCCGTTGGGTGAGGATATCAAACATGCCTAGCGGTGTCACTACCTCATTGTCTTCCTGTCCGTGTGTCGATGTCGTGGTGTATGTGTTGTGTGTCCTAGAGGGTTGCTGTGCTGTGTGTATATAACTGGGTTTCTGTACTTACCAACAAATAGGCCATTTCCATATCATCCATCCTGGAAGTGTTGATTGATGGTGCAGTGACGGAAGATGAATGAATCATGTATACTCCCAGGATACTTTGCCACGATGTTGGTGATCAAACCCCGGTGATCGACAATGGCCTACACATTGATGGAGTGTGTGTGCTTCCTGTTGCGGTATAGATGTTCGGTTGCAGCAGGTGGCACAATGCGTACATGTGTGCAGGCAATGGCACAAAGGACGTGTGGGAAGCCATAAATTAGGTAAAACACCTGTTTTGTCTCCTGCTGCTTTGCCTGTGTGTTGGCGAAGCTTATGTGGCGGGGTGTGAGGGAGATGATAGCATCCAGTACCTTGGGTAGAAAGGTGGAGAATGATGGCTGTGAGATCCCAGCAACCAGGGCACCAGTGGTTTGAAAGGAACCACTTGCCAACATGTGCAGTACAGTTAGCAGCTTGGTTTCTGGTGGAATGGTGTGGGGTGTCTGCAAACTGGGTGGCAACTGTGGCTCAATGTTGCGCAGCAGCTGCTAAATGGCTTGCCAGTTGAGCCTGTACCTCTGAATGATGTCTTGTTGGCGGAGTCCCAGAAGGGTTGTCCTGGTGCGGAATATCCTCTCCTGCCTTCTGCATTGCCTCTGGGGTCCCTGCTGGTGTTGTGGAAGCTGCTGTTGTTGGTCCTGTGCTCTGCGTCTGCATGCATGCTGGATGAAAAGCACCTCCATGTCTTCCTTTTGGAGCTCGGCTGCTGCTTCTGTGTGTTTTCATTATGTACAGGTGTGTTTGCCCTATTTTAACGCCTGCCCTGACCCAGGTGTTATTTTTTTACGCATATCGGACTGCGCGTCATTTTCTGCCTCCACCTCCCGGCCATGCGTGATTTTTGCGTGGTAGCATAAATAAGGCGCACGGGAGTTTAAGTTATTCTTTGGATGGGAACGTCTACCCTGCATGTCATTAACACAAGGCGGTTTCCCGCATCCAGAAAATGATGCACACGGCAGAATTTTGGCGTTCGCGGGCTAGGGCGTCGAAGTTTAAATATGGTGCACGGTTTGCGCCGATTGTGCGGCAACATTTTTGACGCACATTCGGCGCAGACAGAGTATAAATTTGCCCCCAAGTTTGGACTTAGCTGATCATTTGTGACTCGAATCTTCGTCCTGGATGAACTTAAAATTGAAGCTGATCTCCCTGGAGAACTCTTTGGATACACCGTGCGGGAAGCCTCTGTCAACTTTTTACGTTCGGACGTAGAAACTTTTTTGGAGCTTTTTCACTTTTAAGTCGGTCGACCCTCAACAGCAACCCATTTTTGAGTTGAGTTCTCCAAATTGGCTTTCCGTGAGACCCTGGTGAAATCCTAGAAGTCTGGAGCTCAGGAGCTTTTCAGTGGGACGAACCTGCAAGTCAGACTGAATCGCAGTCGACATAAGCAATCTTGACTCATGACGTTGGGTCGGTCCAATTATGGAGCTTCTCGATCTTATTCCAGAAGGTCATTGAAGGTCCTTTAGGAGCCCACAACTCAACCCAAGGTTCCAGAAGCTCTGAGTTGCTCTTTGAGGGTTAGGACCCCAACTCCCAGAATGCACCTGCTCAAATCCAAAAATGACAACTGGTCAGCTGGTCAGTTTCTTCAGGGTTTGATGCAGGTGACTCTGGTCAGCTATTTCCTACCTGTAGCAAACAGGAAGTCCCTTTTGAAGCAGTTGCATACAGGCAAAGTCTGAAGCCCAAGTCTGCAGCTGGTGCAGTCCTTCAGAGTGCAGTGTCCAAGTGCTGGTCAGGGTCCAGCAGGGCAATCCTTCTTCTTTGACTTGTTCCTTGTAGGGATTTGAGGAGGGGTGCAGCTCTGCCAGTTTTATCCTTGCTCCTGGGGCTGGAAAGCAGGGGGCCCCTCTATCCAATAACGTGCAGGCCACCACCCTCTTGAATTACCAATTCCTGGGAAGTGTGGCAAAAATCAATCACGGGGAGAAACATTCTACCAAAATCCAAGATGGCAAAAATTCAGTCTCAAAGGTTAGGTCTGGCTGAACCCACCCACTGGTGTGGCTAAGTTTCCCTGAACACACCCCTTTCCACCCCTCTCTTAATCTAATCACTGGGCACCTGGCAGTCTGGTTTTGCAGGAAATGGGGGAGGTCCTCTTGCTTGCCCAAATGTCCATCCTTACTTTTGAGTACAGTTTGGCTGCTCTCCCCCCATTCTGTTTCACGATCTGCTGAGGCAGTTCTCTTCACCCAGGCACGTCCTTTGTGTTCAGCCTAGCATATGTGACAAAAAGAGAGCAAATCATTGTGAGCTACTGAAACCTAAGCCACTTGTGCAATGTTACGAGACACCCCGACGCCCAGTATGATTACCTTTAAGCGTAATGTCCATAGCGTCAAAGACTACGGTTTGAACAGAATACTATGGCGGTCATTCTGACCGCGGAGGGCGGCAGTAGCCGCCCGCCATGCGGTCACCGCCATTTGGCCGCTCCGCGGTCAAAAGACCGCGGAGGCCATTCTGGCTTTCCCGCTGGGCCGGCGGGCGCCCGCCAAAGGAGCGCCCGCCGGCCCAGTGGGAAAGGCCCTGCAATAATGAAGCCGGCTCCGAATGGAGCCAGCGGAGTTGCAGGGGTGCGACGGGTGCAGTTGCACCCGTCGCGATTTTCACTGTCTGCAATGCAGACAGTGAAAATCTCTCTGGGCCCTGTTAGGGGGACCCTGCACTGCCCATGCCAGTGGCAGTGCAGGGGCCCCCAGGGGCCCCACGACACCCGTTCCCGCCATCCTGTTCCTGGCGGTAAAAAATGCCAGAAACAGGATGGCGGGAAGGGGGTCGGAATCTCCATGGCATGGAGATTCAGCCCAGCCAGGGGTATTCCGGCGGAAAATGAGGTACTGGGTTTTTCAGAACCGGTACTCATCCGGTAACCCAGTGGTGCCAGGGTACACCCAAAGACCTCGGGTACTTTCCTGATTCAGACCACAGAAACTCAGAGTCTTCTAGGTGAAGTCAAAGATCGAATTTATTGGCTGCAACCAAGTAACAAGCGTCCTAGAAGTACAACAGCACGGTTTGTATGTTCTCAGGAGACTGTGTTTAAATGCAAAGTCAGGTTTCCTTATATACAGTTTTTTAAGCTTCAGGCAAACATTCTTGACATTTTGGTTGGTCATTCACATGTTTTCACTACAAAGGAAAAAACAGTGTCATGATGAAACCTCATATTTCATGTCATCCAACCCATAATAAATTACCCGGCAAGGCCTAGTATTTTACATCAGATAAGTGTGGACCCCCAATAAAAACGGGCACCTCCCCCTCGTAAAGTAAGAAGAAGAAAAGAGCAGGTGCAGGTGTGAGCAAGATTAGGCAGGGTGTGTGAGCGATTATAAGGGTTTTATGGCATGGTGTGCCTTGATGCTATCTGATTCGGCCACTGGGAGAGGGACTGACCAAACAGGTTTGGCCTGAGGCAATGGTTCCAGCTTGCCCAGGTCAGAGAAAAGTCAATCAAGGTGTACGTGTCCTTGGAATCAAATCTGACTGTATTATAAGCCTATGTGAGGGCAACTTTTAAAAATGGCTGCCGTGTATAAAATGGGAGCCACGAGTGCAGGACGAAAATGGCGATTTCGAGGTGAAAACGCTGCTGGAATTGAGCGAAAATGCTCGTGCTTAGTGTACTAGTCATTATCGGTCTTTTGATACTAAAATCGTACTGCTGTGGCAAAGTAAATTACATGGGTCCAGAATTTTTAGAACCACAGAAACCGCCGGATCCCCTTTTCTGACCTCAGCTTTACATCCGCGGTCAGAATGGGCATTGAAGCACCGCCAGCCTGTTGGCAGTGCTTCCGTGTCCCTCCACCCTGGCGGTCCATGACCGCCAGGGTTGGAATGAGGGCCTATTTGTTTTAGCAACTGTTCAAATCCTTATTTCTACAACCTGTTATTTATCCTGCTACAACTATGTTTGAACCTCCATGACTCATAGTTGTACTAGTCTACTTTCTGTATTCTGCATTTTGTATTATGAATCTCTTGTTTATACTTACCTTAACATGCCTTAATGAGGACCCCTGTCTTTTTTCTCTTCTTTTTTCTCTTTCTGTCTTCCTTCTCACCCTCGTATGTCCTTTTTCTTTCAGAAATGTCAGTAAAGTGCTATTTTGTTTGCAGGAATTTCTTACAGAACCATATATATACCATGTAAACTATTTCTCTGTGTTATGTTTCGCAAATGTTTTGAATATCTTTCTGTTTTTCGTAGGTGTTTTTAAATGCTCCTATTGTTTTGTGATTTCATGCTATTTTCTTTCTGCAATAAAGCATTTTCAAACCTAATAAACAGAAAATAAGAACAAGAGTACAGCAGCTATGTGAAAGGCCAGGCCAATTCGCTATGCCAATGCTTGTTTAGCTTTGCATCTGGTATAAAAGTGTTAAATTATGTCAAAGCATACAATTTGTACTGGAAGGGTACCCTTCATGTACAAAACCTATGCTCGTCATCATGCATGAATAAGTGCGCTATGGTGAAAGGGTGTGTGTGTTGGCTCAGGCAGAGAGAAAACCAGTGCTATATTGTATTGGGTATGAAGCTGTTCTGGCCTCTCCCTTTTGATTGCTGTTTTTGTTTTCACAGCGTTGCAAGAATTCTTTGTAAATTTGCCTCAAATTTATTAGGGGTGTACATAAAAAATGTTAAAAGTCTTTCTTTTATGCTACTTATAGTAGCAGTCTAAAAAAGGATTAGAAAAGCAAGTCAGGATGGCCACATCACTCGATCCCTTCATTTGAAGTCTGCACCTTTTAAGCCACAATTTACTTCAAGCAGGTGTGTTTATTCTAGCTAGATGAACATACCAAGGGGCAGATTTATGAAAAGTGGTGCTCCACTTAGTGCAGCGCCACTTTTCTTGTGCCCCTTAGCGCCTCCCTAAGGCCACGATGTGTGCGCTGTATTTATTATATGGCGCACCATGGGGTAGTTAGGGAACTTGTGTCAGAATTTTTGATGCTAGTTTGACACTTTGCAAAAATTCTGATGCTAATCCTGGAAAGCACCAAGAGGCCCACTGAAACCAATTGGAGCCTCCTTTAAACGCCTGCTCTGAGTAGGTGTTAGAGGAGCTGAAAAAATTATGCAAAGAAATCCCTTTGATTTCTTTGCACCATCTTTTCACTCCCCCCTAACGGGAAAACGTCCCGTTGCATAAATTATGCCTGGCACGGGCATTCAAAGTTACAAAGTGCCGCAATGCATGCATTGATCCACTTTGTAAATTTGGCTCTGCGAATTTGGCCTTGTTTAGCCACATTAGCGTCAAAAACATTATGCTAATGTGGCGCAAGGAGGTGCTAGGGGCTTTTAAATCTGCCCCCAAGAATCTTGCCACCATAGGTGATGCAAATGACACAAACTGCTACAAAGTGTTGATTTTGGATTTTGGATTTAATTCTTAGTGTAAAGCTTGTTTTGCGTTAGGATAAGACAAAGTAATGCGAAGTTGCACTTTCTGCTGCTTTGTGCTACTATTTGTTCAGTGGGGTGTTCCATGGGTGGTGCTTGGACAGTGTCCTAAAACTACCCATTGATTTTGACACAAAGCTGTGCCAAATATCTATGCCTAATCGATGCAGGCCTAAAAATGGGGAAAATTATTTTTTTTCAACTTTTCTGTACAGCACACATTCCAAGTTTGAAAAGTTGTAAAGTATGTTTGAGCACAGCTTTTTTGTACTGCAAGGCAGTAGAAAAACGTGTGCTAGATACTACATAGTCAACAATCCCATCGCGCATTGGATATGGCACTGATGGCACCGCCCCTTTCACGCAACGCAGAGAAGAAACTTTGGCCCGTATTTATACTTTTTTTGCGCCGCATTTGCGTCGTTTTTTTACGCAAAAACGGCGCAAACGTGCAAAATGCCATTGTATTTTGTAGGTTTGCGCCGTTTTGCGTCAAAAAGCGGCGCAAATGCGGCGCTAAAAAAAGTATAAATACGGGCCTTTAGCCGCAGCGCTTCGTGTGTGACTTCAAAGTAAATTTCCACCAAAACTACAACACTTACAATGCATAATCATGTCATAAAAGCCTAGGTTTTAGAAAATAATGGCCCGTATTTATACTTTTTTTGTGCCGCATTTGCGTCGGTTTTTGACGCAAAAACGGCGCAAACGTGCAAAATGCCATTGTATTTTGTAGGTTTGCGCCGTTTTGCGTCAAAAAGCGGCGCAAATGCGGCGCTAAAAAAAAGTATAAATACGGGGGGCCGTATTTATACTCCGTTTGCGCCGAATTTGCGTCGTTTTTTTCGACGCAAATTCGACGCTAAACTAACGCCAACTAACGCCATATTTATACTATGGCGTTAGAGGCGAATAGCGCCAAAGTTCCCGGAATGTGCGTCATTTTTTAGCGTGAACCCCTTCCTTGCGTTAATGATATGCAAGGGAGGCGTTCCCGTCTAAAAAATGACTCCCAGGCCTTTACGTGGTATTTATACTCCCGGGCAAAAGAGACGCCCGGGAGTGGGCGTGGCTAAAAACGGCGCATTTGCGCCGCTTTTTAACGCCTGGGTCAGGCATGGCGTTAAGGGACAAGTGGGCTCAAAATGAGCCCAGAGTGCCCTCCCCTGCCCCCAGGGACCCCCCCTGCCACCCTTGCCCACCCCAGGAGGACACCCAAGGCTGGAGGGACCCACCCCAGGGACATTCAGGTAAGTATTTTTTTATTTTTTTTTAATAATTTTTTTTGGCATAGGGGGGCCTGATTTGTGCCCCCCTACATGCCACTATGCCCAATGACCATGCCCAGGGGACAGAAGTCCCCTGGGCATGGCCATTGGGCAAGGGGGCATGACTCCTATCTTTACAATGATAGGAGTCATGTTGATGGGGGATGGGCGTCGAAAATAAATGGCGCAAGTCGGGTTACGACGATTTTTTCGACGTAACCTGACTTGCCCCATTTTAAGACGCCCATGCGCCATTTTCCCCCTACGCCGGCGCTGCCTGGTGTACGTGGTTTTTCTCGCGCACACCAGGCAGCGCCGGTCTGCTTGCGCCGGCTAACGCCATTCAATAAATACGGCGCCCGCATGGCGCTTCAGAATGGCGTTAGCCGGCGCAAAACTTTTTGACGCTAAACTGCGTTAGCGCAGTTTAGCGTCAAAAAGTATAAATATGGGCCGGGATGTCTCTAATGGCATGGAGTGAGGTGTTCGCCTAAGAATCATTCCTGGTAGGATTAAAAAACTGCAGTTTGTTAGAGGAGCTTATTGAGCGGTCTCGCTAATAACAAGCTATTTTAAGTCTAAAATAAGTGTTTCTTATATGATAAAAAAACCGAACCATTTGCTGATGTCCGTGTCTTTTGGCTTCGGCAATGCTTGTTTGGATATTGGTTCGCACGGCCTTTAAATACAAGTTCACTTTTCCGGGTTGTCTTTTTTGTTCCTATATTTCACTGTGTGATTCAACGCCGCCACCTTGAGGTAGAAAGAAGTTTCCTAAATGACGGACACAGACGGCACCATTATTGTATTTATGTTTTGGCTGATCTGGGGCTAAAAGGAGATACAATTATGAAATATTAGAGCCAGTCATCACCAGAATTAGGTCATTTGCGCAATTTCTATTATTCTGTCACTTAGATGCAGAACACGTCTATTTGGAACTCGAACATAGAAATCTTTTATTCTACTTAAAATGTTCATTCTTACTTACAAAAAGATGCATCGAATTAAACAGAGTTGCCCTTACGCTTGCTTCAGTACATTATTAAGTAATTTCACTACATATGCACTTTAGATGAATTGTATATGCACTTTAAATTTAGTTGGCCATTAAGCTTGATAATCTTCCTTTACTATTCTTTTTTTTAAATGGCTATTTTCTCACGCAGGATTTATAGTTGATTATGGGTCTCCTTTTTCCAGTTATTATTATCCTGCTCTGCCATAAATAAATGCTCACTGGCGGTTCATTACACAGACTTTCAATCTCACCTTCTTTTTATGATCAAATAAACATTTTGCAAAATGTCACGTCCATAACTGACACTATAAAGATCCTACCCTGCAGTAGAAACAGACTCGTCTTCCATTTGTGTATTATGCAAGAAGAGTTAAAGGGACCTAATTTGTAAAGTTCTACGAGAAACTTAGGTTTCAAGATAACTTGTTCCAAGTGTACATTTTCATAGGGCTGTTTCCTGCAAGTAT
Source organism: Pleurodeles waltl (assembly GCF_031143425.1). NCBI lineage: Eukaryota > Metazoa > Chordata > Amphibia > Caudata > Salamandridae > Pleurodeles > Pleurodeles waltl. The sequence goes on along the minus strand of NC_090441.1, from coordinate 147,873,367 downwards.
TATCAAGAGAATCTAACTTCGTACTTAAAAAGTAGTCCTTTACTAAAAAGCAAGTCTGAATACTACTTCAAACTGTAATGTTTGCGTCCACATTTGTTTATGGCATTTTTCTCTATACCCTGGTTAAAGCAATAAGGCCCATATTTATACTTTTTGACGCAAAACTGCGCAGTTTTGCATCGAAAAGTATAGAGCCGGCTTGAGTCATTACAGAGCACCAGTAGGGCACCAAATTTATGGAATTCCACAAGCCGACGCAAAGGGTGGCCTAGCGTCTGGGAAAATGACATTAGCCGAGTGGTGGTGGCAGTATAGGGGAAGTGGGTTTTGCCTCAAAAAATTACGCTAGGCTGGTTAGAGGCAAACAAAAATGCCGTTAACCTTCCTAGCATCATTTTCTGACACAAAACAATCCATACCACATGACTACTGCCTTATAAAAGTCAGGAGTCATGCCGACCACCCCAATGTATGCAAAAACAATTGGTCAAAAGGCTGGGACAGATTACTACATTTTCTAACAAGAGAAGTGACAAATACTCTCTTGGGGACATTATTTCTTTGTCAAATGTATTCATCTATAATTATATAGGACGAAGAGAATCATAAACAAAACAAACTGTCGCAATTACACTGAACAATTACACCAGGACAAACATTTACACCACAATATCAGTTATTTACATATAAGTAAATATAAACATATCACAAAATAATAACTAGCAATGAAACATCTGGAAATTGTTTCAACTCAGTCTCCTTCATTGGAGGTAGTGGTATGTAAAATACTTAAAGACGTAATCCACTCAAACGCAGTGGTTGTGGTTAGTTATGACAACAAATGCTGAACCCAGATCAATTACTTCCTAGGGTTTCTTGCAAGGTGACACCTTGTGGATTGCGGCAGGGTTGGGTAGAAAGCACAATTGATTCTCCAGAAGGATATCGGACAGTGCAAGAAACCCTAGGAAGTAATTGATCTGGGTTCAGCATTTGTTGTCAGAAGGATGTTCCAGAGTCTAGTGGTAAGAAAAACAAAAGAGCAACCTCCACTCCTTGCTCTCCTAATCTTTGGTACCATCAGAAGTCCTTTACTGCTAGATCGTAAGACTCTTCCTGGGATATAGGGCTTGAATAGTGATCGAATGATCAGAGGTCCTTTCCCTTGAATGGCCCAAAACACAATGCAAAGGATCTTGAAGTAGATCCATTTTTGGACCGGGAGCCAATATAGTGATATTAGGGCCTGGCTGCTTGATATTTTGGGATTTTATAAAGTGTTCTTGCTGGCGTGTTTTGTATCACCTCGAGCCTCTTGGTCACATATTTAGGACTTCCCCAATACAGGGCATTTCCTTAGTCCAGACATGAGTTTATAACACTTGGCACTACTATTCTTCTTGTAATCGAAGATAGCATCTGCAGAAATTCCCTTAAAGATTTTAGCACGGAGAAGCATACCCTGGCCAATTTATTTGTTTGAGTCTCCATCGTAAGTTTTTCGTCTAGCCAGATGCCTAGATTTTTTACTGCTTGAGATGGCTGGGGGCTGTCTCCTAGGTAGTCTGGCCATGCAAGTTCCTGCCATCTAGAACTGGCCTTACCTACAACTACGACCTCCGTCTTCTCCCCATTAAGCTATAACATGCTGTTTAACATCCAGTCTGTAGCTTCTCTAAGGCAGGAGGTTAGTTGATCTGTATTTTGAGGGGAGTTGGGTGTCAGGGCCAGAATAATCTGCGTATTACCCACATATGACACCAACACCAGCCCGTGTGAACGAACAATGTCTGTCAACATTAGTGCAATTTATATCATCTAGCTAAAATAGATTTTGGACAATTTGGAAACGTTCATTGGAACCTAAACCATCAAAATGAAAGTGTGACTAAGACATAAGGGCAAAAAGGGAGGGGCAAAATAGGACAAAAAGAATTTGGAAAAAAATAACAGTGATTGGAAATGAAGGTAAAAGGGAAGGTTTCAGCATTTCAAAAGCTGGGGCAGGAGTCTTTTGAGAGAATTCTGTGAAAACCTAAGCCACATTCAGAAAAGCATGGGGCAAAAGGGGAAAATCAGGTCTGTACCTCTCACAGTCCAAAGGAATCTGCCTCTCCTATCAATTTGTGACAGTACTACATAATACTGCACAACTCGATCAGGTAATGCCTTGTGGATCACGCCATCATGTGCTGCCTCCTTCTCCCATCTCCTGGTAAAACTTGCAAAATTGCATTAGGTCACATGATGGTATTCAGAAAGTTGCTGTCCTTGGTCTCCTGTACATCACCTGCAACATGTATGAATAAAGCACAGTCTTCACATTCTCGTTTTCTCCATGTACCTTCTCCAAGATTGTCTTCTCAGACTCTCTATGAATAAGACAATAGCAAATCTATTTCCAAATTAACATTTCATGGAAAAATACCAGAAATGAAATAACTTATTAGCAGAAAATGGAGAACAGTTTCTCATGTTAAAGAAATCCAGGCCTAATCAAATCAAGCCAAGAATACTATTCTCAAGTGCACTTGTAATTTCACGTTGTATTGTGCACACATTTAATTCTGTATTATTTTAATGTTGGTTACACTTTCTCATTTCAAACTCCATGTTACAATCAATAAAAGACGTTAAATGAAATTGTTAACACAAGTAATTGAGTACAATGGGAAATTACATTTTCAACTTTCATCAACAACATTAGTGCACATGTTACATGAACTATTATCGTTTAAGGGTAAACATTCCCAGATAATGTGAGGGTGGGTGTAAGATCATAATCAGTGATTATGGCCCTCATTACAACCCTGGCGGTCCAAGACCGCCAGGGTTGTTGTGACGGAAGCACCGCCAACAGGCTGGCGGTGCTTCCGAGGTCATTACGACGGTCGCACCACCGGGGCCGGCGGTTTCACGCCACATTTGCCCCAGCGGTGATAATCCGCCTGGGCAGCGCTGCTAGCAGCGCTGCCCAGGGGATTACGAGTCCCCCTACCACCAGCCCTTTCCATGCAGCTTTTCACTGTCTGCATAGCGCGACGGGTGCAACTGCACCCGTCGCACGGGCGCAACACCGCCGGCTCCATTTGGAGCCGGTTCCCATGTTGCGGCCCACATCCCCGCTGGGCTGGCGGGCGGAAACTCGGTTTCCGCCCGCCGGCCCAGCAGGGATGTCAAAATGGGCACCGCGGAGCACAGCCCCATTGGCGGCCGCACAGCAGTTACAACTTGGCGGGCGGCAAAGTTGTAATGAGGCCCTATATTTCTTCTAGTGAAGTTAATGGAACAGTACATGTATCTCTAACACTACAGTGAATGCACTTCAGTATTAACCTTTAGATTAGATAACTATTAAAACACGCAGTTCACTAAATGTCATGTTTACATATGGGTCATGTTTATTACATCCAGTGGGGCAGCCAATTCTCCACTGCACCTGTAGTCTCTCTGATGGCGAATCAGCCCGTCACATAACCTGATATCTCCTAATCAGAGTGAAAAATCAAAACCTCAGAGATTGATCCAGGAGATCTTTTGTGGATTCCTCTAACTGCTGAATGTCACTATAATGGATATTTAGGTGGTCATTATGAACATGGCGGGAAAGGCCGCTGACCGCTGTGTCGGCGGTGAACAGAATCCCACTGTTGGCGGTGAATGCAACCCGCCATATAATGAACGAAAAACCCAACCCCGCCAAAAATTCCCAGACCACCACTCCCGGCCATGACTCTGTCGGCGGGAATCCCGGCCCACCCCACCCGCCACCACCAAGCACACCCACATCCCGCCCTCCAAATAATGATGCACAAATCACCTTGGCGGACAGTGGAGGCCGGAAGACCATTGGCGGTTGCGACCGCCACGGGCGGCAAGTGGACTCAACAGCAACAAGTGCACACATTGGACAGGCGTATCACCCACACACCTGACACACATCTAGAACCCCATAAAACACCCGGACACACCCCACAATCCATTGCAACGAAACCAGGACAAGAAGACGGAGAGCACCAGAGCCAGACAGCGTACGCCAGCATACAGGAGACGCACATCGACCCATAGAAGAGCACCCTTACCTCGTCCCGAGTCCCGACGCCATCCACCACACTCACCATGTCCCCCCAAAAAAATCCACGCTTTGCCGAAAGGGAGTTAAGGACCATGGTAGATGAGATCCTGAAGGTGGAGCCACAAATATTCGGGGCCGAGGTGCAGCACACACCCATCGCCCGGAAAATGGAGCTGTGGCAGACCATTGTGAACAGGGTGAATGCAGTGGGACACCATCCACGCACCAGGGACGACATCCGCAAGAGATGGAACGACCTGCGGGGGAAGGTCAGGGCCATGGCATCTAGGCACCACATCACAGTGCAGAAGACTGGGGGAGGACCGCCACCAACACCACCCGACTACACCGACTGGGAGGAAAAGCTACTAGTCATCCTGCACCCAGAGGGACTCACTGGACTCACTAGAGGAATGGACTCGGGTAAGTCATCTACAATTACCCAATATACCCCACAGCTGCAATGCATGCAACACCCCACCCCACCCACACCCACCTGGACCTACACCCCACCCATCCATTACCCACCACATCCACCCCCCTGCATGACCTACAAGCCACTAACAGGCCCACATCACTCCCGCTGTGCACAGCCACCCACCCCTGCACGTACTCACAATGGAACAATACCCCCCACCACAATGCAACCCCACCACTGGTGCTAAATGCAATGTCAACCTCACAAAGGCACCCTGGAAGGCCACTGAAAGTAACATCAGCACAAAATAGCACAGTCCTGTACACCTCAAACCTACATGCATATGTAACAGACATGTCTATGTCCCCCAACAGGCACCACCACCCATGCAACCCTAACGGACGGGACAAGGAGTGCCACTGCCCTCCAGGGAAACAGAGGCACCTCACAAGACCTTGGCGAAGGATCCCTGGACACTGATGAGCAGGCAGGCCCCTCACACAGCACTGGATTCTCACCATGCAGCAGCCCCACCCAGGAAACCACTGTCACCCCTAACACCCAATCAAGACCAGCAGCCCAATGTAGGCGTACCCACACCAGTGTACCCAGGGCACAGACTGGTGGAACACAGCTACGGAGGTCACAGTCTCCCAATCCCAACATGCAGGAAGGTGAGGGCCCCAGTACAAGTGGCATGTCCAGAACTGTGCAGGGGACACAGGCACAGGGGGCTAGGGCAAGTTCAAGGGTCCCAGTGGGCCAAGGGGGAGGCCACATGATGGATGCAGCAGCCCAGGACGTTATTTCAGAGGTATTGGGGGCCTACCAACATACCCAAGACAGGTTGGCACAGATTGTTTCCACCCTGGAGCAAAGTAAGAGGATGCAGCAGGAAGAACACCAACAGGCCATGGAGTAGTGGCAAGAGCACAATGCCACAATGGCCAACATACCTGGATCACTGTTGCAGTTGATCAAAAACCAGTCTGACACCCACACCAGACAAGAGGCCCCCACAACAGCCCTGGACAGCCCACATCAGATGGCCAAGGCAGCAGAAACATCCCAGGAAATACCCTCCCAGGAAACCCAAGGGCCAACCATGCCACCCCAAGAAGCTCCACAGCATGAGCCCAAACGTACTCTTAGGCCAAGATATGGCACTGGAAACCCAGCTAAGAACAAAGCCCCCTCCAACAATTGACTCTGCTACTAATGCAAAGCAACCATCCCACCCATTCACCAACAACACTTAGCTGAGGGCAATTTGAAGTACAGTTTGACAAAATCGACCCATCAATACCATCCAAGAAGGCTGCCACCAACTTAGTTTTGAGGACCCCCAATCCTTACAACTCCCATCACTGTATATAGCACAATTCACTCACTTCTACCTATAAAACACATTTCACACCTGTAACACTGTCCCCTGTCTTAAATTGTGAACAAAGTGGAGTATGGATGCAAGTGGCAGAGAACAACTTTATTGTCAATTTGTGCATGATGGTAGTCCTGTGTGCCCAAATGGTGGCAAGGAGGGAATGAATATATTTTCAGTCAGTACCATGCAGTGGTGGTCCATCTATCGCCTATCATGACCAACCACCCCTATATGACAGAGCACACAGAGTATTAGTCACTAACCCCAATGACAGGCTTAACTCCCACCTCCCACACAGTTATTGGAAGTAAAGTTGTATCAGTTGGTTCCTGGAATTTACATCTTCCCCTTCCTCATCATCACCATCACTCTCCTCACCTCTCTGAGGTAGCTGATCAGGACCTATAGCACCCTCCACCTCCAGGAGGGGGATAGAATGTGTCACTACCACGTTGTGCAGCATGCAGCAGGCCGCCACTCTTCTACACACCGTATCAGGCCATAGGCCAGGGAACCCCCAGAGATATGTAGACACTGGAATCTAGCCTTCAGGAGACCTATAGTTCGCTCTATTACCCTCCTAGTACATCCATGGGCCTCATTGTAATTCCTCTCTGCATCCATCTTGGGATTCCTCACTGGTGTCAGAAGCCAACACAAGTTTGGATAGCCAAAATCACCTACAAAATGGTGCAATACAGACTCGTCATTGTTATGTCCCTTAGTCAGACAGGCTGGTTTTCTGCAATGTGTCAGTTAGTGACAGGCAAACTTACCTATGATCCACCCTCTGTCCTCCTGTAGTTGTTCCATTTTCTGTGGCACACTACTGTTCCTAAACAGAAATGAATCATGGACTGAACCTGGAAACATGGCATTCACATGGGAAATGTACTCGTCTGCAGTACATACCAATTGGATGTTCATGGAGTGAAAGTTCTTCCTGTTTCTGTACACCTGTTCACTCACTCTTGGGGGGATGATAGCTATGTGTGTGCCATCAATGACACCTATGACGTGGGGAATGTTGGCAGAGGCATAGAAGTCAGACTTGATGGCAGGGAGGTCAGTACTTTGGGGAAACCGCACATAGGATTGCAGATGTTGTACAAATGCATTTAGAAATCTTGTCAGTACCATGCTGAACATTGGCTGTGAAAAACCAGCAACCATGCCCACTGTCACTTGAAATGAGCCTGTGGCCAGGAAATGGAGTGCGGAGAGCACCTGCACCTCAGTTGGAATGGCATGCTGATTACAATTACCCGGAGTTAGTGCAGGATCCAGTAATGCACAAAGGTCCTGAATAGTTGCACGTGTGGGTCTGTAAGTGATTATAATCTGATGCTCCACCATGGTCCCTATATCCACAAGTGGTCTGTACACCGATGGTGCCCTTCCTCGCCACAAGGGTCGGTACCTACGAGGGGTTACAAAAAGGAGTCATGAAGACACATTCATAGGTACACTTCTCATCATTTGTGCACTGCATTGTTCATCGTAGTGTCTCGAAAATAACTGCTACCCGACAGATATACAGGTACATCACAAGGTGGGAACAGAGTAATTCATGTGTGCTACTATACGGAATGGACAAAGGCCTAGGTGCTTCATGTGGCTAGGAGGGCCTGCATTGTGAGTAGTAAGACATTCTAGATGCATAGGTGATGGAAAAATGTCTGCCCACTGTAGATCTGCCCCTTTGTTGTGGAAGTGACCTCATACCACTAGCAGTTGACGTCACAGCATAAGGCGGTGTTGACCGCTGTTCGCACCCGCTGTTCGCACCCTCATTGGCTAACATGGATGCCAATAGGGAATCCTGGCGTATCATGATCGCCGCCGGTGGTGACAGTGCATACCGCTGCGGAACGTACGCGCGTTCGTAATCGTTTGATCACTTGACTCCCTGATCTTGTGTGAACAGGCACTCCACTCTTTGTACTGCTGTGGCCTGCCTCTGGCTATGGATGTGCCACATGGTGCAGGGGAAATGCCCCAGCCTTCACCCAGGAAGAACTGGAGAAGCTAGTGGACGGGGTCCTGCCCCTGTACGCGAAACTGTACGGACAGCCAGAGGTACAGGTGAGTCTGGGTTTGGAGGGCACTATGGCCCTCATTGCGACCCTGGCGGGCGGGGAAGAAGTGGCGGTAATACCACCAACAGGCCGGCAGAAAAAAAATTGAATTATGACCATGGCGGATACCGCCATGGTCATCCGCCACTTCTCCACTCCGACCGCTGGGCTGGAGACTTCAGTCTCCAGCCCGGCGGCCGTCACCAGACCGCCGGCCGTATCAGGACCCTGCATACCGCCATGGATTTCGGGTGGTTTGGAACCGCCACAAAATCCATGGCGGTAGGCACTATCAGTGCCAGGGAATTCCTTCCACTTCCCTGCCGACCGCCAGTATGGCTGCTGGCGGCTCTCCGTCCGAAAAAGGACAGAGGGCTGCCAGCAGTCATGATTCGCTGCGCGGAAAACCGCCTGCACTGGTGGTCTTCAGCACAGCGGTTGAAATGAGGGCCTATGTGTGTAATGGATGGTGTTGATTGGACATATGTGTGCACCTCTGAGCCTACATGGGCCATGGTGCATGGCATGCCGCGTGCAACTGTCCTGTATGTCTGAGAGTACTGTCCATCGCATAGTGGACGATGAGCCAGCTTTTCCTATCGTGCAAGTGCCTGACCTCTGTGTTCCATTTCTGTGTCGCCCTTCTAGGTCAGCACTCACCAGAAGAGGGCACATTGGCATGCCATCGCCAAGGAGGTGAGGACCCTGGGGGTCTACAACTGAAAGAACACCCACTGTCGAAAGAGGTGAGAGGACCTGCGGCGCTGAGCGCGAAAGATCAGTAAAGGCCAGCTGGGGAAGTCCTCCCAACATAGACGGGGTGCCCGTCGGGCACTGACCCCCCTCATGCGGCAGATCCTGGCGGTGGCGTACCTAGACCTAGATGGGCGCTTGAAGGCTGCACAGCAGTCACAAGGGGGTGAGTACTCATTGACCATACTTCAGTCTGGAAGGATGCCTGGGTGTGCAATAGGGCTCATGCTGCTTAGAGGCAGGGAATTTGACTGGTGTCCATCTACTGTATGTTCCCCAAAGGGTGTAGGGGTGACCCTGTCAGGTTTCACCTACTTCTGCTCCTAAAGTATTTCAGGGGATGGGTGTAGAGCAGTATTCTGGTCCATAGTCAGGGGCAGTGTACGGTGCTGCCTGTTGTGTATGTTTGCTGGGTGGGTGTATGTCTGGCCATTCTGTACCTGCATTCAGCTATTTTCAAGTGTCTCTCCTGTTTTGTCTCCCCATCCCTGTTCTCTTGTGTTGGTTTGAAACAGCATCAACATCAGGCGAAGAAGCTGAGGCACCGGGATGTGGGGAGGCAGCAGCCCAAGGATCCTCCGAGGCAGAGACAACAGACGCCCAGGGGACCAGTGGGTGGGAGGGCGAGGGGACTTCCACGGGGGAGGCTACTACCACAGGAAGTAGTGACTCTGAGACCTTCTCCGATGGGGGTCCCACGGCGGTGGTGGACCCTAGTGCACACACCAATACCGTGAGATCTTCCGCCACCCGCTTATCATCACCGCCCTCCCATCTGCTCCCCACCGAGTTGCCCACCCACCCAGAAAGGCAGGCGTCTCCTTCACCCCAGGCACCTCCTCCCCTGCCCCAGTCAGCCCTGCTGCCCTCACAGAGGAGGATATTGACCTCCTGAGAACCATCTCTGTAGGGCAGACAACCATCGTCAATGCCATCCAGGGGCTAGCGTCAGAGGTGCAGCAGACAAATGCCTATCTGGATGGCATTCACAGTGCTGTGTCTGCCCTACAGAGATCTTTTCAGGCTCTGGCCTCCTCTCGGACTGCAGCCAGTTTCCCTGGCCATTCCGTCCCCCCTCCAACCTCCTCTACCCATTCCAGCACCCCACTCCCTTCACCCGTCCAAAGCACACATTCAGACACGCTGACAGGCACATCAACACACAAGAAGCACACTTCTAAACACAAGCACCACACATCCCACCACAAGCATTCACACAGCCAACAGACACCTGCACACACAACAACGTCCACTTCCCCCAGTGTGCCCACCTCTTCCGCCTCCGTCTGTCCCCTCTACATCCACACCCTCATGCACTGCACCTTCACTCACTGTTACTGCTTCCTGCACTCAACACAATAGCAGACACCCATACATGCACCCCATACACCACACCGGCACTCACCACCTCTACTGTAGTTGACACATGCACCACACTCACCAGACTTGCAGACACCCACACAACATACGTCCACACTAGCTGTCTGTCTTCTCCCACTGTTTCCACCCCCCACCTCCCAAGACACACAAACGCACCAAGACACCCACCCATCAGACATCCACCACACCACAGCATACTGAGCAGTCACCTGCACCCACTACATGTACCCCTACACCCCATACCTCCACTACCTCTGCCTCCACTCCCATGCCCTCATCCACACCCACCCCAATTGCTCCCAAAAAACGTTTCCTCTCCCGTGTTGACTTCTTCCAACCCACTAGCCCACCCCGTCTTGTCCCCAAACGTGCCCACCTCCTTGCCCTTTCCACTCCTTCCACATCACAGCCCACCCCAGTCTGCCCTTCACATTCCCATGACCCTTCCCCAGAGAAGAAGGTCTGGACAGAGCCTAGGTCATCCTGCTCCACCCGAGCCAAATAGCCCCCACCCCCTCCAAAGGAGAAGCCTCCACCCTCCATAAGAAAGTCAAAGGCCCACCCCCGTCGAAAATCCCCACCCCCACCACCCTCTGCCCCTCTTCCGTGAGGTGCCTGGATCCCCATATGGTGCCTTATAATGTGGAGTACCCAGCACTTGTGGGAGTCAGGTGGGGCCTATTGTGGCCCATGACAATTGTGTTATAACAGACTGGCCATTGACCCTGTTTGCACTGTTTGGCTCAGTGAGCTTCTTATTAAAGTTTCTGTGTGGCCTGTGTTTGGGCTGCACGCCGTTACAACCTGGTGATTTGTTTTACTTTTTTATGAGTGTGGGGCTTTTCTATATACTATGGTCAAGTTGCATTAGCCTTGTGTTGTGTAAGTACCTGTGGGGTGTATGACTTGTGGTGCTGGGAAGGGTTGGAGGGGCGTTGCCGGATGGGTGGAGTGGGTAGGTATGTAACTGTGCCCTTTCCTCCCTTGTGTCGTAGGTTGCGATACTTACCGTCGTCGTCTTCATCAGTGGTCTCGGTCGTGTAGGTATATGGCAAGGAGCAGGGCTGGCATGATCTGCAGCTCTCTATCCATGGCTGCCACAGCACGTTTTGTGGGACTCCGGTGCGTGGTTCCTTATATTTGTTTAATTTCCGCCTGGCTTTGTGTAACGGTGGTTCCCGCCCTGTAACTGGCGGCGGAATAGTGGTTCATTATTTGATGGGCGGGTTGGGCCTTTCTGACGGCCTGTGGGCGGACTCTACCATCGTCGGCGGGACTCCTCTCGTGGCGGTGGGTGGGTCACGGGATGCGCAAATTTCGTTTGGATCATTATTTGGCGGTCCGGACCGCTCTTCTATTGGCGGTTTCTACCGCCACCTCCGGCAGAGCGGAACGAACCGCCATGTTCAGAATGAGGGCGTTAGTCTATGCTCAAGTTCTATTTCAACTCTTCTGTTCTCCTTATCTCCTCTCTTCATCTGCATCCTCTTGTACTGCTTTTAAGATCCAAATATAACTAATGCACACGGAGAAATTATAAGCAATGGTCTCAAGATACTTCTGATTATTCCACTTCCTAAACTTCCAAACCATTGCCAAACAACTGATCATCTCTTCCCTGTAGCTTCCCTGGCACCTGCTGCTTCTACCTCCTTTATATCTCCTTTCGAATCAGTGATATTCACAATATATTTCTTCAAGTCTTTGTTGTTATCAGGGATGCAGGTACAACATTGTTGAACCTTCAGCATCCAACCAGCTCTTCCCTCTTTTGCGAGAAGGACATCCAAAGCAAGTCTGTTTTGTAAAACCACTGATCTAATAGCAATCATTTCTGTATCTTTAACTAAAACCCCTCCAGCTGTTTTGGTAGGCAACTTATCAACCACGGTTGAAAGCTTTCGAATCTTGTATGACTTGATTATCACTCCTACAGATAGTATCAAAGCACCTAATATGTCTCCTAGAATTTCACTAGCGCTTGCTCTCCCATGTTGCTCTATAGTTGAGTCCTCAATTTGTTCCACATGATGGATCTTTGGAATACTATCCCCACCATGCTCCATACCATCTCCTGGGTAACCTGTAAAAGCATCTGAGGTTTGTGGAGTCAACTTCTCATGCCTCGACTCTCCTGTACCAACTTCACTTGTTGACTCACTCAGAACCCCCTCAGACCATACGAGTATTGTTTCAGCCACTTGTTCAACCCCAACAACTTGCCTAACCTGCTCCCTTCATCTCACTGTAACCAGTCCTTTGTGTACAGGTGCTATTGTATCTATTGTAGAGGGGCCATGGAACTCTACAAGTATGTGCTGCATGGTTCCAGTTAGCAGTGGTAGTAAGTCATCCCTATAACCTGTTAAGTTCCACTCCATCAAGGATCCAAGCACGACTTCCTAACATGCTTGTTCACCATAACCCAGTCACCTGGCCTGATGTCATGGACTTGTTCTTGCTGCAGATGAACTGTAGCTTCTCCAACCTGATTGGACACAGAACAAACCACTTCAACCAGCCCTTTGCAGTAATCAAGAACCATGTCATATGTAATGTTCCCAAGCGCATTTGCAGGTACAGCTGGTAACCTCCTGGCACGCCTTATCAGGATTTCATGGGGTGACAATCCTGTCCTCCTATCTGGACTACTGTGAAGACTCATCAATGCATCAGCCCATTTCATTGAAGTGGAAGCACACATGTTAGCCAGTCTGAATTTCAGTGTTCAGTTTACTTAATCAACAAGACTAATAGTCTCCAGCCTGTAACTGCAATGTATTCTCTGCTCAACTTGTAATGCTGCACACAGTAACTTTAGTTAGCATCCGAGTTTTGTGTAGTCAACTGCGGAAGTAACTTTAGGACCTCACTATTGAAGTGAATCCCTCAGCTCGACTCTAGAGAAGTCAGGAACCCGGAAAGTGGTATGAGCTCTCGTAACAACATCTTCGCTACAGTGAGACTGTCATTTCCCCTAGTCGGGTAAGTTCAACCCAACAAGAGAAAAAGCACACAATAACCATGGCATATCTCAGTCCATTACACACAGGACTTTTGATGAAATCCAGCTGCATCCTATTGAAAGGAAAGTCTGATCTACCTATGTGACTCAGTGTTACTGCAGTTCATTTTCTCACATTATCTGTTGACATGTAACACATCTGACACATAAAGCTTCTGCCATCAGCCTAAACCTAGGATTAAACCTTTCATTTTCATTTCAGCTTTATTTCGGCAAAACAATACCATAAAAGCATACTAACAAAATTCTTACATTTCTAAAAGGGAACGAAAGCACTTTTGAGAAAGACGATAAAGTCAGATCAAGACCGGAACTCCCTCAGGGCCATACAATACAAATAGGCAAGTTGTGGATATGAGTGTTAAACAAGTAAACAATTAATCAATAAAAACACTATAAAAATATAAAATACACATCATCATACAAATCACCATATAAATATTATAAAATACCTATAAATATAAATCTATATGGCAATGACTATATACTAGCACAAATAGTGACCATTATAAAATTAGGGTGCATGTTTTTTGGAAAAATGTTCGCGTCTGGCATATCATAATGCCTCTAAAAATCCTGGCAATGTGCATACCGTCATCAGATGAGGGGTTGTTTAGCTAATTTTTGAAAGGTGATTGACAGTCCCTAGGACCCAACCTTTTCTGTCTTTCCTACGTGCCTATATTCATTTAGAAGCCGTAAAAGGGGTACAAACAGGTAATACAAATGCACATTATTCCAGCAGCAACTAATATTCTCTTAACTACTAAAAACAAATTATCTGATGTTGGTCTTAAAAGCAATAAATAAGAATCAAGTACAGTATTTCATTTATAAAACCCATAAAAAAGTACCTCCCGTGCCATCAGGCACTTCTTTGCTTAGCCAAGGGGGGAATTTTTAAAATAAAATAAAATAAATAACTGGATCCAAAAACTAGTTTCATACGTGTCAAACGACCATTCTAGGTAACTTAAGGAACCTCTCAATGACTACGGTCCTTGTGCCAATTGTCAGTTTGGGGGCCGTGGATTAACTGTGGAAGTTTTGCCTGAGTTAAAGCCCTTACAACCTCAGGCCTGCCTTGTCTCAGATGAATGAAATTGCTAGTAGAAACCGGCTTAGACCAAAAACAACATATGGTAACGTACTGGATCTCAAGAGTCTTTCTGCTTCATTGCAGTTCCTGATTCCAACGTTTCTGCAGATAGGTCGGATCCATTTCCTCCTCTGTTTTTCATAAGCAATGCAGTTTAAAAGAACATGATCCATCGTTTCCGGAGTCTCCATAGGATTAAACCATGTTTGTCAAAACAATCTCACTATGGCATCATGTCCTACATGAGCTGTACAGTGGTAATGTCTCACTAACGGTGGCAACAAGCTATCTGGCAACACAGTTCTTCCATAATTTGAAATTCAAATATCATCTTCTACTCTCTTAGGATATTCTACTCTTATCCAACCCTGCTATTCTGCATCTGAGACTTCTTCCTGCAACCTCTTAACTTCTTCTCATGTATATGCTGTAGTGAACAAGATTGTAATTTGTTTCACCTGTTCCCTCGTTCAGGTAGTCACCATTGAATGTACACAAATTCAAAGTACAATATCGGGTGACCTCACCTACATAATTATTCCCAGCAGCAACATAGTCATCTCCCTTGTGGTGTGCATAATACATCACAACCACAACTTGGGCAGGCAGTTAACAAATCATGAAGTCTCTCTCCATTTTAGATGGGAGAGCCAGTGAAGGTCAAAACCTTGTTGCGACTATAACTGTCGAAAGTCAAGTCAACACCAAAACCATTCTGACTATCGGTGAAAATGGCCTCCTTTAGCTTTTGGTCTGAAACACAGCATGCTCTCATGAGGGCAATCAATTAAGCCACTTATGCAGAAAAGACTCCATGAAGCCAGGAGGCTTCAACCATGCCTGAGACAGTGCAGACTGCATAGGCAGCTCTTAGGTTTCCTTAATGGTCTCTCAAGCAGGAGTCATCAACAAACATTACATGAACTGATTCAGAAAGTAGAGTATCTTGTATGTCAGGTCTCAGCTTGTGCACAGTTCAGTGATATCTAGACAGTCATGCTCAATTTCATCATAGGCATTTGCTTGAATTTACAGGCAATGGTAACAGATTCCCAGGATTTAATGTTGTACATCTTTTCACGTTCACATTGATAGCAGCTAAAATGGTCTGCTCCTATCTGGTCAATCAGCTACTAGTCAGGTGTTGTGTCTTTGTGCGGGTTAACAAAATCTCTACAGAATGGGGGACAAAATCATTCAGGGTATGAGCTATAACTATGCTTTTGCACTGTTCCATGCTGACACCAACAGCCGGACCTGCTTTAAGGCAGCCAGGCAATTCTGAAGCTACTGGGTCAACTGTAGCAGAAAAATTGGCAACAGGTCTGTGAGTGTTTCTGTGTAACTGAGTTAGAAATGAGAGAGTGCATCTCTCCCTCTCACTTCATTTTAAAGTAAAACATTTGTTGTAAGCTGGCATTCCCAGAGCAGGGTCACAACAGAGATTTCGTCTCAGCTCTGAGAAGGCATGCATGCAGTTGTCATTCAATGTTACCAGATCTGACACTTCCTTGTGTATCAGTCTCTGTAAATGCTTGGCCAAAAGGGAAAGGTTGGAAATCCATTCATGACACAAGCCAACCCTTGCCAAGAACATCCTGACTTCTTTCTGAGTTATTGGAGGATTCATTTTCAAAATTGTTGAAATTCTCGCTTGTGACAAATTCCTTGCACCTTTCTCAATGTGATGCCCAATGTTCAAGACCTCTTCCTTAAAGTACTGCAATTTGGTTGAGGATACTTTATGTCCATTCTTAGCTAAATAGTTCAACAGGGCAATTGTGTCTCTTCTGCACGCTTCTTGTGTGTTTGATGCCAACAATAGGTCATCAATAAACTGAATCAAAACTGAATGGTGGGGCATCTCTAGAGATGCCATATTCTTTTTCAAACTCTGGTTGAAGGTTGACCGACTCTCAGTATGCCCTTGTGGGACTTGACACCATGCCAAAACATGACTGCCAAACTGAAAAGCAAAGGGGAATTGGCAATCCTCATGCAACAGTATGGAGAAAATGCTTGGCAAAAGTCAATCATAGTGAACCACTCTGCTTCACATGGAATCTGAAACAAAATCACTGCTGGATTCGGTAGCACGGAACAAGTAACTGCAATCTTGTTTACCTTTCTCAGGTCCTGAACAATGCAGTACTTTCCATTGGGTTTCCGCAGTCCTATAATGGGTGAGTTACATGGACTCCCCATAATTTCCTTTAATATTCCTTGCTCAATCATGGACTCAGTAACTGGAATAATCCCTGCAGTTGTTTCGAGTGTCATGTTGTCCTGAGGGATTCTCGGATACTCAACATTTGGCTTTACAGTAATCTGTACAGGCTCAACATCTTTGATGAGACCTATCTCTCTTCCTAAAAAGTCCCATACTTAAGGTAACACTATATCTCTCAAATTTGCAGGTAAATAATTACTTGTCAGCATTGGGTAAAATGTGACACCTGCGGTTTGATTCACAACTTTGAATGCCACTTCTTCATCGTGAGTTTCTATCTTTATACCTCTTGGTGTTCAATAGATGGAGCAATTAGGCTTGCACAAGAGGTCACGTCCAAGCAGACTCACAGGACTAGAATCACAATCCACAAATTGGTGATTCTCTTCAAAGGACCCTATTTTTAAAGGGACAGCTTCTATTACGGGACATGTCAACTGTTTATTTGAAACACCTACACCTTGGATTCTTTTTTTCCAAAAGGGGTTGGTTGGGAACCTCTGCTGTTCTCACAGTAGAGCGGGTAGCACCTGTGTCCACCAAAAATTACACGGGTGGCCATTCACGTTACCATCCAAATATGGACCATTCTGGTCCACCTCTAAGAATGTGCCAAGTACGCATTCCTCTTCCCCCCTCAGGTACCGTCATTGGAATTGATCTGAATTATAATCCTCATCCATTGGGATCATGGGGTACTGTTAAGATGTACGCTGTTTCATGAAGGAGTTAGTATTTATATTTTGGACCTGGTTCTGATTAGACCTTGGAACATTTACATTTAGTTGGGGCATCGAGGTTTGTGGAACTTGCATTGTCTGACCTTGTGCTGCATTACACTTTTATACTCACTGTCTCTGTAGTTGTTGTGGCTGAACCTGATTGTTTCCCTCTGCACAATTTGCCACAGACGTGACACAATTGTCCTTTTCAAAGTCATCAGATCCTCTCCTGTACTTAGGTCAATTAGAACACCTCATCCTCTACTCTGTTGTTCCACACTTCCATCATAGGAACTCCCTGCTGATACACTCCCTGCATTCCACCAACATTGCCTACAAACTGTGGATTCTGACTCCTTTGGGCAGCTTTCATCTACATAATCATAGGCTTCTCTTTCCACTTTTTCTGTTTCAGTTCCAATTCATTGGCACAATACTTGGCATATCTCAGAATCGCATCAATCTGTTTACTCTGCCAACAAATCCAATGGTCCTGAATCACGTTATTCACTTCCGGTTTTAATTCCTGTACAAATCTGATCACAAAATGCCCCATGTCCTTCGCCTCAATGGTGTCTGTGCCACTAAAAATGTTTAAACATCTGTAACAATCACACTGTTTCCAAGATTCTGTTCAAAACAGTGATTCCTTAGTCTTTCCCTTACTTAAACGTTTTTCTAATATGCATCCATCAATTAGATTTGCAGGTCCTCCCTGGTATTTGATTAGCATTCTGGAAGCTCTTTGCAATCCATAGATTTCCCATTCTTAACTCTTATGACTTTCTTAATAGTGATCATTTCTGTTAAGCATTCGGGAGACTTAAGCTTTCGCTCTTTTAGTCATCTGTTTTTAAAATAATTCCTGGATAGAGTAGTCCTTAGGTTGGGGCCTTCTTTTCTATCTGACGTCTCCTCCCCTTTTCATTTGCTACAGAAGGTTTTACCTGAATTTTTATCTCCTTCTCCTAAAGGGGAAGTACTCCAAAACTTGAATGTAACTAGAGCTCTGAATATTTATATGGAGAGGGTAGCTTCTGTTAGGCAGCCTGATTCTCTCTTTGATTTTGATTCAGCACAGAAGAGTTGTGAGACTGCTAAACAGATGCCGGATCAGCTCTTGATGTCTTCTGTGACTCAAGCTTCTAAACCTCTTGTCCTTTGTGGATAAGGAAATACTCCAAGGGAATGTGATCTTCATGGGCAGAATACCAAGGTGCTTTTCTGAAAGAGATTTAGTTGATGGCCCCTTGGGCATCTCTCTCACCTTTTAAAACATTACCGGATTGTGCATGACTATGATATACTAAGTAGAGTTATTTCTTGGTGTTATTAAACTTCCAATTATTATCAGAGTTTGATTTATTGCTTAAGTCATCCTGTTTATAGCGTGGCTATTCCTCACATATAATAAAGGAAACGGGGAAGGTGACAAAGAAGTAATAACTTATGTACAAGTCTAATACTCTGAGTTTAAACTTTCACATTTCATTCTTTTCTTCCCTCTTTCCCTTGCTCGGGTAGACACCAGGATGACGTAAGAAATTAGGAGGAGTAATATCTCCTTAGGCTTTGGTATGAACAGGATGTGCTGGTGTTAGGTGGGCTATTGTGTTCTTAGGCATGGTGATACTTGCATTGAATGCCTATCTGAAAGAAGCTGACTGATATGTAATGAATAAAACAAGGATGTTTGGTTTTAGGGCACTAGAATTACTGGTAACTGATTCAAACTATAATACTCAATGCTTTTGTAGGGAAAAAAGGTATGGAAATAAACTGACAGTCTTTGTAAGTCTGATTCATGCAGCTTTTTGTTAAAATGTTACTCAGGAGCAAAATGAATTACTATTTGTTAATGTCCACAGCCAAAGGTCTTCTCATATTCAGACACTCACACCATCAATCCAACATAACACACCCACACACACTTACATTCCACATTACCTCTCGCAGCATTCAAACCAAGCATGCCACATGTCATTCTCCTCACACAAACATTAAAACCACAACAGCATCACCCACAACCAAACATATCATGCATCACAACAATAAGGCTACAGCAATGATATCAAATCCAGCACATAATCCTTGAACTGGTCTGGCATTATATATTACCTGTTCCATCCTCTACTTTTACCATCAGCTTTTTTCAGATCACATGCTCAAGTACCACAATTCACAACTCCACGCAGAGCAGCTATCTAACCTGACACCTCTGCACCCTCAATGCTAAGACCACCTCCACATGCAGATTCACCATCCAAATCCAACTCTTGTCCTCTATTTTGTGAGAACAGATTGTCCTCCAGCAGACCACCATCATCCCTAGGATCACCATCCTCCCTAGGATCAACTGAGTTCTCCTCAACACAGACCCATTCTGGACTATCACTTTTGACTTTATTACTTCAGTTATTCTCTGGGGATGAGACCAAATAGCACATCCTTTCACAATGATCCCTGATATCTTTGTCCTCACCCATTGGCCCACACTCTCTACTGGAGTGGAAATATGACAATCCTGGCACACGTTTAATTTTTCATCCTCTCCAGCTATTTCTTCACTTTGTCTCAGATTTCTTCATCCTTGAAAATTTGTGTCTCCTTTCCTGACCATGAATCAACCACAAGAGTGCAACCCTAGTCTTTGTATTGTTGAGGATCAAAAACCTAACAGTGGCCTACCAGTCACCAAGTCACATGTAACTCTTTACAACAACAATGTTACATGTACAGCTTTCCTCCCACACAATCCTGACTTTTGGACTTGACCCTCTATGCAGGATAACCCCTAAACGGTTTGCATTTTCCCCTCAACTTTTTGCTGAATTTATTTTTGTTGGCCTTAGGACTCTGTACACTTTACCCCTGCTAATCAGTTCTAAAGTGTTTGTGAATGACATGGGTTATTGGCTTATACCCAATTGGCATAGTTAGTTTACTTCTAAGTCCCTTGTAGAATAGTATACCAGATACTCAGTGCCTGTACATTCAATGTGGGTCTGCATCACCTATGGTACCACCCACTTAAGTAGCACCTTAAAACATGACCCAGGCCTACTGCTGCAGCCTGAATGCGGTTTTAAACTGCAATGTCAACTTGGCATTAAAACCTCCTTGTCAAGCCTCAAAATGCCCTTTTATTAAATATACATCACCACTAAGGTAGACCCTAGGTAGCCCATAGGGCAGGGTGCTGTGTAACTAAAAGGTTAGACATGTAGTTTTAAGTTTTACATGTCCTCATAGTGCAAAACTCCCAAATTCATTTTTCACTAGTGAGAGGCCTACAACTCCCATAGGATAACATTTGGGATGCTTTATTACATTTAATAAGCTGCAATTTCCAAGTGGGGCTGGGTTCTTTGTTATGTTTGGTGTCTATGAAATTGTAATTTTAAACACTTTTTAATGGTAAAGTCGGATTTTCCATTGCAATTTTGAAGATGCCACCATTAGAAAAATTGCATTTTCCTGCCCTTAACCCATTTGTGCCTGTAGTCTGTTTTGGGTCACATGACTGGGTGTAACTGACAGTTTGTCTTTGTGAATTTCTTCTAGATAGTCACACAATAGAGGGATTAGGGGTCCCTGAATGGGTCATCTGCTTGCGGGATGGGGGGCAGCAGAGCTGAGAACAGCCCCAATTTCAACTGAATAGTCTTTGCTCTGCCTTCCATAAGACCTAATGACCACACATTTTCACTACAACAAGCTTGGAGACAGGACAGGGAAGGCAGGAAATTCCATGCACATCAAAGACACTTCTCTCCCCTTCAAGAACCAGGGCACAAGGGTATTAAGTAGGACCTCAGGCATCAACTCTTCAATACATTCTGGACCTACAGATAATCTTCCAGGAAGCATGACTGCTGTGCGGCTGAAAGGACTTCCACTCTGCTGGACTGCTACTCCGAAGTAACTGCTCCGCTGCTGCCCTCTTGCCTGGGGACAAAGTATTGGACCTGCAACTTCATCTTCAACCCAGGACACCAAAGTGACTCCAGGGGCTATTCTGCGGGCCGCTGAACTGAGCCTCAGGGACATAAAAGGCTTCCCAACATTCTGTACCAGCCCCTGAACCCAGCTGCAGCGAGTTCCTGTTCCTAAGAGGTGCTTCTCAGGTCCTGGACTCTTGAGCCCAAATTTATACGTTTTCACGCTAATGCAGTTTTGCGTCAAAAAGTATAGCGCCGGCATGGGCCATTCCACATCACCAACCGGGCACCACATTCAAGGAATGGCACAAGCCAGCGCTAAGGGTGGGCTAATGTCAAGGAAAATGAGGTTACCATGGTGGGGGTGGTGGTATGGGGGAAGGGGTTTTGCACAGAAAAATTACGTTAGGCTGGTTAGAGTAAAAAATAATGACTCTAACTAGCCTAGCGTCATTTCTCAATGCAAAACCTACCATACCCCATGACTCCTGTCTTATAAAAGACAAGAGTCATGCCCACCACCCCAATGCCAGCACATGGGACAAGGGTCCCATGGGCATGGCCATTGCACCCAGTGCCATGTAGGGGGCCCATTTCAGGGCCCCCAATGGCACTTTGAAAAAAAAGAAAAATCCTTACCTCTACTTACCTATACTTACCTGGGATGGGGTACCCCATCCTCTGCTGTCCCTCTGGTGTGGGTGAGGGTGTCCCTGGAGCCTGGGGACGGCACCTGTGGGCTTATGCCATGGTGTTCCACAATGGAAATAGGCCTACAGGTCCCCTAATGCCTGCCCTGACCCAGGCGTTAAATAATGGTGCCAAGCAAACTTAGTGCCATTATTTAGGCCCGCCTCCCTCCGTGCACCATTTTTGCATGGGAGGATAAATAAGGCGCTAGGGCCTTAGGGTCATTTTTTGCCCAAGAACACCTACCTTGCATCTCATTGGCACAAGGTAGTTTACTGCTAGCAAATAATTACTATAACTTCAATATTTTGATGTTAGACTAGTCTAGCGTCAAAATATAAATATGGAGTTAAGCTTGCACTAAATTAGCGTTAAAAAACAAAATACGTTAATTCAGCGCAAACAGAGTATAAATCTGGGCCTTAGTGTGGCTCACATTAGCTTAATTCAAGCTTTTGGACTCTTCGCAACCATGATCAAGCTCGTTCAAACTGAGACATCGTTACTTGCACCGTGATTCAGCATGAAGCTCCGTTAAACCGTATCTTCATGCTGCAGCATCGCTTGCTCACAGGGACCACCAATGCGAATCGCCAGCCACCACCACCCATGACGCCTTGTACTGCTCTTTGCAGCACACATACAAAGTACGAAGAGTCCTAAAAGTTATCTAGGCATAGTATTTTGTACTTGAAGGGTACCCCTCTAGTACAAAACCTAAGCTAGACTCACGCACACACCCTTGCACTATGGTGCAAAGGTGTGTGCATGGCACGCAGCAGCTAAAATCTGCTCTGGCGCTAGAGAGAGGGCAGAAGTGAGCCATCTCTCTGTAAACCCTGCGCTCACCTGCTCCCTCCCTGTCAGCCAATCCAGCACCGCATTTTTGCCTGCTGTGCTGCGTTGGTTGAAAGCAGTGCTTCATTTGTGCTTGTTGTTTCCGGTGCGGAGCACCACTTATTTTTGAGGGCCGGCGCTTATCTTTCTGCCGTAAGCATTAGCTGCGAGCAAAAGACACATATGGGAAAGACAGAGGAAGAGAAAAATGAAAAAGTGTCACAAAGGGAGAAAGCAGAAAGCTGCAAGAGTGAGCTGAAGGACCAGGAGGTGCCTTTAAATGAATTGAGGAGGCCCGAGGTAGCTTCAGGATTAGGCTGCCTCAGTAATCCGTGTTCGCACATTTAATTGCAGCAGCCCCGTGTTTAGGCGGAGGGCTTTGAGCACCGGCACCTTTTTATTTACAAATTAAGCACTGGGTGAAAGTTTGGTAAAACTGCCCCAAAGTATGGCAAGACAACACATCGGGCTTCATTGCATGACTTTGAGTTACAAACCAACAAAAACCTTGATTTGTGTTGGTTTGTAAATCTAAGCAAACTTGACACATACCCCTTTCGTGCTCAAAAGATCTGCTTGACCGGTGCATACCATCTTCCGACTTTGCACCTCACCTAAAGACAGATGTGTATTGCAGAGTACTCTACTTCTGGCAGATAGAAGCTTAACTTAATTTGTGAATGTCGCTATCCGGCAAGAAGAAGAGCAAACACCTGGATCGGGAAGCAGTGACGCACTCCTAGACCTTCATGTTTATTTGGCAGTACTACCTGGCTTGGCTATGCACGTCTCATTTTCTGGAAATATTTGTTTCATGTTCTTCAAATATTGGATTCAGAACAAGGACTTTATGCCAAGATGTACCCATCGTTTTGAATTTAAAAAAAATCCTTTAATTGTGCTGCTCCGTTGGCCACAGTGCTCGGGGTTTTCTATTTAAGACAGCCTGAGGGCGCTAGTTATACATACACACTGGTACTCACCAGGCAGAACGTTCCTTGTGTTAGAATACTGCTGAGGCCACAAAGATGTTCTTCATCCTGCTGATTTCCTGTCTGACTGTCGTACATGGAGGTTAGAAAACAGCGTATTAGACTGTGTTGTTCATTTATTTAACATGTTCATATTAAAAGGTGTTAAGGCGCTTTATGGGAAACTTAAGAATCGAAAGTAATAATATTCAGTAGATAATTAGCAGGCAGAAAAGGTTAGTATTTGTCTCTTTCGTCAAGGAATGAGCTGCAAGAAGAGATATGGGATTAGTCCTTAGGTCCAGAGAGTTTCAGAGGGTTTCTGAGAGTTTGTTTTTGCCCTTTATCACAGTGGCGTAACAAAGGCCCACGCAGCCCCCGTGGTGCAGGAGGGGGTGGGGATGAGGGGGATGTGCTCCGGGGCCTCCTCAGCACAGTACACTGTGCACCTGCGGCAGGACCCTAACTGGGTCCAGTTGGGATGGGGGCCCCTACAGTTACTTTGCAGGGGAGCCCCTTTAAGTTTCTTTAGGCCTGCTTTAACATTTCAAACTGCATGAATAAGTAGTTTTTCTTGCTCATTAAATTGTTATTTATCCAAAATGATTGCTTAACAAGTCAAAAAATGAAGTTTGGGACTCATCTGTTCCACATTTATCTATTGTTTGAGCTGCTGCCTGTACTGCTTAATTCCCTGCCTGGTCATAGTTTATTTTTTACAAACGAACACAGAAAGGGACTCACCTGATTTCTGTCTTCACTTATCTGACTTTATCCATGAAAATCCCAAACTTGGGGAGTCACTGCATCTGTAATTAGCTTCAAACCATATGTGCATGAAATCCATATAATGTAAACACTGTGTACAATACACTTCGAATTATTGAATTATTAATACAAATTCGTTTTCTGTTAATGTTTTAGGTTTCCTTTTTTACTTGTAGTTAATGTTTTCTTTTTTTTTTTGTAGCAGTGCATGCTTAAAATAGTAACTCCCACTAAATCACACTACCAAACTCTCTCAATATATTGCTATAAAATAGAGGTCCATTTAGAATAAGGGGTGTGCTTCGGATTTATCTATTTTTTTAAAATGACCAAATCAGGAGAGGTACAGTTTTACACGTGGTTCTTTTCACCGATTGCTTGCTACATTTCCAATATTTAACTTCAAGCAAGGCAAAGCAAATTGGTCCTTGCTTTGCTCAGTAAATCTTGTCTAGCATTCTACATCATGGACACAGGACATAAAACACTGGGCACTAAAAAAATTGACATCATTAAAAACAACATGACATGACTGCAATGGAATCACACCACAACACGAGGAGGTAGGAATCAGTTCAGGACCTGGTGCTGAAAAAGAAAATGGTAATAAAAAAAGTTCATTACCATTTTATTTTTCAGCAATGGGGCATTTATGGGGCATTTCTTTAGTGGGGTGATGCTCCTGAAAGCTCCTCAAGACACACAACCGTATGCAATTCAGGTACCACATTAAGATGCAACAAGGATTTCTCATAAGATGCACCTCAAGAGCACCAAGGGTAGGAAGCGCCAGGTTGTCCCAATAGTAATTGGGGGTATGGAAAGCAGTTACTTTCTGTGGTGGCAACTCTCGTTGCACTGGACCTGATGATGAGTTCTCAGATTTTTCTGATGCAATGTTTTTTTTTTTTCTTTTCAGAACCACTACCATTTTTGGACGGTAAGGATTCCATGCATGGAGTACTTAAGAAGACGCAGAGAGATCATGTAAAGTTTACACTGGATCATTAGTCTGTTACTAAAACGTGAAACCTATTGCAGCACTGACTGTAGAGACTATAGACTTATGCCTTAGCCCTGGTCATAAGGTTGGTAACACTTATAACTCCTCAGGGCAGATGTATTACCTTTTCACTCAACAAAAGGTGCTATGTTGTGTCAATGGCAGAGATCAGAACAGCAAAGTGTCTACAAAGACATGGTGGTGTTTCTTTCTATCACATACTGGCACATGTTACGCTGTCTTGCTCCAATGCAAACTCTCTTGCACCATTGTGTAATGCTGTGTGCATGATGTCGAGTCTTTCAGTACTAATTACTAAGCCTAGACATAGTTAAACACTGTTCTCACTTTGTATGTGCGGCGAACGGTTCAGCACACATGCACATTTGGAAACGTTTTGGGGAATAAAAACTCTTCAGGGACTTTATGCCTGCCTCTAAGAGGCGTTCATTTTTAGGGCAACGTACTGTCTAACTTTGACAAAATCCATGGGTGGTTGATAGGACTTAATGGAATGGCCCCTTGACACAACGTGGTGCGATGTAGCACAATGCTGTACGTTGTGTGTACTGCTACTTTGCAACACAAATCAATTGTATCTCAATGATGATGGATCCTTGTGTTGGGGTGATTCTGCACAAAAATTGTTAGAATGTCACTGAATAAAAACAAAATGCCTTGTTGGTGTACAGTCTGAGGACCACGAGTGAGATAACTGATGAACTGTTTTTTCATTCTCGTCCCTGCTGAGTCTATAGGTTTCTACACTCTTAGGAGAGAATGAGTATATAGCTTAGTGTTATCAGGGTAACTTGATAATTGAGGTGGTAACTGAGAGCAGAAGAGGGAACATGCAAGATTACTGAGATCGTGGTCCTGTTACCACCTTTCCCTATGTTAAACCAAGTGTTACTTGTGAGATGTCCTGGAAAATTGATAGAGCACATTAGGACTTTGAACTCTGCAACTAAGACAGCAGGCACAGATTTAATGCATTATCCTAATCATAAAACAACATGATTTCTCCTTTCAACGCTCCAGTGCCTATTACAATCCACATTGACACTCTATTGTCCATTTAGAAAGTGACCTGCAAGCTATCTCATGACCATTCTTTTATGTCGTTTCTAACAACTGAATACGAAACTTGTATCCACACTTCCAAGTTGCCAGGGCACATATGCCAGTGTTGCTTTGCACCACAGAAGTTTTTTTTTTTTTTTTTTAAACAGTGTGTTTAGGACAATGGAAATATGCCAGCCTTGAATCTAGTGCTCCTGGAATTAATCACTTTCTCACATGAGCGCAATGTGGATCCTGGGTAAACAGCCCTTTCTTTCTTGCCTCTGCAGCAATAACAGTCAAAGTAGAGAACAGGCATGAGAGAGCTTAAGACACAACCTGAATGCATGTGTGGGTGCAGTTTACATGACTGGACATGTCTAAGGTGATACTGCTAAATCAGAATCAACCCTGGTAAAATGTTCAACCCATCCCTACAATGCTGAAGGCCATACTGAGAATGTTTTCTATTCTTAGCTTCGAGCCCACCAGAAAAGCAGACTGCCAAAATGGCCCATCCGGCATCACACCTCCCCAGAGCTATTTCAGAGTTCTTGAACTGCCCCTAGGCTTCTGCCTGGTTGGCCAATGAGATGCTTACTTGCATTTACAACTACAACACACATACTTTATTTGCTTCCATTCCAATTGCTACATTTTCCACCCTGGTAAGCTAAGAGGCAGTCAATGTTTTATAATGATGAGCACCATGAAGCTAGACTCTAGCTCAGGAGGTCTTTTTCAGCTCTCAGTCCCGATCCTTGGTTGCGGTGAGACTAGAGGGTGGGAGACACTCACAGAGCTAAATCTGCCCTGTGGGGGTTTCAGAAGGGCATATTTTTGGAGCCATTCTTACTGCACAGGTTTACCGAAACCATGGGGAGTAAGTGGTGGAGTGCCTGTATTCAAGTATTCAAGATACAGCATGAGTTGTTCCCTTGTAGCATCGTCTTCTCCTCCCCATAGTGCAATCTGCAGGAGTGCAGCTGAGACTGGTGCTACTTAATACAGTGGAAATGGTTTATGGGACCCTTGAAGGACCCATACTATTACGTTACTCTTCTTCCCCTTCGTATCTCACAGTCAAGAACCACATTATTGTACAGCTATACTCAGAGACACCGTAACTGGAAACATGTTACGAAGTAGAAACAGTACAACACCTGCCTGTGGAAAGTAGTGCAGTCTATGTGTTTCAGGCCATATTAAAATATAGTCTAGGCACAAAACACATGAAAAGCCTTTTCTCATGCAACTTGCTCCCAGTTTTTCTGAAACCTTTAGCGATGCATGGTGCAGCCCAGGTCATGATTCGGGCATCAGACCTGGGCTGCACCTTCTGCTATATTGTTTGTTGCCAGGATTGGGCTCACCGAGAAAGACCTCTGCTGTCAACATCCCACAGTGAGCTGTCTCCCCCAGTAGCTGGTATGGCTGAGCTGTCGGTGCCCGGCCCCAGGTGTTGAGGTACCCCAGCGCTCGAGAGGGCCAGATCTTTATGGTGCTTCCTACGTGAAGGCAAGGAGACCTTTGGTTGTGCCAAAATCTAATATTGGATGGAGCCAGCCTGCAGGTACCCCAGGTGTTAACTCACAGTTATGGTGCAGCACTTACCAGGCCTAACCCAGAGGTAAGCGGAAACCAAAGCTGACTTCACTGAAAGGTTCTTGGTAAGCATCTTGTAGCCACCCATACTCCTAGCGTCCCGTGTCACATGATTTTACTCTCCCTCCTCACCTGGCACCCCACCTGCAAGACACCTGTAATGCTGAACAGTTCTTCTCGGAATGGTGCCTGTTATCTGCAGATTTCATTAATTGAAATTAAGCTGCCATGCTAACTTAGAACTTTCAGACTACTCCAGAAATCCCATTAATGCCATTGTTAAGTTTTGTCATGCTTGGTGTGTGTCGTATGAATGAATCTGTGATTACACACTTCCCTCACACATGTCTTCAGTGGCAGAAGCCAGAATAAAGCGGTGGGACAGGGTGGAACAAGGGATCCGTGAGGTGAAGGGAAAGGCACATTCAGCATATGCTGCAGACGATTCTAATGACACAGACCTTAGACTTATTCTACATATGTGTATTCTATATGTTTGTCTGATTCACTGTTCTTATCTTTTCAGGTGGATCAATTGGCACCGGTTTAAAGGTTTTAACTACTGGTAAAGATAAGACTATAATGGAATACATTTATTTGCTTAATAGTCGTCGGGCTCAAAACTAAGGGCCAGATATATCATGTATTTTTAAGTGGTGCATGATCCCGATCGGGCCATTTGCGATCGAAAAAATTTATTTTGGTATGTATGAATTCCAATATGCGATTCTCTAACTTGTTACCGAATTGCAATTGGAATTGCGACTACATACCGATTCGGTATTAGGAAGAGGCTTGTCAAGGGCGTCACTTCCTAATACCGAATCGCAGTGGTATGTAGGAATGTTTTGTGACTGAAATGCGGTCGCAAAACATTCGCAAAACATTCGCATTTTACCACCTAGTTCAAGTGGGTGGTAACCCATTTGCAAATGGGAAGGGACCCTTCCCCTTTGTGAATGCATGCAAAAAAAATTTTTAAGAGCAGGCAGTGGTCCCACGTACCACTGCCTAATCTTAAAAAATGAAATGAAAACTTTTCATTTTTCTTTCTTAAACGCATCCCGTTTTGCTTTAAGGAAAGCGAGCTGCATTAAAAAAAAAAAGTCACAGGACATGGCGGTCTGCTGAGCCCAGCAGGCTACCATCCCTGTGATTATAGACATTCACAATAGGTCACAATTTGCGACCTACCTCATGAATATTAATGAGGTAGGTTGATTTGTGCGCCATTGGGAGTTTCATAGATTGATGATACCTCTGTCCCTAAATCTTTGCTCATAATGGATGACAAATTTGGGAAGTTCATAAGCGAAGTAGCCAAAATTGTTGGACTTTTCCGGAGATGAAGATTAATTTCACCCAACCTGTTCCCTGTACCCAGATCCATCAAGTGTGTGCCCAGTCCTCTTCCCTGAATTTTGATGTCAGAATTTTATTTTGATTGTATTGTTTCATGGTTTGACTATATCTACCTCAGGTGACAATGCTGTTCCCAGAGAGTAATCATATGGGCAAATTATGTTGATAAGAGCATCCCTTAAACATATTCTTGGGAACATTGGGGGTAATTTGTGAGGTCATTATTCGGAGAGTGACGTACATATCAGTGATTACCAGTCATTGTATTCTAAGTGTATAACTTGCAAACCACATAATATCCCCAAGAGTGAAAACGTATTAATGAGGAGCCTGTAGATTACTATGGGAATGTGTGACATCGAGAAACTTTCCCTCCTTAGATTTCATATCTACCCATAATTTGTGCCAACTTCAAGACAAATTAAGGGTTGAAGCAGAATAATTGATAGTAAACGGTTATAAAGGTTATCTGAGACTTTTTTGGATGCCAATACCAGCTTTTACTAATCTTAAAATACTGTTAGAACTTTATAAATGTTGAGAATAGCTGATAAAACAGTTAGACATAATATGCAATATTGCAAAAAAAGTTTTATTGAAAAGTCCACTAATACATCTTTGACATTTACTGGCTTGTTACAAAGCTAGGATATAACAATAACATTTTCCAAAGCTTTCTAACATTAATTTTCAACTATTCCAGATGTATTTTTGACTTGCATCTGGAAAATTAATTTGTAAATAGGGCCCATAACAATACATTGTTTGTAGCGCTAAGACTCAGAAGACTACATGTAAGCACCAGCAAGCTAGTGACCAAGCATGCAAGTCTTGTAAAACTGTGGCCCACAATTACTAACATTTTACGTTGTGGCACAGCAAAGATACAAAATGTTATTTGTGATTTACAAAGCCATTCAAATCAGATTTGAGCAGCTTTGTGTGTGATTCTTCCCAAAACATGGGCAACATGGGTTGCAAGGCAACTCATAGTTCTGCCTTGTGTTCCTTTGCATCAGTGAGGCCTTCCATGAGTGGAGCGGGTGTGTTCCCATGCATCCACCCCTGGACTGTGATGAATTCCTACATTTACTAAGGTAAATAAACCTGGGATTGTACCAAAATGCTACGCCTCCTTGAACCAGGCATAACAAGGAGAGTGAGAATATTTATTTCTCCTAGTTATTTCCCCTTTCCATGTGTGCTGAATTCTGAAGCACACATAGTAGAGGAAAATGCCTCTCAAGACTGTTTTTGTGGAGGAAGGTCTCCCTTCCTCCACAAAAACAACTTGCCTGTAATGCAGGCACCCTTGCACTATGGTGCAAGGGTGCCTGTGTTGGAGCTAGGCAGAACATAGTGCGCCAGTGCTAGGAGACAGCAGAAATCCTACATATCTTAGTAGGTATGGAGGATAATGCTGTCTCCCTTTCTCGCAATGCAGTGCAGCAACGACTTTCTACTCTATGTTAGATGAAAAATGAATAAATATCCCCTTACGTTCATAAAATATTGAACGGATTAAGGCACATATCTCTTTAGCTCTCAGAGTAGGGGCATCAAATTTCCGAATGCCAACTAGCAAATGGTCCAAATGTGACCTCGTTGCCAGGGTTGGAGTAAATATTCTATATGTACTTCTGATTAAATGTTTTTGTTTGTTCCATTTTTTCAGGACAAATATTGGACACCGTAGATAAGTTGGTAGATGGAGGTAAGGATTCCTTGCACATGGCATTGGTGAATGTAAACATAGAAAGTTGTGGGTTTGTGTGTTTAGAAGAAGCTATGGTCGAAATTGGAACTTCTATAATATCCATTGATGTTCCAAACGTTCTCACTTCATGAAGACGGAGAAAGATTCTCACCTTTGTTTTACTTTACTCGATCCTAGTCCATGCAGCTGAATGGTCTGCACGACAACATCATTGTATATAATAAGGTAAGTGCCAGGGCCTTTCTGAGAGGGCCACTGCAGCCAGTGCCAACACAACTACTAATCATCACAATCCTACATGTGTGACAATTCAGAAATTTCAGGCCACCCAAAGCTATGAAAATAGAATGGACAGCTAGAATTATCAATGTTAATGAATATCAAATTATTAAACACTGTTAACATCAAAAAGGCAAACAGTGCCACCATGTGGTAAAATGTCACAAGCGTTAGTGTTGAGAATGAAATGCTGGTGCCGAACACCAGCTCAAATTAAGTACTGCCGACAAAGAGAACAGCAGATCAGGCAACAGGAATTTGCCTCCCCCCTCTAACTCAGTGCCAGCCATAGCCCTGGAAGCTAGCAATAAAACATAATATCCTCCTCACATAATCCCTCAGCCAAGGACTTTCAGCAGCGGAGAATTGGAAGTATGTGGTTCAGGGAGAGCGTTGTGTTTGCAGCTTTTAGCACAAGCAGGAATGTCCCCACTGGGTGGAGGGCTTTTTTTCTGTTTACTTTTTTAACAAAAAAATGCAAATTGTGAGTTCATCAAAGTGTTTCAATAAAGTATGAAATGTACCTAAACGGTTTTCTTTACAACCTGGCATACACCCACTTGAAGTTACAGGTACTTTTAATGAGTAAAGAACAGAGTTCACGTAAACTTGTGGCTGCGGGATTCTCTCACTCGCCCCGCCACCAAACAGACACAACTAGTTCATTCATCGGTTGACTGTAGCCGACAAGATGAAAATGCCATCCCTTCATGCAGATTTATTGGGAAAATAAAGATAGCAGGGATTGTTACTAACTGATGGACACTACATCAACACCAGGGGCTGTCTGGTACCACCTTATGGCCACTATATCATCACACACATACAGCAGAAACTGTGTGTTACCACCTGATTGCCACTACCTCAACACACAACTGCACCAGTGGTTGTATGTTACCACCTGGTGGCCATTACATAATCACACAACTACACTGAGTTCACTACATCATCTGTAGTTTCATCTTCAAGAGTCCAACCGGGTAATTGAGAATCCTTCTGCTTTAGAGTTGTGCAAAATTGTGAAACATTGCTTCTGTAGATTTTAAGATTTTTTTGTCAAAATTTTGCAATGATCAATGTAAACTGAACTCCCAAACAAATTCATAGAAAAATACACATCACTGACAAATCCAAAAACAGGTAGGAGGATAAATGATGGCTAAACATATCTTTCCTTTTAAAACAGGTTAATTGGTAAAATGTTATAATGGTTATGGCATTATAAGGTTATGAAAGTTACATTTTACCAACCAACGCCAACTATTACTAATCAGCAGTTATTTTCTACCTTTTAAAAAGCATGTATAAGTTGCATTTATTCCATTTAAAAAATAGTTTTTTCCGATTCCAATAATGCTAATGCTTTCACAAAAACGGTGTGTGCTTGTTAGAAGATATCATAATTTTCACAGCTTTAAAACATTCATTCTCAACTTTTTGAGGCGCGTTTTTTAATACAACAGAAAAAAAGCATGTGTAGATTAGGCCAAATACAGCATCCTGTGCGCACCGCCAACCAATCAGAGATGCACAGTGACACCATCAATATGTGTTGAGCAAACATGCAACTGATGAAATTCCTGTAACTGTCATACCTGGCTCTATGTAAATCATTGGCTAGAAGACTGCACAAGGGGGAAACAATGCACAAGGTTGACAAAGAGCCAGAAAGAGCCCGAAGGCATAAACTGCGGCCTATATTCATAGATTCCATTGCGCCATTTTTCCGTCCCCACCTAGCGCCTGGCTCAGGAATAATATGGCACAAGGGGTTACAAAGTGGCGCAGTGCATGAATTGTGGCACTTTGTAAATATGGCGATGCATTTTTCCCCTTCCAACGTCACATTAGCATAAAGAAAATGACGCTAATGTGGCGTTGGAACAGCGCAAGGGCTCCATAAATCTGTCCCAAAGTCCTACACTGCGAGACTGCTACCAATGGCTCCAGGGGATGGGGCAGCGGATTTCCCTTCCAAGCAGCAAGTGGCTGGGTGTGACAAAATATTGCTGCAGAGAGTGGGACTGCCCATTGCATCGCCCTGTTTACCTGCTCTCCATTTGTCTTTCTAACTCAGTGTTATTTTCATCTTACCAGGAACATCATTGGACACACTTGTGAAAACTAATCTAGGTAAGGATTCTCTACAAGAAGCACTGCAAGTAAGACGTCGCTTTACTGTATCATTAAATCGAGAATATGTACCCTGAGTGAAAACAAATATGCTCCCCCGGAATATAAAGCCAGAAAATGTCTGGTACAAAATTGAGCCAGTCTGTAAAAAGCTTTATGGAATCAGGCAAATTCAGTGAAGATCTATGTGCCCATGTGGACTCTCATAAGATTCCTTAAGATAATAAATGAGACTGACTGCTGGGTTCTCTGCTCCTAAAATATTAGCTATGGCAATCCAGCAGTGCACTGTGTAGACCTCTTCAGACCTACTGTCTACATGTTTAGAGACATGAAGACAGATGCAAAAACCTTAGATAAGTCTGAAACACTCTGATTAGAAGTTTTCAACAGCACAAATTCTGTTTTTAAATGTACTTATTGTTTTTTTTTTTAGGAATCGGGACTCTTTTACTGGCTTCTAAATTGGGACTGCTAATGCATCCCGCTTCGATATTTGAAAGATGTGTGTTGCAGGCGCCCCTTCCAAATACCAATTTGGCATGCAATGTATAAATGTTTTGCAAGCAAAATCCATTCACAAAACATTGAAAAATTACTGCCTCTTCAGTTGGAGCGGTAACCCATTTGCAAAAGCGAAGGGATCCCACCTGGACCGCTTACCCTATCTGCATTGATAAAATTGTTAGGGAATAGGCAGTGGTCTAATAAACTTGAAAGACAATTTCTTTTTTTGCTTTATGGAAAATGTCCTTCATTAAAAAAAATAGTTCATTTAAAAGCAATCACAGACATGATGATCTGCTGACCCTAGCAGACCCTAATTTCTATGATTGCCTTCAATTGGAATAAACCTTTGTAACCCACCTCATTAATGTTCATAGGTCAGTTCATAACAATTCTTTAATGGTCTAAAAAATACTTTTTTTAAATTGACACCAGTACTTTGCGGTAAGTAAACAGTACATCTGGCCTATAACTTCATAAATGAGAATTTAAAGCATCTTAACTTGTATAGCTCAAGCTGATATTAGTCTCAAGGACCACCTATGTAATGTGCTACTTCCTGGTGGCATGATCCTCTTCTTCCAAGCAGACCTGAAGTCTAGTGCAAAATAGGCCCTTTGTTCCCATGCCCCCAGACACACTTGTTGAATGTCCCTACCCCTGCCTGCACTGTCTTGAAGGTCAAGAGATGTCTTATTCGGATTGCCTCCTCTTTCTTTAGCTCCCCATTCTCACCATGCACAATACTCCACTGTTGTCCTTCAGTTGCCTTTGAGCTAACTCCACAGCTTTGTTGTTGTTGATTTGCATTGATCCACATTTCTGCAGAATTTCTTGATTGACCTTACCTTAGGCCTGTGTGTGGGTGTCTGTTGCAAGGTTCAGTTGGCCCAGGTAATGCATGGGAATGTTATATGTGAGTGCATACAGTGCTTAGCGTTTTCTCTTGAGTATTCTGAAACAATTTTGCTGGTAACTAGTATGCTGTTTCTAAGAAAGTGCATACCATGCTGAGCTTTTTTCCAAAGGAATTTTATACTGTGGCACCGTTCAATTAGTCAATCAGCAGATTTGTAAAGCGCAACTAGTCACCCGCTAGGGTCTCAAGGCGCGGGGTGGGGACAGGAAGGAAACGGTCGTCAATGACCGTTAACTCACAAGTATTCTGTACACATGTACCTAATTTCCTTAGCTTCCCTAGCTTTTCCTCCACAGTGCCCAGCACTTGAATGAGGCAGGTATGAGGAATGAGACAGGCATATCAGTTTGACTACACAACATTCAGCGTAGTCCACATTTTCAAGCAAATACCCAGCTTACACAGACCTTCATAAACCTATGCATTTTTCTTGCTTTTTGTTGGACACAGATGAACTATGTGAAAACAATTCCATACTTCTCACACCTACAGCTGTGACCATAGATATTTCCAATGATTACAAACAATAAGAGCGACCCATATGTCCATGTGAAAATGGGTATAAAGCATAAACTTCTAACAGATGTTTACATGGAACTCATTTAGACATCAATTAATGATGAGCCAAGAAATTCCTGTGTTTAGTTAATCAAAATACCAAAATCTTAAATTGAACAGAATCATTCTGTTATGAACAAACCCAAGCTTAAATAACTAAAGTGATCAGCCAGTATGTATAATTATCCATCAAAATATATTTCATTCTATTCAATCAAAACATAAAATAAATATCCACAGGCAAGTAAATAGTGAAAGAGTTGCAGAACAGAATCCCAAGTTAAAGAAACCAAAAACCAAGAAATGTAAGCAGAAGTGACACATTGTGAAGCAACTGGTTTATTGGTAAAAGTCAAAGAACAGTCAAATCAATTACAACCAATTTCAAAACACAAGATCATCTGTCTGTAGTGTTTGTACACTATTAGGTGTAGTATTAGGTAACATGAACACAATGATGATTTTTAATTTTTTCAATGCCCACCAATTTACCATCTTTGGTTTTATTTTCCCTACTGTATTATCCATATGCCTCTTTTCATTCTTCCCAATCTGTGTTCATCTGCTAATGCTTTTGCTGCAGTAAGGGTTCTCATGCACAACAACTGAGGCTGTGCTTCAAGTTGTTGAAGTTTTACCAAATATGTTATACTAAGGCATGTAAAATGCGCAATGGATGGTAGAGATAGTGCTCTTAGGCGTGAAATTCACACCCAAATACTGGGGTTCAAGTTGCTTTCTCTGTGTCTATCATGAACAGCATCCATTTTAGGACATCCTCATTCCTCACTCCTCATCCCTGCTTCTCATTCATCATCCCTACTTCTTATCAATCATCCCTACTTCGTATCCATCATACATCATCCCTACTTCTCATCCATCATCTCTGCTTCTTTTCCATCATCCCTACTTCTCATCCATCATCCCTACTCCTCATACACCCTACATCATTCCTACTTCTCTTCCCTCATCCCTGCTTCTCATCCCTACTATTCATCCATTATCCCTACTTCTCATCCATTATCCCTACTTTTCCAAATAAGTAAAAGGCACTCCTTGGAAATATGTTGAAGCTGTTTATTAAGTCACCAAACAAAGACCCCTGACCACAGCCTTCATCAACTGTCCTCCGTCTCTCCCTCATGGAATCCTCCCTCCGGTTACATTCTACATTCCATAGCCTGTCATGAGCAGTACAATGAAAATAAAAGTACATAGAATAGATTGTCATTTGACATGTCACAAGATATAACACATCCCCTTTCCTAAACATTAAAACAAACTAAACATAACAATGGAGAGAAAAAAATGAAACTAAAAAAAAATATAACATCTATACTTAACAAAACAAACTATATACAAGACCATATAATGCCTGGTAAGGATGCTCGCTCTAACCAATCAATGAAACATACTTAAGTACACTCATAATCACAAAATCTCTTCGGCTTTATCTTAACACGATTAGATGTTCTATTTTCAGTGACCTCGGTTGCAGTTTTTTTCTTTGTTCCAAACCATTGTCTCATTTCAATCTTGTTGCACAAAGTAACCTTCCTCATATTCCACCACTTTCCATCTGACAATCTCACCAAGTTTCCTTTGGCTTCGAGCACCTCTTTAGGATCTGACCATTTGGAAAATCCCTTTTTAAACATACCCCCTTCATGCACTCGGACATACATTCCCTTTTCACACCTCCTTCTCCCTTTTATCAACTTTTCATTATGTCTTTGCACATAGTGGTCTTGGTACTTCCTAACCTTTTCTTTCATTGTTTTTTCCTTCAACCCCTGTCGATTTGTCCTTTCCATCCAAGCAGGCATGGCCACTGTGCATGGCACTCTACCTTTCATCAACTTGAATGGCGTTTCCCCAGTTACAGAATGTGGTG
The DNA here is from genome assembly GCF_031143425.1 of Pleurodeles waltl. Taxonomy (NCBI): domain Eukaryota; kingdom Metazoa; phylum Chordata; class Amphibia; order Caudata; family Salamandridae; genus Pleurodeles; species Pleurodeles waltl. The sequence continues at coordinate 147,835,957 of NC_090441.1, read as the reverse complement.
TAATTCTGTAATCCCATAACATATCCTTCACCTGTTTTTTCCAACACAGGTTTGCAGACATAGCTAGTTGTATACACTCTCCTAACACCCTGTTGAAATGCTCCACCAAACCATTCCCCCTGGGATGATAGACAGGTGTCTTGAGATGCTTATTACCCCACTTGCTAAGAAATGACTCAAATTCCTCAGAAACAAATTGAGGACCATTGTCAGACAAAATAATGCCTGGACATCCTTCCCTTCTAAAAATCACCTCACAAAAAGTAATCGCATTGGATGACTTTATATCCCTCATGAACGCCACTTCTGGCCACTTAGAATGGTATTCCATCATTACTTTTGCAAACCTGTCATTATTACCTAAACACTCAAAAGGACCACAAATGTCTATGACTACTTTTTCCCACGCCCGATCAGGAAATGGAATGAAATTCAAAGGTGTGTCCTGTGATGTGTGCGATTTGTCACTACATGCACATGGAATACAGTTCCTGACAAAACGTTCAATCTGTATATCCATGCCTGGCCACCAAAAATCAGTCCGAGCTTTTCGCTTCATGGCTGACATTCCTCCATGCCCCACATGTAGTAACTCCATTAGCCTGTGATGTAAATTTGTGGGTACCACTAACCTTTCACACCCCCTCACAATACCATCAGAGACAGACAATTCATCCCACACATTTTTGAAAACACACAAATCTTCCGACATCTTCCAACCCTGCTTAGATAACAACGCTCTTGTAAGCAAACTCAATTCGGTATCGTGTGATACAGCCTGTTTCCATTCTTCCTCACTGACGGCACCATTGTTCACTTCAGCTATTTCTGCCACCATCCATTCCTCGTCCTCAGGATACTCTTCCCCAAGCAATGGTAGCCTCGACAAACAGTCGGCGTTCACATTCTTTGTCCCTGGCATGTACTTTATGGTAAACACAAACTCTTGAAGTCGATATATCCACTTTGCTATGCGTGGAGTAGCTTTGCTAGCTCCCCTCTAGAAAACAAATCAATTAAAGGCTTGTGATCTGTGCGCAATTCAAACTCCATACCCCACACAAATGTTCTAAAGTGTTGTATACCCCACCAACAAGCCAATGCTTCCTTTTCTATGGTAGAGTATCTGCTTTCAGCACCTTTGAGTGTACGAGAAGCAAATGCCACTGCTCTTTCCCGACCATCACACTTCTGCATTAACACTGCTCCTAGACCGTAATTGCTGGCATCTGTTATGATTATTGTCTTATCAGCAGGATCAAAAGGTTTTAACACTACCGCTTTTACAATAGAGCCCTTAATATCCTCAAACGCCCGTTGGCATTCCTGTGTCCAATTAAATATCATTCCTTTTTTCATAAGTGCTCGCAACACATGGACCCTTTCAGAAAAATGATCCACAAACTTCGAATAATATTCCGCAAGCCCCAAAAAAGAACGCAGCTGTTCTTTATCTTGAGGAACTGGTGCTTCTTCAATTGCTTCCACCAAATTGCACTTGGGTTTAATCCCTTCACTTGTCAGTGTGTATCCTAAGTATTCAACCTCTTTCACCCCAAACTTGCATTTATCCAAACCAATAGTAAGACCAGCCTGTTCTAATCTTTTCAAAACCGTCAATAGCACTACATCATGCAGTTTTTCATTTTTTTCCCACACTAATATGTCGTCTTGGAAAACAAGCACATTTGTCATGCCCTGCAATATCCTCTGCATGACCCTTTGGAACACTGCCGAAGCTGATGCTAAGCCAAAAGGCATGCGAGTAAATCTATAAGCCCCTTCTGGAGTTACAAAAGATGTAAGATGCCTTGAATCCGAATGCAGTTGTATTTGATGATAAGCATTTGATAAATCTAACGTAGTGAAATATCCAGCATTTTTCACAGACATCAACATTTCATTAATGCAAGGAAGAGGATGCCGGTCAACCCATATACACTCATTAAAATCACGCAAGTCCACACACATACGAATCTTGCCATTGGGTTTCCTCGCTATAACTATAGGGCTCAGCCACTCGGAGGCTTCAATAGGCTCAATCACACCAGCATAACATAAACGCTTCAACTCCTCCTTCAATTTTTCTCGTAATGCTAATGGAACATTCCGTACTTTATGTAACTTTGGGGTCACACCCTTTTTTAAAACAATTTTGTGTTCAAATCCCTTCAAGCAACCCAATCTTTGAGCAAATAAATTTGGAAATAAAGAGCACCATTTACTTTTCTTGTTGAGCTCTGTCAGCAACACCTGGTCAGGATGATTGGGGTTCAATATCATTCCTAACGCTCGTTGCTCCCTCCAACCCAGCAACGTTCTCCCTTTTTCAACCACATAAATTTTGCCTTTTGCTTTCCTTCTCAAAAATTCTAGATCTGCTGTGAAATATCCCTTTTTAGGCAATTTAGTCCCACAATACCCTTCAGGCTCAACATCAGTAGGACACAACTCATACTTGCCTATGCTCTCCCAAACGGACTCATCCACCAATGTAAAAGACAAACATGAATCTGCCCATGCTTGTACTTCTTTGTCATTCATTTTTACAGTAAATTTTGGAGGATTATATTGTTCACCTAATTGATTTACCTTGTATTGTGATTCTACACCACATACTACCATCACTTCGATTTCATTATCATCATCCTTAACCATCTGATGTTCAATTTGAGCATCACCCTCATTCACCAGGTTTACTCCCTTTCTCACATACAAGCTTGTACCCATCTTACACACTCTGGCAAAGTGTCCCATCTTCTTACACTTAAAACACTTTGCATTGCCAGCAGGACAATTACTTGCTTCTGCAGTGTGTCTTGCACTTCCACACCTATAACATGTCTTTCTTCTATCTCCGTCCTGTGATCTCTGTCCCAACTCTATCTTACCACTAGTGCGTGCAGGTCTTTTAACCACATTCACAGCCGCACTTTCACTTTGCTCTATTTTTTCCTTGAATGCATTGCTGCTCAATTCTTTTACATATCGGGAAGTGTCTTCCATACGTCTGGCTATCTCTATGGTTTTTTCTAAAGTGGGATCCTTCAAATCTAACAATCTCTCTTGAATTTTAACATTATTGGTTCTATTAATTAATTGATCCCTTATTATTTCATCACGTATATCTTTAAACTTGCATAAAATGGACAATCTTCTCAGGACTGCAACATACTGCTCAATAGTTTCACCCTGCAGTTGAGCTCGCAAATTTTTTTTATGTCTTTCTACCACTACACTTATTTGTTTTCCAAAATTATCTTTCAAAGCTTTTAAAGCATCTGCATACTCATCCTCCTCTAACCCATCTGCGTCCGAGCTAGCATTTTCATCTCTATACTCATTAACATTTATAGGTAACGTTCTCAAAACTCTTCTTCCTTCCACACCCAGACAATGCTTCAAAATGTCCAATTTCCTTTTTGCAACAAATGTGTCCCCCTATTTGGCCTCTAAATATGCATCAAACATGTCCTTCCAATCTTCCCATGCTATACTTGGGGATCCTGGTTCTTGCAAAAACATGGCGGTGCAGATATAGACTGTCCTGCCATGTTTACACCAATATATTTTTATGTCTACACCAGCTAGACATGCATGGGGTGTAAATATTCTTTGCTAAATAACCTTTTACAATTATAATTAAATGTACAAGGCTAATTCCTACTACTAAACAAATTAATACAAAATAAATGTGTGGTGAGTTTGAAATTTCTCCACCAGGTGGAGCTGTTGTTCAATTATTGTCCAAGAATTTCGACCATAACAAAAACCGAATGAAACACTTCCTCGTTGTTCCCTAATTGGAAAACAGATGTTGTTTTAGACTTTCCTCGTGACTTCCTTTGTCATGACGTCGTGACGTGTGGCTGTGCCACCTCACAGAGGGATCCTAAAATGTTTTATTTACGACGCTTCCAGTACAAGAGAGACTCGATTGTGCCTCCGAGTGTCAAAACTAAACAGTAAGTTCAATGTTAATGTATCTGTGCTAAATATAGAAATTCCTTCAGTCACAGAATGTTCAGGGCATTTCCAAGGTCTCTCCCATGCCTGTAGTTTCAATCACGCGCACGCATCTCTCCAACTGTTTTTCAGTTATGCTTCATGTGCTCATAGCGCGAGCTCCCTCCAAGGTACTGACTGTTCACTAACCATAAACTTGGTTATAATATGTTTTTGCTGGAAATCACAGCAGTCATGCAGGGCAACAACGATCACTTTCCTTTGTAAATTACAGTTTTACTTGAATTTGCTGCAGCACATTTCAAACTTCCACACTACTCGGAATGTGTAAACAACCACGGCACGGTCGCTCTCCAACTTGACCCTTCGCACACATCAGCAATAAACTGGGTTCCATCACTCAGTAGCCCAATCTTCTTTTTTTCTTTTCTTTCTTGTGAAATACTTGCCACAAATGCTGCGAGCACACTGTTCACTTCACTGACGTCTTCAGAAATGAGTCAGGGGTCCAATATCTTCATACAGGTTTCGCCAGTTCCAACCATAGGGTGCTTCATCTCCGCATCCCATCCTCGTCGCCACTTTTCCAAATAAGTAAAAGGCACTCCTTGGAAATATGTTGAAGCTGTTTATTAAGTCACCAAACAAAGACCCCTGACCGCAGCCTTCATCAACTGTCCTCCGTCCCTCCCTCATGGAATCCTCCCTCCGGTTACATTCTACATTCCATAGCCTGTCAGGAGCAGTACAATGAAAATAAAAGTAAATAGAATAGATTGTCATTTGACATGTCACAAGATATAACACCTACCTATCACCCATCATGAAGAGGGAGGAGAGCAAATGCAACTGTGTTTTTGTTTCCAGTAAATTCAAGGCTGTACAACAATTCATTTTTTTTAACAAAGTGTTTGCCTGTTTACACAGGCCTTTGCAGAAAGCTCTGCGGTTTGGGAAATACAAGGCGCTCACAGATTGGACCATAAATCAGCTCTTGGAGAAAGAGTTATACAGATCATCTGTGGTTCAACTAAAGCCTTTCTGGTTTCAGAAATGAAAAAAAAAACAGCTCTAAGAGTTAAAAGCAGCCTCAGATTTAAACATTTTACTTGTTACAAATAAAAACAAAAGGGTTTGGATGAATTGGAATTCACTGTCACCAGAATTGATTTTAAACATTTTCTTTCTACATATGAAACTCAAACCAGAAAGGTCTAAAATTGAACGGTATAACCCTTTCTCCAAGAGCTGATTTATGGCCCAAGCTGTGGGCTCCTTATATTTTCCAAACCAGCAGAGCATTCTCTAGAAGCCCGTGTAAACAGAAAAACACATAGTTTAAAAAAAAAGAAATTTTGTACAGCTTTGAATTCACTGGAAACAAATGCACTGTTGCATTTCCTCTCCTCCACCAATGACAAGGCTGTTTTTCAGTGAAATAGAATGCAGACCTCTCATAACTCGGATTGGCTGTTGCCAACCAATCAGTGTAAAGGTGTGTTTCACAAAACTGAAAATGTGTTGGTATGACTGAGGGATGAGGAGTATGGATAATGGATGAGTTTAAGAAGTAGGAATGATGGAAGATGGATGAGAAGTATGGATGATGGAAGAGACGCAGGGCTGAGAAACAGGGATGATGGATGAGAAGTAGGAATTATGGAATATAAGTAAGGATGATGGATGAGCAGTAGGGATGATGCACGATGGATGTCCAGTAGGGATGATGGAAGAGAAGTAGGGATAATGGATGAGAAGAAGGGATGGTGGATAAGAAGCAGGGATGTGAAGTAGGGATGAGGAGTGAGGAATGAAGATGTCCTAAAATAGATGCTGTACTACTGATCCTCCTGCTATATGTTTAACTATTCTGCAGTTTTGCTCTTTGCTCACTTACCATCTGGCTCAGTTCCGTGGACTCTGAAGCAGACAGTCCAACAATGCCCCATGCAATGTAGTGATTCCTGATGTAAGTGTAGCAATACTTACCTGCGATGTCTGACTCTTGATGTACTGCCTGTGATACAGTACTCACAATGTACTGGATGTGAGTAATAACAATATACCATTCTGACAAATATACAACTTCAAAAACTGAGATGGTTCATCTCAAGGATGAAATCACCAGCTGCGCTGATAGGACTTGATGAGGCACATTACCTGACAACGTGAGTGCTACTGAGAACGAGAACAATGAAGATGGAGAATTTCAGATAAAATTCCATACATTTTTATCATTATGAAAAAATAGACTTGCATACTCAGATTTGTGCATTGCCAATTGTTCACTGAATGAGCAGAAACAATTGTGCCATACAATGCTGGTCAGTATAAGTAACCAAAAACACTAAGAACTGTTTTCAACTCTAGTTTTAATATTCTACATTATTTTTCAGATCGTTCACTTCAATTGCCTCTGGAGATTCTCAAAAATCTAAACGGTAAGATTCCTTAAATGATGAACTGGTGAGGAAAATAGATTTTGGGTACGTGATGAGCAAACAATTCTTACCTTGGCTCTCTATTTTACATTGTTAATGGGGGCAGTAAAGGGCGGGCTATTTACTGGATTCTGTAAGCAGTGATGTCCTCAATAATGCTAATTGAGATGTCAATAGTGATTAATAATGTCATTTAATGGTGTAATGTGTGAGATCATAAGAAGGGCATGATGAGGTTACAGTTAGTTCACTGAACTATAAAACTATAACTGGTGAATTCACACACACACACACACATATATATATCATACTTTGGCAGACTGTCACAGTTGTTTGAGTTTACTCATCAGCAAGACAATTCTACATTTTGCCCTCCGGTGGGTCTCCTAATTAGGTTCTCAATTAAAATGCATGCTGGGACTCGTAGTGTTGAGAATGCCCAATTTTACCCTTCAGTGGGTTAGTCCAACCAAACTCTCCAAATTTGTTCACAATATGCAAATGTATGTGTATATATAATCACTGAATAAAACAAAACTTAAAGGAATATTAATACTTCATAGTTAGGTCCAAATTTCAGTGACAACATAACGTTTTAAACTCAATAAACCACTGAGATGTATCAGCTTTAGCTATCTCTAGTAACTGTAACTCCCTCCCTCACCATGTAGAGCTAATGACCCCACATACTGCATCACTCATGACATGTTCTATACCATCTGATAAAATCATTGCAAAGTTTGAAATGACATCATTGATGACAAAACTGTGAATCATGTAGGGCAAGAGTTATAGTTACCAAAGATAACCATAACTGGTGAATTTTAATGTTTTCTTAAGTTTAGAACGTTACATTGCAGTGTTACTGAAATGTTTTCCTAACTATAACATCACTTTGAACTTTGGTATTTTCAGTGAATATATAAATATATATGTAGGAAGCTACTCTGTTTATACTATATCAAAATGAGATATAGGCCCTGATCCTGACCTTGGCGGACGGCGGAGGCCGTCCGCCAAGGTACCGCCGCCAAATGACCGCACCGCGGTCAGAAGACCGCGGCGGCCATTCAGACATTTCCTCTGGGCCGGCGGGCGCTCTCCAAAAGAGCGCCCGCCGGCCCAGAGGAAATGCCCCTGCAACGAGGACGCTGGCTCAGAATTGAGCCGGCGTAGATGCAGGGGTGCGACGGGTGCAGTTTGCACCCGTCGCGTATTTCAGTGTCTGTATTGCAGACACTGAAATACACAGTGGGGCCCTCTTACGGGGGCCCCTGCAGTGCCCATGCCATTGGCATGGGCACTGCAGGGGCCCCCTGGGGCCCCGCGGCACCCCATACCGCCATCCTGTTCCTGGCGGGAGACCCGCCAGGAACAGGATGGCGGTAGGGGGTGTCAGAATCCCCATGGCTGCGGAGCACGCTCCGCAGCCATGGAGGATTCCCCCGAGCAGCGGGAAGTCGGCGGGAGACCGCCGACTTTCCGCTTCTGACCGCGGCTGAACCGCCGCGGTCAGAATGCTTGTGGGAGCACCGCCAGCCTGTTGGCGGTGCTCCCGTGGTCGGTGGCCCTGGCGGCCACCGGCCGCCAGGGTCAGAATGACCCCCATAGTGTGCACAGAGTCCAGGGATTCCCCAGAGGCTTAACAGAGGCAATAATAGATAATACTAATGCTCTATTTGTGGTAGTGTGGTTGAGCAGTTAGGCTTATCAGAGGGTAGTGTTAAGCAGTTGTTGTACACACACAAGCAATAGAAGAAACACACACTCAATAGGGTTTTTATACAGAAAAATATGTTTTGTTAATTTATTTCTAGAACCACAAGATTCAGTTTGCAGGTAAGTACATAAAATGTAAGGTACTTTGCATAGGTATAATTAGAACTTTGAATGGAATCGACAATGTATACAGTTTTCTTTAAAATGACAAAAAGCTATTTTAAATGTAGACACACTGCAATTTTCAACAGTTCCTGGGGGAAGAAAAGATTGTACAGATGTACAGGTAAGTATTCGACTTACAGTTCCGATCTCCGGGTTTCAGGTAGTCCGTTGGTGGGGGTTCAAGTTAACCCCAAACACCCACCACTAGCAACACGGGGCCAGTCGGGTGCAGAGGTCAAAGGAGAGCCAAGTTAACGTGGGCTCCTTTGGAGATGGAGGGGTCTTGGAACCCGGTCAACCAGCAGGTAAGTACCCGCGACTCGGAGGGCAGACCAGGGGGGTTTGAAAGAGCACTGGGGATGGGGGTACAAGTAGGCACCACACACCCCCCCTCAGCGGCACAGGGGCAGCCGGATGCAGGGTGCAAACAGGACGTCAGGTTTCCAATGCAAGTCTATGGGGGGACCCCAGGGGTCACTCAGAGGCTGCAGGCAAGGTCCGGCGGGGTGTCTCGGGCACACCACTGGTCTGACAGGGAAGAGGGCCACCTGCTGGTTGCTGCTGCACCAGGAGTCTGGTTCTCCAAGGCCGAGGGGGCTGTGGTGCAGTGGGTCCTTTGGCCGTTTGATAACATCGTCTGGAGCTCACGGTCAGGGGGGTCCTCTAGATTCCCTCTGCAGGCGTCATTGTGGGGGCTTGGAGGGGTCAACCCAGGGTGGGCTCTTGCTCCCAATCGCCTGGGGACCCTTTCTTGCTGGGTGGACCACCTGGACACAGACCGTGGGCGTCGGGTGCACAGAAGTCAGGACTCACGCATCCGGAGTGAGGTGGGAGTCCTTAGCTGTAGGTTTCTTTGGGACAGAACCGCTGTCCTGTGGAGTTCTTGGTCCTTTTGGGTGCAGGGCAGTCCTCTGGAGTTGGCAGAGGTCGCTGGGCCCGCTGGACACGTCGCTTGTTTTCTTGCAGGTTCTTTGAAGAGGGAGACAGGCCGGTAGGGCTGGGGCCAAAGCAGTTGTCATCTTCCTTCTTCTCTGCTGGGGTATCAGCTTAGCAGTCCTTCTTCTTGTAGGTCACCAGGATTCTGGTGAGTTGGGTTCAGGGAAGGCCTTTAATACAAGATTTAGGGGTGTGTTAGGTCAGGGGGCAGTAGCCAATGTCTACTGTCCCTGAGGGTGGCTACACCCTCTTTGTGTCCCCTCCCCCTTGTTTTTCAAAGTGGGGGCTTGTCCAGGGGGCGGGCATCTCCACTAGCTGGAGTGCCCTGGGGCACTGTAACACAAGGCATGAGCCTTTGAGGCTCACCGCTAGGTGTTATATTTCCTGCAGGGGGGAGGTGTGAAGCACCTCCACCCAGAGCAGGCTTTGTTTCTGGCCTCAGAAAGCACAAAAGGCTCTCACCCCAGGGGGGCAGAAACTTGTCTCCTAGTGGCAGGCTGGCACAGACCAGTCAGTCCTACACTAGAGGATTAGGTAAAATACAGGGGGCATCTCTAAGATGCTCTCTGTGTGCATTTTTTAAATAAATCCAACACTGGAATCCATGTGGGTTTATTGTGCTGAGAAGTTTGATACCAAACTTCCAAGCATTCACTATAGCCATTATGGAACTGTGGAGTTTGTTTTGACAAACTCCCAGACCATATACTTAATATGGCCACACTGCACTTACAATGTTTAAGAGTGGACTTAGACACTCTAGGGACAGATTGCTCATGCAGCTATTCCCTCACCTGTGGTACAGTTCACCCTGCCTTAGGGCTGGAAGGTCTGCTAGAGTTATGACTTACCTATGGCAGAGGCAGTCTTTTGTGGGCATAGCACCCTAAGGGGGATGCCATATCGACTTTGCCTTTTTCTCCCCACCAACAGAACACAATCTGCAATGGCAGTGTGCATGTGTTAGGTGAGGGGTCCCTTAGGGTGACACAACACATGCTGCAGCCCTTAGGGACCTTCCCTGGTCACAGGGCCCTTGGTACCACTGGTACCTTTTACAAGGGACTTATCTGTGTGCCAGAGGAGTGATAATTGTGGAAACAATGGTACATTTTGAGGGAAAGAACACTGGTGCTGGGGCCTGGTTATCAGGATCCCAGCACACTCTCAGTCAAGTCAGTATCAATATCAGGCAAAAAGTGTGTATGTGTGTGTGTGGGGGGGGGTAACTGCAACAAGTGCCAGTTTCCTACAATAAATATATATTTTTATGTGTATGTGTATTTATATATATACTAACTGTTCCCATGCCGATATCTGATTGGCTGCCAACACTTCAACAAGAAAGTGTTGGAAGCCACCTTGGGACTCCGCTTCAGCCGACTCCCAGACAAAAAGTTAAAAAAAGAAAAGAGGCCAGGGTAGGGTCCCCCTTAGCCCCAAGCCTTGGTTTAGAGGTCCCTTATGGACCCCAGCCAGGGCAAAAAAGCATTTATTGTGAAAAATCAGCTGATCGAGATCCACAGATTTGTACCCAATTCTTTTTTTTTTTTTAAAAGGGGGGTCTCCCGCCCTTTTCTTTTATTTGACCCCCCGATGGGCCAGGTTTTGGTGGCATTGAGAAGGGAGGGGGTGCATGGGGCCCTTTCCTTGGGCTTATATAAGCCCCGGGATGAACACTTCCCGCAGGCAAAATCTTTATTTTATATGGGGGAGGCCTGTACGGCCTCTCCCAAAGCCCCGGGGACTGCCACCCACCCCAGGGCTAAAAAACACTTTTGTTTGGGGTGGCCTGCATGCCCCCCTGCAGCCCCAGGGGCCGTCTTCTCCCCAGGGCTTGTTAGTACAATTAAAGGGGGGGCGTTACTTGAACTAACTCCAACTATAACTGCTGAATTTCTCTGGTTTTGTGTGAGGAAATTCAAAACCTAACTCTAATATCCCTGTAATTTTTAGTTTTTTTAAGGGAATATATATATGTATATATATATATATAATAATAAATGAGTTACTTTCAAAGTCCTGAGTGCGTGTCTAATACATCTAACAGGATTATGTTGTGGAAGGATGAGAAGGATTGATTTAGCCAGGTACCGTGCAACACCCCACAGGGTGCGGCAGATATATATCTTCGATGCTTCCATATATCTTCAAACTATGAAGATTAAGAATAGTAAATCTATTCTTACTGATATATACTTCCTGCCATGATATTTTGCCTGCCATATTTTTACTACAGCTATTCTTGTAGCATTATATTTCTGTTTTCTGATATTCTGATATATGACTGTCAGTAGAAAAGTCTGTGAAGGTCCATTATTCTCTTTTGGGCTGATCTTGATGTGTTTTCAGGGGTGCAAAGTTATCTGATGGGTTTATTTGGATGAAACACATAGTTATACTGTGTTTCAGTGCCACCTGAGGGTCACAGCGACAAATAAAAAAAAATAAAAAAAGAGTGTTGTTCAAGGCACGTAGGAGGGATTGACCTACATTCACCTCACACTCTCACAATTTTTTTGTGTAACCACCACTGACTCCCTCATTGGGAAAGCCTAACAGCAACTAATAAAAGAGAAAACTATTTGTCAGAAAATCAACTACAAAAATATTGTATCATAAAGTATCATAACAAAAATGTTGATAGCCAAAATATTGTGGTGGTGAGTAAATAAACTAGTAAGTAGAGCTTCACTACTCATAAGCAGTAGTGGCTGTTGTCAGGGAAAAGAAGTAGGGCATCACGGAGGGCCAATTATAAAAGAAAAAAACATGCAACAACAATGAACTTACATGCCGCTCACTGCTTTTCTGCTGTGCACAGGCTGAGGCTCCCAGACTCCCCTACGGGCAAACCAGATGCTACTCTCACCCATTAGAGCAGCATCAGGATTGGGCAGAGCAAGCTGGATTTGCCCTCAATCAGGGACTGGGAGCCTGTGCCTGCTGCTGTTCTCCACCCAACTGTCCAGCTGAGTTGGAGAGATGTCAGTGCGCATGTGGGTTTGGCCATCCTAAGACAGCCAGCCAAACCGACATGTGCCCTGACAGCAGTGCCCACCACTCCTCCACCATTCTTCATATGTCCCCGTCCCAAAGACTCGGCTCATGATGAAAAATAAAATGACAATAAAAAGATTATCATAATTTTATTTTTCATTTGCCTCTGCTGTCAGGGGGCGACTCTCCTCCGCCATAATGGAGGAACCGCCGCTGTTCTTATATACCTTGAAGATTTTTAGAAGTACATCCTCAAACTATATACATGGAGTCTATTACACCTATACTTAGTTATATATTCTTGCCTTACCAATATTTTGTTTATTGATATTTTCACTATGATTTATTTGTAGTAAGATATTTTAACTATACAACCATGTGATATTCCAGGACCATAAACCATGGGTAACAATGAAGATTGAAGGGCCGATAGGACTTCTGACTTTTTCTGGCAGAAATCTTGTTAACATCCACCCTCAAATAAATCCCTTAGTTTAAAGGTGCATCATCATCATCCTGTCTTGCTTCTTCTGAGGAAAGCGTTCTTTACGTTGCAGATATACTAAATATATGTAGAACTGTACTACAAAAATAGAAATACCACTTTGGTGTGGAAAATGCTGACCTCTCCTTAGCTCCTGGACTTAAGGCAATCTGCCAGTATCCTGAGGGCAGATCAAGTGTGCTCAGGAATTTGGCAGCCCCCAACCTATCAATGAGCTCATCAGCTCTAGGTATGGGGTGAGCATCAGTCCTAGTGACTGCGTTTAGACCTCTGTAGTCCCACAAAATCTCAATTCCTTATTTCCACCTTGGGGATTAGGTTTGGGCACCAGTACCACTGGACTGGACCAAGGACTGTCAGAGGGCTCAATTACCTGGAGCTCCAACATCTTAGCCACTTCAGCTTTGATGTTGGCCTTGACCTGGTCAGACAGCCTGTACAGCTTGTTCTTGACAGGCAAGCTGTCACCAGTGTCAACGTCATGGACACACCAATTGGTGAGTCCAGGGGTCAGGGAGAACAGACTAGCAAACTGTTCCAAAACCTGATTGCAGTCTTCTTGTTGCTGGTCTGTCAACTTGGGAGAGAGTACCACTCCCTCCACTCACCCATCGTGTGCATTTGAGGACAGGAGGTCTGGCAGAGGTTCACTCTCCTCCTCCTTCCCTTCATCAGTGACCATCAGCATGGTCATGTCTGCCCTGTCCTGGTGGGGTTTCAACCTGTTAACATGCAGGATCCTATGAGGATTCTTGGGGGTGCCAAGGTCCACCAAGTAGGTGACCTCACCCTTTTTCTCCAGAATTGGATAGGGCCCCGTCCATTTGGCCTGAAGTGCCCTAGGAGGCATGGGCTCCAAAACCCACACCAGCTGTCCTGGGTGATAATCAGGCATGGTAGCCTTCTGATCATGCCAGAGCTTCATGAGCTCCTGGCTGGCCTCCAGGTTTCTGCTTGCCTTCTTCATGTACTCAGCCATGCGTGACCGCAGGCCCAGCACATAATCTAGCACATTCTTCTTGGACTCTCTGAGAGGCTTTTCCCAAGACTCTCTCACCAAGCACAATGGGCCTCTTACAGGGTGTCCAAACAGTAACACAAAGGGGCTGAATCCAACCCCTTCTGTGGCACCTCTCAGTAGGCAAACCACAGGCATGGGAGGAGAACATCCCATCTCCTCCTGAGTTTGTCAGACAAACCCATGATCATGCCCTTCAGGGTCTTATTAAATCTTTCCACCAGACCATTGGTCTGTGGATGATAGGGGGTGGTGAACTTATAAGTAACACCACACTCATCCCACATGGCTTTCAGATAGGCTGACATAACGTTTGTGCCCCTATCTGAGACCACCTCCTTTGGGAACTCCAACTCTGGTGAACACACCAAATAAGACCCTAGCCACTGTGGGAGCAGTGACTGTCTGGAAGGGTATTGCCTCAGGGTACCTGGTGGCATGGTCCACAACCACCAAAATGTACCTGTTACCTGAGGCAGTTGGTGGGTCTAGGGGACCAGCAATGTCAATCCCCACCCACTCAAAGGGAGTCCCAACCACTGGCAGTGGTATCAAGGGAGCCTTTGGCTTGCCCCCTGCCTTGCCACTGGCTTGGCAGGTGACACAGGAGCTGCAAAACTCTTTGACTTTTTCTGACATTTGGGGCCACTAAAAATGGTTGACCTGCCTGTTCCAGGTCTTGCGCTGTCCCAAATGCCCAGCTAAGGGGATATCATGGCTTAAGGTAAGGAGGAATTCTCTATACTTCTGGGGGACCACTACTCTCCTGGTGGCCCCTGGTTTGAGGGCCCTTGCCTCAGTGTAGAGAACTCCATCCTCCCAGTAAACCTTGTGGGTCCCACTGGTATCCCCTTGCTCTTGCCTGGCAGCAGTCTGCCTCAGGCCCTCAAGAGTGGGACACTCCCTTTGTCCCTGGCACAACTCTTCTCTGGTGGGCCCACCTGCCCCTTGCAGTTCTGCCAAGTCAGGCAGAGCTTGCAGGGGAAGTATCCCTCCCTCAGAGGTCCCCCTCATGGTTGGATTCCTCCTGACCCTCTGTACTTGTAGGGGCTGGCAAGCCAGACCCAGTGCCCTTTCCCTTCTTCTGGGAGGCTTGGCCCATTGTTCCAGGGTCCAAGTGTCCAGCACTTCCCTGTTGTGCTGCCTGTGACCTGGTCACAGCACACACCCATTCAGGGAGGTCCAGCATCTCTGCATGGACCCTTCTCTCCACCTCTGACCATTCAGATGCTTCAAGATCATTTCCCAGCAGACACTCTACTGGGAAGGCAGGAGCTACAGCTACCTTCTTAGGGCCAGTCACACCTCCCCATTCCAGACTCACCATGGCCATGGGATGGAGTTTGGTTCTGCTATCTGCATAAGTCAATTGGTAGAAGACACCAGGTAAGACCTGTTCTGGAGAAACCAGCTTCTCTGTGACCAATGTCACACTGGCTCCTGTATCTCTCAGAGCTTCCACCTCAGTCCCATTGACTTTAGGCCTCTGCGTATACCTCTCCATGCTGGGAGGTAAGGTGGCCATAGTTGCAATGTCCACCCCACCCACGGATACTAAGGTGGCCTCTGTGTACCCTGATCTCAGCCCTGGGCAACTTCCACCCCCAACCCTACACTAGCAATCCCCTGGGATTGCCCACCAGTGGGGGGCTTCTTGGAGATAGCATCTCCTCTTTTGTGTCCAGCTTGATGACACTCAAAACACTTGCCGGCCTTAGCAAGCTCCTGAAACTTTCCTGCTTTAGCAGGATCATAATTCTTTCACTGATACCCTTTCCCCTTAGAAGTGGAATGGCTCGGGGCTCCCCCACCCTGAGAAGTTTTTGGGGACTCTTGTGAGGACTCCTTGGGCTTTTTATCATCTTTCCCTTGGTTCTTCCCCTGAGAAGAACCATGTCCTCCCTTTTTCTGATCACCACCTGGGGGCTTCTAGTTAACCTTAGTTTTTAACCAGTCATCTGCTGCCTCCCCCAGCTCTCTGGGGTTGGTCAACTTAGAGTCAACTAGATACTGGCGGAGCTTCTCTTGGACACAATTGATTAGAAGGTGCTCCCTCATAATCAAATTGTACAGCCCATCAAAGGTACTTACCTTGTTGCCCTGTATCCAGCCCTCCAGTGCTTTTACTGAAATGTCCACAAAGTCCACCCAGGACTGGGTGCTTGCCTTTTGGGTGTCCCTAAACTTGAGCCTATACTGCTCTGGGGTCAGACCAAATCTTTTAGTCAAGCATCTCTTCATACTGGGGTATGAGTCTGTCTCCTCCCCCCTCAAGGTTAGGAGCCTATCCCTCCCAGAGTTGGGAACCAACTCCCAAAGAAGTGAACCCCAGTACTGAGGCTTGACTCTCCTCATCTGGAGGGCCCTCTCAAAGGCCCCCAGTCACTTATCTATATCATCCCCCTCTACATAGGCAGGAACCACCCCTTTGGGTAATCTGGGTCAAAACCCCCCACCCATGGACACCTCAGCTTCTTTGTCGCTGCCACCATCTCATTTCTGTTCCCTTGCCCACTTTTTCTTTTCTAGGGCCAGCTTCTCTGCCTCCAAAGCTATGAATGCTAGCTGGGCCTCCAGCTCTCTTTCCCTGAGGGATAGGTTCTCTCCTCCTGAAGGGACCCCCTACCCCCAACTAGCTTTGGGTCTGCCCCTAGTGACTGTATGTAATGAGGACCGGTCTTCCTCATCCTCACTTAGGCTCAGATGCCCTCCCTCCCCTGAGTGGTTGGAGCTAGCATCCTCCCCTACTTCTACCTCCTCTGGAGCTTCTTCTGAGTCTACCTCTTGGGCCTCAGCCCATGCTGTCAGGGATTTGATCAGGACATGCTTCCTGAGGTCAGTGGTTGCAGGCAACCCTCTTTCAGTACACAACCCCCTAAGCTGGACTACTGTCAGTGTGGGTAGGCTAGCCAGATCAAGCTCCATGGTTCCCTAGTTTTGTGTCAACAAAAACTTTTTGCAAAAATTGGAAACCAGAATTTAGAAAAATCACAAAAATTCAATAATTGAAATTAATCCAAATTAAAAATTAAAAACAATTTTTGCACTAGGACAATTTAAAGGATTTTTAATTTGTTTTACTTAAAACTGTAATGTGATACTGAACACAAGTACAGGATCCCACCACTGTTCACCAAAAATGTTGGAAAATGGGTTATTGGTAAGGGCAGGTAGGTACCTACACTTAGCAATAGGTCACTAACCTCCACTTAGGTCCAGTTAGGTCTCAGTAAATTAAACCCAGCTCAACCCTTGGTAGCTTGGCAATGAGCGTCAAGGCTTAACTTAGGAGACAGAGTGTAAAGCATTCAAATATCACAAAACAGTAATTAAATAAAACCAGGAAACAAGTTAAAAATCCAAAACCAATTTATAACAATAGATTAAATGTTTATCTTTCAAATGACACAAAAATGAATAAAATTGGATAAAGGAAACCGGAGATATGAATGTTTAAATAATTATTGTTTTTTAGCGCCTAGAAACAAAAAGCGCCAATCGGGTCATCTGGTTGCACCTCGACCGGGGCAAAGTCAAAGTTTAAGGCCGACCGCGATGGCGCCCTGCTCGGCTACAGGCCGCGGCAGGCCTCGGTTAAAAGTTTCCCTTCACACTTAGGGGGTCATTCCTACATTAGCCCGCCAAGCGGGAACCGCCGAATGGCGGCCATTCTGGCTTTCCCGCTGGGCCGGCGGGCGACCGCCAGAAGGCCGCCCGCCGGCCCAGCGGGAAACCCCCTTCTACGAGGATGCCGGCTCCGAATGGAGCCGGCGGAGTCGAAGGGGTGCGACGGGTGCAGTGGCACCCGTCCCGATTTTCAGTGTCTGCTATGCAGACACTGAAAATCTTAGTGGGGCCCTGTTAGGGGGCCCCTGCAGTGCCCATGCCAGTGGCATGGGCACTGCAGAGGCCCCCAGGGGCCCCACGACACCCGTTACCGCCATCCTGTGCCTGGCGGTGAAAACCGCCAGGAACAGGATGGCGGTAAGGGGGTCGGAATCCCCATGGCGGCGTTGCAAGCAGCGCCGCCATGGAGGATTCCCTGGGCCAGGGGTAAACCGGCGGGAAACCGCCGGTTGCCCTTTTCTGACCGCTGCTTTACCGCAGCGGTCAGAATGGCCAAGGAAGCACCGCCAGCCTGTTGGCGGTGAGAAAGTAGCCTCTTTCTAGCCTTGTTACCCCCACTTTTGGCCTGTTTGTGAGTGTATGTCAGGATGTTTGTCACTGTTTTCACTGTCTCACTGGGATCCTGATGGCTAGGCCCCAGTGCTCATAGTGAAAACACTATGTTTTCAGTATGTTTGTTATGTGTCACTGGGACCCTGCTAGTCAGGACCCCAGTGCTCATAAGGTTGTGGCCTATATGTATGTGTCACTGGGACCCTGTCACACAGGGCCCCAGTGCTCATAGGTGTGCATGTATGTGTTCCCTGTGTGGTGCCTAACTGTCTCACTGAGGCTCTGCTAACCAGAACCTCAGTGGTTATGCTCTCTCATTACTTTTAAATTGTCACTAACAGGCTAGTGACCAATTTTACCAATTCACATTGGCTTACTGGAACACCCTTATAATTCCCTAGTATATGGTACTGAGGTACCCAGGGTATTGTGGTTCCAGGAGATCCCTATGGGCTGCAGCATTTCTTTTGCCACCCATAGGGAGCTCTGACAATTCTTACACAGGCCTGCCACTGCAGCCTGAGTGAAATAACGTCCACGTTATTTCACAGCCATTTTACACTGCACTTAAGTAACTTATAAGTCACCTATATGTCTAACCTTTACCTGGTAAAGGTTAGGTGCAAAGTTACTTAGTGTGAGGGCACCCTGGCACTAGCCAAGGTGCCCCCACATTGTTCATAGCCAATTCCCTGAACTTTGTGAGTGCGGGGACACCATTACACGCGTGCACTACATATAGGTCACTACCTATATGTAGCTTCACAATGGTAACTCCGAATATGGCCATGTAACATGTCTATGATCATGGAATTGCCCCCTCTATGCCATCCTGGCATAGTTGGCACAATCCCATGATCCCAGTGGTCTGTAGCACAGACCCTGGTACTGCCAAACTGCCCTTCCTGGGGTTTCACTGCAGCTGCTGCTGCTGCCAACCCCTCAGACAGGCAGCTGCCCTCCTGGGGTCCAGCCAGGCCTGGCCCAGGATGGCAGAACAAAGAACTTCCTCTGAGAGAGGGTGTGACACCCTCTCCCTTTGGAAATGGTGTGAAGGCAGGGGAGGAGTAGCCTCCCCCAGCCTCTGGAAATGCTTTGTTGGGCACAGAGGTGCCCAATTCTGCATAAGCCAGTCTACACCGGTTCAGGGACCCCTTAGCCCCTGCTCTGGCGCGAAACTGGACAAAGGAAAGGGGAGTGACCACTCCCCTGACCTGCACCTCCCCTGGGAGGTGTCCAGAGCTCCTCCAGTGTGCTCCAGACCTCTGCCATCTTGGAAACAGAGGTGCTGCTGGCACACTGGACTGCTCTGAGTGGCCAGTGCCACCAGGTGACGTCAGAGACTCCTTGTGATAGGCTCCTTCAGGTGTTAGTAGCCTTTCCTCTCTCCTAGGTAGCCAAACCCTCTTTTCTGGCTATTTAGGGTCTCTGTCTCTGGGGAAACTTTAGATAACGAATGCATGAGCTTAGCCGAGTTCCTCTGCATCTCCCTCTTCACCTTCTGATAAGGAATCGACCGCTGACCGCGCTGGAAGCCTGCAAACCTGCAACATAGTAGCAAAGACGACTACTGCAACTCTGTAACGCTGATCCTGCCGCCTTCTCGACTGTTTTCCTGCTTGTGCATGCTGTGGGGGTAGTCTGCCTCCTCTCTGCACCAGAAGCTCCGAAGAAATCTCCCGTGGGTCGACGGAATCTTCCCCCTGCAACCGCAGGCACCAAAAAGCTGCATTACCGGTCCCTTGGGTCTCCTCTCAGCACGACGAGCGAGGTCCCTCGAATCCAGCGACACCGTCCAAGTGACCCCCACAGTCCAGTGACTCTTCAGCCCAAGTTTGGTGGAGGTAAGTCCTTGCCTCACCTCGCTGGGCTGCATTGCTGGGGACCGCGACTTTGCAAGCTACTCCGGCCCCTGTGCTTTTCCGGCGGAAATCCTTCGTGCACAGCCAAGCCTGGGTCCACGGCACTCTAACCTGCATTGCACGACTTTCTAAGTTGGTCTCCGGCGACGTGGGACTCCTTTGTGCAACTTCGGCGAGCACCGTTTCACGCATCCTCGTAGTGCCTGTTTCTGGCACTTCTCTGGGTGCTACCTGCTTCAGTGAGGGCTCTTTGTCTTGCTCGACGTCCCCTCTCGCTGCAGGTCCAATTTGCGACCTCCTGGTCCCTCCTGGGCCCCAGCAGCGTCCAAAAACGCCAAACGCACGATTTGCGTGTAGCAAGGCTTGTTGGTGTCCATCCGGCGGGAAAACACTTCTGCACGACTCTCCAAGGCGTGGGGGATCCATCCTCCAAAGGGGAAGTCTCTAGCCCTTGTCGTTCCTGCAGTATTCACAGTTCTTCAGCCTAGTAAGAGCTTCTTTGCACCAACCGCTGGCATTTCTTGGGCATCTGCCCATCTCCGAGCTGCTTGTGACTTTTGGACTTGGTCCCCTTGTTCCACAGGTACCCTCAGTCAGGAATCCATCGTTGTTGCATTGCTGATTTGTGTTTTCCTTGCATTTTCCCTCTAACACGACTATTTTGTCCTTAGGGGAACTTTAGTGCACTTTGCACTCACTTTTCAGGGTCTTGGGGAGGGTTATTTTGCTAACTCTCACTATTTTCTAATAGTCCCAGCGACCCTCTACAAGGTCACATAGGTTTGGGGTCCATTCGTGGTTCGCATTCCACTTCTGGAGTATATGGTTTGTGTTGCCCCTAACCCTATGTTTCCCCATTGCATCCTATTGTAACTATACATTGTTTGCACTGTTTTCTAAGACTATACTGCATATTTTTGCTATTGTGTATATATATCTTGTGTATATTTCCTATCCTCTCACTGAGGGTACACTCTAAGATACTTTGGCATATTGTCATAAAAATAAAGTACCTTTATTTTTAGTATAACTGTGTATTGTGTTTTCTTATGATATTGTGCATATGACACTAAGTGGTACTGTAGTAGCTTCACACGTCTCCTAGTTCAGCCTAAGCTGCTCTGCTAAGCTACCATTATCTATCAGCCTAAGCTGCTAGACACCCTATACACTAATAAGGGATAACTGGGCCTGGTGCAAGGTGCAAGTACCCCTTGGTACTCACTACAAGCCAGTCCAGCCTCCTACATTGGTTGTGCAGCGGTGGGATAAGTGCTTTGAGACTACTTACCACTCTTGTCATTGTACTTTTCATAAGAGAAAAATATACAAAACAAGGTCAGTGTATATACACATAGCCAAAAAGTTTTGCATTTCCTCTTTTCACTCTTTTCTAAGTGCTGAAAAGTACTTCTAAACTTTCAAAAAGTTCTTAAAAGTTTAAAAAGTTTTTTTTCTGTCTTTCCAAAAAGTTCTAAAAACTTTTGTCTCTTTCTCTATCACTTTAACTCTCTCTAAAAAATGTCTGGCACAGGCAAAAATGTTGAACTGTCCAAACTTGCATATGATCACCTTAGCTGGAAAGGAGCAAGGAGTCTCTGCATAGAGAGAGGTTTGAGTGTAGGGAAGAATCCTTCCTTAGAACTGTTAATTAATATGCTTAGAGTACAGGATAAGGCCATAAGTGCCCAATCTGGTGAAAAAGTAGCTAATGGTTCTCAATCTGATCCAGGGACTCCCCCAGGAAAAGGTTCAGGAAAGAAACTTCTCAGCCTGCCCATTACTAGACAGTCTAGCATAGTTGGTACAGAGGTTGAATCACATCATACTGATGATGTGCTCTCACATTATGCTGGTAGCCAAGCTGTTAGGGTGCCCTTGGTAAGGGACAGGTCTCCTTCTGTTCATTCCCATCATACCTCTGTATCTAGAAATGTCCCTCCCACCCACCCTGATGACAGATTGTTAGAAAGGGAGCTCAATAGATTGAGAGTGGAGCAAACCAGACTGAAGCTCAAGAAGCAACAGCTGGATTTGGATAGACAGTCTTTAGAAATAGAGAGGGAAAGACAGAAGATGGGTTTAGATACCCATGGTGGCAGCAGCAGTATTCCCCATAGTCATCCTGCAAAAGAGCATGATTCCAGGAATCTGCATAAGATAGTTCCCCCTTACAAGGAGGGGGATGACATTAACAAGTGGTTTGCTGCACTTGAGAGGGCCTGTGCTGTACAGGATGTCCCTCAAAAGCAGTGGGCTGCTATCCTATGGCTATCATTTACTGGAAAAGGTAGGGATAGGCTCCTTACTGTAAAAGAAAATGATGCTAACAATTTCCAAGTTCTTAAGAATGCACTCCTGGATGGTTATGGCTTAACCACTGAACAGTACAGGATAAAGTTCAGAGAGACCAAAAAGGAGTCTTCACAAGACTGGGTTGATTTCATTGACCATTCAGTGAAGGCCTTGGAGGGGTGGTTACATGGCAGTAAAGTTACTGATTATGAAAGCCTGTATAACACAATCCTGAGAGAGCATATACTTAATAATTGTGTGTCTGATTTGTTGCACCAGTACCTGGTAGACTCTGATCTGACCTCTCCCCAAGAATTGGGAAAGAAGGCAGACAAATGGGTCAGAACAAGGGTGAACAGAAAAGTTCATACAGGGGGTGACAAAGATGGCAATAAGAAGAAAGATGGTGAAAAATCTCAAGATAAGCATGGGGATAAGGGTAAAACCAAAGATCCCACTTCAAATCTTAAACACTCTTCAGAGGGTGGGGATAAAACAAATTCTTCCTCTTCTTCCCAACCTGCACACATTAAAAAGCCTTGGTGCTTTGTGTGTAAAAACAGAGGCCATAGGCCAGGGGATAAGTCCTGTCCAGGTAAACCCCCTGAGCCTACCACCACTAATACATCAAGCTCTAGTGCCCCTAGCAGTAGTGGTACTAGTGGTGGGACTGCTGGCAACAGTCAAGCAAAGGGTGTAGTTGGGTTCACTTATGGGTCCATAGTGGAAACTGATGTAATCAGTCCCAAGACAGTTTCTGTCACACCTAGTGGCATTGGCCTTGCCACACTGGCTGCTTGTCCCCTTACAATGGATAAGTACAGGCAGACAGTTTCAATAAATGGTGTTGAGGCCTTGGCCTACAGGGACACAGGTGCCAATTTCACTTTGGTGACTGAAAACCTAGTGCACCCTGATCAACACATCATTGGACAACAGTATAAGATTATTGATGTCCATAACTCCACTAAGTTTCTTCCCTTAGCTATAATTCAGTTTAGTTGGGGTGGAGTTACTGGCCCTAAGCAGGTGGTGGTATCACCTAGCTTACCTGTAGACTGTCTCTTAGGTAATGACCTAGAGGCCTCAGGTTGGGCTGATGTAGAGTTTTATGCCCATGCAGCCATGCTGGGCATCCCTGAGGAATTGTTCCCTCTCATTTCTACTGAAATGAAAAAGCAAAGGAGAGAAGGCCTGAAAACTCAGGAACCCTCTCCATCAACAGGTAAAAAGGGTATCACAGTATCCCCTAACCACCCTACCATTCAGGATACCATTCCTGTGGTGGGAGAAACCTCTCCTGGGGTGGCACCTGTTCCAAGGGAATCATCAGTTGTCAAAACTGTACTCCCTGAGGTGGAAGTACCTCTCTGTGGGATAACTAACATTGGTGAGAAAAAGAGCACCATTTTAGTTAACATGGAGCATCCCTCCAACCCTCCCAGAGAAACTTTAGTGCAGAAACTCTGCACTGCCTCACAACACTTAGGACAGCATCTCTGCCCTAGTGTGGAGCTGATAGGACAGCATCCCTGCCCTGCTCCAACCCAAGAGAAACAGCATCCCTGTTCTCTCTTCCAGCCATATGGACAAAGTTTTTGCCCAGCTATGGCTTTTCTGAGACAGCATCCCTGTCTGGCATTTCCATCACTACAAATAGGTTCAGTGGACAATTCCCACTGCTCTAAACTAAAACTTACTGATAGAAACTCTGAAAATACATCTTCACATTGTTGCTTAGCTAAAAAACTTCAAACAGGGTGGTTTACATCCCCACAGGGAAGTAACCATATAGTGGATGATAAAGGGAGTAACCAGTCTATTGCAGAGCTACTCTCTACTTATCACCACTTAGACAATAAAGTCTCAACTGGCCAAGGTTAGCCTTATTGTCCTTCGTTTGGGGGGGGGTTGTGTGAGAAAGTAGCCTCTTTCTAGCCTTGTTACCCCCACTTTTGGCCTGTTTGTGAGTGTATGTCAGGATGTTTGTCACTGTTTTCACTGTCTCACTGGGATCCTGATGGCTAGGCCCCAGTGCTCATAGTGAAAACACTATGTTTTCAGTATGTTTGTTATGTGTCACTGGGACCCTGCTAGTCAGGACCCCAGTGCTCATAAGGTTGTGGCCTATATGTATGTGTCACTGGGACCCTGTCACACAGGGCCCCAGTGCTCATAGGTGTGCATGTATGTGTTCCCTGTGTGGTGCCTAACTGTCTCACTGAGGCTCTGCTAACCAGAACCTCAGTGGTTATGCTCTCTCATTACTTTTAAATTGTCACTAACAGGCTAGTGACCAATTTTACCAATTCACATTGGCTTACTGGAACACCCTTATAATTCCCTAGTATATGGTACTGAGGTACCCAGGGTATTGTGGTTCCAGGAGATCCCTATGGGCTGCAGCATTTCTTTTGCCACCCATAGGGAGCTCTGACAATTCTTACACAGGCCTGCCACTGCAGCCTGAGTGAAATAACGTCCACGTTATTTCACAGCCATTTTACACTGCACTTAAGTAACTTATAAGTCACCTATATGTCTAACCTTTACCTGGTAAAGGTTAGGTGCAAAGTTACTTAGTGTGAGGGCACCCTGGCACTAGCCAAGGTGCCCCCACATTGTTCATAGCCAATTCCCTGAACTTTGTGAGTGCGGGGACACCATTACACGCGTGCACTACATATAGGTCACTACCTATATGTAGCTTCACAATGGTAACTCCGAATATGGCCATGTAACATGTCTATGATCATGGAATTGCCCCCTCTATGCCATCCTGGCATAGTTGGCACAATCCCATGATCCCAGTGGTCTGTAGCACAGACCCTGGTACTGCCAAACTGCCCTTCCTGGGGTTTCACTGCAGCTGCTGCTGCTGCCAACCCCTCAGACAGGCAGCTGCCCTCCTGGGGTCCAGCCAGGCCTGGCCCAGGATGGCAGAACAAAGAACTTCCTCTGAGAGAGGGTGTGACACCCTCTCCCTTTGGAAATGGTGTGAAGGCAGGGGAGGAGTAGCCTCCCCCAGCCTCTGGAAATGCTTTGTTGGGCACAGAGGTGCCCAATTCTGCATAAGCCAGTCTACACCGGTTCAGGGACCCCTTAGCCCCTGCTCTGGCGCGAAACTGGACAAAGGAAAGGGGAGTGACCACTCCCCTGACCTGCACCTCCCCTGGGAGGTGTCCAGAGCTCCTCCAGTGTGCTCCAGACCTCTGCCATCTTGGAAACAGAGGTGCTGCTGGCACACTGGACTGCTCTGAGTGGCCAGTGCCACCAGGTGACGTCAGAGACTCCTTGTGATAGGCTCCTTCAGGTGTTAGTAGCCTTTCCTCTCTCCTAGGTAGCCAAACCCTCTTTTCTGGCTATTTAGGGTCTCTGTCTCTGGGGAAACTTTAGATAACGAATGCATGAGCTCAGCCGAGTTCCTCTGCATCTCCCTCTTCACCTTCTGATAAGGAATCGACCGCTGACCGCGCTGGAAGCCTGCAAACCTGCAACATAGTAGCAAAGACGACTACTGCAACTCTGTAACGCTGATCCTGCCGCCTTCTCGACTGTTTTCCTGCTTGTGCATGCTGTGGGGGTAGTCTGCCTCCTCTCTGCACCAGAAGCTCCGAAGAAATCTCCCGTGGGTCGACGGAATCTTCCCCCTGCAACCGCAGGCACCAAAAAGCTGCATTACCGGTCCCTTGGGTCTCCTCTCAGCACGACGAGCGAGGTCCCTCGAATCCAGCGACACCGTCCAAGTGACCCACACAGTCCAGTGACTCTTCAGCCCAAGTTTGGTGGAGGTAAGTCCTTGCCTCACCTCGCTGGGCTGCATTGCTGGGGACCGCGCCTTTGCAAGCTACTCCGGCCCCTGTGCACTTCCGGCGGAAATCCTTCGTGCACAGCCAAGCCTGGGTCCACGGCACTCTAACCTGCATTGCACGACTTTCTAAGTTGGTCTCCGGCGACGTGGGACTCCTTTGTGCAACTTCGGCGAGCACCGTTTCAGGCATCCTCGTAGTGCCTGTTTCTGGCACTTCTCCGGGTGCTACCTGCTTCAGTGAGGGCTCTTTGTCTTGCTCGACATCCCCTCTCGCTGCAGGTCCAATTTGCGACCTCCTGGTCCCTCCTGGGCCCCAGCAGCGTCCAAAAACGCCAAACGCACGATTTGCGTGTAGCAAGGCTTGTTGGTGTCCATCCGGCGGGAAAACACTTCTGCACGACTCTCCAAGGCGTGGGGGATCCATCCTCCAAAGGGGAAGTCTCTAGCCCTTGTCGTTCCTGCAGTATTCACAGTTCTTCAGCCTAGTAAGAGCTTCTTTGCACCAACCGCTGGCATTTCTTGGGCATCTGCCCATCTCCGAGCTGCTTGTGACTTTTGGACTTGGTCCCCTTGTTCCACAGGTACCCTCAGTCAGGAATCCATCGTTGTTGCATTGCTGATTTGTGTTTTCCTTGCATTTTCCCTCTAACACGACTATTTTGTCCTTAGGGGAACTTTAGTGCACTTTGCACTCACTTTTCAGGGTCTTGGGGAGGGTTATTTTGCTAACTCTCACTATTTTCTAATAGTCCCAGCGACCCTCTACAAGGTCACATAGGTTTGGGGTCCATTCGTGGTTCGCATTCCACTTCTGGAGTATATGGTTTGTGTTGCCCCTAACCCTATGTTTCCCCATTGCATCCTATTGTAACTATACATTGTTTGCACTGTTTTCTAAGACTAAACTGCATATTTTTGCTATTGTGTATATATATCTTGTGTATATTTCCTATCCTCTCACTGAGGGTACACTCTAAGATACTTTGGCATATTGTCATAAAAATAAAGTACCTTTATTTTTAGTATAACTGTGTATTGTGTTTTCTTATGATATTGTGCATATGACACTAAGTGGTACTGTAGTAGCTTCACACGTCTCCTAGTTCAGCCTAAGCTGCTCTGCTAAGCTACCATTATCTATCAGCCTAAGCTGCTAGACACCGTATACACTAATAAGGGATAACTGGGCCTGGTGCAAGGTGCAAGTACCCCTTGGTACTCACTACAAGCCAGTCCAGCCTCCTACAGCGGTGCTTCCGTCATTTTAGCCCTGGCGGTCGCCGACCGCCAGGGTTAGAATGACCCCCTTAGTCTCTTTTTCGAAGATTTTCTTCAGCGGGACGAACCTGCCAGTCCAATCTGACCTCCTGGAGCCCTTCTCCGGATACGCGTCATGGGAATCCTCGTGGAGATTTTTACCTTCAGACTCAGTCGTTTTTTTGAGGTGAAAATCCTTCGACCGGGGTAAACCTGGATCTTGATCCGACGTCCCTGGAGCCCTCCTCGGATATGCTGGCTGGGAGGTCACAGTCAACTTTTTACCTTTGGACTTAGTCTCTTTTTCCGAGATTTTCTTTACCGGGATGAACCTGCAAGTCAGGCCGGGTCGCGGTTGAGGCAAGCCGGCTAGAGTTGCCGCGGCGGGTCGGTCCCTCTATGGAGCTTTTTTTCAAAAGTTGTCCAAAATTCTGGGGCTTCTCCCAGATGTCCTTTCAAGGTTCTTTTGAGGTCCACAGCTCACCCCAAGGGTCCAAAAGTTCTGAGATGGTCCTTGGGGGTGTGGACTACAACTCCCAGAATGCACCTGGCGCAAACTCCTTTTTGGCCACTAGGCAGTGGTCAGCTGGTTGATTTCTTCAGGAGTTGGTGCAGGGGACTCTGGTTAGCAATTTTTCACCTGTAGCAAACAGGGAGTCCCTCCTTGAACCAGTTGAAGCCAGGGAAAGTCCTTCTTGTGGTGAAGCCCAAGTGTGCAGCTGGTGCAGTCCTTCTGAGTGCAGGTTCCAGGTGCAGGCCAGGGGTCCAGCAGGGCAGTCCTTCTTTTCTTTTGGTTCTTCCTTGTTGGAATCTGACGGGGATCTGAGGTGTGGGTGCAAGTCTGCCAGTTTTATCCTTGCTCCTGGGTGAAAAGCAGGGGGGTCCTCGTTCTCCAATCAGGTGCAGGGTCCTTCCCCCTGTGATGACCACTTCCTGGGAAGTGTGGCAAAAATCAACCCAGGAGCCAACATTCTCCAAAAATCCATCATGGCCGAATCTGATTTTTGGAGGTTACATCTGGCTGAGCCCACCCACTGGTGTGGCTACAAATCATAAACACACCCCTCTCCCGCCCTCTCCTAATCTAATCAAGGGGGCACCTAGTTCTCTGGGGTTGCAGGATGTGGGGGTGTTGCTGGTTGCTCCAAATGTCCTTTTCTGCCTTTGAAGACCAGTTTGGCAGCCCTCCCCCTTCCTGCCTCACCATCTGCTGAGGGGAGATTCCCTCCCACAGGCACATTCCTTTGTGTGAAGCCAGGCCACTTCACACCTCATCAAGGCAGCCTGGCTAGGCTGCTAGAGGCTGGCCAATCAGAGCACAGCAGCAAAAACAATGCAGGGCTGAAATTGGCAACTTTTCAGGTAAAGTTTAAAACTCTTTACCTGAACAAGTTATATTAAATCCCACAACTGGAAGTTGTGGGATTTATTACAACAATTAATTTGATACCAAACTCTTGGTATCCATCATTTAAGGAGACTTTAAAAATTAAAATAAAGTCTCGCCATTGTAGCCTATGAAGGCCATTTACTACAATGAGGGAAAAACGGATTTGGCTGTTTTTACCTCACCAGGGCTTATAAAACTATTTTTTAAGGTCCCTGCCTATAGTTACATGGCACCCAGCCCTATGGGCACATAGGGCACACCTTAGGGGTGACTTGTATGTAAAATAAGGTAGTTTAAGACTTTGGAACTACTTTTAATTCCAAAGTTGAATTTGCATATAACTTTAATTTAAAAGCAGCCAGCAAGGCAGGCCTGCCTTTAAAATGACACTGGGCACCTCAGCAGTGCACCTATGGGTGCACTACCTATGCTGGAGTCCATAAACCTACATGCCCTACCATATACTAGGGACTTATAGGTAGGTTAACTTAGCCAATTATAATTAGCCTAATTTGCATATCCATTTTACACAGAGCACTGGCCCTGGGACTGGTAAGCAGTACACAGGGCACAGCCAAGAGTCAGTAACCACCAGTACCTGTCCAAAAAGTGTGGGGGAGACCAGGGCAAAAAGGAGGGCTTTCCTGCAGCCCCTATTAGTTTTTTGCCGTTTTTTTGTATTTCAAACTCAAAAACTAATGACGTTAGCAATGCCACTAAGAATGTCTGTTAGGCACAAATTGCCCTCCTGAACTGAACTCCAGCTGTTCGATAATTATATGCATTACCATACATAACATCGTCAGTTAGTGAACACTTTAAAAAATGAAATGATCAGAGTAAAGGAGGCTAGAGAGTTGGTCTTGACTTTAATTGTTTTGTGGCAGTTGGTATTCTGCTCAGAAGTTAACTTTTTCATTGACTGCTGAGTGTCCGATGGCTCTCAGAGCCGTCGCTATGATTTCACAACTGCAACCAATGAGTAGCGTAAAGTAGTAATGCCACAACTAGGATGTGAAAAGGAAATTCGATTCAGATTTGTATGCAAGTTTCATACTTCAATGATATATTGACATTCTATCACAGAATTCAGTGCTATAACCTAAGCATCTCACCCTGTAAAACCAAAAGCTAGACATATGCAAATAAATATTAGGCTGGGCGGAGTTAACGGAGTTCCACTCTGTGGAATTTTGGGGAGTTGAAAAAAAAACCAATGGAATTCCACAGAGGCAGAGTTCTGTGACTCACGGATTCCTGAATGTGACTGATCTTGGACGTGCTAAGCAGGGTCAGCAGAGATCAGGCGCATTCAGGAGAGGGCACATGGGCAGGCTGGTGCACAAGAGGCCTGAAACAGTAGCTTTCTTATGCTTTCTTTTGCTGCCTACGGCCCTTGCCTAAATTCAGGCCAGGGCCTCAGGCGGCAAAAGCTGCCAGGCCTCTTGTGCATCGGCCTGCCCCAGGTGCACTTCACACGGGACAGGCCGGAGCACAAAAGGCCTGAAATGGTAGCTTTCACTGCCTAAGGCTGTGGCCTGAATTCCGGCCAGGGCCTTAAGCAGTGAAAGCTGCTGTTTCAGTCCTTGTCTGTTCACCAATATGCACAAACAAGGGAAAAAACGAATAGACAAGGACTTACCTGGGTCCTCCATGGTGTCTTCGTCTTCCTTTCCAGCGGCCAGGCTCTCTGCCTCTCTCTGGCCCCTGCTCCCGGGCTGCTGGAAAAGGGAGGCCTGGCCCTCGATCTGTTACCAGTGTGCACTGCACCTTAGTTATGGGCTACGCAGCCCAAGTGCAGACTGTCTGTGCATGTGCTGTGTAGCCCATAAATGGGCTGCAGTGCGCACCGGGTTATCTACGCTCAGCTGGCAGGGCTAGCAGAGTTTTTGGTCAACTCCACGCTCCAAGATGAGTGCGGAGTGCAAAAAACTCCATATCTCTACCAGCAGAGCGGAGCTCCCAGCCCACTCCTAATAAATATGAAATAAAGATCGAGGCAGGTTATGTTGCTTAGCAGCTCAGGTATCAAAGGTATCATGGGATAACTTTATCTCCAGGTTTCCTCTTTAAACCATGGTCATAAGAAAAAACCTTTATCTCCTTGTGTACCAATACATTTCCATGCAAAATGTGGACCTCTTTGAAAAAGGTTTCTCGCATACAGGGGCAGTTATTCTACTCTAGTATAGTTACTGAGCTCATTCAATAAAATCCTACTTACATGTCAAGAGATGTGGGGCGGAGATGGAACTCTAGTCCAGCAGACTGGCGAGCTGCATGGGAGCATGTCTGTCTTTTTCACACATTATGTGCAGCACAGTAACGCCTCCATTTTAGCTATTATGGAAAATATTTTCTTTTTCCGTCTGTGGTCTATCACTTCCATTACCTTAAGTCTGCTCTCTGTGTCTCAATTCATTATCTATGTATTCATTTTGGTTGACTGATGTGTGTAAAATGAAACACCTTTTGTTAGATATTCATTGTAGAGGTAAATTAACAAGCAGTCAAGAGAATATGGGGGGCTGAAAAGAATATATAGAACAAAGTTATTTTACTAATATTTACTTGTTTCATTTTTTCTTTCCCTTTCAAATCCCTAGACACACTTTCTGCCATCCTGAGTGGTAACTGTACCAAAAAGGGTACAGGTAAGAGATTCTTACATTAAGCAATGCTAGAAATAAACATTAAAGATATTGTGCCCATAAATTACTATCTTACCAGGTGGAAAACAAAGCATTGTCAACTATTATTGGATTTACATGTACAAGGAAGGCATTTCCACTGAACACAGATGTACAGATGAGGATAAACTGAATGAAATTGGTGGTGGAGTTGAGGATGTGGGATGCAAGATCTAAGCAGAGATTGAACGTTACTTTATATTGTCAGTAAAACAAGGACAAATGGCTATTTTGGGCCCCCATTCCGATATTCCTGTTGAGAAGAGAGGAAGACAGGGGCCAAGCTGCACCTGTATCCATAGTCCCTACCCCTCTCCCAATCAATGAGTTTCTAGATGTGAATCAGCACCCAATAATTAATGGTTGGAAACACTGGACCACTGGTTATTGTTTTGGATAGTATCATCCTCCCATTATCAGTATTGTAATTACTGTTTGTGTGTGCACAGTCCTCTTTATCAGTAGTTCATTGTCTCTGTGGGATTTTCTTGCTCGTCATCACAAGTGATTAGAGATGACTAAAACTGAGGTGTTGATAGTTCAATCCCAGGTTCCATGCAGGGTGGAGAAACAGTGGGAGAGAAACTACACCACATGATGGCCATTGCCTTGACATGAGGGCTTAGGGAATGGGTCACTAGGTTGGTTAATGACATCCAGATACAATGAGTTGTCTACTTGAAGAGCATTTGGAAATGGGTGATCCTATCAGATGCACAAGATGAAATAGTTATTGTAAAGAACTCCTGTGTGTTGTTTGTGGTTTTGTAGTGGCAAGAGGCAAAAGAGCTGAACTATGACTACACTCTTGTTTGCTTGGCACATCAGAAACAATAAGTAGGTCTCCTGAGAGCACCTGGTACTAATATGTGTCAAGTTAAAAACTGATGGTTGGAGAGATGCTAGTACTTAAGTGACAACAATTACAGTGCAGTTACCCTAATAAAATAATAAGCTCCAAATCGAATGCCAAAGTTATCAAGGGACTTCGCTGTCCTTGTGTCACTAAGGGTGTTATAAGGGCAACACAATCCCTAAATAAGATTTACCCAGCAAGCAAGGTTAGCTTACATGGCCCTGCATTGCTTAGTAAACATGGAGTAATGTTAGGCAGTGCAAGTTTCTCCCTTGCATTACTCATCCCTGCGAAGGTGTTGCATGGGTGGATTGTGGGTGTTCCGAAGCAGCACCCCTGGATTTTGGGGCATTTCCAGATTTACCACCACTGGTAAACCTGTGTGTGCATCAAAATGCTAAGCCTTTCCAGTGGAGGAGCAATGAGGAGAGGAAAAAGCCTCAAAGGATTGGTTTTTTGCAAGAAGTTGCCCTTTGTGGTGCAAACAAGATTCTGCCTGTAACACAAGCACACTTGCACCATGGCACAAGGGTACCTATGTTGGTACGAGACGGCAGATTGTGCACCAGAAATGCACCATTGGTAACTATGGCTTATTCACCCCCTTTCATGCAGCGCAGTGAAGCAAGTTATCTTGCTGCATTGCATTGCATGAAACCATGATAAATCCAATCCCAAGTTCATGAGGGTTGTAAATGTGCATTAACTAAATACAAAATAATTGGAGGAAAATAAGCTGAAAGAAAGAAAAAAACTCAAAAGTGTGCTATTTTTCAAAGATGTCAACCATTAACATTAAAGCAAGTGGCAAGTAATGCGAGCCTATGGAAAAAGGTAGTAAGTAAATTTTGGTAATTAACAATTCTGCACTTCTGCTTTAGATAAGATATTGGAGTCAGGTCTCAGACAGCAGGTTCAGTCCTCTTTTAATCTTCCACTGGTCTAGAATTGATTTGAGGTAGTTGCCTGGAGGTGCCACAATCATGGCTTGTGTGGCCTAGTGTGTGGGAATGACCTCTATGAACATTCTAAATAATGGTTTAAGGGTTGCTCAGCCTAATCCTACTTTCTTTGGGCAGTTTCAAGATGTCTGACATCTTTGGTCACACTAAACTTGAGCTCTGAGGGCTGTGGTGTGTATGTGGAGGGTACTAATGTTCTCACACATTTAACATTAAACTCCAGTGAAAATAGCTTTTAGGTTCTTTCAATGTAAGAACAAGTGGAACATTAAACTTTTACTTGTCTTAATTGTAAAAAATATGCACCCTCCTATATGGGAAATAGGGCCTTCTTAGGGGTGACATATTTAAAGAAAGGTTTAGCCACGTTAAAACGGTTTATTTTGTCATGTTGAATTTGCAGTCAAAAGATGCACCAATGTGCTACACAGGGCATTCACTGCAGTAAGTGACACAATGGGTGCAGCAGCCCAATGGTGGCATTTAACTTCCCAGCCCTAAGTTCACTTAGTACCATATACCAGGGCCTTATGAGTACATTAAATATACCATGTAGGAGTATATCAATTTTACCATGTTGAAAGGAGGAGCACAAGCACTTTATACCCGATTAGCAGGGGTAAAGTGCACAGAGTTCTTTACCCTGCAAGCATAAGGTTCAGCAAAAAGGCGCAACACTCTGGGGTGATCATCCAGAAAGGGCAAATTTCCAACACTGTAGTCAATCTTTATATATGAATGTTGCTATAAATGTGCCATTCTTATAAATTCACAACAACCCTTCTACTAGGTTAGAACTACTATATCAAGACAACTGATTTGCTGCTACATTATATGTCAAAAATATGAAAACCTAGGCATATTGGGTGATAACGGCCCTGGTGGACCCAACCCACAGGGTTGAAAAAACTCTTAGAAAAAGAACCACAGTGCCAAGATGTCATAAACCAATGTTACACATTGGTGGAGAGTCCAAAAAAGAAAACATAATAAGACTTTTTGAACTAAAGAACGATTGCATTTATTTCTTAAACATAACAATGCAATATTAATCTCACTAATTTTTCAATTTCATTTTTCAAGTTTGTATCTTTATGTATATAAGATTGCTTCAGAAGTTCAGTGTTGCTTGTTTAAATGGTATTGATGTAGCACAGCCAGACAATTTCAAATTACAATAGTCACTTTCCATTCAAATCTTGTGCAGCATTTGCTTTTTTTATGTTGTACACTCAACACTTGTTGTGCGCATAAAGTGAACTTCCTCTTCTTCAAAAAGTAATCAAATCTTCTGACTAGCTAATAAATTAGGAATATCCTTCCAGAAACTGCAACACAAGTGAGTTCCACATCAGATTAATAGTTCTAAAAAGAGCACATTATAAAAAAAGACTTTTTATACCACTTTTAAGAGAATCCATTCCTTTTTCAAAGCTTGATTGATCAATTATCTTCAAAAGATACAAAAGTCACTAAATTATGATTCTGAGTTTTAGTTTCAGGTTAAATACTCCTCATCTCTACATTAACTAATAACTTATTCCATTGATCTTCCCAATCTCCACCACAGGTTCATGCTCATGAGCAGATGGTGGGAATGTGTATTGAAAGCCAGACATTTCTCTTTGATGTAGAGTGTATTTTGAAGGGAAGGGAAATCCAGCGGAGCAGCATGGGAGAACCATACTGGAAAAAGGGAGACAAATCTAACTACATCTAACCATATGGAGCATCTTCCAACCTTGGGGGTTTGATAACCCAACATGGGTATAGCCTCACATGTACCCACATATTCACATTTAATTTCAGCACATACTAGGCGGAAATGAGGGAGGTACATTTATGATCCACTACACAGACTTGTCAGGCAAAGCCTGTAGATAATGTTTACAGTGAAGTTCACTTAAATGTGGCTGTGTACCACTACTAGAATCAGCTGCCATCTACCATTAGTAGTGTTGTATTCCAGACACCAGGATGAAATCACCCATGCTAAAAGTAGTACCCTTAAGAGTTGTCTAGCACTCAGTAAGCTACTTGCCGTAATAACATAAATAACAGATCAAGGGATTCACTTGAACCAGAAAGCATACTAGATCTGCCAGAACAGTTAAGGAGAAGAAAGGCTATCACAGAGACAACAAGCCAGGGAATTTCTACTCTACAGGCTTCACTCCACAAATCAGACCCCAGAGACCACACCCCTTCAAACTACAGACTTCAGGGTGGTCTGTCTTCGAATGGAGTAAACAGTCTAGAGCATCCAGATATATTTTCATGGCACGTCCCTGCCTTGGTTTACACAGTGAGGTCGAGTCACAGTAAGCAAATGAGCCACTGCAATAATTTTGGGTTAAGTCCATTTCAAAAGCTTCTGGTAATGCTGGATGCTGAAGGCAGTCCCCAGCAGGTAAAGAGGGAAGCTCTTCAAAGCCCAGATTATGATTTCCGTTTCCTTTTCAAAGCACCACCCAGTTCAGCTCTCTATGAAGTAGCCAACAACAGATAAATGTCACCAGAAACTCTCTGTCCATGTATAGTTGCTGTGTTATCAAAATGGAACTAACACCATGGTCAGAAGTATCCCTCCATACTATGAAGAACCTGAAATAGCCAGGAGCCAGACGTAGAGGGGTTTTGCTCAAAGTCATCTTTGGTCTATCAACTGATTGCACAACAACTTGCCTGGGCTGCTTCTTGGAAGCCAAGAGGCACTCAGTGAAACAGGTTTGGTGCCATAATTTCCCTCAAAATTCTGGTAATACCAGTGAGTTCTAGAACAAACCTTCTCTTGGGTTTGAGTGTTTGGGAATTCCAAGCCACAATACAGCTTGACCCGTGGCCTCTAAGAGCAGGATCATACCTGGTTCTCAAGACAGACCAAAGACATATGTCCAATCAACTTTTTTGCTTACACTGATCATGAGCTCAATGTTTTCCAGTGCCTGCAGAACCATTGTGAGGTGTGAAAGGTGATCCTCCCAGTTAGAATTGAAGACTGATGTCATCTAAATAGGTTGCACAGACATACCTCAGTTCAGGAATGATGCCATTCATCAACTGCTGAAGGATGAGAGTGGTCTGCACAGTGTGCACAAGCTTGCACCAGAGAACTTGCAGATAGGTTTCCTTCTCAATCTTCACTGACAAGAACCAATGGGCTGCAGACATGGTTCTCATACAGAAGCTCAAATGTTCTAAAGCCCTTCTGTGATACTTCCTGAAATGTAATAAAAATAAGGTGTGGCAGGAGGACATCCTGCTTTCTTCTCCTTTGAGACTCAAAACCGTTCCACCAATCTGTCACTTTGGGAGTGGTAGGATGGACATGAAGTTTATTCCTTCATTAAGGTCAATCTGTCTAGAGAACCCAACCCATGAAACAATACTCAACAGAGCCTTGCCTATCACATGGGCAATTGTGCTCCTCAATAGAACTGCTTCCAGATACTTTATAGTGTGGTTCACTGTGTGCAGTATATATTTATTTTCAGAAGTCAAAGTGGGTGGATCCAGAGAAAAAACTATGCCCATGCTCACACCCTTAAAAAGTACTACTGCACTGTCACTGGCACTAGAGGTGCTTTTGTTTGTCCTCCAGACTTACCACTCTTTTTCTCAAGTGGGACGTGAACACCAAAAGCATACAGTTACTACAGCGATCGCTGGTCACAATAAATGATAGAACAATCTCTCCATAGACTTTATTCGAGGTATCCACGCAAAGAAACCAGTTGCAGATTCTGCGATTTCAGAGGGCTTGCTTTAGAGCAACCTATATTACCATGAATTTTTGAAAAGTCCAACATACCTACACTGGGCATGTGCCACAGAAGTCTGATGCAGCACTTCAATAATTGGACACTCTGATTAGTAATTCTGAACTTAGCTTTGTTGAGACCTCCTACCTCAATAAATTCTTGCAGCTTCTCCAAGCTCACTGGATCTAGTATTTGGTGCACTACTGGTAGCTTCCATGCCTCCTCTGTATCAGTAGATAGCACAGACCACAATTTGGATGTTTCTGTATTATCTAGGCAGCCTCAATACACTTTGTGTTTAGGGTAACAGCATTCTCTGACAAATCTCCTCTTCACTCAAGCCTGTTCAAGTGGCTGCCTGCGTTCTCATGATCACAGGCTCCATTGGATTCCAACCTTTAAATCATTCCCAGCAAATACTACATACCATTGTGTACCCTTGACATAATTGGCACCTCTATTGGTAACCTCTTTACTGAAATTTTAACTCTATGGCGGCCAATGAGTATTAAAAACCCTCACATGTTGTAGTGACTCCATAACAATAGACTTGAGCAAAACCCTTGCAGAGATGAGCAAAATACCTTGGTCATAACATCAAACAACCCCAAAAACTATTTAAGCTGAGGAAATAAAGAAAACATAGAAATTCACCATATCCACATCTGAATATATCAAGGAGCAAATAATCTACTATCAAATGGTACATGGTCACTATTAAGGCACTTCAAGCAACTCTCAACCGCATATATAGAACACCCTACTGCTCTCTGCACCTTAAGTCATGGGCCATCCTGCCAGGATGGCTGGGGGTAAAGCAGTGCCTTGCCCTACTTGCACTTCACTGTGACACCAGCCTTTCATTACTCCAGACTCCTTGGGGCCTTCTTAGGGGAAAGGAAGAACTTTCCAGTACTGTCAAGCTGAGCGTCACTTTCCCAGGATCTACTCAAGGCTCTGCAAAGCCCACTTCCAGGCACCTCCAATTCTGAATACTACTATAGCACAGAATATTACATTGGCAGCCAGGGGGAAAGGGTGTGGGAAGGGAACTGTGGGGAAGGAGATCTGAAAAGTACAAAGAGTTAGACAGCAAATAAATAACTTTTCTTGACTTGGGTCACAGTTATCGCCTGTGTCTTTTGCAACAAATAAAGTTCCACTCATTGGGAAATCCTGAAGAGCACAGTGGTACTGTGTCACTGCATGTAATTACTGCTGTCTCAGAATATAAAAGACTCTTATTCAAACATAAGATCTCCCAGTGTGTGTATATATATATATATATATATATATATATATATATATATATGTATGTATATATATATATATATATATATATATATATATATGTATGTATGTATGTATATATATATATATATATATATATATATATATTTATCGTTCTCGAAAATGAGCAGTTTCTCACACTCGCACCATCCAAAACTCACTTGCGCATCCGCGCTCCTGTTTAACTCAAACCTCAAATCTGTGCACAGGAACAAGCAAAATCAACAATTCAAATGTCTTTGACTCGCTCATCACACGAGGGCTAATGACGGTATCATAGAAAACCTTACGGTGCTGACATGACCTGTTCTAAAAGAAAGCGCATAGGGGAGAACCTTCACCGGGATTAACGCGCTTGCAAAGGTCCTGAGAGAGCTGGCATGAAGATGAAATGGAAACAGGAAAAGAATCCCCGAACAAGTTGCCGGGCTGACAACACGTGTGACAACACGTCTATGGGCAAAAGCAGGAAGTTGTTGAGAATGCTGCAAATCAGCACCAGAAGTTGCTCCTGATCACCAGATTTCAATGAATATTGAACACAGATTGTTTGGGCGGGGCTGAATGTATACAGCCTGCCACACCCAACATGGGTTCTCATGAGCCTTCTGGGAAATTTAGTCCTCACTGACTACGTTAGTCCTGGAAGAGAAAAGACAAGCATCATAACAGCAGAAAACATTATATGTGGTTTATTACATATTATTAAAGAGATGCAAGTAATCATATGTAGTTTTTGTGAATACAGCTAGGCTTTTCTTTTGACACAGGTAGATATTTGTTTATTCTGGAATACAATCACGCATATTCATACTTTTATGTAAGCCCCTCCCTCCTTCAACACTGCTAAGAACAATGTGAACATGGCTCATGGGCTTTCCCACAGAGAGGATTAGTGCGAAGGGCATTAGGAGGCACAAGGCCATCATTGGTGTAGCGGGGTGGGCCTTAGACCACACACCGCCTGAGATCTGAGAAGTACCAGATTTTGAGATAGTTTAAGGAATCCTCCTACTTTCAAGGCTGGCACCATTATATTGGGACTCCTGAGCCACTCTTCAGTACACCCTTGGATCTGTGGACACTACAGAGGAAGGTTTGCCTTGTTCCCTAGAAGACAGCTCTAATGCTTGAAGCCTGCCCTGCCCTCTGAGAAGGAAGCATGGATCTGCTCCCTTCATCCCAGGCCAACGTGAGTTACTCCAAGGGTCACTTGGCTGCCTTCCTGTACTGAGTTGCGGGAACACAACATGCTCCAGCGGCCTCCTTGCAACTGCATAACTGACCTGCTACAACTTGACCTGCCTGGACCTGCAATGGACCTGCCCGAGCCCTTCTGCCTCTGCTAGAGTGAGTCCCTGTTACCCAAGCGGTGCCTTCCAAGGTGTTTTACCCTTGGCTAGCATCATAGTGCACTTCTCTACAAGGAAAGGTGGGATCCTGGAATCTTGGGCTATTTGTGACCACAAACAACGACCAACAACACAAGATCTACACTTCGTGCAACAACACGCTAACAAGATGCTTCAGGAACGACCGTCTGGGACACCAAAAGGCTATTTGTGCTACAGTGACAACAGTCCACTCTGCCTGGCCTGCTCTTCACACTACAGCAGCATTCATCTGTGATATTTTCCCTACTCCGCATGGCCTCCTACACTGTGAACTGGACTCTAAGAAGGTAACTTTTTCAGTGGGACTAACCTGGCCCATGTATCCGTCCCACCTCCATTGTGGTCAGTCTGAACTTGTGACATAGCCGGTCTAGCGAGATGAGATACCCATAGTTTGCATTTTATGTTTTTTGGTGCTATTTTTACTTAGACTTTTAAGTTTGTGTATCTCCAGTTCCACTGATAGGAGTTTTGTGGTTCTGGTCTCAAATTATTTATTACAGTTTTCTATATTTTCCTAAATTGGTGTGGGCTTTTTCTTGTGTTGTGTTTTAACTTTATAAAGGTTTCTGTGATGCATAAATTCTTAACATAGTGCCTTTAAGTTAAGCCTGAGTGGTTTTGTGACAAGCTACTAAAGGGATAAACAAGGTTATTTTAGCGACGTTTGTGATTCATCCTGAAAAGGATTGTGATTGTTGCTTGAAAAGGGTTTCCCCCTCAACCAATAACCCAAAGTCGTACCTACTTTCTCTGTATTGTTCTTTTTTTAGTACTATGCAGGAGGCTTCTTGAATCTTCTAGTAATAGCATCTCTCAAACACTCATGCCTATGTTTGTAGGGGAGGTATTAGCTGAAGACCGCAGTTGGATGACCAAAAGAGGCTACATTACTATTGTGCCGGTAACTGGAGCCCATGTGGAGTTCTGGCCCAGTCTAAAGTCCTAGGCAGTTGGATGTTGCTGTATATGCCTGGTCTCTGTGTAGAAGCAACCCAGAGAGACAGGGCGTGACATGTGATCTCACGATATGTGACCTTGTCTATGGCAGTGCCAAAAATGTGAACAATGGATTGATGCACAAGTAAATAATACACTAACAGTCATCTTGGTGTGCTCTAGCAGGAAAGTTAGTGACCTTTACAAGTGTTCACGTTTTCAGTGGAATTGCACTGACTGCAGAAGCAAGCCACAGAGGGAGATATGGTCAAGTGACATCAAGAAGCTAAGCAGCAAGACTGAACAGTATCCCGGCATATTGCTGCTCAGAGTGAAGGACTTTGTGATAAAGGGTAGTGCCATGTCATCATTGATTAAAAATGAGGGGTGCAATTAAAATGCTGAGAAATGCAAAGACCCTTGATCCTAAAAATGCTATTTGCTGAATTTTCAAAAATGGCAGCAGATCGATAGGCTATGGTGCTGATGGGATAGTTTAAGGTAATTATATATATTCAAATATCGCTAACTTTCTGAAGAACAAGCAGAGCAGTACTACCTATTGTCTCATCCCTCTTTTGGGTCTTGCAAGTAAAACCTTAAGTGGTTCTTTGTTGGAAGAGTGACATGAACAGCTGGAAAAGAAGGGAATCACAATCCCTATTCAAGGACTCTACATAATGACATACTGGCCAGTACAATTACTGCTCTCCCTCTCAAAATTCTGGCTCACTACAAGTCCCTAAGATGAATTACTAGAATTCACCAGTAATGATCTGAGGAATGAGAAGAGCAAGACGGCCAAATAAGTAAGTCTCCTGAGTAGCCAGAAACATGAAAAGGACTTCAATTTTACATGCCAGTACTCCGGAATAAATAATGGAAAACCATTTTCAGGGAATTGATATGCAAGGAGAAGGCCTCAGTAAGTCCTCCCAATCTCTCTCACTCAGCCTTAGTACTAAGAGAGTAGAAGGCTAAATCACTTTTGCAAATGACTGTGGGATTGTGGGTCTCTCCTCACGAAGAGCCTAAAGAAGGTCTAAAGCAGGGTTGAAACAAGTACTACCGTGGGCTCTTCACAAGTCTGTAACATCCACAAGATAATGAAAAGGACCATAGAAGGGAGTCTTCAACTGTAAACTCACACGTTTTTGTCAATCACAGCAGCTTTACTGTCCATTCTATTCTGACATCGTAGACATATGCCTGACATGCTGACACGGGTACCACATTATAACTCCACACAGACTAGAAGCCTAAAACACACCCATAATCATTGCTGTCCCTCGAACATGATAAACAGTGAAACAATCTTAAAGCAAAAAAGAGACAGTGCAAACAGTCAGCCCTACTGTGTCTTACATCAACATCTTTAGAAATGTGTGCACACAGAGTTATGAAAATGTTCAGAGGGTTACAAAAATGCACTCAGCGATTTCTCTGTCTTATTTGAGCATTGACTGAGTTTCTAACTACAGGGATTTAAACAGGTGTATTCATCTTCAAACACAACACAGAAACCTTTTCACTGGAATCACAACTCAATGTCTCTTGTGTCTGCCTCTGTTTTAAGTAACCAGAATAGAAAAGTCAAACAGAAGAATCCATGGGAGATATACAAAGCAAACCCATAGGGCAAAACCTATGTCAGTATTTCCCCAATAACTGAGACGGAGGGTTATCAAAGCATAATATAGAGAGATTTGCAAATGAATATAGTTCATCCATTGCTATATTTATGGTGTTTGGACAAAATATTGTGTCAAGAATATTGAGGACAAAAATACAGTGAAGGTAACTTTCTATGGGAAGGCAAAGTTTTACTGTACTTAACGCTATGTCTACGTACCTTGAAGAAATGTGTAGGTGGAGCTAAAAATAGTAAATCTATACAAACTTATTTGCACTTACCTTCTCGATATTTTGGTGCTCGATATTTTTGAAACAATATTCTGCCCACAAATTTTGCAATTGATGTTCTATCAGACATGCTCCATTTATAGACCTTCCTACCCCTGATGACGCGTTGAAGCCCCACCTACAACTTTGACCCAAAATACATGAAATAGATTTTTTGATGGAGTAATGCTAATCTCAGTCACCATTTGTTTCTGATCTGTTTTTCTTTCACTTTTATCTAGGTAAAACATTTGATTGTTATATAGGGGAAGACTGCTTATCATCAGTAAATACATGCACCAAAGAACCATGCGCAGACCCAGATGTGTGTATGCGTTCAGGTAAGTAATCCCAAGTTACTTTGATGTTTTTTGTCTAGTCTCATTTATTCTAGGATTTTACCAGATTAAATTTGTTTATTAAGTTAGATTAAGTGCATGCTCCATAGATTCCATGGGCCAGATTTGAGAAAAGTGGTGCTACATTACATGTCGGGGCACTTTTCTTGCGGCCCCATGTGCCCCCTTCCGTCACCATGTGTGCGCTGTATTTAAAATACAGCGCCCCATGACGCAGGGTACGGTCAATACTGTCAAATAATTTTACGCTATTGATGTACTGTGCAGGATTAGCGCCACAATTTTGGAGCTAATCCTGCAGAGTACAAGGGGCTCATTGAAAACAATGGTATGCCCCTGCTCTGTGCAGGCGTTAAAGATAGCCACTAAAAATGATGCAGTGGAATCTCTTAATTTCCACTGTGCCATTTTTGCTGTCCCCCTAATGTGAGCCCCCCTCACATACATTAAGCCTGGCACAGGCATAATGTGACACCTGGGGTTACAAAAAGCACACTGCATGCATTGCCTCACTTTGTAAATATGTCACTGCAAATTTGGGCTCATTGGGCCACATTAGTGTCAGAAAACAAATAACGCTAATGTGGCGCAAGGAGGTGCTAGGCCCTCTTAAATCTGGGCCCATATGTCTTATGTAAATATGGTAGCTTAGCA
Organism: Pleurodeles waltl; assembly: GCF_031143425.1. Classification (NCBI taxonomy): domain Eukaryota; kingdom Metazoa; phylum Chordata; class Amphibia; order Caudata; family Salamandridae; genus Pleurodeles; species Pleurodeles waltl. The sequence continues at coordinate 147,792,606 of NC_090441.1, read as the reverse complement.
CCATGATATACAAGCAATGGAAGCAAGCATCAGGTTTGAACAATCTAAGGAGCTGAATCACAACTTACCGAGAATATGTCATCTGTGGTCTATGGAAGAACTAATTGCCTGATTTATCTTTCGGCAGGCGTGTTACTCTGTCACAATATGATGGATATCCCGTCCTCTGAAATATAAATCCCAAAGGATATAATGGAATTTATATTTCGGCAGATGGGATATCCGCCAGCGTTGTGATGGCGTAACCCATCCGTTGAAATATAAATCAGGCCCTTAATCACGAATTCACCAATATACTGTACAAATTACACCTTCTTAGCTGTAGCAGTCACATCCAATGGTATGTTGCTGTTGAACATGATGCATTTCTGTGATAGAGACATAAATTCGTGAAGGAATGTGAAGCAGCCATGCGCTGTAGATTTTAGAAACACAATAGACAATGATAGACGATGTATCATATTGGCTATAGCATTTTTGTCCAAAATTTGCCATTATGAAAAATACATCACAAAGCATGCACCAATTAACAACATGGTGACACGACAAAGTTGTATGTTTTCCCTTGCCTTTCCCTTGTCCTGGGTGCCCCTAAAGAAAGCATTACTTGGAAAAATGAGGATTGTGCAAACCAATCATTCTACCCGTCTGTTAAAGAGAATGAATATGTGAATTAATGATGAATGGAAGAATGGATGGGAACAAAGGGACAGATTTATGGATGGATACAAACATCTTGATTTGTAGATGTTGTACAGACAAATGGATGAATGAGGGTGTGGGTCTTGCATGGACATTAGGAGGACTCATTGAAGTAAAGGCAGGCTTACTGAGGGAGAGAGGAAGGATTACCAATAAGGAGAGTAATTAAAGGTGGGTTATAATTTTCCTATTGGTAGTAATAATTAGCAACAATGAAGTATGAGGTGAGTAAACACACTTAAGTGAATCGTGCCAATGGATGGTTTAGTGCTGAGGAGGGCCGAGTTTTCTGCTATTGTTTTGGCTTAGTTGGACTGGACTAGGATGTTGAATAATAGAGGAAGGCTTTAAAAAGGGGCAGCGAAGGCTACCAGGATGGCTTTGGGTTTTGACCTCAAGAGTCTCCATCAGGGGAGGAGTAACTTTTCCAGGGTATGGTATTGTCTACCTTGATTTATGTATGCATTATACAGTGTAGTTTCATTCCCCAACAGGGTTGTTTATCGGCCTATCCTATATTTTGTAAGTGCAGTGTGGTAGGGAATGGTGGCAACCCTCTTACCCAAAGTGTCTGTTTCCTGTGTGTTATTTTTGTGGTTTTGTGAGATAGAAAATAGTGATGTGTATTAACAAGGAGTGTATGTCTTAGGACAAAATAGGTTCCATATTAACATCACCTGGCTTTTGATTTTCAGAAGCAGATTAAGGGCCTGATTCTGACCCTGGCGGTCTATGACCGCCAGGGTGGAGGCCGGGGGTAGCACCGCCAACAGGCTGGCGGTGCTCCCATGGGCATTCTGACCGCGGCAGTGCAGCCGCGGTCAGAAAGGGGAAACCGGCGGTGTCCCGCCGGTTTCCCGCTGCCCTAGGGAATCCTCCATGGCGGCGCTGCTTGCAGCGCCGTCATGGGGATTCCGACCCCCTTACCGCCATCCTGTTCCTGGTGGTTTTCACCGCCAGGAACAGGATGGCGGTAACGGGTGTCATGGGGCCCCTGGGGGCCCCTGCAGTGCCCATGCTCATGCATGGGCACTGCAGGGGCCCCCTAACAGGGCCCCACTGAGATTATCAGTGTCTGCATAGCAGACACTGAAAATCGCGACGAGTGCAACTGCACCCGTCGCACCCTTTCCACTCTGCCGGCTCCATTCGAAGCCGCCATCCTCGTGGAAGGGGGTTTCCCGCTGGGCGGGCGGGCGGCCTTCTGGCGGTCGCCCGCCTGCCCAGCGGGAAACTCAGAATAACTGCGGCGGTCTTTTGACCGCGCGGCGGTATTCTGGCGGCTCCCGCTGGCCCTGCGGTTACCGCGGCCGGCGGGAGTCAGAATGACCCCCTAAATGTCGGGCATCATTCAATAGACAGAGAAAATACATTAGTAAGATGTCATATTAAGTACAAAACATGTAGATCAGTACAATGTCAAATTTGGTTGACAGCTAACAGAGATGCAAAAGCACCCTTATTGTGACATCGGCATAAGTGTGGAAAACTTTAAAGAGCACACATCACATTCATGTGCAAAATCACATTTAGACGAAAACGTTGTCTGTAGGTGAAACATTATTTTTTGTGCAAACTAAGCAGGATTGTGATATCTTTAGAAGCAAAAATACATTAAGGTGTGAAATCACCATTAGGATACCATCATCAGGAGCATGGTAGTATTTTAGGGACACAAATCTCAAAACATAGTTGAAGAAAAAAAAACATTAAGGGGTAGAAAACACATGTTTGCTGTAACATCGCCCTTGGTTAAAGTCAGTAAGAGTGTGCTGTCATGTTTAGGTGCAAAGTCACACAGAGCAGAAGGGAAGTACTAATTGTACAAAATGTGCATCAATATGACATCACATGTGGTTGGCACCACATGGAGTGTAAAATCACCCTTGATGCAACATCAGCATCTGGTGGGAAAAACCTTTAGAAGCACAAATCATATTTAGAAGGAAAATGACCTTTAGTTTCAAAATTACCAGGGGCAGCTCCTTCATTAAAGTGGAGGAGTGTCACCCCACTGAAATGTCCCCGGGAAAGCTCCAGAGACGAAAAATAAAATGGTAATGATGTTAATTCAATACCAATTTATTACTTGTCAACCTGTCCTGAACCAAGTGTCAGGAGGACGGAGCAGGGCCTGCTGAGTGGCAGCACTGGTGGGTTGCTAGTGCGCATGTCTCTTTGGCCGGCCGTCTTGTGACAGCCAGTCTGACACATGCACTATAAAACTCTCAACCCAGCTCTCTTGCACAGCTGGGTTGAGAGATTGCATAGACCTCCATTGTCCTCAGGAGTGCCGAGAGAGGCCGCTACCTCCAATCTTGGCCCATCTCTCCCGCTGATTAACAGCATGAGAGCAGTGCCAGGACTGGTTAAGGGACTTAGCTGGGGCCCTGGATGTGATGTATTGAGAAGAGGAGGACTGAAGCAAGGAGGACGTGTCTTCAGCAAGCATGGTAAGTCATTTTCTATTCATTTCACTTATGTATTAATTTTATTTCTGTTAGGTATTTAGTTTATGCACCCACCCATTTTCCCACCCCTCCAATAGCTGTACTTGAAAGTCACCACTGAAAGTTATCCTTTTTGTAATGTCAGCAGGATAGTTACATCATACTTAACAGTAAAAGTACATTTAGGTGGAAAATTGCATAAAGTGCAAATTGTTTCAACATAAGCAGGAGAGTGTAAACATGTTTAGAAATGCATGGATGCTTTCCATCACAGTTAATGCAAAGCAATGAAATGACTTCGTTAAGGAGGCAAACCAACACTCTTAGGGTTGTATTACTCAAAAGACGCACTTTTCCTGTTTGCAACAAATCACTCCTGTCAAAAGGTAAACTGGGCACAAACAGGGAAAGTGCACCCTTTTATGGTGAATTTGCTGCAAACACAAGCAACCCTGCTGCTCCATGTTTTCACTGTGCAGATGGCAACCCACCTGCACTTTCGAGAGGGGAGAGAGATCCCCATGCAGGTGAGTTCAGTTAGTGGTGCACCTGCCTGCAAGGTGGGGGGTTCTCCTGGGGATCCATGGAACTCCCTTTCATCTCTCCTGAGGGCGCCCTGTCAGTGCGCCTCCTGAAGGCTTCTTTGCCTTTCACCTGCGTCCATAATACAGCATGTCCATAACGCAGCCACGCCCCAATGTCAATGAGGGAACTCATTCTCACAATAGCGATGCCGCATATGTGTGGCAGGGCTATAAGTATTACACAAAAGGCTGCACAGGTGTCTGCGGCCCCTTCCGTAATACCAAAATGACCTGGAGGCGTACAAAGCCGGTGCACACACCCATTGCACCCCAGCCCCCTTCATGTAAAAGGGCCCCCAATGACCAATACTAACAGGAGAGTACTCCTGTGGGATGACCCACAATATGAAAGATACTTTCTTCAAAGAATGGCTAGATAGGTCTCACTTAAACCTCTCTTTCTCTCTGTATTTTTGGTGTTGATGATATGAGTATAAACTAAGGGCCTGATTATGATCCTGGCAAAGGGGGTTACACTATCACAAACATAACGGATATCCCATCCGCCATATTACAATCCCATTTTAGCCTATGGGGATCATAATGCAGTGGATGGGCACTGTGACGGAGCTGTCCCTCCGCCAGGATCTAAATCAGTCCCTAATTCTTTTCCGTGTGCAAACTATGTTCGCAAAACTAGCAATGACAAAGGCAGTAAACATTTGAAGTAATATATACAAAAGAAAGAACTTGTCAAAATTTGAGAATACATTTGTGAACCTGTTTATATGAGCGTTCTTACTATTGTGCAATGTTGGGCACTAGTGGTAGTTTGGGGTTCTAATCTAGTTGAAAAATTAGTTGTATCTACATTAATCATTTGCTGTAAATCCATTGGGTGTTTTGAGTTTTTGTGACCTGGTAAATAAAGCTATACAAAATAAACCAGTCTAGAGAAAATCATTATTATACTATCCCTGTATCACAGTTGTACCCTAGTGAGTTATAGTGAATATTGTATACTTTTTCCTCTACAATGGGGGACCTATTAACAAGACGGAGTACCTTTTTAAAGTGAGCCGAAACAGACTTACAACATAGACATTTTCTTTTTAGTAAGGGCTTGCACTTCGGCTTCCTGGGCTCATCTGTGCTCCTCCTCAGACAGCCTCTCCTTCAGTTCCTCTATGCCCCAGTCTGAACAGCAGTAGCATTGAGATTGGCTCACACGTCCTGGTTCCACCTCCCCCACAGCCAACTTTTTGAGGCTTAGACTCAGCTATTACCTCTCTCCATAATCGCAGGTGTGTCTCCTATGCACGGTGCTCCCCAGTCACTGAGCATGGGGAACCAAATCCTAAACAACGTGTCTTCAAAAACGCAGATGTTTCCCACGCAAGCGGAACAATGCTTGCCTGAACCATGACTGCCTTTATCTCTGCCTTAACCACGCATGTGCCAAACTATGCATATACGTGGTTAGGACAGAGAAAAAGGCAGAGAGCATTCTAATGGATCTGGAGAGGACACAGTGAGGTAAGTGGAGCTGGGGATGGGTTGGGGGGTAGTTTATAGTGGTGGGGTGGATTAAGTGCTTTTTCGGGGTATTTTTTTTAGGGGGTGGTGGGTTGGTGAAGTTTATTTTTTAGGGGCGGGCAGGGGTGGGGTAGTTTATTTTTTAGGGGGGGAAGGTTTAAGGAAAGGCGGGAGGCGAGGAGGAAGGATCGGGAGAGGACACGGTGAGGTAAGTGGGGCTGGAACAGGGTTTGGAGAAGTCGTTTTTAGGGATGGGGTGGATTTTGTGCTTAGGGTGGGTGGGGGGTCGGGTTTAATTTAATTTTTAGGGGCAAGGTCAGGGGGTGAGACTTTTATTTTTTAGGGTTTATGGTGGGTGAGGGGTCGGGTAGTTTATTTTTTAGCAGCGGGGTAGTTTATCTTTTAGGGGTGGGGAAGGTTTAAGGAAGACGGTGGAGGTAGGGGAGGAGAGGTGGAAGGATCAGGAGAGGACGTGGTGAGGTAAGTGGGGCTGGATCAGTGTTTGGGGTAGTTTTTATGGATGAGGTGGATTTAGGGCTTAGGGTGGGTGGGGGACTCAAGATAGTTTATTTGTTAGGGGCGGGAGTGGAGGGTGTTGTGGTAGTTTATTTTTAGGCTTTAGGATGGATGGGTGGCTGGGGTAGTTTAGTTATTAAGGGTGGGGGAAGGTTTCAGAGCTCAGGGTGGTTGATGGTGTCGGGTAGTTTAGTTTTTAAGGCAGAGGTGGGCGTGTTGGGGTAGATTTTTTTAGGGCTTAGGGTGGGTGGGGGTTTCAGGGAGATTTAGTTATTAGGGGTGGAGGAAGGGTTTAGGGCTCAGGGCGGGTGGAGGTGTCTGGGTAGTTTACTTATTAGGAGTGGAAGTAGTTTTGGGCCTCGGGCAGATGGGGGGTTTGGGTACTTGGGGGGTTGAAATGACACAACTTTTTAGGTTAAGGGGGGGTTTGAAATGACACAACTACAAATGCTGTTTGCACATATGCCTTTACTATGCATGCTTTTACAACGGAATTCATTGTAAAGTCATGGGTGGTAAATTCATGCATGGAAAAGATGCATTCGCGGTTCAGACTGCGTTGTTAGGGCATACTGGTTCCGGCATGGATGGTTGTGCCATACAACCCTGGGTATGGCCGGACTAGGGAAACAAACACAACCCTGACAACAATGCTCAAACCAGCATCTCTCCGTTCCTTTTCTCATGCAATCTCTCTCTTTCCATCCATCTGTGATTCTTTCTCCCTACTTCCCCATTCTCTTGAGGCCTCCCTGTCCCTCCTGATATTATTGTGCAATTATCCTCAGTGAGCTGGAGAAAGTGAAAGAGGCTCCTGGCGCAGTCCCACACTTCTAAAACCAGCGCACAAGAGCTCCAGCCCACCAGGAAAATGCCTAGTGGAGTAAAAAGCCTGTCTTGCTGTGACCACAGGTTTTTCTCTGCCTCAGGCAGTACGTAGAGCTAGTTATCATAGGGAATTCTTTCCCGGGAATACAGATAGGCACACAGGGAGTGGGGACACAGGCTGTACTGCAAGTGGAGTGAGGGGAGTCTTGCACTGCATCTGGCCTCATGATGGTGTTGAGAGCTTTCAGTCTCACATCTCACTTGCCAGTGGGCATCTGTGCATCAGGCCTCCCGTTACCTCCCCCTTCTAGTAGAAGATGGAGCTCGGAATGTGAGGAATCATCATTCATATGGAGCCATGTGGTCATGCATGCAGAGGTAACACATGTAGCTGCTTCTGCTGGCAGCATGGGTAATGGTTTGCAATGCAGTGGCCTAGGCTGATCATACTTGTACTTCAGGTGTGTGCTGCTCCCATCCTCATGCGAGCGGTGGTAGTTTTGTCCCGGCCATTCCCATATAAGTAGCAGGCATGGTAGACTAGCTATTTCACCGTACGGCCATGCACAGATGGCATTGCCAGTGGTTTCCAATACTATTTTCTTCTGCCTCTATCCACCACTGGCTACTCCAACCAATGCTTCAAGTTCTGATGAAAGAAAAATTTACCCATTTGTAAGAGGATTCCTATCACTCCTGCACCTTTGCTAGTCCTGCGTTTGATAGCACAAAAATATCTAAGTTATATCACTGTTACAACTCTCATTGACTGTATTGTGAGTTGATACATAATCTGCATAACACTTGCAATCTAGCAATGGCTGCGGAGGACTGGCTCATTGCCCTTCTTTCTGGATTGCAAAAGGTCGACAGGCAAGCATACAGCTGTGTCTAGCCAGACCCAAACATTTCTTTCACTTTATGCTTTAACTGGAAGGTGCGAGGATTTTCAGTGCCCACGGCTGGAGGGTTGGCATGCAAGGGTTCAGACCCCCAGTCTACCTTTTTATTCAGTATTCTGGAAAAGTCCCTCGCACGCTGACATGCAAGGCCAGGGTTAAATAATTAATTTTATTTATGCGTCAGTGTGAAATACATATTCATTCTCTTCACTGTTCATTGCAATACAAATATATATATTTATTCTCTTTGATATTCACTTCAACAGAATTGCAACTCAACTACTGATGAAGTACTGTAAGCATAATTATAATTTTTAAAAGCACAATCACAATCTTCTCATTCATACCCCTACATACTACATGCACTTTTGCTTATTCATCCACAGTTAAAAACATCTCCACATCAGGCGGAGTCCTGAGGATAAGTTTTCAAAAACACTTCTGGCATCAGGATGTCCAATGCGTAGGTATACAGTCACAAAACCCAGATCTCTTGTTGGCTCTTTTACATACTGACCAATTCATTTTTATGGAAACAGTGTGGCTCTTTGCCTCAACTGCTGTGGCAAACTTGATGGGTACTCAACGCGCGTTTAGGCAAAATAAGCCTTGATCAGGGATGACACATATTGGCAAGACCTAAAAAATAAGTGTCCAAAACCGGAATACCTTGGAGAGAGTGGGAGAACAGAGCGTGACTATCACAATAATAATCCCAAGGGTCCGCACTGTGGCTGATTTGATAAAAATATAAGCATCACAGAGTGGCCGGATCATAAGGGCTTTAAGTGCGATGACAAAAAAGGCAGGACTCTCAAAGGAGCGTGACCGATGTAAATCTGTGCCTAATACAGTGTGCCCCTGAGCTGGTACTGTGCTGAATCTATGGAACTACTCAAGTTCCCATTCAAAGTTGGTTTCATGCTAGTTAACATATTGGACCAATCAGTGACCTTGAGCGTATGCCAACGTCTCTGAGGTTGATATGTGGTCGACAGAAATTTACCAGATTGCTGGGTTGGGAAACTAAAATCAATTAAAAAATATTCCGATCATGCTAAAGGGTAGGTGGAGAGACCATTAAATGTATTATATTACTAAAAATCAGGTAAATCATATGGCCTTTGTTGTGTGTAGGACCTGTGATTACTTGTGTGAGGTCCAGGGCTCTCATGTCAGACAAAACATTTCGGACTATGGTCTTATCCTTATTTTCTGCATGTACATTAAAAACCCCTAAAATAGTAAAAATAGGGTTGTTGCAGATTAACTCAGCAACATATTCTGGAAATAAATCTATAAAACATTGCACTGGTCGCAGAGGATAGTAAATTAGGGCTCCTGAGAAACTAAGGCTGGGGGTTAGGAGAAAAGAAAAGAGTAAGACCTCACACTCTGGGGTATCAAGGGGGAGGTCACTTTGACTGTATCCTTTAAAATAATAGCAATTCCTCCCCCTTTCTCCCCCACTCTGTCCACCATAATGATTGAATAGTCACTGGGCAAAGCCAGTGACACATCTGGTTCTGAGCCCTCATGTAACCAAGTTTCAGTTAGGAACAGCGCTGTCGGTTTCTGAGTGTCCAGAAGCAGATTATTATCTAGCTTATGAGCAGCTAATGATCTACAGTTAGTCAAAAGAAACCTGCTTTGAGGGAGGTTGTGAGGAAGGTTCCCAATATAGGCAGGTCCTGCAGTTTGAAAAGCTGAACTCGTCCCATGTGATGTCTCCCGTTCCATGGTTATAATTGGAGGAGTGGGCCTAAGAGAAAGTAAGAAATCCGAATCATATGTTATCCGGTCTGACCTGATTTGGGCATGACTGCAGGCCCCTGGTCCCGGCTGGGCGCAGACGGGAGCAGATGGGCTTGCCTTAAGCGCACCTTAGGCACACCCAGGGTGCGCCCGCTGCGCGGCCGCAGCATTGCCAGTATTAGTAGCTATCCCGTTCTAGGAGAGTCAGGCCACTAGCTCGCTGACCTCCAAAATGGCACCAGTTAGGATGCCAGAAGACCAGAGTTAAAATGGCAACTGCCCCCCCCCCCCGACACGACCAGCCTTTGAACATGGACCGGAGGTGACACAGGAGCCAAGCAGAACAAAGAGAAACCCAACAGAGGTATAAATATAAAAATTATTAAGATCAAAGACTGGCCTGTTAATTATTAAAATACATCCTGATATAGGCTACATATATTACCACTGCTATAGTGTCAGTAGTGTCAATAAAAAATGCTTAAAAGCTACTTGAAATTAGGGAGACTATCTCCTACCAATCTTCCCTTCGGGTTCCGCTGCATGGTCGCTGCATTGCCGGTATTAATAGGTATCCCGTTCTAGGAGAGTCAGGCCATTAGAGCGCCGATCTCCAAAATGGCGTCCGTTAGGGTGCCAGAAGACCGGAGTAAAAATGGCTACTTCCGCCCCCTGCCACCACCAGCCTGTGAACACGGACCGGAGGTGACACAGGAGCCAAGCAGAACAAAGAGGAAGCAAACATAGGTATAAATATAAAAATTATTAAGAACAAAGACTGCCCTGTTAATTATTAAAATACATCCTGGTATAGGTTACATATATTACCACCGCTATATTGTCAATAAAAAAATGCTTAAAAGCTTAAAAGCTACTTGAAATTAGGGAGACTATCTCTTACCAATCTCGCCTTCGGGTACCCATCTTCGAATCTATGTTCCCCTCTATGGTGGAACCGTGTCCGCTACACTGGTGTAACAATAGCCCCTGCAGCCCCTGCGAAGCTGGGGGAGTGGGGAATGGGGGCAACAGCTCCAGGGGGCCCCCTAAGCACAGTACCGTGGCCTGAGAGCACCTGAGAGAGTTGGAAGAGGCCCCCCTTCATGCACTTTGCTGGGGCGGGGGCTCAGGTTTCGTTACACCACTGCGGTGAACTGAGAGCTGGCATATACACTAAATAAAACGCCAATTTCAGGAGCATTTGTTGTAATTTGATACATCGAAATCTAGTCATTGCTGACTGAAACTTTGGCCCAGATTTATACTTTTTCACGAAAAACTGTGTTAGCGCAGTTTTGCGTGAAAAAGTATAGCGCCAGCTAGCGCCAATCCAAGACGCCAGCCGGGTGCCATATTTATGGAATGGCACTAGTTGGCACTAAGGCCTGGTTAATGTCAAAATACATGATGCTAACCGGGTTGGGGAGGCGCAGGGAAAACTGGAGGTTGTGTATGAAAGAATGGTGCTAGACAGGTTAGAGTAAAAAAATGACTCTAACCTGACTAGTGTCATTTTTTTGACGCACATCCCCCATGTACATGACTCCTGTCTTAGTAAAGACAGGAGTCATGCCCCCCAGTCCAATGGCCATGCCCAGGGGACTTATGTCAAAGTGGGCATGTAGGGGGGCCCAAGTTAGGCCTCTCCTATAGCACTTTGAAAAAAATTACAAATACCTACCTGGACTTACCTGGGATGGGTCCCCCCATCCTTAGGTGTCCTCCAGGTGTGGGTGTGGGTGGGTGGTGGTGTCCCTGGGGGCAGGAAAGGGCCCCTGTGGGCTGTTTCCATGGTCAGAGACCATGGAAAAAGGCCCACAGGTTTCCTAACGCCTGCCCATACTGAGGAGTTAAATAATGTTGCTAAGCATGCTTAGCGCCATTATTTAAAGGCCCTCCTGCTCCTGTGCGTGATTATTGCACGGGAGGATAAATAAGGCGCTAGGACCTTTGAGTCAGTTTTTGCCAGGGAACACCTACCTTGCATCTCATTGACGCAAGGTAGTTTTCCGCAGGCAATAAATTACTTTAACTCCAATATTTTGGCGCTAGACATGTCTAGCGCCAAAATATAAATATGGAGTTAAGTTTGCGCCGGATTTGCATCAAAAGAAATGATGCAAATCGGCACAGAGTATAAATATGGGCCTTAATGTCTGCTAAATCTTCATATGTGCACATCCTTTGAGGCTAGGCTGAAACCCGGACTGCAGTTTACTGTATTGTGGATTGACAAGTCGGAACATGAGTAGGATGAATCTCGATTCATTCATCATTGAGCTCTTATGCTTTCTTTATAATTTTATTTATAGAAACCTCATTCAGAGGATGTAAAGCAGCAGCAGACTGCTCAAATGGAGAGAAAAGCTACATGTGCTGTCTCAGAGATACATGCCTAGCCGCAAAAGATCTATGCAACGGTCTGCCGAACTCCGTAGACACCGCCTTGGGAGGGAGAAGATGAAGGGACATCAACAGCGTTTTTTATTGCTCGTTAAAAGTACAATAAAGATACCTTTTAAAAATGCTCTGCCTCCCTGAATGATAGATGTCTCCCACAGGAGTTGTCTATTTTGTAACTTTTCATTCTGACGGCATCACTGCTCATGATAAAATCTAGTGATAAATTAACTAAAGAAAAATAAATATTAACGTGATCCAAGTCAGCTGTTTGGTGTTATCAATCAGGATTTCTTGACATAAGCAAACTGGTTGTCCATTCATTCACACTGTATGGCAGGCCATGAAATGGTGGAGACACTGGGCAGTTATACTCACATAAGACATTTCAAGCCTATAGAGGACGTCACAAACCCACTAAACTGGAATCTAGCTTCATAGACGCCAAACACCGAAAAGTGGGAGGGTGTCACAAATTGTACAACTTTACTAGGGCACCAGCATACCTTCAAAAATGAACCTACTGAACCTAGAAGTAGCTACAAGGATAATGAAAAATGGCAGGAGCAGCGAGAGATTTCCTTGGCCTAGAAACACCTCGAGGTAGCCCTTTTGGGGTTATTTTGTTCCAGACTTTAGATCCCGCCAGCTCACACACTCAAAGAGACTTACAGAGACCTGTACTTAGACAAATAGCCACACACCCAATGCATTCTTTATGTGTTTATGAATGGTCAGAGGCATGTCCAATTGTGATATTTATTTATCTTATAAATTGCTAAGGTATCATCATGCCAAAGTATCACTTTGTGGAGAATTTGCTACATATACAATGACAGCTAATCAGTCAATCGATGGAAATCTAAATTATTCAAAGAGAACGAGTGAAGAAGAGGGCACAATGTAGTAAGGTTTGCTGAAAGATTTCCAATATTAGACTCAAAGGGGAGAACAATACAGATGAGAATGGTATACCTGACATCCTTGGTGTGGTCTTCCCCTTAACTTTTTGATTGCATCCTTTCTGTTTTCTGAATTCGCTTTTGGTGGCATTAGGACTGTGCTCTCTTTATCACCGCTAACCAGTGCTAATGTACTTGTGCTCTCTCCTTAAAAAATGCTAAAGGTGGCCAACACCTGAATGGCACATTTAATTTACCAGTAAGCCCCTAGTGAAGTGGCACTACATGTCCCCTGGGCCTGTAAATTAAATGGTACTAGTAGGCCCGCAGCACTCATTGTGCCTTCCACTAAAATAGCAACTTAAAACAGTTGCCGCTGTAGACTGTAGTGCAGTTTTAAACAGCCACTTTGACCTCACAAAATAAACCTTTTGGTAGGCCGAAACCTTCCTTTTTAGGGTTGAGCGCGCAAACTCTCTAGCCTGTTGTAATCCCTCTGTGGGATAATTACCACGCCCACCGCACGCCCATCAGTTTGGTTGGTTCGTGGGCTTGCCTTTTAAAATTAGCTTGATTTCATTAGTGGAACGCATGCATACGACATGCCTTCTCCGGTGTTTAGCCCTCTTCGAGCACACCGACCAACTACTGAAAACATAGGAGGCTCCAGGTTTCCAGCATGGCTTCTGGACTACTTTTTCTTTTTATTTCCTACGCAGCGCGATCTCGCTGGGCAGTAGTCAAGCGCTTTGCATGACATTGATCCTGTTACATGGATAATTGCATAACTGCTGATATGTTTGACAGCGAGCAATCTTCTGTTTCCTTTTGTGTCTCTTTTGCGCTTCATGGTCATGCCCAGGCGCTTTAAATCGCTTATGTGAAATTGTTTTACTTTTCATTTTTCCTTATGTTGTGGTCCTTGTAATAGTCAAACTGCTGTGAGGGGGAAAATGTATACTATTTGAGCGCTAAGGAGCTTACCATGTATAGGTTTATAGTTAATGCAGTTTAACAATTTAGCTGCGTGGTTCCGGCATGTATGATTGTGTCATACAACCCTGGGCATGGCCAGACTAGGGAAACAAACGCAACGCTGGCAAAAATGCTCAAACCAGCCTCTCTCCCTTCCTCTTCTCATGCAATCTCTCTCTTTCCATCCATCTGTGATTCTTTCTCCCTACTTCACCTCCCTCTCTTGAAGCCTCCCTCTCCCTCCTGCTATTATCGTGCAATTATCCTCGGTGAGCTGGAGATAGTGAAAGAGGCTCCTGTCGGAGTCCCGCACTTTTAAAACCAGCGCACAAGAGCCCCAGCCCACCTGTAAAATGCCTAGTGGAGTAAAAGTCTTGCTGTGACCACAGGTTTTTCTCTGCCTCAGGCAGTAGGTAGAGCTGGTTATCATAGGGAGTTATTTCCCATAAATCCAGATAGGCACACGGGGAGAGGGGACACAGGCTGTGCTGCAAGTGGTGTGAGGGGAGCCTTGCACTGCATCTGGCCTCATGATGGTGTTGAGAGCTTTCAGTCTCACATCTCACTTGCCAGTGGGCATCTGTGCATCAGGCCTCCCGTTACCTCCCCCTTCTAGTAGAAGATGGAGCTCGGAATGTGAGGAATCATCATTCTTAGCCATGTGGTCATGCATGCACAGGTAACACATGTAGCTGCTTCTACTGGCAGCATGGGTAAGGTTTTGCAATGCGGTGGCCTAGGCTGATCATACCTGTACTTCAGGTGTGTGCTGCTCCCATCCTCATGCGAGCGGTGGTAGTTTTGCCCCGGCCGTTCCCATATAAGTAACAGGCATGGTAGACTAGCTATTTCACCGTGGGTCCATGCGCAAATGGCATTGCCAGTGGTTTCCAATACTATTTTCTCCTGCCTCTATCCAACACTGGCTACTCCAACCAATGCTTCAAGTTCTGATGGAAGAAAAATGTACCCAGTTGTAAGAGGATTCCTATCACACTCCTGCACCTTTGCTCGTCCTGCGTATGATAGTACAAAAATATCTAAGTTATATCACTGTTACAACTCTCATTGACTGTATTGTCAGTTGATACATAATCTGCATAACACTTGCAATCTAGCAATGGCTGCGGAGGACTGGCTCATTGCCCTTCTTTCTGGATTGCAAAAGGTCGACAGGCAAGCATACAGCTGTGTCTAGCCAGACCCAAACATGTCTTTTACTTTATGCTTTAACTGGAAGGTGCCAGGATTTTCAGTGCCCACGGCTGGAGGGTTGGCATGCAAGGGTTCAGACCCCCAGTCTACCTTTTTATTCAGTATTCTGGAAAGGTCCCTCGCACGCTGACATGCAAGGGCTGGGTTAATTAATTAATTTTATTTACGCGTCAGTGTGAAATATATATTCATTCTCTACAGTGTTCATTGCAATAAAAATATATATATTTATTCTCTTTGATATTCACTCAACAGAATTGCAACTCAACCATTGATGAAGTACTGTGAGCGTAATTATAATTTTTAAAAGCACAATCACACTCTTCTCATTCATACCCCTACATACTACATGCACTTCTGCTTATTCAACCACAGTTAAAAACATCTCCACATCAGGCGGAGTCCTGAGGATACGTTTTCAAAAACACTTCTGGCATCAGGATGTCCAATGCGTAGGTATACAGTCACAAAACCCAGTTCTCTTGTTGGTTCCTTTACATACTGACCAATTCAGTTTTATGGAAACAGTGTGGCTTTTTGCCTCAACATCTGTGGCAAACTCAACGCTCGTTTAATCAAAATCAGCCTTCACCAGAGATGCCACATATTGCAAGACCTCAAAAATAAGTGTCCAAAACCGGAATACACAGTACCGTTCCCTGAGAGCGCCTGAGAGAGTTGGAAGCCCCCCCCCCATGCACTTTGCAGGGGGGGGCTCAGGTTTGGTTACACTACTGCGGTGACCTGAGAGCTGGCATATACGCTAATTTCAGGAGCATTTGTTGTAATTTGATACACTGAAATCTAGTCATTGCTGACTGAAACTTTATGTCTGCTAAATCTTCATATGTGCACATCCTTTGAGGCTAGGCTGAAACCCGGACTGGAGTTTACTGTATTTTGGATTTACAAGTCGGAATCAGAGTTGGGTGAATCTCGATTTATTCGTCATTGAGCTCTTATGCTTTCTTAATATTTTTATTTATAGAAACTTCGTTCACAGGATGTAAAGCAGCAGCGGACTGCTCAAATGGAGAGAAAAGCTACATGTGTTGTACCATAGATGCATGTCTAGCCACAGAAGATCTATGCAGCACTCTGCCGTACTCCGTAGACACCGCCTTGGGAGGGAGAAGATGAAGGGACATCGACAGCGTTTTCTGCGTTGTTGACAAAGGCGTATATCTTTTCAGATGAAAGTTCATTATGCCAGTGTGTTTTCATTGTGAAGTAACACTTCACAAGAATGAACGTACTTGGGCCTTAAGAGTTAAATGTCTCCCAAATTTTGAAATTATTGCAGACCTATTGCTCGCTAAAAGTACAATAAAGATACCTTTTAAAAATGCTCTGCCTCCCTGAATGATAGATGTCTCCCACATGAGTTGTCTATTTTGTAACTTTTCATTCTGACGGCATCACTGCTCATCATAACATTTAGTGATAAATGAACTAAAGAAAAATAAATATTAACGTGATCCAAGTCAGCTGTTTGGTGTTACCAATCAGGATTTCTTGACATAAGCAAACTGGTTGTCCATTCATTCACACATTATGGCAGGCCATGAAATCGTGGAGACACTAGGCAGTTCTACTCACATAAGACATTTCAAGCCTATAGAGGACGTCACAAACCCACTAAACTGGAATCTAGCTTCATAGACGCCAAACACCGAAAAGTGGGGGGGTGTCACAAATTGTACAACTTTACTAGGGCACCAGCATACCTTCAAAAATGAACCTACTGAACCTAGATGTTGCTACAAGGATAACGAAAAATGGCACAGGCAGCGAGAGATGTCCTTGGCCTAGAAACACCTTTTTTTTTAAAATATCTTTTATTGCGTTTTCTTTTTTTAAACATGTCAATAGTATACATACAATAAATTCTCCCAACATCATTCAAGGATCCACCTTCCCCCCGTTCTTGCACTTACGATATCAAACTATGTTCCTGAGTTGACTTTTCTCTATTTGAGATAACAGTACATCACAAACCCGCATAGTACTACGTTGTGAGCGTGGGGGCAGATTCAGATTTGGATTCCGAGGCAGTTGAAGTATCTTCTGGGGTAAGGGCGTCGAGGGTCTTCAGGCTTTCCAGTATTGTGTCCCATTGTGTGGCACTATCTCTAGGTCTCTGCTTCTTTTAGTAATATTGTTCCCTCGATTTCCGCCCATCTTTCTAAGGCGTCTTGCCATCTATTTACTTGCGGGCCCACTGAGTCTTTCCAATGCAAAGTGATTTCCCTTTTGGCGAGAATAAGAGCCAGGTCGATAAATTTGTTGGATGTTTTATAAGCTGAGGGGCGTGGGAAGTCCCCCAGTAGGGCCACCAGGGGAGACATGGTCAGCGCCCTTTCAGTGCTAGTGGAAATTTTCCTAAGTATTTCTACCCAGTATGAACTAAGTTGTGGGCAACTCCAAAGCAAATGTACAAGCCCTGCGGCTGGCTCGGCACATCGGGGACAGCCTGTATCGTTTGTACTGTATATTTTAGTTATCATTTGCGGGGTTAAATAGGCCCTATGGTAAATTTATAAATGTATTCATTTAAATCTGGTGTTTCTAGACACTGAGTAAATATGCGAGGTGATCCTAGCTCATTGAGATTCGTCAATGGTGGTGTCTAACTCTGTCTGCCACTTAATTTTGAGTTTGTTTAGAGGTGTGCATGTACTGTTTTGCAAGGATTTATATATTTCTGATATCACTCCTTTCTGTTCCCCTATTGAGCAGAGAAGGTTACAACTTCCATGGGTCGGCGGTTCCAGTGATACCGCCCCCCATGTCTTTTGTGTGATTCTGGTGATTGCACTGTAGGTAATGAATAATCCAGATGTGAGATCGAATTGATCTTGGAGCTCTGTGTATGTGCGCAGTTTTCCATTGTTGTATAGATCTCCCAACATTGTAATGTTATGTGCTACCAGTTTATTAATGCCTATTAGCGATTGGTCCTTTATTATGTAATTCAAGCAGGCCAAAGGCGCCTCCGGTGCGTATGGAGTCTTTGTGCGGGTACGCTTTAGGTATTGTTCCCAGCAATATCGTGTTGATTCCCACTCCAAAGGTAATTGTTGGTTGGGTTTCTTGGGGTTCAATAGTATACCCAGTATCTTTTCAAGTGGGCAATTTAAGGGGATCCATAATTCTTTTGCAACTGGGGGTTTGCTAATTAGTTTTGCTAGCCACTGTAGTTGCCCTGCCCAGTAATATATCTCTAGATCTGCGGCAGCCAAACCTCCTTCTGCAGTGGGTCTTTGAAGGGAGTGTAGCGCTATTCTGTGCCTGCCCGTTCCCCAGGTAAAACTCACAGTTATGGATTCTATGCTTCTGAATACTGCTTTCGGAATTATGAGTGGGATGGTGGAGAAGAAATATAGCATTCTAGGTAACACTATCATTTTAAGCAAGGCATTTCTTCCTGTGACCGTCAGGGGCAATGTCTCCCAGAAGCGCATGTTAGCTCTAATCCCTCTGAGTGCTCCATGTATATTTCCTTCCAGCAAGTCTTCCATTTTGCGGAATATATTCACTCTTAAATAGCTGAACATGTTGGGGGACCAGGGTAGCCCTCTTGTGTCATTGGGTTCAGTGGTGCCCTCAATCACAGGAAAGATAGAAGATTTCCTCCAATTGATTCAGAGCCCAGAGGCTACTCCGTAGTTCTCCAACATAGTCATTGTTTCTGACAGATCAACCTCCAGGCTCTGAAGGAAGAGCAGCATGTCATCTGCATAGAGGGCGATATGATGAGTCCAATTGTTAATTGAGATGCCCCTAAAATACTGCTCTGTTCTAGCTATTTGAGCTTGGGGTTCTACCGCCACCGCAAAGAGAAGGGGGATAATGGGCAACCTTGTCTAGGGCCCTACCAACTTGGAAAGGGCCGGATATAGTTCTACCTGTTCGCACCCTCGCGGTAGGGTTAGTGTACAGCAGTTTTGTCCATCGTGCAAATCCCTCTCCCAGCCCCAACCTTAACATGACCTGTTCCAAATAGTCCCATCTCAGGCTATCAAAGGCCTTCTCGATGTCTACTGATATGATCGCCGCTTGTGTCATTGTCGGGGGTATGGAGTGGAGTACAGATACTAGGCGCCTAATATTTTGGGCCGTACTACGTTGTGGGATAAAGCCCGATTGATCTTGGTGGATCAATGAGGGCATATGAGGTAAGAATCTATTAGCTAGCATCCGGCTTAATATTTTGTTATCCAAGTTAAGCATGGATAATGGGCGGTATGAGCGGACATCAGTAGGTGGTCTATCTGGTTTCAGTAGGGGTATCATAATAGCTTCGTTAGTGGATTGTGGCAGGCTGTTGTTGTTCCATGCTTCTGCATATATTGTGCAAAGATGTGGGGCTAGTTGATCCTGGTATAGGTTATAGAACTCCGATGGGAGTCCGCAAGCTCCCGGGACCTTGCCCCTCGCCATACTTTGAATCGCAGTTTTGATCTCTGCGATCGATATTGGTGCTGCTAGGGTCAAACTCTCCTCAGTTCCCAGTTTAGGGAGGGCGAGTTCCTCCAACTCCTGTATCTGGGAGATGTTTCGGTGGGAGGTGCATATAATGTTGAATAGTATTTAGTAAAGCTAGCATTTATCTGTTTCTGCCTATATACTCTGTTACCTGGGGTTTCTTCAATCTCGACTATGACTGTTTGTTGTTTTGGTGGCTTAGCGAGCCAGGCTAAGAGGGCGCCTGCCTCATCACCTTCTGAGTGTTGTTTGATTAAGTGCTGCTTGTAGTCAAAGCGTGCTAATCTTGTGTATGCTTCGCTATTTTGGATTTGGTTTCGATCAACAGGGGGGACACGTCTGGTTGTACAGGGCGCCTACTCTCGATGTCCCTAAGGGAGTCTTCCAGTTTCCGGAGCTCTGTTTCTATTGACTTCCGAACTCCTATATTCTCATTATTACATGTGCCCCTGATTACTATTTTGAACGTCTCCCACTCGACGCCATGTCTATATTTTGCTTAAAAAATTTGACAATGGTTGCGTGTAAAAGGTGTTTAAATGCCTCATCTTCGAGCATTTCTGCCCTGAGGCGCCACGTTGGTATCATTGATCTCTCTCTACCCCAATTCAGCGAGCTCATCAGAGGATTATGGTCTGAGATTGTGCGGCTAAGGTATCCGGCTGCTATCACGTCGTTTTGAATTTCAGGGGAAACTAAGACAGTGTCGAGCCTAACGTGTAAATCATGAACCGATGAGTAATATGAATAGTCCCGAGTATGCCGGTTGAGTTGCCTCCAGCTGTCTCCTAATTGCCAATGTTGCTGCCAGTCTGTAAACAATTTGGCGTTTTTTAGGGTTTGGGATTGTGTCAGAGGAGGATGCGATCTATCCAGATTGATGTTTTCTATGCAATTAAAGTCACCCCCAATTATGTTTGGACCTGCTAGGAGTGGGCCTATTTCCAGAGATAACTTGTCAAAAAATTTCCCTTGGTCTTGATTTGGCGTGGATATACCGCCTATGGCTACATCTTTTCCCTCGAATCTCCCGGCTACGATTACATATCTCCCCTCTTTGTGTATGATCTTGCGTAGTACTTGGAAAGGCACCCCAGGATGGATCCAAAGCAGCACTCCCCTTGCGAATGCTGAATAATTAGTGGCAATTGTTTGGCCTCTCCATCTTTTTTTAGGAGCGTTAACTTCTTGTTCCACTAGATGGGTTTCTTGCAATAGAGCTATGTGTATCCCCCTGTGCTTTTGATGGCTATACACTTTGTACTGCTTGGACGTAATATTTAAGCCTCTGATATTCCAGGTTATTATTTTATACTTTGAAGTCATTGTCTTGGTTTCTGTGCATGTGGTGGCTAGGGTAAGTGTACATACTGAGGTGTTTGGATTTATGTTTTGATAGCGTGTTTCTAGTGTGAGAATTATCAGCTTCATTAATGGTAAGTGCAAGAGTTGTTCCCTTTTCTAACTTAATAAACTTAACTCACAACTCCCTTTCCCCAGGACCGGTAAACAGAACTATCCCCGTCCAAACCATTATAGCTTTTTCTAGTGTCCTATAGGTGGGTGGCGCGCCAGAGACCGAGAGCCTACACTCTAGGCCGTTCCCAGGACCCAGCACATTCATATCAACTGCCCAAGGAGTGGTTATTCAAGCTAGGCTGCATTCAACAGTTCAAGTGATTTCTTCTCCTTCCAAACAATACAAGCTGGTTGGGTTTGCGTCAATATTCGGAGGGTTCTAGCTCGTCAAGTAAAGGGTCATATAATTTCTTCAGCGATCTCAGAGTCACTTTTGGCAAGCTGCTGAAGGTGTCCCTCGAGGAGAGTGAGGAGCCCCCGCAGCTCGAGTCATGATCTGAGGTATTACCAGATGTTTGGGAATGGGGGAAAGATCTGGGGCTCAGTGCTGCTGCAGCGTCCACTGCTTCACACATTTCTTGGAGAGTTTGGTGTCTTGGTGGGGCGACCTCCGTAATTCGTTTGGTGGATCTGCTGCGCTTCCTGACAGATGTGCGAGGGGCCTTGTGACTAGGGTTGTGAGCAACAATATTCCGGGATTCCAGCCATTCCTCGACTAATTGCTGTGACGAAAAAAAATGCAATTTGCCTTCATACTCCACTCTGAGTTTGGCTGAGAAAAGCATTGCGTATTTTATACCATGTTCTCGTATAATTCGTTTGGGGTCGTTGAAGGAAGCCCTTTGTGCTTGCATTCCTTTAGTGAAATCCGTGAAAATCATGCCTCGCTGTTTTTTTAGTGTGATTTCGCCTTTTAAACGGGTTTGCGATAGCATGTAGTCTCTGTCTTTGAAATGCAACAGTTTCGCCACTATTGGTCGTGGTCTCATTCCGGGGGGAGGAGGTCTGCTTGGTACTCTGTGGGCTCTTTCTATTGCAAAAAACGGCGAGAGGCCCTCGGGGGCCACAGTTTCTTTGAGCCAGTTTTCCAGGAAGGATTCCATATTTGCTGCTGATGACTCCACTCCCTCCTGCAGACCTATCAGTCTGAGGTTGCTCCTGCGAGCGCGGTTTTCCGCGTCTTCTGCCCTGGTTTCCAAGATTTTGACCCGGGCGGTGAGTTCCATGAGTTCAGTAGATGAGGATTTCTGTGTTGATGTCATTTGTTCAAGAGCCTTTTCGTTCGTTCCCACTCTCTCCGTGAGTCTACGGTGGTCATCTCGTAGCAGTGAAAGGTCTACTGTCAAGTTATCTATTTTTTGCTCGAGTGCCTCGCGAGACTCCCTGATGGCTTGAAGGGCCGTGTCCAATGTAGTCTCCTGGTGTGTTAAGCAGTCTTGGGAGTTTAAATTAGGAGATTGCTCGGGCAGCCTGGTGACTATGGGTTCTTCCGGGTCTTGCCCCTCAAGCTTTTTCGGCTTACCCATTATTCAGTTCTAGTGTGTACTCACAGAGGGAGGTGCCTTCGATTTGAGTTCCGAGGCTCTTGTTCTGAGATTTCTGCGGGGTGAGCCCCCCACCATCTCCGACGTGCACTGTCAAGCACCAGGATGGAGGAGATTACATTTTTGTGAGAGGGGACTGGGTATCGCCTCTTCTTCCGTTTTGATTGAGCCTCTGTTAGATGCTTGGCGCCCTTGGGTGGGGGGGGATGGTTGGGGTCTCGCAGGTACCCACGCTCCTGGTGGAATGAGTGGTCCCCAGTCACCGGGCAGTGGGCGGTCTCGTTCCCCTCTCTCCCCCGACAGGAGTCGGTATTCCCCAGGGTTTTCCCCACTTGCGGGATATGCACGGGAGGGCGTGTTTTCGGGGCCCGGGTGTGTATCTTTCGTGTGGCCCCCACTTGGGAGTCTGTGGGGAGAACCACTTATGATGCTTTCGTCCCCTTTCCTCAGCGGGGCCGTGGGTCGAGGGATCAGCTGTGGACTGCTTGGTCCCGACTGGGTGGGTCGTCCCTTCTCAGCTCACCCACGCCGCTGCACTGCCTCTTCTCACCTGCCTTTCCACGTCTTCGTTCTCCCCTGGGAAGGCGAGGGGGACCACCGCTAATGCAGGACTGCTCCGGAGTGCAGGAGCGTTGTTTCCGCGGTCACAGGCTTTCCGTTCTCTCCCCTCCGAGATGGGCGCTCAGTAGAGCCGGCATTCGGGCGTGGCCGCCATCTTGTCTTCTAGCGGCCGCGGGCAAAAATCACCTATTTCTCCTCGATCCTCGAGCAATTTTTACCGGCGTCGTGTCCGCATCAGCCAGGTTGTTCCCCGGTGCCAGGGCGGTGTTGTGCAGTCCATACAGGGCTCTTTTCTGCTATTAATTTAGCTGGGCCCCGTTCGCGGCCCGGAGCGTCTTCCTAGGCGTACAGCTTCATTGGCTGCAGGCCACACCCCCTGCCCTAGAAACACCTTGAGGTAGCCATGTTAGGGTTATTTTGTTCCGGACTTTAGATCCCGTCAGCTCACACACTCAAAGTGACTTATAGAGGCTTGTACTTAGACATATAACCACACACCCAATGCATTCTTTATGTGTTTATGAATGGTCAGAGGCATGTCCAATTGTAATATTTATTTATCTTATAAAGTGCTATGGTATCATCATGCAAAGGTATCAGTTTGTGGATAATTTGTCACATATACAATGACAGCTAATCAGTCAATCGATGGAAATCTAAATTAGTCAAAGAGAACGAATGAAGAAGACGGCATACTGTAGTAAGTTTTGCTGAAAGATTTCCAATATTCGACTCAAAGGGGAGAACAATACAGATGAGAATGGTATACCTGACATCCTTGGTGTGTTCTTCCCCATAACTTTTTGATTGCATCCTTTCTGTTTTCTGAATTCGCTTTTGGCGGCATTAGGACTGTGCACAGTTTACCACTGCTAACCAGTGCTAAAGTGCTTGTGCTCTCTCCTTAAAAAAATGGTAAGGGTGTCCAACACCTGATTGGCAAATTTAATTTGCCAATAAGTCCCTAGTGAAGAGGTACTACATGTACCCTGGGACTGTAAATTAAATGGTACCAGTAGGCCCGCAGCAGTCATTGTGCATTCCACTAAAATAGCAGCTTAAAACAGTTGCCGCTGTAGACTGTGGTGCAGTTTTAAACTGCCACTTTGACCTCGCAAAATAAACCTTTTGCTAGGCCGAAACCTTCCTTTTTAAGGTCAAGCGCGCAAACGCTCTAGCCTGTTAAATCCCTCTGTAGGATTATTACCACGCCCACCGCACGCCCATCAGTTTGGTTGGATCATGGACTTGCCTTTTAAAATTAGCTTGATTTCATTACAACATGCCTTTTCCAGTGTTTAGCCCTCTTTGAGCCCACCGACCAACTACTGAAAACATACGAGGCACCATGTTTTCAGCATGGCTTCTGGACTACTTTTTCTTTCTATTTCCTACGCAGCGCGATCTCGCTGGGCAGCAGTCGAGTGCTTTGCATGACATTGATCCTGTTACATGGATAATTTCATAACTGCCGATAGGTTTGACAGCGAGCAAACTTCTGTTTTCTTATGTGTCTCTCTTTTGCGCTTCATGGTCATGCCCAGGTGCTTTAAATCGCTTATGTGAAACTGTTTTACTTTTCATTTTTCCTTATGTTTTGGTCCTTGTAATAGTCAAACTGCTGTGAGGAATAAAATGTATACTATGTGTGCACTAAGGAGCTTACCATGCATAGGTTTATAATTAATGCAGTTTAACAATTTAGCTGCGTGGTTCCGGCATGTATGATTGTGTCATACAACCCTGGGCATGGCCAGACTAGGGAAACAAACGCAACCCTGGCAAAAATGCTCAAACCAGCCTCTCACCCTTCCTCTTCTCGTGCAATCTCTCTCTTTCCATCCATCTGTGATTCTTTCTCCCTACTTCCCCCCTCTCTTGAAGCCTCCCTGTCCCCCCTGCTGTTATTGTGCAGTTATCCTCGGTGAGCTGGAGAAAGTGAAAGAGGCTCCTGTCACAGTCCCGCACTTCTAAAACCAGCGCACAAGAGCTCCAGCCCACCGGGAAAATGGCTAGTGGAGTAAAAGGCCTGTCTTGTTGTGACCACAGGTTTTTCTCTGCCTCAGGCAGTAGGTAGAGCTGGTTATCATAGTGAATTATTTCCCGGGAATACAGATAGGCACACGGGGAGAGGGGATACAGGCTGTGCTGCAAGTGGTGTGAGGGGAGCCTTGCACTGCATCTGGCCTCATGATGGTGTTGAGAGCTTTCAGTCTCACATCTCACTTGCCAGTGGGCATCTGTGCATCAGGCCTCCCGTTACCTCCCCCTTCCAGTAGAAGATGGAGATGGGAATGTCAGAAATCATCATTCATATGGAGCCATGTGGTCATGCATGCACAGGTAACACATGTAGCTGCTTCTGCTGGCAGCATGGGTAAGGGTTTGCAATGCGGTGTCCTAGGCTGATCATACCTGTACTTCAGGTGTGTGCTGCTCCCATCCTCATGCGAGCGGTGGTAGTTTTGCCCCGGCCGTTCCCATATAAGTAACAGGCATGGTAGACTAGCTATTTCACCGTGGGTCCATGCGCAAATGGCATTGCCAGTGGTTTCCAATACTATTTTCTTCTGCCTCTATCCACCACTGGCTACTCCAACCAATGCTTCAAGTTCTGATGAAAAAAAATGTACCCATTTGTAAGAGGATTCCTATCACTCCTGCACCTTTGCTCGTCCTGCGTATGATAGTACAAAAATATCTGTTATATCACTGTTACAACTCTCATTGACTGTATTGTGAGTTGATGCATAATCTGCATAACACTTGCAATCTAGCAATGGCTGCGGAGGACTGGCTCATTGCCCTTCTTTCTGGATTGCAAAAGGTCGACAGGCAAGCATACAGCTGTGTCTAGCCAGACCCAAACATGTCTTTTACTGTATGCTTTAACTGGAAGGTGCGAGGATTTTAAGTGCCCACGGCTGGAGGGTTGGCATGCAAGGGTTCAGACCCCCAGTCTACCTTTTTATTCAGTATTCTGGAAAGGTCCCTCGCATGCTGACATGCAAGGCCCGAGTTAATTAATTAATTTTATTTGTTCGTCAGTGTGAAATTTATATTAATTCTCTACAGTGTTCATTGCAATAAAAATGTATATATTTATTCTCTTTGATATTCACCTCAACAGAATTGCAACTCAATCATTAATGAAGTACTGTTAGCATAATTATAATTTTTAAAAGCACAATCACACTCTTCTCATTCATACCCCTACATACTACATGCACTTCTGCTTATTCATCCACAGTTAAAAACATCTTCACATCAGACGGAGTCTTGAGGATAAATTTTCAAAAACCCTTCTGGCATCAGGACGTCCAATGCGTAGGTATACAGTCACATAACCCAGATCTCTTGTTGGTTCCTTTACATACTGACCGATTCATTTTTATGGAAAAAGTGTGGCTTTTTGCCTCAACATCTGTGGCAAACTTGATGGATACTCAACGCGCATTTAGGCAAAATCAGCCTTTATCAGGGA
Source organism: Pleurodeles waltl (assembly GCF_031143425.1). Classification (NCBI taxonomy): domain Eukaryota; kingdom Metazoa; phylum Chordata; class Amphibia; order Caudata; family Salamandridae; genus Pleurodeles; species Pleurodeles waltl. Next base: position 147,766,465 of record NC_090441.1, on the reverse strand, counting down.
TGCCACATATTGGCAAGACCACAAAAAACAGTGTCCAAAACCAGAATACTTTGCACAGTGTGGGAGAACAGAGCGTGACTATCACAATAATAATCCCAAAGGACTGCAGCCTGGTCTGCACTGTGACTGATTTGATAAAAATGTAAGGATCACGGAGTGGCTGGATCATCAGGGCTTTAAGGGGCATATTTATACTTGTTTTGCGCCAAATGTGCGTCATTTTTTTTAATGCAAATTCAGTGCAAAACAAACTCCTGATTTATACTTTGGGGCTAGACCTGTCTAGCGCCAAATTTATGGAGTTAAAGTCATGTTTTGGACGTGGAAACCTACTTTTCGTCAATCAGATGCAAAGTAGGCATTCCCGTGCATAAACTGACTCTATGGCCTTAGCGCCATATTTATCCCCTGTGCTAAAATCACGCACAGGAAGGAGGAGGACTCAAAAAATGGTGCAAAGCTTGCTTTGCACCATTTTTTAACGCCTGGGTCAGGGCAGGGGTTAGGGGACCTGTGGGCCTATTTCCATGGTGGATCACCATAGAATAAGCCCACAGGTGCCCTCCCCAGGCCCAGGGACACCCCCACCCACACCATAGGGACAGCAGAGGATGGGGGACCCCATCCTAGGTAAGTATAGGTAAGTACAGGTAATTATTATTTTTTTAAGTGCCATTGGGAGCCCTGAAATGGGCCCTCCTACATGGCACTGGGTGCAATGGCCATGCCCAGGGGACCCTGGTCTCCTGTGCTGGCCACTGGAGTGGTGGGCATGACTCCTGTCTTTTCTAAGACAGGAGTCATGTGGTATGGATGGTTTTGTGTCAGAAAATGACTCTAGGCAGGTTAGAGTCATTTTGTTTTTACTCTAACCTGTCTAATGTCATTTTTCGGTGCAAAATCCCCTTCTTCCATACCGCCAGCCCCACTTAACTAACGTCATTTGTTTTTACGCTAGCCTGCCCTTTGCACCGGCTTGCACCATTCCATAAATATGGTGCCTGGCTGGTGCACAGAAATGGTGCAAGCCGGTGCTAAATTTTTTGCTGCAAAAGGGCCTACGTGGATGAAAAAAACTGGTGGGTCTCTCAAAGGGGTGTGGCCGATGTAAATAAGGGCGTGACTTCAAACAGGTAAGCTAAAAATCTGTGCCCAACACAGTGTGCCGCCGAGCTGGTACTTTGCTGCTTTTTTCTGTCCTCGCATCCAGACAATTAATTCCAAGTAACATTACATTTACAGCAGGCCAGCATGGTGTTACTGTTCCTGAGTTAAGATTTTTCTTTTCCTCCCCGAGGGTGAGGGCAATGATGGACAGCCCAGTAGGGACCCGTCTCAGCTCCTTCTTTTAGAACTACACCGGAAAGACCTGTCCCACTTAAAGTTCTCTGGATGTTATGTTATGTTATGTAAACAAATGTATATAGCGTATAGCTACCCGAAGGCCTCCCAGCGTTTCAGCAGAACCTCCCAACAATTTCATAAGAAGATTAGTATAGCCATGTTTTCAGTAGCCGCCTTAAGATTAGTTCCTGGTCAGTAAGCCGTAAAGATAAAGGTAGTGAGTTCCACAGCTTCATACTTAGGTACGATAGGGACCTTCCGCCACATCTAGCCATTTTTAAAGAGGGAATTACTGCCAAGGCTGCTGATGATGACCTGAGATGTCTCGAGGGCTTATAAAAAAGTGGCCAAAGAACGCAGTTGTGGGGGCCCTTTGTCTTGTAGGGACCTATGTATGTAGCATAGAGCCTTGAAGTTTATTCGCTGCTCGACTGGGAGCCAATGCAAGGTGAGAAATGCAGATTTGACCGATTCATGTTTAGGAATATTAAAAAGAAGTCTAGCGGCAGTATTCTGTACCACTTGAAGTCTCCTTTTCACATACTTTGGAGACCCGAGAAAGAGTGCATTCCCATAATCCAGGAGTGAGCTGATCAATGCCTGTATAATTAATCTCTTGGCCATAAACAGAAGGATTTTAAACACCTTCCTAAGTAGTCTAAATATGCCACAGCACGTGGCCGAGATTTTCTTTGCCTGTTGATCACTGGTTAACCACAGATCAAGCCAAATCCCGAGACTCTTTATATGTTCCTTGGGTGCTGGTAGCTCTCTCAAAGGAGACAGAGCAGAGGGGGACAGCTTTAAGGGAGCTTGAGAGCCCAGAAACATGATCTCTGTTTTGTCTGCATTAAGTTTGAGTTTACAGTCTGACATCCAATTAGATATTGCCTGTAGACAAGGGCCGAGCGAGATGTCTAATGAATTATGATTTGAAGTCAAGGAAAACACCAATTGTGTGTCATCGGCGTATGATATGTGAGAGAGGCCAAAAGGTTCCACTATCTTAGCAAGAGGCAGCGTATAAATATTGAACAAAGAAGGGCTGAGAGAAGAGCCCTGAGGTAGCCCCCATCTACTATTAAAACAACTTGAGTAGAAAGATGTATCCAGTACCTGAAATTAACGTGTGCTTAAGAACTCACTAAACCAACTTAGTGCAGTCCCTGTAACTCCTATCTCCCTCATCCTCCGGAGTAGAATACTGTGGTCTACCATATCAAAAGCAGCACTAAGATCCAGCAACACAACTGCCGAGGCCCGGCCATCATTGAGGCGCGGTCTAACCACTTCCATTACTGCAATCAAAGCCGATTTGGTACTATGCATGGGTCTAAAGCCCATTTGGGAGGGGTGTAAGATATTGTTGTCCTCAAGATAAACAGACAAATTACTGTTTACATGTTTTTCTAGTATTTTAGAAAAGGCTGGTAGCAGGGAGATGGGTCTATAATTATTTAAAATTGAGGGGTCTAGATTGGGTTTTTTGAGGCTTCCATTGTGAAGGGAAAATGCCATTCTCTAATGACTGATTCAGTAGCGCAGTCAAAATAGGTGCTATTATTGATGATCCTCTGTCTAGGATCACTGGAGGCGTGGGGTCAAGGGGAGATCCTGATTTAAGAGTGCCCATAGATCTTACAACACTTTCAAGCGACACAGGGGGGAAATCTGAAAACCTAACTGTATCATTAAAAGGTTGTGCCTCTGTATTTGTGTGGATTGAGGGGTTGGCCTGAAAGGCTGAATAAATCTCAGTGATTTTATCCTGAAAGAAAGAGCCTAGATCATTACTATGCTTATGGGAGCCTTCTACCCCTTCCGAGTATGAATGTGGGGAGGCAATATCTTTTAGCAACTGAAAAATTACTTGAGGAAAGTTGGCATTCTGTTCAATTATTGCAGAGCAATAGAGTCTTTGGGCTGAATTGATTTCCAAATGGAAATGTCTAATCCCTCTCCGATAGTCTTGTTTGGCAGAAGTACTATAGGATTTTCCCCATCTCCTTTCCAATCTTCTGCAGTCTCTTTTGAGTCCCTGCAGCTGGGAGGAGAACCAAGGTTCCCTTTTCTTTCTTCTGGGGGTCTTCCGCCTTACTGTATAGGTTCTGACGGCATCCAGACTATTTGTGATCCATTTATTCACAGAATCTATGTAACTACTCAAGTTCCCATTCAAAGTTGGTTTCGTGCTAGTTAACATATTGGACCAATCAGTGACCTTGAGCGTATGCCACCGTCTCTGAGGTTGATATGTGGTTGACAGAAATTTACTAGATTGCTGGGTTGGGAAACTAAAATCAATTAAAAAAGGATCTGACCATGCTAAAGGAGTAGGTGGAGAGACAGTTAAATTTATTATATTACTAAAAATCAGGTCAATCGTATGGCCTTTGTTGTGTGTAGGACCTGTGATTACTTGTGTGAGGTCCAGGGCTCCCATGTCAGAAAAAAACCTTTGGTCTATGGTCTTATTCTCATTTTCTGCATGTACATCAAAATCCCCTAAAATAGTAAAATTAGGCTTGTTACAGATTAACTCAGCAACATATTCTGGAAATAAATCTTTAAAACGTTGCACTGATCCCGGAGGATGGTAAACTAGGGCTCCTGAGAAACTAAGGCTGGGGGTTAGGAGAAAAGAAAAGAGTAAGACCTCACACTCTGGGGTATCAAGGGGGAGGTCACTTTGACTGTATCCTTTAAAATAATAGCAATTCCTCCCCCTTTCTCCCCCACTCTGTCCACCATAATGATTGAATAGTCACTGGGCAAAGCCAGTGACACATCTGGTCCTGAGCCCTCATGTAACCAAGTTTCAGTTAGGAACAGCGCTGTCGGTTTCTGAGTGTCCAGAGGCAGATTATTATCTATTTTATGGGCAGCTAAGGATCTACAGTTAGTCAAAAGAAAGCTGCTTTGAGGGGTGTTGTGAGGAAGGTTCGCAATATAGGCCGGTCCTGCAGTTTGAAAAGTTGAACTCGTCCCATGTGATGTCTCCCGTTCCATGGTTATAATTGGAGGAGTGGGCCTAAGAGAAAGTAAGAAATCCGAATCATATGTTATTCAGCTTGACCTGATTTGGGCATGACTGCTGGCCCCTGGTCCCGGCTGAGTGCGGACGGCGCAGATGGGCTTGCCTTAGGCGCGCCCGCTGCGAGGTCGCAGCATTGCCGGTATTAATAGGTATCCCATTCTAGGAGAGTCAGGCCATTAGAGCGCTGACCTCCAAAATGGCATCCGTTAGGGTGCCAGAAGACCAGAGTAAAAATGGCTACTGCCGCCCCGCCACCACCAGCCTCTGAACACAGACCGGAGGTGACACGGGAGACAAACAGAACAAGGAGGAAGCAAACAGAGGTATAAATATATAAATTATTAAGATCAAAGACTGTCCTGTTAATTAATAAAATACATCCTGTTATAGGCTACATATATTACCACCGCTATAGTGTCAATAGTGTCAATAAAAAAATGCTTAACCCCTTCGCTGAGAGGCCTTTTCCCCCTCCTGTGCCAGGCCTTTTTTTGCCTGTTTGGGGCAGTTCGCGCTTAGGCCCTCATAAATTTTTGTCCACATAAGCTAACCAAGCCAAATTTACGTCCTTTTTTTCCAACATCCTAGGGATTCTAGAGGTACCCAGACTTTGTGGGTTCCCCTGAAGGAGGCCAAGAAATTAGCCAAAATACAGTGAAAATTTCATTTTTTTCAAAAAAATTGGAAAAAGTGGCTGCAGAAGAAGGCTTGTGGTTTTTCCCCTAAAAATGGCATCAACAAAGGATTTGCGGTGCTAAACTCAGCAGCTTCCCAGCTTTCAGGAACAGGCAGACTTGAATCAGAAAACCCAAGTTTTCAACACAATTTTGGCATTTTACTGGGACATACCCCATTTTTGCACTTTTTTGTGCTTTCAGCCTCCTTCCAGTCAGTGACAGAAATGGGCATGAAACCAATGCTGCATCCCAGAAACCTAAACATTTCTGAAAAGTAGACAAAATTCTGAATTCAGCAAGGGGTCATTTCTGTAGATCCTACAAGGGTTTCCTACAGAAAATAACAACTGAAAAAGAAATTGAGGTGAAAAAAAATAAATTTTTCTCTACGTTTTACTCTGTAACTTTTCCCTGCAATGTCAGATTATCGAAAGCAATATACCGTTACGTCTGCTGGACTCCTCTGGTTGCGGAGATATATAGGGCTTGTAGGTTCATCAAGAACCCGAGGAACCGAGAGCCAATAAATGAGCTGCACCCTGCAGTGCGTTTTCATTCTATACCGGGTATACAGCAATTCATTTGCTGAAATATAAAGAGTAAAAAATTGCTATCAAGAAAACCTTTGTATTTCCAAAAAGGGCACAAGATAAGGTGTTGAGGAGCAGTGGTTATTTGCACATCTGTGAATTCCGGGGTGACCATACTAGCATGTGAATTACAGGGCATTTCTCAAATAGATGTCTTTTTTACACACTCTCCTATATTTGGAAGGACAAAATGTAGAGAAAGACAAGGGGCAATAACACTTGTTTTGCTAATCTATGTTCCCCCTAGTCTCCCGATAAAAATGATACCTCACTTGTGTGGGTAGGCCTGGCGCCCGGCGACAGGAAACGCCCCAAAGCGCAACGTGGACACATCCAATTTTTTGAAAGAAAACAGAGGTGATTTTTGCGAAGTGCCTACCTGTAGATTTTGGCCTCTAGTTCAGCCGGCACCTAGGGAAACCTACCAAACCTGTGCATTTCTGAAAACTAGAGACCTAGGGGAATCCAAGATAGGGTGACTTGTGGGGCTCGGACCAGGTTCTGTTACCCAGAATCCTTTGCAAACCTCAAAATTTGGCTAAAAAAACACATGTTCCTCACATTTCTGTGGCAGAAAGTTTCTGGAATCTGAGAGGAGCGCCCGTGACAGGAAACGCCCCAAAGCGCAACGTGGACACATCCAATTTTTTGAAAGAAAACAGAGGTGATTTTTGCAGAGCTCAGCCGGCACCTAGGGAAATGTGATCGGGCAGTCCCGATCACGTCCTCGGTGCTGGGGGTCACTGACGTGTCAGATGGTTCCGACACGTCATTTCCGCGTCCCCGCGTTGCCGAGGAAACGCTCTCTGACGACGGAGCACATCACCAGGTCGCCGGGGAAACCCCGGAGGGCTTCCGGCCCGCGGCGGTGAAAAAGGGGTGTGTCCTTACGATCGGGGAGAGAGAGGAAGAAGCCGTGAGGAGAGAGACGGGAGGAAAAAGAGCCGAACCGGAGGAAGAGTGGAGAAACATCGCAACACCGACCAACGATGAGGCGCTGGAGAAGGAGGCTACCGCCAGGGAACCTCAGTTGACGGGACACCCAGGAGCCAGCCATGACCCAGGAGGGTCGTGGCTTTCTAAGGTACGGTCGTTTTGGGACACCAAAAGAAATATAGAGATTAAGAGGGCACTGGGGAAGGGACCTGGGAAGGAGTGAAGGGAGGGCTGGGAGGGATCGTAGAGAGCACATTTTATGGCACAATTAAGTCACAAAACGTGCACTTTTAAAGCTGGTATTTCACCTTGCCCTAACTCACTACCAGCACAACCCCACCCTTTTCCCCCTTCCCCTTTAGTATAAAAAACCTACCTCCAGATTTAAACGCCCCACTTACCGTAGCGTTTTCCTTCTTTTCCGGTCCATCCTCGCTGGAGCCCACCGAGAGACAGAGGGAAAGCCAAACTGAGAAACAGAGAAGAAAGGAGAGTAAAAACCCAATAAGAAGAAAAGAAGACGACCACCAGAGACTTTAAACACCCTGTAAACCTAAGGAAAATAATCAAACAACCCGCCCCTCTTAAAATAAACCACTTACCTGATCACCACAATCTCTCTCCGTTGTATTTATACCGTTCGACCTGCCACAGTGGTGTCAGAAGTGGGATTGTTGGATACAACCCAGGGCAACTGAACGGTATAAACAATGAGTGAAGGTCCGTCCCTAGAGGATATGATTAAACAACTAGCGGAAGGCCAACGCCACTTGCAGTTGGTATGGGAAGCCCACCAACGAGAAGCGAAAGAGGACAGGGAGGCCTTACAGTCAACCTTGAAAAGTCAAGCTACGATACTAGCGAACAACCAACTTGTACACAAATCGGCAATGAAAAAACTAACAGAGACAATAGCCGCCAGCAAAGTCCACCCCAATGTCCCCAGTTCGGTGTTACAAAAATATCAGGAGGGAGAAGACCCAGAATCATTCTTTACTAACTTTGAAAGAGTTGCTTCTTCTGCTCAATGGCCAGAAGAAAGATGGGGACAATACGTCGCGCCTTTGCTTACCGGACTCTTGCAAGCCGCGTATCAAGCAGCAAATCCAGGGGGAACAACACCCTACAAAGACAGAAAAACCAGCATCTTAGAACGGGTGGGACACGATACAGAGTACTATCGAGTTAAATTCCGGAAAGTGAAGTGGGGCCCGAATGAGGACCCCCGAACCTTTTATTTCCGTGTTAAAGATTTGGCCCTGAAATGGTTGGGACCTATCGGGAACAGCCGGGAGGAGGTCATACAAACGATTGTCCTCGAACAATATTTGGATTCTTTACCTACTCCTACAAAAAACTGGATAAGACAACATCCAAAGGTAGATACGGACATGGCCATTGACTTAGCCTGTGCATACCATCGATCCACCGATGTGAGGGGTATATCGTCCAGACCCAACATAAAATCCGTCTTACCTAATCCCAAACTCCCACTGAAATTTCCGTTAGAAAACCCGGTTCCCCGCAGACTTGGAGAAGGCCCTCCCTTACAGGGACCACAATGTTTTAACTGCGGAGAGTGGGGCCATATAGCTCGTACGTGCCCGGGGAAATTAGAAGGGAGTGAACCTATGGAAATAGGAGGGACCAGACGACGTGTCCTATGTACAGGAGAAGGAGACATTAAATTTAAGAAAACCCTCAAAATTAATGGGCGATCCTTATGTGCTCTCGTCGATTCGGGTTGCAGTCAATCTGTTGTTCGCGAAGACTTAATAGGCCCTATAGATCGGGTAACCAGCCGATGGGTCAATATTTGCTGTATTCCCGTGACAAGGAGCAGTACCCCCTGAAAGTAGTCGAATTAGAGTGGGGAGAACACAGGGATTTACTTCCGATGGGAGTTATGTCTCACCTTATTGAGGAATGTATCATTAGTACCGACTATGACCATTTCCCAGATCTCCTGGATCATGTTCGACGTCCCAAATCCTCCCAGGAGTGGTGGATTGAGGCTCCTTTTTCGGGAAGCCCCATTGAATGTCCTTTAACTCGCCGTAAACTTTCACGTCGCGAAAAGCGGGATGAGCGAGTACAGTTCCGGGCTCATAAAAAACAGGAACAAACCCAAGGACTTATAGCAGAGACACATGAAGCACCATTAAGTTTCCATCATCAACAGAGAGAAGATCCTTCCCTCACTCAGGCCTGGAGCTCCGCAAAAACGGAAGAAACTGATGAGGTGGGTCCCTACTTCCTGGTTAAAAGAAATCTCCTCTATAGGGTTACCACTACCCGAGCAGGGGAACGCAAACATCAGTTAATAGTACCTGAATCCTATGGAAATCAAGTTCTGACGCTAGCCCACAACCAACCTGGGGGGTGGCATTTTGGGAGAGAAAAAACTGAGGAGTATCTCCTCCGACGGATTTATTGGCCCGGGGTTTTTGCACAGATTAGGAGATATTGCTCCCAATGTCCCAGGTGTTAGCTCACCGAACCAGGTAGGCCCAGGAAAGCGCCCCTTTTTCCCCTTCCCATCATAGACATTCCATTCAGCAGGGTGGGGATGGACCTAATTGGACCCTTAGTACCTTCCTCTAAAGGTCATACATATATATTGGTGATCGTAGACTATGCTACCCGGTACCCCGAAGCCGTTCCCCTGACAAGTATGACAACAAAAACAGTTGCACAAGCAATGATAACGGTGTTCGCTCGAATAGGGTTTCCCCGAGAGATACTCACTGACCAAGGGACCCCATTCAAGTCAAATCTCATGAAACAAGTTTGTAATACATTGGGCATTTCCCAAATAAAAACTTCAGTTTATCATCCACAGACAGACGGATTGGTGGAACATTACAATCGGACCATCAAATCTCTATTAAAGAAAATAGTCAAGGATTCAGGCAGAGATTGGGACCAAAAATTACCCTTAGTTCTGTACGCTATCAGAACCCATGAACAGGCCTCAACGGGACATAGCCCATTCGAACTCGTGTTCGGGCGACAACCCCGTTCCCTTTTAGATATGGCGGTAGAAACCTGGGAGGAGGAAGCCGAGGGAGAGGGAAGACCATTGTTGGAATATGTCCACAACTTGAAATTCCAACTACAAGGGCTGTGGGAAGAGGTACGACAGAATATGGAACAGGCCCAAACGATACAAAAATATTATTATGACAGAGGGAGTAAGTTGCGGACCTTTCAGCCAGACGACCAGGTATTAATAATGCGCCCCACGTCAGAGCAATAACTTCTTGCGAGATGGCAGGGTCCATATCGGGTTGTTCGAGCAGTATCCCCTGTCACGTATCTTATAGAACTAAATACCAATCCTAAAAGGACCCAAATTTATCATGTAAACCTCTTAAAGAAATGGGAAGTTGCAGAGAACGGTGACAATTCAGTAGAAATGGTCCGGTTTTTATATCCCAGTAAAGAACTAAACATAGAGTTCTTTCCTAAGGACCAACACGATATTACAAAAATGCCCACTATCAATAGTTCGTTGACAGGTTCCGAGAAAGAGCAGTTATATTCCTTATTGAGTCAATTTCCACAGGTGTTTTCAGAAACACCAGGAAAAACCTCATTAGTCTGTCATAAAATACGAACAACCCCAGGTACAATAGTCAGATTGCGACCCTACCGTATTCCTGAGGCAAGGAAACAGATCATAGAAGACGAGATACAGAAAATGTTAGCCCTCGGGGTGGTAGAACCCTCCAATAGCCCCTGATGCTCCCCAGTAGTCCTCGTACCGAAACCTGATGGGTCCGTCAGATTTTGTATCGACTTCCGAAAGCTTAATGAAGTATCTATGTTTGACACCTATCCAATTCCCCGAGTAGACGATGTCCTTGAAAAATTGGGAAAAGCTAAATATATGACCACATTGGACCTAACTAAGGGGTATTGGCAGATTCCTCTGGCACCAGAGGATAAAGAAAAAACGGCCTTCTCTACCCAATCAGGTCTGTACCACTTTACAGTGTTACCCTTTGGTCTACATGGAGCTCCAGCTACCTTCCAGAGACTAATGGATTGGATATTAAAACCCTTTCACACCTTCTCGGCAGCATATTTAGATGATGTCGTCATTTTTAGTGAGACCTGGGGGGATCATCTATATCATCTGCAGCTAATATTCAATACACTGGCAAAGGCAGGGTTAACAGCCAACCCCAAGAAATGCATCTTAGGGAAAACTGACATATCTTACCTTGGATACAATATTAGCCAAGGTACACTACAACCCCAAACCACAAAAGTGGAAGCCATCAAGACTGCCCCTACCCCTAAAACAAAGAAGGACTTGCGCTCTTTCCTTGGATTAGTCGGCTATTACCGACGGTTCATACCGGGATATTCCACCCTTGCAGCTCCCCTCACAGACCTCCTATCCAAATCCCACCCTAATCGATTGTTACCATTTTCAGACCTCCAGATGGATAGTTTTGAGAGACTAAAATCCTATCTGACAAAGGAACCGGTATAAAACTGTCCAGACTTCTCCAAACCTATTCATTTGTACACAGATGCCTCAGATGTAGGACTGGGGGCGGTTCTGTCGCAACCTGACGAGGAAGGCAGGGATCACCCTATAGTTTTTATCAGTAGGAAACTTCTTCCCCGAGAACGCCATTATCCCATCATCGAGAGAGAGTGCTTGGCTATTAAATGGGCGGTGGACAATTTGCAGTATTATCTCTTGGGCCGCCCTTTTGTTCTATATACGGATCACGCTCCCCTTACCTGGATGGCCGCTCATAAGGATTCTAACTCCCGGATTTTGCGGTGGTTCCTTGAATTGCAGCCTTTTTCCTTTCAGGTTCGCCACGTCCCGGGTGCTCAACAGGGTCTTGCGGATTATTTGTCCCGTTTTCCTTGCTCTTCTTCGGTCCTAGAGCAGGACCATTCTTGGGATGGGGTGTGTGATCGGGCAGTCCTGATCACGTCCTCGGCGCTGGGGGTCACTGACGTGTCAGATGGTTCCGACACGTCATTTCCGCGTCCCCGCGTTGCCGAGGAAACGCTCTCTGACGACAGAGCACGTCACCAGGTCGCGGGGGAAACCCCGGAGGGCTTCCGGGCCGCGGCGGTGAAAAAGGGGTGTGTCCTGACGATCGGGGAGAGAGAGGAAGAAGCCGTGAGGAGAGAGACGGGAGGAAAAAGAGCCGAACCGGAGGAAGAGTGGAGAAACATCGCGACACCGACCAACGACGAGGCGCTGGAGAAGGAAGCTACCACCAGGGAACCTCAGCTGACGGGACACCCAGGAGCCAGCCACGACCCAGGAGGGTCGTGGCTTTCTAAGGTACGGTCGTTTTGGGACACCAAAAGAAATATAAAGATTAAGAGGGCACTGGGGAAGGGACCTGGGAAGGAGTGAAGGGAGGGCTGGGAGGGATCGTAGAGAGCACATATTACGGCACAATTAAGTCACAAAACGTGCACTTTTAAAGCTGGTATTTCATCTTGCCCTAACTCACTACCAGCACAACCCCACCCTTTTCCCCCTTCTCCTTTAGTATAAAAAACCTACCTCCAGATTTAAACGCCCCACTTACCGTAGCGTTTTCCTTCTTTTCCGGTCCATCCTCGCTGGAGCCCACCGAGAGACAGAGGGAACGCCAAACTGAGAAACAGAGAAGAAAGGAGAGTAAAAACCCAATAAGAAAAATAGAAGACGACCACCAGAGACTTTAAACACCCTGTAAACCTAAGGAAAATAATCAAACAACCCGCCCCTCTTAAAATAAACCACTTACCTGATCACCACAATCTCTCTCCGTTGTATTTATACCGTTCGACCTGCCACAGGAAACCTACCAAACCTGTGCATTTCTAAAAACTAGAGACCTAGGGGAATCCAAGATGGGGTGACTTGTGGGGCTCGGACCAGGTTCTGTTACCCAGGATCCTTTGCAAACCTCAAAATGTGGCTAAAAAAACACATGTTCCTCACATTTCTGTGGCAGAAAGTTCTGAAATCTGAGAGGAGCCACAAATTTCCTTCCACCCAGCGTTCCCCCAAGTCTCTCGATAAAAATGACACCTCACTTGTGTGGGTAGGCCTAGCGCCCGCGACAGGAAACGCCCCAAAGCGCAACGTGGACACATCCAATTTTTTGAAAGAAAACAGAGGTGATTTTTGCGAAGTGCCTACCTGTAGATTTTGGCCTCTAGTTCAGCCGGCACCTAGAGAAACCTACCAAACCTGTGCATTTCTGACAACTAGAGACCTAGGGGAATCCAAGATGGGGTGACTTGTGGGGCTCGGACCAGGTTCTGTTACCCAGAATCCTTTGGAAAGCTCAAAATTTGGCTAAAAAGACACATGTTCCTCACATTTCTGTGGCAGAAAGTTCTGGAATCTGAGAGGAGCCACAAATTTCCTTCCACCCAGCGTTCCCCCAAGTCTCCCGATAAAAATTATACCTCACTTGTGTGGGTAGGCCTAGCGCCCGCGACAGGAAACGCCCCAAAGCGCAACGTGGACACATCCAATTTTTTTAAAGAAAACAGAGGTGATTTTTGCGAAGTGCCTACCTGTAGATTTTGGCCTCTAGTTCAGCCGGCACCTAGAGAAACCTACCAAACCTGTGCATTTCTGACAACTAGGGACCTAGGGGAATCCAAGATGGGGTGACTTGTGGGGCTCGGACCAGGTTCTGTTACCCAGAATCCTTTGGAAAGCTCAAAATTTGGCTAAAAAGACACATGTTCCTCACATTTCTGTGGCAGAAAGTTCTGGAATCTGAGAGGAGCCACAAATTTCCTTCCACCCAGCGTTCCCCCAAGTCTCCCGATAAAAATGATACCTCACTTGTGTGGGTAGGCCTAGCGCCCGCGACAGGAAAGGCCCCAAAGCGCAACGTGGACACATCCAATTTTTTAAAATAAAACAGAGGTGATTTTTGCGAAGTGCCTACCTGTAGATTTTGGCCTCTAGCTCAGCCGGCACCTAGGGAAACCTACCAAACCTGTGCATTTCTGACAACTAGAGACCTAGGGGAATCCAAGATGGGGTGACTTGTGGGGCTCGGACCAGGTTCTGTTACCCAGAATCCTTTGCAAACCTCAAGATTTGGCTAAAAAAACACATGTTCCTCACATTTCTGTGGCAGAAAGTTCTGGAATCTGAGAGGAGCCACAAATTTCCTTCCACCCAGCGTTCCCCCAAGTCTCCCGATAAAAATGATACCTCACTTGTGTGGGTAGGCCTAGCGCCCGCGACAGGAAACGCCCCAAAGCGCAACGTGGACACATCCAATTTTTTTAAAGCAAACAGAGGTGATTTTTGCGAAGTGCCTACCTGTAGATTTTGGCCTTTAGCTCAGCCGGCACCTAGGGAAACCTACCAAACCTGTGCATTTCTGAAAACTAGAGACCTAGGGGAATCCAAGATGGGGTGACTTGTGGGGCTCGGACCAGGTTCTGTTACCCAGAATCCTTTGCAAACCTCAAACTTTGTCTGAAAAAACACATGTTCCTCACATTTCTGTGGCAGAAAGTTCTGGAATCTGAGAGGAGCCACAAATTTCCTTCCACCCAGCGTTCCCCCAAGTCTCCCGATAAAAATGATACCTCACTTGTGTGGGTAGGCCTAGCCCCGCGACAGGAAAGCCCCAAAGCGCAACGTGGACACATCCAATTTTTTGAAAGAAAACAGAGGTGATTTTTGTAAAGTGCCTACCTGTAGATTTTGGCCTCTAGCTCAGCCGGCACCTAGGGAAACCTACCAAACCTGTGCATTTCTATAAACTAGAGACCTAGGGGAATCCAAGATGGGGTGACTTGTGGGGCTCGGACCAGGTTCTGTTACCCAGAATCCTTTGCAAACCTCAAAATTTGGCTAAAAAAACACATGTTCCTCACATTTCTGTGGCAGAAAGTTCTGGAATCTGAGGGGAGCCACACATTTCCTTCTACCCAGCGTTCCCCCAAGTCTCTCGATAAAAATGAGACCTCACTTGTGTGGGTAGGCCTAGCGCCCGCGACAGGAAGCGCCCCAAAGCGCAACGTGGACACATCCAATTTTTTGAAAGAAAACAGAGGTGTTTTTTGCGAAGTGCCTACCTGTAGATTTTGGCCTCCAGTTCAGCCGGCACCTAGAGAAACCTACCAAACCTGTGCATTTCTGACAACTAGAGACCTAGGGGAATCCAAGATGGGGTGACTTGTGGGGCTCGGACCAGGTTCTTTTACCCAGGATCCTTTGCAAACCTCAAAATGTGGCTAAAAAAACACATGTTCCTCACATTTCTGTGGCAGAAAGTTCTGAAATCTGAGAGGAGCCACAAATTTCCTTCCACCCAGCGTTCCCCCAAGTCTCTCGATAAAAATGACACCTCACTTGTGTGGGTAGGCCTAGGGCCCGCGACAGGAAACGCCCCAAAGCGCAACGTGGACACATCCAATTTTTTGAAAGAAAACAGAGGTGATTTTTGCGAAGTGCCTACCTGTAGATTTTGGCCTCTAGTTCAGTCGGCACCTAGAGAAACCTACCAAACCTGTGCATTTCTGACAACTAGAGACCTAGGGGAATCCAAGATGGGGTGACTTGTGGGGCTCAGACCAGGTTCTATTACCCACAATCCTTTGGAAAGCTCAAAATTTGGCTAAAAAGACACATGTTCCTCACATTTCTGTGGCAGAAAGTTCTGGAATCTGAGAGGAGCCACAAATTTCCTTCCACCCAGCGTTCCCCCAAGTCTCCCGATAAAAATGATACCTCACTTGTGTGGGTAGGCCTAGCGCCCGCGACAGGAAGCGCCCCAAAGCGCAACGTGGACACATCCAATTTTTTGAAAGAAAACAGAGGTGTTTTTTGCGAAGTGCCTACCTGTAGATTTTGGCCTCTAGCTCAGCCGGCACCTAGGGAAACCTACCAAACCTGTGCATTTCTATAAACTAGAGACCTAGGGGAATCCAAGATGGGGTGACTTGTGGGGCTCGGACCAGGTTCTGTTACCCAGAATCCTTTGCAAACCTCAAAATTTGGCTAAAAAAACACATGTTCCTCACATTTCTGTGGCAGAAAGTTCTGGAATCTGAGGGGAGCCACACATTTCCTTCTACCCAGCGTTCCCCCAAGTCTCCCGATAAAAAAGATACCTCACTTGTGTGGGTAGGCCTAGCCCCCGCGACAGGAAAGCCCCAAAGCGCAACGTGGACACATCCAATTTTTTGAAAGAAAACAGAGGTGATTTTTGCAAAGTGCCTACCTGTAGATTTTGGCCTCTAGCTCAGCCGGCACCTAGGGAAACCTACCAAACCTGTGCATTCCTGAAAACTAGAGACCTAGGGGAATCCAAGATGGGGTGACTTGTGGGGCTCGGACCAGGTTCTGTTACCCAGAGTCCTTTGCAAACCTCAAAATTTGGCTAAAAAAACACATGTTCCTCACATTTCTGTGGCAGAAAGTTCTGGAATCTGAGAGGAGCCACAAATTTCCTTCCACCCAGCGTTCCCCCAAGTCTCCCGATAAAAATGATACCTCACTTGTATGGGTAGGCCTAGCGCCCGCGACAGGAAACGCCCCAAAGCGCAACGTGGACACATCCAATTTTTTTAAAGAAAACATAGGTGATTTTTGCGAAGTGCCTACCTGTAGATTTTGGCCTCTAGTTCAGCCGGCACCTAGGGAAACCTACCAAACCTGTGCATTTCTGACAACTAGAGACCTAGGGGAACCCAAGATGGGGTGACTTGTGGGGCTCGGACCAGGTTCTGTTACCCAGAGTCCTTTGCAAACCTCAAAATTTGGCTAAAAAGACACATGTTCCTCACATTTCTGTGGCAGAAAGTTCTGGAATCTGAGAGGAGCCACAAATTTCCTTCCACCCAGCGTTCCCCCAAGTCTCCCGATACAAATGATACCTCACTTGTGTGGGTAGGCCTAGCGCCCGCGACAGGAAACGCCCCAAAGCGCAACGTGGACACATCCAATTTTTTGAAAGAAAACAGAGGTGATTTTTGCGAAGTGCCTACCTGTAGATTTTGGCCTCTAGCTCAGCCGGCACCTAGGGAAACCTACCAAACCTGTGCATTTCTGAAAACTAGAGACCTAGGGGAATCCAAGATGGGGTGACTTCTGGGGCTTGGACCAGGTTCTGTTACCCAGAATCCTTTGCAAACCTCAAACTTGGGCTAAAAAAAAACATGTTCCTCACATTTCTGTGGCAGAAAGTTCTGGAATCTGAGAGGAGCCACAAATTTCCTTCCACCCAGCATTCCCCCAAGTCTCCCGATAAAAATGATACCTCACTTGTGTGGGTAGACCTAGCGCCCGCGACAGGAAACGCCCCAAAGCGCAACGTGGACACATCCAATTTTTTTAAAGAAAACAGAGGTGTTTTTTGCGAAGTGCCTACCTGTAGATTTTGGCCTCTAGCTCAGCCGGCACCTAGGGAAACCTACCAAACCTGTGCATTTCTGAAAACTAGAGACCTAGGGGAATCCAAGATGGGGTGACTTGTGGGGCTCGGACCAAGTTCTGTTACCCAGAATCCTTTGCAAACCTCAAAATTTGGCTAAAAAAACACATGTTCCTCACATTTCTGTGGCAGAAAGTTCTGCAATCTGAGAGGAGCCACAAATTTCCTTCCACCCAGCGTTCCCCAAAGTCTCCTGATAAAAATTATACCTCACTTGTGTGGGTAGGCCTAGCGCCCGCGACAGGAAACGCCCCAAAGCGCAAAGTGGACACATCCAATTTTTTGAAAGAAAACAGAGGTGTTTTTTGCGAAGTGCCTACCTGTAGATTTTGGCCTCTAGCTCAGCCGGCACCTAGGGAAACCTACCAAACCTGTGCATTCCTGAAAACTAGAGACCTAGGGGAATCCAAGATGGGGTGACTTGTGGGGCTCGGACCAGGTTCTGTTACCCAGAATCCTTTGCAAACCTCAAAATTTGGCTAAAAAAACACATGTTCCTCACATTTCTGTGGCAGAAAGTTCTGGAATCTGAGAGGAGCCACAAATTTCCTTCCACCCAGCGTTCCCCCAAGTCATCCAATAAAAATGATACCTCACTTGTGTGGGTAGGCCTAGCGCCCGCGACAGGAAACACCCCAAAGCGCAATGTGGACACATCCAAATTTTTTAAAGAAAACAGAGGTGTTTTTTGCGAAGTGCCTACCTGTAGATTTTGGCCTCTAGCTCAGCCGGCACCTAGGGAAACCTACCAAACCTGTGCATTTCTGAAAACTAGAGACCTAGGGGAATCCAAGATGGGGTGACTTGTGGGGCTCGGACCAGGTTCTGTTACCCAGAATCCTTTGCAAACCTCAAAATTTGGCTAAAAAAACACATGTTTCTCACATTTCTGTGGCAGAAAGTTCTGGAATCTGAGAGGAGCCACAAATTTCCTTCCACCCAGCGTTCCTCCAAGTCTCCTGATAAAAATGATACCTCACTTGTGTGGGTAGGCCTAGCGCCCGCAACAGGAAACGCCCCAAAGCGCAACGTGGACACATCCCATTTTGTGAAAGAAAACAGTGCCTACCTGTGGATTTTGGCCTGTAGCTCAGCCGGCACCTAGGGAAACCTACCAACCCTGTGCATTTTTTAAAACTAGAGACCTAGGGGAATCCAAGATGGGGTGACTTGTGGGGCTCGGACCAGGTTCTGTTACCCAGAATCCTTTGCAAACCTTAAAATTTGGTTAAAAAAACACCCTTTCCTCTCATTTCGGTGACAGAAAGTTCTGGAATCTGAGAGGAGCCACAAATTTCCTTCCATCCAGCGTTCCCCCAAGTCTCCCGATAAAAATGATACCTCACTTGTGTGGGTGGGCCAGGTGCCTGCAACAGAATAAGGCCTAAAACTTGAAGAGATAGAAGGGATAGCACAGCAGGTTTATAAGGGCATATTCTTTTATACATCTTTGGACGGACTCTGCTTTGGGGACCCACATAAGTGAGGTGTCATTTTACTTGGGAGACTGAGGGGAAAACTGGGGAGTAGGAATTTTGTGCTGGAGCAGTGATCCTACTAAGAAAAGTCAGGAAAATATGCTTTTTTATGCAAATTTTGAGGTTTACAGAGGAGTCTGGGTAAGAAAATGTTGGGGGAGCCACGCAAGCCACACCTCCCTGGACTCCTTGGGGTGTCTAGTTTTAAAAAATGTCTGGGTTTTGTAGGTTTCCCTAGATGAAGGCCGCACCCAGGACCAAAAACATAGGTGGGCCCTCCCCCCAAACACAGGTATTTTTGTAATATATCATTTTGATGTGTGCACATACGTCTGTGATGTGCCAAACACTAAAATTGTGAAAAGAAACACACTTAGGTTATGTGAAGAAGACCCCTCACCCACCAACCAAGTTGGTGGCATGCTTCATCATCGGGGTCCCACCCGAGGCACCTAGCGTGTCACAGGTGTGCTGCGACGCCTGATTACAGCGGAGCAGGTTTTGTAATTTTTACCACACATACTGGTTGGATTTGGCACGAGGGTGAGTGATGGTTCAGTGGATCAAATTTTATTAACAAGAGATTTCACAAAAATGAAATGCACTGCTAATAACTGAAAGGCAAAAAACTGAACCATTGACTCACAGCTCGTGAGCTGTAAAGCCGCAACAAGGCACCAACCGCTTTACAGTCCATTCACACACCTTTCTTACATGACACGCACAAGACCATTCACACCGCCAGCCACGGGCCCAGCACATTACAACACTCACATCGACAGACCGCGCCACTCAAGGGCCCATCACTTACATACGCCTACATGCCTGATACAAGAATCACACCAGCTGATGGGAGTGTGGACTCCCGCACACCGCCAGCCAAGCGCCACCCCAAGCACACCGCCAGCCAAGCGCCACCCCAAGCACACCCCCAGCCAAGCACCACCCCACGCACACCGCCAGCCAAGCGCCACCCCAAGCACACCGCCAGCCAAGCGCCACCCCAAGCACACCGCCAGCCAAGCGCAACCCCAAGCACACCGCCAGCCAAGCGCCACCGCAAGCACACCGCCAGCCAAGCGCCACCCCAAGCACACCGCCAGCCAAGCGCCACCCCACGCACAGCACCAGCCAAGCGCCACCCCACGCACATCGCCATCACTTTTTTTGTTTATAAACAACAAAGAAACCACTAATTATAAAATAAGCACAAAACTACAAACACAAAAGCTCTAACTAAATACATGACAGAGATGCCAACCGTGAACCATATGAAAATATAAAACAGACAGCTTACGCTCACGGTATTTCCCAGAATTTCTTTTTGGTATGGTAACTTCTATAACAGCCAGGCACACACAGCCCAGGCTTTGAAGGGCATTCGGGGCAGTACATCCGGCTCTCCCTCCGGATTAATCTCCGGGCACATACTCTACATTTCTTTGTGGGCAAGTCTTTTTTGGGAGTGGGAGGAATGTGATCTGGATAGTGCCGATCTTTCAATCTAGCCACATCCTCCACCACTTCTACTCTAGGAACTCTTGCCGGTTCCACCACAATAAGGCTTTCTATCACCGACTCCTGAAATTTAACAAATGTCATCCTTGACTCAGGTGAACAATCCTTGTATACAAAAAAGGCATTAAAAGTTGGCAAATGAAATAAATGTAGGGCCAACTTTTTATACCACACATAAGACTTACGAAGAGCAGTGTAAGGTTCCAACCTCTGATCTACTCTATCAACACCACCCATGTGCCTATTGTAGTCCAAAATGCACGCAAGTTTGCGCACTTCCGCAACCTGACCCCAAACAGCCACAGGGGAAGTACTCTCATCATGGATGGTCGATAGTATGTACACATCCCTCCTGTCTGAAAATTTCAGAGCTAGCAGCTCATTATTCCACAAGGCACAGCACTGTCCCCTCTCAAGTTTTTTACAGACAAGCTCCCTTGGATAGCCTTTCCGGTTAGAACGGATTGTGCCACAAGCAACAGTGTCCACCCTAAACAACTCCTTGAACAACTGCACTCCAGTGTAGAAATTATCTACGTACAGATGGTGACCTTTGTTAAACAGCCGTCTAGCAAGTTCCCACACAATTTTTTCGCTAACTCCAAAAGTGGCCGGACAACCAGGAGGGTCAATACTGGAATCCCTACCAGTGTAGACCCGGAAATTATACACATATCCTGTACTGCTTTCTGATAGCAGATACAAATTAATCCCATACCGTGCCCTCTTACTAGGAATGTACTGCTTAAAAACTAAACGCCCCTTGAAAAGGACCAAAGACTCGTCCACACATATCTCTTTGCCTGAAACATAGACATCTGAAAACCGATCCACAAAATGATCAAGGACAGGCCTAATCTTAAAAAGGCGGTCACAATCAGGGTGATCTCGTGGCAAGGCTAAAGCATTGTCTACAAAATGCAGCATACGAAGAAGAAGCAAATACCGATTACGTGTCATAGTTGCAGGAAATATAGCAGTTGCCATCAAGGGACTAGTGGACCAATAAGAATCCAGTGACGGCTTCCTGATCAACCCCATCAAAAAAGACAAACCTAAAAACCTTTTCATCTCTTCCAGATATGTGGGAACCCACTGAGTAGCTCTAGACTGAGGCTTAAGTCTGGCAGCGTTGTCCCGCAAATATTGCTCTGCATACACATTTGTCTGCTCCACAATCTCTTCCAAAAATACATCGTCCATAAACAAGTGAAAGAAATGGACAGGCAAAAAGTTTTCCGTATTAACTCTACACCCTGGGAGACCAGTAAATGCAGGAAACTGTGGCTGCTCTATGTTTGGGGCAATCCAGGTGTCAGGTCTTCTAATGGGAAACCCTTCAGCCCCAGGCTGCTGCACTCTTGGCACATCAATGTCCTCCTCTAACACAGGCCCTTCATCTGCACTGAGAGTAGCTTCCTCATCAGAAGAATACTCTTGGACAGAAAACTCACTTCCAGAATCTCCTGCTTCCTCCTCTGCCTCAGATGCAGAGTCAGTGTCGTAATCATGGTCTGAAGACGAATCAAAGAGCATGCAAACAACCTGCTGAGCGGTCACTTTGCGGCTAGCCATGATCCTAACAACAAATGGATTGCCAACAACAACTAGCACTAAAATAAGTAATAAATAAAGTGTAGCTTTATCACAAAGAGTTATGTACTACAAAAAACTATACCACTCACTTGCCTGAAACGGCTACTCACCAAGCAACTACTCTGCACAGACACAGCAATCACCAATAATATCCCACTAAAAAGAAAAAAGAAAAAAGCAAATTAGACATATGACAACACAAACATCACTGTGCTCAAATCTAAGGACAATGTCAAACACACAATACTGCATTTAGTACACCACCTACAAACATGTCATTCATGCATGTCAACAATACTCCTTTGGAGTAAATTGCTTTCACTTACCTAAAACATGCAACTATGCAAACCGCAGAACAACTACTGCCAAAACCGCAAAGATCCACAGCAAAGGAAGCAAAAGCGTTGAACTAGAAGAAAAAGAAGAAATAAATTGTTATAATCACAAATACAAATACTTTGCCAATTGACAAACACCCCACCACCAAGAACTTAGAAGTTGTCCCTGGTACCTAAGTGGATCCTGCCCCCCTCGGGGGTAGATGGGCGTAAAAAATTGGCCAATCTGCCCCCAAGGGGGGCAGAAATGGGCAACACCTCTGTGCCCCCTTTAGGGGGCGACCCTTCCCAAAGGGGGCACCCCCAGCACAACACAAACCAAAAAAAAAAAATCCCTGCTGTATTGGTGGTTTCTGCCCTCCTTGGGGGCAGATGGGCCTACAAAAATAGGGGCAGAGATGGCCAATACGAACTTTCCCCACTTTAGGGGGGCGACCGTTGCCCAAGGGGTTGCCCCCAAAATAAACAATAAAAACAAAATCCCTGGTGTCTAGTGGATTTCGCCCCCCCTTGGGGGCAGATCAGCCCACAAATTGGCAATCTGCCCCCGGGGGGGGCGAAATACTAAAAAAATAGCCCCCCAGTGGGGCGACCCTTGCCCAAGGGGTCGCCCCCAAAAGAAACTTTACAATAAAAATAAATCCCTGGTGTCTAGTGGATTTCGCCCCCCCCCCCCCCGGAGGCAGATCGGCTGAAAAAAAGGCGATCTGCCCCTGGGGGGGGCGAAACACTAAAAAATTGACCCCGTGGGGGGCGACCCTTGCCCAAGGGGTCACCCCCAAAAAACACAATAAAAACAAATTCCCTGGTGTCTAGTGGATTTGGCCCCCCCCTGGGGGCAGATCGACCTAAAAATCTGCGATCTGCCCCCGGGGGGGGAAATACTAAAAAAATAGCCCCCCATTGGGGTTACCCTTGCCCAAGGGGTCGCCCCCAAAAGAAACTTTACAAGAAAAATAAATCCCTGGTGTCTAGTGGATTTTGTCCCCCCCACCCCCGGGGGCAGATCCGCCAAAAAAAAGGCGATCTGCCCCCGGGGTGGGGCGAAATACTAAAAAAAATTGCCCCCCAGGGGGGGCGACCCTTGCCCAAGGGGTCGCCCCCAAAAGAAACCTAATAGAAAAAATCCCTGGGGTCTAGTGGAGATTCCTGCTCCACGATCACGGGCTCTGCCCGCAATCGTGGAGCAGGAATCTTGTGAAAACAGGCACAGGGGGAAAGGAAAAACCCTTTCCTTTCCCCCCGTGTCTGTTTCCCCGCCCCCCAAAAACAGAAAGGACTCACCTGTTGTGTCCTTTCCTCCTCGCGCGCTGGAAGCAAATGGCTTCCAGCGCGCCCGTCAACACTAGATGATGTTGGCGCACTGTGCGCGCGCTGACGTCATCGGATTGCCGGGGGGGGGTCGGGGTGGAAGGGGAAGGTCTTCCCCTTCCATCCCCGCCTTGGGGGGGGAGGTGGGTGCACGGGGGGCGCGCTAGCGCTCCCCCAAGTTCCCCTGTGCCTTGGACGAGGTGACCTCGTCCAAGGCACAGGGGAACTGTAGCCTTGGACGAGGTCACCTCGTCCAAGGCACAGAAGCGGTTAAAAGCTTAAAAGCTACTTGAATTTAGGAAGACTATCTCTTACCAATCTCGCCTTTGGGTACCCCTCTTCGAATCTATGTTCCCCTCTATGGTGGAACAGTGTCCGCTACACTTGTGTAACAATAGCCCCTGCAGCCCCTGCGGTGCTGGGAGTGTGGGGAAGGGGGGCGACAGCTCCAGGGGGCCCCCTCAGCACAGTACTGTGGCCGGAGAGCACCTGAGAGAGTTGGAAGGGGCCCCCCTTCATGCACTTTGCAGGGGCGGGGGCTCAGGTTTCGTTACACCACTGCGGTGAACTGAGAGCTGGCATATACACTAAATAAAACGCCGATTTCAGGAGCATTTGTTGTAATTTAATACACCTAAATGTAGTCATTGCTGATTGAAACTTTGGCCCAGATTTATACTTTTTCAGGCAAAACTGTGTTAGCGCAGTTTTGCGTGAAAAAGTATAGCGCCGGCTAGCCCCATTCCAAGATGCCAGCCGGGCGCCATATTTATGTAATGGCACTAGCCGGCCCTAAGGCCCGGTTAACGTCAAAATACATGACGCTAACCGGGTAGGGGAGTGTAGGAAAGTACCATCTTGCCTGGCATGTTACCCCCATATTTCACTGTATATATGTTGTTTTAATGTATGTGTCACTGGGACCCTACCAGCCATGGCCCCAGTGCTCATAAGTGTGCCCTGTATGTGTTCCCTGTGTGATGACTAACTGTCTCACTGAGGCTCTGCTAACCAGAACCTCAGTGGTTATGCTCTCTCTGCTTTCCAAATTGTCACTAACAGGCTAGTGACCAATTTCACCAATTCACATTGGCATACTGGAACACCCTTATAATTCCCTAGTATATGGTACTGAGGTACCCAGGGTATTGGGGTTCCAGGAGATGCCTATGGGCTGCAGCATTTCTTTTGCCACCCATAGGGAGATCTGACAAATCTTACACAGGCCTGCCAGTGCAGCCTGAGTGAAATAATGTCCATGTTATTTCACAGCCATTTACCACTGCACTTAAGTAACTTATAAGTCACCTATATGTCTAACCTTCACCTGGTGAAGGTTGGGTGCAAAGTTACTTAGTGTGTGGGCACCCTGGCACTAGCCAAGGTGCCCCCACATAGTTCAGGGCAAATTCCCCTGACTTTGTGAGTGCGGGGACACCATTTCACGTGTGCACTATACATAGGTCACTACCTATGTATAGCGTCACAATGGTATCTCCGAACATGGCCATGTAACATGGCTAAGATCATGGAATTATCACCCCAATGCCATTGGGGAGACAATTCCATGATCCCCCAGGTCTCTAGCACAGAACCCGGGTACTACCAAACTGCCTTTCCGGGGTCTCCACTGCAGCTTCTACTGCTGCCAACCCCTCAGACAGGTTTCTGCCCTCCTGGGGTCCAGGCAGCCCTGGCCCAGGAAGGCAGAACAAAGGATTTCCTCTGAGAGAGGGTGTAACACCCTCTCCCTTTGGAAATAGGTGTGAAGGCTGGGGAGGAGTAGCCTCCCCCAGCCTCTGAAAATGCTTTGATGGGCCAGATGCTGCCCATCTTTGCATAAGCCAGTCTACACCGGTTTAGGGATCCCCCAACCCTGCTCTGGTGCGAAACTGGACAACGGAAAGGGGAGTGACCACTCCCCTGACCTGCATCTCCCAGGGGAGGTGCCCAGAGCAACTCCAGTGTGCCCCAGACCTCTGCCATCTTGGAAACAGAGGTGTTGCTGGCACACTGGACTGCTCTGAGTGGCCAGTGCCATCAGGTGACGTCAGAGACTCCTTCTGATAGGCTCTTACCTTTCTTACTAGCCTATCCTCCTTCCTAGGTAGCCAAACCTCCTTTTCTGGCTATTTAGGGTCTCTGCTTTGGGGAATTCTTCAGATACCGAATGCAAGAGCTCACCAGAGTTCCTCTGCATCTCCCTCTTCACCTTCTGCCAAAGGATCGACCGCTGACTGCTCAGGACGCCTGCAAAACCGCAACAAAGTAGCAAAGACGACTACTGCAACCTTGTATCGCTTCATCCTGCCAGCTTTCTCGACTGTTTCCTGGTGGTGCATGCTCTGGGGTAGCCTGCCTCCTTCTTGCACCAGGAGCTCTGAAGAAATCTCCCGTGGGTCGACGGAATCTTCCCCCTGCAACCGCAGGCAACAAAAGACTGCATCACCGGTCCTCTGGGTCCCCTCTCAGCACAAGGAGGGTGGTCCCTGGAACTCAGCAACTCTGTCCAAGTGACTCACACAGTCCAGTGACTCTTCACTCCAAGTTTGGTGGAGGTAAGTCCTTGCCTCCCCACGCTAGACTGCATTGCTGTGTACCGCGTGATTTGCAGCTGCTCCGGCTCCTGTGCACTCTTCCAGAATTTCCTTTGTGCACAGCCAAGCCTGGGTCCACGACACTCTAACCTGCAGTGCACAACCTTTTGAGTTGTCCTCTGGCGTCGTGGGACTCCCTTTTCTGACTTCAGGTGGACTCTGGTTCACTCCTCTTCTTAGTGCTGGATCCTGTACTTCTGCGGGTGCTGCCTGCTTCTGTGAGGGCTCCATGACCTGCTGGGCACCCCCTCTGTCTCCTCATCCAAGTGGCGACATCCTGGTCTCTCCTGGGCCACAGCAGCATCCAAAAACCCTAACCGCGACCCTTGCAGCTGGCAAGGCTTGTTTGCGTTCTTTCTGCATGGGAACACCTCTGCAAGCTTCTTCACAACGTGCGACATCCATCCTCCAAAGGGGAAGTTTCTAGTCCTCTTCGTTCTTGCAAAACACCAAGCTTCTTCCATCCAGTGGCAGCTCCTTTGCACCCTCAGCTGACATTTCCTGGGCATCTGCCCACTCTCGACACTGTCGCAACTCTTGGACTTGGTCCCCTTGTCTTACAGGTACTCAGGTCCGGAAATCCACTGTTGTTGCATTGCTGGTGTTGGTTTTCCTTTCAGAATCCCCCTATCACGACTTCTGTGCTCTCTGGGGGTTGTAGGTGCACTTTACACCTACCTTATAGGGTATTGGGGTGGGCTATTTTTCTAACCCTCACTGTTTTCTTACAGTCCCAGCGACCTTCTACAAGCTCACATAGGTTTGGTGTCCATTCGTGGTTTGCATTCCACTTTTGGAGTATATGGTTTGTGTTGCCCCTATACCTATGTGCTCCTATTGCGATCTATTGTAACTTTACACTGCTTGCATTACTTCCTTTTGCTATTACTGCATATTTTTGGTATTGTGTACATATATCTTGTGTATATTTGGCATCCTCATACTGAGGGTACTCACTGAGATACTTTTGGCATATTGTCACAAAAATAAAGTACCTTTATTTTTAGTATATCTGTGTATTGTGTTTTCTTATGATATTGTGCATATGACACCAATGGTATAGTAGGAGCTTTGCATGTCTCCTAGTTCAGCCTAAGATGCTCTGCTATAGCTACCTTCTATCAGCCTAAGCTCTTCTAAACTTATAAGGGATAACTGGACCTGGTACAGAGTGTAAGTACCCCTTGTTACCCACTACAAGCCAGGCCAGCCTCCTACATTGGTTGTGCAGCGGTGGGATAAGTACTTGTAACTACTTACCACTTTGTCATATTGTACTTTTCATAAGAGAAAAATATACAAAACAAGTTCAGTGTATGTACACCTAACCAAAACGTTTTGCTTTTCTTCTCTTACACTTTCTGCTAAGTGCTGAAAAGTACTCCTAAAACTTTCTAAAAGTTTCAAAAAGTTTGAAAAAGTTTTTTTTCCTGTTCTTTAAAAAGTCCTGAAACTTTTTCTCTCTTCTTTCTGTCCCTAAACCTTCTACTATCATGCCTGATGTAGGAACTTCTCTTAAAATGGTCAATACAACATAAGACAATCTTAACTTTAAGAGCCTAAGGAGTCTCTGCATTGATAGAGGTTTAGTGGTAGGATATAAGCCTTCTAGAGAATTTCTGTTTAACATGCTCATTGAGAATGATAAGGCACAGGGTGGCCCTTCATCTGAGAAGTTGATAGATAGCTCACACTCTGACTCAGGGGAGCCCCTTGAGGGAGGTGTACAGGGTTCACTTCCTAATCTGCCCCTTAGCAGACCACATAGCAATGCTGGAAGTAATAGAAGCTCCCATCATAGTAGGGATGTTTTTGTTCCTGAAGGCCAGGTTGTTAGAGTGCAAGCTGTTAGGGGCAGGTCTCCCTCTGTTGAATCCAATATATCTTCTGTGTCCAAGCATTCCCAACCCACCCACCCTAAAGACAAAATGTTAGAAAGGGAACTCAACAAATTGAGAGTGGAAGAGGCCAGACTGAAGCTTAAACAGCAACAGCTGGATCGAGACAGGGAATCCCTAGACCTGGAGATGGAGAGACAGAGGTTGGGGTTTGGACCCCATGGTGGCAGCAGGAGAATTCCTGATAGCAATCCTGTGAGAGAGCATGATTCCAGGAATCTGCACAAGATAGTATCCCCTTAAAAGGAGGGGGATGACATTAACAAGTGGTTTGCTGCACTTGAGAGGGCCTGTATGGTACAGTGGGTCCCTCAAAGGCAGTGGGCTGCTAACCTATGGATATCTTTCAATGGAAAGGGTAGGGATAGGCTCCTTTCTGTGAGAGAAAGTGATGCCAATAATTTTGCAGTTTTGAAGAATGCACTCTTGGATGGATTTGGCTTATCCACTGAACAATACAGGATTAAGTTCAGAGACACCAGAAAAGAGTCCTCACAAGACTGGATAGACTTTGTTGACTGTTCAGTGAAGGCCTTGGAGGGGTGGTTACATGGCAGTAAAGTTTCTGACTATGAAAGCCTGTATAATCTTATTCTGAGAGAGCATATTCTGAATAACTGTGTGTCTGACTTGTTACACCAATATCTAGTGGACTCAGATCTGACCTCTCCCCAACAATTGGGAAAGAAGGCAGACAAATGGGTCAGAACAAGAGTGAACAGAAAAGTTCAGACAGGGGGTGACAAGGATGGCAAGAAGAAGGACGGTAAGTCTTCTGACAAGGGTAGGGACAAATCTAAAAATGACTCTTCATCAGGCCCACAAAAACACTCTGGTGGGGGTGGTGGGTCCAAAACCTCCTCTAATCAAGTAAAAAAGCCTTGGTGTTATTTATGTAAAGTAAAAGGCCATTGGACAACTGATGCCAGTTGTCCAAAGAAAAACACCAAACCTCCCACTACCACAACCCCTACTGCAACCTCAAGTGCCCCTAGTAATAGCAGCGGTGGTGGGAGCAAACCTACTAATAGCCAATCCAAGGGAGTAGCTGGGCTCACTTTTGGTAATTTAGTTGGGGTTGGTCTTGTTAGGGAGACCACAGAGGCCGTGCTAGTCTCTGAAGGTGCCACTGATTTGGCCACCTTGGTTGCTTGTCCCCTTAATATGGATAAGTACAAGCAACTTCCCCTAATCAATGGTGTTGAGGTTCCGGCCTACAGGGACACAGGTGCCAGTGTTACCATGGTAATAGAGAAACTGGTACACCCTGACCAACACCTACTTGGTCACCAGTACCAAGTAACAGACGCTCATAACAACACTTTTAGCCACCCCATGGCTGTTGTGAATCTCAACTGAGGGGGTTTACTGATCCAAAGAAAGTTGTGGTTGCTTCAGATTTACCTGTAGACTGTCTACTAGGAAATGATTTAGAGACATCAGCTTGGGCAGAAGTGGAGTTGGAGGCTCATGCAGCAATGATGGGCATTCCTGGGCATATTTTTGCTTTGACAAGGGCTCAGGCTAAAAAGCAAAAAGGACAGGGTGACTTGGATCCTGGAACAATGGACCAAGTGCTCCCTAAAGCTAGGGGTAGCAAGGGTAAATCCCTACCCACTATCCCTCCCTCTACAGATGGTTCAACTTCTGAGGAAGAAGAATTTCCTCCCTGTGTAGAACCTTCACCAGAGGAGCTGGCAGCAGACACTGCTGAGCTTTTGGGTGAGGGGGGCCTGCCAGGGAGGAGCTGAGTGTGGCACAGCAATCCTGCCCCACATTAGAGGGTCTCAGACAGCAAGCTGTCAAGAAGCAAAATGGGGATGTCAGTGACTCACATAGAGTTTGCTGGGAGGACAACCTCTTGTACACAGAGGCAAGGGACTCAAAACCTGGAGCAGCCAGGAGATTGGTCATTCCCCTGCAGTACAGAGAGTTCCTCCTAACTCTGGCACATGACATTCCTTTGGCTGGACATTTGGGTCAGATTAAAACATGGGAAAGGCTTGTCCCCCTGTTTCACTGGCCTAGGATGTCAGAGGACACAAAAGATGTTTGTAAGTCTTGTGTGACCTGCCAAGCCAGTGGCAAGACTGGTGGCACTCCAAAGGCTCCCCTTATTCCACTACCTGTGGTTGGGGTTCCCTTTGAAAGGGTTGGGGTTGACATAGTTGGCCCCCTTGACCCTCCTACTGCTTCAGGCAATAGGTTTATCTTGGTGGTAGTGGACCATACCACAAGATATCCTGAAGCTATTCCTCTAAGGACCACTACAGCACCTGCAGTGGCAAAAGCCCTCCTGGGAATCTTTTCCAGGGAGAGTTTCCCAAAAGAGGATGCATACTTGAAGGCCAGGTGGAAGGAATGTGGTGTAACATACAAATTCACCACACCTTATCATCCACAAACAAATGGACTGGTAGAGAGGTTTAATAAAACTCTCAAAGGATTGAAAATGGGACTCCCTGAAAAACTCAGGAGGGGGAGGCGCAGGGAAAACTGGAGGTTGTGCGTGAAAGAATGGTGCTAGTCAGGTTAGAGGAAAAAAAATGGCTCCAACCTGACTAGTGTCATTTTTTTTACGCACATCCCTCATGGACATGACTCCTGTCTAAGTAAAGACAGGAGTCATACCCTCCAGCCCAATGGCCATGCCCAGGGGACTTATGTCTCCAGGGAATGGCCAGTGGGCACAGTGCCATGTTGGGGGGCCCAAGTTAGGCCCCCTCCTATGCACTTTGAAAAAAATTAAAAATACCTACCTGGACTTACATGGGATGGGTCCCCCCATCCTTAGGTGTCCTCCAGGTGTGGGTGCGAGTGGCGAGTGGATGGGGGTGTTCCTAGGGGCAGGGAAGGGCACCTGTGGGCTGTTTCCATGGTCAGAGACCATGGAAAAAGGCCCACAGGTCCCCTAACACCTGCCCATACCAAGGCGTTAAATAATGGCGCTAAGCATGCTTAGCGCCATTATTTAAAGGCCCTCCTGCTCCTGTGCGTGATTTTTGCACAGGAGGATAAATAAGGCGCTAGGGCCTTTGAGTCCGTTTTTGCCATGGAATGCCTACCTTGCATTTCATTGACGCAAGGTAGTTTTCCGCAGGCAAAAAATGACTTTAACTCCAATATTTTGGCACTAGACGTTCAAAGAGAACAAGTGAAGAAGAGGATACACAATGTAGTAAGGTTTGCTGAAAGATTTCCAATATTAGGCTCGAAGGTGAGAACAATACAGATGAGAATGGTATACCTGATATCCTTGGTGTGGTATTCTCCTTAACCTTTTGATTGCATCCTTTCTGTTTTCTGAATTCACTTTTGTTGGCATTAGGACTGTACACACTTTACCACTGCTAACCAGTGCTAAAGTGGTTGTGCTCTCTCCCTAAAAAATGCTAAAGGTGGCCAACACCGGAATGGCACATTTAATTTACTGGTAAGTTCCTAGGGAAATGGTACTACATGTACCCTGGACCTGTAAATGAAATGATACTAGTAGCCCCGCAGCACTCATTGTGCCTTCCACTAAAATAGAAACTTAAAACAGTTGCCGCTGTAGACTGTAGTTCAGTTTTAAACTGCCACTTTGACCTCCCAAAATAAACCTTTTGCTAGACCGAAATCTTCCTTTTTAGGGTCCAGCTCGCAAGCACTCTAGCCTGTTGTAATCTCTCTGTGGGATTTGTACCACGCCCACCGCACGCCCATCAGTTTGGTTGGTTCGTGGGCTTGCCTTTTAAAATACGCTTGATTTCCTTACTGAAAGGCATGCATAGGATGTATCTTTTCCGGTGTTTAGCCCTCCTCGAGCGCAACGGGCAACTACTGAAAACGTACGAGGCTCCATGTTTTCAGCATGGCTTCTGGACTACTTTTTCTTTTTATGTCGTAGGCAGCGCGATCTCGCTGGGCAGTAGTCAAGCGCTTTGCATGACATCGACCCTGTTACATTGATAATTGCATAACTGCTGCTAGAAATGGGGTCTTTGGTTGACAGTCAGGTTACCCCCTGTTCACGCAAGGACCCTCACTCTAGTCAGGGTAAAAGAGAATCACCCTCAGCTAACCCCTGCTTACCCCGTTGATAGCTTGGCAGAGCAGTAGGCTTAACTTCAGAGTGCTAGGTGTAAAGTATTTGTACCAACCCACACAGTAACTTAATGAAAACACTACCAAATGACACAACACCAGTTTAGAAAAATAGGTAATATTTATCTAAACAAAACAAGACCAAAACGACAAAAATCTGACATATACAAGTCAAGTTATGAATTTTTTAAAGATTAAACTCAAAAATAGCGCTTAGAAACACAAAATGCTTTGATGAGGTGTTAACACGGCGTGGTGACGGAGTCGTTCCCAACAAGCGGCGCCGGACACGGAGTAGCGTAGACCCCCAAGTACAGTACCTTGGTGAAGAGTGAAAACAAGCCGATGCGCGAAGTTGGGGATCTGTGCGGCGTCTGTGCGAAACGTTGAATCCGCGCACTTCGAGCGGCGTTGGTCACGACATGGTGCGGCAACTTCCACAGAGTCGCGGACTTCAGCGGGGCTGCTGCGGCATCGGGCCTGCGAAGGTCGTCTTGGAACAGCAAAGATCACGGAGTCGGTTCCAGGCAGTGTCACCGGATTCAGCAGCGGCGTCGGTCCGAAGCCGTCCGAAGTCGATTTCCTTGGATTTCCACCAGCTTTCCTTTCAAGGGCACAGGGACTGGATAGGGCACCACTTGTCCGAGCAGGAGTCTCTCTAGAGACTCCAGGTGCTGGCAGAGAGAAATCTTTTGCTGTCCCTGAGACTTCAAACAAATGGAGGCAAGCTCTAAATCAAGCCCTTGGAGATTTCTTCACAAGATGGAAGACACACAAAGTCCAGTCTTTGCCCTCTTACTCTGGCAGGAGCAGCAACTGCAGGATAGCTCCACAAAGCACAGTCACAGGCAGGGCAGCACTTCTCCTCAGCTCTTCAGCTCTTCTCCAGGCAGAGGTTCCTCTTGATGTCCGGAAGTGTTCTAAAGTCTGTGGTTTTGGGTGCCTTTCTCATACCCAATTTCTCCTTTGAAGTAGGCCTTCTTCAAAGTAAAGTCTCTTTTGAATGTGAAATCCTGCCTTTCCCAGGCCAAGCCCCAGACACTCACCAGGGGGTCGGAGATGGCATTGTGTGAGGACAGACACAGCCCTTTCAGGTGTAAGTGACCACTCCTCCCCTCCCTTCTAGCACAGATGGCTCATCAGGAAATGCAGACTACACCCCAGCTCCCTTTGTGTCACTGTCTAGTGTGAGGTGCAACCAGCCCATCTGTAAAACTGACCGAGACAAGGAACCCACAAACAGGCAGAGTCACTGAAATGGTATAAGCAAGAAAATGCTCACTTATTAAAAGTGCTATTTTCCAAACACACAATCTTAAAATAAACTTTACTAAAAGATGTATTTTTAAATTGTGAGCTCAGAGACCTCAAACTCCACATGCCCATCCGCTCCCGAAGGGTATCTACACTTCAATCAGATTTAAAGGTAGCCCCCATGTTAACCTATGAGAGGGACAGGCCTTGCAACAGTGAAAAACGAATTGAGCAATATTTCACTGTAAGGACATATAAAACACATTACTATATGTCCTACCTTAACCATACACTGCACCCTGCCCTTGGGGCTACCTAGGGCCTACCTTAGGGGTGTGTGACATGTAAGAAAAGGGAAGGTTTAGGCCTGGCAAGTGGGTACACTTGCCAAGTCGAATTTACAGTTAAAACTGCACACACAGACACTGCAATGGCAGGTCTGAGACATGATTACAGAGCTACTTATGTGGGTGGCACAACCAGTGCTGCAGGGCCACTAGTAGCATTTGATTTACAGGCCCTGGCACCAGTAGTGCACTTTACTAGGGACTACTAGTAAATCAAATATGCCAATCATGGATAAACCAATCAACAATACAATTTATGCAGAGAGCATATGCACTTTAGCACTGCTTAGCAGTGGTAAAGTGCTCAGACTTCAAAAGCCAACAGCAACAGGTCAGAAAAAATAAGAGGCAGGAGGCAAAAAGACTGGGGATGACCCTGCAAAAAAGGCCATTTCCAACAACTGCCGATAGGTTTCACTGCAAGCGAACTTCTGTTACCTTTTGTGTTTCTCTTTCACGCTTTACGTTCATGCCCAGGCGCTTTAAATCGCTTATGTGTAACTGTTTTACTTGTAATTTTTCTTTATGTTGTGGCCGTTGTAATAGTCAAGCTTCTGCAAGGAGGAAAATGTATACTGTGTGTGTGGGCCAAGGGGCTTACCGTACATACGTTAATAGTTAATGCGGTTTAACAATTTAGCTGCGCTTCCTAAAAAAACTTTTTACTTGTGCCCGCCAACTACTTTTGGAACGTACTCTAATCCGGGAAACTATCGTATGGAGGAAAATGAACGGATAAGACGAACTCATGAGTTTCTTTCATTGAACGGTGTTCTGGAGAAAGAGGGAAAACTTGTATTTTATTTGTTATTGGCGTCATCTAGTGTAAAAATATACAACTGCGCAGCAGACGAAGCCAACATTCTTGTAAATCATGCAGCAGGCCGACTTTTAAAGTTTTTATGAGACGTTTAACTTCTTTTAAACTTTTCTTACTTACAACATTCTTCAAATGTTATTGCTTGCCATGTATTGTGTCTTTTTAATCATGCCTGACCATCTTTACTGCCATATTATTGTGTCACTTGAAAGCGACCCGAGCATCACCTCCAACTCGTTCTTCATCTTCCGCCACACCTCCCTTATCGTTCGGACTTGGTCCACTAAATAAGGTCACGGGTGCCGCTATAAAATGCAATAAACAGGAAACGTGCTCCAGTTCCAACCAACAAGCACTGCCAAAGAAAGGCAAACTGAGAATCTATGAGCATCCCTGGCCAGCAATGCACAGACAGTCACGTTCAGCAGGAAGCTTCTAATTAGCATAATTAGTAAGTTCACAGGAAGTGACATCACAGGAAGTTGTTAAAAATAAATGTAGAATTATTAATTCACACCAATTCACGCTTTCATATAATGCCTTTACAGCACTGTGAGAAAATATAGTGCCAGCATAAATGCGAAATTTCCTAACTAGTGTGAAGGAAAGTTTCAATTCTATTGAGGACACGGAGGCGAGGATTATGCAGTTCTTTCTTCACTCTTTATTATACAGCGGGTTCAAAGTTCAACAAAAAAACATATGAAAATCACAAGTCCAAGAGTCCGTTGTCATAGCAACCATAGTCCAATGATACTCCGATAATGCTAACAGTATAAATGCCCACAGTAACGTCACTCTCCCCTGACTTCACTGCGAAGGGACATCTGTTTCATCAAGTGGACGCTGCCTCCGATCCTATGAAAAATATAGAACATTATAAAACATTAAACCAGGTGAAACCAGGAATCACAAAGCAAACTGAAAACCTGTAATCTCGCATTAGTCAAGGTTCTGGACCATAAAAAAAACAAAATCTATCGAATAGTTCAAGTACAATTAGTCGCAGCAAAATGCAAGATCAATACACCTGAGTATATATAGCACAATATAACAAAAGAATACCATCTTCGAACAATTTCCAAACGACAGCTTCTGGGCGGGCAGGACACGTATTACGTGTAGGGTGGGATAATCCTTAATAGAATTGAAACTTTCCTTTACGGTAGTTAGGAAATTTCACATTCTATGTCAGGACCGGAGGCGAGGATTATGCAACTTCAAAGCTTACTCACCACCAACGAGGCCGCCTCGTGAATCGGTTTAAAATAGATTTTTTTTAAAGACAGAGGACCAATCCACCGCATTCATGATGTCCTCCAACCTACCGCCCACGTGAACTACCTTGGAGGCCATGGCGCCTCTAGCCGAATGAGGCCCAAAAACCTGAATGTCGATACCAGCTTCCGCTAGGATCCATTTAATCCACCTAGCAATGGTAGGGGAAGAGACCGCTTCAAGGGGTTTCTTCAGGGATATCAACAGCTGACGTTCACCGGGGGGACAAAGATCAGCTGTCACTTCCTCATACGTCCCTCAGCATCGCACCTCGCACAGTTTGGGAGCGAAAGGAAATACCAGATAAGACACCGACCTGGTATTACATTTGGTCCTACGGGCAATTGTAAAAGTTATTCCATCCGGAGAAAACACTCTACCCGAAACATCTAAGGCTCTCACATTCGATACCCTTTTGCAGGATATGAGGCACAGCAACATCGCTAGTTTAGCCGATAACTCTTTCCTAGAGAGATATTGATTATCCTGCCACGAGAATAACAGACGCAGAACTAGATTGACATCCCATAGTTTTGAGTACCTGGGTTGCGGAGGGCGGGAAAGTCTATTACCCTTGAGAAGCTTACACACCCAGGGATGAGCTCCTACTGGTTGATTATCGAGGTGACCCCCCGAGATAGCCGACCTAAAGGAATTCACCATACAATACGACAAACCAGCAGCCGCAAGTTCTGCTAGGAAATTCAGGACATCAGTAATGTGTGCCCCCATAGGATCTGTATGCCTGTCCATACACCAGCGAGCCCATCGAGACCATGTAGACCTGAACCGCTTACCAGTCCCTGTAGCCCAGGCCTGGGCAATGAAACCTTGAGCTTCCGGCGAATGTCGGCAATCTTGCCATTGAGTCCTGAAATCTTCCAGGCCACCAGGGATAAATGGCCCTGAAGGACCAGAGGGTGGAAATGACCCATCGGATCCCGAAGGATCGAGGGATAAACCGGAAGGCGGAGAGGAAAGTCACACAATAGCTTCAGAAGAGCTGGAAACATGCTCGGAAGGGCAACAAGGGGGCTACTAAGATGACTGTAGCCCCCTGGCGACGTACCTGGACTGATACTCTCGGAATCAGCAGAAAAGGGGAAAAAGCATACCCCCGGAGTGGGCCCCAGTTCTGCAGAAACACATCCACCGCCTCCGCCCCCGGATCCGGGTGCCAGCTGAAGTACTGAGGAAGATGGGTGTTCCAACTGGAAGCAAAGGGGTCCACCGTATAAGGACCCCACTGAGCCATAATCGCCCGGAAACTCTTGGATCCAGCTGCCAATTGCTGGAATCCAGCAGGAACCTGGAATTCCAGTCCACCAAGGAGTTCTGGGTACCCGGGAGATACTCTGCCGTGACGGATATCTGATGTGCGAGGCAAAAATGGCAAAAGTCCTTCAGTAGGTCCCCCAGGGCCTTCGACCGAGTGACCCCTAGACGGTTGATGTACTGCACCGCAGACACGTTGTCCATCCGAAGGAGTACCACGCAAGAGACCCTGTCCCGAGTCAGGGACTTGATCGCAAAGGAGCCCGGTGGGAGCTCCAGACAATTGATATGCATGTTGAGTTCCTGAGGGGTCCAACGTCCCCCGAAGGATATATCCCCCCAGTGGGCTCCCTAGCTGTGTAGGCTGGCATCCAACTCTATGACTAGGTCGGGGGAGGTCCCAAAAATGGCCATGCCGTTCCATGCCTCCATGTGGTCCAGCCACCACTGCAACTCCATTCTGGCCTCCGGTTTGAGAGAGACCAGTTCGAAATAAGTGAGACCGCGGCGAAGGCTTTGAGGCGTTGGAGAGCCCTGTAGTGAAGTGGGCCTGGGAAAATGGCCTGAATCGACGAGGAGAGTAACCCCACCACTCTGGCGAGTTGTTGAAGCGAGATCCTGATGCTTCTCAAGACTATCCGCAACTCCTTCTTGATTTTGGAGATCTTCTGTTGCAGGAGACTGAAAGATGCTGCCTGGGAGTCTTTGAGGAAACCCAGAAAAGCCAGTGACTGCAAGGGAAGCAGATCAGATTTCTGTTGGTTGATCACAAACCCCAGGTCCTGTAGTAGAGCAATAGTCATGTTCGCTTTGGATGTGAGCTGCGTTCTGGGCTGATCCATCAAGAGGATATCATCTAGGTAAATAATGAGGTGAATCCCCCGGGAATGGAGGAATTCTACCACCGGTTTGAGGAGCTTAGTAAAGCACCAAGGAGCTGATGACAGTCCGAACGGGAGAGAGGTGATTTCAAACACTTGACGCTTCCACAGAAATTGCAGGAACCTGCGATGAGGGGGAAATATGGGTACCGTAGGGTACGCGTCTTTGAGGTCCAGGCGGACCATCCTATCTCCCTGTAGGAGGATATCCTGTAGCAAGTGTATGCCCTCCATTTTGAAATGTCGATATACCACCCAGTCATTGAAAGACTGAAGAATGATCACCGGGCGAAAACCTTTGTCATTCTTTTCTACCAGAAAAAGATTGCTGACAAAGCCTCTTGGGTGGAGAGTTGAGGTACATATGGCGCCTTTGCGCAGTAACTCTTGGACCTCTGCATGTATGAGGTTGGAAGGTAGGGCGCGGACATTCAGCCTTCAGTCAGACCCGAACCTCTTTGTCCAGAGGTTGGCGAATTGTACTCGCCACATAGTCAGCCACTTTCTGGTCTGGGAGCCATTCTGAGGAGGTGTGTCTGCGCGCGCACTCTTACTGGGATCATCGCGAGAAGCTCGACGTCCCCAAGGTGCCCCGCTGTGCACTTGCACGATTTCTTGGGTGATGCACCAGGTGCAACCCCCGTCACCCCAAACATGCCCGGCCCTTTGGAGACTTGCTCCGCAAGCTGCGCCAGGCTCTCCTTAATAGGAGCCAGAGCCTGGGCGATAGCTTGCAATAACAGCACATCCACCCCAGGGGGTAGGACCCGTTGCGAAGGGCCCTCACCAGGGCACATGAGGGAAAAAGAGTTGTGCTCTTGAATGGGCTGCATCACGAGACTCAGAGGGAAAAAAACAGAAAAACACCCAAAGTAATCAAGGGGTAGCCCCCCCACACTTCTGTCAGAAACCAAGCCAAACGAGGCCCACAAGCCTAAAAATAGAGAAGATGCGCTTAATAACGTGTCTGAAGGCTTAAGAGCGCACCTCCCGCTGTGGGGTATAAACCGACCACAAACGCAGTGTAAAGTGGAGGGTTGGAGGGGTTGAACAGAGCCTAGGCTCCTTCTGGAACCCCTGGCGTGTTAACAAACGTAGCGCCGAGTGCAAAGCGACTTGAGCGCTGCGAACGAGCGGGATCTGTGACGTGCGCCCTCTAGTGGGCCCGACGCATCACCGCGTGTCAATTGCGCTCGAGCTGGGAAACAAGCCTACCGTGCTGAGGCAACGCGTCTTAGCAACAGCGTTGCTACAACAAAATGAAATATCAATATAGCGAACACACAATCCAAACAGTAAATACACAACTTTCACTGTGCATGAAAACGCTCAGAGGCAGAAAGGCACTTATCTGTCAGTAGAGCAGTGAAGAAAGAGGGAGAGTGAGGTTACTGTGGGCATTTATAATGTTACCATTATCGGAGTTTCATTGGACTATGGTTGCTATGATAACGGACTCATGGGACTTGTGGTTTTCATATTTTTTTGGTTGAACTTTGAACCTGCTGTATAATAAAGAGTGAAGAAAGAACTGCATAATCCTTGCCTCCGGTCCTGACATAGAATACATGTATCATCAGATGCTCGGCATTTGCCTATTTCTTAGCTTTACTTTGAGAGAGAACTACACTATCTGCCAGTCTGTTTTTTATTGCTATTATTGAACACACATATCACAAGAAAGGTAACCTCAATATCAAGAAAGAAGTCTCGCTATCAGGAGGACAGCACTCCTGTATTTTTCTTAACACATTTTGATGTGGCATGCGGGCATGCATTGAGTCCTCACCAAGTATGTTTTTAAAGGACCGGGTGGGCTCAACTCCTCTTGTGGGGGGAGCACTTTGTGGTGACCTGCAAATTAGTAGAGGGCTCTAGAAAAAAGTGAGTTAAAAATGCCTGAGCTTTGTTGTTTTTGAAGTTTTTCATTTTAAAATGACGAACACCCTTGGCACCACTAAAAACAGAAACAGGACATCTAGGAGAGCATTTATACAATGAATGATACTAGCATTAACAAGAGTTTAATGTTATTAAATGTATAACAATATTTTAACCAGGGGTACACATGTATTGTGTTACATCTCTACAAGAGACAGAAGGTGAAAATTGAGTTAAAAAGGGAATTTTCTAAATACTGCCCCCACATGAATTCTGGATCATAAAAACAATCTGTATGCAGAATTTAGGTTCTGGGTACAGCCAGTTCCGGAGCTACTGATGTCAAATGCCTCAATGTTAATTTGGATTCGATTTTAAGAAGGTTATTTAATTGTAAAACCGCATATTATTATATAACTACTTAGGAATGTCTAGATCTTATTAGTAATGCAAGTTCAAAAGTAACACACCTTAATGTAGATTTTCCTAGTAATTTATGAAGGAAATTCTTAATTTTATTAAAGACAGGGAGGCGAGGATTATGCTTTCTCCTTTCCATTTATTTTAACAGCAGCGTGGTCAAAACTACAAAACCCAGAAGGCTAGGAACATTAGCCAATGGGAAACAAAACGTAGTCCTTGATAAGGGACCAATAAACAGTGAGAGCGCCCCCCTAGTAGTTATCTTGCCCGCGAACAACCCTCTTTTCTTGTGCGACGGATCAGAAAGTAATAAACATGGGAACAATAGATAAAATGATACAAACAGCCATTAAAACTGAAAAAAGTCTGTGAAGAAAGTTCACTATTTGATGCAGGCTCTATAAGAAATCCACAGATTCTGGAACAGCCATGAAGAGGTGGTTCAAAGAGAAAATATCGGTCTGAATCTGGCAGCGAAGAGTTGGATCAGCCTTAAGACGAAGGTTGTGTCGTGGTAGATGATGCTGTTAGGGGGAGAGAAAAAACAGAAGTAAATAAAATGTGGTAGGATAATACTCGCCTCTGTGTCTTTAATCAAATTAAGAATTTCCTTCATAAATTACTAGTAAAATTTACATTTTATGGCAAGAACGGAGGCTCATATTATGCCTGTTCAAAGCAAATTAATTACAGAAAATGAAGCATGCTGAACAGGCTTGCAATAAAAAGCTCCAAACACATTATTGTTAGACCAGTCAGCCGATTTGAGAATGTCCTCCAAATGAGAACCAGCCCAAAAGGCTTTAGGAGCCATGGCTCCCCTGGACGAATGGGTTCCAAAAGAAGAGGTATCAATGCCAGCTAGGGATATGACCCACTTAATCCAGTGAGCAAGGGTAGGTGAGGAAACAGGTTTAAACGGTTTCTTAAAGGAAATGAGTAGTTGGGAAGCAGAGGATGGTCTCAAATCGGATGTATTTAATTCATAAATCTTTAAACATTGGCCTACACATAACTTAGGTTGGTTTGGAAAATATGGATAGAACACTGTAGACAGATTAGTTTTAGTACATCTGTGGACTGAAAATAGAACACCTGAAGGAGTAAATTGGCAAACAGTAACATCGAGTGCTTTGACATCAGAAAGACGTTTTATAGAAACAAGGCATAAGAATATGGTAAGCTTTGAAGATAGCATTTTCAATGAAAGACGTGTATTATCAGGCCATAACACAAAAAGGTTTAACACTAGATTGACATCCCACACAGAACTATACCTTGGTAAAGGAGGATTACAAAATGTTACTCCCTTTAAAAGTCGGCAGATCAGTGGATGCTTTCCTACTGGTTTTCCGTTGATGTAAGGGTGAGAAGAAGAAATAGCCGATCGGTATAGGTTAATAGTACAATAGGATTTGCCTTTGCTAGCTTCAGCAGCTACAAAATTGACTATCGAGGAAACATCCGCTGAAAAGGAATCAAGGTGCCTTCCCATGCACCAGCTATCCCATAAGGACCATGCAGATCTGTACGCATTTTTAGTTCCCTGAGCCCATGATTGGGTAATGAAATTTGGAGCTTCTTCCGAAATA
This sequence comes from Pleurodeles waltl, assembly GCF_031143425.1. NCBI lineage: Eukaryota > Metazoa > Chordata > Amphibia > Caudata > Salamandridae > Pleurodeles > Pleurodeles waltl. The sequence continues at coordinate 147,724,860 of NC_090441.1, read as the reverse complement.
ATCGGGACTGCAAGAGAATTCCCCAACATTTTTCAAGCGGAGAGCGTAAAAAGATTGTCGATAATGAGATTGTGAAGGAGCCCCTGGGGATTTGAGAGAAGGTGATGGAGAGAAGGGAGAAGGAACGGGGGCTCCACTGAGCATTCCAGAAGGGTGGGAAACCACACCTGAGATTGCCAGAAAGGGGCTATGAGGACAAGAGTTGCTTTTTGATGTCTGACTTGGGCTAATAATCTGCTGATCATGATAAAAGGAGGGAAAGCGTAGTTGAGAGAAGTTGACCAGTCCTGAAAAAAAGCATTGGATGCTAAGGCCAATGGATCTGGGCGCCAACTGAAGAATTGAGGAAGCTGGACATTGAGACTGGACGCAAAAAGATCTATTTTGAAGGGACCCCACTTCCGATGAATAGAGTTGAAAATGTCTGGATGAAGTTTCCAGTCGCTTGCGTCTTGAAGATGACGTGAGTACCAGTCCGCTACAGTGTCTAGGTCACCCGGTAAATATTCTGCACATACCGGGATTCAGTTTTGGAGGCAAAAATCCCCAAAACTCCTTGCCATATCCGCCAAGGGTTTGGACTTGGTGCCTCCCAAGTGGTTGATGTAACGGACAGCAGAAATGTTATCAATCCTGAGGAGAACAGAACAAGAGACTTTGGCCCTCATTACAACATTGGCGGTAAAACCCGCTTACCGGCGTGCAGAAGACCGCCAACACACCACTGCGGCGGCATAATTCCACTACAGCTATTACGACCCTCAGCCCGGAATCTGCCAAAATCCAGACACCCACACAAGTCCGCCACATCAAAGGTCAGTGATAAACTGGCGATAATAAAACCGACACCGTCACGCCAACAGGATTACACCCACACTATCACGACCAACGAATCCACACGGCGGTCTTTCAACTGCGGTATTCCATTGGCGGTACACACTGCCTCGCTCAAAATACACACACATTTACAAAACACAACCATATTGGATAAATCGAAATACACACACCTGATCCACATACACACACCACTCCCACACACCCAATCCAATATAAAACACACACCCACATCACCCACAAACCCTTACTACCAAAATTGAGAAAGAACGCCAGAGAGCGACACCACCAGAAAAACACTAGCATCCACAGGCACACAACACCATCACTCACACAACATCCACGCACCTCAGACAACACACACAAATACATCTCCTCACACATCACAACACACACCACCTCACACATCACCCACACCACATCATGGCACCTCAATGACACCCCAGGTTCTCTGAGGAGGAGCTCAGGGTCATGGTGGAGGAAATCGTCCGGGTAGAGCCACAGCTATTCCGATCACAGGTGCAGCACACCTCCATTGCTAGGATGATGGAGCTATGGTGCAGAATCGTCGACAGGGTCAACGCAGTGGGACAGCATCCAAGAACACGGGATGACATCAGGGGGAAGGTGCGTTCCGTGTTCTCAAGACACCAGATTGCAGTACAGAGGACTGGCGGAGGACCCCCACCTCCTCCCCCACAACTAACAACATGGGAGGAGCAAGTCTTGGCTATATTGCATCCTGAGGGCCTCGCAGGAGTAGCAGGAGGAATAGACTCTGGTAAGTAAAATCTTAACTATTACATCCCCCACCCTACCTGCATGCTATCACATACCCCACCCTCACCCTCAACCCCATCACTCCAACACCTCACACATTTCCCACTATCACAACTCACCCATCCCAACACCAAGCCCTGCATGCAACACCAAAGCATGGACACCCAACACCAAAGCATGTCCACTACAGATACCCACACAGACCCCAAACCAATTATCACACAAGGTCCTAGACAAGAATGCAAGCACTGGAGTACAGGGTCACCCACCCATTGCACACAATGGCACACACTGATGCAATAATCATGCCTTTACACCCCTGCAGGACCCCTACCCAACGTCACCAGACAGGAGGTTCCAGACATGTCCAGTCCCCCCACAGAAGAGGCCCACAGTGATGACAGCAGCTCTGTCCAACTTTATCAAGATGACCAGCCCGGCCCATCTGGGACCTCGGGACAGTCGGTTCCCCTGACACTGGCACATGCCACCACAGAGCCTCCCCCCCTCAGGAAACACCAGCACAACACCCACCCAGCGGGCCCATCCCTCTGTCCCCAGGACATGTCAAGCAGCAGTGTGTCCACCACTAAAGGGAACCCAGGCAAACCCACCACCCCAAGAAAAGCAGGGACCTGGGGCCAGTGGCAGTGGGCATACAGTTCAGGGGACAGAGGCACAGGAACACAGGGAAACTGGGAGGACTGCTGTGCGACAGGGGGAGGACAGGCCCAGGGAACCCACTCTCCACGAGGCACTCTCCAACATCATAGGAGCGCACCATCATTCCCAGGAGACGATTGCAACAGTACTGGCCAACTTTCAGGAGACCCAGCGGCTGCAGGAGGAACACTATCTGGGGATCAGGGAGGAACTCAAGTCCATCAACACCACCCTGGTCACCATTGTAGGGGTGCTGAAGGACCTTGTCAACACCAGGAGGGACACTGTGGCACAACAAGGGGCCTCTGACACTAGCCTGGATGATGAACAGCCCTCCACCTCTGCCCGCGCTAGTGGACAGGAGGCACCGCCACAGGACCACTACTCCAGCACCCCACCCCCTGCATATGGAGAACCCCCCGCAAACGGTCACAGAGATCCAGGAACAAGACAGAGAACAATGCCAAGACCCCCGCCAGGAAACGAGACCCCCCTGAATATCATCCTTCTGTCCCACTTTGTCACCCCGTCCATCCATCAACTGCCCTAGCTCCACTTCCTATGCCCCTTTGGACAATGCACCTGTGAAACAAATAGACTGGACTCTGCCATGGACATTCCTCCACCATCACCCCTGCCCATGTTACAACCCCCTTCACTACTTTGCACTGAAATAAACACCCTTGAATCACAAAACAATCTGGATTCAGTCTGTGCTTTCACAAATGTGTATTTGCAATAACTATGGAATATAGCAATGTCAATTGTATTGTCAACATACCGATGTAACACAGCTCTAGTCCATGAGGTAATATAACAGAGGTCACACAGTGGGACCCACATCTGTTAAATGGAAAGGCAAAGTGACAAGTCAGGGTCCATACACTGGGTGAAAGTGACAGACTTATGATAGGTCTAACAATTGTATGAGATGTGTGAGGCAGTGACATCTTCTTACCTGTGTCTCACTGGAAGTATTTCTGGATAATGTTGTTTCTGTTGTCGATATCCTCTTCTTCTGCCTCCTCTTCTTCACTGTCCACAGGCTCCAGAGCTGCCACAAGACCTCCAGCTGGACCATCCTCCTGCAGAAAAGGCACCTGTTGTCGCAAAGCCAAGTTGTGCAGCATACAGCAGGCCACGATGATCTGGCACACCTTCTTTGGTGAGTAGTAGAGAGAACCACCTGTCATCTGGAGGCACCGGAACCTGGCCTTCAGGAGGCCGAAGGTCCGTTCGATCACCCTCCTAGTTTGCCCATGTGCCTCATTGTAGCGTTCCTCTGCCCTTGTCCTGGGATTTCTCACTGGGGTCAGTAGCCATGACAGGTTGGGGTAACCAGAGTCACCTGCAAATGACGAGGGACAACTGTTAGACACACACTAACCCTTAGGGACAACCCCAGACCCAGACAACTATTCACAGGGTATAGGGTCCTTGTCCTCCCCTATTAGCCACACACGGTACCTCTGGAGTTGCCCCATCACATAAGGGATGCTGCTATTCCTCAGAATGTAAGCGTCATGCACTGATCCAGGAAACTTGGCATTCACATGGGAGATGTACTGGTCGGCCAAACACACCATCTGCACATTCATAGAATGGTAGCTCTTCCGGTTTCTGTACACCTGTTCACTACTGCGGGGGGGGTACCAAGGCCACATGTGTCCCATCAATGACACCTTTGATGTTGGGGATATGTCCCAGGGCATAGAAGTCACCTTTCACTGTAGGCAAATCCTCCACCTGAGGGAACACGATGTAGCTGCGCATGTGTTTCAGGAGGGCAGACAACACTCTGGACAACACGTTTGAGAACATTGGCTGGGACATCCCTGATGCAATGTCCACTGTAGTTTGAAAAGACCCACATGCCAGGAAATGGAGTACTGACAGGACCTGCACTAGAGGGGGGATCCCTGTGGGATGGCGGATTGCTCACATCAGGTCTGGCTCCAACTGGGCACACAGTTCCTGGATTGTTGCACGATCAAGTCTGTAGATGACTATTACGTGTCTCTCTTCCATTGTCGAACAGGTCCACCAGCGGTCTGTACACCGGACGATGGCGCCATCTCATCACCTGCCCCAGCGGACATGCCCTATGGACGAGAACAGTGATCAGAGAGTTAGCCAACACTGAGGGATTACAAAATGTCATTAGCACACATTTGTTAATCCGCAGTGTGTCTGTTACTGTGTGTGTGTAAGGCCTAAATAGGTGTGACACAGTTATTATTATGCCATGTGGCCCCCTGAAATTGTGGCTGCCTGACCTGTAAGGTGGGACAAGGGGATATGAGGTAACTGCGCTGGCATTCTACACCGTCGCGGTAGGCGGTCGAAGACCGCAGCGCAATCCTGCATTGGTTAACATTGTACCCTATGGGTCCCAGGAGCCAATGACGACGTATGCCGGCGGTGATGGTACGCATCACCGCGGACGTGACCGCCATTTTCTGTCTGTTCACTCACTTGATACCTGACCTTCGACAGGAGAGGACCTACACTGCAAGTGCTGCTATGACCTCAGTCTCGAAGCAACAATAGCTCATGTGTCTGGGGAAAGGGCCCCTGCCTTCACTTCGGAGGAGTTGGAGAAGTTAGTGGATGGGGACCTCCCCCAGTACACGCTACTCTTTGGTCCTCCAGACAAACAGGTGAGTACACTGTGAGCATGCTGCATGGGCAATGCCTGTTTGGAGTGGTGTGGATGGAAGATACATGGGGGGGGGGGACTGAGCCCTGCATGAGCAGATGGTGAGTGTATGTGCGTCAGTGGAAGGGTGGGAACGTGTGCCAATGACTCTGACGGTCCAGACGGTTAACGTTTTTCCTTCCCCCCTGTACTATTCCTCTACGTCAGCGCTCACCAGAAGAAGGATATTTGGCATGCCATCCCCAAGGACATCCGGACCATGGGAGTCCACCACAGGCGGAGCACCCACTGCCAGAAAAGATGGGAGGACATTTGCCGCTGGAGCAAGAAGATGGCGGAGGCCCAGCTGGGGACGGCCTCCCAACGTGGGAGGGGTGCCCGTCGCACCATGACCCCCTTGATGTTCCGGATCCTGGCAGTGGCGTATCCGGAGTTGGATGGGCGCTTAAGGGCATCACAGTAGCCACAAGGGGGTGAATACCGTCACATCCATCTGACTCTGCACGCATTACGAGGTGTCTGGGTGGGGGAGGTGGTTAGTGGGTTACCCGAGGCCAGGGCGAGCTTTGTAGGCAAGGACCCTTTGTGAGGCAGGCTATGTGGCACCCCAGCCCCACCAGTGGTAAGAGCCAACTACACCTAGTCAGGCTCCTGTGACTTCCATGTGTGCAGCAATCAGGCATAGGCCTTGTACCCCATGGGCATGTGATTAATCTAGGAACTATAAGTGCATGGTGTAGTGCAGAGGGCTGCTGTGTCTGTAGTGTCCGCCAACGGTAGTGGTATTGCATGCACTGAACATGTCTTTCTTCTGTCTTTCCCCCCTTCTTTTTCTGGTCTCCCTGTTCTTGTGTGCAATAGCATCATCAGACGGAGGAGCAGTGGCACCGGAGCAGGAGAGAGCTGCATCCCACTTGGCCCTGGAGGGTGAGACAACAGAGTCTGAAGCAACCAGTGGGATGGAGGTCAAGGGGAGCTCCACGGCGGGGACAGGAGGTGACAGCAGCAACAGCGACTCCTCCTCTGATGGGAGCTCCCACGCGGTGGCGGGCCCCTCTGTGCCCCCCGCATCAACAGGTACAGCCGCCACCCTCCCTACCAGCACCGCCCTCCCAGCAGCCCCTCAGCGTGTGTCCCGTGCCCACATCTACTTCGCCCCAGGCAGCTCAAGCCCTGCCCCAATCAGCCCTGCTGCGCTCAGTGAGGAGGCTATTGACCTCCTGAGATCCCTCACTTTTGGGCAATCTACCATTGTGAATGCCATCCAGGGTGTCGAGAGGCATTTGCAACAAACAAATGCATACCTGGAGGACATTCATTCTGGCCAGGCAGCCCAACAGAGAGCATTTCAGGATCTGGCCTCAGCACTGATGGCAGCCATTGTCCCTGTGTCCAGCCTCCCCCCTCCAACTTCCTCCACCCAGACCCAATCTCTTGTACCACAGCCTATCCCAAGCACACCATCAGAACAGCATGCACACACCTCAACACACAAGGGTGGCTCTGGCAAACATAAGCACCACACATCCCACAGGCACTCACACAAGCATCATACCCATGCACACATACCAACATCCACTGCCTCCACTGTGTCCCCCTCATCCACGGCGTCCTCCTCCCTCCCTGTCTCCTCTCCACTCACACCTGCATGCAGTAGATCTTCAGCCGCTACCTCCATCACAAGCACACCCATCACCACACACCGCTCACGTGCACTCACCACCACCACTACCATTCACACATCCCCTGTGTCCTCTCCCAGTGTGTCAGTGAGCCCTCCTCCCAAAGTACACAAATGCAGGCACACACCCACCCAACAGCCACCTGCAAGAGTTAAAAAGTTGCCCACATCCCAGAGGGCGAAGCCAAAAACACCTGCCACCAAGGGCTCAGGAAAAACGAAAGGGGATAGTGGCAAGACAGCTGTGCCACCATCCAAGGTGGGGAAGGGCCAAAAAATAAAGGGCTGGTCAGGAGAGGGCATGGTGGTACCGACAATGGGACCAGTGTCACACCTTCTATCCACGGCGACGCCAAGCTGCACCAACACCTGCCCTGCCACATGCACCGCCACCAGCACTGCGGTCATTGAGCCCGCCACCAGCACTGCAGTCACGGAGCCCGCCACCAGCACCGCAGTCACTGAGCCTGCCACCAGCACCGCCGCCACAGAGGCCGCCACCAGCACTGCAGTCACTGAGCCCGCCACCAGCACCGCCACTACAGAGCCCACCACCCGCACCGCCGCCACAGAGCCCGCCGCCAGCACCAATGCCACAGAGCCCGCCGCCAGCACTGATGCCACAGAGCCTGCCACAAGCACCGCTGCTACAGAGACCGCCGCCAGCACCGCCGCAACTGACACCGCCGCAAGCACTGCCAGCGGCCCAGCAACATCCTGAGCCAGTGGCACCACTGCAGACATGGCTGCCATCCCCAGTGGTCAGTTGTCCGAGCCTGGTGGTCAGTTCCAGGAGCCTGGGCAGCTTCCATGATGCACCACTTTCAGTGGTGAAAGGCATCCACTACCTCAGTCCTTGGCAGGATGAAGCACTCTGGGCACAAAGCCCCCTCCAGAACCAGTGGAGTATCACATCCACTACCTCTGTCCTTGGCAGGATGAAGCACTCTGGGCACAAAGCCCCCTCCAGAACCAGTGGAGAAATGCATCCACTACCTAAGTCCTTGGCAGGATGAAGCACTCTGGGCACAAAGTCCCCTCCAGAACCAGTGGAGAAATACATCCACTACCTCAGTCCTTGGCAGGATGAAGCACTCTGGGCACCATGCCCCCTCCAGAACCAGTGGAGTATCACATCCACTACCTCAGTCCATCAACTACCTCAGTCCTTGGCATCCACTTGAGTGACTGATGCTTTGCACTTCCCAGGATGCAGCAGTGGGCAATCCACCCACTGGAGAGACTTGAGAGACTGTGGCTTTGCACTCCCCAGGATAAAGCAGTGGGCAAACCACCCACTGGAGAGACTTGAGAGACTGTGGTTTTGCACTCCCCAGGATGCAGTAGTGGGCAACCCACCCACTGGAGAGACTTGAGAGACTATGGCTTTGCACTCCCCAGGATAAAGCAGTGGGCAGACCACCCACTGGAGAGACTTGAGAGACTGTGGCTTTGCACTCCCCAGGATAATGCAGTGGGCAATCCACCCACTGGAGAGACTTGAGAGACTGTGGCTTTGCACTCCCCAGGATAAGGCAGTGGGCATGGAGCCCTCTCGTGGAGCAGTGGCGTTGTGCACTCATCCGGCTGAGGTGCCCCGCCTTCCCTTCCCCCTGAGGTGCCTGTTTCATTTCGATCTGATGCCTCTGCAGTGTACTCTCCGTTTGAAGTCTGGTATCATGTGTGGGCTTCGCCCATTCATTTTGGGCCCAGTGGTCCACGGACATTAATTGGTGCACTATCCGGACTTGTGTAGTTGTACATAATTGTATATACTGGATTTCGAGTTTTGACTACTGTTTTTTTCATTAATACAATCGTTCAACTTATTTCCTTTTGTCCTTGTGTTCTTTCAGGGGGGGCGTGGGGGTGTAAATGTAATGTTGCAGCATGTATTTGTGTGTATGTTGTTCAGGGTGAGGGTGGGGGTTTTGTATGTTGAGTGTGTGTGTCACTCTCTTCCCCCTCCTGTGTTGCAGGTGCAGTACTCACCGTGGTCTTTGGTGCTCCTGATAGAGAAGCAGGAATACCATTGCAGGGAGTATCTGGAGTTCTGGCTCCATGGCGTCCTGGTCCCTCGTGGGATGTGGAGAGGTGAGTGTTTTTCCTTCCAAATCCTGTTTTCGCCGTGTTTTTGTTTGCTTTGGTTCCACCCCGGAAAAGGTGGCGGATTGGCATCTTCTGATAGGGTGGGCGGTACATTGTCTTCTACCTGTCTGTTGGCAGTGACTTCCGTGCTGTTTGTTTGTACCGCCGTGGCAGTCGGAGTGTTAAAGTGGCTGTCTTTGTTGGCAGTTTCCGCCACGCCGTAATCCATTTTTTTTCTGCCGGCCTGTTGGCGGTATTACCGCCGCTTTAACACCGACTGCCAGGGTTATAATGAGGGCCTTTGTCTTTTGGAAGGCTTCTGATTGCAAAGTAGCAGGCAAGCATCTCTAAACAATTGATGTGCAACCTGGACTCCTCTAGTGACCATGTACCTCCAGTCGAAATCGGGCCACATCGGGCACCCCAGCCCAAAAGGCTTGCATCCGATTCCAATACGAGATCTGGGGCTGATGCGAAAATGGTTCTTCCGTTCCAGGCGTCCAAGTGGTCTAGCCACCATTTTAACTCTATTTGAGATTCTTGGTCCAGAGAGATGACATCTGAGTAAGCAAGACCTTTTTGAAGATGTCTGATTTTTAACCTTTGGAGAGCCAGATAATGAAGAGGCCCTGGGAAATAGCCTGGATCAAAGAAGAGAGTAGACCGACTATTCTGGATAAGGTTCTGAGAGAGAATCTGGTTGAGCGCAAAATCTGGAGGATTTCTAATTTGATGGATTTCACCTTTGCCGAGGGTAAGAGAAGAGTTGTGGAGATGGAGTCTATGAGGAAGCCCAAAAATTCTATAAGTTGTCGTGGAATTAAGGCAGATTTTTCTAGGTTGATAATGAAACCGAGGTCGGATAGGAGAGAGCAAACAAGAAGGATTTGAGATTGGAGTGAGGATAGATTTTGGTTCATGATAAGAATATCGTATAGATAGATTATCAGTCTGACTCCTTGAGCTCTGAGATAAGCTACAACAGGTTTCATGAGCTTGGTAAAGCACCATGGAGCAGAAGAAAGACCGAAAGGAAGAGAGGAAAAATGAAAAGTCTGATCCAGCCATTGGAATTGAAGGAACTTTCTGGATTGGGTGGGTGAATTGATACAGTAAGATATGCATCCTGAAGATCTAAACAAACCATCCAGTCTCCTTGTAAGAGAGAGTCTCGGAGGTGCAAAACAGTTTCCATCTTGAAGTGACTGCAGACTACAAAGAGGCTGAAGTGTTTTAAGTTGATGACTGGATGCATCTTTTTGTTTTTCTTCTGAACGAGGAATACGGAACTGAGAAATCCGGAGGGATCTGGAGAGCAAGGAACGATAGCTTGTTTTTGAAGGAGAGCTTTGACTTCCAGCGAAATCAAATTTGTCATTTCTGTAGAAAAACATGGAGGATGAGGGATAGATGTCTGGAAGGGCTCTGAATAGAGTTCTATGACATAACCCTGAATGGTATTCAGAACCCAGGGATCTGTGGTTATAGTCTGCAATTTTGGAAGAAAATATTTTAGGCAACCTCCTACAGTAGGATGGGTGACTTACCGGCTTGAGAGTTGTATTTGGAACTTCTGTTGCCTCTGCCACGAAATCCCCGGCTTCTCTGTGGGTAGAATTGTGGTCTATATTCTTGGTACGAGGGTTGGTAGGAGGCACAGGAACCTTGGGTGTTATATGAACAGCCAGAAAAGCAGTTCCTTCCTCTGCCAGCCCTGGCAAAAACATGACCGGAAAACATTTTCCTCAAGGATTGTTGTGCCTTGTCTAAAGACGCAAATGTGGCCACGTATTTACTAAGCTCCTTGATTAAGGAGTCTCCGAATAGCAGACCTTCTGCTTTTAAACCTGGGTCAGACACCACCAAATTGACCAATTTGGGGTCCAGCTTCAGAATGAGTCCCTTCCTGCATTTGTGCATTATAGCCGCATTAGCATTACCTAGTAGGGAGACAGCACGTTGGACTCATAAAGACAGTTCCTTCGGATTAACTAAGGCATGTTCTAATCTGGCTGATTCGGCCAAGTCAAAAATGCATGTTAAGGGGCCAATCACATCTAGGAGCTTCTCATGGATTGTGGACCAGGCTTTGTCCACCCCTTTCCGTAGATCCTGGCCAAATTTGGTGAAAAAAGTAAGTAGGGAAGGGTCAATAGAAGGAGGTGAGGAAATGTTTAAATGGAGAGATGGACGAGGACATTCAGAGCGCAACTTCGCTCTGGTTTGTTTGTCCAAAGGGGTGCGAAGATGTGAGGCAACATATTCTCCCACATGCTCAGCGGGAAACCATTTGGTTGAATGAGGGTGATGTATTTCACATGGATCAAACATAGGGACCCCTTGAGAGTCTGAAATTAAGACAGGATTAGAAGGAACTGAGGAGGAGGGTTTGGACTTTTTCGGAGGAGGAGCACTAAAAGGATCATCAATGTCCTCATCAGATTTGTCAGTGTTGGACCTGGCTTTTTGACGGGGACATCCCCAAACTTTTTGCCTCCTTCCTCCTATTTTTTCTGACCTGTTGTTGTTGGCTTTTGACCTCTGAGCACTTTACCACTGCTAACCAGTGCTAAAGTGCATATGCTCTCTGTGTAAATTGTACTATTGATTGGTTTATCCATGATTGACTATTTAATCTACCTGTAAGTCCCTATTAGAGTGCACTACATGTGCCTAGGGCCTGTAGATTAAATGCTACTAGTGGGCCTGCAGCACTGGTTGTGCCACCCACCTCAGTAGCCCCTCAACCTTGTCTCAGGCCTGCCATTGCAAGGCCTGTGTGTGCAGTTTCACTGCCACTTCGACTTGGCATTTAAAAGTACTTGCCAAGCCTAGAACTCCCCTTTTTCTACATATAAGTCATCCCTAATGTGTGCCCTAGGTATCCCCTAGAGCAGGGTGCTGTGTAGGTAAAAGGCAGGACATGTACCTGTGTAGTTATATGTCCTGGTAGTGTAAAACTCCTAACTTCGTTTTTACACTACTGTGAGGCCTGCTCCCTTCATAGGCTAACATTGGGGCTGCCCTCATACACTGTTGAAGTGGCAGCTGCTGATCTGAAAGGAGCAGGGAGGTCATATTTAGTATGGCCAGAATGGTAATACAAAATCCTGCTGACTGGTGAAGTCGGATTTAATATTACTATTCTAGAAATGCCACTTTTAGAAAGTGAGCATTTCTTTGCACTAAAATCTTGTTGTGCCCTTCAATCCACGTCTGGCTAGGTTTAGTTGACAGCTCCTTGTGCATTCACTCAGACACACCCCAAACACAGGGTACTCAGCCTCACTTGCATACATCTGCATTTTGAATGGGTCTTCCTGGGCTGGGAGGGTGGAGGGCCTGCCCTCACACAAAGGACTGCCACACCCCCTACTGGGACTCTGGCAGACAGGATTGAACTGAAAGGGAACTTGGTGCATTTCTTAGAGACTCTTTGAAGTCACCCCCACTTCAAAGGCACAACTTAGTATAAAACAGGGCCTCTGCCCTACCTCATCAGACACTTGCTGGAGAAGAAACCTGAACCAGAAACTACATCCTGCCAAGAAGAACTGCCTGGCTGCTCAAAGGACTCACCTGTCTGCTTTCTCCAAAGGACTGCTGTCTTGCTGTTGCCCTGCTGCCTTGCTGAACTCTTGTCTGGCTGTGAAAGTGCTCTCCAAGGGCTTGGATAGAGCTTGCCTCCTGTTCCTTGAAGTCTCAGGACCAAAAAGACTTCTTCCTTTCACGTGGACGCTCCGTGCGCCGAAAATTTCGACGCACAGCTTGTCTCGCGGCGAGAAAAACGCCGCACACCGACGCTGATCAACGCGACGCCCTCGGGACGATCGAGACTTCGACGCACAACCTCGCAAGGACAAAGCCGCCCGACTTCCAAGGAGAAATCGACGCGACGCCTACCGTGAGTGCGAAACTTTGACGCACGGCCTCGCAAGGACAACGCCGCCCGACTTCCAAGGAGAAATCGACGCGACGCCTGCCGTGAGACCAAAATTTCGACGCACAGCCTCGCAAGGACAACGCCGCCCGACTTCCAAGGAGAAATCGACGCGACGCCTACCGTGAGATCGAAACTTCGACGCGCAGCCCCGCAGAACGACGCGCAGCCGGAAAATAAGCAGGAGAATCCACGCACAGACCCGGGACATCTGGTAATCCTCGCGATCCACAAAAAGAGACTGTCTGCGCGCCGGAAAACGACGCCCGACTTCCCCGCGTGGAAAAGAACGACGCAAGTCTGTGTGTGCTGAGCGGAAAACGACGCACACACCCCTTTTTCCACGCATCTCTTCTCCTGTGGCCCTCTGAGGAGATTTCCCACCAGAAACCAGGTACTCTGTGCTTGAAAGACACTTTATTGCTTTTTAAAGACCTAAAGACTCTTAATATCACTTTTCAGTGATATCTTTACAAATTCGTATTGCAACTTTGATCGTTTTGACCTACAATTATCCAGATAAATATTCTATATTTTTCTAAACACTGTGTGGTGTATTTTTGTGGTGTTATACTATGGTGTTGTATGATTTATTGCACAAATGCTTTACACATTGCCTTCTAAGTTAAGCCTGACTGCTCGTGCCAAGCTACCGGAGGGTGAGCACAGGCTGATTTTGGATTGTGTGCGACTTACCCTGACTAGAGTGAGGGTTCTTGCTTGGACAGAGGGCAACCTATCTGCCAACCAAAAACCCCATTTCTAACAGTCAGCCTCCGAGGCTGCATCATCCAGCTCATCATCTGTGTCTATAATATTGGAAATGATTATTGCAGAGGATATATATGTTTGGTCTTTTTAGAACATTTACTAGACGATTTTATTTTGGAATGCCCCTCCCTCAAGGGAGGCCTGTGAGGAACCAAGTCCTCTGTCTTTTGTGAGGAAGACTCACCAACCAACAGCGCCATTTTTGAGGAATTTTTGGGTAACGGGCGCTTTCTGCTATCCCCCGCAGACTGGGCCAAAATCGTCCTGGACACAAGATTGAAAACAGAATTTTCCAAATTTTTTGATAACTTATCCATAGAGGCGGAAACCGCCTGTCCCACTGAGACTTGAATAAAGTCATTTAAATTGTCTTTGACAAATTCCTCCTCTTCATTTTGGTTGTCAGCCAAAGGGGAACTATCAATTTCCATAATGAAAAAATGTTTTCCAGACAGAACAATGCCTCAAACAGTGGAGAAAGGGTTAAAATGTCCACTGGCTGGCAGCAAGACTGAAACTCCGCCTATGGGTGGGAAAAAGGGAGTAACTGTAAAGGGAGAGAGGAAGAAGCCTTTGTGAGAAGATGAGCATCTGAGTAAAAGGCAGCCGGAGGCTGCATAAATGCTGCGAAAACGCTCTGTTGAGGTGAGGAGGAAGGAGCCTAAAATATTGAGTGTTCTTCTCAGGCGCCGCCGTTTGAAAATGGCGACGCGTGAGGGGAACACTTCAAACAGGAATGAAGCGCGTGACCGAAGCGCGAGGAGAAACGAACGAGGTATGCGGCTAAAAGCCGACTATCAGAAGCGCGCGAGGGCACAGTGCGTTATAAATAACATAAGAATAATAAATATTAAAGAAACGAAAATGCAATATGTAGGCAAAATACATATAGAGTACTTATCTTGACCGCGAGCAGCAAGAAAAGAGGGCTGTTTGCGGACAAGATAACTACTAGGGGGATGCTCTCACCGTTCATTGGTCCCTTATCAAGGACTACGTTTTGTTTCCCATTGGCTAATGTTCCTAGCCTTCTGGGTTTTGTAGTTTTGACTGCACTGCTGTTAAAATAAATGGAAAAGAGAAAGCATAATATGAGTCTCCGTTCTTACCATAAAATTAAGCTTAATCATCACGCTCCCTTCTCACAGTGGACTTTGTGAGTTGAACTGTAAATGAGATTGTCATGAAGCCGATAACTGATATTGTATTTACCCGAGCTAATGTTCAAATGTGTTCACTATTTTTTTTTAAAGCTCATAATCAGTGGACGTGAATTGTTGTTAGGGGTAACTATTAATAATTTAGGATGACACTTCTGATGAAGGCCTCATGTCACTCGAATCCCATTAGCAGGGCCACTGGAATCATACAGCGGGAGAGGTCCACATTATGCACAGGGTTGAGTAAATTATGCGTTTAGAAAATGCAAAATATGCAGCATAATGCAGTACATTATGTTATAATATGACCTCATTATTTTATCCTTTTTAGGGTGAGCGTGCAAACGCTCTAGCCTGTTGTAATCTAGTGATAAATGAACTGAAGAAAAATAAATATGAACTTGATCCAACTCAGCTGTTTGGTGTTAGCAATCAGGATTTCTTGACATAAGCAAACTGGTTAACAATTCATTCACACTTTATGGCAGGCCATGAAATCGTGGAGACACTGGGCAGTTTTACTCACATAAGACATTTCAAGCCTACAGAGGACATCACAAACCCACTAAACTGGAATGTAGCTTCATAGACGCCAAACACCGGAAAGTGGGTGGGACACAAATTGTACAACTTTACCAGGGTACTAGCATATCTTCAAAAATGAACCTACTGAACCAAAATGTAGCTACAAGTATAACAAAAAATGGCAGGGGCAGCAAAAGATGTTCTTGGCCTAGAAACATCTCGAGGTAGCCCTGTTAGGGTTATTGTGTTTCAGACTTTAAATCCCGCTAGCTCACACACTCAAATAGACTTACAGAGACTTGTACTTAGACAAATAGCCACACACCCAATGCATTCTTTATGTTTTTATGAATGGTCAGAGGCATGTCCAATTGTAATATTTATTTATCTTATAAAGTGCTAAGGTATCATCATGCCAAGGTATCACTTTGTGTAGAATTTGACACATATACAATGACGGCTAATCAGTCAATTGATGGAAATCTAAATTAATCAAAGAGAACGAGTGAAGAAGAGGTTACACAATGTAGTAAGTTTTGCTGAAAGATTTCCAATATTAGACTCAAAGGTGAGAGCAATACAGATAAGAATTGTATACCTGACATCCTGGTGCATAACCAGTGCTAAAGTGCTTGTGCTCTCTCCCTAAAAAATGGTCAGTGGCCAACACCTGATTGGCACATTTAATTTACCAGTAAGCCCCTAGTGAAGTTGTACTACATGTACCCTGGGCCTGTAAATTAAATGGTACTATAATAGCAACTTAAAACAGTTGCCGCTGTAGACTGTAGTGCAGTTTTAAAATGCCAATTTGACCTCTCAAAATTAACCTTTTGCTAGGCCGAAACCTCCCTTTTTATGGTCAAGCACGAAAGCCTGTTGTAATCCCGCTGTGGGATTTTTACCATGCCCACCGCACGCCCATCAGTTTGGTTGGTTCATGGGCTTGCCTTTTGAAATATGCTTGATTTCATTATTGAAAGCTACGCATATGGCATGCCTTTTCCGGTGTTTAGCCCTTCTCGAGGGCACCGACCAACTTCTGAAAAGATGCGATGCTCCATGTTTTCAGCATGGATTCTGGGCTACTTTTTGTTTTTATTTCATAGGCAGCGCGATCTCGCTGGGCAGTAGTCGAATGCTTTGCGTGACATCGATGCTGTTACATGGATAATTGCATATCTGCCATTAGGTTTGACTGCGAGCGAACTTCTGTTTCCTTTTGTGTCTCTCTTTCATGCATCACGGTCATGTCCAGGCTCTTTTCGTTATGTTGTGGTCCTTGTAATAGTCAAACTGCTGCGAGGAGGAAAATGCATACTGTGTGTGTGTGTGTGCTCTAAGGGGCTTACCGTGCATACGTTTATAGTTAATGAAGTTTAACAATTTAGCTGCGCTTCATAAAAAACATTTTACTTGTGCCTGCCAAGTACTTTTGGAACGTACTCTAAACCGGGCAACCATCGTATGGAGGAAAATGTAGATTTTCCTAGTAATCTATGAAGGAAAGTCTTAATTTTATTAAAGACACGGAGGCGAGTATTATGCATTCTTTTCTCACTTTATTAAAATAGCAGCAGTCAAGAACTACAGTTCCCAAAGGGCTTAGCAACAGGCTAGCCAATGGGAACAAAAACGTAGGCATATACTGAACCAATAGCATGACACCAAGGACCATAGAGTACCCCCTTGACTGCAAGCAGCCCTCTTTTCTTGAGTGAGCATTTCAAACAGAGTCATAAAACAAAGGGAAAATTGATCCAATAATAGCCATAGCGAGGATGAACGATAGAAAGTCTTGACAACAGGAAATAATCCAGGCGTAACTTGGAGGAGACCAAAAGTCATGAGGGAAGATCTCTGTGGACCAGAACTGGAAGGAGCGGACGAAGAAAGTCTGTCATCATCCGTTGTAGGCGGCAATGCTGGAGTCGCTGGGAGGGAGAGAAAGATACATGTTAGTAGATATAGCGGTGGGATAGTACTTGTCTCTGTGTCTTTAATAAAATTAAGACTTTCCTTCATAGGTTACTAGGAAAATCTACATTTTATGTCAAGACCGGAGGCTCCTATTATGCAAGTTTAAAGCATGTCAATTACCAAAAAAGTTCTAAAAACATTATCATGAGACCAAATGGCCGACCTCAGAATGTCCTCTAAGCTGGAGTCTATTGAAAAAGCTTTAGAAGCCATGGCTCCCCTGGAAAAATGGGCCCCAAAGGTGGAGATATCTATGTCCACCAAAGACATAACTCATTTCACCCAATGAGCTAACGTAGCCGAAGAGACTGGCTTATGGGGTGTACGAAAGGAAATTATAAGTTGATTGAAGGAGGACATTTTGAGGTTAAGAGTTCTCTTTTCATATTCCTTTTAGACAGAGACCCACACAGAGTTTTGGTTTGCCAGGGAAAAAAGGCTAGAAAACTGAATGTAGGTTGGTTTTTGTGCATTTAGAAATGTGAAATAAAACACCTGTAGGCATAAATTGGCGAAAGGAAACCTCTAAGGATTTAACATCAGACACAAGTTTAATGGAAATCAGACACAACAACATGGTTAGCTTAGCTGAAAGCATTTTTAGAGAAAGATCCGGATTGTCTGGCCATGGAAGGAACACATTTAAAACTAGAGATACATCCCATAAATAAGTGTATTTGGAAGAAGGAGGCTTCAAAAGTTTTACTCTCTTCAAAAGGCGACAGACTAGAGGATGTTCTCCAACAGGTTTGCCGTTGATACGTTGGTGCACGGAGATAGCTGATCTATAGAGATTTATGGTTCTGTAAGACTTACCTGAACTGGCTTCGGCAGCTAAGAAGTTAATGATTACATTTATGTATGTTGAAAAGGGATTGATACATTTTCCCACACACCAGCCTGTCTAAAGAGACCAGGCTGATTTATAGGCTTTCTTTGTGCCGGGAGCCGAGGCATTATTAATGAGCTCTGAAGCGTCTGCCGAAATAAGAGTGGTTTGTTGGGACATCCCAAGACCCTCCAAGCTGAAAGAGTTAAGGAATTGTTGAGAATTAGATTGGGGGGAGATCCGGACAGATCTAAAAGGAGAGATGGGAAAACCGGGAGAAGGAGAGGAAAGTCTGTCAATAATTCGAGAAGAGGAGGAAACCAAACCTGGGACTCCCAGAAGAGAGTTACGATGACCAGAGAGGCTTTCTGTCATCTGACTTGGGCTAAAACTCTGTTGATTAAAATGAACGGAGGGAAAGCATAGTTGAACGATTGGGACCAATCCTGAAGAAATACATCTGTTGCCATCGCCAGCGGATCCGGGTGCCAACTGAAGAAGAGTGGAAGTTGGGAATTGAGCCGAGAGGCAAAGAGATCTATACGGAAAGGACCCCATTTGTTCAGAAGCATTTGAAAAACAGACGGATGAAGTTTCCAATCCTTGAGATGACAATAGTGCCAATCCGCTATGGAATTCTGGGAACCTGGAAGATACTCTGCAAGAAGTGAAAATTTGTGGGATAGACAGAACTCCCAAAGGCTTTTCGCTAGAGCTTTGTTTTTTCTGAAACTTTTGATCACAAAGGAACCTGCAAGCGTCTCTAAACAGTTTATGTGCAATTCGGACTCCTCTGCGGACCATTTACCACCAGTCGATATTGGTCCTCAGCGGGCGCCCCAGTCCGTGAGGCTTGCATCTGATTCTAACACATGATTGGGCGCAGAGGGGAAGATAGTTCTGCCGTTCCAGGCATCCAAATGGTATATCCACAATTGAATCTCTAGTCAAGATTCTGCGTCTAGAGTTACAAGGTCAAAAAAGGCAAAACCTTTGCAAAGGTGTAGGATTTTTAGGCGTTGTAAGGCACGGTAGTGTAGAGGACCTGGAAAAATGGCCTGAATCAAGGAATAGAGAAGGCCTACCACTCTTGCAAGAGGTCTGAGCGAAATTAGATCTTTCTGGAGCGTGTGGGAGAGCTGTTTTTTGATCGAAGAAACCTTTGAAGGGGGAAGATGGAGAGTAGCTGTGGTGGAATCTATTAAAAAACCTAAAAGTTCTATTTGTTGAGTAGGAACCACCATGGACTTTTCTGGATTTATGGGAAAACCGAGATCCGTAAGGAGAGATCTTGTAAGATGAAGGTGAGAATGAAGAGATGGAACATCCTGGTGCATGATGAGAATATCCTCTAGATAAATTATGAGTCTGATACCTAGAGATCTGAGGTGAGCTACAACCGGTTTCAACAGCTTTGTGAAACTCCAGGGGGCTGACGAAAGGCCGAAGGGAAGGGAGGAAAACTGATAGGTTTTTGAAAGCCATTGAAATTGTAAATATTTCCTGTGAGATGGATGGATAGGAATGGTCAAATAGGCATCCTGAAGGTCTAGTTTTACTAGCCAGTCCTTTTGAAGTAAAATGTCTCTGAGATGCATTATAGTTTCCATTTTGAAATGTCGATAGATTACGAATTGGTTGAATGATTTGAGATTGATTACTGGTCTTAGTTTTTTGTTTTTCTTGTGGACAAGGAACAGAGAGCTCATGAATCCCTACGGATCAGGAATGGAAGTTTGGATAGAGTTTTTCTCTAGGAGAGACTGGACTTCCGTGGTAATGAAGGAAGACATTAGAAGAGAACATTTTGGAGGCGGAGGGAAAAAGGATTGAAAGGGAGGGAGTACAGTTCGATGCGATAACCCTGAACTGTGTCTAGAATCCAAGGATCTGAAGTAATTAAACACCATTTTGGAATGAAATATTTTAGCCGCCCTCCCACAGGAAGGCCAGAACACAGGCTTACCTTGGGAATTATTGGACCTGGAGTAACGTTGTCCACGTTTGCGGAAACCTCTGGACCTCTAGGGATAGAATTGAGGTTTGTAGCCTTGAACGTTGTAGGAAGAATTGAAGGTGCCTCTTGTGCCTTGGTTACGGTAGGTGCAGCCGGTAAATCGGCTCCTGCCTCTACCGGCCCGTGCAAAAACACGCTGATTGAACACCTTCTTCAAAGATTGTTGTGCTTTGTCAATAGAGGAGAAAGTCGTAACATAGCGACTAAGGTCCTTAATGAAGGAATCTCCAAAAAGGTTGCCGTCCACTTGAATGCCGGGATCAAGGGAAGCAAGGTTAGCCAGTTTGGGGTCCAGTTCCAGGAGTAAGCCTTTTCTCCTCTCATGAATAATAGCCAAATTGACGTTTCCCAAAAGGCAAAATGCTCTTTGGATCCAGAGAGAGAGTTTCGAAGGATTAATTGTTGCATCATCCAGTCTGGCTGCTTCAGCTAGGTCAAATATATGGGCAAGAGGACCCACCACGTCAAGAAGTTTGCCCTGACAAGTTGTCCAGGCTTTGTCAACCCCTTTACGGGGATCTTTACCAAATTTTGTAAAGAACGTTATTGGAGATTGGTCTACGGAGGGGGTAGGAGTTATGTTGGATGATAGGGTAGGTCTAAGGCACTCGGATTTCAGATTTGCACAGGTTTGTTTGTTCAGAGGAAGACGCAGACGAGACAAAATATATTCCCCCACATGAGAAGAAGGTAGCCATCCGGTGGAATTGGGGTGATGTATTAGAGTGGGGTCAAACATAGGGACTCCATCGGAATCCACAATGGCAGAGGAAAAATCTGAAAAAGAGACTTTGAAATGTTTAGTAGGAAGAGGAGAGGAGGTCGAAAAACTGTCATCTGGTACATCAGAATTATATAAATCATCCACATCATCATCATCCGTGTCCAATATGTTAGAAATAACAATCTTTTTTGGTGCTTCATCAGTGTTTTTTTATTTAACTTTAAATTTGGAATGAAGAGATGACAAAGTGTTAGAAGTTTTAGAGGTATTCCCCTCCTTACAAGGAGGCCTTGGAGGAACCAAGTCCTCAATCTGTTGTGAGGGAACCTCACTAGTCATCTCAGCGCCTTTAGGAGAAATTTTCTTTAGAGACAGTTTGCGTTTTCTGCTTTCCCCCGCAGAATTGGCCAGAGAATTGGACACCATGTGTTTGACAGTATTTTCAATATTTTTAGACATTTTATCCGTTGAAGCTTGTAAAGCTTGCTTAACAGAGGACTGAATAAAAATATTCAAATCTTGTTTAAAGACTTCCGCATTCTCATTCATTTCAGGCATCACAGGAGAACTATCTGAATCCATGAAAACAAATGAGCTTGTGAGATGGTCGGAAAATAGATGAAAATAACCAAGCACTCCAGACATAAAAAACGAGCAAAGGAAAACACTCCCCTCAGTGGTGGAGACACAGGAGCAGTGTCCAGTCAGGAAACGGTAGGCGAAGAAGGCCGCGCCCACTCGAGAAAGCGTCGACAGCAGACGCATGAATGTGAGGACGGAATCGGCAGTCGGTGAGCATTCGGGAGACGCGCTCGAAGAAATGAGAGGCCCGCAGGTAACCAAACAGCTGAAATAACCTGACCATGCGAGTGCAAAAGACGCGCTCGTTACGGTTAACAGCTAACGGTGAGGTGAAGGGACGCACGGCGGTTGGAAAACAACCGTTAGAGAGAGCGCAAGCATCAGGGAAGAAGCTGAAATTAGCAAACGACTGGGGGGGGGTCAGGGGGAGGAACCAAAAGTAGAAACCTTGAATGTAAGGAAAATAGAGGCAATAACAAAAGAGCAGAATATACAACACAAAACCATATAGCAACAAAATACAATACTGAAGAGAATGGGGTAAGAGTACTTATGTTGACTGCAAGCAGCAAGAAAAGAGGGCTGCTTGCAGTCAAGGGGGTACTTAATGGTCCTTGGTGTCATGCTATTGGTTCAGTATATGCCTACGTTTTTGTTCCCATTGGCTTGCCTGTTGCTAAGCCTTTTGGAAACTGTAGTTCTTGACTGCTGCTATTTTAATAAAGTGAGAAAAGAATGCATAACAGGAGCCTCCGGTCTTGACATAAAATTAACGGATAAGACGAACTCGTGAGTTTCCCTCATTGAACGGTGTTCTGGAGAAAGAGGGAAAACTTGTATTTTATTTGTTATTGGCGCCATCTAGTGTAAAATATACAACTGTGCAGCAGACGACGCTTGTAAATCATGCAGCAGGCCGACTTTTTACAGTTTTTATGAGACGTTTAACTTCTTTTAAACTTTTCTTACTTAGAACATTCTTCATATGTTATTGCTTGCCATGTGTTGTGTCTTTTTAAACATGCCTGACCATCTTTACCGCTATATTATTGTATCACTTGAAAGCGACCTGAGCATCACCTCCAACTGGTTCTTCATCTTTCGCCTTACCTCCCTTAACATTGTCTTACTGTCAAAGCAAATAAGCCTTCGGACTTCGTCCACTAATTAAGGTCTCGGATGCCCCACCCTCCATCCGCTATGAAATGCAATAAACAGGAAACAGGAAACGTGCTCCAGTTCCAGCCAACAAACACTACCAAAGAAAGGCAAACTGAGAAGCTATGAGCATCCCTGGCCAGCAATGCACAGAGTCAAGTTCACCAGGAAGCTTCTAATTAGCATAATTAGTGAGATCACAGGAAAAGACATCACAGGAAGTTGTTACAAATGTAAAAAATAAATGTAGAATTACTAATTCACACCAATTCACGCTTTCATATAATGCCTATACTGTACAGCACTGTGCGAAAATATAGTGCCAGCATAAATACATGTATCCCCAGATGCTCGGCATTTGACTATTTCTTAGCTTTACTTTGAGAGAGAACTACACTAGCTGCCAGTCTGGTTTTTATTGCTATTATTGAACGCACATATCACAATAAAGGTAACCTCAATATCAAGGAAGAAGTCTCACTATTAGGAGGACAGCACTCCTGTATTTTTTTAAACATATTTTGGTGTGGCATGCGGCAATTCATCAAGTCCTCACTATGTACGTGTTTACGGGACCATGTGGGCTCAACTCCTCTTGTGGGGGGGGGGCACTTTGTTGTGACCTGCAAATTTAGTCAAGGGTTTTTTTAAAAAGTAAGTTAAAAATGACTGAGCTTTGTTGTTTTTTAAGTTTTTCATTTTAAAATGAAGAACACCCTTGGCACCACTAAACACAGAAACGGGACGTCTAGGAGAGCATTTATACAATGAATGATGCTTGCATTAACAAGTGTTTAATGTTATTAAATGTATAACGATATTTTAACCAGGGGTACACAGGTGTTACATCTCTACACGAGACAGAAGGTGAAAATGGAGTCAAAAAGGGAATTTTCTAAATACTGCCACCACATGCGATCCAGTTCCTGTATGCAGAATTTAGGTTCTGGGTACAGCCAGTTCCGGAACTACTGATGTTAAATGTTTCAGTGTTAATTAGGATTCGATTTTAAGAAGGTTATTTAATTGTAAAACCGCATATTATTATATAACTACTTAGGAACGTCTAGATCATATTAGTAATGCAAGTTCAAAAGTAACACACCTTAATTAAGCTTAATCATTACGCTCCATTCTCACAGTAGACTTTGTGAGTTGAACTGTAAATGGGATTGCCATGAAGACCATAACTGATATTGTATTGTAGGAGGCTGGCCTGGTTTGTAATGGGTACCACACCTTATACCAGGCCCAGTTATCCCTTATTAGTGACATGTAGTCAGTGTCTAGAAGCCAGACTGTCTAGAGCCAAGGCTGAACTAGGAGACATGCAAAGCTCTTGCAATACCACTGTAGTTACACACATGAAAGACAATACTGTTACCAAAAATAAAGGAATTTTATTTGAGTGACACAAGGCCAAAAATATGTTAGAGTCTATACTCCCTTAGGAGGTAAGTATTATACATAAAATATACACTAGTAACCAAAAACAGGTAAAGTAAACAGTCAGAGAATAGTGCAAATAGTGAAAATCACAATAGGTTGCAATAGCCCTGGGGGAACACAAACCATATACTAAAATAGTGGAATGTGAAAGACTAAAATAGTGGAATGTGAATGTTGGTTTCCCTCCTAGGCAAGTTTAGTGTGTAGAGGGGTGCTGGGAGTTAAAGAAAACACCAAAGGTAAGTAAAATACCCCACCCCAGAGCCCAGGAAAGCAGGAGTAAAACACAGCAAGTTTCCTAAAACACACTAGAAGCCGTGGTAGAAGATAATGCAAGAATCAGAAAAGACTGCAAGACACCAATGATGGATTCCTGGACCTGAAGACCTGTGGAAGAAGGGGACAAAGTCAAAGAAGTACTGAAGGGTCCAGGGAGAACAGGAGCCCCTGCTAACCCGGATGAAGGGGCAAAAGAGGAACCACAAGTACGAAGACAAAGTCAGAATTTCACCAAAGAAGACAGATATGGGGTCCTGGTTCGTGCAGAAGATGTTGCACGCCGGATGGATGAATGCAGTCTGGTTTGCGTTGTGGGATTCTGCCAACAAGCCTTTGTAAATGCAAAACTTGTGTTTCATGAAAAATGATGCTGCCCAGGCCCAGGAAAGACCAGGTCGACTCTACCCAGGAGGGGGACAGAGGCAGCTCTCAGCAACTCAGAGAGCACTCAGAAGACCAAGCAGCATGCACAGGAGTCTCACAGCATGGGGACAAAGAGTTGCAAATGGCGGTTATTGCAGCACTACACAAAGGGATCCTACTCTGCCGGGGAACAACTCATGGATCTGAGCGTCGCAGGATAGAGTGCTGGGGACCTGGGCTACACTGTGCATGAAGAATTTCTTGGAAATGTGCACAGAAGCCCTAGGAGTAGCAAAACGCTTGGTGCACAGGGGTACTGTCTGGCACATGGAGGAAAGCTCTTACCTCCATCAAATTTGGACAGCTGGACCTTTGGACAGTCAGGGTCACTTTAATCCACCACCTGTGTTCCAGGATACACGCTCGTCGTCGGGAGAGGGGACCCAGTGTACCAGTCATTGCTGCAGAGAGGTGCCTGCTGAAGCAGGGAAGTAACTCTGTCACTCCACAGGAGATTCCTTCGGTTCTTCTGGTGCAGGATAAAGACAGGCAGTCCTCAGAGTGTGCACAACCTGGAAACTTTTGCAGTGCAGTTGCTGGCAGGACTTGAAGTTACAAAGTTGCAGTAGCCTTCTTGGATACTTTGTTGCAGTTGTAGAGTTCCTGGAGCAGTTCTGCTGTTGGTTCGAAGGTAGAAGATGAAGTAAAGGATGCAGAGGATCCCTGCTGGAGTCTTGTAATCCGAATCTGAGGAAACACCCACAGGAAAGACCCTAAATAGCCCTCAGAGGGGGATTGGTCACCTAACAAGGTATGGACCTATCAGGAGGGGTCTCTGACGTCACCTGCTGACACTGGCCAATCAGATGTTCCCAGAGTATCTCAACACCTTGGAATCCAAGATGGCAAAACCCAGGGACACTCTTGAGAAGCTCTCGGCACCACCCCCGGGGTGTTGATGGACAGTGGAGTGGTCACTCCCCTTTCCTTTGTCCAGTTTCATGCCAGAACAGGGGCTGGGGTCCCTGAACCGGTGTAGACCGGATTGTGCAAGGAGGGCACCATTTGTGCCCTTCAAAGCACTTCCAGAGGCCCTGGAAGGAAACTCCTCCAATGCCTGTAACACCTATTTCCAAAGGGAGAGGGTGTAATACCCCTGTCCCAAAGGAAATCCATTGTTCCGCCTTCCTGTGATTGGGCTGCCCAAGCCCCAGGAGGGGAGAAGCCTGTCTGTGAGGTGGCAGCAGCTGGGTCTGCAGTGAAAACCTCAGAAGACTGGTATGGCAGTACTGGGGGTCAATGGTGGAGCCCCCAGGGTGCATGGAATTGGCCCCCCAATACCAGAATCAGATTGGGGGTACAATTTCCAGTTCCTAGACACCTCACATGGCCATATTCGGAGTTACCACTGTGAAGCTACATACATGTATTGACTTATATGTAGTGTACACTTATAATGACATCCCCACACTCAGGAAGTCTGGGAAAATGGGCCTGGATGAGGTGGGGGCACCTCTGCTAGTGCAGGGGTGCCCTCACTCACAGGTACTATGCACCTAGCCTTCAGAGTCTGAAGGTTAGAGATATAGGAGACTTATAAGTGACCTGGTGCAGTGAAAATGGCTGTGAAATAGTGCTTACACTAGTTCACTCAGACTGCAAAGGCAGTCCTGAAGAAGTGTTTGTAGGAGCTCCTTATGGGTGGCAAAGGAAATGCTGCAGCCCATAAGGATCTCCTGGAACCCCAATGCCCTGGGTACCTAGGTACCATATACTAGGGACTTATAAGGGGGGTCCAGTATGTCAATCTGGAGTGGAATACTGGGTTACCAGTATGTAAGTACAAATTTGGAATCAGAGAGAGCATAATCACTGGAGTTATGGTTAGCAGGACTCCAGTGACACAGTCAAGCATACTGAGAACACAGTAAAACATACTGACATATATGCCAAAAACTAGGAGCACTAGGGTACTGACTAGCAGGATCCCAGTGAGACAGTAAAAACACAGACAAACACTGACAAACAGGCCAAAAATGGGGGTAACCATGCTAGAAGAAAGCCACCTTCCTACATGTATTAACCAAGCTAATGTTCAAATGTGTTCAGTATTTTATTTTTAAAGCTCATAATCAGTGGATGTGAATTGTTGTTAGGGGTAACTATTATTACTTTAGAATGACACCTCTGATGAAGACCTCATTCCATTTGAATCCCATTGGCAGGGCCACTGGAATTATGCAGCAAGAGAGGTCCAAATTATGTGGTAGAGTTGAGTAAATTATGTGGTTAGAAAATGCAAATTATGAAGCATAATGCAGCACATTATGTTCTAATATTACTTCATTATTTCGTCCTTCTTAGCGTCGAGCGTGCAAATGCTCTAGCCTGTTGTAATCTCTCTGCGGGCTTTTAACTACGCCCACGCCACGCCTGTCACTTTCATTAGTTCGTGGGTTTGCCTTTTAAAAATCGCTTGATTTATTTGTGAAAGGCATGCATACATCATGCCTTTTCCTGTGTTTAGCCCTCCTTGCGCGCACCAACCAACTACTGAAAACATTCGAGGCTCCTTGATTTCCACATGGTTTCTGGACTATTTTTTCTTTTTATTTCCTAGGCAGCGCTATCTCACTAGGCAGTAGTTGAGCGCTTTGCATGACATTGACCCTATTACATGGATAATTGTTTAAGTGCCGATACGTTTGACTGCAAGCAAACTTCTGTTTCTTTTTGTGTGCTCCTTCACGCTCATGCTGTGGTGCTTTAAATTGGTTTGCTTATGTAAAACTATACTGCTTTTCATTTTCAATTTATGTGGCAAGAAAAGTCCGGTTAGGACTTTATAACACTAATAGCTCTAAGTCAAGCAAACGTGAGACCAATTGCATTGAAAATGCTTGTTACTACTTTTGTCACCCCTAAAGTAGGCTCTAGCCAGCCCATAGGGATGGTTTCATTGTATATAAAATGTAGGACATGTGTTCTTAAGATTTACATACATGTCCTGATAATGGAAAAGTCCTTAGTTTGTTTTGTCTATACAGCAAGGCCTATTTCACTGATAGGATAGCATTAGGTTACCTTATTGGATTAAATAGGTACCCTCTTTTTATTGTGAGTAGGTAGAAATATCATGATTGGACTCAAAGTAATTGTTTTTTTAAATTATCTTCAATGGTAAATGTTAGACCTGACAGCCTTAGGGTAGTCACCCCTAACTTTTTGCCTGCCTCCCTCCATTTTTTTGGACACTGTTTTTGCTGGTTTATAGACTCTGCACACTTTACCACTGCTAACCAGTGCTAAAGTGCATATGCTCTCTCCCTTAAAACATGGTAACCTGGAATCATACCTGATTGGACTATTAATTTACTTATAAGTCCCTAGTAAGGTGCACTTTATGTGCATAGGGCTGGTAAATTAAATGCTACTAGTGGGCCTGCAGCACTGGTTGTGCCACCCACTTAAGTAGCCCCTTTTTCCTTGTCTTAGGCCTGCCATTGCAAGGCCTGTGTGTGCAGTTTCACTGCCACCTCGACTTGGCATTTAAAAGTACTTGCCAAGCCTAGAACTCCCCTTTTTCTACATATAAGTCACCCTTAAGGTGTGCCCTAGGTAACCCCTAGGGCAGGGTGCTGTGTAGGTAAAAGGCAGGACATATACCTGTGTAGTTATATGTCCTGGTAGTGTAAAACTCCTAAATTCGTTTTCACACTACTGAGAGGCCTGCTCCCTTCATAGGCTAACATTAGGGCTGCCCTCATACACTGTTGAAGTGGCAGCTGCTGATCTGAAAGGAGCAGGGAGGTCATATTTAGTATGGCCAGAATGGTAATACAAAGTCCTACTGACTGGTGAAGTCGGATTTAATATTACTATTCTAGAAATGCCACTTTTAGAAAGTGAGCATTTCTTTGCACTTAAATCCTTCTGTGCCTTACATTCCACGTCTGGCTGGGCTTGGTTGACAGCTCCTTGTGCATTCACTCAGACACACCCCAAACACAGGGTACTCAGCCTCACTTGCATACATCTGCATTTTGAATGGGTCTTCCTGGGCTGGGAGGGTGGAGGGCCTGCTCTCACACAAAGGACTGCCACACCCCCTACTGGGACCCTGGCAGACAGGAGTAAACTGAAAGGGGACCTGGTGCACTTCTTAGCCACTCTTTGAAGTCTCCCCCACTTCAAAGGCACATTTGGGTATAAAACAGGGCCTCTGCCCTACCTCATCAGACACTTGCTGGAGAAGAAACCTGAACCAGAAACTACATCCTGCCAAGAAGAACTGCCTGGTTGCTCAAAGGACTCACCTGTCTGCTTTCTACAGAGGACTGCTGCCTTCCTGTTGCCCTGCTGCCTTGCTGAACTCTTGTCTGGCTGTGAAAGTGCTCTCCAAGGGCTTGGATAGAGCTTGCCTCCTGTTCCTTGAAGTCTCAGGACCAAAAAGACTTCTTCCTTTCACTTGGACGCTCCGTGCGCCGAAAATTTCGACGCACAGCTTGTTTCGCGGCGAGAAAAACGCCGCACACCGACGCTGATCAACGCGACGCCCTCGGGACGATCGAGACTTCGACGCACAACCTCGCAAGGACAACGCCGCCCGACTTTCCAGGAGAAATCGACGCGACGCCTACCGTGAGTGCGAAACTTTGACGCACGGCCTCGCAAGGACAACGCCGCACGACTTCCGAGGAGAAATCGACACGACGCCTGCCGTGAGACCAACATTTCGACGCACGGCCTCGCAAGGACAACGCCGCCCGACTTCCAAGGAGAAATCGACGCGACGCCTACAGTGAGATCGAAACTTCGACGCGCAGCCCCGCAGAACGACGCGCAGCCGGAAAACAAGTCGGAGAATCCACGCACAGACCCGGGACATCTGGTAATCCCCGCGATCAACGAAAAGAGACTGTCTGCGCGCCGGAAAACGACGCCCGACTTCCCCGCGTGGAAAAGAACGACGCAAGTCTTTGTGTGCTGAGGAGAAATCGACGCACACACCCTTTTTCCACGCATCTCTTCTCCTGTGGCCCTCTGAGGAGATTTTCCACTCCGAACCAGGTACTTGTGCTTGAAAGAGACTTTTGTTACATTCTAAAGATTTAAGACACTTTATATCACTTTCCTGTGATATTTCTACAATTTTCCATTGCATCTTTATTCTTTTTGACCTACAATTATCCTGATAAATATTATATATTTTCCTAAACACTGTGTGGTGTATTTTTGTGGTGCTATATGGTGGTATTGTATGATTTATTGCACAAATACTTTACACATTGCCTTCTAAGTTAAGCCTGACTGCTCGTGCCAAGCTACCAGAGGGTGAGCACAGGATAATCTTGGATAGTGTGTGACTTACCCTGACTAGAGTGAGGGCTTTTGCTTGGACAGAGGGTAACCTGACTGCCAACCAAAAACCCCATTTCTAACAGTAAAGTTAAATTTTAAGTCACAATTCTGAAAATGCGACTTTTAGAAAGCTGGCATATTCTTGATCTGCCCATTTGATGCCTGCTGACAGTGTTCTGGGTCATATGATTGTGAATAACTTAGCTTTTGGACTTTGTGCATTCCCCCCCAGACAGTAAAAGAAAGGGGACTAGGTGTTGGTGGTATGGGCCAGCCTGCAAGGATAGCAGGGGTAGAGTTGTTACCTCCCCCACTTACATTTCAAAGGACTGCCTCCATCAGAAACAAAGTGTGAGAGGATGGTTCTGACCTTCTGGTCTGCCCTGATTTTTCACTTTTTGACCACCTGGTTTTTTACCTTTTACTGTGAGGAAGCCTCCTAGTCAGAGACTCTCCCACAGTTAACTCATGGTAATATGGACTGCACATGTGACCACCGGTGCCGCCTTGCTAAGGAAAGGTAGCTGTGATGCAGCAAGAGTAGGAGACCCCGGGCTGGTTACACGTGATCATGTGTGCACCCATGTAGGGCTGCCCAGGGAGGGTTCCTGGCATCCTCAGCCCAAAAACTGCACTTAGGGACCCTGGCGCAGAAGGAACTATGCAGAGTGGGTGGTGACCTGGAGTAGGCCTCATGGGTGGGGTGTACACAGAGGAGGGATAGTCAATGTGCTTACTGTATTTTAACCATAGGGACACTCAAGTACATGTCAACATCAGGGTGCTTACTGTCTTTTCACTGTAGGGACACTCCATTCAATGGCAATAGCAAAGAGTGGCCCTAGGGCCCACAGAGACCAGAGTCGCACCAATGTACACTGTAACCTGTGTGAAAAGAATGATGCAGTAGGTTACAAAAGCATAGTAGTACCACTTATGGATCATTCAGGAATGTCATCTTTCTCTGGCTCAACTCTGGATTAGGGTCAATTACTGCTCTATCCAGCTGCCTGAGCAGGGCCTTGCATCAATCAGGCAGCTGTCAGCCCCTGCCAGGAAATGGGCGGAGAAGCCCTGAACGGAATGTTAGGAAGGAGGGGCTGAGTTTCAGAGCACACGTGGCCCAAGCTCCTGGACAACGCCATTTTTGAGCTATCCCAGAAGACTGTGCAGGGTAGAGGGGACAGCGGCAAGGAAGTGATGAGGCACGTCTGGATTGGCCAGAGGTGCAGGTCTGCTGAACACTTCTGCCCCCACTTAAAAGGTCCTGCACAGGGGAGAGCTCTCTCTTGGCTGTGCTTCACTGCTGGACACTGAGACTGCAGACGGGCATCATGGACAACTGGAAAGAAGAACCCCCTGACTGCCCCCTAGGGCAGGGACTCTGCCCCAGAAGGACTTCAGGCCCAGTGAGGCGCAGGCCAGGGCCAGGTAAGCTGGCCCCCTTCCTGCCACTGAGGACTAGTTGGGGGAAAGACTGGGCTGGCCCAAGGACAGCGCTTTGCCCAGAAGAAAAGGAGGGCACCCAGAGGAAAGGCTGGCGCAGGGAGTCAGTGGGACTGTCCCCCTTCACCTGGGACCCTTCTAGGCCAGGAGTCCTAAGGAGAGTGCTTCTGGTGGCAAGGGCTCGTCACCAGGAGCGATACGACATCAGAACCATCCAAATCGGCCCTTGGGGCCCTGAGATATCCAAAGAAGAAGGTCTGTCACCTTTGACCTAATTCAGAGTGAGCAGTGAAGCGCATGGGGCTCTGCCACTGCTCCGGTCGATGCCCCAAGGGTGGACCCATGCCAGGGGGCTGCCCCCAAATCAAAGTAAAGCCTGGGGCTGCCGTTGTGACCCCTTCGAAGTACAATGGAGGGCCCCGGACCTCATCCTGAGGCCCCATTGACAACTCCCTGCTAAAATGGTGGAAGGGGGCCCCGGACCCCATTCCAAGGCCCTGTCAGGAAGAGCAGTCGGGGGGGCACTGTTGCGTCCCCCATGAAGATGGCCACCGGATGAGGGAGAGTCGGTATCCGAAGACTAAGCCGGGGAGTGCCGTCGTGCTTCCTGTGAAGATGGTGCCGGGGCCCCGGGGCCCATCCCAGGGCCCCTTGAAGAGATTGAGGCCTGGGAGCACTGTTGCGCTCCCAGGAGTGGCGAGGGGGCCACAGACCCCATCCCAGGGCCCAGATGCAGCAGAAGAAGAGGTGGGAGTGCCTTCGCACTCCCCCCAGGCTGCCCGTCTGGCCGCCCAGCTGCACGCATCTGACACAGGAGCGGGCAGACACCGAAGAACAGGCCAGTACCTGCAGAAGCACCTGGAGGTGCTGGACACGTGTGGAGCCGGCGGGAGCGGCCCGAGCTGCTCCCCGACCCCACTCATATGACGGAGGTGTCCGAGTGGGACCGGACACCCCCCAATGACGAGGGCAGCCGTGGGTGGGCTCACCGCGCTGCCTTCCAACGAGGACTCAGCATGACCGGACACCCCCCCCAATCAAGAGGGGAGCCGGGGGTGGGGTCCCCACGCTGCAGTGACACCAGCAAAATCCCCACAGAAAGCAAAGCGTCTCTTCCCGGCACAGCGGGAGAGCCGCTCATTTGTTATGCATCTATCCCATAAGGCCTTGCGAGGCCCAAGTCCTCCAGAACACAGTGCTCAGCTCATGGTGGCCCCAGGAAGGTGGGGCCACCACCAACCAAGTACCTATTGTCAGGGGGAGCTGCAGGAACAGTGTAGTGTCCCCCCAATGCCAAGTTTATTCCCCCACCCTAGGTTGGGTGGTACAAAGGAAATATAACCCCCCAAGGGTTACAACCAAATGTAAAGCACCAGCATTATATAAGTTTTGCTTTTGGTTTGTATGGCTGTATTCTCCAGGAGTGCAGGATGTTATTACATTAGAATAATCAAGTCTATGCTGTTACACCAGTGCAATCTGAAAAGTAATCTTAAAGTATTCTTTATGGTTTAAAGTATTTAAACATGTTTCTGGTAATGCTGATTTGCATAATGAGGTTGATTCTCTTGTATCGTAAATGCGCTTATTTTCCAGATGTTGGTGCTTCCACTCTACATTACAGGCAAATGTTGCACTGGGGTACCAGGGATTGTTTTGCCATGTGGGTTCTTGGATTATATTTCCCCTCGGGGTAGACATGAGATTACACACTGTCATACAAGGGTAATTCCATCAATTTGTGTATATTTGTAAATTGTTGCATAGTATTGAGTAGTGTGTGTAATTAATGTACTTTTACTTTATCAAAAGAAAAAGCAGACTGGACAATCACTTATTGGGTGCCATGTTTGTGTGCTTGTGAATGGGGGTTACTAGCCCACACCTTCTCCCTTGAGTAAGCCTGAGACTGCTCAGCAACGCTACCCTATGAGAGTCAAGCGCTACAATGGGGTGTTTGGTTCCCAGTGGTGGTTGCATGCGGACCCACTACTTGTGCAGGCCACACAACTAATGGCCCCCCTTCCAACACAATAGAACCTGAAAGTAGCGTTTTGTCACCTAAACTTCTTGGAGCCTTAGCAGGGGAAAGAACTAACTTTCCAGAACCAGATGTGGGGGAAGCCTAAAAGGCTCGGACTAGGTATAAATATTGCACCCTTAAACCAACACTTCAGTACACTCTTAGACATGTTGAAAACTGGCAGTACTGCCTGGATTCTCAGATGACTGTCCTGCTGCTCGAGGCCTACCTTGCTCTCCAAGGACTTCCCTGCTGCTTGAGACTTACCTTGCTGATTGATCCCAGGACTAACAAAGTGACTCCAAGTGCTTAGTTTGATGGCCTTCTGTGTGTGCTACAATGACATAACAAGCTCCAGAGACCTTGAACACTGTATCTGGCCTCTGCTGGAATGAGTCCTAATCTCCCAAGTGGTCACTCCAGGTTCTGGACCATTAGAAGTCAATCAATTAGTATTTGTAAAGTGTGCTAATCACCACTGGGGTATCCAGGCTCTGCTTGGGGGGACAGGGAAGCTACTCAAACATCCAAGTCTTGTGGCCACTCCTGAATTTGACGAGGGAGGAAGATGTATGGAGGTGGATGGGGAGGTTATTCCAGGCTTTATGAATGAGATGGGAGAAGGTGCGTCCTCCGGCTCGAATGCGCTGAATTCTGGGGACGGTGGCAAAGGCAAGGGAGACTGAGTGCAGGTGTCTGGTGGGGTGGTAAAAAGTCAGGCAGTTGTTCAAGTATTCAGGTTCTGTGTTGTGGAGGGCTTTGTAGGCATGTCTGAGCAGTTTGAAGTGGAATCTCTTCTTGATGGGAAGCCAGTGCATGGTGCGGTGGTGTGGGATTGTCTTGGCAGATCCAGGATGATTATTGTAGCTGCATTCTGGATTGTTTGGATGTGGTTTAGAAGGAAATTAATGGTTCCAGCGTAGAGGGCATTCCCGTAGTCAAGATGGCTGGTGATGAGGGGTTGTATGATGGTTCGTCTGGTGTCTTTTGGGATCCAGCTGAAGATTTTGCAGCAGGTAGAAACCCCTTAGTTGACCTGTTGTCTCATGGAGAGCTCGCTGTCAAGTATGATGCAGATGTTACAGGCATGAGTGGTGGGGAAGGGTGCTGGTCCTAGGGCAGAGGGCGATCAGGAGATGGCAATCGGTGAGGGGGCTCTTCCGAAGAGGAGAACTTCAGTCTTGTCAGTGTTCTGTTTTAAGCAATTAGTTCTCATCCATTCGGCGACGAATGTCATGGCATCTGGAAGTTTGCTATGGTGGTGTCTGTGTCTTTGGAGAGGGAGAGTATGAGCTATGTGTTGTGGGCATATGAGATGATGTTGAGATTGTGGCTGCAAACGATAGGTGCTACTGGCATCATGTAGATGTTGAAGAGAGTGTGGCTCTGTGAGGAGCCTTGGGGTACCTCGCATATGATGCTCTTGGGGTCAGAGATGTCAGGTGGGAGGCGGACCTTCTGGGTCCGGCCGGTGAGGAAGGAGGCTAGTAGCTTGAGTGCATTCCTGCAGATGCCGATGTGGTGAAGTCTTTGTAAGAGGAGGTGGTAGGAGGCAGTGTCGAAGGCTGCTGACAAGTCAAGCAGGATCAGGTCTGCTGATTCGCCACGGTCTAAGATGTCGTCTCTTATGTTGTCTGTGGCGACTATAAGGGCCATTTCTGTGGTGGTGTTAGAGGTGCTGCTCCTGCCTAACCCTAAAACTTGGGACTTAAAAACAAATTCATTAAAAAGTGGCAGAAGAACTGACAAAAGACCAGGACTACCTCCACCTGATCCACCTAATGTGGTTCAGACCTAATGTGGTTCACATGTTGGCTTGCCTTCGTAGTAGCTCCCACTATGTTCTTCACAGCAACAAATCCTTTTCAGCTGGACTGCCAAGCAATGGTATCCAGCCTTGTACAGCCCTCTTTGGCTATAGTTTTTAGCTACATCACGCTGGAAGTTTTTAACTTCCAAAAAATTGTAAAAGTCTGAACGTAAACATTTTCACTGGGCTCGACTGAAACCGGCTCCCCATCAACAACCTCTTCGATCTGGAAATCTGGCTTCTCCCATTCTGAGCTTGTTCTCATGATCATCAATAGCTATGATAAGGCCCTGATTTATACTTTTTGCTGCAAAACCGCACTAACGCAGTTTTTCACCAAAATGTTTAGCACCAGCTTGCACCATTTCAGAGCACCAGCTGGGCACCATATTTATGGAATGGTGCAGCTGGTGCAAAGGGTAGGCTAGTATAAAAAGAAATTATGTTAGCCGGGTGGGGCTGGCGGTATGGAAGAAGGGGGTTTTGCACCAAAAAATGGTGTTAGGTAGGTTAGAGTAAAAATAAATTACTCTAACCAGCCTAGCGTCATTTTCTGATGCAAAACCATCCATACCACATGACACCTGTCTTAGAGAAGACAGGAGCCATGCCCACCACCAAAATGGCCAGCACAGGGGACCAGGGTCCCCTGGGCATGCCCTTTGTACCCAGTGCCATGTAGGGAGGGCCCATTTCAGGGCCCACAATGGCACTTGAAAAACAATACTTACCTGTACTTACTCATACTTACCTGGGATGAGGTCCCCCATCCTCCACTGTCCCTCTGGTGTGGGTGGGGTGTCCCTGGGGCCTAGGGGGTTTTCTACCATGAAAATAGTCCCACAGGTCCCCTAACTCCTGGCCTGACCCAGGTATTAAATAGTGGCGCAAAGCAAGTTTTGCATCATTATTTGACCCCTCCTCCCATCGTGTGTGATTTTAGCATTGGAAATTATGGCATGCTTCTTTGTTTTTGTACCTTTGGGGTTTGTAGCAGGGTCTGCTTCACTGATTATATTCCTCTCAGTCATCCTCATAATTCACATATTGCATTATTGCATGTTTAAGTCTCTTGAATTAGTATCTTCTTGATAATCTTAAACATGTTTTCAGAATTCAAGCACTTCAGCTGTAAGAGTTTTACTTTCATTGGTAATCAAAAGATGTCTTAAATTCTAAATCCATCACACTGAAGGCATCCACCAAAATCCGAGTAAGTACAATCGGGGCTATGGCATCAAAAATAGGTCTGTTTGTGGGTATCCAATTAAAAAACGTCTGCTAAGCAGCTGCATGGAGGAGAACTCACCAAGCACTGCTGCATTTACATTGACACTGAAAAGGAAATGCTGAATATATGAATATGTTTCACTCAAGCTCTAAATGAGCTAGGAAATTTGGCAGGGGTGGAACTGAATGTGCTCTTCAGTGATGCACTGGACTTTGGGTCATTTGCAACAAATTAAATAGCATGTAAAAGTATATGTAATTTCAAATGGCATTAAGTTTAAAGGTACAAATCTATATTTACTTTGTTTACTGAAGGTTCTCAGTCTGATGAAAGGGAATAAATCAAGCATGGAAATCTAGGAAAGAAGCCAAAGTGGGAGAACCACAGTTAACAGTAAGTAACTGTAGCCAATCTGCCTTTTCTGCAAGGTAATCCAAGATTTTTCTGGACCAACCTTTTACTGGGCTTAGAACTCTGTGCACTTTACAATTGCTAAACATGAGCATCATGCCCATGCTTCACTTGGCTTACTCCGGATGGACAATTTTAACTTGCCTATACGTCCCTAGTATATGGCCTAGAAAATGCACCCAAGGGCCTGGAAGTTAAAGACCAACTGTGGACTGCAGCACCTATAGTGTCATCCACAGGGTTAGCCTATAAAACATGGCTTCAGGTCTAATCTGGATACCCGACTGAAGCAGCCTAAAAACCTGCTGTCAAACCTATGAAATTGCTCTAAGTTTAAACATTAAAAATGAAGTTGGCATATTTTACCAGTGACTAGTCCCCCAAACTACACTCACTAACAGGGCTGTAGGTTAGTGCAAGGAGTGACCTCATGGTGATAGCTGAGCAACCCGTCTGCCAAACTCTAAATCAGTCCATAAGTCAGAAGGTAAAACCTTTACTGGGATAACCCATTTGCTGTGGCTGACTAGCTCTCCATCGCTTTCAGCTTAAATCACTCCGAGGTCGCAGTCTACCTCTTCCACAGACTGTCATTAGCCCTTAGGGCTTTTTGGCACTATAGTCCTGATTTAGATCTTGATGGTATTAATGCCAATCCGCTGTGACAGCAGACCCGAGTATGTCGTCAAATAGACAGTGTTCCGACCGCTGTATTTCAATGTATTGCAGTTGAGCCTCCTATTGCCACAATCAAGTGAGTTTCTGAGCTGTCAGACTGGGGGGGTTCCCGCTGACCATATTTGGATGTTACTGTCCCGCAGGCAGTGTACTGGTGATGGATGGCTGATGAAGGGAGGCCGTCGGAAGACCCAATGGATATCAGACAATGGCAGTGTCTATAGAAGAGAGTAAGTCTCACACACACACACACACACACACACACAAACTGTACCTTAGCTATATGTGTTCCCCTGCACTACAAACTACACAACACATCACATACACACCAATATTCAGTGCCATTCCACCACAACATGACATGTACATGCCAAAAACACACATTGCAATACATCCATGACCCAACATGCACACAAAATTGACACTACACCCACACACGACAACCAACACAACTACACACTCATCTATACAAACTCACTCACACAAAAGCTACACATCACAATAATGACCATCACACAACAACACTCAGCTGAATGTTACACACAGCAACACATCCAAACATACACAACAACAACATCAGACCTATATGCAAGTGGCACACAAGCTGACACAGCCACATCACCCATCCCAGCTCCCTCCTCCTCAACCAGCCAATCCAATCGCAAACATATACACGTACTGATTCACATACACAACTTGAAGCACAGCATCACAGGTGAATGTCCCCTTGTCATGTGAACACATGGACATAGCTGACAAATGTGAATGTTACGTCATTGTGGTGCCAGCATGTATTTGGCAATGAATACAGACACCAAAATGACATCTGTGTCTGTGTGTGATTTTTGCTTTGTACCAGTGTGTCCCCAACTATGGCAATTCAAAGAGTCAGGAACGGGTGACAAGTGCTGTGGTGGAAGAAATACATGTGTGGGAGTCCCAAAGGCAAAGACTTATAACTTAGTATTGGTTACTGGAAAATGCCATTGCATTTTGAAAAGTAGATGAGGACCCAAATTCTCATGTCAAGTCTTTTGTTTTAACATCATGGACAAACCCTTAATTGTTGAAATATTGTGTCCTGTCCATGGAGAATAACAGTACAAAACCTCTGTTTAAGAATTCCTAATACCATATTGATGGTGCAAAAACACTCTATGTTTAGAACAGCCATAACTGAGGGGCGTGGCTTGACGGCACCGAAGATGTCAGCCTAATATCGGAGCTGCATGCATCAGTGAAATGGAACCTTCATCAAAAGCAATTCCAATTCTGTCAGTCTTCAAATGAGAGCGGTAATACAGACATAAAGATGTCACGAAAGGATCAATCCCCGGGCAAACAAATTTCATTCTTTTGGAAGCCTTTTTTACATAATAAACATCAAGTTTCATATCCCAGCTGCCATTTTGTTGCAGCATAGCACTGCGATGATGTAAATACGAGTGAATTCTTCTTTTGCATTTGACAAGGCAATATTATGACATTGTGGTATAAAGGGGTCCAGTCTTCTAGACACTGAACATATGTCCACTTCATGAGTTTCAGAGGTGTTTTTGTACTTAATTTCTGAAAATGGCAAAAACCCTTTTATGAGAATTCAGTTTGTCTCACAGAAGAGAATGTTTCATTCAAACATAACTGTAATGAAGTCATTCTAATGGAGTGATTGTTCTACAATGTGAATACCAAGGCTCTTCGGCAATTTTATTTTGCTTTTGCTGAATAGCCTCCTTCATAAGCGACTTAAACAAGACTCTCCGTTACCTGAAAAATCTCTATCACCTTTATCAATGGAGATTTTATTAAATGAAATAAAGGTCTTTAACCTTTTGTGGAAGAAACAAACAGCAGAATTCAGAGTCTGGATAAGAAATGGTTTATTATGAAGCAAAGAGTTTCGGAAGCAGAGCAACAGATTAGTGAATTGCAAGATGAAACCAATAAAATATATAACTTGGAAAAAGAAGTACTTCAACCTAAAAAGCAAGCTGAAGATTTAGAAAATAGGAACTGATGAAATTATATATGTATACATGGGCTTCCAGAGGGTATTGAAGGAGAAGACCCAGTTTTCTTTTTTGCTTCTTTCTTGC
Organism: Pleurodeles waltl; assembly: GCF_031143425.1. Lineage (NCBI taxonomy): Eukaryota > Metazoa > Chordata > Amphibia > Caudata > Salamandridae > Pleurodeles > Pleurodeles waltl. Next base: position 147,685,322 of record NC_090441.1, on the reverse strand, counting down.
TGAAATTGTTAGATTTTCCTCCTTCCACTCAGCTTAACATTCAACATGTACAAAGGCTGGGTCGTTGTCCCCATTCTTCTCAACTTACCAAGCCAAGAGGAGTAAATATCTTATTTCTGGAATTCACTGACCTACTGAAAGTTATGAATGCCGTCAAATCCAAGAAACAACTAGTTTGGACAGGGAAAAAGATTTACATTACACAAGATGTTTCAAATGCTGTAACAAGTCATCATAAAGAATTTCTAAATCTTCGCCCAGCCTTGTGCAGTTTGGGAACACGTTAAGGCCTATTTTTCCATGCCACTTTAATGTGACTTATCAAAATGATACAAAGACATATGATGATCCATCAGCTCTAAAGAGATTTATTCAAGCTTACATAATTGTTTCTATGGTTACAAAGGATTCCCCTAATTGTTAATGTTTTTTTTTAATATCCTTGTTTCTTCTTATGAGATATAAAATATTTTTGTTGTTTCTTTCTGAAAAGGAATCAGCGTTTACTCCTGTTGTTCCACAGTTGCCTTCTGTTCCTTTCCATCATTCATGTGTGCCCCATGTGGGATGCACCATCTACATTTGTGTTGTCACCAACCCACGTTTTCTCACTATTGTATTTAAAGGAATATGTTCACTGTCGTCACTTGTTGACATGTTCTGTCTTCTTTTATCTTATGTCCTCTTTTTCCTGGTTTAAGTTTTCCTCCTTTCCTTCCCTTACCCTTTCCCATATTTGTTTTCATATTATATAATGGTGTTCATTATGATGTTGAGACATTGCACTGATCTTAGCAGTTCATTTGTCCTCAAAAGTTTAATATATTTATAGTTCATTTGTTACATTCAGCTTTAATTAGATGGAATTTGAAAGGATTTTGTAACCCTATAAAGAGACAGAGTGTATTGTGTTATTTAGCTAAAGCAACCCCTGGGTTTTATTAAATGAAACTCACTTGGCAGACTCTGAAGCTTTAAAAGTCAAACAGGGTTGGAATGGTACGGTGCTAAGGTCTCTCACTTCTAATAAGAAGAATGGCGTTGTTATCTTATGGTGGAAAAATAAAGACCTTAAAGTGATCTTACAAGAAACAGACCTTGAAGGAAGATGAATTATAGCCATGTTGTCAATTAATAAAATTCCCATAACAGTTTTTAATATTTATGCACCTTCTCAAATTGATTAGGATTTTTGGTCAAGCATACTGTAAAACTGTGTCCAGCACAAAGACACATATTTTATTTTGGGAGGAGATTGCAATCAAATTATAGACCCCTTTTTAAACATACAATCCTCAGTGAAATTCATCACACATAAAATGCACAAACAATTTCACTCAGTCATTTCACAAACTACTGTAATTGACTCTTGGAGACTTTGTAACCCAACATCTTGAGACTATACATTTTTTTCCAACATACATGGCTTGCTTACGAGATTGGATCCTATTTTTATTTCCCATTTTCTTTCCCAGAATCCTACTCAATTTAAATACTAGCACTATTCTACTTTCATATGGGGAAAGGAGCTGAGGTATGTGCGCCGGGGTGGTGCCTTTGTGGGCGGCTGTGGCGTCGCGGACTGCTCCGGCGATGCTGGCGGGGCCGCGCAGAGCCGGACGGCCCCGCACGTGGATCTGGGCGTCGACGCCCGATGGCGCATGCGGGGTGTTGCTTGGCACAGGGATTCGGGATTCGGGGATGACGCCAGGGAGTTCGGGGGTGTGGAATCTGCAGCTAGATAGTCTCTACCAGATAATGCATTACCGAAGGTAAGGAACTTGTTTATTAGTGGGAAAGGAGTGCGTTGGAGGGCTTTAATGGAGGTGATTAAAATAGGCATCTTCAAGTTAGAAGCCGTGATAGACCAAGATTGAATTTAATCTTTTGAAGAACTCCCAAAAAAAAGAGTTTAACTTGTGCAAAAAACAGACTTAAGAACAAAAAGACCATCATTCTGATAGGCGACGGAGTACTGGAATCTGGCTCAAATACTGTTTTTCTGCTCATATATTCTGAGTAATCCAGTAATTTTGCACACCTGTTGCTTTTTCTTTGCACAGCTTTTGTCTGGTAATACAGTCTGAGTTTTGCATGTTTAAAAATGGGGAAAACCTGAATAAATCTGGTTCCTCTCTTGTGACCAGGTTACACAACTTGACATAAGTAACAATCCCATGTAAGATTATGAATAGTGACAACCAACACCCGTGCTTAGGGCATGTTTTCCAAGAATGTCATACCGTGCTGAAATGCCTTCTGTTGAGTGATGACTTAACATCGTTATGCCAGGGTTGGTTCTGAGTAGTCAAAGGATGTGTACAATATCCCAGGAGTTTGAACCCCCCCTTAACTTGGAGCATGGTTCACGATTGTCAGGGTACAGTCACAGATATGTCAATGGTGCTTCTCTTATAAAAAAATAATTACACCACTCTGACAGGAATGGTCACTGTTGACCCAGAGATGAACTTGATTGAGAATGGGATTAGCAGATGCCCTCGTGATTTTAGATGTAAAGGATTGCTCCTGGTGAGGGGGACAACACCAGGAGCAGATGTACCCTAGTCTGGGTAGGTTAGCATAAGTGTCCACGTGTAAACACACCCAAACTCGTGCAAGAGGAATACTCGTCACCGCCCATGCTCTGGCCCCAGCTTTCGTACATTTCCTATAGACTGCGGGCCATCCTCCGCCTGTGCAGCAGCTGCCACACTGTGATTCTGTGAAACACATTCAGTTTGTACGTCACCATAGGATCCTGAAATTCAAATTTGTTTGGCTGGCTGATGGTCTCAAAGGTTTAGAGACCCCTGAGCTAGGTGAATTTTTTTTTATTTTCTATAATTATATTCCTTTAACATATATTCCCTTACTATGTATTTACATATCTATTTATTTATTACTCTAGTCCTACTGTACTAGAGAAAAATTAATTAAATTAAAATACAATCTAATAAATTAAAATTATAAATAAGTAAATAAAAACAAATATTCATAATAATGAATAAATTAAATAAAAATAATGATTAAAAAATGTGTGTATATATAAAATATATATATATTATATTTTGACTATCTCGTAAGCTTTACTTTGTCTTCCCATCACCATATGTCATGTCTCTATCAATCTGTCCCCCATCCCCACTGACTCATCCCAAACCCATTCTACTACTTTCATCTCCTAAATAACCCTGCATAAGCTCTTCCCTCCTCTTCCATATGTAACTCACCCAAACCTCAGTTTACTACCAGGATCTCCCAAACAACCCTACTAAATTCTCCCTCATTTAACTCACCTTTGACTCATCCAAAACCCCTCCTGCTACTATGATCTCCCTAACCCTTTCCACAGACTCTTTCCTCCTCCATCCCCCCTTTACTCATTCCAAGCCTCATCCTTTTACTATAAACTCCCAATTAACACTTCTGGGTTCTTCCCTCCTCTACCCCTCCATTACTCCAGTCAATCCAACTAACAAACTCACATATCCAAGGCTCAAATTAACTCATAATAATACTAAAACCGTACTCATATTTCCCTATACTAATCCACTACTAATTCCTTTTGGGTTCCGGAGTAGCGTGCTACTCACCGAAAAGCGCTTCGACGCCTCATCAGGGGTAGTAAGCACTATATAAAATACTATTACAATACAATTACAATACAATATGCTGCTATACTGGTTACCAACCTACATTTAGTGCCACTCTCACCTTCCCCACGAAGGTGGTGTTTTAATAACACATTACTACGACATCTCACCTTCACTTTTATGGGATACCTTCATTGCTGCTGCTAGAGGCTTTATTATTGGATATGTTTTTAAGAAAAATAAAGAAACAACATAAGTCTTTATTAAATTTTATGAAAGTGGTAGAACAGACATTAAACTCTTCTAAATCTAATGATGACCTTCAAAAACTTTTAAAAGCTAAAATCCATTTTAATGAAACTTCAAATAAAGAAGCTTCATCTATATTGCTAAAAAAAAAGTAGTGCTCGCTTCTATGGTGAAAGACATAAATTCAGGAAGTTGTTAGCTAACTATTTTAGGATTAAGAAACAACATTTGAGAATAGAATCTTTAACAAACTCGCAAGGTGCACAGCTCTTTAAGGATAAAGATATTTTGCATGAATTTTCTAATTTTTGTAAAACATTGTATACTACTGCCTCCAACATGCAATTAAATGAGATTGATTCAAATCTTCCTAATACTCCTCATACCATTCTTTCACATCTGGACTTTGATTCTATAGAAACTGACATATCTCTCTGTGAGATCCAAAGCACTTACAATCTTGAAGAAAGGAAAATCACTTGGTCCAAATGGTTTTATGGTGGAATTCTATCCTAATTTTTCAAAAATTATTTTGCCTCATTTAATAAATTTACTTCATTTCTTTACAACAGACGGTCATACTTTAGGAACATTTCAAGAACCAGCAATTTGTCTATCTCATAAAGAAGGAAAATACCCCATCCGTAAAAATTTATTTACTAAATGTTGATTAAAGCATTTTTGCAAAAATTCTGTCCTCTTGTATTGAGAACTTCCTTCCACATATTACAGGTAAAGAGCAGTCAGGTTTTTATAAAAGAACGATTGATTTCTGATAATACTAAACTCTTTTGAAATTTCTTACGTAGAGCCCCTCGTTTTAAATTTCCATTGGCAGCGATAACTATTGATGCTGAAAAAGCATCTGATAGATTAGGATGGGAATTCTTGCTCAAATCTATGCCCTGGCATGTCTTTGGTCCAAAAAGTATTGCACTCATTTCAGTTTTGTATGGTTCTCCTAAAGCTTTAGTTTTAGTGACTGGCTTTTCCTCCCCATATTTAGTTATTTCCTGAGTGTTTTGTCAAGGTTGCCCACTTTCATCTTCCTTTGTTTTGTTTTAGCACTAGCACCCTTTTTGTCACATATTTGACAAAATGCACTTATAACAGGATTCCTATAGAGATGAAAAATCCTTAAAATTGGCTGCATATGCCGATGATAGTCTTCTTTTTGTGTCAAATCCAGGAACCTTCCTCCTAGCACAACAGTCAGAAATGTCTTCCTTTTTGCAAGACTCCAGTTACAAAATAAATGCTGATAAAGCTGAAATTCATCTGTTAAATAAATATACCACTAAACATCTTTTTAGCATATCCTCTTTTCAATGGACTACCTGAAAAATAAAATACTTAGATATCTGGTTTACTAATGCAGTACAAACTACTGTCAAGGTTAACTGTAAAACATGCCTCAGTAGCACTAACACCCTAATTTCATTATGGAATCCATTATTTTTGTCATGGTGGGGTTGTTTAGAATCCATTAAAACTATGCTTTCTCCCCTTTTACGTTATGTGGTATCTCTGTTGTCTGTTCATATTCCCCAAAGAAGCTTTTTATTTTATTTTTAATTTTATTAGGTACTAGGATAGCAAGAATTTTTCTTACCCTTCTTAAAAAATCTAAAATATATGGAGGAGTTAATTTTCCTGATTTCATTTGTTATCATACAGCTTCTGGTTTACGCCAAGCTTTCCTAGATTCTCCTTATCATCCTTTATGGTTAGATATAGAAAATACATCACTTTTCCCAGTTACTTTACAAGAAGCTCTTTCTTTTTCTGCTAAATCCCTGTTTATCTCCACGCCTGTGTTTCGATATACCTATAACTATATTTTGGCAGTATTGGCATACTAGAAAGACCATATGGATAAAACAGCTATTTAAAGAAGACAGTCCTATTGTTTTTCCTATCTTTAGGCAAATATTTAATAGTCCACAATCTTTTTATTTTCATTTTTCTATACTTATTAATGCTGTTTTGGACATTTTCCTCACATTGCTGAATGATTCTCCTAATGTATCTGACAATTTAACTCTTCCTACACTACTTAACTTATCTACTAAAGCATCTATAATATATAAGTCTCTGTATTCCTCCAATAAAATGCGTCCCAAGTCTAAAATTGAATTGCATTGGGAAAAAGATTTTGGTGTCTCCAGTGGGATCTCCTTTTAGAATAAAGTTTAGATGTGAGTTCATAAGACATCCTGTTCTTCTAGCACAACACAAACTTTATTTTTTATATATAATAGACTCAACATCACTCCAACTAGAAGCGCAAGGTTTTCTTCTGGAAATTTAACTAAGTGTTAGTCTTGTGAATATCCTACAAATGATATTAGTCATATGCTATTTTAATGCAGGCATATACTGTCTTTTTGGCATAAGTTTTGGACTCAAATTAAACAAATTATTTTACTTTTCTGCCCCCTTCAATATTATAAATATTTTCTTGGGATCCTTAGGCAATTTATTTTTTCACCAATTCCTAAATCTAAATTGATGGATATATTTTTAGTTGTAGCTTTTCAACAAATAGTTATAAAATGGTAATTTTCAGCTAAATTATCGTATAATAAATGGTGGGAGGTGATTTGTTATCAACATAAACTTGTTGTCAAGTACACTTCCTCCTGTATTAATATACATAACAGAGAGTTATTATGGTTACCACTGCATACCTTTCCTCACAATACTGATAATTAAGCTTTACCTATTTTTAAGATAGGTGCTCAGCTCTACCATCCACTGTAAAGTTTATCTCTCTGCTTCTACTTTTTATAGTAATTTCATTAATTTAAACTTTCAAAAGTTATATTATATGATTTTATATGTGTATGTTTTGTGCAAAGTTTAGATCACTATATTACAAATGTGAGGACCAACTTTCTAACTAATGTAGTTGCGTAGTGTTGCTTTCTTTAATATATCTATTGTTTTTTCCCTACCCTATAATTCTAACATGTCCTAGAAAAGCTTTCTGATTTTTTTGCATTTAGAGTATACGTTTTAAATGCTAGTTTTCAACGATATATATTAAGATGATACTCATTATATGTGTACTGTTTTTGATAAATATAGCTTTTCAAAAACAAAAAACATCCAAGAAACATTGCGAAAATGTCAACATTGGCATTCAATGATAATCAAGCTGTCCCATGAAGCTGCCCTTCCACTTCCATTTGTCTCTCTTCCTTCACTGCCCCAGCAGCGCATAAGTACACTCAATCCATTCAGCAGTTAAAATGTGATTGTTTGCACTATTGATGTTCCTGGTCCTTAAATTAGTGACTAACTGTTTTTATCTTGCAGTGATCACACACACCACGGGGTCGGTCTTTCTGGTTCCCTCTGCTATGCTGCTTCACTTGTTTTGAATGAGGGAACACAAAGTTGAGTGACTCTACCACCTACGGCATCTCCACTGCTTACTGAACTTAAGCTTTTTTGGCACTCTTCCCATTAGAGAACAAAGTATCAATGTGGATCCACCTGGGCATGAGCCCTGACACTGGATCTGATTTGGATGCACACATCAACCACCCTCTAGCCCTGTAGCAAATTGAAGACCTGTTTTTCCCCTCACTGCCTGGAGCACACCACCCCTGAAACCAGAAGGGATTTGTATTAAGGAGCTGTCTATTTTAAAATGTTTTCGGGACACAGCCCAGCCAGGCTCAAGTGAACACAGGTCAATAGTGTCCCTCCAGTGCTCGGTTACCTCCTAAGACTAGCAGATTACTGGGCCCAAATTCTTTTCTTTAAGGGAGAAAGTATGTGGACCTTTGGTCTGATTGCATTGCATACCCCAGGCATGCTCACTAATTACCTGAACCACCCAGGCAATGCGCAAGAGAGACTCGTCTTATGATCAAGAAAAAGACACCATTATAGTCAGTTCAAAAAGACATATAGGTAGCTCCGGTACCTCTAAAGAAGAAAACTATGCAGCTAGCTGCTAACTAGCCTGAACTCCTCAGCTTGAGGAAGAATGTGGGGGTCCCTCTGGATCCATAGAACCTCAGAGGTTTCCAGGTACACCTCCCAGGAAAGCGAAATATAAGGGACCTATGGTGATAGATCAGTTGGGAGACGTTTCTGACACACTCAAAAAGAGCTTCCCAACTAGAACCACTTCCCTTTGGGTGACTTTCTAACAAAGCAATAGAGGACAAATAAAACCAGGAGAACCCTGGAAATGTTTGTCCATCCCCAAAAATAGGAGATTTTACCTTGGAAGATGAGTTATTAGACAGTTGGCCAGGGGATTCGGAGGATGATGATGATATCTCCAGGCACAAGTGACCATCATCTGCTGCCCACAGACATGCTGGACCATGAGGATATCTATCATCCTCAGTACTCAAAGTGGCCCTAGCGGATAAGATGACTGCCTGTGTGTGTGCCATCTCTGCAAGCCATTGGTTAAGGAGGTCCGTAACAGCCTTAGAACTGAATGCCCAAGCCTACCATTGAGGGCAAAGTGGACATGATGATACATTCCCCAGCCAAATACATTGTTACATTTTTTGAGGGAAGGGCCATAGCTACAGGGTTTGGATTTCTAACCCCCAATACAAAGACTTAGCTAAATGTACTAATACGAATTAGAAAACTAGATGAACTGCAACCCAGTCCCAACTCACTGAGCAGTATTGTGTAGAGAGTGTTAGCTGGTAATGATCAGTCCTATAAGGTTAATTCCAAGGGATATTGGAGCTTCAAATCCTCTTTAATTTATGAATCACAAACTCAAGGAGCACTACAAATGTAATATGCATTTTAAAATATGTATTTTAAAATTCCTAATCTAGTGCACACAATTTAGATGGTAATATCACAGAAGATAAAAAATGTAATTGGTGAAACAGGTCACGAACAGTAAAAACAACAGACAAAATTGTAATATTGCCACTTTAAATATGTATCCATAACATCCTCACTGTGGTATTTCTAGGTGCTATGATAGTTATATCAGGGTCATTAAATCATGAGCCTATTCTTTGAGCTTCAGAAGTGATGTGCATACCTGCTTTGGGACAATAAGGTCTGTTGTCTCGAATAGCATGCCTGTTATTCCAGGATCTATGATAAGTATACTCTGCCAAAGTTGAAAAATCCTAACAAGTATTGTAGTTTTTTCATAGTGCTTGGTGGTTGTAATCGGGCATACTTCTCTATAACGTGTGGTGCCAAGCTCTTTCCCTCATTTGATAACTCGAATCATAAAAACAGGAACCTGGGAAAAAGTTGTAGCCATGTTCAGCAAATCCCCAAACAATGCAATCTACCATGGCTAGGTGTGTGTTTAAGTCATCATCCCTCAGATAGATATCATCAACATAGGACAATGCTTCTGGATCGACATTGAAGGTGCACGGGCAGAAAACAGTTCAGGACTGTTCTTATACCTGAAGGAGCTGACAAAAATGCCACTGAGATCTGAGCATGCAAAAACACTGTTTGTTCCCTGCTTGCAGGTGCTACGTTTTGGCAGAAAAACCCATTGGAAACATCCTGAGTTTCATATTTATTACAGACAATATTGTTCATCAATGCTGTAATGTGTCAATTCTGTATTGCAAATGTCCATATGTGGCTGTTTAGAGGTCTATAGTCTAAGATTATTCTATAGGAGTAATCCTGCTTGAAATAAAGGGTTGTTCATGGGGGATATACAGGGTTCATTTACTCTCTGCTACTCAAGTTGTGATAGAATTTCCCTCAAAGGAGGTTTTGTTTAAGGATTATTTAGGGATTCAGGTTGCACTTGGGGGCTGGACCTCATGGGTATTACATGATAAGGCGAGTCTTTATCCCAGCTCACATGGTCGTGGTATAGCACAGTGGCATTATGCAATGGCCCATTCTGTAGTGTAGGGTTGTTTTACTTCTTCAGGAGCTAGGGCCAAGAAAGATGTTAATTTTATGTCTTCCCCTTGTGGGAGAGTTCCTACAAACTTCGGAGACCAATCCAGTTCAGTCAAGAGAATGTCATAACCAAGTGTTAGTGTTTCCCAAAAAATACTTTATTTTTGTGTCTTATGTCCCCCTCAATCTGTATATTTAATTGATACACCCTGTCGGGAGCACCGACTCGCCAATCTGGGGTTTCGACTTCTATTTAGTCATTAGTTACTTTCCCATCCAGACGTTCTTGAAGAATCTGGCTAACTATTATGACCTCTGCCACCTGTCTAGCAGAGTCACCGCCCACATCCTGTTCTGAAGTAATGCTCTCAGTATGTGCAGCAGATTTTGACAAAATTCCAGCAACCATATTCTTTCTGAATGGAGGTTTTTGTTGTGGATGTTTCTCTTCCTTTTTTCTGATGAAATAAGACCAGGGTAGTGAGTACTTTTTTGGTTTTTTTGTACTCTTCTTGTCTACATTCTGACAGCCCTGCTTTCTCAGGCCATTTGTCTGATGAGTCTTGAAAGGAACAATGAGGGCGTGTAGCAGTGTACTTCTGTGAGATTCCCCCTGTGATTTACTTTATTTCTTTATTGTTTCTTTGTTTAGCCCATCTGTTTTTAGATGTATAGGTTTCAGCAATAATTTTTGGTAACTTGTGCTCCTGATCTATTAATGAAATCTGTGTGAGGTACTGGCATACCACTATTGCTGCTGCTTCCCCTTTAACGTTACCTAAGATAATTGAGGATAGTGTGGCAACATCACCAATTAGTTTCATCACCAAATTCAGGGCAGGGGCAGCCCTATATTCATTTAATATCTGTTTTAACACGTCAGGTCAAACAGCAAGAGATGGTGTACCACGAGTTATGGTATAGATTGCAGCAAAGAATGTACCCCATGTGGTACAGTCGCCAGTAGAGGGTACCATCCCAAGTGGCAAGCACATTGTGAGAATTCTATATTTATCTTGGGGTCCCATATGGGGAAACACTGCTTCAAGTTGGTTTGTTTTTTGAGAAATTCAGAATGGAATTTTCTCCCATCCGGGGGGGTAGTTTACCCACAATAGCATTAATAGTTACTTGGTTAATCCCAGGCGTAGCCAATTGCGGTTGGACAGCCTGAACAGCCCTCACTGGGGCTGCTGTAAATGTACACATAACAAACTGCTTTAAATGTCTGTATAATCTAACTAGATTATTACATAAAAGGCCCAATTCGACCACAGGTAAATTCTGTATACTGAGATATGGTGTGCAGCCAGCTAAAACTGGCCTTGTGGCCCCATCATTAGTGAAGGGACCAAATCTGATGCTGTCTAAAACATGTGATTGGGAGCCTTGGAGCTGATTTTGATGTTCCTGAAATGTTAATGGTATTTCTAAATCGGGATATTGTCTGTATTGACCTTGTACGTTGGCCAATGTATATTTATAAATGTATTTATGTTAGCATTGATTGCAGGAAAAATGGTCCATGAGTAAACTACTTCAGTTTTATATGCATGGTGTGCCTCAAACGCAAAGGTAATACCTCCATCCGTATTGGGTAGCCAATGCCTGTTTAAATGTGCTGTAACAGCATGTCTGCAAATAGCAGGAATGTAATTTGAGTTCACCATTTTAGTATATGGAATTCAGAGAGGGAAATACTAAGGTGGGGTATCCTTTTAAAGATAGGTGCTTTCTATAATTCTGAGGAGGATATAATCCCTAACACCACAGACATCTCTATATTAAGGTGAATAGGGCACCTTGGAGACTCAAGAGCAAAGTACTCAGGAGACCATTTAAATAAGTACCTAACTGATGTACGTTGTGCACCATGTTATATGGTTCCTATTAAAATAACAAGAGTACATATTATGATGGCAGAACTTCAGAATGTGGGAGACTGAGTCTATCCACACCATCAGAAACAACTAGCCCAACTCCTGGCTAGCTCACAGTGCCTCACCTACACCCCCAACCCTGCTGGAGTACAAAGTGACTGTGGCATTCTGAACAATACATTCTGACTCCAAAGGAAGATGTGAAAACAGATCTCACCCTTTTGTTTTATTACTCATGCATGCCCAGGAAAAACACAAAAGAGATGCAAAATAAGCTTTCAATACATTTATTGAAACAATAGTAATCTTGCATATAGAAAATGAGCTGTGATAATTAAGCAGATGAAACAAAGCAAAGTAATCAGCATTATGAACATGGTACAGAGGATAAATAAACCAACCCTGATAAATGATTTCTAGATGTTCCTACATAACCCTAAGACAATACTGCAACCATAGCCGGTGTGCACTTCTGCTTTTCCAATCTAAGAGAGTAGCCTTACTCCCATACCTATACTACTGTGTCAAGAGTCAGCCTGCAGTGTGGATGGCAAACCCTTGGGAAGTTGGTAGATTAGCACTAGCATAGCTGCATGTCGATTACAGCATTCGTCCCAGGACAGTTGCGGCTGTGGTGGTCCTCTGACCTTTCTGGGTCAGTGCACCATTTAATAAAAGCCACTGTGTTAGAAGCATAGCTCTGATGAAATGCTATGTCTAGATATTAGAAGCTGTTTTCTGAACGGGCAATGCCAGACCTAAGATACTCTGTACTGTGTTCCTAGCCTTGAACAGAATGTACTGATTATATGATGAGAAAACGAAAACAAGCAACTTGTACAATATATTCCTAGAATAATATGCAAGCGAAGTGTGTAAAATGTCACTGCTAAACAGAAATGCTAAAAACAAGGCAGCTAAAACGTATAACATCTGACATGTAAAATGAAGCTAAAATAGGAAATATATTATATTAACATAACATAACATAACATGACATATAACTGGTATACTTAAGTTAATGTTTAGATTGTAATTAGTACATTGCACATTGTTCTTCCTTCTGGTGGTTCACTCCTGTTCATTCACTTTCCTACATGGTACTGTCTAAATGCCGATTTAGAAAGTTGGACTCTCTGACATCTCTTATGTTCTACTTCTGTTTTGTGTTATAACTATAATAATGGCAATGAGGAAAAGCTGTAAAGTGGGCAACACCCATAGCTGCCTTCAGCCATTGCTGTTACTCTCAATTGTTCAAGTTGGTGTATCAACACTCACATACAAACCCTGACGAACTTAAGTGGCAAAAGTAACAAAGATTCTTCTCACTCTTATCAACATGTATGATTATAGATCTTCCACCTCACATGCTATGTGGAAGTAAAACAAGTGCGTAGTCACCAGCCTGGGTGACACACCTTCCTGGCTCTGCTTACTGCCTCTATTCTCCTGGTTTCACCCAAGTACACACCTACCTTCCAGGGCACGCCTGGGAATTGTTGATTGCAGCCATCTCTCTTCTATGTACCCACCCAGGTTCCCACCTACCTTCTAGGACTCACTTGGGGACTGATGCATTCAGCCATTCTCCTCCCACGCTCCACACGAATTAAACCCACATAAGATACGTCAGAAAATTACATACTTCACAAGTCAGATTGGGCTATTGGTTTGGAAATTATTGGGGGATGGTCTGGACCCTGATGACTGCTCACTTCATATCGCAGTGAATTAGTCAATTTGCACTGCAGAAGGAAGAGGATCATCACTGTGATATGCACACTACAATATCCATCACATTCATATCTGTGTGTGAAGACCTTGGTTTTATTCTGTTTAAGAAAGCTTCAACTTTTTGCCTTGTCAACCGGAGTTGGGACTGAAGAGGACATGTTAATAGTCATACATCCTCCATTAGTTGGTGGCCAATTGAAGATTTCACTTCTTAATACATATCCTTTAAAATAATCAGTTACATGCACAGACTGATGTAGTTGGATATATCACTTTTGTGTTGTCACTTGTACATGCACACCTAATCCTAACAGTTGTAAGTGTAACTACTTTGTGATTTAGCGTTATTGGTAATATTTTCACAGTTATAAGCATTTCAGGTTACTCTAATCTCTATATTTCACTACCCTTATCTAACTCTGAAGGACCGCTGCACATCTATGCTCATTCAGATGGTGATCTTCATACTATCTTGTGAAGGTACCTCTGTTGCTCAAACTAAGGGCTAAATTGATTTAAATGTAGTTATGTCATTTCCTAACACTCTACTTGTACATTTCTTGTCATTTTAATTACTTTGCATTATCCCCATTTTAATACTTAACGTATAACTGTTCACCAATTGTTTGGTGGCCCAGATGGGGGCAGCAAACATAAGTGAACCCACTCCTTTTCTTAATGACATTGGATAACCTAATTTACCATGGAAAATGAGTTAAACTATTTGACCCCCCCACTTGATAGCCACTGGTGGTGAGCTGCTTAGTGCAGTTAGGAAGCAACATGTTCTTTTAAATAACCTTGGTATCCATGGTACGAAAATCTATGAAATTTTACCTGAACCAGAAGTGCATTCTGATGGTGGTGATATGGATGTATATAAAACTACATTCCTAACATTCCTAACATTGGAGTTGCAGTCTACATTCCTAACATTCCTAACATTGGAGTTGCAGTCTAGGGCAAGATAAATGTTTTTTTCTGGAATGCCATATATTTTTCAATATAACCTAAGGGAAACAAGAAAGTTTCTCAAACTATATTGCAGTTTTCATAGGGTCATCTAAACTATGTGATTTTGGTAGTTTAACAGATTCTTTTATTTTGAGAATAATAATCTTAAAGTAAAAAACATCAATACAGAATTGTAAGCTCAAATGTTACCGCTGTGGGAGCAGTAATCACTTTGCTAATAGTGCTTAATGTCAGGCGAGGAATGTGACCTGTAGGAAACATAGCATAAGAGTACACTATCAGAGAATTCGCAAAGATGAGAAAGTTAAACAAAAAAAATCCAAAAAGACCACTATCTGGAGAGAACAGGTTTGTGTTGATAGTAAATGATAGTACCTGCATTAACTATTCCTATGCCAAGTGTGCAGTAGAGTTAAAAGGTCAAACTGTGATGATGCATGCAGACTCTTGTTCACCTTTTACACTGATTTATAGCAAGGAATTATTTTACAGACTAAAGATAGTGTATCTCCATAAACACCTGATATCTCACCTTGTTGGTATAATAGAGACCCCATACCACTCAAAGGCTTATTCAAATGCCACATTACCCCATAAGGACCATGACTGTAGTCCAAAAGGGCTCTACTTTACTGGGATGATAACATCAGGGAAGGTTGGGCATCATTTTGGACTGAAACAGTGAACACATTTTACTGGTTGCTAGATTGGAGGGATATTATCAAATATACTATGAGTTCAAATAGTTGTTTTCAGAAAATCTGGGTTTATTACATGACTACCAACACAGAACCATTCTTAAACCTAATGCAAAGCCTGTTGTGCACAAGTAAAAACCAGTACCACACTTGATGAAAGAGGCTCTTGGATCGGATATTGGGCATAAACCAACATGTACAGTTTTTGAAATGGCTGGTCCCTTGGTTCTTTCCAATAAATCCAATTGTCAGGCAATATGGCTATGTGTTGATCTACGTAGCCTCAATAATACTAACGTTTTAGAAAGACATCCTTTACCTTGCATTAATGAAATCACCATGGGGGAAGACAGCTGTTTTAGTGTCATCAATCTCTCCATGGCTTATCACCAGGTGAAGCTTCACCCCGATTTGAGAAACTGTATGCCTTTCATTACAACTGACATATTGTATGCTTGACAATATATTGTGGTTGTTGGCGTTTTTGCTTGGCAAAAGAGTTGTGTTTATTTTATCTCTTTTTTGTTTACAATATCTTTCCCTTCTGTTTTGTGGTGAAGAGATGTGTTATAATTAGTTTAATGCATAGTTTGTAGTTAGCACATTGCATATTGCTATTCTCTTCCTTCTGGTGGTCACTCGCATAACACTGCGTGAAAGGGGCGTTCCATAGGTGTTGCTTGAGTGTTCCCACACAACACCCATGGAACCTGAAGGAATCTGATGCATTCCCAAATTTACAAGTCTGTAAATGCGTCAGATCCCTACGCCACCTCAGTGGTGGTGTAAGAATGAAACAAAGGGAGAAATATCTTTAATTCTCCTAGGGACGCCCTCCTGAATAAAAACAATCACAAGAGGCATTTTCCTCTTTTTATGTGTGCTGCAGAATGTTGCACACATAGAAAGAGGAAAACTCATCTTGTGATTGTTTTTGTGCAGGGAGGTGTCCCATCCTGCACAAAAACAATCATCCCCACAACGCAGGCACCGTTGGGCAACTGTGCCTGATTTGGGGCTAGGCAGCAATTTGTGCAACAGCGCAGGGGGAGAGGACAGAAATGCACTGTATCTTGTAGATACAGCATATTTCTGTCCCTTTCTGCCCTGCACTATGAGCCTAGTAAATGAGGAATCATGTATTATACTTGTTTCACAATCATGTGCGTGCTGAAACACGTAAACATTGTATTATCCTTTTTTACATTGCTAAGCACTTACTAAGCACTTACTGAAGCAGTGTAAATAACATATTTTTCTGAACGTTCTTGACCTTTCTTTCATTAAGTAAACTCCTTGGAGAACCAGGATCACGTTTTAGAAAATTGATGTTCGGTGGTTGATGTTCATTTCAGGATTCCGGTTTACACTGATTCTCCTTTCAGGACTGGAAACACATGTAAGCTCAACTACACTGGATTCCAACTCCAGATAAAGAAACCAGGCATGTCATTGGGTGTGGCTTATGTTGTCTCCACATTCCAGGTGGCAACCGCCCACTCAGCATCCACAAGATTTCCCATTCTGAAAGTTTACTCAATAACAGCATCTCACTGGACATGCTTTCAACTGTTCACCCACCTAAAACTGTGCAAAATTATTGGGGGGAGGAGGGTGAGATCCTCACTAAAACTGAAAACAAGTAGCTGCTATATTCTCACATGGTTTTCTGGTTTTAAGAGTCAATGCCCTGTTTTTTCCGGGAATTAGGCAGGAGGTATATGTATGCCCTGTTGGACGATTATTGCTGTTATTAGTAAACCTGCAGGGAAATATGTACTGAGTCATATGTGGCATGTGGGTAAATCATTACAGTGCACCCTACCAAAGGCCACCTCAAAAAACGAGATTCCGTTTTTGGGCAATTTCCCTTTTAGGAAATATGTATTCAGGATTATACAATGGTTTGTTACAAGTTGTAGCATCTGATTCTTTCCAGACACCTAGCAGTGCAAGCGGGACTTCTAGGGTTATTATGACACCTGTGGAAATCATGAGTCTGCATGTCATCCCATCCCAAAGCAAGGCACGCTCAGGACATTCAAACAACATATCTATAAAGGTTCCTCTGTGCCCCTAAGGCATAAGTTGTTTTGGGATCTACCTTTTTTGTGTAGAAGTGTTTGGGTATAACAGAACCTATGCAGAATTTTATATTGGATAAGGTGAAAGCTAGCTTTTATAGCCCCTTCCTTGAGGAACTGTAAAGCATCCCTTCAGTCTTGGGCAGTCAGTTCCCCTACATCCTTTTACCAGTAGGCTCATAGTCAGGACTGTTCCTCTAGTGAATTCCTCATTAGTGTTGGAAAGTGGATTATTGGTAAGGGCAATTAAGTACCTACACCTAGCAATAGGCCACTAACCCCCACTTAGGTCCAGCTAGGTTTCAATAAATTAAACCAAGCTCAACCCTTGGTAGCTTGGCAACGAGCGACAAGACTTAACTTAGGAGACAAGCATTTAAAAATCACAAAACAGTGAATTAGTAAAACACAAAACACAATGAAAATTCAAAACCTATTTATAAGAATAGATTATATTTTTATCTTTAAAATGAGACCAAAATGATTATAATCGGATAAAGGGAACCGGAGAAATGATTTTTTAGAGAATTCATGTGTTCTAGCGCATAGAAGCAACTAGCGCTCAAAGGGTTAAAAAAGGTCACACTGGATAGGGACAAAGTCCAGAATTCAGGCCACCAATGAGGTAACACTGTTACACTTACTTTCAGAAGCGCTTCTTGATTCAGGAAAGTGTGTTGCCTCTTAGGGCCTCAGGGTCTGGGACTACAACTCCCTCAATAAACCTCTTCAATTTATGGAGTTGCTCCAAACGTCTCCAAACATCTGTATTGCCTTCCAGAGGTCCTTTTTGGGTCCTTGAACTGTCCACAGCTTGATCCAAGGTTTCAGAAGCTCTGAGGTTCTCCTTGGGAGTTGGGACTACAATTCCCAGAATGTACCTGGTCATAATCCTCACAAGGCCACTAGAGGCTGGTGAGCTGGGCTCTGCTTGATGGACTTGATGCAGGGGACTCTGGGCAGCCTCTCTGTACCTGAAGCAAACAGGGGGTCCCTTCTTGAGCAGTAAAAGACAGGCAAAGTCCTTTTAGTGGTTAAGGCCAAGTGCGCAGCTGGTGTAGTCCTTCAGAGTGCAGTATCCAGGTGCAGGTCAGGGGTCCAGCAGGGCAGTCCTTCTTCTTCTTCATCTTGTTCCTTGTAGGGATCTGAGATGTGGGTGCAGCTCTGCCATGTTTATCCTTGCTCCTGGTTTGGAAAGCAGGGGGGGGCTGTCTGACTAATCATAGGCAGGCTCCTTCCCCTTTTGATGACCATTTCCTGGGAAGTGCGGCAAAAATCTTCAAAAAACCAACATTGTTGAAACTGATTTTTGGAGGATAGATCTGGCTGAGTCCACCCACTGATTTGGCTAAACATCTTACACACACCCTTCTCCTTCCCTCTCCTAATCTAACCAAAAGGGCACCTAATTGTCTGGGGAGGCATGAAATGGGGGATGTCCTGAGCTGCTAAAATGTCTTTCCCTGCCCTTGAAGACCAGTTTGGCTGCTCTCCCCCCATCCTGTTTCACCATCTGCTGATGCAGATCTCCTCCCCCAGGCACTTCCTTTGGGTTCAGCCCAGGCCACTTCACACCTCATCAAGGCAGTCTGGCCAGGTTGCCTGAGGCTGGCCAATCGGAGAAGAGCACTACAGAGCTGAAGTTGGCAACTTTCAGGTAGAGTTTTAAAACTCTTTTCCTGAGCATGTTATGTTAAATCCAACAATGGCAAGTTGTGTGATTTATTATAACAATTAATTTGATACCAAACTTAAGGTATCTGGCTGTTATGGGGACTTAGTTAATTAAAATAAAGTCTCCCCATTTTAGCCTAAGGAGGCCAATTACTACAGTGAGGGAAAAACTAATTTGGTTATTTTACCTCGCCAGGGCTTATAAAACAATTTTTATGAGGTCCCTGCTTATAGTTACATGGCACCCAACCCTAGGGGCACTTACACCTGAGGGGTGACTTACATGTAAAAACAAGGTAGTTTAAGCGTCTGGAAGTACTTTTAATTCCAAAGTCGAATCTGCATATAACTTTGGTTTAACAGCAGCCAGCAGGGCAGGCCTGCCTTTCAAATGACACTAGGCACCTCAGCAGTGCCCTACCATATACTAGGGACTTATAGGTAGGTTGATACTGTCAATTATAATTAGCCTAATTTGCATACTCGTTTTGCACAGTGCACAGGCCCTGGGACTGGTAAGCAGTACCCAGGGCACCATCAGAGTCAGAAAAACACCAGCAAAAGGTGAAAATGGGGGCAAAAAGTTAGGGGGTTGGGCTCTGCAATCAGCTCAGTTTTCTCACAATTTGCATGGCTTATGTAAGAGAGATGGCTTTGGATGTCATATACCCATTCAGGAGTCAGGTTTCCAGTGGGATTGCAGATCATAAAGCATGATGTACTTTCACATACTTGATAATCTGCTTTAAGTGCAGCGCATATTCCGTCTTCAATTATTCGAATGGCACCATTGCATTTGCACACCACACATCATCTAATGTGGAGAGGCCAATTATGTCTCACTGTTTAAAGCCCAGTAGTGCTGTTACCGAGCCTAGTTGTGTTCTCACCCACAGAGAGGTTCTAGGAGAGAGTCTCTTACCCAATCCCATTGCTCTATTTATTTTATGCCATAAGGATACGACTGTTGCGGTGGCTGGGGAGGCAGTCGCAGGTAATTTCACCCCATGGCACACATGTAAGTATCCGTTCCTCCCATAATTCTCTCTTCCATCCACAATGCAGGATAATCTAGTGGGGAAAATGTCTACTCATTTACTATCAGGATCTGTGCTGCCTTGTAGTACTTGCAGATATCGGGCAACATAATACCACCCTCGCATATGGATCTCTGGAGAGTGACGAAAGCAATACATGATGGGCCATTTCTCCACAGCAGGGATGACAGCAGTCAATTTACCATTTGGATAAAAGTGTCTGGGATCTTGTATGGCCTGCTCTGTAAGATGTAGTTAAATCTGGGGAAAGCAATAATTTTAAAGATTGCCACCTCCCCCCCCACCACACCCATGAAGGGACAATGGCAGCAATCTCCAGTACTGTACCTCATTTTCTAACCCCTTAGGGAGTAGGGCCAGCGTATCTTCAAAATGTGTTTCCTCCTGCTTGTACACCCAGATGCCTATGTATTTAAAGAGATGTGAGGCCACCTGCAGAGACAATGGAAGGGGCCTCCCAACTCTCCATAATATGATTGGGAAAATCAGTGATTTGTCCCAATTATTTTCCAGGCCAGAAATGTGCCCAAACACTTTGAAAGATGTCTTTCAGTCTTCCCAGGTATATCTCTAGTTCTGCAAAATATAGTAGGATCTCATCCATGTATAATGATATCAGATCTTCCAAAGAATCGCCCTCATTTCCAGCCTGAGCATATACCCGGATCCACTCAGCGAGGGCCTGTAGCACCAATGCAGAAAGCATCAGCGACAGCATAACCCCCTGTCTTGTGCTTCTCTGTATGGATAATTCTTTATTCAGTATCCCATTGATTAGGAGCCAGGTCTTTGAATTGGTGTAGGGAAGTCAGTTCCATTTAAAAAATCTGTGTCAGAAGCCCATTTTGCTTAAAACGGCAAATAGGAAGGGCCACTCAAACAAATCAAAGGCTTTGTTCACATCAATAGCTAAGGGGATTCCCAGTGTACCAGCCTCTATAATGTTATAGAGACGGCGTAAGTGTAGTTTAGTACGTTGGTGGGGCATAAACCCATCCTGGTCCGGGTGGACTAGGTATTAGATCACACTGTAATGTGTTGGCTAATACTTTTGCTAAAACTTTGGTATCCGCATTTAGTAGGGAGATTGGTCTGTAAGATCGGTGTCCGGGGTTTAAGGACAAGGGTAATCGTTGGAGAGCAGTGCTTTAAATGGGCCGGTACTGTCCGGTACTGAGTACCGGCACTTTTTCATTTTGAGAGGGAGAGTTCCGGCACATCTCAAGAAAAACGTAATACATTTAATTGGAGAGTACCGGCACTTCTCAGAAACAAGTAGGTACTCTGGCACAGAGTACCTGCACTTTAATTTTTCCATTTCAAGCCCTGTTGGAGAGTGAAGATCTCTGGGGAGCTTACCTCTGCAGAATGCCCCGATGTGCATTTCGTGAGGCAGCTTTACAATCTTGTTGGTCAGACTCTTAAAGAATTCCGCTGGCAGCTTGTTCAGCCATGGTGTTTTACGACACGACTGAAGCTGCATGAGTGTCAAGCATATTTCTTCTGCAGCAAAAGTCCCTTCCAGCCCCCGTATGTCTGATTTATCCTGGAGCCTGCACTAGCAGTCTTGAATAAAGTTCATAGGTCTGGCTCAGGGGTATTTCTATGTATAAAAGTTTCTCATATAGTCAACCAGAGCTTTTGCTTGCTCCTCACTGCCCGTAATGATTGAGCCAACTGGGCCAGAGATTTCCCAAACATGGTACCTGTCTCTGTTACTGAGCCAAGCCAGGGGTTTCCTGGCTTTGTCTCCCACTTCATATAACCACCTCTGTCTAGTGATATATGTTAAGAGGACTTCATCCATCACTAATGCTCCATATTCCTCTTTCTCGAGGTGAATACATAGTTGTACAGTGTCTGATGGTGCTTTTGTCCACCTCAAGTTCGAGGAGTTTCTCTTCTAGTTTTTTACAGCAGCGAATCCTCTCTTTCACCTATTTCACCTGCTATGATCGCTCCCTGTATGGTGGCCATATAGGCCTCCCATCTGGTTATTTGCGTTGGTCTCCTCCACTGTGTTTTCTTCAGAGTACTGGGTGGTTATCAAGGCCATTAAGCAATTTTTCATTTGTAAGTTGCCAGGCACTCTATTCTTCCTCGTGGCACCCGTGTAGTTGGGGTAACCCATAGTGGCGAGTGATCAGATACGCCTCACGCTTTGAATTCAGCCACAATGAGAATGTGTAGAGATGCAAATGGTGGAAAGTGGTTTAACCTGGAATACTAGTTGTGTTCCCTGGAGTGGAAGAAGTAACTTCTAAGAGTCTTATGTGGTGTCTGCCATATATCTCCTAAGCCTATTGCTGTCATAAATCTTCCCAGTCTCCCTATCTTGGGGGTATCCACGTGGAAGTTCTATCTATATATCGGTCCATTATCATTACCAACTATTGTCATTATCAGGGGGAGCTCTAGCAGCAATTCACCCAGTTGAGTCAGTGTCTCAGTCTGCAATTCAGCAGGTATTTAAACATTCACCCAGGCAATCATTTCCCCCTCTCATTTACCCAGGACCACTCTGTGGCATACCCTGTCATCAGATATGATTGGTGTCACTTGAAATGGGATTGATTTGTTTATGATAATTGCGATTCCTCTGGAATAAGAGGTAAAACCTGAGTGGCTAATCACTGCATACTTCCCCATCCCCAGGGAACTATAGTTCGACCCCCTCGTGTGTGCTTGCTGCTGAAACACAACATCTGCTGTGTAGCGTGTGAGTGCTGTGTGTACTAACTCACATTTGATTTGGTTGCTAAGTCCATTTACATTCCACATCAGTAATTTCAGTGAGTGTGCCCTTCGGTCATTGTGGTCATCGTTGCTTATTACCACGATTTATCTGACCTAGGTGGTGGGGTCTTTTTCTCTGATCTGGGCAGACAGGTAACAATTCAAACTGAAAAAACTTGACCCGACCTACTACTCCGGGGCCTATGAATCAGCCGCCGCTCCAATGCATGGTATGTCTGTTGCTCCAAATGAACAACTTTCTGGATTACCATTGCAAGTATTGGTAACAGTATTATATACTCATCCAGTCAAATAGGGAGGTATGGTGCCATCCACGAGCAGGATGACAGGCCCTAGGCCATATGGAGCTGCCAGGGTGTATCCACATCTGTCCGGGAAGTTATTCCAGGTAGTACAGTTTCTCAAACAATCTCCTCCCTCGTCATTGGAGTGACCTTCAGCAGTGCTGGGTCCTCCCCTCTGCTATTGTTGTTGGAGCCCATGCCCTGGGAGCTATTAGTTGCCATTCCTAGAGTTTCCCACTTGTTGGGGAACTCCCAGGTGTATGTCTTAGGGATATCCACCACAAGCTTAGCCTGGCCTTTTGTTGACGCTGTGTGCGACCGCCATTGTATCTTGCAGTACTTCCTGTGGTCCCACTACCTTGGGATCTGTGCAGCCCTATCTTCGTGTGGTACTTGGTATCTGTGTCTCTCTAGGCAGCACCAGACCTCTGCAGTAGCAGAGAAGAAATGTGCTTTCCCCCAATTATACAGAGATTTGCTGTGAAGAAGAGGGCATACTGGATATCCAGCTTTCATAGATGCTGCTTGACTTCCCGGAACGCCTCCTGTTGGTGTTTTACATGCGTTGAGTGGTCAGGATAGATGTTGATGGCCACATCTTATACTGTCCAGGGTCCTTGTGACTGCGCCGCCTGTACTATGGTATTTCTATCCCTAAAATTTAGTAGCCTAGCTAACATAGCCCAGGGGGTGCACCGGGGATCAGTGGTCTTCCCAGTGCCCTGTGGACATGTTCCACTGTGAACCATTCCAATGTTTTGTTTTCCAGGACCATCATCAATAACAACTCCTCTAAGAATAGTTCTGCCCTGCAGCCTTCGGCCTTCTCCGGTAGTCCCACGATCCGGATGTGGTTGTGGAGGGAGCGGCCCTCTGCATCTTCTGCTCTGTCTGCCAGTGTGGTGAGTTCCTTCTCCAGGGTATACGGTATACTGGTTGTGGTGTCCATCACAGTGGGTCAAAGCTGCGCCAGGGTGAACTCCACATCCAAGGCTCTATCCATCAATTTTGTGTGATCAGCACTGAGAAGGTTGACTTCCTGCACGTCTGTGTCAATTATAAGCTCCAAGGCTATATTGGTTTCTTTGATTGCTGCCAGGATAGTTGCAGTGCGCACCTCCAGATTCTAATCCCTAACTAGTGGTGAGTGGGACTTCCCCGTTGCCCCATTTGGTAGCATTACTTTTCCAGAAGGCATCTGGCAGGTTTTGGTCAATCTAAGTTTTTGGTCAATCAAAGGTTTTGGTCACTGTTGTCTTCCTTGAGGGTTTGTATCAACCTATCAACCCCACGTCTCCACTGGAGTCTTATCAAGGCCTGCCTCTGACAGGTATCACCAGTCTTAAAGTGGAGAGATCGCCAGACCTGTCTGTGATTCTCCCTCCAATATACCCCAGGCATGAGCACCCTCCTTGGTCCCTTCCCTAGTAAGGTAGTTTAGGTGCTCTCACACACTTGATAAGGGACTGTGATAGCATATCCCGTCCCTCTAATCCACTCTCCTCTGGGGTACCCATGCAGGCACCCTTGGTCCCCTGTGGTGGTTATGAAAAATACAGTGGGGGGGCCCTTCCCTCTGATATTGCTTCCTCCTCTGCACGCTCCCACTCACCTTATCTCTGCTCGTTGGTTTTCAAGCAGTGGGGATGGGAAGGGTGAAGCATCCTCCTCTGGGGCTCCTGGCAGTCCGGCCAAGTTCTGGCCTCATTGCTACACTGCACTTGGCCCTCTGAGGGTCAACATCAACTCCCAAGATGGTGGGCACTGTTCTTTTCTCTTCGGCCAGCCCAACACCAGCCCTGATGCACCACCCGTGGCGGTCAGCATCAGGGAGGGTTGCTGTGACCTTCCCACTCCTGGGTGGGGGTACAGGCAATTTCACAGGTGCTCGGCCTCTGTGTCTTAGCCCATTCAGCCCTCTGGAGCTCAGGGCACCTCCGCAAGATGGCAGGCGCATCTCTCATCGCTGTTGATTTGCTTGTGGCTCCAGACTCCGAGTCTTTCTGGCTGGCCTTCGCTTCACCGTGCCCCCCTCATCTCAGTCATTAAGTTTTAAAATTGTACACAGATTCCAACAAATTTTCGAAACAAATTGTCCTGACCTGATTGAAGTAATTATGGATGATAATCTATGTTGTCAAATTAAAAGAATACAAGGTGTCTGCCAAATTCCTAGTGGTAGGGAGACTCTGGAAGGGAAATAAATGTGCCATTTTATTATAGTATCCACAACTACTGTTACGGTCTGAACCCTTTTTTTAGGAAGCTCTGAGACAAAATCCATTGACAGAGTATGCCAAGGTTTGAGGGTATACGTAGAACATATAGTAGACACCTAGGACATGTATGAGTCCCATTATTGCAAGCAGAAGTTGAGCATTCTAGCAGGAACTGATGTACATCCTGAGATATTGCTTCCCACCAGAACCATCATTGCAAGATCTGCAAGGTTTTTGTCTCATCTGTAGGGCTTGCTAATCCCAATTTATGATACCAAATTAATGCCTTTTTCTGGTGTTCTTTCCTTGTGAAATACATAACAGCATCCTTCAAAAGCAATCCATTTTGCGTACTGTGTACTGCTTTTGCATTCCTGGTCCCCGGTTTATAGGTTTTGACAAAGTGGTATTTTCTAACGAATATCATCCATCATAACTGTTGGTGTGAAAGGGCTATTGAATATTGTAAGAATTGCACGTTTCTGTGATCTGAACAGACTGCGACAGTGTGCATTGCACCTAGGGGATTATGCATCCATTCCTGGAGAGTGGTGTTGATTGCAAGCAATTCCCAAACAACTATGGTGTAACTTTGTTCTTTAAGTAGTAACTTCTTCTAAAGAAAAAGCTACTGGATGAATATATTTAGACTGCAGGTCAGCTTCCACTAAGTACGATAATTGAAGGTTTGTGTGGCGTAAACTTGAGGCCAATGTGAAATCATTTTATAGGTCTTGAAATGTTTGATCTGTTTCAGAGAACCTGTTAGACTTGACTCCATTCTGCTATAATCTTGATTTGGTGTATCAGAAAATGTAGGGATGAAACAATGCTAAACAACAAGCATATCTTGAAATAAACTGTTCACATCTTCAACACGAGTAGGAGTTTGTCAACTCAGAATTGCATCAACTTTTCGTTTGTCCATTTCTATTATGGTTGGGGAAATATAAAAGCCCCAAAGTTGCTAATTGCTAAGATCACATGAAAAAGCAATTTGTGAGTTTTGCTTAAAGATTTGACACAGATATTCTAAATCTTGATGTACATGTTGCATATGCTGACTTTTTGACTGGGAATAAATCAGGATATCATTGATATAAACAATTACACAGGTTTCAAGAATTTCACACCAAACCTCATTTATGGAAAGTAGGAAAGCTGCAAGGGTGTCTAAAAGGCATAACACAGTATTCACAGAGACTATCTTTTGTGCAAAAAACACTGTCTTCCATTCATCACCCTCTATGACTTTGGCAAGACAATGATCTTCACAAAATCCAGTTTTGTGTAAATGTTTGTGTGTTGAAGCTCATCTGAAAGAACTGTGATTAATGGGAGAGAATATAAATTTTTAAAAGTTCCCTTGGTGGGAGCGCAGTAATTGATACATGATTATAATCTTCCATTTTTCTTTGGAATGAAGAACAATGGAGGAGAGCCTGGGGCAAGGGCTGGTGAATACATCCATGAGACAGTAGTTAATCATTTAACTTTGTAAATGTTCTGCTTCTTGTTATGTCTGAGCATACATACAACTACATGGGTCACCACTGGGGAACTAAAACTATGCAGCAGTCGAAACATCAATGTAGGGATAAGACATTAGCTTGGTCATTACCAAATACATATGTGAAATCTTGGCATGGTAGAGGCCGCTTTTAGGATTTAGGACTCTGGATTTTTTAGAGGAGCACAAGGAAGTGGTGTTATAGTGCTAAATCATTATGGATAACAATGTTATTGGCAAAACAGAAAAATAATTAGTCTCTTTCCTAATTTGCCAATCAATCCTGGACTAAGTCAAGCAATCCTCAAGAAATAGAGATGAGTCAATTACATCAAAGGCTATACTTTCAAAATGTCAGTCGTCACAAAACATGATCAATGTTAAAGTTTGGAGAGCATTCAAACCAGATGAAGTTTCTAAACCATCTACTGCTTGTATGGGCATAGGTCTTTCTTTTCTTACTACTGGTAAACACAACTGTTTAGATAGAGTAACATCTAAAAAATGTCCTGTAACCCTCAAGTACTATAATATTTGATTATGGACCTACTCATGTGAGGAAATCAATAAAACTACAGGCATTGACAAATATTTACATGTTTTTGCTGGGTTCTCAAAACTACATAAGACTGTATTAATAGGTCTTCCCCACTGAAGGGACTTAATTTCAATCAGACTTTCTTGTTTGTCAAATTATATGATCCTTCTTGAGTGACCAGGGACAATTTTGTAGTGTTAAGCTTTACTGAACAATCCCTGGCAAACTGTCCAAGCCATCGATGCAGAAAGATAAATTAAATTTTCTCCTCTTATCTTTCTCTTATCTTGATGAGTCCTCAAACTCCACCAATCTGCATTAGTTCACTGGTATCTGCTAGCCAACTGTACGAGTCCCTTTTCTCAGTTCTGATTATTACCACCTTAGAATCTGACTTTCTTAAACCACCCTTGCACTCACTCAGTCTGTGGTGCAAATTTGTAACATGACAGATGTCTTGTACATACTGCCTGTGCTAAGACATCCTTAAACTTATCTCATAAACCCTCAATAAAAAAATACATATATTTTAGCCTCAAGGAGCACCCAGTTGAAGGCGAGACGTAAGGTAAAAGGTCCCAGTTTCCCTGCTTTAAACTACTGCCTGCATAAAAGTTTGCTTGGAGAATATTTTTTCATTGAATCTTGGAAAGCAGAGAAGTCAGATAGCATTAGGTAATTGTTCACTACAAGAATACTAGACCAAGTTCTACCATTACCCATCCAAATAAGAAAAAAACAAAACCACTTTAGAGTTGTCAAGGGTTCTGTCAACCTCTGCCTTTTAGGTAAAACGGATTCACCAAACTGTCAGTCATGAGGAGCTGCTGGGATGACACACAGCATGTCTGCTTGCATTGTGCGGCAACCTTCCATACACATTTTTGAAGTTCTGTGAATAAGGCTATGACTTTTTGGGGAGGTGTGTTGGCTTAAGGATTGAGCAAACCAGGTGTGAGTGAATTCAACTGTGAATTCCATCCTTGGACAAGAATCCGTGTTACCTCTCCTTTGTACTCATTCTTGAATTGCAATGATCTGTCAAAAAAGGAAAAAACTCAGACTGATCCCTTTGGTAATATCACACAAGAGTAAACATTACATGCACAACATTACGCTGAGCTGTTTGCTCAAATTATACTTACACATGTACTTTGGTTATCAGATGTTCCAGTTTAAAGTCACTTTTTGCAAAACCTAGGTTTCAGAAACTCATCTCTTTTAACTTTCCAAAATTTCTTTTAGATTGCCTCTGTATTTAGTTGTTGAACAAAACATTATTTCTTTGTGATGGAAGGAATGCTTGCAATTAGTCTCACTTGCAGTAAGTTTCACCACTTGCAATTGCTCAGGCTTGCATTTCGACCCACCATTCTTTTGCCCACCATGCCACCTCATATTGGATCCATCCATATGCAAATCAGTCTTGTCCCTGCTTCATTTGCAACAGTCCTGCCCAAACAGGCATGCCAGGTCCTCTTTGAACCAGAACACAAGCAACACAAGACTTGTTTTGCTCCGATTAGGGCTCTTCAGTTGGGTGTAATTTGCTTCCAGTGGCACAGTGAGCATGGGACGCATATTTGGGCATACCCTTTGCCACTTAGAATATTACATCAAAAACACAAAAGGAGATGGGAGGGATGCATGCAATAGGTAACATACTTATTAAATAAATACATAAATCTGGGACCTAAAACAAGACTGATTTAATCCTGATGTGCCACTCTTTGCAATTCCTTAATAGGCGGTGGTCTTTAAACTTACAAAAATAACTGAAAGAGGGAGCACAATCGAAGGACATCAGTAGGAATGCCCACTTACCAAAGCTGCCAGTTGCTACAAGAATGCTACAGAACTGAAGCAGGTGATAATACAGTTTAATACAGATCTCCAAACGCACCTAGATTTTCAGGAATTAAGCTTGGATCAGTTAACAGAGCACAAACAAATGACAGATCTTGTAAGCTGATTATGGTGCACTCAAGTTCCAGTAAGCAGTTGCACTTGATCCTTAGGCCCAAAGATGGCTGCCTGCTAGGCGAGCTCTTCCAGCCGTTTCCACATATCCTAAAGTATCCTACATCATTGCTGGCCAAAGGGCATAGTGGATTAGAGTGATATTAGGGCCTTGCCGCTCTGTACCGGCAGAACCTATGATACCAGCATAAGACAAGCGTTTGAGGGCCGGACACAACCTGGTGCGTCCCTCCTTGAAATGGTGATTGGAGGCCTGTGCCGCCTGCACGGCAGTGAGACGATAGCTGACGTTCTAGCTACTGTGGAGGGACACCTCTCCGCCCGGGACTACTGCAGACTTGGAGCCTTTGAGAAGTGGAGCCGGGCGGCTTGTACTGTGACTCTGGATGCTGGGCGATTGTTACGCTGACGCTGCCCATGGCCTACTGGGTCTGCAGCAAAGTGAAGGGCGGTTGGCTGTTTTTTGCCCTGGGGGCACACTGTGACCTGCAGGATGGGCTGCGAGCTGCGGTGGGCTCATCGTGCACAGGGACGTGTCCTACTGGGCTGCGGGGACGTGCCAGGTCTGCCCCTTGCCCTCTTCTAGTCCTTTAGGAGCACACTGCATAGCGGTAGCATACACCGTGGAGGAACCATCCGCTGGGCCGCCTGGAGAACTGGCATGTGAGGAGGGTGGCGCGGGACACCACCTTCCCATTGTATGTGGTGACCTCGGGGCAGAGGCACCCGGTGATGGAGCCTCTATATAGAACACTACATCCTGGTGTGTGAACTGGACTCTTGCTGTGCCCCCTGCTGTAGGACCAGCTGTGTGGAATCAGGGGCGTGGTTCACTGGGCCGTGGCACGGACACCCTGCCAAGAGCGTTACAGGGCACTGTAAAGTAGTGCAAATCTGAACCCTGCCGCTCTGGAGGCCATTTAAGTGCTGGAACATTCGTCCATGTACCAATTAGTGCCCATCCTTGGGGGAGCCAGCCCGTCGTCTGTGCTCCTTGTGCCCCCACAAAATATTGAATCCCCTGATCCATAGTTTGGCTTGCACCTTGTGGTTATTGCCTGATCCGGGCTCTGGCAGTGAGGTGCATTCACAATCTACAATGGGGAAAAGGGATAGGACCCAAGCCAAACTGCAGTTCGAGCAATGCAGGGTGTCTAGGGCACGAGAAGAAACTTCATCGATCGCCATGGCTGACTCAGAAGCTGCCGAAATGGGTAGTGAACTGTGCCAGATCCTCACAATGATTCAGCTAGCCTCACTAAAATAGACAGCAGGATTGGTTTGCTCTCCTATAGAATGGACAAGATGTCAGAACGCATTGGATGTCAAAAGCAATTGGAAAAGTCTCGCTTGGCGCTGAAGGTGAAGGCCGAGAAGCTGGAGGGCCGAACTGTGTGGAATAAATTGTCGGTTTTGGCAGAGTCTACTGCAAATGATAATATGGGGTCCTATGTGGAAGGTCTTCTCATACAATTGCTGGGGCGTTACACTTTTCCAGTCATCTCCGTGGTTGAGCAGGCTTATTGCCCGTTGGCACTGCGGCCTGTACCTGGAGCTGCTCCAGACCTATCATTGCGAGGCTCCTGAACTATAGGGACCGCAACGCAGCGTTGCGTCACTCCAAGGAACTACAGTCTCTTAGATATGAGGGCATGGAGTTATCCATATTTCCTGACTTCATGCCACAAGTGCAGGAGGTGAGGAGGCAGTTCCTGCCAGTGAAGAAAAAATTAAGGGAGCTTAACCTTGATTATGCCATGCTCTACCCATCTCGGCTGCATCTCACTATTGATGGGAAATCAAAGATTTTCATTGACCCCAAGAGTGCGCAGGGGTTCCTCCAGGGCTCATCGTGGATCATCATAACATTTGGAGGATGACAGAACAACTGCACAGGAACTTGACAAACAGTGCTAATGCAGGTGTGTCTCCAGTTCCCACCCAAGCCTCAAACTGAGGAATATATTACTGCTGCTGGCTTTGGATTACATACCCTAAAAAGTTTGTTAAGTCAATATCGTACTTCTCTATGGTGGGGTTGTATGCATTGCCTTTGCTGTTTATTATGTGCCAGAGGACTTTATGTTGATGCTGTGACTGCTGATTATTTCAACAGTCCTTAGGGCTGTCTTCCAATATTCTGCTAGGAAATATTTGGTGATGTCTAACATCCCTAACATGTTGGTTATGATTAACATAAGCAACATAAGGTTGGTTATGTTAATGTACCTTGCATGGCTGTTTGTATTTTACTAGTTTGGAGCACTGTAACACTAGAATCGGTCCTAGTTTGGGGGGTATGTGGGTTGTGGGGATAGCATACAGCTGTGTCAATTGTTGGGAGACCCAGCACGAGAGGGGGGTGGGAGATGAAGCATTTGGATACACATACTACCTGTTTTACAATTGGCTCTGATGAAGGAAGTGTGTGGCACTCACTGGTTGGCAA
The DNA here is from genome assembly GCF_031143425.1 of Pleurodeles waltl. Taxonomy (NCBI): domain Eukaryota; kingdom Metazoa; phylum Chordata; class Amphibia; order Caudata; family Salamandridae; genus Pleurodeles; species Pleurodeles waltl. Next base: position 147,653,754 of record NC_090441.1, on the reverse strand, counting down.
CAGCACTACTGGATGGGACTTGGTGCGATAGAGGATGATGAACTGAGTTTCCTAAGTTGGAATGTTAGATGATAAAATCCGCAAAGTAGAGCTTTACCTGCAAAAACAACAGATTGACATAGCTACTTTGCAGGAGACCCATCTGGCTCCTAATGTTGGGGTGCTTAGCTTGCTACGTATGCGAGGGGAATGTTGTGCTGTAGGGTTCACTATGCATGCTTGGGGGGTTCTTATTTAGGTTCACCGTGGTTCAGGGATTAAGTTGCAGGAGGTATGTGTGGATGTACATGGCCACTTTGTGGTGGCGCGTTGCCGCAAATAATTTTTTGAAGTGGTCTTGGTAGGGGTCTATTGACCCAACTATGGTGATCCCCAGTTCTTCTATTCATTGTAGGCAAAACTAGCCACCTATGGCAGCATGCCACAGATTTGGCGGGGGAGATTTTAATTGTGTTCAGAACCTAGACCTGACCCCTGAGGCAGCCATTGTTGGCAGCTTGTGTGGTGGGAGCGGTATCTGAGGGCAGTGGGCTGATGGATGTCTGGTGTCATTGCTCACCACTGGGTAGGGGCTATATGCATTATTCAACCTTTCATGATATCCACACGCGCATTGATTATGGGCCTACTTCACGTGGACTGCTGTCCAAGGTGCGTCAGTGTGATCCTCTGCCTCACACATATTCAGATCACTCCGCGGTGCTGCTGGTTTAAGACTTGGTTTGCACGAAGGCGCATGACTTTTCCTGGTGATTCCCGCAATACTCGTTAATAGATGCAGCATTTCGTGAAGACCTAGCACAGGCAATAGATGAGTTATTTCGTACCAACCTGGGTTCACTTGCTAAGTTTATTCACCATATGGGAAGCTTTTAAAGTTTATATCCGAGGGGTAACTATTTCGAAGCAGGCTGGAGTTCTTCGCTATATATGCGGCCGGTTGCAAAAATTAGAATCTGAACTGGTGATCCTTGAGCGAGCGCATGGCGATACTTGGACAGATTTGCATGAAACTAGGAGAATACAATGAGCTGGCACAGGATGAAGTTACAGACTTGGGCAAATATGCAACTGCCAGAGTGAATGGAGAGGGGGAGAGACCAAGCACTGCCCTGGCTCACCTTATGCGGCGAGGTGCTGACGGTACTGGATGAGAGCGGGGAGTTGGCCATGGGGCTCTGCAGTGGGCAGGAAGGTTTCAGGCCTATTATGCTGGTTTGTATACATGACAATTTCCTTCCAAAGCACAGGCCACTGCCAACTATCTGCCAGCAATCTCTGGACCCTTTTCGGAGTCATTTCCTGCATTGATCCTGCTGTTCGCGCTGCTGCCATCTTTTTAGATGAGGAAAAAGCCTCCGTACAGTTAAATAGGAATTTATGATGTCAATGCTGTGCCGTGTCGGGCGGGGGATATCTTCCTGAAGCTTGTCAGGGTGTTAATTAAAGACCCACTTGCACACATGCGGGTAAACAGTCTGGCATCTGAACCAATAGCTATCACTAGAGGCACGTGCCAGGGTTGCCCCCTGTCTCCGTTTCTCTACGCCCTAGTGGCGGAGCCCTTGGCCTGCATGCTCCGTGAATATCATTCCATTGTGGCATTTGCTTTTCACCTTACCAATGAAGAATCTTGGCATACGCTGATGACACACTTTTGTAAATCCGCGAACCGGAGCGAAAGTTATTCCCGGTCCTCAGGGAGGTGGTACGCTTTGGTGGCAATTCTGGATTGAGTGAATTGGGACAAGTCTCTTATTTTCCCGCTTACTGGGGCCACAATACCAATCCCATTAGAGTTTCCACTTTACTGGACCACAGAGCTGGTGCGCTACTCAAATATCCAGGTTCACACAGACCCAGCGGTTGTTATATGGGAAAATTATGGGAAAGCTGTTCAGCGCCTCGCAGATGCTATAGATTCCTGGATTCGTCTCCCCCTCTCTCTAATTGGCTGGATATCCATCAGGAAGTTGATTTTTCTCCACCGTCATTTGTTCTTCTTTATGAACATACCGATATTGCTGCCAGGAGCACTGTTTTGCTCCTTGCGATCGCTGATGTTGCGGCTGGTGTGGACTGGTAAACAGCCGCAAATACAGTGGGATACTCTCACGCTACCTTATTCCATTGGCACACTTAATTGGCACAACCTCCAACTATATTACAGAGCGGCGCAGGCTATGTTGGCCTACTTTTGGCTGCATTGTCCATTGGAACTGCTGCATCTCTGGCTAGCTGGTGTGTCACTGTCGCACTATAAACCCAGTGGGCACTATGCAGTACCTTTTGAGGAACTAGGTAGCTATGCAGCAAGCATCCCTACTCCATTCCTCACGGTTACCTTTGGAGTGGTGTGGGTGGGTGGTTCCCCATGGGGCAGGAGTGTGCAATGCTAGAGTCGCTAAATGGATGTTTTTTTCGAAGGTAAGGTGCTACGCAATTGGGCGCAAGTCGAGTCGCAGGCGACTGATCCTTATGTACTTGTACAGTTTCAATACTATAGGGCACGCCATGCCTGGAAGGCACAGTTGGACACTGATCTTGTTGAATCCGCGAGGTTTCTGTTCTTACATGTTTGATGCAATCCAACATCTCCCTGACGGGCAGTATAAATATTAAACTCTTACGCGCAGGATGTGAACTGCACTTTATCTCTGAACGGCCGCCATCAGCTCGTACACTTTAAGTATCTCAACAGAGTATATTATATCCCGGTCCAGCTGTTTAAATATGGTCTGGGGAGAGTGTGTGCTGCCTCCGCTTTGGTGCAGAGAACTCTGGCTTTGTGCAGACAGCATGGCACTGCCCAGACGTACACAACTCTTGAGTGTCCGTGTTCCACGCCTTGGGAAAAATCACGGGAGAGGCACTGCCCCATGCAGCTTTTTTGGCACTACTTGGTTATGATTGTGACATACCATGAGAGTGCAGGCGGCTCATAGCCATGGGTCTTTTGCTGGCTAAACGCAGAATTGACATGCGCTGGATGAGGGGTCCGGTACCGACAATGGCGGACTGGCATGCCGACATGGCGTACTGCAACACCCAGACATCTACCACGACCTCATGTTGCCCTCCATAGTCGCCCCTGGAATACGTGGGGGCCATACCAGGCATATTTGCTGGGTGGGAACCATGGTGATGAGGACAAGGAAGACAATATATAGACACCATTTAACGGAGGGATGGTCGCAAATTGCTGTTGGGGGTGTGGGAACCGGAACTGTGAGATATTGTGTGTTGTTGGTGCTGAAGACTGGCTTGCATGCTTGCTGTACCCTTGCCCACTCGACGGATCTTTTAGTAGGAACTCAACCTTCTCCACATTCAGTGTCAGTAGTGATTAAAAACTTACTGTTACTTGATTGTGCCTCCAGGTACAGCCCTTGGATAGACTACTTATGTTCACCAGTTGTAGATGCCACCACTTATGCATTATATGTATCTAAACTATGAGGTACTAGTGATTTTCTGATGGTGCATTGTTAATTTGCAAAAACTGTAAATAAAGTTTAAAAAGAAAAAAAATGAATCCTTATGATCCTGTTCTCATCACCGGTACCTTAGGCGTGTAAAAGGGACAATGAGCAGCCAAATGTGCGCAGTAATTCTAATTTTAAATGGCAAGGAACTGTTTTATGACTTTACTGTCTACTGTGGTCTAGTGCGGAGATCTTTTATGGTAAGCCACCACATTTTGAAAAGAAAGAAATCTTGCACACTCTATGCCACTTGATGCATATAATTTGGCAGTCCTCGATGTGTTGCATTTCAGAAGTTTATATTTTTATTGTGGGATCAGTATAATCAGATTTGGTAAGTATCTACACATTGTAAGGAACTGGTTGATACGTAACAGCAATGGAATACCCTCATTGCCAAACTGAAGATCCGTCCACTTCATTTATAAATCAGCCGACCTTAACTATGTCAGGAACGGAGACTACAGTGTTCTGCCAGAGACATACTCCTCTGCCCGCCCCACAGAGTAAGCATCATTGGACGTTTGGCCACTCACCTTCCTTCTGGATTTAAAGTGGGTGGTCAAATGGCTAGTTTTTACTTTGACTTACTGGAAAGTGAAAACATTTAAATTACCCCCATACCACAGGGAAAACTCTCATGTGGAGGTTCTTTTTGTTAAAAGTTTACCGTCTGTCAAACGTTTAACCCCTTTCGTGCATCTGACAGCCAATGGCTGTCACACACGCCCCATGATGTGTCTGACAGCCATTGGCCGTCACCAGGGAAGGCTTAAAAAAAAAATCCTCAGGGTGCAAAGCACTAGAGGATTTAAAATAAACAAAAAAAAACAGGGAAGGCGCAGAATAGCTCTTGCATCTCTCCTCACCCCTCCTCCCGCCCATCTGTGACATCAGCGCGCCACATGATAAACTGACGTCACATTTGTTTCCCAAACATAGCAGAGACACAGCAGGTAAGGCCGCTCTCTACTTTGGCGGGGAACAAAAGGCTAAAACGGCCTTCCAAGCTTCCAAGGAGGCCTCGTTTGAAAGGGGAGAGTCTCCCCTTTCAATTGAGGCCTTCCTGAAAGGGGTGCAATGGCCCCCTTTGAAGTAAAAAAAAATATATATATATAAAGAAAAGTGACGGGTGAAATTGACAGGGGATTGCCCGTCAGCAAGTCCGAACCTCTGTGGGGGGGCTATTTTTTTATATTTTTTTTAGATGTGTGGTTTCCCTGGGGGCCACAATTGTACCACAGGGAAACATATATATAAAAAGAAATGATATATATATATATATATATATATATATATATATATATATATATATATATATATATATAGAGAGAGAGAGAGAGAGAGAGAGATAGACTCCCTATACAGAGGGAGAGAAATCTCTTTGTATACATAAATATAGAGGCCACTTTTTTTTCTACAGATGTGTGCTGTCCCCAGGGGCCGATCACCACACATATAATAAAGTGATCTCTTTATATTTACATATAGAGAGACAATCTCTCCCTATTTAAATATATATATGTACTAACTATCATATATATATCCATATATATCCATATATATCCATATATATATATCCATATATATCCAACACCAACAATTGCAAAACAATTGATTTGTTTGCACTCCAGGGTAGTTTTATTACTTCTATCCAAAAAGAAGTGTAAAAAGACACCACCAACGCGTTTCAACCTCTCGGTCTTGATCACAGTTTACAAAGCAAACCTTCCCATGAGTCTCTATTTATAGTTCATTTTCCTACCGCCACCCAAGTGCATTCTGGGACATCTAGTCCCCTACAACAACTTGTGATAATTAAAACATAATCAAAATCCACTGATCTTTTCTGTTATTATTAAACCTCTAAAACATAGTTGAATAATTGAATACAAAATTATCTATAAAGCCAAGACAGATTCAATAATTTACATATATACAGAGATGAATAATTTCTGTGGAGTAAATGTTGCCATGTTTACCATATGTATGGGATGTTGGGCTAATGGTTGCATCTTATGCATTCTATATTACTTGCAATATTTACATTATGAGAGTAATGGTGTTCACCTAGTTCCCAGGACAATGATCTGTTTTGCAGTTGGGCTCTTTAAGTGAATTGCAAATAATAAATTGTGAATGTTTATCGTCTCACCCAATATAAAATACACGTGGTACAATTGGAATGTAAAAAGAAGGGCACAGTGGTTATAGGAAACGTGTAGAAAGTGCAGACATCAAAAAACGAAAACACCTATAGAGGGAAAGTTTAATTAGCATGACATATAAAAAATCAGCAATGAAGTAACGACGAGACGTGCTTCCGTCATTTATTGGCAAGCAAGATAGACTCTGAATAGCCATTTTAAACGGCTTATGGTTTAAGAGAGGAAAACTGATCCCAGTTATTGGGTGACTTTGGAGGCAATTCCAAATATTAATAAAGAGATTAATTGATGGTTCCATGAGTGTCCGGCACCATCGAAGTAAGGAATGGTTATTTGTATTCCTGAAAGTGATCAGGAGAGAATTTCTGGTGGATAAAAAGAAAAAGAAAAAGAAGTGACTGATAATGCAATATAATTATTGAATTGATAATTTTGGACAGGCGATACCGACCTGAACTCCTCATGGGTTAATGCTGAAGATAGGAAAACCACAGTATTTATCTCAAGTGTATAAATGAGAGAAGTTGGAAGAGTACAAAAATGGAAATAAAAATGGCCAAGAGATTACAGAGTGGAAAGTCTGTTCTCTAAAGATAAAAAGGTCGCAATGGAGACAACTGAAACATTAGCAACACCTCATACACAGAACAATTTGAAGTATCTGTATATACAATTGGAACGTCTATTGAAGAAGGAAATTACAAAAAGTTGGGAGATTCTCACTTTGGAAAAATATATAGAAGTTGATAGAGTTCCAAGAGGATTACGAAATTTTTACATTACCTAATCATCCGGATACTAACTCGGAAATGTTTGAAGGATGGGATGCAAACAGCATGGAGTGAAGAACATGATACGCATTATTATTAAGTACACCAGGAAGGACTTAGAGTCCATTCTGAAGGAAATAAAGGAAATAGAACAAAAAAATCGAAGCACTTAACAAAGAGGAAGAAAGTGGCAAGTTAAGACATACTATGGATACCACTCTGGAAAAGCATGAAAAGATGATTGAGGAACGGAAACAAAGGAAGTTTAGAAGAGATGAGATAGATTATGAAACTGGAAGAATCTTAACCTTTGCTAAAAGATTTGATACAATGAAACAGCAAAATACTAATGTTCTAGAGGAGAAGATGCAATCTCCGGAGACATCTATCAGTGGAATTAAGTGAAGGAGAGGAAAGAGCAGTACTGACAAAAAAGACTACTTTGTTTAGACGAGATGAAATTAGTCTATATGGATCAAAGAACATCGATGGAAAGAGGACAGGGCCAACCACAAGGTCGAGGAATAAAACCTACCTGGGATCGAGGAAATATCGGAAAACAAGAAGGGGGGTCTGGAAAGAACAAAAGACTATCCATTGAGAAGCAAACAAGTGAACAAAACCAAGTAATTGAAAGTAGCTTAAGTGAGAATTTGGTTGTAAATCTTTCAAATCATGAATTGACGCCACAGGAAATAACCATTCTTAATAAAGGCCTGTCCTTCTGCCCCGAAAAGCATTATGATCATGTTGAAACAAGAATTGACTTATACAAATTTGTGCGAAATTTGAAATTGGCTAAATTGTTTTCTAAACAAGCACCAGGAGTACAAGCAATAGAAGCACAACAAATGTAATTGATCAATCTAACTATTGAACAAAAGTCAAATGTGAAAACAGTATATGATCTGATGCACAGTCTTGAGGATCACGAATTATCGGAAACACAAGTACTGGAAGAACTAGACATTAATATGGATGAACGCTGTTATACAAATTTCAAACCAAAATCAAAATTCTGTTCAATATGGTCACCAGTTAATAGGATGGTTATTTTCTACGATCTGGTGGTTGAAGATCTGGACAGATTAAACAAAATCACATATGTGACAAAGGAAAACATTACTAAACAGGAACGTGGATAATCAAATTTGGAAATCAAATTGGCGGACTAAGGGGGAAATATAGTGATTATGGAAAAACAAGACTATATGAAAGAAGCACACAGGTAGTTGAATATTAAAGATCACTATCTTAAACTCAATACAAATCCCATCAACAAATTAACCATACAATTAAACCAATTGTTGGATACTTGGTACAATGATGGCTTATTAAATAAGGATGAGAGATTATTCTTGGGGAATGATAATCCAATTATGCCTACAATCTATTTTCTCCCAAAAATTCACAAGAGTTTGGAAAAACCACCAGGTCGCCCAATAATTTCCAGTTGTGGTTCCTTATATGAGAATTTATCAACATATGTGGATTCCTTTCTATCCCCGACAGTAACTAGTCTGAGTTCTTACATCAAAGATACAGGGGACTTTTTAAGAGCACTCTCAGGAATTAATTGGGAACCAGAATATAAACTTGTCACTATAGATGTTGTATCCTTATATACACCAATTAAGCATGAAATGGGTCTTATGGCAGTACATTATTTTTTACAACAGCGGGATATGAAGTATTTGAAACATTCAAAAATGCTAATGAAGATGATAGATTTGTGCTTGAAGAATAATATCTTTCTTTTCAACCATCAGTTATATGCCCAAATATATGGGACAGAGATGGGGGTTTCCTTTTCGCCCAGTTATGCGAACCTGATGATGAGATGGTGGGAGAAACATGTAGCATGGAGTGACGACAATGAGATATTTGCAACAAAAGCCATTATGTGGCTGAGATATATTGAAGATTTATTCATCATTAGGAATAGAACTGAAAGGGAATTTGTACAGTATTTTGAACGTTTGAATGAGAATGAAGTGGGTTTAAAATGTACCTATAATATAAGCTCCCAGTGTGTTCAATTTCTGGATGTTCTAGTATACATTGAGAACAATAAGATTGAAACAACATTATATTGTAAAGCTACTTCCACAAACAGTATACTACATGGAGATAGTTTTCACCCGACATCCCTGAAGAAAAGCATACCATATGGAGAGTTTATTAGGATCAAATGCAATTGTTCTACAGAACATGAAATGGAATTTAAATTTAAAGAAACTTGACAAAGATTTGTACAGAGGAAATATAAATTAAAAGATATACATTTGGGAGAAAGTAAAGCTAGATCCAAAACGAGAGATGAAATTCTGAAAAAATCTAAATCAGGGAGGGACAATAAGGATTCCATTATTAGGATGATCATGACATATACTAAGGAAAATCATCGGATCCTAAAAATACTCAACAAATATTGGGATATCATAAAGAAGGATCCCGATATTGGAAAATTGATTGGGGAAAGACCTATGGTGACATGCAGGAAAGTATCATCTATACAAGACCTTCTGGTGAATAGTCACTTTCAGTTAACTAAACCTTTAAATTGTTTACAGACTCAGACGATAGGTTTTACATGTTGTGGTAAGTGCAAGGCCTGTCGGATAGGTGTAAATACAAGGGAATACCCAGACTCAAAAGGAAGATCAATAAGAATTATAAAGAGAATTACATGTGAAACCACTCATGTGGTGTACATAATTGAATGTGAATGTGGTCTTCGTTATGTAGGAAGTACAATTTGTCCTTTGAAAAAACGCATACTTGAACATATCAGGGCTGTGCAAAATAAGGATGTAAACTGTGCTCTGGCTAGACATCTAGTGACACATGAAGGTAAAAACTGGACGAATATGACGTTTTTTGGGATAGCAACCATCGAGCATAATGAAAGAGGAGGGAACGGTGAGCTGAAGCTTAGACGCTTGGAGTCTAGAATAATAGTACAACTCAAAACAAAGACTCCGAGGGGATTAAATGGCGGTGAAGAACTTCATTACCACCTATGATGGTTTGTGGCTATAAAAGTAACTAGTGTAATTAGAGGCCATTTAATGAAGTGATATTATGAAGGGCTAATAAGCACCTAATGGCTGTGAGGTAATAGATATTAGATCAACCATATTGAAGAATGAGGTTGAAGATATAGAGATTGTAGGTATTTATATGCACTAAGATGAGTATTATGTCTGTATGAGTTCCCAGGGGACCATAGGTATACATAAAGCAATGAATATGTGGCTTTAAATACTATATCCGGCATATATAGCAGATTAATAGATACGAGGAAGATCATTGTCCTGGGAAATAGGTGAACACCATTACTCTCATAATGTAAATACTGCAAGTAATATATCATGCATAAGATGCAACCATTAGCCCAACATCCCATACATATGGTAAACATGGCAACATGTACTCCACAGATATTATTCATCTCTGTATATATGTAAATTATTGAATCTGTCTTGGCTTTATAGATAATTTTGTATTCAATTATTCATCTATGTTTTAGAGGTTTAATGATAACAGAAAAGATCAGTGGATTTTGATTATGTTTTAATTATCACAAGTTCTTGTAGGGGACTAGGTGTCCCAGAATGCACTTGGGTGGTGGTAGGAAAATGAACTATAAAGAGAGACTCATGGGAAGGTTTGCTTTGTAAACTGTGATCAAGACCGAGAGGTTGAAACACGTTGGTGGTGTCTTTTTGCACTTCTTTTTGGATAGAAGTAATAAAACTCTCCTGGAGTGCAAACAAATCAATTGTTTTGCAATTGTTGGTGTTGTAGATTGTGGAGGAATGGTCCTTTCCTCACGTTTGCACCCGTGAAATTTGCGCAGCACAAGTTGGACCTTTGGATGGTGTATTTATATATATATATATATATATATATATATATATATATATATATATACACACATAAAAAAAGTCAAGATAACTCTTGTGATTATGTTCTTGCTAGAGAGAAAGATTGGTCTTTTGTCTGTTGACAGTTTTGACAGCATAAAGTAGGACATAGAATTTGCTGCAAAGAATAGATCTGTATTTTGTGTGCATAGCTGAGGGGATTAGTAAAGCCAGTCATTACTGGCGCTTAAAAACAAATGAAATGTATATGAGAGGAGCTATGGCGGGATTAGGGGAAAATTTGCTGCGTAGTATGGGAATCCAAGGAGGTCATTAGAGAAGGCACCAAAATTGATTGTCACACTGGGCGCCACCACTGCTAAAGGCTGTGATGATGAGTATTTTGCAGGGTGAAGTAATACTGATTCTTCTTTTTTTTTTTGTGTGCTTTTGGAGAACATATTGATGGAGGTAAGAAGAAAAGGTAAGGTGACAGTTATTTACTGTTGCACACATCACCCACCCACACACCCAACAACAGTTTGTGAACAACATATCTGCCTTCTACATGGGATAGTGTTTTTAGAAGGACGGTTTTAGTCAGTAGCAGAGATGGCATCTCGATGGATGACTGTTTATCAAGCCCTAACTCGGGATATGGAGGACAGCTCTGAGGCAGGATCAGAGACTGAGACAGCAGGTACAGAGGCAGCATCTGAGGGAGAGGACAATGGAGCAGAATCTGGATGTGATTTTTCAGTGGATGAAGCCCCATCTGACTCCTCCTCCAGCAATTCTGAAGAAGACGATGAAGACAGTTGTGCTGTCCCTTCGCAAGCACAGTCTGTGCAGCTGGACAACACTAGCAGGTTAGACCAACCCAGACAGCAGCCACGTGCAGCAGCATGTGCTCTCTTGGCAGCCCCTAATTTAGTCCACCCTCAAATTCCACCTTTCACTGGTGACGGTGGATGTAAAGTCAATAGGGTCAACTTTTTGCCAATTGACTATGCCCATCTCTTTTTGGATGTTGACTGCCTTGAGCAAGTTGTGCAGCAAACAAATTTCCACGCCAAACAATTTCCAAGGGAGCATAGAGGCATATAGGGCCCAGTTATAGGGTACGCCAGTAGACTTCTACTTTGCTGGAGGAGTTGAAGATATTTTGGGGGTTAATGCAGAAACCAACCTTATGATTCCCCCTCCAAGTCCCCTGAGAAAAACTGTGCCTCTCTTGGGTGAGTAGGGGAAGGGCCCAAAACATATTGTGGAACATCAAAATTATCTATCACAAACCAAACTGGTTTTGCAAGGAGGGCACCTATGTTTTTGGTCCCGGGGTCAGTGGCCATCTAGGGAAACCTAGGGAAACGTACCAAGCCCGGACATTTCTAAAAACTAGACCCACAGGGGTGTCCAGGGAGATGTGACTTGTGTGGATTACCCAAAGTTTTCTTACCCATAATACACTGCAAAGGTGAAACGTTGAATAAAAACACTTTCTCCTTGCATTTTTGTGATGTAAACTACAGGAATGTGCAGGGATCAAACAAACTTCCTACCGCCCAGTATTCCCTCACTTGTCTCAATAACAACGCTACCGCACTTGTCTGCCTGGGCATAGTGCCCGAGTCAGGGATGGATCACCCCAGGGTCATTAGTAGTCCTCATAGAAGGACTACCGTTGACCCTTGTGTGATCCATTCCTGTTGCGAGTAGTAGGAAACTTGGGGATCCCTGCAGTTTACGTCACAGAAATGGGGGAGTGCTAGGTGGAAGGAATTTTGTGTCATCCTGCAGATTCCAGAACTTTCCATCACAGAAATATGAGGACATTTTTTTTATTTTATTCAAAGTTTGAAATTTGCAAGAGATTCTGGGTAAAAAAAAAAAACTTGCTGGGAGCGACTCAAGTCAGCCCACTCTGAATGCCCCTAGGTGTCTATTTTTCAAAAAATGTACAGACTGGCTAGGTTTCCTTAGGTGCCGACTGAGCTAGGGTCCAAAAACTCAAGCTTCTCGCACTGGGGGAAAAAGGGCCAGTTTTCAGTGGAAAAATGTGCTGTGTCCATGTTGCGTTTTGGGCCGTTTCCTGTTGCAGGCACTAGGCCTACCCACGAGTGAGATACCATTTTTATTGATAGACTTGTGGGAGCATAGAATAGTAGAACATTTGTTATTACCTTTTGGATTTTGCTGCATTTGTGCCTTTCAAATGTAGGCCAATGTTAAAAAAAGATTACATTTTAATACATACCCTCTAAATCATACACTAGTATGGGTACCCACAATTTTAGGAATGTAGAAATGACCACTGCTCCTAAACACTCTATATTGTGCCCATTCCAGAAATACATACGTTTCTGTGATACCCATTTTTCACTCTATTTCACTATAAGAATTGTTCTATAATCTGTCTTCAATGAAAAAACATTGTATGGTGCACCTCAGTTGTTGGCTCTGGGTACCTTGGGTTCTTGGAGAACCTACAAACCCTATATAACCCTACAACCAGAAGGGTCTAGCGAACATAATGGTATATTGTTTATTGTCAATTGGCCATCTCGACAAAAAAGTAACTGATGAAAATGTCACAGATTTCCTACTAATTTTTAATATTTCTTTATTTTAATAGTTATTTTCCTTCGCTAAACCTTGAGGGATTTACACATTCAACCCCTTGCTGAATTTGGAATTTTGTCTACATTCCAGAAATCTATAGCTTTTCTGGATCACCCATGGGTTTCACACTGGTTTCCACCACAAGCTGTAAGTAGGTTCAGAGCCCTTAAAAATAGGGAAAATAGGCTACCTCTTAGAAAAATGCCAAAACTATGGTACAATATTAGATTTTTTGGATTCAGCTGTGATTGTTTCTGAAATCTGGGAAGATGGTGACTTTAGTCAGCCAACGTGGAAGCCATATTAAGGGAAAAAAGCAGGCACTTTTCCCCCTATTTTTCTAAAAAAAATAAAAATAAAAAAAACTCTAACTTTTGCGATATTTTGCTTATTTTTATCAGGCCTCAATGGGGGTAAAACTGTACTTCAGTGTAGATTTTACCTTTAATGTGTGGTACAGTGTAAACTTCACAGATGTACAGTAAGCAGTCCTGACCTACACTGTGGATGCCCACTCACATGAAAAGACCTACCCCAGGTGTTAGAAATGGGGTCTCTGGTTGGAAGTCAGTTTGCACCCTGTCCAAGCAGGGACCCTCACTCTAGTCAGGATAAAGAAGATACACACTTGGATAACCCGTGCTCACCCCCTTGGTAGCTTGGCACAAGCAGGCAGGCTTATCCCAAAGGCAATGTGTAAAGTATTTGTACCAACACACACAGTAACACAGTGAAAACACTACAAAATGAAAACCACACAAGTTTGGAAAAATAGCCAATATTTATCTAAATCAAACAAGACCAAAATGATAAACATCCTACATACACAAGTAACAATATGAAATTTTCAATAATAAACACAAAAATAGTGCCTAGAAGCACAACTGCTGCAGTTTGCTGTAATCACGGTGTTGTGACGGAGTCGTTTTCCACAATGCGACTCCACTGTCACCGATAAGAGTCACATGGACTCCCAGGTACAGTACAGTGAGGAAAAAAGCCTGGAGTCGGGGAGCGAGGCGTCGCTGGATCCGCTGCATTGGGTTCTGGTGCTGCGCGGGCAAAGGAGCGGAGGCGTTGGTGAGAGGCGCCGGGTCCTTGCTGTGGAGCGGTGGAAGTGAGCCGGCATTGGGTGTGAGGGGTCGGTCCCTTACACCTCCAGCAGGGTTGATGTCCTGCGGAATCAAGACGCTGTGGGGCAACCTCACAGGGTCGCAATCACACCACAGGGTCACAAGCCCTGCGATGGAGTTGGGTGTCATGCACTTTAGTGGTACAACACTCTAATCTCAAGAGTTCTCAGGACGTCAGTGGCTGCGCCGACATTGAGTCTGCGTTGTCGTGGGGTCGTCATGCTTCGGCGAGGTCCACAGTTTTAGGTGCAGGTGTTGTTGCAGGTTTCTTGCAGCAGAGTCCTTGGGAAGTCGCACAGAGTCATCCAAAGTCATTTCACAAACAATTTCACCAGATTTCAATTCCAGAGGCCCAGGAAACTGGAGTGGCACCACCTGGCAAGCTAGAGTCCACAGCAAGTTAACACAGAGACTGGTTGGTGAAGTCTTTGCTGTCCCTGAGACTTCAAAACAGGTGGCAAGCTCAGTCCAAACCCTTTGAAACATCTCTCAAGCAGGAATATACCACAACATCCAGCCTTTGTACTTTTTCAGGCAGAAGCAGCAACTGCAGGCCAACCCAGCAAATCACAGTCACAGGCAAAGGGGCAGTACTCCTCCTCCAGGTCTTCTCCTTGGCAGAGGTTCCTTTTGAATCTTGAAGTATTCTAAAAATCTTGGGTTTTGGGTCCACTCGTTATACCCTTTTCTGCCTTTGAAGTTGGCAAATTTCAAAGGAAAGTCTATTTTAGTCACAAGATCCTGCGTTGCCCAGGCCTGGCTCCATACACACACTGGGGGATGGAGACTGCATTGTGCGAGGGCAGGCACAGCCCATTCAGGTTTAAGTGTCAGCTCCTCCCTCCACTCTAGCCCAGATGGCCCAACAGGATATGCAGGTTACACCCCAGCTCCCTTTGTGTCACTGTCTACTGGAGATTCAAAAACAGCCCAACTTTCAGTCAGACCGGACAGGGACTACACAAGCAGGAAGAGTTACAGAATGGTTTAAACAATAGAATACCCACTTTCTAAAAGTGGCATTTTCAAACCGACAATCTAAAAAACAACTTCACCATGTTAACCTATGAGAGAGATAGGCCTTGTAACAGTGAAAAACGAATTTGGCAGTATTTCACTGTCAGAACATGTAAAACACATCAGTGCATGTCCCACATTTAACATACACTGCACCCTGCACAAGGGCTACCTAGGGCCTAACTTAGGGGTGACTTACATGTACAAAAGGGGAAGGTTTGGGCCTGGCAATGACCCTGCAAAAAGGGCCAGGTCCAACACCAGCTTAATGTCGAATCTTAAATAATTGAATAGTCCCTTCTGCGACAGATTATCTATGTGATAATACCAGGCTGTGCAAGATGATAATATCATGCGCAGGCTGCAGTCATGCATGCTCTCATATTCATAAATGATCACCTGAGCCTTTTACCTTAGCTGTGCAGCAGTGGCATTATCAAAGAAGCTGGACACTGGAGGTTAGCATTCGGAGTTCATTTCACAATTAATTTACTGTGTGCTAGGCTCAGATGGTGAGAGTCGCTCACTGTAAAACATCAAAAACTGAATAGTCAAAATTCCAGGGGGCCTAAATGGGTTGAACTTATTCGAATTTAAGTTCACTCATCCTGGGCAGAGTGTGGCAGGAAGGAAATGCACTTATTATACAGAGACATTAATCCACCTCATATTGCCATGTTGGCATTAGCTTTGTCTAGTCTGGGAAGGTGCGTTGCTCTCCAGGGAAGAGTTCATCACGACTACAGAGAGGACGGGGTCCCAGAACCAAAGACTAGGCTGTCGGTGGGAGTTTCATACTTATTGTCCAGAGACTTTCAGATCAGTGGCTAAATGAATGGAGGACTTTAATGGTGACAGTGGCTGTGGTGGGGAGTGTCTACAAAGTCTTGGATATGACCGAATCACACTTTCAAAAATAGAACAGGCGAGTAGAACGCCCTTTGGGGGGAAGAGGGGCTGGCCTGGAGTATGATGTTCTAGTATGAGCACAGTACAAGCAAACAAAAATCTCATAAAGTAGATAAATGCCTGCTACTATCAGTTTGCCCGCAATGTTAAGAAGATGATAGAGCCAGAAAGTAAGAGTAAAATAAAAGGCAGAGCCAACAAGCCACCCAGGAAGCAGCATTGAAGTGAACATGCTACTTATGTATCCGTTAGCAGTTTTTTTGCGATTCACACGCTGAGTAATCTCCTCCGCTTAGTGTTGAGTTTGAAATATTACAAGTTGTCTCTTAAGGTCCTTTTTTTGGTTTCAGACAAAATGATCATAACTTGTAATTGTTCTTTGAGCACTCAGCAGAAAATACTCTGTGCCGGATTGGTGATATTTATGCTTTCACATGATCATGTGATAAATTGATGTCTTTTACTCCACCTACTCCCTCAGGGTGGTAGGAAGATTTCATGTGACTATACAAGTGAACAAGATGCAAACTGATAGTTACAGGTAAGTAACATTTTGTGTTTTGCATAAATTGTGAAAAACCCTCAACTTTGTTAAAGAAGTGAATAGTGGACAAAGGGGGGAATATTAAAACTCATGGCTTGATGTCTGGTTTGTACATCAACAAAGTGATCTTTTGTAAATGTATGTACAGCAGTTTTGTAGCTCCCTTTCAACTGTGTGGTAAAGGAATGTTTCATAAAGAGACCACTCTAGAGCCTTTCTTAAATGTGGAATATGACTGTGGTCTTTCTTGAATCATGAATGGCTTTTCCATAAAACACTTGCATTTCCTGAACAATCCCACTTATGCAGCTCCTGGTGACAATGCTGAGAAAATCTGAAAATTAATTATCACTGGCTAGTGTACGTGTCTGCTTTAGCCTTAGTGCCAAATTTACTGTCAAATTGTCAGCAAGAGTAGGATACACATGCCTTTTTCTTTCATATGTAGTACGATTGCCTTTTTGTCTCTGCATATCAAAACCACCTGTGGGGGAAAAATTTGGAAAACTTTAAGTACCAGTGAAGAATAACTTCAGTTCCAGCAAATTGCTCCACCCTTGAAGTTTCTGCTGTTACCTGTGTATCACCAGCACTAAACCCTCCCAGACCCAAACCACTGGAGCAGTTATATGTGCCACCTTGCATTGTGAATGGTTATACATGAGGTCATCATGCACAATTATCACATCAAACGTTTCCCTGGGAGAGATTGTGATATCTGATAAAGGTGCGCCATGGTCAGAAAACACTGAGCCTGCTCTTGTGGGTTAAGCTATGTCTGTTCTAAAAATAATGGCTGAGGGACGTGACTTTGGAGAGTTGATGATAAAACTCAGTTTGTTAACCACTGGAGCAGTTTACTTCGTCCGTATTTGTCAATGCTATTTTATCTTCACCAAACACTCACCTAGATAAAGATACTCACACTTGGACTGACAATGTTCACTAGCTGCCACAAACCTCGGGTACTCAATGCACCAGAAGCATTCCGATGTTGAAACAGATTTTTTTCAAGAGTCATCATCCTGAAGTGCACTGAACATATTAGTTCTTAATGTGGAGGTCGACTAAAGGGCTCAGAGTGTCATTCTTCTTTAAAGAGAGTAGACAGCAGAGTCTCCTTACCCTGTTCTGCTAGAGGCACATCATCTATAGCAGTGGTTCCCAACCTTTTGACCTCTGTAGATTCCTCCCCCTCTTATCAATACTGGAACCCAGGGGTAGAATATTGGGATTCCCCCCCCCCCCCCGAGTCATTACTGAAAGCTGGGGACCTAATCTGTTCATATTACTGAATTGTCTAAGGAGTCGTGGTACCCTTGATGAGGCTTCGCGGACCCCAGGGATCCCCAGGCGACAGGTTGGGAACCATTGATACACAGCATCTTTACCCTGCAACGTTGTAACCCTTTTCAACTGGGGTTTTAAAGGAGTCCCTTCATGGTGAATGACGTTATGGTATGTGCTTGAATTTGATACAGTACACCTGCCTGACAACAGTTAGGTTACTGCTCATTAAAGGTAATTTCCTCCCATTGATGATGAAAGAAACAAAGGCATTGCTTAGATGTGGAAACAGCCTTCAAGACTATGGATTTGGTTTTGCATAAAATTTGCTTTGGATTTTGTCTTAGGTAGTTGTGGTTTCTATGAAGGAGTTGTCTAATGGGGCTGACGCACTCGTCTCTGCACTGAGGTAGGCCATTGTCTTTGACAGTACCTGAAGTGAGGTCACTACTAATATAAATAACCCACAGACTTCACTGTTTCCATCTTCCAGTTACTCTTTTCTCTTGGGGCTGAAACAATACTCTCCCACAAACCGCAATGGTAAAACGGCAAAACAGTGTCTACAGTATCTGAGGCACAGCAAATACAAGTATCAGAAATTCTTTTGGTCTAAAATATTTCCTGAGCTCTCTTCTTGTGGAGTTCATGGGGATGCTAGAGCAGTCTCTCTATTTAACCCCATTCAAATCTAGCATTCCTTCTACAGTTCTCTATCCAGACATGTATCCTATAATGACGTCATAATTCTCTTATTATGTCTACATTGGGCCAAAATAATAAAATACCAAGCACTATGGAGCAGCATGCTACACCAAAATATCCTCTAGGGATAAGTCTTAAGGGAGTATAATCCAGCAGTTTTCTATGGGTTGAGCGGGGGTGGGACAGAGAAAGGTGAGCTGACAGGTAGTCAGGTCATTAATTTCTTCGCCTATATAGGTAGTTTGCTCTTGCACTATTTTGTTATTTGCCTACCGATTTGTCAGCACTGGGTCCCCGAGCAACTGTTGGGGTAAGACTGCTACACTTAAAAGTTGTAACTCTGGAGACAGTATTAGAATCCAAGGTACAAGAAGCCCAATCTCCATGATTCTCAGATATCTTCCATAGATGGATATATGACTTATAAGAAATATGACACATAAATGGTAAAAATCAAGACAAGGAGCTATGGATTTCAGGATTTAAGGCAAAAAGTGTCAAGGAAACACAAAGTGGCAATTAAAGTTAAGGGTTGTGCTTTACTGGGAACTGGGACTATTTTAGGCTAACAATTATGAAGTGGGGGTTGGGTAAGCCTTGAGTATCACACCTTGAGAGTTAGTCTTTTTCATGCATGTCAGACTCCACCACAGGTGTAAGATATGATGCTGAAGCTAGCAATGGTGCCCCAAAGTTGGATGTTTCAAGCCCAGTCTGCCTCTGAAGCTGACAATACTGCCAACTAAAGCTCCGAGGATGACAAAACTAGGTTCTGTAGCTGCAAAGCCTTCTTAGTTGCTTCCTAACTTTGCCACTTTGACCCAGTTCCATATTCAAATAGATTAATTTTTGGTTCTCAGAAATCTCCAGCAAGGCACAGAATGAAGCTATAGCTGATGAGGGTGCCACAAGGTTGAATATTTCTTTCTGGCTCCTCCTGCATTACCCTCTACATTCCACTGAACCTCAGAGTGAGATACACTAGCAATTCAGAGTCCCAGGAACTTTGGAACTTTACCCTTTTCCTTGGGAAACCAAACAAATGACTAGTTCCCAACTACTTGCAATGGTGAAATCTAAAATGGGGGTGGATAAGAGTGATATGGCGCTCCTGCCTCTATAGATTTAATAGCACTAATATTATAGTGCACAGTGCCAAATACTGGGGTTGCACCCTCCAATCTCCCCTAAAAAGGTAACCCAAAGTTACCTATAATAAGATACACAGTATTAGCACACATGCAATAGTATATAGAAATTCAATAGTAATAAGTAAGTTCTCATGCTGATTATTTGCATATAATTATCCACATCCCAAAAGAAACAACAAATTACAGTTTAACCAAATTAGCATGCTCCAAAAAAGATTTCATCAAACCGTTATATACAATATAGTTCATGAAATTATTATCACTTAATCCAGTTCTAGAATAAGTATAATCCAATTTACGAATTCTTCATAAAAGAGTGTTCATTTCATTGTCCTGCTGTCACAGTTACATTAATTAGATCCCAAAAGTTCATTGAATTCCAAAAAATTAACAGTTACAGTATCTGCTGTAAGCCGTCGGAGCGGCGTACTCGCGCGACGAAGATAATATCAATAATAAAAAAAAATAGCGGACTGTGGACTATTGGACAGATGACAAGGGACACATCATCAATTTCAGTAGTGGAATAATTAGCTAAAGGAGGTCCTGAAGAAATTCGTGGGCACTCCCAGGATGAAACACGTGTTGACAGCAATGACAGCGTGATGATAGGATGGATACTCACACATGAACCATATTGCATTGGATTATACCTAATTTGAAATTTGAAGAACTTTTGGGATGTAAATGATGCAACTGTGACAGCGGGACGATGGAATGGAATAACTCTCAAATTGGATTATATTCATTTTTTGGAATTCAATGAACTTTTGGGATCTAATTAATGTAACTGTGACAGCAGGACAATGAAATGAACACTCTTTTATGAAGAATTTGTAAATTGGATTATACTTATTCTAGAACTGGATTAAGTGATAATAATTTCATGAACTATATTGTATATAACGGTTTGATGAAATCTTTTTTGGAGCATGCTAATTTGGTTAAACTGTAATTTGTTGTTTCTTTTGGGATGTGGATAATTATATGCAAATAATCAGCATGAGAACTTACTTATTACTATTGAATTTCTATATACTATTGCATGTGTGCTAATACTGTGTATCTTACTTGCAATGGTGGAAGAGATATTTCTGTTCTCTCCCACATCTGGCAAACTTTGAAGAAAGGGGAATGGGGGTCCATGCCACCCAACAGCCACAGCTCCACAGGTTCCAGTACAGTCCACTCCTGAATAGGTAGCTGGATGGAGTTAATCACCAGCCCTGAGACAGGAGAGGAGGCCACTTAATTTACCCTTAGAGACCACTTCCAGTTTGAAGGTATTAGTGCTACAGTTGCAGTGTAGAATCCCCCTCAGTCCTCTTCAAGAGCCTGTCTAGACATAATCTTCCTTTTTTTAGAGAGTTCACCAGCTCTAGTTATGTTCTGATGAACTAGTATTTGGGTTCTGTGTTTTTATGCCTGTATTGCCACCTAATCAGCAAACTACCACAGAGGCATTTGTGAAAAATGGCAGGACCCTGGCTCCTCAGAACTCCCAAACTTCTTCCATCACCCTCCCTATGAAAACCAGGATCTACCCTTGCTAACTTACCATTTACTAATCTGGAACAGGTCTACCCTTGCCCCCACCAACGGTGAACAGAGACAGTAGCCTAGTCCCTGGGGGCTCCTCAGTTCAAAGGCTGTGTTCACATAAACACATGTTTACCACCACCATGTAAAATGAAATGGCCGCAGATTTGTTCGTATTGATGCCATCTCTGCTCCAGCTCAAACTACTGAGAGAGCGTAGCTTATATACGCAATATTAACATTAAATGATTAAGAACTAATGTGTAATAATGCTGCATAGAAAATGTATTAATGTATTTTGCTATAACGTGCGTTTGAAATGTGCCCACGGGGAGTGGCCGCCAACATATACGGGGGCTAATGAAACTGACTAATAATGTTGAAATGTTATATTATGATATGATTCTACACTAATAATAATAGGTATATGTAAAGGTTTTGCTAATAAAATCATTAGGCCTTAGTTAGCATGAGTTGAGGCCTAGCTGCCTGACTCTCATATTAAATGTGTTTTTCTAACGTGCAGTGTGGTGACTTGCTGAAGGACATGAACTCTTGTTCTCCTCTAAACTAGAAGCTGAATGTAACTATAGTAGATTAGTTCTCATGAAATTCGACTTGCTTGTAGAAACATTTTAGCTGAATGCAACAGTGTAGACTAGTCGCAGGTACAAGGTCGCCTGAACCGGTACAGACAATGGAGCCACTGACTGAAGATGTGGAAAGGACCACAAGACTATGAAATCATACCGGACATTCCACACGCTGAAGACGTCAATCATAAGGACCAATAAAATACGTGAGAACTGTTATGGGGTGACAAATTCGATGAGCTAATTTGAAGACAATTGGATAAAGATAGTGGGGTGCAACCCCTTGTCCAACCAAATTTTAGGGGAATGTACAACGAAAATGGGATAAAAACCCCTGACACCAGGAAGTAAATCAGAATAGGAGACTAGGAGAGAGTTAGGGAGATGCTCATGCGATTTGCTATGACCCAGACACTTTGTCACTCTGCATAGAGACTTTGCTGTTTGGTTCTTAAAACCATTCTTGCCTTATATTGCCCGTTTACACTTTACCTCCTTATGAGGGAAGTGCCCCCTTTTTCCCCAATTGCTGAATTCCTGATGGGGAACCAACTGATGTCCTGAGGACGAAGACCGAACCTGAGTGCTGACCCAAATACGGAGGGTAACTATATGACAATGAAATTGTTATTGTCTGTTTGCTTTTCCTTTCTAGGTACCAACTGCTTCTTTGACAGAGTCCATAGCTAGATGTTTTCTAAATTGGTGTTACCAAATTGTTTTGCATGAAGCCCAACATGCCAATGCTAATTTGAGGTTAGGAGAGGGGTTCACTAAACTGACGCAAATAGACAAATGACCAAATCTATGCTTTGTTGAATAACATTATGATGATACTCTGTCAAAGATAACCTATGCTGATGCCGTGTTATATTCTGTTTGTGATTCTTGCTTTGATGAAATCTTATCAGAGTTGCCATATTGTGACTATGCTAATGTGTTTCTTGGTTTTGAGACTAATAAACTTGCTCGTAGAATTGTAATCAGTAGGTAATAAACTTCACAAAATCATACTAAACTGGTGTGGTTATTCATGACTGAAAGGTCATGGTGGTTTGCAAGTTCTATTAAATGTCTTTGATTAATTTGAATTGTCGTATTACTGTGAACTTTGATGACATTATTGACATATTGATTGACATACTGATTAGCTATCTCGTCCTAAGGTATCTTCAATCAGGGTCAAAACATTCATTGGCCTAAAACGAGTCCCGAACTGAGTAAATTAGTCATAAAGGGACGCGTTAACAGTTCCACACTCCAGAATTAGAGGCTAGTTATAACAGTTCCCACCTTTCATTGTCCTAGAAGCAGTTCTATTGTCTCCTGGCCTTTATATCTTTCAAAGCGTAATCACTGTTTGGAACAGAACCCCGCAAAACTAATTAACAATTGCTAAACATTTTTAGAACAACGGGAGGATATCACTCAAAAAGATTCACGTTTGCAAACAATCATTCTCTCACACACTGGCCCCAGTAGGTTGCAAAAAATTAGAAGACAAACAATGGAAGCAACACAAACATCATTATGAAGTTCTTTGCACCCTTAAATCACTTAGTGGCTCCACTCTTCCTATCCTAAGACGCGGACTACTGAAAGGTACGCATCTCCCTTATTTGAGGAGCATGTTTATCTATAACAAGAAGTCACTATGTGGCAGTCTTGTTACACTGCCTGTAAAAACACTTAGGATCTACTAGACTTCTGAAAGGCAATTAGGAGTGCTGGTTACTATTTAAGGTACAACTATGCCGGACTGTTTCAATCCTTATTCAAGCCTTCCTTTCTCAACAAGTGCTTATAATATAAGGGCCGAAGTGACATTTATTAACCATAAATACATGTTTGAGAGAATTTTGTAATAAGCCACACAACTCTACCAACAATTGTGAGACATATTGACATTTGGTTTCGTAATAATTGACAATTTTACTAGCTTTGTGAAATGAGCTTTAAAAATACAGTTATCCCCACAAGAATGCTTACGAAATCAGAGCCAACAACTGTTTCCTAGCATTTTAGTTTGACTCTTCTAATTACCAAGGTATTGAAACATACTTTGGCAAAGGTGCTATTTCCGTTGTAATAAAGTGTTTAATTACTGCTCTACAGTAAACACACAACATAATTGTATTGTGTGTGACGAAAATAGGAACTTGGTTGGTTTCCACATCCATGAGCCCTCAAAGACAATCACTAGAATATTCAATATGGTTTGGAATCATACCAGATTTTCAAAATATTCAAAAGGAATCCATTTATATATGAAACATCTTAAATAGAAATTAATTAAATAGTTTGTGTTTATTTTGAAAATCTGGCACGCATCCAGGCCTTGTGGGTCAACTGTGGAAAAACCTTTGGTAGATCACTCTTAAATTCACAAACAAGCCCAGAAATTTGGAGCATAAAATCACACTAGAGATGTCCACTGAGCCCTGGTGTTCTGCGTGGACGTTAAACATGGAATGCAGAACTACAGTACACAGATGTTAGAAAATCTAGAAGCACTGAAGTTGTCTTTATTTTCCTCTTTTTGACAGGAATCTCTGTGAAGTCTCTTCTGCCTTTTTTGTCCTCCACTCACAAATGTCTGAAAAGCAGCATGTTCTGCATTTCCAAGCATCCTCGATGTCCACACCTCTTAGCTCCCTCTGTCCTTTCCAGTAAGAAATGTAGTATTGCAGTTGCTCCCGTACATTTTCTTCCTTGAAGTCCACTATCTCCACTCCAAGTGCAGTGTTGTTCTCCTGGTGGCAGTATTCAATTTTTAAACTGTCAATCGCGGGGAGGTCAGAAAATGTCAAATTGAGACATGTCAGTTCCAGGAGATCACCAAAGGTGCTCACCGAAAAGCCAGCTTTCTGAGCATGAGTCTGAACCTGTGGTCCCAGAGACTGGTTTGATCTCAAAGAAAGGTGACTCAGAAGGTTTTCTGAATTTATCTTCCCCCTCACCATGGCATCAAACATCAGCTTATATACACAAACCTAAGTGAGAAAACACAGAAATTAGTTACTAACCAAGTCTGAAATGCCATTTTGTTAGAAACATTACGAACTAGGTGAACAAATATCTATTTTTATGTATAATAGCTATTTACAGGCACAAATGCATACTTCGTAAGAAATCTGAAATTTAGCTCAAGTAGACATTTTTTGGACGCTTTGATAAGTTAAATGCGCACTGGAAAGGTGCCAATCACACAAGACTAAAGCTTCTTACAAAATCATTTTCATAGCCCCCCCAATGCCGGTGTTCCCTGCTCTGGCATTTTTTCCTAGGCAGTCAATCAACACGAGGTACAACCTACCAGTAGAGGCATTAAGAGAGGAATGCGACCGCAAGGGCATAGGGATAAAATAATCATCATGACTGTAATAAACAAAATTCAATAAGTCACTAGTGCTATTTAATGAAAACTCATTAAAGTTGTACCTTGTGTTGAGACAATGGCACAACTTTGGGCTTTGTGGTCTACATATACCCTACTCTGTTTTTCTCCTTTTCTGTTTCTATACTGGGCACCATAGACTTTTAAGTTTCAAGATGACATTTGCTGAAGCACGACCACGTGGTGAATCTTGCCTATTTTTTTCAATATACATCTATTTCCGATTTATTTGAAACACTACATTTTCGGTGGTGATGGATGTAACTATCCAGTAAAGATGTCATGTTTTCCCATATGATATTGTGCGTAATATGTTTGCGTGTATATTTTACACTTTGCA
Source organism: Pleurodeles waltl (assembly GCF_031143425.1). Classification (NCBI taxonomy): domain Eukaryota; kingdom Metazoa; phylum Chordata; class Amphibia; order Caudata; family Salamandridae; genus Pleurodeles; species Pleurodeles waltl. Next base: position 147,628,225 of record NC_090441.1, on the reverse strand, counting down.
GCCTTAAAAAAGGTCACATGTAGTGACGAAACACGCATTGGCTGTTCATATATACTCGAGTGGTTGTGTGCATCTCGAATAAAGTAAAGTTTATTCATCTAACACGATTGGCTGCTCTGGATCAATACCACAGGAAGATATATATGTATTCATCGACTAACAAGTCAACTATGGACTAAGATATACTTGATTTGCCACTGAACACACCAATTGGTATTGAGTGCTGTGTGGACAGTGGTATTATTGCTATTACTTGCACTCTGGCTGGAGTGCTTGTTTTGGTGCCCTGGGTAGTAGGGCACTGGTAACCATTCAGCACCATCCTTGAACAATTAATTTGTTACTGATTGACACTTAAAGGATGTGCAGTTGATTACGGCGCTACTACCATTCTGGTGTATTCTGTTCACACTATCTACATGCATGATGTCCAATGTACATAAATTGCAATCATTGTCACATCCACAATGTGTGTTTTAGTCAAATCTCCTCTTGGCTACAGCCTTAAGCAACAAACATATCAGTCATAGTTTACAGTTTGATGTAAGAGATAGTATAAACGTGTGATACCTTTCTCACCAGGTGCCTTCTCAATCTTGAACCAAGTAATTGTGCTTTATGTTACTACTCTTCTTTGCATTCTGCGCTGATTTTTCACTAAGTTTTAACAATAATTATCTCATGAGTGTCACAGTGTTCCTTCCATCATTATTCAGATGATAGCTTTAAGAGCACTGGCCCTTTACAAGATATGTGGTCTTATGCCTACTGATTTATAAAGGTTATTTTAATTACATTCTTTTTTCATCCATGATTGTGTATAATCTGTCTGAGTTACTTTCCTTAAAGTATTTGGCCATTACAGCATGGTGACTTGCTTCAATTTAAATTAGAAAGTATTTTTGTTTATGGTTAAAGCCTAAAACTAAGCACATTTTGGTGGACTATGGGAGTGTAGGCTTAAGGGAACACTCTTAATGGCCTCATGATATGGGGGCTTCCCATTCAACCTGGACATTTCCACTGTAGTCTCTTCTAAAAAGTACTAGATGTGTAAGTCACACAAAATCTAACCCCACCTCAGCTTTCAAGGATACCATTCTGGAAGCACTCCCTTATTGGGCTCAAGAACAGCTTTGTGCAGACAAGTGATGTTGGCTCTAAGCTCACTACAGCATTTCCAGCCTATTAGCAATATCTCTGAGTTCCCATAAATGCTAGTGTCTCTTTCATGGTTCTCTGCTTTGTTAACTGTTCTATTTATGCCAGGTAACCAGAATTTCCTAACTATTGTCTTGTCAAACACATTTCTTCTAGATCGCTATGCTACTTTCATAAGATCTCTTTAAAAGTTTCTCATATTAGAAGAGCCCAGCTGCAGGCCACTCTTTTTCACACTTCAACCCTCTTAGAATGTGTTAGCTCTCAATTAGGCCTATCGAACTGCATTTTGAGAAACTTCAAACTCTTCTATTCAACCCATGGTTAAGTGGAAGTGAGAATACCCCACAACCTATTTTATTGTGTTTCACAGTACACATAAAGAGGTCTGATGCAAGAACAAGCTCTGTGTAAGAATCCTATAAGATAGCATAACATAAGCTGAATTACGTAAGGAAAGCAAGGTGCAGAAATATAGGATAGGAGAAACAATACAAATTTTCCTAAATGAAAATCAGTCCTGAGGTTTCTGGTCAAAAAGGGCTCACAGACATAGCAGCAGCTATTATGTGCAAAGAAGGAAAAGGCATATGACGAAAGAGGTCTCTTAGCAACAAGACTGACAGCAGGAAAACAGCAGTACTTCATTCACAATTGAGGGAAGAAAGGAAAGAAACCCCTACCTCTTCGTCCTCCCAAATCCAAATATCACAAGGTAAAGTCTAGGTTCTTTAGGGCTGCTGTTGCAATCCCAGGGAAATGTAAGGCCTTCACCCATATACTATGTGGCATTCTTCATAACTGGGCCTCCTATACCTTTGACCCGACTGGGACCAAGGTAGGCTCTACCACCTTACTTGGGAGCAAGGCTCCTTTTTTTTTTCTTTTTTTTTTTTTTAGAATAGGCTCTATAAAAAATGTGATCAGCAGCCAAAGTATACAGATGTTAAAACTATCTAGAACTGTCCAAAAAATATAAATTAGTGGATGCCCTGATAAGGTTAAGAACTGAAGATGAATGACATACAAGGGTTAGTAATCACCCTGTCATTACATGTCTAAGCCAATAATCCTAGTGCCCCTAATGGGTCAGTGGCCTTCTTCAGGACATCTAGGTCTCTGGCTCATATAATGCGCAATCTCCATATCACATGAGGTGATCCGACAATAAGTGCTGTTGTGATATGGGTGCAATGTCGCTAAATACCAAAACCCACATACACTATGCCATGTCTATTCACTGGGTAGTACCATACAAATGTATTTATAGGCGGTCATTGCTCCTGGTGTTCACTAATTTTCTCTCAAGCCTGGAAACACGAGGAGGATGCAAATTCCTTGTCTTGCTGTTTCCCACTGCCAAAAGGGAGGTAAGGAATAGGCAGAACCCATCCCGGTGTATGGGTACCAACATAGAAATGCCTCTACTTTAAAAAGGTGCCTGCAGTCCTTGTTTGTCACTGAATTCGGATAGTCCAGGAGATGTTTTGCCATGGCTTAAATGTTCTTTGATAGTATCTAATACCAAATCGATTTGATGGATACAGAGGTCTAGATGGAATGCGCCAAACACCAACATGTTGATGATATTTTTGTTCTTTGAAGATTATTTTCCTGGAGGGGTCAGGTTATCTAAGTGGGCTACCCCGCTTGCAAGTACCAGTCTGTCATGATGGTTTGTTCCACGTGTAGGCTACTGGAAGGAGACGGCTCTGTGCACATCTTCTATAGACACACTATACCAGGGACTATCAAGGTGACAGGACATCAGAAGTCTTTCATCTCAATGAGAAAGACATCTGGCACCATCGATCCTCTGAACATTCCTGAAGAAGCAGGATATTTAATCTAGTAAGTGGTAACAGGAAAATGAAAATAATCATAAAATACAGGAGACAAGAGTCTTGTCTGAACACTGGGAATGACAATGTCTTTATACAGGAACAGCTATTTATCTGTCCGGTGAAGGAGGAACTTTAGCTGTTGGCTCTAGCACTAGTCCAAAGTGTTGAACTCAGAATCAGAGTGAGGCTTGACTTATCTTGGTTAACGTGGAGATCCAGAACCTTGTGGAAATTATCTTGATGTGCTAATCTACTCACCGGTCAACACTTCTCCAAACAGCGACTGATGGATTTTAATTTGTCAAGTCAATAGAAGAAGAAGGTATATAGACTTTCAGTGAGAAATATTCACTTTTTTTCCTTTCTGAAAATACCATACGCCTTCTGAAATATACTTTTTAATGATAGTCTTACATTCTCACACAAGTAAGGCCATTTTACGCTACATAAGAGTAAAATTAACAAAAAGTGAAGATACGATGATGTACAATCTACCTACCTGGAAATAGTGACTTTTCTTTTGAGATTCTCCGGGCAATGAGGGATTTCCCCGAGTCTTTAACTCATTAAGCTCAAGTTCTCCTTTAGCTGTGTAATGTAGCTCGTCAACAACTCCCACCATGAAAATACCTTCTACTTCTCCAAAAACTGGAAACTCACGAACTCTTCCACCTTTTGTGCAAAACAGGAAATAGGTTAGCCAATTCATAACACATATGTTTCTCAACATACATCATACCAATCTTGTATTTACAATTGTGTGTCACTTACACACCCTGTTTAACAACAACAAAATGCCTCAGTGATGGGGCCTAAATTGGCCAAAAGTGGTCTGAAGCTGCCTGCCCTTGCCAACCTGTCTGAAGGATACCAGGTTTGGCAGTATAAGCTGGAAAGTTCCTACTGTTTCCTACACGCTGATTTCCTAAAGGTTAGTCTCTGTCCTGCCTAGAGTGGCAAAATAAACAAACATACAATGACCTTGAATGTGGACTAAGCTATATTAAGAGGCTGAGATTAATTGGCCAGATGACCGAGAGCTGTCTGGGGCTGCTTGTGTTTCATTATGGAGGAAACCTGGCATAGCAGTAAAGGTTTGTTGGGTTTTTCCTACTGGAGAAGGGATAGGGCTGATCTGCATAAGGCTGGTCCATCTCCACGGTATCAAAGAAGGGGAACAATGATCGACTCGTATGCCGCCCGTGCAACTGTGACTCGCTGAGATTTCAAGCATTATTTCCATCACTTTGTTATTTGTTGCAGCAAAGTGAAAGAAAACATTAAATGCTAGTGGTCACGTCGCTGAGACAATGGAATATGTACATTATTACAATGTCCTACCATTGGCACATTGTGTGCTAGATTTTTATAACACATAACAATTATACAAAACAATTATTATCATATAGTCACTTTATCTGTTTGGGGTATGTTTAAACTTGAACCAGGGAACCATTACAACATAGTAACTGAATAGATCTTAAACATCTAGAGATGCTTCCAGGCAGAGAAGGTAGTAAAATGGTTAACCAGTCACAATAACAATGGTGAGAATTACCATAGTTTTAGAGCATTTATGAAGCCCAGAAATTAGCCTCATTGAAGATAACAAGTGGGATGCTTTATATCATGGGTAACTGAACTATTAAAATAGGGTATGAGCAGTCAAATTTAGTTTTAGCCATAAAATGTAAAGATTCCATAAGCGGTGCAACTGAATACTTCCTAAACAAAGAACTGAGTTTAAGGATGTTTATAGTTTATGGGTTAAGGATGCACGATAAAAGGCATTGCTCATCACAACTGACTTGGGCCACTCAAATGTCTAAACTGTCAAAAATAAGAAGTAATACCATCACCATTAAAACAAAAAAAGACTAGTGCTCTTACCATTTCAAGCAGACATTTACATCATATGTGTTGGTAAAATACTGCTCATGTCCACTAGCTATTTAATCTCCTGAAGCAGGTTATTTGCATCAAAGATCACTAAAGTAGTGCATGGATCTGGTAAAACATGAGCAAGGCAATCAAATACAAGTTATAATAAACACTTTAAAAGGCTTAGTGTAGCTTATGCGGCAGCTGTTGCAAGACAGTCAGAAGTGTGGTACCGGGTTGCATCATATCTGCTATCATCTTTTTGTTACGATTTTGCTCATCTTAATATATGTGATGGGGAAAACACTCAGCCTGACTTGTATATATTGGTGTGTATACAATCATTGTGGTACGAAGACTGTGTCAATCCGCAGACCTGGCCAGGTTGTTCCATCATCAAAGGATTGTGCTTACAAGTAGGTCAGATGGGCAACAGATTTCAGAACCTATGTCGCTACAGTAGGACCTTGTGAATGGCATTAGTTTGAGCACCACTGAATACAATCGCTGCAATTCTGGCATGGGACAACTTGCTACTGTGGTCTAGCTAATGCAACCAAATAGACCCTTCATTCACTGTCATCTCTTCTCTAGATTTCTTGGCCCTGGACCTATTTCTTTGGCCCTCCTCTTTTTTGGAGGCTCTGGCAATTCTTATTCCCACCACGCTGAGATGGTGGATTACATTTCTACTAAGAGAGCAGTGTTTAGAGAAGACTGTTGTCAATGTGGTCAAGTCAGTCTGAAAATCCTTCAAGGTGACTCGCATACCTTGGCTGTTTATCTACCCACTTAGATAACTTGCAACTCATCCTTCAACTTCATTTTCATCTCAAACTCAAGTTTGAAGACAGACGTTTTAAAATCAGTGAATTAAAAGGTTTTCGCTGCTCCCTCCTTAAGATGGCTCCAGAACTATTTATTGGTTTTGGGTAAGAAATATGAGTTTAAACCTTCTGGAGAGAATAAACAGAAAATGTGCAAACCTCCTTACAAATGAAGAGTATATTCTGAATATCCTTCTAAAGTCATCCATCCTTCTGCTGACTTTGTCAATAGGGGTTGTGGAGGGCAAAGTAAACAAAAAAAACATTGAGGATATATTCCTGGCTCCTGCTACCATAGCGAAAGCTGAAACTGGCCTGACCGGTCAAAAAGGGATGGCCACAATTTGGAGCCTCATATTTCTGCTCAGATTGCACCCCAGTGGGCTCTGTTGCAGAGATGTTTTCAGAATATGAGATATGGATTGCCAAACTGGACACCAGAATGGGGACTGTGAAGGATTTCTTCTTCAAATTACAAAGGCGTTAGCCCCTTCTTTTCACAAGTTCCTAATATTTCAGAATGTGTTAAGGGTTTGGATGGAAACTGGATAAAATCTGCAGCCATGCCAGGAAAGAAGGGAATGAGGGATGCAAACAGGTTAGAGCTAGAGTTAGAGTTAGGTACACCAGGACATCTATGACCTTGAACTATGGTTTCTCGTCACTGATGTCACGCTCAAATGACTGAGGTCTTGTTAAGCATCAAAAGGGCTGCAGCATTACAATGGTTTGAGAATCACAAGTGTGTGGAGCTTAAAAGGAACCAGGGGACAGGAGCCCAATGGAGAGATTAGAAAAGGTTACAGGAATCCCTTCAGGTGGTCCATCCACTGCTTGATTACACTGTGCTTCTTGAAAAGATAAGTCTGCAACTCTTACTGGAAGTTGAAGAGAAATGGAGATCTGATTTGGAAACTTAGCAGAAAATTTATTGTGTTAATATATAATTCCTGTACTCCCTACTTTTAAGTCTGGGGACGAAATCAAGCTACTAGAAGAAGCTGTTTAATCAGTTAGGTCTGACCAGAAAGGAGATGTGGATCCTTTGAGCACAATCCTCTGAGCACAATCCTCTGGTCTATAAGGGAACAGCCACTATGAGAACTCACTGTGACCTACGTCAGCAAATAAGGTGGTTCCTTTAGAAACCTTTGAATAATTGAAAGACAGAACCAGCAGGCTTGATAAAATGGAGATTGCCACAAAACTAAACTTCAGTTGGTTAAGCTTGCCAAAGATGGTCAAGGCATACAAAAACGGAGATAAATGCCTAATACAGGTTTGTAACAATGCAATGGGTCTATGTGAAACATCAAGATCTCAAATATAAAATACAGGAATCTTTTCAACTAGCTTTCAGATACAGAATAGAAAATTCATTCTTCTGCCTTCATGAGGTCGATGTGACCACTCTGAAAGATCGTTACAGAAGCTAGATTCTGCCTGACACAGGTATAGTGACAAGTTCTACCAATTTAACATTGGTAAAGTTGAGTGAGCAAATAATTTCCATAAGATGGGTATGGCTTCAAAACCTGACAAGCAATTTATAAGCATATTTAAAGGAAATATACTTTGGCAAGGTTCTGTTATCTACAGAGCAGTGAATGCTACTGCTTCTGGAGATTGATGCCCCAGTTTCAGAAGAAGGTTTTGCTTATCCCAGGGTTTACTCCACATTTTTGTTGGATTCTCTGGGGTGGCTGAAGGTGGGAAAGGTTACAACTTTTGACTCGATGTTGATACAGCAAAGTACATGATATAAAATGCAAACGTATCTCTCGTTGAGACTTTGTAGCCAAAAGGTATATAAAAGTTTGCACATAACAAAATTATATCTGTTTTCTTTGGCACACTGGAGAACTGTAATGGATCTTATTTGTTTTCCTGGGAGGTACGAGTCAACTGCCATGAAGCCCACGCATCAATAATGCAAATGCTGCACTGGAGAAGTGGAAGGCAAACATTTCCGACATAGGAAACAATTTCTGGGTATTTTATTCACAGGCAAGTTTTATTGACCTGAAGAACTTGTAGCACACAAACTGATGACTGCTTTTGAGAAACATTGTTCCAAAAAGAAACTGGAAATAGATGCAGTCAAGTAAACGATTATGATGTGTGGCCTCATGAAATAAGTTTCACAGAAATCTGTTGTAATGGGTGTTAAGACTGAGGGCCTGATTTAGATATTGGCGGATGAGTTACCCCGTCACAATGGTGACGGATATCCCATCCGACTACATCTAAATCCCACTTGTCTGCCAATATCTAAATCAGGCCCTAAATACTTAGGTGCAGATGTGTCCAGAGTCAAACTGCTAAATGCAACACAACTATTGCACAGATTTCTCCAGTCACTACAAGAACTGCCTTCAAGTGACAATAATGCAGCAGAATAATTAGAAGTTTACCAGACTAAGACCACAGTAAGTGCATTATATGTGTCTGATCAACTGGTTACAGCTAATCTGCTAGTAATGAGAAAAGGCGCAAATAGTTTTAGAATGAAAATATTATTATTTCCCAAGTATCCTGCAACTGTCTTCAAGACGGAGGATAAGGACTTAGGAGTATATATATAGTTGCAGCAATTAAACCTGTCTCACTTTGGTTAACAATTGGATAAATCCATTAAAGGACATCTCAGGAGAATCCTTAGGGATGCCTAGACACCCTTTACTTGGTCTAAAGCACAACAAATGGCTGATGGGGCTTAGTCAACAGACTTTATATGAATATTTGTGAGGTCTCTGATCCTCTGTGGTATCCTTGAATCCTTCTTTACAATGTGGGTTTTAATGTGCTTAGGTAGTACTACCCTTTGTAGATATATGGAACCCTAGCCTTATCTTCTCCCCACCCTTTATTCCCTACCCACTGATTTATTTTATTTTCTTCCCTTTCATTCTCTTGGTCACCACATCACCTACCCCCCTCCCTCTTCTTCACAACTTCATTTTCTACTAAGGCTCATTTAAAATGTGATATGCTGATCTCAAGCCTTGTAGAGTTATCTGGCTTAAATTGAGGGGCATAACTTGGTCACTAAGATTTGGTGTGCAGAGGGTGCAAACTTCAGATTTCTCAACAATCTTTTTGGAATGGAGTGTATGCATTACTGAAAAGCAGGGTGAAAAGCAGGGTGCACAAGAAAGTCTTTAGGGGCAGTGGAAAAGGTGACAAATACGGGTTGGTGGGGGTACTAGTGAGATAAATTATAAAATTTTTGAAGACTTTCAAAGCAGGAGAGGGTTTAGAGTGTGAGTAAGATTTTGTCTGGGTGTAGGAAAGTGCCTTGTGAAATCTGACAGTTCAACATATCCGACTGAAAGCACCTGTACATAACTGTTTACCAGAAAACACATTTATTAGGGGGATGTAACACCCGGTACACCCCCCACCAAAGCTACACCTCTGCCTGAATCACATAGCCTTTTCAACCTCATACCTAAAGATGGCCCAATGTAGGTATGTCAGGTACCCACAAAAAGAAGCCATGCAAGCAAAAATGAATTAATGACTGCATAATTATACTCCATAAATATACACCATTATGCCACAGTAAACTCTATGCAAGGGGTGGGAAGTGGGTAGTTCAAAGTGAGGTTTTGCTTGAGAGTTTCAAACCTTTTTCTAACTGGAAATGGTGGCAGGTTTGCTTCAGCAAATCATTGGAGTAATTCCACTTCTAGGGTGGGAAGGAAAATGGTCACATCCAACTTTGTGGGTAAGATGTTTTTCCAAAGGAAAAAGGTTCCCATTATGCTGACAAAAAAGTTAATAAAATGTGATTTTTTTCCCAGTATGGATTTTTATGGTGCATACAATTTCATATATGCGAAAAATAGCAAAGTCAAAACATTTCATATGAATTTCCCTGTAGTATGGTTGGAAACATGTGAATGCTGTAGCTTTCCAGATATACTACTGCCGATGTTTGCCAATTTAAAAAAGTATTTCAACTGCTTCCATTCCTAGGTGTAGTTCTTGGCATGGCACGGGCAGTGCAGGGCCCCCCCTGGCCAGCACTGTCGCAATGTTTACAGTCTGCTTTGCAGACTGTGAACATTGTGAGGGGCCTGGTGCACCCTGCATCCTACAGCATTGCTGCCGGCACAATTACGAGCTGGAGACAATGCTGTAGGCTGTTTCCCTTTAGGCTAGTGGGAGTAAACTCAAATTTCTGCTCACTGACCTACCGGGAAACTCTTAATATGTGGCAACCTCCCCATGAGAAGTTCGGCCAAATGGTTAAAAAAAATTCTACTGTTCAAAATCACACTTTGCATTGGGATCACCATAATAAGTTTGCAATGGCTGACAAAATAGAAGTTGAGTGGGCTAATTTAATGCACTTTAAATTTAATATTCTGGGCAAGGTCAGTAAAAGCATACAACTGCAAAACCATCTGAGTAAAACAATAAAAAAAATCTCTCATTCCACAGACAAAAGAACTATCTAACCAACATCTAACAAATACATTTCAGAGAGAGTCACATGGGAATAGGCTACGGGTTCTAACATTAATCTTCTAATCTGTAATGGTTGCTTGGATTCAGAAAAAAGATCACTTTACCTATTTCCCCCATGCGAGTCTTTGTATAGCAGGCAAAACATACTGTGACTTAAACCACTATCAAAGTGGTGAATCATACAACTGATGTTCATCAATTATGTACCAACACAGCAAGATTGAATGTCAGCTTTCCTGATCGTTTTTACAATACACACAAAAAGAATGAGAGCTCATTGACCTGTGACACGGGTATAAAGGGTATATACATGTTGAGGATGTTAATATACAATACAGAAGTTGCTCTCTAATAATAGTGCTTGGTAAAATTCAAAAGATATAGTTATTATATGTATGCTTTTATTATGAAGTTTAATGAGACATTTTTTTCGGTCTTGCTAAAGACACCATTAGGTATATATGAGAGATGTCATTGTACACAATACTGAGATAGAGTGGGCTTTGGGTTACTCCCTTTCACATTATTGGATTGCTTTCTTGCCCAATTCATTCCATTCTTCTGGTTTGACGGCCTTCCTGCCTACTCCAGCAACTGTCCAGCTCATATACCATTTATACTTTATTCCGGTTTTCGACTGGATGAGTTGTATACTTCCACTGCCGGTGTCAAATAACTATTGTTTTTCTTTATTCCACTTATGGTTTGGTACTCCATGGGAGACCATGTGCTGATCCTTCTGCAGTATCTTGTTCTTTCCCTCATGCACTCCCTCTCACTCTCTCCACACCCTAGTCATCTTCTGTTGCCAACTTCCTCCATCACTGAGCACTGCTGCACTTCGGTGTCACAGGATAAGCGCCTCTTTCCCTCTACCCCTTGTTGTGTTATGCAACGTGGTGGCCATCTTGGAACTAAATAAAATATTGTATCAAGAAGAAGCTGCAGTTTGGAGTTATTTGTTGTGTCAGAGAAGTGTTCAGGTGGGAAAGAGCCAGAATAAATTTTAAAGGTATAGCTATAGCTATTTTTCACTTGAAAAGGCACAGTATCCATCACTAATGGGACGTCTGTCCAACAATTTCGCCCTGTTAGAAAAATCCTTCTTAAATTAATAATTCTGCTCCTGAATAGCCCAGTTACTATACATATAATCCTATAGGCAAAAAACAAAACAACTAATCTTCAATTTGACATTTAGTGGGTGAACCGTTTGCTATTCTATGCTGATACTACTGTAGATATACTAAAGTCCGATACATACAGGCGAACTGGTGGTAAACATTTTACTGCACTTTCAGCAGACAATAAAAGCAAGTTTCAAAGTAAAAACAATTTAGAAATAAAGTTCCAATTCCTTTTATGGGTCAGCCCAAATCTTACCAGCATAATAATGTTAAAAAACACACATCGTCCTTTACCAATTAAATTAAAATGAAATATGTAGCACTCCACTAAGGGGGTTTGTCCTCTTCTGCAGGGCTTGAAAATTTGTATCTGGGCGAACTTGTTCAACTAGGGGGGTACGACCTAGATCTGCATATCAGCTCTTCTCGAATAGGAATTTTATCTTTGCCCAGGAATCCAACAACACATGAAAAACATAAAAATAACTGTAACACACCGAATGCTGAGAGTAACCTGGTCTGTCTTGTTTACTGTACCTGCTTGCAAAACTGGAATCATGGACAGGAGATTTAGACATTTTACTGCCCAGGAATCTTCTCGCGTGGTGGTGCTCACAGACACAATATCATGGACTTCCAGCTCTATAAAATATGATAGGAGTGAATAGGGACGCAGAGAAACTCAAGTCTTACTATAAATGTAGCTATCAAATGTGAATTCATTATTATTATACAGCGATATCTTTTGGTATTTCAACAAGAATCTATACACCAGTAATATTTGCCACAAAGTAAACTGAAGCACAAGAGAGAAGGTAACTTTATTATTGGGGGAAGTGGAATCACACCCCCAGTCTGATGATTCCACAATAAACAGTTTGGTCAAACTTGATTCATGTTCAATATTTATTCAACTGTTAACAGACTAAAGCATACTGGTGAAAATGAACAAATATTTTACCCGCAAATATTAATTTGACTCAGGAGCAATTAATAGGCTAAATACGTTTTTTTTTTCTTCAAAATGTGGGATTGCCACAAAACAACAAGACTGTGTCCCTCATATGAGACTGCTTGCGTTAGCTGTGTCTGACTGAAGAAAAGCAGCAAGATAATGTTGTACTGAACCAAATGTAAGACTGCTTTATCTGTGAGACTTATGTAGAAAAAACAGCAAAGGTTTGTGTTGTGGACTTTGCTGGTCTCTGATATCATTGGAGCCAGTGATGTCAGAGAACGGAATGTGAAGACCGGGGGGTTCTAGGAGAGACGGGTAGAAGGTGGAAGGAAGCAGGGACGAGGAGCTGGCACTGTCGTGGATGCTGAACAACAAAGGATCTATTGTACAAGTTTTGAATTCATGGAATTGATTCCTAACAGTGGCGACGAGAGACTTCAGCATCCACTGAACCTGGCGTGCAATGGACCAATGATTGAACAGATTTTTTCCTGTTAAGAAGAACCGCTGCAATGTTATCACACTGATGCTACAGGTATTTCAGCATTATGCTAATAGCCTGGATCTGAGAACTGTGATTCTACAATTTTCGGTCTCTCCGCAACTTTGATAATTGGAAAAGCCGTTTTGTTACACTGGCGAGCAGCGTTACCATTTAGTGTGCCGTAAAACTGCAGTTAAAGGTATTTCGCTACGCTTATCATTTTTTTGTTGTTTTTTTGTTCTTTTTCTTCCCAAACTAATGCCTCTTAGTGCTCTTACAAGCTCTGTCATGGCATTTGTTATACAAATTAACTATCTTGCGGCGGTGGCCTGGGTACACAGTTGAATCTCTGTGTAAATTTGAACTGGGAAAGAATTCTTAAGTGTGCGACGTAAAGCATTCTTCATCGCGCGACCCAAGGAGTCCTTCAAAGTGCTCCCCGTGTGAAGCCGCACCAGTGTTCTTTGAAGCCGCGATCATTGCCTGAAGCCGCGCCAATGTTCTTTGAAGTTGCGCGATTGAATACTGTGCGCGCGACTTTATAAAGGAAAGAACATCGGGTGCGCGATTAAAAAGGAAAGGAAGGATTTTTTTTTTTATCACACAAAAACGGGAAAGGAAAAAAAAAAAGAGGGCTAAAAGGAATACCTTGCAGCGTTTTCTTCAACTTCAAGAGAAGTGTGCCGGAGGTTCTTCGCAGTCCTTCAAGACTCCGTGTAGAGAAGTTTCCTTCTCAAACACCGCGAGGTTGACACAGATATCAAGTCTTGCGTGTGTTTCAAACACAAATGACTAGACTGCTAACTTCAGTTTTCTGTTCATTATTCATTTGCTTATAGCTGGCATGCAATGTATCCATATTTATATTTTACTGAATGTGGGAAAGTACTGTCTATGACTCAATTTTGAGTATTTTCACTATATTTAATTTAACTATTATACTTTTTTTTTTGTGTATATATTATTATTACTGTTTCACACTATTACTATACCTTTCACACCATGTCTCAAATGGCTACGCTTAGTTTGGCTCAACCACCCCAATTTTTATCTGAACGTGGAGAACCCATTATACCTGGGAAAAAATTGATTAATTTTTTTAAATCTTATTTAATTGGTATAGGTGGAGAAAAGTTTTCGCCAGCAAGGAAGCAAGGTATTCTTCTCCATAATTTAGGTATTGAGGGAAGAAATATTTATGACAGTCTTGATTCAATTGCAATTGGCACTGCTGATGGGGACCCTAGAGATGTATACGACATGTCAGTTATGATGTTGAAGAAACATTTTGATACACGTATAAATGTAGTCATGGAAAGACATACATTTTTCATGAGGGCACAAGCTAAAAATGAAAGAGTGGGTAATTACATTGCTTCTCTGAAGACATTAGCCCAAACTTGTGAATTTGCTGGTTTAACTGACTCTTTCATCAGAGATCAACTAGTAAGGTGCACCAATAAGCCAAGAGTACAAGAAAAGTTATTAGCAAAGAATCCCTCTTTGGAAGAAGCTGTTGCCATTGTGGAAAGTTTAGAGCATGCTACTTCTTGGGTTCAAGAAGTGAAGAACACCACTTCGAACGGTTTAGCTGAATCTTTAGTTAACTCAGCAGTAGCTAGAGTCTCAACTCAAGTAGACAAGAATAATATACAGAAACCAGTAGCATGTCATTTGAAAGGTGGCAATGAAATGACCAAGGATCTCAAACCCAGATGTTACAAATGTGGCAGTCCTGGACATTTGGCGAATAATCCAAAATGTTTTGCTAGAAATGTCATCTGTAGAAATTGTGGGAAGAAAGGACATTTGGCAAAGGTTTGTAAGAATCAGGTCAATGCAGTAGATGAAACTGTGTCAATTCAAGAATTGATCTTAAATGTGAAGTGTCCTAATATTCAAAATTCTGCTATAAATAGTGACACCAAATTAATTATGCCAAAATGTGATAAAGAATTTGATGGTAAAATTGTTCCTGTTCTTGCGGATTCAGATTCTCCTTTTACCTTGGAAATGACCATACTGAACTTCTTCCCCCCAGACATTGACCCCACAGGTTATGGGGGACAGAGAACTGACTTATTTGGCTACTCTGTAATGACTTTCAAATTCAAAGGGCGTGAAACAGTTGGAAACAATTATGTGGCTAAACGAGGTGACAACTTGTTGGGGTGGAGACATCAAAAGGATCTGAGCATTATTCTCATCCCAAATTCCCCTGAACAGGTTCTTTCCAAAGCTAATATAGGGAATGATACTTTGATTGTAAATGAATTTCCTGAGGTGTTTAGTGACAAATTGGTCTGGTTAGCTGGTTTCAAGCATAAAATCATTCTAAAAGCTTCGGCCAAACCAGTGGTACATAAGGTGAGAAAGGTCCCTCATTTGATGCGGTCTCCATTGCAGGATGAGCTTAATAGATTGTTAAGTCTGGGTGTTATAGAGGAAATTGAAGCCTCAGAATGGTTTGGCCCCATTGTTTTGGTTCCCAAGGGTAACGGTTCTAAAATTAGGATGTGTGTAGACTTGAGAGGCCTCAACCAGTGCATATGGGTAGA
Source organism: Pleurodeles waltl (assembly GCF_031143425.1). Taxonomy (NCBI): domain Eukaryota; kingdom Metazoa; phylum Chordata; class Amphibia; order Caudata; family Salamandridae; genus Pleurodeles; species Pleurodeles waltl. The sequence continues at coordinate 147,612,909 of NC_090441.1, read as the reverse complement.
TCGCCAACCGTTACCGAATATCAATGAGACCTTAACCATGCTCTCGCAGGCTAAGGTATTTAGTGTGTTAGATCTATTGGCGGCTTATCATCAAGTTTTACTTCAGGAAGACTCAAGACATTTAACCTCTTTTGTCACGCCTTTGGGAGCTTTTCGATTTATTAGAATGCTGTTTGGTTTAGCATCGGCTGCTGCATGTTTTCAAAGGGTAATGAAGGAAGTCCTTAAGGGTTTGAATTCATTGTTATTCTTTCAAGATGATATGCTAATATATGGGAAGGATGAAAAGGAACATGATGTTGCTCTCCGAGCGGTTTTGGAAAGACTAAAAGAAAAGGGTTTAACCTTAAAAAAAGAAAAGTGTAAATTTGGGGTTGGCACAGTCTCTTATCTGGGGCACACCATTTCTGGAGATGGTATCAAGCCTAAAGTGACGCTGGCTAAGTCTATCATATCTATGCCCATCCCTTCTGACAGAGATCAAGTGCGCTCATTCCTTGGTTTAGCCGAATACTACTCGAAATGTATTAAAAATCTTGCGAGTGTAGTTCAGCCCTTAAGAGCTATGCTGAAGAAAGGTGTAGACTTTGTGTGGTCTCCAGAGTGTGAAGAAGCTTTTAATATTGTCAAATCCAGAATTGGAGAGATGCCTACACTCGGGCATTTTGATACTTGAAGGAGGACTCTGTTGTCCACAGATGCGAGCCTTAAGGATTTGGGTGTAGTTCTCTCACAGTTGGTTGATGGTGAGGAGAGAGTAGTGGCTTTTGCCTCTCGTTCCCTAAGAGAGGCAGAAATACGTTACTCATAATAGAGCGAGAAGCTTTGGCATGTAATTGGGCTGTTAACCATTTTAAATATTACCTCTGGGGGTTGCCATTTGTAATTAGAAGTGACCATAGGCCTTTGGTACAAATGTTTTCGTGTCGCAATATATAGAATATGACTCCTCGCATTAAACGTTGGGTGGAGGACCTAATGGAATATAATTTCCATGTGGAATATTTTCCAGGAAAGGAGAATATTCCTGCAGATTTTCTTTCGAGATTACCTTTGTCGGACAATACCACAAATGTTCAGGTCCCAATTTTGTGGGTGTAGGAGCCAGCCATTGATAAAGAAGGATGGGAATTGGAATGTGAACAAGACACTGTTCGTGCACTCATTTTAGAGTATGCTGTGAAAGGTTGGCCTGATTTACGCAATTGTCCAGATGGTATTAAAGCATTTTGGAATGTCAAGGATGAATTGAGCATTGTAGGGAAGGATTTGTACAGAGGTGATAGATTGATTCCTCCAGTTGGGTTGTATGAGAAGTTGATTAATTTAGTCCATGAAGGACATTTGGTTAGGAACTTGACCAAGTCCAGGGTCAGAGAATGCTGTTGGTGGCCGGGCTTGGACAGACAGGTTGAGGCAATAGTAAAGGATTGTATGTACTGTGCAAGGAGTGATAAATCCAGAAATGTAAGAACTGCCCCTTTATCCCCAATTTGTGTTCCTGATGAGCCATGGTGCAAACTAGGTTTAGACCTTGTGGGGCCATTTGAAAACCTATCTCACAATGAGAGATTTGTGATTGTGTTAGTTGACTATATGTCCAAATGGGTCACTGCTTGTTGTGTAAGTGCTATCACCACTAAAGTGGTGACAGAGTTCTTAACTGATGTTTTTTGCATGCAAAGGCATTCCGAAAGTGATAATCACTGATAATGGAGTGCAATTTACTTCACTGGAAACGAAGACTTTTCTCAACAATTTGGCCATCTCTCACTTTCGTACGGCTTTATATTCCCCTCAAGCCAATGGGTTGGTTGAGAAAATGAATCAATTGGTGGTAGCCAGTGCTCAGACTGCCATGGACAATAGCATTCCTTTAAAAGCTGTTCTCAGGGAGAAATTATGGGCTTACAGTAATGCTGTTACTGGTATGTCTCCTTTTAGGTTATTGAGGGGTAGATTGGCGGGTTCTAAACTCAATCACTTGTGGTTATTAGTTGATAAGAGATTTGGGGAATCACCTGGAGACAAGGGTTCTGTCCAACACAAAATTGTTGATAATCAGGCGAAGTATAAGGAAGCATTTGATATTAAACATGGTGCCCATCAAAGGTTGTGGCACGAAGGTCACATGGTGTACGTTAAAAAACCTTTTTGGTCAAAAAAGGGAGCGTATTAGTGTATGGGTCCGAGGAAAATTGTGCAAGTAAAAAAAAAATGTTGTTGTTCTTGAAGGAGGTGATGTGTGGAGCATGTCGCGTCTAGCTAAATGTATGAATGGTAGACCAGTAACAGATGGACTATATAAGAAGGGAAATCTGCACGGATCTAATCTGGATTCTAGTGAGAAGATTAAAAGGAGTGTAAGGAATAGAACAACTCCTAAATACCTAGATGATTTTACACGTTAAGGATGTCATGAGAAGATTACACATTGCATGATTATACGTTGATCATATATTAATCACTTACGGTCATTTCAATGTTTTATTGTTTACACTTTTATGTGCTTTAGCTGCAATTTTGCTGATGAACCTTTTATCTTCATGTTGTGTTTGCAATGTTATCAAGTTATGGTTAAGTTAAATTGTTACTATTTCTACAGGAGGGAGATGTGTTTTGGACTTTGCTGGTCTCTGATATCATTGGAGCCAGTGATGTCAGAGAACGGAATGTGATGACCGGGGGGTTCTAGGAGAGACGGGTAGAAGGTGGAAGGAAGCAGGGACGAGGAGCTGGCACTGTCGTGGATGCTGAACAATAAATGATCTTATTGTACAAGTTTTGATTTCATGGAATTGATTACTAACAGTTTGGAAATCTGGAACTAGTAAAACGTTCTATAGCCCAAAGTGATGAATGATTTGTTTTCAATGTCAAACCTCATAATCACATTAAAGGTGCCATCTGGTGAATAATGTCACAATGCAGCACCAAATCTAAGCAGATATCAAACAAAGCAACATTCTAGAATGCCTATTGTTGGTGATGGTTAGCACTGAAGAACTGGATAAATAGAACACTTTGTCTCTATCCTTGATGTACTATTTAAGATTTGTGGCCAAACGACACCTACACAAATCTTTCCCTGACACCAGGTTAGTCAGGAATCAATAAACTACTTGACAGTCAATTTTAAGTGTCAGAATCTCTCATGGAAACTTGGTCTAATTTGAAGAGTTTGGCAAAAGCCTTAGATGAGCTGGATCCCTTCCGAATGTTTGTGGGAAGTTTGGAAGATATCAGAAACTTGTAAACCTATCAGGATTACTCACATTTAATTAATTCGCGCAAGACAGTCTGCTGAAAACACAGAATCCACAAATACTACTAGCAAGACTGGAAGCTTGGAAGAGCTTAAGGTTTATATACAGCACTCTTCGACTTCCTGCTTGCACTGTGAATCTATTTTGTCAGAGAAACGTTTGCAGGGCTTAAGACATAAGGGGAGAGGGTAGTTTGAAAATCTTTGAAATGTATCTTTTGTATAGATTGCCATAACTGCACTTTATATTAATTCAGCTGTATGTGTCTCAAACTCTCCTAAACGATCCTGGAATCTTGAATGGGTGCAAACAAAAAGCACTGGCCAAGATTTTCTGTAATATATCTGCAAGTGCAGCACCAGAATATTTGCTCTTTAAAAAAAAAAATATATGGTAACTGGTTCCTGTGCCACAAGTTTTTCGTTTATTATTTAATCAGAGTAGATTGTTTTCAAAAGCAATGAATATGAGTTACATTAAAATTGTTAGAACGATGTAGTGAAATATGTATTTTTGACCACTGACCATGTGTTACACCACTTTACACCTAGATTAGCTGTCCAGTGTTCACCAGTTGCAGACTACATTTTGCATTCAGTTTAGCTGCCTATTGACTTTATCGTAGCGTTAGACACTGCCATGTTAAATGTGTTCGTATTTTTCCACATTATAAACTGAGCTTGTTTACGTGCTTTTTCTCACCAAGGGCTTTGGTTGATAAGGATGTACTCAGATGGCAGGGAGCAGCCTTTTTTTGATTTAGCATCTTGGGACTGTGGCCAAATCACAACTTGTTATTTTCAAAGCAGACCTAAGCTAGCCAGCATGTTTTGAATTGCTAAATTAGGGTTTTTTTCCAGAAAGCAACTTTTGGTTCTTTAAGATATAAAAGACCAATGCGACAGCGAGAGGGAGAGTGGCCTCAATCAGGATTCTTGACGTTGGATGCCTGATATCTGTCCCGTGAGGTTGGTTATCTCTTTCTCTTTTGCAGTCGAAAGGTGTCATCACCTTGCTGGCATGAGAAAGATGAAGAGCTAGACAGGCCCTACGATGATGAATTTTTACTTCATTATTTGCTTTGCATAATATAATAGAACTACATATCTTTGCTGTGTACCTTGCAGTTGAGAATCATTTTAGTATGTTTTCCTTTCATTGCTGTGACTATTTTTTTAAACGTGTCCTTTTAACATGCTAACCTCCTTTTCAGGAACCTCCTGGGGAAATAATAATAAATGTTTTCTTAGAACTAAGAGGTGCATTCCAGGGATTTTTGTCAGCTAGGCCATTGGTGAAAGCAAAACAAACCATTAACATTCCTTTGGTGCTAACTAAACCAAGGTACTTTTCTTAGGATAGCAACTACTTTTCTTCATAATTTCCATTTAGATTGTATACAATGTAACTTATGCGGTTATACCGATATTTACTCCATGCTCCTAGACCACCGCTTTAAACCAGCAAAGAAACCGCAAAGCCCTCTCTATAGATGCTATTTTAATTGAACAATCCAAAAGCTCTATGGAGGTGGGGAGCAAAGGAGAGGTAAAAGGGATCTGGAAACTTTTCTAATTCCCCCTACTCCTCAAATAATTTCCCCGATTCTCACTGGTCCTAAAATAATAAGTATTCAGGTTGAATCTGAATGAGGCAGAATGCAACAAAAATTCAAAAAGGAAATCTGCGGTAAGTGAAAACATGGTTAATGAGTGGTAGAGAAGTATCACAGAATATTGTTACCTCTGGCTAGATGTATGCTAGAACCGGCGGTGATTACCGGCACTGCATCCAACTGCTGGACATCAGGTAGCTCAAATCCATAAACCATCTTTTGCTCACACCAGCTCTGTGAGCAAAGGTCAGTTACACATAAGTATTTCAGATTGTATTTTTTCAGGGGACTCTGGTCATCTGGCTTTCTCTTCTTTTGTAAAGTCCCATCAACATCATCTCCAGAGTCCTCGTGCTGCTTAGGCTCATCATTCTGAACAGTGGAGGTGCTTGAGATTTTATGTAACCACAGAAAGAAAATAAACATATTATCACACAGTCTCCCACAACATCCTCCAACATGTGTCATTTATATGAACCTGTTTTTACTCATAGGTCACATGGAATATATGTTACATATTCTGAATGATACAGAACCATGGGTACCCAACGCCGTCTCATGCAGCAATTATTAATTTAAACACTTCTAGATGCCATACGAAAATAAATGAAAATGTATTTTTTATGGTATGTTGTTACCTATCCTGCCTGATTCAGCACCTTGTCCAACCAGAGAGTTTCTACACTCACAAACCTGTCATCGGAGAGCTCAGATAGACTGGGTACCAGGGGTGATATTGTGATTTCTTCAGCTATATTCTGCCAGCCCGTTCGGCAAAGAGAAACTTGGAAAAAAGCTAAAAATCAAGAGCGGATTTAAAAATACAACTAGCACCTGCAACAATTGTACAGATCACCTTCGATGGCATGTACTTTTGCAACTTATTTTCTTCATCACACCAACCAGACCATCGTCACCTACTACATCTAGCACTCACTTAGCCCAAACAAAGGTAAATTTGTTCACCAGCTAACTTACCCATCTTTTGTACTACATATACAAGTGAGTTGTATCTCTCTTGACCAAGCCCTCACTGAAAATCCCATAGACATAGTTGCTTTTCAATATTTTTTTTACTTTTTTTTTTTTAAAGACACACATTGAATTTCATAGGACCGCCCCATCTGACTGACCCCTTTGGTGTCTATTCAGATTACCATAATTAGATCCAATTCATGCTCCGTTCCCTCTTCTGTTGTTGCGAACTGAACCAAAAATAGATCTAGACCAACACCTTGTTTCTCTAAACAAGCTCATAATCTTAAATGTGCTTTTGAAAATCTGAGAGCGCCTGGTGCTAAAATATGATTCAACCAAGAGAGCTAAATACAAAATCTTCACAGACATGACAACATATCCGTTCTGTTGGCATTCTGTCCTTTGATAATAAGCAAGAACTCTTCAAAATGGTGGACAAATTAATAGAAAGTTTCACTTTGATGCCATTACCTCCTTCCCGGACTGTATCATTTTGGGATTCTGTTTTTTGAATCCTTGGAGTGAGTGAGTCTTACCGACTGAGTTTCACCTAACATCTGAGTGGTAACCAATGGTGCCGGCTTTTAAAAATGAGGCCCACTGTTGCACAGTTGAGGTAAAAGACTATGCTGGTTCCATGTGAGCATACGCATGTACTCATATCTGAACACTGAGCGAGTAAGGGCTACTGTCTAACTTAGCCGGTAGCTCAGTATTTATGCACAGGCAGCCTGTCACAGATAGGACATTGTATAACTTTGTTGCAGCCTGTGCAGAATTTATAATTCGATTGGGAACATAAAAAAATCCCATTTATATTTGTCTGGACTGAGTTTGTAGTGCTTTACTGTAAAATTCATCAACTATTCATTTTGGATCGCTCTGCGTGAATCAATGTCACTTTCCCTATGCTTTAAAGGTCCGAGCACAAATAAAATTGGCTATACTTGTCACTTAATTTGTTTTTTGCAACATTTCCCTGAGCCAGACCTAAAACAAATACTGGTTTTGACCTACCCCGCCTATCTATGATATTTACTATGCTTGCCTGCAACAATGGGCCCATTTAGTGTGATTAGCCTTCTCTTCGCAGGGCAAGAAGGTGGGGGGAAAGGTCTACATAGTCTGGTTAAGAGAGGTACTTCACAGACACACACTTTACACAGGGATAATAGGGAAATAGGCAGACTTCTGGCACCAGTCACATCACACCAAGGCTTCCCTTTGAAAACTTTGAGGGGAAGAATCTGTTTTGCTGAGCCAGTTGGGGGCAGATAAAAGATCCAGAGACAGTTCTTACAGGCCATCAATTTATTTTGACTTCTTTAAAGTATCCAACATGAAGCGGATGGGGAACAAGGGGTGATGTGGTACTTCTGGATTGGGCAGACACGTCCACCACAAGGGAGAAATTTGGAGAAGGAACTACAGAAGAGAAAGGAAGTCAAGCTTGTGTATGACGTGTAATGACACTCAGAAGTTGTACTGGGATTCTGTTAATCTATTCCCCCAGGATTAGTGGCACTAGCATCCCACTCTCTTTGGGGGACATCAGGGGAGAGTCTTGCAGGAATCGCTGAAAGTGAGGGCTCCTTAGGATGTGTGCGACCCATTTCTGGCTGGACTGCCCTGACAGAGCGTTTCCCAGACCACTAAAAGACATAGATGCCCTAACGGTGGCAAGAAAGATGTGTGTTCTGAGGACTGCAGATTGATGGTGTTGCCTGTTTGTGGGTCACAAGGTGGTGCTGTTGATCAACTCTGGGACAGGCTACGAAGATCTGAAGGCTTGCATGGCAAGTCTCTGAGGAAGAGCAGCCAATTAAAAGCTCCACCAGGAAACTACTAAACTCTTAGAGGCCACGGGGTGCTAATAAAGCAATCATGGTAGCTTGGGCATGCCACCCAGAGCAAGAAGCAACAAACCACATAAAAACTGGCTTATGAGATCAGAGCAATTATTGTTTAGTCTACTCTGTTGAGGTCTGCCCAGGAGGTTCCTGAGGTTGCCAGGGCACGAAAATCTAAACCATGCTCAAAGGGGTTAGTCATTATCCCCTGAGGTGGACCAGTGCCCCAGGAGACCCACCTGAGGGATGAATGTGGTGCTCCCCTCTGGCCTTGTTTATTTACCCTCAGTGACAGTCAGTGCCTATTAGACAAGCCAACGCTGAATGTGACACACTCAAATATTATAATTTATGACCCAGTAGCCACAGTTGCGCACAGTCACAGATCCCGGGGAGCTCCAGGACCTGACCAAGTTGGCCCAGGGGGTGGGGGTTCCCCAGGCCACAAGCCATCAAACCGCTTGTGCCCCCGCCCAATACCCATATTGTTTGGGTTGGCAGCAGAGTAGGACCGCAAGCTACCCCTCTGCGTGCTGAAACTGGTGGGCCTGAGAAAATCAGGAGAACATCAGATTCCAAGCTGTCACAAAGCAAAAGGCCTGGAACATCAGAAAGCCGCCCAGGACTGCGTGGCCTGAAGGGCACCCTCACAATTCGATGCAGGAGACAGGGCACTGCGGACAAAAAGAAACACCAGCGGAGCTTAAAAGTTAAAAATAAATGTCAAACTGAGATGGTGTGGTGGGCAAAAGAAAGATGTGTTGGAGTGCTACCCTAAGCCTGTGGTTTGACAAATTGGAAGCATTACGTCCGATAACTTTTGTGTATTTGATGTACCGCCCTAAGTGCCAAGGTTAATCCCAAATTGGATCAAGGGCTCACTCGGTCACTGGAACCAAGCAACAACCAACTGATGAACCCCAATCAGGGCAAAACCAATATTGAGATGCTTGTGATCATACTGGGAAGACCTGGGCTAATAGTTCGGGTTGGACTGTTCCTACTGGACAGGATTGAGGCTGATTTTCATATGACCGGGTCCAAACTGAGGTAGCATGATGGGGAAAAGAACAACTGGTTTGGAGTACTAACCCAAGCATTTGTTTCATCATCTTGTGTGTTTAGTCATCAATTATCTCCTGGGGTGGACCAGTGCTCCTAGAGGCCCACCTGAGGGATCATGTGACATGCCACACTCTGGCCCCCCCTTTGTTTCTTTATTTACCAATGGGGATGGCCAGTGCCTGGCAGACCAGCAAACGCTGAATGTGTCGCACTCAAATATTGAAATGTGCGACTCAGCAGCCACAGCTGTGAATAGTCACTGATTCCAGGTGTCTGCTGGGCCTGACCAAATTGGCCCAGGAAGCTCTGCCTCCCTATGCCAGCAGTCGCCAAAGTGCTTGTTCCCCACCCTCTTCCATGTATTGTCCAGGTGGGGAGGAGAGTGGCACCACCAGCAACTCTGGCCCATGCTGACATTGATGGGCTAGGGAAACACAGGAGAGAGCCAGCTCCCTAGATGGCACAAAGCAACAGTGCCGGGCGGGCAGGGAGCTGGCCAGGAGTAAATGGGCTGAGAGGCACCCTCACACCTCAACACTCACAGGGACACCTGCTTGCAAAAAGAAACGTCAATGGAGCTTAAAAGTCAAAAATGAAAGGGAAAGATTTCCTGCTGCTCACTGTCGCATCAACATGATTGCCTACAGCACCTCTCAACAGTAAGACTTGAACTGTCCAGCCTCACTAACCTGAGAGACAAGGGCTAAATAAGGCTACTTGGCTCCGAGTTTGGGTTTATCAGTACAAGTGAGACTGGATAACATTGGCAAAAGAACCAGTTGTACAACTGGGCCTCACATCCCCTGGCTGCTCTGAGACCCTCTGACCCAGATTTCGCAAAACCTGTTCACGCTGAACAGAGCTCTAGTGTGTTTTTTGGGTTTGATGCTGGCCTGCCCCATAGCCAGACTGCCTAGTGTAGGAAGCTGGCCGGGTGAGCACCTATGGTGTTACCACCTTATACCAGGTCCAGTTATTCCCTATTAGTGAGGTGTAGACAGTGTCTAGGAAGGCAGGGCTCTCTAGAGGAAGCTGTAAATGAGCAGCCAAGACTTATCTACGAGACATGCAAAGCTTATCCAATACCACTCCAGTCACACAGCACTTATACACATGAAAGAAGCACACAATTCTACAAAGATAAAAGGTACTTCATTATGGTAACACAATTACTCAAATACTGTATAGGCAATATTCCACTAGGAGGTGACTAAACACAGTATTATATACACATTAGAAATCAGTGATTAGCATAGGAAGCAACAGTAAATAGTAAAAACAATAGAAAATAGTGAAGGCCCTGGGGGGAGACCAAACCATATACTAAGTAAGTGGAAGGTGAAAGGCAGTCCCCCAGCGAAGGAAGTGGAATTTGTAGAGGGGAGCTGGAGCAACTAGGAACCCCAAAAGAGAAGTACCAGGGTGCCCCCTAGCGACCAGGGGAAAAAGTATCTGTTTTTTCTCGAAACCCACAGGTAAACTTTGGAAAAGGACTGTGCAAGACCCAAGCAAGACTGGAAGAAACCAAAGATGGATCCGGACAGAAGAGGACCTGCAAAATAAGGGGACCAGGTCCAGTTCAAGTTGGAGTGTCTGGTTGTGGCAGGAGGCACTACCCACCCTTCCGGAGATGCAGGACCAGGTCGACGATGGATACAAGGAGTCAGCCGTGCAGCGCCGGAGCAGGAGAAGAGTTCCAGAAGTGATGCAGGCGATGTCCCACAATGGATGAAGAGTTGCAGTCAGTCAGTAGTGTTGGAAAAACACCAACAAGCCTTGGCAAAGGCAAACGTCGCAGATGAAGAGATGCAGAGCTGCCGGGGACCAGCAAGGTCCAGGGGGACTCAAACCAAGGAGGGGAGTCTCAGGTGACTCTCAGCAGTGAGGAGAGTTGGAAGACAAGGATGCAGCCCCAACAAGCAACTCACAGTCAGCAGGCATAGGACTCGCAGTAAGGCTCACACAGCACTCCTGGACAGGAGTCCCACTTCACTGGAGCAGTAGCCAGGAGACTGTGCTTTGCAGGGAAGAGTGCTAGAGGCTGGGCTACAAGGAGCCTCAAGACCCCCTGGTAGGACAATCAAACAAGCCTTGGTAGTGGCAAGAGTTGCAGTGCACAGGGGTACTGTCCTGCCAGGAGAGGCAAGGGCTTACCATCTCCCAAGTTGGAGAGCTGGTAGAGAGGACCAAGGGGACCACTCCATACCACCACCTGTGATGCAGGATCCAGGGAGTTCCGGAGGAGAGAGATTCAATGCGGACGGTCGATGTTGCAGTTGGTGCCTCCGGGTGCAGGGGAGTGACTCCTTCACTCCAAAGGAGATTCCTTCTTGCTTCTTGTGCAGGCTGAAGACTCGTCACCCTTAGAGGATGCACATCCAGGGAAATGTTGCAGTTGCTGGAAGGAGCCGGAGAAACAATGCTGCAGAGCAGAGTCTTAGCTGGACTTGCAGATTGTCGGTTCCTGGAGGGTCCAGTTACAGTCCTGGTGGCCAGAAGATGAAGTAAATGATGCAGAAGACTCCTGCTGGAATCTTGCACGTCGAATCTGAAGACCCACGCTGGAGGGAGATCTTAAATAGCCCAGGAAGTGGGATTGGTCACCTAGCAGGGTGACCACCTATCAGGAGGGAGCTGTGACATCACCGGACGGTCCTAGCCACTCAGATACTCCCAGGAGCTTCTGCCCACCTTGGATTCAAGATGGCAGAATCAAGTGGCCACCTGGATGAGCTCTGGCACCACTCCTGGGGTGGTGATGGGCAGGGGAGTGGTTACCCCTCTTTCCATTTGTCCAGTTTCGTGTCAGAGCAGGGACCGGGTGTCCCTGGACTGGTGCAAACCGGTTTATGCAAGGGCACTTAATGTGCCCTTTAAAGCATACCAGTGGCTTGGGAAGGCTACCTCTCCCAAGCCATGTAACACCTACTTCCAAAGGGAGAGGGTCTTGCCATTATTGGTATTTGATTCTGACATGTTTGATACCAAACATGACCAAGTTCGGAGTTACCATTATGTAGCTATACACACCTGTGTCCAGTACATGGGTAAAATGGCTTCCCCGCAAGGAAAATGGAGCTGGAGTTCGTAGAAGCACCTTTGCTCATGCAGGGGTGCCTCACACATAGGTACTTGCACCCTGCCCTCTGGGCTAGGAGGGAGTGCCGTGGGGTGACTTACAGTGACCTGGTTCAGTGACCTGTAGTAAAAGGGTGCATGCAACTTTTCATGCAGTCTGCAATGGCAGGCCTGCAGACACATTTTGCATGGGCTCCCATGGGTGGCACAATAGGTGCTGCAGCCCATGGGGAACTCCTGGTGCCCCAATGCCCTGTGTACTCAAGTACCATATACTAGGAACTTACATAGGGGCGCTAGTATGCCAATTGTGGGGAGTATTAAGTCATAAGCAACCAAATTTAGTGGGAGAGAGCACAGTCACTGGGGTCCTGGTTAGCAGGATCCCAGTGAACAAAGTAAAAACACACTGACAGCTGGCAAAATGTGGGTGTATCTATGCCAAAAAGAGGGTACTTTCCTACAGCTAGCGCCACCCCAGGACAGATGATAGTTCTGAGTGGTAGGTTTCTTGCTGGTGGGGAAGGTCTCAGTTCAATAAGCCTGCCCTTGTGACAGCTAAAAAAAGTTGACCCTAGAGTGCTCTAATTTTGGAAGACCCTAGGATAATGTTTTCTGAGATTGTTGTGCAGTAAGGTGTCAGGAACTGCTGAAACGAAGGGTTGAATGAAGTGTAGGAACATCCTTAGAACAGGCTTATGCCCTATTACCAATCACTAGATATTGATGATTATAAGAATAGCTCCCACACTATAACCTTCAGAACATAACTATCCCTGGAAGAAGACAAGCAGGAGTAGGTACCGGATGCTACCTACAAGGAAAGGACTGAGGATGGTCCTGCTTTCCAGTGTACTGAAAGGTGTTTTCAAGAGTCAGCACAGCTAGACTCTTGTATTACCAGGAGATAAAAGACAAAGAAAGGCATTTTTGTGGAAAAGCTACAACATAAGTTAGGACTTTAATTTGGCTGGAATTTGACTTGAGTGGGTGGTTTAACCTGTCCCTCACTGCTACCTATGTCCTTGTGTAACAGACACTGCCCTCAGCCGTTTGGTAGATTAATGAGTGGCCATAAGGAAGATATCCAGCATCCTGGGAAGATTGTTTGACCTTTAAATGGCTGGAACTACATCCCAAGGCCATCAAAGGGAGGTGGGACCTCAGAAGGTAAGATTTCCTTGTTTATCCCAAGCAAGATTTTTCCCTGAAGAAAAATAAAACACAAAAAAGGAATACTAAAATACTAAAGCCTTTGTGGGATGCCACAAAGAATTTGTAGCTGGACAAATCTGAGTTTCAAATAAGTTATGAAGTATGAATGAAGAAAAAGGACAGTGAGCAAAAGTAGGAAGATTACTCAAGAGCCATTTCGGAAAAACTGTCTACAAGGTAAGAAACCAAGACATATTGTCAAAACAAATGTTTTAGTAGGAGACACATTTTTTGGTCTTAGATTAACAACCAACTCTTGTTGGAAGCCTGTCACTGATTTAACAAGTAATACATGGTCTGCTAATTTGTATTTTTGGAACATTTCCATTGTAGCTGACAAACACTTGGGGCCTCCAAACGTTTCCCAAACCCAGACTAAGAAGTACTTAATCATTCAGACTGCCAAGGGTCTCCTCAATTCAAATGGGAGAGTCATTGGAAAATGTTGGGATAGAAACATCCACTGTGTGGTGAGCAGTCATGACCCCTACCCTCCATGCCCGAATTACAAGTATCTGTTTTCCTGTTTTTTGCCTCCATCTGTGCATTAATCCAGTGTGTGCATGGAGGCCTAGGCCTGCCCTTGACTTACAAGAGGTTCTGTACTTGTCCTGGAAGGCAGCACCAATCCAACCCCTTAAAGTGACAGCTATACTAATGTTACTGTCCTTATTCATGGGTTTCACACATGTAGCTCAGTGTTGGCACCATCCAATGTAGCTCAGTGTTGGCACCATACCATGTTTTATAGCAATTTCTATCGGACTAGACCTACTGAGCAACTCACTCAAAAGTTACACAGCTCATCGTGAACCCGGAAGCCCTAGGTCCAAGATTTTGTGTACTGAAACATATGTGGAGTGGTGTGCAGTACGTGGGTGTATGATAGAGCCAGAGTGACAGAGGCCTGTGGGTTCCATCTCGAAGACTTTGGCCTGTTCATGTGCACAAAATGGAGATGAGTTTGCTTTCCCAAACAGTGCAAGTGTATTGTATTGTAAGCAGCCCTTTGTCTCTCTTCCTGATCACTACCAGTTGTGTATATTGATAGTCAAGGTACAGAGTGCTCACTACTCTTTATGCCTCAGTCATGGTTGGTCCAGCCTGGAGACAACACCTCTGCGAGGAGGATCGGCCACAACAAAGGAAGACAGCCTGATAAGGACAGATAAAAAGAGAACCAACCTAAACTAGTTCTGAAAAGGCATACTGCAACTCAAAATACCCTGTCTGAAAACTCTGTCTAAAAGCAGCATCAGCTGACCCATTCGTTGTTCCAGTGCCAAGTTCTCTTCACGGAGGAAGAGGTACCCCGCTGAGTACTCACAGGACCACTGTGAAACCAAGCTCATTACGCTGAGGTTAGAGATCATCACCTGAAGTCCAATGTGAAGGAAGAAAAGCTCACTTGTTCTCGCACCCAAGATGCCATGCCTAAGCAAGAGGGAAGAACTCACCAACCCTGCCGGAGGAGCAGACTGTTGGAAGTGGCTGTAGCAGTTCGCCCAAGAGCAAGGGTCCTTACCAACAGAGACTCTCTATCTAAGCAGTCAATGCAGCCAAGAGTCGTGCTTGTTTGGAGCAGGTTCATCAGAGGAGCAGCAGCACTACTGAAGCATACTAACCTTGGTAATGGAGTTTGGGTGCCCAATTGAAACTGGATTAGGTATTTGTCTATGGCACCTGCTGGGTGCCTCTGAGCATGGATGGTGTGATCAAAACACTGGTAGTGTGTGCTCTTGACCACCCCAAGAAAATAAAGACTGCAATTCACAGATGCTTGTCCAAAGTACCCCTATGTGAGTAGAGAACCCGTAACTGCCCGAGATGTGCCTGGTAGCAAGCTCTACCCTTAAGATTTGAGGCGCCCCTCTAATCTGGGTACTTTCACTTTGTCATTGCCCTCCTCCAACCAGGAAGGTCCCAGTGACGAATGACTCACCAAAGTGACGGGACTGGGCCTGCCAAATCCTCAAGTCCTTCCAGCTCGGAGCAATCACTGGAGCCCTTAAGAGGGCCTCCACAATAAGCATCTGCTCCTCTCGCTGGCGATCAGAGGCTCACCCTACAGTCGGCAGCTGCTCGCTTCCAGTGGGATTGCCACATGCTGTACGTGAAGGCCTTCACCACCGTCGGTGAATCCACTACCGCAACACCCCCCTAGCCCCCCAAATACACCACTATGGATGGGTGAGAGACTGAAACTGTCCTACAGCCCAGGAGACTCTATGCCGAGAGAAGTGGGGAAGGAGGTGCTGAATCCATACAAGAGAGAATGAGTCTGAGACAAAAGGAGGACTTGGTGGGTAGCATCTGTGGAGTTTTACTTTGAACCATAAAAGAGTTACACCGCAAGTCAGATATTCTAGCATTAGTATAGTGTGAATTTCTTTTCTTTTTATGTAACATAGCGCTTGCCTTCATAAAGAAAAGCACTTTGCTCTACAATTTTCTTGCTGCACTGCTTGAGGTGTTGTTGATTGCTGAGCACTAGTAAACCCACATGAGCCTTCCAGAGAAGCCTGTGATTGCTCTTCATGACTCCTACTAAAAGTCATGTTCTGAAAGGGTTGTACTTGACCCAGTGCACAGAGCCACTGAACAATGGCCCCAGGAGATTAGAGGAAAACAAGCCAAGCCCCAACAGCTGTTATTTAGTAGCCCCTGTCTGGGCCATGGTCTTCCAAAAAACAGGGCTCTGGGGAAAGGAAAATTGAAGACTGATATAACTGGTATAAAATTCAAAGTGAGCTTTGGTAAAAGCAAATGCTAACTGTAGAACACGTGAAAGCGATTTGAACAATGCACTGGATGGATACAAAGAAGTCAATTAATTGCAAAGTGAGGTACTTGCCAGTTAGGCATACATACCTTTCAATAATGCCCTTTAGTCTTCTTTGTCTCTGAAGGCTAGATGCAGGTGCAGCTTTGGAAAGATTAAGACAGTGGGAAAAAAACATTACTAACACATCAGGGTGTACTTGGTTGAAATGTTTACAGGAAGTAAGCGTAAACCATTTGCAGTGACAAACCCTGCAATTCACAAAATCACAGGATTTGTGAGTGCAATATCTTATAAAAATGTACTAATTCCATTGTACAACTTGGAAAAGCCTTTCCTAAACACCAAAAGGGATTTTGCTACTGATTCCAAATGCAGTTACGAGGGAGCATGAAAGGACCATCCCCTCCTTTCTGTGATACGCAATGAAATATACCAATGCTTTGCAAATGCAACTGTGGGACCCCCTAAAAACTCCATGAATGCGCTGTATTAACAACGCAGAGCTCCATGGCGCAGGTTTTCACCGATGCGTCAGAAATTCGGACGCAACTGTGGCGCTGGACTAAAATCTTTTTTTAAAAGACGCTACTCCAGCAATGCGAGGAGGCCCCATAGACAAAAGCCCTGCATCACTTATACCGCCTCCTATGAGCAAGCAGTTAAATTCTGATGCAGTGAAGGCGCAGAGTGATATGCTGTAAATTTCACTGCATCAGTTCTGTGTGGCATTTTGCTGCAGCATCAAAAAAAATGAAGCTGCAGAGGCGCAAGGACCTTGTAAAGGAAGCCCTTGGTGCTCAATTTGCCTGTGCTATTTGTGACCTAGGTTTTTGGACATGAGCCCAACAGTGCGCTTGCGGTGATCACTATCCCCCAAAAAATAATGTTAGGAGTTAAGACAGCACTTACTTCGAACAGGTTATGCCAATGACAAAAAATATATATTTCACACATAATGCATGCTTGGTAACTGAACTACAAATTCGCCTGTGGCACCTAATGCCTTATATTCTGCATTTCGCACAGCAGGTAAACAAAATTGCGTGCCTTACCCTTAACACGACCTACCCAATTCATACCCTCATAAGCATATAAACACAATATTCACAATTAGAAAACTCATACATTCATTATCAGCAATTTCAACGGATCCTAAAGCTGTAGCAGGTGAGTTTGAAGAAGTCTTTTGTGTCCCTGAGACTTCAGAAAACAGGAGGCAAGTCAGCAAGCCCTTCAGAGACACTCTGGGTTCAAGAGAGATGGGTCTAGTCCTTGTCCTCAGCAGGGACAGCTCAGCAAGGCAAAGCAGTGAAGCAGATCCTCAGAACAGCCAGTCGAGCAGAGTGGCAATCCTTTAGCACAGCATGCTTTATTCCAGCAAAGTTCTTCCCACGTCCAGAGGTGTACTGATTTGGAAGGGTCAGAGCTCCAGTACTTATACCCAAATGTGCCTTTGAAGTGGGAGTCACTCCAAAGCAGTTCCTTGAAGCGCACGGGTCCCCTTTCATTCCAACCCTAGCTCTAGACTGTCAGTAAGGGGTAATCAGCCCTTTGTGTGGGGACAGGCACGTTCCTATTCATGTGTTAGTCTCAGCTCCCCTCCATCCTTCCTACCCAGGAAGGCCCATCAGAGTGCAGATGAATGCAGATGAGGGCTCAGGTACACCAAACCTTCCTGTGTTTGCTGATGCGTAGAGCAGGGGTCTTAAGACAAGTAGCTCAGGAGCTACTGGCAGCTGGCCAGCACACTGAAAGTAACTCTAAGAGGTGAAGACAACCCAAGTCTATCTCAGTTGAGTCTATGCATATTAAACAAGGCAGTCCTGTTCATCTCAAAACCCTTAGAGTGGAAGTAAGCCAAACCAATAGCAGAGCCTTTTAGTAACACTCAAACACAAACTGTGTTGGGTTTTGGGGTCTGCCACATGACCATCTGTATCCACTCTAAATCTAAGTCACACAGGGACTGGCCATGTTGTAAGCCCCGGTCTGTCAGTCACAGCACATGTGTGAACAATGCGTTTTCAAAGAAGAGTGACAGTAGTAATCACTGCTAACCCACCAAAGTGTGGGACTGCAGGAGCCATAGTGAAAATTTGTTTAGCTGAGGGCAAGATCAGCCCAAGAGCTGAGAGAAGCAGGGTATGGACCCAGAGCAAAGAAAAAACAATAGCCTCATCTGCATTCATTTATGTGTGTGTCTGTCTCACATTATCTTCCTCCCTAATAAACAGGTTTGTTTCTTGGGAGCTATGCCTAGTGTCAAGTGCTGTCAAATGTGTATGCTAGACCACATCATAAGGGGTTTATCTCTGGCGCAATTATGTCTGTTCATGACAAAATAGTGCCCATGGCGTAATAATAAAGCAAAACACAAATGATGGAGGGTGATACCCTGAAACCGGTCCCAGGATGCTTGTTTCTGGTCCAGGGAAGACCTGGCCTGGCGGTTCGGGCTGGACTGTTCCTATGGGGAACAGGGTCAAGACTGATTTGCATATGGCTGGGTCTCAACTGGAATGGCATGGCAAGCAAAAAAACTGATGGATTAAATCCCGATCTGTGACTGGGGGTGAATGCTTGATTTGTTCTGCATTTTTTGCATTTGTCACCCCAAGTGGGAAGGGTATGCCCAGACTTGGTTTCCGTGCTTGCTATGCCACCAGATTCAAGCTAGCCTGGCTGATGAAGGGTGATACCCTGAAACCGGTCCCATGATGCTGGTTTCTGGTCCAGGAAAGACCTGGCCTGGCAGTTCGGGCTGGACTGTTCCCATGGGGAACAGGGTCAAGGCTGATTTGCATATGGCTGGGTCCGAACTGGAATGGCATGGCAAGCAAACAAACTGATGGATTAAACCCAGATCTGTGACTGGGGTGAATGTTTGATTTGTTTTGCATTCCGTCCATCATCTGTTGTTTTTGCATGGCGTAATAATAGTCATCCTTGACCATTATGGGCATTTTTTGTCTAGTTGTGGCATTCAGGCTGCCATCTTTGACATTAAGAGCATGACTGGCCTACATTTAGCCATCCATGACAGAACAGTGACTGATCCTCCTGTAATAATGGCCATGACAGATACAGAGGGCAAACTGGGTATGATGTTTTTCAGCCTTGTCACATTGGTGGCCCTGGTATAATGGTGTGCATTATTGGCATAAACATAGGCATCCTTGGTGTTACGGTGAACATCCATGACCTATGATTGTAATACCTGGGCACTTTAAGCAGAATGTGTCGATGTGAGGCATTCATACATGACAATGCTGATGTTTAGAGATTCTGTGTTTTCTAAAAATGAAAACTGATATTTTAAAAGGCAAAAGTAGGTTTTTCTCCTGGAAAATTGAGTTTGTTTGACCAAAATGGAAAGTAGTATTTTATAGAAAAAAATGTGTATTTTTAAAAACCTATATATATATATATATATATATATATATATATATACTGATGAAGGCAGTGCTAAAACACATTTAAAGTTGATAGCCAAGTAACAATTCAGGAACTTACTGGTCTGGTTACATCCTTTGCACCACCGAGCATGTGGTGATTTAAAAATCACTTCAGTAGGGAGTTGGGGGCATTTAACTTTGAAAAAGGGGTTTTCCTACCATACCTTGTCTGGAATGCTTACTTACTATCTACCTATGCCTGCTAGCCCTCCTATGGTATACGTCATCAACCAGTACTCTCCAGCCATCGCCGTCCTGGGCTTTTCTTTCAATCGGACTCGGGGTGTAACCTATCTCCTTGCAGTCAGCTTCAAGGCCTTGGCCTTCCTCCTTTCCTTTTCCCTTGAGGGTTCCAGGTGAGGGGTTGCCTGGTGGTGTCTGATGAGGGCTGGCAGAGGGTGTGACCTATGCTGCCCCAGCATCTTTTCAGGATTTGTTCATGAGCAGTGAGTTGAATCGTGTGCTGCCATAGGTAGGTGTTGATGACGGTCTGGATCTTGTTGATGGCAGTCACTGTTGTCCTCCAGGTTTCTGCTTCATACAGAAGAACTCATTTTAAGTTGGTGCTAAAAAACCTGATCTTGGTTTGCAACGTTGGGTCCTTGGAGCTCCAGAGCTTCTTTAGGTCAAGGAAGGCAGCCCTTGCTGTGCCGAATCTTGCCATGGCATTGGTGTCTGTGCTGCTCTGCTTGTCTATTTCACTGATCAGGTAGGTGAGGCCTTAACCTCTTCCAATGCATTACCTGCCAGGATGACTGCAGTTGTGCTGACTCTGTTAGGATTCAGAATCTTGGTTTGTCCCCTGTGGATGTTGAGGCCACGTTGTGCTTTGTCTGGAATGCTTGGGTGGTTACCACTTATAATCCTGCTTAGAGTGGTCATAGTGTAATGTTAACATGTGTTGTCACTATTTTACAGTGACAAAATATGCTAGTAGCTCTGCAGGATTTTCATTGAGCAAAAGTAGCTCTCAATGCAGAAAAGGTTGGAGACCGGTGATCTAGAGGGAATGCACAAAGTGTAGCTGTCACTTACCCCAGACGTATATTGGAGAAAGGCTGCAATGCACCCAGAGCAGTAGGAGCAGAGAAATGCCCACTTTGTAAAAGTGGCATTTCTGAAATAGTAATGTCAAATCCAACTTTACCAGTAAAGAGGACTTATCATTACCATTCCAAAGATATGAAACATGTTGTAGATACTCCTTTCTGATCAGAAATTACAGATTAAGAAGTGTTTCAAAGAATTCCCAATGCTGGTCTATGGGCAGAGTAGACCTCACAGTAGAGAAAAACGACGATGGGAGTTTTTCACTGCCAGGAGATGCACAACTTAAAAGTACCTTTCCTATCTTTTACTTACAAAGCACCCTGCCTTGTGTGCCATTTATGGCCTACCTTAGGGATGACATATGTAATAAAAGGGGAGTTTAAGGCTTGTGAAGGAATTTTAAATGCCAAGTTGAAGTGGCAATGAAATTGCGCACACAGGTTCTATAATGACAGGGCTAAGAAATGTTTAAGGGCTACTGGCCCACTGGTAGCATTTAATTTACAGGTCCTGGTATATGGTATACCACTTTACAAGGGACTTATAAGTAAATTAAATATGCCAACTGTGCAGTGCTTAATTTGAGCCAGTGGTTTCCAGTGGGGGGGCACCAGCATTATTTTTGAGAGCCGGACTTATTTTTTGGCATTAGGCATTTACTGCGAGCAAAAGACACATGGGAAAGACGAAATAAGAGAAAGACAAAAAAGCGTCACAAAGGGAGAAAGCAGAAAGCTGCCAGAGTGAGCTAAAGGGACAGGGAGTGGCTGTAAATGTATTAAAGAAGCCGGAGATGGCTTTAGGATTATACTGCCTCAGTATTCTTTGCTTGCGCATTTAACTGCAACAGCCGTGTGTTTCAGAGGAGAGCTTTGGGCACCAGCGCGTTTTTATTTATAAATTAAGCACTGCAATTTGTCTATACACCAATATTATCATGTTTAAGGGAGAATCACATGCACTTTAGCACTGGTCAGCAGCTATAAAGTGCTCTGAGCCCTAAATCCAACAAAAACAAATTCAGCTAAAAGTATGGGGGAAGTGGAGTAAAAGGCTAAATGTTTGTGAGTGACCCTGTAGAAAGAGCCATTTTCAACAAGATAATTCTTCTGGGCTACCCATGTTATCTGCCACAACCAAGAGAAGCAAGGTGGTGGTTTAGCTTTTCTTTGTAACAATGCTTTAAGTTGTTTAGCTTCTGCTACCTTGTTCTAGAACTTATGGTAGTGACTTCAGCCATGTTGGAGTCCAATTTTGATATATATCCCAAGTAATTGCCTTAGGAGATTTCAATTTGTACTTTGAAAACCCAACTCTTTTATTGAGCTTAAAAACACTTTTTACCTTGCCATGAGCATTCCATACCCTTCTAATATTAAGGGACATGCACTGGACACATTGTGCTCCAACTTTCCCCACGTTCTGTCTTCTTTTGGGACATTCTCTCCCCCCTGCCAGACCATTTCCTCCTACCTTTTGGTTTTTCATCTCAAAAAGGGCAGCAAGGAGATGTATGCTTGACATGCCTTTTAATGTCTAGGTTTCCAGTGTGAGGGACTGGAAACCTGTTGCTGCTGATAATCTAGCTTACCACTTACCCCATTGTTTTTTTTTTAAGACTGTCAATGATCTCTAGCCAGGGGTGAAGTCTGATTATAACCATTTGATCAATGTTTACAATTAGGTGGCTCTGATATCAGCAAGAGGACCAATACCCTACATAAATCTTGGAAGCAGTATAGCAAAGAGTTAGCCGGTGACACAGAGATCTGCAGGCAACAGAATACAGCTAGTGATGGAACTGTTATCCTGCTGTAAATTATGGAAGCATCTAAACTATATCTAAAAATGCCCTACTCATAAGACTGAAAGATATTTGTTTACTACACAAATTACTCAGCTCAAAGTGCCAGCTGGCATTTTTTTCACCATTTAAGAGCTTCAACATCCACAATCAGTACTACCAAGAACTGCGAATCCATTGATAAGTTTACTTCGATGACAGATTATTTTAAATAGAAAAATACAACTACCACGCATGACATGCCATCATATAGCCATTCTTCAGGCTACCTCAAATGTTCAAATCCAGGGATATGAATTACCACTTAACACAATTTTCATTCTTGCACAATGAGACCCTCCTTCAATAATTGAGGGGAAATAACCCAACTGGTTCTACCAAAAACCTGTTCCCTGCAAGATTTCTAAAATAACTCTGCAAAATGTATCTCGAGCCATCTTTAATGCGTCTCTCTGAACAGGTGAGGTCCCTTCCGAGTTTAAACTTGCAGCCATCTCCAAACTGTTGAAGAAAACCTCCCTCGGTCTGGAGGTTCTGTCTAATTACAGCCCTATATCCCAGCTACCTTACCTGTTTTTCAGCAGACATATGTTTCTATTGAGTGTAACAACTTGCTGCATTCTCTCCATGTTGGTTTTCGTCTGGAGAGGTAAGTCGGTGTGGGTTAGGGGGGCAGAGGCAGTGTTGACACTAGCATTAGGTGATCTGCAACACCATCCAGATGCCAACCTTACTGTTATGCTGATTTTATTAGTCCTCTCAGCAGTATTTGATACCATTAGTTATCAGATGTTACTTCTCCGTTTAGGAGACATAGGTATCAATGACAAGGACTGTTCCTCATTTCAGTTTTTCATCAAACAGCACATTTCAAACCAGCACTGGAGCTTATCACTCCAAAGTCTGGTTACTATTTTGAAGGGTCACACAGAGGTCAATTTTGTCTGCTCTGCTCTTCAACCTATAATTACCCTCCCTAACCCAGCTGACCCAGTCACGTACATGTAGGTCATCACTCATATCATCTTAAAGATCACCAGCATTCCTGAGGAAGTATCTGCCCAATTCCATTCTTGCCTGCTCCAGGTTCAACAATGAATGACCAAATAATTACCTTAAAGTAAACTACCTTTCCAACCTTCACCATTTTGGTACCTTCCTTACTGGTGATCTCAGTTAGGACCAAAGCTCATTCCAGTTCCCATTGTAAACATTTTAGGAGTAAAAATTGTCTCCACCCTGTCTATGATGGAACAGGGGATGATGGTCATGTTCCTTAAAATCAGAACACTGAAAAGGATCCCTGGTCTTTATTCTTTCTCCCTCAAAGTGGTGATTCTGAGCAAATTTATTTCTTTGTGGTTATTCTACTGTAAAGAGGTGAGCAAAGATCTCCCTCTATAGCTGATCTACAAACTTTGAATGGTTCAGATTATGCTGCTTAAAGCCTTGGACAATATTTCTCTTGCGCTGCTCTCCATTCACTGGTTTCTTGTGAAGGAACATGCAATTTCTGAATCATTTTGTCTAGAGCACAAAGCTGTCTATGCTTCAATGAGAGCTTTCTTGGACATTCGTTTTGCCTTCGATCAGTCTCCTTGTCTTTTAACGTCTAGTGACACCTCCAAATTGCCACAGCTCGGCACTGCAATAAACTAGCACATCTAGAAGGAGCAAAATCTTGCCTGGTTTAAACAGACCCTTAAAATCTGTCTCTTCTCAAAAGCACCATGAATTAAGCTAGAACAGTAAATTCATCACGTTTTTCTTCTGATCCTTCCCTGTATGCCAAAAGTTAATTTTTTTCACTCATCTCAAGAGAGCATCTTGCCAACCTTCTTTCCTTCTATTTCTGAGAAAGAATGTCTGTTGCACTGCAGTGATATCAAAAGAGTATTGTCAATTTATCTCAACAGATCAGTACATTCAGGAAAACAAATTATTTATAACCTTCAATATATTAGTTAGAGGTAAAAAGGCATTCAAGAAGACAACTGGTAGATGGACTAAAGCGATCATTCCTTTAGGTTATACTGCACAAGAGCTTGCTGTTCTGAGAAACATTCAAGAGGGCTCTACAAGAGGAGTTTCTGCCTCTGGGGTTCAGTTTCATGAGGTATCATTTCAGGAGATATGTAGACCAGGGACATGGACCTCAGAACATAGGTCTGTGAAACATTATCGTCTAAAGTGGAGTTTGAATACAGTAAAATTACTGTTCAAGAGTTGTTAATTGAAAAAAGATAGAGTGGTTTGCTTGGTTGATAAGCTAAAAAATGGCATAAGCATGATCTTGTAAATTTGATATCACCATAATGCATTAACAATGTCATGTTTTCTATGAAGCTGGTTCTGATTTTTGTTATAAGGATTACGTGTCTAATCCATTTACATTTTGGTACAGTTTACAAGTAATTGTTGGGACAAGAATGAGGTATGTAGAAGTAAAGGCCTGATTACTTAATGGTAATCTTCATTACTTGTATTCCAAGTCATCCTCATCATTACAACCCAACCTTTCCATACAGGCTTTTTACGGTTCTTGAAAAAATTCATGAGGATACTTTGAATGCCAGCTCTGTTAATGTGCCTAGCTGAGAGTGGGTGAGGCCTGCGTTGCAGCACTCCTGATTGCGTACCCGTTCATTCACCCGCATCTGGCAAGTACCACCTGCTTTTTACTTCTATTTACCCACCTGACAGAAAATATCTTGGCTCTAATGGAGTCAATCCTTTTCAAAACTGTAGCACCCATCAAACAATGTTAATTCTATGCATGTGTGAAATGTATTGTGCCTACCTGCCTGGTTACGTTTTGTATACAGAAACAGCACACAGCTCACAGGTGGGCCTCAGAGTTGGCACATATACTTGCCCATTGGCCAGTTCTGCCTTGGAGGTGAAACGTCACTGGTGGTGTACTTGTGGTGTGGTAAACTTCATCAATGGGCTCCATATCTTTCACTGGGAAGCACTCAAGAGTAGTTTTGTTCACTGGTTGTAGGGTCTCCTTGCTATGGGTTTCCTAGTTTTGGTGCAGCTATGTCACTTATGTCAACATTTATGTTCTCCTTTTGTGAGACCTATATTAAAACTGTACGTGGGTGAGCTAAAAATGTTGTTTACTGGTGTCTCCCTACCACAAGAATCAAAAAGGAGGGCTGAGCACTGGACCCTTCTTCTCTTTTCAATTAGTATGTTTCAATGCTTGAATATTTCCCCTTAGGGTCAGATATCTTCCCTAAGAATATAGGTCTTTCACATCAAATATTGTGAAACAGTCCCTGCTTCCTACTGCTTGTTCAGCAGCCTCAAATGGGAGGTGGGATGATGGGGCAAATTTCCTCAGGTCCCACTCCTTGAGGAGGCCTTGCACATGTTATTGCCAAGGATGTCTGTATGTGCAGTATATTTCTCATGTCTAAAGGTCACTGTAACCCGTGCTACTAAACAGGCCAAGCTCACGTGCCAAACCACAGTTGCGGATGACTGAGTTTGAGAAACAAGAGTGCACTGGCCTTCAGGCTGCGAACCATGCACCCAACACCAAAGCATCTCCTGCTTCGCTACCAGCACCAATAGGGCAGTGGTAGTATGGCAGTGATGGCCAGGTCCCATAATTGTCTTCATACTCATCTATGTTGCATCCCGTCTGGAAAAGCAGAGCTGTGGAAGCGCAGGAGAATAGCTCTTAGCTCACTCTGAACCTCATGTCCTGCTGAAAGGGTTGCAGTCTGTAACTTTATGTACAGCTGAGGTACAAACTTACACATAAAAAGTGTATTTTTGATTGTTTCACTTTAGCATCTTAGATTACACACTGCATTGAGTGGTCTTTATTAGAATTAGTGAACCACAGCCTCTCTGCTGTGAGTTTACTAATGATTTGAGTCATTTCAGTTGTCTTGTTTCTCCTATACAAGCCTTTATTTGTTATAGATGGGACAGCACTGTGGACCATTAAAGCACACACAAGCAAGATGAATGTACAGTGTGCATCTTAAACAGAATTATTTGAAGGTGCCCTCAGACGTGATGATCATGGAAAAGGAGGCATAGGGAAGAAAAATAATCACCCAGAGTTATCATGTTTGGCCACGTTTGTAAGCTAGGATTGGAACAGGGTTTCATGATTAGACATTGTGCAATTCTGATTCTGGAGAGGTATCATTATCTCTCCCCCTTCTGCCTTGATGGCAATTCTATCAGTGAACTAGTAGGCAAGTCAGTTGTCTGGTGCCACCTGTAAAAGGACTTTATTGCTGTTATAGATGAAGCAATATTAAGATTTATTAAATCGTGTAAGAGAAAGGTTTATGTATAGTGCACAAACTGAACTGAATTATTTTGTATGCTCTAAATGTTATGATCTTATAAAAGGAGACAGAGGGAAGAAAAGTAATTATCCAGGGTCACACAGTTTGGTCAAGCTGGGAAACTGTGACTCAAACCAGGACCTCTTGGTCAGGGCCCTGCAATTACTTTGTGCTATGAGTTCAAAAAAAGCTTCTGACTGGCCTGGGAATGTACATTCAAAGTACCTTTTGCATTTTTATAAGATGGGGCGGCAGCATTGGAAACTCCCCTCTTCATAGAACAGGTACACTAAAACCGTGGTCAGTAACAGTGGAAGCTTCCAAACTTCAAAGGACAGACACAGCTAGGTTTGCATCAGCACACGCCATTCTGAATCACAAGACAACACTGAATTGGCCACCAATAGCCCACATCTACGGTACATGATACTTGACTTGCCTCTTAATTTTACTAATAGCATTGCCATCAGGACAGGAGAGTTTCTTGGCTCATGTTTAAACGCTCACTTTTAATAAATATATTTCTAAAGCATGATGGGGTAGTGCACTGTCATTTACTTTCAGTAAATTTCCCATTGAAATGAGAAAAAAAAGTTCCCACTAACTTGCAGCTTTACTGATAAAACTATATAGTGTATTAACAATAATCTGTGAAGATCGGGTTTCAAAAAACATATTTATCATTTGCACAACACCAATTAAAGTTTTCTGATTTGCTTTCATCCTATAAAAATATATTTTTCATCTCACAGAAGTAGAAAAAATAGGCTTTCACAACTTTTGAAATACATTTTGAAATGTTTGCACAGGTAACTTATTAGCTATTTAATTTCCGTGTGTTAGGAAAAATCTGACAGCCTTCAGCTTTTCATTTCACACTATTTGTACAGCAGGTAAGACAGGTCACCTTACGAAATCCTGGAACTCTGCAGTTAGCCGTAGCCTGATTTCTGACCCTTTTCTCTGAACAAAGAGCAAATGGGACAAGATAAAAACAAGATTTAAAGGTATCTTTATTGCTCCTTCATTAACTGAGTGGACAGAACACCTGATCTTTGTCAACTCGCCAGAACGGGTGAAGTTGGTTTTAAATTTAGCTCGACATGATAAAATCTGACTCGCCATAGCAAGTGGGAAAGTAGATTTCTCGAGGCCTGGTTACAGACAGATCTCTGATGTGGGCGCTTAAATCACTCAGTTGAATGTATAGGTGGGACAATTTTTGAATTTGTGTTTTAGCAACATTCTTGCTTAGGTGGTATTTCAAGTCAGCAGCCTTAAAGTCCTGCTGCTGTCTGCTGATGTCCTGCTATTTGGCCAGTTCCATGTATTAAGAAAGAAAAATCTAACAGGGTATTGTTATTAGGAGCAAGCACGCCACAGCGTAACTATGCTCTAAATGGGTAGAAAAGTGACAACGTCTTTGAAAAGGCATTGAGTAGCTGTGCTGCACCTGTTGAAAATGTTGTGGTGTGCCACTGCCTACCCAGCAGCGCGAGTACTGCTTTGGTGGCTAGTCATGTTCGTTCCTCAAAAAAACCCTATATTACTAGCCTGGGCCAGGTGAAAAGCACAATAGTGCTCGCCTCAAACTGTTGCAAACCCTAAAGGGGCGTTAGAATAGTAGGAAAGGGGGATCATGCATGCCAATAGTCCCAATTCAGACGGGAGACTCCCGATTTGTAAAGCCAAAAACATCTTTATTTTGTCTGTCTCGCCTAAAATTGCCTCTGCTTCAATGTTACCCTAAGGAAGAAATACAGTCTCCAGATTTTTTTATTTTTTTTAATCACCTACTTTCCTCTTCTAAAATGTTGCCATGCATGTAACCATGTTGCCAGGCCGTCCCACAATGCTGCTGGCGCGGTAGGTAACCACATTCCCACGCAAGCGCGGCGCGTTCATGCTCGGCACGCCCCTTCACCGCCCCCAGGCTGCATCTCGAGCTTACCTGCAGCCGCTGGTGGTGCGGGCTCCGTGTCCGGCAGGTCCGCGAGCAGTAGCTCCGAGTCGCTGAAGTCGGAGAAGCCTCCTTCGCTGTCCTCAGTCTCGGCCAACTTCTCCGGGTCCGCCATTGCACGAGCCGTCCGTCATGCACGGGGCTCAGCTGTGCCCATGGCGGCACCTCCCGGGCACTGGAAAGAGTCTTAAGTGCCCAGAATACGGGAGCTCTCTGTTCCGTATCCTGGTCTTTGGCTCTAGCAGCCCCGTAAGCCACACCCCCATAGCAAAACTTACAATACTCCCTCGGCAAGTGCCAGGCAAGGCTAAGCTTCCAGTGAACAACTAGAGCGCTGACCCATGTTTGAATTGTGTGCGAAGAGCTACATGTTGTTGGGAGAAAAGGGGCATTATTGTCATTTTATTTTATTGATTCCCTAGGATAGAACAGATCGTTTCTTAAGCTCCGTGCTTTGCCATCTTGTAAAAGCGCTTTATTATCTTTATACCGACATTGTTAGTCATAGAGGTTTTAAATGTTTTCATTGTATAAAAAGCTTGGACGCTGGGCGCAATTAATTTTTATTACATAATTTAAGACACTAGTTGGCCCATTTCAGGTGTGACAGGTTCACTCATCGGTTTTTAAACCAACAGCAAACTGCATTCTGGGGCTCGCATTTCTAATGTTCCCCGTTTTGGGCATGGCCTGTTAAATTCTATTCCGGACCGGAGGCTCAGATTATGCTTCTCTTTCAGAAAATTATAAACTACATTTCCCATCTTGCACATCTCAATGTCACCACCAATCATGTCTCTCCGGGCCCTATTAGAGCCCCGAACGGCATCCTGAAGTCCTCTTTCTTTGCTGCTCCAGCATAAGATAAGTGCGTTTCACATTTTATGTCAAGAACGAGGCTCCTATTATGCTTATCTATCTTGCTTTATTTTTAACAGCAGCAGTCAAGAAACTACAACTCCCATGGGGCTTGGAAAACAGGAAAGCCAATGGGAGGTCAACAAGTAAAACTAATGCGCCAATCACAATGTCAGGGCATACGTGACCACTAAGCTTTACTGCGACCAGCCCTCTTTCTTGCTGCTCACAGTCAAGATAAGTGGCGTTATTTACTTCTCTTATGTTTTGCGAAATATTTACATAATGTTTTGGGTGATTGCTATGCACTAACGATACCGCTTATTTAGTGTTCTCTTTCCTTATGTTGTTAATAGTGTTGTTTCTTTCGTGAACGCTCCGTTGCGTTGCTTTCACCCCTCGGGGTTCGGAAACCCCGCTTGCTCGCGCGCCGCCTGAGGCAACTTCTGCCTCCTTCCCCAACATTCTAACGGCAGCGCTTCCTACCGTTGGTCTCTATTTCTTTGGCTCGCGCGTTTCCAATACTCAGGCGGCCTCGGCTATTTGTTCTAAGCCGTGCCGCTTCTCTGCCTCGCTCATCTGCTTCCAAAAATTATTTTCCTCGGCCAGACACGCCTTGGGGGTGTGTACTTCAAATTCCCCACAGCATTTCCTGGTTTTGTTAACCCCTTCAGTGAGGGGATTTAACGGTCACAGTTTTTACACTGTTTTTACTTCATTTTGCCTGTTCTGTTCCGAATAATGGATCGTCAGGATTCTTCTTTACCTGACGCCAACAAATTTGGAGCCTTCATTAATGAGGCTGTGGCCAAGGCTGTTTCAGCCTCTATGACTAAGATGTCAAAGAATTTTGAGACCACTGTCCAGAACATGGTCTACAAATCCTTCCTGGCCCATTCTGCGGGGGATAGCAGAAAAAGAAAATTAAAGGATTTGTACATACAAAAACCATCCGATGGAGCTTTTCTGACTGGTGAAGCTTCTTCACCCATGGCTGAGGACGAGTTTCCTCCCAGGCCTCCTTCTCAGGAGGGGAATTCTAAAGTTTTTTCTGGTAAATGTAAATCCAAGACTAAACATTCTGTCTCGGCGCCAAAACAGATTGTGATTTCTCACATATCAGATACTGATGATGATATTGTTGATGCGGATGAGGTGGATGACGTCTCGGATATATGGGGTTCCCAATCTCAGGCTTCCCCTACAAAAAAGCCTAAACTGGACGTTTCAGACCCGTTTTTTGCCAAAACTGTTCTCGATGCGGATGGTAACCCCATGTTTGATCCTTCACTCCTTCACCGCCCTAATTCCACAGAGTGGTCCCCATCATCCCACGTTGGCAAATACATTGCTTCCAGATTGAGGGTTCCTCTGGATAAACAGACGAGAGCCAAATTGAGGTCGGAGTGTCCCAGACCGTCCCTTTTTTCTCATATCACAGCGACTCCATCCATTGATGAATCACTTATGACTTTTTTCTCCAAATTTGGTAAAGACCCTCGTAAGGGGGTAGACAAGGCCTGGTCAAATTGCCAGGATAAACTCCTGGATTTGGTGGGGCCCTTGGCCCGTATTTTAGACCTGGCAGAATCTGCGAAAATGGACGAGGCAGAAATTGATCCTGCAGAACTTTCTTTATGGACTCAGAGAGCCTTTTGTCTTCTAGGCAATGCGAATGCCTCCATCATTCATGAAAGGAGAAAAGGATTGCTCCTAAAGCTAGACCCCAAATTGTCAAATCTGACAACCATGGACCCCGGTATCAAGGCCGATGGTCGCCTCTTCGGCAATTCTTTCATTAAGGACCTAGGAAAATTTGTTTCACATTTGCCTCTATTGACAAGGCGCAACAGAACATTAAAAAGGTCTTCAACCAGCGTGTTTTTGCCAGGGCCGGTACAGGCAGGAGCCGCTCTACCGGCCGGTCCTTCCAGGGAAACAGGGGCTCCTCTTATTCCTCACACTCCACCTATGGATCTCAATCCTACAAACCCCAATTCTATCCCCAACGAGGCAGAGGCTAAAGGGGTCGTGGTCAACGTGGATTCCGGTCCAACAACAACCAAGGTAAGCCCTGTTTCTGGCCTTCCTCCAATCGGGGGTCGACTTCGTTATTTCACCCAAAAGTGCTGCACCCTAACTTCAGATCCTTGGGTTCTCGCCACAATTTTCGGTTATCAAATAGAATTCTATTCAAATCCTTACCAAAGTTAACTTCCCCCTCCTCCACGTTTCTCCACGGAGATGTCTACTCTCATTTCAGAAGAAGTAGCATCTCTTCTTGCAAAACGAGCCATTCAAAAATCTCCCCTAGATCCCTCCGGTTTTCTCAGTTCTCTCTTTCTGGTTCAGAAGAAAAACAAAAAGTTCAGACCCGTTATTAATCTCAGAGAATTCAACCAGTTTGTCGTTTACCGACATTTCAAAATGGAGACCATTATACATCTCAGGGACATTCTTCTTCCCTTCGATTTCATGGTTCGTCTTGACTTTCAAGATGCTTATCTTTCAGTCCCCATTCATCCAAATCACAGAAAGTATCCTCAGTTCCAATGGCTAGGTCAGACGTATCAGTTCTCTTCCCTTCCATTCGGCCTGTCCTCAGCACCTTGGTGTTTCACCAAGTTAATGAAACCGGTCACGGCTCATCTCAGATCTTTGGGCATCAGACTGTTAATTTATCTGGACGACATTCTCATATTACATCAAGATCGTTCCACTCTTCTATCGCAGTTACAAATAATTTGTTCCCTTCTTTCCCAACTCGGTTTTCTTCTCAACGAGGCAAAGTCAAATTCTCTCCCATCTCAAAGGATAGACTTCTTAGGGTTCGAGATAGATTCCTCTTCCTCTACTCTCCATCTCCCTCAACAAAAAGTACATACCATAAAGACAGAAATTCAAAAAACTCTCAGCAGATCTCAGGTTTCTCTCAGAGCTCTGGCCCGGGTTGTGGGTCTTCTGTCTGCTTCGATCCTGGCCATATTTCCTGGCCCGCTGCATTACCGAGCTTTTCAGCGGCTAAAAATCCGTCATCTCAGAAGAGGACTTTCCTATTCGGAAATGGTTGCTCTCGATCACGAATCTCGTCTTGAACTCCAATGGTGGATAGACCATTTAGACGCCTGGAACGGCAGGGCTATTTTTCCATCAGCCCCCGATCTTGTGTTAGAGTCCGATGCAAGCCTGATGGGTTGGGGCGCCCGCTGTTGTACAATCTCAACTGGAGGTACATGGTCACTTGAGGAGTCCAAATTGCACATCAGTTATTTAGAGATGCTTGCGGGGTCCTTTGCAGTCAAAAGTCTGGCAAAGGACAGAGTGCAGTGTACCATCCTTCTCCGCATGGACAATGTTTCGGCGGTCCGTTACATAAACCATCTTGGAGGAACCAGATCGAAACCATTAGCAGACCTGGCAAAAAGCCTATGGGAATTTTGCCTTCTCAACGAGATATCCCTTTCAGCAGAATATCTTCCAGGGTCCCTCAACCAAACGGCGGACTGGCACTCGTGCTTCCTCAAAGACTACAGCGATTGGAAGCTTCATCCCTCAGTTTTCCATTCTATTCTTCACAAATGGGGTCCTTTTGTTATAGACCTTTTTTTTCGCTTCCCGCCTCAATTCTCAGTTACCCCTCTTTTTCAGTTTGCGTCCAGACCCATCCGCATTGGCCTTGAACGCTTTTCTTCAGGACTGGTTCAAAACGATCAACTATGCATTTCCTCCTTTCATAATGATCACCAGGGTCTTGGCCCAGATCAGGCGCCAGAAGGCAACAACTGTGCTGATGGTCCCCTTCTGGCAATCGCAAATTTGGTTCCCCCCTCTCTTAGAATTGGCAATCGACTCCCCCTTTCTTCTCCCCTTGTTCCCTTCTCTTCTTCTGGACCATCTAGGGAACCCTCATCCCCTTGTCATCAACAAATCTCTCCAGCTTTCTGCATGGAAAGTGTCGTGACTTCCCGACCTCCCATCCCAATTTCGGAAGAAGCTGCGGACCTCATCAGCAAGGCCTGGGCCCCAGGTACCAGGAAGGCATATAGTTCCGCCTGGTCTCTTTGGTCTTGCTGGTGTGTGGGAAGGGACCTTGATCCAGTTTCAACAGATATAAACTATGTAATGAATTCCCTGGCCGCACAGGCTGGTACAGGTAAGTCATACAGGACGATCAACCTATATAGGTCAGCAATTTCCATGCACCATGCTTACATCAATGGGAAACCCGTGGAGGAACACCCCGTTCTCTGCCGCTTGTTAAAGGGAGTAAAATGTTCTTGTCCTCCTTTACCTAAATACTCAAAGTTATGGGATGTAAATGTAGTATTAAATTTGTTTTTATCTTGGCAAGATAATTATGAGTTGTCTTTGAAAACGCTTTCTGCCAAACTCACTATGTTGCTTTGTTTAGTTTCCATCAAACAGTTATCTTACGTTAAAGCTTTGGATGTTTCCTCTCGACAGTTCGCCCCTACGGGGGTCTTATTATCTATTGACAAACGTACCAAAACTAATTTGCATACAGTTTTTTATCCATATTTCCCCAATCAACCTAAGTTATACGTTGGACAATGTCTTAAATGTTACGAAGAACGCACGGCCAATCTCAGAACGTCTTCTTTTTCCCAGTTACTTATTTCTTTTCGCAAACCCCATAAGCCTGTTTCTTTGGCAACTCTTGCCAGATGGGTTCACTGGGTAATGTCTTTGGCGGGTATAGATACCTCTATTTTTGGGGCTCATTCCACTAGAGGTGCTATTGCCTCTAAATCTTTCTGGGTTGGTTCCAGTTTGGAAGACATTCTGAGATTGGCTGATTGGTCTAATGATAATGTTTTCAGAACATTCTATTGTAAACCTGTACATACTGCAACTTCTGTGGTGATTAATATGCTTTAAAAAAGCATAATACGAGCCTCCGTTCTTGACATAAAATGTAGATTTTCCTAGTAGGTTATGATGGAAAGTCTTAATTTTATTAAAAACACGGAGGCGAGTATTATCCCGCCTCAAGTAGGACAATCTACTGATTTTGTCTTCTTTTCCCTCCCTCACAGCAACATCCACAACATCTCAACCATCTACCTGATCGGACCTTGGTTCTGCCGGTTCCAGAGGCTCCTTCTGGATATCCAGCTTCGTTCCAGCGGAGTCTCCCAACCATTCTCCGGCTTTCTCCTCGTTTCCTCTTTTGCCTGAACTTTATCCAAGAACTTTGTTCTTTAATTTTGGCAGTTGTAATTGTTCTCACTATTTTTCAGTTGTTTTCGCACATTGATTAACTTCTCGCATCAAGAAAGAGGGCTGGTCGCAGTCAAGCTTAGTAGTCACGTATGCCCTGACGTTGTGATTGGTGCATTCGTTTTACTTGTTGACCTCCCATTGGCTTTCCTGTTTTCCAAGCCCCATGGGAGTTGTAGTTTCTTGACTGCTGCTGTTTAAAATAAAGCAAGATAGAGAAGCCTAATACTCGCCTCTGTGTCTTTAATAAAATTAACCTACTAGGAAAATCTACATTGTTCTCTTAATGGTTTTCCTTTAGCACCCGTTTTCGTCCCACGCTCAGGACTCTTCCTGCCATTGCGCTTGGCAACATTCCTCTTTGATCAGCGTGCAGTGCGCTGGTTTCTTCTTCAGCACGGGGAGTGCTGATTGTACACGCAGCGCGCCGCACGTTGAGAAAAAACATTCATCATCAGCGCGTGGCGCGTGCATTCCTCTTCGGCGTGCTGGTTTTTTCTTCTTCAGCGGAGCGCTGATTGCTTCTCAGCATGTGGCGTTCCTCGGGTGCAGGTCAGTAATTTTCTAAGGTGGTGTGCTGAGAGGTTATATTTTAATATTTACTCATCCGGCAAGTTTTTCCTTCCCCCTCAGGCAGCGATCCTGCTGCTGCCCGGAGCCTTCCCATGCCTGTGATGCTATTAATTCTGTTTGATCAATGACTTTGTGTTTCACTACTGCGCATATTAGTTGCTCAATGTTCACCAGTAGCACATTATGGGCCTGATTCTAACTTTGGAGGACGGTGTTAAACCGTCCCAAAAGTGGCGGATATACCACCGACCGTATTACGAGTCCATTATATCCTATGGAACTCGTAATACGGTAGGTGGTATATCCGCCACTTTTGGGACGGTTTAACACCGTCCTCCAAAGTTAGAATCAGGCCCTATATGTTTTGTTCAGTTTAGCCGCCTATTGGCTTTGACATTGCATTAGCCATTACATTCTGTATTCTGCCTATTGGCTTTGACATGATATTAGACATCACATTTTGTATTCAGCTCAGCTGCCTATTGGCTTTGACATGACATTAGACATTACATTTGATATTTAGGTTAGCTGCCTATTGCCTTTAACGTGGAGTTAGACATTGCAGTTGAGAATCCAAGCTGTATTTTTCCAAGCTGTGTTTTTCCACAAGATGAACCAAACTGTTTTTCTCACACCAGACTAGACCTGATAAGAGAGAGTACATTTGGTGTTTTCCTTTCTGCTCAGGCTTGGGAAGAGGAGAAGTCTAGGAGATCTGGCCAGTCTCCAAAGGCTTGCATAGTTTTCCTGAGTCTGAGAGGAGGGGGCACGCTTTTGTAAAGATGGCTCGGGGCTTCAGAGAATTAGATTCGAATCTGCCTGACTTCGGGCTGGAACTTGGAGCCAGTTGCCAGTCTCCCGTGTGGGTAGATAATCTCTTTCTCGCAGTTGACCGGAGTCATCAACTTGCAGACCCCAGAAAGATGAAGCTGTAAATAGTTTCTCACACTGTGAAGTATTTGTTTTGCTTTGCATTATATATATAACCTGCTGTGTACATTGCAACTGAGAAGAACTGAGATATATTTTATTTTCATTGCTGCGATACTTTTACTCATTTGAACGTGTGCTTGAAATCTATTAATTCGTCCCTCAAGAACTTGTGGGTGGGGAGGAATTAACAACAATAAAGGTCTTCTTTGAACTCAGAAGTGCATTCTTGATATGTTCTGTAAGCTCTGATACGAGATAAGAAGGAAAGCAGAACAATGCCGGGCCCAGGCGGAGAGCCGGATGTGAGCGCGTAGCCTAATTCTGCTCTTTTGTAGTAGGATTGGGCTACGCGCTGTCCTACCTTCGTTTCTCCTCCTCTGGAACTAATAGGACGCCGGGAATTGAGTGCATTTTTCGAATTCCTGGCTTTTGTCAGTGTTCTCGACGCCATCTCAGGCTGCAATAATCGAGTTGGGCCTGAAAAGGAGCCGAGTGCACGCTCGTATTAGTTGCATTTTTCCTCAATACTTGTGGCTCTCAACACGTCCTCCGTATTGGGGGGCTGTAATAATTAGTGGACAGCTTTTGCTGAGGAGTCATTTATTCTTTTCTCTAGCACTAGGGGTGACTCCTCCCTTGAATCCTGAGTGACCTCTGTTTCTGGGGTACTCTCGGTGCATACTGTTTGTGGCAGTTTGTGAAAATGACCGATTGGGTGCCCTTC
Organism: Pleurodeles waltl; assembly: GCF_031143425.1. Taxonomy (NCBI): domain Eukaryota; kingdom Metazoa; phylum Chordata; class Amphibia; order Caudata; family Salamandridae; genus Pleurodeles; species Pleurodeles waltl. The sequence continues at coordinate 147,576,143 of NC_090441.1, read as the reverse complement.
GAGGAGGATTATGGGTGTTATGATGAAGACGGTCAATTTCTGGGCGACAGTGTGTCCGAGGCGATCAGTGCTTCGGTTCAGCAGTCGGTCAGCAGGGCCTTGGAAGTTTCTGTTCCTCAACAGATCAGTCAAGGGTTGGTGGTGGCGCTAAATCCTTTCACGCAGCAGTTGGAGGTCTTCGCTAAGAAGCAAAATCTTGTTCCCTTTCAAGAGGGTAATTCCGCGGTAGGGCGTCCTTCATTTCGTAATACTTCAAAGGACGCTCCTTCCGCCTGGCCTCATGATGGCGTCATGGCCACACTGCAACACCCCTCGTCTGAGGATCTTCAGTATTGCTCTGTTCCATCCGCTTCCAGTGTTTTCCCTAGAGGGGTTCGAGTTTCACTGAACTCTGATCCCAGTGAGTCAGATTCATCTCACTCCAGCAGTCCTTTGCGCAAGTGCAAAAAATCAAATCAATCCGGAGGGCATAGTACATCCCCGTTCTGCAGACTGGGCTCTTGCACAGGAGATGGCGGAAAATTTGCATGGTAAGCTGCACAGGAGTTTTGACAAGGAGGTGCGCAATAGGTTGCGAGCCGAATGTCCTAGGCCCGAGCTCCCAGAAAAGGTGGCGGAGACGCCTGAGATCGATGCCAGCATGCTGACATTCTTAAAAAAAATTGCAAAAGATCCAAAGAAGGGGATTGACCGGGCCTGGTGATCATGCCAGGACAAGCTTCTTGATCTGATGGGTCTCCTGGCAAAAATACTTGAAATGGCGTTGAAAGCCAGGGAGACTGGTGTTCCTATTGACCCCCGTATTTAGGCAGAGGCAGGGATTGACGTTACTCAGTTTGGCGCTCATTCAGTTAGAGGAGCCATGGCCTCCAGGTCTTTTGAATTGGGAGTAACTATTCAAGATATTATGAAATCAGCTGATTGGTCCTCCGATTCTACTTTCAAGCAGTTTTATTATAAACCGGAGGGTGATATTGCGACAAGGGTGTTTCTATCAGCTTTGAACTAGCATAATCTGAGGCTCCGGTCCTGAAATAGAATAAAATATTTGCTAGCTATTGCGCCAAGAATTTTCAATTCTATTAAGGAAAACAGTGCACTAAGAACAGAAGCTCAAGGGAAGGGGGGAAGTGGATAAAATAAAAAAGAGAGACAACACCGTTCTTGCGTTTCTACTGTTGAAGTGCTGCACAAATCTGCGGCCCTTTCTGACTTCTGTAGAAACTGGTGCCTAATGAAACATAAACAAAGAACAGATAAGTGCAACCTATTCCTAAATGGGTTCCTGACTATCCCTTTATTTATTAGAAATTCTCTTCTAAAAGTACCTCTTGGATCCTGGTCTCTAGTTTCCAGGTTTGGAATGTGTTACTGCTCTGGGATGTGTTTTCTATTACTGTAAAGCTTCTAAAACATTAAACAAATACCGTTATCAGAATTACCAATATGAAACATTCATCATAATATAACTAAAGCCTAAATTCCCAATAGCAGACTCACTTTTCCCATATTTCCAGAATCTTTTATAAAACAAATACTGTACTTTTACATCAAAATACAGCATGTAATTTGTGCAAGTCCTTGATTTACTGTTTGCCTTGCTGTTAATGGTTTCCACTGTTCGATTCTTAAAAGTTCCATGAGAAAAAAAAATGTTTGCTTCACAAAGTTCTGCAAAATATTCTTGTAACAAAGAGTTTGAATCACAATGTTCGTGGAAGGTATTTCGTTTCAAATTGTCTATACACGAATCCAGAAATTGTTGTCAAAGTTCTTTCAGGTAATAAAAGGTTTTGCACTTACTTGTTGCTGGCAAGAGATACTGATTAGTCTAACCTTGTCTTCTTTCTCTTTTGCAGGTTACTCATAGGAGAGAGGCTGAAGCAAGGAGGAACCGGAAACCGGAAGAAGGAAGAGCCAGAAGCTGCGCCCATTGAAGTCAATGAAAGTCTGTAAAGAGCAGGAGTGCCAGCGCCGAGGGATCTGTTCTCAGGTAAGCGGGAGGTAGACGAGCACAAGCACTGGGTGAGGCTCGGGGGATGCCTTTTATAGACAGGGCTGAGTGTGGTTTGAAGGGCTGGGTGTGGTCCTCACATGCTGCACATGTTCTTGGAAGGTAAGCAGAGCTGGGTGTGGTTTGAAGAGCTGGGTGTGGTCCTCACATGCTGCACATGTTCTTGAAAGGTGTGCAGAGTTTCAGTTATTATACAAATGAGTTGGATTAACACATGGCCTAGGGAGGAGTATTTTAAAGAAGCCTTGGTAAAAGCAAGGCCCAATGTGTAAACAAAACAGCACATTAAACAACATACACAGAAGCCTAGGGGGGGGGAAGGGGAGATAACAAGAAAGGCTTTCAATAGTAAGTTTAAAAGGGAGCTATTACAGAACCCACTAGTGCAGTGAAAGGGGACATGCTCTTTGCTGTGTACAAACCCTAACAGTTGCCCCCCTCAAAGGCCCTCCTACAGGACGGGGTTTTCCTGGATTTTTTAAATAAAACCGTCTAATCAGCTGTGGGGCATGTACATATGATGCTGGTTCCCATGAATTCTCAGATTCATCATATCCTTTCCATTCTACTAAATAAAACAGACGTCCACTAATTCTTTTTGAGTCTTTTATGCTTTTCACTTCATATTCCAGATTTCCCTTAATTGGTATGGCTGGAGGTGGTGGTTCAGGTCGGGTTTTTGAGTTGTACGGCTTAAGCAAGGACACATGGAATGTAGTATGTACTGGATATTCTTTTGGTAAATCTAATTTTACTGTTACCGGGTTTACTATGGCAGTTATACTAAGGGGTCCAATGAAACGTGGTTGCAGCTTTCGGGATCCCTCTATGTTTAGGTTCTTTGTGGAGAGCCATACCTTGTCACCAATTTTATACATTGGGGCCTCAGACCTGTGTTTGTCTGCTTGTCTTTTCATGCTTTCCTTGTACTTTAATAAATGTTTCCTGGCTTTGTCTTGTATGTCACCTAACCTCGTTAGTCTATCCGTTACTGTAGGCAACAGGGAATCTTCTAACAAAATGGGTAGAGCTCTTGGATGATACCCCTGCAAGAAATAGAATGGTGAGCAAAGTAGAGCTGAATGCTCAGTATTATTATAAACAAACTCTGCTACAGGGAGAGCTTCCAACCATTCACTAGAATAATCAGCCAATAAACAACGTAGCGTTTGAAGTAAGGTTTGGTTCAGTCGTTCAGTCGTTCAGTCTGTCCATCTGTCTCTGGGTGGAAAGCAGTGGATAAGGCCACATCTATTTTCAGTTTTTCACATAATTTTTTCCAAAATCTGGAGTTGAACTGGCTCCCTCGGTCTGACACCACTTTGCTTGGCAAACCATGTAAACGCACAATTTCCCTTATAAAAATATCGGCAAACTCTGCCGCCGTGGGTAATTTCCGTAATGGTACAAAATGTGCCATTTTAGATAAAAAATCCACTATAACCAACACTGTTGTGAAGGATTTTACAGGTGGTAAACCTACAATAAAGTCTACGCTCACAGTGTGCCAAGGTTGTTTGGGTGTTGGCATTGGTATTAACAAGCCGTCAGGAGCCTTATGAGAAGATTTATGTCTTGCACAAATTGGACAGGTAGTGACAAATTGCTTAATGTCCTTTCTTATAGTGTCCCACCAAAAGTGTTTTTGCACATTTTCCAGGGTTTTTACCCAACCAGGATGACCTGCCAACGGTGAGGCGTGATGCCAAATTATCACCTGTGTTTGTAATTCAGAGGTGGGCACTAACAGCATGTTGTCGTGATACAATAAACCTCGTTGTATTGTGTTATGGGAATCCTTTAACCAATCCTGAGGTGCTATTTGCATGTGTGCATTATATAGATCTGTGATGAAATCCTTCTGTTGTACTGGTGCCAACAACTTTTGGGGAGGAATAATGGGTTCTCCTATTTTATCTTGTTTCATGTCTGAGGTATGTCCGTATCTAGATAACACATCAGATTGAATTTGTTGTGCACCTGGTCTATAGATTATAACAAAGTCAAATGTGCTAAAAAAATTTAACCAGCGCATCTGACGTGGTGTTAGTGCTTTAAGTGATCCAAAAAACTGTAGGTTCTTATGGTCAGAAAAGATTGTAACTGGGTACTTGGCTCCCATTAAATGGTGCCTCCATTCTGAAAAGGCTACTTTGATAGCTAGTAGTTCCCTTTCAGCCACAGTGTAATTTTGTTCAGCTAGCAATAACTTTTTAGAATAGAAGGCTATAGGATGTAACTGGCCATCTACTGCATCTCGTTGAGAGAGAACTCCTCCTAAAGCTACTTGTGAAGCATCCGCTTCAACAAAAAAGGGCAAGTCAGGATCAGGATGTTTCAGAATTGGGGCCGAAGTGAACTTTTGTTTTAGGAGTTGAAAGGCGTGTGCCGCCTCATCAGTCCAAAGAAATCGTTGCCCTTTCCGCAACAAGGTAGTTATTGGGGCTGCAATGTCTGCAAAATGTGCAATAAACCTCCTATAAAAATTGGCGAAACCCAGAAATTTCTGAATATCTTTTACAGAGGATGGTTCTGGCCAATCAGCAATAGCACTGATTTTCTTTACATCCATAGTTATTCCTTGAGGTGACAGGCAGTATCCTAAGAAGTCCACCTTGTTGACATTAAAAGTACACTTTTCTAACTTAGCAAAAAGATGATTTTCTTTTAACTTTGATAATACTGCACGAACATGTTGGGTATGTTCTTCTGAGTTCTTAGAGTAAATGAGGATGTTGTCTATGTATACTATGACACAAACGTCCAGGAATTCGTGTAGGACCTCATTTATAAAGAACTGAAAGGCCGCAGGGGCATTACATAACCCAAAGGGCATTACTGTGTACTCAAATAAACCAAACTTTGTCTTGAAAGCTGTCTTCCACTCATCCCCCTCTTTTACTCGGACCAGGTGGTAAGCTCCCCGCAGATCTAGTTTAGTGTATACAGTAGAATGTCTTAATTGATCCAACAACACAGGTATTAGAGGAAGAGGATATTTATTCTTTATTGTAGCCTTATTTAGTCCTCTATAATCGATACACGCGCGCAGGGATTTATCCGGCTTCGGGATAAAAAAGAGTGGAGATGACACCGGAGATGTGGAATGACGGATGAACCCAGACTGTAGTAGGTCATCTAGGTAGGTTCTTAAGTATTTGGTTTCTTCGTCAGTCAAAGCATATACTCTGTTATTAGGTAAAGGGGCCCCTGGGATAAGATCTATACGGCAGTCATAAGACCGATGTGGGGGCAGCACACTAGCCTTTACTGGATCAAAGACGTCTTTAAAGTTAGAATATTCAGGAGGGAGACTTGGTTCATCTTGTGTAACACTAGCACAGTGTAATACTGTGCTCTGTTCTGTACCTGCTTCTTGATAGCAATTGGTTCTACAGAAAGAGGAATCCAAAGTAACAGTTCTATTCACCCAATCAATTTTTGGGTTATGAGTTGTTAACCAGGGTACCCCGAGAATCAAACCAAAATTAGGAGTATCTATCAGATCAAAGCTAATCACCTCTGTGTGCCCGTTCTGACAGACCATAACAAGTGGACTTGTTTGTTTTGTGATTAATCCAGAGGTCAATTCTGACCCATCCACTGCACATACTGCTTCTGGACAAGGCTTTAGGCACATAGGAAGTCCTAAGATTTCAGCTAACTTATTATCCACAAAATTTCCTGTCGCGCCTGAGTCCAGTAGGACAGGGAGAGAATGCCTCACTTGGGTAGTAACAATTAAAATGACCTGAATTATGAAATGTCTAGGTATGTGCGGTACCCTGAAGGCTGCAGCATTAGAGGTTTGATTAAGATGTTTTCTCGAACAAGTAACCTCTCCCCTTGTCGAGCTTAATCGTTTCCCGATTCAGTTGAGGAGGTGGAGGAAACAGCACCCTTTCGTGGAGTTTTAGGCTTTACTGGACATTCTCTGGCAAAGTGACCTGCCCTGCCACAATATAAACATAATTGAAATTTTCTCCTTCTTTCTTTTTCCTCTGATGTGAGTGGACTTCTGAGTGTCCCTATTTGCATAGGCTCTGGTTCAGGGAGTTTATTATCTGTGTCTTTCTTCTCGTGTCTAATAAAAGTTAACCGTGATTCCAGTTTGTATTTATCTCCCTTTCTTTCTCCTAGTCTATGTTCTAATTTCACAACTAAATCTACAATGTCCGAATAGTCTTTTGGCAAATCAACGATATGAGCCAGTGCTTTTTTTTTGACTCGTCTCTCAAACCTTTATAAAAAAGGGAGACACACTTTTCTTCTGGCCACTGTGTCTCGGTGAGTAAACGATTAAAACTAGTGAGATAGGTCAATAAATCCTTGTTACCTTGTTTAAGATTTAAAAGCTCATTATCACTTGCCTGCATGAAAGTGTGTTTTGCAAAAAGGCTGGTCATGGTACGTTTAAATTGATTCCAATTATGGAGGATGGGATCATCTCTATCCACGAAAGGAATTGACCAATTGGCTGCTGTGCCACCCAAATAAGACAAGACGAATGCCACTTTCGTATCATCAGTAGGGAACTGTTGTGGCTTACAAATGAAGTGTAATTGACATTGATTGATAAAAACATGGAATTTGTTACTATCTCCATGAAAACGTTCAGGTGCTGCTAAGGGCACAACATTAGGAACATTAACAGTAACCTCAACTGGGGAAGACAAAGTTGTATGTTTTGATGGCGCCCCTGTCTCTGAGGAGGTTTTAAACAAAGGCGTAGAAGCTGTGTTCCACTGAGATCCCCTAAATTTATACCTGCTTAAATCCTGTTTTAAAGAGGTATTCTCCATCTTTAATCTCTCTATTTCCTCTTGCATATGTTGCAAGATGCCAGACACTGATTCATTATGAGCCAAGTCCTCATTTAGGGCCTGCGCCATATCCGTGACGTCAATGCCCTCTATTTCTTCCCCGGTATTCATCGTCCACCAGAACTGAAATTTTTTAAGGCTTGTGCTTCTGTCAAAGCCCAGCTCACCTGAGTTCTTGTTCAGTTCTGATGGAGGTTGAAGACAATCCGACCCCACCCTGAAACTGCTTGTTCCAGCACACTAGTTTTTAAAAACAGTGCACTAAGAACAGAAGCTCAAGGGAAGGGGGGAAGTGGATAATATTAAAAAGAGAGACAACACCGTTCTTGCGTTTCCACTGTTGAAGTGCTGCACAAATCTGCGGCCCTTTCTGACTTCTGTAGAAACTGGTGCCTAATGAAACATAAACAAAGAACAGATAAGTGCAACCTATTCCTAAATGGGTTCCTGACTATCCCTTTATTTATTAGAAATTCTCTTCTAAAAGTACCTCTTGGATCCTGGTCTCTAGTTTCCAGGTTTGGAATGTGTTACTGCTCTGGGATGTGTTTTCTATTACTGTAAAGCTTCTAAAACATTAAACAAATACCGTTATCAGAATTACCAATATCAAACATTCATCATAATATAACTAAAGCCTAAATTCCCAATAGCAGACTCACTTTTCCCATATTTCCAGAATCTTTTATAAAACAAATACTGTACTTTTACATCAAAATACAGCATGTAATTTGCGCAAGTCCTTGATTTACTGTTTGCCTTGCTGTTAATGGTTTCCACTGTTCGATTCTTAAAAGTTCCATGAGAAAAAAAAATGTTTGCTTCACAAAGTTCTGCAAAATATTCTTGTAACAAAGAGTTTGAATCACAATGTTCGTGGAAGGTATTTCGTTTCAAATTGTCTATACACGAATCCAGAAATTGTTGTCAAAGTTCTTTCAGGTAATAAAAGGTTTTGCACTTACTTGTTGCTGGCAAGAGATACTGATTAGTCTAACCTTGTCTTCTTTCTCTTTTGCAGGTTACTCATAGGAGAGAGGCTGAAGCAAGGAGGAACCGGAAACCGGAAGAAGGAAGAGCCAGAAGCTGCGCCCATTGAAGTCAATGAAAGTCTGTAAAGAGCAGGAGTGCCAGCGCCGAGGGATCTGTTCTCAGGTAAGCGGGAGGTAGACGAGCACAAGCACTGGGTGAGGCTCGGTGGATGCCTTTTATAGACAGGGCTGGGTGTGGTTTGAAGGGCTGGGTGTGGTCCTCACATGCTGCACATGTTCTTGGAAGGTGTGCAGAGCTGGGTGTGGTTTGAAGAGCTGGGTGTGGTCCTCACATGCTGCACATGTTCTTAAAAGGTGTGCAGAGTTTCAGTTATTATACAAATGAGTTGGATTAACACATGGCCTAGGGAGGAGTATTTTAAAGAAGCCTTGGTAAAAGCAAGGCCCAATGTGTAAACAAAACAGCACATTAAACAACATACACAGAAGCCTAGGGGGGGGAAGGTGAGATAACAAGAAAGGCTTTCAATAGTAAGTTTAAAAGGGAGCTATTACAGAACCCACAAGTGCAGTGAGAGGGGACATGCTCTTTGCTGTGTACAAACCCTAACAAAAAGGCCTTGAACGTTGACTCTGTTGACCAATCAGCCGCCTTCATAATGTCCTCCAATCTGATTCCCAAAGTAAAGGATTTAGAAGCCATAGCTCCTCAGACTGAATGAGCTCCAAAAATGGAGGTGTCAATTCCTCAGAGAGCAGCCATCGAATCCATCTAGCCATGGTGGTGGCAGTCACTGTATTAAAAGGTTTCTGAAGAGCAATAAGCACTTGTCCTCAAGGATCCCTCCTGAATTCATTAGTGACCGCTTCATTGGACCACGCACAACTTAGAATTATGCGGAAATGCTCGATAGGTCATGTCCTAATATTAGTTTTTATCCATCTAGAAATAGAAAAGGAAACCCCTTCCGGAGAAAAAATTCTCCCAGCCAAATCGAGAGCCCTGTCATCTTTCACTGTTTTGAAGGCTATAAGGCACAAAAGTAAGGTCAACTTGGCCGATAGTTGCTTTCGTGAAAAGGTATCTATTCTCTGGCCACTTTTGTAGAAATTATAATACCCTATTAGCATCCCAAAGTGTTGAGTAACAGCTTTAAAGGGATCGGAATCCCGTTCTGAACACCAGTGCACCCATCGTCTCCAAGTGAAGGCATATTGTTTATGGGTGCCTGATGACCATGCCTGATTAATGTAAAAGGAAGCATGTGAAGAAATGCATGGCATGTGACAGCGTCTCCTGAAATTCTACATGCTTCTAGGTGTAACTTGCCCATCAAGATCAACGGATGCGGGTTCCCTAACGGGTCCAGCAACAAGTTGCCCCAAACCAGGATCAGGTGTGGGACATCGCAAGAGAGTTCCAGAGCTACAGGAAACCATGACATTGCTCTCCAAAGAGGAGTCACCAAGGTTATCTCCACTCGTTGCCAATGAACCTGCGCTAGAACTCACGGAATCAGACTGAAAGGTGGAAACACATAACCCAGCTTGTTGGATCAGTCCTGCAGAAATGCATCCGTGGCTGTTGCCTCTGGATCTGGTCTCCAACTGAAGTACCTGGGTAAGTGATGATTCAGGCAAGAGGCGAAGAAGTCCATTGAACATGGGCCCCATCGCTGATTGATCCAGTGAAATACTCTTGGTTGCAGTTTCCAATCACTCCCATTCCGGAGGAATCTGGAATTTCAGTCCGCCACTGAATTGTTCGCTCCTGGAAGATACTCCGCAATCACCAGAATCTTGTGCTGAAGACAGAAAATGCCAAAAATCCTTGGCAATCTCCACTAGAAGGCGTGATTTCAAACCACCCAGTTTGTTGACATATCTGACTGCCGAGATGTTGTCCATCCACAGAAGAATGCAACAGTCTGATCGAAGAGGTGTAAGGCTCCTGATTGCAAATGAGCCCACCAGCAGTTCCAGACAATTTATGTGGAGCTGGAGTTCCTTCTCTGACCATCGACCCCCCTGTGGCCTGGGACCCGCAATGGGCTCCCCACACCCATCTGCTGGCATCCAACTGTAGGATGACATCTGTAGAGCTGCCAAAAATCGCCCTGCTATTCCAGGCAGCCATATTTCCGAGCCACCAAGTTATCTCTGTCCTGGCCTCCTCTGACAGGGGGACCTTCTCCAAGTAAGATAACCCCTTCTGGAGATGAGAAATCTTGAGCCTCTGAGAGCCCTGTAGTGGAGAGGGCCGGGAATATAGCTTGGATAGAAGATCTAACAGTTTATTCTGAAAGGATCGCTAGGCTCAATTAAGTCCCTTCTTTGGGTTTTTGGACCACTTCTTCATAAAAGTGACCATCGTAGGGTCAACTTCAGGAGTATCAGCGACTTTCCCATCTAGGTCACGTCTCGGACACTTTGCATGGAGTCTGTCTCTTACTTCTTTATCGAAACCCAACCTAATAAGCTCCTAGATATACTCCGCCACCTCAAGAAGAGGGGTCCAACTGGAGGATTGAGGGTGTATGATCGCTCCAACTCCACAAATGAAAAAGCGCTCCGGAATGCTGAGAATACAGAAATAACAATAATAACAATAGCGCACTAGCACAACAGCAAAGCTGATCGTGAGGCTCACACAATAGACTGTAAATCACAAATGTCAGTTTTTTGTTTTTTTTATTTAAATTTAGCCGGTCAGGAGCCCCTCAGGGGATCAGCGGACACCTACCAAAAAAAATATATAAATGCTCGGGGGGGGGGGGGGAGGTTGGGTGGCCTGTTTGCCGAGGGGGCCCACCCCTTCAAGTGAAATCCCTGTTGTCTAGTAGGGTTTCCTGGCCCTCGATCGCAGCGGAAGGCCTCGTTTGAAAGGGGAGAGTCAACTGGCCCTTTGTCTCTTGTTTCCAATCCAGACCATTTTGTACTGAAAATTGTATGTTCTCACCCAGTACTCTGTTAAATTGCTTTACCAGTCCATTCATTGCAGTTTCCCTGTCACAGGCTCCTCACATCCCTCATCGATGGCAGCCTCAACAATGACGCTAAAACTCTGCATCACAGCCTCAGAGCTCATCAGAACCGAAGCATTACCTCAGCTGGCCAACACATCCTCGACACTGGCCTTCGCATCGCAAGCCTCATCAACAAGATCCTTGACAACAGAGCAACAAGACCTCACACCACAGCCTCGCCGGACTTCAAGAACCAATTTAACGCTTCGGTTGTGCGATGCATCTTTGTTTTGGACAAATGCAACTCTCTGCAACCCGGTTTTAAGGTACTTTGGTTCAGCAGGCCTAATTGTGTCCCTGTAGGCGGCCCGTGCTCCAACACTGTTGGCCTAAACATTTGAATTTGTCCTTGTCTGACACGACTGGATATCCCTGGTAGACGCTTTTGGCTTTTAACTGCTATTTATCAGTTTATTCTTCAAAAATTCAAAAACTCAAGTTCAGATTATTGGATTTTTGTCATTTTTGTCTTGTGTTATTTTTTAATTAAAGCTCTAACCCCGTGTGGGATCCCTTTTGTATGGTGTCTTCACTGTTTTACTGTCTGAAGTGCTGCACAGATACTTTACACATTGCCTTCAAGTTTAGTCTGATTCCTCTGTGTCAAGCTACCAGAGGGTGAGCAAAGGTTAATTTGGGGGTTGTTTGTGACTTCCCCTGACAAGAATTGTGACTTCCCCTGACAAGGATTGACCAGGGGTCCGACCCCAGTCAACCAACAACTGAATTTCTCCCAGCAAGGGTCTCCCTCACCAAGTGACTCTTATCATTACAGGCACATGCTATACATCCCCTCACAAACATCTCCACATCCGAATCCACTCCCGGCCATGAAAATGTTTGCTTTAACTTCCTTTTCATGGAAGACATCCCTCCATGTTCCTCATGTAATGTTATCATTAATCTCTCTTTCAAACACCTTCAGTACCAGCAACTTGTCTCCCCATCTGACAATCCCATCCAAACACAATAATTGCGACCAAACAGATTTGTAATTTTGTTCCCCCCACTCTTTATTGGGGTAATAATTTCATTATCTTCTGTATTTCTTCATCTACAACACATTAACACTCACACACAGTTATTGCCTTTAAACTAGAGCGCTCAACATCAGCCACCACCCAATCATCATATAGGTGGTTTCCATGCACCTGCAGTGGTAAATGGGAGAGACAATCTGCTTTCGCATTTTTTATTCCTGGAACATAGTGGACCTCAGATACAAACTCTTGCAAACCTTTACAACCACTTTGCTATTTGTGCCATCGCCTTGCTGGGTCCTTTTGAGGTGAATAAATCAATAGTTTATGGTACATTTGTCACTCAAATTCTGAACCCCACACATAATTTCTGAAATGTGAAACTCCCCACCAACAAGGCAATGCTTCTTTCTTTCTTGCTTGTGGAGTAGCTCACATCAGCATCACTCAGTGTCCTAGAAGCAAATGCTACCACTCTTTCTTTTCTACAATTCATCTCCAATAAAACAGCACCTAACCAGTGCATACTGGCATCAGTGTATATAATGCTGTGATACTTGGGATCAAAAGGTTTAGGCTTGTATCTCGTGTAATGCAATGTTTAATCAAACACTTTGACAAGCTGATGTCAAATCATACTTCTGTCCCTTTATCAGCACTTACATGGGTTGCATTCTTTCAGCAAAGTGATCAACAAATATTGTGTAGTATTCGGCTAAACTCAGTAATTATCTTAATTGATTTTTATTCGGAGGGCATGGTACTTTTTCTATTCCCTCCCTCAACTCTACTTTATGTCTTATCCCTTCACCAGAAATAGTGTGTCCTAAATACTCATCTTCCCTAACTACAAATTTATATTTGTCAATTTCCACATTGAGTCCTGCTCCTTCTAAAATTCCCAGCACCTTACTTAACAACTTATCATGATCATTCCTGTCCATACCCCGAACTACCACATCAGCTTAAAAGAAAATTACTCCTAACCTTCCTAACAAACATTGCATGACATATTGAAGCACTGCCAATTCGAAGACGGCCCGAATGGCATCCACACAGAGTGATATGCACCCTCAAGTGTCATAAATGAGGTTAGATGTTTGGAATCTGGGTGCAATAAACTCTAAGTCTGAATAATTAATTGATCCCTAATGATCTCCTCTTGAAGATCTTTGAAATTACATGCTGCTGCCAAAGTTCTTAATTCAGCCATATATTGGTCAACAGTGTCACAAGCTAACTGTGCGGTAGAAAAGAATTTATGTCTCCACCACCACACTTAGGGCCTCATTATGAGTTTGGCGGTCTTTACCGAAGACCGCTGCGGTGGCGGCCGCCAAAAGACTATAATAGAAGTGGTAACCTGACCCCGTATTATGAGTCACACACTGAACACTGCCAAAATACAGCCACAAATCCAAAACTGCCAGGACAACCGAGGGCGGGATAGAGGCGGGCTCACCACCAGCACTGCCACGCCAACCACATTCCACCCTGCAGATTATGACTCACAAATCAGCACGGCAGTCATTGCATGGTGGAAAACCATTGGCGATGCGAACTGCCATGGTCAAAAACCCACCTCCGCTAGAATACACCACCACATTGGACAGTACGAATACCCCACACCTGAGACACATACACACCCCACACACACCTGCTCACTGCACTATATAACACACCCCCACACAACCCACAATCCTTTGCAACGACAACTACCAATACAGACAGCAAGGAGCGCACAAACGAAGACTCTGCACTTGTATATCATAGGCACTATCACACTCAACACTCAACACACACCACACAACTGTACCAGCAACACAATACACACATCTACACTGCACACAAACACCACCTCCAACCAGCACACACAACCAAACACCCCCCCATCCCACCAAGCACCCTACACTTTACCGCTGCACACAATACACACCACCACCCACAACACAACCACCATGTCCCGTCAAAAGCACCCACGCTTCACAGACAATGAGTTGAGGGTCATGGTCAATGAAATCATCAGGATAGAGTCACAACTGTTTGGAGCACCAAATATCTGTAGCCAGAAAAATTGAGTTATGACAGAGAATTGTAGACAGGTTCAACTCAGTGGGCAACCATCCATGCACAAGGGAGGACATCAGGAAGAGGTGGAACGAGCTACGGGGGAAGGTCCGTGCCATGGCATCCAGGCACCAAATGGCCGTAATGAAGACTGGTGGTAGGCCACCACTTCCTCCTCCCGAGTTCACAACGTGGGAGGAGAAGGAAATACTGCATCCTGAGGGCCTGACTGGAATACCCGGAGGACTGGAGTCTGGTAAGTAACTATCACTCCCCTGACACTAAGTACTCCTGCCCAGCATGCTTCCCCACCGCCCTATGTCTCCCCAAGTCACTCTATCTTCCACTTCACCTCCCACCCAATTACCTAATGCCCACCTGCATTCCACACCACCACCAAGCAACAATGTCTACAGACTTCCTGCCAGGTGCATGGATAGCACTGCCAATAACAATCACTACAACTCCCACAATGGACCAGCCCATCTACATCTAAACCTGCTATGTCCACTGCACAGTGCAACTCCTGCATGTAAACCTATTGCACCTGCCATTCCAACTGGATGCTTCGACTGAGGACCACTACATGGCAATGACTGCAATGCAATCCGTATTCCTCAACCCTCAATGGAACATGGTACCTAGGTCACAATCCACTACCCACAAACAATGTCTGCAGTGCTGTATCTGTCATTGCCATAAATGGAAATAAAGTCAAAACACAGTATGCATCAGACAAAGAGACAACCATTCACACCTACACCATGTAACACTCTTCCACTCCATCCACACGTACCCCTGCCACTGCCTCCATGGAAAGGATGCCAGAGACAGCCAGCCCTCCCTGGATGAAGGCCCCAGTGAGGACTATGCCTCAGGATGTCTGGACATTGACGACTTACCTGGCCCATCGTGTACACCTGGTCAGTCCTCCACTCCCAGCCTCACTCTGCCCACATCCAACCCCCCACCTAGTGACATTAACGGCACAGCCAACCCCTCATCCCCAAACCTGTGTCACAAGGACTGTTTAATCAATAGTGTGTCCCACAGTACAGGAACCAGAGTCAACCCTTCAAACTCAAGACAATGAAGGTCCTGGTGACACTGGAAGTGGGCCCACCATGCCAGTGGCACATAGGCCATGGAAAATCTGTGGGCTACAGGACTGGGCAACCAAGGGACCCAACTGACCAGGAGTCCATCTCACAAGTCTTAGGAGCATACCAGCAATCCCAGGACAAGATGGGCCAAATACTCACCATCTTGGGGGGAAACCAAAGGCTGCAGAGGGAATACCATGAGGAGCCCATGCAGCAGAAGTCACTCAATGCCTCCATGGCCAATCATTGCAGGGGTGCTCAAGGAGCTCCCAACCATCCTGTGTGCCACCTCCACCCACCAGCAGGCCCCTTCCACTATGTACCCCTCATCTGAGCCATCAATATCCATAGCAGCTACTGGACTGGAGATCCTGACAGGGGAGCCACAGGCCACTGGCACCCCTCCCACTGTAGCCGAGGAACCCCACCACAAACATGGTCGTCCATCCAGACATCCGGCTGGAGCAGATGACAAGACCAAACTCACTGTCAGGAAGTGACCCCCTCCTGAACATTCTCCCTTGTGTGCCACTGAGACACCCTGTAGACTGGTCAATGTAATTTCTCCACATTCCCATGGCCCTTGGACACTGGACCTACAGCTAGGCCATCTACGTTGATGATTTCATCCACCATGACCCCACTCATCAACTGTTGGACAATATATGCACAATACACACTGTAGATCACAGCAACTGCATTTGTGACTTTATTTTGTGATGTACAAATGTGTGGTCACCAATCAGTTATGTGTGATTATTCCCCTTAACCAACAGCAAGTGAAATTGACAGTAGAGGGAGGCATCCTCTGCAGGGGACAGAGTACATCAGAGATGTCACAAAAGTCATTTGTAAGGGAGTCAATAGTCAAGGCACACACCAGGGTAGATCCACTTATCCAACCTGCAAAAAGTACAAGACAGAGACACACATCAGGATGTTGGGCATGGTGGCACTCAAAGCACATATGCTGGTCATTGTTGTTGTGCCCAGTGTGGACTGGCAAGGAAACAGGGCACAACAGATTACACTTCTACATCAACAATCACAGGAAATAAATGACTAAAACGCTGCAGCTGACAGCTGTAATGGGCTAATCTCTACACTTGCAACTGTTAGCAAAGGCAAATTTACAAGAATGGGTCAGGCAACAGGTACGATAGGGAAAGATCCACAGTACAAGTCAATGGCTGGAGTCACATCTGGATAGGAGATTACAGGACACATTGCACACTACAGGACTGTCACAGGAGATGTTAACCTAGCAACCTGCATTGAGAAGAGTTGAGACCAGTAACACTGCTCCTGACATGCAATCTGTCTTCTAGCATTAACAACACATAGGGATAGGTACACTGAACATCTCTACTGCTGTACCTGGCTAGGGGGAGCATTGTCATTAATCAAAGAGGAGGGAATATAACACCTGCTACTACATACACAACATACCTGTATGTCACTGGAGGTACTGATTGATCAGCTAAGTCCTAGAGTCAGCTGCACCATCCTCATCACTTTGCATGTCACCATCACCAGCCACTGGTCCAGCTCCCACGTCCTCATCATCAGTAATGGGATCTGATGTCTCAGTGCTAGATTGTGGAGCATGCAGCAGGCAACAATGATCTGGCATATCTTTTGGGGACTGTAGAGGAGGACACCTCGAGAGATGTGTAGACACTAGAATTGTGCCTTCAGTAAGCTGAAAGTCCTTTCAGTCACATGCCTCGTCCTGCCGTGGGCCTCGTTGAAACGGTTTTCCCCATGGTACCTCACTGGTGTTAACAGCCAGGGAAGGTTAGGATAGCCTGAATCAATCTGTGAATAAACGTAGGACCTGTTACAATCCAGGTACAGCCACAGGGCAGATTGTGATGACAGGTGCCACAACAGGGACACATACCCTATATGAATATATACCAATGAGCCAAGCTCTCTTTCTCTGTAGTTGTGCCATCATGTGTGGGACTTTGCTGTTCCTCAGAATGTAGGAGTCATGGACAGAGCCCGGAAATTTGGCTGTCACTTGGGCGATGTACTGGTCCGCTAGACACAAAACCTGGACATAGATTGAATGATAGTTTTTCCTGTTCCTACACACTTGCTCATTAACACTAGGAGGGACCAAAGCAATATTGGTGCCCTCAGTGGCCCCTATCACATGAGGGATGTCTCCAAGATCACAGAAGACTACCTTCACAGTGGGCAAATCTGCAGGTTGGGGGAACCTGATGTAGCTGTCCAGGTGTTTCAGAACAGCACACAGCACATCCTTCAACGCAAGGCTGGACATGGGCTGTGGGATCCCTGCTGCCAAGCCCACTGTAACCTGAAAGGACTCTGTGGCAAGAAAGTGTAGCACTGACAAGAGTTGTACTGTGGGAGGGATGGCATAGGGATTGCGGGTAGCAGGCAGTAGATCTGTCTCCAACTGGTTACATAGGTCCATGATGGTCAGACGATTCAGACGATAGGTCTGGATGATGTGTCTCTCTTCCAGGGTACCAAGGTCGACTAGCGAACGGTACACTGGTGCATTTCTCATTCTCCCCATTACATGGTATCTAGGATAGAAAGGAGAGAATGTACAATGTGATGCGCACTCCACACATGTTAGCTGTACAAGAGCTTGTGGCACACACCTAACACTGCAGACATGCCTGAACAGTTGACGCATACTAAATTGTGCATGCAGAAGCACCAGTTTAAGCATCCTTGCTGCCTATTGCTGGCCTTGTACAATAGGTTGTGGCACACATGTGTAATGTTCCATGTTGTGTGTACAAATGGGTCCTGCATGGACCATGTATGTACTTGTGCCAGTAACCTGTGGGGTTACACAGCCTACAAAGCACCGAGTAGCGGCACATACACTTCATGTGAAATCCACCCATATGACAGCATTGTGCCATGAATGTATGAGCCTAACGTGATGACACAACATGGGCCAGCTCAGCATTCTGGGCATGTTACTACCATGACACACTTATTTTTTCTGCAACAAGCCATTAACTGTTCATAAAAGGGCAGCTGCCTGTCCTGTAGCACAGGGCAGATGGAAGCGATCTAAATCCACCAGCATATGTCGTCATGGCCGTAGGCAGTTGCAACTGCTGTGTAACTTCTCATTGGTTTACATTGCTGCCTATGAACATCCAATGGGCCAATGAAGATCACCGCCGGTGGTGACGGTCATGTAAGCGGCGGCCGACATTTTCTGCCGCCTAGCTCACTTGACTCCTGACACTCCTGCAAGCAAGACCTCCACAATGTGAGCCGCTGCGTACTGTCTCTGGGAGCCATCATGCCTCATCCTGCACGTGATAGGGCCCCGGCCTTCACCCAAGAAGAGCTGAAGAAGCTGGTGGACGGGGTCCTACTCGTGTATGGACAGCTGTATGGGGCACCAGAGGAGCAGGTGAGCCCTATGCCATTGTCATGTGTGATAGGGGTGTGTGTCAGGGTGAATGGCGTAGGCATACCGCCAGGGAGTACATGCATGCAGGGTGCATGGAGTTAAGGCGTGTGAACCGTTACCATGGATTTGGGTGGGAATATGGTATGCCTGATGTGTTTAGTCTGCTGCTGTTGATGTTGTGCCAGTCTTCATTACTTTCTCCTTCTGTCTGTGTCACCCATCCAGGTCAGCACCTATCAGAAGAAGGGGATTTGGCATGCCATCGCTGTAGGAGGCTGGCCTGGCTTGTAGTGGGTACCAGAGGTACTTACACCTTGTGCCAGGTCCAGTTATCCCTTATTAGTGTAGAAGAGGTGTTTCTAGCAGCTTAGGCTGATAGAAGGTAGCTATGGCAAAGCAGCTTAGGCTGAACTAGGAGACATGTAAAGCTCCTACTATACCACTGGTGTCATATGCACAATATCATAAGAAAACACAATACACAGATATACTAAAAATAAAGATACTTTATTTTTATGACAATATGCCAAAAGTATCTCAGTGAGTACCCTCAGTATGAGGATGAGAAATATACACAAGATATATGTACACTAACCAAAATTATGCAGATAATAGCAAAAGGAAGTAATGCAAGCAATGTAAAATTACAGTAGATTGCAATAGGAGCACATAGGTATAGGGGCAACACAAACCATATACTCCAAAAGTGGGATGCGAACCACGAATGGACCCCAAACCTATGTGATCTTGTAGAGGGTTGCTGAAACTGTAAGAAAACAGTTAGGGTTAGAAAAAGAGCCCACCCCAAGACCCTGAAAGGTAGGTGCAAAGTGCACCTACTACCCCAGAGAGCAAAGAAGTCGTGATGGGGGATTCTGCAGGAAGAACAAACACCAGCAATGCAACAACAGTGGATTTCCGGACCTGTAAGACAAGGGGACCAAGTCCAAGAGTCGCGACAGTGTCGAGAGTGGGCAGGAGCCCAAGAAATACCAGCTGAGGGTGCAAGGAAGCTGCCACCTGTTGGAAGAAGCTTGGTGTTCTGCAAGAATGAAGAGGACTAGGAACTTCCCCTTTGGAGGATGGATGTCCCACGTCGTGAAGAAGCTTGCAGAGGTGTTCCCACGCAGAAAGACTGCAAACAAGCTTTGCTAGCTGCAAGGGTCGCAGTTAGGGTTTTTCGATGCTGCTGTGGCCCAGGAGGGACCAGGATGTCGCCACTTGGATGAGGAGACAGAGGGGGTGCCCAGCAAGTCAGGGAGCCCTCACAGAAGCAGGCAGCCCCCGCAGAAGTACCTGAACAGGCACTTAGAAGAAAAGTGAACCAGAGTCCACCCGAAGTCACAAAAGTGAGTCCCACGATGCAGGAGGACAACTCAGAAGATTGTGCACTGCAGGTTAGAGTGTCGGGGACCTAGGCTTGGCTGTGCACAAAGGAAATCCTGGAAGAGTGCACAGGAGCCGGAGCAGCTGCAAATCACGCGGTACCCAGCAATGCAGACTAGCGTGGGGAGGCAAGGACTTACCTCCACCAAACTTGGACTGAAGAGTCACTGAACTGTGGGAGTCACTTGGACAGAGTTGCTGAGTTCCAGGGACCACACTCGTCGTGCTGAGAGGGGACCCAGAGGACCGGTGATGCAGTCTTTTGTTGCCTGTGGTTGCAGGGGGAAGATTCCGTCGACCCACAGGAGATTTCTTCAGAGCTCCTGGTGCAGAGAGGAGGCAGGCTACCCCCAGAGCATGCACCACCTGGAAACAGTCGAGAAAGCCGGCAGGATGAAGCGATACAAGGTTGCTAGTAGTCGTCTTGCTACTTTGTTGCGGTTTTGCAGGCGTCCTGAGCAGTCAGCGGTCGATCCTTTGGCAGAAGGTGAAGAGGGAGATGCAGAGGAACTCTGGTGAGCTCTTGCATTCGTTATCTGGTGGGGTCCCCAAAGCAGAGACCCTAAATAGCCAGAAAAGGAGGTTTGGCTACCTAGGAAGGAGGATTGGCTACTGTTAGACCTGACATACTTTAGGGTGGTCACCCCTCATTTTTTGCCTCCCTCCCTCCACTTTTTGGACTCTGTTTTTGCTGGCTCTTAGACTCTGTGCACTTTACCACTGCTAACCAGTGCTAAAGTGCATATGCTCTCTCCCTTTTAAACTTGGTAACCTTGGATCATACCTGATTGAACTATTTAATTTACTTATAAGTCCCTAGTAATGTGCACTATATGTGCCTAGGGCCTGTAGATTAAATGCTACTAGTGGGCCTGCAGCACTGGTTGTGCCACCCACTTAAGTCCACCCCTTTACCTTGTCTCAGGCCTGCCATTGCAAGGCCTGTGTGTGCAGTTTCACTGTCACCTCGACTTGGCATTTAAAAGTACTTGCCAAGCCTAAACCTCCCTTTTCTCCACATATAAGTCAACTCTAATGTGTGCCCTAGGTAACCCCTAGAGCAGGGTGCTGTGTGGGTGAAAGGCAGGACATGTACCTGTGTAGTTTACATGTCCTGGTAGTGTAAAACTCCTAAATTCGTTTTTGCACTACTGTGGGGCATGCTCTCTTCATAGGCTAACATTGGGGCTGCCCTTAAACAGTATTGAAGTGGTAGCTGCTGGTCTGAAAGGAGTAGGAAGGTCATATTTAGTATGGGCAGAAGGTAATACCAAATCCTGCTGACTGGTGAAGTTGGATTTAATATTACTATTCTAGAAATGCCACTTTTAGAAAGTGAACATTTCTTTGCACTTAAATCTTTCTGTGCCTTACAATCCACGTCTGGCTGGGCTTGGTTGACAGCTCCTTGTGCATTCACTCAGACACACCCCAAACACAGGGTACTCAGTCTCACTTGCATACATCAGCATTTTGAATGGGTCTTCCTGGGCTCGGAGGGTGGAGGGCCTGCTCTCACACAAAGGACTGCCACACCCCCTACTGGGACCCTGGCAGACAGGATTGAACTGAAAGGGGACCTGGTGCACTTCTTAGCCACTCTTTGAAGTCTCCCTCACTTCAAAGGCACACTTGGGTATAAAACAGGGCCTCTGCCCTACCTCATCAGACACTTGCTGGATAAGAAACCTGAACCAGAAACTACATCCTGCCAAGAAGAACTGCCTGGCTGCTCAATGGACTCACCTGTCTGCTTTCTACAAAGGACTGCTGCCTTGCTGTTGGCCTGTTGCCTTGCTGAACTCTTGTCTGGCTGTAAAAGTGCTCTCCAAGGGCTTCGACGCACGGCCTCGAAGGACAACGCCACCCGACTTCCAGAGGGGAAATCGACGGGACGCCTGCCGTGAGATCGAAACTTCGACGCACAGCCTCGCGGAACGACGTGCAGCCGGAAATCAAGCCAAAGAATCCACGCACAGACCCCGGGACATCTGGTAATCCCGCGACCCACAGAAAGAGACTGTCCGCGCAGCGGAAAACGATGCACGACTTCCCCGCGTGAAAAATAACGGACCAGGTCCGTGTGTGCAGGGGAGACATCGACGCACACATCATTTTTCCATGTATCTCTTCTTCTGCGGCCCTTTTCCAGTTTAAACCAGGTACTTTGTGCTTGAAAGAGACTTTGTTTCCTTATCAAAGACTTAAGACCCTTTATATCACTTTTCAGTGATATCTCTACAATTTCACATTGCATCTTTATTCGTTTTGACCTGCAATTATCCAGATAAATATTATATATTATTCTGAACACTGTGTGGTGTATTTTTGTGGTGCTATATGGTGTTATTGTATGATTTATTGCACAGATACTTTACACATTGCCTTCTAAGTTAAGCCTGACTGCTCGTGCCAAGCTACCAGAGGGTGGGCACAGGATAATTTTGGATTGTGTGTGACTTACCCTGACTAGAGTGAGGGTTCTTGCTTGGACAGCGGGTAACCTGACTGACAACCAAAAACCCCATTTCTAACATTGGTGATCAGCGGCGAGGATAGGACTTGTATTTCGCAGTGACATACAGTAGCTAAGTATTTCACTACCTACCCACAGTTGAAGGTCAACTTGATTTTTATCACTTGTTTTGCAAAGTCGTTTTCCTGTCAATTTTCAAAATCTAATTCCTCATTCAACATGTCTCTGACTGGGTCTCAAGTAGGAGACTTTGACCTAGCCCTGTTGGATACATATACGGTCAAACAGCTAAGAGGGTTCTGCAGGGTGATGAGAGTACCCACCCAAGGGGCCTCCAAAAAGGAGGACTTTCAAGTGGCGCTGAGGGCCTGGGCAGAAGCCCATTTAGAGGAGGATGATGAGGAAGAGGAGCCAGAAAATGGCCCCTGAGAGGATTTGTTGCTATCAATGGATGATGTTAGCACTGCAATTGTGCCCCCTTCCAGACCAGGGAGCAGTGTGTCTGTGCAAAGTCTGACAGCAGAGGAAAGGAGAGAAGAAAGGGAGTTCCAATTGCAAATAGCAAAACTGAAAATTTAGGCCATACAGGAAGAAAAGAGGGCAGAGATAGAAGCCAAACAAGGAGAAGCTGAAAGAGCTTTGGCTGAAAAGAAACTATTGTTGGCTCATGAACTGAGTCTCAAGGAGCTGGAGATCAAGGCGAGACAGTCTGAATCCAGCAATAATGGTGGCAGCATACAGACAGGACCTGCTGGAGAAAAGAAAGTTCGTATACCCCAAAATGTGGTGCCCAGTTTTGTGGTGGGAGATGACATAGATAAATGGTTAGCTGCTTATGAAGTTGCACTAAGGGCTCATGAGGTTCCTGAAGGGCAATGGGGGGTAGCTATGTGGGGTTATGTGCCGCCACTGGGGAGGGACACACTTCTCACATTGGATCAACCTGATCAAAACACATACCCACTTCAGAAAGCCACTTTACTTGCCAAGTTTGGGCTGACCACTGAGGGATACCGTCAGAGGTTCAGGGACAGCACCAAACAAGCCACACAAACATGGGTAGATTTCTTTGACTTATCCAGTAAGGCACTGAATGGATGGGTGCGGGGCAACAAAGTAGATAATTATAAAGGGTTATATGACTTGATTCTGAGAGAGCATATGCTCAATATTACTTTTACAGAGTTGCGCCAGCACTTGGTAGATAGTAAGCTGACTGATCCCAGGAAGCTTGCTGAGGAGGCGAACCTCTGGGTTAGCACCAGAGTGTCCAAAAAGGTACCTGGGGGACACACCCACAAAGGTGGTCAGGGTTCCCAACAGAAGAAAGAGGGGGGAGATAAACTTACAGATAAGGAACTCTCAAAAGGCCCCCAAAAGAATTCCCAGGGAGGGGGTGGCAACCATTCCTTTTCCAGATTTGGGAAAAAGCCAGGGACATTTGATAAATCAGGGAAATCCAACCCCAAATGCATGGAGTGTTACCAGTATGGTCACTATAAAGGCGACCCCCAGTGCTCAAAGGGGGCACCGTCCACTACCCGACAGACACCTGGGTTGACTAGTGTAGCACTCGGGGGGGGAGATGGACCCAGATAGCTTTGGGGAGAAGGTAGAGATTTCCCTAGTGTCCCTGGGAGAAAGAGAAATGGTGCCCAAAGCCCACATGCCCCGAAATACTTCCAAGTACAGGCAGTGGGTCACCATTGATGGGCAAAAGGTGGAGGCTCTGCGTGACACAGGAGCCAGTATGACTACTATCAAGAGTCAGCTGGTGTCAACAGAGCAGATAGTCCCTAATACATTCCACCAGGTCATAGTCGCTGACAATCATGAGAGTCACCTACCGATTTCTCTGGTTCCCTTTGAGTGGGGGGGGGGTCTCTGGTACTCTGAAAGTAGCTGTGAGTCCTGCCATGCCTGTAGATTGTCTGTTAGGCAATGATCTTGAGCATGCTGCTTAGAAAGAAGTAGAGCTCAGATCTCACCTGGAGATGTTAGGGTTACCTGAGTGGGTCTGCATGACCACACGGTCCATGGCTGCCCGGGAAGGGAGTCAAGGGCGTCTGGAGCCTGGAAAGATGGCCCAGACAGCTGCAAAGAGGAAGGGCAAGAGGCGCGGGAAACCCGCCTCAAATGTTCCCACGGTGGTGGACGAGGCCCCTGAGGAGGAGGAGGCCCCTGAGCCAACTGGGGAGGACATAGCTGACCTGGGTAACCTACCTGAACTTGCTGGCTGGCAAGTAGGGGGGGGGGGCAACCAGAGTAGCATTCTGCAAGGCGCAGAAGGAATGCCCCACCCTTGAGGGTCTGAGGCAACAGGCCACAGCCCAAGCAGCAGGTGACGCCTCTGGTGCTCACCATATTTACTGGGAGAATGATCTCCTTTACAGTGAGCGTAAGGCTCCAGGTCCTGGGGCCCCCATGTGCTGGTGGTCCCCCAGTGTTACCGGAACTTCCTACTGGGCCTGGCTCACGACATCCCCCTGGCAGGACACCTGGGCCAAGAAAAGACCTTTAACAGGCTTGACACCCACTTCTATTGGCCCAGAATGAGGACAGCCTCAGATAACTTCTGCAAAACTTGCCCCACCTGCCAGGCTAGTGGGAAGACAGGGAAACGGCTTAAGGCTCCCCTGATCCCACTCCCAGTCGTTGGCACCCCCTTTGAAAGGGTGGGCATCGACATTGTTGTTCCCTTGGACCCCAAAACTGCCTTGGGCAACAGGTTTATCCTGGTTTTGGTGGACCATGCCACCCGCTATCCAGAGGCAATCCTCCTGAGAACAGTGACTGCACCGGTGGTGACCAGAGCCCTGTTGGGAATATTTACCCGTGTGGGATTCCCTAAGGAGGTTGTGTCCAACAGGGGCAAAAACTTCATGTCTGCATACATGAAGGCCATGTGGGATGAGTTTGGGGTGACCTATTGTTTTACCACCCCTTATCATCCTCAATCCAATGGGCTTGTTGAGAGATTCAACCAGACTCTGAAAGGCATGATTGGTGGGCTGACTGAGGCCATGAGGCGTAAGTGGGACGTCCTCTTACCCTGCCTGTTGTTTGCTTACAGAGAGGTGCCCCAGAAAGGGGTGGGGTTCAGCCCCTTTGAGCTTCTCTATGGTCACCCTGTCAGGGGACCCCTAATCATTGTTAAGTAGGGCTGGGAGAAAGCTCCCAAGTCACCTCCCCAGGATGTGGTCAGCTACATGCTGACCCTCCGCAACCAAACCCAACGCTCCTGGAAGCAGTCCCAGAGTAACCTCGAGGCCAGTCAAGAGGTGATGAAGAAGTGGTATGACCAGAAGGCCACTCTAGTTGAGTTCTCACCTGGAGACAAAGTTTGGGTGATGGAGCCAGTACAGCCTAGGGCTCTCCAGGACCGCTGGACTGGCCCCTTTGAGATCAAGGAGCGTAAAGGGGAGGCCACTTACCTAGTGGACCTCAAGACCTCTAGGCACCCCCTAAGGGTCCTCTATCACAACCGGCTCAAACCTCACTTTGAGAGGTCTGAGGTCAGTATGCTCCTGGTCACCGATGAGGGCATGGAAGAGGAGAGTGAACCTCTCCCCAACCTCCTCGCTGTCAAAGAAGGGGATGGGTCAGTGGGGGGTGTCATTCTCTCTGACTCCCTGACTCTAACCCAGAGAGGAGTCTGCTATGAGCTGTTAGAGCAGTTCTCCCCCCTGTTCTTCCTTACTCCTGGACTAACCCACCTCTGTGTTCATGACATTGACACAGGTGACAGTCCCCCTGTGAAGAACAAAATTTACGGGTTGTCGGATAAGGTGAAGGCCAGCATCAAGGAGGAGGTCTCCAAGATGTTGACTTTAGGGGTTATTGAGAAATCCAGTAGTCCCTGGGCCAGCCCTGTGGTATTGGTTCCTAAGGCTACTGCCCCAGGTGCGAAGCCAGAACTTCGGTTCTGTGTGGACTACTGGGGTCTCAACTCAGTGACCCGGACTGATGCTCACCCCATCCCCCAAGCTGATGAGCTCATTGACAGGCTAGGCGCTGCCAAGTTCCTGAGTACGTTCGATCTTACTTCAGGGTACTGGCAGATTGGCCTGACTGAGGGGGCTAAAGAAAGATCAGCATTTTCCAACCCTGATGGCCATTACCTATTCCGGGTGATGCCATTTGGGCTGAAAAATGCCCCGGCTACCTTCCAACGGTTGGTTAACGGGGTCCTAGCTGGTAAAGATGCCTTCTGTGCAGCTTACCTGGACGACATAGCTGTCTACAGTTCCAGCTGGGAGGAACATCTGCTCCACCTCAAGGAGGTGCTTCAGGCTCTGCAACAGGCACGCCTGACTATCAAGGCTAGTAAGTGCCAGATTGGGCAGGGTTCTGTGGTGTACTTGGGACACCTAGTAGGTGGTGGCAAGGTGCAGCCACTCCAGGCCAAGATTGAGACTATCAAGGCCTGGCAACCACTTAGAACACAGACCGAGGTAAGACCCTTTTTGGGCCTCACTGGATACTACCGCAGATTCGTCAAGGGTTTTGGTACCATTGTATCCCCCTTGACAGAACTCACTTCCAACAAACAACCTAGGTTGGTGAATTGGACAGAGGCTTGTCAGAAAGCCTTTGATTCTCTGAAGGAAGCTATGTGCACGGCCCCAGTGCTCAAGGCCCCTGACTACTCCCAGGAATTTATTGTGCAGACAGACGCTTTAGAGCATGACATAGGGGCTGTTCTAGCACAGCTAAATGAGGAGGGCTCAGACCAACCAGTAGTCTTTATTAGCAGAAGACTATTACCACGGGAACAAAGGTGGAGTGCTATTGAGAGAGAAGCATTTGCTGTGGTCTGGGCACTGAAGAAGCTAAGACCCTACCTGTTTGGGACTCACTTCCGGGTTCAGACAGACCACAGGCCCCTCAGTTGGCTCATGCAGATGAGGGGTGAGAATCCCAAACTCTTGAGGTGGTCCATTTCCCTACAGGGGATGGACTTTACGGTCGAGCATCGCCCAGGGGTTGACCACGCCAACGCTGATGGTCTCTCCAGATACTTCTGCCTTAGCGATGAGAGCTCCCAGGAGGTCGGGTAGCTCTCCCCACTTTCAGCTGGGGGACACACATGTTAGACCTGACATACTTTAGGGTGGTCACCCCTAACTTTTTGCCTACCTCCCTCCACTTTTTGGACTCTGTTTTTGCTGGCTCTTAGACTCTGTGCACTTTACCACTGCTAACCAGTGCTAAAAGTGCATATGCTCTCTCCCTTTTAAACATGGTAACCTTGGATCATACCTGATTGGACTATTTAATTTACTTATAAGTCCCTAGTAATGTGCACTATATGTGCCTAGGGCCTGTAGATTAAATGCTACTAGTGGGCCTGCAGCACTGGTTGTGCCACCCACTTAAGTAGCCCCTTTATCTTGCAGCTACCAAGAGAGGTAAGAGCCTATCAGAAGGAGTCTCTGATGTCACCTGCTGGCACTGGCCACTCAGAGCAGTCCAGTGTGCCACAGCCACCTCTGTTTCCAAGATGGCAGAGGTCTGGGACACACTGGAGGAGCTCTGGGCACCTCCCCTGGGAGGTGCAGGTCAGGGGAGTGGTCACTCCCCTTTCCTTTGTCCAGTTTCACACCAGAGCAGGGCTGGGGGATCCCTGAACCGGTGAAGACTGGCTTATGCAGAGATGGGCACCATCTGTGCCCATCAAAGCATTTCCAGAGGCTGGGGGAGGCTACTCCTCCCCAGCCTTCACACCTATTTCCAAAGGGAGAGGGTGTTACACCCTCTTTCAGAGGAAGTCCTTTGTTCTGCCTTCCTGGGCCAGGGCTGCCTGGACCCCAGGAGGGCAGAGACCTGTCTGAGGGGTTGGCAGCAGCAGCTGCAGTGGAGACCCCGGAAAGGCAGTTTGGAAGTATCCGGGTTCTGTGCTAGAGACCAGGGGGATCATGGAATTGTCCCCCCAATGCCAGAAGGGCATTGGGGTGACAATTCCATGATCTTAGACATGTTACATGGCCATGTTCGGAGTTACCATTGTGACGCTGTACCTAGGTAGTGACCTATGTACAGTGCACGCGTGTAATGGTGTCCCCGCACTCACAAAGTCCGGGGAATTTGCCCTGGACAATGTGGGGGCACATTGGCTAGTGCCAGGGTGCCCTCACACTAAGGGGGTCATTCCAACCCTGGCGGTCATTGACCACCAGGGTGGATGACCACGGAAGCACCGCCAACAGGCTGGCGGTGCTTCATTTGGGATTCCGACAGCCGCGGTCGCCCAGCCGGGTCCGGCGGTTTCCCGCCGGATTTCCCCCGGCTGGGAGAATCCTCCATGGCGGCGCTGCAAGCAGCGCCGCCATGGGTATTCCGACCCCCTTCCCGCCATCCTGTTTCTGGCGGTTTTTACTACCAGGAACAGGATGGCGGGAACGGGTGTCGTGGGGCCCCTGGGGGCCCCTGCACTGCCCATGCCACTGGCATGGGCAATGCAGGGGCCCCCTAACAGGGCCCCAGTATGATTTTCACTGTCTGCATAGCAGACAGTGAAAATCGCGACGGGTGCAACTGCACCCGTCGCACCCCTGCAACACATCCGGCTCCATTCGGAGCCGGCTTCTATGTTGCAGGGCCTTTCCCGCTGGGCCGGCGGGTGCTCCTTTGGCGGGCGCCCGCCGGCCCAGCGGGAAAGCCAGAATGGCCTCCGCGGTCTTTTGACCGCGGAGCGGCCAAATGGCGGTGACCGCCTAAGTAACTTTGCACCCAACCTTCACCAGGTGAAGGTTAGACATATAGGTGACTTATAAGTTACTTAAGTGCAGTGGTAAATGGCTGTGAAATAACGTGGACGTTATTTCACTCAGGCTGCACTGGGAGGCCTGTGTAAGAATTGTCAGAGCTCCCTATGGGTGGCAAAAGAAATGCTGCAGCCCATAGGGATCTCCTGGAACCCCAATACTCTGGGTACCTCAGTACCATATACTAGGGAATTATATGGGTGTAACAGGCTAGTGACCAATTTCACCAATTCACATTGGCATACTGGTGCACCCATATAATTCCCTTTACATGTCTCCTAGTTCAGCCTAAGCTGCTTTGCCATAGCTACCTTCTATCAGCCTAAGTTGCTAGAAACACCTCTTCTACACTAATAAGGGATAACTGGACCTGGCACAAGGTGTAAGTACCTCTGGTACCCACTACAAGCCAGGCCAGCCTCCTACATTGGTTGTGCAGCGGTGGGATAAGTACTTGTAACTACTTACCACTTTGTCATTGTGTACTTTTCATAAGAGAATAATATACAAAACAAGTTCAGTGTATGTACACCTAACAAAACATGTTTTGCTTTTCTCCTATTACACTTTCTACTAAGTGCTGAAAAGTACTCCAAAACTTCAAAAAACATTCTAAAAGTTTGAAAAAGTTTTTGTTTCTGTTCTTTAAAAAAGTTCTGAAACTTTTTCTTTCTTCTCACTGTCTCTGAACCTTCTTTTATCATGTCTGCTGTAGAGTCTGTTCTTAAAATGGTCAATACTACCTATGCCAATTTAAATTTCAAGAGCCTAAGGAGTCTCTGCTTAGATAGAGGTTTAGTGATAGGAAAGAACCCTACAAGAGAATTTCTGTATAATATGCTCATTGTGAATGATGAGTCCCTAGCTGGCACTTCAAATGAGAAGTTAATAGATAGCTCCCTTTCTGACTCATGGGAACTCCTTGAGGGAGGTGGAGAGGGTTCTGTTCCAAATCTGCCCCTTAGCAGGCCACATAGCAATGCTGGTGGTAATAGGAGCTCCCATCATAGTAGGGATGTTTTTATACCTGGAGGCCAGGTTCTTAGAGTCCAAGCTGTTAGGGACAGATCTCCCTTTGTTGTTTCCAATTTGTCCTCAGTGTCTAAGCATTCCCAACCCACCCACCCTGAAGACAACATGTTAGAAAGGGAACTCAAAAAGTTGAGAGTGGAAGAGACCAGACTGAAGCTTAAACAGCATCAGCTGGCTCTAGACAGGGAATCCCTAGACCTGGAGAAGGAGAGACAGAGATTGCGGTTAGGGCCCCCATGGTGGCAGAAGCAGTATTCCTGATAGTAATCCTATTAGAGAGCATGATTCCAGGAATCTGCACAAGATAGTTCCCCCTTACAAGGAGGGGGATGACATCAACACGTGGTTTGCTGCACTTGAGAGGGCCTGTATGGTACAGGGGGTCCCTCAAAGGCAGTGGGCTGCTATATTGTGGCTATCATTCAATGGAAAGGGTAGGGATAGGCTCCTTACTGTTAGAGAAAGTGATGCTAACAATTTTGCAGTTTTGAAGGATGCACTCTTGGATGGATTTGGCTTAACCACTGAACAATACAGGATTAAGTTCAGAGCCACCAGAAAAGATTCCTCACAAGACTGGATAGACTTTGTTGACTGTTCAGTGAAGGCCTTGGAGGGGTGGTTACATGGCAGTAAAGTTTCTGACTATGAAAGCCTGTATAATCTTATTCTGAGAGAGCATATTCGGAATAACTGTGTGTCTGACTTGTTACGCCAATATCTAGTGGACTCAGATCTGACCTCTCCCCAAGAATTGGGAAAGAAGGCAGACAAATGGGTCAGAACAAGAGTGAACAGAAAAGTTCATACAGGGGGTGACAAGGATGGCAAGAAGAAGGATGGTAAGTCTTCTGACAATGGTGGGGACAAAAGTAAAACTGAGTCTTCATCAGGCCCACAAAAATCCTCTGGTGGGGGTGGTGGGTTAAATCCTCTTCAAATCAAGTTAAAACGCCTTGGTGTTATTTGTGTAAAGTCAAAGGCCATTGGACAACTGATGCCAGTTGTCCAAAGAAAAACACCAAACCTCCCACTACCACAACCCCTACTGCAAACTCTAGTGCCCCTAGTAATAGCAGTGGTGGTGGGAGCAAACCTACTAATAGCCAATCCAAGGGAATAGCTGGGCTCACTTTTGGTAATTTAGTTGGGGTTGGTCTTGTTAGGGAGACCACAGAGGCTGTGTTAGTCTCTGAAGGTGCCATTGATTTGGCCACCTTGGTTGCTTGTCCCCTTAATATGGATAAGTACAAGCAACTTCCCCTAATAAGTGGTGTTGAGGTTCAGGCCTACAGGGACACAGGTGCCAGTGTTACCATGGTAATAGGGAAACTGGTACACCCTGAACAACACCTACTTGGTCAGCAGTACCAAGTGACAGACGCTCATAACAACACTCTTAGCCACTCCATGGCTGTTGTGAATCTCAACTGGGAGGGGGGGTTACTGGTCCAAAGAAAGTTGTGGTTGCTTCAGATTTACCTGTAGACTGTCTACTAGGAAATGATTTAGAGACATCAGCTTGGGCAGAAGTGGAGTTAGAGGCTCATGCAGCAATGCTGGGCATTCCTGGGCATATGTTTGCTTTGACAAGGGCTCAGGCCAAAACGCAAAAAGGACAGGGTGACTTGGATCCTGGAACAATGGACCAAGTGCTCCCTAAAGCTAGGGGTAGCAAGGGTAAATCCCTACCCACTATCCCTCCCTCTATAGATGATTCTCCTTCTGAGGAAGAAGAATTTCCTCCCTGTGCAGAACCTTCACCAGAGGAGCTGGCAGCAGACACTGCTGAGCTTTTGGGTGGAGGGGGGCCTGCCAGGGAAGAGCTGAGTGTGGCACAGCAATCCTGTCCCACATTAGAGTGTCTCAGACAGCAAGCTGTCAAGCAGCAAAATGGACAACCTCTTGTACACAGAGGCAAGGGACCCAAAACCTGGAGCAGCCAGGAGATTGGTCATTCCCCTGCAGTACAGAGAGTTCCTCCTAACTCTGGCACATGACATTCCTTTGGCTGGGCGTTTGGGCCAGATCAAAACATGGGAAAGGCTTGTGCCCCATGTTTCCCTGCCTAGGATGTCAGAGGACACAAAAGATTTCTGTAAGTCTTGTGTGACCTGCCAAGCCAGTGGCAAGACTGGGGGCACACCAAAGGCTCCCCTTATTCTACTACCTGTGGTTGGAGTCCCCTTTGAAAGGGTAGGGGTTGACATAGTTGGCCCACTTGACCCTCCTACTGCTTCAGGCAATAGGTTTATCTTGGTGGTTGTGGACCATGCCACAAGATATCCTGAAGCAATTCCTCTAAGGACCACTACAGCTCCTGCAGTGGCAAAAGCCCTCCTGGGAATCTTTTCCAGGGTGGGTTTTCCAAAAGAGGTTGTATCAGACAGGGGTAGCAACTTTATGTCTGCATACTTGAAAGCTATGTGGAAGGAATGTGGTGTAACCTACAAATTCACCACACCTTATCATCCACAGACTAATGGACTGGTAGAGAGGTTTAATATTTAATAAAACTCTCAAAGGAATGATAATGGGACTCCCTGAAAAACTCAGGAGGAGATGGGATGTCCTGTTACCTTGCCTCCTTTTTGCTTACAGGGAGATACCCCAGAAAGGAGTGGGCTTCAGCCCCTTTGAAGTCCTATTTGGGCACCCTGTAAGAGGTCCACTAACACTTGTGAAGGAGGGTTGGGAACAACCTTTAAAAGCTCCCAAACAGGACATAGTTGACTATGTACTTGGCCTAAGATCCAGAATGGCTGAGTACATGAAAAAAGCCAGTAAAAACCTTCAGGCCAGCCAAGAGCCCCAGAAGCAATGGCATGACCAGAAGGCTGTTCTGATTCAGTACCAACCAGGAAGGAAGGTGTGTGTATTGGAGCCTGTGGCCCCAAGAGCACTCCAAGACAAATGGAGTGGACCCCATCTCATTGTTGAGAAAAAGGGTGAGGTCACCTACTTGGTTGACTTGGGCACTGCCAGGAGTCCCCTTAGGGTGATTCATGTCAACCGCCTAAAACCCTACTATGACAGGGCTCATCTCATCCTGCTCATGGCAACAGATGAAGGACAGGAAGAAGAGAGTGACCCTCTCCCTGATCTCTTCTCCTCCACTGAAGAGGATGCTCTGGTGGAGGGAGTAGTTTTAGCAGATTGTCTGACTGCAGAACAGAAAGACAACTGCATAAATCTCCTTGGACAGTTTTCTGAACTCTTTTCAACTGTGCCAGGCACCACATCTTGGTGTGAACACACAATTGATACTGGAGACAGCATGCCTGTCAAAAGTAAAATCTATAGGCAGCCTGACCATGTCAGGGACTGCATAAAACAAGAAGTTCAGAAAATGCTTGACCTAGGAGTGGTTGAACCTTCTGAAAGCCCATGGGTGAGACCTGTGGTGCTTGTACCAAAGCCTCACTCAAAAGATGGAAAAAGGAAGATGAGGTTTTGTGTAGATTACAGAGGTCTCAACCAGGTAACAAAAACTGATGCCCACCCTATACCCAGGCCAGATGATCTCATAGATACACTGGCATTTGCCAAGTATCTAAGCACCTTTGATTTGACTGCAGGGTATTGGCACATCAAATTGGCTGAGGATGCTAAACTTAAAACTGCATTTCAACTATAGGAGGGCACTACCAATTTATAGTAATGCCCTTTGTTTTGAAGAATGCACCTGCCACTTTTCAGAGGTTGGTGAACACAGTCCTGCAAGGGTTGGAGGCTTTTAGTGCAGCATATCTTGATGACATAGCTGTCTTTAGCTCCACCTGGGATGAGCACCTGGTCCACCTTTGGAAAGTTTTGGAGGCCCTGCAAAAGGCAGGCCTCACTATCAAGGCCTCAAAGTGCCAGATCAGCCAGGGAAAGGTGGTTTATCTGTGACACCTGGTAGGTGGAGAACACATTGCACCACTTCAGGGGAAAATCCAAACAATCATGGATTGGGTTCCCCCTACAACACAGACCCAGGTGAGAGCCTTCCTAGGCCTCACTGGGTATTACAGGAGATTCATTAAAATCTATGGCTCCATTGCAGCCCCACTTAATGATCTCACTAGCAAGAAGATGCCTAAAAAGGTATTGTGGACAGCTAGCTGTCAGAAAGCTTTTGAGGAGCTCAAACAGGCCATGTGCACTGCACCTGTCCTAAAAAGCCCATGTTACTCCAAGAAATTCATTGTTCAAACTGATGCATCTGAATTAGGGGTAGGGGCAGTCTTATCACAACTGAATTCTGAGGGCCAGGATCAACCAGTTGCTTTTATCAGCAGAAGGTTGACCCCTAGAGAAAAGTGTTGGTCTGCCATAGAGAGGGAGGCCTTTGCTGTGGTCTGCGCACTGAAAAAGTTGAGGCCATACCTGTTGGCACTCACTTTATTGTTCAGACAGACCACAAACCTCTACTTTGGCTAAAACAAATGAAAGGTGAAAACCCTAAATTGTTGAGGTGGTCCATATCTCTACAGGGAATGGACTATACAGTGGAAAATAGACCTGGGAGTACCCACTCCAATGCAGATGGACTCTCCAGATATTTCCACTTAGACAATGAAGACTCATCAGGTCATGGCTAGTCTTATTGTCCTTCGTTTGGGGGGTTTGTGTAGGAAAGTACCATCCTGTCTGGCATGTTACCCCCATATTGCACTGTATATATGTTGTTTTAGTGTATGTGTCACTGGGACCCTGCCAGCCAGGGCCCCAGTGCTCATAACCATGTGCCCTGTATGTGTTCCGTGTTTGATGCCTAACTGTCTCACTGAGGCTCTGCTAACCAGAACCTCAGTGGTTATGCTCTCTCTGCTTTCCAAATTTGTCACTAACAGGCTAGTGACCAATTTCACCAATTCACATTGGCATACTGGTACACTCATATAATTCCCTAGTATATGGTACTGAGGCACCCAGGGTATTGGGGTTCCAGGAGATCCCTATGGGCTGCAGCATTTCTTTTGCCACCCATAGGGAGCTCTGACAATTCTTACACAGGCCTGCCAGTGCAGCCTGAGTGAAATAACGTCCACGTTATTTCACTGCCATTTACCATTGCACTTAAGTAACTTATAAGTCACCTATATGTCTAACCTTCACCTGGTGAAGGTTGTGTGCAAAGTTACTTAGTGTGAGGGCACCCTGACACTAGCCAAGGTGCCCCCACATCGTTCAGGGCAAATTCCCTGGACTTTGTGAGGGCGGGGACACCATTACACGCGTGCACTGTACATAGGTCACTACCTATGTACAGCGTCACAATGGTAACTCCGAACATGGCCATGTAACATGTCTAAGATCATGGAATTGTCACCCCAATGCCATTTTGGCATTGGGGTGACAATTCCATGATCCCCCGGGTCTCTAGCACAGAACCCGGGTACTGCCAAACTGCCTTTCCGCGGTTTCCACTGCAGCTGCTGCTGCTGCCAACCCCTCAGACAGGTTTCTGCCCTCCTGGGGTCCAGGCAGCCCTGGCCCAGGAAGGCAGAACAAAGGACTTCCTCTGAGACAGGGTGTAACACCCTCTCCCTTTGGAAATAGGTGTGAAGGCTGGGAGGAGTAGCCTCCCCCAGCCTCTGGAAATGCTTTGATGGGCACAGATGGTGCCCATCTCTGCATAAGCCAGTCCACACAATTCAGGGATCCCCCAGCCCTGCTCTGGTGCGAAACTGGACAAAGGAAAGGGGAGTGACCACTCCCCTGACCAGCACCTCCCAGGGGAGGTGCCCAGAGCTCCTCCAGTGTGTCCCAGACCTCTGCCATCTTGGAAACAGAGGTGTTTGTGGCACACTGGACTGCTCTGAGTGGCCAGTGCCAGCAGGTGACGTCAGAGGCTCCTTCTGATAGGCTCTTACCTCTCTTGGTAGCGAATCCTCCTTCCTAGGTAGCCAAACCTCCTTTTCTGGTTATTTAGGGTCTCTGTTTTGGGGATCTCACCAGATAACGATTGCAAGAGCTCATCAGAGTTCCTCTGCATCTCCCTCTTCACCTGCTGCCAAAGGATCGACCGCTGACTGCTCAGGACGCCTGCAAAACCGCAACAAAGTAGCAAGAAGACTACTAGCAACCTTGTATCGCTTCATCCTGTCGGCTTTCTCGACTGTTTCCAAGTGGTGCATGCTCTGGGGGTAGCCTCTGCACCAGGAGCTCTGAAGAAATCTCCCGTGGGTCGACTGAATCTTCCCCCTGCAACCGCAGGCTACAAAAGACTGTATCACCGGTCCTCTGGGTCCCCTCTCAGCACGACGAGTGTGGTCCCTGGAACTCAGCAACTCTGTCCAAGTGACTCTTCAGTCCAAGTTTGGTGGAGGTAAGTCCTTGCCTCCCCACGCTAGACTGCATTGCTGGGCATGATTTGCAGCTGCTCCAGCTCCTGTGCACTCTTCCAGGATTTCCTTCATGCACCGCCAATCCTGGTTCCCTGACACTTTAACCTTCAGTGCACAACCTTCTGAGTTGTCCTCTTGCATCGTGGGACTCCCTTTTGTGACTTTGTGTGGACTCCGGTTCACTCTTCTTCCAAGTGCCTGTTCAGGTACTTCTGTGGGTGCTGCCTGCTTCTATGAGGGCTCCCTGACTTGCTGGGTGCCCCCTCTGTCTCCTCATCCAAGTGGCGACATCCTGGTCCCTCCTGGGCCACAGCAGCATCCAAAAACCCTAACCACGACCCTTGCAGCTAGCAAGGCTTGTTTGTGGTCTTTCTGTGTGGGAACACCTCTGCAAGCTACTTCACGACGTGGGACATCCATCCTCCAAAGGGGAAGTTCCTAGTGCTCTTCGTTCTTGCAGAACACCAAGCTTCTTCTACCCGGTGGCAGCTTCCTTGCACCCTCAGCTGGCATTTCCTGTGCTCCTGCCCACTCTCGACACTGTCGCAACTCTTGGACTTGGTCCCCTTGTCTTACAGGTACTCAGGTCCGGAAATCCACTGTTGTTGCATTGCTGGTGTTTGTTTTCCTTGCAGAATCCCCCTATCACGACTTCTGTGCTCTCTGGGGGTAGTAGGTGCACTTTACACCTACCTTTCAGGGTCTTGGGGTGGGCTATTTTCCTAACCCTCACTGTTTTCTTACAGTCCCAGCGACCCCCTACAAGCTCACATAGGTTTGGGGTCCATTCATGGTTCGCATTCCACTTTTGGAGTATATAGTTTGTGTTGCCCCTATACCTATGTGCTCCTATTGCAATCTACTGTAACTTTACATTGCTTGCATTACTTCCTTCTGCTATTACTTGCATAATTTTGGTTTGTGCACATATATCTTGTGTATATAACTTATCCTCATACTGAGGGTACTCACTGAGATACTTTTGGCATATTGTCATAAAAAAAAAGTACCTTTATTTTTAGTATATCTGTGTATTGTGTTTTCATATGATATTGTGCATATGACACCAGTGGTATAGTAGGTGCTTTACATGTCTCCTAGTTCAGCCTAAGCTGCTTTGCCATAGCTACCTTCTATCAGCCTAAGCTGCTAGAAACACCTCTTCTACACTAATAAGGGATAACTGGACCTGGCACAAGGTGTAAGTACCTCTGGTACCCACTACAAGCCAGGCCAGCCTCCTACAGGCATCACACAGGGAACACATACAGGGCACATACTTATGAGCACTGGGGCCCTGCCTGGCAGGGTCCCAGTGACACATAGACTAAAACAACATATACACAGTGAAATATGGGGGTAACATGCCAGACAAGATGGTACTTTCCTACAATCGCCAAGCAAGTGCGGACCCTGGAGGTCCATAGCCAGTGTAGCACCCATTGTTGAAAGTGGTGGAAGGACCTGAGACGCTGGGCCCGGAAGACCATGGAGGCCCAGCTGGGAATGTCCTCCTAATGAGGGAGGGGTGCCCGTTAGACCCTGACCCCCCTAATGGCCCCCATTTTGGCTGTGGCTTACCCTGAGGTGGATGGGCGCTTGAGGGCAGACTTGACAGGCCTTGAGTGGGATTGGGTGGCTTACTAGTCGGAATATGTGATTGTGGACAATAGTACATGCACATTGAGAATGGGACATGGGTATCAGCCACCTTGGCAGGGTATATATCGTTGATGTAAGACAATACTATTCTGTCAGTGGATGTACATTTTACATTTCCAATTGTTGGGTGTGTTTTGACACCCTAAGAATTGTGTATGGCCAGCTCCATATATCTGCATCAAAGTATTTGAGCTGTAAGTCCAATCCCATCTGGGTTACTCTCCTATAATAACTGAGAAAATTTAGATATTGTACTGTAGCTGGCATGGGCTAGTTGTGGGGCTGGCATCACAGTTCTACCAGATGAAGGGCATCAATGGGACAGGAGTATTGCCCTGATTGCTGGCTATGCATATATATGTCAACTCCAGAGTGTAGGGTAGGTGTAGGGAGACAACCATGGGCTACTGAAAACTGATATTTTATGAGAATAGATTCCACAGAAAATGAAGTCCTTGGAGTATCATTGGGGGACTTGGCCTTTCAATAATGGGATGGTACTAGATGTGGTAAGTGCCCTGGGAGGTCCCTGAATTATCACCATTGTGTGTTCATGTCGTCTATGACAAAGCCCTGGCAATTCCTATGCTGCAATGCAGAGTTACTGCCTTCATCATGTCAATATGGTAACTTGTGTGCACATCTTATCTTCAATGACTATTACAGCTTGGCTTGGGCAATAGGTACAGCATCCAGGGCATGATGTGTCAGCCAGCATATATTTGCTTGGAATCAGGAGGATGACTCTAGTAGTACAGTCCTACTTAGGGACTGTTGTGGGCGTTAGTCTAAGTATACAGGTGTGGGTAGTAGTGACATGTACTGACATGATGTTGGTTATGTTATTGCCATATGCATTTGCCCTGCAATGATATGTTATGTCAGAGATGTGAACGTTTATTTGTGTCTATGGGAGGTATGTTTTGACCCTTTTCCACCCTACCTTGCTCTCTCTCTCTCTCTCGCTCCCTCCCTCCCTCTCTCACTCTCGCCTAGTGTGCATCAGCATCATCAGGCATAGGAAAAGGGGCACAGGCCAGTGGGGAAGCAGCAGCCCACGGGACCCAGGAAACTGCCACCAGAGAGAGCGAGGTACCCAGTGGGATGAAGGGTGAGGGGAGTGCCACTGGGGAGACCGGATCAACAACATCTTCCTCAGAATCCTCCTACAGTGGACACTTTCTGGTGGTGGCGGACCCATTGTCCGCCACTCCCCTTACTAGCACCACCCTCCCTGTAGCTCCCCACCCAGTTCGCCATTCCCGCTCACCCAGAAGGGTGGGCATCTCCTTCTCTGCAGGCACCTCTGCCCCTGCCCCAGTCAGCCCTGCTGCTCTCAGTGAGGAGGCTGAGGTCCATCTCTCTGGGTCAGTCCACCATCGTGAATGCCATCCTGGGACTGGCAGCTCAAGTCCAACAGAGCAATGCGCTCCTGGAAGACATTCATGGTGCACTGGCTGGCCTGCAGTGATCCTTTCAGGTTCTGGCCTCCTCACTGCCGGCAGCCAGTGTCCCTTTGTCTACCGTTCCCCCTCCACCTACCTCTTCCCAATCCCACTCGCCTCTCTCCACACCCATCCAGAGCACACATTCACACAGGCATGCATCCATTTCAACAGACACGGTTGGCACTGACAAACGCATGCACCACAAGACCCACTAATGGCATGCACACAGACGACACCCACCTGCAGCCACAACAACATCCACGCCCTGCACAGACTTCCCCACCACCCCCTCCTTCACAGACACTACACCTGACACTCCTGCAGCCAGCACATCATCATTTACAGATCCAGCCACATCACCTGTCTTACCCACAGTCACCACAATAGCAGACACTCAGACATCCACCCCAGTCACCACATCCGGACTCACAACAACCACCAACACACCCATTTGCAGCACATGTACCAAACCTGCAGACACCACCCCAACAGTCAGCCACCCATTCAGCATGGCATCTCCCAGCACCTCCTCCCCCCTTCTCCCAAGACACCTAAACGCCCTCAACCACCCTCCCAACAGACCCCCAGCACACACAAGCATTCCACGCACACACCTGCACCCAAGACACCCACAAAGACACATCTTACCACCACTCCCTCCACTCCCAAACCCTATTCCCATGACCGCCCTTGTGAGCCAAAGAAACATTTTCTGTATGAGTTTTCCCTGTTCCCTACCCCTCTCCCACCCAGTGAGTCCCTGACGTGCTCCGTGTCACTCCCCAAATCCAGTCTTTCCACCTCCAAGTCCTCCCCTGCCACCCCTGGTAGTGCCCATGCCCTTCCCTCTGCCAAAAAGTCAACCCACCAAACCCAAGGTCCTCTCTCCCTCCCAAGCTCAACCCCAAGGACCCCCAGACCGAAACCCAAGGACCCCCCTCCCAAGCCCAAACCCCCACATCCAACCTCTCCTATCACCCCTGAAGTGCCTGTCTGCCCCATTGTTGCCCCTACCCTGTGGAGGTCATTTTGCATCCAGGAGTCAAGTTGGGGCATGTTGAGGAGCCTAAGTCCAAAGACATTGGACTGGTCAATGGCCTTTTCTTGTATATAGTTTTTATTTATTTCTATATCACATATTTAATACATTTTGCTGGCTTGTTGGCAGACTCCAACAATGTATACCAGACTGCAATCTTCCATCCGGCGTGGGACATCATTTGCACCAACCAGGAACCCAACTCCATCTTCTTGGGTGCAGTACTGACTGTTCTTCTTCACCTGTGGTTTTTCTTTTGCACCTTCATCTGAGTTAGCAGGGGCTCTTGTTCTCCCTGGACTCTTCTGTGCTTCTTGGACTTGGTCCTCTTCTTCCACAGGTCCTCAGGTCCAGGAGTCCACTGTTGGTGTCTTAAAGTCTCTTCTGGTTCTTGCATAATCTTCTTTCTCGTGTCTGTGTGTGTTCTGGGAAAGTAATTGTGTTTTACTCCTGCTTTCCTGGGCTGTAGGGTGGGTTCTAGTACTTACCTTTGGTGTTTTCTAGTACTCCCAGCAATCCCCTACACACTACACTTCCCTAGTTGGGAAACCGACTTTCGCATTCCACTTTCTTAGTATATGGTTTGTGTTCCCCCTTAGGCCCATTTCTAACTATTGTGATTTTCACTAATTGCACTCTTTTCTAACAGTTTTTATGCCTATTTCTGCATACTAGTGTGTATAATTTGTGTATTACTTACCTCCTAAGGGAGTATAGTCTTTATGGTATTTTTGGTATTTGTGTCACCAAAAGTACCTTTATTTTTGTAACACTGAGTATTTTCTTTCATGTGTGTGAGTACTGTGTGACTACAGTGGTATTGCATGAGCTTTGCATGTCTCCTAGATAAGCCTTGGCTGCTCAGCTGCATCTACCTCTAGAGAGCCTTGCTTCTAGACACTGCCTACATTTCACTAATAAGGGATAACCGGACCTGTTATAAGGTGTATGTACCATAGATACCCACTACAAACCAGGCCAGCCTTCTACAGCTTGCCAATGAGTTTGTATAGCTGTGGTTGTTATGTTGTGTGACTCGGTGGTGTTGTGTATATGCGCCTTATTTTCTTCCCGGAATTCCCCTCTATTGCATTTACTGCCAACATGTGTTTATCATCTAACTCATCATCCATGTCATTGTCACCTTTGCCAGAGTGACTTTTTCACCCCGGTAAGGCTTTGAGTACTTTTCTAACCCCCACTCCTACTCTACACTTAAGCAATGCTAACTTTCTCTTTGCTGCAGTCTTCTCCCCCGATAGACTCTGAATAAGTTTTGAAAGGTCCTTGCCAATCCTTCCATGCAATAATGGGGTCACCAGGAGTGGCGAAAAACGTGGTTGGAGGCGAAATTGACTTCATGGCTGAATATTAATGCTACTTCGTGATATACAGTAATAACAGTAACACTGGAACAAAATATGACAACTACTCTTCCAACACAAGTTAACTGTACTAATGAAGTTTTAGTCCTTAACAAAAAAAACTAAAGAAATAAAAGTAGTCTGGTAATAAAAATAACAAACGTACATAGGAAAAGTAGTCAACGACATCTCTGCAACATACAGAAGATGCAAAATAATATATTATTGTAAGAAAGATAGTCACCGATGTCCTTTCACAGCTCCAGCTTCCATTGAACAAATAGCCAAGAATATTTCACTCACAAATACAAGCATTATATATTCTGCCAATAGCAAAGATTTAACACCCTTCCCTCCAATTACATTGAGGTTAGTAGATTAGTTTCACTCAGTCAGCTCTAGGTACAGTGTGTTGTACCCCTCTCTAAAATAATTGACATTGTGAAGAACCGGCTGATGAGAGGAGTGCTTTAAAGGTGGAATCATGTTCTTTTGCTTCCTCATCTGCGAGTAACGTAGGTAAAATAAACAGAAACGCACAGCCAGGAATACATATGTGTGGTCGTGAGGGCTACCAGTTAGGAGTGTATGCCTGCAACGCACATGCGGCTCCTTACATCCACGAAGAAAGCGTTTGAACCGTCACATGCGGCTCGACAGATAACAGAGACTAGCATCAACAATAAACACCTATAGGTAAATTCTAAAAACATGAATTCCTTAATTTCTTCACATTATCTTGTGAGCATGAAGCAATGCAGGCAGCTGTAGAGTTCTACTCAAAGTTTAGCCACTACTACACAGAGATACTCCCTGTAACGAATGCTACCCCAAAAATAGATGAACTGGGCTGGTCCACGAAAATATTCACACGAGCTGCAGCTCGTTGCCACTATTAGGTCCACAAAACAAACACAAGGTACTCTTTAAAGTACTTTCTACATTCTAATGCTACAAAGGCAAAATACAGTAGTCTGGAATCTTCCGGTTAGTTGAGCATTGATTCTGGCATACGATACTTTGCCGCAGCTAAACTTGCTGGTGATGAGGGCTTAGGTGTTGGTGGAGAGCTGTTTGAAGATATTGAGCATCTTGAATGTGTGGAAGCAGAAGATGGAGATTTCTTTAATTTAGCTAGTCATGGTGAGTTGGTTGTCCATTACTATTCCAAGGTTCTTTATGTGAGTTGCTGGGATGGATGTGGGTCCAAGTTCAGCAGTCCACCATTGGAGCCCCATAGCAAGGTGTCTCTACTGAAGATTACTACTTCCTTCTTGTCTGTGTTGTGCTTGAGGCAGTTGGTTTACATCCATTTGGTGACTTTGGTCATGCAGGTAGAGAAATTGGTCTGGATATTTGCCGTCTTGTCACAGAGGGACAGTATGAATTGGGTGGTGTTAGAAATGGGCTCTTTGGTTGGCTGTCAGGTTAGCCCCTGTCCAAGCAAGGCCCTCACTCTAGTCTTGGTAGAGGAGAATCACACTCAGTTAAACCCCACTCACTCCCTCGGTAGCTTGGCACGAGTAGGCAGGCTTAACTTCGGAGTTAATGTGTTAACTATTTGTACCAACACACTCAGTAATACAGTGAACTACTACAAATTGACTCAACACAAGTTTAGAAAAATAGTTATTATTTTATTTTAAAAATCCACAATATACTGTTAAAAATATGAATTTAGCACTTAAAAGCACAAAAATAGTGCATAGAGGCACAAACGCTGCAAGATGGAATAAAGCAGTGTCGTGACTGAGTTGTTACCTATAATGCAATGCCAATGGCGCCATTTACGGAGCCGCTCAACCCCCAGGTACAGTACCTTAGCAAACAAGTAGAAAACAGGCTGGTGCACGGAGCCTGGGAGCGAAGCGTTCCTGGATCCGATGCTGCATCGGTTCCGTTGCTACGGGGCAGAAGGGCAAAGGCGTCCTGCAGCAGTGTTGGGTCCTTACTGCAGAGCAGTGGAGGTAAAGCGGCGTCGGTTGCAAAGTTGGTCCCTTGGTTCCAGCAGGCACGAAGTCCGGTAAAGTCATGATGCTGCGGGCCAACCTTATGGGGTCATGGTAACGTCACAGAGCTGCAGGTGCTGTGATTGTGTCGAATGTCACTGATGTCAGATTTATGACACTCCGAAGTCAGCGAAGTCAGGTGGGATCTGCAGCAACGTGAAGCCTACAGGGTCATCGGGGTCGTCGCACTTCTGCGAGGTCCACGGCCTTGGGGAAGGCGGCGAGGTTCCAGACAGCGGCATCCTTTACGAAGTCGCACTGCCTCATCCAGCATTGTTAGGCAGGTTTTTCTCCAGAAATTCACTTCCAGGGTACCAAGAACTTGAATGGAACCCTCTGGCAAGCTAGAGTCCACGGCAGGCAGACTCAGAACTGGGTGGTGAAACCTTTGCTGTCCCTGAGGCTTCACAACAGGAGGCACGCTCCACTCCAAGCACTTGGAGGTACCTCTCAAGCAGGAATGCAAAACAAAGTCCAGTCTCTGTCCTTTTGCACAGGCAGAAGCATCAACTGCAGGATAGCCCAATTCAGCACAGTCACAGGCCATTGCAACACTTCTCCTCAGCTCTTCAGCTCTTCTCCAGGAAGAGGTTTCTCTTGAATCCTTGAAGTAATCTGATTTGCAGGGGTTTTGGGTCCAATACTTTTATACCTTTCTGTTTTTGAAGTTGGTAAACTTCAAAGCAAAGTCTCTCTTGTTTGCACGATCCTGCCTTGCCCAGGCCAGGGCCAAGCACACACCAGGGGCCTGGAGAGAGCATTGTGTGAGAACAGGCACAGCCCTTTCAGGTGTGAGTGACTACTCATCCCTCCCCTCCTAGCACAGATGGCTCATCAGGATATGCAGGCTACACCCCAGTTCCCTTTGTGTCACTTTCTAGAGGAGAGGTGCAAACAGCCCAACTGTCAAACTGACCCAGACAGGGAATCCACAAACAGGCAGAGCCACAGAATGGTTTAAGCAAGAAAATGCCTACTTTCTAAAAGTGGCA
Organism: Pleurodeles waltl; assembly: GCF_031143425.1. NCBI lineage: Eukaryota > Metazoa > Chordata > Amphibia > Caudata > Salamandridae > Pleurodeles > Pleurodeles waltl. Next base: position 147,531,210 of record NC_090441.1, on the reverse strand, counting down.
TTTTCAAACTCACAATCCAAATACTAACTTCACTAAAAGATGTATTTTTAAATTGTGACCTTGGAGACCCCAAACTCGAAATTTCTATCTGCTCTCAACAGGAATCTCTAATTATACCTACATTTTACACAAGAGCACCTGCACTTTAGCACTAGTTAGCAGTGGTAAAGTGCCTAGAGTATCCAAAATCAGTCAAAACAGAGTCCAGCACACATCAACAACTTGGGAAACAGAGGCAAAAAGTTAGGGGAGACCGTGCCAAGGATGCCAAGTCTAACAGGTGTTGTTAGTGTAGTATATGATGTTGATTCTGTGGGAGCGGACAATGCTGATGAGTTGGGTTACATAGGTGCGAACAATGTGAGGAGGGTTGCATTCTGGGTCAAGGAGTCCAGGCTGACTGACTGATGGTGTAGCCTGTCAGGATGGAGCAGATCCAGCAACGTGTGGGTCCTTGAATCCTGGCTTCGGCTGTTGGATAAGGATAGCGTAGGAAATAGTGTTGAAGGCTTCATAAAGGTCCATTAGGATTAGGGCCAGGGTATTACCTCTGTCCATGACCAACCAGATGTTGTCCATTGTGGCGAAGAGGGGGGGTCTCTGTACTTTGGTTTGACCTCAATGCAGATTGAGCGATCTTGAGGAGGTGGTAGCTATTGAAGTGGGTGACTAAATATGTGTTTTTCATCTTTTTAATGACTTTTGATAATTAAGGAAGCAGGTATCTGAGCTGGTAGTTGGATAATGTCTTTGGGTTTACTCAGGGTTACTTGCGGAGGAGGGAGTAACTTGACATGTTTCCAGGTATCTGGGACGGTGGCTCTGATGGTTGAGTCACTCAGTATAAGGGTGAATCTGCGCTGATGGGGTCTAGTTCTTTGATGAAGACTTGGTTATGGCAGGGATCCAGAGGTGCTCTGGAGTGTATGGACTGCATGGTCTTTGCAGGTTCCTGAGTGGTGATAGTGAGCCAGGTGGTCAAGGTGGTCTTCTGGGTGTTGGTTGAAATAGGCAGAAGGGCTGCAAAGGTGGAAAGGTCCTGTCAATTCTAACTTTTTCTAAATCAAAAATCGACAAGAAACTTTTCAAAATAGTTATAATTGAATTACAGTCAGTCTTTAATATTACTTGAAATGGTTGCAACTATAAAGGATGACCTGTTATATGTTTGATACAGGTACTAAACTGTCTTGTTTCAACTGATACTAAAGATAATGAACATATTCTATTGTATATTCCAAGGTCATATTCTGTAGCATGATATTCTTTGGGCATCCTCTAATTCTTATATTCTATGGGTCATTGATGTATGCCCATGTGGGGAATTGTATAACTGGTTGAGGGCACTGAAACCCTTCCCAAGCAATGGCCACATTTCTTGTTAAGGTGAACCACAAACAGTTACTAAATTAGCCCCTGCTTAACCCTCTGATAGGAAAGAGTAGGGAACTTGAGGAGGGAACTTTAAGACTAGGAAATTGTGAAATGCAAGAATGTCTATCTGTTATTGTCAGTAATTAACAATGCAGGACATACAGAACTTAGTTGAAGTCAAGTCTTACTCTGCCTCAGATGTCCTGCCAGGGGTACATCATGAGCCAGTCCCAGTAGAAAGGACCTGTAGCAATGGGACCACCAAAACGCCCCAGGGTCAGGCGTGGGTTGACCCAGGCTCAGGAACCTTACTGTATGCTTACCATACAGGAGATCATTCTCCCAGTTGACAAGATGATCACCAGAACTATCTGCCTTTGGCTGGGTCTCGACCTGGTGCAGAATGTCTTTGATAAATGGGACACTCCTTCTGCGCTTGACAGAACTTCATCAACTCCTCCAAGTAGCACCAGAACCATAGGGCAGAAGAAATCCTGTCCCTGGGACTTAGTCACCCTATACATGTCCGATGTACTCATTCACTACCAGGAGCTGGCTGGCACTGGTATCCCTCAGGGATCCCATGTATTGTAACTTGGGTGAAGTGACGACTCTCATCTTCAGGGATCACAAGCTCACACTCTGAGTATAACTCCCACCTAAGTGAGACTAGGGCATGTTCTACTAGCACTGGGGACTACTTACCTCTGAGGCCATATTGGCCACCCTTGTAGAGTTTACACAAGTGAATGGTTTGTTAGGCGAGATAGAGCCCCCCACTTGTGTCCTAGCTTAGAACAATGGTGTTGGAAATGGGGTGCTCTGAACCACCACCCACCAGAACTTCCCTCCTGTTTCTCAGAAGGGGCATGGGAACCATTTACCTGCATTTTATTCTGGGACTGTCTCTCCATGGACCTCTCCCCCCTTCTGCTGGGGGTGGAGACGCTGAACCACCTTTCTTGGGTTCTCTCCCAAGTACCTTCTTAGACACTCTGATAGCAATCCAGAGGTCTTCCTATTTAGAAAGCTCACTCGGGTCAGTGAGCTTACTACCAACAGGGTATTAGCACAGCTCTGTAAAAAAAGTACTGAGCATATGTTTTTTCAAAATTAGATTGCACAGCCCAATCATCAATCTTGCTGCCATTCACAGAGCCACTCAGTGCCGTGCTAGAGAAGTCCAAGAAATCTGTCCAAGACCGGTTTAGTAGTTTCTGGCTGTTCCTAAACCTGAAGTGATATTTCTCAGGGGTCAGCCCAAACTTGGCAAGTAGAATGCTTTTTGTAGAATTATACTTCATCTGATCCTCCATCTTCAGTGTCAAAAAGGTGTCCCTCTCCATGGTGGGCATGTGTTTCCACAACCTTGCTCCGCTTTCATCCAGAGACCCTGTGCATTCTATGGTCTACCTCATAGACACAAATCCATTTATCTATGTCAACTCCCACAACATAGCTGGGCACCAAGTCTTTAGGTATGCAGACTCTCACCTCTCCATAGGGCACTGGACTGCTGTGACCACTGCTGCTGATTCCTGCTGCTTCCTTGACTTTCAGCTTCAGCTCCTTTCATGAGCCAGCTTCTTTCCCTTCAATTTAGGTTTGGCCATCTGCAGTATGAATTCATTTTGAGCCTTTATGTCCTCCAACTCCTAAGGGGACAGGCTGTGGGAGAACCACTACTCCTTGCTTTGACAGGGGGCTCCTTTCCTGTATGCATGTTCCTCGTGAAGCTGCAGTTCAGGGTCTATGGCCACACCCTCCTCCTCCTTCTCTAAGTTCACTTCCTCTTCCTCTGGGTTTTCATCCACTTGCTCCTCTAGGATGAACTGCATCCTCTTGACCTCCTCATAGGCAAGGATACCTATATCCCTATCTATAGGTTCACTTTTGTGGCCTTCGTTCCTGTATTCAGCTCTCTCTGCTTGCAGAGCTTCTGCAGCTCAGCCTCGCTGATGTCATGAATCTTGAGCTGCTCCATATCCACTGTAGCAGATATTAGGCAGGGGAAACCTACATTTGGGAAGGGGAAAAAATAACCAATCCTAGACCACGGAGAATTAAAACAAAAAGGTACAATCTGGTGTCAAATTATTTGTCTGGGGTTTTATTATTACACCAATCACTGTGTGATACTGCACAAACACAAGCACTAGATCCCATCACAAAGCACCAATGTGAGAAATTGTGTTGTTGGTTGAGGGGGACAACAGCCACAATCCTTGTCACAATCCTTGTCAGTGGAATCCACAAAAAGTCACTAAATTAACTTTTGCTTTCCCCTCTGTTATGTTAGCCCAAAGGCAGTCAGGCTTAACTTATAGACAACGTGTAAAGTATTTAAGCACATTTAAACAGTAGCAAAGTGAAAATGCATCTCGAGAAAAATCCCGCACCAATTTAGAAAAATAGAGTTAAAGTGAATAAATATTTTGACATACTAATATGACAAAACTCCAATCAGTAGAGCTATGAAATTTTAAAGTTTAACGTGAAAACAGCTCCTTAAAGATCAATGTACCAACCGCGGCCATCTATTCATGTAAGACTGGCGCAGAGTTGAAAGTTATGGCTGCCTGCGATGGAGCACGGTTCAGATATGTGAAATGGATTGGGCCCGGTCTCCGCCTACCTTAGGACTTAGAAGAATTTCTGATAAAAAATATCAGAGAAGGTAAAGTTCAGCAGGGCAAGGCACCCATCGGTATCCGAGAAGTAGGCCTCATAGTTGAGGGTCTGTTGGATAAAATCATGATGAAGATTTCTACATTCAGACTTAGGGCCTGATTTAGAGTTTGGTGAAGGGGTTACTCTGTCACAACAGAGACGGATATCCCATCCACTGAAATGTAAATCCCATTGTATCCAATGGTATTTATATTTCAGTGGATGTGATATCCGTTACTGTTATGATGGAGTAACCTCTCCGCCAAACTCTAAATCAGACCCTTATTCTCCACCGTGGAAGTTGAAAATCTCCAGCGGGAAAAAGCTGCATGCTGTAGCCCACAAGGGCTCCACAAGGCTACCTATCCCTTCAGCCAGGAGCTACTGAACAGGATTTGCTGCTACAGAGAAGAACGTAGCAGGAGCTGCAGCAAAATCAGGCCAACTGGTGATGCGAGTCGGCAAGTGGGATCGGCAGGTCTGGTCATACAGATCAGTGAGCAGGTAGGTTCCAGTCTCCTCTCATTCTCAGGGTACCTTTTAGGCAAGTTGTTGTTCTCTTCAGGAAGCTGTAGTTCAGGGTCTATGGCCAGGCCTGCCTCCTTCTCTTTCTTCTCCCCTACATCTACTGTTCCTCAGGGTTGGCATCTTCTGGCTCGTCTTGGGTGAACTGGATACTCTTGACCTCCTCATAGGCAAGGAGGGATATCTATAGGTCCAACTTTGTGACCTTCTTTCCTGCATTCAGCCCCTTCTGCTTGCAGAGCTTCTGCAGCTCAGCCTTGCTGAGGTCATCATTCTTAAGCAGCTCCATAGCCATTCTAGCAAATATTAGTTGAAGGAAACTTAAAGTTGGGAAAATCCCATACCATTTTAGAGAAATAAATTCAAATCTAATACATTATTTGACACTAAAATGACAAACATGCAATCAGTATATCTGGAGATATGAAATGTTACAGTTTAAAGTGAAAAATAGCACCTAAAAGATCAAAGTGCCAACTGCGGTCATCTAGTTGCGCAAGACCCGGGCAAAGTTGAAAGATATGGCTGACTGCGATTGAGCACGGTTCGAATACACGAAATGGATTGGGCTCGATCTTTGCTTACCTTCACACTTAGAAACCTTTTTGATAACAAATGCCAGAGCAGGTAAAATTCAGTGGGGCAAGGCAGCTGGAGGTATCTGAGGGGGGGGGGTACTGGATGAAGTCATGATGAAGCTTACTACGTTTGGACTTAGGGTCAGATTTAAGAAAAGTGGCACTGCACCCAGCGCAGTGCCACTTTTCTTGCACCGCTTAGCGCCCCCCTAACGCCACCATGTGTGCACCATATCTAAATGACGCGCACCACGGCGATAGTTAGGGGAACTAGCATCAAAATGTTTGATGCTAGTTCAGAGCTTTGCAGGAATAGTGTCAAAACTTTTGAAGCTAATCCTGCAAACCCCATTGAGGCCGATTGTAAATAATGGTGTGCCTCCTTTTAATGCCTTTTATGAGCAGGCGTTAAAAGTGGCAAAAAAGGACGCAAAGAAATCTCTTAGATTTCTTTGAACTATTTTTTTCGATCCCCCTAATGGGGGAACGCCCCTTTGCATACATTATGCCTGCCGCAAGCATAATGTAGGGCAAAGGGTTACAAAGTGGTGAAATGCATGCATTGTGCCACTTTGTAAATCTGGCGTGGTGATTTTTCCCTCTTTGGGCCACATTAGCGTACAAAAAAAAGATGCTAATGTGGTGCACGGAGGTGCTAGTGGCTCTTCAATCTGCACCTTAGTCTCCATTATGGAAGTTTAAAGTCTCTTGCCAGATGTACCTGCATGCTGTAGCCTATGAGGGCTCCACAAGGCTGGATATCCCGTTGGCTAGGAGCCGCTGAAAAGTTTTTCTGCTGCAGAGAAGAACATAGCAGGGACTGTCACAAAGTCAAGCTAACTGACGATGCACAGCGGCAAGTGGGATTGGCAGGTCTGGTGATGCGGATCAGTGAGCAGATAGGTCTCGGTCCTCTCTCAGTTCTCTGGGCTCTTTTTGGCTGAATATTTTCTCTGACCGAAGTTTTGGATTTGGGATATCTGGACACCTCTAACACCACATAAAAAGCTCCAGGTCTGGAGGGGTACCACTTGGAAGGTCAGGGCTTACTCTGGCTGGGTTCAGGTGTGGGTTCAAGATGGTTGGAGCCTTTTCTATCACTTAGGCTCTGATCAGGAGGTCTGCCAACTAGTCCTTGGAGTCACTCTGGAAGTCCTGGGTTCAAGCAGAAAAGCAGGTTTCAAGCAACAGGGCAATCATCTGAGGACACAGGGCAGGCTTCAGGTAGCAGGGCAGTCCTCTTTACTTTGTACACCAGGAAATCCTCTGAAGTATACAACAGGGCACACATGGCAGTACAGGCCTCCGAGGATCCTCTGCAGGTCCAGAGGTGAACTGAGGAGTAGGTCTGAGGGTCTTGTGACTCTAAATCGGACTTTACCATTAAAATGATTACAAATTACAATTCCTTAGACAACAAACATTACATTTCTTCCTGCTTCCAAACAAAATCTATCACTTAACAAATGTAATAACGCAACCTAATGTTATCCTATGGGAGAGGTAAGTCTCACAGTAGTGGACAATGAATTAGGGAGTTTTTAACTACCAAGAAATGTAAAACTTAAATGTACATGTCAAACTTTTTAAATATGCACCCTCCCCTTGGGTTGTTTAGGGCCTACCCTAGGGGTGACTTATATGTCTGAAAAGGGAGTTTTAGGCTTAACAAGTGGTTTATTTTGCCAAGTCGAATTGGCAGTTTAACACTGCACACTGGCTGCATTGGGAGACCTGAGAAATGTTTAAGGCCTACTTAAGTGGCTGACACAATAAGTTTTGCAGGCCCACTAGTAGCATTTAAATTACCAGCCCTGGGTATATGGTATACCATTTTACTAGGGACTTATAAGTAAATCAGATATATCAATCTGGTGTATTCCAGTTGTACAATGTCTTAAGGAGTGAGTACAAGAAGTTTAGCACCGATTAGCAGTGGTAAAGTGCATAGAATCCTAAAGGCAACAAAAACAAACTTCAGAAAACAGGAGAGGTGATGGTAAAAAAGAGAGGGTCACGTCCAACACATGGTTTGGGTGGAGTAATATATGTGTAAATATTAGCACAGTGCTTTGTTAGTTTGTTTCAACACAGCATTTCGAGGGAGTGTTCTGTTTTGTGATAGTGTATTCTCGGGAATAGGGTCCCAAGTACTTTAACTACAGTTATGAGTGATCAGTGATTTAAGAACAGTTCAATTGGATGAAAATATTGTATTCTACAAATGAGCATATCAGACTATATCACATTGTAGTCATGCTTTGGAGTAAATGTGCTTTAAAAGTGTAGTGTATCTCTTACACAATTGTCTGTCATTCTCTTATGAAAAGTACTTGGTTCTCTCTAAAAATACTAGCTTGGAAACAGAATAATTTGATAAAACCCCTATTCCTGTAGTAAGTTAGCAACACTGGCCAGTACCCACACTCTACAAATCGTTCCAGCACCACTGGGAATTCCATAGAGCAGCCTCAGTTAGGGCGCGTATAACAATCATTACAGTAGGACTTGTGCTGCTCTGCACAGACCAATATGGAGAATGCTGGATAAGCTAACGAGGATCTCTAATCAACTCTCTGCTAATAGAGCCAGCTTCTACGTAAACACCTAGATTCCTAGCATATTTTTCTGTCTTCCTGTTTTAGAGCATCCAGTGTCTATTTGTTCTTCTTTGCTTTATAAGTCCAGTTCAATGGTTTTTCCTAACCTAGGAGATACTCAAGTCAGCCATACCTGACAACCTCTTTCAAAGGGTTCTGAAAGTGTGCGCGTTGTGTACACTGCACAATCCCAGCCTTGGTGTTGCACCTGTTGAATAGTTGAGATTTACCAGTGAGGGACAAGGTCCAGTCGTCACTTTGCTCTGAGGATAGCTTTGCAAGACAGTCCTAGTAGTCCTACATTTGTGACACCAGAAAGTGTAAGTGACAAGGAAGGAGATAGTATTGGTATATGAGAGCTTGTTAGTCAAACCTGCAGCGACAATGGTGTCTGTGAAGTGCTGGCCCATTGAGTTGTATGAGTAGAACTGTTATGTGAGACTAGGTTCAGTATGGTGCAAAGTAAACATAACTTGTATTGGGTGTACAAAGGGGGCAGAAATCCATGTGTGCATTTGTATATTCTTTTTACCTATTGACATTAGTCATATATTCAGGCTATTTCTTTCAGTTGGTTTTGGAATATTGGAATGTTAAACACACTACGCTCTCCTTATTGACAACTGTGATCAACTGTTGTGACAGCTTGATATGTGATGGTTGGATTAGAGCACAGTGCTAAATAAACCCGCCTGAAATCTTCACCACTTCTGCTTCTTTGTTTACAATACTAGTAGGACCACACTTTACTTCCAGCACAGGTATTGGTTGTGGCCCTATAGAAACTATTGTCCCCTCCTACTCTGAGCTCTCTCCAGCTTTTGATCTCCAATATATATGGCTGATGCTCAGCCTGGCGTCCCTGGATCGAAGTTCCTCTCTCACTAAGAATGTTTCGATGCACCTGCATGTGTTGTGGTTTTTTTTTTCAATTCTTTATTAAGCATGAGACCAGGTTAGGTCAAACAGGAAGGTACAACAGAGTACCTTGAGATAGAAGGCACATCATCGGGGGTACCTGTACATTGTGATATTAACAGAGCCAAAGCATAGAACCTGGAATCACATTGACATTCCATGTAAGGTTGATATGTGTAATTAAAAAACCTCGGTCTGCAGGGCACCGTAGGGGATAGTCTAAGCGGGGGTGGGGGCGTGGGTGGCAGTTGGTCGGGGACGGTTGCACGGCTGGAGTGACAGTATTTACATTTCCCCAGCGTGGTGGGTGGGGGGTGTTTCATGTGTGTGTCTAGGTCTCAGGGTGGGGTGGGAACACCCCTCTATCCTGTGTGGACATGTGTGATGACCGTATGTGTGGATTGTGTCGTGTGTCCGCAGGTCTGGGGGATAAGGGTCCAGGTATGGAAATATGGGCAGGTATTTCTTTGTTGCCATGAACGCTCCATATAGGGTGATTTCAGGGATTGGATGAGTATGTCAGCGAGGAACAGGGTACTATCTGTTCGCTTTTTTGGCCTGTTGCTATTAGCATAGGTATATAGAGACCAAAAGGGGCCGATGTATCGAAGGGTCAGTTATGCTAAAGTGGGGGGGGAGGGCCAGAGAGGAGGATGGTATGTGAGGTGAGGGGAGAGGAGGGGTGGGGGGAGGGACAGTCCGGCTGGTGAAGTATGTGTGTGGTGGCGATGGAAGCGGTTAGGATGAGTGGAGGGCAGGCCTCTGTAGGCAAATATAAGAGCCTGAGGATATTAGTATGCTGTGCCATCTTGCTCAGTCGCTAATGGTGTTAAAAATGGTTCCCAGGTGGTTAAGAAGGCATCAAGATTGTCTTGTAGGCTTTAAACAGTGCGTTCGAATGTCGCCTCCTGGTACATTGTCCTGAGATATTCATCATGGGTAGGGGAATTCGGGGTGTGCCAGTGACGCAAGATGCAGAGTTTCGCCATGGCGAGAGCAGTGTGTAGTAAGCGGGCTTGCGGGCGAGTCAATGTAGGGATCTTCCTAGTTTCATATAAGAAGATTAAGGAGCGTGAGAGTGGGATTTGTAGAGGGGGAATCTCTTGTAGTGTTTGTCCCACCTCTTCCCAGTAGGTTGCTACAGAGGGGCAGTCACAGATGACATGTATCAGGTCACAGTGGGTGACAGGACATCGCCAGTACTTGTCATGGGGTATTAGTCCTGTGGCCTTCAGTTTGGTCGGGGTCTAGTTCCAGTCATGTAATGTTTTGAAGAAGCAGAATTTCATTTGTGCCTCCCTGGCCCCTCAGTTGCATGCCTCTATGAGTCTGTCCAGTCCTCTGGGTCGAACTCTGTTTGAGGTTTTCTTTGCCATGTGATACGGTTGGTATTTAGGAGGGGGAGAGAGAAGAGATGGCGTATCATGAGCGCGTGCAACCCGACATCACTCCACGATGTTTGCCCCATACTCATAGGTGTTAGACTTTTCATCCTTGGCGTAGTCTCCCTTAACTTTTTGCCTCTGTTTCCCAGGTTGTTGATGTGTGCTGGACTCTGTTTTTGTTACTTTGGGCACTTTACCACTGATAACCAGTGCTAAAATGCAAGTGCTCCTATACAAAATGTGTATGTAATTGGCTTACACATGATTGGCATATTTGATTTACTAGTAATTCCTTAGTAAAGTGCACTAGAGGGCAGGGCGCAGTATATGGTTAAGGTAGGACATATAGTAATGTGTTTTATATGTCCTGACAGCGAAATATTGCTAAATTCGTTTTTCACTGTTGCAAGGCCTGTCCCTCTCATAGGTTAACATTGGGGCTACCTTTAAATCTGATTAAAGTGTAGATTCCCTTTGGGAGCGGATAGATATGTGGAGATTGGGGTCTCTGAGCACACAATTTAAAAATAGATCTTTTAGTAAAGTTGATTTTGAGATTGGGTGTTTGAAAATGCCACTTTTAGGAAGTGAGCATTTTCTTGCTTATACCATTTCTGTGACTCTGCCTGTTTGTGGATTCCCTGTCTGGGTCTGTTTGACAGTTGGGCTGGTTGCACCTCTCACTAGACAGTGACACAAAGGGAGCTGGGGTGTAGTCTGCATTTCCTGATGAGCCATCTGTGCTAGGAGGGCGGGGAGGAGTGGTCACTCACACCTGAAAGGGCTGTGCCTGCCCTCACACAATGCAGTCTTCAACCCCCTGGTGTGTGTCTAGGGCCTGGCCTGGGCAAGGCAGGATTTCACAATCAAGAGAGACTTTCCTTTGAAGTAAGCCTACTTCAAAGGGAAAAATGGGTATAAGGAGGGCACCCAAAACCACAGACTTTAGAACACTTCTGGAAACCAAGAGGAACCTCTGCCTGGAGAAGAGCTGAAGAGCTGAGGAAGAAGAGCTGCCCTGCCTGTGACTGTGCTTTGTGGAGCTATCCTGCAGTTGCTGCTTCTGCCTGTGCTAGAGGACAAAGAGCTACCAAGGGGGTAAGCAGGGATTAGCTGAGGGTGATTCTCTTTTACCCTGACTAGAGAGTGTCCTTGCTTGGACAGGGGGTAACCTGACTGCCAACCAAAGACCCCATTTCTAACAGTAGGTACGATAGCACCAGGGAAGGCAGTATGTGCCATGGGCGAGGTCTCAGGCTTTGATTAAGGCAGTGCCGTAATTGCGTGTATTTCCAGACTTGATGGGAGGAGAGGTCGAATTCTGCCTCCAGTATATCAGAAAGTTTGAGGGACCCATCAGCTACGATCAATCCCAAGTGTGTGATACCTGCGTCCCACCATTCCCTCCAGTCCAGCATTTTGCCTCCTGTTTGGAGCCTGGCGTTACCCCAGAGTGGTGCATGTTCGTTTAGGTGTGTGTCCATACTGAATAAACGGTGGGGGTGTTGCCAGAATTTTGTCATGGCTTCCACAATTGGGTTGGTAGTCCGGAACCTGGCCTTATCTGCGCAATATATCAAGCCTGTGCCCTGCGAACTATCCATGAAATCACATTCTGTTTGGCCGAGTTGTGGCAGGTTTACAGTCAAGTAACTGAGTTGTGACAAATGTAGGGCCAACGCGTGTGGTTCCACAGAGGGTAGGCCAAGACCTCCGCAGGAGCTGTGGGCAATCAGTTTAGTGTAAGAGAGGCGGGTCTCACCATGCCCCAGACAAATGAACGTATGCTACGGTTGATGTTGTGTAACAGGGTAAGTGGGGTGAGCAGGGGCAGCATGTCTAGGACATAGGTAAAGCAGGTCAGGGTCAACATGCCGCCTGCACCCTGCGTCAGAGGGAGAGACCAAGGTGTGTCCATTTCGCAAAGTCCCTCTGGGTGCTTTCGGGCAGCGGGTCTAAGTTGTCGGCCACTATCCGTTCCAGGCCCCTATTTAGATATATGCCCAGGTACTTGAGGCAGGACGGAGTCCACCGGATGGGAAAGTTGTGACTGCTGCTTTGGTAGTGTGACACGATAGTGGTAACACCTCGCTTTTGTCAAAGTTGATCCTATAACTGAAAAACAGTGCGCAGTCAAAAAGAAGATCCCGTAGCCTTGGGAGAGAGTGCTGAGGATCCGTAAGAGTAAGCAAGGTGTCATGTGCGTAGAGATATATCTTGGACATGCCCCCTGGTACTGGGACCCCTGAGAGAGCTGGCTCCTGACATATGGCAGCTGCAAAGTGGTTCTATGGCTAGAAGAAACAAAAGCAGGGAAAGGGGGCATCCCTGCCGGGTACCTCACCTGACGGGAAAAGAGTCAGACACGAAACCCCTGCAGTTTACTTGTGACGTGGGAGACTCATACAGTCAGTGCACTTTATCAATGAATTTGTCGCCCAATCTGAAATGCTGTAACACCCGGAAGAGGTACCACCACTCTATTCTATCGAACGCCTTTTCTGCATCCAGAGACAGTGCGATACCTTCGGTAGGAAGGTCTTTGGCACACCATAAAGTGTGTGCGAGCGTTCGTAGATGATTCCGGGATAAACGACCGGGTACGAACCCCACCTGAGAGTGGTGAATAAGGGATGGGATAACCTTCCACACTGGGTTAGCTAGGACGCCAGCCAGTATTTTAATATCCCCGTTCAAGAGGGAAATTGGTCTGTAACTGCCACAGAGTAAGGGGTTCCTGCCTTGTTTGGATGGGACTGCTATGGTCGCTCTGTTAGAAATGTGCCATGTGCCAGCAGAGGACGCCTCTTGGAAGGCCGCGTACAGGGAGCCCACCACTTCTATGCCTGTCCATTGATAAAATTCTGCAGGGAATCCTTCCTCGCCTGGTGCTTTATGGTATGGCAGTTTGGTGATAGCTTGTGCAATTTCTTCCTTGCTGATCTCTCCCTTTAAGAGGTCTCTACCCTGCGCCTTAAGTGTGGGTAACTGTAGATCCGTTAAGGAAGTGGTAAGATGCTTGGGGTCTTCAACTGTTTTGGGCGCATATAGTTCTCAGGAGAAGTTAGCAAACAATGTCCTGGAGGTGAGTAATGATATTGCTGGTAGGGTCTTGTATAGCTGGGATGGCAAGTGCCGCTTCTTGCTGACGTAGCTGTGCTGCCAGGAGGCGGTCCGCCTTTCCCCATGCCCATAACGATGCCCTCTCATCCTCTGGAGAGCATATTCAGCCTTTGATGTGTAAAGGGTGTTGAGAGCCATCTTGGCTTGTTCAAGTTTATGGCCGTTCTGTGGGGAAGGGTCAGTGATATACAGGCACATGTAATTCGCTACCTGTGTTTCCAGTTCTGTTTGTTGTGAGCGGCGTCTTGCATTGGCGATTGCCGCACCTCTCATAAGTTGGTCCTGTGGATTTGCCTTCGCTGCTGCCCATAACATGCCTGGAGAGGAGAAAGAGCCTTTGTTGTCGGCGAGGTAGGTAGAGATATGGGACCTTAGTTGGGTTTTACCCCGGGTGGTGCGGCAGCAGGGGACATTAAGTTGCCACGGTTTGCGTCCCAGGGAGGTGAGTCCTAGATCCAGAGCGAGAAGGTCTGGTGAGTGGTCAGAAAGTGCAGCCGGCATCAGACAGGAGTCGCCAGCTAGCGCCACTGTCCTATGAGAAGTCAGGAAGTAATCAATCCTGGATTGGGAGCTGTGGACTGCTGAGATAGATGGGCCAGACGCCATGAATCAGTTAGTCCATGGTCCGCTAGGATGTCTCGTAGGAGGGCTCTATCTGCCTGACTGGAATAATCTAAAAGGCCTGTGCGGTCAAGGACTGGGTCGAGGGCTAGGTTCCAGTCCCCGTCCAGAAGATAATGTGAAGCAGCTATCTCAGTGAGGAGGCGGTTGAGGGAAAGAAAGAAGGAGTGCTTGTTCCCATTTGGGGCATAGACCGATCCCAGACATAGAACCTTGTACGCAATCTTGACCTTGGCCAGGACATATCGACCCTGGGTGTCCAACCATGTCTTCAAGATGGTGAGGGGTAGGGACTATGTATCTTTCTTCCCACCAAGTACGGTGTAGCTTATCAGATTCGAGTTGGGATAAGTGTGTCTCCTGTAGTAGGGCTATATCTGCTCTTAATATCTTCTTTCGTTTAATGTAGTGAGTTAGGCCGTGGATGTGTTTAGGTTGTCCCTGATGGGAGGTTGTGGGGAATGGGGGCAGGTGGAGAAGGGGTGAGGGAGGACAACTGGGTAGTGATGGGGGGGGTTCAGTCTTTGAGAGGAGGGGCTGGTGCTGTGGGAACTTTGGGGTAAGGTGGCCGTCCGCTGATATGGCAGCAGGGGGGTGTAGCGTGCCGGGTGGGAGGGAGATGTAGGGTGCCTTGGGTGAGTAGGGGAAAGAGGTCAATGGAAATTGGCGGGGGCGAGCGGGGGCAGTGGGGTGTCACGAAGGGGGAGCCGGAGAATAAAGGAGCTCCGGTGTCAATCAGAAGCTGTAGACTGTGGACCTAAGCTTGCGCTGCCCACGCGTGGCAACGGGGTGGGTGAGGCGAGGAGAGTTTGACAGTATGCATCTTGCCGTAGGTTTGAGGGTAAGGGCCGGAGGAGATTATTTTTGGGGAGGGTGAGCACGGAGTGAGTGCTAGATGGCGGAACAAGGGGGGGGTGATAATGACATGCTGTGGTGATATTCATGGGGGCAGGATGCCTGCGCTGGTCCTGTTGTGGGGCTGGAAGGCAGTAGGGCTTCACTCGTGGAGCAGGTAGGGGATCCTTGAGGATGGTTTGTCAGGAAGTATGTGCCAGTGCTCAGGAGGTCAGCTAGTATCGAAGGTCAGTGGCCTTCTGCGGTAAGAAAGGGTGGGGCGTGGTCATGGTCGGCGAAGGGGGAGGAGGGGGGGCAGAGGTTGTGCTGCAGCAGTGGAGACCTATAGTGGAGAATGCCATATGCTGAGCAAGGGGGAGGGCCGGGATGGAGATAGTGTGTCTAGGAGGCTAGTAATGGAGAGATAAGGCATTAAGAATGGGAGGTAAAGCCTCCAGTCACCGTTCAAGGCTGGGTCCCATGGAGTGCGCGGTAGGGGGGACCGCTCCCCCCCCAGTGAAGTTCTGGTGGAGGTGAGTCCCGTGTAGTGGGGAAGGGCAAGAAGCGGTGGTGGATGATCACAGCGGTTGACTTTTGTTGGGGGAGAGTGAATCAGCGTCCAGCGAGTAATGAGAAATGGGTGGAACCTCAGCCTGGGAGTGGAGGCAGGTGTTGTGTGGTATAGTATGTTAGACTTCGTGGTCCAGTCAAAACTAATACAAACAGTAACAATAACAGTGCACATAGGACTAAGCTTTCTATGGATTCGTGAAGGCTACCATCTCAGGATCTCTGGACCATATTGTCATTTTTTGGTTTTCATTGTGCTCAACAAGTTTGAAGAGATAGAGATAATGTTAATGTCTTGCCCTGGCATATTCTATTGCAACATGAACGAGGACTATTGGGGCCAATGCTCAGTCCCCCTTAGGCATGGGTTTCACTGGGGACCTAGATTTGTCTCTGCCACGGTCGTGGGTAAGATCTGCCACTGCTCAGAGAGCTGTTTCCCTCTCTTCGTGTGATTGGAGAGGCCGATCGTTGGGTCTGTTTCTCCTGGAGACTGCGGGCCAGTAGAGCCTCGCCCCGTCGAGTGGTGCTGGGGATGTGTAGATGTTTCTTGTGGCCCTGGCATGGTCCAGCAGGTAGTGGATCAGGAATCCATGGGTTGCAGTAGTAAGTTATCTAGGAATTGGTGTAACGCTTAGGGGTCAAGGAAGCCTTTGGATTTGCCGTCTTTCATGACCATCATACGTGCAGGTTCAAACAGGGCAAATTTGATGTCCAGTTGGCGGAGTTGGGGATGCAGTGCCAAGAACGCTCTCTGACTTTCATTGGTGTCTCGGGAGAAATCTGGGGCCATTCTCAACTCTTGATCCTCATATCTGTACGGCCCGTGATCGCGAGCAGCTGTTAGTAGCTGTCGGGCTTGGTCATGTCAGAGAAAGCAGGCTATGGTGGGGCAGGGTCTGTCCTCCTCTCCTTTGTGCATAGGGCCTAGGTGATGTGCTCTCTGTAATGCCAGTGGGGGGAAAATGTGAGGCTTGTAATAGTGGGGATATTGTTAATAAGAAAGGCCTTGACATCCATACCTTCTGCCCATTCCAGGATCCCGAAGAAGCGGACATTGTCCCTGTGACCCAGGTCTTCTAGGTCTGTGATTTTGTCCCTGAGGTACTGCAGTTCGTGGTCACTGTTGGGTGAGGAGTTGAGTTTGTCTTCCACTAGGGAAAGACGGTGATCAATGTTCGTCACCCTCTCCTGAAAGCTGGCAATGTCATTGTGGATGGACCTGGACTCTGCTGCAAGATCCAAAATCTTAGTGCCCATATCCTCCAGCCTCCTGCCAACCACAGTGATCTCCTGTAGGATGCGTTCCATGGAGATATCTGATTTGGGTCTCTGGTGGGTTCATCGTCAGGGGCACCGTCGTCACCTGTAAGGGGCGATGTTGGGTGAGGGCCTCTGAAAAGAGTAGCTGGCGGGGTGGCTTGCCAGTCGGTTTGTCCCCAGGCATAATCATTGTGCATGGCAGGGCTAGCGGAGGGAGGTGTGGGGTCCCTTTCTGTGTATGCTATGTATGGTTGGGGGTGGGGAGATAGAGCAGGTGGGGGAGGGAGGAGGAGGGTTACCCCTGCCACTGCCCCGCTCACCTGTGGCTCCGGCCCCCCTTTCCTCAACAGGTCATCCACGGTCTCGGTCGGTCCCCTGGGTGCAGCTCCGCAATCTAGCCTGTGGCTCCGGACAGGGTGCTAGGCCTCAACCACGTCTGGTGGCATGCCGGCTCGTCACAGGTCTTCAGCAGCGACAACGCTCGGGCTACAGGGGCCGCATCAGTTTTATGCTTGTTCCCAGAAGCAGATCAGTGTCTGTCTGTCACTCCTCCGGCGCTGCAAGCTCCCCCGTCGCCATCACAGGCCTCCGGCTCGGGGAGCTCTTCTAGCAAGGGGCCATCGCTACTGGTGACCAGGCGACCCCCCCGCACCTGCGTTTGATTTAGGAATTAAATTAATATTGAATTTTGAAATAGTTTCTGCATTCTTTCTGAGTAGCATTCCATAAGAAGCCGCAATTCTGGCAGTGCATCAGTAGATGGTAGTAGTTCCTGTTCAAGATCACAAACAATTCCTTCCTAAAATTATTTTAGAACTTGACATCTCTGTGTGCCATGATATTTTATGTTCAGGTCCTTGAGCCACAAAATTGCTGCTCAAAGCAAAAACCAAGAACAAGGGTTCTGGTAAAGGGAAAGCTTCACCAAAGATTAGGGAAAAGCAACAAGCAAAACAGAAAACCTGGTCCGGATCTCCTCCACCACATGAATCCAATATGGGTGGATTTAATTTGAGGAACTGTGATAAAATAAGAAAGTCAGATCGGTATCAGTATTCTGATAGCTGTTATTCTTGTCCTTTTCAGGTCTCCTGGGACTGAAGAGAGATAGAAAGGAGGACATGGACTAAGTGTCAAAGAAAAGGAGAAATACGTCAGGAAAAAAAGTGACCCAGTGTTTGAGGGTAAAGTTGGTGTGAAGAAAGAAGAGAAAGGTTCAGAATTAAAGACTCATTTTGAGAAAAAAAAGTGGCTGGTTTAGTGAAAAAGCTTGCCTCCTAGACTGCAGACACTTGGCACAATAGCACTTGGGCAGTAGAGCAGATGTGATAATAGTTTGCCAGACTGAAAAAGAGCATCTGGTGGTGATTCCAGCTGAGGAATTGTTAGACCTGGGGTTCTGGTAGCCTGAGTATGAAGTCTGTGCAGGCAGGAACCACCACTCTAGAAAGGGTAACTTAGAGATAACCTGTGTTCACACTCTGGTAGCTTGGCACAGAGCAGTCAGGCTTATCTGAAGAGGCAATGTATAAAGTATTTGTGCATTACACACACACACAGTAACACAATGAAAACACCACAAAAATACTCCACATTGGAGGTTATATTTTTGTGAGTAAAACAAGACCAAAATGACAAAAGTCCAATGACATTTTAAAGAATAAATCAAAAGGTAGTGCTTAGAAGTCAAGAGCGCTTAGAGGTTACTTAAGATCATGCTAGACCAGGGCAAATCTAAAGTTCAGATCGATTGTGATACAGGACTCACACAAGTCCTGCTAAAAAAGTACCTTGGATGGAGGAAGCGTTGATGTTGAATGCAAGTTAATCTCTGGAGTACCAATGCATACACCTAATCGGCAAGCAGGATCGGCCTGCAAAGGTGTTAGAGTTAAAAATCAAACCACCTGACTCTCAGATGGATTTGTTTCAAAGCGTTCAAGAAATGAAAACCGCTAGTCAAACTTGAAGAATTGTGCCACCACTGCTCATATAGCTACTAAAGCTGTTGACGAGTGGCTCCCAAAGGTGGGAAAGCCAGTTCTGGACAGGATTCTTGACAAGCATGCATTTGGGTTATCACCATGACCACTTATTCCAGTGCTTGGAGTAGAAGACACCCACCCAGCCATCTAGGTGTCATTTCCTGGTGCAAAGATATACCTGAAAGTGTTGATTGATCACAAAAAAACATTATGTGGCCAACTCCATTCAGCAGACCCCCAACGATACCAAGGTGACTACAGAGCAGATCACTGTGTCCCGTCTTTAATCTGGAGGAACTACCACAGAGAGAATACAGCCATGTTGAAATAATTAATCCCATTATGGGTGTTGATGAGACTGATATCTCTCCACCTTTACGTCAAGTGCCAACTACATGAAATGTTTAATCAAATGATGCAATACAAATGCTAGTTTAACAAGTGAATCTAATCCTACAGTATTAGCAGTTGCAACTACTGCAACTGTAGTTTACTTCACACCACCAACAGAAAATTATGCCAGTGCAAGAAATCTTCCAATAGAAAAATTACTCTGATTCATGTTTTGGTTCAAGAGAAATAATCATACCTCCAGTTAATCAATGCTATTTACGGCTTCTTACTTGCTGTTGGTACCATGACAAATACTTTTTTTACCATCTTGATTGCTTCTTGAATCCCGTTCAATATATTGTGGATTATAATGTTGTTAGAAATGGGGTTTTTGGTTGGCAGTCAGGTTGCCCGCTGTCCAAGCAAGAACCCTCACTCTAGTCAGGGTATGTCACACACAATCCAAAATCAGCCTGTGCCCACCCTCTGGTAGCTTGGCACGAGCCGTCAGGCTTAACTTAGAAGGCAATGTGTAAAGTATTTGTGCAATAAATCATACAATACCACCATAGAGCACCACAAAAATACACCACACAGTGTTTAGAAAAATGTATAATATTTATCAGGATAATTGTAGGTCAAAACAAATAAAGTTGCAATGTGAATTTGTAGAGATATCACTGAAAAGTGATATGAAATGTCTTAAGTCTTTAAAAAGCAAACAAAGTCTCTTTCAAGCACAAATTACCTGGTTTCTGGTGGAAAATCTCCTCAGAGGGCCACAGGAGAAGAGATACGTGGAAAAATGGTGTGTGCGTCGATTTCTCCCCAGCACACACAGACTTGCGTCGTTATTTTCCACGCAGGGAAGTCGTGCGTCGTTTTCCGGCGCGCGGACAGTCTCTTTCTGTGCATCGCGGGGATTACCAGATGTCCCGGGTCTGTGCGGATTTTCCTGCTTGTTTTCTGGCTGCGCATCGTTCTGCGGGGCTGCGCGTCGAAGTTTCGATCTCACGGCAGGCGTCGCGTCGATTTCTCCTTGGAAGTCGGGCGGCGTTGTCCTTGCGAGGCCGTGCGTCAAAGCATCGATCAGCGTTGGTGTGCGGCGTTTGTCTTGCCGCGGAACAAGCTGTGCGTCGAACATTTCGGCGCACGGAGCGTCCAAGTGAAAGAGAGAAGTCTTTTTGGTCCTGAGACTTCAGGGAACAGGAGGCAAGCTCTATCCAAGCCCTTGGAGAGCACTTTCACAGCCAGGCAAGAGTTCATCAAGGCAGCAGGCCAACAGCAAGGCAGCAGTCCTTTGTAGAAAACAGACAGGTGAGTCCTTTGAGCAGCTAGGCAGTTCTTCTTGTCAGGATGTAGTTTCTGGTTCAGGTTTAATCTCCAGCAAGTGTCTCTTGAGGTAGGGCAGAGGCCCTGTTTTATATTAAGTTGTGCCTTTGAAGTGGGGGTGACTTCAAAGAGTGTCTAAGAAATGCACCAAGCCCCCTTTCAGTTCAATCCTGTCTGCCAGAGTCCCAGTAGGGGGTGTGGCAGTCCTTTGTGTGAGGGCAGGCCCTCCACCCTCCCAGCCCAGGAAGACCCATTCAAAATGCAGATGTATGCAAGTGAGGCTGAGTACCCTGTGTTTGGGGTGTGTCTGAGTGAATGCACAAGGAGCTGTCAACTAAACCTAGCCAGACGTGGATTGAAGGGCACAACAAGATTTTAGTGCAAAGAAATGCTCACTTTCTAAAAGTGGCATTTCAAGAATAGTAATATTAAATCCGACTTCACCAGTCAGCAGAATTTCATATTACCATTCTGGCCATACTAAATATGACCTTCCTGCTCCTTTCAGATCAGCAGCTGCCACTACAACAGTGTATGAGGGCAGCCCCAATGTTAGCCTATGAAGGGAGCAGGCCTCACAGTAGTGTAAAAACGTATTTAGGAGTTTTACACTACCAGAACATATAACTACACAGGTACATGTCCTGCCTTTTACCCACACAGCACCCTGCTCTAGGGGTTACCTAGGGCACACATTAGGGGTGACTTATATGTAGAAAAAGGGGAGTTCTAAGCTTGGCAAGTGCTTTTAAATGCCAAGTCGAAGTGGCAGTGAAACTGCACACACAGGCCTTGCAATGGCAGGCCTGATATAAGGTTAAGGGGCTACTAAAGTGGGTGTCACAACCAGTGCTGCAGGCCCACTAGTAGCATTTAATCTACAGGCCCTAGGCACATACAGTGCACTCTACTAGGGACTTATAAGTAAATTAAATAGCCAATCATGGATAAACCAATCAATAGTACAATTTACACAGAGAGCATATGCACTTTAGCACTGGTTAGCAGTGGTAAAGTGCCCAGAGGTCAAAAGCCCAAAACAACAGGTCAGAAAAAATAGGAGGAAGGAGGCAAAAAGTTTGGGGATGACCCCGTCAAAAAGCCAGGTCCAACAAATGTCAAACGTAATTGTGCAGTTGGTACATGAGAAATAAATTCATGATAGCACAGTAGCATCTTCTATTGCTCAGAACTGCAACCACATTCATCTTCTCAAAGAAGAAAAAAGGATTATCAAGCTGTGAACTTCTTAGCGTATCCTCTACAGGACAGTGTTGTTTGGGAAAGAGTTGCTTACCAAATTGTCAAATTATGAGTCTGATAGAAATTATTAACATTCCTTGTATTTTACAGTACCCCTGGGTGACATCATCATTTCAGGTTCATCTGCAAGTTCAGAAATGCTGTTAAACAATTAATGACTGGCCTGAGTTCATATGTCTCATTGGACAATGAAGATCCCTATCTAAATGCAGTAAATAAATTCATCAGGAGCTGTTTTGTTTTCGTCACTATGGACACCATTACATGCATCCATCTCATTGTCAAAAAGAAACACAGATTGAGATGCAGTGGAGGCATTGCTGGACCCTGTGCACGAATAGTCTTTAAAATTTCCAGAAAAAAGATTTCCATTTTAAAATAGTGATGACAGGTCTGATCCATCTGCATTTTACTATGTTCAGGAACCAGAAAAGTGGAAATGGATTTGGTTAAAAAAAAATCACAAACTTAATCATTGTGCACCGTTTATTTATTCATTTGCAGAGAATGGATAAGCATATTGGAAAGAAAATGTTAATGCTAAAAATGTGTGGCAGAATAAGGGCACTGATACCCTGTTTTGGGGCATGTATTATACCCAGAAAAATGATGTGTCAAAATAACTGTTGAAGTAAACAAAGTACATAAGTGTTATATATTTAAGGACACCACTAATTGCAAAAACTAAATTGACACACTTTGCAACTTGAAAATAGAAAGAAAACAGACAGTCTTAGTAATGATTTAAAAAAATGGAACAGAATGGAATGTACAATTTGACATTGTCTGGTTCATAGGTTATAGTCTTATAGTCAATACTACTATATGAACATTTCTGTCTAACATTGCTTGTTCATTGCCAAGGAGAGTCAATCCTAGGTCTAACATTTATTCTACCATGACTATAACTATGTACACTGTAGAGAAGCTATTCCACAGATGGCTATTTCACAGTTACCTCATTCCAGTGTAAGTGCTGTGAATGAACACCTGTTAAAGTTCAGTGAAGATATGGGTTTAAGTGATTGTCTCCTGGGACCACATCCAATAGAAAATAAAATATGTGTATATATTCTAATGTATAATGCCATAAAAGAAGAGCGGGCATACTCTGAAAAGGAAGCTGCAAAATAATTAGAGGAAACGAAAAATAAATAATATAAAAATATTTACAATTATTGACAAAGGCTTTCAAACACTTTTTAAATGTAAATACACAATCTCAACCATTATTTTGTTTTCCAGTGTTTTAAATGTAGATTTGAATCTCCTACAAATTTGCAGGCTCAAATGGAAACTTGAACACAATTAATTTGGACATTTCAAACTCTGAAAATGCATAAAGTTCCTAATGGTCATGTTTAACCCTTATAATCTAACCTCAAGTCAGATAATGATCTCCAGAAAGAAGGCATTGTGCAATCATTTTATCAGAAGAACAGAGATAGACCACTCCATTTTCTGTTCAGTAGAGACACATCTCACATGGCTCCTGCACAGAGTAATCTTGCCAATGAGTGCATTCCTTCTTTAGGATCATCAAAAGTGCACGTCCCTGGATTGGTGTAAAAGAAATGCACTATACCTTTCTACACGTCTGGAAGCTCAGCTTCTAGACAAAAGACAAACCTGCACTCATTAGCACATCTGCATGCATTAACCCACTAGGACACTCACCCCTTTGTACATCTATGACTTTTCATGGCTCTTGTAACCCTTTGAACCCTGGCCTTGTTTGTAAAATCCTTGCAGTGCCTGCTTCATTCACTTTACCTCATCACACACTATTAGGGAATGGTTTTTACTTAATTAGGACAAATGCATCTTGTTATGGAATGAATACAATTTTGTATATTTTCAAAATATGATAAAAGTGCTGTGGTGTTAAATTTTGGCCTCCACCGAAAAATGCTGTTTAATAGTGTTATGTGGCCAATCGTAGATGTGATAAATACTTGCTTTGATAACATAAATAAACTTGTTGCAATTCTGATGCAGAAATAGGTTCCTTTAACCTCTGCAGTGGAAACATTTACCCTGCAGAGAGCCTGGTCTGCATTTAAAATTCAGCTACTTCTGCAGGCTCAGTTCCTGTCTTATTTTTCCTTTTTACTGCACATCATCTTTCATGCCTCCAGCACAACAGTCATAGTTCTTGCTTTTAAAGCTAACGGATCTAGCCTAATGAAAGTGTTTACGGCTAGTTTTGGATTCATTTATTCCTTCTCCAGTTCTTTGTTTTCAGATGTGTTTGGTGAAATATCAACTACGCTTTTTATAGTTTTTTTATCAATTCAAATTTTTTGCCAGTGCAGAAATAAAGTCAGCATGAACGTCAACATAAGTTATCATGGATTCTACCAAACTGAACTCCAATTTCATGAAACACTGGTATTCTACTTTGCAGGAGACCTGTTGAATAGGTTAACCAAGAGCTAGGCTTTGACCTTTCATAAACTCCAAGTTCCTCAAGAAAGACCTGCTTTCTGTTGCATGAAATTTTATAAAATAGTTTTTCTGGACATTCCACTGGAATAACCACCAATAATGTCCTTGACATTTTGGAAATAATTTGACCATCGTGCATTAAGCATAATGTACTGCATTGCAGTTGACTATCATTAATGAAGCTAAATTTGATAATCTTCCAATTTTACCATTCATGTCATCACCTGTGTTGACCCCAGTAAACACCTGACCACTGAAAGTTTCTTTGAATATCCGAATAAACTGGTGTTTGTTTTCCAAATACTTCTACTTCGTCTTAAGCATCACCACAGACACCCCTGACATCATATTCACCTGTGGATTACGTGTCCTCATTTTTTGACAGACTTACATGTGGTGAAAACCCACAAATTTGTATTGAAGTTTAAACATGATTTTTGTCTCACACAGCACAGAAAATACATCATTATTTTCATCTGCATATTGCCTCCTTTGGTGCTGCAGGATTGAAAATGACCATGTGTTCTCATAACAATGTAAGTTGATAGTGACAACCAGAAGCTACTGTCATTTATGTATCTCATCATTTTTAACAGCTTTCACTTTAAATCCATTTTGGATTAGTTTTTGGATTATTTTGTATTGGGCTGTAATAGTTAAAATAGAAATAAGATATGATAGCCTGATTTGTTCACTTCATCAATGAACACAAATACATACATAGATATTCCTAGCACAGGACTCATCAGGATTGGGGAGATGACATCCACTTCATATATTTTTTCATTTGATTGTCCCCCTTTTTCCATTTTCCATTTTCATTTATTCAGGTGTATGCTTTTGTATATACATTTATAATTGGAAATGTCAATAAAATATTTGTTTAAGTGCACTGTGATAATTCAGCTTGCTCAAAAATTTTGTTTAATGTTTTATTCTAGCATAGCCTGATATCATGATTTTATGTTCATTATTCTTAAACAGTCAACAAGGTTACATAGAATTAGATATCTTGATTCCTTATTTATTCTTTCTAAACAGTAAACAACGTTTCACAAAGCATAAGTGGGTGAAAGGCCAGCAACATGTATTGTTTATTTTATATTATTCAACAATGTTCAACGCAGGTTATATAGGCTGCATTGAAATATTGATAGAGAGGGAGGGGAACACTAGAAACTCTAGGCTGAGGGTTGTGCAGTAGCTCTAAACACATTCCCTTTCTGAATGCTACAGAAAATGCACATGGCGTTTTCTGACCTGTTTATCTGCTTGCTGAGGACAGCATAATCTCTGAGGCACACAGACAGGAACAGCAGCTGTCTTGTCATTGAACATTGCTTCTGGCGTTCTTAAAAGGTATGCAGGTCATCTATGAAACTCAACTATGCACCATTTATTGCTATGCTAAGTTTAGTTAGCTGAGGGAAGAGAAGGCATGGGAAACCAACACGAAGAAACATAACAACATAAATAATTCCTAAATGTAGCAGGGTAGGATGTGCAGGCGATTTTAGTGCTAGTATTAGTGCTTCAGACATAGGGGATGGGGGAATGGTAGCAATTGTTTGTGTAGTGTTGACCCTTCAGTGAGGGCAATTGTCTGAGTAGAAGTAGATGTCAAGAGACCACCCTCTTCTTCTGTAATTGTATTTGGTGAATATGTTTCTCTTTAAGGTGGACTTCGGTTCACTTTCGACTGTAGATACTCATTAGAGAGTTTTTTTAGAACAATCCGACAGTTTACTGTTAGAGGAAAATGTTGTACCTGTACATTGTAACATAGGTTTTTGATGGTAGTACCATTGACTTTCTGGGTTTTTCTGGGGTTGTTAATCTTCATGGCCACAGTTTTAGTATTAGGACGTATGTAGCACATAAAGTGTTAGTATTAGGATGTATGTAGCACATAAAGTTTTAGTATTAGGCTGTATGTAGCACATAAAGTTTTAGTATTAGGCTGTATGTAGCACATAAAGTTTTAGTATTAGGATGTATGTAGCACATAATGTTTTAGTATTAGGATGTATGTAGCACATAAAGTTTTAGTATTAGGCTCTATGTAGCACATAAAGTGTTAGTATTAGGCTGTATGTAGCACATAAAGTTTTAGTATTAGGATGTATGTAGCACATAAAGGTTTAGTATTAGGCTGTATGTAGCACATAAAGTTTGAGTATTAGGCTGTTTGTAGCACATAAAGTTTTAGTATTAGGATGTATGTAGCACATAAAGGTTTAGTATTAGGCTGTATGTAGCACATAAAGTTTTAGTATTAGGGTGTATGTAGCACATAAAGTGTTAGTATTAGGGTGTATGTAGCACATAAAGTGTTAGTATTAGGGTGTATGCAGCACATAATGTTTTAGTATTAGGATGTATGTAGCACATAAAGTTTTAGTATTAGGCTGTATGTAGCACATAAAGTGTTAGTATTAGGCTGTATGCAGCACATAAAGTTTTAGTATTAGGATGTATGTAGCACATAAAGTTTTAGTATTAGGCTGTATGTAGCACATACAGTTTTAGTATTAGGCTGTTTGTAGCACATAACGTTTTAGTATTAGGATGTATGTAGCACATAAAGTTTTAGTATTAGGGTGTATATAGCACATAAAGTGTTAGTATTAGGGTGTATGTAGCACATAAAGTTTTAGTATTAGGATGGATGTAGCACATAAAGTTTTAGTATTAGGCTGTATGTAGCACATAAAGTTTTAGTATTAGGGTGTATGTAGCACATAAAGTTTTAGTATTAGGGTGTATGTAGCACATAAAGTGTTAGTATTAGGCTGTATGTAGCACATAAAGTGTTAGTATTAGGGTGTATGTAGCACATAAAGGAGTAAACGTGGAGGAATCAGTGGCAAATTGGCATATTTTGAATCCAAGCAACAAGTAACAGGTGTTATAGGTGGAATTTCGGATAGAGAGAATGGATGCTCATCCTTTTCAAGATGCTTTTGCTGGAACCTAGAGCAGTTGGGCGGATTTTCTCACAAATGCACAACATGTAGAGCAAAGATCGAGGGTGTGACCATAAATGTGAGGAAGGAACTGAGCGAACTGCTGGAAGGGATGGTTAGAGACAACATCATGCGGACTGAGTCTCTCCCATTGTATTGGCTTGTAAACCAGGTCTCAAGGTATGGCTCTGTAGGGGGCATAAGGGTGACTAATCCTAACTTTTGAATTGATTGCCATCCTTTGCCCAATATCAATGAACTGGTAACTGCTTTGAAAAGTGCGCTGGTATTTTCGACCTTAAATCTCCACTCTGCATATCACTAGGTTGCTACTATTTCATGTAAAAGGGTTGTTTCATAAAGAGGATCTGATGGAAGGTATATTGAAGGCACCACCACCTGACAATAAGGAAAAGTTGTTATCTTTTTCTGGGTTGTGTTAGTGCATTAGAAATGTGTGACTGCATTAGAAATTTTTGTGACCAATTTTGCTGAAAGGTGGAGCTGTTAAGAGTGCTAGTGTTTTAGAAAGCTGACTTCTTGTGGAGTAATGTACAATAAATTGAATCTGCACAAATTAAAAGAGGCATTGTTAGTGCCTATAAAATTTAAACTATTTTGTGCGGGAAAATGTTTCTTATTACAGTAAGCATGTATCAATTGGGTGATGTTCTGTCTCAAGAGTCTGGAAATGAAGATTAGAATGCTGCCTTTAAAATGTTGTCTGATGCCAAATGTAGATATGTGGTCATTGACAAAGAGTTATTAGCATATGTTTGCGTGGCAGGAAATTTCAGGAATTACATCTGGGGAAGTGGATGTGTGTTAAGGCTGGGCCATGAGCTGTTGGTGGTAATCCTGTCTTTTGGCAGTTCCTGGAAGTCTTCAGCAGGCATCTCTAGACCAATTTCTTACTGACAGGAATACAGTTTTGAGGTTGATTATGTACTTAGAAAGAAAAATGTTATAGCAGATTGTTAGTTCACACTGCCTTTTGGTTCTCCTGAGTTCTCTGATGAGTTTTCTGAAGGTGTCTTTACGGTTGCCTGTGTGCTGACTGATGTTTTTGGATGTATATCCGAGAAGGATCGGTTGACTGCTGATGAGAATTGAAAAGTTCTTAATTCTGAACTGACCTAGGTAGAGGAAGGTTGGCCTAGACACTAGGAGGTCCCTGCTGAGTGTGTTCCTTTGTGATAGTTCAGATAGAGGGGTTTCTAGTTTTCATTAATGGTAAGTGTGTTCTTTTGTATGGAATTAAAACAAATAATTCTTAAGCTAACTCATGAGATTGATTCCTGAAATGTTGACAATGAGGATGTTAACACCACTACAGTTTTGATGGACAGGAATTGATAGATTCACTGATCGTTTGGTGTGACAATATCCACAGTGTAGATGCAGTGAGTGTATGTTAAAGACCAGTACGGATGCCCTCATTCCTGTCACCTGGCCAGAAAAGCCTAGTGAAAAGGTAGATTTAGATATTTTAGGAATTCTCCACTGTCTCCTAGTGACTCTCAGTATGCCTTGGTACCTTTTATTTTTCACTCAAAGTGGACCGAGGTAAAGTCTCTAAACTGTCCTGCCACTGTGTAGGAAAGTACCATTTTGCCTGGCATGTTACCCCCATTTTTACTTGTGTGTCAGTTTGGTTTTGCCTGCGTCACTGGGATCCTGCTAGCCAGGACCCCAGTGCTCATAGTTTGTGGCCTGTATGTGTTCCCTGTGTGGTGCCTAACTGTATCACTGAGACTCTGCTAACCAGAACCTCAGTGTTTATGCTCTTTCTATTTTTCAAATTGTCACTACAGGCTAGTGACCATTTTCACCAATTCTGATTGGCACACTGGAACACCCTTATAATTCCCTACTATATGGTACCTAGGTACCCAGGGTATTGGGGTTCCAGGAGATCCCTATGGGCTGCAGCATTTCTTTTGACTCCCATAGGGAGCTCAGACAATTCTTACACAGGACTGCCACTGCAGCCTGAGTGAAATCATGTCCACGTTATTTTACAGCCATTTTACACTGCACTTAAGTAACTTATAAGTCACATATATGTCTAACCCTCACTTGGTGAAGGTTAGGTGCAAAGTTACTAAGTGTGAGGGCACCCTGGCACTAGCCAAGGTGCCCCACATTGTTCGGGCCAATTTCCCCGGACTTTGTGAGTGTGGGGACACCATTACACGCGTGCACTACATATAGGTCAATACCTATATGTAGCTTCACAATGGTAACTCCGAATATGGCCATGTAACATGTCTAAGATCATGGAATTGTCCCCCCATGCCAAATCTGCCCTCCTGGGGTCTTGGCGGCCCAGTCCCAGGAAGGCAGAACAAAGGATTTCCTCTGAGAGATGGTGTTACACCCTCTCCCTTTGGAAATAGGTGTTAAGGGCCTGAGATGAGTAGCCTCTCCTGGCCTCTGGGAATGCTTTGAAGGGCACAGATGGTGCCCTCCTTGCATAAACCAGTCTACACCAGTTCAGGGATCTCCCAGCCCCTGTTCTGGCATGAAACTGGACAAAGGAAAGGGGAGTGACCACTCCCCTGTCCATCACCACCCCAGGGGTGGTGCCCAGAGCTCCTCCAGTGTGTCCTAGACCTCTGCCATCTTGAATGCAGAGGTGTGAGGGCACAATGGAGGCCTCTGAGTGGCCAGTGCCAGCAGGTGATGTCAGAGACCCCTCCTGATAGGCCTTACCTGGTTAGGTGGCCAATCCTCCTCTGAGGGATATTTACGGTCTCTCCTGTGGGTTTCTCATCAGATTACGAATGCAAGAGCTCACCAGAGTTCCTCTGCATCTCCCTCTTCGACTTCTGCCAAGGATTGACCGCTGAATGCTCCAGGATGCCTGCAAAACCACAACAAAGTAGCAAGAAGACTACCAGCAATATTGTAGCGCCTAATCCTGCCGGCTTTCTCGACTGTTTCCTGGTGGTGCATGCTCTGAGGGCTGTCTGCCTTCACCCTGCACTGGAAGCCAAGAAAAAATCTCCAGTGAGTCGATTAATCTTCCCCCTGCCAACGCAGGCACCAAATTTCTGCATCACTGGTCCTCTGGGTCCCCTCTCATCTTGACGAGCGTGGCCCCTGGAACACAGGAGCTGGATCCAAGTAACCCCGACAATCCAGTGGTCCTTCTGTCCAAATCTGGTGGAGGTAAGTCCTTGCCTCCCCACGCCAGACAGTAATCCTGAGTGCTGCGTGATCTGCAGCTGCTAGGTCTTCTGTGCACTCTTGCAAGGATTCCTTCATACACAGCATAGCCCAGGTCCCCAGCACTCCATCCTGCATTGCACAACTCGCTGAGTTGACCACCGGCTTCGTGGGACCCTCTTTTGTTGTGTTGAGACGACCTCCGTGCTCAGATGTCTTGAACGCCAGTTCAAGTGCTTTTGCGGGTGCTGCCTGCTTGTGTGTGGGCTCTCTCTATTGCTTTGCACCCCTTCTGTCTCCTCGTCCAAGGGGCGATCTCCTGGTCCTTCCTGGGCCCGGGCAGCACCCATTATCTTCAACTGCGACTCTTGCAGCTAGCAAGACTTGTTTGTGGGCTTTCTGCGTGGAAACAACTCTGCATCCTCCAACACGCCGTGTGACATCTTCTGACCAAAGGAGAAGCTCCTGGCACCTTCTGTTGTTGCAGAATCTTCCGCTTCTTCCACCCGGAGGCAGCCCTTTTGCACCTTCATCCAGGGTTTAGTGGGCTCTTGCCCCCCCGGACACTTGTGTGACTCTTTGACCTGGTCCCCTTCCTTTACAGGTTCTCAGGTCCAGGAATCCGTCTTCAGTGCTTTGCAGTCAGTTGTTGCCTTTGCAGAATCCCTTATCTCGACTTTACTGTCTTTCTGGGGTAGTAGGGTAGCTTTACTCCTACTTTTCAGGGTCTAGGGGTGGGGTATCTTGGACACCCTTAGGCCCATATTTATACTTTTTTAGCACCGCATTTGCATCATTTTGTGACGCAAAAGCGGCGCAAACTTACAAAATACAATTGTATTTTGCAAGTTTGCGCTGCTTTTGCGACAAAAAGTGGCGCAAATGCGGCGCTAAAAAAGTATAAATATGGGCCTTAGTGTTTTCTTACACTCCCAGCGACCCTCTACACGCTACACTAGGCCTGGGGTCCATTTGTGGTTCGCATTCCACTTTTGGAGTATATGGTTTGTGTTGCCCCTAGGCCTATTGTGTCCTATTGCATCCTATTGTATTCTACAATGTTTGCACTAGTTTTCTAACTGTTTACTTACCTGATTTTGGTTTGTGTGGATATTTTGTGTATATTACTTACCTCCTAAGGGAGTATATCCTCTGAGATACTTTTGGCATATTGTCACTAAAATAAAGCACCTTTATTTTTAGTAACTCTGAGTATTGTGGCCCATATTTATACTTTTTGACGCAAAACTGCGCTAACGCAGTTTTGCGTCAAAAAAATTAGCGCCGGCTAACGCCATTCTGAAGCACCATGCGGGCGCCGTATTTATTGAATGACGTTAGCCGGCGTTAGCCGCCGGCGCCGTCTGGTGTGCATTAAAAAAAACGACATACACCAGGCAGCGCCGGCGTAGGGGGATATGGGGCTTGGGCGTCAAGAAATGGGGCAAGTCAGGTTGAGGCAATTTTTTCGCCTCAACCCGATTTGCGCCATTTATTTTTCACTCCCAACCCCCATTGAAATGACTCCTGTCTTAGCAAAGACAGGAGTCATGCCCCCTTGCCCAATGGCCATGCCCAGGGGACTTCTGTCCCCTGGGCATGGTCATTGGGCATAGTGGCATGTAGGGGGGCACAAATCAGGCCCCCCTATGCCACAAAAAAAATTAAAATAAAAACTTACCTGAACTTACCTTAATGTCCCTGGGATGGGTCCCTCCAGCCTTGGGTGTCCTCCTGGGGTGGGCAAGGGTGACAGGGGGTGTCCCTGGGGGCATGGGAGGGCACCTCTGGGCTCCTTCAGAGCCCACAGGTCCCTTAACGCCTGCCTTTTGCAGGCGCTAAAAAACGGCGCAAAAGAGGCCGTACGTAATTTTTTTTGACCCGCCCACTCCCGGGCGTGAATTTTGCCCGGGAGTATAAATCCGACGCACATGCCTCGGAGTCGATTTTTTAGACGGGAACGCCTACCTTGCATATAATTAACGCAAAGTAGGTGTCCACGCTAAAAAATGACGCTAACTCCATGGACTTTGGCGCTAGACGCGTCTAACGCCAAAGTATAAATATGGAGTTAGTTTTGCGTCGGAATTGCGTAAAAAAATTGACGCAATTCCGGCGCAAACGGAGTATAAATATGCCCCTGTGTTTCTTATAATATAGTGCTATATGACATAAGTGGTATAGTAGGAACTTTGCATGTATCCTAGTTCAGCCTAAGCTGCTCTGCTATAGCTACCTCTATCAGCCTAATCTGCTAGAACACTACTAATCTACTAATAAGGGATAACTGGGCCTGACACAAGGTGTAAGTACCACTAGGTACCCACTACAAGCCAGGCCAGCCTCCTACACACTGCTACAGCCCAGTGCCATTATCACCGTTAATGGTACACAGCACACTTCTTTGGAGTTTACGCAGTTTTCATTTATGCGCAACATCAAGCATACCACCATGGCTCTCTATGACCCACAGTGCAATAGACTAGTAAACTGGTTTAACGTGGTACCTAAGGAGATCATGACATAGGCAAGAAAAATGGTTTAGAATGGAGGGCATTTTTAAGGTTAAAATTGTGGATGTACCGCATCACATCTCATAGCACCACTGAGGTCTGTCCTTTCAGGCTCCCTAAGGGGTAGGAACCTGCTTCAAAGGTCTGTCTGTTGTGGTTTAAAGAAAAATTGACAATTGCTGAGGCTGGCACCCAGAGTGAAGTCAAGTTCGAAAGGATTCCTGCCAAATAAGAGATAATGAAGTTGATGTATAATATTGGATTTTCTACGGAGGAACCCAAACTCGTAGTTGGAGATTATGCCCGAAAGGGAGTCTTCAAAATATGGTATAGCTCTAAAGGTTGTGAGGGTTGACCCAATAAGTGTTGTGCCCGCAGGATGTGAAGGTGCGGAGTGTACACAGGGTAATGAAATGGGGTCCTACATATGACCTCATATGTTCTGATACCTTCCTGATGATAGTAAGAAACTCATAAGAGGAAAGGGGTGATGTGAAACCCGTTAGTCTTTCAATTGAAGTCGATCTGGTTTGGAATGGAGGTTGAGAACAGTGTTGTGACTCCAAGATTGTGTTGAAGGTGCTTGCATTCCTTTCCCTGCTTTCATAATTGGGTGTGATACTTATGACCTGCCTTTTCGCTGTATGTTTTCCTGTCTCCTTCCCTAGGTTTTTTGCCTCTGGTCACTTTTCTCTTCCTCTTTTTAATTTATCTTTTGCTTTATTACCTATTACCATTAGTCAGATACTCACAGTATTTCTTTTATGTTGAATTTGGAATGTTGAGCGAACGACATGCTCCTTATTGCCCGTTAATCAACCGTTGTAACAGGAGCCTTTGTGACAGTTGGGTGAGAGCACCACATTGAGTAAAACTACCTGAAACCTTCAACGCTTCTGGGGCCAGATGTATCATCAAACCATTTTGCGATTCTCTAATAGGGATTTTTAGAAATCGCTATTTCAGAAATGCAAAACGGTATGTATCATTTTTGCGATTCGGTAATAGCGATTTCTTAAAAATCGCAAATGCTATTACCGAATCACAAATTGCAATTCCGACCGACCCCATTCACACCTATGGGCCTGTAGGCCCATATTTGCAAATTTTTTCCATTTCCCAAATTGTGAATTCCTAACTGGAATTCCCAATTTGGGAAATGCAAACCCCAGGGTGCTGGGGGCCTAAGGCCCCCTCTGCTGCACCCCAAAAAATTATTTTAGGACATGTAAGGCGCACACATGCAAAAGGGGCATGTGTGCACTACATGTCAATTTTAAAACTTGCACATGGTTACCACCAAATTGAATTTAGTGGTAATAGCGATTCCTTAATGCCCGATTCGCATTAAGAAAAAGCTTGTTACATGTGTCTAAGAAATTGCAAATAAGGATTCCTTATTTGCGATTTCTTATTTATAGAATAGCAATTTGCGATTCTCTAAACGGGGTCACAATTTTAAGGAATCGCTATTTTAGCGATTCCTTAAAATTGCATAGCGAATGCCTTTCATACATTCTGGAAGGCATTTTTGCATTTGAAATCCGCCGTTCGCACCGTTTTGCGAATGCTAAAACCTTTGATACATCTGGCCCCTGTCAGTGGAGGAGCAGAAGGAGCAATATGTGTGCAGAGGGAATAGGAGCAAAGAGCAGTAAATAAAATTAACAGAATTTTTCAGACTTAAAATGGATCAAAGTGCATACATATGAAGAGTGCATAAGCTTGCCACACTTCCATCCCACCCGCAATTCATCTACATTTATATTCAAAAGTGGGTCATGTGACTCAGAGTCAACCAATAATTTTCTGAACATGGCTTCCATCATGGACTGGTTCGAGTTGCGGTTTATCTTCCAGGGTGGGGGAGCACCCTCCCTCCCCCGCCCACTGAGAGCCGAGCAGGAAGAAATAGAATGGCAGTGAAAAGATGTCATTGCCATTTTATTTCTTCCTATGCAGCACGCACTAGCCCAGAGACATGCTGGGAGGTGCTCTCTGCAGCTGGAAGCAGAGGTAGCAGAGGACTGTCAGTCCTGTCAGCAGAGGGCTGGAGCAGTGCCTGGACTAGATGCTCCAAAGTGCGCATGTCACTTTGGCCGGCTGCTTTGTGTCAGCCAAAGTGACATGCGCACTTTGAAGCTCTCCACCCAGCTGTCTTAAGACACGTGCCTCCAGGGCCGGGACGCTCCATCCAATCCAGGTGCTTCTTTCATGCTGGTTAACAGCATGAGATCAGCATCTGGATTGGTTAGGGGAGCTCTTCCTTGTCAGAGAGTAGAAGCACAGGAGCAGGACATGCAGTCCATTGGTAAGTACATTTTTTTTTAAATGTGTAAGGCATGTGTGTGCAATGCATGTGTGTAATGTATGTAAATGTGTAGTGCAAGTAAATGTAGTGTTTGTGTTTTAGTTACTGTTATGTGCGATTTTGATCGGAGGGGTGGTTTATTTTAGGATTTTCGAGGGATAGGGTATATATTATTATTTTTTTGCATAGTGGTGGGGCACTTCACTCGCCCCTTCCCTTTAAAAGGGTACAGGCCGCCGCTACTTATTACATCTAACACCTCACAGGGGCTCATTGGACTGTAATCCCAGTTTGACCCTCAGTCTTCAATCTGGGCTGATATGGCAGACTCACAGCAGCCCTGGACATTAATCAAGGGTTTTGACCGATAGCAGCTGGTACCCCTGACTTACCCTTCGTTACACTTGGTACTACCTGTGTCCATTTAATACCTTCCCAGCATAAGAGGATGTTAAGAGTCCAAGGGTGGGACCAGTGACCCTAAGTGTCAGATGTGTGAT
This sequence comes from Pleurodeles waltl, assembly GCF_031143425.1. Taxonomy (NCBI): domain Eukaryota; kingdom Metazoa; phylum Chordata; class Amphibia; order Caudata; family Salamandridae; genus Pleurodeles; species Pleurodeles waltl. The sequence goes on along the minus strand of NC_090441.1, from coordinate 147,495,927 downwards.
TTCTCTTCAGCTGCTCCTGCCATTTTGGTAACGGACACCAAATAAATGTATATTTATGCTGGAAAATGTGCATTAGAGGTGAGTCTGCAAACTGCTGCCTCACTTCTAGATTGAACGAAATAAAAACATATGTTAAGAGTGAACAGTCCAAACGCAAACCATTATAATTATCGTGGGTGTTGATAAAAGCCTGAAAGGGGAAACAGCAATTCATATGAAGACTACATTCGTTCTGCTTTTTCTTAGAGAGACCGCTTGATGGCGACATTGCCTTGATATTTTCATGCAAAAATTATTTCTCGCAACATCGTGCAGCATAGTATCGCTGTCCTGTGTACATAAAGGGTTTTATTTTAAACATTCAAAATGCATAGCGAATTTTCATGCTCAACATAAATTAAAATGAAAAAGTCCTTATCTCTGCTTCTCAGAGTTGGTAATAATTTAACTTGCAGCGAAAAAAGCGCCATTTGCTACTTTGCAGATAATTGAAACAAGAGCACTCTCCTTCAGACGTCGTGACACCGGTGACGAGCAACACCTGCGCAGGCCAGCTGGCCAGTCACAAATGTGAATGTAGATTTTAAAAACAACACGCTTCTTCGGCTGAAGGCTGTTGCAATGCAGAATCCTGCAATTCTGCAATCAGTCATTGTACTATTGTTTACGCCGCATCGATCAGTGCGGCCAACAGTACTGCTGCTACAACTGGGTATATTCTGGTTTATTTCATTATTTGTAGCACTCGTGCAGAACCCACAACATAGGGATCTAAAAGTAAAGAGAAGAGCACAGGGCTATAAGTGGGATGAAAACATGGAGGGTCTCTCAAAGGGGCGTGGCCGTTGAAATGAATGGCGTGGCTTAAAATATGTAAACTAAAAATCAGTATTTAGCACAGTGTGCCGCCCGACTGGTATTTTGCTACTTCTTTCTGTCGTTGCATCCAGTTATTTACTACAACAAATAACATTACACCAACAACAACCCATGATTATTGGCTTTGTCATTGGTTGTTATTTTCACAACATAGGGTAACCAGAATTTTAAAGCCAAAAAACAGGACATGTCATAAAAATAGAAAAGGGACTGCAGTTTTACTTCAACCAAGCGCACAGAATGACAGTTCTCATAAGCATAGAATTTCAGAAGAGGCACTAAGAGCATTAATGAAATGCGAATTTGAATTAAGTTGCTTTCTGATAACACCTGCTAACTATATCTGTCCTGGAAAACAATATAAAATCACCTCTCATAAGAGACGTGAGCTACATTTCCCGCATTCTGCGGGACAGCTGGTGAAAAACCGTGACTGTCCTGACAAATCCGGGACGGCTGGTCCCCCTACCTAAGATAAATGAGCGACAATAATGGCTTTGTCATGTAGAATGCAGAAAATCCTTCACTTGTGGAAAGATGAGACTGAAATAACTATAACGAGTCTCCTTGACATTGAACGGCAGTGAAGGGTGGTTCTGCTGCAGAATTAAGTTTTTTTTCTCATCCAGAGGGGAAGGGCAAAAATGGAGAGCCCGCTGGGAACCCGTTTCATCACCTGCTTTTTAGCACTGGCAGGACCCTGCCCACTTAAAGCCGTGGGAGAGCAGAAAGGGTGCACATAACACCTGATCACGTCATCAGGTTGACAGAAGGTGGCCCAAACATACATTTGTCCAATCCAAATGTTTTTCCCCGCCTCTTTTTAAATCTCTCAATGGAGATTTATATTTGAGCTATTTTTGCATGCTTTTGATTAAAATGCTATGGATTTATAGAACTGCAGAAACGAGAAGGGTCATTAGTGTATTTCAGGAGACATCCCAATAAGGAGAGCAAGGCACACTTTTTATGATGCCATCCTGTTTCTGATGGTTTCTCATGCCATACACTTTTTATGATGCCATCCTGTTTCTGATATTGACAACTGCGTTCAGGCGCATATTTTAGTCAATAATGTTAAGGGGGTGTGAGTTTGAGATTTCCCAAGAAGCAACATGGTGTACTCAATCAAAAACCACAGCAGGCAGGCTTTGCCACCAGAGGTGGGGGTAGTTTTCTGGGATACAGCTAGTAGTTTTGAGATATTTACAGGACATTCTGGGCAGCTTTAGTATATACTTAGAGACACAAGACACAGCACATGTTAACACGTCAACTACCTCAATTGAAGGTATGTCCTAACCATGTTTGTGCACGCAGTTGAGTGCACAGTGTACTGTGCATGTACAGCAATATCTGAGTTTAGCTTGATCCCGATGTGCCTCTGAGGTGGGAAATGCTTAGCCTGTTGGATGGTTTGGAGCTGGTTTGTGTGGGTGATGGTGCCTGGAATGTTGATGAAAGTTTGCTTTTGGTTCAGTGCAGCTGTTTTGCCTATAAGGATGCATAGACAGACTCCTCCAGTATATTGCAGCATAGATTTGCAAATTTTGCGGTGCAAAAATTGAAATTTTGTGTTATTATTGCGGCACTTTATTATACTTCTAATCATTCCTTTTCAACCTTCATTCAATAGAAACTGTTGTAGTAGAGTACTCCAGTTTGAAATAGGCATGTTTCAGGTGCCTGAAAGGGACTCTCTAGCTATTGTCCTGGGACTGTTCATTGTGGTACTTTCACCCACGGCATACCCCTCCTTGTGACCGGGTGTACTGAAGTGGATTTAGGGGCTGATTCCGACCTTGGCGGTCCAACCGTCGGACTGCCAAGATGGCGGTCAGGAGGATGCCACAAGCCAACAGCCTCCTGACCTCTGTGCATATCAAGATGTTCCACGAGGCCGGATGGGGGAGACAGAGCGGCCGCATTGGCTTCGGTTCTAAACGGGAGCCGCAGTGTTGGTGCCGCCAGCACAGTCGGAATGAGCACCGTTGTGCTGACAGTGGGGCCTCTACACTGCTCACGACATGTGCATGGGCAGCGCAAGGTCCCCCTGTGGCCCAGTCTGTGCCCTTCCGCCAGTCTTTTCATGGCAGTGTCCCTGCCATGGAAAGGATGGAGAAAAGGCAAGTCGTGATCACCATGGCTTTCCGCAACCGGCGCACTCACGACCAGCATCCAAATCTGGTCAGATCGACCACCAGCATCCAAATCTGGTCGGACCCCCAAGGATGCTGTGGTTGGACCACAACCATGGGTGTGGCAGTCTTAGGACCACCATACTCATAATCTGGCCCTTAGTCATGAGATTTGTTGCTCCCAGATAGCTTTGCAGGCAGAAAGAATTGCTCACTTCTAACTTTGGTGTTCGAAAGATGTGTCACATCACACCTTCTACACAACTAGACTTAATTGCCATTGCACGGACAAGTGCTTTATTAATATTAATGGGTGTCTATATATACGGTAAAGAAGAACACTTTGCAAGCTATGCAAAATGATAGTTACCTTGCTGATCAGTGGCTGAAAGCATCAGATGATGGCATCAAAGCCTGAGTGGATTCGGGGATATCCAGTCAGTTATCAATGCCTGATGACAGGGAGCTCGCCACAAGGTGGCAAAAGAATGCACTTTTTTTTGTGACCAGTAAGAAGCTGCCAAGCACTGACCGTGTACACCGTTTAAGTTTGGTGATTGTAGTAGTTCAGATTGGGCTCCTCTTGTTCAGCGGGCATCTCTAAACCTCCTATTGAAATGCTGCATCAAATTTGGCCACACAGTGGAGCACATGTTCCACGCTCTTGATGGAAATGAGGCTTCTTCTACTAGCTAAGAAAGCAGTAAGTATTCATCTGGTGTTGGTGCTTTTTATGGGCGAGCACAAAGTGCTCCATCATTCTGTAATCTCTCTTTGGGCTTGAAACCACGCCCATGCCACGTCAGTCACTTTCATTGGCTTGTGGGCTTGCCTTTTAAAATCCGCTTGCTTTCATTTATGAAAGGCATGCATACGTCATGCCTTTTCCGGTGTTTAGCCCACCTACACTGCACCGGTAAAGTACCAAAAACATATCAGGCTCGATGTTTTCAGCCTGTAGTCCGGACTACTTTATCTGTTTATTTTCCACGCAGCGCAATCGCGGTGCATTTTACATAGCGCGATCGCGCCGCGTTTCTTTTGCTTTACAACGCTAATAGCTCTAACTCGAACAAATGCGAGACCCGTTGCATTGAAAATGCTTGTTCATTCTGCCCCCGGGAAAATGGAAATACCTTTTCAAAAAGTAAAAGGGGCTATATTTTCAATCTCACTGTGATTAGTGATGCGAGGGAGTAGAGGTTCTGAGAAGGAATCTCGGAGACTGACCACTTTTTTGGGCTTCTTAGGCAAACTGTAGTGTGGCAGGATGAAGCAGTGATTACATAGTGACGTGTCTGCGTACAGACAATAAGAAGTCACTATTTATTTGCTGTCTGCCGGGAGACTTTTTTTGCAGCTAAATTGGTAAATAGTGCACCCAGTGAGCCCGTTTGCTGATTTTGCGATTTTTGTGGGTCACAAAATCACAAAATGCTGAAGGGTCTGTATAGAAGTTGACCTGTTGGAGAGAAGCCTAAAGAGAGAAAATGCAACCTCCATTGCACCAAATTTATAGAGCCCTCCTCAGTCATTTGGTTACATCAAGACATTGGTTAAATAAATAGCCTGAAATTGGTAACCTACTTTTGATCGTCCAGAACAGTGCTGGTAATGTTTCAGGGAGGCTATGTGGTACAAACAATGTGCATGTACAGAGTGTAAAGATTTGGGGCCGGATGTATCAAAGGGTTTTGCCCATTCTGTGTCTATGGGAAAATATGTTCATACATATGGCCCTTGGACTTAGTGCTAGAGATGTGCCGTGACCAAGTGGAGTCATGCCAAATGATTGCAACTCTCTTGCATAAGAATAGCCCACTAAACCTCGGAATGGTCCTGGGAGCTAACTCACTTGACAGACATTCAACGTCCATCTCTCACCTGGGACTGCTAAAACACCGTCTACCATATCAATACCCAATGCACCAGGAGAGGTGATCCCGAAGTTGGCATCATACGATGGGGAATGCCGAAATCCAGACTACTTTTCCAAAGCCCACATATATGTAGCAGCCATACTGATACTTTTCTGGAAGAATTACATTTTTGGTGATATCATAGTATCTTCAGAAAGCTGCAAATGAAAATTCTAAAAAGATATCACCAGCTACCTAAATAATAAAATAAGTTTGTCCCTTGAAACTCACAAGTTAAACAATGTCTCTGCAATAAAGGCATCAACTCACTGTGATATTTTACATACAATACATATCTGTGGCCCGGTGCTAGTGCTCTGTAGCAGACACATTAACCCTTAAGCTATTTTATGAGAATTCTAACATGTGGGCAGGATGTACACAACTGTGACTCCAGCAAGTGCATTAATCTAGGCTGATCCTGGCATCCTGGATTTTTCGTCATCTACGTTGGCAGATTTCCGTAAATATAACGTCGTTTTTTCAGACTGGGTCAGCTGAAGAAAGAGGAAAGCAAGTTTAATTTCCTATTAATACCCTTTTGTCAGTATTGTCTATGTTGGTGACAGCTGTCAGTTAAGCCAGTTTGTGCCTGTGGCCCAGTGAAAAAGTGTAACGTTAACTCTATATTTGTGAAATGTTATGGTTTTTGGCGTTTACCATCTGGTCACCCTCCACCCAAGTTATCCAGCACCAGTAGCTCACATTATGTTCAGTGCCCTTCAACACCACTATGGCATTCAGCAAGCTTGCCAAGTTTCCAGGTATTTGCATTATGGGACTTGTAGTTTTGCTTATTCCATTATAGAACCAGGACTACAAGTACCAGAATGCAAAGAAATAACTTATACAGTAGCAACTAGTCACGCATGGGCCTGAGACAGACTAAAGAGGTACCTTTATCTAAAATGAATTAAAAACAGGTTTGCTGTGCTGAGATTATCACTGACTTGGCACCTCGGTAAAGACCTCTGGCCCACTGTCATATTATGCTGGGATAATGGGTGACATGCTGCAAGACGACCTGTTGAAAAAACAACCTGGCTGTGCAGTGCTCTAGGGATCCAGAATCTAATTTAGAATATCTGATTTAAGATAAAAGCTGGCAGTGCCCACGTCTGTTTTTTTTATTCACGGTGGAGGCTACAGAGGTGTGCCCAGAGTCCTAACTAAGCACCACTAGGAATATTGCTCATTGGCATTCATGCAAGCAACACATGTGGGTAGAAAAAATCACCCGGTCCCTGCCTACTTGTCACACAAACACTTGGGAAACTTCAACTCTCAGTCTCAGCAGTGATGTAACGTGATGGTGGTCCCCTACATCACTGTCACTGAGCGTGGTACACGACTCTAAGAAATTATTAGGGCGTGTTTCGTCCCAAACACCCCCTTGCAGCTACACCCTTGACAGCATACATTGTTTTTGTTCATGATAAGAAAGATAACTAAATGCTTCTTAAGAATTGCCTCCTAAAGGAAGAGTGCTCACTATTTTGTAATTTTATGACTTTGGTTTTTATAATTGTGTTCTTTTGCTTGTGTGGAATCTGTTGGGATTCTATTGTGTGCTTGTCTGTATTCCATTAGAGAGTTTGTGTTCAGAGGTCTTGGGGGTTCCATCGGTTGTTACTTTGTTGCCTCTGGCTCTGACAGGAGAGTATCTCAACCTCCAAGAAAGCATTATTTTACTCACAGTAATACCCATGTGGAGCTTCTTCAGAATCTCTTGGTGTCTCCTTGTCCATGTTTGTTTAAATTATTTAAATTACCTTTGGTGTAGAAAACATGTTTTCCATTTTGGAGCGGTTCGATTTTGACTAATGGTGGGGAGACTTTACGAAGTAAGACCTGGCATAGGTCTTTCTTTGGGTCTATTTGACGTCACTAAAGTGAAAGACCAATTCGGCCTTAATTTTTAAGTCTGGCTTAGAGACAGCTTTAGTTGTTTCACAAGCCTCTTGTTTTCTGAAGAATGTATAATAAATATACATATATATAAAGACACATAGAGGGCTTCTGTTCAGTTTTGTGCATCTATTGGCCTGTTTAACTGCCAGTCACATTTTTTCCCACCCAATACAGCCTACAATACGGGACAGTGGGTCAGCCAACTTCAGCCAAGTGCTCTCTTCGCTGTGAGTGACAGTAAATTTACTCTTTTTCACATGTGCGTATCCACCTAAAAAGTAGTCCGCTTCAGTTTGACTGCTGGTGGACCAATCTCGGCATTTAATCACAAAATACACTACTTTTGTACACTTTTTAAAAACATGTCGAGTTAAACTCAACATTATTTTTATTTTTCCACCAAAGCATTGCACTTCCCTTGTTTCTACAGATTCTTTGACCAGCCTTTCTTATACTCTGGTACGAGCATGTTTGATTGCTTCCCACTCTTCCTGTGTCAATGCCCCTGCTCTCCCAGTGTCCCTTTTTTGGTAGGAAATAATAACCATCACAGATGTTAGTAACTCATTTGCTGTCCAGAAGCCTTGTTTCCTGTACCATGCTAACTTCATGTTAAAATTCACTTGCAGTGCAAGACACTGAACATCAAACATCTTTAAAAGAAAGCATTGACCTCCACACCCTGAATACTTTTGAAAAGGAAGACAGGTTGCTTCAAAGAGAATACCACCTTTAGTCACCTAATTACAAAGTGCTTGGTGGCAGGTAAGTCACCTCCCACTGCAAGGACCACAGGGGCATGCTTCCCAGGAAATGTGTTGTACAATAGGCTGAAGCATTTTTTATCACAGTTTACTACATATGTTAAGTAAAAAAACAAAATCTTAAGAAAACACTTAAGTGAGTGCCTGGTGCTGCAATGGCATGCAAACAAAACTGATGTTCTTAATTATTAGTAATAATTATTGATTACTAATAACAACAAACAAGAAACTACTACCAGATACAGAGATAGATAGACAGTTAGGACTTTTTTTGTAACATAGATGGAGCGTTTTTTGTTTTGGCAATAACCTTGATGACAAATCTTCACAAAATTTTCAAAATGTATACTTTGGACAGTTGAGCTGCTCTCTAGAAAGTTTCAGGGTGATCCGTTAAGCGGGAGCTGAGATAAAGGAGGGGTCCCAAAACACTTTTTCCCCATTCTATGTCAATAGGATCATTCAAAATTTTGAACATGACTACAGCCCAAACCTGCTGGACGTAATTATACCAAATTTGGCAGAAAGCTAGATCTTGATCCCAAAAGAATGCTTTTTTGTGATTTGGTGTAAATGCCTTTAGTAGTTTTGGAGAAATTAGAGTTTAAAAAATATAGACATATTGGGGCCCGGATCCTCCGTGGGTCCAACTGTCCCCATGCAGTTATCTAATTGGCTGCCACACTTCAACCAGGAAGTGTTGGCAGCCAGAAGAAAAAGTATAAAAAAGAAAAGGGGCCAGCGTAGGGACACACTGACCCCTTAATTCTGGTGCTAGGGTCCTAGAGGGTCCCCGTCAGGGATTAAAAGCATTTTTTTTCAAAACATCAGACAAATTCATGGATCTGCAGATTTTTCTGATGTTTTGAAAAAAAAATGGACGTGTGGGCCAAGTCCCAGGGCCATGTGAGAAATAAGGAGGGGGGCACATGGGCTTCCCAAAGCCTCAGGGACTGGGACCTCCCTGGGCTGAAGATTTAGATGTATGCGGGAGGGCCTCGCAAACCCCTCACCTCTTACCTGGGGTGTAGATTTGTTTTGTGTGTGGGGCGTGTGGCACTCCCACAGCCCCGGGGACTGGCACCTCCCCGGGGCTGATGTAATATGGTAGGGGGGGCCCAGCCCCCCAACAGACCCTGGGACCTCCACCTTCCTGGTGTTTCAATCAAATCACATGTGGGGCTCCCGGCCCCCGACAGTACCGGGGAGTGCCACCTAAATGAGGCTTTAAATAAGTCAAAGGCAGGGACCGCCACCTCCCTGGGGCTTTAAATAAATGAAAGGCGAAGGGCCATCCAGCCCCCCACATCGCCCGGGACCACCACCTCTCTTGGCTAATTAAAAAGGCATTGAGGGTCAGTTGTGGACTCCTGGGCCCTATGGACCATCACCTCCCTGGGGCTACTAATGATGGAGGGGACCCCCCTCCAGGAGACACTGGCTCTGGGGACCACCACCCTGAGGGCCAGCTCTTGCTATGTCCCGGAGTGCCCACCCCCGGGACACAGCTGTTTGCAGTGACTTTGCAAGAGCTTTGACAGCTCTCCCTCACTCTGAGCAGAGGTTTCCTCTGTTTCCCTGCCCACGGAGATGCAGGCAGGGAACAGAGAAAACAATGCTCTCACAGCAGCTCCCTTTTCGTGACATCAATGGTGGCTCCCATAGGAGGTGGGTAGCTGGCTGAAATGACAGAGGCCTTCAGGCTCCCGCTGCAGTCCCCCACATGGCCAGGCCCTGGGTGATGGGGTTCCCGGAGCTGTGATTTGTCCTGTGGAGGGGGGCCACACGGCCCCTTCCCACAAAAAAAATTCTGAATTAGGCCGGGCACTGGGGGATGGGGTCACTTGGGCCAAGATCGGCCCTGAGGAGGGGGGGCCACACGACCCACCTCCCCCCATAAAATTAAAATAATTAGGCTGGGGGATGTGGTCCCCGGGGCCGATATCAGCGTGAGGAGGTGGCCATGTTGTCAACATCTGGACAGTGCGCGCTCTACGGGCGACTGGAATGCAAAAACCCAGCATGTATGAGATGACGTAAATCATGCATTATGTACATATGCTGTTGTTTAACCTTTTGCATTGCAGAGTTCAATCCTGAAGACTTATTTTTAAGGTGCTTATAAATACTGTTCATTTGCAAGTGTATTGCTGCAGGCTTTCAGAGTGTGTCAGGGTGTGGTCCCTTACCAGGGCCTTCTAGAAGCTTTCCCTGCATCATGCCTGGGTGTGGTTGTGGACTGGGGCAAGACTCTATAAAAGGGAGCCAGACCAGCTCCACGTGCTCACTATTCAGAGGTCCCGGTGCAGAGCAGCAGCAACTTCCTGAGCTCCTGTTCCGGTGGTCTACTTTGATTTTCCAGGCCTCGCCCTTTTCACTCGGCTGGGTGATTCTTGATCAGGGCGGTAAGACGGAGGTCGGGCTGGGCCCCCGACTCCGTTATCAATGACGCTCGAGTTCTTGGGCCTAATCTTTGCATGATAAGTGATTGGACTCTAGTGCGGGTGAATGTGCGCTTGGGTGTTTAATGGCATTTACATGTGAGTATTCAAATCTGCAAGACGCGCAATTCTTTTCTCGTGCTTAATGCATGTTATTCATTGTGCGCTACCATTTTCTTGGCAGTTACATGGTGGCATTCGAATCGGCAAGACGGGCAATTTGCTTTTCGTGTTTAATCCTTGGTATTCATTGTGCACAACCATTTTCTGTTATTTACAAGGTTGCTTTCGAATTGGCAAGACGTGCGATTCTTTACTCGTGTACAAATCACGAAATTCATTGTGCACAACCATTTTTTGACATTTACAAGGTTGCATTCGAATCGGCAAGAAGCGCGATTCTTTACTTGTGTACAAATCAAGATATTCATTGTGCGCAACCATTTTCTGTCATTCACAAGGTTGCATTCGAATCAGCAAGAAGTGCGATTCTTTACTTGTGTACAAATCGAGATATTCATTGTGTGTAACCATTTTCTGACAATTGCCAGGTTGCATTAGAATCGGCAAAAGGTGCGATTCTTTACTCGTGTACAACTCAAGATATTCATTGTGTGCAACCATTTTCTGTTATTTACAAGGTTGCATTTGAATCGGCAAGAAGCGTGATTCTTTACTTGTGTACAAATCAAGATATTCATTGTGCGCAAACATTTTCTGAAATTTTTCAGGTTGCATTTGAATCGGCAAGACGCACAATTCTTTACTCGTGTATAAATCAAGATATTCATTGCGCGCAACCATTTTCTGGCTTTTACAAAGTTGCCTTCAAATTGGTAAGACACGCAATTTGTTTCCTGTGCTTAGTTCATGTTATTCATTGTGCGCAACTGTTTCATGACATTTACAAAACTCTTGTGGAAATCCGCGATGTGCGCAATTTATGTTCTGGCATTCTAAAGATCAATTGTGCTAGAATTCTGGATATTATATTCTATGTGCATGTAGGGTCTCTAGTACAATTCCTATTATTTTCCAAGGAATGTTTGGAGAGTCTTATCCTCATGTAATGAGGCTGTGTTTGTTATGGGACATTATTTAGGAAGGTTCTAGTACCCCTAGAACAGTATGTTTTCAATTCATGAAAATTCCATATGAAACATTGTACTAACCATTTTTGATTCTTTTCCAGGTACCTAGATTTAGTAAGGTCTAATTAGAGTCTAGTTCTAGACCATTCATGTTTTCTTAGTTTTAGGTGTTATTTCATGTTTCAAGTATCACGGAACTCTAGACTCAACAGAGAGAGTTATTTCATGTTCCAAGTATCACTGAACTCTAGACTCAACTGAGTGTTATTTCATGTTCCGAGTATCACTAAACTCTAGGCTCAACAATGTGTTTATTTCATGTTTCAAGTATCACTGAACTATAGTTTCAACAGAGTGTTATTTCATGTTCTGAGTGTCATAGAATTCTTGACTCAATAGAGTATTATTTCATGTTCCAAGTATCATTGAACCATAGATCCAACAGAGAGCTTTTATGGATCTAAAAGTGGTTTTGAATCTGATGTTGTGTTTAATCTTTTGCTTCCCACAGGTCTCCTTCCCAGCTGTCCCCTTCCTAATCCCCTCTTCCCCTCTTGAACTCTCTAGCCTCTGTGATTTATCTATCAGAGTCTTGGAGCTGTTCAGTGGTGGACGTGTTGGGAACGTGCGCAGACCCCGAGGATCTGGTGACTTTGACACATGTGGCCCTCCTCCCCCCAAAACAATAATTAGGCTGGGCCCCAAGGGATGGAATCTCCATGGCTGACATCAGCCTGGGGAGGGAGGCCGCAGCCCAGGTGTGGCAGCCAATCCCCACTATGTGGCACCTCTCCCCACCAAAAAAATTCAATAATTAGGCTGGGTGCCCCCTTGGGCTGAGATGGGCTTAGGGAGGGGGCTGCTCAACCCCCCTTCCCCCAAACATTAAATATTTAGTGATACATCCACTCACTCACCTGTATAGACTTACTGAAACAATCTCAAACACACACCCAGTCACATGTACAGCCATTCACACTCCCACTCATACATATATACAACCACTTACACTCACTGGATGATGTCACCAGTGATGTCATTTGAAATGTCATGAGTGATGTCACTGACCATGTCATGAGTGATGTAATATGTCAGGTCATAAGCAGTGCATTACAGGGGCACAAGTTATAGTTAGCTGAGGTAACTATAACTGCTGAAATTCACTGTTATTTTTACATAAGAAATGTGAGCCTAACTAAAGCTCCCTGTAACCTTTGGTTTATATATTCCAAGATTTCCTTGCGCCATTTTTTTGTGCTCTACTAATGAGGAAACGCCCCCCTTGCATACATAATTCCTGGCGCAGGTATAATGTGGCGCACAGGTTTACAAAGCTGGGCAATGCATGCGTTGTGCCACTTTGTAAAAATGCCACGTGTAAAAAGCCACTTTAGTGCTGACTTACCATCAAAAAAATTACGCTTTGATGGCACTAAGGTGGTGCTAGGGCCTCTTAAATCAGGCCCTAAGCACTGTAAGCAGCCTTTAGTTATTAGACAAGCATGCCAATTTCGACATAACATAGAAGACTGTGAGCACCATGTATTAACCCATGTACATATGCCTCCTTTGCTTCAGAAGGTGGGCTATCGGTAAAGTTTTCACATCAGTATGAAGGTAGTTTGATAAATAGCACCTTGGTAATTTTAAGCGAATAGTGTCTTTTTTAAACAAGTATTGCATAGAATGTACTTTGTTATTAGTACATACTTTTTAAATACTCTGTAGATTGTTTCCCACGAGAGTTTCACTGTCTACAAACAGTGTGGTATAGTGTAAGCTCCCTCCGTAGAGTAAACACTCTTTAGAGTACCCACATTTCTATTTATGTCAACTTCATTTCTCAGTGTAGGTTTGGCGACTGTGATGGGTTTGATTCAGACACAAGCTGTCCATAGTGGGGCATTATTGCGGAATAGGTGTTTAGTGTCTTGCAGAACTTGGCCTTCTCTGAACAGTTGTATGCATATTGAGGACTGTTAGAAATGGGGTCTTTGGTTGGCAGTCAGGTTACCCCCTGTCCAAGCAAGGACCCTCACTCTAGTCAGGGTAAAAGAGAATCATCCACAGCTAACCTCTGATTACCCCCTTGGTAGCTTGGCTCGAGCAGTAGGCTTAACTTCAGAGTGCTAGGTGTAAAGTATTTGTACCAACACACAGAGTAACTTAATGAAAACACTACAAAAGGACACAAAACAGGTTTAGAAAAATAGAGAATATTTATCTAAACAAAACAAGACCAAAATGGCACAAATCCACAATACACAAGTCAAGTTATCAATGAAAGTCTTCATGTTGTTTTAAACACACAATAACACTGTTAACGTGAAAATGTACCTTGGGTGCGTCAAAAATAAACCTGCAGGGGCGAGTGTGCGTCAAAAAGGGCTTGCCATGCATCGATTTCACTCACAAGCAAGACCTTGCGTCACTTCTCCTTTCGTCAGGTCGGGGCGCGTCGTTTCTTATCTCTGCAGGAGAGCGATGTGTCGATCTAGTCACCACTCTCGGGTCCGGGCATGCCTTGCATTATCCTTACATGCTCAGCGGTGTTTGCGTTGGAAATCCAGCTGCACGATGATCCAAAAACCACGCAGCATGGGTTGCGATCTCACCAGCCTCCATCAGCGATGCTGCGCGTTGTTTCCCCAGCTCTGTGTGTCAATTTTCAGGTCGCGTTGCAGGCGAGTGTTGATTTTCAGCCGCGAAGCAGGCGGCGCGTTGATTTTTGAGCCGCAGATTGGAGTTGCGTCGATCTTTTCCCCGCAAGGCATTCTGTGCGTGGATTTCTTCCTCTTAGGCTGCCAGCTTCTCCTATCAGGGTCCCAGGAACTGGGTGGGCACCACTTGGCAAAGTAGGAGTCTCTCCAGAGACTCCAGGTGCTGGCAGGGACAAGTCTTTGCTGTCCCTGAGACTTCAAACAACAGGAAGCAAGCTCTAAATCAAGCCCTTGGAGATCTTCACAAGATGGAAGGCACACAAAGTCCAGTCTTTGCCCTCTTACTCTGGCAGAAGCAGCAACTGCAGGATAGCTCCACAAAGCACAGTCACAGGCAGGGCAGCTCTCCTTCCTCAGCTCTTCAGCTGTTATCCAGGCAGAGGTTCCTCTTGGTTTCCAAAAGTGTTCTACAGTCTGTGGTTTTGGGTGCCCTTCTTATACCCAATTTCTCCTTTGAAGTAGGTCTCTCTTGAATGTGAAATCCTGACTTGCCCAGGCCAGGCCCCAGACACTCACCAGGGGGTTGGAGACTGCATTGTGTGAGGGCAGACACAGCCCTTTCAGGTGTGAGTGACCACTCCTCCCCTCCCTCCTAGCACAGATGGCTCATCAGGAAATGCAGACTATACCCCAGCTCCCTTTGTGTCCCTGTCTAGTTTGAGGTGCAGCCAGCCAAACTGTCAAACTGACCCAGACAGGGAATCCACACACAGGTAGAGTCACAGAAATGGTATAAGCAAGAAAATTCTCACTTTCTAAAAGTGGCATTTTCAAACACACAATCTTAAAACGAACTTTACTAAAAGCTGTATTTTTACATTGTGAGCTCAGAGACCCCAAACTCCACATGTCCATCCACTCCCAAAGGGAATCTACACTTTAATCAGGTTTAAAGGTAGCCCTCATGTTAACCTATGAGCGGGACAGGCCTTGTAACAGTGAAAAACGAATTTAGCAATATTTCACTGTCAGGACATATAAAACACATTACTATATGTCCTACCTTAACCATACAATGCACCCTTCCCTTGGTGCTACCTAGGGCCTACCTTTGAGGTGCCTTACATGTAAGAAAAGGCAAGGTTTAGGCCTGGCAAGTGGGTACACTTGCCAAGTAGAATTTACATTTCAAACTGCACACACAGAAACTGCAGGGGCAGGTCTGAGACATGATTACAGAGCTACTTGTGTGGGTGGCACAACCAGTGCTGCAGGCCCACTAGTAGCATTTGATTTACTGGCCGTGGGCACCTCTAGTGCACTGTACTAGGGTCTTACTAATAAATAAAATATACCAATCATGTATAAGCCAAATACATACATATTTTGTAAAGGAACACTTTTACTTTAGCACTGGTTAGCAGTGGTGAAGTGCCCAGAATAACAAAAACAGCAAAATCAGAGTCCAGCACACTTCAACAACCTGGGAAACAGAGGCAAAAAGTTAATGGAGACCACGCCAAGGATGAAAAGTCTAAGAAGGACCGTGTGCAATGAAGTTTTCCCATAAATTTGCTGTTAATTGTTAATGTGCACTAGACTGCCTGTGTAGTGTATGGTATAGGGACAATGTCATACATATTACATTCTCGCATGCATCTAAGGGCAGTCAATGCATATTTGTGATGCCATTAACGATGCTTCATATAAGTCTGAACTGTTTTGCCCTTACTTACAGGCATCTAATTCCATATTAATTTATAATGTAATGTGTACAAAAGAAGCTTGGCTGATGTCATCATTGATGTCTTCAATGATGTAATTTGAGATGTCATCAGTAATGACATAAATGATGTCATAGAACATGTCGTGAGTGAATGAATATGTGAGGTCATAAGCAGTGCATTGCAGCGCAAGTTATAGTTAGCTATATTTACTATAACTGGTGAGCCTTATTAGGCCCCGGGGAATCCCATCTCCCAGGGCCAAACAAATAAAAAAGGGAAAGGGGGGCATTGTGGTTCCCTTCTCGGAGCCTTCATAGGCCCCGGGGACCTCATTCCCAGGGGCAACTTTTTGCTGTAAAGGGAAAGGGGGCTGCACTGCCCTCTCCCCAGCCTTATCAGGCACTAGGGGAACTATTCTTCAGGGCCAAAGTCAATTTAAAAGGTGATGGGCTGTGGGCCCCACTTCTCTGAGCCTTCTTGGGCCCTTCTCCCAGGGCCAAATTTAATTTAAAAAAGTGGAGGTGGCATTCGGCCCCCACCCTGAGCCTCATTAGTCCCCGGGACCCTTTTCCTCAGGGCTGAAAAGTAAATAAAAGGGGGTTAAGGTATGCAGTCGCCGGCTCCCCAAGCCTCATTATGCCCAGGTGCCTCTATCACCTGTCCATCTGTTTTTTTTAAAAAGCGTAGGGCCATGCATCCCCCACAGATCCAATTTGGCCCTGGGGACCCTATCCCTCAGGGCTGGCCTTTTTTAAAAGGGGAGGGAGGCTCCACGGCCCCACACCCATATTTATTGGGACCCCATCCCCCAGGACCTGCACCATTCAAAGTGGGTGCCCCAGTTTATCCAGCAAGCACACATTGGGGGCCACAGGAGGATACCCAGGGCTCCTGCCATCCCAGCCAGCTCCCTGCCTAGTGTGTGAGCCAGAATTGCTCTTCTTTGGAGGGAGCAGCTATTTATGCTGCTCCCGCCAGGTGGGAGCAATATGTTGTTCTGTTTCTCTGACCACTTTTGCCTGCTCGGAGCAGACTTTGCATTTGGTGGGAGACTTGAAAAGTCTTATAAAGCACATGGCTACTCTACAGAGTGTCCCAGTGCAATTGTTTCCCTGCCTGCGCCGGTGGCGGCAGAGAAACTACTGTGTCCCAAGGTTGGGCTCCCCAGAACACAGGAAGTGAAGCCACCCCAGGGGATGGAGTCCTGGGGCCATTAAAGGCTCAGGGAGGGGGGCCGCATGGCCCACCTCACGTTTGGTATCATAAAGCTTTATGATTTTCCCACAAGATCGCTGGAAAAATTGCTATTTTATTTTATTTTGACCCAAGGAGATTAGGGGGCAGGGTATCCCTACCCTGCCCCCTTATATGATTTTTTTTAAAGTTCAGGACAGGGGACTAAGGCCCTCATTATGACCCCGGCGGACGATATTAATATGGAGGAAAGTACGGCCAACAGGCTGGCGGTACTTTTTTCCATATTATGACATTGGCGGTTTGGCTAAAGCCAATCTTCCAATGTACCACACTGACCACCACGGCGGTAATGACCGCTGGGCTGGAGACTTCACTCTCCAGCCCAGCAGCCGTCTCTTGCCGCCTGTGGGATTATGACCCCACCTACTGCCATGGTTTTAGTGGCAACCTTACTGCCATGAAAACCATGGCGGTAGGCACTATCAGTGACAGGGAATCCCTTCCCTGTCACAGCTCTCTCTCACCCTCTCTCACCCTTCACAGATTCTCCCCCACCTCCCCTTCCTCTCCAGACCCCCCTTCATGCATGCCCCTTCCTTCACACATGCACACACGCATTCACACAGCCATTCCCACATTCATCCATGCATTCATACATCCATTCACACATATATCCACACTCACATACATACACAGAAGCAAATGCATTCACACAACACAACATATACGCACACACATATCCATACATGCACACATATACAGCACGCAACACACACCTGCATACACGCACTCACAGTCATACACACACACACCCACACACAACACCCCTTCCCCTGTCGGAGCACCCTACTTACCTGTTGTCAGGGGATCCTCCGGCAAGAGACGGGACGGGACGGGGAGCTGCTGCCAGCAGCAGCGTCTGCCTGCAGAACACTGCCAGGCTGTACCATGTGTCATGATACGGCCAGCGGCGGTCTACTGCTCTGGCGCTGCTGCTGGGAGCAGCGCCACTTTACCACCATCCGCTGGCATGGCCACAGCCGGATTTCCGCCATCCTTCTGGATGAAATACGGCTGTGGTCATAATCCGGCGGATGGCTGGTAGCCGCGGCGACGGTCTTTTGGCTGCCGTTGCAGCGGCAGTAGGCTGTTTTCACCGCCGGGTTCAAAATGACCCCCTAAGTCTCTGAGTCTTGTAGTGGCTGCCAGCAACATTTTTCTCATGTTGCTGACAGTCAGTCAAATGCTCCCTGGCCCAATTATAAAGCTCTAACTTTAAACTGGTGCTCCCACAAGACTCTCAAGAGACTCTTGCAGACCCAACTGTCCAGGTATACAAATATTTTTTAACCTTAATTTCTTAAAAAACTACTGAACAGATTTACAAAAAATCACAAACTGTGGACCAAGATCTAGCTTCCTGGCAAATTTGGTGTAATTCCATTCAGCAGTTTTTGTGGTAGCACATCATAAAGAAGTATATGGAAAATGCATAAGGATTTTGCCTTTTGGGACCCCCTTTTATTCTTTGCCCCTGCTTGATGGGTCACTCTGTCTGATTCTTGTTGATTATGGAGTCTCTAATCCCACACCACCTTCTTGTGTAACCGGTGGTCTGCATGCGTTTGTAACCCTGGGAGTCAATTGCTAAGATGGTACACTTGGGGATCAGTTTGGGGTTTAATAGTAGGGTTAAGCCCTGGGACATCAGTGGTAAACAGCTCTGAGTCGTATGAACTGAGCTTAGAAACCCTGACTTTTCTGGGACTTCTGAAAAAAGCTCACACAAAGGGCAGTAGGAGGTGTATATTCTTGATGGCACTCCCTCGGGCTGCAGCTGCAACTAAGCGCACTGTGGCTTGGATTATTCGCCCTTCTGGTTGCACTATTGTTGCATGGTGTATGGGAAGGCTGAAGCTGAAGTTGACATAATGCCAGATGGCCCTGGTCTCTGAAAATATATATCCTTAATCCGCTGTATTGGTAAATGGACATTGTGGTGACATTTATCAAACAAAAGGCTACATTCTGCTCGATGGAAATATATAACTTTGACAGAGAGGCTGAGGTGTGTTTGCTTGGCATCCAGATACTGATAAGACGATGTTGCAGAAGTTGACTTTGTGGCACTTATGATGAATCTGTTGTTTTCGTTCTTTCAAAGAATAAATCACAGGTGGTTTTCTTTTCTATTGTGCATCCAAATGAATGTTTGCAGTTCCAAGACAGGGAGGTTATTCATTGTGCTCCACAGAGGTGTTTTGGTGATATGTTGGACTGTCATGTCACAATGAACATCATAAGAAGACGCAGTTGTTTTCAGATTGAAAGCAATTCAACATTCCGCACTTCAATTTCAGAGAGTACAGGTATTTAAAATGACAAGGAATTGCATTGCCCTCTAGTGTATTTAATAGACACGACCAACATGAACCTCAGAGGCGCCCATTAACCTCTGTTTACTGGACTTGAACTGGATTTGTAAACGTATCCCAACTAGCTAGTTGCTCTTGATTGCATGCACCTCACCATCTCCGAATCATTCATTGCCATTGGATGACGAATTCAAACCAATAGTGTAGCTTGTTCGCTATAAACCGATTCAGAACAATTAAACATATTAGTTAGACCTGGTGATCTGAGCTCTGTAGAGAGTTAAACCAGATGTTCTCACTCAAACAGTATTTCTCGCTCTGCCAGCACAATGTGGCATGCGCCTTCCATCACATCACAAACTGATACGGTCTTGTGTGTCTCTATAATGATCTGTCCCTAAAAGTTCCAGGTGTGTTACAGGTGAACACAATTTAAGGCTTGAACTTTTTCACAGCCTCAGCGGTTGTGGTGCTGCTGTCGTGGGGCTACCTGAGCGCTCGAGCAGGCACTAGTGACTCTATTGGGATGCCCTATCAGTGCCAGTTTCATTCATTACTTGGATGCTAGCATGCAGTATGGTGTCCTGACTTGCCTCCAACGTCCAGCTACCTTAAGGTTTTCAATAAATAGCCTTCTAGATGCAGAAGAGTCAAATTCTGGATCATATGAAAAAAAGGTGTCCATGTTTTGCTGCAGATTGCAGGTCATTGGGTTTATAGCTACGCCTCTGGTTGGGAAACTCAACTAGTGTAGTGGTCAGGAGATGGTCCTGACTCCTCATGGTGTCTAGGATCTCGAAATATTTTCATACTTGCTGGTAATGCAGGAATTGAAATCCTAGTTTTATATTTTTCAATACGCATGAATCTGCTGAGCAGCACTCTGGCATAGGCAAAGGTTACTGAACCCTGCATCTCCTGTCCTAGAAAGCCTTGTTCCTTTGCACATTTTAGGTTTCAGCTTGAGAGGCCTTCGCCACAGCCAAAGCCTACAAGATAACACACCGTGACCGAGTCAACAAACACAAAGGTGTAGAATTGACACCATCCACTGCACTCCCTTCTCAGATAAATTAACCCCAATAATGGAGCATTTAAATTTCCAACTTCACATGGTCGGGAAAAAGCACCATCAGAGGCACCCTCACATACAGACCAATAGGACCATGCCCCAGCTTCTGCAACACCATCTCTGACCTCATTTCCCCGATCATCATTGACTCCAAGCACTAGATCTTCCTAAAAGATATCAACTTCCGCCTCAATGACCCCATGACACCAACACAACTGACCTCCTGGAAAACATGAGAAAACCTCGGCCTCCAACAACTTGTCACCAACCACACCCAACCACAGGACTCACCTCAACCCAATTTTTACATCGAGCAAGAGAGTCAAGTACAACCACGTCTCACAGCTCACCTACACTGACCACTATGGTGTCCACTTCACCATCTCAGGACCTACCGACACTGGCACCATGCCATCCAGCTCAACACAAAGAAACTGGAAAAAGGTATCAGAAGACCAGGTGGAAAAATGCTCTCAACTCCTACCTTCCAGGCACATCATCTAAACCAAAACAGGCTGAGAAAGACTCATGGGTTTAAAAGACTCATGCAATGCGCCAACACAATTGCCCCCACCAACCCAGCCAAATCCAAATTACTAGCCAGAAGAGCCAGCTGGTTCACTGAAGAACTGAAATCCTCCAAACGCAATTGCCAGCAACTAGAAAGGAAGTGCCGTACTAGCGGAAAGACAGAAGACCATAAAATGTTCAAAACAACATTCAACGAGTACCACTGCCTCCTGAGAGAAACAAAAAGAATGCTCCAGCAGACTGCATAGAAGCCAGCACAAACCACAGCAAGTAGCTCTTCGCCATTGTGAAGCAACCCCGCAGCATCAGGGAACAACATTATCCCCTCCCAAGAACTGTTTGACACCCTTGCTTACTTCTTCCATCAAGATCTCAGCCTTTTATGACAACCTCTAACCCCAAGCCATTGACAGCATCAGCCTACTCACATCCAGGAATATAAATCCCAAACACCTGCTCACCCGTTTGGACCCTCTCACACCTAATGCAGCTATCTCTATGATGAACTCTGTACACTTTCCGGCACCCACGGACCTATGTCCCCACCACATCTTCAACCTTGGCAGCACAATGATTGGCAACAAGCGCAAGAAAGTCCTGAATGCCTCCATCACCTTGGCCTCCTTCCCTGAGGACTGGGAATATGCTGAAGTTAGGGCCCTGCAAAAGACACCATCTGGTGACCCTGCAAGTCTGAAGAACTTCCAGCCCATCTACCGGTCCCCCTTTCTGGCAAAGGTTCACAAAAAGGCAATCAACCAGCAACTCACCGAACACCTGGAACACTACAGCCTCTTGGACTGCTCTCAATACAGTTTCCTTGCCAACCACAGCACAGAGACAACCGTGATCGCTGCCACCAATGACATCAAGGACCTCCTAGAAAGCAGCAAAACAACAGCCCTCATCCTCCTGACCTGTCAGCCACCTTCAACACTATCTCCCACCACATCTTGATCAATAGACTCCTCCAAATTGGAATCCAGGGAGATGCACTCAAATGGATTGCCTCATACCACCATTTACCTTGGAACCCAAGAAGATCATCTGCTGCATCCCACAAGGATTGTCCCTGAGCCCCATCCTCTTCAAGACCTACATGACCCCCCTGGCCAAAGCTGTCAGATTGCACAGACTCAACATCATCTCCTATGGTGGCGACACTCAGCTCATTCTCTTGCCATCAGAAGACCCCTCTACCACCAGAGTCAACTTGAAAAAATGTATGATACACATCGCCGACTGGATGTAGGGCAACTCACTCAAGCTCACCGCGGACAAGACAAAAGTTCTAGTTTTTGAGAACAACACCTCGCCATGGAACAACTCCTGGTGGGCTGTTGAACTTGGCCCTTCCCCAGCCTGGACAGACCACACCCACATCCTCTGCATCATCTTGGACATCAAGTTATCTTTGCAGAAATTGGTAAACACAGTCTTGTTTGTCTGCTTCCACAGCCTATGCATGCTCCATAAGATTTTCAGGTGGCTCCCAGTCAACACCAGAAGAACGGTCACTCAAGCCCTCGTCACCAGCAGGCTCGACTACGGTAACACTCTTGAAGTAGGAATCACTGCATGCCTCATGAAGAAGCTACAGTCAATACAAAACTCAATGGAAAGGCTCATCCTCAACCTCTACAGATTGACCCACATCAAATTGCACCTCAAGAAGCTACACTGGCTCCCAATCCAGAAGAGATGCCAGATTAAGATGATGACACACGCATACAAAGCCCTGCACAACAAAGGACCAGCATACATCAATAAATGTATGACCTTCCACCAAACAACCAGACACGTGAGATCTGCCTTCCTCTTCCTTGCAGACACTCGACAGATCCACCGATCCTTCAGCCGAGGACGGTCCTTCTCTCACGTGGTGGCCAAAGCTTGGGAAATCTTCCCCTGCACGTCAGGAATGCCACATCACTCTAGGAGATTAGGAAAGGACTCAATACATGGCTGTTTAAATTAACAAAGCACCACGAAGCAGCTCAAGTCTCCAGTGCCTTGAGACCATCACAGGTGATCTGCTGTGCTTTATAAATCCCGATTGATTGATTGATTGAGAGCTCAGTGTGTGTGTCCTATCCAGTCCTTCTTCTAGTATTTTTCCAAGTCAAATTTTCCTGAAAATCATCTCAAACAGCCACTGACATCAAATTTAATGCCATATTTGTGGCCATGGAAGTCTTTTCTGGTACAGATGTATATATTTATTATGTTGAAATGTGATGTTTTCAATTTGGTTACTGGTGTAGTAGGAAAGTCCTGCCAGAGAGCCTGCTGTAGATCACCATGAGAATAAAAAAAGGTCAATCTTAGTCGATTTCAGTGCTTGATGTGAATGTAGTTGTACTGGCAAGCCACTGGAGTCAAAATACCTACCCAACAGATCTTTTGCTACAGTGAATGGCTTCTGATCTTTGCATTGATAGGCCTGTCCGTCCCTGCAGAAATTCCTGTAATTATAAGGTTATTCCCCTACCATTGCTGCCTGTGGCTTGTGATAGGAAATCCATGCAAATCAGATTTTTAGGTCCAGTACTCTGAGGATTGTGCATTTGTAGAGTAAGCTTAGGTCATATCCTCTTGGTAATGCAGTTCATATAGTGGAAGCACTCTTTCGCACCCTCACTTGGGAGATGGGGCCAGTGAAAAATATAGCAGCCACATAAAAAACTTTTGCCCAAAACCCAGATAACAGTAGTTGTCAGGCATCGACATCAACAACATCTTCCCATATTCTATGGCAGATCCAAAAAAAATAAGTGTGAAATGATGGGCTTGTGTCTCTCTCTATAGTTATCCAACCTACCTAGCCAGAATGTCCCATTGCCAGTCCCAGTTCATGAGTATGATGCAGAGCACTGCTGAAAGATAGTGCAGGCTTCTAAAGCTTATTACTTTTCTAATTTTTCAGGATTATGGAGATTCAGTGGCCCCTCTTTGGGGAAGCAATGACATCCTCAGAATATAACTGAGAAGCCCAAGTCAAGTTAAAGTTGCTTTAAAAATATGTTGTAAGAATGACACCAGACGTAGGTTCTCATTTTGACTTTGGCGGTCTTTTTGAAACACTGCTGAAGCTGTGGATGCCAAAAGACCACTAGTGCTGGCAGTTCAAAGACCGCCATATTACGATGTTGTGCCAATTTCCACCCTATTTCGGGTGGAAATCCGACACCGTCGGCCAGCCCAATGTCATAATAGAGGCGGTTTCCACTTCTGGCACGCCACGCCAACATGATGCCACCCGCCGTATTATGATCTGTAATACGGTGTGGTGGTTGCTTGCACGGCGGTGCGGTGTCAGCGATGGAAAGCACCGAGACCCACCCCCTCCCGGACGGCCACCTCGCTCAAGGAGGTAACTTGATCATCCGAAAGGGAAAGGGAGGTGTTGTGTGAATGTGTGTGGTGTCTGCATGTGTGTATGAATGCGGGCTGGAGGGGGTCTTTGTGTGCATTTGTTAGTGCATGTATGCTAAGAGGGGAGGTGGTTGTGTGTGTGTGTGTGTGTGTGTGAGTGTCTGTATGTTTGTGTGAATGCAGAGGGGGTGTCAGTTTGAGTGTGTGCATGTGAGAGTATGTGTCTGAGTGCGTGTATGCGCGTGAATGCATGTGTTCGTGTGCGTGTGTGCAAGTACATGGGTGAATCTGAGTGCGTATTTGAGTGCGAGTATGTGTGTGGGTGTATGTAAGCGAATGCGTGGGTGAGTGGGGGTGCATGAATGTAGGTGTGTGGGGGTGTGTCTGCCAACGACAGGAATGGAGATTCCTGTCGCCGGGTGCATGACCGCCAGCATTTTCGTGGCGGTGCGATCACCATGAAAATGCACCACCACGAAAATGCTGGCGGTCTGCAGAGAATTTAATACCAATGGTGGTATGATGGCTACCACCGGGCCGGAGGTGCTTCAGCTAAACCGCTGAAGTCATAATATGGCAGTCTTTACTGCTGGCCCAGAGGTAGTAAGACTGCCACCACAAGTCTGGGGGTCCGAGGACCACCAGGCTCAAAATGTGGACCTTAGCATTGTAATTATCACCAGTATTGCCTTTGGTAACTCATCTTGGTCTTCCATGGCTGTATGAAACACTTTGACTTTGGCAATTGAATATTCAACTCATGCTGGTTTGCCCAATATGAGTAGGACGTCTGGACAGGATAGCAGCATGATTACTGCACTTTCTGTGCTGCTACTGGAATTAGAAGTCATGAGTGGACAGGACAGGTAGTTCAGTTCCATTTTACTCATTCTGAATCCTGATGGCTCCATCAATGGTGTTGAGTATGACAGAAAGAGGCATCAGAGTGTTCCCCCGAAGTCCATCATTAATGCTTTCATAATGCACACGATGCTCAAATCATACTGTACCTCACCCTGCAAAGTAGGATATGGGTACCACAACAGACAGAGGCCCTCATTACAACCCTGGTGGTCGGTAATAAAGTGGCGTTAATACCGCCAAGAGGCCACCGGTAATACCCATGGAATTATGACCACGGCGGAAACAGCTCAGACAGACAGCCACTTCAACACACCGACCACCAGGGCGGAATCAACAGGCACCAGGGCGGTAACCGCCAACAGCCAGGCAGAAGACAATGTTCCGCCCACTGTATTATGAGAGGCCAATCCGCCACCTTGTCTGGGGCAGTACCAACGATATCATAAGCCTGGCAGAAACACTGCACAGAAGGGAAATGACTCACCTGTGGAGACTCAGGGAAGAACCACGCTGCCACGGAGCCCGAACTGCACATATTCCCAATGTTGTTTTACATCCTGCTCCACTACAAACACCAACGACGGCGAAGAAGACCACAGTGAGTACTGCTGCCTAGCACACAAGGGAGCAGGGGAGGAAAAAGAGAGTTATACACACACGCAACAACCCCACCCCCAACACCATACACACAAGCAGATGCAATAACATAACATATTCACCCCGTACCCCTCAGGAATAATGCAAGGACAACTACTATAGAGTAAAAAGAGTGTAATAAGATAAATTAGTAGCAAGACGTGCACCCAAATCAAAAAGTATATACATATTTACAAAATAAAGGAACACTGCCCAATCCTCAATGTTCGTGGGCCACTTCACAAAGTCCAAGGCCCCACCTCACTCTTCCAAAAACACGGAGAGAACACTGCACAGTCATCAGATCGAAAATAGCCAGCCATCTTAGGGGGACGGGGAACGGGGGGCACCTCAGCCGGAAGATGGTACAACACCACTGGTCCTGGAGAGGGCAACAAGACCTGTGCTTGGTCCTGGGGAGTGCAAGGCCACAGTCTCTCAAGTGGGTGACTTACCCACATGCTTTGTAGGGGGAAACAGGCCCTGTGATCTGTTGTGGGGAGTGCAAGGCCACAGTCTCTCAAGTGGGTGACTTGCCCACATGTTCTGGAGGGGGCAACATGCCAAGTGAGCTGCATCCTGGGGAGAATGGGGTGAGTGGAAAGCTTCTCCACTGGTTCTGGAGGGGGCATTGTGCCCTGTGATGCAGATCTTGGTGAATGCAAGGTCACAGCCTCTCAGGTGGGTGTCATACCCACAGGAATTGCAAGGGCCAGGCCGCACAACAGCCCATGGATGCAGGACAACACACTATCCGCCAGCAGTAAAGGCTGCTTAGAGGTGCCAGTGGTGGTGCTGCTGGTGGGTCTGGTAGTGGTGGGGGAGGCTCCAGCCCAACCCCTGCTGCCTCTGACAGTTGGCCACTGGAGCAGGTGGCGGTGCTGGTGTTGGTGCTGCTGGTGGAGCTGGTAGTGGTGGGGGGAGGCTCCAGCCCATCCCCTGCAGCCTTGGACGGCTGCACACTAGGGCAGGTGGTGGTGCTGGTGGCGGTGCTGCTGGTGGAGCTGGTAGTGGTGGGGGGAGGCTCCAGCCCATCCCCTGCAGCCTCAGACGGCTGCCCACTGGTGCTGCTGGTGATGGTGCTGGTGGCGGTGCTGCAGGTGGAGCTGGTAGTTGTGGGGGGAGGCTCCAGCCCATCCCCTGCAGCCTCGGACGGCTGCCCACTGTTGCTGCTGGTGGTGCTGGTGGTGGTGCTGCCGGTGGAGCTGGTGGTGGTGGGGGGAGCCTCCAGCCCATCTCCTGCAGCCTCGGACGGCTGCCCACTGGTGCTGCTGCTGCTGGTGGTGGTGCTGGAGGCGGTCCGTGTGGTGGTGCTGGTGGTGGTGCTGCAGGTGAAGCTGGTAATTGTGGGGGGAGGCTCCAGCCCATCCCCTGCAGCCTCGGACGGCTGCCCACTGGTGCTGCTGCTGCCGCTGGTGGTGCTAGTGGTGGTGCTGCTGGTGGAGCTGGTAGTGGTGGGCGGAGGCTCCAGGCCATTCCCTGCAGCCTTGGACAGCTGCACCACCATGGTTGTTGGTGGTGGCTCCAAGTGAGTCCCAGCATCAGGCCCTTTGTCTCTACTGCCTGCTGTTGCAGGCCCCCTGCCCTTCCTTCCTTCAGCTGGGGCTGCCTCCTTGCCCTTCCTTCCTGCAGCTGGGTCTGGCCCCTTGCCCTTCCCTCCTTGCGAGAAAGTAGCCTCTTTCTAGCTTGGTTACCCCCACTTTTGGCCTGTTTCTGAGTGTGTGTCAGTGTGTTTTTACTGTGTCACTGGGATCCTGCTAGCCAGGACCCCAGTGCTCATAGATAAAAACCTATATGTCAGTGTGTTTTGCCTGCTTCACTGGGATCCTGCTGGTCAGGACCCCAGTGCTCATAATTTATGGCCTAATGTGTATGCCTGTGTAGTGCCTAACTGTGTCACTGAGGCTCTGTTAACCAGAACCTCAGTGCTTATGCTCTCTCTGCTTTTAAATTTGTCACTGTAGGCCAGTGACTTCATTTACCAATTTCAATTGGCATACTGGACCCCCCATATAAGTCCCTTGTATGTGGTACCTAAGTACCCAGGGCATTGGGGTTCCAGGAGATCCATATGGGCTGCAGCATTTCTTTTGCCACCCATAGGGAGCTCAGACAAACCCTTACACAGGACTGCCAGTGCAGCCTGCGTGAAATAACGCACACGATATTTCACAGTCATTTTCACTGCACTTAAGTAACTTATAAGTCACCTATATGTCTAACCTTCACTTGCTGAAGGTTAGGTGCAAAGTTACTAAGTGTGAGGGCACCTGTGCACTAGCAAAGGTGCCCCCGCATAGTTCAGGGCCATTTCCCCAGACTTTGTGAGTGCGGGAACACCACTACACGTGTGCACTACATAGAGGTCAATACCTATATGTAGCTTCACAATGGTAACTCTGAATATGGCCATGTAACATGTCTACGATCATGGAATTGTCCCCCCATTCCAAATTTGGTATTGGGGAGCCAATTCCATGCATCCTGGGGGCTCCACCATGGACCCCCAGTACTGCCAACCCAGCTCTCTGAGGCTTGCACTACAGCTACAGCTGCTGCCACCAAACAGACTGGGTTCTGCCCTCCTGGGGTCTGGGCAGCCCAGTCCCAGGAAGGCAGAATAAAGCATTTCCTCTGAGAGCGGGGTGTTACACCCTCTCCCTTTGGAAATAGGTGTACAGGCTGGGGAAAGGTAGCCTCTCCCAGCCTCTGGAAATGCTTTGAAGGGCACAGATGGTGCCCTCCTTGCATAAACCAGTCTACACCAGTTCAGGGACCCCTTCTCCCCTGCTGTGGTGCGAAACTGGACAAAGGAAAGGGGAGTGACCACACCCCTGTCCATCATCCCCCCAGGGGTGGTGCCCAGAGCTCCTCCAGTGTGTCCCAAACTTCAGCCATCTTGCTTTGCAAGGTGTGTGGGCACTCTGAAGGGCTCTGAGTGGCCAGTGCCAGCAGGTGACATCAGAGACCCCTCCTGATAGGTCCATACCTGATAAGGTAGCCAATCCCCTTCTCAGGGCTATTTAGGGTCTCTCCTGTGGGTTCTCTTTAGATTCTGCTTGCACGTTTCCTTCAGGAAGACTCTGCAACAACTGCAGACTCTTCTGACCTCGGATCAATCAATCAATCAATCAATCAACCGCAGGCTGCTCCAAGAAACGCAGTAACTGCAACAAAGTGTCTACAAGAGACACTTTTCTTCAGCAACCTCAGCTCCAAGTCAGCAATTGCAACAGTTGCCATGGTGTGCACGCTCTGGGGACTCCCTGTCTTCATCCTGCACCAGAAGGACCGAAGAAATCTCCAGTGGAGTGACAGAGTCACTCCCCTGCTCCAAGCAGGCACCTTCCAAGATGATGACTGGTACCCTGGGACTCCTCTCACAGTGACGAGCATGCTCCTAAGGACAAAGAGGATGAACACCATTGACATAGACTGTCCTGAGGTCCTGTTAACGCAATTTGGAGGAGGTAAGACCTTGCCTTCCCCGAGAGCGATGGTACCCCTGTGTACTGTGTCTTCTTCACCTCCTGAGTCCTCTGTGCACTCTTTGCAAAATTCCTTCATGCACAGCCTGGCCCAGGTCCCCAGCACTCCATCCTGCAACGCACAACTCACTGAGTTTTTCTCCGGCGGCGTCGGACCTTCTTTTGTTGTGCTGCATCAACTACATTTTCCACCTCCTTTAAAACCGGCTCCTGCGGCTCCTGCAGGTGCTGGCTGGCATCCTGAGGGCTTTCTAAAATGCTGAGAGCCCTTTCTTCCTCCTCACATGGAGTTGAGGCCCCCAGGTCCCTTCTGGGTCCATCCAGCGACATTGTGAGGCAAAATGCACTTTTGTCGTAGCCAAGGCCTGTTGGCGCCTTCCAACATGAAATCTGATCTGCAACGATCTTCATGCTGTGGAACAACTTTTGCATCATGCAGGAATCTGCTGGCATCTTCCTAGGGTGCATTTCTGCAGTCTTCGACTAACTGGGGACTCTTCTTTTGCACCCTCTTCTGGGTTGGCAGTGGCTTCTGTCCTTTCTGGAACTTCTTTCGACTTCTGGACTTGGTCCCCTTCCTTTGCATGTCTTCAGGTCCAATAATCCAGCAGTTGTTCTTTGCAGACTTGGTTGGCTGCTGCAAAATCACAAAAACGAGGTGTAGTGTTTCCTAAGTAAACTTGCAGTACTTTACTCCTGCTTTTCTGGGCTTTGGGATGGGGTAATTTACTTACCTTTACTGTATTCTTACTCTCCCAACAATTCTGCACACACTACACTTGTCTAGAGGGGGAATTAGTGATTCACATTCCACTTTCTTAGTATATGGTTTGTGTTGCCCCTAGACCTATTTTCTCCCATTGCAGGATTTCCTACTTTTTGCTTTGTTCTATGACTATTTACTTGTCTAATTTTGGTGTCTAGTGTATATATTGTGTATAATACTTACCTCCAGAAGGAGTATTGTCTCTAAGATATTTTTGTTACTGTGCCACCCAAATAAATACCTTTATTTTTGGTAACACTGAGTATTGTCTTTACTTGTGTATAAGTACAGTGTAACTATAAGTGGTATTGCATGAGCTTCGCCTGTCTCCTAGTTCAGCCTAAGCTGCTCTGCTATAGCTACCTCTATCGGCCTAAGCTGCTAGAACACTACTACTTCACTAATAAGGGATAACTGGACCTGGTATAAGGTGTAAGTACCCAAAGTACCCACTACAAACCAGGCCAGCCTCCTACACTCCTGCAGCTGGGTCTGGCTCCTTGCCCTTCCTTCTTGCAGCTGGGTACGGCCCCTTACCCTTCCCACCTGCAGCTGGGGCTGCCTCATTACCCTTCCTTCCTGCAGCTGGGGCTGGCCCCTTGCCCTTCCTTCCTACAGCTGGGGCCGGCTCCTTGCCCTTCCTTGAAGCACTTGGGGCAGGCACCCTTTCCATCTGGCTGGGTGGTGGCCGATGACACTACTGTGCCTGTGGACTGGGTGGCTGAGGTGCTTTCCTGAGTTTTGACCACCCCGGCCTGACGTGAGGGACAGGGGGAGGGCTAGGGAAGAGGTCAATGGTGGTGAGGAAAAGCTTCTTAGGGACATTGAGGCGGGAAGAGGGAGATGGTTTGGAAGTGGAGGAAGGAGTGGTGGTAGGAGGTGTCAGTTTGCTGTGTTTGGGTGCAGGTGCATGGGCTGGATGCTATTGTGAGGTGGATGGCTGTTGGGTGTCTGAGTGCTTGTGTTTGTGTACTTTGGTAGAAGGGGGCACATACACAATGGGAGGACACAGGGGACGTGTGCATGGATGTGAGTGGTGACTGCCAGTGAGGGGTGTGTACTGATAGGTGTGCTGGTGATGGTGGTAGTGGATCAGGATGTAGTGCATGCAGGTGTGAGTGGAGACACTACTGGGAGGGAGGTGGACGACGGGGAGGAGGGGGCCACAGTGGAGGCAGTGGATGTTGGTATGTCTGCTTCTGGATGGTGTTTGTGTGAGTGCCTGTGGGATGAAGTGTGGTGCTTGTGTTTGCCATGTCCACTCTTGTGTGTTGTCCTGTATGCCTGCTCATCAGACTGTGTGCTTGGGATAGGTTGGGGTTGAGAGGAATGGGATTGGGAAAAAGAAGTGGGAGGGGGGAGGGGGAAACAGGGACAATGGCTGCCATCAGAGAGGAGGCCAGAGCCTGGATTGATCTCTGTCGGGCCGCCAAGCCAGTATGAATCCCCTTCAGAAATACATTGGACTGTTGCATTTGGGCTGCCAGCCCCTGGATGGCATTCACAATGGTTGACTGCCCAACAGAGATGGATCGCAGGAGGTTAATAGCCTCCTCACTCAGGGCAGCAGGGCTTACTGGGGCAGGGCCTAAAGGGCCTGGGGCGAAGGAGATGCCCACCGTCCGTGGTGAGCAGACACGGGAAACTGGCTGAGGGGCTGCTGGGAGGTTGGTGCTGGTACGGGGGTGGCGGCTGTACCCGTAGCTGGGGTCGGCACAGAGGTGTCTGCCACCACCGGTTATATGACGGAACACAGAATCTTAAACTACTACTAACCTTAACAACGAGGTCGGAACACCGACCTCGTCTTTACTACTAATGATTTTACCACGAATGCCTTAACAACGATATTTCGTTGTAAAGGCATTCCTGATAAAATCATTAGCAATAGGCACCATTCACCCTACATCCCTCACCCCACCCCCCCAACCCCACCCCAAAACCTAAAACCCCCTGACCCCCCACCCACTCCCCAAAACCAAAAACGCCCCACCCCCCCAACCCCACCCTAAAACCTAAAACCCCCTGACCCCCACCCACTCCCCAAAACCCAAAACGCCCCACCCCCCCCAACCCCACCCCAAAACCTAAAACCCCCGACCCCCCACCCCCTCCCCAAAACCAAAAAACGCCCCACCCCCCCAACCCCACCCCAAAACCTAAAACCCCCTGACCCCCCACCCCCTCCCCAAAACCTAAAACCCCCCACTTACCTGAGTCGTCACCTTGTCATCTGCGTCGTCCTCCTCAGCCGACTCCCTTGTTTGTACCTTAACCATGCATGTTCGTTGTTCAGGACATGCGTGGTTAAGGCACAAAATAACGAAGTCGTGGTTAAAGAAAGCGTTGTTCCGCTTTCGTTAACCAGGACTTCGTTATAAAAAATTCGGCATAAAAGATGTTTACCGCCACCACCAGGGAGCTTCCATCGGAGGAGGTATCCGTGTCTGAACTGTCCCCTACAGTCTCCGCCGTGGTGCTTCCCTCACCCTCCGTCCCACTGGTGCCCTCACCGTCGGTGGATTCGGACTCCTGGGTCCTGTGAGATGCAGCTCCCTCCGTAGCCGGTGCCTCTGCTCCTCTGCCAGATATTGCTAATGCACAGAAGGACAGGGTGAAAAAACAAAATGGGGGGGAAGAGACAAAGGATACATTTGGTCAATGGCGGCACCAACACCACCGTTGGCATACACAACACACTCAGACATAGGGAACAGCCCTACGCATTAGGCAATGCACTACCAGTCACAGTGCTAGTCACCAGCCCAGGGATAGGGACACCTAACACCAATTGCAGCATACCTGAGACCCACAGACCCCTGCCCATTAGTGGGTGCCTACTAGCTTGGTTGGAGGACTTTCACATCAGAACCCTGCCCAACATGGGACCTACAATGGGGCACCCACAGGCCCACATCCCCCACCCGGATACCACCCCACCAGGCATAAGTAGTAATTAAGGGCAGTGTACTCACCCCCTTGTTGCTGCTGTGATGCCCCCAAGCGCCCATCCAGCCCCGGATAGGCCACCGCCAGTATGCAGGCCATCAGGGGGGTCAGGGTTCGACAGGCACCCCTTCCTCTTTGGGAGGCCATCCCCAACTGGGCAACTGCCATCTTCCGTGCCCAGCGTCTCAGGTCCTCACACCGTTTCCGACAGTGGGTGCTCCACCTGACGTAGACCCCCAGGGACCGCACGTCCTTGGCGATTGCATGCCATATTCCCTTCTTTTGATGGGTGCTGACCTGCAGGGAAATACACACAGGGAAAGGTATTAGTCTGACGGTCCTGCCTGTTACACTTATGGCCCACCATGCCCCATCCCATCCCCATTAGCACAGACATGGCCCAGCATACATGCTGCACGCTGCCCAGCACCCATCCACCCACCCCCCCTACATAAGGCCTTCACACACAGCACTCCATGCATTCACGCCCCATGCATCGTACTCAGGGTATACTCACCTGTTGGTCTGGAGGCCCATACAGCAGTCGGTACTTGAGTAGGACCCCATCCATTAGTCGTTCCAGCTCCACCGAGGTGAAGGCAGGGGCCCTTTCCCCAATAACACGAGCCATGGTTGGTTCCAGACACAGGTCACAGCAGCACATGCAGTGTAGGTCCTCTCCTGTTGAAGGTCAGGTAGTAAGTGAGTGAACAGATAGAAAATGGCGGTCACATCTGCGGCGGTGCGTAACGTCACTGCCGGCGTGCATCACCATTGGCCACTGTGCCCTATAGGGCCCAATGATAACCGATGAAGAGTTGCACGGCGGTTCTCGACCGCCTCCCACAATGGCACACAACGTCAGCGGAATTACCTCATTTCCACATTTCCCTCCATACAGGACAGACAGATGCCATTTTGGGGGGGGGCAGGCCATGGATCCTAAAAGCATCACAGTACACAAATTCAGATTATGGACATATCCCATCACAATATTTTAACAATCACAATATGCATTGCACTGTAGGTAGTGGTTAGAATGTAGAGATAATGACCAGCTGCTCACTCTTTTGCCCCATAGATTGCAACTGCTGCGGATAAATAGGAGATGGAGACCCCACCCCCTTGTACAGACCCCTGGTGGACTTGGAAACAATGGAGGACAGGCATATTATCCTCACCTATAGACTTGACAGGGCCACAATCACTCAGCTGTGTGCACAATTGGAGCCTGACCTAATAACTGCTATCCGTCACCACACCGGAATCCCCCCTCTTTTGCAAGTGCTATCTGTGCTCCATATCCTGGCAACTGGTTCTTTCCAAGTGACAGTGGGCTTGGCAGCAGGAATGTCACAGTCAATGTTCTCAATAGTGCTGACAAGAGTGTTGGCTGCCCTGATTAAACACATGTGCAGCTACATCGTTTTCCCCCAGGCGGAGGATTTGGCCACAGTGAAAGCTGACTTCTATGTAATGGGACATAGTCCCAACATCCTTGGGGCAATAGATGGAACACATATTGCATTTGGCCCCCCCAGCGAAATGAACAGGCGTTCAGAAATCAAAAGAGGTTTCACTCCACAAATGTCTACATGGTGTGCCTGGAGGACCAGTACATCTCCCGCGTCAATGCTAAGTATCCTGGGTCTGTGCATGAT
The DNA here is from genome assembly GCF_031143425.1 of Pleurodeles waltl. NCBI lineage: Eukaryota > Metazoa > Chordata > Amphibia > Caudata > Salamandridae > Pleurodeles > Pleurodeles waltl. Next base: position 147,461,483 of record NC_090441.1, on the reverse strand, counting down.
GCCTTTATCCTGAGGATTAGCAGCATCCCAAATGTGATGGCCCAACTCCAGAGGCACCGGGTGTGGCTAATAGGTGAGCCCTGGTTCCCACCCAGTGGATGTTGGTGTATAGGTATGGTGTGGGCCCTAAGGGTAAGTGTGTGGCTAACAGTTGTCCCTTAATATTTGCTGGTGACTCTGGTTACCCCAACCTCTCATGGCAGCAGACCTCCATGTTCGTGACTGCTTTTAAATAAAGCAGGTTTTTTTTTTTTAAGTGTAGCCCGTTTTCCTTACAGGAAAACGAGCTGCATATAAAAAAAAACGAAACCTTTAGTTTCAGTATTTTTTCAGGGCAGGGAGTGGTCCCTTCCTGCCCTGAAAAAATATTTTTGGGTCCAGTCACAAACTGGAAGGGGTCCCATGGGGACCCCTTCCAATTTGCGAGTGGGTTACCATCCACTTGAAGTGGATGGTAAGTGCGATGCCATTTGCGACCGCGTACGCGGTCGCAAATGGTATTGCATCCCACTGCGAGTCACAAATAGGAAGGGAACACCCCTTCCTATTTGCGAGTCGGAAATGCATTTTGCGAGTCGGTTCCGACTCGCAAAATGCATTTCTGCATAGGAAACTGCGTTTTGCTACTCGCAAACGGAAAATTTTGCCGTTTGCTAGTCGCAAACAGTTTCCTACATCTGGCCCCTTGTTCTGTGTGCATTGATGCCTGTGTTGCCTTTGTACGGTGGTGTACTTATGTCTGTTTGAGTTTGTGAAAATGGGTGTCTGTGCATTGTGTTCTTTGTGTGCCTGTATGTAGTGCATCTCTTTGCACATGCTCTATAGAAAAATCAAATCTCTTAGCTTTGCCAATACTTTTTTACACACTTAGGGCCTGATTTATATGTTGGTGGACGGGTTACTGCGTCACAACAGTGACAGATATCCAGTTGGCTGAAATCTAAATCCCATAGGAAATAATGGGGTTTCGATGAAATCTAAATCCCATAGGAAATAATGAGATTCAGATTTTGGTGGACAGGATATCCATTACCACCAATATCTAAATCAGGCCCTTCCTGTACTGGCCAGAACAATCATAGCAAGGTAGGACTCTGCTTTCTTGTAGAATTCACCAGATGAGGTACACCATGTGAGAGAAAAAACATAAAACTACAGCCCTCGTTAGTCTGCACCTTTGTAAAGTTGCTGCATCATTTTTAAAGCTATAATTTCTAACACATTTCATAAGCAGTCAGAATATTTCCTATTGGAATGTGTGACAAAATGCGTCAGGGCGGTAATGCTTAGATAATGTTTATTTTACGTGGGTCTGACTCCCGATGAGTGACACTTGCAAGGGCTTCACACGTTGGACACTTTGTGAAACTATGGTTGCACTGCTTTTAGGTTTTTACTGCGAAGGTGCATACTCTGAATATTTGGAAGAACCATTCTTTCCAATCACAGATAATAAAAAAATAGGAAACAAGTTAGAGACCAACTAGTTGCATCGGATAGTGATATGTGTGTATGGATATATTTGAAAACCAAAGAATCAACTTTGGTCCTGCCTTTGTCCTAGTTCTGCAACCTTCACGGGCATGCTGGGAAGTTCTCCTGTCCATTTCCTGCACACTGACCTCTGAGGTTAAGTATGGCACTGAATGAAGCACTGTCATTTCTCTGCAGTGCTGACTAATAGCTCTGCACATTTGTAGCTGTCTACATTACTCTCCGACAAGATGTGCCTCATTAGTGTAGTGGATTAAGATAGATGCGGACAATAATCACTTGTCTTCTCTTATGAGCTGCTCGAAGAGGCCATCAAATGAAATTAATCACTGTAGATGGGCACAGGAAAAGAACTTCCATTCACCATAAATATAATGGAGAGAGTAGAAGCAAAACTGTACTGATCACTGCAGAAACAAATGCAGCATGATAGCATCAGTGCTTTAACTGGCCCGGCACTTTCAGGTACTAGGTACATGCACTTCCTCCACTTGAAAAGCAGAGTACCCGCACTTTTCAGCAGAGATTCCATAAATTGAATACCCAGTTGAAAGTTTACTGGTGGGGTGCACACATTTATTCCCGTAATGTGTGCTAATATCCTGCCAAATATGAGTTAAACTCCCCAGAATAGAGAATAACTGTGTATAAAATTGCACAGAATTTCCAATTTCGTAGTGTTTAATGCTCCTATTTACCACCTTCTCTGAGCAGATAGGGAGGGTGGGTAGGGGAGTTAAGGAGAAGACGTGTTCTCCTTGTCCGAGAAGGAAGCGGGGTAGAATCAGGGCTGGGTTCATCGCTGGTGGTGCCCCGTGCAACAATTTGTTTTCGTGCCCCCATAACGAAGGTCTCCACAGATTCCCTCACTGCCACTCTCCAACAGCGCCCCTCAACTCTCCATGGGCCCTCCCTCACATACATTTCACCTGTTTTATAGCGCTACTCATACCAGTGTGAGGGGTCCGAGCATTTCACATCACACATACACATTATACAGAGACAATGAATCATGCGTGTGCGAATCAATGTATAGAAAATGTTCCATAGATGCATACTCTATAGCGATACTATTTTAAGTTTGCATTTTATGTTTATTGCTTTGTAGTATCTAATTTATCTGCCTTATAGTAATTATTCGTTGGCTGTATTTTAACAAACAATCTCAATAAACTCAAACTATTTTTTTTTTACATAAAATAGTGAGGATTACAAGGTGCACAAATCACATGCCACCCACACTAGTAGGCAGTATATTTTAAGAGTGTTTGGTCTGGAGAAGCACAAACTCAGGCTTTAAAGGTACAACAGTGGTTAGGGTTGGCTTTACTAATAATGTATTTCTACCTAAACAACCCCTTTTTAGCTAGGATAATGAAAGACTGAGAAAAAACACATCATACTAACCTATATCATGTAGTTTGCATGCAGCTCTTTGGCAGTTTATAGGTCACTGTGCTAACTTGTACCTTAGGAACTGCAAGTAACAAAAGGATCTCTGTGACAAAAGCAGTAGCTTTCAGAGCTATGCTCATAAAATACAGTTCTGTGATCTGCATGGTACACATTCTTTGCACCAGGCATATTAAACTTCTCTCTCAAGCTGGAACATTAATCACTACAGTTATCTTGACGTGCATGGTTGTCTGAAAACTGTTGACACACAAGGGACCCATAAGTTATTTCCAAGCACAGTGCCCCCTAAGGTCAGTGGCGGGTGAAGCTTTACCAGTCACACCTCCCTGAATGCGACCATGGGTGGGACTCTGGGATGAGCATGTTCCTACAGTATCTAATGTGTTGGAAAATAACACTTCATTTCTAATAAGCACACTTCACGCACTTAACATAATCTAGCCCCAGATTTGAGCTGGATTCAGCACATCAATGCCAAAAACAGCAACATTGTGCATTGTGTACTGGGCCTTCATTGTCGTTGAAAGAACACGCACAGACAGTGTTTGCTGAGAGCACACGCATGGAACTGCGTCACCCGCAGTTCGCTCTTTATTTATACCCTCGTGCTCCGTGCCCCTCCCGGACACGCAGAGCACGTCAGGCGCACATGGAGAGCCCGCATGGCTCTTTATTAACTCTTTACATCCCCCCCATGTTTTACTCCACATGGAGGTTGGACTTAACAAATCCAACACCAAACTTAACACACAACGGTATAAAATAACTTAGGAATAGTTCGTACTACAAAACACACGTAAACAGTCCACCTCAATGAAAACACGGTCCTTACGAACCAACAGACCTTCCGTCTTCATCCTGTTATAGCCACCTGGCAACGGAACTCCAACTATGAGCAGCCTACATGACAGACAAAGTCCTTCAACTGACTACTCGGTGCAGGATTGGGACGTAGATCATATCTTCGACTTCTTGTGCGCAAACTTGCATTCCCAGGGGCATAAACCGGTAAGGTTTGTTCAGTCAGCACCGGCCTCCTGACACTCTCCACCTCATTGGTCACCACGGGTGACCCACCGGTAATGTCCTCCAACTCTCCTTCATCATCAATTGGTTCCCTCCGTCCAGCTTTCTTAAAATGTGACACATTCCGTGTCACTCTTTGTCTTCCTCTGGCCGCAGTGATCATGGACCCCTTCACGCCAATAACCTCCCATACCTCAGGTTCAAACGGAGTTATAAACTTTCCTCCCCCTCTCCGACATTTCACCACCACTTGGTCTCCTTCTTGAAACCCTCGGTACCTTGCTCGTCGTTGGGTACTCGCCCTCTGATTAGTAGCTCGCCGTCGTTTTTGAGTGGCCTTAACATCCAACACCGGAGGTCTCCACTTAGGACCTGATGGAATACAGTCACGTGGAGATACTTTGAACATCAAAGAGGAGGGAGCACAACCAGTAGTACTATGAGGCGTTTGACGATAGGCACTCAGGAATTGGTGTAGACACTGTTCGCTGTCTTCCCTTTTCTCTACTCCAATTCGAAGAGCCCGGTTCAAAGTTCGCATGAACCTTTCCACGTCCCCATTTGCCTGAGGCCAGTAAGGCGTTATCTTCCGATGATGAATTGCCAAACCCTCAAGGTATGACCGAAACTCTTGGCCTTGGAATGGGGGACCATTATCCGTTCGAATCTCATCAGGCAAACCAAACAATGCAAATGTCTTTTGTAGAACTGGTCGCACGTTCTCAAACGCCGTCGACGGTACCACCTCAACCACCGGGAATTTAGTATAAGAGTCAATCATAACAGCAGTTAATCTCCCATCTGGAAAACTTCCGAAGTCCATGCTTACCTTAGCCCATGGTTTCAGAGTAGCCGGCTCCGTTATCACTGGACAACTCGGAGGTTCCACGGACGTGATGATACAGGAGTGACACCGTCCTACCATCTCGTCAACCTGGCTGTCCATACCTGGGAACCATACCTTGGCACGTAATCTAGCCTTGGTTTTCGCAGCCCCTTGATGTCCTTGATGTGCCAGCTCAATCACTCTAGACCAGAGACTTTGTGGAAGTACAATCCTTCTTCCCCGTAGAACCAATCCTTCATTATCAGTAGACAGTTCATCTCGCACTTTCCAGATACTTTGCATGGCCACTCTCTGTTCCGGGCGAGACTCATGTGTTTTTTCTAGAAAATATTTCCACTTTTTATGGCTCAACGCATCTTTGACGTGGCTCAATATGATGTCTTCCTGCGTGGCACTTACAATCTCTGGTACGAGAAGGGCGTTAGGACACGCCGACTGCACGACCATGCTTACAAAGACTTCCGTACTCTCCTCATCTTGTTCTTGTTGCGCATCCGACACCTGCGAACAAGGGTGGCGAGACAGATAATCTGCCGGATTGTTTGCCCCTGGCCGGTAAACAACAGTGAACCTATAAGGTTGAAGGAGAACGGTCCATCGCTCAATCCGCGGAGGTGCAAGACGCGGGCAACCAGCGAACAACGGAACTAAAGGTTTGTGGTCAGTCACCACTTGAAATTCGTGCCCGTACAAATACAAGTGAAAATGGCGGCACGCCCACCGGATGGCTAGAGCCTCACGCTCAATCTGCGCATACCTGGTTTCAACGGCCGACAACGCCCGGCTGGCATATGCGACCGGGACCCATTCCTGATGCCTCTGTTCTTGCAAGAGGACAGCTCCAAGCCCGACGGGGCTCGCATCTACCACTACTTCGGTCTTTCTGCTGGGGTTGAAATAGGCCATATTTGCCTTGTCTAGCAACGCCTCCTTAATATCCATGAAGGCCTGTTGTGCTTCTGGAGTCCAGTCCCAACGATGTTGCCCTTTAGTTAGCTGCCGGAGAGGTTCAGACATGGTGGCTAGATGTGGTATAAACCTCCCGCAGTACGTGGCCATCCCTAGGAAGCTACGAACCTCCGTGGCACTTTGCGGAACCGCGGCCTGACGGATAGCCTCAGCCTTCCATGGGTCCACTTGCAGGCCTTCTTTCGAAAATACATATCCAAAGAATTCTACCGAGTTTTGGTAAAAGGCACACTTTTTTTTATGAAGCGTTAGTCCCGCTTCAGATAGCCGTTTCAACGTCGCACGTAGATGACAATGATGATCCTCTCTCGTCTTGGAGTATATTAGAATGTCATCACTCAGGTTGATTACTCCTGGCAACCCCGACAGGGTTTCCCTAATCGCATTTTGAAACACCTCCGCCGCGGAGGACACTCCAAAGCTCAGCCTCTTGTATCTTCTCAGCCCCACATGCGTCGAGAACGTGGTAATGTTCCTGCTTTCCGGGTCTAGCTCTAGCTGATGATACCCCGCATTGAGATCCAACTTGGAGAACCACTGTGCCCCATTCAGATCTGCAATGATGTCGTCCATGGTGGGCGTTATGTGTCTTTCCCTTCGAATAGCCTTGTTTGGCAGTCGCATATCAACACAGAGGCGAATCGCTCCTGGCTGCTTGGGTTTTGGCGCAATCACCAGCGGCGACACCCACGGCGTAGGCCCATCCACCTTCTCTATGACCCCTTGGTCCTCCAGCAACTGCAGCTCTTTCTCAACGACAGGTCTCAGATGAAAGGGTACACGACGATGCCTTAGCGCCACCGGAGCCACGTTGGGATCTATGTGCAATTTGATGCGTTTTCCTCTTAACCGACCCAACCCCTCAAATAGTTGTGGAAACTCGTTGAGAAGGCGTTCCACTTGAGTCTCATACACCTGTCGTGCAAAAAACACCAGTCCCAACTCTTCTGCTGTGCGACATCCTAGCAGAGTGCCACGATCCCCAGCCACCACATAGAACTTGGTTTTTGTTGATTTATCTCCACTACTTACAGCCACCTCCACTGTTCCCTTGAGGGGAAGAGGGTCTCGCCCTCCATAATTGTATATCCTAGTAGTTGTCTGGGTCAGTGGCGGGGCAGGTATTAGTTGGTGGAAAAGCGTTTCATCCATGACATTGACCGACGCCCCTGTGTCAATGAGTACGGAAACAAGCATGCCGTTGACATGAACGTCACTCATGGGCGGCGGTCTCCTTTTCCGTGCCTTGCCCCCCGTGAACGATATTACAAATATGTCCTCTTCTTCATCTTCCTCGAAGACCGGGCCACTCGCCATCGCCTGGTCTCTCACCTCCTCTGTGTCCTTGGATACAGCTTTAACACTTGTATCTCTTCCCTTCTGCTCTCCTGGCTTATTCCTCCTGGACCTACACACTTTGGCAAAATGATTTGGCTTGCCACAACAGTTGCAGGACCGTCCTTTAGCCGGGCATCCCATGTTCGGCCGGTGGTCATACCCGCAGCTTCCACAGGCCCTGTCGCCGGGCCTGGCAGCGCTTGTTTTCCGCTGCGCTGCTGGGCGTGTTCGGATCGCATCCACTTGTTCCTCCTTCACCTGGACTACACGAGACGATGGCGCAGCCGCTAATGACTGACCTCTTACTGCCGCCATCGCATCCGCTCGTACTGCCGACAGTTCATGTGATCTTGCAAGAATTAGAATGTCATCGAGGGACATGCCCTGCTGTCTCAAAATCAACTTCCTCAAAGCATTCGACCGGCACCCTTGAATGATTTGCGCACGGATCTCCTCTTGCTGGTTGAGACCTGTGCACGAGCTCGCTAGCTTCCTCAACCTGGCATAAAACATATCCATCGACTCGATTTCGGTCTGCTGGGCCTGTCGTAGTTTAAAACGTTCGTAATCCGAGTTGAGTTGCGGGTCGAAGTGCCTGTTCAGAGCAGTTACTGCTGTATCAAAATCAGCCTTATCCCCTGTGTCAGGAAGCGAGTCAAAGAGCTCCTGTAGTTCATCTCCACCCATCAACAGCATTACTGACCTCCGCACTTCCCCGTCCGTTTCCCTGGTTGCACGAAAGTAGTTTTCTAGCCTGTTTATCCACAAACGCCATCTGGGCGCAGCAGTAGCCGGGTCAATTAGTTGGCTAAACGGTGGTAGCGAAACGATCGAGGAGTGAACCCTGTTGGTCAACTGTGCTGGGAGCTGGGGGTTCCCTGGTGGCGGTGGAGGATTGGCATCATCCTGTGGTGGGGCACTCATCTTTACCCCTTCTCACCCTTGCGCTGTACACACGGTGAAGCTGTCCTTTCGTTGTTTTTTTTTTGTTTTTTTTTTTTTGACTCCGCCTTCCTTACTTCTTCTTGTTTTCTACTTCTGCCTCCCTTTTCTTGCCTTTTATTTTTCAGTGACCATCTCCTTTTGCTTACCGCTGCTTTTTTTTCTTTTCTCTTCTTTTTTTTCCCCTGTTTTTTTTTCCTTTTTTTTTTTTTTTAGCCCCTCCCGGGGGCGGCACACATCTGACGTGCACCACGCGTCTTTTCTTTTATTTTTGGGCTTCCTCCTCTCCGGCCTTGCAGGAGACGCACGGCGCGCCCGGCCAAGGAAGCACGCGTCTCCTTCGGCTGCTCCGGGCAGCGAGGGACGCCCTGGGCGGGGCCTTGTAGCCTCGCGTGGTGCTGCTCTCGGGCAGCGAAGGACGCCCTGGGCGGGGTGTCAGAGCCCCGCGTGGTGTGCTCCTTGCGGGGGAGGGCGCGGGGAGCGGCTCACCGTCTTTGGGTTTCCCCGATCGGGAAACCGGTCAGTTTCCTCGTCGTCCGCTCCGCCAGTCGCGCGCCTGAGGTTCCCTCCGTGAACCCGGCTTTTTTTTCCCGGCGACCGGCCCGGCACCACGATCGCGGCAGCCGACACTGCTCCGCTCTCCTCCCGGTACGTTTTCTCAGCCTGGCCTCAGTATTTAACTGCACTTTCTTCTACTGTCTCGCATTTCGATCCCGCTCGTCGCCAATGTACTGGGCCTTCATTGTCGTTGAAAGAACACGCACAGACAGTGTTTGCTGAGAGCACACGCATGGAACTGCGTCACCCGCAGTTCGCTCTTTATTTATACCCTCGTGCTCCGTGCCCCTCCCGGACACGCAGAGCACGTCAGGCGCACATGGAGAGCCCGCATGGCTCTTTATTAACTCTTTACACATTGATCACTCCAGGCAGAATTGTGTTTTAAAATCGTCCTTCTGGTCCTTATACTGTCCGACTCCTTCCAGTTCCAGAGGTAAGCTAAGAGCCACCTGTGCCTTACATAAGAATTCAATCTCTGAAGAATGAAAGGCTGAGTGGAACCACAGACACTGAACTCTTTGCCATGATCTCAAACAGGTTTCTGTTCTGAATGCGTTAGTCCACTGAGGCACCAGAACTGGATGAAGATTGCACTCCCAGATGTGAGACTCCCATCCAATGAGTAAGGTTGTACTTCAAGGCTTGAAACTCACACTAAGTGACATTGTGCTGCAAGAAATGAAACGGGCACAAAGCTGATCAGACTCTACTGTAATGTGCGAGTCTGATGCCCAATGAAAGAGACGTGTAGTAAGAAGTGAAGCTAGCAACCGATAAGCATAATTGAGCAGCAAGTAGAAGAAATCACCAAATGATCCATGCTGTACCATGAGGTATTGGGACTTAGAACAAGCATTGGCAAAGCCAATAGGGCTCACTTATAAGACTTGTTCGCTTTGCTAATGTTTTTTAGCCTTGCTATACAGCATTGTGGCTTCTGTGCAGCACGGATAAAAAAACAAAAGAATAATGATATGGCCACTACATCATTTTGTAGGCATGAACATGTGTTTATTGGCTCTTCCATAATGACACCTGTTGTTTATTTGCTGAGGTGGAAGGATAAATTGGTAAGGAAATGTTTTAAAGCATAGTGTGAAGTGCATTTTTAAAATAAACGGATGAGCAGGTTGCGGAGAGGGTGGAGGAAAACTAACATAGCTGGAAAGGGTGGGGGAAGCTCATGAGGTGCGTAAACAAAAAGGACAATGTAGTTCCCTAAAAGGGAGCAGAGGAAGCATAGAAACCACCAATCATAGAGATTGCCACCAATGAGAGAGATGGGTAAAGAGGCAATGCTCAATGGGGGCAAATTCAAGATTCACAAAAAAGCCATCAACTAAACAGCAGCCAAATGAGAATGACAGAAAAAACAGTGAATGGCAAGCAATGGGCTGGCTATAAGCCCCTGTGTGTTGTATGTTGTTGATAAGCCCAAAATATATCTTTCGTGACACAATCACTACCACGCTCCAGTACAGTGTAAAAGGCCATTTATTAGGACAGGATTGCAATTAACTTCAACATCTGAACAACATTAACATATTAACTTGCAGTTTCTCAAGTCTGTACCATCCCTTTTGTATCTCCGCCTTTAACTTTCTTCCCTACTTTTACCTCAGTTCAGCCAGTTTCCGCCTTCCAATCGCATCTTAACCATGCTCTCATTCTATGCCCTGCCTCATTCGGGCATCCCACACCCTGTCATCCTTCACCTGTGCTTCTTCTCCCCCTGGAAGGGTGGACAGGCCCACAACTGACTCTCCACCCACCCAAGATAATGCCACTCCTTCAACCTGCCCTATACTGGCAACTATAACCCCATTCCCTTCATTCACACAACATACTCACCGAACCTGTAGGGTGGCTGCAGCACGAGAAGTGAGCCGCGACGGAAGAGGCCGACTTTTGCCCACTTTGCACATTTATATTCCCTTCACTCTACCCTCACCTTCCTCCCCCCACCTATCCTGTCCAATGGGCCGTCTCTAAGCCTCTGTGTGTTGTATGTTGTTGATAAGCCCAAAATACATCTTTCGTGACACAATCACTGTCGCAGTCAGTACAGTGTAAAATGCCATTTATTAGGACAGGATTGCAATTAAATTCAACATTTGAACAACATTAACATATTAAATTGCAGTCTCTCAAGACTGCACCACCCCTTTTGTATCCTTGCCTTTCACTTTTTTCCCCACTTTTACCTCAGTTAACCAAGTTTCCACCTTCCAATCGTGTCTTAACCATGCTCTCATTACATGCCCCACCTCAGTCAGGCATCCCACACCTTGTCATCCTTACCCATGCTTCTCCCCCCTCTGGGGCGGTGGTCAGGCCCACAACTGACTCTCCACTCCCCCAAGCCCTCCTCAGCTAATGCCACCCAGCGAAACCCCGGAGGGCGTTTCACTACCCGACCAGCGAACCCACTGCAACCTCATCCTTCAGTCATTACCCCTGTACCAAACTCTCTCATCCCACAGTTCCCTCAGTAAATCCCACAATTTCAGGATGTAATACGCAATGCCCATGTCCGAAAGATGCACTCCAATATCACGAAAAAGTACTGCTTCCTCTTTGATAATCCCCACATGTGACAACACTTTTCTGTCATGGGCCCCTCATTGCCCGGTCCAGCTTCCTTTTACCTCTTTCAATGGCCCCATGCTTCATTGCTCCCTCTATTTCCTACGAGGTACAAATTCCCTCCATAACAGGCAAGTTCCAAACATCTTGTGCCGCAGTAACGAAAGGTCCTGTTGCATGTGTTGCAGTAGGGTGAACCCTGATAAACATACCAGATAATTCTCCCCCAAGTGAAGAACCATACCATAATGACATCCTCAGTTCGGAATCGCAGACATTAAAAAAGGCAACATATTTCCCCAGCACATGCCACTCTTCCCTCACCAGAGAACCTTGTGGTGACTGCCAGGCAATCCAAGGGAGCGTCCATAGATATGCTTCTTTACATACTTCCCTGCCCAATGGATAACATAGTGCTCCACCAGCCAAGTGATCACCTTGGACCTCTCAGGCCGCTCAAACATTGTGTGAAAAAAAACATGAGTCAGTAGTACCCTCAGCGACCTTTACCCCTTCCCCACAAACCCCCCTCCAGCAAGACCCTCTACACTCATCATTTGCACACGTATCTCTCGCAGCACCTTGAGAACCACCTGCCAATCCGCCAAATCTGTGCCCAGTCCCAACCCAAACGAGCTGCAGCTGTTGCTGCCCCAATCATGTTCGAGTGAGTCCCAAAGTTGTCTGCCTTTCTCCCAGTCATACGCAAAGCCATCCTCAAAACCGCCAACAACTGAAAGGCAGTAATCTTCTCCCCATTAGAGTGACAGAAAATAGCTTCATTAGTGCCCCGTACCCCGTACCCATGCCTTGAAACAATGCCACCTTTCCCATTTCCACGTTTCATCAGCCATACCCATTTACCTCTCCCCATCTGATCAGTCTTGGACTTCTGCAACCAGATGCCCAATTTTCCACCTTCCATTCTTATCTCGCCATTTCGCACACTGACAGCTTTTCCCACACCCAACAGCTCAGACACTCGAAACACCCCCAAAAAATCCATGTCATGCAAAGACTGAAAAGTGCCACCTCCTGATGATCCCTGCAGCAAATAGACAGCACACTCAACAGTTCTAACAGTAAATCAAACGTTATAGCTACTCTCAATACCCTGTCCTGCCCAGTCCTTTCCTTCCCCCACCCTTTCAACATCCTACTGATGATGTCGTCTCCGGCTGGATCGAAACCTAAGAACAATTTACCATAGAATGATCAACCTGATAACTTACCCGCCTTGAGACCCTTATGGCTGACCCTTGAGCCTTGAGACCCTTACGGGTGAGTAGTTGCGCTTTATAAACCCTGATTTTATTTTATTGATTTGCTATTGTCATGGGTGACAACCTTTTATGAATCAAAAACAGCACAAAACGTAACACTCTTACTTCTATCGCAACTTGATCCTGACCCTAACCTTCCTATTCCTGTTCCCCTCAAAAGACTGACATTCCAACCATGCTCCTCGGAGTGGCCTCAGCTAAGGACTTCTCAACCAGCCTAACAACCTTCAAGCCATCTACTCCCAAATCTCTGCCGGAACAACCATCTTGTGTTCGTCTGCTGCAGGTGCCAGGGTGCGGATACGGTGCCACTGTGAACAAGACAGTAAATCAGCTATCGAGTTGTTGACCCCCCGGGATGTGTGTTGCCCTAAAAGTACATTCAGTCTAAGGCAAATGAGCATGAACCACTGAAGCAGCCGTTGCACCCTCAAATCCTTGGCCTTTTGCCTGTTCACCAGCTCGACCACTGTCATGTTATCCACATGAAACATAACTGTCCGATTGGCCAACTCCTCCCGCCAAACTGCAAGCGCCACCCATAATGGAAAAAATTCCAAGAAAGGTATGCTGCGCTCTTGCTCCAACCATTACTTAGGCCACTCTTCTGCGCACCACCTCCCATCCCAGAACAAACCAAAACCTGAAGCCCCTGCTGCATCAGAAAAAAATTGTACCTGCCGCACCTTGTCCTCCTCGCGGAACAAAACCATGGAGACTCCGTTGAAATCTGCCAAGAAAGACTCCCAAACCCTGAGGTCCTCCCTCATGCCCATTGAAACATATATCCGGTGATGTGGTAACACTGCACCAGACAAGGCGAGGCCCATTCTCCTGAAGAAAGTCCTTCCCCCTGCACCACTCTGCATGCAAAATTCAGGAAACCTGAGTAGTCGTTGCACCATCCTCAATTCAACTTTGTTCAATTCCAGCACAATCCGCAGAAAAAACACAATCTCTTCCACCTTGTCTGCAGGCAAACGCACCACTAGGGCCACAGTGTCACAGGGTGAAATGTCAGCACCTGCAGGAGAAGAAACCTTTATTGAAATTCCAGCAGGGGCCCACTGTGCACTACCTGCCCCTGTCTAGGTGGGACGGGGCTGAAAAGGCTTATAAACAACAGGCAGACCACTCGCTGTATGAGTCCATGCCGCCGACTGCAATGACGACATCCACTGCATCCACAATTCAGAGTCTACGTCCACTCAAGGTTTATCAGGATTCACACTCACCATGGCCTGGAACTCCTCATTGTAACTAAGCTACGCATAGCCCCCAAAATGCATTTGTATTTGCGCCTTCCAGATGATGTCCATGTATTTAAACAGAGCGATAGCTCTATCTAGGTATTTATCGCAGTAAATACTTGCATATATTAAAAAAGCAGAAGTCCAGTTCTCCACTGTGATGAAGACTCAGGGCCTACACGTTAGTTCCCCATCTTCCTCCTTGGACCTATCTTTGGCCTGTATGTTCCAATGCAACAGTTTAAACACATCCACGTATTCATGTTTACATATCTTGGCTTTTGTCTTTACAGAGACATGGGACCCAAGCGGCCTCGCTAACCCCATATAAGGAAGCCTCTTCTTGTGTGCCCCCCTTCCTTGTCCTCGACCTCCTCATTTGATTTCACCTCCGCATCCGTCCCCACATCCACCTTGTTCGACGTGCCCCAGCATCTCCCGGTCACTCTTGTTTGGACCCGTCTCATCATTTATGGTCCCCTCCCCTACTCCCACAGATTTGTACTGTACTTCTTTTGCACCGCGCTGTGGGGCTTCCCACATGGACCACCACTCCCCCTTACCTTTGATACTGGTCTCAGGTTCACATGCCAACTTCCAGCCCAGTCCGCTTTCCTCTTCATGCTTCCTTGCCGTGACTCCTTTGTGCGCACTGAATGTCTGCAAAACATCAACTAAAGAGGGTGTTGAACCGCTCCTGCGCCCTTTTCACCTTTCAGCCACTTGGCTTCCCTCCACATCACACAGATCTCCCCATCTTCCCACTCATCGCTGTCATCCCCATAATCAAGCTCCACACCATCCTCCTCCTGCATTTCACCTTCTCATTCAGCACCTCAAGTTAACCCTGCTGTGTCTCACTTCCATCCCCCACATGGTGCCTGCCATTCGGTGCATGTGAACGCTCCCTCACTCTAGAGAAGGCCGCCTCTGGCCCCCCTAGTTCTTCAGGCCACGTCCAAGGGCCGTCTAGTGCTTTGTTGGCATCGTCACCTGTCTGCCAATCTCACCCATCAGCTTAGACACACCTTGCACCACCTGGCCGCTCTGACCACATGTGCTTCTCGTGCTGCCGGCCCCATAAACTGCACCAGCTTCCTCTTCTTCCCTGGTGCTTTCTTGCAGTACCCATACCCAGCAGCCCCCTGTGCTCGCCTGTTCCCCATATTCGCTTCCTGCACCAGCCCTCTGGGCTGTTCTAGCTGTTCATCTGCTAATCTCTACCTACAGCGCCTTCTCTTTCCCTACACATCCTCTCCCATCTGCCCTCCATTTCAACCACCAACCTCTGCTGTTCCTGTATCTTTGCCTGAATATCCAATGTGGACCAATTGGTGGTCGCTGCCACTTTGTCCTTACTTCCTTTTTATTGGCACCTAGGCCCTGTAATTGCACCTACTGGGTGCCAGTGGCTTCACCTGGATCTCAAACTGCCCATCTGGGATGGGGCCCGTCCCTCCTCTTTCCTTACTCTTGTTCCAGATCTTGGTTGTGTGTCCTCCTTTTGCCCCCCCATGGGCTGGCTGGCTACCATTCCAGCCCTTCTTCCTCCCCCGCTGACAGATCCAGGGGCAGCTCCTCATTTCCAGCCTCATGCTGCCCCGCATCAAAAAGCTCCTCCCCTGCAGCCCTCTCCCCAGTCCCACTAGGAGGCACCTTCCCCTGTTGACCCCAGCCACCTCATGGCCAGTATTAGCAGCCCCCTTTGCCTCGTTTCTACTCCACTGCCTAACTTGGGCCTTCAGCGATGTGGACAAGGTAGATTCACTGCGTCCCTGCCCACCTGCTGCCTTTTTTGCTACACCCTTGGCTTTCGGGGATTTGCACGCAGACACCGCCACTGCCACACAGCTCGCCACCGCCCGTGAAGGGAACGACAATCCAACCCAGGCCTGGTCAAGTACACCAAGTACTATTCTGACTAAGTATGCCACCATAATACTTTTTAAATATTTATCGTCATACGTCTTTCTTTGTCCAAAAAAAAGATATAGCTAGTGGAGCATTATGTTTGTGTCAGATTTATGCTGCCCCACCACTTTTTTTGTCACATGTATGGCCAGATTGAAGTTGGACCAATGTGCAGTGAAGAAGGCTTCACATTCCCTTCAGGATATCAGAGACAATGCCTGCCTCCCTCGCATGCCTATACTTTTTTGCATCACCTAGCAGGGCTGCCCCAGAAAATCCTTGATTTTATCAGACTGCTAATGCCAATGGCAAAGTCCAATGTGTTGCTTGCATCAAAGAGGAGATACAATTTTGCATGGTGGCAGTGAGGGCGGGTGTTCACCTAATTTGTAAACTTGATTTCAACGATTTGCTATGTTTGGGGCCTGGTGAGTGATCATTTTTCCTGAAGGTGACTGGCCTTTCAAACTTACTGAAATTTACCTGATGGGTCCACTTTTTTTCTGGTTTTTCAGAGACCAGACCAGTGACTGTAGTTAGCAAACACACATCTACCCAAAATACTAGAATTCTGTTTCTCTATTTGTTCTTCAAAAGCAGTGCACTACAGGTCTATCTCGCTCGGGTTGGTAGTGGGACGGAACTACTCAGAGTCAGGAGGAGGATGGAAGGACTCCGGGTGGGAGTACCTCAACAGCCAGAAGAAGGGAGTTATCGACTTCAAAGGGAAAACATGGTGATGAACTTGAGGCCTAGTACTCCTCTCTGTGAACTGCAGAGAGGTGCGTTGATTTGGGAAATGCTGCTGAGTGTTTGTGTGCTGCATTGCTGGCTAAAACGTGAAACCCCTCTTGTGTTCGTGCTCTGCCTCTGACTCTTCTTGGTACACCCCTGACTCCTCGTGAAGCTCACCTTCCTTCTGTCCTTTTCCTTGACTGTACAATACAGTTTCTGTTTTTCAATCTGCATCCCTTCTCCTCTCGTGCATGAACAAAAGACAAAAGCTCAACACTGTTGCTTACCTACTGGACAGGTTCAGTCAGGCACCCAAGAGTGACAGACATTCCAAGAAGAATGCAGATGCACTGCCCATTTTGGCAGTACAGAATCATTTTTCTTTTAACAATCATAATTTTTAGAACTGGGGGGCTTACTTCACTCCTCCATAATTTGTATTTTTCAAACCTATAAGACAGAACATTTAGATATATACTATCTTGGGTCTCTGGGGCTGATGCATTAAATTGAACTGTGCCATACTCATTCCTTAATTTCCTTCCACAACTGATTGATGATGGTGTGCTGCTCAGGACGCTAATGAATATTGTCATTGTTTTGTATAGTGTTTGTCTTTGTAACACCTTTCCCCAAATTCCCTTTCCTATCTATTCATCAAACCCTCAAACCTCTTCCTTAAAACTTGTGTGGTTTACTGAGGTGTAACTTAATTTTACACCATAAATGGATCACACACTTGGTGGGGCAGATGTGGTGAAGGGGACACCAGCTCACTGCATGATCTTCTTTTACCTCAGCACCATTTACCAACCCATGCATCATTCATCAACATCATCATTCAGGCCTTGTGTTTTGTTGTGTAAACGCTTAAACTTGTTCATTCCACTCCTGACTCTGAGCCCATTTATCCTGACTTGAGGATTTCATAAGTTTAGTTTTTCAAGAAATACTAGCCCTCCCACCAAAGCAGAAATTTTAAAAAGGGTTGAAAGAAGGCATTCTCCGTGTCTGGAGATAGTTGAGGGTTCTCTTAATTTCTGTTATCCTGTGCTCCAGGCGCTCTATATGTTTTAAGATGCAGTGCTGGAATATGCAATCTGAGAGGGAGGGGCAGCAATGGTTTCAGGTGGACAGGTGGGTGCCTGCTGGCAGTGGCACTAACGATGATGTTGTTTCCATTAGGAGGCTGAAGGAGTTGGGATCTGTGGTCAAGACAGCTGCCTCATACTCCTGCTCCTGCGGAGGCACCAGCCTCTGGTACTCCAAAACAGATGGCCTCCAGCCTCAGCCCCCACAGCTGGACTGCTATATCCTGGCATGCAGGTGGTCTACCAGGAGTAGCTATAGCAAGAAAGAAAAAAGAAAAAGACAAATTGTAAACAATGCTCTGTGCAAACGCTTTAAAATTAGAATGGCATAGTAGCAGTATATTGCTGGTCTCCTAGGGCCATTAGAATTTGATGCTGCTGATTACAAGTCATAGGGCTATTTTTGTACCCACACATGCCTCACTGTAGTTGACAAATGTTGAAAGGGAAAATTTTGAACTGGGATGAATCCGTGGAAGCCATAAAATATAAATAACTTGTCCAGAAATAATGTGCTGAGGTAAGAAACAAATACAATACATAAATATGGATTAGTGGTACAGTTAATCTCCCAAATAATATTTTGACAGACAAATGCAGTAACATTGTACTTTTCTAAATTAGATTGTCCATAGTGCTGGTCTCGAATTGATCTATTAATTTTCAAAACCTAATTCCTATTTCAGATTTCCTAAACTACATGTGGAACTTCTAATGCATTCCAACGAATGATCTTTGTTTCGCAACCACCTTTGATGGGCCAACTCAGTCTCCCTTTTCAATGCTTAGATGCATACTGTACATCACTGGGAGATTGCAATTGGACTGCATAACTACAGAATGGCACAGAGAAGAGAATGCTAACTCACTGATATTAAATACCACAACAACCACTGTCTTAGTGACAGGACAGAGGAGTCACCATGGCTTAGTAAATAATCAGCTCAAATGAGCACTGACGAGTACAATTAGGTAGCGCTGAGCACCTGGCTAGCTCAAACTGGATCACATAATATTCATTTTAACGTAAAGTTAATTTACCTCTGAGTGTCCTCATTGCTATTTGAAAAACAAATAGCAGTGTGAAACACACACAACAATTAAATAATTAATTAGTCACCGAGACCCCGCACCGCAATGCCCAGCAGGTTGAGAAGGTCCTGTTTGCGGTCCAGTATTTGCGCCCAACAGTACATCACCTGTTGCTGGGTGCCCTAGACCCCAGTGTGCCGGTGCACACACCGGCGCATCCTCCCCCACAGCAATTGATGCTCCTGCAGGGCGTAATCGCTACCAGACCTGCGGCCAGCATGGAGGGGAGGTGTTGCTGCACATAAAAAACATGTGATGCTACCTCCACCTTGGAAAAAGTGGGGCAGGGCTGCACCCCTTGGCGGGGCCAATGACCACAAGGTGTGTGGCTAGCAACCGCATTGGTGCTGAAACTTCTTTTGCCACTCTGCTCTGTCATATTGCTGGGTGGAAAAAAATGGGAAGAAATGGGAGAAGGAAGGATGAAAGAAAAAATTAAGAAGTAAAGTGTCAACCAAAAAAGTACCAAAAGTCGGGAAAAACACAAAAAAGACAAATAAATTCAAATACACAAAGACAAACACTTAAACAATAAAGGAAAATGGGGTGAATTAATTAAATGGTGGGGGATTGAAAAGATTAAGGGTTAGGTTCAGGACCATTACCAGAAACAGAAGAAAACAAAACGACTGCACACATGTGAACCGCAGGGTGCTGTTCATGCACTGTTTTCAGAGTGAGGACTCGCATCAAAAGAGTATCAAGAACGGGCGCATCGAGCAGTTCTGCCCACTGGTGTAATTCCGCAGAAGCTCGCTGAGTTTTTGGCCTGCTCCACGGAATTCCATGTAGCAGAACTCTGCAAACTCCACCCAGGCCTAGTTTCATTGCCACTATAGTGAATGGCACAATAGGTGCTGCAGTCCACATGTGACATTTAACTTTCCATGCCATTGGTGTTCTGCTGCACCATATACTATGACATTATAGGAAAATGAAATAAGTCAATCAGGTTTTAAGTCAATTTCAACATGAATTAGTGGTCAGAGCAAATCCACTGGCCATTACATAGCTGTATCCCAGTGTTAATTCAAGATTACAAGCAGGTAAGCCCCACCCCCCAAAAAAACTTGAAAAAGTCAGGGTGTCGCTTTGCAACAGTCATATTTCTTGTTTCCGTTGTTAGAATCTAGCTTAATCTACACCACGTTTTAGTATCTTCATAAGAGTTCAGAGTTTAAAAAATGAAAAATAAAATCACTCAGAAATACCACCAACAATTAGTGCACATGTGTGTAGCAAAAAATAGCACTGTGCCAATTTAGCAACACGAAAATTACAGTTAGCTGCTGCAAAGCACATTAGCACCACCTGGAGCAATCAGAAATCAATTATCAGCAATAAAAATTAACAACAAAATTAAGATGCTGTTAATCTTTATATTAATAACTGAATGCATATAAAGATGCTGGTATTGTACAGTGAGCTCTCCTGTGCTCTTTTGCAATGGCCATGTTGTAGGTTGATCATGATGGTGACTGAGGGTAGGGCACGTACAGGTTGCTTTCTTGCACTTACCTGCACAACCACTGTGATTAACGTTTAGAGAAACATTCTGAGACCCAGGATATTTCTGGAAGGTTCTGCCGCTGGAACCATTGATACCTCATCATTACGTTTTTCCTTAAAGGTGTTTTTAAGTACTATTTCCAAAGTCATTTTCTTTATTACGCATGGATGCTTTCTTGGTTAAATGCAAACGTAGGGTCAAGAGGTTTCCCCCTTTAGAACTTCCGCCAGGTAAAAGGCTAGAGGATTTTCAACAGATAAATACAACACACATAGGCCTATATTTATACTTTTTTAGCACCGCATTTGCGCCGCTTTTTGACGCAAAAGCAGTGCCAACGTACAAAATACAATTGTACAATCACTGATTAGTCATCGCCCTATCAGACTTCAGAGCAAACCACAGCATGGAGGCTGCACTTATTGTAGCCACAGACAATATTAGAACACTGCTCGATCGCAGGGAGACTGCTCCCCCGATATCTCAGCAGCATTCGAACTATCTCCCACCACAACCTCATCAAGAGACTCCACAACATTGGCATACAAGAGAACAACCTCAAATTGACCACTTCCTTCCTCACAGGATGTGCTCAGAGCGCCCAGCTGCCTCCTTTCACCTCTGAACCCATGAATATCAAATGCGGCATGGACCAAGGATCATCCCTCAGTCCCCTGCTGTTCAACACCGACATGTCCTCTTTGCAGACATCATAGGATCCCACGGACTCAACATTATATCCTATGGATATGATATACAGTTCATCCTGTCACTCACTGAAGATTCGCCCACCACCAGAACAAACTGCTACGACACCATGACCAACATAGCCAACTAGATGAGAGATAATTGCTTCAAACTCAACTCTGACAAACCAGAAATACTGATGTTCAGGAGAAACACATTCATCTGGGACCACAGCTGGTGGCCAGCCAAACTCAAACCCACCCCACGCCTGAGAGACCACGCACCTAACCTCTGCATCATCCTAAACAACAAACTGACCATGAAGCAAGAAATCAATGCAGTTGCTCCCTCCGCTTCCATATTCTCCGCATGCTCCTCAGAATCTTCAGATGGATGCCTATCAACACCAGAAAAAACGTCACACAGGCCCTCATCACAAGCCCCCTTGACTATGGCAATGCACCCTATGTTGGCATCTTGCCCAACTCCCCAAAAGACTTCAGACCATACTCTGCAGCCAAACTCATCCTGGACCGCCCCAAATGAGCCTACATCAATTCCCCACCTCAGAAACATCCACTTTCTCCCTATCAAGAAAAGATGTCAGTTCAAGTTCCTCACACATGCCTACAAAGCCCTAAACAATCAAGGACCGCCTACATCAACCACTAGCTGAACTTTCATCAACTCACCAGACAATTGCACTCCTCCTCTCCAGCCCTCGCACACACACAATGTGAATCTGCCACAGCAATGGCCGCTCCTTCTCTTACATCGCCGGTAAGACCTGGAACGACCTGACACTCCACCCACCAACAGCACCGTCCCTGGCAGGTTTCAGGAAAAAGCTTGAGAGATGGCTCTTTGATGGAGACCCCACACTTCAGCACCCAGATACCCCCACGGGTGACAGTGCTTTGCTCTACAAATACTGAGTGATTGATTGACACTGCATCTGTAGTTTTGCTTCCAGAATTACTAGCACCAATGTGGTCAGAATGAGGGCCTAAGGGCTTCATCATGTGGGTTTCCACGCTGCATCTGTAGTTCTGTTACCAGAATTACTGATGCTGCTGGGTTCGGAATGAGTGCTAATAGTTCAATCGTGAAGGCTCCCAATCTGCATCTGCATTTATGCATTTATGCACCCAGTATTATTGACACCAGGTCAGAAACAGGGGTTTTAGCAGTGTGACATCCCCAAATAAATGCTTGGCTTGACAGTCTGGTCTGGGGGCCCTGAGTCAGGCCATCAATGCCTCTGTTGGTTTTTCTCATTATCCTGAGTTCTCTAAGAGTTTTTAACTTTTTTCTTTTTGGATCAGGGACTTAAGTATTATAGTGACCAGTTTACCAAAACAAAGTAGTAAATCTGCACCCTTATAAGTATTCCTGGAATGAATGCAAATTTACTACTTTTTGGGAGTCACAAATATTGGCAGTGGTAGGCTTGTAAAGCTGTGTCAGTCTCAGTTTCCAGGCATACGTCTGGCAAACAAACACCAAAAAGGTGATGTGGAGGATGCTTGCAAATAGTCTAACCACTGGCAATCACTTGTGGTAGTATTACAAATCATTGTTTCTCTCACACTGTGCCATATGACCTGATTTAGGGTTTGGTGGACAGAGTAAACAACAATAGCAAAATAAAAATTTGCGTATGACTTCTGGCCCTGCGGACCTCTCTATTCATTGGCAGCAACCATCGCCATGGTGGTTCCTGTCAATGTAGGAAAAGATTGATGGATGTCTCCTTCAAACATGATGGCTGGCCATTTAATTTGTTTAAAGTTTTTTTTTTTTTTTTAAACCAAACTCCTAAACTGATGAACTCCACCCTTTAGGAGCTATCTCACAGGTGTGGGGGGGTCATTTTTTTTTTTCATAATACCCTCACCCTCACCCAAGAATATACCTGTCATAATTGACAGTTAAAAAAAAGCCACCTGAGGCCCACTCTAAATTGGACAGACAGTCAGATGCCTTACCTCCAATGGCCCATACTGTGTTGGGCTGTCGGATGAAGTTTTACAACAATGGAGTCAATTTTACTCTGTCCGTATAAAACCTGTGGTCCATCTGACTCAACCTGAGGTGGGCAGAATTTGAATTTGGTGCACAAGGTACTTTGTCACAGTTGCGATGGAGTACTCTGTCCATCAAACTCAAAATCAGCCCCAGAGACTCACCTAACACAAATCAGTACTGACCCTGCTCTTCATGGGAACAGTCTATCCCAAACCTTGTTCACCCCATTCATCCTGCAGCCCATTGCATTCTCAGCTAGGAAATTTGAGATTCACCGTCTCCCCCCCCCCCCGAATCTCATTGACTAAGTTATGCACCTGCCCATTATCTCCGGAGACATATTGGGCAGTATCTCCCCAAGAGTGAACAGAGATTGTAAGTTATTTCCTCTGGAAATAGGAATAATATGTGGACCTGGTAATGCAGAGTATATTTACAAAGGTTTCCCCCGTCCAGGGGGGAAATAATGGTTCCAAATCTGCCAACATTCACAAGCTTCTTTAAACACCAACCTGCTTTAGGCACGGTAAGAGAGAGTCATTTTTGTGGGTGGCAAGATACTAGCTATTTGTTAATAGTAGGTGGGAGAGTGGAGGAATGCTAAAGGTCTTGAGTTTACCTGTGATATATTTTGTGAATGTCATCAACACTTTTATTTTACACGGAGTGAAGGTGATAATGCTTACAAATGAATTAGGCCTTGATAAAAAGAAAGAATTTGTCAAGGACGCATGTAACAAATAACCTGCATTTTGAAGCCCTACTAGGAAGAATGTGAGCCCAATCAAGCTCCTACTCACTAGAACCACTTCCTGTAAGGTCTAACAAGAAGTGTCTCTGGTAAACAGTGGGAAGGGTATTGGGATGAGAGAGAAATGACAAGGGACATCTGCAGCCTGGCCAGAGCATCCTACTTCTCAGGAGGATGCTCATGTCGTGAAGGATTCCTTACAGGGTTGTGGCTTCTGCACCTGATCGTCAATTCCCACTCGTGAAAAGTGCTAAGTGGCTCATTACGAGTCTGGCTGTCCCACCTTCGGATCACCATATTCCCAGGGATGAGGCTGTCCTCATACCAGCAGTCTCACACCCAGTCATATTTCGATGTTTCCACCGGGCTGACAGGTGGAAATATTGTACTACATCATTTCCTCCCATCACCCGGCAGAAACAGTTCCACGACATTGGCCGCGGCTTCCTTTAGCGGCCCCCTGTGGCATCCAGCACTGGCTTTCTGCCAGCCTTTCCATTGCAGTTAAACCACCTGTAATGGCTGGCGGAAAGTGGACTCGTGATCAGCACGGCAATGCCGCCATGGGCACCGCCGTGGCTGACCACGACTTGGATAGCAGCTACCCCACTGGGATCCATGATTGCTTCGGGGGTCCCCTAGTGGTCCGACTGCCAGGGTTGTAATCTGGTGGTTGGACCACCAGGAGTGCAACAGTCCTACCGCCACTGCGATCTTGGCGGTAGTAAGACCGCCGAACTCGTAATGAGGCTCTAAGCTTTTTAGCTTATGTTCATGTGTAACACAGTACTCACTGTTCATAACAACTAAAGGCCTGCTTCCAGTTATTATTTGATGGCTGAGTGACTCGCAGTTTTGACAGATTTGTCACCACAGCATGGTGTCCTTTCACTCTGTTGTCTGCTCTCAACTCTTCCACACTTGAATATAACATGACTATTACTTTGCTCTTTAATCAATAACAGTACTATTGTTTTCTTAAATAAACCATATCGCTCATCTTTTGCATTTTTTTACACAAGTGGTTCAAACAAGTAGGCCTGCGCGAAATTAACATTATGCTGGAATAATTTTGGGAATTTTGCGTCATGCTTGTTACAATAAATTCCCCCAATTACACCATTGAGCTGTGTCACATAAGTATGCACCATTCATAGTAAAATTTACCACAGATACATGGCAACAACAGAACATGAGCTGTTGCTTTTGTGGTCCTTTTCATGTTTTGTGAACTACTTTCTAGCAAAAATTGACAAGACATCGCATTTGACGTGAAAATATAGCACTAGGTGGCATATGTACGTACCAATCGGACCGTTTGCGACAGGAAAAAACATTTTGGTATGTACAGAGACTATTTTGTGATTCGGTAATCTATTTACTAAATCGCAAAATAGGTTTGTGCGTCGCAATTAGGAAGGGGCGTTCCCTTCCTAATTGTGAGTCACAGCGTGATGTAGCATTGTTTTGTGACCGTGAATGCGGTCACAAAACAATCGCAGTTAGCTCCAGTTTTAAACTGGTGCTACTCCATTCACAAATGGAAAGGGTCCCCATAGGACCCCTTTCCCTTTGTAAATGGCAGAGAAAATATTTTTTCAGAGCAGGCATTGGTCCCAGGGAGCACTGCCTGCTCTGAAAAAATTAAAAGAAAACTTGTAATTTTTTTTGTTTTTGAAATTCATCTCGTTTTCCTTTAAGGAAAACAGGCTGCATTTAAAAAAAAAAAAACAGCTTTATTTAAAAGCAGTCACAGACATGGTGGTCTGCTGTCTCCAGCAGGCCACCATCCCTGTGAGGGCCGCCATTCCCAATGGGGCTGCAAATTGCGACCTACCTCATGAATGTTCATGAGGTAGGTCATTTGCGACCCCACTAGAAATTGAAAACAGTGTAAAGTACACTGTTGTATATCCGGTTTTGCGACTCGCAATTTGCGAGTCGCAAAACTGGATCTTTGTATATGTGGCCCTAGATGACAGATTTGCATTCTGCCAAAATGTCATGTAATGAAGCACATTACGTAAATTTCACATTCGCCTATAAACAAATTAATATTAAGATTTTAAAATGAACAGCTAATGCTTCGCAATTTTGTTTTTAGAAAGTTATCTTTGTTCTTGATGATCACTGAAATTCCTTTTTGTAGATAGTTGCAAACACCAAAGACCATTGAGGATAAAAAAAATTCTAGCTATTGCGTCAAGAATTTTCAATTGTATTAAGGACACGGAGGCGAGGATTATGCTTTCTCTTTCTTTACTGACTTAAAACAGCAGCCATTCAAATACAAGTAAAAGAACAAAATACACATCCCATGATGCCATAACATCCTATCACATGGTCCAATCACTATCCATGTCCTCTGTAATAAGTCCTTTGACCCTTGATGTCACTTCCTCTTTCTTTGGACAGAACAGATAAGATCAACTTGAAAACTAAACTTCTTACGCCATCCCGAAGTCTGGAGATATGAACATCTTCTCTTCCTGGATCTCCTTCTCCTGGAAACTCAACCCTGGAGCCTCAACAGAGGTAAAACGTTACAACCAAACTTTTGTCCATAACGATAAGAATTTCAGGAATTCTTCTGCTCAGAACCTGTAACAACAAACAGGCAGGTAATATTTCAACATAATTGAGAATGTCTCAAATAAACTTCATGTTTCTGTACATGATACTAAAAGGGAGAGATAATAACAATAAACCATATATTCATATAATTGATATTCCATATTCATTGTGTTTTTTAATACAAAGGGTGGGATAATCCTCGCCTCCGTGTCCTTCATAGAATTGAAAATTCTTGACGCGATAGCTAGAATGTTTTTTATTGTATGTCAGGACCGGAGGCTCCGATTATGCTAGTTTAAAGCTGTTCTATTACCACAGTAGCTACATCCAATACAGGCTTGTGATAAAACTTACGAAAAGTATTCTCTGAAGACCAATCTGCTGCCTTCATAATGTCTTCCAAACGTGAACCCAAGGCAAAAGATTTAGAAGCCGTAGCCCCTCTAGCCGAATGGGCTCCAAGTACCGAAGTATCAATACCTGCTTCACTCATCAACCACCTCATCCATCTAGCCAGAGTGGCTGAAGTAACTGGTTTGAAAGGTTTTTGTAACACAATTAATAATTGACCTTTAACATCTTGCCTAAATTCTGCCGTGACCGCCTCGTAATCCTTTAAACATTGAACTACGCATAGCTTTGAATTTTCAGTGTATATTGGATATGATACCGACCTGTAATTTGTTTTAGTCCTTCTTGTCACGGTAAAAGTGACACCCTCTGGAGAAAAAGTTCTACCAGCTAAATCCAGAGCTCTGGCATCTGAAACTCTTTTGCAAGAGATAAGGCATAAGAGCCTGGTCAGCTCAGCCGAAATCTGTTTACGGGACAAATACCTGTTAGCAGGCCAAGAATCTAAGAATTTTAGAACAATGTTAACATCCCATAAAACAGAATATTTAGGTTTTGGGGGTTTAGAGAGATGAATACCTCTCAAAAGCTTGCAAATTAACAGATGCTCTCCAATAGGTTTACCTTCTATAAGAGAATGTCGAGCTGAAATAGCTGATCTAAAGTTATTCACCGTCCGATGCGCCAGACCACAACCGGAGGAATGGGGTGGGCCGAGTCCCAGGATCCCAAAATACAGCCCCAGAACCTGGAGGATTTCATGAGTGAACACCAGGAGGGGAGCCTAGCCTGTACCATAGGGCCATCCACTGAGGGGGACCCCACAGTGTCAGGAGAACTAGGGGGGCAGCTGTAGCCAGCGTCCCACCAGTTTTGGTGTCTGGCAGTACCACTCTTAGTGAGAGGGTTCAGAAGTCCAGACAGAGGGCTGAGAGGGGGTTGCGGGCCCCAGTGGAGAACATGGAGGGCCAGGGGTCAGCTCTGAGGTCAGAGCCCCTCAGGAATGACCTTGGTGATACCATTTCAGGACTGGGGGGACCTAGGCTCTGCCAGGTAGGCAGAGGTCAGCGGATCGGCACCAGTCAGTCTCTAATGTAGCCATTAGGAAAGGTGTTTTCCTTATGGGGGGTAGGTGTGCTCCCTAGGAAGTCCTGGTTTGCCAGACAGTGGTCCAGCCTGAGGGTACAGATCCTAGGCTGGAGGGTCAGGTGCAGGGGGTAAACTCTGACCTAATGGGGGTGGGGGCAATCACTCTCCCTGGTGTGACTTCTAGGGGTAATCTCCATGGGGGGGTGCAGAACCCTGGCAGTATGGACAGGGGAGAGACACACCTGCCCCAGTTCAATCCAATGATACAGTTCCTGGATTGAAGGGCCAGGTTCAGAGTGTCCCCCCTGAACAGGAGGGAGGGGCAACTGCTAACAGTGCCCTACCATGTTGGATTTGGGGGGGCACTCCTAGTGGCGGAGGGGTGCAGGACCCCCGAAGGAAAGGTAGGGGAGGGAAGCCTCACCCGAGCCTGTTACAACCTGAGGGTACAGACCCCAGTTTGGAAGACCAGTTGCAGGTAAACATCCCTGCACTGGTGGGAGAATTGTGCAGAGCTGCTTTCTTTAGCACCCTGACAATTCTTGAATCACTGCTAGTGGGAGGGTGCAGGACCCTAGAAGGAAGGGTAAGGGAAGCCTCACTCCTGACCCTGGTCCAACCTGAGGGTACAGACTCCAGGTTGAAAGACCAGTTGCAGGTTACCATCCCTTCACTGGTGGGATAATTGTCAGGACTGCTTCTAAAAGCAGCCTTACAATTCTGGACTGTGGGGGTACCACTCCTAGGGGGAGGGTGCAGAGCCCCAGAGGGGAGGCCCAGTGTCATGCTGTCATCCGTGACCTGGTGGAAGGGAGAGTGGTTTAAGGGTGCCAGGCACCTGGGGCTACAGCCCCCCACTCTCCACCACAGTCAGAGTGGTTGGAGAGCCTTGAGAGGCCTGAGGCCTGGCTCTCATCTCTGACAGCTGTCAGTGGCCACTGTGGCTTGCTGTCCTGGTGGACAGACTTGCCCCTGGGTGGGTGGGCAGGAGTCACACTCCAGGGGTAAAGTAACATTAGGTGCTGCACAGATGGTATCTGCAGGTGAGGAGTGGGGTTCCCCATGGGTTAGCTTAGCGGGCCCTGAGAATATGGACAGAGGGATCCAACTGGGTTCAGGAAGGCATTGAACTGGAACATGCCCTTGTTGTTGTGGGCGAGGGTTCCTGTTCTAGCGCCCCAACCAGGGAAGTCCATCAAGGTATTGATTGGTCTCCCCTGGTTTTAGGCTGGTTGGGGGGGTGTTGAGCCTGGCCCTTTTTGCAGGGTCATCCTCAATCTTTTTGCTCCTTCCTCCCATTGTTTCTGATCAGATCAGTTTTTGTTAGCTTTAGGCCTCTAGGCACTTTTCCACTGCTAACCAGTGCTAAAGTGCATATGCTCTCTGTGTAAATTGTATTGTTGATTAGTTTATTCATGATTGCCATTTGATTTACTAGTAAGTACCTAGTAAAGTGCACTAGAGGTGCCCAGGGCCTGTACATCAAAGGCTACTAGTGGGCCTGCAGCACTGATTGTGCCAACCACATGAGTAGCCCTGTAAACATGTCTCAGACCTGCCACTGCAGTGTCTGTGTGTGCAGTCATGCACTGCCAATTCGACCTGGCAAGTGTACCCACTTGCCAGGCCCAAACCTTCCCTTTTTATACATGTAAAGCACCCCTAAGGTAGGCCTTGTGTAGCCCCATGGGCAGGGTGCAGTGTATGATAAAGGTGGGATATGTACTGATCTGTTTTACATGTCCTAACAGTGAAATGCTGCCAAATCTGGTTTTCACTGTTGCAAGGCCTAACTCTCTCATAGGCTAACATGGGGTCTGCCTCTAAATATTCTTAAAGTACAGTTTCCCTATGAAAGCAGATAGAAATATGGAGGTTGGTGTCTCTGAACTCATAATTTAAAAATATGTCTGTTAGTAAAGTTGGTTTTTAGATTGTTAGTTTGAAAGTGCCACTTTTAGAAAGTGGGCATTTTCTTGCTTTAACCGTTCTGTGCCTCAGCCTGTTTGTGGATTCCCTGGCCGGGTCAGACTGACAGTTGGGCTGTTTGTGAATCTTCTCTAGACAGTGACACAAGGGGAGCTGGGGTGTAGCCTGCATATCCTGATGAGCCATCTGGAATAGAGTGGAGGAAGTTGAGGTTACTTCCATCTGAATGGGCTGTGCCTGCCCTCACACAATGCAGTCTCCTACCCCCCTGGTGTGTGTCTGCGGCCTGGCCTGGGCAAGGCAGGATCTTTTGAACAACAGAGACTTTCCTTTGAAGTCCTCACCGACCCATGCACTCCCTCATGTACCGACTTACAGACCCACTGAGACCCTCACGCACCCTGTCACAGATCCACTCACACCTTCACGCACCCAGTGTCAGACCCTCCGAGGCCTTCATGGACCAATTTACAGATTCACTGACAGACTCATGCTCTCAGTCACAGACCCACTCAGACCCTTATGCGCCTTCTCACAGACCCGCTCGCACTCAGGACCTTATTTATACTTTTTGGTGCAAAACTACACTAAAGCAGTTTTGTACCAAAAGGTTTAGCACCGGCTTGCACCATTTCTATGCACCAGCCGGGCACCATATTTATGGAATGGTGCAAGCCGGTGCAAAGGGTAGGCTAAAGGAAAACAAAATGACTTTAGTCGGGTGGGGCTGGCGGTATAGAAGAAGGGGGTTTAACACCAAAAAATGACTTTAGGCAGGTTAGAGTAAAACAAAATGACTCTACCCAGATTAGCGTAATTTTATGGTTCTAAACCTACCATGCCACATGACTCCTGCCTTAAAAAAGGCAGGAGTCATGCCCACCACCCCAGTGGCCAGCCCAGGGGACATGGGTTCAGTGGGCATGGCCATTGCACCCTGTGCCATACATGGGGGCCCATTACAGGGCCCCCTATGGCACTTTAAAAAATAAAATGCAATACTTACCTGTACTTATCTGTAGGGGGGGGGGCCCTGGGGCCTGGGGAGGATACCTGCGGGCTTATTCCATGGTATTCCACCATGGAAATAGGCCCACACGTCCCCTAATGCCTGCCCTGACCCAGGAGTTAAAAAACAGGGTAAAGCAAGCTTTGCACCATTTTTTGACCCCTCCTCCCTCCCGTTCACCATTTTTGCACAGGAGTATAAATATGGCGTTAAGGCCATAGAGTCATTTTTGCACTGGAACGCCTACCTTGCATCTCATTAAGGCAAGGTAGGTTTCCACTTCCAAAAAATGACTTTAACTCCTAAATGTGGTGCTAGACGGGTCTAGCACCAAAGTATTTAGTTTTGCACAGAATAGAGTAAACAAAAATGACGGTAATTTGGTGCAAAAAGAGTATAAATATGCCTCTCAGTGTGAGACCCACTCAGATGCTCAGGCACCTACTCACAGCCCCACCACTGACGCACCCACTCTCACACCCAGACAGACACTCTCACACTCAGCTGCATCATGTCGTGCCTATTTTCATCAGTTTCATGAAACAATTGGGTACTACTTTGCAAAAGGGACAAATCAAATTTAACATCACTGCTCAACGGCGTCGCCATGATTGCAGTGGATGCCTCACTGACCGACACGTTCTTGGGCTTAGGTTGGGGTGGTGCTGTAAATGCAGGAATGCTGCTCCTAGGTTCCTCCCTGGAGGCCTGTGTGGCAGGCACATGTCTCCTGGCACACCACTATTCGAGAGTTGGTTCTTCTCACAAACCGCTTTCTTGGGAGCAACTTTCTTTAGGCCATCTTAAAGCTCTCAGTTGGCAGTGGCACTAAGCTGCAAAGGCGAAATAGATTTCAGAACTTAACTGTACAGGCCTTCTCTTTGGCAGTACTGCGAATGATGTAATGTCTCTTCTCTTGTGCACCTGCACCTAAAAGCAACCAAGCAAGAAAAACGTAGTTAGTGAAATGTGGCACTGTTGCAAGTTCAAATAGTCCAGGCAAATGCAAGGTTAGTGTGGTTGCTTATTTATATATTAAATACCAGTTTAATTAAGCGTTATAAAGACAACACCACACACCATAAAATTTAATTTCAAATTAGGCAGCACAACATGCAAATATAGCTCTTTCCTTTATTTCCATCTGTTTTAAAGACAATAGCTATGGTAGACAGAGAGAGTTGTATGGGTAAATGACATAATCCTTAAACAATTAATGATGGCAAGGTGGTCCAGGGGAAATGGAATAATCATTAAAGAAACAAATTATGCTGATGATTTTTCTGCAGTGCCCTGTAGCCAGGGTGTTCAGGAGAAAATGGAATTATTATACACCTAAAGAAACCAAATGCTGTAGTGTGGCGGTGTGCCTTTGATGGGTAAAGGAATGGAAGTGGATGGATGGATGGATCAAGGCAAAATGCTGAATTAAATAAAATGAAATGAAAAAAAAATTTAAATTGAAAAAAAAAAAAAAAAAAAGAACTTGAAATAATAAACATCAAATTAAAAAAACTACAATAAAAATGAAACAAAATAAACTAAAATAAAAAACAACAAAAATAAAAAATAGAAAAACAAATAAAAAATAACAAATTAAAACAAAATTAAAACAAAACATTAAAATATAAAATTAAAATCAACAAATGATCTACATTTAACAATGTTTGTATGTAAGCCGATGGCAAAGAGACACTGGCTGGATGCACAAAATGGCTGGCAGCCACATGGTAAAACAACAGCAAGGAACAAGGAGGCATGGCAATCAAGCAACACATGCAAGCCTCTCACAAAGGGACACTGGCTAGATGAACCAAAATGGTCACCATCCACATGGTCAAAGAACAACAATAAGAAGCAAGGAGGCATAGGGAACAAAGAAGAACCCATGCAAGCCCATGGCAAAATCACACTGGCTAGATTCACAAAATGACTGCCAACAACACGGTAAAACAAAAACAAAGAGCAAGGAGGCATGGCAAACAAAGAACACATTCAAGCCTATGGCAAAGGGAGACTGGTTGGATGGACAAAATGGCCGCCAGTCACATGGTAAACAACAATAGCAGTGAACAAGGAGGTATAGGGAACGACGAAGAACCAATGCAAGCCTATGGCAGAGATGCACTGGCTGGATGCACAAAAAGGCTGCCAGCCACATGGAAAAACAACAACATAGAACAAGAAGGCATGGAAAACAAAGAACACATGCAAGCATATTGCAAAGGCGACACTGGCAGGATGTAGGAAATTGCCACCAGCCACATGGTCAAACAACTGTGAACCAGAAGGCATGGAGAACAAATACAAGGCTATGGACATAGACTACACAAAATGACCCCTGACCACACAGCATGGAGGACAAAGACACGTGGTGGATGATCACACCCACACACACACACACACTGGCCATAAGGAGGCATGGTGGTAACAATGATGAAACCACCAACATTTATTCAGTAATGCAAAACACAAAAATTAACTGAGCTATAAAAATTACACAACAACAGTACACATCCTCCTATGCAATCAAACATTACCACACAACATATACACTTTTAGCAAAAAAATGAAATAGAAAAGAAGAGCCAACATTTTTAATTTAATCCAATGCCATCCCTGTCCTTAAATGAAGGTTTAAAAAAATATACCACTGAAATATTGATTTCATGCACTGATGACTACTACTACTGTGCCTACTTGCTAGCTGGGCCCTTTGGAAATCAAGCCCACATAGTAAAATTATATTGCAAATGTTACAGACATGTAGAAACGGACAGGTTCTGAGCTGTGCAACAGTTTTCCTTTACAAAAGATGAAAAATCAATGAAATGCAAAATAAATAACTGGACCTATACTTTCCCACCAATACAATTTTTAAAATCAAATTAAAGTACAAGGAAATACTGGTGCAAGCCCAAGAAAACAAACAACACCCTTCTTCAAATATTTTGGATCTTGCTTGTGTGATTTCACAAAAACAATATCCTTAAATCTGAAGGTATATCCAGGAGACAAAGAGAGTGGTCCTTCCACGTGGAAATCCAAGTGAAAAGTAACCTGAAGATGGACAAAGCACTGGGAGGAGGCTGCTGGGTGGAAACACGAAGTTGGCCTCCCTGGGGCACTTCCTTCTCGATCTAAAAAAGAATTTGAAGGGTCCGTTGGAGAAGCAAATCCACTCAAAAAACACTTTTTAATTAGATTTAGATGTATCCATTCCTGCTTGTGAGCGGGACGATTTTGGCTGCGGTCACGGCTGGAAACAGCATGGGTAGATGCGAAGTCTTGCACATGCATCTGGAAAACAGCGTGAGCAAACCCAAAGTCTTGCACATGCTCACTAGCATGTGACTAAATTCTGAAAACCCTGTCGGCGGGGCAGAGTTCTACACCCAGGACTAATGACTTTTTAGGTGTATCGTTTAGGATAGCATATTACAAATGGGATTGTCTGATGTGCCTAATGTGTGAGAATCTATTGCAGTAATGTAGCATAGAAGGTGTGTTTGAGTTTCATGCAATATCCCTACTTAAGTTTCTTGTCTGTTAATACTGGACCTAGCCTGTGAGAAGTTGATTATTTGCTGTGATGTTAGTGTGGACCTGCTGTGGTATTGCTGCATTGTGGACACACATCACTATCCCTATCAACTTTTGGGTCACTCATTTACATTTTGGAGTGTCCCTTTGCAGTGTCTGTGAGCTGGCCAAAGAGGGCATCAGAGGGGTGACTTGGGAGAAAACATTATTAGCTGTTCCGGACAGGAACGCACAAAATAGTTATGTCCCAGGGCCACCCTGAACCTTATATTGCACCTGTCTGTGCATCTGTTGACTGTAGGGTAAATGGAACTTAACATTGGTTGTATCCACAATGGTATGTGTTTCTGCGGTCATGCGGACACCCAACTTATACTCTCCCTCACCAAGGACCCCGCCAGCGCCAAGACCAACCTACAAGAGGGCATGAAGGATGTCGCAGATTGGATGAGGCTCAGCCGCCTAAAGCTGAACTCTGACAAAACGGAAGTCCTCATCCTCGGCAACACCCCGTCCGCTTGGGACGACTCCTGGTGGCCCACGGCCCTCGGCACCGCACCGACCCCCGCAAACCACGCCCGCAACCTCGGCTTCATCTTGGACCCTCTTCTCACCATGACCAAGCAAGTCAACGCCGTGTCCTCCGCCTGCTTCCTCACCCTCCGCATTCTCCGCAAGATCTTCCGCTGGATCCCCGCCGACACTAGAAAAACCGTGACCCACGTCCTCGTTACGAGCCGCCTGGACTACGGCAACACCCTCTATGCTGGGACCACCGCCAAGCTCCAAAAACGCCTGCAACGTATTCAAAACGCCTCGGCCCGCCTCATCCTCGACGTACCCTGCAACAGCCACATCTCCGCACACCTGAGACACCTGCAGTGGCTCCCAGTCAGCAAAAGGATCACCTTCCGACTTCTCACCCACGCACACAAAGCCCTCCACAACAAGGGACCGGATTACCTCAACCGTCGCCTCAGCTTCTATGCCCCCACCCATCACCTCGGGCCTCGCGCTCGCTGCCGTCCCTCGCATCCGCCGCTCCACGGCGGGTGGGAGGTCCTTCTCCTTCCTGGCAGCCAAGAACTGGAACTCCCTCCCCACCAGCCTCAGGACCACCCAGGACCACTCTGCATTCCGGAGACTCCTAAAAACCTGGCTCTTCGAGCAGCAGTAACCCCCCCCCACCTTTTTTCCCCTAGCGCCTTGAGACCCGCACGGGTGAGTAGCGCGCTTTATAAATATTAATGATTTGATTTGATGCAGCACCAGCAGCGGCAGGACAAGTACAATTGGCTCCAGGATGGCAGAGGACGTGTAAAGGTCAGTGGGGGTGAGTCTCTGCCTTTATCCCTCCTTTTCTGCCAGCTCAGGTGTGGATGTTCGGCTGCCACAGTTACATTGACAGAAAGGTGCATCATGGTTGGACCAGTGGTGAAACTGGCGGACCGCCATCAGACATATGTATTAACCTTGACTGCCACCATTGCAGTCTGAGTTTCATGGCAGTGGTGGTGGTGCTGCAGAGGTCTTTCGCATATGCACCCGCTTAACTCATAATTGGGTAGGTGGACTGTCAGGGAGAACCACGCCATTTCCACAGCGGTGACCTTACTGTCAAACTCGTAATCAGGGCCAATATCCTTAAGGGAAATTTTCAAAAGACACACCTTGTCTACCCCTCTGTGTTCTAGGCATGTATCAAGCTTTGACTGCTGGAAACCACAGATATTTTAGAAGGCAATCTGATCCTCTCCGCTCTCTTGTGGTGTATACTGCAAACATGCCAGCCCTTAGAAAGAGGTTAGCACCAGTGTATGCTTTCTTTGCAGAGCTCTCTGTTCTTTCACTCACTGCATCAGTCGGGTTAGAGTCTTTTGGATTAACTAAAGTTTTACCCTTCCTGGCTTCAACCATGGAAGAAATCTGTATTAAGAGAGTAGGCACTGACTCAGCATCTTCCATTGCATTACTGGGTTGAACGATGAAAGATAATCAAATTATCTCTATTCCCTCAGATATTCTCCGACATGAATGCTGAAAAAACTCAAAGCTTAACAAACTCTGGAAAAGTGTGTCAGAAGAGTTCTCCTCCTGTCCCCACAGCTTAAATTCCCTTTTTTCTCTTCTCATATGACATATTTTATCCACAAGTGACTGAGGTACTGCATCATCCACCACGACTTCAATCTCATGTGCCCTGGTCCTGCTTTCTCCTTCCTCTTTTGAGTCCATTATGTACCTCCTCATTGTCACACATAGAATACACAAACAAATATGCCCATTAACATAAGTTACTTGAAGTCTTGCGCCAACATAAGAAGAGGTGGCCTGAAAAGCCAATTTCATATACCAGGAAGCACAAACCTTGAGGGGCAGAGCCAGCCCCGCTGAGCCTTTGCACACATCATGCACTCTGCAGTGTAGCAGCCTGATCACTCCACGCCAGTGCAAGGATGCTTGAACATGTCAGACGGTCATACTTTTTTCCTCAATCAGGGACTCGAAGCTCTCTGTAGCATGTTCCTGGTTACTGCAGATGCAGGCACTTTCTCTCAGCGTCTACAGGCTGAACAGCTTAATAGCCCTACTGTGGGGTAGCAGTAGCCCTGCCAATGTTTCTCCTAACTGTTGGTGTCTGCAAGACCCATTTTCAGTTTTGGACCCAAACTCTATAAGAGCTAAAAGGGCTCAGAGAATTACAAAAAAAAACTTGTGCCCCATGCAACGTTAGGCTAAAATTGAAGGGGAAAAATGACACAAGCAAACCAACCAAATGGAACATTCCTCCAAGTGGCAGCAGACCTTAGCCACCAAAGACAAGGGATGCCAACCCAGAGGACAGGCAAAGCAGGACGATTTCTGAGTATATGGTGCTATGCACCAAACAGTGGCAACCGAGTGCTTGTCTAGAAGGGGCATAGCAATCAGTAGAGCAGCACCTGGGGTGGCACTAGAACCCAGACGTATGCGGGGCCTCTGTACGCTGGTTGTGACCTTTCCTTACTAAGCAATCAGAGGTCATGGCCAAATCTTGCTTGTGTTAGCATCATGGCACCCTGGCCACATCACGTCTATCTTGCTTTGTGCTGAAATAAGTGGTACCAGGAAGCAGACAAGCAGAGTCAGACTAACCTATAGCAGGGGTGGTTCCTCCTAAAGGGCAGAGGAGCATCGTCCTGCCTGCTGAGGTGCAGCAGGCAAACACAAATAAATAAAATGCCATAGTAATGCCATTTTAATTTGCCACCGGCTCATCAGTGCGAGTGTGAGAGCAGGGGGCAGGGCCGAATCCTGCGACTACAGTAAAGCTGCTGGGTCTACAGTGCGCATGTCGAATTGGCAGGCTAACTTGTGATGGCCAGCCTGACAGACACACTGTAGCCTTAGCTATCCCAGGGTTATGAAGCAGCTGGGGGATTTCTGGCACAGGTCCTCATCCTCAAAATGAGCACTGGGTTAGCCTGTTCCAACCAATCCTGGGGCTGTTCTCATGCTGAAAACAACACGAGAGCAGCTCCAGCATTGGTTCACTTCAAGTTTCACTGAGCAGGAAGGAAATCCTTCCTTTTCCTGCATGTGGACCCCAGTATCGGGGGGGGGAGAAGTGTCACAGTGGGCGGTAGCAGCATTAATGGTGAGTTGTGCGCTATTGCACCCTACTATATTTTTGCATTGCTAGGCACCACTGACCTACATGGTAATATGGCAGTGCCTGAGGGACAGGTCAGTGTGTAGGCCGGTTTTGTGGCTGTTAGTGGGCCTGATTTGTATTCTGATGGGCCTGTTTTTACTGTTCCCTGATATTATCACAAACATTGACAACAGCAAGCACAATTGGAAGCAGGCTTCCATACCCTCCAAATCACCTATACAGTCTTTTTGCAAGTCCAAAACTGCCTAGACGTGCAAATACCATATTTTTAAACGTTGATAGGGGCCATTTTTTTATTTTTGTGCACATGCCAACTTTTCCTTTCCTTCGTGTGCCAATTTTTTTGCCCTTCATTGTTACGGAGTCCCTTCCCACTGTTTTAACTTGAAAGCACTATTTTTAAAGTTTGCGCTGAATTAGCGTCATTTTTTTTACGCTAATATAGTGCAAACTTAACTCCGTTAACGCCATTATTTAACGCCTGGGTCAGGTCAGGCGTTAAGGGACCTGCAGGCCTTTTTCCATGGTCAGAGACCATGGGAAGAGCCCACAGGTGCCCTTCCCTAGCCCCAGGGACAACCCCACCCACACCTGAGGGACAGCGGAGGATGGGGGACCCCATCCCAGGTAAGTATATGTGAGTAAAGGTAAGTATTTTGCTTTATTTTTTGTAGTGCCATAGGGGGCCTAACTTTGGTCCCCTACGTGGTACTGGGTCCAATGGCCATGCCCAGGGGACATATGTACCCTGGGCATAGCCATAGGGGTGGTGGGCACTACAAAAAATAAAGCAAAATACTTACCTGGTGGGCATGACTCCTGTCTTAAATAAGACAGGAGTCATGTCCATGGGGTTGTAACGTCAGAAAATGATGGCAGTCTGATTAGAGGCATTATTAATGCCTCTGCCCATACAAGCGTCATCCTTTGACGCTAAACTCCCTGTTCCCCCTACGCCTCCCCCACGCGGCTAGCATACTTTTTTATGATGCTAGCTGGGCCTTACTGCCGGCTACAGTCATACCATAAATATGACGCCCGGCCGGCGTCTTGGGATGGCGCTAGCTGGCGGTATACTTTTTTAGGCTAAACTGAGTTAGCGCTGTTTTGCGTCAAAAATTATAAATCAAGGCCTAAGTGCAAAGATCGAATGAATCTTGAAAATAAATATTCTGTCCTAAGTGTTGAAACAATATGAAATGCAAGGCCAAAATGCTACACAGAATATGAAGAAGCCAGGTTAATCCTGACTTCAGCTACTGTTTGAATGTTCTGAAGGGAATAACAACTTCTTCAATTAACACCTCACTTTCACACCAAGGAACAAAAGGTTCTGCAGCAGAAAGACAGCAGCTGTGTATCTCACAGTTCTCCCTGAGAAAACAAACAGCAACACGGAAAGTGTCCCGGCTCCATAATTGCAGCGCCCTGTCAACATTCATTAATTTGGAAGTCGGTGCAAATGCATCTGTCATAACAAACCCATCTGCACGCTGCTAGCCTCCCCGGTTTACCTCTGTTTATAAACTGCTGTCGTCATTAGCCTGCGCAGATTGGAGGTGGGTTTGCACTACACTGGAGTGTTTGGCTTGTGAGTGTGGGCGTTTGTGAAACCCCTCCAGAGGCAGCCACTGACACAACGCACACTTCACGGGGGAGAGGGGTGTTCACTTTGTCATTACATTAATCCCTTATGTTAATCCAGGCAGACAGATACCAACAAGTGCTCACAAACCAGATGGGGGGAGGCACTGGGAAATGATTGAGTACAAGCTCTGTGTGCACCCCAAAAAAGCAAAGCTACCGATCCAGCCACAACTTTAAGGGTTGTGCTCGCTCACCCAGCAGTGGCGTAGCACGGTACAATGGGCCCTCCTGCGAGCAAGGAAAATGGGCCCCCGTTGGCGACGTTAAAAAAAACTTAGCCCAACCATGCAATGTACTGCAGGGAGTCCCCCCATATTCGATCATCCTACCACCTGCCGTTTTCAAGCACCTCACTCTTGCAACTTACCCCCTTCTATCAGCAGGGGTGCCAGTCATACAAATAACTTCAAGGAGAGCAACTAATTCTGCAGTGTGGGAGACAAGAGGGCCTATCAAAAATGTTTTGGTGTCATTGACTTACAAAATGGGGCTATAGGAAACCCACAAATGCTTGGTGACATGGCGGGACCCAGAGCCCAGGCAGAGGTCTATGAACATATTCAAAATGACAACAGACAAAACTGGCCACCTTGTGCTAATTGGACATTTCATTTGCGATGCACCAATTTACTTTGTTACTGCTCAGTTTAATATCTCCTCTTAACTCCAGTTCTGTCCTCCTGTTTCATCCATTTCTTTGAGTTTTCATTTCACACTCAAATGTATGTCTCTTGTTATAATGCTTCTGCTATATTCCAATACAACTTTCCTACTTGTTCTGACAATCATGCCTTCCTCTGTTTTTCCTGGATTCCTTTGCACCTTAATCTCTGATTATTTCACCCTATTCTTTACAATATGCTGATTATCTCCAACTCTCATTTGCTAAGCTATATTCATGCCTATCTTACGCTCACCTCCATTTTTTCCAGTTTCACTGCCACCCTAACACTCATTCTCCCCTTCCAGCTCACTTGTACCTTTAACTTGCACACCTCACATTCTCTAATATCTAGATACTAGGCTATCCTAACACTCTCGCTCATATTTAATATTACATCTGACCACTAAATGTCTCTCTTCAGTTCACTTCTCTTTTTATTCCTCTCACTCTCTCACTGTCGTCAGTCAATGCCACCTCCTCTACCATCTCTGTCACTATAACCTTCTCACTTTTTCATCCTGTTTCAAAACTATCTCCACCTTTACCCTTCTCTCTCATTTTCAAACTCCTATCACACTTGTTTCCTTCACTGCTATATCTTGTCACTTCTCATTTACCTCTTACTTTTACCATTCCAAAATATTCCTTCCACCTCACTCAACTTCCTGCTGCTTCCCTTACTCCTCCCTCTTTTGAGTTCCATATTTTATGTTTGTAGCATCCATCTCCATCTCGAACTCCTTACCCAGTTTGCAATGGATATCTCTTTCCTTTTTTGTATCTGCCTCCCACTCTGTACAGTTTCTCACTGTTGGAAAGTGGATTAATGTTCACGGCTGGTAGGTACCTACACTTAGCAATAGGCCACAAAGCCCCACTAGCTCCAGTCAAGGTCCCAGTAAATTCATCCTTGCTTAACCCTTAGTACCTTGGCCCACTAGCAGTTAGGCTTAACTTAGGAGACAGGTGTGTAAAGCATTTATTATCAACAAAACAATAGATAAATATAAAACAACACACAATACAAATCCTACACCAATTTGTAAAAATAGGAAATATTTTTATCTTTAAAATAAAATAAAACCATAATGACAACACTCTAATGTAGGGAACTGGAGATATGAATTTTTAAAGATTAAATAAAAAAAATGCTTTCTAGCACCTAAAAACCAAAAGCACCAACCGGGGACATCTGGCCACAGTCAACCGGGGCAAAGTCAAAATTTGAGGCCAACCGTGATGGAGTCCTTTTTTGATACACTGCATGGGAGTCCTCGGTCAAACTTACCTTTACACTTACAAACTTTTCTGGAGCTTTTCTTCCTCTGTGTTGCACGGACCTTGTCAGCAAGCTAATTTCGATGCGACATCTTCAGATAGCCTTTCAGTGAGCCACGGTCAAATCCTGGAAGTCTGGGGCTTCAGAGCTTTTACAGCGGGATGAACCTAAAATTCAGGCCAGGTCGCGGTTGACGGTGGCCAGTTTGACTCTCGACGTTGGCTTGGTCCATTTATAAAGCTTTTTTTCAAAGTTGCTCCAAACTTCTGGATCTTCTTCCAGAAGTACTTTTAAGGTCCTCAACATGTCTACAAACTTGTGCCAAGGTTCCAGAAGCTCTGAGTTGCTCCCTGTAAGTTGGGACTTCAGTTCCACCAGAATGCACCTGGTCAGAATCCTTAAATGGCCACAGGACACTGGTCATCTGGGCTATTCTTGCAGGACTTGATGTAGGGGCCTCTGGTTACCTCCTTTATACCTGTAGCTTGCAGGGAGTCCACTCCTGGAGTTGCAGAAGCAAAGCAAAGTCATTTTCTTGATGAAGCCCATAGTGTGCAGCTGGTGCATTCCTACTGAGTGCAGGGTCCAGGCGCTTGCCAGGAGTCCAGCAGGGCAGTCCTTGTTCTCCAGTATCTTCTTCAAGCAGTGATCTGAATTGTGGGGCAGAGCTGTTACCCTTGCTCCTGGGGTGGGAAGCAAGGGGTGCTCCTGTCCCATGGGGTGCAGGCCAACACCCTCTGGTGTGACCACTTCCTGTGAAGTGCGGCAAAAATCAATCCCAGAAAGCAAAATTCTATATAAATCCAACATGGAGGAAATCTCTCCTTGAAGGTTACATCTGGCTGAGCCCACCACTGGTGTGATCAAGTTTCCCTGCCACACCTCCTCCAGCCCCTCTTTTAATGTAATCAGTGGGGCTCCTAGTTGTCTGGGGGTGCAGGAAAAGGGGGAAGATCCAGTTTCTGTTCCACGTGGCTTCCCCTCCTTTGAAGACCAGTTTAGCTACTCTTCCCCATCCTGCTCTGACATCTGCTATAGCAGTTCTCTGCCCCCAGATGCTTCCTTTGTGTCAGCCCAGGCCACTTTACACCTCATTAAGGCAGCCAGGCTCTGGCTGCCAGAGGGTGACCAATCAGGAAAGGACACTACATGGTTGAATTTGGTAAATTTCAGAATGAGTTCTAAAACTCTTTCCCTGTGCTAGTTATATTAAATTCAACATTGGCAAGTTGTTGGATGTATTATAACATTCAATTTGGCACCACGCTTGATATATTTAGCTCATCTCTATTGAAAATAAGACTTTATTGTTTCAAAATAAATTCTACAATGTTAGCCTTTGAGGCCCATTGACAAAAATGAGGAAAAACAATTTGTCTGGTTTTCCCTCACCAAGGCTTATAAAACATCTTGTATAAAGTCCCTGCTTATATTTCCGTTGCACCCAACCCTGGGGGCACTTAAGGCAGACCTTAGGGGTGGCTCATGTGTAAAAATAAGGTAGTTTAGTACTTTTGAAGTACTTTTAATTAATTCCAAAGTCGAATTTGGGATTAACTTTAACATAAAAGCAGCCAGCAATGCAGGCCTGCCATTAAAATGGCACTGGCCACCACAGCATTACACCTGTGGGTGCACTATCTATACTGGGGTCCCTAAACCTACATGCCCTACCATATACTAGAGACTTACAGATAGGTTGCCAGAGACTATTATAATTAGGCCTCATTTGCATATACCATTTTACACTCAGCACTGGCCCTGGGACTGGCTAGCAGTGCCCAGGGCACAGTCAGTCCGTAGCCACCAGTATCAGTCCAAAAGTTTGGGGGTGATCAGGGCAAAAAGGATGACTTTCCCACACTTACTCATGGGCTCACACTCTTCACTATTGTTCAACCTTTGATCTTACTTTCTCTATTCTTTATGCCTCTCACTTCCATTTGTCCACCTTCTTTGTGCTTTTCCTTTCAGTCCCTTTTTATATGTCTATTTTCCTGCCATTTTCATTTTCTTTTTTTGTTTCTCCCTCATCTTGCATTTCTTGGTTATTACCCACTATCTTATATCTATTTTGCTTTTCTTTCCCATTTGTTAAGCCCATCCCTTTATTTCAATCCCTTATCTGCATTACCCAATCCTTTTCTTTCCTCTACTTCTCACATTTATGTCCACTTATTGTATCCACATCATTGCTCCTTTTCCTTTGCTGTTCCTTTGCTTCTCTCTATCTTCTTAATTCCTGTTTATGTAGTCTTTCCCTACCATTATGACAGCTCCTAATTCTGCCATACCCCCTTCAGCCTCAGTTCTGTCAGATCTGTCTCATCATTGGGTTTTTGATGGCTGTCTGCCTAAGCGCATACGATTCCTTTCTACACTTGCAGTAGAATGCATTAACTACAGCAGCAATGGAGCAAGATTCTCACTCAAAGAAGAGGTACAGCACAGACAAGCTTTTCACACTCACAAGAAGTAGTTCATAGGTGGCAGTGCACCCTTCACACCTACAGCAGGTACTTTGCAGGTAGCAGCATTGCAAAGGAGAGTGTGAATTCCTCATGCAGGGTACGCACAGGCAGCACCAGTGTAAGTTGCCTTCACTCAGAAGAGGAATACCTTCACTGCGATCTTCACTGGTGCGAAACAGACATAGCAGGGGCAGCTGCCGTGAAAGCTTCCTTCACACAAAGAACAGGCACATGACAAGCAACTGGACTGCAAACATTTCTCCCACAGAAAAGGTGCAGCATGGACATCAGCAATAAATACACTCTCAAATTATTACATTACAGTGAACAGCAACACACACCTCTTAACAAAACAGGTCCAATGTGGGCAGCAAGCTTCTCTTGCATTAAGCTTGAAAAATATGAGCAGCTGCTGAAGGAGTTTTCCCCAAGAAACAGATGGCACACCTAAACTGCAGACATCTGTCACAAGAGTGATATACCATGGAGAACAAGGTGCAATGACAGCCGCCTTCAAGAATGGTACAGTAGGGACAGCAGCTCTGTAAGCATCTCTCACCCAAACAGGTAGAATACTACAGCATCAGTGCAAGCCTATGTGACAAAACAGGTGATGCAATGTGAAGGGATAAATGGGCACATCTGCCAAGTGACAGACAGCATGCCACATGTGGCCTCTTCAGTCATCCCTTGCTTTTTATTCAAACGCACTGTGCAGATAGGGATTTCTAATACCATGCTAAGGAAACTAAACACAAAACTACAAGTACCAGAATACACAGGGATGGTAGATACAAAGCTAGAACAAGTTGAAAGTTTCTCATATGATGGCTGGTGGATGTAAATGTGTGTGCAAACATCCACAACACTCTGTCAAATGTGCCAGGAATTATTCCTACAATGTGATTAAATAAACAGTTTCAGTGTGCCCTCAAGCACATTTGGTTAATGCACATAAGTAGCATATTTTAAATCTGGTAGCCATGCATTTAGGGTTATAACCAGGGCCAGCTTTAGGGCGGTGCAAGCGGTACAGCCGCACCAGGTGCTGACCTGAGTTGGGGGGCACTGATCTCAGGGGGGGGCGCTGTGTTTAGCAATAACTTAGAAACTTGCGATTTAAAGGCACTTGCTGAAAAGTTCCTTTTGCGTCCAGCCTTCAGGAAGCCATTAAAATCTCAAGATGTCTCTTGTGATTAATGCCTGGGCTCCCTTTCACAA
Organism: Pleurodeles waltl; assembly: GCF_031143425.1. NCBI lineage: Eukaryota > Metazoa > Chordata > Amphibia > Caudata > Salamandridae > Pleurodeles > Pleurodeles waltl. The sequence continues at coordinate 147,416,534 of NC_090441.1, read as the reverse complement.
AGTTTTTATTGGCGTCTGTATATAAGTTTTCACCCGTTCCAGCCATTTAATAAAAAATAAAACAAATTACTATTTGGAGAATGCATAGCCATCTGGGTAAATAGGTCAGCCCATGGACATCAATATGTGCACGAGGGCAGCAGCTGCTCAGGTGCTTATAATCTATAGACATCATTTCCAAAGGTAAAGCTTGCACTCTTCTGAGCCAGTGGTCTCCTTTGGTCACTTTCAGCGGACGTGTGTGTTGACATATGCCCAGGGCTACCCCCTGATGAATGTTATCCATTTTTAGACTAGTCCTCAGAACTTACAGGCGAACTCTTCTCCTCCAGAGTCCTCTTATAGATCCATCCTGAAGTTCCAGGGGAAACCAACGTCAAATTATTTTATGCTAACCACATGACTTTCCACTCTGTCAAGGCTTTAGACATATTTGATACATAGTATCCCACTGGGGATTGTTACACCATACAATATAGTCAACACCAAAGAAACACTCACTGCAGACCCATGGATGTCAATTCACCGAAATGCCAGGGGTAGCGGAAGTGGCATTACATGCCCTCTGACCCCCCACTTTCACTCATACACAGATACTTACACATACATACAAGCTTACACTTACATAACTCTCATATATACACACTCTCACCTGCAAGCACGCACACAACATACACTTAGAACCATTTTTACTTACCTCAGCTGCCACAGAAAGGCATATTCTAGCTAATTGTACTCCATTTTTATTGCACTAATAGTGAAAAATAACATTTTATTCACTATTAATGTAATATAATATTGACAGAAAACAGAGAGTGGAGCCCCAACTGACATCCATAAGGACGAGCTGCCCCTGTGTTCCTGGCACTGAATTTGACACCTCTGGGGCCAGGGATCGCAAAGTTAGTCCCAGGGGTAGCAAAGGGCAACACGGGGGTCACAGTTGCGACCCCTAAATGGCGTCCATGAAGGCCACCTTGCATGGCTCTGCGTGGCTTCATAAATCTTGAGTGATGTAATGCAGTGCAAATCATTGCATTAAATTACTCTCCCCAAGGGAGGCATTTCCATGGGTGTTTACATGCAACATCCATGGATTTTGACACCTTCCCAGATTTACAAGAACATGTATACCTGGGAGTCCCCCAAAAATATATGCCTCCCCTGGAGAGGCTTTGAACGTCAATTCACCAAAACACCTGAGTAGTGGAAGTGACATCACACGCTCTTAGAAGTTCAATTTTACTCACACTCACATGATTACACATAAACACACATATAAGCATACACACCCATTCACAGTTACACACATTCTCTCTCCCATGTAAAAACACACTGACCAGTAAGCATGCACACAACATACATTTAAAAGCATTTGTTTTTTACTTACCACTGCAGCCAGGGAAGGTCATATTCCAGAAAATTGTATATCATATTTATTATACTAATAGTAAATCATGAAATATTACTAACAATAAATATTATTCGTTATTAGTGTAATAAACAAAAAAAAAGGACAACAGGGTGGAACCCCAGCCAACAACCATAAGGACTAAGGACAAGCTGCCTATGTCTTCCTGGCACTCATTTTGCCACCACTGAAGCTAGGGGTCGCAAAATCAATGCCAGGGGTCACAAACGGCAAGCCAGGGGTCTCAGACCCCTAAATGACGTCCATGTGCAGACCAAGCTACGAAGTTGTCTGGTGCTGAGTGTTCCTTGCTGGCCCAGTTCTGTTTTTCGGGGCGAGCTCAAATCGCTTCATCCCCTGTTGTAATCTCTCTTTGTGCTTCTAACCACGTTCCTGTCACGTCAGTCACTTTAATTGGTTTGTGGGCTTGCCTTTTAAAATCCGCTTGCTTTCATTAGTGAAAGGCATGCATACATCATGCCTTTTCCAGTGTTTAGCCCTCCTTGAGCGCACCAACCAACTACTGAAAACATACAAGGCTCGATGTTTTCTGTCTGGTTTCTGGACTACTTTTTCTCTTTATTTCGCAGTGCAATCTCACTGGGCAGTAGTCTCGTACTTTGAATTACATGGATCCTGTTACATAAGTAATTGCACTTTTGCCGGTTACATAGATAATTGCACTTTTGCCGGTTACATAGATAATTGCTCTTTTGCCGGTAGGTTTCACTGCGAGTGAACTTTTATTTCCCTTTGTGTGTCTGCTTTGTGCTGATGGCGGCCGTTGGCTCGCTTATGTGAAACTTTTACTTCTCAGTTTATATGGCAGGTTAGTTATGTAAAATAGTTTTACTTTAAATTTTCAATTTATGTGGCAAGAAAAGTCCGGTTAGGAGTTTACAGTACTAAAGGCTCTAACTCGAGCAAACGCGAGACCTATTGCATTGCAAATGCTTGTTGTATTTGTAGCTCTGTGTTTATTTTATACTAGGATGACACGGACGAAGCTTAGGACAACCTGACACTCCTGGTTATCAAGGCTGGCTTTAAGGCCGTGTGACTCGTGCCGCCGCTCCTGGAGCCGACATCGAGAGCTGTGTTCAGAAATAACTTTTGGTTTTAAAAGCACCTGCTGTTTCCCTTCCTTGTCCACCAGTTTTCAGGCAGCAATGAAAATATCAAGATAACCCAGGTGATTAATGTGTCTGCTGGAGCGAGATGAAGTTTTGTCTAGTGGCAGTGTGATTATCATCATAAAGTAGCGCAGGGGTTTCACATGGCTGCTGCAAAGAACATGTACCATGCAGATCACAGAATGATTTACACATATAAAGTGCTGTAGCGCTATAAAACAAAAGAAATTCAAGTGAGAAAGGGGCTGTGGACAGATGAGTGCCACTATTCGAAGGTGGCAGTGAGAAAATCCGTGAAGATGAAGGTTACTGGGGGCAGACGTGCCAAAAAAGAATGTCGCACCGGGTGCCTTTCTCTAAAGTCGGCCCTGCTGGTTACAAAGAATGTTATTGTCCTGTTGCCCATAATGTTCTCTGTAAGAACAATCTTGTCCCTCCAACGGGTTGAGTCATTTCAAAGAGAAGAGTTGTAAGCAGGGCTTTAAGTGGGCCGGTCCTACCAGATCTCAGCACTGGCAGTTTTAAAAACAGAAGGTGTTGAGACGGGTCCCTACCGGGCTCTCCATTTTTGTTGTCACCCTCAGGGTGAAAAAATAAATCTTAAATATGAAGCAGTTAGCACCCTTCGCTGCCTTTGATGTGATTTGAAAGAGCCTGTTTATTTTTCTTTCACAGTCTCATCTCTTCAGAACCGAAGCAGTTTCAATATTTTATACAATGAAGCCATTGTTATTGACATTTGACAAAGCCAATAGTCCTGGGTTGTTTTAGGTGTTATGGTAGCCGTTACATTATATGTCTATCTGGATGCAATGACAGAAAGAAGGAGCTAAATGCCAGTTGGGCGGCACACTATGCTAAGCACAGATTTTTAGTTTACTTCTTTATATGCCACGCCTTTAATTATACAGGCCACGCCCCTTTGAGAGACCGACCTGTTTTTCCATCCCACTTAAAGCCCTGGTTGTAGTCCTTGGCTGTCTGTGAGGACCTTCCTATACCGCTTTTACACTACCTTGATATTGCCATGCCCGTCATGAGGTTGTTGCACGGACTATTATCCTAGCATGTGGAGTCGTCACTCGCTTGTTGGCCTCACGGACATAGCGGTGTTGTTTAGGAGGAAAGCACTTATTCACGAAAGGGATGGGCACGCACATGCTCTCTGACCCTCACCTCACATATCTCCCGCATCTACGGGCAACTCTTGAGGTTGGCATTGAAATGCAGCTGGTTTTCAGAGGTGGTTGGTGGTTGTCTTCTGTAAGTCCTTCGGACTTCGCACCCAATAGTGATACATGAAAGCTGAAGAAGCTCCTCGAAAAAAATCCTGGGCTTTGGCACTTATTATTATGGGTTATTTTTGCATATTAAGCACTGACCTAACCCCGATCTTCCACTCGCCTGAACTCACTTACTCACATGGCCTTGAATTCACCAACGTGAGAGAGTAGCACGAAAGAGATCCCTGAATTGTTACCCCGGATGAGTACTTACCGTACTGTAATGCTGCGGCCTCACAGATGACGCTTAGCCCAGGTCATTATTAACTGTATGCTTTATTGAATTTATACGCCGACCCCGGGAATGACCTTTTCCAGCCCTCACTCTTCACTTTAAACCCTCGGCTACGTCACGCCAGGGCGCGTTCACTTGGCCCACACAGGAGGGGTAAACAATATTAAACCCCAGCAAAACCCTTGTAGGGTGGGCTGGCTCAAACACGGGCCAACACTACACCTACTTAGCCCCTCAGGGTCAGGGGAGTAACAAAGGCCCCCGAAACTCCCGCGGTGGGGGAGAGAGGGGTGGGAGGAGTGCCCTGGGGGCTCCTTCAGCACAGTAACCTGCACGACAGCCACCGATTAATACCGGAGGGGGCCCCTTCATGTATTTTGCGGGGGAGGGGTTGGGGTGGGGACTCAAGTTACGTCAGTGCTCAAGGACCTCCTCCTTCCTGCTAAGGGGTAGCAAACCAGAAGGTTAAACGTCTATTAAAGCTCGTTCTCTACCTGCTGCTGTCTTTTTGTTCCCTAAGAGGGATAGCTAAAGCAGGGCCAAGGATCCTACAGGGCATAGTATGAATAGTAGCTGCTTCCCCTTATTGTCTTACAAGAGCACATGGCAATGCACGGCTGTTTGAAATCACGTTTTGAGAAGCCGGCAGTTGTTCCTAAATTGGCCACGGGGAGGCACGCGCTGCCTTAAAATCATCTACACAAACTCGAGTACAAACAATTTTATAGCTGATTACTGTTTTAGCCGAGTGAACATAGGTATTTTCAGTATTTAGCTGGGTTTTATGAAAAGGGCAGTCGATGTTACAAATTTGCATTGACAACTGACTCTAATAGGAATGCTATATTTAATTTGTACAATTAAAGCGAAGTGAGGTGGTACGGTGAACTGCACACAAGACAAAGCGTGAATTAGTTTGAAGAACAAAGCAGACGCTCCCTAGTGAATAGAAGGTTTCGGATTACAACAGAGTATAGTAATCTGCAAAACTTCTAAGAGCTTGGAAAAACTACCTTTCTCTAGTGTCCTCTGGCTACTAATGATTTTTCCTGACAGCACTTTTAATTATGAGACTGAAATGCTCATCCTGTTTGGAGGTATTGGCTGATAAATCAGAGGTGTCTGAAAGTCATCAGGTCACATAGGGCCTGTCGATAGCATTGGAGTTGGATGCTGTAGTTAAGAATTTAGTTGTGGGGTGTCAGGTATCTTGAGGGCTGCATACTCCTGCGTTTGTCAGGATAGCTTTAGTGGGGTGAAAAGGTGTTTTGAGTTTGGTCTGGGTATGATAATGGCCACAAAGGTGGCACATCTGTTCTAGCAGTAGTCAATTGTTTGCATCCTTGTTGGACATTGCCCTTGTGGCATGTTCATCCCATGACTTTTTGCCTCCTTCCTCGTATTTTTTCTGACCTCTCGCTGTTGGCTCTAGAACTCTGAGCACTTTATCACTGCTGATCAGTGCAGGTGCTCTCCCTTCTAAAGTTGATATGATTGGCTTATACCTTATTGGCATACTTAATTTACCTAGTACAGTGGCATCTGTATACCCAGGGCCTGTAAATTAAATGCTACTTATGACCTGCAGCGCTGCTTGCGCCACCCACAGAAGTAGCCTTTCAGACTTGTCTCAGGCCTGCTAGCTCAGGGAATGCAACACACTTTTCTGCCACAGGGACCTGGCATCTAAATTTACTTGCCAGGCCTAGAACTCTTCTTTTACTACATGTAAGTCATTTCTAAGGTAGGCTCTAGCTAGCGCTATGGGCAGGGTGCTATGTATGTAGAAGGCAGGACACGTGCCATGTTGCGTGGCCTGTATTGGTAGTGACAAACAGCCTATTTAGTGTCTCACTGCTGTGAGTGCTGCCTCCTCATAGGATTGCATTGGAAATGCCCTGCCTTATGTGTATGGGGCATTGTCTGATTTATGAGGGGTAGCATAGGCTTGTTTGGTATTGTTGTAATGGTAGTGAGAAATACTGCTTACTGGTGTGAGTGGATTTTTTAATTACTATTACAGAAATGCCACTTCTAGAAATTGAGCAATTCTCTGTGCTTATGATTCTGGTGTTTTGCAGCTTGACTCCAATCCACGTCTGGGCAGAGTGACAATTGTGGCTTTGTGCATACTTTTCAGACAGCCCATACACAGGGAGGGTGGAGGTGTCACAGAGGTGCATCTCCATACTGAATAGTCTTCCTGGGCTGAGAGAAGGGGGAGGTATAAAAAACCGCATGGGGTGCGTGCTGCCCTCAAATCATCGCGAGGCCCCCGTTTTCACGCAGTGGTGCGCCGGGGGCCCCCCTTTCTTCTTCATGGCACTGGAAGTGCCTTTCATCTTGATACAGGTACTTTTAAAGGAACATATCCTATTCAAATGTTCGTAGTGTGGACATGATTGTGTTATATGTTAACTTAGACTTCTGATGATCTTACATATATGTTTGCTGATGTTCCTTTTATGGGCATAACATGCTAATATGTTTTTCTGACTTGCCATATGTTTTAGAATGTTCCTGATATGGTCATTTATTATATCTCTATGAAAAGTGCCTTTCTTTAGCTATGTTTTCCTGACTACTGCTTTTGTTGCAGAATAATAAGTAACCTGTGTGTTATATGTGAATACTGCTGGTTCTGCAGAGTAACTAATGTGTAACGTTCTGACAACTGTTTGGGTAGCAGGATATTACTGACATGTTGTGTTTGGTCTAATAATTGTATTGTGTACAATACAGTATATTTTCATATAACTTGGTGTTGTGTTTTCTTTGTTGGGGGAGTAGTCCGTCACGTGTGTTGTGTGTGTTGTGCAAACGTTTTACACATTGCCTCTGGGATGGGCCTGACTGCTCATGCCAAGCTACCAAGGGGGTGAGCAGGGGTTATCTTGGACGTGTAGCTCCCTTGCCCTGACTTGATTGAGGGTCCTTGCTTGGACAAGGGGTAAGCTGACTGCCAACCTAAGACCCCATTTCTAACATTGGTTGTCAGTGGTGAGGATAGGACTTGCGCTTGCAAAAATTAACACCAATTAGCAGCAGGCGTTAAAGGGAGAAATGCTTTTATTTCTCCCAACTTTTTCAACTGCACTGTACAGCACATATCCGAAGTGGCAAAAGTTTTAAAGTTTATCTAGGCATAGGGGTGTGGCTAAGCTGGTAACCGAGTAAGTCACACGCGTGGAGCTCCACAGACCCTCGCCTTGAAAAATCATCCTGTTGCCTGCTGTACTCACCCTGACCATGTCCCACCCAAGGAAGAATGTGAAGTAAATAAGGGGAGACCCTCCCTACCCTGAATCAAAGCTACCAGGGTGCAGAGAAAGGTGACTGCCATGAAGCGGACACAGCAGGCTCAGGCACGGCCCAGTGGGGATAGAGGAGGAAGCCTGGGAGTGCTCCACACACACTCCTGGGGCTGTAGACACTGCAGGCTGTGTGTTCAGTGGGCAGCACTCACAGACGTGGGGAACGGAAAGGACCCGCACATGCCTGGGATTTCAGACACCACACAGGCTGCAGCCCTGCTTAAGAGGCCCGGCCACAATTAGAAAGCAACTAATGTAGTGGCTGCGAATCCCACGCAGATGCTTAAACCTCCACTCAGCACACTGGGCTTCAAGGGACTGTGATGCTGAGAACCAGCATGTGAGTGCGGCGTGCATGAAGACAGCCCGGCGGCACAGCTGACAAGGCCTATGTACCATATGTGTGTGTGGACCCGGGCTGCTGCCGCATTATCAGAAGCCCTAGATCGGCGACCCTTCCAACGCTCAGACTGATGCTACACTACTATCACAGCGACAGGAATACTTGGGCATCCCACGGTCCCGCGCTACTGAGGCTCACCATACAGTGAAGCAAGGGGACACAGACCTCACCTATACAACCGCCTGAGGTGGGGAAAGGGTAACAAAAAAATCATGCCCCCACCATAAAAATGTTCACAAATCAGCTGGGCTGCGGCCCTCCCTACAGAGAATTCTTTGGCGCCCTGATTGCAGAGCCATAAAAGAGGACACAAACAGAACACAACAACCACAGCAGCAGTTACTCCCACATCGCTGCTTAAACCCCGATCACCATATCAGTCCTTAGGAGACCGCGAAACCAGGATCCTGCAGGTGAGTACAGCATGCAGGGGGACAACCTGATGGCCCTGCCAATGAGGCACAGCTGGAAATGTATGTGTGCCCCAGTGTTATCTCCACACTGAATGAAGCCATAGGCGTGATGTCCTTCCACCATTTAGGTCAGTGCTACGGCTCCATGAGGGCAGGAATAATTGTCTGCTATCGAGGTACACTGAACAATGAACAAGGAGAATCATACCTCGCCTATACAAAAACAATAGAGAATTGGGCAAGAAGGAAATACATTGCGCCACCCTGCACTGGTACAGTTGGGCAGAAGTACTCACACATGTGCTCCACCGCTAGCTGCGCAACAAACACGGGACGCAGGTCGATTGCTCCTTCGCCTCCTCCTCCCTGCCACGTGGCGATAATAATACCCATCGGAAATAGTCACTACCTGGAGGTGAGGCCCTCAGGATCTGACTGATATTGTCTTAAAGATTGCATCACTATCCTACATCTACCTGCACAGCCACACTTCACACAGGGAGCTGCAACCAACGCGATTTGTGATGCCCTACGTCAGGGCTCCTCAGTGTCACTCCTTCACACAGTGTCATATACACTTTGGGCCATACAAAACAAGATAAGACTGCGGGAGGTGCAATGGAACAACTGACTAGAGATACATTAGAAACCACCATAGTGTCCCACTCACATAGATTTTATGAAATATTGTTGGCTGTGATGGACACCCTAGAACCCAAAATTGACACCCTCTGCATCAATATGAACCTTCTGCAGGAAGATCACAAGAAATTAAAGGACCATGTCAAAAATGCAGAATCTACTCTAGCTTCAATCAGATCAATAGTTTTGGACACCTCAACACAACTTAAGGCCTTGCAGGAAGAGATGAATCGCCTCCAACAGCGGACGGAGGATCAAGGGGGCAGGTCCCGTAGAAACTCTGTTAGGATCGTAGGTCTGCCAGAATGTACTGAGGGACCCAGTATGGAACTCTATTTAGAGAAATGATTCTCCACAATAATCCTGCAAGACAAACACTCCTCTTTCTTTTCGTGGAGCGAACCCACAGGGTACCGAGGCCCTCTCTCCCTCCACGGTCCCCATCATGACTGGTAGTAGCTCCCCTATGTAACTATAGAGACAGGGATCACATTCTGCAAGTAACCTGTGGTCATTGGAAAACGCACAGGTCAACATTTTTCCAGATTACTTAATAGACGTACAGAAACTTAGATCCTCTTTTCTCCCTGTTAAATGCTGTCTCCGTGAACATGGCATCAAGTATGCATTACAGTTTCCGGACACACTGAAAATAATATAAGAGAACAGCACCAACTTCTGCAAAACTCCTGCTGAAGAGTGGAATTGGCTGAAAAATAAAGCAATAATTGCCCTGGCCCCCGTTCTTTCCGACGCCTACACACCCTGGAAAAAACAAGGTCGCCACTGCCTGCAGAAAACAAAACCCACTCTGGGGCCCACAAGAGAACAGGTGGCCAAGGAACATGAACAAGTAGTCACAGAAATGGTGCACAGAGTAACAACATTATCACTGCCCAGGTCAGAGAGCGGTGATGTGGATGAAGACACACAAGTTAGCCCGACAACATTAGCTGCCCACTTATTCAGAGATGACCCAAGAATCACTCCCCAAACTTCCGATATTGTGATATGACTATGGGTATGCACTTATCTCTATGTAAGTGGGGTAAACACCCCAACAGCAGGTTACCCAAGACGATACCCCAGCATGGAGGTAAATTGCTCATATGGCTGGGGCTGCAGCACTGCAAACTTTTACCCCTAGCATAACTTTGCACATACCACCTACACAGCCCTAATCTGTCACAGACTATGGCCCAGATTTAAGAAAAGTGGCGCTTCATGTCATGAAGCGCCACTTTTTTTGTGGCCCATTGCGCCCCCCTAATGCCACCATGTGTGCGCCATATTTAACATACAGCGCACCATGGCGCAGGTTAGGGACAGTAGCGTTGTCATTTTTTACGCTACTGTTGTGCTTTGCAGGATAAGTGCCAAAAATGTTGGCGCTATTCCTGCAAAGTACATAGAAGCCCATTAAACGTGCCTCCTTTTAACGGCTGCTCTGTGCAGGTGTTCAAAATGCCACTAAAAATGGTGCAGTGCATTGCACCACTTTGTAAATATGGCGCAGCATTTTTGCCACACTATTGCCACACTGACACTAATGTGGCGATAGTTGGCGTTAGGCACTTCTTAAATTTGGACCTATCTCTATTTTCTTTGTTCATTTACTAGTGGCATATTGGTGCACTTGGCTAGGTGCCCGTTGGTGCACTGACCGTTGATGGGGTATTTTTTCACTGTTATGCTTTTTCATGGGGAATGGGGGTATTTATTTATTGTTATACTTTTGTTTCTATTGCATCCTCTGTACCGATCTCTGGCTACAAGTCGTGATTCAATGAGCTGTAAGATGTGAAACAGGGGGACAGGATGGTGGTGGGAGGATTGGAAAATATGGGACAGTATGCTTAGAGCTCACAGACCACCTGATTCTTGTTGTGACCACTGCACATGGGGCCTGACATGCAAAATACAATAATAACGTATTACTAATATAATACTAATATTACCACTTGGAAATTTGTCTTATGGAGGGAAATGTGTGTAGAACTATAGCCAACGTGAGATTTTCCCTTTCATTCTGGACACCACTACCACTTTCACCAATGGGAAGAGTGGCTAGCTCCAAAATGATACTCTTACCAGACTTATATATTTCTTCTCCGCCTTGCAAGTGACACTACCAACACAAATGTTTGCAGATTTATGAACACTCCTTATGAGTTTAATATGGGGTAAAGGTTGAAGACGAGTGGGTCTATCCAAACTTTATGCTCCTTTAGAATGGGGGGGGCTCAGTGCACCCAACTACCAACACTATTATGCAGCAGCCCAGCTACAATGGCCTAGGTGTTGGATAAATGGCCATAATACAACTGAGCTGGGACACTCATTGAGTGGGGAACACCCTTCCCCCGGTATTACAATGGTTGCTGGGATCAGAGTGGGAGGTACTTAGAAAAGGTGGTAGTGCGCTCATGTGAGTGGCCCAGAAATGCTGGACCAAATATGTAACCAACTCAAGTGAATACCCTCCCTATGCACTGGAACTGTTGTTGTAGGTACTGCTTAGGTGCTGTGCATTGCAATTGCACTGTGGCTTGGATAACAGCAGGTGTTACTACCTGGGGTGATCTATTCACGGACAAAATACTGGCCACGTTCGATATCCTGGTAGATGACTTCGGTATCCCCCCGGGGTCCTTCCTACTGTATGTTACTCTCACAAAACAACTACATGTAACTGCACATAAAACACACAACCAACCACAGAGATCTCTACTCTTACAGACCCTGCCAGTACATGGAGTTGCACGCAAAGCAGTTACCCACCGGTATAACTCTCTCCACTCCAGTGAGGAACCACCGCTTAGTCAATTGCGCACCTACTTGGAAACCATGCTCAACACCACCTTGACAGACAAACAATGGACCCAATGTGTGGAAACCCCAAAATTGGTTTCCACAAATGCCCGCCTAAAATACACACAGTTCAACTATTTACATCACACTTACCTTCCCCCTGAACATTCAGCCCGAATGTATCCAGGGTCATCCGACACTTGCCCCCACTGTTGTCATGTCCCTGCTGATTTCTTGCATATGGTGTGGAGCTCCCCTAATATATCTACCTTCTGGGACAAAGTCACGAAATTCCTAACAGAGGTCTCAGGCACCCCCCTCCAGAAGATGGACACACACTAGTTACTGGGACTCACCTCCCGATCTGCTGCCCACAAACTGCTTCATAGATTCACAGATCTTGCTTTAGTACTGACAAAGCGTCGGATGGCAATGTGCTGGAAGTCCGGGGCACACCCACAGCGTAACATTTGGCTCTCAGAGCTGAAATCAGCCATTCTTGCAGAACAACAAGTACTGACAGCTGGAAGATTGGGTCACACAATGCCGACAATGCCGACAAACTGGCAGCAACATCTACAAAAGGTGGAGGGCGCTATGAAACCAGCAGCCACGTTAGAACACTCACCCGTGCATCAAGCTACCTAAGACAGCACTGTTGTCTTAACCTCAAATGGACACTTACTGTGCACCAGTAACACATCAGCTCCAACTGATGCCTCCCCCCACCTAAATATGTATCAGACCTACACATCTGACACTGGAACATACAGTTCTGTGGTCACGCTGACTATGCACCCCCCCCATTACCTCCTCTCCTGCAACAAGTCCCCCGCTACAATTGCCCAAACAGAGTGTAAGTGTCTTCATCCAGCCTCTCAGGTCCTATGAACGGATACACATCACAGATAGTGGATTCTACACTGCTATAAACACTGGGGTGGGTCTCTACAGGGAAGGATGCACACTAGAGGGATACATTTAACTAGTAGAGATATACGAAGATAAATACCTAATGCCCTATGTAGACATTATGGTCACAGCTGATGTAACTGTAACCTTGTCATGCAAATGTTAATTGTTTGTTTGTTTAAAAATACATAAAAGAAATATTTAAAAAAAAGTTTATCTAGGCGTAGTATTTTGCGCTGGACGGGTACGCTTCCAGTGCATAACCTATGCTAGACTCATGCACACTATCTTGCACTGTGGTACAAAGGTGCGTGTGTGGTACTAAGGAGAGAGCAGGATAGTGCTGTATCTCTCTAGATCTTGCTCTTTCCTACTCTCTCACTGTCATGCAGCACAGCAAATCTGAGGGCTGTGCTGTGTTGCGTGACATGTTTATAAATCTGAGCCCAGGGTTGAGGCGGGGGGGAGTATTGGGGGTCAATGTTATTTGAGCCAGGGAATTTTTGCACCATTTTCTGACTCTAAGGCCCATATTTATACTTTTTTAGAGCCGCATTTGCATCATTTTTTGACCCAAAAGCAGTGCAAACTCTTTGGAATTTAGATAACTAAGGCCCATATTTATACTCGGTTTGCGCTCAATTAGCGTCATTTTTTTACACTAATTCAACGCAAACCTAACTCCATATTTATACTTTGGCGCTAGACACGTCTAGCGCCAAAGTTATGGAGTTTACGTCATTTTCTAGAGGGGAAAACCTACCTTGCGTCAAAGAGATGCAACGTAAGTGTTCCAGTCCAGAAAAGGATGATATGGCCTTTGCGCCATATTTATCCCCCGTGCTAAAATCCAAGGGGGCCTTAAATAATGGCGCAAAGCTTGCTTAGCGCCATTATTTAAAGCCCGGATTTGGGCAGGCGTAAGGGGACCTGTAGGCAGATTTCCATGGTCAGAGACCATGGAAATTGCCCACAGGTGCCCTTCACTGGCCCCAGGGACACCCCCACCCACCCTCAACCACACCAGGAGGAAAGCTAAGGATGGGGGACCCATCCCAGCTAAGTCCGGGTGAGTATATTGGGGCCCCCTGCATGGCGCTGGCCCCACTGGCCATGCCCAGGGGACATTTGTCCCCTGGGTATGGCCTTTGGGGTAGTGGGCATGGTTCCTGTCTTCACTAAGACAGGAGCCATGTCCATGGGGGTTGTGCTCCAGAAAATGGCGCTACACTGCTTAGAGGCAATTTATTTGCCTCTAAACAGTGTAGCACCATAATTTGGCACACAAGCCCTGGTTCCCCCTATGTCTCCCCTGCCCTGCCCTGTTAACATCCTTTCCAAGGACGCTAACAGGGCCTTAGTGTCGGCTAGTGCCATTCCATAAAGATGGCGCCCGGCTGGTGCCTAGGAATGGCGCTAGCCGGCGCTTTACTTTTTGACGGCAAAAAGTATAAATATGGGCCTAAGTTGTACTCCTTGCTTTGGTATTTGATAAAAATGTTACATTTGGCGCAAACCATTTTATGTTTAATATGACTCAAATGGAAACATATGCAATGTAACTGTGTTAAAACCTTTTTGCATACGTTTAATGTTCGGCCTTGTAATGACCCAACGGCATGCTTTCTCTTTCTCCCCATCACATACTTGTTTCTGTGATCTGTCCTCCCTCTCCTCTTAACATAGTTGTTTCTTTAATCAGGTCTCAGCCATAGCCCACACACCATGCTGTGTGCAGCACCCTATGTTTCAAATGCTCTTACTGTAGTCAAAGAAATTGTTCTCCATGAGGTGTTCTGCTCATTGGAATGTACCTTTGCCATAAAAGATGAGCAAAAAAGCTATATGGCGAAAGTGTCTGTACCTAAAATGAAATGCTATCTGAATAGAACGTGGGTTATTAGTTGCAAAGGATGTGGGTCCTTCACAAATATTAAGTCTGCTGCCTCCCTTTACTTCGCACTAAGTACCTTCCCAGGTAGCAAGACACAGCATTCCAAGGCCTACGCAGAGGAGGTGGTAGGGGCTGATACCACAGTCCGTAGGCACACAATAGCATCCAATACCTTTTGAAACACACCGCTCAATATTACACGTTAATTTACAAATATATATAAGCTGACAGGTGAAAATCCTCTTAATAGTTCAGACCACTAGCAATCTCTGAACCCTAAAATCATAAACTCCCCACATATACTATACATAGGCCTTCATTACAACCTTGGCAGTCTTCTCAGACCAGCCAGTGCTGGTGGTATGTCTGGCTCCCTATTACGACTGTTTTACTGGGCCAGCGGACGGTAACAGTGTTACTGTCTGCTGGCCCAGTGGAAAAGTCACATCAACATTGCAGCCAGCTCGTACTAGAGCCGGCGGCAATGCTGATGTGCAGCGGGTGCAGTAGCACCCGTCGCGCATTTCACTGCCAGCTTTTCCATGGTGGTGTCTACCGCCATGGACAGGCTGGCGGTAAGGGGAGTGGAAATCCCCAGGGCAGCGCTGCCCTGCTGGATTACGACCGCCGGGACCGCCATGGCGGTATACTGCCAGTCCCGGCGGTATTACCATGGTGGAAGCGCCACAGTCGAAATAAGGCAGCCAGTACTGCCAGCCTGTTGGCAGTACTACCGCCAAAATAGCCCTGGAGGTCACCGACCGCCAGGGTTATAATGAGGGCCATAATGTCATGGGACATAGTAATCAAAAGTCAGATTTAGTGGCTTTGTCAGGGCATCACCACAACGATAAAAGCAGAAATATATAATGATAAACCAATGCAAAACCCTTAAACCATGTCAGGATTGCACAATTACACAATTACATTCATCAGTGTATGTAATGGTTCATTGATAACTTTGGCATTGTTAATAAAGCACATTCACATCCCATGTACTGTGCACATGAGCATTTGTTTTACTTTTTTGCATGCTACAAAGCAGCCTTATGACCTAATAACCAAGTCCCGGCACCCTAGAACCATTCAGCTAAAAGCCCCAGTTCCAAGAGTGCATGAAATTACGGACATCATTTCGATCCCTAGTGGAACTTAGGGTGCTGTTCCTAAAAGGTTTTAGGGTGCGGCTCTAAGGGCTCCTGCCTTCTTTGGAGCACCCCAACAATTTTCCAAGCCGTTGGCGTGCCCTCTGCTCTCTTTGGGGCACCACAGAAGGACGTATGCACATTTTCAGGCCACACCTTACAGAGTGAGTCTTCCTCTCCGTTGTTCAAAGCCCGTGGCACAGCCTTTCATGTGTTATAGGCCTTTGCAAGCTGATTTATCCCTTTTCAAGGTCCTATCTGGAGCAGACGTTTACCCCTGGAGCAGACGTTTAATATGGGATGGCCCAATCAGGGGTCGCACAGGAGCCCAAATCTGAGTGACCCCGGCTGGATCCCTAGTGTGTTGGCTGGAAGCTGCCAGTCTGTTTCCTGACCGTGGTTGGCATGGGTAGGTTCCCTGCTTTCTGCCCTCCCCATTCCTACCAGAAATGGCCATAGGGAGTGGTGTGGGGTACATCCTAATGCTCCTGGGGCTTTGGATCCCTGGGAGTAGAGTTCATGGAGACTGCGGTGACACACTTTCTTTGTCTTCATTCCTGCAGAGATGGTAGCCCCAGTGGACAATTTAAGGAAAGGGATCAAGGGGAGTGCTACCCCTCCCCCCCGCCTGGGGCAATTGGCACTTTTGTGACATTGCCTATGAAGCTGGAGGGCCATGTTGGAACATCCAAGGCTGGACACAAAAGCACTTAGGCCCATATTTATACTTTTTTAACACCGCAGTTGGGTAATTTTATGACGCAAAAGCAGCACAAACTTACAAAATATAATTGTATTTTGTAAGTTTGCACTGCTTTTGCATCAAAAAATGATGCAAATGCTGCACATGAAAAGTATAAATATGGGCCTTTTTGTCTTGATTACTTTCCCTTATCGATGCTGTGTCTGTCCCTCAGCAGATGGGGGACCCCAAGAACATTTCATAAAAAATGGGGGGAACTGCAAATGCAACCCCCAGACAATTCTCTTCATGGGGCCTTGGTCCTCCATAGGGAGTTGTGAAAGCTAAAGGAGCAGGGTGCAACATGTGTTTGATCCAAGGTGCATCCTCAGAGGACCACACTTGTCCCCTTATTTCCTCTGACGCCTTTACACTTTTTATGGCTCCTTTTGCTATTGGTGGCATGCAATAGTCATGAGCAATGTCCATTTTTGAACTCCTAGCCCCTATAATTCTGTTTTCTTGGGGAGCTTCAGGAAGCTACTTTTCTTCTTGCTCCCTCTCTGTTGATGGAGAGCTCAGGGTCTGCAATTTAGCTCTTGGTCAAGAACAGGTCCATTTTGCAGCACCTGGTGCTCTTCTCAGTCTGGGGGTCACCTCCTGCACCACCCAGTGCCACTCAAAGCATATGCCTACCATTCCTGCACTCTTCAGGTCCTATGGCCACCTTAGGCTGATTGCCGGCCACCCATGTGTAGACAGTAGCCAGGGGCTAAACTCCGATTAATGTTAACCTTTGCAGGACTAGTCCTTAAACTTTCCAAGAGAACCCTTCTTACCCAGAGTCCTCCATCAGGTCCGTCCCTTTACAGCTCCCAGATGTTGTGGAGACAGCATAAAGAGCATCTTCAGGGTCCTCCGAAATCCATCTTCTTTCTCTCCCACCCCCTATGCAGAGATTTATCAAGTGGTGGTGGCAGGTTAGAGAAGGTAGGCACCTGTGCCCAATCCGAGGTGAACACATCATCACTTCCCCCATCCTAAACCTCTTGCACACCATTTTAATTTGATTTAAATTATAAAGCTTATGGATCCCAAAGATGGGCTTCTCTGTGCTGGAGCAAACCTCACAAGCTAAATGTTAAGCCATTAGAACAGCCAGGTCTTCAATTGCTTTTGGTAGAATATTTTGCAGGAACGAAGTCACAGATGAAGAGGGGGTGAATTCCAGAACTCCTAGGTCAGATAGCAGAAGGGATGTCCTCCTTGTGTGGTTTTGATAATCCTGGCTATCTAAGCCAGGTTGCAGTCTGTGGACATCAATGGTTTTTGTAGGTGTGCAGAGTTTAATCAGGTGTCACAAAAATATTGTCCTTGTTTTGGAAAAAGATGTAAATGCAAAACAAAAGGCCTGAATTGAAAATACTTTCCAATAGGCAGCCAGTAGAAATTGGTCAGATTGTCATGTAGGAGTGCATGCTAACAAACATACAGCTGCATTTTGGATCATCTGGAGAGTCACCCAGATAAATTATGTTGCCGTTTTCAAGGATAGAAATAATCATCGACAGTTTTCTAGGTGACTAAGTGAAGAGTCCATAAGATCTTCCTTAGAGTAATTCAAACATGGTGACTTAAAGTGCTCTGTTGAAAGAGCTCAGTGAGAGCCTGAAACATGCCCCTTGGCATCACAGCTACCTGGTCTCATCCCTCCAAAACCTCAAAGGGGAGAACCTCCGATGATTGGATCCTGAAGTCTATCCTTCTCCGCTTTGTTCTCCTTCCCTCTGACACCTGGTACAGAGTTAAAAGTAATTGGCACATGAGGCTTCTGCCCTCACTCTTTCCTCTGCCAGGAACAGGCCTTGTCAAATGGCCCTACTGTATGGGGAAGCCTTTGATCCTCTTGCTGACCAGAAGAGTCATTAACTTGACCCAGCAGCATGAGCAAAAGCCAGAATCTAATTAGGGACTTAGTCAGAGAAATATGATAAATCTTAAAGTGCCAGGAGTCCAGATCGGGCAAATATAATATGAAATCTGCACTTGTGATCCCAGTTTAACATAAGATTGCTGCATCAACCCAGTCTCTAAGCCTAACAATGGCAAAATTGCACTTTAGTGCAGATTTCACATATTATGTACAAAACAGTGAAACACACA
The DNA here is from genome assembly GCF_031143425.1 of Pleurodeles waltl. Lineage (NCBI taxonomy): Eukaryota > Metazoa > Chordata > Amphibia > Caudata > Salamandridae > Pleurodeles > Pleurodeles waltl. Next base: position 147,398,093 of record NC_090441.1, on the reverse strand, counting down.
TACACTTTTCAATGAAGCACTAGAAGCTTGCTGTATGAATACACACTCATTAAAAAAAACTGCACCAGGTCAGCACCAATCCCAGATGGGTCCTTTCTGGGCAGGCTACCTGTGCACAGATACAAGGCTGAGCCGGATGATAGTCCCATTTGCTCAGCCCACACACATGTGCACATGCGTACGCATATGCGTTCAGATGTGCCTCTTAACCTCTATGTGCAGCAGCAGATCTTACTTTAAAAGGCAGACACTACCAGCTAGCACCACCAATCCAATTCAACAGAGGTTACAGAGAGTTGCACTTACTTAATGAGACTCACTCACTGCATAATTTAAAAAACAGGTAATCCAAAAAGCACAAATCTAGCGGGTAAACGGAACAATGATGTGCAAAAATTTGCATAAATTTGCTTTTGCATAATTACTTGCAATTTAAGCAAAATTATGCAAAATTATGAATAATTCTGTGAAATGTAAATCTGTCATTTGTGTTATATTTTAGCACAAAATGAGTTTTGCTCTAAAAAAAAAGTAGCATGAAAAACAGAAGTGCTGCTTGTATTCTGGTTGTTCATGGTGTTCCCTTGCTTACATGTTGTCATTTTGCTGCAAATTGCGGCTTTATTAACTGATACCTCATAATTTCTGGAATTTTACATACAAAGCAGAGCATGAAATTCTTACAATTGTGCAAATTAAGGCAGTGTAATTTTAACATATTCGAGGCCTATTCAGAACCCATTTTCATACACTATCCAGCAATTATTTCATATTAGTGATTACATACATGTAGGAAACAAAGTATTAATGCAGGGGTCCTCACAAATTTTGCCTGCAGCGTCAAAAAGAGCAATCTGGTGCTTGAACCAGGGCTGCATTGACTGTTTACCATGACTCTGCCCACAAAAAAAAAAAAAAAATACAAGTATGGTGTTAGTTGCAAGACACTTAGGCCCATATTTATACTTTTTGACACAAGAATGCGCAAACGCAGTTTTGCGTCAAAGAGTATAGCGCCGGCTTGCACCATTTCAGAGCACCAGCCGGGCGCCAGATTTATGGAATGCTGCAAGCCAGCGCAAAGGGTGGACTCACGAAAAAAATAAATATGAAATTAGCCGGGTGGGGGTGGCAGTATGGGAGAAGGCGGTTTTGCACCAAAAAATGACGTTAGGCTAGTTGGAGGCAAACAAAATGCCTTTAACAAGCCCAGTGTCATTTTCTGACGCAAAGCCATCCATACCACATAAATCCTGTCTTAGAAAAGACAAGAGTCATGCCCACCACCCCAATGGACAGCACAGAGGACCAGAGTCCTCTGGGCATGGCCATTGCACCCTGTGCCATGCAGGGGGCCCCAAGGTGGGCCCCTGATGGAACTTTAATTAAAACAAAAATACTTACCTCTACCTGGGAAGGGGAAGCCCATCCTACGGTGTCCCTCTGGTGTGGGTGGGGGTGTTCCTTGGGCTTGAGGATGTTGTTCAACCATGGAAATGGGTCCACAGGTCCCCTAACGCCTGCTCTGACCCAGGTGTTAAATGATGGTGCAAAGCAAACTTTGCACCATTATTTAGCCTCTCCTCCCACCCATGCATCATTTTAGCACAGGGGATAAATATGGGGCTATAGAGTTAGCACCAATATGTAGATGGGAAAGCCTACCTTGCATCTCAGTGACTCAAGGTAGGTTCACACATCTGAAAAATGTTGCAAACTCCAATCAGCCAGCAATCCAATTCCTTACAGTCTGGCCTAATGCCCGACTGTAAGGAATTGGATTGCTGGCTGAGGGGAATAAAACCCTACTAAAGCAGAAACCCAATTTCTTGCGGGGTGAAGTCACAAGCAAACCCTAAATTAACCTGTGCTCAACCCACTGGTAGCTCGGCACAATGCAGTCAGGCTTAACTTAGAGGCAATGTGTAAAGTATTTGTGCAACACTTTAAACAACAAAACAGTGAAAACACACCATAAAAGCATCCCACGCTAGATTTAAAAGAATAGAAATACTTTTTAATAAATAAAACGAGAGACAACAATATAAATCCAATCATTTGAACCAGAGATATGCATTTGTATAGATCTCAGTGAAAATAGTGCCAATAAGCACAAAGCGCCAACTGTATAGATTTGGTCGTGCCTGACTGAAACAAAGTCACAAGTTCAGGCTGACTGCGGTGGAGTGAGGGCCGGCTACAGAAATCCAGTTAGGCTGAGGAGATGCGGGGCCAGAATGCGAGGTCCTGCATCATCAACGAGGATCCCGCTGACGAAGGTCTGCAATATGAAGCTGGTATCAAGGATGCGCCACACAGTCGAGGCGGTGCATCAGTTCTGAAGAGCTGAGAGGCTGCCATGTGAGAACCTGTGGCATTGTTGATTTGCAAGAGATTTGTGAAGTGCGGCCTTGTGGCAGTGAATCTTCGCACAGGTGTGGTTCTGAGCAGGTGCCGAGGTTGATGTGGTGTTCTTGAGCTGGGAGAACCCTTGCAGCAGCGGCAATGCTCAGGGTCGCGCCACAGAATCGAGGTGGTGTGCTGGTTTTGCTGGGTCCACAGATGGGCTGGCTGAGCACCTTCTGGTCCTCTTCCAAGGGTCTAGGGCTGGAGTGGCACCACATGGTAGGGAAGGACTCACAAATCGCAGAGTCCAAGTGCTGGGTTGAAGGTTGTTGGAGCCTTCTGTCCCTGAAGCTTTAGTCATGAGGCCAGCCAACTAGCCCTTGGAGTCACTTTGGGGTCCCGCGTTCAACCGGTGCCAGTCTAGGCGTTATCACCCAGGCATGAGTGAAACAAGCAGCACGTCACCACAGCAGGAGGGCAGTCCTTTAGCGCAGCAGTCCAGCACAGTGTCAGACCTGTCTCCATAGGTCAATAAGTATAATGAGGAGCTGGTGTCTGAGGTCCAATATTTGTACCTGGGCCTTCCTTTGAAGTGGAAGGTGTATCTAGAGGTTTCCCTTTGAAGCCAACAGTCTTCCTGGCTTGCTTGCCCTGTCTCCAGATTAACTACATAGGGTATGCAGTCCTTTGTGTGGAGGCAGGACACAACCTATTCAAGTGTAAGTAGGGCTGTGCCCAGCTTCATCCTCCCATCCTGCCACTAATCGCTCATCCAGGCAGCTACACCCAGTCATGTGACCCAGAGATAGGCTGCAGTCACTAACTGGCTAAGTCAAGAAAATGCCAACTTTCTAAAAGTGGCACTTTCAAAATTGTAGCAAAAAATGTGAATGCCTTAAGAGAAGATTTTACATTACAATTCCAAAGGCACCAAACATGATCCTGTTGCTATTTAGAAATTACAGTTTAGTAATACAATCAGGCAAGCCAAATGTTATCCTATGGAAGAGGTAGGGCTTGCAGTAGCGAAAAACGACTTTAAGAGTTTTTCACTACAAGGACATGTAAAATGTAAAAGTACATGTATTTTTAAGTATTTCTAAATTCACTGTACACTGCCCTTTGGGCCACCCATGGCCTACTCTTTGAATGACTTATATGTATTAAAAATGAAGGTTTGGGCTGGCCCCTGCTGAAAGATATGAAGGTGGATATTAGAGGTGAAAGCGACCATTATCCCCTGACTCTCTCCATTTCTGGGGATGTTTTTGGAAGAACCTTGAATAACCAGCTTACCACGGTTCCCTCCCCCACTTTGAATAACTTATCCATGAAGGTTAGGTGGCCAAAGGTGGTGTCGAACCCCTACTTGTTACGCGAGATTTACCTATCCTTCATAGATAACTTGGCCCCATACCAAGACTATGTTCTTAAGAATATTCAATTTCTTCGTATACACAAAAACATAGTGGTTAAGTTGCAAAGTATCTTTTATAAGAAGGTTGGGGCAAGACAGCAAGGAGGGACCCCGGTAAATAACCCATGGTTTGACGAATTATGTTATAGAGCCAAGACAGGGTTAAAAAACGCCATTATGAAAGGGATCCACGGGAAAATACAACAAGCCAGACGCACATACAAGGAGTCTACCATACGTGCAAAAAGATCTTGGGAGGAATCAATTTGGCAGGAGCTGTTGGATGCTATGGAATCCAACAATAATAAGGTGTTCTGGGAACTGTTGTACAAGCGAGAGAAAGAAGGTAGGACCACCCTAAGGAACCATATCCAACCTGAAAGATGGGTGGAACATTTCTCATGTCTTTATGATAAAATTGACATCCCGGCGACTCCTGTCAATCAGGATGTGGGGTTAAACCCTTCTCCCCTCCCAGATACGGTTTCTGCCCTTGTTTCTATAGGAGGGGGCCCACTGGATCCCGAGGGCTACGTCCATTTCTCTATTGAAGAAACTGCTTAGGCAATCTGTTCGCTAAAACCTGGGAAAGCACCAGGTCCAGACAAGATACCAGGGGATCTTTATAGATTGGAACCAGCAATATGGACCTGGTACATCAATGCACTTTCTAACAGAATCTCCGAAGGGGGGCAGATCCCCATGACATGGAAGGGTGCCAAAATTATCCCTATCTATAAAAATGGTAATGCAAACCTCCCAACAAACTACAGGCCGATCAGTCTTCTCGATAACCTGCAAAAAATGTATGCAAAGCATCTTCTAGGCAGATTAACGAGCTGGGCCACGGATCATCAAATCCTTTCTCCCCTTCAGGCAGGATTTCGATCTAGCATCAGTACACAGCTCTTGCAAAACAACCTTTATATGTTGCTTTCGTTGACTTGAGATCAGCCTTCGACCTGGTTCCAAGAGAGAAGCTATGGGAGGTGCTACACAGAATAGGGACCCCAGCCAACTTAATTCAACTCCTGAAGCGACTGCATAAATATACATATGCGTAAGTGAGATGGGGCAGCCATGGCGAACTAACAGACAAAATCCCCATAAACAGGGGTGTTCGCCAGGGATGTGTGCTGGCACCATTTCTATTTTCAATTTTTATCAATGAGGTGGTACAAGCTCTGATGGCATGCCAAAACGATGCTCCCACCCTGTGCGCTCAGAAAATCCCAATCCTTCTTTTTGCATGCAATTCTCTTCTTATCTCCAAATCCCCAATAGGCTTACAAACTCTTATAGACAGATTTAAATTATTCTGTCAGGATTATGGTCTGGAGTTGAATCACAAGAAAACTAATCTAATGGCATTTCGATTTAGAGTGCGGAAAAAATGCACCATCCGTTTAGATGGTGATCTCTTGGATAAGGTCAGCTCTATTGACTATTTGGGTGTTAGGCTAACTGATAATTTGCATTGGGCAGAACAGGTTAACAAGAGTGCTGGTCTCTTGCAGCATAGTGCTGCATCTATCCTCCGCTTTTATAGGGGTACGACAGCAAAAACTGTCTCCCCAGCAATTAAGATTTATGTTGCTAGGGCGCAGGGAGCTGCTGTCTATGGTGCGGAGGTCTGGGGCTTCTCTGATAGTAACAGGTTAACAATTGGAGAGAACAACTTTGCGAGGGCTCTATGTGCTTGCCCTCCCAGCACTCCGTTGATTCCATTGTTTTTAGATTTGGGCCTGAGAAGGATAGCCGACCTAATTACTTTAAGACCACTTTTATATTGGGTAAGGCAATGGACTGTCCCAGAACTGGGTGTTTTCAAGACCTCACTTTTAGATCTGCTAAAGTGTTCCAATTCAGCCTCTATCCCCTGGGTTAAACATGTATCTAGTTGGTTCAGTAACTTGGGCCTAGGAGATTTCTGGGAGAGACCCCACAATCTTGAGAAAGTCCACACCAAAGTGTTGAAGTGTACATATTGGGCCTACGTATGGAACGACTATGTTAGCCGTAGATCTCATGGTAGCCTTACAAATCTTTTCATTGACATCAAATGGTACCCGTAGTTTGAATTATATCTAGACATCATACCTGACATTTTAGGCAAAAGTTTATATGCTAGATTTCGCTTTGGGACCTTGCCGCTAAAGACTTTGATGTGTAAATGGAGTGCAAAAACAGTAACTGATATCTGCACTGTGTGTGGTATAACTTCTGAAACAGTTGAACATTTTATGTTTTTACTCTTCTCCTAGGTCCAAGTGGATCCGTAACATCTGCCGGGAAATGGGAATAAGGGAATGTGCCTTTGCTCTGAGAATCTTAAAAAGTCATTGTTCTAAAGTTTTAATATATGCTGTTAGTAAGTATTTACTGGCGGCATGGCGTATACGAAATTCTTTTATCAGCAATGTGTCTCAATTATGATTGGACGAGATTCTTTTAAATGGAGTAGTGGGGGGCTGTTCTCCTTTTTTATTGTCAATACAGGTTTAAATTGGAACTGTATTTTATACTTTTGATTTTATTATTTATTGTGTATTTGCTTTGATGATCTATTGATCGAATAAAGCTTGTGTTATATCAAGGTTTGGGCTTGCAAAAAGGTTTTATTTGCCAGGTCAAAATAATAGTTTAAAACTGCACACTCAGGCTGCAATAGCAGGCCTGAGACATGTTCAAAGGGCTACCTAAGTGGGTGGCAAAATCAGAGCTGTACGCCCACTAGTAGCATTTAATTTACAGGCCCTAGGTGCATGTAGTATTTACTAAGGACTTCCAGGTAAATTTAATGTGGCAATTGTGTGAAATACAAATCTACCACATTGTAGGGAGAGAGCACAAGCACTTTAGCAGTAGTTAGTAGTTCAGAAAGCAGAAGGGTAAGGGCAAAACGTTTGGGGATGACCCTGCATATAGGGCCAAGCCCAGCCCAGACCAAAAGGTTCTGTATTTTACTGACGGCAGCTTCCTCAAAAAATGTAATGTTGTTCCTAAATATTAATGATAGATTTCATGAGTAACATAATTTATGAAAGGACATTGATCCTGTAACATTTTCATACCATAAGAAGGATTTTTTTAAACTCTTTATAAAGGCACAAGAGGTTCTCTTCAGAGAATCTTCAGGAAGAAAAAAAGTACATTCTGCCTGGAAGAAGAAAATGTACAGTTCATTGATCCATTGCTAAAGGAATGCTCTCACAAAAAAGATATTTAGCAGAAGTTTCATCTCCATAATTTAATGGCATTAATATACTCCAATCTAGATATTATTTGCACGTTTTTTTTATAGCCATTGCATCAATCTAAGTATTTGTTACTCATTGAGAATTGTATTAGGACCCCTTGAAAATAAACCACATCTTGTCCTTTTGTATGGTGGCAACTTTTCCCTGGACAACACAGGCTAATGTATGTAAAATTCTACATCAGGAGAACCAACAGGATACAGGGATGGAAGTAATTTATAAACACAACCGAAGTGCACATTACACCCACCTTTAAGGAGATCTGTCAGCCTCAGGTTCATCACAGGATCGCCTAATCAAACTGAGAATATTGGACACACTTCCCTTCAATCTGCTAACAATATTCTAGGTGTTTTCTTTCTTCATATGCTTCAAATATTTACTGGTAGGGTGAGCTGGGGCACTGATCTCAACCAGAACTGAACATCTTCGATTCATATGTTAAGTGATTTTAATTTCCAAGTAGATAATTTCAAAGATTCTTTGGCAGCACAACTCCTCACCATCCTCAACACATTCGACTTGAAAGCACTGACTATGGGAGTCAGGCACCATGCGTTCGAGGTCTTATGGCTCAGAGACTATTGTATACATCCCAAGAGTCTGTGTTTGACCTCATGGTCACAGGTACGAATCCCAGTAGGTCAACTCAACCTTCCATCCTTCCAAGGCCAATAGCATGATTACTATTGTGTTGGTTAGCAATAAGCATCTGTAATTCAGTGCCATGCTGCCCCAAGCAGCAAGGTTTTGCTTTGCAAACACACGCCCGATTGCGCTATCCCCACCTACTGTTCATGAGGCTATGAAATTAATCAAAGTTCCTTTTTCTCATGGCTTCAGGCTTGGAAATTTGCTAGAAAATCCTTATTAAAATAAGACCGTATTATGTTCTTGATGGAAACAGCTGCTGCCCCATCAATTTGTCACCAGAGAAAGATTCTGGCATTTGATGAAATGAGAATTGCTCAGGACAATGGTGACGTGTCGGACTGACTGTCACTAGATCTTCCTGCAACTTCCACTTGCAATCCTAAAAGAGAGACTGGGTGATGTGGGCATGTTAGGAGCCCAGTGTTTTATCTTCTTTTTGCAGGACAGTGGGGAAACCCTTCAATTTCCTCCTTTATGCTGCAGAGGGCTCCTTATTCATTGTGAGGCTCCTTGCGGATCTTACCTTTCCGCCATTTTGAACATATTTGTATGTCGCCACTAACACCGTGATGAGGGCCATTTTTGTGCAGACAATGCCCAACTGATTGTCCTCCTTAATCAGTAATCCCCCGCTTCTGTTTCACATCCTAGCAAATGCTTCGATTCCATCCAGAACGGGATGAGATCTAACTTTCTAAGGCTGAAGTCCATTAAAATAGTGCTTCTTCTGGTATGCACACAGACATCAAGATGTGGTGCTTCTCTGTAGCTGTCTTCTATGCGTGCACCTAATCCTAATTTCAAGGTGAAGACCTTGACAGTGAGTTTAGGCCAATGGCTCTCCTTAGCCTGACAAATGAACACAGCCATGGAGACATTCTTTTTCCATCTGTGCCTCTCAGCCAGCATGGTCAAAGCTCTTTTGCTGCTGGTGGTGATGTAGGTTAGGAACAAATGTTTCTTAAGGGGGAACGTGAGATTGGCTGCATGTACACTTCAGATTGGAAACATCGGAATACTGAGCTCTTTGAATGTGGATTAAGATTTTAATTGCAAGGCAATTTGAGAAGGTCAGCGGAACCAAATATAATTTCGTAAAAAGTGCCAAAAAGGCAGCGCTATAGCAGAACTGGAGGTGCATCTTCTATGAAGGCCTAGTCAGATTACAAAGCCAGTTTGTAACCCGCAAGGGTATGTCGAGAGTGTTGAAATCTTTATGGAGGTCTTAGTGAGTGATGTTTTCATAGCCTAGTGGGAGATCCTTCACCTACCTCGTAGCAAAGAGCTGGAACATCCTGCCCCTGCTCCTCAGGCAGTCACCATTGCTACCCCAATTCAGGAAGGACCTGAAAAACTGGCTCTCCGACTGAAGCTCAGTGAACAAACCTCCTTACAGGTAAGGAGTCGCGCTTTGCAAACTCTGATTGATTGATTGCTTGCCAGCAAATCCTGCGTCCTAAAACGTTTTCTAACTATAACCTCCACCATGCCTGACCCCATAAACTCCTTGGCACGCCTAAAATCAATCTATTCCTGAACCCTAAATATCCTTCACCACCCTTAAACTCCACCCATCACTGAACCTTAAAAATCCTCACCAGCCCAAACTCCACTCATCTCTAAATTCCACCCATTCTCGACGGCATGGTCAGAATATAAAGCAGGTTTGTAACCGGCAATGGTGTGTCCCAAGTGTTGAAACCTTTTTGTGAGGACTAAGGCCCTCTTTCTGACCTTGGCGGGCGGCGGAGGCCGCCCGCCAAAGTCCCGCCGTCAGGTTACCGTTCCGCGGTCGAAAGACTGCGGCGGTAATTCTGACTTTCCCGCTGGGCTGGCGGGCGGTCGCCTTCAGACCGCCCGCCAGCCCAGCGGGAAAGAGGCTTCCACGATGAAGCCGGCTCGGAATCGAGCCGGCGGAGTGGAAGCTGTGCGACGGGTGCAGTTGCACCCGTCGCGTATTTCACTGTCTGCTCAGCAGACAGTGAAATACATTTAGGGGCCCTCTTACGGGGGCCCCTGCAATGCCCATGCCAGTGGCATGGGCACTGCAGGGGCCCCCAGGGGCCCCGCGACCCCCCCTACCGCCATCCGGATCCCGGCGGTCGGACCGCCGGGATCTGGATGGCGGTAGGGGGGGTCGGAATCCCCTCGGCGGCGCAGCAAGCTGCGCCGCCTTGGAGGATTCAATGGGGCGGCGGTACACTGGCGGGAGCCCGCCAGTGGTGCCGGTCCGACCGCGGCTTTACCGCCGCGGTCGGAATCCCCATTGGAGCACCGCCGGCCTGTCGGCGGTGCTCCCGCGGTCCTCCGCCCTGGCGGTCTTTGACCGCCAGGGTCAGAATGACCGCCTAAGTGAGTTATGTTCCCAAAGCCTACAAGCACATCAAATAAGATTTCCAGAATACAGCTAATGGCCACCAGCCTTCCCGGATTCTAAGTGGCTGCCACCAGCTCTGACCCCTTACCTGACTGGACACCAGCCCGCAAGCAGGGAAATTGTTATGATTTAAGAAGGATTACACGTCTGTGGTGCCTGCTCCAAACTTTGGAAACATACGGTAAGTTAGACATGGAATTCAAATAACTCAGGCCTATTGCTCCGGGGAAGGACAATGTAACAGTGATACCGGTGTGGCCTGCTTTCAACTCTCCTGAATCTCACCAAAGAGCAAGGATATATTGATGTTTTACATAGTGCTACTTTACTGTTACTTTTTAGATGTGGTTGGCAATGAATTGTGAGCCAATGCTTTTTTTGACTCTCATGTTTCATTCTTTTTGTTACAGAAATTCATTATTTTAGGAAGAGTATTGGATGTACTACAGAACAGTTTTTTACTGACAATATTATGGTGTTCTGGCAATTTTGATCAAAAGTGAAGTATATGTTAATGTTAATGATGTTCATGGGTTTGCTGTTTTCTGTGAAGTAACTAGTTAAATTCTCAAGGGCCAAATTATCCACCAATTTCCGGGGTGCAAATGCTTTTCTGGCACCTTTTGTACAGCTCATAAAACAGGGAATGAAGCAAAGAAGGCATCAGGGCAAAAATAGAGCCCAATAATTATGCACATTTATTTAACTTCTATTCTATGGCTGCTCACACATGGTGTGAACAGTTCAAGCTTGTCCTTTGAAAACTACGCTTAAAATAGCTCAGCATTTCTGACGTTTTACAATGAGATGCATTTGCAATATCGCACAAACAATTGTAAAACACACAAAACAAGCAATGGCAATGCCTGTAGGTCTTGTTTTATATTAAAGAGTCTCTTTAGGCACTCAATAATCCCTCAAAGAGACACTCTGGGGCATATGTATACTTCTTGATGCAAAACTTCACTACTGCAGTTTTGCACCAAAAGGTTTAGATCCAGCATGTGCCATTCCTGAGCACCAGCCGGGCGCCATATTTATGGAATGACGCAAGTAAGTGCAAAGGGTAGGCTAGCGTAAAAAAAAAAAGACATTAGGCTGGTTAGAGTAAAAAAAGATGACTCTAAACAGTCTAGCTCATTTTCTGGTGCAAAACCATTCATACCATATGATTCTGGTCTTAGAAAAGACAGGATTCATGCCCACCACCCCAATGGCCAGCACAGGGGACCAGTGTCCCATAGGCATGGCCATTGCCCCTGTGCCATGCAGGGGGCCCCAAGTTGGGCCCCCGATGGCACTTTAGTTAAAAAAAATACTTACTCATACTACCCTACTTATCTGGGACTGGGTCCCCCATCCTCCGGTGTCCCTCTGGTATGGGTAGGGGTGTGCCTGGGGCTTCAGGAGGGCACCTGTGGACCCATTCCATGGTGTTTTACCCTAGAAATGGGTCCACAGGTCCCTTAACGCTTGGTGTGACCGAGGTAATAAATAATGGTGCAAAGCAAGCTTTGCACCATTATTTAGCCCCTCCTCCTACTACCTATGGGGCTATGGGGTTAGCACAATTTTTTAGATGGGAACACCTACATTGCATCTCATTGAAACATGTTGCAAACTCCAGAATTTTGTCTTTAGATGGGTCTAACATAAAAATATAAATATGGAGTTAGTTTTGCACCGAATTTGCGTAAAAAAAATGACACAAATTTGGCGCAAATAGGGTGTAAATATGCCTCTCTATTACTCACATGCAACCATTTACCATCGGCTCATTCATACATTAATCCTCTTACCTATCCACAGTGAAGAACACACAAGCTCATGCAGTATATTGAAGAAAAATTGGAAAAATAAAAGTTGAAAAAATAACACATTCCACAAACTAAATGTGTTGGGATTATGCTTGCAATTAAAAAATATACATAGATGAGAACAGCTATCATACAAAATTATACATAGTGTATTGTTGTTTCAAAGTTTCAATACTCTGTTCATATTGAGTAGCAACATGTTAGTCATCTTAGATCAATAAAACAATGCTACACTACGCATAACATCATTCCAAGTTGAACACTCGCTCACGCAAACATTGTACTGAGCAGCCATCTTTAAAGGATATTGCGTATAGATCATCATCATCATCAAATTATTATTCAATTGTTTGAAAATAATCATAAAAGCACATAAGAGATAAAAATTCAAATCGTCAAGAAATTGTCCATATAAATCAGTTAATTATGCATGCCATCCATAGAACTTGGCTAGAGGCATGCAAAAGACAAGAATAAATAGTTAAAACACTATTGCCTTCTGGAAGCAGATAGCTGCTTCTGTGCACTTCTGCTCTGCTCACCAGTGCTAAAGGTCTTGTGCTTTCTTCCTAAAACATGGTAAAATTGCCTTACACCTGGTTACTACATGTACCCAGAGCTGGTAAATTACATGCTACTAGTGGTCCTGCAACACTCATTGTGCCGGCCACTAAAAGAGCCCTATTAAACATGTCTCAGGCATGCCATTACAGTCTGCAAGTGCAGTTTTAAACTGCCAATATGGCCTGACAAAATAAACCTTTTGCCAGGCCTAAATCATCCTTTTCAATACATATACATCACCCCTAAGATAGGCCCTAAAAACGCATAGGGCAGGGTGCATTGCATTTAAAAAGTAGGGCATATATCTTTATGTTTTAGAAGTCCTTATAGTGAAAAACTCCTACTGTTGCTTTTCATTACTGGAAAGTCGATCTCTCCAATAGAGTAACATTGGGTTACCTTAGTACATTTAATAGGTGCTAACATTTGATTGGGACCAGGTAGGAATGTCATGTTTGGAATAAAGATTTTGTAATTTAAAAAACTCTTTAATGGTGAAGTTGAAGTTTAAAGTCACAGTTCTGAAATTCCACTTTGATAGAAAGTTCTCATTTCTTGTCCTTACCATTTGGTGCCTGCTGCCAATGTCCTAGACCACAATACTGTGAATGGCTTAGCTGTTCACCTCTGTGCATTCCTCCCAGACAATGAGACAAAGGGGAACTAGCTGTTGGCAGGATGGTCCATCCTGCCAGGAAGTGTGGTGTAAAGATTTTCTTTGCCCTACTTACATTTCAAAGGAGATGTCTCAGCACACTCACCTTTTGTCACCCAGACCTATTGGAGCCTTGGAAGGGGAATGGTAGAACTTTCCAGAAGCAAATGTAGTGCTAGTATAGGAAAGCTCCCCAACTTCAATGGCTGCCACCTGTTATAACTATTTGTTAGAAATTTGGTCTCTAGATGGCAGAGGTATGCACCCTGTCCAAGTAAGGACCACAATCCTAGTCAGGGTAAGTCACAACACAAGCTAAATTATCCTGTGCTCACCTTCCGGTAGCTTGGCACGGAGCAGGCAGGTGTAACTTAGAAGGCAATGTATAAATAATTTGTGCAATGACTCATACAGCAACACACTGAAAACACCTCAAAAAAGTACTCCACAAAGGTTTAGGAAAATAGATCATATTTATCTGAATAAAACAAGACCAAAACATCTAAGGTCCTTTGTGCACAGGTAAATATATCATTTTTTATAGATTTAAATAGGTCTTAACCCATAGGAATCAATGGATGTATCTCTTTGGCACAAAGTACCTGGTCTGCATCAAAAACAAAGACGATGCGGGCCACAGAGGAGGTAAGGCACTGGAAAGCAAAGTGATGCGTCCACTTCTTACTGCAACTGCGAATCCTCCCTTGCATGTGAGATGATGCGTCGGTTCCTTGCTGGCAAGGGAGGTGATGCTTTGATTCCTTCCTCACAGGAAAGGCGATGTGTTGATTTCCAAAAATGCAGCCTCAGTTCCTTACTGCAGTGCGGAGATGATGACAGATTGACGCCAAGGAACAAGGCATGGAATATACAGACGTGCTGTGATGATGGAACCACAATGAAACAGGCACTGCGTCAGTTCTGCAGGCGCTGCATAGATTTTTCAGCATTGAGATAGGCGCTGCGTTGATATTTACGGCATAACACGTTGAGATGTGGACTTTCTCTTTTATGTGAAGTCTAAAAGACTAGGAAGACCCATCAGTATGCAGATGAATGCAGATGCAGCTGACTGTTCTGTGTTTATGGCTGACTCGGTGAAATGGACAAGGTGAGCTGTCAACCAGCACAGACCAGACGTGGATTGGAGACAGCCTGCAAGGCACAGAGCGCAGCCAGTGTGGAGAAATGCCTACTTTCTAAAAATTGCATTTCTAAAATAGTAATATTAAATCCAACTTCACCAATAACAGGATTTCTCATTACCATTCCAATCATACCAAATATGACAATGCCACTCCTTTCAGATTAGAAATTACCACTTGTAAGTATATAAGGGAATTTCCAATGAGAAAAGCAGGCTTCACAAAAGTGAAAAAACTACTTTGTGAGTTTTTCACTACCAGGACATTGAAAACGTACAAGTACATGTCCTGCCTTTTACTTACATAGCACCCTGCCCTATAGGCTACTGAGGGTCTACCTTAGGGGTGACTTATATGTAATAAAAGGGGAGTTTAAGGCTTGACAAACAGTTTTAAATGCCAAGTCGAAGTGGCAGTGAAACTGCACACACAGGCCTTGCAATGGCAGGCCTGAGACTTGGTTAAGGGGCTACTTATGTAGGTGGTACAATCAGTGCTTGAGGCCCACTGGTAGTATTTATTGTACCGGCCCTGGGCACACATAGTGCACTTTACTGGGCACTTATAGGTAAATTGAATATACCATTTGGGTAGGATCCAATGTTACCATGTGTAGGGGCAAGAGCACATTCACTTTAGCAGTGGTCAGCAGTGGTAAAGTGTGTAGAGTCCTAAAACCAGGCAGGCAAAAAGTTGGGGGAACACCACCCTAAGGCTGTCAGAGGTTTAACACTATTTAAGCCTCAGAACCACTTGTCAGTAAGATTAGGACAGGTTTACACCCTTTGAAACCAACTCCTTTAAAACTGTTCATAAAAATAGTTTAATTAGGAATGGTATCAAGATTGAGTCTATCCATAAAATCTACAAAGGAATCAATTTGCTTTTTTAGGCCAGTGGGAGTTCTTGCAATAAGAACTGCATCTACTGCAAAAAGGAGTACTGGAAAGTATTCCTTTTTGCTGCAGCACAAACTGCATCACGTGGAGCTCCAGAGGGTGCTAATTTTCTACTCGAGCGGCAGGTTCCTTAATGCGAGTGGCAGCTATTCTCATTACCATTCCAATCATACCAAATATGACAATGCCACTCCTTTCAGATTAGAAATTACCACTTGTAAGTATATAAGGGAATTTCCAATGAGAAAAGCAGGCTTCACAAAAGTGAAAAAACGACTTTGTGAGTTTTTCACTACCAGGACATTGAAAACGTACAAGTACATGTCCTGCCTTTTACTTACATAGCACCCTGCCCTATAGGCTACTGAGGGTCTACCTTAGGGGTGACTTATATGTAATAAAAGGGGAGTTTAAGGCTTGGCAAACAGTTTTAAATGCCAAGTCGAAGCAGCAGTGAAACTGCACACACAGGCCTTGCAATGGTAGGCCTGAGACTTGGTTAAGGGGCTACTTATGTAGGTGGTACAATCAGTGCTAGAGGCCCACTGGTAGTATTTATTGTACCGGCCCTGGGCACACATAGGCCCTCATTCTGACCCTGGCGGATTGAATCCGCCAGGGCCGAGGGCAGCGAATGCACCACCAACAGGCTGGCGGTGCATTCATGGGCATTCTGACCGCGGCGGTAACGCCGCGGTCAGAAACGGGAAACCAGCGGTCTCCCGCCGGTTTCCCGCTGCCCATGGGAATCCGCCATGGGGATTCCGACCCCCTTCCCGCCAGCCTGGTTCTGGCGGTTTACACCGCCAGAACCTGGCTGGCGGGAACGGGTGTCGTGGGGCCCCTGGGGGCCCCTGCAGTGCCCATGCCAATGGCATGGGCACTGCAGGGGCCCCCTAACAGGGCCCCACATTGCTTTTCAGTGTCTGCTTAGCAGACACTGAAAAGCGCGACGGGTGCCACAGCACCCGTCGCACACCTTCCACTCCGCCGGCTCCATTCGGAGCCGGCATCCTCGTGGAAGGCGCTTTCCCGCTGGGCCGGCGGGCGATCTTTTGCAGATCGCCCGCCGGCCCAGCGGGAAAGTTGAAATGCCCCCCGCGGTCTTCTGACCGCGGGGCGGTGTTTGGGCGGTTTCCGCCCGGCGGGCGGCGTCCGCCGCCCGTCCGGGTCGGAATGAGGCCCATAGTGCACTTTACTGGGGACTTATAGGTAAATTGAATATACCATTTGGGTAGGAACCAATGTTACCATGTGTAGGGGCAAGAGCACATTCACTTTAGCACTGGTCAGCAGTGGTAAAGTGTGTAGAGTCCTAAAACCAGGCAGGCAAAATGTTGGGGGAACACCACCCTAAGGCTATCAGAGGTTTAACACTATTTAAGCCTCAGAACCACTCGTCAGTAAGATTAGGACAGGTTTACACCTTTTGAAACCAACTCCTTTAAAACTATTCATAAAAATAGTTTAATTAGGAATGGTATCAAGATTGAGTCTACCCATAAAATCTACAAAGGAATCAATTCGCTTTTTTAGGCCAGTGGGAGTTCTTGCAATAAGAACTGCGTCTACTGCAAAAAGGAGTACTGGAAAGTATTCCTTTTTGCTGCAGCACAAACTGCATCACGTGGAGCTCCAGAGGGTGCTAATTTTCTACTCGAGCGGCAGGTTCCTTAATGCGAGTGGCAGCTATTTTATCGTGTTCAGAAATTGTGCTCGCGCTCGCCAACTTATCGATTTCTTGCACTCAACGACTTAGCGTTTATGAACGCGAGCGAGAGAAAAAACTCTGGTCTGCCTCACTTGTGAAGTTTTTCGGAACTCTGCACGAAGCACGGAGTGGGGAAAACTCTGCAAACTCTGCCGGTGGAGCGTAATTCTTTGCCCACGCTATAAAATTGTCCACAGCCCGATATATTTATGCTTTCAAAAGCAGATGACAATCCATAAAGGACAGGTATATGGTACAGGATTTTGCATAGGTGTATTTGTAAATTACTTGATGTAAATTGAAGTATTATTCTAAAGTGCCAAAGCCTTTCCTTCCTATGCCAGATTTCTGTCAGGATGTTCAAATCTGCAGTCCAGCATATAATCCCATCCATATCAATACACCCTATGACTTTAACCATTAAATCCATTAGCAACATTGTGCTGTAACAACATGGAGCATCTCAGTTGCTCTTTTTAAAAATAGTGACCTCCAGTGAGGATCTCGGCCAGACCTGCTTTACAAGCCAAAATGAAAATATTATTAAATAAGGGTGCCCACAACTCAATATAAGTCCATTATATGGGTCCATAGGGATCCCATCGGGGCCCGAAGCTTTATTAGAAGGGCTACTATATAATAGCTTCAATAACTTCAACCAGTATAAATTAAAGTGAGTGAGATGAAACGGGGGCAACCGTCTAAGGTGCATCAGTATCCTCTTCTAGAGGGACATTAATTTTATTAAAATGCTCCAGTCTGCCATTAGGATACTACTAGGGTCAAAACCGTATTACCTGAGGTTTCAACTGAGTTAGCTGTTTTCTAAAAGGCACTCACATCTCTGGATTTACATGAGAGAAATACGGTTTTCCATGCCTTAATCTGAATCACTTTGTTACTACAATTACATGCCTGTTTGTAGGCGAGTCTACACTGGACGATCAAAAAGTGTAGATTACCATTGTTACACCAATCCAGATGACCGACATTTCTAAATGTGGTGGGCAATTTGACCCAAGGGTAGGTCGCTCCCCCTGCCGCTGCAGCTCCTCCAGGTTCCTGAGTTCCTGAGACCCACCCCACAGTAAGTACCCCCCACCTCCCAGCCCCTCGTTCTGCCCGCGCTACTCACCCTCTCTCCTGCTTCTTTTCCTCTTTTCTTCTTCTCTGTTCTTCCTCCTCTCTCCTCGTCTGTATTCTTCTTCTGTACTCCTCTTCTCCCCGTCTTCTCTCCTCTTCTCTTCTTCCTCATCTTCTGCTGTGGTCTTCTGCACTCTGTTTCTTCGTTTTTTGTATCTTCCTCCGTGTTCTTCTGTGTTCTTCTGTGTTCCTCTGTCTTCTTCTGTCTTCCTCTGTGTTCTTCTGTCTTCCTCGGTGTTCTTCTGTCTTCCTCGGTGTTCTTCAGTATTCTTCTCTGTTCTTCTGTCTTCCTCTCTGTTCTTCTGTCTTCCTCTGTGTTCTTCTGTCTTCCTCTCTGTTCTTCTGTCTTCCTCTCTGTTCTTCTGTCTTCCTCAGTGTTCTTCTTTCTTCCTCTGTGTTCTTCTGTCTTCTTCTGTGTTCTTCTGTATTCTTCTCTGTTCTTCTGTCTTCCTCGGTGTTCTTCTGTATTCCTCTCTGTTCTTCTGTGTTCTTCTGTGTTTCTTCTGTTCTTCCGGTCTTCTGCTCTTCCGGTCTTCAGTCCTTCCGGTCTTCTGCTCTTCTGTTCTTCTTTTCTTCTGTTCTTCTGTTCTTCTTGTCTTCTTGTCTTCTGCCTTCGGCTCTTCTGCCTCCTCCGTCCTCTTCTCCCCGCGCCTGCCCTCCTGCTCCTGCCTCATCCCCCTCCCCCACTCGCATCCCCCCCCTATCTCCCCTATCTAACCCGTTCACTTTCTACCTCCCTCACTCCTCCTATCTACCTATCTCTCCATCTCTCTATCCCACTATCCAACTCCCTCACTCTCCACCTCCTCCTATCTTCCTATCTCTCTATCTTTTTCCCTATCTATCGATTTCTCTATCTACCTTTTCTCTCTACCTATTTCTCTATCTCTCCCCCCCCTCCCGCCACCCCCTCTATTACCTATCTTCCTATCCCCTCACTCTACCTCTCACCCTCACCCACCTCTACAACCCCCCCTCCCCTATCTTCACAACCCTACACCTATCTTTCTCCCTAATCTCCTAAATCTCCTAACACTCTCCCCCCTCCACCCTTAAACCTCCCTCCCCCAGCTCTTCTCACTCTACCTGTCCCCCCCCTCCCTCACGCTTTCCCGCCGCGACCTCCTGCACGCCCCGCCCCCCAGCTCCCATTCGCCTCCAGCTGACCCCTCCCCCCCCTCCTACCTCATATGGCGGCCGCTGCGCGACAGTGGTAGCGACCCTTGACCCAAGGGTAGGTCGCTCCCCCTGCCGCTGCAGCTCCTCCAGGTTCCTGAGTTCCTGAGACCCACCCCACAGTAAGTACCCCCCACCTCCCAGCCCCTCGTTCTGCCCTGCGCTACTCACCCTCTCTCCTGCTCCTGCTTCTTTTCCTCTTTTCTTCTTCTCTGTTCTTCCTCCTCTCTCCTCGTCTGTATTCTTTTTCTGTACTCCTCTTCTCCCCGTCTTCTCTCCTCTTCTCTTCTTCCTCATCTTCTGCTGTGGTCTTCTGCACTCTGTTTCTTCGTTTTTTGTATCTTCCTCCATGTTCTTCTGTGTTCTTCTCTGTTCTTCTGTCTTCTTCTGTCTTCCTCTGTGTTCTTCTGTCTTCCTCGGTGTTCTTCTGTCTTCCTCTGTGTTCTTCTGTCTTCCTCTGTGTTCTTCTGTCTTCCTCTCTGTTCTTCTGTCTTCCTCGGTGTTCTTCTTTCTTCCTCTGTGTTCTTCTGTCTTCCTCTGTGTTCTTCTGTATTCCTCTCTGTTCTTCTGTCTTCCTCGGTGTTCTTCTGTATTCCTCTCTGTTCTTCTGTGTTCTTCTGTGTTTCTTCTGTTCTTCCGGTCTTCTGCTCTTCCGGTCTTCAGTCCTTCCGGTCTTCTGCTCTTCTGTTCTTCTTTTCTTCTGTTCTTCTTTTCTTCTGTTCTTCTGTTCTTCTTGTCTTCTTGTCTTCTGCCTTCGGCTCTTCTGCCTCCTCCGTCCTCTTCTCCCCACGCCTGCTCTCCTGCTCCTGCCTCATCCCCCTCCCCCACTCGCATCCCCCCCCTCTATCTCCCCTATCTAACCCGTTCACTTTCTACCTCCCTCACTCCTCCTATCTACCTATCTCTCCATCTCTCTATCCCACTATCCAACTCCCTCACTCTCCACCTCCTCCTATCTTCCTATCTCTCTATCTTTTTCCCTATCTATCGATTTCTCTATCTACCTTTTCTCTCTACCTATTTCTCTATCTCTCCCCCCCTCCTGCCACCCCCTCTATTACCTATCTTCCTATCCCCTCACTCTACCTCTCACCCTCACCCACCTCTACAACCCCCCCTCCCCTATCTTCACAACCCTACACCTATCTTTCTCCCTAATCTCCTAAACCTCCTAACACTCTCCCCCCTCCCCCCTCCACCCTTAAACCCCCCTCCCCCAGCTCTTCTCACTCTACCTGTCCCCCCCCTCCCTCGCGCTTTCCCGCCGCGACCTCCTGCACGCCCCCACCCCCCAGCTCCCATTCGCCCCCAGCTGACCCCTCCCCCCCTCCTACCTCATATGGCGTCCGCGCAGCGGGTGCGCCGCTGGCGCGCCGGAGGCGCACCAGAGGCAAGCCCGTCTGCGCCCGTCCGCGCCTGGCCCGCGCCCAGCGCCACGACCCCTGGTCCCCAGCTCTCCCAAGCCCCGATGATCCGCTACGACCCCACCACCCTCCATGCCCTCAACCCAGGACGCTCCAACACCTGCTTCCAAGCTCACCCCAAACGCACCGACGGACCCTTCACCTGCAACTCCTGCAAACGCATCTTCCACCACGCAACAACTACGACCACAAGCCCACGCGCCATCAACCACCTCAAGTGCATCCTAGTCAACGCTCGCTCCGTTCACAAACACGCCGTTGAACTCTGGGACCTCCTAGACTCCACAGCACCGGACGTCGCCTTCATCACGGAGACGTGGATGAACGCCTCCTCTGCTCCAGACATCGCCACCGCCATCCCCGAAGGCTACAAGATCTCCAGGAAAGACCGCACCAACCAAGTAGGAGGAGGTATCGCCATCGTCTTCAAAGACTCCATCAGCGTCACCACCTCCACTGAAGACTCCCCTCTCGCCGCTGAACACCTGCATTTTCAGATTCGCACCAACCCGAGGACCACCCTCAGAGGATCCCTCGTCTACCGTCCTCCCGGACCTCGCGCCCCTTTCAGCGACGCCATCGCCGACTTCATCTCCCTGCACGCCCTCGCCTCACCGGACTACATCCTCCTAGGCGACCTCAACTTCCATCTGGAACAAAACAACGACCCCAACACCACCACCCTGCTCGACAACCTCGCCAACCTCGGCCTCAAACAACTGGTGAACACTGCCACCCACATCGCCGGACACACACTCGACCCTATCTTCTCCGCCAGCAAACACGTCTTCTTCAGCCATGCCTCCGCCCTTCATTGGACCGACCACAGCTGCGTCCACTTCACATTCCGACGCGAGACCCGCCACCACCGCACTCAACCCATCCCTCGCCGACAGTGGAACAAGATCCCTGAAGAGCAACTCTTCTCCGCACTCACCGCCAACCAACCCACCCTCACCACCGACCCCAACGACGCAGCCCTCAACCTCACAAACTGGATCTCCAACTGCGCAGACAACCTTGCTCCCCTCAAACGCTCGCAGCGACAGAACAACACCATGAAACCCCTCTGGTTCTCTGACACCCTCAAAGAATCAAAGAAAACTTGTCGCGCACTTGAGAAAGCCTGGCGCAAGGACCGCACCGCTGACAACATGACCGCCCTCAAGAACGCTACCCGCGAACACCACCACCTGATCCGCGCTGCCAAAAGGAATTTTTTCACCGACAGACTGGACAAAAACAGCCACAACAGCAGAGAACTCTTCAGCATCGTCAAGGAGTTCTCCAACCCCAGCGCCAACGCCAACGCCGTCACGCCCTCACAGGATCTATGCGAATCCCTCGCCACTTTCTTCCATCGCAAGATCAGCGACCTCCACGACAGCTTCGGACACCAGACCCAACCAAACACCACTGAACCCGCATCCCCGACCATCACCCTCAACAACTGGACCCACATCAGCACGGAAGAAACCAAATCCATCATGAACTCTATCCACTCCGGCGCCCCTTCGGACCCCTGCCCGCACTTCATCTTTAACAAAGCCGACGACATCTTCGCCCCGCACCTCCAGACCGTCATCAACTCTTCTTTTTCTTCTGCTACCTTCCCCGAATGCTGGAAACACGCCGAAGTCAGCGCTCTACTAAAGAAACCTACGGCTGACCCGAGCGACCTGAAAAACTTCCGCCCCATCTCCCTTCTGCCTTTCCCAGCCAAAGTAATAGAGAAGACCGTCAACAAACAGCTGACCACCTTCCTGGAAGACAACAACCTGCTCGACCCCTCACAGACCGGATTCCGAACCAACCACAGCACTGAAACCGCCCTCATCTCAGTCACAGACGACATCAGAACCCTGATGGACAACGATGAAACAGTCGCCCTCATTCTTCTCGACCTCTCGGCTGCCTTTGACACCGTCTGTCACCGCACCCTAATCACCCGCCTCTGCTCCACCGGGATCCAAGACCAGGCCCTGGACTGGATCGCCTCCTTCCTCGCAAACCGCTCCCAAAGAGTCTACCTCCCTCCGTTTCGCTCAGAACCCACTGAGATCATCTGCGGTGTACCTCAAGGCTCATCACTCAGCCTGACACTCTTCAATGTCTACATGAGCCCCCTCGCCAACATCGTACGCAAGCACGACATCATCATCACCTCCTACGCCGACGACACCCAACTTATACTCTCCCTCACCAAGGACCCCGCCAGCGCCAAGACCAACCTACAAGAGGGTTTGAAGGACGTCGCAGATTGGATGAGGCTCAGCCGCCTAAAGCTGAACTCTGAAAAAACGGAAGTCCTCATCCTCGGCAACACCCCGTCCGCCTGGGACGACTCCTGGTGGCCCACGGCTCTCGGCACCGCACCGACCCCCGCAGACCACGCCCGCAACCTCGGCTTCATCTTGGACCATCTTCTCACCATGACCAAGCAAGTCAACGCCGTGTCCTCCGCCTGCTTCCTCACCCTCCGCATGCTCCGCAAGATCTTCCGCTGGATCCCCGCTGACACCAGAAAAACCGTGACCCACGCCCTCGTCACGAGCCGCCTGGACTACGGCAACACCCTCTACGCCGGGACCACAGCCAAACTAAAAAATCGCCTACAACGCATTCAAAACGCCTCGGCCCGCCTCATCCTCGACATACCCCGCAGCAGCCACATCTCCGCACACCTGAGACACCTGCATTGGCTCCCAGTCAGCAAAAGGATCACCTTCCGACTTCTCACCCACGCACACAAAGCCCTCCACGACAAGGGACCGGAATACCTCAACAGACGCCTCAACTTCTACGTCCCCACCCGCCCCCTCCGCTCCTCTGGCCTCGCACTCGCCGCCGTCCCTCGCATCCGACACTCCACAGCGGGTGGGAGATCTTTCTCCTTCCTGGCGGCCAAGACCTGGAACTCCCTCCCCACCAGCCTCACGACCACCCAGGACCACTCCGCTTTCCGGAGACTCCTAAAGACCTGGCTGTTCGAGCAGCGATAACCACCCCCTTTGTCCCTAGCACCTTGAGACCCGCACGGGTGAGTAGCGCGCTTTATAAATGCTAATGATTTGATTTGATTTGAATTTAGAACAGTAAAACCATGACTTATTAAGGATAATGCCTTTTACAAGCAGGTCGTCTGTTTTTCAAACAGAGGCCATAAGGGATGTGGTCCACTGCAGGTGAAAAGAGCAGCAAGTGGACGGGTAATACTGTCTGGGGAGCTTCAGGATTCTCCACAATAATAAAAGAAATACAAAAAAAGAGGATGAAAGAAATAAAAGGATATCCATAAAAAAATTGGAAACGTAAAGAACTGGACCACCAACCCTAGCACTGAAGCACGCTCATTTTCAGATGGATCTGCACATAGGGACAGGCAAAATGTTGTCACTCACAGGCAATAGAGCCGATGGTAGAAAGTGGCTGATCTTTTGCCCTTGCTGTTTGCTGTCATAGGCATAAGTAGAATGTGAAAAACACTCCTCAAAGGCATTTGCAGAACAGAGCTGCCCTAATAACTATCTATGGATGTTCATGTGATTATATGTTATGGAATGTATTTGTTTTGGAGAGCCTGACAGACAACTAAACTCCTCAGTCCATCCTAACAGTGTCTAGTATGGATTAGCTTAGTGCAAATTGCCTAGGAGTTTGCAAAATTTGCGGTATTTCCTTTTGCACAATTATAAGGAATTTCCAATCTGACATTTGTGCTACAGCGTTAGCATAAAAACACGAGTGCAGCAAACAACAGTCACTTGCCTTATATTCATTCATATTGTTCTGGTGCTCTCACGATAGAATTTTGAAGCAAACATATTTGAATTTACACAACGTAGCGTAATTACATGAATTTCACCGAACAAGCATAACTCAAAATGCAACTATGCAAGATTACACTAATGTAACAAAAATTTCGACTGGGCTTAAAACCTTCTGCCACAGAGCTTGCCAAAGGGGGATAACCAACACCAAAAACTTTCACTACTAAGGTAATGTGTGACATTCCATGTAACAACATGCCAGGCCATGGAATGTTTAACATAGTGCAATAACACTTTCCTGTTAAAAGCTGTAAATTTTCAAAATTCAAAGTAAACAGATCAGACCCATGGCCTCTGACATAACATTTCCCAATAAACTAATCAGTGCTATGGCATTTACCATAGGCATTTCTCCAAGGCAATCATCAGGCGTTCATTCATCAAATACAAAAGATATACAATTGGCCAAACAATTCACAATCCCTCCTAAAATTGACTATCAGGGATTATCACAGTGAAAATGTTCTGCCTCCAAAGTTTGTCAGTTTGGCTAATCAACACCAAATAATTTTCTACAACAGTGCACTGTAAGTTTCCATCTAACAAGATACCTGTCTTAATGGAGGATTTTTAGGGTTCAAGATTAGGTTGAATTTAGGCGTGACAAGGGGTTTTAGGGGCCAGGCATGGTAGAATTTTTGGTCAGAAAAAGTTTTAGTGTTCAGGAACAGATGGAATTTTGCAGGATGAGGGTTTTTTATGAGTTCAGCAATGGGTGGAGTTTAATGGTGGTAAGGGGCTTTTAGGGGTCTTGGATGGGTGGTGGTAGAGTAGTGAGGATTTGTTTAGGTTCAAGGGTGATGGCGGCGGTGAGTGATATAAAGGATTTTGGGACGGATAGAATTTAGAGGTCAGGGATCGGTGTAGTTTATGTGTGGTGAGGGCATTTTAGGTTTTAGGGATGGGTAGAGTTTAAGGGTAGAAAGGGCTTTTAGGGCTCAAGGATGGGTGTAAGTTATTGGTCGAGGATGGGTGCTGTTCAAGGGTGTTGAGGGTTTTTAGGGGCAGGTATGGGTAGTGTTTGGAGATTATGAAGGTGTCAGGAATGGATGGTGAGGGGGTCAGCAAATTAAAAGCTGCAGAAGTCATTGACAATTGAAAATATATAAATTGGAAATATGCAAATGTTCCTGGAAGAAAAACATTGAAATAAATAGCTATGATAAAAATGTTTCTGGAATTACAAAATGCAGCCATTTCATTTACACTTTAGTACTAAGCATGCAAGAGTCAATTTCGAAAAAAAGGCATACTGTGAATTGGTTTCTACGAAATTGTGAATGCAATTCATCCTGCCAATTTCCATTAAACAGTTTAGGTAAAATAGTTTCTCAGTTATGGTATTCCACAAAATCGATTTTCTATGAAATCATATGCCTTTATGTATGAGTCGATATCAACCAACCAGTATCGACAATGACCTTGATCGTAGGTTTGTCACCATAACAAATTCACTCCTGATATATTAAGCATGTGCTTTTCCAAAAGGGGAATACAAGCAATCTTTTACAGTGGAAGCACACAACCTCTGTCCAATCGAATGATGTACTCAAGGTAATGAATAAGTGGGCGCAGTCAACGTCCCATTGAGTAATGCTTCTAAAAGTCGTTTTCTGTTGATCACACAACAAAGTCTGGAGATAGCTATACGTACAAGCCAGGCCTAAAAAGCTCGCATTCGAGCTATTACAGCAATAAGTCCATGGCGTGTGCTGTGGTTTCTTGATCTACCTTAGTGTTCTGCCAGAGTTCCTGTAATAAAGCCAGGCTGGCAAAATAATCGCCAGAACAACATGGTTTACTGTGAAATAAACCTGCATTAATGAGACATAAAACCATAAAGTTCTAAGCTATTCGAAATATTCAAAGACTAGGACAGATGTTTTAAAGGAACAAGGGTAGAGGAGTTCTATTACACAGTGAACAAACCAAAGCATAACTCAGTCGATGTGCAGATGGCGCGGTCCTCGGCACACCCAGCCCCTGCCAGTTCTAATCAACACTTGGACACAGAGGCTAACTGGGCTCCATGGCACGGGAAACCAGCAGGGAGCCATGCCAGGCTGGGCTTTCTTCTTTGGCCTGTGCCATTATGTCAGGCTAGCTTGCAATGTTACGCAATTTTCATTAAAAAATATAAAAGGGCTGAATACACACCACAGCGAGCTTTCTGCCAAAAAGCACCTTTAACTCTGCTTCCACCACCTGCTCTGATACTTTTCTATGGAGTTGATTTTGTAGGAACTAAAGAGAGTACAAAGGCTGAGTGTGGATAATTGCAAAAAGGATATTGGCTCACTTTTTTCCCGGGTATAACATTTTCGCTGTGGAAAAACCCCTTCGGTACACTAACTACTTTTTGGGATATTTACTACCTATTCCCACCGAGTGAACTGGTTCACTCCACCCCACATCAGGTTTGGGAATACCAACAGCCTCATAAATGTGCAGGAGTGCACACTCCTTCAAAGGTATCTTCCGGCCTGTGCCTGCATTTATTATAACTCGTAGTATTATCTTCCATGGTAATAAATTAATTTATATGTGTAATTTCACATAAATATGAAACTTGATTGTGTTCTCATGAATTAAGCCACTACTGTGTCAATCAGGCTGATAGACTTTAAGTGAGTGCCATTCAAGATAGAGCTCATCGCATCATTCATGTTCTCAAAGGTAATTGCGGCATTTTCACGCTTCTGCATGGCCCTCCCAGGTTTGTGTGTCCTTCTTATTTTAGTGGGTTTTTTTCTGGTATTTTCCCTCTGGTCATCGGAAGAATGCCATTCAGTCTCACAAGAGGTGTACTGTGTGTCTGAATCACAAAATATAATTCGCTATACCCAATTGGCTTTACTAATTCTTAAATACGTACACATTAGGCTGGTGCAGGAGCCTCACCAGTGCGTAAAAAGTATATGTCACATGTCAACTGCAGTGTACATTTGTGCCACCTACATATTTGGCTAAAGACACCTGGCTCCAGGCACACCGTTCTGGCCTGGATGGCGCAGTCAGGCCAAACTGAAACTCTGCAGTTATATATGTCAAAGGAAAGCCTTTGCATCTAGAAAAAACATACCTTTGTACATTGGATGTATCATCTATAAGAGTGCCTTGAAGCCCACAGCACTGGGTATTGACTGTAGCGCATTAGGGCTTCCTAACTACACTGACTAGCTGGAAAATGCTGTTTTCCCCGTGTACAAAAAATGTCATTTTTAAGGAGAGGCCTGATTGTGAATAAAAGTCAGGTCGGGTAAAAGGTAAAAAAGCTCAGTCAACATTTCCTTTTAATGTTTATCAAAAGGTAGCCTTTATTTAACTATATTTTAAAAGTAATTTTTAAATCAAATGCTGTTGACTGGATGCTTTGCCACTAAATAGTTTGGTCCTGCTTGGCTTCCCTCCTGGCAGTGATTAAGCACTGATGTGGTACCAAAAGCTCCATCTTCAGTATCCTGCTTTGGAGGACTTTTGCTTGCAGGGAGAAAAGACCCAAGGTAAATTTTTTGACCAATGGAACATGCAACGCTTTCCCATCCCCCAGCCAGTGGTTGGCCTGAAACCACCAGATAGCCCTGGTATTATTCAAACATTGACATTAAATGGACCCTTTTGCTGCAAAACTTTAAACTTTAGATCTCTAGTTGTCTTGATCCAAATATTACCATCTTGTGCATGTTTTCTCATTATTTTTCTTGACCTTTCTAAATTGCTTTAAGGATTTCAAAGTTAATGATTAAGTCGGGTTGTACAATGTAATCATGAGAGAGCAAGAGCTCACTGTCGTTTTACAGAGTTGCACCAGCACCTAGGACTACAGAGATTTCCTAATTGCAATGTTCTGTGAATGGCAATTAGGAAAAAGCTATTTTTCTCTTTTGAGTTTTAATTTGAGAATCCGAGTGGGTTGCTAATCAACCTACCACATGAATTTTGTGGTAGGTCACAATTTGCAGCCCATTAGGAATGATAGCCATCACAGGGATGGTGGCCTGCTGGGGTCAGCAGACCACCATGTCTGTGATGGCTTTTTAATAAAGCAATCTGTTTCTTTTTATAATACAGCCCGTTTTCCTTTGAGGAAAACGGGGCACGTTTAAAAAGAGAAAATTAAACTTTGAAGTTTCATTTATAAGAGTAGGCAGTGGTCTGTGAGACCAGTGCCTGCTCGTAAAAAATATTTGTTTTACATTCTTAAAGGGGGCACATCGTTCAAGGAATCAGAGAAACATGAATGTTTTGAGACTGTAATTCAGTCGCAAAACATTAATTCACCACATTCAGAATCGGTATTTGGAAGGGACACCCTAAACACGCCCCATCCAAATATCGAATCGCAAACTCAAATTGAGATTCGGTAACGTGTTACTGAATCACAATTTGTGTTTGGTACAAATGTAAAACATTTTTTGCGGTTGGAAAC
This sequence comes from Pleurodeles waltl, assembly GCF_031143425.1. Taxonomy (NCBI): domain Eukaryota; kingdom Metazoa; phylum Chordata; class Amphibia; order Caudata; family Salamandridae; genus Pleurodeles; species Pleurodeles waltl. The sequence goes on along the minus strand of NC_090441.1, from coordinate 147,369,246 downwards.
AGCCCATTTGGCCATTTCCGACCAAAGAAATGGTGTGTACATATGGCCCTAAGTTCCTTCATTTATTGTTGTTTGGTGATGCTTGAACCCATTTCTCTGGTTAAAAGCCTGTGGCTTGAGATATGACTACCAGGGATAGAGTAGTATGTTCTCTGTTTTGTAACCAAACAGTATGGTGTCTTTTTTGTCACAAATGTGCCATTATGAGAAAGCTGAATATTCTACATTCATGCTCCTATTTGCTTTTTAGGTGGCACGGCTGCATATTCCCTAATTTGTGTGGGATAACCGCAGTCGCGGCTTGCGACATGCAAAAAAGGTGGTGCCGTGCTGGGGGAGAATAAATTAAAAATAATAAAATAATAGAAAACAAAACCACTTACCTCCACCACCACCACTACATCTGCTCCTCCCGCTCCTCTGCAGGCACAGGCTCCCAGACTGCCCTGCGCCAATCTTGATGCTGCTTGGAGCAGCATCAGGATTGGCTGGAAATGCCCAGCCAGGGTGCTCCAAGGTAAACTGGGAGCCTGGGCAGGCTTCTCCAGCCCGGATACTGCGTTGCTGGGCTGGAGAGAGCCCACTGTGCATGTGAATTTGGCCCGCCCGAGACGGCCGGCCAAACACACATGCGCTTTGAGGGGGAGTGCTGTCCACTCCCACTCACTGCTCGTCACCCCTGAGGCCCCACCCCTTTTCCCAAAAAATGATAATAAACACAGTTTATTATTGTTTTTTAGGAAAAGATTTGCAGCTGCCACTGCTGATGGGGGGACGACGCTCCTCTGCCCTAATGGAGGAGCCGCCCCTGGATAACTGGATGTTTGAACATTAGGCCCAGCCAGAGAGGCTGGTGATTGTATAGCTATTAAGGTTATCTTTTGACCAGTCGGTGATTAGGGCAAAATTTATAACACAATTGTGTTGTTAAATAAAAACCCAGCACAGCTACCTGATAACAATGTTGTCTAGACAGTTTGCCCCCCCCCCCCAGTTGCTCAGAGGAACTGTGCTACCTTTGGCCTTTTAGGAGCACTGGACCAATGAATACAGGAGGAGAGATGTAAATGGAGTCCATTTTGTGCCTCATTAGGCCATCAAACCAGATTTCACATATCACCAACCTGGACAGCACAAGAGTGAAACCTAGTATATAGATAGGCCAGTTTTCACAATGTCTCTGTTTCTAAAACTCCATTGCTAGGCCAGTTTTAACACTAGTGCAGCAGTCAGCCATTTTCCACCATTCTATAGTCACAATAGTCAGCTCAGTATTGCCTCAGTTTCTATAGCACAACAGCAGTCTTGATTCAACAATGCTTAAGTATTTGAAGCTGGTGTGAGGGCAAGTCCTTAAAGTTCCTAAAGCATGAGGCCATTATCCATATTACCAGAGTAAAGCACCGCTCTCCAGTTCAGTTTCCACATTACTTCGGTATGTAAAGCACCATCATTAGGCCAATATTTACAATGCCCCTGTGTGTGAGGATCTATCATCCAGCCAGTATCGACAGTGACCTAGGTTGAAAATAAGCATTCCCAGGATAGTAACTAAGCGCTATGAGGACTTGACTGGCCATATTCAGAAAGGTAAACTTAGACTTTTGGACTAAATGTAGACCAAAAGTCTAAGTTTACGACTTTTTGGTATTCACCAAGGTAAGTTACACATTGTATCTTTATGATCTGCACTCGGGGCAGATGATCCACACTCGTGGCATATGATCTGCACTCAGGGCTGATGATCCGCACTTGGGGCAGATCATCTGACCTCAGGCTGGAGGAGGCAATCCTTCATACTGACGCACCTGTGTCAGTGCCTACATCACCCCACCCACCTCCAGCTGAAACTCCTTAGCCCACACCCAATCCCAGCCTTGCTGCACACATAAAAGCAGAGCTCCCACAAACAAACCCTTTCGAACCTTTCAACATGTCGTTGAATGTGTTTGTTGGTTTGCCCCTTGTTATGCAACAGGATGATTTGAGGAGAAGGAGGAGGAGGAAGAGAGTAGAGATGATCTTCAAGCAAAGGATAAATCGCTTTGGAATGTCCAGCCAAGATGTCATTGCCAGCCACAGTTTCCCCCCGATATCATCTTGGAGACGGTTTGTGAGTGAGAGCAGGATCTTGACTCTGTGACCTGCCGCTCCCACGCCATCCCAGCCTATGTCAAGTTCTAGCAGCTCTCTATTTTTTGCTACGGGGTCATTCCAGAGGGTCTCCGGTGACCTTGTGGGCATCTCCCAGGCAACCCAGTCCCGATTCCTACATCAGGTACTGAGCTGCATCAATAGGAGACCCCATTGCCACATACAAATGGCCCATATGCTGGCCAGAAAACAAAGGGTAGCTAGGGATTTCTATCTCATGTCCTGCTTCCCACATGTGCTGGGTGCAATTGATTGCACTCATGTGGCTCTTCAGCTGCCTTGCCACAAGGCACATATCTTCTGCAACAGACACCACTGGCACTCCATCAATGTGCAAGGTGTTTGTGATGCCAGTGGTAGATGTATTGATGTGTATGCAATTTTCCCAGGCAGTACCCAACAGCTATGTATTTCACAGGTCACCTCTTGCCCGGAAGATGGCACCGGAAGACTCTGGCAACATGTGGCTACTGGGTAAGTACCAAGCTCCAGTCGTGTATGATATGTATAATTGTGTTTTAATATGCACAACCATTATACAACACTAATCCTCATGCCACATAAGTGCCCCCAACAGACACATCATTTACCATTTCATACATCATGTACTGTACAAATACAAGAGGGACACTTACAAATATTACTCCATTTCCCTCCACAGGTGATGCTACATATGTACTCTCCCCTCATCTCCTCACACCATACAGACATGCAACCACTCAGCAGAAGTACAATAGGGCACACAGGCTTACACGAGCCATCACTGTACACAGTTTAGTCTGCTGAAGTCAAAATTCAGATGTCTTGAACATAGGGCGGGGGCTGCTGTACTCCCCTGAAGTTGTGTGCAAGATTATAGTAGCCTGTTGTGTTTTTCACAACATGGTATTAAATCATAGCTTGCAAATACCTCTGGAACCTCATCTAGGTCTGCATATAGGGAACCACGCCATTGTGCAAAAACAAAGGGCAGGGTTTGCAGGTGCATGACCAGCTGGTTGACACTTTTTTCACCTGAGCAACATGTTGTGTCATGGCCTTCATGTGGTTTGCAGTCTGTTGTCAATTATGATAGTTGGACTTTTGACACTCTGTCTGCATATTCTATCCTGAGACTACTTTGTAAGCCATACATGATGTCTGTAAACAGCCATTGCCATGAGTCATGAGACTGGCCATGCAGATATGTTATGTGCACATGTCAGGGATTAGTGTGGACAACGTCTCTTAGGGCCACATTGACTCTGGGGATTAAAGGTCTGCATGTGTGAGACCTCCCTGGACAGTTTCACAAGAGGGGTCTGATTCACAAAAGGCCTCTGCCCTCGAGGTGAAGGTGCAATATTAGAGAGTGAGTTCCTGTACCCAACCAAAAACTGATCCTATGAGATTTCACAGTGTCGAGATCCTGCCTCAAGTGCGGAGACTCCTCAACAACTGTGTGGCCTCTGCTACGAGGGCAGAGGCCCTTTGTAAACCAGGCCCCTTGTTTATGTGTGTGTGTGTGGCAAATCATGTGGCACCGTGGCTATATGTCTGTTGTTAGAAATGGGGTCGCTAGTTGGCAGAGGTATACCACCCTTGTCCAAGTATGGGCCGCAATCCTAGTCAGGGTAAGTCACAACACAACCTAAATTATCCTGTGCTCACCCTCTGGTAGCTTGGCACAGAACAGGCAGCCTTAACTTAGAAGGTAATAAGTAAAGTGTTTTTGCAATAACTCATACAGTAACACAGTGAAAACACTACAAAAATACACCACACAGGTTTAGAAAAGTGGATAATATTTATCTGGATAAAATAAGGTCAAAACAACAATAATCCATTGAGCATAAGTTGAAATATCACTTTTTAAAGATTTAAAAGAGTCTTGGAGAAGGATCTGGTCAGCAATGCAGTGAAACTTCAGCCACGAGGCAGGCGGTGCACCGGATTTCCGGTTGTGAAGCCGGCGCTGTGTTGTTCCAGTCGGCGGTGCAGTGATTTTCCAGCCATGAAGCAGGTACTGTATCAATTTCTGCAGCATTGCATTGATTTTCTGACACACAAGGATTTCATGAAGAAGTGAAGTCTTTGTTGGTCCTGAGACTTCAGAAACAGGAGGCAAGCTCAATCCAAGCTCTTGGAGAGCACTTTAGGAGGAAGGCAGAGTCCTTCCAGCAGAGTCAGGAATACCAGGCAGCAGGGCAACAAGCAGGAAAGCAGTCCTTCAGCAAAGCAGTCCAGATGAGTCCTTTGGTCAGCCAGGCAGTTTATCTGACAGAGTCCAGGTGTAGGTCCAGAAGTGTCTGATTTAGTGGGGTCAGATACCCAGTTTATATACTCAAAAATGTCTTTGAAGTGGGGGAAACTTCCAAGAGTGGTTTTGCACAAGGTCCCCTTTCAGTCCAGTCGTGTCTGCCAGGATCCATCTACAGGGTTATCAATTCTTTGTGTGAAGGCAGGCCACTTGCCTTTGAAGTGTAAGAGCGAGACCCTCGACCCTTCCTGCCCAGGGAGACCCATTCATTATGCAGATGAATGCAGATGTGACTGAGTGTCCCGTGTTTATGGTTATCTAGGTGGAATGCACAAGGCGAGCTGTCTACCAGCACTGACCAGAAGTGGATTGGAGACAGTGCTGTATGGCACAGAGAGCAGTAAGTGCAAAGAAATGCCCATTTTCTAAAAGTGGCATTTCTAAAATAGTAATATCAAATCCAACTTCAGCAGTAAGTAGGATTTTCTATTACCATTCTGGCAATACCAAACATGACATGGCTTCTCCTTCCAGATCAGGATCTACCACTTAAAAGTATTTGAGGGCAGTTCAAATGCTAGTCTATGAGAGGAGCAGGCCTCACAGTAGTGGAAAATAGATGTATGAGTTTTTCACTACCAGGACATGTAAAATTCATAGGTACATGTCCTGTCTTTTACTTTACATAGCACCCTTCCCTATAGGTTACCTAGGGCCTACCTTAGAGGTGACATATATGTACAAAAAGGGAGCTTAAGGCTTGGAAGTAGTTTTAAATGCCAAGTCGAAGTGGCAGTGAAATTGCACACATAGGCCTTGCAATGACAGGCATGAGCCTTGGTTAAAGGGCTACTTATTTGGTGGCACAATCAGTGCTGCAGGCCCAATAGTAGCATTTAATTTACAGGCCCAGGGCACATGTAGTGCACTTTACTAGGGACTTATAGGTAAATTAAATATGCCAATTGGGTAGGAACCTATGTTACCATGTTTAGGGGAGAGAGCATATGCACTTTAGCACTGGACAGCAGTGTCCTAAAATCAGCAAAAACAGGGCCAGAAAAGTGGAGGGAAGAAGAAAAGAAGTTTGGGGGATGACCACCTTAAGGCTGTCAGGTCTAACATCTGTCATATGTACACCATGGGACAAGCAGGCCAGTGTAGAGACATGGATAGTCCGTGCTCATAGCTGCCATGTTTGGCGCTTGTCATGGGATGTGCCACTCCAGGCCTGTGGTGAACTACAGTGGAGTCTGGGGCTTTTGTTCATGTCTCGCTATGGAATAAAAAAGACTACAAGCTCCAGAATTTATCCTGATTGTCTGGCCTGCATCAGCACATCATGAATGGAACTGGGAACTTGACAGGGCTGTGTGATCAGAAATGGTCTTCCTCATTAATCAGACTAACACCTACTGGTCACATTCAAAATGGTTAGCCATTGTATATTGTGTGTAATGGAGAAAGCAAAATACATGCAGGTCTAATGTACCCCTATGATGACATGTCACTGTCTCTTGTCAACTCAACAGGTACCTTGCAAGATATATGACATGGAGTGGCTACCACTATCTGAGCCAGAAATGTTATTCCAACACACACACCCTGATCTAATGGTACGTCTAGGCCTCCTATCACAGGTAAAAAGACACACTACCCTGCAGCAGGCAATGAATAAACTCTGTTGCCCGTATTCTAGAAAGTGCCCCAGGTATGAAATGTGAATGTGCACCCCTCCTCAGGGCACTTCTGTAGTACATAAAGGGCAGCAAATGCTTGCGCTTCCCTTTCTGTAATACGGATAGTGCTGGTGTACATATAGGGCCTGCACTAGCATCAGCGGGTGTCCACTCATTAGCATGAGGGGCATAGCCCCATGCTAATGATGGAATCATTTTGCCACTGCAGCTGTGTAACATATTAGATGTGGATGCAGAGGCAAAGAAGCTGTCTGAAGGTGAAATTTCAGTGTGCCACATAAAAGTGGGGGTGCACTGTCAGTGTATACCCTGATAGGAGCCCCCTGTACGGGAGAAAGGTGGTTCTACGCACACCACAGACATACCTTTGCAGGTGGATGTAGTCACTTACTGTACCTGCTTGCAACAGCATCTCCAATCCCTCCCAAATGTGCAAGCAGGTTGACGTCTGTTTTGTACTACAAGGAGCAGCTGATTTAAGACAGCTCCTCCTTATCACTTGACTGCATCACCCCCAGGGCAGTGTGAGTGTGTGGCTGCCCTGAGGGCACTGCATTACATGTAATGTAGCACCGTTTCCTGCTCTGCACCTTTTTAAAGCTCTGTTGTGGTGTAAACAGAGAAAGTGTGTCATATGTATAATAAGGCCCCAATGTGCATGCATCTGTTTCTCTGGGCCCTCATAATGCTGGGACTACCTATGTAAGCACCCCCCAGTGAGTATGTCCATATCAGTGTCACTGAATGTGTGAGTGCCTCATCCACAGGTCCTTCAGCCATGTTGGCTGAGGTGGGTTCAACACTTCAGCAGGATGGCAGAGGATCCTGCTTGGAGTTGAGACTGACTCTGAATGTCCATGAAGTGTATGCCAGCCCCTCTATGTATTTAAGGGGGGTTGGAGTGCTGCTCCCTACTGATGTTGAATGAAATCCCAAAACACAAATATGAGCCTGATTCACAATGGGCCCCCACACTTGGAAGTCTCATTGTGGAGATTCTGCCCCAAGTGCAATGATTGAGGGGCCTCTGCCACTAGTGCGTAGGCCATTTGTGGGGCCAGGCTGGCCGAAGGGGGGTATCAGGCATTTCCCCGGGGGGGCTAGATGGGTGGGGGACAGTTTTGTTACTGGGTGTTGGTTTCAGAACTGGTGCTGCAATATGGGCCCCCAGTAATAAAAGCAGCAATCTTACTTAATCCACACACTCACGTTTCCTGTCTCTGTGTGGAGGCTGGTCTGACAAACTTGCCAGAGCTGCTTTGAGTTCCTAGTCCTGTTCTGGCCATTTGCAGATCTGACCCTATGTGCCCAGGGATAAACATCATAACCTGCCCCTACTTTGGTGAAACACTACAGTCTACTTTGATGCAAGTGCCATATGTTGACCACATGTACCATAATGCAAAGGGCCAAACTGTGCTGGGTAATACTGTAGTGCAGTGTGTACCTATAAATTCTTCCCTTTCTGAATTAGGCCTCCTGCCTTTCTTACACAAGGTGAGATATGTGACACTTGTTAGACCTTGTTTTCTATCCTGAGTGGTGATTCTTTGCCCCGGGTGCGCAGAGTATGCCACAGATGTGGAGAGTAGACCCCAGGTGTGAATAATCCGCTCTCAGGATGTAGAATCCGAAAACGGGCCGGAACCCAATGAATTTCTCTAGGAAATTATGCAGTGGAAGTACAAGGCAGGAAGTTCATAACAGGAAGTTGCAGGCAGCCATTTTATTGTCATTCTGAGTCATCCCCACCTACAGATAGGATCCTCTTCCATCCTGCTGCTTTGTTTTCCCTACCTGCCCCCAACATGGCAAAGGGACTTAATGAGCCGTCACCCACATTCAGTCAGGCTTAATTGGACATTTAAGCTTTGGTGGTGCTTGACAATTATCCTCAGCTTTATGGGGGGCCTGAGGACCAGCTGAGTAATGCAGGGCATGCCCGACTCTGGGAAAGCATCGCACAACGCTTCAATGCAGTGGGCGTGTACCACCTGCGAGTCAGGACACACTGCAAGAGCTGGGAGGACCTGAAACGCTGGGCACATCTGAGGGCCCAGGAACTATTGGGCCAGTCCTCCTAGCCCCACGTGCACTGGACCCACCTTACGCCACTATAAAGGAGGGTCTTGAGGACAACCTGGCCAACCCTCCATGCCCAGCTGGAGGAGTTTGAGCAGCAGAGACCTGATAAGTGCATGAGCTGCACTATGTGTCTGTTAGTATGATGTGAGTGGTGACTGAGCTGTACCATCATGTGTTTCATGTCACCGTGCACACAATCTGAGCAATTTCTGCAGTAGTCATAAGGCCAGTGCCTCATTGGAGCACATTTGGTGCACTGACCAGAGTGCGTCCTGGGACTCGTAGTGTTCTGAACACTACTAGGGAAATGAGCCTCACTCTTGCATTTGAATGAGGAAATGCAATGTCAAGGGAACCAATGGCCTTATCACTGCTGGGTGCAATGGCAAAGGGGTGGGCCAGACAACGTTTAGTGTGGGGTCAAGAAGTTTGTGGATGTTGGATGTGATATTATGCATGCTTTTTGTGTGTTTTATCAGTGTAAATTATTTTTTCATGTGTCTTGGAGTAAAGGCTGACTTTAGGACACTTCTCTCACACACAATGGTACAACATTTCCAAGGGATAGCAAACGCACACATCTTCCCAACAGTGGCTCATATGTCATATGTAATGTCTAGCGAGCTGTACCAACTATGCTCTTGTGCAAACTAGTGTACAGTACCAACAGGCAGTCTTGACATGCCAAACGTAGCACCTTCCATGTAAATTGTCTGATGTTGTCAGGTATCTTCCAATACATAGATTCACAGCTTAGCAAAGGTCGTAACCAAGGTCAATATGTGCACCCATTCCAGCATTTGTGTTGAGTCAGACCAAGCTACACATCAGATGACATGCGGTAGTCAGCTTAAGACTTTCAAGTCTGCATATTACAGGATGATCATAGATACATGCTTAGGTGTGGACAGATCCATCCAGAATGTGTCCCATCTCCACTTGTAGACTGACTTTGGAAGATGAATGGGTAGCAAGGACAGGAAACACTGGGCACAATTTACAAAGGTTAACTTAGATGTTTTGTCTAAGTTTATAACAAACATCGATGTTTACCTTTGTGAATCGGCCCAATGATTGCAATAAAGCTGAAGGTGAGGCTTCCTAACTACAAAAAAGGATACTACCCAAAATTGTGACAGATATCAATGTGTGAGTAATGTCAGGGCTTCACAGCGGTAGTACACATACATTTTGGTTCCAAGTCACCTTGAATTGGTTAGTGAGATCAAAGGAGAACAAAGTCAGCACTTGCTTCGAGTACTTATGTGCCTTGCACTGAATTGTACAACAACTACATTTTATTCTTACTTTTATTTCAGTGGCTCCAGCTGGCCAGGAACACCAGAGAAAGGACCAGGGACAGAGAAAGGCATCCTCAGGATGTCGGTGGGCACAGCCGCTTTCATCAACTGAAGAGGAAGAGGAGGAGGAGGGACCTGGAACATCTTCATGCAGGGGGAGTACGCCCACCTGGATGGACACTACATCATCTGTCACAGACCAGGTGGAGGCTGCCAAAACTGTAGGGGGGGCACTGAACTGGACACCTCTGACCAGGAGTAGGAGGAATTTGACTCTTTCCCTGACAGGGATGATCAGAAACCACCAAAACAACACCTGGGCCTGCCCCTGACCCCTCCCGACCTCTTGAGGCCCCTAGTCCATTGGGGCACCCAGCTGCACCCCCTGCCACTAGTCTCCCTCCAAGTGCCTGCCCAGTAGATCTGAGGATCATCCCTGTCTCCAACACCTCACATCCCTCATGTATGACCCAAACCCCTCCCTGTTGTGTCATCCCCGTGGATGCATCTTAGGAAGGGATGGTGGCATCTGAGGGGGAGCCAGGTGTGTCCTCTTGGATCCTATAGCAGATCCTTGAAAAACTACCTAGGTTTTAAGAGGAATATGCTCGTGAGATGGACACCGTCAATGCCACCATCACTTCCTTGGGTGTAGCTATGCTGTCTGCACTTCCCCAATGTCCCTCCCATACCACGCTCTATGTGTCTCCTTGTTCGTCATCCCACACTGTTTCCCCTCACACCCCTGTACTCCCAGTGTGCTCCAGTCCTGTGGGGTATCTAGTCCTCCAATGGCCAGCCAGGATGAGGCCACTGAAGCAGAGGATCTGATCATCGTGCAGAAAGAGGATGACCAGAATGATGAGTGACTAGACTGTGTTATGACAATGGAAATTTGTTTTACCCTTTGTATATAAACTGATTCTACTGACGTGTCCTGACATGTTTTATTTATTTTGTCTAACCCCCTCCAAGTTTCCTGCCCATTCTGTGTGAAGAGCATTTTTTCTTTCCCTTTTTCACTTCCCAATGGACATTTGTTTTTCTTCATTTTTTCCATCAAATTTATATAAAAATACTTTATTAAAAATGCAGTGTGTTGTGTAGTTCTTTGTATTTGCTGGAATCAAAGTATGGAAGTTTACGTCTGGAGTGGTTTAGCTATTCTTTCAACATAATACCTTTGTAAACAGATGGTTCTACTTATGAACATGTCTTACCGATGTTTATTACCACATATGTGGCTTACAAACACATTCAGAAATCGACCATCATCAACTATTATTCTACTCAATTTAAATAGGGAATATGTCTTTTATTTAAATAGTTCTGTGCAAACATATATTACAGTGCTGATGGGGGATCTTGCTTGCATCTTCTCAAGTTTGGTGGTGAGGTGCGTTTCCTGGGGTTATGAGGTGCAGGTGGGTGTGGTGGCTGTGCCTGTATAGGTGAGGGAGGTGCCTGAACAGGGGATGGTGGCACCTGTACAAGGGGGAGAGGTGCCTGGACAGGGGGTGGTGGTGCATGTACGAGTGGGTGGGGCTTCCTGGACAGGTAGTGGTGGTCCCTGTACAGGGGGAGCTTCCTGGACAGGGGGTGGTGGTGCCTGTACAAGGGGGAGAGGGATGCCTGGACAGGGGTGTTGATGCCTGTACAGGGGGAGGGCACGACTGTGCAGTGAGGGGCTTGTGCAAGGGGAGTGTTGACATCGTAGATTGGTGGGGCCATGTGCAGGTTTTTTTAACCAGGTGCTGTGTGTGACATGGTGCAGGTAGATGTGTTGGCTTCTCTCCATGCATTGAATGTGAAGGCTGATTTGGTATCAGTTTGAGTATGCCCTCCATCATCTTCATAGCCAATTCATGGTGTCTTGCACTCTCTTCCCTCTGTATGAACATGATATCAATTAGCCTTTTCCCCATGTCTTGCCAGGACGTATGCATCCTCTCCAATACCTGGGTCATACTGTGCACCAACCTTGGGAGTTGGCGTATGTCCTGTAATGAGTCGGACATGTCAGACAGTGTAGCCCCTATGGCATAAATGCCTTGCCTCACATCTGACTACTGTGGGGAAGACATCCCCCTCCCACTCTCCACCACGAACATCTGCCAGCCCTCTCTGCCTGAGAGGGGCTCTGACGCCACTGTCAGGTCCACCAGCAGGGCAGCAGTGGCAGGTGGGAGGTTGTGAGGAGAAGGGCTGGCATGTACCACAGATGTTGGAGAGAATGCCTGGGAGACACTGTCTGAGTAGGAGTATGTAGGGGAACCAACACATCTGACCTGGATGTGAGGGCTGTGAGGAGGTAATGGTTGTGCTGGGGTATGTAGGGAATGGGCAATTGTTTGGGGTATAGTAGCAGGCACTACGATGACCAGAGCAGATGCAGACGTAGATGTTATGCTGCATGGGCCAACAATAGTGGGCAGGGAATCAACCTCTACATCCATTGAAATCTGGGCCTCATCTCTCTCCTCCTCTACTTACTCCTCCTCTTCATGGGTATTTCTGGCAGCTGACAAGGCAACTTGGAAGAGGAATGGGTCCTCCCGTTAGATGGCCCATCACCAACCGCTGGTGGATGATCCTTCCTCTTGACTCAATTCATCATCCTCAGGACCTGTAAGACAGAATATCATGCGGTGCAACACAAGGATTGAGTCAAATTATCTTCACATCAATGGATGTTACACATGTGACCTGGTTTTTGAACACCTACATGTGACAGCTCACACTGTCACATTGAGGTGTTCTATGCAGATGCAGAATGCAAAAGCACACTCACAAGTTCAAACCACAGCTCTGAGTGGTATTAAGATCCCCCTTGATATCAGCTGCTGGACCTGGCTCCTTGAGTGTGCAGCAGAAGATATGGTCCTTGATCCAGCAGCTTGTGAAAGAAGTGCTACCATAGTTAATGTTCTGCATGATGTATATGTGAATATGCACACTTGATACACACATCACTGATTATGTTATTTTACACACCAACTTCAGATGCGATGCTAAAGTGGCCATATCTGCTTATGCCTGTCCACAAAAATTTGGTTATTGTTCATGGGTATTGTATCAATTGTCTACAACACTATATAACACACTCACCTGATAGACGCATGGCAGTGGGCTTGACTGCTGATGTCCTCTAAACCCCTAGATGGTGTCATCTGGATTACTGAGGTATTCCTGCCAGCAGCTGTAATGTAACATACATGTCCATATCTAAGTGCAAAAGATGATGGTGATGATTTTTCATGTACATGCCATAGGTATGGACCACTGATATACAAGTTACAGGAGGGTGGCCACATGTAATCCTCTTGACCCTACATGAGGTCCCCTGGTCACCAGCAACACTGGTCAGCTCTTAATTCAATAGCGCCCTCATATTACCCAGTTATCACACTAACAGGCATACAAGTATTTGGTGGTTATTGAGAGCTATAGGACAGAAATAACTATGGTGTCCTGCACTGCCTACTTTTGGACGTACCTTAATTTCTAGTGGCATCATGCATCATGAGTATGATGTGGTATCTTCAAATTGCTAAAATAGTCTTCCACAACATGCAGAGCTGGTTTATCTTTGCACATCAGATTTTTTCAGTGCACTGAAGAGTACAGGTTTGATATACACAATTATCAAAGAAGGTTTGGTAATATTCATTCTATTCCCTCCCCCATCACCTAGGGACAATTGTGGACAGGGAGGTCAATCATTTCTGCTGTACACTGTTTTTCTGGCCTGTGTTCACAATGTACATGCACAACATTATGGCCTATTTTACCTGACACTGGATACGGTTATGTACAGCACACATCCTAAAGTCCTGTATTCTAAGGTTTACTCATTTGTGATAGACTTGCTGCACTGACCTACACAAAATCCATCAAGATGAGGCCCAATATGAACACTTCTGTACACACTGTACACATACATTTTAAGTTAACCTTTCATTACCCAACATGTTAGGATGTTATGTACTCTTATGAGCCATATGTGAGCATATGGAGATTAGTGACAAAGCCAATAATAGACACACAACACATGCTGCTGACATTTAATCCACAGTTTAGGAGCATAAGCATTTGTGTGTTTTCAATTGGCATTCTAGTTGACTCATGGCCACGCATAATGTATGCAAAAGGGGCATTCCCCCATTAGGTGAGCCAGAAAAATGGTGCAAGGAACTCTATAAGATTTCCTTGCACCATTTTTCACGGCATTTTTAAAGCCTGCTCAAGAGCAGGCGTTAAAAGGGGGCTTCCATTCTTTAGAATAGGGCCCTATGTACTCTGCAGGAGTAGCGCCAATATTTTGGTGCTACTCCTGCAGAATACATTAATAGCATCATGAGAAATTACACTATTGCCCCCTTCCCTGCGCCATGGTGCACCGTATTTTAAATACAGCGACATACATGGTGGTGGTAGGGGGTGCTAAGGGGCTCAGGGAAAGTGCCACTGCACTCGGTGTAGCACTGCTTTCCATAAATCTGCCCCTAAGTGTCATTGCTAGTATCATCACGTGTTACCTGGCAGCACATTGAGGTCATCACTCACAGGCAGCCCGTAGAGCAGGTGGGGTTCTATGGTAGAGAGGACGTCCCTCTCAAGTGGGGTGAATTGTAGGCGGGGTCTGAATTTCTCCTTCACTCATTCTGCCACTTCTTTTGAATTTCAGTGACAGTCCATATATTCTTCCCCAATGCAGTGACAGCCATGGCCAACTGCTGTTATAGGGCTGCCTTCAGTGAGGAACTGCTGCTGTAGGGGGTAGGACCATGCAGTCCTTTGTAATTCCTCACTACGAATTTAAGGATTATGGTGGCCTCCTCCTCTGTGTAGTTTTTCTTCCTCCTAAGAGGTAGCATGTCTAATGAGTATTCACATCAGACAGGCGCAGTGTTGTCGTGGAAAAACCAGAGCCTTGATTGTGTGCTGCTTTTATCTGGGCTTTTGGTGCAGGGTTGCAGGTGACGTTGATAATGTCTGCAGGTGCATGTATTCACAATGATTCCAGCCCAAGGTCGGATGATCTGCCTGAGTGCGGATTATCCGCCCCAAGTGCGGATGTAAAGATACTATTCGTAACTTACCTTTGTGAATACCAAAAAGTCGTAAACTTAGAATATTGGTCTAAACTTGGACCAAAAGTTTAAGTTTAACTTTGTGAATCGGGCCCAACAAGAGGTACATAAACTGCTGTAGAAATGCACAGTAGAAAACAATGATGTCCAAGCATATAGAGAACAAAAGCAGGCCAGAACATTAAAATATCCAGTAAGATAAGCACTATCTCCAATCTAGTATCTGAAAATACCCCAGTTTGCAATTCACTCTTCCCAGGGCTGTATACGTATGGTGCCAGTATGAAAAATTACAAAAAGATAGGCCAATATCCATATTGTTTGAGTATGTAAAGCATCATTCTCAACCCAGTATCCACAGTGCACCAGTACTTTAATGTACTATCCATTCAGAGTACATTATTTTAAACTCACAGTTCTGTCTGTGCAGTGTGCACTGGCCTTCAACAGTACAAGAAAAGAGCAGGCCCAGAGGAAGCAAAGAGTGGAGGAGCCCCCACTGCAAGACCTAGAGCCCAGAATATTGCAGGGAAGCCATAAGTCAACCTCACCCACTTACCCAACTCTTAAATGTGTCTAGAAGCTGTTGGAGCATGTATAACTAAATTACTCTGTGTGTGAGTAAACAATATATAATACAACCACATGCTGAGCAATTAGTGTTGGCTTGCCATTTCCACCAACGCAGATCAAACATGTATTATTCAAATGTGGTAGCACAATCTACATTCTCATGTGTACCTCAAAATAAAGAAGTTTGGTACACTGGGGCCATGCTGAGTCAAGACTGGACATACATCTTTTCTTAAATTTGAGCAAGACCTGATAATTGAATTCATTAAAAATCACCTCAAGCGTCTATAAATGTGTAACCCTAAAAGGACATCTGCAAAGTGAAGGTAACTGATCTCAGTTTAAAAGTCCTGGTTCAATTAATCACTCGGCTCATGAATGTTTCTCTAATGCCATGTGAAGTCTTGTACCTCTTACAAAATGGTAAGCCTACAAGCATGTCCAAAGTTGTTGGAGCACAGCTCACCACACAACTCTTGTCACACCTCAAGAACAATAGTCTATTTAATATTTATCAGTCTGGCTTTTTGGAGCATCAAATTATCTCTCATAACTATCAGAGATGTGCAATAAATATCCAAGATTGGGGTCATACATCATTACTAATTTTAACTAACCTCTTAGCGGCCTTTAACACCACTCCTAGACCTGACAGTCTTAGGGCGGTCTTCCTCCAACTTTGTGCCTACCTCCTCCACTTTTTGGATCTTGTTTTTGTTGCTATTAGGACTCCGTGCACTTTCCCACTGCTAACCAGTGCTAAAGTGTTTGTGCTCTCTCCTTAAAACATGGTAACATTGGCTTATGCCCAATTGGCATATTTAATTTAGCAGTCCCTACTAAAGTATACTATATGTGCTCAGGTTCTATAAATTAAATTATAATAGTGGGTCTTCAGTACTGATTGTGCCACCCGCTTAAGTAGTCCTCTAACCATGACCCAGGACTGCCATTACAGATCCTGTGTGTGCAGTGTTACACTTCCATGTCAACCTGGCAAAATAACACTTCTGCAAGGCCTAAACCTTCCTCTTTTATACGTATAAGTCACCCCTAAGGTAGGCCCTGGGCAACCAAGAGGGCAGGGTACAATGCATTTAAAAGACAGGGCATGTAGGTTTGAGGTCTACATGTCCTGGTAGTGAAAAACACAGTTTTTCACTACTGCAAAGCCTATCTTTCCCATAGGATAACCTTGGGATTACCTTAATATATTTTATAAGTGCAGTTCTCAACTGTGAGGAGATAGACTATTCAAGTTTGGTGTCTCTGGAATCACAATACAAATCCAAACTTATTGTGAAATTAGATTTTAAATTGAGATTCTGAAAAGCCCACTTTTAGAAAGTTGACATTTTCTTACTTTAGCCATTTGGTACCTGCTGCATGTCTTTGATCACATGTCTGGGGTGGGTGACATCTAAGATTTGTGAATTCCTTCCAGGCAGTCACACTCTGTGGGAGCTTAGGTGTGTCTTGATGGTCCATCCTGGCAGGATGGGAAGGAGGAGCTGGGCACAGCCTCACTTAACCTGAATAGGCTGTGTTCTGTCTACAAAGGACCGCATACCCCCCCTATAGTGAACCTAGAGTCAGGGCACGGAGGACAGGACTTATGTGCACTTTAAAGACCTGTCTTTGAAGTCTGCCCCACTTCAAAGGCACCACTAGGTATAGGTACTGGACCTCAGACACCACCACTTCAGTGCACATGTGGACATTTGGATACTATGTCAGGAAAAAGGTCTGCTGCGCTGCTGAAGGACTGCCACTCTGCTGAACTCCTGCTTGGCTGTGCTGGCCTGCTTCCTGCTGCCCTCTGCCTGGGTGAGAAGGACTGGACCTGCATCACTTTAACCCAGAGTGACTCCAAAGGCTAGTTCTCTGGGCTCCTGATCCTGATAAGCAACTTCCAACCACCCTGCTTCTGCACATGGACTCTGCCATCTGTGAGTTTACTCTGCCAAGTGGTGTCACCCTAGTCCTGGACCCTTGGAAGTGGGGCTTAGGTGTTTTCTCAGCAGAACCGACACATCCTCTGTGGAGCAACAAATCCCAAGCAGAGTGGTGCATCCTTGAGCAGAACCGACTTATCGCAGATGTTGCGTTGATTGGACCCATCACAACAGACTTACATTGCTGCCCCATCCTGCATCTTGTGTTTGACACCTTGCCTTCGGAACTGCCACTGTGTGACACTCTTTGATGGCACCCTTGACAACGACCTGAAATATTGGAACCAACTCATCATCTCTACTGCGCAGTTCATCCTTGACACTGGCCTTCTCATTGCAAGGCATATAGGCATCAGTACAACAGGACCTCGCACTGAGGCATCTCCGCATCTCGGAACCAACACAATGCTTCAACTGTGTGACACATCTTCAATGCGGATCCACACATCACTCCAAAAACAGGATTTTAGGTACTTTGGTTTAGCTGGCCTAACTGGGTCCCTATAGCTGGCCCGCGCGTCATCGTGGTTGGCCTAAACGTTTGACTTTGTCCCTGTCAAAAGCAACCAGCTATCCCCAATACCACTTCTTGGCGCTATTTGTACTTCAAACTTTGAAATTCAATATCTCCTGTTCTACTTATAGGGTTTTTGTCATTTTGGTCTTGTTGTATTTATTAAATTTAGATCTGTTTTTCTAACCTGCTGTGGCATCTTTTTATGTGGTGTTTTCACTGTTTTACCGTTTGAAGTATTGCACAAATACTTTACACACTGCCTCTCAGTTAAGCCTCACTTCTTTGTGCCAAGCTACCAGAGTGTGAGCAAAGGTTAATTTAGAGTTTGTCTGTACCTTACCTTGACAAGAGTTGCTGCTTGACTAGGGCTCATACTCCAGTCAACCAGTAACCCAGTTTCTAACAATCATCTTCTGTGCATACCTATTGACTGGGGTAGTTATGGCATAGCATTTGAAAGGGTCCTTCTACCACAGCTAACATCATCAGAACAACAACAACATGTTCAACAATTCAAGCTAACCAGCTTGGTCTTTTCAAGTCCAACACCTACAGGCAAACCGGAAGTGGCTCACGCATCACCCTTTCACACAGTTTCAAGGTCATACTAGTAAGCACCATTGAGACCTATGACTCCCCGATTCACGTGTTCCACATCAACATTCAGGAGTGCTAGTTTGAGAGAGCAACACAGTGTCATCTAGAATACACCTGCGACTGGATATCTCATAAGTAGCTCTGTCTCAATAGTCTAAAGCCTGGCATCCTGCTAAAGGGCCTGGTCAATCCTGCTCCAATCCTAAAAAAGGGCAAACAACTAAGGGCCCCCTTTAACACTCTTCCAAGAAGGCAAAAAACCTGAGGTTACTGTGTGAAGAAGCCATAGGACCCTTCTTTTTTTTACCACCTAAATTGAATTATCAAACCACCCCCCCCTTCCGTCATGGTTGCCAGTTATCAGAGGTCTCTTTCCTACTACCAACCACTGGGAAACGTGTCTTGGTCCTTGCAATAATATTCTGCTGGGACAAGTGAAATAACATTAATGTAAGGCTAACTAGCAAAGCACTCAAGTTGTATCAATAACCATGTGAAATATTTCAATTAATGCTGACATTCAAAGTCAGTTCTCCCTCTGACATTCCCACTTCACCCATTTGACTTCCCTCCACTCTATGCCTTGGTTCTTTGCATCAGTATTTTCAGAGGTTCACATAGGAACACCTGTTCTTGCTCCTAATTATTAACGCTCTGTGTGTAAAAAGTTTCTTTTTCAAGCTTTGCATTTTTATCTAGCTCTCGAAGGCATTTCCACTTCCTCATAAATTATGGGTTCTCATCAATAATTCAGGAGGTGGTGTAGAGTAACTGCGGTAGAGATTATCAATTCTTTCCGAAAAGTTACTAGCATCCCTGGTATGCCACATATTTTACCGCAGTAGCCTTTATATTAACTAATGTGAAACAGCTTTAGATTCTAAAATTCACACTGAGCGGAACACTGAAGAACAATTCTTGCATAAAGTGTTGTACTTGATTAATTTTGGGTGGTAATACTGTTCCTTTCCTAATTACTCTGCTCACCTCCTACCCGCGCTTCCTCTGCGATCACACTGTGTCCTGGTTAGGGAAGAACACCTACAGCCTTACCTTTAATTACTCCATGGGCCTTGTTAGTACAAGGATCATGAGAAAAGTCTGATAATGTTTTTTGTTCCTTCCCAGTTTATAATCACGCACTAATTTATTTTTAGGGGTGGGCACAACTCACTTGATTCAGTGTTTTCTTGAAATTCTGTGAGATTACACATAATAATGCGGGATGAGTAATTCTGCAGTTAGCGCTAAATGGGTTAAAGAATTAATTTTGCGCTAAGAAATAGAGCTAAATACAACAGTACACAAATAGCCAGCGCGAGCAGCCACATGCGCTCGCTAAATGTGGTCTTGGTGTATGATTGCCCACGCACTTACTCCCAGCATTTCACACTACTTTATTAGCACAAAAGGACCCTTGCATCCAAAATGGGTATGAGGATGCATTTTGTGCTAAGAAATGATGTCAAATGTGCTCTTGGGGTAGGATTTACCCCAACTTACTCCTGGCATTTAGTGCTATTTTCATAGCGCAGAATACACCTTTGCATCCACAATGGACATAAAGCTGCATTTTGTGCTAAGACGTAGCACTAAATGTAGCAAAACAGGAATGATGAGCATGTGTGGTGCTCGCTAAATGTAAGATGTAGGATTTCCACCTGCCCCCCCCCCAAATTACTCTTAATTATGCAAGCAGAACTAATCCCTCGGCACAGGTGGAGAACAGCTTTGACTAAGTCACAGGAATTGTTGCTCCAAGATTTGGAAAAAAGAAAAAGGTGATGTATTGACCCTACTCCTCATTGGAACAGTCCAGCCAGAACTGCCAGACCAGATACTTCCTTAACTAGGACACAAACAACCTAGAACAAGCTTCATCATAGTTAGAACTCTTCAACCAGGTATAGCTTGGTTCCAGTGGTACAGTGAGCCCATGACCCATGTCTGGGCATACCGTGCACAGTTAGGGCGGGAAATGCAAAAAAAAACAAGGAGATGGATGGAATGCTTGAAGTAATCTCAAACACTGGCAATCGCTCAGGGCCGCATCCCAATCCATTGTTTTTTTGCCCACCATGACATCTCAGTTTGGACCCAGTCATATGAAAATGAGCCTTACCTTGCTCTTTAAGGGAACAGTCTAGGATGAACTGCCAGGCCAGGTCCTCCCAAAACCCGAACACAAGCAACCTAGGACTGGTTTCCCCCTAGTTAGGGCTCTTTTGCCAGGTATAGCTTGGTACCAGCGGCACAGTGAGCCCGGGACTTAAGTCTGGAATACCCGGAGCACTTAGGGTGGCAAATTCAAAAAGAGGCCCTGAACTAACAGGTACGTATATGCTTGCACATCCACACACTTGCAAACACACATGCACAATGTATACACCAGGCCTTGCATTAGCAGCAGTGCAAGCTTCCCTCCCACACACAGAGATCTGCAGCACTACACACTGCAATTCAAACTTCCATTGCCCCTCACCTGGTGGGGAGGGTGGATACACAAAATGTTGGCTGCAGCAAGAGTAAAACAGGAGGTTGTGGGTATATATGGAGAGACATTACAACTGTCAAAAAAGGGTTGCTGTGCTAGAGCTGTACATTGTTAATATTCTTTGTAAGACTTCAAATGGAGCACTACATGTGGCTGTTAATGGTTCACATGAAATATTATTTATAGTTATCAGCATATCTACTAGAGTAGTGATATTTTTCATGGCTAGTACACAGACTGCAGAGGTGAGGTTTTCGTGTCCAGTTCAGGAGAGATCTTTTTGGATTTTGTGTTATCTGCTTGAACCCCTATTTTAAGCTCTGTGTGCCATTGCAATGCCCCACCTGGATGTTGGTTGCTACCTTTAAAGACCACCTCTGGTACAATTTATCTAAAACTCGAGGTTGTTTCATGAGATACTGGAGGCCACATCTGGAGAGCTATGTTTAACTCCAGAAGCCACTCCTGGGATTTTGTCTCTAGGTCTGGAGATGATGCACCTCCAAGATGGAGAAGAAGTAGGGAGCACCAGGTTGACATCACCTAATGCCTCTTAGGTGCTGTGTCATGGGACCAACAAGTTTGTAAAGTAGCTGCCTTCCCACAAGGAAGTCTGACTTTTTGCCCTTGAATGTGATGAGGCTGACTACTGGGCTCAGTGACAAGCAATGCAATGCAAAGGGCTACCAATCGGTACATTCAGGACTTTAATATTTCAGTGTCTTGTGGGCCTGAATCAGCTATGGTGAAAGCCATAACCCATGCATCTTATTACCTGATGGCAGACATAATTCATGCTATGAGGTACGGCTAGAACGGCTAGACCGACAGCCACCTTTCACAGAATGCCTCACTTCACCATGTGTCTCACAATGAGCAACCATATGGAGAAAGGGCCCTCGGTTTCTCACTATGTTGAGGTGTTCTCAATCTATAAAAAAGCTCAGAATGCAATTAAATCACCTGGTTAGCCCTAAAATTATTTTTCCTGATGATATTCAGTTTCTATATGCTAACTGTTAGGACTTATTCAACATATGTTTTATAGGCACTAACTTACGCATTAGGGTTCAAGTTTATTTTGGTAATAAGAATGTCACTACTTTTTGAGTGTGTGTGCATAGTGGATTCTAGTTGTGCGCACATTCATGTGTTATTCATTGGATCTCCAGTAGGTTGCTATATGCTGTTTTAGGACCACTCCACCATCTTGACCACTACTCTGCACAATTCAACCAGATATCAATGACAGCAGCCATATTGAATGTAAATTGGCCGACTGCCCACCTATAAGTATGACTATGTAAAGGCCTGGAGCTAATGATCTGGGGAACTACCCTGCTGAGATTACCTCATTCATAACTTTCTGGGTAGCAGGTGAGCTTTAGCAGGACTGGCCGTGGCTCTATGGCCATAAGCAGTTCCCACCTAATGAAGCCCCAGACCCTAAACGTTTTGGAGGGATAATGCCATTAATTGCCAGTTACGCATGACTGTAACTTTCTTCCCATAATCTGCATTACATAGTTTTTACCAGCACAACTTCAAGGAACTTTGGGTATTTGTGACACATATTGTGCAAGAGTTTGCAATACACTATACTGTGTGCGCAATATTGTAATCAAGATTTCATTCAAGGAAAAACCGTGTTGTGCTTTACTGAAGGCAAGTGACTGCTGTACCCACTGCTGAATACTGAGTGAAATTAAATTTAAGTTGATTTTTTTAAAGGATAGCACTGCTCTTTTACAGTGCATAGAGAGTGATGGTACTGTACATAGAGTAGCAGCATCCCCTTCATGCCCTTAAGACTCCTCTCTGTTCTTTTTTTACCCCTTGGTCATTTTGGATTTAAATTCTGGAGGGAAAGCATCACTCATCCTTTATATGCCATCTCTGCTACATCATCTACCTTTGTATTGTTTTAAAAAAATCAAGTAAATTCAGTTCAGCACTTCAGGAATATTTGATTATTTGATGAAAGGCAGCCACTGACACTGTTTTTCCCTTTTTGGATTTTTTCATTTAGTTTGTTGCTGGATGGCCTGGAGTTGGGACAAGGGGACGTATGGCATGCCGTTGCTGGGATTAACGTGTAAGGGCTATTTGCATTTGGGATGGCGGAGGCTTGCGATGTCTTTCATTATAGTCCTTGTGTTTTTGCCCAGGTGTGTAATTTCACTGCAATTTGTGCGAACTGTATACCGTTGATGTGCTTTTCATTTATTTAAACTTAATTAATTTTCCACATTCACACTGCTGCTATGCTAGAGATATTTTAGAGGCCTCTGGATGGACTTTAATCCATGTCAAATTAAGTTATTTTTATCTTGATGTAGCCTGGAAGGTGAGGGAGATAGGAGACAGGACAGGCAGCCTGCCATTTTTCTTATCCGCCTTCTTCTTCATATGCTTCTCTATCACTCTGTGAGGTTGTGTGTATGTGTGTTTGTGAGTTTGTGTCTGTATGACAAAGAGAAAAAAAGAGAGAGAAGAAAGGAGAGAGAGATTAATGTGTATTTTGCAAAATGTACAAGTCTGTCACTGGGGTAATTGTCGCTTAAGCCTGTTTTATGCTTTGGGGCATTTTTAAATGTTCTAATATCATTTTTTGGGAGTTTCCTTGTTGATGTGTTATTATAATGTTTTACATTCTTGCTGCTGCTTTACTGGTGGTAGGCACATTTTGGGTATATGGTTGTGTGAACTCTTTGCTCTGCAATGCTGCATGGGTTTATTGGTATGGGTGAGGAAAGGGCTCCTGGACAGGCAGACATGTTTATTTACCTTCCATGATTCTTCCTTCTTTGCCATGTGCTAATACACAATGTTGTGTAACCAGCCTGCATAGGCACTCATTTTGCTTTATTTCCCCAGGCCGGGGAATGCCAAACCATGTGCTCATTCACTATTTTGTGAAACCAATGTGTCTCTGATAAGTGGCTCTTCTGTATTTGCACGCAAGGCCTTTTTTCCCAGGCCATGTCCTTGTTCACCATTTTGTGAAACAAATGTGCATGTCTTAAAGTTCGTAAGGATGATTATTAATTATTTCTTTCCACTTTGCGAAACCTTCTGCCTGAGAGTGGATTATTAGCAATTAGAACATTGGAATGTTGGCAGCTCCATTGAAAACAATGGAGTGCTCCGGGCTTTTACTGGCCGGTAACAGCCCAGAGCGCCAACATTCCAATCTTCTTTGTTCACAGCAGCAGCTGTGAACAAAGCCTCATGGGGCCTGAGGGGATTCTAATCCCTCCGCTTCCGTGAAGTCTTTGTTTTATTTAGGAGAACATTCTGACCTCTAATGGCAGAATGTTCTAATAGCCTTAGAACCCACCGTAGCGTGCTTTACCGGCTATTAAAGGCCCGATCCCGCGTTAAAGGCCCGAGCCGAAGGTATGCACCTTTGCTAGTAGCAATGCCACAGTGAACAAAAAGGCTGAGTCATGTCTCAATGAATTAGTCCCTGCTCAACCCTTGGTAGCTGGGCAACAAGCAGTCAAGCTTAATTTACAAGACAGGTAAGTGTAAAGCATTTAATATCGCCAAAACAATAAATAAGTAAAAGACACAACACAATAAAAGTAGAGAATATTTCTATCTTGAAAATGACACCAGAATGACCAAAATCCAATGTAGGGAACCAGAGATGTTAATTTTAAAGATTTAAATAAAAAATATGTGCATTGTTGCGCCAAAAGGCATAAAGTGCCACTTATCTGGTCTCCCTGGACCAGGGAAAAGTCAATGTTTTAGGCCTACTGTGATGGAGCGGGGATTGGATAAGTTGAGCACTAGAACCCAGTCAAAAGTTTACCTTTGGATTTAGGGCCTGACTATAACCTTGGCGAAGGGGATTACTCCATCACAAACGTGACAGATATCCCACCCACCGTATTACAAGTTCAATAGGATATAATGGAACCTGTAATACGGCGGGCGGGATGACGGTCAAGTTTGTGATGGAGTCATCCCCTCTGCCAAAGTCGTAATCAGGCTCTTTTCTTGGAGCTTTCCTCTCGAAGTTAAGTTCCCGGGTTTCTCGGATCTGGAGTTCTATTTGACAATGGCAGCCTGCTGCAGCGCAGTGCTTCATTGAGCTCCCTGAAGTCTTTATCCTCTGCATCAATGGCGGGGAGCTCTGGAGCATTCAGTGGGAGAAACCAGTGCGGTCATGCCGATTTGCAGTTTCGAAAATGGTGCTTGACTCGGTGTTGAGCTGGTGTCCTCTTGGAGCTTTTTAGCAAACCTTTGTAGAAAGTTTACACCCAAAAGCACTACACTTAGCGCTATAGCGTCCCAGCACACAATGAAGCACCGCTCGTGATGGGGATCATTGCAGTGGTCAGGGACCACAGCACCCTGCCCTGGAGACAAGTGAAAACAAAAAGAAGCACAGGGCTGGTGGGCCCAGCTACAGGCCAGCACAAGGGATGCAGATGGTGGCAGTTCCTCCTAGTGACCAGGCAGGTTACAGATCAGCACAGCAGCAGCAGTCCAAGGTGGGCCCTGGTGAGTCCATTTAGCAGCGTCCTGTGTCCAGTTTCCAGTAGGTTACTGGAGTTCTCAGAGTGTCTAAATTGTGGGGAAAATTCCCCTGTACTTATACTAAGTTTGCAGTGTCTTTTACAATGAAGAGGAGAGGGGGTTCCAACCAGTTACCACTGGTTCTGGGAGTGCCCCTTCTTTCCTCCAGCACAGGCTCCAAACATCAGTGGCGGGGTAAATTACCCTATTGTGCGAGGCCAGGGCACAGCCTTTACAAATGCAGGTGTGCCCTGCCTCTCCCTTCTCTCAGCCCAGGAAGAATATACAATATGTAGATGCACCTCTGTGGCACCTCCACCCTCCCTGTGTACAGGCTGTCTGAAAAGTATGCAAAAAGCCCCAACTGTCAGTCTGCCCAGACGTGGATTGGAGTCAAGCTGCAAAAACATAAGCACAGATAAATGTGCACTTTCTAGAAGTGGCATTTCTGTAATAGTAATAAAAAATACACCTACACCAGTAAGCAGCATTTCTCATCACTATCACAACCATACCAAACATGGCTACGCTACCCCTCATAAATCAGACAATACCCCTTACACATAAGGCAGGGCATTTCTAATGCAATCCTATGAGAAGGCAGCACTCACAGCAGTGAGACACCAAGTTAGGCTGTTTGTCACTACCAGGACAGGCCACGCAACGTGGATTATGTCTTGCCTTCTACATACATGGCACCCTGCCATGAGGGCTAGCCAGGGCGTATCTTAGGGGTGACTTACATGTAGTAAAACGGGAGTTCTGGGCCTGGCAAATAAATTTAGACGGCAGGTCCCTGTGGCAGAAAACTGCGCTAGCAGGCCTGAGATAGGTTTAAAAGGCTTCGTCAGTGGATGGCGCAAGCAGCGCTGCAGACCCACTAGTAGCATTTAGTGGCATACTTATACTCTGTTTGCGCCAAATGTGTGTAAAAAATTTTGACGCACATTCGGCGCAAACCTTGCCCCATATTTAAACACTGACGCCCGACCCCGTGGACGTCAAAATTCCACCAGGTGCGTCATTTTTTTTGAGCGGGAAACTGCCATGCATTAATGATATGCAAGGTAGGCGTTCCCGCCCAAAAAATGACTTTAAGGCCTGTGCGCCTTATTTATACCCCAGCGTCATTTTGACACACAGGAGGGGGTGGTCCTTAAAAAAAGGCGCAGAGCCTGTTGTGCGCCGTTTTTTAAGGCCTGGGTCAGGGCAGGCGTTAAGGGATCTGTGGGCTCGGAAGGAGTCCAAAGGTGCCTTCCCCTGCCCCCAGGGACACCCTCTGCCACCCACGCCCACCCCTGGAGGACACCCATAGATGGGGGGACCCATCCCAGGTAAGTAAAGGTAAGTTCAGGTAAGTATTTTTTAAGGTTTTTTTACAGTGGCATAGGGGGGCCTAATTTGGGCCCCCCTAACTGCCACTATGCCCAAAGACCATACCCAGGGGACAGAAGTCCCCTGGGCATGGCCATTGGGCAAGTGGGCATGACTCCTGTCTTTGCGAAGACAGTAGTCATGTCAATGGGGATTGTGCGTCAAAAAAAATGGCGCAAGTACAGTTTGAGGCATGATTTTTGCATCAGACCTGACTTGCACCATTTTTTGACGCTCAACCCCCATTTTCCCCTACGCCCGCGCTGCCTGGTGTGAGTCATTTTTTTTTACTCAGACCAGTCCGCAGCGCCGGCTATTGTCATTCCTCAAATAAGGCGCCCGCATGGTGCGTTGGAATGGCGTTAGCCGGCGGTAAAATCTTTGACGCACAACTGCGTTGGCGCAGTTGTGCGTCAAAAAGTATAAATATGCCCCTTAATTTACAGGCCTGGGTATAGGGATACCACTTTACAAGGGACTTATAGGTAAATTAAATATGCCAATTAGGTATAAGCCAATCATACCAATTTTACAAAGGAGAACACATGCCCTGTAAAAGGGCCAGGTCCAACAAAAATGTTAGGTAGACTTACATTGCATTCACTAGAACGGCCAAGTCTGACTGTTTTCTTTCTTATTTATTATTGCTGGCAGCTGGATAAGACTTAATGGACACAAGTCTGTGAATTAGCAGACAAAAGAGTCCTGAGATCGCTCAGCTAAGCTAATAAAAAGTTAACAGGATGGTTCCCAAGTAATAGTCTTCTACCAAGAGAAAGCCCAATGAGGAAAATAAATCTGTCCCCACCACTGGAAAGACTTCACATTACAGCCTTTGCAGGTCCTCACTGGAACTGATGCAGTGTGACACAACTCGCCGAAGGACCCCGCGTCACTCAGAACAGCCGCTGCATGGTGCAACATCCTGCATCAAGGACATGAGGTATAATTCTCAGCGGGCCTAACTTGGTCCTTTTTCTGGCCCACGCTCCATCCCTGTCGGCCTGAATTTGTGACTTTGTCCTTGCCTGGTGCGACCAGCTAACCACAGTTGGTGCTTTGTGTTTTAAGCATTATTTTTATTTAAATGTTGGAAATTACATATCTTCAATTATACTGCTTGGATTTTTGTTGTTTTGGTATCAAATAATTTATTTAAATTGTCTCTATTTTTCTAAATTGTTGTGGAATTTTCTTGTCTTGTTGTCCATTTTATTATGGTTTGCGTGCTGCATAAATACTTTACACATTACCACATCAGACAAACTTTACACATTGCCACATCAGATAAACCATCTCCCTCCCGAGCTTCACGAAGGAACTGAAGACATAAAAAGTTACAGCACCTTAATTCCTTAAACTAAAGTGCATTAAATAATCAAATGATTTAAATATTCTAATTTACTTTATTAATGATCATTATCAAACAAAAATGTGAAATACATTTTCCACCCTCATACAAATTTGTAATTAAAAAACATAAATAAACTTCACTAAAAGTTATGGACATAATTAATGTAAATATCTTTATATTTTTGACTATGTTACAGTTTATTTTTTTGTTAGTCAATATTTATACTTAATTTCCCCTCTCACACATGCGTATACACGCCCATACAAGCACACCTTCCCACACATCCCCACACACACACGCGCACACACAGACACACACACACTCAATAGATGTTTAGCACAGCTGTCTAAATGATGCATTGCTACTAGTTCTATATAAATTGCATAGCGTGGTGCTTGACTTCACCCACAGGATTGTTACTCTGTCAGCTCATGCTATTGGCTAGTTTTTGTATCACTCTATCTTCCAGGAAGTGCCTCCACTGGAATACCTAAGGGACTATCTAATTTAGGAAAAGTACACTCAATCATAATGCTATTTTTCATAATCAATTCTGTATTTCCTATATGCAATTTTTACAGAAAGCAAACCTTCTTTTCCATTTTATGATAAACAGCATTTGTGTATGCAATGCATGTAAACATTTGCGAAAAAAGTTTTTTTTGTATGTGTTGGCACATTAAAGTCAAGCCTATTAGCTTTGGCAACGTTAGCTGTTTTTACCCTGGTCAGTATTGTTTTCCAGCAGCAAATGTCAACGTCCATAGCGATTTGTCTAGGGAATGTGTTATATTTCACAAGGTTTATGGCGTGAGCAGGGAGTGTTTCTGGATGCAGAAGACTTTAAATCGTTTTTATATATGTAAATAAAATGGTAATGATAAAATTTAAAACGGTATACTGCATTTCAAAGTCATGAATATTCCGAGGTGAATGTATGGTTTTCAAGGCAAAGTAGAAATAAATACTTATAAAGCAAGTGGAATTTGCATTTGACAGCAATTCAAATTTATGCAAGAAGGTAAAGCATTCAGAGTGGAAAATTATAAAAGTTCAAGTTTCAAGGAATATTTTAAACTTCACAAGACTGACTATTCTTTTGTGCCAGTGTGTGCTTTACAAGGAACAGATATACAGAATAGGCGTGCGATTCTCATAAACCCTTTGCCACAAAAATAACTGCATTTTCTTCAGGCACTCTTCTGGTGAATGTATTAAACACAATTCTTTAATTAGAAATCAACTATGACAGTACCTAACACTTCCAAAATGTTAAAAAAAAGGAGTCTGTGCTTTTTATATTTTAAAGAAGGTAGTTAAAAAGTGAAAGTAAACAGTGCTGGTTGAGAGTAGCGTTTGCTCCAACTTCTACAACCACCCTAAAAGCACAGGAGCACGGATGCCATTTAACTTCAAAAGTAAGATAGCGTGAGGAAAAAGTGGCCAGAGCTGTGAGTGCGTGGAAGGTGTTCCTTTTATTTAGAAAACATGATGGAGAAGTGGATATAAGAATTGGTAAGAGGGAATAAAATAAAATAGTGTTGGGTGGGTGGCATAAAAAGGTGAAGTATGGGGTACCACAACCCCCTCTAAAATATGATGGTACAAGAATATTGAGGGACAAAATATCGAAAGGTAAGAGCATATAGGGAAATAACCATTTACTTTTCATAACTCAACATCTATGTTACATATCTATATATATATCTATATAGATGTAGATATATATATATATATATATATATATATATATAGATACGTCTATATAGATATATAGATATATATATATATAAACAAGGTACATACATGTGGAGTTATGTATAGAAAATCTAGACTTACCTGTGGAATATGTTATTTTTGATATTTTGTCCCCATTATTGTGTCCCATCTATATTCTGATGATAATATTGAGGGTGCACACCCCAGCCACAAGCAAACAGAAAACACGTGGAATGCTGGAGAAAGGAGGACAGGAATGGGTAGATGAGAAACACGAGACAGAGCAGGAGGAAGGCAAGTAGCCGGAGGGTCGCCCTGTTTTCTCAAAGAAGTGAAGAAAACAACTGAGGGAAGTAGTGGCGCATGTGAGGGAGGAAGTAGACAAAAAAAAGAAAACAAAAGATCTTTGGTGCTTTGATGAAAACAAACTCATCGAATCAATTTTCCTGGTAAAAGGCATTCAATAAATTGCATTTGTAAACCTAGAGAATTCCACCGATCTGAAGTCCTTTATTTCGAGAGTCCAGGAAGACTTTTTGAAATGTTAAGAAAAGTAAAGCTGCTGAATGGTGACTGATGGGGGTGGGAGAAAGACCTGCTCTGCACAAAAAATAATCACGAAGAAGAGCAAGTGGGTCACAAACACGAGTATGTAGCACTGCTTAGCAGGAGTTGATAAATATCTGTCTCTTTAAAATCCAGCTAAAAACTAAGGCCCATATTTATACTTTTTTAGCGCCGCATTTGTGTAGTTTTTTTGACGCAAAATTGGCGCAAGCTTACAAAATACAATTGTATTTTGTAAGTTTGCAAGGCTTTTGCGTCAAAAAATGACGCAAATGCGGAGCTAAAAAAAGTATAAATATGGGCCTAAATGTGCAAAAAGTTTAGGGTTCTAATAGGTTTTGTGATCTGGTAGGGAAGCAGGTAAGGGGAAGGAGGAAATAAATTCCAGTTGATGATGACTCTATTATCAATGACAATCGATGGTTCTTGCTTATCATCAACATTTGGGTGTGGATTGTAGGAAGGTCTTTAGGGTTTAAGAACATTGTGACGGGTCGACTATGCCCGTCTCTTAAGCAGAACGTCCGTCTTTGATCCCACAGGGTTATTATACAAGTCTACCATGACGGCTGTTCCATTTTATAGCCCAGTGGTTAATGAGAGTAGCTTCATTCCTGCCAAGATAACCAACTTGCCTCCACACATGCCTACAATGCTAAGTATGATTTAAAAGTTTTGTGCCTTTCTAAAACATATTGTTTTGTTGGATAGAACAGAGTAACAATTTTCCTCACCATATTTTCTGGGTTTCACACAGATATGCTGAATTGTATGTGGTCATTTAGCCCCTGATGGATAGTCTTCTGGTCCACCAGGGAAGAAGACCATGCCCACAGCCACACTGGTGGAGAACTGGCCGGCGTAGTTGACTTCCTGGCTGGTGGGATCTCTGTGCTCTTTCTGAGGTACTGCAGTAAGGACTTGTATCTGAGTCAGGAGAAATATCTAGTAATGGCTTGCTCTACTGCGTCTCTGTAAAAAAACTCTTAGGGCACATGTGCCTGACTGAAGAAGCAAACTCTAGCATAGCCCAAAGGTCTAACTTTAATGTGATAAAAAATACAAACTCAGGTATGCATTGTTTGCTAAAACATGAAAACACAGGCAGACTCAGGCAGACACAAGGAGTTTGTACTTGTGGACAAAAAGAAGCCACCAGATTTTGTTCTGCTCAATGACCTTGCTTGATAGAAAAATAAAGTTTGGCCCTTTTAATTAAGGATGTTGTTAACTGAATTTGTTATATTTCCGGTTGTGAAACTGATGATCCACAGGAATTTGCTTCCCAACAGAGCATCTGAATGTAAGAAAACTAATTTAATAGTGATGTCAACCACAGAAGTGACTGAGAGTTGAACAAAGTATAAATCGTCACAAAGTTTAGGCCCACATTTAAGAGGCCCTAGCTCCTCCTTACGCCACATAAGCATAATTTATTATGACACTAATGTGACCCAACAAGGCCAGATTTCGCAGTAGCATATTTACAAAGTGGCGCAATGCATGCATAATGTAAACAAGGAGACCATTCTCCCTTTAGGGGGACCACAAAAATGATCCATTTTTAGCAGCTATTTTTAGGAGTTAAAAGGGGCATAGAATTGTTTTCAATGGGCTCCTATGTACTTTGCACGATTATCGGCAACATTTTGGTACTGATCCTGCACAGTACATCAATAGCAATCAAAAATGTTGACACTATTGCTCCTACCCTGCACCATGGTGCACCATATATTAAATAGGGCAGTAGGGCGGGCTAAGGGGCACAAGAAAAGTGGTGCTGCATTGGGTGCAGCACTACTTTTCTTAAATTCGGGCCTTAGTTTCATCAACCTTCTTCAAGTTCATTTTGCCTATGACTAAATCCTGCAAATACATAACACTCAATCCCATGGTGGCTTTGTAATTATAATCTGACTCTGAATTTAATAGCTGCAACTTGAGTAGCAAGACTAAATACAACACTATGTCAACAGTAAGGCCAGCTCCTTGATCATCTTTTGTTATCAATTTCGGGTCCTCAGCAAACGTGTATACATATGCATGGTAATAAAGCAGTCTTATCCTTCCTTATATCGCATAGGTTCTCATTGTCCTAATGAGGCTCCTGGATTTGGGCGGCAGAATCACCTGAAATATGGGGTACTAAGTACAATTCCACACCGTGTGATGCCTGTCCGCCTAATCCGGGTTTTCCGGCTAACTAGCAGCTCCTCATTCCTACCCAAGAGCAGGATGATTGTGGCAACTGGGCGCCTGATGAGAAAGACTCCTCAGGGGAATCATGGTCGATCAGATCCAACGCCTTTCTCTCAGTTCCATTGGTCTCACACAGGCAAAGTCAAACAGAGGCAGAATATAGTTCAATAAGGATTTATTGAAATAACCGCATCTCAGATAAAATGACATGTATTGCAATAACTAGGATAATAAAACACACTAAAAGCAAAAGGGTGACAAGGAGTGTGAATCACAAAAACAGTCCCACCATACTGTCCCTTTGAGTGATATATATTTATCTTTCCTACCTAAGCTATGTTAGAGCACAGGACAATAAGCCTAATCCACCCTTCAGGTCTCCCCCCGGGAAGACATCATCCCCCATACCTGAGCAAGGAAGCTTGTAGTCTAGAGAGACACAGTCACCATAGAGGCCAGGGATTCAGTAGTCTAAACAAGCAGCTGTAGTGAAGACAATCAGACAATCAGCAATCAGCATGCAGTCATGGTCACCTGGCTGGAACCTCCCTCTAACGTGTACAGGACAAAGCAGTGTTTTTATAATAAAGCAGTTGATATTCTAAGAAAGGGTCCCCACATAAGGATATGTATGTTTCTGTGAATGTTGGAAACACCACTTTTGCTGGCAACCCTATCTGACTGCAGCCTTGAGGAAAGCACAAAATGAAATGAATGCAGTTATAAGAACGAGATGGTTTCCAAGGTGAAGGAACAAATAGACAGAGAAAATAAAACAACACTGCAAATGTGGCTATTGCTAGAAAAACTAAGTGATGCTGAATAAAATGTAACTGCGTTAAAGTGCACAATGGCAGGCCTGGTTTGCTAAAATAATGTTTCTAAAATATGGCTAAATAGCTATACAACGCTGACATCTAGGAGCAATGAGCTCTTCATAGCTTTTAAAGTCTTTCAATTGTAATCATTGCATATCCTCGGTTATGTACGCTAAACCCGTTTGAGGTGCCGAGGACAGGTAGACTGTTGATGAAGTCTCTTGCAGTTATTCTCTGACTAGGGGAGAACCACTTAAAATCCCAGTACTTTGGGGTGAAGCTGTTTTTATTTATTTACTAAATGTTTCTTTTGTCCTTCACAGCTAAGGGAGAACCATTAAACATTCCAGTCCTCTGGGTTCAAAGTGTTATTATTTCTTTAATAAACACAACTATTTTCCTCCACATCAGGTTGGTACTTTCATTATTGCTTTTGATAACCCATTTATTTATAAATACATGTAGTTGTTAACCAAATACACTTTTCCATTTTCAGCTGTAGCTATACATTGAAACAGTATTTCATGTGCCTTTCTCAGGAGGCTAAGCTTAGGCATGCACTAATCACTAAAATGTATCTCTGTTTATTTTGAAAGCGCTTCATGCTACAGATTATGCATTTTAGAATGTTTTGAGGGGAAGAAGCAAAAAGGTTATGTTATTACTGGAACATGATATGGTGACAAGTTTGTGGTGCAGCAAAGGCAGTGACAGAATTAACTACTTTTCAGTGAGTTAATTTGAAGCCTAGAAAATATTTCACCCACTGACTATCGACTGACCCATTGGGCAATGTGGATTGCAAAAGATGGAAACAGCTTCTCTACTCTAATGATTGTATACTTTCTAACTGTTGTAAGAACACAGTAATATTGAGAAATCCTTTGAAGAAAATACAGTGCCTCAAGGCCAGTAATGATGGGTATAGGCCTTCTGCTACAACATTCCTCCTTCTATGTCTCCCTTTTTAATTTAAAACATTCTGAGTGAGTAGAATGTCCTAATACACTTCTGCCTTTGGCTACACCAGTTGTTACAGGCCCTTACCCTTGTTATAGACCCTCAACTGTGAATCAAGCCCATAAATCAGGTTCAGGGCCTCTAAAAACAGATATAGGGGGTCATTCCGACCCCGGCGGTCATGGACCGCCGGGGCCGGGGATGCGGGAGCACCGCCAACAGGCTGGCGGTGCCCCGCAGGGCATTCTGACCGCGGCGGTTTGGCCGCGGTCAGACCAGGAAAACCGGCAGTCTCCCGCAGGTTTTCCGCTGCCCTGGGAATCCTGCGCCGCCATGGGGGATTCCGACCCCCTCACCGCCATCCTGTTCCTGGCGGTTCCGACCGCCAGGAACAGGATGGCGGTGAGGGGTGTCGTGGGGCCCCTGGGGGCCCCTGCAGTGCCCATGCCAATGGCATGGGCACTGCAGGGGCCCCCGTAAGAGGGCCCCACTTTGAATTCCAGTGTCTGCTCAGCAGACACTGGAATTCGCGACGGGTGCAACTGCACCCGTCGCACCTTCCCACTCCGCCGGCTCCATTCGGAGCCGGCTTCCTCGTGGGAAGGGGTTTCCCGCTGGGCTGGCGGGCGGCCTTTTGGCGGTCGCCCGCCAGCCCAGCGGGAAAGCCAGAATGGCCTCCGCGGTCTTTTGACCGCGGAGCGGCCATATGGCGGTTCCCTCCAGGCGGGTGGCTCCCGCCGCCCGCCGGGGTCTGAATGACCCCCATTGTCATCAGGAGTGTGCAATAATAAATGAACTAAGATTGTTTTTAAACTTAACTATATAGACTCAACCTTCGTCAGTTTCAAGCTGCCATTGAACATTGTTTCCATGGTGGAGATATGCAACTCGCAAGTGGGTTGATTAAATTCAGCTAAACGTGGTTAAGGTAAACTAATAGTGCAGATTATTGATAATAGTGGGCAAGCGGGTGCACAATAAAGGCATGTAGGGTGTTTATTACAGAACCGGTGTTATAGTGAAAGAGAATCTGACGCGAAATCTACCGTTTACAAAATTTGCAGTTGTCCTTATTTCACAATATCGAGTGACAAAAGATCACCCTGGCACACTATCATCACTAAAATAAAGACTTTTAAAACATCACATAGGTAACTTTGGGTTTGCAATTTCCTCATAGCGAAATGTTGTGATTTACTATTAGGATATTGCAAATGGCTATGTACAACATTGTGTTTAACACTGTTTGCAATCTCTAAATGAGTCAAAAGAGACGCGCCTAATTAATATTCATGAGGCAGGCCACAATTTGCGACCCATTTAGGAATGACCACAATCACGGGGGTCAGCAGACCACCATGTCTGTGACTGAATTTTTAAATGAAGCAATCTTTTTTTTTAATGCAGCCCGTTTTCCTTAAAAAAAATGGGAGGCATTACAAAAACCAAACTGAACAGTTGCCTATTCATTTCTTAAGAGTCTATG
The DNA here is from genome assembly GCF_031143425.1 of Pleurodeles waltl. NCBI lineage: Eukaryota > Metazoa > Chordata > Amphibia > Caudata > Salamandridae > Pleurodeles > Pleurodeles waltl. The sequence goes on along the minus strand of NC_090441.1, from coordinate 147,333,531 downwards.
GGACCACTGCTAGCTATTACATTTTTTTTCACCCACATTCACTAACGGGAAGGAGTCCCTTGAGGACCCCTTCCCGTTTGCGAATGGGCTACCTCCTCCTCTATGAAGAAAGTAAAATCTGAATGTTTTGCGACTGCAGTCTGCAAAACATTTATACATACCAGTATGACTTGCTATTGAAAAAGGATGCCCCTTACATGCCACTTCTTAATAGCAACTCACATACCCTATTTTGTGAGTCGGTAATAGGTTACTGATTCACAAAATAGGGTTGGTACATGCCAAAATGCATTTTACCAGTCATAAACACCCCGATGGGTAAAAAGCTTTATACATCTGGCCCTTAAAACCATATCTTTTGTCCATGAACATATATACATTGTCAAGGTGTATATATAAGAACAATCAAATAGTAAATCTGTACTTATCTGCATATACTTACCAGTGGCATGTTGCAGGGTAAATAAAAAAATTAAACACCAAAAAACAGACAAACTCTTCTTTGGCAATGAAAAGACAGTTATTTACTGTTGCAACAGAGAAATCAACTCTCCTCACACATGCAGGAAGCCGGTTTCAAATTGCTGTAGTATAGACAGCCTCTTTTACACCAAATCACACAATACTTTATTTCAAAACAGTAAATTATGATTGATTGGCCAGTCATAGATTAAAACAGAAAAACATTTAAATCCCTGTGACCCTGTAACCCCTTAACTGTAGACTAATCTTTTAAACATTCTTTACATGTGGGTTTAACAATGTTAGACAAAATAACCCATTCATAACTCAAGAATGCATACATTCCTACAGCAAAAACAATTTTAATATCATGTGTGCCTTATAGTTTCAACCCTGCAGTGCAGGATATCTGAGTTACTGCACTCATTGTCTAATCAAGTTTACAATCTGTTTTAAACAAAATATAAATTTCAGTGAACATATATACTTTTGGGTCATAAATTCCTACATGTTTTTTGAGCACGAGTTAGCTTTTAACTACAATCGTCCTCAAATGAACTCTTTACCTCATTTGGGTCAGCATTGGATTTGGGCCAGCAATGTTGTTTTATTTCAAATATTGTAGCACTTTTTGACAAAGTCTGTTGTTGCGCTATATTTTTCACATACATATTCTACCTTTCCTGTAACAGACATAACTCAAAATGATGCCCCTTCCCTGCAAAATATGAAGAGGGGACCCTGACTCACCATATCTTACAGGTATTCATTGGGCTTGAGCTGACTGTTCCCACCAAGGGTTGAGGGCCACCTGAAAAGTCTCTCCCCGCATCTGAGGGGCTACAGGAGGCAGTGTTACACCCCTGGTGCTTACCTTCAAAAAATGACAGTGGTTGATATTTTAGGCACAATATTCTGGAAGGACAATATTTAGTTTTGAGTCACAGGATTCACATGCTTGTGACAAATATCTCCCTTTAGGTTTTGCAAACTCAGGGGCAGATTTATCAAAATGTCATGCAATGCAGTTCAGCAAGAACACCTTGGGGCCCTGTGTTGCATGACAGAGAGATTACAGGACGATGCCATATCTAACATTATATGGCACATTCATTTCCTCTCCTTACACTAACGGAGTATGTGCTGCCTATCTCCAAAGCAGGCACTCTTGCTGGGTTTATATGTGCAGGAAGGGATACCTTCCTGCACAAAAATGATCTTCTGAGGCCTTTTTCCCTTTATGTGTGTGCAGCAGAATGCTGCTCACATGCGGAGAGGAAATAAGAAGAAATAAACATATTTCACCTCTTTAAGCCTCTGCTGAGAAGGCATAGCATTTTGACGCATTCCCATGTCTACGGGTCACAGTAAATCTGGGAATGTGCTACAATCAAAAGGTGGATATGTGGGAACACCCACTCACCACCCATAGAGTGCCTCCTTTTGGGCATAGTGACGCTTACTCTAGATTTACCAAGTCATGCAGGGACATGCAAATTGGTCTTGCATCACTTGGTAAACCTCATTCCAGGTCTTGTGTCACCCTGTACTAGACCTGCCATCCTTAGGGTGGCCTTTCCCAAGACATTTTGCCTTTTGCCTCTCATTTTTGCAGATTTTTTATGTTGGCCTTAAGACTCTGAGGTCCATATTTATACTTTTTGGCACAAAACTGCGCTGACACAGTTTTGCATCAAAAGTTTTACCGCCCGCTAACGCCATTTCTTTGCACCGGGCAGGTGTCATATTTATACTTTGACCCACAGCGGCGCAAACCACTGGTGTGAGTGAGTCTTTTTTTTTACACAAACCAATGTGTCACATCGTAAAGAAAAACTACGATAACACGGCGAAAATGACCGTGAGCCGGTTTACGATGTCGCAAACCGGATACATGCCATTTTTTGATGCAATTGCGTCAAAAAGCAGTGCAAACACAGCAAAATGTGCATAGGAGAGCCAACATGGATCCCAGATGCTTGCACAGACCCCAGGAAGATGACAACAGACCAGGAACCAGCCAGGAGGACCCACACAAGACCCAGGACAGGGAGAAGAGGAAAAGAAAGTGTTGCTTCAGTGCAGAGGAGCAGGAAATTCTGGTGAAAGAGGTGACGGAACACCAGTACCAACTGTTTGTCATCTCAAAGTTGCCAATTAGTAGGAGAGAGGCAATATGGCAACAAATTGTTGACAAGATCAACAGTGTGACAGAAGTACAGAGAACGGTCATTGAGTGCAAGAAACGCTGGCATGACTGCAAGCGCAGGACCAAGGAAAAGATGGCCAGGAACAGGAAGCCAACACTGCAGACTGGAGGTGGGAGTCCAGCACCGCAGGAGGCCCTGGACCACATGGAGTAGGTGGCCGCAGCCGTCATCCCAGAGGAGATCGTCACAGGGATTCAAGGACAGGTCAGCGCAGACTACCAGGAGACAACACACATGCAGGGTAAGTCGCATGGGGAATTAAAATGCACAAATGTTAACTGTAAGTGGGGGCGTGGACATACCTACTACACAATGCATGTAAGTTATGATATTCAGGGAGTGGCATGGGTAAAGGGGCATGGCACGGGGGCATGGGCTGTACAGAGGAAACCTGGGGCACAGTACTACACTACACCAACAACCTTTACATGGGGGTATGCTGCCATGCCAAGGATGTTGGAAAGGTAAAGCCAGGCCAGGAGGGTAGAGTACAACGTAAAACTGGCAACCCGTTACACGTCAGCCAGTATTCTCCCTACATGAACTAGGGCCCAATTAACAACGTCTGGCCATATCTGCAAGTGGAATATAACATTCACAACAATTGCCATTACCACCTCTGCTGTGTGTACAGGTCAAGTAGCTAATGGCAGTAACGTCACCATGGATCAAACACACCCAAATTAGAGGGTTTAGGATGATAACGTTAACAATCCCCTGAAATCAATACAAATGTCCTAATCCTGTCAAATGTGATTGTCCATAGTTGCTACAAACATCAGCGATTGTCATAAACATTAGGAGGTACACAGTACTAATGTCATACCCATGCTGCATATGTCAGGGTCCACCCTGTGCCTGGTTCACAATGCAACATCCCAAATGTCATACAGCTCAGACAACAGCATTGAGGGGGAGGACATATGTAACTGGTTACAGAAACACACCCGCACAGTCAGAGGAGGAAATGGAACACTGCTAGGACAATCAGTGCAATCCAATGTAGCACACATTCCCCAACATCAGCAGTACGCACTACCAATGCTGACATCCGTATCGTGCCATACCAATGCTATACATAGTATATGCTAGATCTCAACAACATATAGGTGGATGTGAAAGATCAGAGACTGGGGCAGTTCCAGAATGTTAATTGTGGTGCTAATGCCATCAGAACACCCACAGCCAGTGAAAGGCCTCACCATGAGAATGGAAGTAGACGGAGGGTTGAGTAGGACAAGAAGGTGGCAATTCACAATTTGGCCAGAACCAACACATAGAGGATGTGATGCTGACAAGTCCACAAACTGACCACAATACATGTGACATGCAGGTGGGGCATATGCCAGGGAGAATGCTAATATGAAAGACAGGAACAATTAACAGGAACCAAGATCACAATGTGAAAATAATCGGAAGGCAGGCATGTCACATTACAAATGCCACAACACAGACACACTAATTGTACCATATCTCAGTGCAGAGGACGATGGCTCTCCTGCGGATATGCCTGTCCAGGACTACCCTGATGAAATGGATGACGAGCTGACAAACATCAGCCAGCAGACCCTCCAAGATGTCCTTGGAACCCTCCAGACCCCATCTTCAGTCACAACAAGGAGCACAGAACTAGCAGCCATCACAGAGGACCCACCCACCACCCTAATGTACGACATGCCGGCTCCAACACAGCTGAGGACTATGACAACCATGGCACCAGCTTTGAGCAAACTGTAGTTGGAATACAGCGGAAGCAGGCCAAGGAGGTGCGGGTGGGGATGCAAACTATGGCAGCCAGCCTAGAGGGGGTGCGTTTGTGCATGATGTCAACTGAAGAAAAGGCAGCAGCTATGCAAGGGCGAACAACAATCTTTCAGGAACTTGAAAAAAGGTTGAAGGAAATCAGCACAGCTGTAATAGAGTTGACAGAACACCTACAACAACAATCCTGTCAACGAGTGCACAAATGCAATATTGAACCCCTCAAGGCCAACCTGGCTGCCTACCACCATGATGTAGCTGCTATTCTTAAGAACCAGCAGCTCCTCCTTACAGAAGTACTGCCCTTAATAGCCCCACACTTGGCAGCTACCAGGATGTCTGACTACACGTCTTCAAACACTGAGGTGTGTGTTGCCCCATCACAACCACCACCACCAAGGGCAGAGGAGACAACACACACATCAGAAGATGAAGACGTGGAACAGATCACCTTCACCCGTAAGAGTACCCGGTAGCACTAGTCCCTGCCACATGGCCACCTATTACCAACGTCCTGTGCTGTGTAACATGCCAATCTTGCAACAACTGTACTCAAGCACTGTTCTTCAGCCAACTGTTTATCTTGTCACCCTGCCCTGTGATTGTCTCTCACTGCCTCATTGGCAAATCCTGTCCCTCTGCACTGTCTGACACTTCATCCCAGCATGTCCAATGACATGTCCTTTTGCACTTGTGTTGGATCACAATGGAAAATGTCACACTAATGGACTCACAATCATGTACAATGTACATATAGCACTACAGGACTTTACAATACATAACACTTACACAACAACTTTGTCTCTGTGTAATGTGACACATCAACTGTGATGGCCATCAGTGATTTTTACCTCAGGTCAATGACTATTGATAGTCAATACACCTGACCTGAACGAATGTTGGCTGCTAACTATGCACAGTGGTCTGGATTGTACCATCATCTGCCCTTCCTGAGGGTTATTTCAGAGGAAAATAGAAACTATACACCATAATGCTGTGTTGGACAGAATAACGCTTCCTCAAGGGATGTCTAAGCCAGGAAATAGTGCCTTAAATTTTTTCTTCAAGCCAAAACTTACGTCTGCGACATTTGCCCCAATTTGTACCTAACACACACCATACAGCATGAATGGATGTGTATGAGTTTCCATACAAATAAGTCACCGGGCTGAACATTGTAACAAATGATAGGTGCGAGTTATGTATACCATACTACATGAGAGCATACTACCACTCACCTTATAAGGATTCGCTTGGACATCAGGCTGCAGGCAGACCTAACACAGTGTCCTCAATACCAAATCTGGTAGCAACGTATGTGACATTGAAAACGTACATCACAAATTAACCATACTTTGGGATCCATAGTAACCATGAGTGGTGGGTGCAATGGATGGCAGATTCTTAGCTAAGTAGCTTAGGTGTAGCTGCTAATGTAACAGCTCAGTTGGGATTTGGTTGCAGCATGTGACACAAAAGCTAATACAAAAGAGACACTGTTCACTCATGCCAAGGCCCTGATCTACAAGCACTTGACACATACTGTAAAGGGTTACCTAGATATTTATTAAACAGTAAAAACAGAAGCTAAAACCAGAGGAAACACCTTACCTAACCTAAACTATTCTAACTACACATTACCCACAACTGGCCCAAACAAACCTAAGCTAAACTTACTTATCACATTTAACGAAACGATCTAAACATCAACCCCTGTGAGGATACTTCAATTCGATTTCCTCAGAAGCAGAAGATAACTCCTCAGTCCCGACCGAGCTACTCACAACGAATATTAATCCTTCGTGCTGAGTACCCCGGAGGGGGAAAGGGGAATGGGATGGTAGAGAGACTGCCACAGAGATGATGAACGCCAGTACTCAGTCTGCCTCTTCACATCTAAGATTGGATACAGCACCTGCAAGAGTCACAGTCGCAATTACTAGGGACATACAACATCAGTTTTTCACTTTCTACTCTCAACACTTAATTCTCTTTAATTCTATTATTTCTTCACTCACCCTGAGTTCTCTGTAGCCTTGCTTCTCTCTATAAATGATAGCTCTTCTTAAAAAATGCTTATTACTGATTTTGGAAGAACTTCTCAACCTTTGTTAGAGATTGGTTTTATGTTGCTATATATATATATATATATAGTTGGTGATAATGCGTTCTTCAAATCAGCTGATGTTATTTAATTCCCCCTGTCTTATTGTGACTTCTGTCAATACAGTACTTGTATTTGTAAATGCTTGTTTATTAAAGTTCGTTTCTCCTTTCTTACTTCGACATTTGTTGATAACTTGTATTTGTAAATGCTTGTTTATTACATTTAGTTTCTCCTTCCTTACTTCGACATCTGTCGATAACTTGTAGTTGTAAATGCTTGTTTATTTAAGTTTGTTTCTCTTTTAAACTCTATTTTGGTTTATTACCATTGAATTTGTAAATGCTTATTTGTTAACAGTTCGTTTCTCCTTTAAACTTGGCCTTTGTTTATAACCTTGACATTTGTAGATACTTGCTCTTTTAAAGTTAGTTTTATCTTTGACTTTAATATCTTAAACAAGAACCTTGTAAACATAAGGTTAATTCATACATTAACTCTGTAGACTTGCCGACTTCCATGGGAACGGTCTACTATCAAACTCTTCAAATAAACCTTGACAATATTTATCCGTTTTCTGTAATATAATCTTCAAATGTAATTTTACCTCACAGGAGTTTCTGTTCTGAAGCGCGCTCTCTCTCCACACAGCTGATTCCTGTCAGACCTCAGTTGAAGTGCAAGGCTTCCAGCTGGAGAGCTCGTAACCTAGCAACCAACCGATTGCAAGACTAGAACTGTAACTAAACTTCAGGACTCACAGCGGCCATCTTGGATCTTCTCTTCTTGATTCTTCCTTTGAAATAAGCGTAAGATTACTCTGCAAACCTTCTTCCAGTTTGGGCTTTGCTGTCTCCACTGAGGATATCTCTTTGCTTTTATCATGCACTTCTTTGATTTGACTTGGCAATTTTGTGTGGTCATGACAACCCCTCACCCCCCTTATAAGACGGGACACATGGAGGACAACATATACTAACCTAAACACATACTATCTTATACTAAACAAATATATATATATATATTTTTTTTATATATTATTATTATTATTTTTTTCATTTTTTTGAAAAACCCCAAAACCCCAACATCTTCCCCCACCCACCCACACACATAATAAAAAACAGATATAAAAAGGATCATACCCCCAACCCCATCCCACTACTACTAACTAAACTAACAGCCTATACTAACCTAACACTAAGCCCCCTAAACCCACTAATTCAAAGAACCAGGAAAGAGGAATGTGAGAAAACAGGACTGATTGCAGAGGCCCCCTAACTTTTTGCCCCCATTTTCCACTTTTGGCTGGTGTGTTCCTCACTCTGATGGTGCCCTGGGTACTGCTAACCAGTCCCAGGGCCTGTGCTCTGTGTAAAATAAATATGCAAATCAGGCTAATTATAATTGGCTAAGTTAACCTACCTATAAGTCCCTAGTACATGCAAATTCGACTTTGGAATTAAAAGTAGTTCCAAAGTCTTAAACTACCTTATTCTTACATATAAGTCACCCCTAAGGTGTGCCCCTAGGGCTGGGTGCCATGTAACTATAAGCAGGGACCTTATAAAAATAGTTTTATAAGCCCTGGTGAGGTAAAAACAGCCAAATTCGTTTTTCCCTTATTGTAGTGAATGGCCTTCGTAGGCTAGACTAGGGAGACTTTATTTTCATTTTTAAAGTCCCCTTAAGTAATGGATACCAAGAGTTTGGTATCAAATTAATAGTTATAATAAATCCCACAACTTCCAGTTGTGGGATTTAATATAACTTGTTCAGGTAAAGAGTTTTAAACTTTACCTGAAAAGTTGCCAATTTCAGCCCTGCATTGTTTTTGCTGCTGTGCCCTTATTGGCCAGCCTCTGGCAGACTGGCCAGGCTGCCTTGATGAGGTGTGAAGTGGCCTGGCTTCACACAAAGAGATGTGCCTGTGGGAGGGAATTTCCCCTCAGCAGATGGTGAGGCAGGAAGCGGGAGGGCTGCCAAACTGGTCTTCAAAGGCAGAGAAGGACATTTGGAGCACCCCAGCAACACCCCCACATCCTGCAACCCCAGACAACTAGGTGCCCCCTTGATTAGATTAGGAGAGGGCAGGAAAGGGGTGTGTTTATGATTTTTAGAAACACCAGTGGGTGGGGTCAGCCAGATGTAACCTGCAAAAATCAGATTCAGCCATGATGGATTTTTGAAGAATGTTGCCTCCTGGGATTGATTTTTGCCACACTTCCCAGGAAGTGATCATCACAGGGGGAAGGACCCTGCACCTGATTGAAGAATCAGGACCCCCCTGTTTTTCACCCAGGAGCAAGGATAAAACTGGGAGACCTGCACCCACACTTCAGTTCCCTACCACATCCCTACCAGGAAGAACTACAGAAGAAGAAGGACTGCCCTGCTGGACCTCTGGCTTGTACCAGGAACCTGCACTCAGAAGGACTGCACCAGCTGCACACTTGGGTTTCACCACAAGAAGGACTTTGCCTGGCTTCAACTGGTTCAAGGAGGGACTCCATGTTTGCTACAGGTGAAAAATTGCTAACCAGAGTCCCCTGCACCAACTCCTGAAGAAACCAACCAGCTGACCACTGTCCAGTGGCCAAAAAGGAGTTTGCGCGAGGTGCATTCTGGGAGTTGTAGTCCACACCCCCAAGGATCATCTCAGAGCTTCTGGACCCTTGGGGTGAGCTGTGGACCCCAAAAGAACCTTAAAAGAACATTTGGGAGAATACCCAGAAGTTTGGAAAAGTTTAGAGTACTTTTGAAAAAAGCTCCATAGAGGGACCGACTCGCCGCGGCAACTCTAGCCGGCTTACCTCAACCGTGACCCAGCCTGATTTGCAGGTTTGTCCTGGTAAAGAAAATCTCCAAAAAAAGAGACTAAGGGGGTCATTCTGACCCTGGCGGTAAAGCTGCGGTCAGAAAAGGGAAACCGGCGGTTTCCCGACGGTTTTCCCCTGGCCAAAGGAATCCTCCATGGCGGCGCTGCAAGCAGCGCCGCCATGGGGATTCCGACCCCCTTCCCGCCAGCCTAAACCGCCAGGAAGAGGCTGGCGGGAACGGGTGTCGTGGGGCCCCTGGGGGCCCCTGCACTGCCCATGCCATAACAGGGCCCCAGCAAGATTTTCAGTGTCTGCTTGGCAGACACTGAAAATCGCGACGGGTGCCACTGCACCCGTCGCACCTCAGCAAATCCGCCGGCTCCATTCGGAGCCGGCTTCATCTTTTCTGGGGCTTTCCCGCTGGGCCGGCGGGCGATCTTTTGCAGATCGCCCGCCGGCCCAGCGGGAAAGTCGGAATGCCCCCCCGCAGTCATCTGACCGCGGGGTGGTGTTTGGGTGGTTTCTGCCCGGCGGGCGGTGCCCGCCGCCCGCCGGGGTCGGAATGACCCCCTAAGTTCGAAGGTAAAAAGTTGACTGGGACCTCCCAGCCAGCGTATCCGAGAAGGGCTCCAAGGATGTTGGATCAAGATCCAGGTTTACCCCGGTCGATGGATTGTCACCTCGAAAAAAAACAACTAAGTCAGAAGTAAAAATCTCCACCGAGGGCTCCCGCGATGCGTACCCAAAGAAGAGTTCCAGGAGGTCGGATTGGACTGGCAGGTTCGTCCCGCTGAAGAAAATCTTCAGAAAAGAGACTAAGGTGGTCATTACAACCTTGGCGGACGGTGTTAAAGCGGCGGTAAGACCGCCAGCAGGCCGGCAGTAAAAAAATTGCAATTACAACCGTGGCAGTGCTTGAGTTGGCGGTCCTTCATGGCCCAGCGGGGCTTGTGCTGGCGGTCCTTCATGGCCCAGCGGTGCTTGTGCTGGCGGTGCCCTGTTCAGTGGTGCTTGTGCTGGTGGTGCTCTGTTCATCAGTGCTTGAGTTGGCGGTCCTTCATGGCCCAGCGGGGCTTGTGCTGGCGGTCCTTCATGGCCCAGCGGTGCTTGTGCTGGCGTTGCCCTGTTCAGCGGTGCTTGAGTTGGTGGTCATTCATGGCCCAGCGGGGCTTGTGCTGGTGGTGCCCTGTTCAGCGGTGCTTGTGCTGGCGGTGCCCTGTTCAGTGGTGCTTGTGCTGGCGGTCCCCTGTTCAGCGGTGCTTGAGTTGGCGGTCCTTCATGGCCCAGCGGGGCTTGTGCTGGCGGTCCTTCATGGCCCAGCAGTGCTTGTGCTGGTGGTGCCCTGTTTAGCGGTGCTTGAGTTGGCGGTCCTTCATGGATCAGCTGGGCTGGGGTTGGCGGTGGCCTCCTGGGCAGCTGGGCTGGGGCTGGCGGTGGCCTCCTGGGCAGCTGGGCTGGGGCTGGCGGTGGCATCCTGGGCAGCTGGGCTGGGGCTGGCGGTGCCCTCCTGGGCAGCTGGGCTGGGGCTGGCGGTGGCCTCCTGGGCAGCTGGGCTGGGGCTGGTGGTGGCCTCCTGGGCAGCTGGGCTGGGGCTGGCGGTGCCCTCCTGGGCAGCTGGGCTGGGGTTGGCAGTGGCCTCCTGGGCAGCTGGGCTGGGGCTGGTGGTGGCCTCCTGGGCAGCTGGGCTGGGGCTGGCGGTGGCCTCCTGGGCAGCTGGGCTGGGGCTGGCGGTGGCCTCCTGGACAGCGGAGATGATGGCGGTCTTCTCCGCCGTGCAGCTCTTCCCAGACTTGCCGGGTTTCTTGTGGCCCCTCCCCACCTTGGGAGGTGTCACAGCTGACCCCACACTCCCACCAGGACCCCTGGGAGCGGCTTTGGTGGCTGGAGTCTTCCCCCTCTCCCGCCGAGCACTGGACAACTTCTGATGCTTCAGAGGTGGGGGACTGGCTGTGATGTGGCTCCGTGCCACACTGGCTGTCCTGGTCGCCGGTGCACTCCACATACCGGTGACTACAGGCACCACTGGTCCCGGAGATGTTGTGGCTGAGGCGCTACTTTGGGACCTATGAGATGGACGGTGTGGGGGAGGTGTTGGAAAGAGGTCAAGGGTGGACAGGAAAAGTTTCTTGGACACACTGGGATGGGTAGCTGGAGGGGGTTTGGGAGTGGAGGAAGAGGTGGTGGTTGTAGGAGGTGTACGTTTGGTGACTTTGGGTGCAGGTGCATGCGTGTGTCGTGAGGTGGATGGCTGTTGGGTGCGTGTGTGGCTGCGTTTGTGTACCTTGGAAGGGGGCGCCACAGACACACTGGGAGAGGACACAGGGGACATGTGAATGGTAGTGGGGGTGGTGACTGCACGTGGGCGGGGTGTGCTGTGGTGTGCTGGTGAGGGACGTAGTGGCTGTAGAGGTAGTGCATGCAGGTGTGAGTGTAGACGAGACTGGGATGGAGGAGGGTGACGACGACGAGGGGGACACAGTGGAGGCAGTGGATGTTGGTGTGTCTGCATATGTTGCTTGCGTGAGTGCCTGTGGGATGTGTGGTGCTTATGTTTGCCTGAGCTTCCCTTGTGTGGTGAGGTGTGTGCAGGCTGGTCTGATGGTGTGCTTGGGATAGGCAGAGGTACAGGGGATTGGGTCTGGGTGGAGGAAGTTGGAGGGGGGAGGCTAGAGACGAGGACAATGGCTGCCATCAGTGCTGAGGCCAGAGTTTGAAAAGCTTGGTGATGGGCCGCCTGACCAGAATGAATGCCCTCCAGGAATGCATTAGTTTGTTGCAACTGCCTTTCTACACCCTGGATGGCATTCAAAATGGTAGACTGCCCAACAGTGAGGGACCTGAGGAGGTCAATGGCCTCCTCACTGAGGGCAGCAGGGGTGACAGGGGCAGGGGCTGAGGTGCCTAGGGCAAAGGTGATGCCCACCCTCCTGGGCGAAGGCAGAGGGGCTGCTGGGAGGGTGGTGCTGGTAGGGGGGGTGGCGGCTGTACCTGTAGATGCGGGTTGCACGGATGTTGCCGCCACCACGAGGGAGCTCCCATCAGAGGACGTGTCCTTGTCGCTGGTGTCAGCTCCTGTCCCCGCCGTGAAGCTCCCCTCGCCCTCCGTCCCACTGGTGAATTCCGAGTCCATAGTCTCACCCTCCAGGGCCATGTGGGATGCAGCTCCCTCGTGCTCCGGTGCCACTGCTCCTCCGCCTGATGATGCTAATGCACACAAGAACAGGGAGAACACAAAAAGGGGGGGGGGGAACAGAAGAAAGACATGTTGAGTGCATGGATTACCACTACCGTTGGCGGACAAGACAGACACAGAAGCCCCCTGCACTAGCCCGCGCTCTTGGGCTCCACTGTTCAAGTACTGAGAAATGGCCTACAAGCCTATGGGCGACATCTGCACACATAGATGACACAGGGGCATGACTAGCTGTACTTGGCACTCTACAGAGGTGGGCTGGGGTGCCACATGGCCTGCCTTACGGAGGGGCCTTGACTACGGAAATCGCACTGGCCTAGGGAAACCCACAGCCCTCCTCCCCCACCCAGACAACTCCACTGCGCGCAAAGTCAGCAGAATGAGAGTGTCCTCACCCCCTTGTGTCTGCTGTGATGCCCTCAAGCGCCCATCCAACTCCGGGTAGGCCACCGCCAGGATCCTGAACATCAGGGGGGTCATGGTGCGACGGGCACCCCTCCCATGTTGGGAGGCCATCCCCAGCTGAGCCTCCGCCGTCTTCTTGCTCCAGCGGTGAATGTCCTCCCATCTTTTACGGCAGTGGGTGCTCCGTCTGTGGTAGACCCACAGGGTCCGGACGTCCTTGGCGATGGCACGCCATATATCTTTCTTCTGGTGGGCGCTGACCTACATGAAATGTACAGGGGAAAAAGAGAAGTCATTACCAACTGCACCGTCAAAGTGGTTGGCCCCCAACCCTACCCTTGCCATGTGGCACATGCATTCACCGTCTTTCATGCACGCAGCACTCTGCCCTCTTCCTTCTTACATCCAGCCATCTCCACACAGGCATAGCCCATACAACATGCTCCCTGTGTACCTACCTGTTTGTCTGGAGGACCGTAGAGTAGCGTGTACTGGGGGAGGACCCCATCCATGAGCTTCTCCAACTCCTCCAATGTGAAGGCAGGGGCCCTTTCCCCAGACGCACAAGCCATTGTCTCTTCCAGACCGAGGTCACAGCAGCACTTGCAGTGTAGGTCCTCTCCTGTCGAAGTGATTGAACAGATAGAAAATGGCGGTCACGTTCTCGGCAGTCACGTCCGCGGCGGTGCGTACCATCGCTGCTGGCGTACATCGTCATTGGCTCCTGGGACCCATAGGGTCCAATATTAACCAATGCAGCATTACGCCGTGGTCTCCGACCGCCTACCGCGACGGTGTACAACGCCAGCGCAGTTACCTCACATCCCATTGTCCCACTTTAGAGGTCAGGCAGCCGCCATTTCAGGGGCCCACATGGCCTCATTTTCAACTGCGTCACACATACCTAGGCCTAGTCTCAACACACATACAGGCCACCTTTTGTGTATGATTGCTGTTCTGTGTAAACTGTGGGTACGTACCTCTGAGTTGTTTGACTCTGTGCTCGCTGTTGTCCTTCACAGGCACCGTCCGCTGGGACATGTGCGGAGATGGTGGCATCCTCTGGTGTACCGACCATTGGTGGACCTGTCGACAATGGAGGAGCGACATTTGATAATCACCTACAGGTTTGACCGTGCCACAATCCAGGAACTGTGTACCCAGTTGGAGCCAGATCTGATGTCAGCAATCCGCCATCCCACAGGAATCCCCCCTCAAGTGCAGGTGCTGTCAGTGCTCCATTTCCTTGCAAGTGGGTCTTTTCAAACAACTGTGGCCATGGCATCAGGGTTGTCCCAGCATATGTTTTCCAACGTATTGTCCAGAGTGTTGTCTGCCCTTCTGAAACACATACGGAGCTACATCGTTTTCCCTCAGGTGGAGGATTTGCCTACAGTGAAAAGTGATTTCTATGCCCTGGGACATATCCCCAACATCATAGATGCCATTGATGGGACCCATGTGGCTTTGGTCCCCCCCCCCCACAGGAGTGAACAGGTGTACAGAAACCGGAAGAGTTATCATTCTATGAATGTACAGATGGTATGTTTGGCCGACCAGTACATCTCCCATGTGAATGCCATGATCCCTGGCTCAGTGCATGACGTCTACATCCTGCGGAATAGCAGTAGCCCTTATGTGATGGGTCAACTCCAGAGGCTATTAGGTGAGCACCTGGAAGCAAGACAGTGGGAATGGTTGTCTGGGTATATCCCTATAGGTTAGTGTGTGTCTAACAGTTGTCCCTCGCCATTTGCAGGTGACTCTGGTTGCCCCAACCTGTCATGGCTACTGACCCCAGTGAGGAATCCCAGGACCAGGGCAGAGGAACGCTACAATGAGGCCCATGGGCGAACTAGGAGGGTGATCGAGCGGACCTTCGGCCTCCTGAAGGCCAGGTTCAGGTGCCTCCACATGACAGGTGGATCCCTATTCTACTCACCAAAGAAGGTTTGCCAGATCATCGTGGCCTGCTGTATGCTTCACAACTTGGCTTTGCGACAACAGGTGACTTTTCTGCAGGAGGATGGTCCAGATGGCGGTGTTGTGGCAGCTGTGGAGCCTGTGGACAGTGATGAGGATGAAGCAGAGGAAGAAGACATGCAGAACAGGGACTCAATGATCCAGCAATATTTCCAGTGAAACACAGGTAAGAATACAATCCTGTCTACTACATGTACTTTTACACTACTACCTCTCTCCTGTCTGTCGTTTTCACCCAGTGTATGGTCACTGAGTTGTCACTTTCCCTTACGGTTTCACAGATGTGGGTCCCACTGTGTGACATCTGTTTAAATTCCTCATGGACTAGAGCTGTGTGACATAGGTATGTTGACATTACTATTTCAAATACATTTTGTCATTATAATTGCTAATACACGATTTCAAAATCACAGACAGACTCCAGATCATTTTGTGCTTTAGGTGTGTTTATTTAAATGCAAAATATTGGAGGGGGAAGTTAAATGGTGAGGGGTGATGGCGGAGGAGTGTCCATGCCAGAGTCCAGTCTATTAGTCTCACAGGTGCATTGTCCATATGGGCATAGGAAGTGGAGCTGGGGCAGATTAATTATGGACAGGGTGACAAAGTGGGAGAGTAGGATGACAATCAGGGTGGTCGCATTTCTTGGCGGGGGTCTTGGCATCGTACTCTGTCTTGTTCCTGGATCTCGGGGACCGTTTGCGGGGTGGTTCTCCGTTTGCAGGGGGTGGGGTGCTGGTGTGGTGGTCCTGTGGTGGGGGGTCCTGTCCACTAGCGCCAGCAGAGGTGGTGGGCAGTTCATCGTCCATGCTAGCTTCAGAGGCCCCTTATAGTGCCACAGTGTCCCTCCTGGTGTTTAGTAATTCCTTCAGCACCCCTACGATGGTGCCCAGGGTGGAGCTGATGGTTCTGAGTTCCTCCCTGAAGCACATATACTGTTCCTCCTGCATGCGCTGGGTCTCCTGAAACTTGGCCAGTACCGTTGCCATCGTCTCCTGGGAGTCCCTATGCTCCCATGATGGAGGAGGAGAGGGGCTTGTGGAGAGCCTTGTGGAGAGTGGGTTCCCTTGGCCTGTCCGCCCCCTATCACACGGCAGCCCTCCCAGTTCCCCTGTGTTCCTGGGCCTCCGTCCCCTGGACCGTGTGCCCACTGCCACTGCCCCCAGGTCCCTGTTGTTGTTGGGGTGGTGGGTTATCCTGGGTTCCCTGTAGTGGTGGACACACTGCTGATTGACGTGTCCTGGGGACAGAGGTATGGGCCCGCTGGGTGGGTGCTGTGCTGGTGTTTCCAGAGGGGGGAAGGTCTGTGGTGGCCTGTGCCTGTGTGAGGGGAACCAACTATCCAGAGGTCCCCGATGGTTCGGGCTAGTCATCTAGATCCAGTTGGACAGAGTTGCTGTCATCACTGTGGGCCTCTTCTGTGGGTGGAGTGGACATGCCTGGAGCCTCCTGTCTGGTGACGTTGGGTAGGGGTCCTGCAGGGGTGGAAAGGCATGATTATTGCATCTGTGTGTGTCATGGTGTGCAATGGGTGGGTCACCCTCTACCCCAGTGCTTCCATTCTTGTGTGGGACCTTGTGTGATAATGGTTTAGGGGGGTGTATTGGTATGTGCAGTGGGCATGCTTTGGTGATGGGTGTCCATGCTTTGGTGTTGCATGCAGGGCTTGGTGTTGGGATGGGTGGTTTGTGATATTGGGACATTTGTGAGGAGTTGGAGTGATGGGGTGAGGGTGAGGGTGGGGGTATATGATAGCATGCAGGTAGGGTGGGGGATGTAATAGTAAAGCTTTGACTTACCAGAGTCCATTCCTACACCTACTCCTGCGAGGCCCTCAGGATGCAGAATTGCCAAGATCTGCTCCTCCCATGTTGTTAGTTGTGGGGGAGGAGGTGGGAGTCCGGCGCCAGTCTGCTGAACCGCCAGGTGGTGTCTTGAGACCACGGAACGCACCTTCCCCCATAGGTCGTTCCACCTTTTCCTGATGTCCTCCCGATTTCTTGGGCGTTGTCCCACTGCATTGACCCTGTACACTATTCTTCGCCATAGCTCCATCTTCCTTGCAATTGAGGTATGCTGCACCTGTGCTCCGAATAGCTGTGCCTCTACCCGTACTATTTCCTCCTCCATGACCCTGAGCTCCTCCTCCGAGAACTTGGGATGTCTTTGCCGTGCCATGGGGTGGTGTAGGTGATGTGTGGGGTGGAGTGTGTGGTGATAAGTGTGGTGATATGTAGTGGTGTGTTGTGTGAGGTGTGTGGAAGTTGTGTGGGTGATTGTGTTATATGCCTGTGGATGCTGTTGTACTTGCTGGTGGTGTCTCTCTCTGGCCTTCTTTCAGAATTTTTTGTCGTGGGGGTTTGTGGGTGATGTGGGGGTGTGTGGGAGTGGTTTGTGTGTGTGTCTCAGGTGTGTGTGTTTTGAATCGTCCAATGTGGGGATGTTTTGTAGAAGTGTGTGTATTTTGAGCGCAGGGGTGTGTACCGCCAATGGAATACCGCGGTTGAAAGACCGCTGCGTGGATTCGTGTGTCGTGATAGTGTGGGCGTATTTCTGTTGGCGTGACGGTGGAGGTTTTGTTATCACCAGTTTATCACTGACCTTTGGCGTGGCGGACTTGTGTGGGTGTCTGAATTTTGGCGGATTCCGAGATGTGGGTCATAATAGCTGTGGCGGAATTCCGAGGCTGCGGCGGTGTGTTGGTGGTCTTCTGCACGGCGGTAAGCGGCTTTTAGCGCCAATGTTGTAATGAGGGCCTTAGTCTCTTTTTTGGGAGATTTTCTTTGCCGGGACGAACCTGCAAATCAGGCCGGGTTGCGGTTGAGGCAAGCCGGCTAGAGTTGCCGCGGCAGGTCGGTCCCTCTATGGAGCTTTTTTTCAAAAGTACTCCAAACTTCTCCAAACTTCTGGGCCTTCTCCCAGATGTTCTTTTAAGGTTCTTTTGGGGTCCACAGGTCACCCCAAGGGTCCAGAACCTCTGAGATGATACTTGGGGGTGTGGACTACAACTCCCAGAATGCACCTGGCGCAAACTCCTTTTTGACCACTGGACAGTGGTCAGCTGGTTGGTTGTTTCTTCAGGAGTTGGTGCAGGGGACTCTGGTTAGCAATTTTTCACCTGTGGCAAACATGGAGTCCCTCCTTGAACCAGTTGAAGCCAGGCAAAGTCCTTCTTGTGGTAAAGCCCAATTGTGCAGCTGGTGCAGTCCTTCTGAGTGCAGGTTCCAGGTGCAGGCCAGGGGTCCAGCAGGGCAGTCCTTCTTCTTCCGTAGTTCTTCCTGGTAGGGATGTGGTAGGGAACTGAGGTGTGGGTGCAGGTCTGCCAGTTTTATCCTTGCTCCTGGGTGAAAAACAGGGGGGACCTGATTCTTCACTCAGGTGCAGGGTCCTTCCCCCTGTGATGAACACTTCCTGGGAAGTGTGACAAAAATCAATCCCAGGAGGCAACATTCTTCAAAAATCCATCATGGCTGAATCTGATTTTTGGAGGTTACATCTGGCTGAGCCCACCCACTGGTGTGGCTAAAAATCATAAACACACCCCTCTCCTGCCTTCTCCTAATCTAATCAAGGGGGCACCTAGTTGTCTGGGGTTGCAGGATGTGGGGGTGTTGAGGGGGGGGGGGGCAAATGTCCTTCTCTGCCTTTGAAGTCCAGTTTGGCAGCCCTCCCCCTTCCTGCCTCACCATCTGCTGAGGGGAAATTCCCTCCCACAGGCACATGTCTTGGAGTGAAGCCAGGCCACTTCACACCTCATCAAGGCAGCCTGGCCAGGCTGCCAGAGGGTGGCCAATCAGGGCACAGCAGCAAAAACAATGCAGGGCTGAAATTGGCAACTTTTCAGGTAACGTTTAAAAATCTTTACCTGAACAAGTTATATTAAATCCCACAACTAGAAGTTGTGGGATTTATTATAACAATTAAGTTGATACCAAACTCTTGGTATCAATTACTTAAGGGGACTTTAAAAATTAAAATAAAGTCTCCCCATTCTAACCTATGAAGGCCATTCACTACAATGAGGGAAAAACGAATTTGGCTGTTTTTACCTCACCAGGGCTTATAAAACTACTTTTATAAGGTCCCTGCTTATAGTTACATGGCACCCAGCCCTAGGGGCACATAGGGCACACCTTAGGGGCGACGTATATGTAAAAATAAGGTAGTTTAAGACTTTGGAACTACTTTTAATTCCAAAGTCGAATTTGCATATAACTTTAATTTAAAAGCAGCCAGCAAGGCAGGCCTGCCTTTAAAATGACACTGGGCACCTCAGCAGTGCACCTATGGGTGCACTACCTACGCTGTGGTCCCTAAACCTACATGCCCTACCATATACTTCGGACTTATAGGTAGGTTAACTTAGCCAATTATAATTAGCCTAATTTGCATATTGATTTTACACAGAGCACAGGCCCTGGGACTGGTTAGCAGTACCCAGGGCACCATCAGAGTCAGGAAAACACCGGCCAAAAGTGGAAAATGGGGGCAAATAGTTTGGGGGCCTCTGCAATCAGCCCTGTTTTCTCACACAAGCCCTCCCCAGCCCACACGCCCAGGAGACTCAGCCCAACCCTGGGAGAGTCTTCCTGGCTTGTCAGGCGAGGAAGACAGTGAAGAGACAAGGCTGTCCCTTTGCAGGGCCTACTCTGCCTTACATCCTCCTGCCATGGTCACTCCCTTTGGGTAGTGAATCTATCCCAACAGTGAAAGGACCCATCTTGGACTGAAACTTCCCTCTAGGTGGGTCTTCCTCCTCTCTCTCTGCCAATTTGGGTAGTGAGGTGCCCACCTCCCCTACTCCTAACTTTACTAGGGCAACACCTAGCTTACCCAAAGAGGTCACCCAACACTTGAGCGACCCCACCATGACCAACAGGGTCAGGGGGCCTACTTTTCTTTTGGCCCTGGGGTCTGCCTCCCAGGCCAAGTGCAGTGCTGCCAGGAAGGCTAGCACCCAGCAGAGGCTACTGACAGCTGTCAGTACCCAGGACCACACCCTAAGCTCTCCACTGACAGGGGGCTGAGCTGCTTTAGGGGCAACTGTGGGGTCCTGGCACCCCTGTTGCTGTCTAGTGTGGGGGGCTACCACCTCCTGTGGCAGACACCCTCCTTCCACTCTCCCTTCTGTCAGTGTAGGGGCAACACCCTGCATCTGGACAGATGCCTGACTACTCAGGACTTCCTTGGGGTCAGGTGAGTCCTCACCAGTGCCAACTCTTGGCTCCCCCCCTACTCGGGCAGAAGACCCTTGGCTCCCTGGAACTCTTTTTAAGAGTGGCCCACTCTTCTTTTTCTTCTTTCCTTTTCTTGGGGACCCCTGTCTCCTAACTGTAGGGACTGACTCCCCAGGACTTTGGGTTGGGGAGGCGCCCTGGGCGACCGCCCCATCTGGGACCAGATTCACCTCTGGGAGGTCATTGACCAGGATACAATCTAGGGGGAGGTCAGCACTGACTACCACCCTAAACCAGTCAAGGATACCCTCCCTCTCTAGGGGCACTATGGCTACAGGTTTGGAGGTGACCTCCCCTGTGGCTATCCTGACTTTCCTGGTCTCTCCTGGGACATACATGTCTGGGGTCACTAACCGGTTACTCACTATAGTGTGACTGGCACAGGTGTATCTCAGTCCAGTGGTAGGGATCCCATTCACCTGAATGGAGTGGAAGTGCCTACTCCCGCCCTCAGGGATCACCAGCTTACCATCTGGTCCTGTCTCCCAGCTCAATGCTAGGAGGACTTCCTCATCTGAGGAGTTCTCCTCCATGGCTACACTGGACAGCCCAGTGCTAACCACCTTCTTTGGACAGGCTGCATCTCCTCTGAAATGACCTGTCTGCTGACAGTCAATGCAAGCCTTACTGTCCAAGAGCTTTTTTAACCGTGGGTCTCCCTGTCTCTGCTTGTCAGAGTGGGAGTCGGATTTACTCTCCTCCTTCTTAGGGCTCTGGGGTACAGAGGGAGTCTCTGTGGTGGGCTTACCACCTCCTTCCTTAGGTTTTTGGGGACCTGATCCCCCTTCTTGTAGTCTCCCCCCTGGGACTTGACAACCAACCTGGTTCTCAACCACTCACCAGCTGCCTCCCCTAGCTCTCTAGGGTTGGTCAGCTTAGAGTCCACTGGATGCTGGTGTAACCTTTCTTGGATACAGTTGGTCAAGATGTGCTCTCTCGTGATCAGATTGTATTACCCCTCATAAGTATTTACTTTGTTACCATAAATCCAGCCCTCTAGTGCCTTAAGCGAGGTGTCTACAAAGTCAACCCAGGACTGGGTATTGACCTTCTGGGTGTCCCTGAACTTCATCCTCTACTGCTCTGGGGTCAGACCAAACTTCTTGGTTAAGCACCTCTTCATACTAGGGTATGAATCTGCCTCCTCCCCACTTAAGGTCAGAAGCCTATGCCTCCCTGAGTTGGGGACCAACTGCCACAAAAGTGAACCCCAGTGTTGAGGCCTAACCCTTCTCATTTGGAGTGCCCTCTCAAAGGCCTCCAACCACTTGTCTATGTCATCCCCCTCTACATAAGCAGGAACCACCCCCTTGGGTAATCTGGGGCAAAACCCTCCACCCATGGATACCTCAAGTTCTCTGTCGCTGCCACTATCTCTTTTCTCTTTCTTTACCCGCTTTTTCTCTTCTAGGGCCAGCTTCTGTGCCTCCAAAGCTATAAATGCTAGCTGGGCCTCCAGCTCTCTTTCCCTGAGGGACAGGTTCTCTCCTCCTGAAGGGACCCCCTTCCCCCAACTAGCTTTGGGTCTGCCCCTTGTGACTGTATGTAATGAGGACCAGTCTTCCTCATCCTCACTTAGGCTCAGATGTCCTCCCTCCCCTGAGTGGTTAGAGCTAGCATCCTCCCCCACTTCTCCCTCCTCTGGAGCTTCCTCTGGGTCTACCTCTTGGGCCTCAGCCCATGCTGTCAGGGATTTGATCAGGACATACTTCCTGAGGTCAGTGGTTGCAGGCAACACTCTTTCAGTACACAACCCCCTAAGCTGGACTACTGTCAGTGTGGGTAGGCTAGCCAGATCAAGATCCATTGTTCCCTAGTTTTGTGTCAACAAAAACGTTTTGCAAAAATTGGAAAGAAGAATTTAGAAAAATCACAAAAATTCAATAATTGAAATTAATCCAAATTAAAAATGTAAAACTATTTTTGCACTAGGACAATTTAAAGGATTTTTAATTTGTTTTACTTAAAACTGTAATGTGATACTGAACACAAGTACAGGATCCCACCACTGCGCACCAAAAATATTGGAAAATGGGTTATTGATAAGGGCAGGTAAGTACCTACACTTAGCAATAGGCCACTAACCTCCACTTAGGTCCAGTTAGGTGTCAGTAAATTAAACCCACCTCAACCCTTGGTAGCTTGGCAACGAGCGACAAGGCTTAACTTAGGAGACAGAGTTTAAAGCATTCAAATATCACAAAACAGTAATTAAATAAAACACAGGAAACAGTTTCAAAATCCAAAACCAATTTATAAAAATAGATTATATTTTTATCTTTAAAGTTACACAAAATCGAATAGAATCGGATAAGGGAAACCGGAGATATGAATTTTTAAAGAATTATTGTTTTTTAGCCACTAGAAACAAAAAGCGCCAATCGGGTGATATGGTTGCACCTCGACCGGGGCAAAGTCAAAGTTTAAGGACGACCGCGATGGAGCCCTGCTCGGCTACAGCTCGAAGGAGGCCTCAGTCAAAAGTTTACCTTCGGACTTAGGCCCTCATTACAACATTGGCGGTAAAAGCCGCTTACCGCCGTGCAGAAGACCGCCAACACACCGCCGCGGAATTCCGCCACAGCTATTATGACCCACATCTCGGAACCCGCCAAAATTCAGACACCCACACAAGTCCGCCACACCAAAGGTCAGTGATAAACTGGCGATAACAAAACCTCCACCATCACGCTAACAGGAATACGCCCACACTATCACGACACACAAATCCACGCAGCGGTCTTTCAACCGTGGTATTCCATTGGCGGTACACACCGCCCGCTCAAAATACACACATTTCTACAAAACATCCCCGCATTGGACGATTCAAAACACACACACCAGAGACACATACACACACCACTCCCACACACCCATTACAATATAAAACACACACCCACATCACCCACAAATTCCCACGACAAAAAATTCAGAAAGAAGGCCAGAGAGAGACACCACCAGCAAGTACAACAGCATCCACAGGCACATAACACAATCACCCACACAACTTCCACGCACCTCACACAACACACCACTACGTATCACCACACTTATCACCACACACTCCACCCCACACATCACCCACACCACCCCATGGCATGGCAAAGACGCCCCAGGTTCTTGCAGGAGGAGCTCAGGGTCATGGTGGAGGAAATCGTGCGGGTAGAACCACAAATATTCGGAGCACAGGTGCAGCACACCTCAATTGCAAGGAAGATGGAGCTATGGCGAAGAATAGTGTACAGGGTCAACGCAGTGGGACAACACCCAAGAAATCGGGAGGACATCAGGAAAAGGTGGAATGACCTACGTGGGAAGGTGCGTTCCGTGGTCTCAAGTCACCACCTGGCGGTTCAGCAGACTGGCGCCGGACCCCCACCTCCTACCCCACAACTAACAACATGTTAGCGATTCTGCATCCTGAGGGCCTCGCAGGAGTAGGTGGAGGAATGGACTCTGGTAAGTTAAAGCTTTACTATTACATCCCCCACCCTACCTGCATGCTATCACATACCCCCACCCTCACCCCCATCACTCCATCTCCTCACAAATGTCCCAATATCACAAACCACCCATCCCAACACCAAGCCCTGCATGCAACACCAAAGCATGGACACCCATCACCAAAGCATGCCCACTGCACATACTCATACACCCCCCTAAACCATTATCACACAAGGTCCCACACAAGAATGGAAGCACTGGGGTACAGGGTGACCCACCCATTGCACACCATGACACACACAGATGCAATAATCATGCCTTTCCACCCCTGCAGGACCCCTACCCAACGTCACCAGACAGGAGGGTCCAGACATGTCCACTCCACCCACAGAATAGGCCCACAGTGATGACAGCAACTATGTCAAACTGGATCTAGATGACCAGCCCGGACCATCGGGGACCTCTGAACAGTCGGTTCCCCTCACACAGGCACAGGCCACCACAGACCTTCCCCCCTCTGGAAACACCAGCACAGCACCCACCCAGCGGGCCCATACCTCCGTCCCCAGGACACGTCAATCAGCTGTGTGTCCACCACTACAGGGAACCCAGGATAACCCATCACCCCAACAACAACCGGGACCTGGGGGCAGTGGCAGTGGGCACACAGTCCAGGGGACGGAGGCC
The DNA here is from genome assembly GCF_031143425.1 of Pleurodeles waltl. Taxonomy (NCBI): domain Eukaryota; kingdom Metazoa; phylum Chordata; class Amphibia; order Caudata; family Salamandridae; genus Pleurodeles; species Pleurodeles waltl. The sequence goes on along the minus strand of NC_090441.1, from coordinate 147,309,229 downwards.
CAGGAACACAGAGGAACTGGGAGGGCTGCCGTGCGACAGGGGGCGGACAGGCCAAGGGAACCCACTCTCCATGAGGCCCATTCCTCCATCATGGGAGCATACCACCACTCCCAGGAGACGATGGCAACGGTACTGGCCAAGTTTCAGGAGACCCAGCGCATGCAGGAGGAACAGTATATGGTCTTCAGGGAGGAACTCAGAACCATCAGCTCCACCCTGGACACCATCGTAGGGGTGCTGAAGGAACTACTCAACACCAGGAGGGATACTGTTGTACTACAAGGGGCCCCTGAAACTAGCATGGACGATGAACTGCCCACCACCTTCGCCGGCGCTAGTGGACAGGACGCCCCGCCACAGGACCACCACACCAGCATCCCACCCCCTGCAGACGGAGAACCACCCCGCAAACAGTCCCTGAGATCCAGGAACAAGACAGAGAACGATGCCAAGACCCCCGCCAAGAAATGAGACCACCCTGATTGTCATCCTACTCTCCCACTTTGTCACCCTGTCCATAATTAAAGTGCCCCAGCTCCACTTCCTATGCCCATATGGGCAATGCACCTGTGACACTAATAGACTGGACTCTGCCATGGACACTCCTCCACCATCACCCCTCACCATTTAACTTCCCCCTCCAATATTTTGCATTTAAATAAACACACCTAAAGCACAAAATGATCTAGAGTCTGTCTGTGATTTCGAAATAGTGTATTAGCAATTACAATGACAAAATGTATTTGAAATAATAATGTTAACATACCTATGTCACACAGCTCTAGTCCATGAGGAATTTAAGCAGATGTCACACAGTGGGACCCACATCTGTGAAACCGTAAGGGAAAGTGACAACTCAGTGACCATACACTGGGTGAAAACGACAGACAGGAGAGAGGTAGTAGTGTAAAAGTACATGTAGTAGGCAGGATTGTATTCTTACCTGTGTTTCACTTGAAATATTGCTGGATCACTGAGTCCCTGTTCTGCATGTCTTCTTCCTCTGCTTCATCCTCATCACTGTCCACAGGTTCCACAGCTGCCACAACACCGCCATCTGGACCATCCTCCTGCAGAAAAGGCACCTGTCGTCGCAAAGCCAAGTTGTGAAGCATACAGCAGGCCACGATGATCTGGCACACCTTCTTTGGTGAGTAGAATAGGGATCCACCTGTCATGTGGAGGCACCTGAACCTGGCGTTCAGGAGGCCGAAGGTCCGCTCGATCACCCACCTAGTTCGCCCATGGGCCTCATTGTAGCGTTCCTCTGCCCTGGTCCTGGGATTCCTCACTGGGGTCAGTAGCCATGACAGGTTGGGGTAACCAGAGTCACCTGCAAATGGCGAGGGACAACTGTTAGACACAAACTAACCTGTAGGGATATACCCAGACAACCATTCCCACTGCCTTGCTTCCAGGTGCTCACCTAATAGCCACACACGGTGCCTCTGGAGTTGACCCATCACATAAGGGTTGCTGCTATTCCGCAGGATGTAGGCGTCATGGACTGAGCCAGGGAACATGGCATTCACATGGGAGATGTACTGGTCGGCCAAACATACCATCTGTACATTCATAGAATGATAACTCTTCCGGTTTCTGTACACCTGTTCACTCCTGTGGGGGGAGACCAAAGCCCAATGGGTCCCATCAATGGCACCTATGATGTTGGGGATATGTCCCAGGGCATCGAAATCACCTTTCACTGTAGGCAAATCCTCCACCTGAGGGAAAACGATGTAGCTCCGCATGTGTTTCAGAATGGCAGACAACACTCTGGACAATACGTTGGAAAACATAGGCTGGGACATCCCTGATGCCATGGCCACAGTTGTTCGAAAAGACCCACTTGCAAGGAAATGGAGCACTGACAGCACCTGCACTTGAGGGGAGATTCCTGTGGGATGGCGGATTGCTGACATCAGGTCTGGCTCTAACTGGGTATACAGTTCCTGGATTGTGGCACGGTCAAACCTGTAGGTGATTATCAAATGTCGCTCCTCCATTGTCGACAGGTCCACCAACGGTCGGTACACCGGAGGATGCGGCCATCTCCTCACATGTCCCAGCGGACGGTGCCTATGAAGGACAACAGCAAGCACAGAGTCAAACAACTCAGAGGTACGTACCCACAGTTTACACAGAACAGCAATCATACACAAAAGGTGGCCTGTATGTGTGTTGAGACTAGGCCTAGGTATGTGTGATGCAGTTGAAAAAGAGGCCATGTGGGCCCCTGAAATGGCGGCTGCCTGACCTCGAAAGTGGGACAATGTGATGTGAGGTAACTGCGCTGGCGTTGTACACCGTCGCGGTAGACGGTCGGAGACCGTGGCACAATGCTGCATTGGTTAACATTGGGCCCCATGGGTCCCAGGAGCCAACGACAATGAACGCCGGCGGTGATGGTACGCACCGCCGCGGACGTGACTGCCGCGGACGTGACCATAATTTTCTATCTGTTCAATCACTCGATACCTGATCTTCGACAGGAGAGGACCTACACGGCAAGTGCTGCTGTGATTTCGGTCTGGAAGAGACAATGGCTTGTGCGTCTGGTTAAAGGGCCCCTGCCTTCACATCGGAGGAGTTGGAGAAGCTCGTGGCTGGGGTCCTCCCCCAGTACACGCTACTCTACGGTCCTCCAGACAAACAGGTAGGTACACAGGGAGCATGTTGTATGGGCTATACCTGTGTGGAGATGGCTGGATGTAAGAAGGAAGGGGGCAGAGTGCTGCGTGCATGAAAGACGGTGAATGCATGTGCCACATGGCAAGGGTAGGGATGGGGGCCAATCACTTTGACTGTGCAGTTGGTAATGACTTCTCTTCTTCCCCTGTACATTTCATGTAGGTCAGCGCCCACCAGAAGAAAGATATATGGCGTGCCATCGCCAAGGACGTCCGGACTCTGAGGGTCTACCACAGACGGAGCACCCACTGCCGTAAAAGATGGGAGGACATTCGCCGCTGGAGCAAAAAGACGGTGGAGGCTCAGCTGGGGATGGCCTCCCAGCGTGGGAGGGGTGCCTGTCGCACCATGACCCCCCTGATGTTCAGGATCCTGGCGGTGGCCTACCCGGAGTTGGATGGGCGCTTGAGGACATCACAGCAGACACAAAGGGTGAGTACACTCTCATTCTGCTGACTTTGCGCGCAGTGGAGTTGTCTGGGTGGGGGAGGAGGGCTGTGGGCTTCCCTAGGCCAGGGCGAGTTCCGTAGGCAAGGCCCTTCCGTAAGGCAGGCCATGTGGCACCCCAGCCCACCTCTGTAGAGTGCCAACTACAGCTAGTCATGCCCCTGTGTCATCTATGTGTGCAGATGTCGTCCATAGGCTTGTAGGCCATTTCTCAGTAATTGAACAGTGGAGCCCAAGAGCACAGCGTAGTGCAGGGGGCTTCTGTGTCTGTCTTGTCCGCCAACGGTAGCGGTAATCCATGCACTCAAGATGTCTTCTTCTGTTGTCCCCCCCCTTTTTGTGTTCTCCCTGTTCTTGTGTGCATTAGCATCATCAGGCGGAGGAGCAGTGGCACCGGAGCACGAGGGAGCTGCATCCCACATGGCCCTGGAGGGCGAGACTACGGACTCGGAATTCACCAGTGGGACGGAGGGCGAGGGGAGCTTCACGGCGGGGACAGGAGCTGACACCAGCGACACGGACACGTCCTCTGATGGGAGCTCCCTCATGGTGGCGGCAACATCTGTGCCCCCGCATCTACAGGTACAGCAGCCACCCCCCCTACCAGCACCGCCCTCCCAGCAGCCCCTCTGCCTTCACCCCGTGCCCGCTCACCCAGGAGGGTGGGCATCACCTTCGCCCCAGGCACCTCAGCCCCTGCCCCTGTCACCCCTGCTGCCCTCAGTGAGGAGGCCATTGATCTCCTCAGGTCCCTCACTGTTGGGCAGTCTACCATTTTGAATGCCATCCAGGGTGCAGAAAGGCAGTTGCAACAAACTAATGCATTCCTGGAGGGCATTCATTCTGGTCAGGCGGCCCTTCACCGAGCTTTTCAAACTCTGGCCTCAGCACTGATGGCAGCCATTTTCCCCGTCTCTAGCCTCCCCCCTCCAACTTCCTCCACCCAGACCCAATCCCCTGTACCTCTGCCTATCCCAAGCACACAATCAGACCAGTCTGCACACACCTCACCACACAAGGGAAGCTCAGGCAAACATAAGTACCACACATCCCACAGGCACTCACGCAAGCAACACACACATACAGACACACCAACATCCACTGCCTCCACTGTGTCCCCCTCCTCGTCGTCTCCCTTCTCCATCCCAGTCTCGTCTACACTCACACCTGCATGCACTACCTCTACAGCCACTACGTCCCTCACCAGCACACCCACCAGCACACCCCGCTCATGTGCAGTCACCACCCCCACTACCATTCACACGTCCCCTGTGTCCTCTCCCAGTGTGTCTGTGATGCCCCCTCCCAAGGTACACAAACGCAGCCACACATCCACCCAACAGCCATCCACCTCACGACAGCCTCCAGCGCATGCACCTGCACCCAAAGTCACCAAACGTACACCTCCTACAACCACCACCTCTTCCTCCACTCCCAAACCCCCTCCAGCTACCCATCCCAGTGTGTCTAAGAAACTTTTCCTGTCCACCCTTGACCTTTTTCCCACACCTCCCCCACCCCGTCCATCTCATAGGTCCCGAAGTAGCACCTCAGCCACAACATCTCCGGGACCAGTGGTGCCTGTAGTCACCGGTATGTGGAGTGCACCGGCCACCAGGACAGCCAGTGTGGCACGGAGCCACAGCACAGCCAGTTCCCCACCTGTGAAGCATCAGAAGTTGGCCAGTGCACGTTGGGAGAAGGAGAAGACTCCAGCCACCAAAGCCGCTCCCAAGGGTCCCAGTGGGAGTGTGGAGTCAGCTGTGACACCTCCCAAGGTGGGGAATGGCCACAAGAAACCCGGCAAGTCTGGGAAGAGCTGCACGGCGGAGAAGACCGCCATCATCCCCGCTGTCTAGGAGGCCACCGCCAGCCCCAGCCCAGCTGCCCAGGAGGGCGCCGCCAACCCCAGCCCAGCTGCCCAGGAGGCCACTGCCAGCCCCAGCCCAGCTGCCGAGGAGGTCACCGCCAGACCCAGCCCAGCTGCCCAGGAGGGCACCGCCAGCCCCAGCCCAGCTGCCCAGGAGGCCACCTCCAGCCCCAGCCCAGCTGCCCAGGAGGGCACTGCCAGCCCCAGCCCAGCTGCCCAGGAGGCCACCGCCAGCCCCAGCCCAGCTGATCTGTGAAGGACCGCCAACTCAAGCACCGCTGAACAGGGCACCGCCAGCAGAAGCCCCGCTGGGCCATGAAGGACCGCCAACTCAAGCACCGCTGAACAGGGCACCGTCAGCACAAGCACCGCTGAACAGGGCAACGCCAGCACAAGCACCGCTGGGCCATGAAGGACCGCCAACTCAAGCACCGCTGAACAGGGCACCGCCAGCACAAGTACCGCTGGGCTATGAAGGACCGCCAGCACAAGCCCCGCTGGGCCATGAAGGACCACCAACTCAAGCACCGCTGAACAGGGCACCGCCAGAACAGGCACCGCTGAACAGGGCACCGCCAGCACAAGCCCGGCTGGGCCATGAAGGACCACCAAACTTAAGCACCGCTGGGCCATGAAGGACCGCCAACTCAAGCACCGCTGAACAGGGCACCGCCAGCATAAGCACTGCTGAACAGGGCACCGCCAACTCAAGCACTGCTAGCCCATGAGCGGCAGGGGCACTGACGCAACTGGGTCCATCACGGGGTGAGTGATGCACTCTGGGCACCATTCCCCCTCCAGAACCAGTGGAGAGATCCATCCACTACCTCTGTCCTTCACAGGATGAAGCACTCTGGGCACCAGTCCCCCTCCAGAACCAGTGGAGAGATCCATCGCACTCTGGGCACCAGTCCCCCTCCAGAACCAGTGGAGAGATCCATCCACTACCTCTGTCCTTCGCAGGATGAAGCACTCTGGGCACCAGTCCCCCTCCAGAACCAGTGGAGACATCCATCCACTACCTCAGTCCTTGGCAGGATGAAGCACTCTGGGCACCAGTCCCCCTCCAGAACCAGTGAAGACATCCATCCACTACCTCAGTCCTTGGCAGGTGGAAGCACTCTGGGCACCAGTCCCCCTCCAGAACCAGTGGAGACTGTTATCCACTTGAGAGACTGTGGCTTTGCATTTCCCAGGATATGGCAGTGGGCAAACCACCCACTGTAGAGACTTGAGAGATTGTGGCTTTGCACTCCCCAGGATATGGCAGTGGGCAAACCACCCACTGTAGAGACTTGAGAGACTGTGGCTTTGCACTCCCCAGGATTGAACAGTGGGCAACCCACCCACTGTAGAGACTTGAGAGACTGTGGCTTTGCACTCCCCAGGATTGAACAGTGGGCAAACCACCCACTGTAGAGACTTGAGAGACTGTGGCTTTGCGCTCCCCAGGATTGAACAGTGGGCAAACCACCCACTTGTGAGACTTGAGAGACTGTGGCTTTGCACTCCTCAGGATTGAACAGTGGGCATTGAGCCCCCTCGTGGATCTGGCGTTGTGCACTCGTCTGGCTGAGGTGCCCCCCTTCCCCCTGAGGTGCCTGTTGTATTTCTATCTGATGCCCCTGCAGTGTTCTCTCTGTTTTGATCGGGTATCGAGTGTGGGCCTCGCCCATGCATTTTGGGCCCAGTGGTCCACGGACTATAAATGGTGCAATACCTGGACTTGTATTATTAGTGTATATATTTGTTTATGGTGTATATATATTTTGGAGTACTGGATTTTAATAGATTACAATTGTTACAATCATTTCCTTTTGTCTTTGCATTCTTCCGGGGGGTTGGGGGGTGTAACTGTAATGTATCAACATGTATTAGTGTGTGTGTTGTAGTGGGTGGGGGTGGGGGTGTGGCGTGTCCCTGTTTTTTGCCTCCCCCCTCCCCTGTGTCATAGGTGCAGTACTCACTGTGGTCTTCGCCGACGGCGTTCGTGCTCCTGATAGAGGAGCAGGAAGACTATTGCAGGTAGAATTTGGAGTTCCGGTTCCATGGTGTCCTCGTGGGGTGTGTAGAGGTGAGCGTTTTTCCTTCGGGATTCCTGTTTCCGCCGTGTTTTTATCCGCGCTGAATCCACCCCGGAAAAGGTGGCGGATTGGCGTGTCATAATAGTGTGGGTGGTACATTGTCCTCTGCCTGTCTGTTGGCGGTGACCGCTGCGCTGTTTGTTTGTACCGCCGTGGCGGTCGGAGTGTTAAAGTGGCTGTCTATGTTGGCGGTTTCCGCCACGGTCGTAATTGCAATTTTTTTACCGCCGGCCTGTTGGCGGTCTTACCGCCGCTTTAACACCGTCTGCCAGGGTTGTAATGACCACCTAAATCATGGAGTATATTCCTCTCATCCTTTGTGTATCCATGAGGGGCATGCCAAGCCACTTTCTGGGAGGACTGCAATACCAGTCACCCAGCCTTTGTGACTAAGACCAATTTAAAACACACAGATACAATGCACAGAGGGCCAGGGACAGTTGTTACCCTTCAATTTGTATAATTTTCTTCATTTGATGTGCCACAGCTATGGTAAGTTGCACCAACCATAGAGATATGAACCCGCGTGCATACCTTTTGGCATCCATCCCTAATTTCAATGCGGCACTACAAACTACAAATATCAGTCTAAGATGTTACCTGAGGTCAGCTATAACTTGTTACGTATGTGTCAAAATCCAGTTCAGACATGTATCACAGAACAATGAGGAACACTATGGGGGTCATGCCGACTCCGGCGGGCGGCGGGCGGCGGGCGCCGCCCGCCTGGCGGGAACCGCCACTTGGCCGCTCCGCGGTCAAAAGACCGTGGAGGCCATTCTGACTTTCCCGCTGGGCCGGCGGGCACCCGCCAAGGGAGCGCCTGCCAGCCCAGTGGGAAAGGCCCTGCAACACAAAAGCCGGCTCCGATGCAGACAGTGAAAATCATGCTGGGGCCCTGATAGGGGGCCCCTGCACTGCCCTGCCCTGTTAGGGGGCCCCTGCACTGCCCATGCCAATGGCATGGGCAGTGCAGGGGCCCCCAGGGGCCCAACGACACCCGTTCCCGCCATCCTGTTCCTGGCTGTAAAAACCGCCAGAAACAGGCTGGCGGGAAGGGGGTCGGAATTCCCATGGCGGAGGTTCAGCCCAGCCAGGGGAAATCCGGCGGGAAACCGCTGGATCCCCTTTTCTGACCGCGGCTTTACCGCCGCGGTCAGAATGGGCAGGAAAGCACCGCAAGCCTGTTGGCGGTGCTTTCCGTCGTTCACGGCCCTGGCGGGTTTTACCGCCAGGGTCGGAATGACCCCCTATATTTCCTGTAAAAATCTGGATTTAAAACCTGTGTTTCCTGATACATTCACAGACCATGCATGAAACATATGTTAGAGCCACATTAGCATCATCAATTGGCGTGAAGGCAGCACTAATTTACAGGCTCCTGTTGTGTTTTGAAAGTTAGTCTAGCTGTTGCATCAACAAATGACGGTAATGTTTAGGAATTATTGTATATCTCACAGGCAACTGTGGCCCATATTTAGACATATTTTGCGCCGCATTTGTGCTGCTTTTTGACACAAAAGCAGCACTAACTTGCAAAATACAATTGTATTTGGTTAGTTTGCGCTGCTCTTGCTTAAAAAAATGACGCAAATGCGTTGCTAATATAGTAGAAATATGGGCCTGTATGTTTAACTTGCATTCCACATGTTCAAAAACATTGCCTGCAGCATATGAACAGATCAGCTACTGTCACTACAGAGCATTTAAATGTGCACATTACTCTGATTTGTAGTCACCAACTGTCACGGTTTTCACGGGGCTTACCGTCGAAGTTGATGAGAGTTGGGGAACGACCCCGGTTCCGACAGGTTCTGCTCTGGCCGAGGTAGGGGCGACCCCTTCCGGTAGCCACGGTGCTGTTTGACAATAGCAAGCCACTACAGTCCGTGAGGAAAAACCCCAATAGGGTAAAAAACCTCCAACAGGAACTCCCTGAAACAGAAGGAGGGTACAAGGGCGTTAGAACTGAGGATCCGAGAGTAAAGGAAGACTGGAGACGAAGACAGGTCAGGAAATACTGGATTCACAAGAAGAAACCAGCCGGAGCGTGACTACCACTAAAGGAGTGTTGCAACGCAATGAACAAGCAGCTGAATTCCCCTTATATACCCCTAGACAGGAAGTAGGAAACAGGAAGTAGAAACACCACCATCTTGGATTGGGGAAAAGAGTATAACATTGAATAAAGAACATGCGTCCAACAAAAAGAAACAATGCATGCTGGGAAGAGAGGAAGTGGGTAGCATGCTGGGAAAGGGAAAAGGCCTGCATAAAAGCACCATCATGTGCAGGTATCCGGCTTTTGCCTGTTGTGACCGGTAAGTGGTGGAAAGAGTGATACCCAGAATTCCCATGTTTAATTCATGTGTGCGCCTAAGCGCGGCAAACGCTGCCCTCGCGGCAAGGAGCGTGACCCAATTTGGGTCCTCTGGCCCTGCCGCGTGTATCCAGGAATCCGCGGCCGGAGAAAAGGAGCGCGGCGAGTGCCGCGACCCCTGACCCGAGCCACGGCTTCCCCCGAGGTCCGACCGCAGCCTGCTGCAGCCCCTGTGTGCTGCGCCGCGGTGGCCCAACGGTGTTTCAGCTGGTGGTCATTGCCTCGTGTGTTGTAGATTCGCTGTAGATGGTACAACACCTTTGCCCACCGGAGCCTCCTTGCCTCAGTGTGATAGCCATATATCACATGGCCACCTGCTTCCATCATTAATGGCAGGAAGTGGCACACCAGCCAAATAAAGCCACCCAGCTCCTCCTCTCCCATCCTGCCGAGACGAGGCCTACCCAACATGCTTGCACCAAAAAAAGGAACTAAAGGGGTACAAAGGAGAATAGAGGGAAAGTAGGACAGGGAAATGCAAAATAACTAATAGAACACAGCCCAACTATCCCCAAACAAACACTACCCATAACAGACTCCCAACACTAAAAAGACAAATGTTGACACCAGAAATGACCAAAAAAACACTAATACAGGATACCACAGACACTTATGTAACACACAAATACAATTTAAATACCACACTGGAGACAAATTCACAAAATGCACAAAGAGACAAGTCAAAACACAGCCACACAGTCAGGAAATATCACAGACTGCAAAGTGAAAGTGAAAGTACACCCACTGTACCAATTCTGTAAACAGGATATCCTATTACATCACTTCCTGCCTCAAATGCGGTGCATTTTTATTCTTATGCGTCAAAATATTATGACGCTTACAGTCTGTGCGTCATTTTTTTTTACGCACATGCTTAGAAATAACCCTGCATCCATATTTTGAAATATGTTTCATACTTAACCAATTTTAGGGGGTACAGTGTGGGAATTACCACTCAGGGCCAATGGATGTTTCATGGCAATGTGCATCATATTTCGACGCATGTGCGTCTTTTTTTATGCGTATGCGTCAAACTTTCTGGCTTTAACTGGGTTAGGGTAATTTCTCATTTGTAATAGTACATGACAGTTGTGACAATACAGAGATAGGCTGATTGCACCAACATTGTGCATTCCAGTGTATGGGCACATGTGACTGATCATACTACTGCGGACCATGATCCTCTACTTGTTGTACCGGATTTGCACTCTTCACTGACGCAATAGATGGCCAAACGTGTGGAATACAATTAGGCATCACCCCGTTTGGGCATGTTTTGCGTCAAGAGAGGATAGCAAGGTGACGCAACTTAATACAGTAACTCAATGCCTATGGGTCAATGTGTGTGATTTGGCTCTTTCTATTGTAGTTGTCCCACTGTATGAACATCACAAGACACATCTTTGCAAATCTGCTTGTATGCATGTGGAGTCAATATGTCCAACCCTCAGATGCTATTCAGTGTGGAAATGAGAGAGGACATGTGTTTGTCATACATGTAGCAACAACTGCTGTGTGCACTTCCTAGGTTTTTTTGAACATAAGCACCACCAATGACAAAGCATGCACAGGATAGATAGCAGACGTTGATCATGGCAATGTTCCAAAACTAAGCCATCACATGTGCTGGAATGTTGGATATTACTTCCTAGGCACTTGTTTGTTTACTCCCCATGAGTCAGGCAGGGGATAATGCTGTGTGGGTACCGTGTTTGTGACACCGAGTCCCAAATACAATCCACAAATGTCATGTCACGCCACAGTTGGAGTCATATAAATGAGCCATGTCTCTCCTGTGGCAGTTGAGGGCCAGCAGATCAAGCAGCATGTGTTCACATATTTCCAGTGGTCAAATGCACAAAGGTGTCCGGTTCAAGCGTGTGGGCCAATGTTTAGCCTCTATCATTATTGGGATCCATGTTGTCACAGTTATGTGCAGGTCTAGTCATGAGCCTGTGGAGCCATTTCCTGCATATACAAAGTATCCTTCACAGATCAATTGAAGGAAAGCCAGTGGGGGAATTGAGAACACACATGGGAATAGTCCAGCTATGGCACTGCAGACGTGTTATGAGACTGACAACAGGGCAACCTTGGTGTGCTGACAAAGTTAATGGATCAGGATTCTTAAACCGGCAGGTTTCCTCACAATATTTGTACACAGGTTGGCCTCTAAAATTCCCACTGCATCCGGGAACATCAGTGCCTCTGTGCTGAATAATCTCACAGCTATTCACCACGCAAGCCCCATCAATATGTGGGGGGCAATGTGAATCAGCGTGCGGACTGTCAGGGTCCTACCATGTGTTGACATTTCATGCACCTTATCTGACGTTGTTTGTTGTGCTGGAGGAAACATACACAATCCATGCATACCGCCATGGTACACTGTCACTATTTGTCACTCATGCATACATGAAACCCAGACAAGGGATGGGCCATGATTCGGCTATTTGGAGAAAAGTTCCACCCCATGGTACGATAAGTAAAGTGATTATGCTATACAATGTATTTGAGTATGCATTGTAGACCCACCTGACACAATACCCCAGGGGGAAAGTGAGGGCTGGGAAAGCAACTATGATACAAATGTAGCCACAGGGCACCTTTATGGTAACGCAAAGACAAGAACCAGTCAGGCTAACAGGATGAAGGGTCAATCAGGATCCAAAAAGTTTACAAGGCAAATACACAGTAAGCAGACTGAGACTAGTCAGAGGTGGAACAACACTGTGGAAAATGAAAACTGTGTTTCTCCTGTGTGTTGGAACGTAACACAATAACCCAAGGGCTGTGTTACAAAGCTGATTTATACGGCAATGCATAACAGTGTTATAGATAAAATGGCAGCTTCTATGCTGTTACAGGCACCTGCAAGGGCAGTGCATGTTCAAATGGCTGGTCTCCATGGAGGTGCTCACAGGTGTGTGCAGCTTCAGTCTCTCACAAGTCCTGTAGGTGATAATCAAGTTCAAAGGGCCAACAGTACCTTTCACATGGGAAGCAATGTACAGGTGATTACAGGTCCTACAGACTACAAGGCAGTGCATTAATTAACCAGACGTCCATGCAGACAGAAGTACATTGACTATGGCATACCATACTAAAGAGGGAAGCATACTGGATTCACATTGTGAGTCTGGGTGCGTGTAGAGGAGGGATTATCGGGTACACATATTCCCTTTCCAGGGACCTCTAAAGAAGGGTGGGGTGAGACAGGGAACATGGGTGTGGCAGGACTTAGGACCTGGGCTGCCATGTGCAGGGGATGTCTTGTGAGCAATGCTAGTCATACCTGGGGCACTTGTGCTATCAATTTGCTGCTTATATGGAAATCTTGTCACACATAGTCCTTGCAAAGATAGGTGATGTAACACTTACTGCTGTCAAGGGTCTGGTCATACCTTCTTGTCACCAATGCAATAGCACATCCACTGCCTCATGTATGAGGCATTTTTTCCCCTTATTGACTGATGGTGTCTTAGTTGTGTGCCATATGCTGCGATGAACCATCTTGCCAACATGTATGTGTGAAATAGCTGTGGTCCTCTGCTATTGCCCTTCAAATGTGAAATGTACAGGATATATGTCATTTTCAGTGTGTGTGAATTTGGCTGTACATTCATACACATCAAATTTGATGTGGATTTTAATGTGTCCTTATCTGTATTTCTGCAATGCTCCATGAGGCTACACTCTCATTCTGATATTTAGGGATAATGTTATGCACAAATGATTATCCAGGCCATGATATAGTGATTAGAATAGGTGTTTATTGACATATGGTAAGACAGTGGTGATGGATGAGTAGAGTTAAAAGAAATGTTGGACAATATGTTGTCTCCGACGCAATCCTGCAGTTGTGTTTGGATGGTCCCCCTCATGTTGATAGACAGCATCCTCCTCGTCCTCCTCTTCAGGCCTTTGTGGGTCGGGTTCATATAAGGGAATGTTCCTTCTTACACATATGTTGTGCAGGATGGCACAGGTCAAAATTATTTTGCACACAATTTCAGGTGAGTATAGGAGGCTGCCTCCGGTGATGTCGAGGCACCTATATCTTGACTTAAGGATGCCAAAGGCCCTCTCAACTATGGTGCGTACCCTCCTATGTGCCTCATTATAGGCTGGCTCTGCTGCAGTGCTTGGGTTTGCAAATGGGGTCATGATCCATGGCTGGATCCCATGCCCCTGATTAGCTGAAAGAGAAAATGACTGAGAACATGTTGATGTAGCTTGCACCATAATTATCACTTTGTATGGCAGTTGTTCTCTTGTGTTGTCTGTGACTCATCGGTGTTTGTGTTATTGTGTGGAATTCTAGGCTTCTAGGATGTACCATCTGCATTGGGTTGTTTCCTTATCTGAACGGGTGTTTGGCTGATTGGCCGGATGTCAGCAGTATTTTTGTAGAGTTGCAGTACAGTGTGTACTCCCTTGCATTATGTCATGTGAAAGAGGTGTCCCTGTGTCTTAAGTGGGGGTGAGATGATACTTCCAAACACAGAATCAATTCCACAGTGGTGGGAACACGGTTGCATCTATATACCCTGGATATCCCATCCAATTTCCCATATACAATAGAATTATTTAAACATCAGTGAGACCCTTAGATTTGGCTAGGTGACAATGCACAACAGATCTCCGTACGCTGTCAGCACTGACGTGTTGACAATTGACTATGCATTAATTTCACATGTGTGACAAGTTCACTGCATACCTATTTCTCTGCCCTTGCCAAGTCGACTCAGATTGTAACGTGTACCCATACTACTGAGCATGTTCTAGTTCAGATGGCTAACTTGGTTGTGAGGTTGTCATTTTGAGTGTCAGAAGGCCCGTATGCCTGAACATCTGTTGTGTGTGTGTGAATTTGTCGCAATGCGTATGTGTAGGAATGTGCACTTTCAATAGTGTCCCATCAATATGTGTTTTTTGCACAGTCCAATTGCTTATTGGTAGTGGACAATGTGAGAGCAGGAGTGATGTGAGATATTGGTAAAGCCTCAATGATTGCATGTCACCTTCATTGTAGTCATCATCATGCTATGCGTGTCATGGTGTTTGACCTGAAGCGAAACACATTACACACCCCTTACACAGTACGTATTGGTTGGAAGGGTGTTTGATTGAGTGTTATTGATGTAATATTGAAAGATTAATCTTCTAAGTTGTACTGCCAGTTGAGGCCATGGCATTGTCATTGTGTTGTTTTAAATTGTCCCCTTGTGTCTGTGGAGTGGCATCTGTTGTTCTCTCGTACTGTCATTTGTCCATTGGTATGTATCCCATTGCGTGAGGATATCAAACATGCCTAGCAGTGTCACAACCTCTTTGTCTTCCTGGCCACGTGTCGATGTAGTGGTCTATGTGTTGTTTGTCCTCGAGGGTTGTTGTGCAGTGTGTATATAAGTAGGTTTCTGTACTTACCAACAAGTAGCCCATTTCCATATCGTCCATCCTGGAAGTGTTGATTGGTGGTGCAGTGACGGAAGATTAATGAATCATGTACACTCCCAGGACTGCCACTTTGCTAACTACTTTGAGGTATTGGCCTGCTACTTGCTGAGTGCTGTGATGTAGGAGGGACTGCCACTCTGGGACTTGCTTTTGTTGTGCTATGAGTTTTATTCAAGTACTTGTTGGCTTGCTGTCTTTCCTAAAGTTCTCAGGGTCATCAAAGACTTTTGCCTTACCAGCACTGATGTGGGACAATGAGTCTAACAGCTGAAACCTCCGCAGACTCATCGCTTCACTGCTCTAAGGAGAAGCGATCCATCTTGGGAAGCCGATGCTCCGTGCCCCCCCAAATCTGGGTCCTGTATGTGTGGACTCTAGATGTGAGTGGCTCCTTGGGTTGGGTGCCAAGTGGATCAACTGTATTCCCTTTGAACACGTTGCTGGGGTGAAACGGAGTGCAGCAACCATGTCATCCCTTGCCCTGTCACATTGGGCTGTCTGACCCCAGAGACCGGCTTCCCTTGTTCTCAGGGCTCGGAGCAAGTACAGGTTCACAGCAGACCTCAGAAGTCCTGGCAGCTTCCGTGATCCTACTGACAGGCAGCGGAGTCTGCCTCAATAGCAGGACCGTGTTGTTCCAACTCCTCTGTGCCTGGTAGTGTAGACCGGTCAGCAATACCTTGACTGCACGATCCAACATGAGTGTTCTTTCCACACTCTACTTGCTATTCATGCATTTTTCCCTACTTTAAACAAAATGCTTTGAAAACAAGTATCCCTTCAACACTCACAAACTTTTAAACACTGTGATTCTTGGTATTCTTTAAATGTGCATATCTTGAGAGATATATGTGATATTTTTATTATTTTGGTCTCATTTGTTTTAATAATACAGAAGACTATTTTTTAAACCTGTGTGGAGTCTTTTGTTGGTGTATTCATTGTGTTACTGTGTGTGTTGCACAAATACTTTACACATTGCCTCTTTAGATAAGCCTGACTGCTCTCCGCCAAGCTACCAGAGGATGAGCACAGGTTATCCTTAAGTGTGTACTTAGCATACCCTGACTAGAGTGGTGGCTTCTGTCTGGCTTGGGTATATACCTTTGGCAACCAGAAAAGCCATTTCTAACACCCTACATCACCCTTGTGCGGTGCAAGGGTGATGCAAAACCTTTCATAAATCTGGGCATAAGAGTGGGTCAGCACATTATCTGATGGTAGATTTGGTACAATTTACATCAGCATGCAACACTCTTCAGTATCTTTACATTTGAATGACTTTCAATGCTTCTTTTTAGTACACATTGAGGTGATCTGCACAACATGGTTTGTACATCAATGGTGATTGCAGTGGCTCCATAGGTGCGTAGCATTCTCTAATTTTTGGAGTTACTTATAATTATAATAATTGATAGTCTCTAAGGGGCTCATTTACAAGTCCCTTGTGCCTCCATAGCATAATTTTTTCTGACGCCACGCAGAGCAGGACAGTCCCCCACAAGGCACTATATTTACAAACTGGTGAAATGGTACCATTGCGTCAGTTTGTAAACCCTTGTGCCACATTATACCTGCACCAGGTATAATGTATGCTTGGGAGGCATTCTCCCACAAGGATGCCCTTAGGAATGGCGCAGTGAAATCTACAGGATTTCACTGCATCTTTCTAGCATCATTTTCTAATGCCTGCGCATGGCAGGCATTAAAGTGATGCTGTGCTTTGTTCTAAGTGCCTCTCCACGCTTTGCTGGAGTAGCGTCAAACTTTTTGACGCTAGTCCAGCAAAGCACCACAACTGCATCAGAAATTCTGATGTAGCTGTGCTAACGAGTACCATGGTGCCTTGTATAATAAATACAGCACTACCATGGTGTCGCTAGGGGGTCACAGGTCGACGCAAGCGAACTGGTGCATAATAAGCAATGCGCTAGTTTGTAGCAAATGAGGCCCTAACTATTTTTGATTGTATGAAGGTTTCTTGGGCTTTATTGCAAAGCAGTTCATGTTCCATGAATAGAAGTCAAGTTTATTTTAGAATGCTGTGTAATGGTTTTTAGACAATATCTCTATTTATTATGGTATTGTAAGGATTTAAACTAATCGAGCAATAAAATATAGTTATTTGTTCATGTACATCCTAGTAAAAGGAAAGTGAGTTTAACAGTTTGAAGGTCTTTGGAAGTTGGGGTGGGCAAAGTATTCCATGCCGCCGGCAGAATTTTCTGAATTTTGCTGACTCCATGTTACACTTGTTATGCAGAGTTCCAGCAAAATACTGCCAATCGTCGCATGGCGGAATTTTTTCTTCTGTGTGTATCCAAAATGGAAAGTTAGGGAACACAAGTAAGATCTGGCATCCCTGTGTGTGATTTTCAGTCGCTAGGAGTATATCTGGCAAGATTTTTTCAACACGGGCAGTAGTGATTGGTCATGACCGTTTGCTGCCAAAAGGCTGCCACTCGAGTAGGAAATCTACTTGAGCAGCAGCAAACTCAAGTAGCTGCACCTTCTGGTGCACCACGTGGTGCAGTTTGCATGATTTTTCAGCGAATAATGCAATCCCAGTGCTAAATAACACTCCGGGCACTGAGATGTGCCCATTTCCACCCATTGGCAAAACTCCTGGGAAATTCGTAGAGTTTTTTTTGTAACTCCGCAGACTTCAGCGGATTCAAATTCCACCCTGAATAGGAAGCTAGTCTCATTCCTTGGTGCACATCTCAACTCTTTATATGTTATTGTCTATTTACCTTCATAAATCCTTCCCCATTTTCTGTCCATACCAAAAGACTGGGCACAGTCTCTTTCACTAGGTGCGACTATCACATCGTAATTATTTGCTACTCTCAATTTGATACCTTGGAGCACAGTTTCAGGTACAAGTTTCACATTATGGTCCTCATTACAACCCTGGCGGTCAGTGATAAAGTGGCGGTAATACTACCAATAGGCCAGCGGTAAAAAAAAGAATTATGAGCACGGTGGTATGAACAAGCACTATGGTGGTAACTGTCAACAGTCAGGCGAAGACAATGTACCACCCACTGTATTATGACAGGCCGATTCGCAACCTTTTCTGGGGCAGTACCAACGACATCAAAAGCACGGCGGACACAGAACACAGAAGTCAAAGGACTTACCTCTGGAGACTCAGGGAACAACCACGACTCCATGGAGCCTAAGTTGCACATTTATTCAATGCTCGTCTACCTTTTCCTGCATTATGAGCAGCAACGGCAGCGAAGACGACCATGGTGAGTACTGCCGCCTACCACACAAGGGAGGGGAAGGAAAAAGAGAGTGACACACACACGCAACACCCCCACCCCCAGCACCATACACACAACCAGATGCAGTAACATTACATATACATCCCGTACCCTCAGGAATAATGCAAGGACAAAATAATTCAAAGAAAGTGAGTGTAATACGATAAAATAACATGAATAAGTGCATCAAAATACAAACGTATATACATATTTACAAATGGAGGGACACTGCTCAGTCCTCAATGTCCGTGGGCCACAGGGCCACATCCCATAGGCCAAGGCCCCACCTCACTCCTGCAACAACACGGAGAGAACACTGCAGGGGCATCAGGTCGAAAATACACAGGCACCTGAGGGGGACAGGGAATGGGGGGGCACCTCAGCCGGAAGATGGTACAACGCCACTGGTCCTGGAGGGGGCTTCATGCCCTGTGCGATGTCCTGGGGAGTGCAGGGCCACAGTCTCTCTAGTGGGTGGTTTGCCCACTGCTTGGCCCTGGGGAGTGCAAGGCCACAGTCTCTCAAGTGGGTGGTTTGCCCACTGCTTGGTTCTGGGGAGTGTACGCCCACAGTCTCTCTAGTGGGTGGCTTCTTCCACTGGTTCTGGAGAGGGTGTTGTGCCCAGTGTGCTACATCCTGAGAAGGATGGGGTGAGTGGATTGCTTCTTCCACTGGTTCTGGAGGGGGCATTGTGTCCAGTGTGCTACATCCTGGGAAGGATGGGGTGAGTGGATAGCTTTCTCCACTGGCTCTGGAGGGGGCATTGTGCCCAGTGTGCTTTATCCTGGGAAGGATGGGGTGAGTGGATGGCTTCTTCCACTGGTTCTGGAGGGGGAATTGTGCCTTGTGATACAGATCTTGGGGAGTGCAAGGTCACAGTCTCTCACATGGGTGTTACACCTACAAGATTTGCAGGGTCCAGGACACACTACAGCCCATGGAGGTAGGACTACACACTGCCCACCGGCAGTGACAGCTGTTCAATGGTGACAGTGGCCGGGCTGGTGTCTGGGCTGGCAGTGGAGGGGGTAGGCTCCAGCCCTTCCCCTGCAGCTTCGGACGGCTGTCCACTGGGGCTGCTGCTGCTGGCAGTGGTGCTGGTGGCGGCGCTGGTGGCGGTGCTGGCAGGGGTGGGGGAAGGCTCCAGCCCTTCCACTGCAGCCTCGGATGGTTGAACTGCCATGGTTGGTGGTGGGGGCTCCAAATGAGTCCTAGCACCAGACCTCCTGTTCTTCCTGCCTGCAAGTGCAGGCCCTTTGCCCTTCCCTTTCGCAGCTGGTGGTGCCTCCTTGCCCTTCCCTTTTGCAGCTGGTGGTGCCTCCTTGCCCTTCCCTTTCGCAGCTGGTGGTGCCTCCTTGTCCTTCCCTTTTGCAGCTGGTGGTGCCTCCTTGCCCTTCTCTTTCGCAGCTGGTGGTGCCTCCTTGCCCTTCCTTGATGCACCTGGTGCAGGCACACTTTCAGTGCTGCTGGCTGGTTCCCAGGATCCTCTCCCACCTGCAGTAGCTGTCGACAATACTGTGGCCGTGGACTGGGTGGCTGAGGTGCTCACCTGGGTTCTGACCACCCTGGCCTGACGTGAAGGGCGAGAGGGGGAGGGTAGAGAAGAGGTCAACAGTGGAGAGGAAAAGCTTCTTAGGGACACTGGGGTGGGAAGAGGGTGAAGGTTTGGGAGTGGAGGAAGAGGAAGTGGTTGTAGGAGGTGTCTGTCTGCTATGTTTGGGTGCAGGTGCATGGGCTGGATGCTGTTGTGAGGTGAATGGCTGTTGGTGTCGGAGTGCTTGTGTTTGTATACTTTGGGAAGAGGTGGCACAGACACAGTGGGAGAGAACACAGGGGGCGTGTGCATGGATGTGGGGGTGGTGAGGGGTGTGTAGTGATAGGCGTGCTGGTGATGGAGGTAGTGGATGAGGATGTAGTGCATGCAGGTGTGAGTGGAGACGCTACTGGGAGGGAGGTGGACGAGGAGGAGGAGGTGGACACAGTGGAGGCAGTGGAGGTTGGTATGTCTGCATTTGGATGGTGTTTGTGTGAGTGCCTGTGGGATGATGTGTGGTGCTTGTGTTTGCCTGAACCACTCCTGTGTGTTGTCCTGTGTGCATGCTGGTCTGCCTGTCTGCTTAGGATAGGTTGGGGTTGAGGGGAATGGGATTGGGTAGAGGAAGTTGGGGGGGGTGGAAACAGGGGCAATGGCTGCCATCAGAGAGGAGACCAGAGCCTGATTGATCTCTGTTGGGCCGCAATGCCCTCCAGGAAGGCATTTGTGTGCTGCAAATGGGCTGCCAGCCCCTGGATGGCATTCACAATGGTTGACTGCCCAACAGAGATGGATCGCAGGAGGTCAATAGCCTCCTCACTCAGGGCAGCAGGGCTAACTGGGGCAGGGCCTGAGGTGCCAGGGGCGAAGGAGATGCTCACCCTCCTGGGTGAGCGGGCACGGGAAACACGCTGAGGTGCTGCTGGGAGGGTGGTGGTGGTACAGGGGGTGGCGGCTGTACCTGTAGTTGGGGTGGGCACAGAGGTGTCCGCCACCACCCCGGACCTTCCATCGGAGGAGGTATCCGTGTCCGAACTGTCCCCTCCTGTCTCCACCGTGGTGCTTCCCTCACCCTCAGTCCCACTGGTGCCCTCACCATCAGTCGATTCGGCCTCCAGGGCCATGTGGGATGCAGCTCCCTCCGTCGCTGGTGCCTCAGCTCCTCCGCCAGATGATGCTAATGCACAGTAGGACATGGTGACAAAACAAAAAGGGGGGGAGAGACAAAGGAAACACTTGGTCAATGGCTGCTCCAACACTACCTTTGGCATACACGACACACACAGGGAACAGCCCTACGCATTAGGCAATGCACTTCCAGTCACAATGTTAGTCACCAGGCCATGGAAAGTAATACCTAACGTCAATAACAGCCTACCTGAGACCCACAGAGACCTGCTCAGTAGTGGATGCCTACTAGCTTGGTTGGAGGTGCTTAACATCATACCCTGCCCAACATGGGACCTACCCTGCAATGTCTGGCCTGGCCTAGGGGCACCCGCAGGACCACATCTCCCACCCTGAGACCACCCCACCACGTGCAAGTAGTATATTCCAAAACTGTACTCACCCCCTTGTGGCTGCTGTGATGCCCTCAAGCGCCCATCCAGCTCCAGATAGGCCACCGCCAGTATGCAGGCCATCAGGAGGATCAGGATTCAAAGGGGACCCCTTCATCGTTGTGAAGCCATCCCCAGCTGGGCCTATACCATTTTCTTTGCCCAGTGTCTCGGGTCCTCCCACTGTTTGCGACAGTGGGTGCTCCACCTGCCATAGACCCCCATGGTCCGCACGTCCTTGGCGATGGCACACCATATACCCTTTTTCTGATGGGCGGTGACCTGCAGAAATATACACATAGCAAAAGGTATCAGTCACACCGTCCGGTCTGTTACACTCATGTCCCACCATAGCCCTCCCATCCCCTTACCCACAGACATTGCCAACCATACATGCAGCCTACAGCCCAGGGCCCTTCCACCAACACCCCCCCACACGAGGACCTCACACACTGCACTCCATGCATTCATGTCCCATGTATCATGCTCACAGTGTACTCAGCTGTTGGTCTGGAGGCCTGTTAGACTTGTCATCCTTGGCGTGGTCTCCCTTAACTTTTTGCCTCTGTTTCCCAGGTTGTTGATGTGTGCTGGACTCTGATTTTGCTGTTTTTGTTACTCTGCTAACCAGTGGTAAAGTGCAAGTGCTCCTTTACAAAATGTGTATGTAATTGGTTTATTCATGATTGACATATTTGATTTATTAGTAAGTCCCTAGTACAGTGCACTAGAGGTGCCCAGGGCCTGTAAATCAAATACTACTAGTGGGCCTGCAGCACTGGTTGTGCCACCCACATATGTAGCTCTGTAATCATGTCTCATACTTGCCATTGCAGTGTCTGTGTGTGCAGTTTTAACTGTAAATTCGACTTGGCTAGTGTACCCACTTGCCAGGCCTAAACTTAACCTTTTCTTACAAGTCAGACACCCCTAAGGAAGGTCCTAGGTAGCCCCAAAGGCAGGGTGCAGTGTATGGTTAAGGTAGGACATATAGTAATGTGTTTTATATGTCCTGGCAATGAAATATTGCTAAATTCGTTTTTCACTGTTGCAAGGCCTGTCCCTCTCATAGGATAACATGGGGTTAACATGAATAAAGTGTAGATTCCCTTTGGGAGTGGATGGACATGTGGAGTTTGGGGTCTCTGAGCTCACAATTTAAAAATACATCTTTTAGTGAAGTTGATTTTAAGATTTTGTGTTGGAAAATGCCACTTTTAGAAAGTGAGCATTTTCTTGCTTATACCATTTCTGTGACTCTGCCTGTTTGTGGAATCCCTATCTGGGTCGGTTTGACAGTTGGGCTGATTGCACCTCACACTAGACAGTGGCACAAAGGGAGCTGGGGTGTA
Source organism: Pleurodeles waltl (assembly GCF_031143425.1). Taxonomy (NCBI): domain Eukaryota; kingdom Metazoa; phylum Chordata; class Amphibia; order Caudata; family Salamandridae; genus Pleurodeles; species Pleurodeles waltl. The sequence goes on along the minus strand of NC_090441.1, from coordinate 147,286,580 downwards.
GCCTGCATATCCTGATGAGCAATCTGTGCTAGGAGGGAGGGGAGGAGTGGTCACTCACACCTGAAAGGGCTGTTCCTGCCCTCACACAATGCAGTCTCCAACCCCCTGGTGAGTGTCTGGGGCCTCACCTGGGCAAGGCAGGATTTCACATTCAAGAGAGACTTTGCTTTGAAGTAGGCCTACTTCAAAGGAGAAAATGGGTACAAGAAGGGCACCCAAAACCACAGACTTGAGAACACTTCTGGAAACCAAAAGGAACCTCTGCCTGGAGAAAAGCTGAAGAACTGAGGAAGAAGAGCTGCCCTGCCTGTGACTGTGCTTTGTGGAGCTATCCTGCAGTTGCTGCTTCTGCCAGAGTAAGAGGGCAAAGACTGGACTTTGTGTGCCTTCAATCTTGTGAAGATCTCCAGGGGCTTGATTTAGAGCTTGCCTCCTGTTGTTTGAAGTCTCAGGGACAGCAAAGACTTCTCTCCGCCAGCACCTGGAGTCTCTGCAGAGACTCCTACTCTGCCCTGCGGTGCCCATCCAGTTCCTGGGACCCTGAAAGGAGAAGCTGGCAGCCTAAGAGGAAGAAATTCACGCATAGAATGCATTGCGGGGAAAATATCTACGCAACTCCGATCTGCGGCTGGGAAATTAATGTGCCGCCGGCTTCGCGGCTGAAAATAGGTGCTCGTCTGTAATGCGACAGAAGAATTGACGCACTGAGCTGGAGAAACGATGCGCAGCATCGCTGATGGAGGCTGGTGAGATCGCAACCTGCACTGCGTGGTTTTTGGATCATAGTGCGGCTGGATTTCCGATGCAAACACCGCTGGGCATGTAAAAACAACTCAAGGCCCGACTGGACCCGAGAGTGCTGACCGGATCGACACATCGATCTCCTGCGAACAGAAGAAACGACGCACCCCGACCCGACGTAAGGAGAAACGACACATGGTCTCGCTTGTGAGTGAAAGCGACGCATCAGAAGCCCTTTTTGACACATACTCGCCCATGCAGGGTTATTTTTGACGCACCCAAGGTACATTTTCATGCTAACAGTGTTAGTATGTGGTTAAAACTACATGAAGACTCTTTTAACTTTTTATTTGATAACTTCACTTGTGTATTGTGGATTTTTGTCGTTTTGGTCTTGTTTTGTTTAGATAAATATTCTCTATTTTTCTAAACCTGTGTTGTGTCATTTTTGTAGTGTTTTCATTCAATTACTCTGTGTGTTGGTACAAATACTTTACACCTAGCACTCTGAAGTTAAGCCTACTGCTCGTGCCAAGCTACCAAGGGGGTAAGCAGGGGTTAGCTGAGGGTGATTATCTTTTGCCCTGACTAGAGTAAGGGTCCTTGCTTGAACAGGGGGTAACCTGGCTGTCAACCAAAGACCCCATTTCTAACAAGGCCCATACAGCATTCGGTACTGATGTAGGACCCCATCCACCAGTCTCTCCAACTCCGCAGTGGTAAAGGCAGGGCCCCTTTACCCAGTGACACGAGCCATGGTCAGTTCCAGACACAGGTCACAGCAGCACTTGCAGTGTAGGTCCTCTCCTATTGAAGGTCAGTGGGTGAACAGATAGAAAATGGCGGTCACGTCCACGGCGGTGCGTACCGTCACCGCCGGCATACATCACCATTGGCCACTGTAACAAATAGGGCCCAATTGTATCCAATGAGGAGTTGCACAGCGGTTTTCGACCGCCTCTGGCGACGGCGCACAATGTCAGCAAAATTACCTCATACAAGACAGATGGATGCCTTTTCAGGGGGGTGGGCAGGGCATGGCACCTAACTGCGTCACAGTACACATAGGCACCATTTGGGCCTATACAACAATATTGTGTTACAGTCACAACATACAATGCAGTGTAGTGTTTGGAAATATGGAATACTCACCAGCTACTCACTGTTTCCCCCTAGATTGCAACCGCTGCGGATGAATAGGAGATGGAGACATCCCCCTGTGTACAGGCCCCTGGTGGACTTGGCAACAATGGAGGACATGCACATTATCCTCACCTATAGACTGGACAAGGCCACAATCACAGAACTGTGTGCCCAATTGGAACCTGACCTGATATCTGCTATCCGTCAGCCCACCGGGATCCCCCCTTTTGTGCAAGTCCTATCTGTGCTCCATTTCCTGGCAAGTGGCTCCTTCCAAGTGACAGTGGGCTTGGCAGCAGGAATGTCTCAGCCAATGTTCTCAATAGTGCTGATCAGAGTATTGCCTGCCCTGATTAAACACATGCACAGCTACATCGTTTTCCTCCAGGTGGAGGATTTGGCCACAGTGAAAGCTGATTTCTATGCTATGGGACATATCCCCAACATTATTGGGGCGATTGATTGTACACATATTGCATTTGTCCCCCCACGGAGAAATGAACATGTGTTCAGAAATCGAAAGAGCTTTCAGTCCATGAACGTGCAGTTAGTGTGTCTGGCGGACCAGTACATCTCCCATGTCAATGCAAAGCATCCTGCGTCTGTGCATGATGCCTTTATCCTGAGGAATAGCAGCATCCCATATGCGATGGCTCAACTCCAGAGGCACCGAGTGTGGCTAATAGGTGAGCCCTGGTTCCCACCCCGGGTTTGTTGGTGTATTGTGTGGGCCCTAAGGGTTAGTGTGTGCCTAACAGTTGTCCCTTGATATTTGCAGGTGACTCTGGTTACCCCAACCTCTCATGGCTACTGACCCCTGTGAGGAATCACAGGACAGGGGCAGAGGAACGTTAAAATGAGGCACATGGGTGACCAAGAAGAATTATAGAAAGGACCTTCGGCCTCCTGAAGGCCAGGTTTCGTTGCCTCCATCTAACAGGTGGATCCCTGTACTACTCTCCCAAGAAGGTGTGCCAGATCATCGTGGCATGCTGTATGTTGCACAACCTTGCCTTAAGTCGCCAGGTGCCTTTTCTGCAGGAGGATGAGGCTTGCGATGGGCGTGTGGCAGCAGTGGACCCTATGGACAGTGAAGATGAGGAGGCAGAGGATGAGGACAACAGAAGTGCTATTATAAGACAGTACTTCCAATGACACACAAGTAAGACACTGTAATTACACTTTACATTGACAGTTTTGTATTCGCCATTGTCATTGGCAGGCTGATTTTCCAACTTCTATGGCCACTTACTGTAGCCTTTGGCATCTCTATTTTCAGATATGTTTGTCCCACTATCTCTCCTGGTGTGTTGACTGCAGCCAATTACAGGTCATTCCTATGTATACAATACTGTACAATTATATTGCAGTGTTTAAAGCTTGTTAAACAAATACATGGTTAAATGATTTGACAGACTCCATACTTGTATTTATTCAAATGGTGTTCATTTAAGTGCTAATGATTAGAGGGGGATGTGCAATGGGCTGGGGTGATGATAGAGGAAAGTCCAGGATAGAGTCCAGTCTATTTGTATCACAGGTACATTGTCCAAGGGGGCATAGGAAGGGGAGCAATGGCGGTTCAAAGTGGACAGAGTGGGACACAAGGGTGACATTCAGGAGAGTCTTATTTCCTGGCGGGGTCTGCCTGGATTGCAGGGACGGTTTGCGGGGTGGTTCTCCTTCTGCCGGGGCTGGGGTGCTGTTGGCCTGTTGTTCCTGTGGCGGGGCCTCCTGTCCAGTAGCGGCAGCAGAGGTGGAAGGCTGTCGATTGGTTTGGCTAGTGTCAGGGGCCCGGGGGTGTGCCACTGCCTCCCTCATGGTGTTGGCCATGTCTGCCAGCACCACTGCAATGGTGACCAGGGTGGTGTTAATGTTCTTCAAGTCCTCCCTGATCCCCCGGTCCTGTCCCTCCTGCAGCCGCTGGGTCTCCTGCAACTTGTCCAGTATCTGGCCCATCGTCCCCCGGGAATGGTGGTATGCTCCCACGATGTTGGTGAGTGCCTCCTGGAGGGTCGGTTCCCTGGGCCTGTCCTCCCCCTGTTGCACAGCAGTCCTCCCAGCTTCCCTGTTGTCCTGTGCCTCTGTCCCCTGAACCGTGTGCCCACTGCCACTGACCCCAGGTCCCTGATCATCCTGTGTTTGTGGGGTGGCCTGGGGTCCCTGTAGTGGTGGACAAACTGCTGATTGACGTGTCCTGGGGACACAGGTATGGGCCTGCTGGGTGGGTACTGTGGTGGTGTTTCCTGAGGGGGGAGGCTCTGTGGTGGTATGGGACTGTGCCTGGGTTACCGACTGTCCGGAGATTCCTGATGGGCCAGATTGGTTATTCAGATCCAGGCGTCCACAGCTGCTGTCATCACTGTGGGACTATTTTGGGGGTAGACTGGAAGTTGCTGGCACCTCCTCTCCATTGACGTTGGGTGGGGGACCTGTGGGGATGTAAATGCAGTGTTATTGTTTCTGTGTGTGTCATCTTGTGCATGGATGTGTTGCCCTGTATGGTTGTTATTGCCCTGGCAGCTTTACTTTGTGTGAGTAGTGATTTTGCAGGCTAGGTGATTCTCTCTAATGTGCATGCTTTAGTGATGGGTGCCCATGCAGGTCTGTGAGGGGTGTCCATGCATTGGTGTTGCATGCAGGGCATGGTATTGGGATGAGTGTGTTGTGATGGTGGGGTGTGTGTGTGAGGTGGTGGAGTGATGGGAATGAGGGTAAGGGTGGGGGTTTGTGATGGCATGCAGGTAGAGAAGGTAATAGTAATAGAGATTTGACTTACCAGAGTCCAGTCCTCCTCCTACTCCTGCTAGGCCCTCAGGATGCATGATTGCTAAGACTTACTCCTCCCATATTGTTAGTTGTGAGGGAGGAGGTGGGGGTCCACCGCCAGTCCTCTGTACGACCCCGTAGGTCGTTCCACCTCTTCCTGATGTCATCCATCGTTCTGGGGTGCTGTCCCACGGCGTTAACCCTGTCCACGATTCTCCGCCATAGCTCCATCTTCCTTGCAATGGGCATCTGCTGCACCTGTGATCCGAAAAGCTGTGGCTCTACCCGGATGATTTCCTCCACCATGACCCTTAGCTCCTCCTCAGAGAACCTGGGGTGTTGTTGCGGTGCCATAGGTGTATTATGGGTGGTGTGGGTGAGGGTGTGTGGGGTGCTGTGTTGGGGTGTGTGATATAAGGTGCCTGGATGGTATATAGGTGATGGGGTGTATGTCTGTGGTCTTCTCTGTGGTCTTGTCTGTGGTTTTGCTATCTCTCTTGTCGCACTTGTTTGTAATGGTAAAGGGTTGTGGGTAATGTGTTTGTGTGTTTTATATTGGTGTGTGGGTGAGGGTGTGGTGTGTGTATGGGTGTCTGGTGTGTGTAGTTTGAATTGTCCAATGTGGTGTTGTTTTGTTAGGTTGTGTGTATTTTGAGCGCAGCGGAATGTACTGCCAATGGTTTATCGCCATTAAATGTCTGCTGCAGTGATTTGTGGGTCATAATGCTGTGGACGTAGTTCTGTTGGCATAACGGGGAGGGTTTTGGTACCGCCAGTTTATCACTAACCTTTGGGCTGGCGGACTTGTGTGTGTGGCTGTATAGTGATGGATTGCTATGTGTGGGTCATAATATGGATGGCGGTAATCCGCTGCTGCAGCGGTATGTTGGAGGCAGTCAGCATGGCGGTAAATGGGAGTTACCGCCAATGTCATAATGAGGGCCTATGTACTTTCAGCACAATGCATTGATTGCAAGTGCTATGTCTTTAGCACAGTCTCACTCATGAGTGTTTGCCCTATATGCTTGAGTACAGATTCACTTATTGTTTTAAGTCTTGTGGCCTGATTTAGATCTTGGCAGTAAACGTCCGCTGTTGGTTTTCTCACAGAAAAACCATCCGCTGCCTTGGCAGTCTGCCTGCCCCATTTAAACGTTGGCGGTCTAATAGGCGATAGCCCACCCGAGTTCCACTGTCTCTGTCAAGAAACTCCACCTGCGTTGCTGGCGCCATAGGATATAGTGGCTGCTGGCAGGAGTCCAGTCACCTACAACGCTGTGCAGATTTGGATGTGCCTTACTGCCAAGCCTACTGTGGCAATTCGACCTGAGTTGGCAGGTTGGAAGGGAAATGAGGTGAAAATGTACCTTTTCCCCCGATTCCGCTTCCGTTTTTGATTGAACTTGATTGGAGAGGAGTAAGACCTTCTTTCACTGCTGACTCTGGACCATGGAGAAAACATGACCTTTCCGCTGCCGGACTCGAAGGCAGGGTAAACGCATTGCCATTGTATGTTGTGTGGTCAATGCACATGTGGTCTGGACCACTGCAGTCATATACATGTCACAGTCATTATTTCAAATTACTGTGACATACATACTTTGGGAACACGATTGTGTCACACATGGATGGGGACAAACTGGTTCAAGATACATATTGCACACATACACAAATGTCATTTTGGTGTAAATATTCATTGCCCAATAAATGCTGGCATCACAATGATGTCACAATCACACTAATCAACTACGTCCATAGGTGCACATTGCAAGGGGACCTGGACATGACATGTGGTGCTTCCTGTTGTGTATGTAAGTCTGTATGTATAAATGTGTGTGCAAATTGATTGGCTGGTTGAGGTGGAGGGTGCTGGAGTGGGTGACTATGGGCCACATGTACGAACTATTTTGCACGTCACAAAGAGCGAATTTGGCTGTTTGCGACATGCAAAATGCAGTTCCTGAGGTACAAACCCAGTTTTGTGATTCTGTAAACTTTTTCCCGAATCGCAAAACGGGATTGCGACTCGTAATTAGGAAGGGGTGTTCCCTTCCTAATTGCGACTCGCAGCCCCATGAATGATTGTTTTGTGACTGTGAATGCAGTCGCAAAACAATCGCATTAGCACCAGTGTCACACTGGTGCTAACACATTCACAAAGGGGAAGGGGTCCCCATAGGACCCCTTCCCCTTTGTGAATGTTACTGATAAAAAAAATTCAGAGCAGGCAGTGGTACTACGGACCACTGCCTGCTCGGAAAAAAATAAACAAAAATGTCTAATTTTTTGTTTTTGTAATGCATCTCGTTTTCTTTTAGGGAAAACGGGCTGCATTACAAACAAAAAAAACTGCTTTATTTAAAAGCAGTCACAGACATGGTGGTCTGCTGTCTCTAGCAGGCCACCATCCCTGTAAGGGTCGCCATTCCCAAGGGGGTCGCAAATGGCAACCTACCTCATGAATAATCATGAGGTGGGCATTTGCGACCCCCTTGCGACTCGCAAATTGCAAGTTGTAAATAAAAAGATTGATACATGTAGCCCATGGTTCTGTCTGTATCTGTGACATTCGCATAAGAGTCTGTTTTTGTGTATGTTTTGCTGTGTGTTGTGTTACTGTGTGTAACATTTAAGTGAGTGTTGTTGTGTGGTTGATGTTGTTGTGATGTGTGTAGTTGTGCTTTGATGTGAGTGTGTTTGTCTAGATGTGTGTGTAGTTGTGTTGGTTTGGTATGGTTATGTCATGTGTGGGTGCAGTGCCCATGGTGTGTGTTGTGTCATGAATGTATGGAAATGTATATTTTCGGCATGTACGTGTTGTGTGGTGGTGGCATGGCAATGGATAATGGTGTGAATATGATGTGTTGAGTTGTGGGTCCTGCAGGTAGACATGTATGGCTAAGGTACAGTGTGTGTCTGTGACTTATCTCTATTACATAGCCACTGTCATTGTATGATGTCCATTGGGTCCACCGATGGTCTCCCTCTGTAAGTAATCGCTGGCAGTACACCACCTGTCGGACTGTAACATCTAAATATGGTCAGTGGGAACCCGCCAGCCTGACACGTAGGAAGGGCACCCCATCATGGCAGTCTTTGGCTGTGCCGAAATACATCTAAATATGGGAGGCGGATCATCGTCTACTTGATGGAGTTCTTGGGTCCGCTGCCGGTGTGGATTGGCGATATGACCTTCAAGATCAAAATCAAGCCCTTACTCATTGAAATGCTGTCATTTGGGGGGTGTCATATAACCTGTGCAAACCCTCACTCTTTTGATGTGAGCACAAACTTATTCTGTGAGAGTTACACTTTTTTAAACAGTTTTTCTCAGTCGCTAAGGGTTTCCTGACTCTATGCTCAGTCTCTCTCACTGACAGCAACCCTGAGACCGTAGAGCACAGTGTTGCTCATTTGCGGTAAGTTTCATCTCAAATCACCGAATGTGACTCTTAGATTTTGTGCCACAGTCTCATTCACTCAGTGTGACTTAGTCTCATTCAGTTTGGTGTGCTAATGATAGTAGTTATTTATTTAGCTTAATTTAACATATTTTGGCAAGAACTTTAATGTCATTATCAAAGCATTTTCCATCATATGACATGCTGGTCCACTGGCAATACGTTTTTGACAAAGGTGCTCTCCGTAGAGGGGATGTAGGAACTTTACTTTCATATCCCGTGTATAAAAACCTTATATACAAAGTAAGTTAAATTATATCAAGTATCAGTTGTCCTTTAGGAAAGTAAGTGATTGTTTAATCATCTTTAAAATTTCCCCCTCAGTGGCCCTGTCAACAAATACTCATTGCTAATAAATAGTAAATAAGTATAAAACAACAATATTTACTAAACCTTTTCTTAGCTATACAAAAGATTATGGGCATAATTTCGATCGTGGCGGTCATGAGACCACCAGAGCCGCAGTGAAGGTCGGACCACCGCAAAAGCAGCCATCCAGCCTCCACATTATGACAGTGGCAGAGCCGCCATGGTCAGCTCACCGACACTGCCAGGTTTCCGCCAGCCTGGCGATCTCGTTGGTCTCAATCCACCAGGGCAGCGCTGCTTGCAGCACTGCCCTGGAGATTATGAGTCCACTTTCCAACAGCCTTTGCATGACGGTAGCCCCGCCATGCAAAGGCTGACGGAAAGGGGGTGCCGTGGCCCCATCGCGCTTTCCACTGCCAGAATTGCGGGCAGTGGAAAGCGTGACAGTTGCTGCTGCACCTGCAACACCGCCACATTGCCGCCGGCTCTATTACGAGCTGGAATCAATGTTAAGACTCTGTTCACCATAAGGCTGGCGGGTGGAAATGCTGTTTCCACCTGCCGGCCCTGCGGTGAACTCGGAATAGGGCTGGCAGTGTTCTGACTGCTCTGGAGGTCAGGTGGCGGTACAAGTTTGGCAGGCGGCCTGCCCGCCAAACTCCTAATGAGGGCCTAAATGTCTAGATCAACATTTTATAGAATGTTTTTTGAAAACTGATTGAATTATATAATTTTGGGAAGACCAGAAAAAATTCTGTCAGACCCCGATATGTAATCCACAATGAGCGTAATCTTCCCTTTCTTTCACTACTAGTTTCCTTCTATAAGTGATTCTCTGCTTATCATAAAAAATAAAAAGAACATGTTAGTTGTCAGTTATCTGCTGCCTTTGACTAGGTTCATGCTTAACAAATATCAACTACACTCTTCGCTATCATTCATGCTCCTCAACACTTGCTCTCTCAGCAAACACACCACAAAGATTTGGAACCTACTGGACGATGCCTCCCCAGGCATACTTTTCGCCACTGAAACATGGCTCACAATAACATCAACACGAGCCATAATTTTAGTCATCCCTGTCAACTACAAGATCATGACACAGGACTGCGAACACAGACCTGGAGGAGGAATCGCCATCATTTTTCAAGACACCATCAGCTGCAGCATCAGCTAAAAAACTGGAACAGACTACATGGAACACCCCTCCTTCAAATTAAAAGCCATAGCTGAATTAATCCTAAGAGGAACTCTGATCTTCCAACGACCAGGACCTTAAATACATGTTCACCAGCAAGACTTTGTACTTTGTCTTCCCCCACTAGCCATTGACTTCAGCACCTACATCCTACTGAGGGACCTTATCTTTCACCTAGAAGACCTGAACAACCCCAACTCTGCTGCACTCCCAAAAAGCCTCTGAAACCTCAGACTCATTCAACATGTATCAGCTCCCATCCACGCCACTGGATACATGCTGGGCCAGGTTTTCACCTCATTAAATAGAATCACGATCAACACATCCACTCCCACCACCTGGACCAACCCCATCATCATCAGCTTCCCAGTAAACATCCTGTACCATAGAAGAACCACCATGACTAGCTCTCGCAGCTGATACTGGAACAAACTGTCAGAGGTCGACAGGACTTCTGCCCTCCACCAAAACCAACCAGAGCCCACTCAGGTGACACCAATAAATGTACCTGGATCACCACCTCTGCTGACACCCAGACCACTAAGGGAAGAAGCCAAATACCAAGAATGCGAATGCAAGCCAGCTGGTACAGGGAAGAACTCAGAATTACCAAATAGCACAGCAAATAACTGTAACAGAGATGGTGATACTGCTAGGAAGAATCAGACAAGGAAGAATTAAAATCTATCCGCAGACATTACCACCAGCAAATCCGGGAAACCAAAAGGAAAGCTCTTCCTTAGAGCACCAACAAAAACTCTACCAACAGCAACAACATTTTTGCTGTCATCAAGGACTTCACCACACTGGCAGAAACCACAAGCAACATCAACCCAATTCAATATATCTTGCAGCAACCTCTGAGACAAATTCACAGCCATCTACACCAACTTCAACCCACAACTAAACCCCATCAACCTTGCAATAAGTCTTCGAGTAGTAGACAAATGCAACATCCTAACAATATGGAACACCATCACGACAGAGGAAACCACAGCTGTCATGAAGATGATCCACTCTGGGGCCTTGTTTGACCCTTGTCCCCACCATGCCTTAGGCAAAGCTTCAACCCCCATCAGCAAAGCTCTCAGCACCATCCTCAACACCTCCATTGACACAGCCACCTTCCTTTAAACCTATAAACCTATAAGCATGCAGCTGTCAAGCCCTCCTAAAGAAAACCTCAGCAGACCCAGCCAAACTCATGAACTACCAAACATTCTCACTCTATCCATACCTAGCCACCGTCCTCAAGAAAGCCATCAATAGATGCCTCTCTGACCACCTAGCCAACCACCAGCTCCTTGACATCACAGAATCAGGTTTCAGACCTCATAGCAAAACAGAGTCGACATCTGAATGATCCTCAACAAAGAAGAACCCGCAACTCACATCCTACCCAACCTCTCTGCAGCTTTCGCCATAGTCTCCCACATCATTATCAAACAACTTCACAAGGTTGGCACTCAAGAGCCTCCAATGGATATGAACCTTTCTTACTGGAAGAATACAAACAGTCAACATTCCAGCCTACTCCTCAAAAGCTAGTAAACTCATTTGCAGAGTCCTGTAGTGTTCCTTAACTAGCCCAACCCTTTCCATCTACATGACACTGCTGGCGGACATCATCCGCACACACAAAATCAACATATGCTGATGACACACAGCTGTCTCTTTTGGACAAAACACAAGACACCTGGAACAACTTCAACTAGTGCTTGACCTAAGTGGCCACCTGGATGAACTTAACATGGACGACACCAAAGTGGTAATCTTCAGAAAAAATGCCTTCAGAATCATTGTTATCACAAACATGGATATTGAGCCCTAGATCAATGTTGTCAGTCACCAAGGCCTGCTTCCACATCCTGAGGAATCAGAAAGAGATATTTAGGTGGCTACCTAACAGCACCAGGAAAACCGTCACTCAAACCCTCATCACCAGCAGATTGGACTACCTCTTCATAGGAATCACCAACTTTCTCACCAAATAAGGCTTCAGACCATTAAGAATGCAGCTACTAGACAAGTTCTCAACCTAGGGAAACTATACTGGCTCTCTATACATTAGCTTGCAATGTTCAAGCTCCTCATCCATACATACAAAGCACTACACAACCCGGGTCATACTTACTTGAACAGTCATGTACAGGTTTGACAACCGTACAGGCACATCTACTCAGTGAGACTCTTCCTGGCACACATACACCTTGTTTATGCAAAAGCAGAGCAGGAGGCCATGCCTTCTCACACATCACTCCTAAAGCATGGAACGACCTCCCACATCACACCACATTAGAGCCTCCTCATTACTTCTTTAATTCCACAAGAAGATGAAGTCCTGGCAACACAAACTGCCTGAGACTGCTATCAGCCTACATAGGCCTCATCAGCGAGGTACATCCTGATTCCTGTAGCACATTGAGCACAGGACCCATGTCTGGGCATACCTATTGCACTTAGGGTATCAACACCAGCAAACAAAATGTGATGGAAATAGTGATTGAATTAATCTCAGTCACTGATGATGTTTTGGTGCCCAATTTCATATCACTACTCTTTGCCCGCCATGTACGTCCTTGTTTCTTTCTCCTAGGCTGGTCTTTCTACTTTCCTTAACCTCCAGGGACATCTACTTATTCTCTGCAAAACAAAAACAAACAACCTCTCCTCATCTTAATAAAATTGTTATCAACTTATAATTTCTAATATTCAAATTTCTTTAAACTGTTTCTCTTCTTTATATACAGTTCCAAAATGCATTTTAAACTCCAAATAAACCTCCCACAAGGGACGGACAGATAATGCTAGTCTCATTTGCTTCCATAAAATTGCAATTCTCTTTGCAGTGAAAGCTATGGGAATCAACATTTTATGGGAAGACAGGAGTCTAGCAGTATGCTTATTCAGCGCCTTTCAATGCACAGCTTGGAACATGCTGTAATGGATTAAAATAAAATGTTCTAAATACATCCGCATTCAACCAGTCAGCTGTATTTAATATCTCCTCCTGTCAAAAAACCTTACTAACCATAACACAATTGACAGAATATACCACAAACTGAGATACATTTACACCTGCTCCCCCATTATTGATTCCACTCACTTCTCTATGGTAGGAGTCAGAACGCCCTTAAATGTTTTCACATAAGAAATTAACAACTGCTCCACACGAGCATCCCCGTGAGTGCCCATACTCGCAATGGGGTCGCAAACTGCGACCCACCTCATTAATATTAATGAGGTGGGTCTTTGCGACCCCATTCCGAGTTGCAGAAGGTGTCTGAGACACCTTTCTGCATAGCAAATTGCGACTTGCAATTTGCGAGTCGCACGGACTCGCAAATTGCAAGTCGCAATTTGCTTTGTTGCTACATCTGGCCCTTAGTTCCCCCCAGGTGAATATAGAAAGGTTTTATCAAAGGCCAATTTGGTAGGGGACAGAGCTGTTGCTGTGTTTTGCTTGTAAAAGTACTGGTAGAGGGCCATAGTATAGCTGTCATTTCCATGGACTGTTAAACAGTGGTGCATTCAGAAGGGGTTACATTGATTGTTAGTTTCACATGCAAGACATTTTAAAATGTTGTACACTGTTCTGTTTTTTTTACAGGTGGAATAGTGCCTTCTGGGACTTGTACTGCTGTCAGTCCCAGTACTACAGATGCCATTCACTCCCCCAGGTATTCGTGTCAGGGCCTTAGGCTGCAGAATGTCCAGGACCTTCTCCTCCCAAGATGTGAAAGTAAGGGGAGAAGGTTGGGGTCTACCGCCAGTCTTGAGGACCACCAGCTGGTGCCTGGCAGCCATGGAATAGACCTTCCACCGCTTCCTGATGTTATCCCTTGTGCGTGGGTAACTGCCTACAGAAGTCACCCTGTCGAGAATCCTTTGCCACACCTCCATTTTTCTGGCTATTGATGTTTGCTGGACCTGTGCTCCATAAAGGTATGGCTCTACTTTGATAATTTCGTCCACCATGACCATCAACTCATCATCAGTGAAATGTGGATGTTTTTGTGGGGACATGGTAGTGGTGGAAAAGACAGTGAGGGAGTATAAAATGGGGAAAAATGTTAGTCATGAGGAGTGAATGCTGTGATGTGAGTGGGTGACGGTTGTGTATTGTGTGGGATATTAAATGTTGTGTTGTGTATGGTGTGCAAGTGTCGGATGAGTGCTGAGTGAAATGTGGGTGCCTATTTGTTTTGCTATCTCTTCAATTTTTAGCTTGTGTCTGACTGTGTGTGGCCTTCTAGTTGCAAAGGAGTGTGTGGAGGGGTGATTTTGAAGTGCAGTGTGAAGGTGTGTCAGGTGTGTGCATGTGTCAGGTGTAGGATATTCACACTATACAATGTGGTGTGGTGTTCTGACTGATGTCAGTTCAGACCGCTGCGGTTTCCACAACCAATGGTTTTCTGCCATGGAAGAACCTCTATAGTGATTTCTGGATTGTAATATGATCTGAGGATATTTGTTGGGCTGGCCGTGCTGGTGGTGGAACTACCTCTTTTCTGTCCTCCAGGTTCCTGGCAGCTTTGGAAATGTGGCTGTTTTTTGGTGGACTGACCTGTGTGAGTCTTAATACAGTAGTCAGATTACCCCCAACATGGTGGTCTTTTGGCAGCCTCCACCACAGCGGTCTTGTCAAAAGACTGCCAAACCCATAATGACCCCCTAAGTCTTATGAAGACTCAGATAGTTCAGACCCTACACATTGTCCCTCTTCACTATTTAAATTAGAGCATCAACACAGTTTTCAACTACCAGTGGTGATAATGGTCATTGATCAACTAACTGTATGAATGGATAGACCCTTATTAGGCCAATAAAATGCCTTAAAAATGTCCTAAATATTAGAACTGGGTGAAATTTAAATAATACCGGCTTAATATGCATAATTTCCAGACTTTTGTGTTATGCTTGTTACATGAAGTTCCTAAAATTACACTATTACCCCACTTGGGGCCAGATGTAGAAAGCCTTTTGCACGTTAGAAACTGCGAAAAACGCAGTTTGCGACGTGCAAAAGGCCTAATGCGATGCACAACCTCAAATTGCGAGTCAGTACCGACTCACAATTTGAGGCTGCGACTCGCAAATAGGAAGGGGTGTTCCCTTCCTATTTGCGACCGCATCGCCATGCTGAGTTGCTTTCTGACCACGAATGCGGTCGCAAACCAACTCGCAGTTACCACCCACTTGAAGTGGGTGGTAACTCATTCGCAAAAGGGAAGGGGTCCCATCTTCGTGAATGACAAAAATTTTTTTTTTTAGAGCAGGCTCTGAAAAACCCAAAACCAAATGGTTTCAGAAGTTTTTCTTTTTGCAACTCGTTTTCCTTTCTGACCGCGAATGCGGTCGCAAACCAACTCGCAGTTACCACCCACTAGAAGTGGGTGGTAACTCATACGCAAAAGGGAAGGGGTCCCCACGGGACCCCTTCCCCTTCGTGAATGACAAAAAACATTTTTTTTAGAGCAGGCTCTGAAAAAACCGAAACCAAATGGTTTCAGAAGTTTTTCTTTTTGCAATTCGTTTTCCTTTAAGGAAAACGGGCTGCAAAAAGAAAAAAAAAACTGCTTTATTAATAAAGCAGTCACAGACATGGAGGTCTGCTGTCTCCAGCAGGCCACCATCCCTGTGTGTGCATGGACTCACCTGTGTAATGCGACCCACCTCATTGATATTGATGAGGTGGGTCTTTGCGACCCCATAGTGAGTCGCAGAAGGTGTCTGAGACACCTTTCTGCATGCACTTTTGCGAGTTGCAATTTGCGAGTCAGTCAGACTCGCAAATTGCAAGTCGCAAATTTTTCCCTACCTACATCTGGCCCTTGGCATCATACCATCGGCCCTAAATAGGAGGTCGGACCAAACTATCCATTGACTGAGAAAACTGGAGCACCGATGACAAAAAGCTGACAGCCTCCCTGATTTACAATGGGACGGATGAACTAAGAGTTTGACAGACAGAGTATTTAATCACTTTTGTGACTGAGTACCCTGTTTGACAAAACCTAAATCTGTCCCTTTGAGAAGTAGGCACAAGGGCCCATATTTATATGTTTTGCCGCAAAACTGTGCTAACGCAGTTTTGCGGCAAAAAGATAAGCGCTGGCTTGCACCATTCCACAGCACCAGCCGGGCGCCATATTAAAGGAATGGCGGAAGCCGGCGCTAAGACTTGGCTAACGTTAAAGAAAAAGACGTTACCCGGGTGGGGGTCATGGTGGCCGTAGAGGAGAAGGAGGATAAGCGTCAACCAATGACGCTAGGCTGTTTGAGGCAAAAAAATGCCTCTAACCAGCCTAGTGTCATTTCCTGATGCACAACCATCCATATCACATGACTCATGTCTTAGGAAAGACAGGAGTCATCACCACCACACCAATGGTCAGCACAGTGGACAAGTGTCCCCTGGGCATGGCCATTGCACCAAGTCAGGGCCTCTGATGGCACTTTAATAAAAAAAATATATATACTTACCAATACTTACCCTACTTACCTGGGATGGGGTCCCCCATCCTCCGGTGTCCCTCTGGTGGTGGTGGGCGGTGATCCGGGGGCTAGGGGAGGGCACCTGTGGACCCATTCCATGGTGTTTAACCATAGAATCGGCTCCACAAGTCCTCTAACGCCTGGTCTGACCCAGGTGTTAAATAATGGTGCAAAGCAAACTTTGCACCATTATTTGGCCCCTCCTCCCACCCGTGTATCATTTTAGCATAGGGGATAAATATGGGGATAGCACCATTTTTTAGATGGGAACACCTACCTTGCATCTCATTGATGCAAGGTAGGTTCACGCATCCAAAAAATGGTGCAAACTCCAATATTTTGACGTTAGACGTGCCTAACATCAAAATATAAATATGGAATTAGGTCTGCGCCGAATTTGTGTATAAAAAAATGGAGCAAATTCAGCCCAAATGGAGTGTAAATATGCCCCAAAATGTCCTACAACCACTGTAAAAATGATAGACAATTCCAACACATGCGCATAGCCAATATTTTATTTTAATGAAATAGTAATCAGAGTTTTCTCTTTGTTTGTTGATGTGCATAGTGCCTCCACTGGGTCTGTTCACCAACACAATGTCAGGACATAAACTGCAGTTTCTTTAGTGTGCAATTTGCCTGTAATAATCTCAGTGCTTAATTTGAGCCGTGGTTTCCGGTGCAGGGCACCAGCACTTATTTTTGAGGGTCAGCACTTCTTTTTCTGCCTCAAGCATTTACTGCCAGCAACAGGCACATGTGGGAAAAACAGAGGAAGAGAAAAACGAAAAAGCGTCACAACGGGAGAAAGCAGAAAGCTACAATAGTAAGATGGAGGGGCAGGGAAACGCTGTAAATGGATTAAAAAGGCCCGAGATGGCTTCAGGATTAGGCTGCCTCAGTGTTCTTTGCGCGCACCTTTAATTGCAACAGCCGCGTGTTATAGGAGAGCTTTGGACACCAGTACGTGTTTATTTACAAATTAAGCACTGAATAATCTTACATTTAGGGGAATGTCTCTCTAAAACCTGGATCGTGGAGGGGGAACCTGCAATATTTTACCTGAAGCACGTTTGTCCTTTGAATACGCTGTGCCTTGTGCCATTCTCGCTTCGAGTTAAGAGAAATTATGTCTTTTTGCGCTGCCCGATCGATGACAGCACTGCACTTAGTTATAAGCAGCAGTCCAATGCCAGGTCTTAAGCACACAAACTATAAAACGTTGCAGACAGTTAACCAATACACCAAGGTCATAGGTGACCCCATCCACCTCTCAGCAAATTCACCCAGACATAAGTAGGAAAAAAGAATCGCGCTTGTCAGTTCGCTAGTAAAATATCAAAGCTGTTCACAGGAAACTCAATGGCAGCTGTCCAAAAAAGTGACATATTTTATTCTATTGTTAATGGAATCTCCCATTAATCAATCACATCTAATGAATGCTGCTCGAAAGGCACTATGCTCTTTTGCCACATTCACAAAGCATGCGCCCACTTCCTGCGCAGTTTTGCATTCTACCATTTGTTTGAAGTCCTTTTAATAACCAAGGTGAAAAATAATTGGACTGCTCTAAGGTCAAAGGGTCCGTGGCAAAAATGATCGGTCTTTTACAACAAGATCTGAAAATGCATGTAGTACAAAGACACAATCTCCAAAGGTGATCTCACCACTGGAATTCTCAATTCAAAATTCGTCTAGTTATAATTAGCAAATATCCAGTGTCCGAATAAAGGTCATGCAAATTTGCAAGAGCGGTACCATGCGCATTACAAATTCACAGAGATTACATCAGAAAACACACATTTAATATTTTTTCTTTCATGCATATTACACAAAAAAAGCAAAAAGGAAACACTGTCTAAGTGTGGAGGCCATTGCTTGCAGAAAAAATATTTAAATTAGAAAAAATAACAATTGTATATAATTTTAATAGAACAAAATAGCTGCTTCTTAGCAGGCAGATGCACTCGAATACTTATTGAAGCTCTATTTAGTTTTATTACACATCAAAGAAAAACATGATTCTTACTGGTGCAAACAAAAGGGACTACCACCTTCTAAATACTGTACCCCGAAGACAGTTTAAACACACAGGAATGACTGAAAAAATATGAAAGGATAATAAAGTAACTATTAGATCTTAAGGGCCAGTGGCTAAAGTTGGCACACCCATTACCCTATTCTATATGCTGCAGTGGGTAGAAGCAAAATGTGAATGACAGTTAAACAGACTAGTGAATGAGGAGGTCTGAAACATAGGCCCATATTTATAAAATGTTAGTGCCACCTTAGCGTCAATATTTTTTACGCTAAAGTGGCGCTAACTTAACTCCATATTTATATTTTGACGCTAGACCTGTCTGGTGTCAGAATGTCAGAGTTAGCCCCATTTTTAGGGAGCACCAACCCAACTTGTGTCTCATTGCGAAAATGAGGTGCAAGGTAGGCGTTCCCTTCCTAAAAATGACGCTAGCCCTCTAACGCCATATTTACCTCCCGACGCAAAAACCACGCATACCAAGGAAGTAGACTGCAAAAATGGCGATAACTCAGATTAGCATCAAAATTTAACACCTGGTCAGACCAGCCATTAAAAAGAGGCTCACACACCACCACTCAAGGAAAACTCACAGAAGGAGCATTTGAAACCTCCAGGACAACATGGAAGTGGTACTGCTCAAGCTTGGCAGATGCCTCATACGTCAGCAAAGACTGCAGGTCCCTCCACCACACTGCAGCAACCCGAAACACCACAACAGCAGCCACAAAGGCAGCACAGAAGAAGGGAGAGGCTCTTCAGACAGCAGACAACCATCCTTGGCCTCAGGGAACAAGATGTCATCAGGATGTACCGACTGAACCCGGAGCCCATTGTACACCTGCTGCACCACATTGTGGAACACATCACAGCAAGGATGCAAACTCTCACTACTATTCCACCCATGACAAAACTTCTCGCTGTCCTCCATATGCTAGTGTCTGGATCTTTTGAGATAACGGGCGCACAAGTGGCTGGTATGTCCCAGCCATCCTTCTCGGTCTTCCTACCTAAGGTCCTGGACGCTATCATATGCCTCACACACCACGACATCTGCTTCCCAAACACCCAGTATCTGCAGCAGGAGACCAAGAAAGGTTTCTACCAAATTGCTGGGTTCCCGCATGTGCTGGCTTGAATGAACTGCACCCATGTACAACTGGTGCTACCTGCAGCAATGGAACAACTATATAGGAACCACAAGCACACATTCAATCAATGTGCAGGCCATTGCAGACCGCTGTGGGCTCTTCACCAACATCCTAGCAAAATTCTGGCAGCGTCCATGATGCCTACATAGTCTGCCATTCAACTATCAACAAGCGGTTCCAGGATGGGCAATATGGCAATGGTCTACTCATAGGTAAGCCACCATAACAATCATTACACACACAACACACCAACCATGTAGGACAAACAAGACATACACTACACGAAATACACATGAGCAGGGGGACACAGATGTACAGGCAACAACACATATGCAACATGCCACAGTACACCACAATCATTGCACATCACAAACACACCCACCCACATGTACATAACACAACCACACCCTGACTGGCACACCATGTGTGGACAGGTGGAGTAATGTCCCCTTTCCATACAGAAGCTGCTCACAAACCACTACAGGTGTCCACTGGTTGACAACTAAATACAGATCCCACACACAATACACCAAACAAAAAATAGCTCAGCCATGTCAATGGCATAGGCAATGGCCATTTAAAGAAAGTCACATATGGGCACAGTCCTACGTAAATCATGGTGTGCAAGCCTCTGGCAGCACCTATATCAAATGCCACCCAAGTGGTCCCATTACCAACTACATATCATCTACACCCTTTCTGACATACCTGTAGTGTGCACATACACCTGTCTGCTGCATTGTGTCGCACATATACGAATACAAATTAACCTGCCATGAAAGACCATTAGGCAGAAATGAGAAATGGGGCAGCACCTACTCCAGTGCCACCTCACATTGCACCCCTTAGCACCCCCTAACACCACCATGTCTGTTCTGTATACAAGAAATGGTCCATCATGGTGCAGAGTTTGTTCAAAACTGTAAAGATCATGGATGCCATAGTAGGACTTGGCAGGACATACCTGACCTAACATGCACTGTACTAAGGGATCCATGTGAAAAATAGGTGTGTCTCCTCCAAAAGCCTGCACTGTGCATGTGTTGAAAGTGTCTGTGATAAATCATTTATTGGAAGCTAGGAGATACTACTGCACCAAACTAGATCATCCTACAAAGGTATGATACACACCTTCGTACACTTGATGGCTGGAACAACCATCATCTGCCACAAATGGTAACTAAGGCGGTCATTATGAACACGGCAGTAAACACCGCTGACTGCTGTGGCGACGGTGAACAGAAGACCGCCATTGGCGGTGAACAGAAACCCGCTATATAATGAACCAAAAATCTGATTCAGACGAAAATCACCAGTCCACCAGTCTCCGCCAGGACCCTGTCGGCGGAAATGCTGGACCTCCCACCCAGCTACCACTGAGCACACCCACATTCCACCCTCCAAATAATGATGCACAAATCATCTTGGCGGTCAGTGGAAGCCGAACGACCATTGGCGGTGCAGACCGCCACGGGCGGCAAGTGGATCCAACAGTAAGAAGTGCACACATTGGATAAGTAAGAAACCCACACACCCGACACACATCCACAACACCATAAAACACTCACAGACACACCTCACAATCCTTTGCAACGAAAGTAGGCCAATGAAGACAGAGATTACCAGAAGCAGACACCGAATGCCACAACTCACAAGACTTACACCCAACCACAGAAGAGCACCCTCACCAAGATTCCACCACAGACACCATTCACCGCACTCACCATGGCACCCCACAAACACCCACGCTTCACAGAAAGGGAGCTAAGGACCATGGTGGACGAGATCCTGAATGTCGAGCCACAACTATTCGGGTCTCAGGTGCAGCACACACCCATCGCCAGGAAGATGGAGCTATGGCAGACCATTGTCAACAGGGTCAATGCAGTGGGACACCATCCACTCACCAGGGACAACATCCGCAAGAGATGGAACGACCTGCGAGGGAAGATCAGGGCCATGGCATCCAGGCACCACATTGCAGTCCAGAAGACTGGGGAAGGACCTCCACCAACACCACCGACTACACTGACTGGGAGGAAAAGGTACGGGCCATCCTGCACCCTGAGGGCCTCACTGGACTCACTGGAGGAATGGACTCGGGTAAGTCGTCTACAATTACCCCATATCCATCACACCTGTAATGCATGCACCACCCCATCCCTCCAACACCCACCAGGACTAACACCCAACCCAGTCCACAGGCACTGAATCCACCCCCCCCTGCATCCTCACAAACCCACTAACAGGCCCACATCCCTCCCCCTGTGCACAGCCACGCACCCCTGCAAGGAAACACAATGACCTATAACACCCACAATGCACCTCCACATACAAATCTAAAAGCAATGCTAATCCGACTAAAGCATCCTGCAAGGCCCCAAAGTGTGTAAGCTGCACAAACCCGCCCAGGCCTCTGCACCCTATCAGACCATGCTAATGTAACAGACATGTCCATTTCCCCCAACAGGCACCACCACCCATGCCACCCTGACGGACAGGACAAGGAGTGGCAGTGTCCCCCAGGGAGACAGAGGCACCTCACAGGACACTGGTGATGGAACCCTGGACACTGATGAGCAGGCTGGCCCCTCACACAGTCCTGGACTGTCATCATACAGCAGCCCCACCCAGGATACCACTGACACCCCAACCACCAAGGCAATAACATCAGCCCAGTGCTACCGTCCACACACCTGTGTATCCAGGCCACAGACTGGTGGAACACAGGAACAGAGGCCACAGTCACCCCCTACCAACAGATAGGAAGACGATGGCCCCAGTACAAGTGGCACCGCCAGACCTGTGCAGGGGACACAGGCACAGGGGGCTAGGCCCAGTGGAAGGGCATCACTGGCCCAGGGAGGAGGCCACAGGATGAATGCTGCAGCCCAGGACGTGATCTCTGAGGTCCTGGGGGCCTACCACCATACCCATGACAGATTGGCCCAGATAGTATCCACCCTGGAGCAGAGTCAGAGGATGCAGCAAGCACACCACCAAGAGGCCATGGAGCAGTGGAAACTGCACAACGCCACAATGGCCAGCATAGCAGGTGCTCTGCAGCAGCTTGTCCAAACCCAGCCTGAGGCCCACACAGTACAGGAAGCCCCCACTACAGCACAGGAGACAGACTGGACAATAAGAGCATCAGCAGCAACTTCACACAAACTACCCTCTGAGGAAACACAAGGGACCTCCATCTTATCCCCTACAGCCCAACAACAGGTGCCCAAACGGACTCTCAGGCTAAGATATGGGACTGGAACACCTGCCAAGAACAAGGCCCCCTCAAAGAAGTGACTCTGCAAAAATCTGTCCACCAACTATCCCACTCAAACAACCAACAAACAGTGCTAACAATAATTAAGTACTCATGTAAGCATTGATGGACCTACTAATGCTGACAACAATGTTGGCACCATGTTGGCCTTTAGGATAACCACCATTGACCCACTGCCATCACTGTAATGTGCACGATTTAATCCCTACACCAAATAAAACACACATCACACCTGTAACAATGTTCCCTGTCATAATGTGTGAACAAAATGAAGTATGGATGCAACTGGTTGATAACTACTTTATTTCTACATGCGTAGCATGAAATGAACCACTCGCCTTACATATTGCTGTGCCTAAATATGTTTTGAAAAAGAAACACTGTATTCTGTCCTATGCAGACCTGGACACAGTGGCAATTAGTACATTCCAACCCCCCCCCCAGATGACAAGGTACACTGATAGTATGATGCACAGACACCAATCTCAGCCCTTAGTCTCACATAGTTACTGGAAGTAGAGCTGTATTAGTTGGGTCCTGGAATTTAAATTTTTCCCTTCCTCATCATCACCATCAGTCTCGTCCCCTCTCTGAGGAAGCTGGTCTGGATATACAGCACCCTTCACCTCCAAGAGGGGGATAGAATTTCTCACAGCCACGTTGTGCAGCATGCAGCAGGCCACTACTATTCTATACACCTTTTCAGGCCCATGGGCCAGGGAACTGGCAGAGATATGTAGACAATGAAATCTAGCCTTCAGGAGACCTATTGTGCACTCTATCACCCTCCTAGTACGTCCACGTGCCTCATTGTAATTCCTCTCTGCATCTGTTCCAGGATTCCTTACTGGTGTCAGGAGCTAACGCAAGTTGGGATAGCCAGAATCACCTAGAAAAAGGTGCAATTCAGAACTTTCATTGACAAGCCTCCAAGGCAGACAGCCTAGCTGTCTGCTAGGTGGCAATAAGTGACAGAAACACCTACCTATGATACACCCTCTGTCCTCTTGTAGTTGTTCCATATTGTGTGGCACACTACTGTTCCTCAGCACAAATGAATCATGGACTGAAACAGGGAACATGGCATTCACATGTGTGATGTACTGGTCTGCAATACATACCAATTGAATGTTCATGGAGTGAACGTTTTTCCAGTTTCTGTACACCTGTTCACTGACTCTTGGGGGGATTATAGGTATGTGGGTGCCATCAATGGCACCTATCACATGGGGTATGTTGGCAAAGGCATAGAAGTCCAACTTGATGGCAGGGAGGTCAGTATTTTGAGGAAACCTCATATAGGACTGCAGGTGTCGTACAAATGCATTCAGGAATCCTGTCAGTATAATGCTAAACATTGGCTGTGAAAAACCAGCACACATACCCACTGTCACTTGAAATGAGCCCGTGGCCAGGAAATGGAGTGCAGAGAGCACCTGCACTTCAGTAGGGATGGCATGCTTATTACGATTTGCCGGAGTCAGTGCAGGATCCAGTAACGTACAAAGTTCAAGAATAGTTGCACAGGTGAGTCGGTAATTGATAATGATGTGACGCTCCACCATGGTCTGCAAATCCACAAGTGGTCTGTACACCGATGGGGCTCTTCCTCGCCACAAGCGTCAGTACCTAGGAGGAGTTGGAAACACATGTGAGGAACACACATACATAGACACACATTGTCAGTCATTGAGCACTGCTGACTCGATTGTAGCGACACAAATGCATAATGTGTTTGACATAACATCAACTTGACCACAATTATAGATCAGGGCTTGTCAGGTGAGGTAATGTTAATAGTCACATGCCTATGTGTGTTTGGGGAACATTAGGGCCTGCATTGTGAAGATGGCAGTTTTATAAATGCGTAGTTATTGCCAAAATGTCTGCCCCCTGTAATCCAGAACTGTTGTTGTGGGAGTGACCTCATACCGCTAGCTGTTGACGTAACAGCATAAGGCGGTGTTTACCGCTGTGCACAAAATCATTGATTAAAATGGATGTCAAAGGGGAATCCTAGCGTATCATGATCGCCGGTGACGGTGCACACTGCCGCGGTGCGTACGCAAAGTCGTCACCCCAACTTCACTTGACTCCCTGATCTCGTGCAAGCAGGTACTCTACTGAGTGTACTGCTGTGTCCTGCCTCTGGTCATGGAAGTGGCTCGTGTTGCAGGGGAAAGGGCCCCGGCTTTCAACCAAGAGGAATTGGAGAGGCTCGTGGACGGGGTCCTGTACGCCAAGCTCTACGGACGGCCAGAGGTACAGGTGAGTAGGGGGATTGTGGGCCATAGTTGTGTGTAATGGATGGTGTTGGCAGCATATATGTGTGCACCTCTGACCCTGGATGGGCCATGGTTCCTGGCATGCTGGGTGTGTATGTGCTGTAAGTCCGTCTGTACTGTCCGTCCCATAGTGGACATATAGCCAGCTGTATATGTTTGCCAAGTGCCTGACCTCTGTGTTACATTTCTGTGTGTCCCTTTTAGGTAACTCCCACCAGAAGAGGGCACTTTGGCATGCCATCGCCAAGGAGGTGCAGACCCTGGGGGTCTACAACGGGCGGAGCACCCACTGCAGGAAGAGGTGGGAGGACCTGCGGTGCTGGGTGGGAAAAATCTGCGAGGCCCAGCTGGGGAAGTCCTCCCAACGGGGAAGGGGTGCCCATCGGGCACTGACCCCCCTTATGCTACGCATCCTGGCGGTGGCGTACCCAGACCTCGACAGGCGCTTGAAGGCTACACAGCAGTCACAAGGGGGTGAGTACACATACCATATATTTGACCCTTGATGGATGTCTGTGTGTACAATTGGGTTTATGCTGCTTAGCTGCAGGGACTCTGACTAATGTCCATCTACATGATGGCCCCCATGGGGAGTAGGGGTGTTTTGGTCAGGTCTCCTACACGTCCGGTCCTTAAGTTATTTAGGGAATGGCTGTAGAGGAGGGTTCTGGGCACTAGTCAGGGGCATAGCAATGGGTATAATGGAAGGTGCTGCCTGTTGGAGGGTCTTCTGGGTGGGTGTATGTATGAACCACTATGTTCACTCCATTCAGCTATTTACAAGTGTCCCTCCTGTTTTGTCTCCCCATCCCTGTTCTCTTGTGTTGTCTGTTTACATCAGCATCATCTGGCGAGGGAGCTGAGGCACCGGCGAGTGGGGATGCTGCGGCCCACGGATCCTCGGAGGCAGAGTCGTCTGATACCAAGGGGACCAGTGGGTTGGAGGGCGAGGGGAGTACCACGGGGGAGGCAACTACCACTGGAGGTAGTGACTCCGATACCTCCTCCGATGTGGGCTCCATGGTGGTGGTGGACCCTAGTGGGCCCACACCTACTGTGTCATCTTCCACAACCCCATGCCATCACCACCCTCCCATTTGCTCCCCACTGAGTTGCCCGTGCCCCCGCTCACCCAGAAGGGTGAGCCTCTCTTTCGCCCCAGGCACCTCTTCCCCTGACCCAGTCAGCCCTGCTGCCCTCACAGAGGAGGCTATTGACCTCTTGAGAACCATCTCTGTAGGGCAGACAACCATTGTCAATGCCATCCAGGGGCTAGCATCAGAGATGCAGCAGACCAATGCCTATCTGGATGGCATTCACGGTGCCGTGTCTGGCCTACATAGATCTTCTCAGGCTCTGGCCTCCTCCTTGACGGCAGCCAGTGTCCCTGGTCATTCCGTCCCCCCTCCAACCTCCTCTGCCCCTTCCAGCACCCCACTCCCTTCACCCGTCCACAGCACACATTCTGACACGCAGGCACACACCTCAACACACAAGAAGCACACTTCTAAACACAAGCACCACACCTCACACCACAAACATTCACACAGCCAACATACATATGCACACACAGCAACATCCACTTCCCCCAGTGTGCCCACTTCTTCTGCCTCCCTGTATGTCCCCTCTACATGCACACCCCCAGGCACTGCACCTTCATTCACTGTTGCTGACACTATTCCTGCAGTGACCACAATAGCACACATCCATACATGCACCCCAGACACCACACCTGCACTCACCACAACTAATTTAGTTGACACATGCAGCACACTCACCAGACTTGCAGACACCCAAACAACATACATTCACACTGGCAGCCTGTCTTCTCCCACTGTGTCCACCCGCCCTCCTCCAAAAACACACAAACGCACCAAAACACCCACCTATCACACAGAAACCACACCTCAGCATACTGTCCAGTCACCTGCACCCGCAACACGCACACCTACACCACTTACGACCACACCCTCTCCCTCCACTCCCACACCCTCCTCCAGGTCCAACCCAATTGCTCCAAAGAAACTTTTCCTCTCCCGTGCTGACGTCTTCCAACCCACTGGCCCACCCCATCGCGTCCCTAAACGCGCACTCCTTCTTGCCCTTTCCACTCCTTCCACTTCACGGCCTTCCCCTGTCCGCCCTTCACATTCCCATGACCCTTCCCCAGAGAGGAAGAAGCCCCGTGCTGAGCCAATTCCATCTGGCTCCACCCGGTCCAAGCACACTCCCCATCTTCCAAGGCCAAACCCAAACCCCCTCCACCTTCCGAACGGAAATCCAAGGTCCACCCCCGTCGTAAATCCCCACCCCCACCACCCCCTGACCCTATTCCCTGAGGTGCCTGGATGTCCCATTGTTGCCCCTATAAGGTTGAGTATTGTAGCACTTGTGGGAGTCAGGTTGGGGCCATTGTAGCCCATGGGACTCATGACACTATGGACTGGCCATTGGCCTTACTTAGAAATTGCTTGCTCAGAGCGCTGAATTAAAAGTTTATGTGTGGCCTGTGTTTTGATGGCTCACTCTGGATCCCTGGTCTCTCATTTCATTGTTTGTGGGTATGGGGCACATGTATGTACTATGGTCAGGTTGGATTTGCCTTGTGTGGAGTAAGTACCTCTTGCTGTGGGGTGTATGGCCTGTGCTGCTGTGAAGGGTTGGGGGAGAGTTGCGTGGTGGATGGAGTGGGTGGGTATGTAACTGTGCCCTTTCTTGCCTTGTTTCGTAGGTTGCGGTACATACCGTCGTCATCTTCGTCGGCGGTCTCGGTCGTGCAGGTATATAGCAAGGAGCAGGGCTGGCATGATCTGCAGCTCTCTATCCATGTCTGCTTCGGCGTGTTGTCTTAGCCTCCGGTGAGTGTTTCCTTATATTTGGTTTGTTTCCACCTGGCTTTGCGTGGCAGTGGTTCCCACCAAGGAACTGACAGCAGTTTAGTGGTTCGTTATTTGATGGGCGGGTTTGGGCTTTTCCGTCGGCCTGTGGGTGGGCTCTGCCATTGTTGTCGGCACTCCACTGCTGGCCGTGGGTGGTTTTCATGATGCCTGTGTTTCAGTTGCTTCATTATTTGGCGGTCCGGACCGCTCCTCTGTTGGCGGTTTTTACCACCGCAGCCGGCGGTGCGGTGTTAACCGCCATGTTCATAATGAGGGCCTGAGTGTTGCACTGCTTGCGAAGTGCCACATGGTAAAATGGACAGCACAGTTTGGCTTTGTAAGGCTACCATGGTGTCTCTACATCTGACACCATTGTGGTTCAAGGAGGTGGTAGGTTCCGTCCAGTAATAGGACATTGCCTCAAATATAGACTACACAACACATTTGTGCTAACATATCCATCAACACAGTCCAATGAGACCATTTCATAAGAACAGGAACATACACTATACCACAACCAAGTGTTAGTCACCAGTCCACCGACAACTAACAACTGCCATGGTATATTCCAAAGCACTATCAAGCTTTACCAACACATCTTGTCTCATTCCTTTGCAACTGATCAAGGTTACGGCATAAAGCCATGGGTAACGACTCCATTTGCCAACCCCACACTGGTGGAAGAGTGTGCCTACAACGATGGGCACAGAAGAACGCACAATGTGGTGGAGAGGACATTTGGGCTTCTGAAATCAAGGATCAGGTGCCTGGCCATGACAGGAGGAAGCCTCTTGTATGCTCCACCACTGATATGCAAAATCACACTGGCATGTGCAATCCTCCACAACATCTGTGTCAGAACAAATGTTCCCTGGGATGAACAGGTTGATGTCCCCAACGAGGAGGAGGAGGATGATGATGAAGCAGCTAATTTGGAGGGAGAACAGAACACTGCTGCAGGAGATTGCAGGAGACTCCACATAGTACAGAACTTCTCTACATAGTGACTGGACTAACAACATCACATTGTAAGTAGTAGAAATAAAATACTTTGTAACTGATTCTCCTTGGTCTATTTATTCTCCACTACATATACCATTGGAATGTGACTCAATCCTCAGGGAGCAGGTAAGAAACACAATGGTTACAAGTATGGTAGCAACATTGTTTGTATGCAAGAGGTTCTACTGCCTCCATCTCACATATCAGTGATACGCAATTCACGGCCATGTGACTCCTGAATACATATATTGTGCTGTCAAGTGGCAAAAAACACCATGTCTACCAGGATGTATGCTAGGGGGGCACACAAGAGGTAGGGGCTGTGAACAAATGGTGTTTATGTAATGTTGGAACTGAACACTGTCACATCTCAGGGTGATTGCTGCTTTGCCTGTACAGTGCTTGTGTGACAAGGGGGGGTCATCATTGGTAACGATGGACCTTCAGTAATTGTACAGGGATTGTAACCAATGTTAGACGCAGAGCCTGCATAGTGTATCCATAGGATTATGTCCTGGCACTGCCATTGGGCACAACCTTGACACATGGAGGACTGTACCTCACTTATGGCACACACACGTTGGCTGTGGAGTGCGCAATGGGTTGCCAGACAAATGAAGCAGCTATGGGTGCAAAATCACTATCCAAACACTTAACTCATTGTTTAGGATTTAAGAATGTAATGGGACATTGCACCATCAAATAATTGTCTGGGTGTAATGTAGGCAGAGTGTGTTACACTCCCTATGAACATAAGATGCACACGTTTCACACAAATCTGCTGTCTTGACACATGCCTACCGCAAATCCAGATAAACATGGAAGACTGATGTACGGGTGTATGCCCTAGGTAGCAACGGGTTTGCTAATACCAGCAATGCTTGAAATGTGTCAGCATGTTTATCTAGTATGCTCTGTACAACAACATCAAACAGCACATAGCAATACACACCACTCATTCTCACTCACATGACAGAACAAGTGCAAGGTAGCAACAGTAACAAATTATCCCATACATGTTTTGGGCTCCAACATCGCAACCAGGTGTGGGATGACAAACTATGTCCAACAATGTTTAAAAATGTCAGAAACCCATCATGAAACTGAATGGGAGTAGAACTAGCCATATATGTTGCATTTGGCTAATGAGAAATACAGCACTGAGATGATTTCACACCTCAACATCATTCAGTCATGGTAAGAGTTCCCTAAGTTGTGGCATGCTGGAAGAAATGCATACCCATGTCCAACGGAGTATGTGGATGGACAGCTGAGGATACCCACAGATACTTGCAAGTACAACCTGGGAGATCACTTGGAGACAACACAAGTGCTGTGGCAGGTGTAATGTCATGTGTGTGTGGCACTCGTTAAATCTCACAAATACCATCAATGGGATAATAACTATCATGTAGCCAGTAGTAGTAGATGTGTACATCTACAAATTACACAAGTCACATATTGCATCATGTCCATGTATGACCAGACAATGTTGCTGTAGAAGACGTGTATAAAGTGCAAGCAGCCGAAAGAATGGGAGCAATGTATGAGAAAATACACACCTTACCAGTTATGCTGGAAAACATGGAGAAGGAAAACACATAGACCAATACTGACTGTGCCACACATCAATGTCTGCATGTCAACATTCAACATATGTACAGAGAGGGTGACCAGGTCAGTACATAACCCAGTCATGTTTGCCACTATCATAACCTAGTATTTGCCCATCGCATACCAACATGATAGGAGGCAGTGAAAGACAGCACCATCTGCACCCTAGCACGTTCCCAATATAGAAGTCGCAACAGATATACACCCCCTAAACAAGTTGCCCATGGAAATAACTGAGGACATAAAATGATGAAACATGCCCTACATGTGCAATAATCCAGTCCTCTGTACATGAGAGGGGGAGGCTGACATAAAGTACCACAGAGGAAAATGTGATAACCCGGTCTGTTTGATCACAATTGTGAATGTGTCTGTCTGCAGAGGAGTGTGCATTGTTCTGCTGAGTAGTAATCATGAAAAGGCTAGATCCCCACTCAAAAAACCCAAACACCACTGCTCGGGCTACATAAACGTAGGACATTGTCAGGGGCCTGAGTAAATTGAAGCTAGATTAAACTGCCCCTTCACATGCAACCATGGCTTTGTGTTGCCATACAAACTCACACAGTAGTGATGATGAGTAGGTTGCCATCTATGCCAGACTGCAACACTACTACACAGTGGTATGCTATTGTATGTAACAGCCATAACAAACATGATGTGGACAAATGTGAGTGCCTAGTTGGTGGCACGCACACATATACCACATATCACAGCAAACATGTACCACTGTAATGGCTCAGGCATGGTAATGTATATAGATTCTGAACGAAAGGCAACCTAACACAAAAGTAAGGGCATAGGTATCACAAGATCAGTGACTGTAAGAAATCATCTTCACATGTGTTCCAACATATGGAAACATAGGTGGCACTGATGTGACTACTCATGCATTTGTCAAATGCCAACATGTGTCCATGCAGAAAGATAGTAATGTGAGGTTTCACATCCCATGAACACACCACTGTGGTCATATGTTATAGAAATGACACTACACATGTCTTAACACACACAGCATATACTAACCTTCAGTAACACATGTGTACATATCATCTCCTGCAACTAAGATGCATTGGAAACTATATGTCACACGTGTAGCAGAGCATCATGAAGTAAAAACCAACAGCACACCACAGAGTGGACACACATGCACATGCAAATTGTCAGGGGTACCATGATGTCCTAGTCCACTGTATACTCTGAGTACAAATTGTCATGGTTGTCACATGCCTTACCACGTGTTGGACATAGGCCATCATATATATTGAGTTGTTGGTATTTGTATATTTCTATAACAGATATAACAATGTAGTACTCCCACAAATTAGTAATCAAGCACATATATAAACTCATAGTACACATGTGCCAACATGTATGTGGACACAGTGTAGCTACACATGCACATATGCACAAGGTATGAGGAATCGCATGCAGCAGGCTCATTAAAATACCAATGTCACTGTTATGACATGACAGTATACTTACACACACGTAGCCATACCATATATACAACATTGATGCATAGCCCATATGACATGGGAAGTGAATCTGGGTGCACTCAAGGCCTACTTTGCAAAATTCCACGCATTCCTGTCATGCGTCAAAAAAATTCATGTAAATGCCTCAAACATACACTCTGCAACGTCAGTAAAAGGACGACTGGGCCCTGAGCATCTATCACACATTCAAAGGCCTCTTCATGCACAATGTGGAAAAATACAATACATGACCGTCATGCCTCAAAAATGTTCATGCATATGCATATACCATACTAATCTCCTAAACTAAAAGACTCCTAGCCCATGAATGTCTATTGCACGTCTACAGGCATCTTCACGCAAAATGGGAAAAAAATTACGAATGACCGTCATGCTTTAAAAAACACAACACATAACTGGAAACATGGCACACAGGCCCAGGAAGTGATAAAACAGGACATCCTGCCTGCAGACATGGTACAGTGAGTTCACTTTCACTTTCACTTCTCAGTCTTATTGTCTGGAACTGTGTGAGGGTGTGTGGAGCTGGTGCAGTTTTGGAGTGTTTGGAGTGTTTGTAATATTTATTGTGCTGTGTTCTATAGCTGTAGTGTTTTATTTGTCATTTAGCCTGTCTTTTGTATTGTAAGTGTTCTTTTTCTGTCTCTGCATTGTGGGGTGTTTGTCTGAGGTAGTATATTTGTTGGGGTAGTCATAGGGAATTTTGCAGTCCATTATGTCAGGAAAAGGGAGGATGGGCAGGATGTCAGCCGATGAGCTGGGGGGTTTCATATGACTGGTACAGCACTACCTCCCCATGATGGTCGTACTGGGTGGCCATGTCATACAAGGCTATCCGACAGAGGCAAGGAAGCTGTAGTGGGGCAAGGTGCTCCACCACCCGAGAAGAGTGTTTGAGTCAGGAAGAAACGACCACCAATTGAAGCACCGCTTGGCAGACCTCATAACAAGGGAGCAAGATCTGCTGGATCATCTGGGCATCAAGATTGTTGGATCATCTGGGCATCAAGATTGTTGGAGCAGTTGGTAAGCATCCCATTTCTATACAAAGTAAATTTTTTGCATGTGCATGACATTTGCAGATACAGTTGAGTGCTGCATGTCAGGGTTATTGATCTGGACATGTCGTATGCTACCTGTAGGAAAAGCCCCAGCGCCACCTTAGGGCTGTCATTCCAATGCACAATAATGAAGCCAAGGCAGGGCAGATGTACCATTTTCCCTGCACAGCCATTACAAAGTGTTGTCATGCATGCATAGGGCAACTCAGTATTGAGCAGCACAACATGAGCCCTGCGCCATGCATCATGTATGGATGGGGGTCCCAAAATCTGTTTGGGGGCAAATGTATAAGCTACTAGAAAAAATGAGAAATACCTAAATTCCATATTTCATTCACTCTGAATGGCTTCTGGGAACAGGTGTGATATTGGGGCATATAAATGTATGAGATGGGCCCCCATGTACTCAGCAGAAGTCATGATGATCTGTTGTGTTGCAAATCCTGCTTAGTGCATCATTTTCCTACACATAAATAGATGCAGTTGGACCCTACCTGCATCATGCTGTGCTTTAATTCTTATTAGGCACACACATGGCGGGTGTAAGGGGTGCAGTGAGGGCCACAATGTCTGTAGTGATGCATTTGCTGCTGCACCACTGTCGTTCAATCTGCCCCTTTGTGTCATTGGCCAAGGCCATGTAAGGGAGCTTGACCATGCACTGGGTCCAGACATCTAGCACTTCCCTCTTACTCTACATTGTGTATCACATACACCCTAAACTATGTCTATTACCACACACATGTGCTGAATTAGATCCATGGGCCTGCTGCAACTCACTGACAGTATGTGGTTGCCCTGCATCTACTCCATCACTGGCACATTACTCAGTAACTTGCACCGACAAATGCATCCTTGCACTACAGAGCAAGTGTGTCTGTGTTGTCCCTTCCTGCACATGAACAAGCTATTATTGCTAGGGTGCATTTGCAGCACACATGAGTAAAGGCAATGCAACAAGGAGGAAGGGAAGCATTTCGGGCAGAGACACCACCCTGACACCAAAACCTGGGGGGTTATTGCCTTTCATCCTAGTCTCTGATGTCTACATTGTGTTGTTACAAGTGCTTTGACAATATGCAATGGGTGTTGTAAAGGTACAGCCACAGTATCTGCACGTGCCTCCCAGGCAATGTGCTACATATTTACATGGTGGAGTAAAGCCACAGTGAGTGGCCTATGTTGACATTGTGTATATGTTGGAGTGCATAGCACAACCAAAGAGTCAGTACATGTGTGGCTTGGGTGGGGATAGCACGTCTTGTGTAAGGGCCTATGTGTTCCGATGCAATCCTTTAGCATGCATTGAGTGTGTTCTATGAGCCTCCTCCTTCTGCCATTTGTGGAATTGCAGAAATCCTACCCCTGCAACTTACCCTCATTTGTTGTGGTTCTAGGCAGTCTGTTGTTAGAAATGGGGTATTTGGTTGACAATCAGGTCACCCCCTGTCCAAGCAAGGACCCTCACTCTAGTCAGGGTAAAGGAGAATCACCCTCAGTTAACCCCCGCTCACCCCCTTGGTAGCTTGGCATGAGCAGGCAGGCTTAACTTCAGAAGCAAATTGTGAAGTATTTGTACCAACACACACACAGTATCTCAGTGAAAACTCTACAAATTGACACAACACAGGTTTAGGAAAATATGTAATATTTATCTAAACAAAACAAGACCAAAACGACAAAAATCCGACATACACAAGTCAGGTTATGAATTTAAAAAAAGAATAAGGCCCTCATTCTGACCTTGGCGGGCGGCGGAGGCCGCCCGCCAAAGTCCCGCCGTCAGGTTACCGTTCCGCGGTCGAAAGACCGCGGCGGTAATTCTGACTTTCCCGCTGGGCTGGCGGGCGGTCGCCTTCAGGCCGCCCGCCAGCCCAGCGGGAAAGAGGCTTCCACGATGAAGCCGGCTCGGAATCGAGCCGGCGGAGTGGAAGCTGTGCGACGGGTGCAGTTGCACCCGTCGCGTATTTCACTGTCTGCGCAGCAGACAGTGAAATACATTTAGGGGCCCTCTTACAGGGGCCCCTGCAATGCCCATGCCAGTGGCATGGGCACTGCAGGGGCCCCCAGGGGCCCCGCGACCCCCCCTACCGCCATCCGGATCCCGGCGGTCGGACCGCCGGGATCTGGATGGCGGTAGGGGGGGTCGGAATCCCCTCGGCGGCGCAGCAAGCTGCGCCGCCTTGGAGGATTCAATGGGGCGGCGGTACACTGGCGGGAGACCGCCAGTGTTGCCGGTCCGACCGCGGCTTTACCGCCACGGTCGGAATCCCCATTGGAGCACCGCCGGCCTGTCGGCGGTGCTCCCGCGGTCCTCCGCCCTGGCGGTCTTTGACCGCCAGGGTCAGAATGACCGCCTAAGTGTCTTTGGGGCATATTTATATTTGTTTTGCGCTGAATTTGCGTCATTGTTTTAATGCAAATTCGGTGCAAAACGAACTCCATATATATACTTTGGCGCTAAACCCGTCTAGTGCCAAATTTATGGAGTTTAAGTCATTTTTGTTTACGTGGAAACCTACTTTGCGTCGATGAGATGCAATGTATTCATTCCCGTACAAAAAAATGACTCTATGACCATAGCGCCACATTTATCCCCCATGTTAAAATCACGCACGGGACTGGGGGGGGGGGTAAAAAAATGGTGCAAAGCTTGCTTTACACCATTTTTTAAGTCCTGGGTCAGGGCAGGCATTAGGGGACCTGTGGGCTTATTTCCATAGTGAAACACCATGGAATAAACCCACAGGTGCCGTTCCCAGACCCAAGGGACACCCACACCAGAGGGACAGCGGAGGAGGGGGTACCCCATCCCAGGCAAGTATAGGTAACTACACATAAGTATTTTTTTTAAAGTGCCATTGGGGGCCCTGAAATGGGGCCCCCTACATGGCACTGGGTGAAATGGCCTTGCCCAGGGGACCCTGGTCCCCTGTGTTGGCCATTAGGATGGTGGGCATGACTCCTGTCTTTTCAGGAGTCATGTAGTATGGATGGTTTTGAGTCAAAAAATGACTCTAGGCAGGTTAAAGTCATTTTTTTTTACTCTAACCTGCCTTGCGTCAGTTTTTGGTGCATACCGCCAGCCCCACCTGACTAACATCATTTTGTTTTACGCTAGCCCACCCTTTGCACCGGCCTGCACCATTCCATAAATATGGTGCCAGGCTGGTCCACAGAAATGGTGCAAGCCGGTGCTAAACTTTTTGGTGCAATTCTACGTTAAAGTATAAATCAGGAGCTGAATCCTTAGAAAACAGTGAGAATGCTATTATTTCACAAAAGTACCTGGGTAGCGTCAAAATAAAGCCCCACAGGAGAGTGTGCATTGAAAAAGGCCAGCGATACGTCGATTTCTCACCCGCAAGCGAGAAAGTGCGTCATTCCTTCTCCAGCCGGGTCGGCGCTCGTTGTTTCTTCTCTCCCACAAGAGAGTGATGTGTCAATCTGGATGGGCACCTCGGGTCCGGGCAGGCTTTGTATTGATTTTCTGCACCCAGCGATGTGCGTTGAAATCCAGTTGCGCTGTGTCAAGAAAGCATGCTGTGTGGGCTTGCGTAATTAACAGCAGCCACTGCAGCTGTTGCACGTCGTTTCTCCAGCCACGTTGCATCGATCATCCAGCCGCGATGCAGGTGGAACGTTGATTTTAGCATGTGAGGCTGGTGGCGCACAGTTTATCAGCCATGAGGCGGGTGGTGCGTTGAAAGTTTCTCTGCATGGCGGTCTTTGCGTGGCTTTCTGTCCTTTTCCACCAGCTGCACCTTTCAATGGCCCAGAGAAAGGTTAGGGCACCACTTGGCAGGCAGGACTCTCAGCAGAAAGCCCAAGTGCTGGAACAGAGAAGTCTTTGTTGTCCCTGAGACTTCAACAACAGGAGGCACGCTCAGTCCAAGCCCTTGGAGATTCTTCTCTGGCAGTAATACACAAAGTCCAGTCTGTCCCCTTTCACAGGCAGAAGCATCAACTGAAGGATAGGCCAACAAAGCACAGTCACAGTCAGGGGCAGCACTTCTCCTCAGCTCTTCAGCTCTTCTCCTTGGCAGAGTTTCCTCTTGATTCCAGAAGTGATCTGATTTTCAGGGGTTTTGGGTGCTCTTCTTATATCCCTTTCTGCCTTTGAAGTAGGCCTGTTTCAAAGAGAAGTCTCTGTTGTTTTCAAGATTCTGCCTTGCCCAGGCTAGGCCCCAGACACACCAAAGGTGGGTGGAGACTGCATTGTGTGAGGGCAGGCACAGCCCTTTCAGGTGTGTGCGACCACTCCTCCGCTCTGCCCAGATGGGCCATCAGGATATGCAGGCTACACCCCAGCTCCCTCTGTGTCACTGTCTAAAAGATAGGTGTAAACAGCCCAACTGTCAAACTGACCCAGACAGGGAATACACAAACAAGCAGAGTCACAGAATGGTTAAAGCAAGAACATGCCTACTTTCTAAAAGTGGCATTTTCAAACACACAATCAAAAAACAAACTTTAGTAAAATATGTATTTTTAAATTGTGAGTTCAGAGACCCCAAGCTCCATATGTCTATCTCCTCCCAAAGGGAATATGCACTTTAATAATATTTAAAGGCAGTCCCCATGTTAGCTTATGAGAGAGATAGGCCTTGCAACAGTGAAAACCGAATTTGTCAGTATTTCACTGTCAGGACATGTAAAACACATAAGTACATGTCCCACCCTTAACATACACTGCACTCTGCCCATGGAGCTACCTAGGGCCTACCATAGGGGTGCCTTACATGTATTAAAAGGGAATGTTTAGGCCTGGCAAGTGGGTACACTTACCACGTCGAATTGGCAGATTAAAACTGCACATAGACACTGCAGTGGCATGTCTGAGTTATGTTTACAGGGCTACTAATATGGGTGGCACAACCAGTGCTGCAGGCCCACCAGTAGCATTTTATTTACAGGCCCTGGACACCTCTAGTGCACTGTACTAGGGGCTTACTAGTAAATCAAATATGCCAATCATGGAAAGTCAATTACACATACATTTGACATAGGAGCACTTGCACTTTAGCACTGGATAGCAGTGGTAAGGTGCCCAGAGTAACAAAAACAGCAAAAACTGATTCCAGCACACATCAACTACCTGGGAAACAGAGGCAAAAAGTTACGGGAGACCAGGCTGAGGAAGCCACGTCTAACACGTGTCCCCCCAGCTTCAAGTGGGGAGCAACTACCCAACCTCATGGGAGTTCTCATCACTAAGGGGGAAGAATCTGAACAGACCATCAGCATTGGTGTGCTCTGTATCAGGGCAGTGTTCCACAGTAAAGTCCATATCCTGTAGGGAAATGGACCACCTCAACAGTTTTGGATTCTCACCCCTCATCTGCATCAACCCCCTGAGTGGCCTGTGGTCGAGCTGAACCTTGAAGTGAGTCCCAAACAAGTAGGGTCTTAGCTTCTTCAGTGCCCAGACCACAGCAAAAGCTTCACGCTCAATTGTACTCCACCTACATTCCCTGGTAAGTAACCTCCTGCTAATGAAGGCTACAGGTTGATCTAGGCCCTCTTCATTAAACTGTGAGAGTACTACTCCAAAACCATGCTCTGAGGTGTCTGTTTGCACAACAAACTCCTTCGAGTAGTCAGGTGCCTTCAGCACAGGTGCTGTGCACATGGCAGCCTTCAGGGCATCCAAAGCAGTCTGGCAAGCCTCTGTCCAGATCACCTTCTTTGGTTGCTTCTTGGAAGTCAACTCACTCAAGGGGGTAGCAATGGTGCCATATCCCTTGACAAACCTCCTGTAATAGCTGTTAAGGCCTAAAAAGGCCCTCACCTCAGTCTGGGTCTTGGGAGGGTCCCAAGTCAGAATGGTGTGAATCTTTGGCTGCAGGTGTGCCAACTGGCCACTCCCTACCTGGTGTCTCAAATACACCACTGAACCCTGCCCTATTTGGCACTTGCTTGCCTTAATAGTGAGGCCTGCCTTTTGCAAGACCTCCAACACTCTGCAGAGGTGCTGCAAATGTTCCTCCCAAGTGGAACTGAACACTGCAATGTCATCCAGGTATGCTGCACTAAAGTCGTCCAGCCCAGTCTACACCTAGTTGACCAATCTCTGGAATGTAGCAGGGGCATTTTTCATCCCAAAGGGCATCACGTTAAACTGGAAGTGTCCATCTGGGGTAGAAAATGCTGACCTCCCCCGGTCCCCTCAGTTAAGGCAATCTGCCAATACCCAGACATCATATCAAACGTGCTGAGGTATTTAGCAGCTCCCAACCGATCTATGAGCTCATCAGCTTGGGGGATGGGGTGCACGTCAGTTTTAGTGACCGCATTGAAACCCCTGTAGTCCACACAGAACTGGAGTTCTGGGGTGGCACCATTAGCAGCAGCTTTTGCGACCAAGACCACAGCCGAGGCCCAAGGACTGCTAAAAAACCTAATGACACCTTGGGATTACATCTTAGACACCTCATCTTTGATGCTAGCCCTGACCTTATCAGTCACCCTGTAACCTTTCTGTTTAATGGGTGGACTTTCCCCAGTGTCCATATCATGCGTACACAAGTGTGTTACCCCTGGGACCAGGGAGGAAAACTAACCCAATACCTGGTGACAGTCCCTCTGTTGTTCTGAGGTCTGGGAGGAGGAGAGGATTACTCCCTCCACAGATCCATCTTTCTCTCCAGCAGATGGGAGGTCAGGAAGAGGCTCACTCTCTTCCTCTACCCCATGATCTGTTGCCAGGAGAATGGACAATTCAGCCTGCTCAAAATGTGGTTTGAGACGGTTCACATGCAGGACCCTTCAGTGATTCCGGGGGGTCTGCAAGTCCACCAGGTAGGTAACTTTGCTCTTGCGCTCCACCACCTCAAATGGCCCAGTCTACTTGTCCTGATGCACCCTGGGCTCCACTGGCGCCATTACCCAAACTTTTTGCCCAGGCTGGAACTTGACAAGAGTGGCATTCTGGTCATAGCACCATTTCATATCTGCCTGGCTTGCCTCCAGGTTCTCTTGTGCAAGAGCTCTGAAGCGGGCAGTCTGGTTTCTAAAGGCCAGCATGTAGCTAAATACATCCTGGGGAGGTTTACTGGGGGCTTTCTCTAAGTCCTCCTTCACCAGACTCAAAGGTCCCCTGACAGGGTGGCCATACAGTAACTCAAAAGGAATAAATCCAAGACCTTTTTGAGGCACCTCCCTGTAGGTGAACAGAAGGCATGGCAAGAGGACATCCCACTTCTGCCTCAAGGGCTCTGACAGGCCCATGATCATGCCTTTCAAGGTGCAGTTGAACCTTTTAACCAGACCATTGCTTTGGGGATGGTGAGGAGTGGTGAACTTATACGTTACCCTACACTCTTGCCACAGAGACTTCATATAAGTAGATATGAAGTTGGTACCCCTATCAGATACCACTTCCTTGGGGAACCCCATGTGGGTAAAACTCCCCATCAACGCACAGGCCACCACAGGGGAAGTGATTGATCTCAGGGGAATGGCTTCTGGGTACCGGGTGGCATGGTCCACCAAGACCAGGACGAACCTGTTGCCCATGGCTGTCTTGGGATGAAGAGGCCCCACAATGTCAATTTCGACCCTTTCAAAGGGGGTACTAACCACTGGAAAAAGTCGAAGGGAGCCTTACATTTTACCCCACTCCTGCCACTTGCCTGACAAGTATGGCAAAACCTGCAATGAGCATCTGAGTGCCTGCGCATTAGGGGCCAGTAAAAGTTTGTGACAAGCCGTGCAAAAGTCTTGTCCTGCCCCAAATGTCCGGCTAAAGGCCCATCATGAGTCAGACCCAATAGGAAGGCTCTGAAGCACTGGGGTACCACCAGCACCCGGGCTGACCCAGGCTCAGCCCACTTAGGCTCACTATACAGGAGGCCATCCTCCCAATAAATCAGGTGAGAGCCTGGCTCCTTGCCAGACGCCGGGTCTGCAGCCTGCTGTTGCAAACCCACTAGAGTAGGGCATGTCCTCTGAGTCTCACAGATTGCCTCCCTGGTGGGTCCTCCTTCCTGCTGCCACTGTGACAGCTCCGGGACCTCCCCCAGCTCAGCCACCTGTTAACCTGTAGGCTCCGGGGCATCACCCTTAGACTCCACCTCCGCACAGACCACAGGAACTTCTGGGGCCCGTTTCCCTCACCCCTTGACCTTCTTCTTTTTGGTGGTCCCCTGGGTCACTGTTTCAGGCTCCAGGGACTCCTGACCACCCTGATGGGCTGCCACTGACCTGGTGGATATGTATACCCACCCAGGCAGACCGAACATCTCCAAGTGTGACCTGTGTTCCACCTCCTTCCAAGGGGAATCCTCCAGGTCACTGCCAAGCAAACAATCCACAGGCATGGTTAGACTCACAGCTACCTTCAAGGAACCTGAGACCCCCCCATTCAAAGAGAACTTGTGCCACTCTGCAAGTTGCTCCGAGTTGTCCACTGCAACTACTTGGTGAAGTACACTGGGATCTATCTGCTCTTCAGACACCAAGTGACTCCTCACTGTAGTCACATTGGCTCCTGTGTCTCTCAGAGCTTCTACCCTCTGTCCATTAATGGTCACCCACTACCTGTACTTTTTAGTGTTCTCAGGCACTATGGTCCTCTGGACCATCTCACTCTCCCCTAGTGAGACAAGAGTCATCTCAGCTGGCTCCCACCCACCTGGAACCAACTCCTCCCCAAGCGCTATACTAGCCAAACCCTGGGACTGAGCACCAGTGGGTGCCGTTGTATTCTTGGGGCATTTGGGGTTTCCCCTCACATAACCCTGGGGAGATCCCAATCACCCATGATGTT
This sequence comes from Pleurodeles waltl, assembly GCF_031143425.1. Classification (NCBI taxonomy): domain Eukaryota; kingdom Metazoa; phylum Chordata; class Amphibia; order Caudata; family Salamandridae; genus Pleurodeles; species Pleurodeles waltl. The sequence goes on along the minus strand of NC_090441.1, from coordinate 147,244,879 downwards.
GCATTGAAATCCGGTTGTACGGTGTCAAGAAACCACGCTGTGTGGGGTCTTGTGTCATTAACAGCAGCCGCTGCGGGTGTTGCGCGTCATTTCTCCAGCTGCGTTACCTCGATCTTCCATCCGTGATGTAGGTGGAGCGTCGATGAAAGCTGCGAGGCCGGCAGCGCATCGTTTATCAGCCACGAGGTGGGTGGTGCATCGAAAGTTTCCCCGCACGGTGGTCTTTGCATAAACTTCTGTCCTTTTCCACCAGCTGAACATTTCAAGGGCCCAGAGAAAGGTTAGGGCACCACTTGGCAGGCAGGACTCTCAGCAGAAAGCCCAAGTGCTGGCACAGAGAAGTCTTTGTTGTCCAGAGACTTCAACAAAAGAAGCAAACTCAGTCAAGGCCCTTGGAGATTCTTCTCAAGGAGGAATGCACAAGGTCCACTCTTTGTCCCCTTTCACAGGCAGAAGCATCAACTGCAGGATAGCCCAACAAAGCACAGTCACAAGGGGCAGTCTTTTTCCTTAGCTCTTCAGCTCTTCTCCTTGGCAGAGATTCCTCTTAATTCTAGAAGTGATCCGATTTTCAGTGGTTTTGGGTGCTCTTCTCATACCCCTTTCTGCCTTTGAAGTAGGCCTACTTTAAAGAGAAGTCTCTGTTGTTTTCAAGATCCTGCCTTGCTCAGGCCAGGCCCCGGACACACACCAGGGAGTTGGAGACTGCATTGTGTGAGGGCAGGCACAGCGCTTTCAGGTGTGAGTGAACACTCCTCCCCTCCCCTAAGCCCAGATGGCCCATCAGTATAATCAGTCTGCACCCCAGCTCCCTTTGTGTCATTGTCTAGAGGAGAGGAGTAAGTAGCTCAACTGTCAAACTGACCCACACAGGGAATCCACAAACAAGCAGAGTAACAGAATGGTTTAAGCTAGAAAATGCATACTTTCTAAAAGTGGCATTTTCAAACAGATAATCAAAAAACAAACTTTACTAAAATATGTATTTTTACATTGTGAGTTCAGAGATCCTAAACTCCATATTTCTATCTGCTCCCAAAGGGAATCTGCACTTTAATCATATTTAAAGGCAGCCCCCATGTTAACTTATGAGAGAGCTAGGCCTTGCAACAGTGAAAACCAAATTGGGCAGTATTCCACTGTCAGGACATGTAAAGCACATAAGTATATGTCCCATCTTTAACATACACTGCACCTTGCCCATGGAGCTACCTAGGGCCTACCTTAGGGATGCCTTACATGTATAAAAAAGGAAGGTTTCGGCCTGGCAAGTGAGTACACTTGCCAAGTCGAATTGTCATTTTAAAACTGCACACAGACACTGCAGTGGCCGGTCTGAGCCATGTGTACAGGGCTACTAATGTGGGTGGCACAACCAGTGCTGCAGGCCCACTAGTAGCATTTGATTTACAATCCCTGGGCACCTCTTGTGCACTGTACTAGGGACTTACTAGTAAATCAAATATGGAAATAATGGAAAGTCAATTAAACATATATTCTACATAGGAGCATTTGCACTTTAGCACTGGACAGCAGTGGTAAACTGCCCAGAGTAACAAAAACAGCAAGAACAGAGTCCAGCATACATCAACTACCTGGGAAACAGAGGCAAAAAGCTAGAGGAGACCACGCCAAGGATGCCAAGTCAAACATCTGTGCTGTCCTGTCGTGCGATTCCAGAGACCAGCTCCTCTGAGATGACTGCTGCAATCATCTCCTGCAGCTCATCCAGGTCCTCCTGTGGTGCGGGACTTCCACCTCCAGTCTACAGTACGGCCCTTCGGTTCCTGGCGAGTTTCTCCTTAGTCCTGTACTTGCAATCATGTCAGTGCTTCTTGCACTCAGTGATAGTCCTCTTCACCTCTGCGACGCTTTTGACTTTGTCTACTATTTGCTGCCATATTGCGTCTCTCCTACCAGCTGGCAATTTGGAGGGGACAAAGAGCTGGTGTTGGTGCTCCATTTCCTCTCTGACCAGGATGTCATGCTCCTCCTCTCTAACGCCACACTTTGCGCTTTCTCTTCTCCTTCTCCTGGGACTTGTCTGGACCCTCCTGGCTGGTACCCTGGATGGGTGATTGGGGTCTCCCCGGGGTCTCTCCTGGCCTGAAAACTCTATCTTCTCTTGAATTTGCCCTTTTTTCTACTTGTGCATTTGGTTTTGACACTAATGCGGTAAAAAAATGGCGCTAACCCTTTTGCGACATATATACGTGCCACAAAATGGTCTAGTGCCACTTTTGCAGCATTAGCATCATATTAGCTTACAGCATGTCACAATAGTTAACATCTTTTTTTTGGTCGATAACTATTCCTTAGCGACATCGTACGTCACTTCCTAAATATTGGCCATCAATGGCGCTAAGGAATGATGCTAGCTCGCGTTAAAAAAATGATGCACATCTGCGCTAGCCCAGTTGTTCGTCATTTTTCTTAAATATGGGTCAAAGTCTCTTTCTGTATATATGTGTGTTTTTTATTGTTTATGAATTATTTTGACTACACAAGACTTGTGAGACAGCATAAGCTGTCACTACGCCTAACTCAAATAGACTAAAAAAATCCTACATTTCTCTACAGGAGGCTTCTCCACACTGCATCAAATATGGAAAATATCTTAACCCAAAACAATATATATATATATATATATATATATATAAATATATATATATATATATAAAACCTTGTGGCGATTGCCACTAGGTAGTTATAGTTAGGACCTAGTTTCTATAAAAAAAATTGTTTTTTGTTTTGCTAATAACTTTGGTGCTGTTTGATGATTTGATGAATCTTCACGAAGAAGTTTACCAAGAAAATACAACACTCACTTCAGGGTCTGCCTGGAAAGTTTCGGGGTGATCCATCAAGCGTGGGCGAGGAAAAGGGTGGGTCCGAAAACGTGTTTTCCCCATTAATTTTCCATAGGGATTTTGAACAGGGATACTGCCCAAACCACTTGACGGAATTACACCAAATGTGGCAGAAAGGTAGCTCTTGGTTCAGAAAACACCCTTTTTGTTATATGGTGTCAAGCCGTTCAACAGTTTCAGAGACATTAAAGAAAATCCAAATTTGTATACATAGGGACGTGAAGGACTCGCTACCCTTCCCGTGCTGAGATTTGATTGGCTGCCAATGCTTCAACAAGGAAGTGTTGGCCGTCAGCTTGGCCCGCGGCTTTAGCCAAGTCCCAAAAAAAGAAAAGGGGCCAGGGTAGGGACACCCTGGCCCCTTAGCTCTGGTGCTGGGGACCCAGAGGGACCCCCACCCCAGAACAATAAAGCATTTTGGGCCTGATTACAACTTTGGAGGAGGTGTTAATCCGTCCCAAAAGTGACAGTAAAGTGACGGATATACCACCAGCCTTATTACGAGTCCATTATATCCTATGGAACTCGTAATACGGCTGGTGGTATATCCGTCACCTTTGGGACGGATTAACACCTCCTCCAAAGTTGTAATCAGGCCCTTTGTTTTTAATTTTCAGTGGGAGTCAAAGCAGATCAGGTGAAATTGTTTTAAAAAAACAAGTGCGGACTCCTGCCCTTGTTTAAATGGAGTCCCCTGCGTGGATCGGTCCCGAGGGCATTTATATTTTGAATGCAGGGGGCCCTCTGGCTCCTGCAGCCCCGGGGACTCCCACCTCCCCAGGGCTATTGTTTTTTGAAAATGCAGGGAACCACCCCGCCCCCCAAAGCCCTGGGGACCACCTCCTCCCTGGGGCACATATTCAAATCAAATGTGGGGGGGCTGCCCATCCCTCCGCACTCCCCGGGACCACCACCTCCCCAGAGCACATTTTTAAATCAAATGTGAGGGCCACCCTCACCCCCTGCAAGCCCAGGGACCACCACCTCACTGTGGAGCATATTCAAATCAAATCAATCAATCATGTATTTATAAAGCGCACCTTACCACCTGAAGGATGTCAAGGCACTGTGTGGAAGGATGCGGATCTATCAACAAGCCAGATCTTGAGGTCCTTGCTGAACTGAATCAGCGAGGGGGATTGCCTGAGGTGGAGAGGCAACATGATCCAGGTCTGCACCATGAGGTAGGAGAAGGATCTTCCTCCAGTTGAGTTCTTATGGACCCTCAGGGTGGGGGTGAGTGCCAACTGGGTGGACTGGAGCTGCCTGGTGGGTGTGTTGAAGGAGAGGTGGTGGTTGAGGTATAGGGCCTTGTATGCATGTGTGAGGGGATTAAAGGTAATTCTTTTGTTAACCAGAAGCCAGTGGAGGTCTCTAAGGTGTGCGGTGATGTGGTTGTGGTGGGGGATGTCCAGGATGAGTCTAGCTGTGGTGAGCTTGCTGATGATGAGAGCCTGGGTGACTGTTCTTCTTGCCTTGATGAGGATCCATTTGAAGATCTTTCAGAGCAGGCAAAGTATGTGGAAGCATGATGATGAGACAGTATTGAATTTGAAGGTCACTGAGAGCGAGGAGTTGAGGATGATGGCAAGGTTGCGTGCGTGGTCGTGGCTGATGGGGACCCCTAAAGCTGTGGTCCACCAGTAGTCATCCCAGGCAGAGGGGATGGAGCCAGGATGAGGACCTCAGTCTTGCTGGAGTTGAGCTTGAGACAGTTGTCTTTCATCCATGCGGAGATTGCCTTTATTCTGTCAATAAATTTGTCCTTGGCTGTTGATGGTTCATCAGTGAGGGAGAGAATCAGCTAGGTGTCGTCAGCGTAGGAGACAATGTTGATACCATGATGTCTCACAATGGTAGTGAGCAGGGCCATGTAGATATAAAAGTGTGGGGCTCAGCGAGGAGCCCTGGGGGATGACGCAGCTGGTGTACATCGGTTTCGAGGTGAATGGTGGGAGACTGAATCTCTGGGTTTGGCCGATGAGGAAGCAGTGGATCCACTTGAGGGGTTTGCCACAGATGTTGGCGTCATGTAGTCTTGTATGTATGGTGGTGTGGGAGAGGCTGTCGAAGGTAGTGGAGAGGTCCAGGAGGGCTGCTCTTTCACCACGGCCGAGGAGGATGCGGATATCATCCGTGGCTGCGAGGAGTGCAGGTTTGGTACTGTGGTTGCTCCTGAATCCATATTGGAAGGGGTCCAGGATGTGGTTGGTCTCAATGAATTCAGTGAGCTGGGCGTTGATGGCCTTCCCGATGGCTTTGGCTGGGTAGGGGAGCAGTAAGATAGGTCTGTAGTTTTTCAGGTCCTTCGGGTCAGCGAATGACTTCTTAAATAGAGAGTTGATCACCACATGTTTCCAGTCTTCCAGGAAGGTGGCGGCCTTGATGGAGCAGTTGATAGTGTGGCACAGTTCGGGGGCGATGGTGGCGCCAGCTCGGCTGAAGATGTGGTGGGGGTAAGGGTGTGAGGGTGCCTTGGAGTGGATTTATTTCATGAACTTGAGGGTGTCTTCAAAGGTGAGGGGGGCCAGTGGTGGAGAGTTGGCAGAGGGGTGGGGTCTTTGGGTGAGGTGACAGCATTTGGGTAGGGTGTGTCTTCAGTGGTGAATTTGTTGCATATGTCCTGGATATTGCAGTGGAAGAAAGTGGCGAGGTTGTTGCAGAGGTCTTGGGAAGGTCAGATGTCTGCGGTATCCGTGCTGGGTTTGGTGAATTCTTTGACAACAGTGAACAGTTCCTTGCTGTTGGGAGCGCTGGCATTGATGCATTTCTGAATGGCTAATTTTCTTGCTGTTCTGATAAGGTGATGGTGCACTGTGGCAGGGGTTTTGAATGCTTTGTGGTCTGCCATGTTCTTGTTGCTTCTTCACTTTCTCTTGAGTCGTCTGCAGGTGTGCTTGGATTTTTTAGGGTCAAGGGAGCTGGATTTCTTGTGCTGTTGATTGTTGGGGTGTTTCCTGAGGGGGGAATGAGTGGACCTCCCGCAGCCCCAGGGACCACCACCTCCCAGGGGCACATATTCAAATCAACACAGGGGGGCTGCTCGGAAACCCCCAACCCCAGGGACCACCACTTCCCTGGAGCACATATTCAAATCAAATGCAAGGGGGGCTTGAACCCCCTGCAGCCCTGGGAACCACCACCTCACAGGGTCTCTAATTAAATAAAATTTGGGGGGGGCCACCCATCCTCCCCACAGCCCCAGGGACTACCACCCCACTGGGTAGCATATTCAAAGCATATGCAGGGAGGGCACACGACCCCTCCACAGTCCCGGGGACCACCACCTCCCGGGATTAAATGCAGAGTTGGACAGGGGCTGGCTCCGTGACCAAGTGGCGCCATGCGTGGTGGTGGTTGAATTAACGTATAGTAATGAAAAAAACATTAAAATTCACTTAAAAAAATGAAAGGTTCAGGGACGTTATAGTAAGGCTCACATTTGAAATGTACAAAACCATAGAAATGTACCTGTTATATTTAGAGTTATCTCAAGTAACTATAACTTACGTCCTTGCGTTGCACTGCTAATTACCCAACAAATTACAGTACTCATGATATCTTTGATAACATCATTGATAATATCCATGTAATATTTGCAGTAATATTTTTGATGAAAATACTGTGCATGGCGGGGGTACGAGTTATAGTTACCTTAGGGCATGAGAATATTATGCCTCCTTTTTCAGTGTGTAGTTAGTTTTACTAATGTTTTACTAATGAGAGTGATTCATTATTTTGGCGTCTGATTCATTCATTCTGTTAAGGGCATGTAACTATTATTGCAACTTTTTTATAGATAAGGACAACACAAAAGTCAACAAAATCTTACTGGTAAGTGATACTTGAATGCAGCAAAGGTTTATTAAGTTGAACAATTAAAAACTCATGGTAGTGAGGGGAGTTGCCAAGTTGGCAACGAAGATGGCCAAACGGCATTGAAGTTCCAGAGACAATCACCCGATCCTGTTGTCCCTGGGCATACACTTGCCCTTAATATGCCCAGGACCGATTAGCCTGCAGTGCATTGGAGCTGCTCAACTGACTCCGCCGCTTCTCTGACCTTAGTGCGCACTGGAATGACCACCAATCTGTAAACAGGCTGCCACCCTCGGAGGTCTCTTGGAGACAGGATCTGTGGGCAAGCCTGAGAGTGGGGCCACAGCAACCACAGCCTGAATCAACAGCCCGGTCAACAGCCCGGCTGCCTGGTGGTGTCTGTTATGGCACCTTACATGAATCAATGGACACCTGATGGGACACTATGTTGCTTTGACAGGACAGAGGCGGTGAGTCTGATTACTGACACGTGTTGACGCTACAGGGATGCCTGCTAGTCAGCCCCACAGTGATCTGTAGCACTGACTTTGGCAGCCCCACGTCTTGCGGGCGCATTAGGCCTTCCATCTTCCGATGTCACTGGAGAGATGTGTGTGTGGCGGGTCCTACACTATATGATATTTGCCTGAGGATGCCTACCTCCCCGCTTGTTGTGTCTGTAGAATGAGACCTGGATAGTGAGTCCACAGAAGTTTTACGGAGGGGCGGAGACGCTGGGCATAGTCATCGCTGTGCGTCCGCGATGATTGGTAGCCTACTATTTGGCCCTAGTGAAAGCTTCTGACCTGCTTGTGAAGGAGTAATTGGCCAAATTCCACAGGTGCCTCCTTCTTTTTCTACAACTGATGAGCCAAGTGCATGTTACACCCACACCTTACTTCAGCCTACCTGGAGACAAATACTCCTCCATACTATGCCTTCAAACTGTGACACGGGCAGTAAATAGCGTTGCTTCCTCCTGGCTGTTGCTGGGATTCCTGGCAAACCACCTTCACCTCCAGTTGATACTTCTAGCCACATACTGCTCCACGGCACACACTTCTACGGCCTACTGTCTGCCTCAGTTCCTGCAGGAGTCTGCCATGGCCAACTTTCCCTTTCTACTCTAACTGTCGCCTGGCTTGATCCTCCCAACATATTGAGCATCATAACTTCACTGGCACAATGGGGCGCTGGTACACTTGGACCCAAGGCAGAAACAGCTCTCCTTTGTCTCCTTTGAAACCACGAGGACCACACAGCAGCAGCATTTCCCTCCAAGCGCTGGGGAGCCTCTACCAGAAAAAGCCTCCAACTCCTCCATGGATGGCACTGCCACCATTATGTCTGAACTATGTGATGGTTTTAAAACTATAGTTACACATTTTGACACTTGGAGCGGTTGCCTGGACCGAATGAACAAGTGTCTTGACCGCCATGCTACAAGGCGTGATGATGTGAAGCGTAGGAATTCTGAGATGGAGGACAGCAATGTAGATGTCCTGAAATGTCTTGAAAAGGTAAAGCACATGCTAAAATCTGTTGTTGCCAAGAATGAAGACCTGAAGGCATTTTTGCATGGTAACAGCCTTTGGATTGCATGGACAGCAGAAACCACCAACAAGAGGCACCCAGATCTCTTCGTGAAGAAACTTCTTGTAGAGCTATTTGGTAGACAAGCCTTCACAGGCACCTTTGATGTTCAAAAGGCCTTCACATCTGATTATTGTCCGGCTCCTCAATTTCCGAGACCTGGACACTGCACTACGCTTGGTCTGTAAAAAAGGACCTCTTCAGTATCAGGATGTGACGCTGTCTATTTTTCCCGATTTTACACAAGCAGTCCATATGTGAAATATAATCTTCAGAAACTGGGCTTCAAGTATAGTTTGCTATATCCAGTGCGTTTGCCCATTGAGGTGAGCGGATGGCACCATGTGTTCCAGAACCCCTGCTGATCTAATTCAGTAAGCAGCACAAGGTTGGTGCAGACTTGCCTGCGCACACACCACCTACTGGGTTGCCCGCTACCACCTGCTGGGGATCTCAGCACGACCCACTGCCTTGGGTGATCACCCTCTGATGTATTGATTTACCTGACTTACCTTGGGGTGACCCTTGTGGTTCCAATCTGACACACTCCTTTGCGCATAGCCGGCTGGGCCAACTGCCCGGATTGGACAGTTATTATCTTCATGCATACCACTGTACAAGTGGGCATTCTTCCCCTGAGCATTTTCACCCCTCCGAGGTGTATAAGACAATGCTAGCTTTATTACTCTATTTGGTTTCTGTTGGGATTCCCCAGTTGTTATCTCTTCTAGTGTGGGTGGGGGGGGTGGAGGGCTGTATTGTATTATGTTTTTTCATCGTTGCTACACTACAATAATATTGCATTACATTCCAGCGACACACTGCCTTACACATGCATGCTATCTACCCTGGACTACATGGCAACACACTCTTATAGAGATTGGGAACTTGACCTCCTGTGTATGACATGAAACATTAGAGGCGTCAATAACCCTAGGAAGAGAAGCAGGTTCTTTCATACTTACCCTGACATGACATTAAATTAGCATCCTTACAAGAGACCCACCTCTCCCCCTGCATTGACTGCTCATGTGTTGCTTCTTTGCCCACTACAGCTCATACTGCAGGGGGTCTGTACCTTAATCCATAAAAGTATTCCCTTTGTGTGCCAAGAAAGTGTATCTGTTTGAGATGGCAGCTATTTGCTGGTATCAGGGATCCTGGCTAACAGAGCAGTGTTGCTAGTAAACTTATAGGCACCAAACACTGACTCCCCAGAGTTTTATCATGTGGTATGTTCACTAATGGGGCCTTCACAAGCTGATTATATTTTAATGGGTGGCAAGTTTAGCATTACATGGCATCCCCAACTTGACACAACTGGTTCCACCACAGTTACCAAATCTCGCTCGCTGCAGGCACTCACTACACCCCTAGACACCTTCCTGCTCACTGATGCATGGTGCTCCCACAACCCACATGAGAAAGACTACACATTCTACTCTGACCCGCACAATGTCTGGACCCAGAACCCTTTCTGACTATGCCCCTATAAAGGCAGCATTCCTTGTACCATATCAGGGACATTCAGCCAGACACTGGTGCTTTCCCGAAAATATGTTGCACTGTGAGGTTTTCCGTGTTGAAATCCAAGATGCCATAAATGAATACTTCATGACTAATATTGGTTCTGTGGAGAAATACTCTGTGCTATCAGATTACTTCAACGTATATATTAGAGGAGTTTGTATCACCAAACACGTGGATGTACTCTGCAGTATCAGAAATGACCTGATAAATTTAGAGGGGGAAAACTGGGAAGACATCGATATGAAGACATGTCCGATATACAATTACCTCACCTATACAACCAATCCAAACTATTACAGGAGTTCTGGGATTTGGCTGGGCGAGAGGTGGCATATCTGGTTAAAAATGCTAGAGAACGCAGATATGGTGAGAGACAAAGCTTGGTGCTTACAGCCGTCTTATCATGCCATGTCCGTGACTGGCCTCCTAGCGGATGATGACACGACCTCTACTGGCAATGCCACTATTGTTGAAATGTTTACAAATTATTACTGGCAATTGTATACAACAGGTTTGGGTGGGAATGAATCAGCCCTTGCTGAGTAGCTTGCCGAGATAGCAATGGCTTGAGCCTGGTTAGCAGCAATTTCTGTCTGCCCATATTACATGTGAGGAAATATTGCAGGCCATAGATGTCCTGAGTGGCTCAAAAGCCCCAGGGGTGGATGGTTTCATGGGAAACTTTTACAAAGCTTATAAACGCATTTTGACTCCACATCTCCTAAAGGTTTATGCATGCTGCTCACCAACCTACGGGAGGCCTTCATCACCTTACTGCTCAGAAGTGGCAAACCAGCCACCAATGCACCTCCTACAGGCCATTATCACTCCTGAATCAAGATAGCAAAATATTAGCCAAAGTAATAGCCACATGCCTTTCCCTTTTAATGGAAAGCGTCACTTTACCTTTGCACTATTTTTGCTGTATTAAATCAGACTTCCCCTACCATTCCCACTGCAGTTGCTTTATTAGATGCTGAAAAGCATTTGGCTTACTTGAATGGCCATTCCTTCGTGCAACACTGATCAAGCTAGGAATACCCAATTGCTTTCAAGATCTCATTATGCTACTTTCTAAGGACCCTATGGTGCATTTTAAAGTGAATGGCACACTCTCAGAAGCCCTTTCCAAGAACTAGGGGTACATGTCAGGGTTGCCCTCTCTCTCTCCTCTTATTTATCATAGCCATGGACCTACTTGTTAGGCACCCGCAGGAGCGTCACTTAGGGTCCTCACATTTCAATACAGCCCACTGCTGGCTTCCTTATACGCAGATGATATCTTGCTGTTTGTCCCTGACCCACCAACAAATATCCCCCCTCTCATCTGTGAGGTGATACACTTTGGAACCTTTTCCGTTTATTAACTGGAGCAGATCTGAACATTTTCCACTGACAGAAGCCACTGAACCAACCGTTTTAGAATATCCCCTGTGCTTGTGCACTGATTTCCCCAAATACCTGGGTGTCTTCTTACATAGAGGCAGATCCAAGGTTATACACTGTAATTATGGCCCTGCTATAGACAAGCTTACTACTCTGATAGAACAGTGGATTAAACTACTGAGAGAGCGTAGTTTATATAATCTAGATTACCATGAAATGTTTATGAACTAGTGTGTGATAATGCCGCTTAAGTAATTGTATTAATGTATTTTGTTTAAACGTGCACCTGAAATGTGACCATGGGGAGTGGCCACCAATGCATACGAGAACTAATAGAAATGACTAATTTTGATAAAATATAATATTAAAGTGTGGTTTTGTACTAATTATTAATGATTGCGTTATTGAATTTGTGCTGAAATCCTCGTAGGCCTTAAATTAGCATGAGCCGGAGCTTAGCTGCTTGGCTCTCATATTAAACATATTTTTCCTATCTTGCAGTGGGCTGACGCGCAAAAGGACCTGACCCCTTGTTTTCTTCAACACTAGAAACTGAATGTATCCATAGTAGATCCGTTCCCATGAAAATCCACATTGCTTGTAGAAATTACTAATCAAAATGCAACAGTGTAGATTAATGTAATGTACAAGGTCGTTCAAACCGGTGAAGACAATGGAGCTACTGATCAAAAGATGTGCAAAGAATTACAGAAGGATGAAATCATACCGGACGTGCTACCTCCGAAGACGCCAATCATGTGGACCAATGAAAAGCTTGTAAAATAATATGGGGTGAAAGATTAATGACATAATCTGTTTTCTAGTAGGGTAAAGATAGTGGGGTATAACTAAGATCCAATAGGATTTTAGGGGTTTGTACAACGAAAAAAGGGATAAAAACCCATGACACGGGGAGCCATTTAAAATTAGGTAGGGAATTCTATCGATTTTATCCAGAAACTTTGTCACTCTGTTTGGAGACTTAGTGGTTTGCTTAGAACCATCCTCGTCCCTAGATTGCCCTTTTACACTTTACCTCCTTATGAGGGAAGTGCCCTTTTTGCCCTGGAGCTGAATTTTGACTGATGGCGATTAGACTGATGTCCTGAAGACGAAGACTGAACCTGAGTGCTGACCTAAGCTTGGAGGGTAACTATGACAATACAATTGTGATTTGTCTGTTTGCTTTTCCTTTCTAGGTACCAGCTGCTTACTTTTGACAGAGACCATAGCTAGATGTTTTCTAGATTGGTGTTCTAAATTGTTTTGCATGAAGCCCAACATGCTAATGCTAATCAGTGGTTAGGACAGGAGTTCACTAATCTGACGCAAATAGACAAACGACTGAATCTATGCTTTGTTGAACTGACGCGTTAATGACACTCTGCTATAATTGACTTATGTTGACGTTGTGTTATGTTCTAATAATTGCGTTCCTCACGTTGTTTAAGTCTTATTCGAGTTGCCAAATTATGACAATGTTATTGAGTGTTTTGCAAATTAAATTAACCCATATGCTCTTAGAATTGTAACCAATAGGGAATAAAACTCATACCATTCTACTAAACTGGTGTGGTTATTCAGGACTGCAAGGTCATGGTGGGGTCTTGAATTGATTAATGACTTTGACCAAAGTAAAATGTATTGTTGTGCTAAATATTGATGACATCATTGACGTATTGATTGATATATTGATTAGCTATCTCGTCCTAAGGTGTCTCTCAACTGGGTCAAAAGATTCATTGGCCTAAAACGAGTCCTGATGTGTAATAGATTATCATAAAGGGACTCGTTAGCACTACCATTAGCAATGGCATGGCACATAGCCATTATAAAAATGGTGGTTGTGCCTCAGATTCTGTATCTTTTCTCATATATCCCCATTGCTTTGACCAACAACTTCTTTGCTACTCTGCGGGGATTTGTAACGTATTATTTGGGTGGGCCGCCAATCCCGCATTAGATGGGAGATTTTCACACTCCCCTATCACTGGGGTGGCTTTGGAGTTCCAGATCTCCAATTATATTACCTAGTGGCTCAATCTCACTTCACCTATTACTGATACCATCCTGATCACGTTACCATATCTCAAATCTGAGAGAGCTCAGACGCCCAATCTGCCCCTTTCCTCCCTACTCCCACAGGGACTGCACCAACATACAAACCTTGTCCACCACATGTTGAGCTTGGTCCCAGCTCCGATGACACTTGGAATGGGAGGTTTTATATTCCCCTCACATACACCTCTCCAACAACCCATGGCTACTGCTCACCTAGGAAAGTGTGACGCAACAGTCACTTGCCTCACACCAGCTGCGTATGGTGGGTTTTCTGTGTGTAAATGGTAAGGTGAAACCTAGTTCCACACTGGCGGAGGGGGGAGATCTAACACATACAGACAGTTTTGTCTTCCACCACTTACATACCACCCTCTGTGACACCTTAACGGCATACCATGAGGAACCTATTGATTTTACCCCCCTATCTTTAGGAATATTCACCCCAGAAAGTAGTCAATTGGTGTCCCCAGTTTACCACTCCTCTCTGCAACTGCTAGGCCACTGAAGCACAGAAATATAGAGCTGGTTGGGAACATGATTTGGGACACTCCATTCTGGATAAAACCTGGTATTACTGCTGTGCGCAAACCAAACTGGTCTCCAATAACCACTGACACAAGCTACTTCATTATAAATATTTACACTGTGCTTATACAACATCAAAGGCTTTAGCTAAACTCGACCCCACTAGACCACAACACTGCCCTAAATGTAAAATGGACCAAGCTGATTGTGCACATCCGTCATGGAATGACGTCATGGAATTGTACTGTGATTAAATCATATTGAGGGGAGATTTTTTGCACTATTTCCATCATGATTGAACAGATACTTGACCCAGACCCATCTTTGGCCATGCTAGGTTATGTTAAGCTTCTATCCCCTGGCCTGCAGCACTTTACAGCCATTGTGCCACTACTAGCTAAACGGCAACTCCGGGATATGATATACTGTGACACTATCAATGAGCTCAGTGAAACTTATTTCTCCTATTACATTCAATCGAAGGACATATGGCAGACACTTAGGGATTACCTCTGAACATCAGGTTATGATGTCGAGCACAAAGATACAAACTGACATCCCCTTCCCTGCCTTATGATCTGTATTGCATGTGAATTGTTTAATGCAAGTACTATACAGAACTTGATGTGTTGCGCTGTCTTTGCCACTGTATGCCTATTCCGAACATTTTTTTGTCAAATCAGCTTCCCTTATAAGCCTCTCCTGAGAGGAATGTCATTCCTTTTGCAGGGTCATCCCCAAACTTTTTGCCTCCTTTCTCCTATTTTTTCTGACCTCTTGCTGTTGGCTCTAGGACTCTGAGCACTTTATCACTGCTGATCACTGCTAAAGTGTAGTTGCTCTACCTACTAAAGTTGGAATGATTGGCTTACACCTATATGGCACATTTAATTTACCTGTAAGTCACAGTGGTATCCCTATACCCAGGTACTGTAAATTAAATGCTACTAGTGGGCCTGAAGCGCTGCTTGCGCCACCCACTGAAGTAGCCTTTCAAACCTGTCTCAGGCCTGCTAGTGCAGAGCCTGCATGCGCAGTTTTCTGCCACAGGGACCTGGCATCTAAATTTACTTGCCAGGCCTACAAATCCCCTTTTATTACATATAAGTTACCTCTTAGGTAGTCCTTAGCTAGCCCTATGGCCAGGGTGCTATGTATGTAGAAGGCAGGACTTTTACCTAGTAGTGTGGCCTGTCCTGGTAGTGACAAACAGCCTATTTGGTTTCTCACTGCTGTGAGTGCTGCCTTGCTCATAGGATTGCATTGGAAATGCTCTGTCTTATGCCTTGTCTGATTTATGAGGGGTAGCATAGGCATGTTTGGTATGGTTGTAATGGTAGTGAGAAATGCTGCTTACTAGTGTAGGTGTTTTTTTGTATTACCATTATAGAAATGCCACTTCTAGAACGTGAGCATTTCTCTGTGCTTATGACTCTGGTGTTTTGCAGCTTGACTCCAATCCACGTCTGGGTCAGAGTGACAGCTGGGCTTTGTGCATATTTTTCAGACAGCATGTACACAGGGAAAGTGGAGGTGTCACAGAGGTGCATCAGCATATTGAATGGTTTTCTTGGGCTGAGAGAAGGGGAGGTGGGGCACACCTGCATTTGTAAAGCTGAGCCCTGTCACACATAAAGGGCTCGTTTACCCCCAGCTGATGTCAGGATCCTGTGCTGAGGAGGCAGGAGACACTCCTAAAACAGTTGTTACTGGTTGGAACCTCTTCTCCGCCTCTTTTAAATTGCTTTGCAAAACTGAGTATAAGCACCTTGAAACACAAGAAATATTCTTGAGGAAATAGATTCAGAATGCAGCTGGGGGGACTCACCAGAAGCCACCTTGGACTGCTGCTGCTGATCTGTGACCTGCTGGGTCACTAGGAGAAACTGCCACTAACAGCATACCCCTTGTGCTGGCCTTTTTTTTGGGCCCTACCGCCCTGTGCTCCACTTGTGTTCTCCAGGGGCTGGGTGGTGTGGCCCCTACCCCCTGCATCTGCTTGCTTCTTAGCGCAAAGGAGTGCTTTGCCCTTGAATTTCTAGTGCCTTTGGAGCTTTTTTTTTTTGGTCGCCCCCTTAGCGCCTTGAGAGCGCTGTGTTGTTGCCAAAGGGGAAATCCCCAATGCAACCTGGGCAGCTTGTAATTTCAAATCGCTTTGGAAGCGCGCTGTGCTGTCTGCCCCCGGGGCGCAGGAAGACAGAGGGTGGAGCAATCGCACTCCTTGGGGTGCCCTCGTGGTGAGGCGCACTGAGAGAAGCACCCCCGGGGCAGGCACCACCTTTTGCGAATTCACTGCCGCGACCTGGGGAGAAAGTAAGTTCGCCTGCCGATAAGGCAGGACAGCCCAGGCGTACCAGTGCGGCCAAGTAGGGAACATGCAAAATCGCCCCGCCGACATGAGAGACCCGCCGGCTGAGGGCTCCCTTTGGCAAGGGAAGTGGCCGTGCCTGCTTGGAGCCCCAGAGGGCTCATTACTCCCTCCAGGAGCAACGCGTCGCCGTCAAAAGGAGAGCTGTGTGTCCTCACTTGGGGGGGCAGATAGCAGCCGTGCTGCGTGTACGCAGACAGTTGCTACGCAGACGGTTGCAGGGTGATTTCATTCTCTCCCTTGGCGTGGAGAGACGGGGCTGGCTGGAGCCGCCACCCCTTACTCCACCATTTCATCGCCACAGTTCGGATGGTAGCAGCCCCCGGTAAGAGACATTCACAAAAGTCCAGTGGGGATGATTATAGGAGCTCCTACGTTTCACCGAGGGGGCTAGAGTTACTGCCCCGGGTATATTATATGTGAAGGTGCCTTTCTGATAACGACTTGACATTTTTTGGGCGATAGATCTATACTGACACATGCATTGGTGAGAGTGCATTCATGCTAATGTCTTGATATGTGGCAACGTGTTTTACAAGGATATGTGCATTCCTTATGATGTGCCTATGGCTTTATGTGCAGTCAGGATATTGTGTTGCTGTATACCATGAGCTTTTGTTACGGTGTCATGATATGCATAGTCATGATAATGTTTTGGCAATGTTGATCCTTTACTTATGGTAATATGTTTTTATGTCTTGCCATGTACTCTCCAATGTTCCTTTTATGGGCATGTATGATGGTATGCTTACTAGGGCAAGTGCATTCTTAGTAACATGTTTACTGTGACCTTATGCCTTTCTGGTAGTATGTGCTTTTACCCTGATATGTGCATTTTGGTCATGTTTACCTGACTACTGCTTGTGTTGCAGGATAACATGTAACCTGTATGTTTTATGTGACTATTGCTGATGTTCTCAGAGTAATAGTACTGTGTAAGGTTCTGACAACTGCTTGGGTAGCAGGGTATTACTAACATGTTGTGTTTGGTCTAATAATGTGTACAACACAGCTTGTTTTTATATAACTTGGTGTTGTGTTTCCTTTGGGAATAGTGTGTCAGGTGTGTTGTGTGCGTTGTGCAAACGCTTTACAGATTGCCTCAGGGATAAGCCTGACTGCTCGTGCCAAGCTACCAAGGGGATGAGCAGGGGTTATCTTGGGTGTGTAACTTCTTTGCCCTGACCAGAGTAGGTGGGTTCTGCCTGGCTTACGCGCATACCCTAGCCAACCAGAAAGCCCATTTCTAACATGTAGCTTGTTTGTTTTATCTGAAAAACTGGTAGTGGGAATCTCAGCCAAGAGAAAATCCTTCGGGCAACTTCATATGGAGCAGAGTCTTATTAACAGAGGACATTGATCTGAGTGTATTATGGATTTATGGAAGCAAAGCTGTTAATGGATGGCTGTTCATGTATGAAACATGATCAACATTACTGAACATACTTGCTAAAGTGCATCTTGTTCACTCTAAAACACCTAACAAAATATATATATATATATATATATATATATATATATCTTACCCAGTGGCGGTCACTACTGGATAGTTATAGTTAGGTCAGCTTTTCCATAGGAAAAGTGTTTTTGTGTTGCTAATAACTTTGGCATCCTCTCACAAATATACAATAAACTTTCCAAACCAGTGCTACTTTTGAACTTATTTGTGCATTGAAAGTTTTGGGGTGATCCATCAAGCGAGGGCAAAGAAGAGAAAAGGGGGTTCGCGAAACACAAAATCGCTCTGCATTTTCCACAGACTTCTTTAGGCAGGGCTACAGCAAGAACTGCTAAATGGAAATACATCATATTTGGCAGGGAGCTAGATCATGTCATCAATGATGTCATTTGAGACGTCACCAGTGATGTCATGATCCCATAAATTATGTCATAAATCTCATGATCTCATAAATGATGACATAAATGATGTCATGATAAATTATGTCACAGAACATGTCATATGTAAGGTCATAAGCAGTGCATGGCGAGGGCGCAAGTTATTGTTAGTGCTGCTACATATTGGTGAATGTCTGTGTTTTGTCTGTGTTTTTTCTTTTTTTTTTGTTCAAAACATTAACATTGTCATTAAGAAACTCACCTAACTATAAAGTTAGTTTGTTTTTGTCAGTGAATTCCTAAGTTTTTATTGATCAAAACCTCATATTTTCATAACACCTAACTATACAGTAGCATTGCTTTAACTTTTGGTTTTCCAGTGAATTTCTGGGTTTTTTAAATAACAATATATTCAAAAATACATAGACACTTAGGATCGAATTAAGAAAAGTGGCGCTACATCCAATGCAGTGCCACTTTTCTTGTGCCTCTTAGCGCCTCCGACCACCACCATGTGTGCCCCATATTTAATATATGGCGCACCATGGCGCAGGGTAGGGGCAATATTTTGTATGCTATTGATGTACTCTGCAGCACTAGCACCAACATTTTGGCGCTAATCCTGCAGAGCACATAGGGGCCATTGAAAACAATGGTATGCCCCCTTTTAATGCCTGCTCAGTGCAGGCATTAAAAATAGTCATTAAAAATGGCGCAGTGGAATCTCAGTGGAGGCTGTAGGTAGAGAATGCTCTCTCTGCTCATATCCCTCTTTGTGATAATGAATGTCATTTGTAGAGTATAAAATGGAGTGTCCTCTCTGTTGACAACTGTGTCTTGGACAACCAGTGTGCATATTTGAATAAAAGGACACACTCTCCTTTCTCTCAGACATCTCCTTATAAGGGCAAGCATGTGTAATAAGCTGTACACAGAGACAGACCTCTGCGCTGAAACCTATCTCCAGAGTGACAATAATATGTACAAAGATGTGTAAAAAAACTGCTGCATCCACCAGCTGACAGCAGTCCATACTGTACTATAAGGATGCATTTCCCTGTGTGCCAAAAACTCTCTGATTTATAAAAATCTTTATACTACAGTGGGAAGTAGCACTAATCTCGCTATAGTACCTTATAGGTACATTAACATCAAGCAATGTAGTTACAGTTTTTGAAGCTAGAACTGCCACTTTAAGTCAACATTGCAAACTTTAATAATATTAGAATGTCTAAAGGCTATTAAGGAAAGAAATCAGTAGTAACTTTAAACTTTTCATTATAAAAGTAAAAATGTAATAACATTACAAACATCAACTACATTAACAAACTACAACTACTACTGTAAAACAAACAAAACAACAAACTTAACTAATCTATAACATTTTTTCCTCACTCTAGCACAAACACCTCCTCCTCTTTTGCTTCATTTGCCTACTGGATTTTGATGTGCATAGATCTTCTTTTCCTTTGGTTCAGTCACCTTACCTGCAAAACAATATCTGCTTTAATAGTCTTTACTGGCAGGCTAGGAGTGAAAAGTCACTTAAAATAAAATATAATTTTCAAAAAGGAGTTCAGTCGGTAAATTAGAAAGAACCAGTGTGTTACACCATTACAGGACTCTATACCTGTTCAAGCAGATAGCAACCCTCCTTTTCTAACTAAAGCACATTTTGCTGTTTAAGTAAGCAGATAATGTTGCCATCAGTAGCAAGCACAAACAGAACATGCTTCTTCAAGGGTACAAATGTTGCCGTAGGCAGTAACAACAACATCAGTTGTCCAATTTTTTTTTTTCATGGCTTTCCACACAGTTACTGTTGCCTCTTTCTTCAAAAGTGAACAATTTTTGTGTTTCTCTGCATATATTTAGTGGTATTATACTAATGTTTTTCAAAACTTCTGTTTATCATTTTCCACCTAAAAAAGACAGAAAACCAAAAAATATAAAGTTACAAATGTATCAATAATTACATACTGATCAAAAATTGATAACAGTGATATATAACTATATACTATAAAAGTTTTGTTTTACATTTTTCACCCACAATCACATAGTTATATGTAATGTAACCTCTACCTTCATATTCCCTTTATTGAAGAATTCAACATCCTCAATCAGTGCATTTCTTCACAATTAAGTTATAACATATCGTAAATCATGGCTCTACAACAGTTTGGAATGTAAGTCATTCCTCTTTACACATTTACTAACAGTGAGCATTGCGTTTTACTCTAGAAATGGCAATATCTCCACTCAAACATCTCTTATAAAGCTGATGGGCGTAATAAGTACACTCTGACAAAAATATCTGCAGTAATACTCCTTATTACAATAGCAAGTGTACATACTACAGTATTTAAAGATCACCAACTCCTGTCTACTCTTCAGGATCCTGCGAGAGTCTCAAGAGATCATAACTTTTTTGGCAAATAGGAATTAAACAATTATTAATCACAGCACTTATCTCTTACCAATTAACACAATTGCATTCCTACTAATGAAGTGTATTCAGAACTCATCTACACTTTTTTTACTATTCACGATCTTGCAAGAGTCCAGTGAAATCATGCAAATTAGTTAAAACCAATATACATTTATTTTCTTCACAGTAGTTAACCCTTTGACACCTTTTCTCTAAACTTATGGGGAGAACATACCTTTCAGATGCCCCCTTATATAACTATTTTATTTCATTTCCACAACATCTCGAATTTGTCACAGTCAACAGTAATGACAGCTATTTAATTTGCAACATTCCCACAGTCAGCCAATTAGAATGCTTGCGAGACCCACAGACGCCCTTGCTCTGGTGAGAGCATGAAGACTCATGGGAAAAAAAGAAACTCTCAACCAATCACAGGCCTCCATTTTTAAATTCACACTCCTGCGGGACTCCAGCGAGACTCTCACTAGCCCAACCATCCAAAAATACTTTTCACCCCTAATTCCTCAAAAACTACTGAGCAGATTTACACCAAATCACAAAATAGCACAATTTGCCAACCTAGCTTCCTGCCGGATTTGGTGTAATTCTGTTCAGTAGTTTTTTGTTCTAGTCATTTCTAATGAAATCCATGGAAACTGCTGGAGATTTCACTTTTTGCGACCTCTTTTTTACTAGATCCCCACTTCACAGATCACCCTGAAATGTTTCATGCACAAACTAGTTAGAAACCTATTGGAATGTTCTGTGGAGATTCATCGAACAGGGCCAAAGATATTAGCAACACAAAAAAAAGCTTTTCTTATGGAACAGCTGACCTCCTAACTATAACATATATATATGCTAACCAGTGGTAAAGTACAAATGCTCCTTTACAAAATGTGTATGTAATTGGCTTATCTATGATTGGCATATTTGATTTATTTGTAAGTCCCTAGTACAGTGCACTAGAGGTGCCCAGGGCCTGTAAATCAAATGCTACTAGTGGGCCTGCAGCACTGGTTGTACCACCCACATAAGTAGCCCTGTAATCATGTCTCAGACCTGCCACTGCAGTGTCTGTGTGTGCAGTTTTAAACTGTAAATTCGACTTGGCAAGTGTACCCACTTGCCAGGCCTAAACCTTCCCTTTCCTTACATGTAAGGCACCCCTAAGGTAGGCCCTAGGTAGCCCCAAGGGCAGGGTGTAGTGTATAGTTAAGGTAGGACATATGATAAAGTGTTTTATATGGCCTAACAGTGAAATATTGCTAAATTAGTTTTTCACTGTTGCAAGGCCTGTCCCTCTCATAGGTTAACATAGGGGCTACCTTTAAATCTGCATTTTCTTGCTTATACCATTTCTGTGACTCTGCCTGGTTGTGGATTCCCTGTCTGGGTCAGTTTGATAGTTGGGCTGGTTGCACCTCACACTAGACAGTGACACAAAGGGAGCTGAAGTGTAGTCTGCATTTCCTGATGAGCCATCTGTGCTAGGAGGGAGGAGAGGAGTGGTCAGTCACACCTGAAAGGGCTGTGCCTGCCCTCACATAATGCAGTCTCCAACCCCCTGGTGAGTGTCTGGGGCCTGGCCTGGGCAAGGCAGGATTTCACAATCAAGAGAAACTTTGCTTTGAAGTAGGCCTACTTCAAAGGAGAAAATGGGTGTAAGAAGGGTACCCAAAACCACAGACTTTAGAACACTTCTGGAAACCAAGAGGAACCTCTGCCTAGAAGCCCTGACTGTGCTTTGTGGAGCTATCCTGAAGTTGCTGCTTCTGCCAGAGTAAGAGGGTAAAGACTGGACTTTGTGTGCCTCCCATCTTGTGAAGAACTCTCCAAGGGCTTGATTTAGAGCTTGCCTCCTGTTGTTTGAAGTCACAGGGACAGCAAAGACTTCTCTCTGCCAGCACCTAGAGTCTCTGGAAAGACTCCTACTCTGCCAAATGGTGCCCATCCAGTTCCAGGGACCCTGAAAGGAGAAGCTGGCAGCATAAAAGGAAGAAATCCATGCACCGACCGCCGTGCAGGGAAAAGATCGATGCGACTCTGATCTGCGGCGGAAAAATCGATGCACGGTCGGCACTGCGGCTGAGAATCGACGCTCGCCTGCACCGCGACCCTAAGATCGACGCCCGGGGCTGGAGAAATGATGCACAGCATCGCTGACGGAGGCTGGTGAGATCGCAACCCACGCTGCACGGTTTTCAGATCATCGTGTGGATGGATTTCCGACTCAAACACTGCTGGCCATGTAAAAACAACGTAAGGCCTGCCCAGACCCGGGAGTGCTGACCGGATCGATGCATCGCTCTCCTGCAGAGAGACGAAATGACACGCACCAACCCGACGAAAGGAGGAATGACGCAAGGTCTCTCTCATGAGTGAAATCAATGCATCGCAAGCCCTTTTTGACGCACACTCGCCTGTGCAGGGTTATTTTTGACACGCCCAAGGTACATTTTTGCACTAACAGTGTTAGTGTGTGTTTAAAATTACATGAAGACTCTTTTTGCATTTTCAGTGATAACTTGACTTGCGTATTGTGGATTTTTGTTGTTTTGGTCTTGTTTTGTTTAGATAAATATTTGCTATTTTTCTAAACCTGTGTTGTGTCATTTTGAAGTGTTATCATTAAGTTACTGTGTGTGTTGGTACAAATACTTCCACCTAGCACTCTGAAGTTAAGTCTACTGCTCGTGCCAAGCTACCAAGGGGGTAAGAAGGGGTTAGCTGAGGATGATTCTCTTTTACCCTGACTACAGTGGGTGTCCTTGCCTGGACAGGGGGTAACCTGACTGCCAACCAAAGACCCAATTTCTAACAATTTACAAATATATCTATATATATGCATATATATATAGATATATATATATACATGCAAATTGGCCCTCTCACAATGTGCTCACCACCTGGTGCCTATGTCAGGGATGGACCGATTCCCTGTTTGTAAATTTCCAACAATTGACAAATGAGTCAAATGCGGCACTCCAAGGATTCCAATTGTCTAATATTTAATAATTTCCACAGACCAAAACATCCATCACCTGACGCAATCCCGGATATTGGATCACGAGTAGGAGCGCGACCAAATGTAACCTACAGGAAGGTTCCATCCCTGAAAGATCAATTGGTAAAGAGTCATTTTGAACTCTCACAAACATCTAGTTGGCTAACAATACATAATAAAGGTTTCATATGTTGCAATTAATGTAAAGCATGCCGAATTGGATGTAATAAATATAAAATCATGGATGGTCAAGGAAGGGAAATCTCCAGTTTGGACAGAATAACATGCAATACAACATTTGTGGTGTATGTAATAGAGTGCCTCTGCAGGATGAGATACGTGGGATGCACCATCTGTCCATTAAAATAGGATATTAGAGTATATCAGGCGGTGCAGAATGGGGATTTAAATTATGCCCATGACAAAACATCTTAGAAGCCATAATGGTGCAGATTGGCTACATATGAAATATTTTGGAATAGCCACAATCAAAGAACATGAGAGAGGGGGAGACAGAGCACTGCAACTGAGACGGATGGAATCTAAATTTATTATTAGACTCAAAACCAATGTTCCGTATGGGATAAATGGGGATGAAGAATTATCTTGCCATTTATAAAATGAGTAGATTGGATTATGGTTGCTCTCCCAAAGAATTACATGGTACAGACTCCATATATATATCTTGAGAGAAAGATGGTATAACTGTACTTTACCCAGAATCAGATCCCCATATGTCTTATGAAGCAGCACTTAAGAGTAATATTAGCAGTAGATGTATGGCAAAGTGTTAATACATATCTTACTAAAGATGGTAGCAATTTGGAGATTGTAGAAACAAATGTTTGTTTCTATGGGATAATTCATGGCACATACATTATGGAAGGGATAACGAGTTTAGAATGTATTTTTAGTTTCACTAATTAATGTTTGGGTTTTAAGTCCAGGTGATTGTTTTATTTTTATTGTTTTTCATTTGATATAACTACATATCCCACAATGCAAAATAATGGCATTGGATGGGAAATGATATAAAGGGGAAACTAATGAAGTGCTCACTCACCGTGAACAAGACCTGATTGGTCGAAACGCGTCGGGTGATGGATGCTTTGGTCTGTGGAAATTATGAAATATTAGACGATTGGAATCCTTGGAGTGCCGAGTTTGACTCATTTGTCAATTGTTGGAAATGTATATATATATATATATATATATATATATATATATATATATATATATATATATATATGAAAAGATGAGTTGTGAGGTATAGAATAGAGAGGCTATGGGGCAGGCAAATAAGGCCTATTATGAAAAATGATTGGACTGGAGGGACCGGGAACTCGTGGAGCGGGAGGAGTATCTATTCCTTAAGTGTGATTTTCCTTAGATCCCGGGCTTATATATTTTTTACCCAAGCTCCATAAAAATCCTGATAACCCTCCTGGCAGACCCATTGCTTCTTCAATGGGAAGTTTACCAGAAAATACATCTAGATATGTGGGCTTCTTTGTACGCCCCTTTGTCCCATCCTTTATCAAAGACACAGTTGCTTTTTTACTTCTTATACATGATATTACCTGGGATGATAACTATCTTTTGATATGCCTTGATGTGAATAGTTTATACACCTCCTTACCCCACTAGACTGGGATACAAGCTGTTAGACGCTTTCTCATGCACGCTCCCTCTCATATTTATTACACACTGAAATGCTCCTGGAAATTAGACACATTTGTTTAAATAATAATTTCTTCATCTTTAACAAAGTAATCTACCGCCAGGCTCAGGGGACCGCGATGGGCACTTGTCTTGCCCCTAGCTATGCAGGGTTGTACTTTGGCTGATGGAAGGAACAGGTGGTTGGGAACATTAGTCTTTTTGACAGACATGGTCCTCTGGGTGCGACATATTGATGACATATTCAATATCTGGAATAGTAGCTTAGAATCAACACAGTAATTTGTGAATACCTTTAATGATAACAGTTTAAAACTAAAATGTAAAATATACCTCTCAGTTTGATACCAGGGAGATGGAATTTTTGGATGTGAAAATTCAACTTAAGAATGGGAGGCTGGAAAGTACCTTACATAGGAAGAAAACAGCTGGGAATAGTTTACTCCATGCCATGAGCAGTCATCACAGATGTTTGATCAATAGCATTCCTTTTGGTGAAATACTCAAGGTGAGGCGCAATTGTAGTTCTGATATCCCTTTTGTGCAGGAGGTTGAAATCATGACTAAGAGGTTTACTGAAAGAGGTTATTTAAATTCTTGTGTTAAGAAGGCCTTGGAGAGGGTCATGAAAGTCAATAGAGAAAATATCCTAATATCTAAACCTAAATTAGTTGGGAGTCACTGAATCCATTAGATTCATCAAAACCCATCACTGTAGAATAAACAAAGTGAAAAAGATTTTTCAAAAACATTGGCATGTTTAAAAAACCGACGACACATTTAATAGAATTTTGGAAGAGCCCCTCTCTTAAAGACTCTCTGAGTCAGTGTCTTCTACCACAATTACAGATTGGCCCAGGGGTCTAAGGATTTTTTATTTGTGGAAATTATAAGGTCTGCCAACATAATAAAAATTGTAAAGTCGTGAATTTTCCAACAGTACCTAAGACTTATGGCATAAGAAAATGTCTGACATGTAATTCTGACTACTGTGTGTGTGCACTGTGAGACAAATACTATGCGGGCAGTACAATCCACAAAGCCATAAAGAGGGTTTTAGAGCTTTTGAGAGCTATTTTCCACGAAGATAAAACATACCCAATTGTAAGGCATTTCAAGACACATCATGATGAACAGGTACATTTATTACATTTTGTAGAGCTGAGTGGGATACCCATACATGACAGAGGGGGACAATAGAGCCCTTGAATTAAGACAGTTGAAGTCCAAAATGATTGTTAGGTTCAACACTTTACATCTGATTGGATTGAATTTGGATGATGAGCTGGATCTATATACTGGGCGATATGTTAAGTAATTAGGATTGGAAAATTGAAGGTTAGTGTTTTTTAATGGTGCAGGTATGTTTCTCTCTCCTTTGATAATACCATCATTGTATGCTTTTAGAATTTATTTTAATTTCACATTTTACATCTTTTTAGAATGTTGCTGAAGGTTTAAAGGACTTTTGAAGGGTCCATAGAAAGGCCAAAGGTGGAGCACTTACAGCCAGGACATGGGTTGTTGATCGAGCAAAATAGCTTTTTGAGTAGATAATTTGCCCCCTTGGGCACCACAGTGGTCTATTTTTCCTGTTTATATGTTTTGCACTTGTATATTGTGTACAGTGGTGTCTAATTCTGTTTTCTATCTTTTATTTCTGCATGCCCCACCCCAAATTACATATTACAATATAAGAATGTAATTGTATAATGAACTGACTTAATGAAGATAGATTTGAACAATATTTGCATTGGGTGAATTGGGGGGATTGCATTGACAATTAATTAAGGCTTTGCTCATTTGGGCTTGATTGTGCTTTGTCTACACCACATTTGAAAGTTATGGTCAGTATTTTTGTACACCAATGTGTAGTTATGGAATGAGGGATGGTCATTTTCCCTCCAAATACATATTAAGTTAAGGGTGAACAGTGGTTATTCTACTCTGAGTTGACTGTTACAAAATGACCAACACTTAACTTTCATTGTTCCCTGGCTTCCACAATCGTAAGTCAGTTTTTTGTGTTGTGCACTGTGTTACACAGAAATTAGATTAAAAATTGTGTTTTATTCACAGACGGTAGACCCATGATGAAGAGTATGTGATCCTCAAAACGCATCAGGAGTGGTGGTTGCCATTTTACTACTAAATTGGTACACTGATGAAGACGTTGTGGCTGCAAGTGGTTTTCCTTATGATAACTGTTGGTGATAAGCAGGCAGCTGGGAGAAACCTTTTTTGTGTGTGTTTTTTTTACCTTAGACAGAGCGTTTTTTGTTTTGCCAATAACTTTGACACTGCTTGACGAAATTTCACGAAAATTTCAAAACAAACTTTTGTCAGTTCAGCTGTTGTCTTGAAAGTTTCATGGTGATCCATCAAGTGGGGGCCAAGAAAAGGGGGGGCTCAAAACCCTTTACCCCCATTTTATGTCAATAGGATTTTTAAAAATTTTGAACACAATTACAGTCTGAACCGCTGAACGGAATTATTACACTAAATTTGTCAGAAAGCGAGAACTTGGTCCCGAAAGCATGCTTTTTGTGATTTGGTGTGAATCCGTTCAGTAGTTTGGGAGAAATTAGAGTTTAAAAGATATAGATATATAGGGACACAGGTCCTCCTCCGATCCAACTGTTCCCATATAGATATCAGATTGGCTGTCAACACGTCAAGCAGGAAGCGCTGGCAACCAAATTGATACTTGGCTTCAGCTGAGTCCCAGAAAAAAAGTTTTAAAAAAGAAAAAGGGCCAGAGTAGGGACACCCTGACCCCTTAGTCCCCGGAGAATTTGCGGATCTGTATCTGTGGATTTTCTGACTTTTTTTTATTTGAAAAGGGATTCTCCCACCCTTTTATTTTAATTGGTCCCGGGTGGGCCAGGCCCCAGGGGAATTGGGGCTTTTAATTGAGGAGGGGCACCCCTCCTAGGGCTTCCATTAGCCAGAGAGCTGCCACCTCCCTGGGGTGATTAGTAAATAGAATGTGGGGGGTTGCGCGGCTCCTCTGCACCCCGGGGACCACCACCTCTCCAGGGCAAAAGTTTCTTTTAAAATGGGGAGGCCCTATGGCCTCTTCCAGAGCCCCGGGTCCATCACCTCTCCATGGCTAAATTAAATTGGAATGTGAGTGCTGCATGACCCCACACATCAAGGGACCATCACCTCTCCAGGGCTTCAATCAAATGTAATGCGGAGGGCTGCATGGCCCCCCTCATCCCCGGGGACCACCACCAACACAGGCCTAAAATAATGAGGGAGCCTGTTTTGGACCCCTTGCTGCAGGGACCGCCACCTTCCCAGACAAGGGTCTATTCTGTGCTGGGGGGCACTCGGCCCCCCGCTACACCTGGGACCACCACCTCCCTGCGGCTAAAATGAAACAATGAGGGAGTCCATTTAAAAAAAATTAAACATGGGGGTGTTCCACCACCCCTCAGGGGTTTAACAAATCTAATGCAGGGGGCGCTGAGCCCCACATAGCCCCTGGGACCATAACCTTCCAGGGCTTTAATGAAACAATGAAGGGGGTCTGTATGGAACCCAGGCCCTGGAGGCCACCACCTCCCTAGGGCTATTTTAGTTGGACATGCCCCCCCCTTAAGGAGCCAATGATGGCCCTGGGGACCATCACCCCCCAGGGCCCGGTTCCAGCTATGTCCCATGGTGTCCATACCTGGACATAGCTTTTTGCTCTGGCTTGGCGGGAACTCTGACAGCCCCCACCATGTTAGAGCAAACACCTCACTTTCTGCAAGTGAGAGCTGTCAAATAGCTCTCACTTGGAGAAAGTGAAGTTCTCATTTGTTTCCCTGCACACATATATGGGTGCAGGGAAACAGATGAAAAAAATGCTCCAGCAAGCAGATAGCTGCTATTTAGAGCAGCTCCCTGCTTGTGGGAGCAATGCCAGCTCACGCAGGATGTTGGTGACCAGCTAGGACCTCTGGGGCCATGAGGCTCCCTTCGCAGTCCTGTCACTCTCTCTTTCTCTCTTCCATCCCATTACATCCCATAATGGGATGAAAGAGGGAGAGATTGTCATTTATGGACCTCACAAGTGCATTACCAAAGTCTACCCAAGTTTTTATATATCTGCAGCGTGGTAGTGAAGTGGTACTTGCGTGAAGGTGCCCCAGCAAAGGTAGTCACATATGAAGTTGGTGTGTGTGTGCCCTTAAGAGTGGTAGTAACTACCTGTTAGTTAGTGACCCCAGACTGCGTTTCCACTGTGAGTTTACCTGAAGGGCTGTTTTAATGAGCACCTCTCTGAAGTGCCTATTCACACAGAACACTAAGCTCTGCTGCCAGGTCTGCATTGACTCATCCTGTTGATAAAAGCAGTGACCAGTGCAAAATGGCTCTAACATATATTTGATCACCATGCAAGTTATGATGATTTTTATGTATATCTAGCAACTACCTGCTCCCCTGCCCACAGTCTCCAATGCATGTTCACTCCTTCCTTGTCCCTGTGTAAGAAATGCATATTACTAGTAATGGCCACCCTCCTGAGGTCTCCAGCTCTACAGAATTTTGCCTTTGCCATTATGGAGATGAACCTTTTTGAGGTTATCCAGTGCCTTTGATAATGGTTCTTACTTGATGATGTCAATATGTCTACAGATGATGCACCTTGGTTCTTTCACATTCTCAGGACAGATGCATGAAATGCTATTGCAGTACCCTAGTGGTCTCCTAATGGTGCATTATATATATGTGGATGAGACCGATTAGCCCTATTGTAGTTTGGCTGTAAGATCATTGGCTTACAATGGAAGAAACAGCTGAGGTTGAGCTAGCACAATCCCAGCAGTGATCCACCTCTAAATGAGATGGATGAGCCTGTAAGTTTGTCAGGGTGCCTGCACTTCCAATTTATGATTGTGCTCCTACCATTCCAAACTCTCAGGCACAGATTCTGAAAGGTGACAGGCAATGCAGTGCAGCACCCAAGGATGCTGTGCTGCATTGCGTGACAGGGAGAGAGCAGGGGAGTGCCATGTTCACATAAAAATGGCACTCTCCTTCCCTCTCCCTAGCGCTGGCGCGGATTTCAGCTGCCATGCACCACGCACCCACCTTAGTACCATGGTGCTATGGTGTGTGCATGAGCCTACCATAGGTTTTTGTAAAGGAAGGGTACCCTTCCTCTACAAAATACTATGCTATGCCTAGACAAGTGGGAATCCTTTTCCTATTCTGTATGTTTGCTGTACAGTGCAGCGCACATGCAAAGTTGAAAAAGCACGGAGAAATGAAAACATGAATCTGTTCTATTGCCTGCTTTTCAGTGGTGTTAATGTTTGGCGCTAAACCCTTCCTACTGATGTTTGAGAATAGGGGTTAGCATCTAATGGCAAGGGTGGTAGCATGCGTAGGCCCATGTACTACCCGAGTAACTGCTTTGCGTTACTTTGCCACACAAACTAACGCAAATACCAATTTTCTTTGGTTTGTGAAACCCCCAAAACGTTTTGCGTTGATTTAGCATTACAAAAGTAACGCTAACCTGATGCTAACCCTTTGAGAACCTGGGCCTCAATGTGATCTTAATTCTTTTATTATCCGAATCTTTCAGCACTGAAAGGGATGGTGGTGTGGCTGGTAAGGATTTCACAAAGTCAGTTACTCAGTTTTCAGGGTCCAGCAAAAAGTAGAGGCAATGCAAAGTTCCATCATTTTTCTCTAAAAAATAGCACGAAAAACACAATTGCTGAAAGCCACAGCTGCTCACATTTTGGTTGTTTTTGTTGTTACCACGCTCCCACACTATAATTTTCCAGTGAACAGCAGCTTAATTGCGATACATGGCATAATGACTTCATTTTGTGAATTTCACATAACAGACATAGGGCGTCATTCCAACCCTGGCGGTCGGTGTTAAAGCTGCGGCCAAACCGCAAACAGGCTGGCGGGAAAAAAAAATGAATTCCGACCGAGGTGGTAACCGCCAACAGCGACTGCCACAACAACACACCGGCCGCCACGGCAGCACTAACAAACAGCGCGGCGGTCACCGCCAACAGACAGGCGGGAGACAATGTACCGCCCACTCTATCACAAGCTACCAATCCGCCACCTTTTCCGGAGCGGTAGCCCCGACGATAAAAACACGGCGGAAACAGCCATTTCGAGGGGAAAGCGCTCACCTCCATACAGCCCACGAGGAATCAGGACAGCATGGAACCCGAACTCCACATACTCCCAGCGATAGTGTTCCTACTCCTCTACCAGGAGCACGAACACCGGCGCAGAAGACAACGGTGAGTACTGCACCTACGACACAGGGGAGGGGGGAGGGGAAATTATTACGGGTACACACATACGTGACACACCCACCCTCACCCTCACCCACTACAACACACACATCAATGCATAGCAACACATCAGAGTGACACCCCCAAACCCCCCGGAAGAATGCAAATACAAAAGGAAATGATTCTAAACATTGGAATATATTGTAATACTGCCAAAAAATATATGTACACATCAAAAACTATTATATACATAAATGTACAAGACCGAGCATTGTAGCAGGCATTGTTCGTGGACCACTGGGCCCAAATCACATGGGCAAAGCCCACACAGGATACCTGACTCCAACGGAGAGAACACTGCAGGGGCATCAGATAGCAAAACTACAGGCACCTCAGGGGGAAGGGAAGGGGGGGCACCTCAGCCAGATGAGTGCACGACGCAAGATCCACGAGGGGCCTCCATGCCCACTGTTCAATCCTGGGGAGTGCAAAGCCACAGTCTCACAAGTCCAGACAGTGGGTGGGCTGCCCACTGTTACATCCTGGGGAGTGAAAAGCCACAGACTCACAAGTCCAGACAGTGGGTGGGCTGCCCACTGTTACATCCTGGGGAGTGCAAAGCCACAGTCTCACAAGTCCAGACAGTGGGTGGGCTGCCCACTGTTACATCCTGGGGAGTGCAAAGCCACAGTCTCACAAGTGGATAACAGTCTCCACTGGTTCTGGAGGGGGCATGGTGCCCACAGTGCTTCGTGCAGCCCTGTCCGACACAGATGCGGGCCAGTCCCTGCCGCTCATGGGCCAGCAGTACTTGAGATGAAGGGCCCAGTTCAGTGGTGCTTGAGATGAAGGGCCCAGTTCAGCGGTGCTTGAGATGAAGGGCCCAGTTCAGCGGTGCTTGAGACGGCGGTGCCCAGCGCAGCGGTGCTTGAGATGAAGGGCCCAGTTCAGCGGTTCCTGAGATGAAGGGCCCAGTTCAGCGGTTCCTGAGATGAAGGGCCCAGTTCAGCGGTGCTTGAGACGGCGGTGCCCAGTTCAGCAGTGCTTGAGATGAAGGGCCCAGTTCAGCGGTGCTCAGCGCAGCAGTGCTTGAGATGAAGGGCCCAGTTCAGCGGTGCTTGAGATGAAGGGCCCAGTTCAGCGGTGCTTGAGACGGCTGTGCCCAGCGCAGCGGTGCTTGAGATGAAGGGCCCAGTTCAGCGGTTCCTGAGATGAAGGGCCCAGTTCAGCGGTGCTTGAGACGGCGGTGCCCAGTTCAGTGGTGCTTGAGATGAAGGGCCCAGTTCAGCGGTGCTTGAGATGAAGGGCACAGTGCAGCGGTGCTTGAGACGGCGGTGCCCAGCGCAGCGGTGCTTGAGATGAAGGGCCCAGTTCAGCGGTTCCTGAGATGAAGGGCCCAGTTCAGCGGTGCTTGAGATGAAGGTCCCAGTTCAGCGGTGCTTGAGATGAAGGGCCCAGTTCAGCGGTGCTTGAGATGAAGGGCCCAGTTCAGCGGTGATTGAGACGGCGGTGCCCAGCGCAGCGGTGCTTGAGATGAAGGGCCCAGTTCAGCAGATCCGGCCATGGCGGGGAGGTCATTTGCCACCTGTCCTGTGGCTGGCGGGGCCCTCCTGGGCTGCAGTGCCGGGCCTGTTGGTGGCCTCCTGCCCACCTGGGATGGGGCTGGTGGGGCCCTCCTGGCCAGCTGGGCTGATGGCGGTGTTGTTGGGCGTGCTGCCCTTCCCAGCCTTCCCTGATCGCCTGTGGCCCTTCCCTACCTTGGGCGGTGTGCCAGCTGTCTCCACACTTCCTGCCGCAGCCATGGTAGGGGTTTTAGTCCCTGGTGTTTTCACCCTCTCGCGCCGGCCACTGCCTATCTTGGGATGTTTCTCCGGGGGTGGGCTGCCTGTGCCTTGGCTTCATACCGAACTGGCTGCCCTGGAGGGTGGGGCACTCCACAGTCCATGGCAGACTGTGATGACAGGGGACGGTTTTGTCGTGGCTGAGGTGCTGATTGTAGTCCTATGACATGGACGGGGTGAGGGGCTTGGAGGAAAGAGGAT
Organism: Pleurodeles waltl; assembly: GCF_031143425.1. Lineage (NCBI taxonomy): Eukaryota > Metazoa > Chordata > Amphibia > Caudata > Salamandridae > Pleurodeles > Pleurodeles waltl. The sequence continues at coordinate 147,211,468 of NC_090441.1, read as the reverse complement.
GAGTTTGGACAGGAAAAGCTTTTTAGGAGCAGTGGGACGGGTAGGTGTAGTGGGTATGGGAGTGGAGGAAGAGGTTGTGGTTGTAGGAGTTTTAAGTCTGGTGTCTTTGGGTGCAGGTGCTTGGGCTGGAGGCTGTTGTGAGGTGGATGGCTATTGGGTGGGTGGCTGCCTGCGTTTGTGTATCTTGGAAGAGGGGGTCACAGACACACTGGGAGAGGACACAGGGGATGTGTAAATGGTAGTGGGGGTGGTAAGTGCACGTGTGCGGGGGTGTTGGTGTGTGTGCTGGTGATGGACGTAGTGGCTGAAGATGTTGTGCATGCAGGTGTGAGTGGAGACGTGACAGGGAGGGAGGAGGGAGACGAGGAGGAGGGGGACACATTGGAGGCAGTGGGTGTTGGTATGTCTGTATGTGGATGTTGCTTGTGTGAATGCCTGTGTGATGTGTGGTGCTTATGTCTGGCTGAGCTTTCCTTGGGTGTTGAGGTGTGTGCAGGCTGGTCTGATGGTGTGTCTGGGATAGGCAGAGGTACAGGTGATGGGGTATGGGTGGAGGAAGTTGGAGGGGAGAGGCTGGAGACAGGGACAATGGCTGCCATCAGTGCTGAGGCCAGAGTCTGGAATGATCGCTGAAGGGCAGCCTGACCAGAATGAATGCCCTCCAGGTATGCATTACTCTGGTGGACCGCTCTTTCGACACCCTGGATGGCATTCAAAATGGTAGACTGCCCAACAGTGAGCGTCCTCAGGAGGTCAATGATCTCCTCACTGAGGGCAGCAGGGGTGACTGGGGCAGGGCCTGGGGTGCCTGGGGCGAAGGAGATGCCCACCTTCCTGGGTGAGCAGGCACGGGGCAAACGCTGAGGGGCTGCTGGGAGGTCGGTGCTGGTGCGGTGGGTGGTGGCTGTACCTATTGTTGCGGGGGGCACACATGTTGCCGCCACCACAAGGGAGCTCCCTTCAGAGGACGAGTCGGTGTCACTGATGTCTGCCCGAGTCCCTGCTGTGGAGCTCCCCTCGCCCTCTGTCCCACTGGTGAATTCGGAGTCCGTTGCATGGCCCTCCATGGCCATGTGGGATGCAGCTCCCTCGTGCTGCGATGCCACTGCTCCTCCGCCTGATGATGCTAATGCACACATGAACAGGAAGACCACAAAAAAGGGGGGGGGGGGAGAAAATAAACACATGTTGAGTGCATGCACTGGCGACACCGTTGGCGGACTGATAGACACAGAAGCCCCCTGCACTACGCCGCGCACTTTGGGTCGACTACTCAATCCGTGGGACATAGCCTACAAGCCTATGGACGACATCTGCACACATAGATGACACAGGGCCATGAATAGCTGTACTTGGCACCCTACAGAGGTGGGGGGAGGGGGCACAGGGCCATGCCTTACGGAGGGGCCTAGCCTACAGAAATCACCCTGACCTAGGGATACCCACAGCCCTCCTCCCCCACCCAGACACCTCCACTGCGCGCAAAGTCACCAGGATGAGAGTGTAATCACCCCCTTGTGTCTGCTGTGATGTCCTCACGCACCCATCCAAATCGGGGTAGGCCACCGCCAGGATCCGTGACATCAGGGGGTCAAAGTCTGACTGGCACCCCTCCCACGTTGGGAGGCCATCCCCAGCTGAGCCTCCGCCGTCTTCCTGCTCCAGCGGCGGATGTCCTCCCATCTCTTCCGAAAGTGGGTGCCCCGTCTGTGGTGGACCCCCAGGGTCCGGACGTTCTTGGCGATGGCACACCAAATATCGATCTTCTGGTGGGCGCTGACCTATGTGAAATGTACAGGGGGAGAAAAATAGTCATCACCTTCTGCACGCTCAATGTGAGTGGCCCCCCATCCCTACCCTTGCCATGTGGCACATGCTCTCACTGTCGTTTGATGCATGCCTCAATCGCTCCCCTCCCCACCATCTTTCATCCACCCCACTCAACACAGGCATTGCCCACAAAGCATGGTCCCAGTGTACTTACCTGTTGGTCTGGAGGACTGTAGAGTAGCGCGTACTGGGGGAGGACCCCATCCACAGGTTTCTCCAATTCCTGAGCAGTGAAGGCAGGGGCCCTTTCCCCAGTCGCATGAGCCATTGTCTCTTCCAGACCGAGGTCACAGCAGCACTTGCAGTGTAGGTCCTCTCCTGTTGAAGATCAGGTATTGAGTGATTAAGCAGATATAAAATGGCGGCCACGCCCACGGCGGTGCGTACCGCGGCGTGCGTACCGCGACCGCCGGCGCACATCCTCATTGGCTCCTGAGACCCATAGGGTCCAATGTTAACCAATGCTGCTTAGCGCCGCGGTCTTCGACCGCCTACCGCCACGGTGTGCCACGCCAGCGCTGTTACCTCACATCCCATTGTCACACTTCACAGGTCAGGCAGCCGCCATTTCAGGGGCCCACATGGCTTACTTTCTACTGCGTCACACATACCTAGGCCTTGCATCAACACTCATACAAACCATTCAATGGATTGAGAATCGTGTTATGTGCAAGCTGTGGTTACGTACCTGTGGGTTGATTGACTCTGTGCTCGCTGTTGTCCTTCATAGGCACCGTCCGCTGGGACATGCGAGGAGATGGAGGAATCCTCTGGTGTACAGACCGCTGGTGGACCTGTCGACAATGGAGGAAAGACATGTCATACTGACATACAGGCTTAACCGAGCCACTATTCATGAACTGTGTGCCCAGCTGGAGCCAGACCTGATGTCACCAATCCGCCAACCCACAGGGATCACCCCTCAAGTGGAGGTGCTGTCAGTGCTCCATTTTTTTGCAAGTGGGTCATTTCAAACAACAGTGGCCATATCATCAGGGATGTCCCAGCCTATGTTTTCCAAGGTGTTGTCCAGAGTGTTGTCTGCCCTGCTGAAACACATGCGCAGCTACATCGTTTTCCCTGAGGTGGGGGATTTGCCTACAGTGAAGGGTGATTTCTATGCCCTTGGACATATCCCCAACATCTTAGGTGCCATTGATGGGACCCATGTGGCTTTGGTTCCCCCACAGAGGAGTGAACAGGTGTACAGAAACAGGAAGAGTTATCATTCGATGAATGTACAGATGGTGTGTTTGGCAGACCAGTACATCTCCCATGTTAATGCCAAGTTCCCTGGCTCAGTGCATGACGCGTACATCATGCGGAATAGCAGCATCCCTTACGTGATGGGTCAACTCCAGAGGCACCGTGTGTGGCTAATTGGTGACTCTGGTTACCCCAACCTGTCATGGCTACTGACCCCAGTGAGGAATCCCAGGACAAGGGCAGAGGAACGGTACAATGAGGCCCATGGGCGAACTAGGAGGGTGATCGAGCGGACCTTCGGCCTCCTGAAGGCCAGGTTCCGCTGCCTCCATATGACAGGTGGATCCATATTCTACTCACCAAAGAAGGTGTGCCAGATCATCGTGGCCTGCTGTATGCTTCACAACCTGACTTTGCGACGACAGGTGCCTTTTCTGCAGGAGGATGGTCCAGATGGTGGTGTTGTAGAAGCTGTGGAGCCTGTGGAGAGTGAAGACGAGGAAGCCGAAGAAGACGACATAGACAACAGGAACACAGTAATACAGCAGTATTTTCAATGACACACATCCATGCTTTGTGGTCGCATGCAGGGCTTGGGGTTGGGATGGGTGGGTTGTGATGGTGAGACATTTACAAGAAGTAAGTGTGATGGGGGTGAGGGTGAGGGTGGGGGTATGAGTTGGCATGCTGGTGGGGTGGGGGGGATGAAGTAGTGAAGTTGAGACTTACCAGAGTCCATTCCTCCAGATACTCCTGCGAGGCCCTCAGGATGCAGGATCGCCAAGACCTGCTCCTCCCATGTTGTAAATTCTGGGGGAGGAGGTGGGGGTCCGCCGCCAGTCCGCTGCACCGCGATGTTGTGCCTGGATACCACTGAACGCACCTTCCCCCGTAGGTCGTTCCACCGCTTCCTGATGTCGTCCCTATTTCTTGGGTGCTGTCCCACAGCGTTGACCCTGTCGACTATTCTGCTCCATAGCTCCATCTTCCTGGCAATGGTGGTGTGCTGCGCCTGTGTCCCGAAGAGCTGTGGCTCTACCCGTACAATTTCCTCCACCATGACCCTGAGTTCATCCTCAGAAAACCTGGGATGTCTTTGCGGTGCCATGGGGTCGTGTGGGTGATGTGTGGGGTGGATTGTGTGGTGCTAAGTGTGGTGATGTGTATTGGTGTGTTGTGTGAACTGCATGGTAATATTGCTGGGTGTATGTAATATGCGCGTCTGGGTGCTCGGTTCTCTATTTCTCTGTGAGTGGTCCCGATTCTCCAGGAGTGGAGGTTTGTGGGTGATGTGGGTGTGTGTTTTATATTTAATTGGGTGTGTGGGAGTGGTGTGTGTATGTGTATCAGGTGTGTGTGTTTCAAATTGTCCAATGTGGCTGTGTTTTGTAAGTGTCTGTGTATTTTGAGCGCGGCGGTGTGTACTGCCAATAGAATACCGCGGTTAAAAGACCGCTGCGTGGATTCGTGTGTCGTGATAGTGTGGGCGTATTTCTGTTGGCGTGACGGTGGAGGTTTGGTCATCGCCAGTTTCTCGCTAGCCTTTGGTGTGGCGGACTTTTGTGGATGTCTGTATTTTGGCGGGTTGCCTGTTGTGGGTCAGAATGACCGTGGCGGTTTACCGCGGCCGCGGCGGTATGTTGGCGGTCTTCTGACAGCGGTAAGCGGCTTTTACCGCCAGGGTTGGAATGACCCCCATAACACTAAATTCCAGAAATTATGAGACTGACGATGGTGTAAATAATTTTCAATTGAGCCTAGCAAAAGCACTGAAAGCTCAGAGGAGGACAAACTTGAAAAACATAGCTGCTGAAGTCCTTTAGTCACTGATATCGCATTGCTGCATTTTCCTAGTCTCAGCTTCTAGCTTTGGACCTCAAAACTACCAGCAGTGAATAGCTGCACTTTGTAGTTGTGTAGGGACCCACAAGGTGGCAATTTTGTGCAATTGCCCCCTGAAGTATTTTTATTTGAATCAGAAAGCTCTGAACTTGCCGGTGAAGGTAGCATTTTTTTTGTGTAGCCTCTGCAGCTAGTTCTGCTCCTCTAGAGGCCGAAAAATGGCTCATTACCTATGACGGATACCTTCCTTCTCGTCTCCGTTAAACACACCCAGGCTGTTGAGGAAGTCTTCCAGTAGCCCGTTTCATGGATGGCAGTCGGAGACAACCTCAACCACTCACTCCAGCAATGGTTCAAGCGAAGTCCAGTCTGTCCACTTCCAGCTGGTCATCTGACTCTTCACAGAGAATATCCATGGGACAACAGCAGGCCAGTTGGTGTGAAACTTGAGAATCACTTTGAGTCCTTGGATACAAGTAGGTAACAGGAAAAAGCCTTATTCGTCTTCCAAGGCAGTCGAAACCTTTTGCTATCGGAGTCAACTTTCAGGGATTCAGAGTATCTGATATAGTGCAAAGAGCTCTAAATCCCCACCCTGTGACATTCTTATTAAGATTAGGAAACTCCTGAAATCAATTCTTGCTCGTTCCTGGCTGGGGGTCCCCTCCAGTGGTTTGCAGAGGCATCTTGGCTGGGAACATGGCAGCTTTAAAGGCATCATTGACTATAGCACTATAATCCTGCCAGTTGTGTGAGAGGGACACCTGATCTTCCTATCCACTCTTGCTTCCAAATTCTAAGATAACTACTCATTAATTGCTCATCCCTGACTTCTTGCTAGCAGGCTCAGTCAGTTTTTCATCCTCAGAAAGGTAATTCAGACATCTTTAAAAAGCTAATTACTGTCAGAGGAGGGCGGAGAGATTATTAACACTAAATTAATTACTGCTCAAACCTTCTAGCAGAGATTAACACGTTTTTATAACAAAAAGAAATCATTACAATATATTTAGCAAAATCTACATTCTTCAGTGATGCATGTTTAAATCAGTATTGCAATGATGCTTGATTTCTATATCTGTTATCTAACCTGATTTAGGGAAATTATAACTTTTGTCCACAAGCAGAATTTTACCATAGAAAGGAGCAATACAGTGTCACTTCGGAGGTCTTCCAGTCATAATATTTAGCATATATCCCAACAGCACGTAATGCATCCAGCCTTGTGGCTTCAAGTCAGTTAGTGCTAAAAGAACATGTCAAAACGGGTTTCTTTGACATGTGGTTCAATATTTCATGGGCTACTGATATTCGGAGCATCACTGGCAGGTCTGAAGCCATGCTGTTAATGTCAATCGTATGGGTGGTCTAAAGACCATTTGTGACACCTAACTTTACAATTGCAAGGGGACACTCCATGATCTACATGCCACTCTCACGGTTGCCTAACTGCTACTGCTATCTGAAAAAGTAAAGGGATTGTCTTTAAATAAAAGAATACTCTCTTTGCAGCGTTCTCTGCAAACGTGCCTTACCTCATTGAATATATTATCCTTGTTTCAAAATACTGATATTGACTACTGCTCCATGAAACACTAATACAAACATAAAGAAAAGACAAATACACTTGTTAGAAAATCATTATAAATTAATGTTTTAAAATAAATTCTCATTAATATCAATTTTAGTTGTGTTTCCCGCATAGTCTTTCTAGGTTTTTATAATTCCCCAAAATTGTATCAAATGCAGTTCATTTCAAGAATAGCCATTTGAATTAAGTCATCTTCAAACTGAATTACCAAACATTGAAAAGAAAGATGCTGGAAGGGGCACGGCTAATTTCCATATTATTGCCAGGGCTGCTTTTGCTTCCCAGTCTAGCCTTGCCCACCATATCTCAGAAAATCAAGAATCCGGTGATCATGTTCGAATCAAGTCTATAATTTTGCTCCAGGTCATTAGTGGCACTATACCTTCAAGATAGGCTATTGCCCTCTGAAATCTTACAAATGTTAGAGACAGGCTCCAGAGTTCTGATAATTAGACTCTGATGGTATTCCTGAACCTTTGCACGTCTAACCACACCGAACCAGCAGTAAAAACAATCCACTGGTTCCCAGCGGAGACCTTGATCAAATTCAAATGCTTTGCCTTATTCAGAAGGTCTACTAGAAAAAAGGTGCACCATACACCCAAAAGCTTGCTGTGTCCTCAGTAGCATGGCAGCTTGAAACCTCTGTTCAGCATCTATTTACCTAATCTTTCAGTGATCCGTAAGTACATTCTCTGGTAGATTTCCTGTACAAAGCACCTCCTGGAGATATGCATTGTGTTTTGGTCTCTTCCCTGAAATGTGTCAAGGTTCCACTGTAAGAAAAAAAAATGCAGATAACGTGAAAGATTGCAGAACTGCAAGTTGAAACACCTGGAAATTAATTAGTTGTGAATTTAAGAAGTTAGATTTTTACGAGCGAGAAAAAGATCTATGTTGAAAACCTGAAAAATACAGAAGCCAGTGCCAAAGCAAAAACACTTTTTCCAGCACATCATTTCGCATCCCTTATTTCGCATGGGGTACTTTGATTCTCACTGTTTTCCTCTCCTCATCTTAACAAGCTGAGGCTCGTATTTACAAGCAGCCCGCTCTGCAGCACCGGTGGCGCAGGCTGCTGACCCATATCTACAAGGCCGTGCATAGCCACTGTGTGGCTTTTCATGGACTTGTAGATATGGAGTAAGGCAACGCAAGGCAAGTCATTGAGTTGCCTTACTTAGCGTCAGGGAGGAGTTTCCATGGATGTTGCGTAGGTGTTCCCATGCAACATCCATAGATTTTTATGCATTCCCAGATTTACAAGGTTTTGACACCCTACCAGTCACTCCACCCTATGGGTGGCGTAAGAGTGACGCAACTGGGATAAATATCTTTATTTCTCTCCCTTTTTTCCTCTATGTGTGCTGTATTCTGCAGCACTCATAGGAGAAAAATGCCTCCATGGAGTATTTTTGTGCAGGAAGGTGTCCTTTCCTAAACAAAAAAAATCATGCATGGGTGCCTGGCAGGAATTTCTGTGCCAGCGCAGGGGGAGAGGACAGAAATGTGATGTATCTTGTAGATACAGCGCATTTCTGCCCTTTCCTGGAGGTGCAGGGTGGTGCAGCAAAGCACTTACTGCATCACCCTGCATCCACGGGGCCTTGTAAATATGGCCCTGAGTTTCTTCCGCACCCTCTCCCTCCTTCCCTTTTACAATTTTCTCCACCCTCCCTTGACCATACTCTCGCCACTACAGATTACGCTACTACAGATTATTTTAAGTTTATTTATTGCTTTCACCTGTTTGTAATATTACCTTGCTGCTGAAGCAATACGAATATTTTGAATACCTTTTTTATTTAGCTTTGGTGTACTTTTATTGTAACACAATAACTTTTAGTCAACGTTTTACTACACCCCTTGGCACATCCATTACTAATAAAACAGAGAAGTAACAATTTAAAGTATTATTGTATTTTATTGGTATATCTGTGCAGCGTGGCGGCAGCAAGGAGGCACCAAGGATATTTAAATTAAATACATTGGGGCATATTTACAAACCCCTAGCGCCGCCTAGGCAGCATTTTATTTTTAACAGTAAGGTGGCACTAACAAGTCCTCCACCCCGTGCCATATTTACAAAGTGGTGCAATGCAAGCATTGGGCCACATTGTAACCCCCTGCACCACATTATACCTGTGCCAGGTATAATGTATGCAAGGGGGGAGGGGCGTTCCCCCACAGGGAGGCCCCAAAAAAGTTGCAATGAAGTTTACAAGATTTCACTGCACTGTCGCGTAGGCTATCATTATTCTAATGAGACTACTGGATTTTGAGCAGCAAGATCGTCCACGGTGTGGGAGACTGAGTCTAACCCACTGTGAGTGACACCTGTCGCTCTAAATCCAGGTTTTGCTCCGGCTAACTAGCAGTGCCTTATCTCTGCCAGGAGATAGTGATGATTGGGCAGTCGAGCGCATGACATATTAGGCTTCTCAGGGAAGTCGTGGTCACTCAGGTCGCATCCGGTTCTCTCATTTACACTTCAGTCTCATATATAAATGACAAACAGAAGCAGTATATGTTTCAATGATTATGTTAATACAACAACTGCATCTTAGATAGCAAAGCGTGAGCTGCAATAACCAAGATGACACAACATGACAGTATTAAAATGGTGACGAGAAGAGTGAAGCATAAGAATAACGCTATCATATTGTCACTATGATCAATGGATTATTTCCTATCTAAATCATAAACTGAGCACAGCATATTAAACTCTAATTCTGCCTTTCAGGTTCCCCCTGGAGGACATCAACCCTCATACCTGAGCAAAGGCCTGTAGTCTGCATTAGCATCTGTAGCGAAGCATTCAGCAATCAGCATACAGTCGTGGTTCCCTGGCTGGAATCTCCCTCTTTAACGTGTAATGGGACTAGGAAGTGTTTTTATAATAACACAGCTGATGTTTGAAGAAAATGTCCCTACGTAAAGATGTGTATTTTCTATGAATGCTGGAGCCTAAACTTCTACCACGTTCACCGCAATGTACCAAAATGTAGCCTTGAATGAAGAACAGAGTGATCAAGAATGTCTTGTTTGAGAACACAGTGCTGGGCTAAGCAAAAACAGTTAGATAGATGAAAAATAAAACAAGACGGTAAAAATGGTTATTGTAAAAATAACAATGCAAGCTGAATAAAATATATCTAGGTTAAAGTGTACAGCAGCCTAGTGTGTTAAAATAACGTGCATGGAGCTATAACTAAAATGGCTACACAGCAGCACCATTGTATCATCATTTTTTAATGCCTGCTCAGGGCGCATTAGCCTATGGGCCTCCCTGTGCTGTGCTGGGCTAGTGCAAAAATATTTGGTGCTAATCAAGCAAAGCACCACATTAGCGTAACAAATTCTGGCGTTATTGTCCTAATGTGTGCCATGCCATGGTTTTGTTAGGGGGGCGCAGGACGACGCAATGGAACTGGCGCATTGGAGACGCAAGGCAGTTCTTGCAAATAGGACGGGAGGACAGGAGGCACTCTATGGGAAAAATTGTTGTTTTTTTTCTATTTCAGCAGTATCGGTTGACTTTATTTTGTGCATGTTGTACTTAACCAGCGTGTGATGTACTTACAAAGCAGTGCTAACGAAGCAGTTAGGTTTGCGGCTTTTGACTGGCAACTCCGGTTAAACAGCAGCAAACATGCTGTAAAACCGCTGTGCAGCGGCCACCGTCCTAACGAAGGCGAAGCTGCAGCCATCAATCACAGAGCCAACAGCAGTCCCCTCCGAGCACCTTGTATCTGTGAGCACACACTGATTGAGCAGTAATGAGGATGAGCTCATTACTTCTCACAGCTGCGGTGTTATAGCCCCGTGCAAGGCCTACCTTGTTACATTCCACGGTGTGCAGGACGCAGTGACTGTGTTACAGTGATTAAGAGCTGTTGCATGCATGATTAGTAGAAGCCGGGAAGGTAGGTGCTCGGTAACAAATGTTCCGTCTTCAACAGATGGCCTGTGCATTAACTAACAAAGCCTTCTTTCGCAGTCTTCCAATTAAAGTGGAGCGTAGTCAGAGCCAGCATCGTGGCTCGGGAGGCTCGTGCATTGAAAGGGCAATGTTATGGAAATAGAAGAGGTCTTGATGTCATTACAGTACGCACTGGCTCCCATCATGCATTATGGCCACAAGGACATAGAATCCCAGTTTTTATTTAGAGCTGCTTTTCTGTTTGACTGACCTTTGGAGCTAACTGAAGATAAAATGTAATATCGCTATATGTTCCTATCCCGAGGATGTTTCACTTTAAGTCGTAGCATAATAGTTTACTGCATGGCATAAGTGTCCTCGTTTTAAGTCGTAAGATTTAATTTGCTGCATCATTGCCTTCTCAGACTTGGAGCACTCTTTAAAATCATTGCTTAAAGTAAAGTCCATAACTGACAAAACAGTACCTTTCTCATTAAAGGTCAAATGGTAAAACGAGTTAAGGCTCATAGCCGTAAAACTATACCACCCCGGAAAAGGATCTACCATCTACTGCCCAAACACTTTCAAACTCAAAATAATTAGATTAATTAAGATATTTTTGCTGACATTTCGGCTCTTGGAATCGTGAGACAGCCACTCAGGGTCACAATGCATTTGTTCTGTCCTTAAAACATGAGTTAAAATGAGCTAAACTGTAATTTGATGCAAGAAATGCATCGGTAGCTGAAAATGTTAAATGTCACATGTGGGCTGCAGTGAAAATTTACACCATCCAGTTGTGTGAAGGAACCACCATGGTGGTGGAAAGTCCCTGACATACCATATCAGAGGAAAGTGCTTTGGCATGTAGAAAAAACTACTTGTATACATTAGTCAAGCTTCCCCTGGTTTTGATTTGTAGCTCACTGAATTTAGTGCATCATTCCTATATGTTGTTCGTGCTAAATAATAATAAAAAAAAATATCCCTACAGTGACTAACAGTAAAGTGCTGTTTTCGATGTATTCACTAAACTGGTTTTTCCTATGAAGAGGCTTATTTGGAACTGAAAATGAATTTGACACAGTTTGGGCCAAGAAACAGCTAACAAAATGCATAAAAAAATTATTTGTAATATTTATCGAAAACATAGTTCAATGGTGAAAACAGATTTTTATAAACATGTTAGTAAGCTAACTTGGTAAAATAAAACTTTTTGCTGCCTGAAAATGTAGCAGTAAGTCATTCAATTCCTTCTTGACAGTAATTAAACCTTGATGAGTTGTCAAAATGTTTTTTGTAGCAGACAATAGAAATACATCTAGAGCGACGAAGATTGAGGGGAGGAATACATTGCTACATTTCTTGAAATAAAGCAGTAGCGAGTGGACAGAAACAGACGATCAAACAAAGTGCAGCATCTGAAGCCTGTTATTACATGTTGATGCCAATTAAGGGTTTAATGTGTTACCTTTAAACAGGGAAATCTGCTCTATAGTGGTCAGCCTGACTTCTGATTTAGCCAACCCTGAACATTGGCTTTAATTGGCGCTTTTGTCTTAAACTTTGAAAATTCAGAACTTCTGCTCCCTTAATCCAATTATCATTTTGTTTCATTTTTAATTTTTCTTGTTTGTTTCTAAATTATCCTGGGAATTTCATTGTGTTGGTTCTTGACTTTAACCTTGTTTAGTACTGGTTAGAACCTACCACTCATTTCTATAGGCGAAAGCATACTGCTTGTGCCGTAGCTATTACTGTTATGTCAGGTTTTGTCAGTGAACTGTGTTTTGATTTAAAAAGAGTATTAGTAAGGCCTTATTGTGCCCGCACCCCACATTAATAATTCAAAATATCACACTTATCATGACGTGTTTAGCTCATTTAATTAGTGGTAACGGCCTAATTGGTGCAACGTCTACTCATGCTGCACAACAGTATCTCAGAATTGTGTTGCATGTGGTAACAAGTGGGGATCTTTAAAATGTTATTGTATGGGGGCATTTTAAAATATATTTACTCAGTTTTCATACATAGCCTCTTCAAATATATCCATGTCTGCTACAGAGGCTACCATTGAGGGAGTACTCTGGCTACATTAGTTGAGCCCCGTTTCAAATGCTGGTGAACTTCCAGAAGTTACTGACCCATTGACAGTGGGGTTTGCCTGTCGCCTCAGTTTAGCTTTGTTGTGTGCCTGGTCTTTGGCTTCCAGACTACTGGGGACAAATATTGGCATAGAGGTTGACCAAGCACGATGCTTGGCACCTCTCGCTGCTTTACCCGGCTCACTGGCTTTTGCCACATCCCTTGTGAGTCATTTCAATGCTGCAAAATAGGCAGTTGAGTTATGGCAGTCTCCTAAAGAAGCTGGGGGCAGCCTTCTGGAAGAGGAGGAAGAGTAATTGCAGGCACAAAAAATTATGCCTATGAAACTGTGGCAGCATTCAAGGAGTAATGTGGGGTCCCTCAAGAGTGGGTCACAAGCCGCATCAGCCGCTACGCAAACCATCTTGGCAACCTCATCAAGGTTTCCCTAGCCTGTGAGTTCTCCTAGTGAGGCCAAACAGGACCTTCATTGAGTTGCGTCATTTTGACTGTTTGGCCGGTTTAGTAGCTCAATGGCTCACAGGCTTGTTGCCTAATGTCCATAAAGTCTGAAAGTTAGGTTCTGAGTCAGCCTTACAGTCTCATGCCATTCTACATCTTGTACAGGTAAGGTAAACCACCAGGCCCTGCCCAACATGGTAAAGTTCCCCCCACTCCCTCAGCCACTTTAATAAAAAACTGGGTATAAAGAGCTTGTCCCACTTGTGCCACTTACTTCATATGTGTAGCACGTTTGCATTGCCGCAGCTTCTGCTGACCACCTTACTTGATCCTATCAATCAATCAATCAATCAATCAAGAAATTTGTATAGCGCGCTACTCACCCGGAGGGTCTCAAGGCGCTGGGGGAGGGGGGACCGCTACTGCTCAAACAGCCAGGTCTTGAGTTGCTTCCTGAAGGAGAGGTGGTCTTGGGTCAGACGGAGGTGGATGGGGAGGGAGTTCCAAGTCTTGGCTGCCAGGTAGGAGAAGGATCTTCCTCCCATGGTGGCTTTTCTAATGCGTGGCACGGCGGCGAGGGCGTGGCTGGTCGATCGTAGCTGGCGGGTGGGAGTGTAGAAGGTCAGGCGGTTGTTGAGGTACCTGGGGCCCAGGTCGTGGAGGGCCTTGTGTGCGTGGGTGAGGAGGCGGAACGTGATTCTCTTGCAAGTCTCTCAGGTGTCCGGAGATGTGGCTGTGTCGGGGGATGTCAAGGATGAGGCGTGCGGAGGCGTTCTGGATGCATTGGAGTCTTTTCTGTAGTTTGGCCGTGGTTCCGGTGTAGAGGGTGTTACCGTAGTCCAGTCGGCTGGTGACGAGTGCCTGGGTGACCGTCTTCCTGGTTTCGGTGGGGATCCATCGGAAGATCTTTCGGAGCATGCGTAGGATGTTGAAGCATGATGATGAGACGGCGTTGACTTGTCTGGTCATCGAGAGGGAGGAGTCCAGGATGAAGCCCAGGTTGCGTGCGTGGTCCGTTGGTTTGGGTGCGCTGCCCAGGGCAGGGGGCCACCAGGAGTCGTCCCAGGCAGAGGGTGATGATCCAAGGAGGAGGACTTCCATCTTGTCTGAGTTCAGTTTCAGGCGGCTGTTCATCATCCACTCGGCTACGTCTTTCATCCCTTCATGCAGGTTGGTTCTGGCGGTGGCTGGGTCGTTGGTGAGGGAGAGGATCAACTGGGTGTCATCGGCGTAGGAGATGATGTTGAGGTTGTGATGGCGTGCGATGGCTGCGAGGGGGCTCATGTAGACGTTGAAGAGGGTGGGGCTGAGTGATGATCCTTGTGGTATGCCGCAGATGACTTCGGTGGCCTCGGATCTGAACGGGGGGAGGCGGACTCTCTGGGTTCTTCCGGTGAGGAACGAGATGATCCACTCTAGTGCCTTCTCTTGAATTCCGATGTTGCTGAGGCGCTCCACTAGGGTGCGGTGGCAGACAGTGTCGAACGCTGCGGAGAGGTCCAGGAGGATGAGGGCCGCTGTTTCCCCGTTGTCGAGCAGGGCTCGGATGTCGTCAGTGGCTGCGATGAGGGCGGTCTCGGTGCTGTGGTTGGCTCGGAAGCCGGACTGTGAGTGGTCGAGGGATCCATTAGTCTCGAGGAAGGCGGCCAGCTGTCTGTTGACGGTCTTCTCGATGACTTTGGCAGGAAACGGGAGGAGCGAGATGGGGCGGTAGTTCTTGAGGTCGGTGGGGTCTGCTGATGGTTTCTTCAGGAGGGCGCTGAGTTCGGCATGCTTCCAGCTCTCCGGGTAGGTGGCGGTGTTGAAGGAGCAATTTATGATGTCCCGGCCTTGTTGAAGACGTGGTGGGGGCATGGGTCGGTTGGTGATCCGGAATGGATGGTGTTCATCGTATGGATGGTGTCTTCGGTGCTGACCGGGGTCCAGGCGCGGAGGGTGGTGTTGGGGGGCGTCGGTTTGGTGGTTGGGTGCGTGGTCTGTGCGCCGAAGCTGTTGTGTATGTCGGCGATCTTGCGGTGAAAGAACGAGGCGAGTGAGTCGCAGAGGTCTTGTGAGGGGGTGATGTCGTTGTTCCGGCACTGGGGTTGGAGAGCTCTTTGACGATGCTGAAGAGTTCCTTGCTGTTGTGTGCGTTGTTGTCTAGTCGTTCTTTGAATGCTGTCTTCTTGGTGGTGTGGATCAGCTGGTGGTGTTTACGGGACGCGTACTTGAGGGCGGTCATGTTGTCTGTAGTCGGGTTTTTTCGCCAGGCTTTTTCGAGGGTGCGGCAGTTCTTCTTGGAGTTCTTAAGGTCGTTGTTGAACCAGGAGGCTTTCTTGCTGTTGGGCCTGATGGGATGGGTTTTCAGAGGTGCGAGGTTGTCAGCGCAGTTGGTGATCCACTGTGTAAGGTTGTTGGCTGCTTGGTTGGGGTCCGCTGAGCTGGAGGGAGGGTTCTGGCTCAGTGATGTGGAGAGCTGGTCGGTGGTGATCTTGTTCCAGCTCCTGCGGGGAGCCTGTTGTGGGTGGTGGTGAGTCATGGTTTTTCTGAAGCTGAAGTGGACGCAGCTGTGGTCTGTCCAGTGGAGTCCGGTGGAGTGGCTGAAGGAGATGTACTTGCTGGAGGAGAAGACTGGGTCAAGCGTGTGTCCGGCGTAGTGGGTGGGGGTGTTCAGCAGTTGCTTGAGTCCGAGGTTGGGGAGGTTGTCCAGCAGGGTGGTGGTGTTGTTGTCGTTGTTGTTCTCCAGGTGGAAGTTGAGGTCCCCTAGGAGGATGTAGTCAGCGGAGGGGAGGGAGTGTGGGCTGATGAAGTCTGCGATGTCTTCGCTGAATTGTGTGCGGGGTCCTGGGGGTCTATAGATGAGGGTGCCTCTGAGTGTGGTCTTGGGGTCGGTGTGAATCTGGAAGTGGAGATGTTTGGCAGCTGTGAGGGTGTCGTCGGAGTTGGTCGTGATGCGGATGGTGTTCTTGTGGACAATGGCGATGCCTCCTCCTGTCTGGTTGACGCGGTCCCTCCGGGTGATCTTGTATCCGTCCGGGATGGCGATGGCGATATCGGGCGCTGAGGAGGCGTTCATCCAGGTTTCTGTGAGGAAGGCGACGTCTGGAGATGTGGTGTCGAGCAGGTTCCAGAGTTCCACGGCGTGTCTGTGGATGGAGCGGGTGTTGAGCAGGATGCACTTCAGGTGGTTGCTGCTGGTGCTTGGTTTGGCGGGCGCGGTGTGGGTCTGGATGCAGGAGAACTTGCAGGATTGGCAGGTGAAGGGTCCGTGGGTGCGTCTTGGGGTGGCACGGCAGCACCCGGGGATCCGGCCGGTGTTGAGTGCGAGGAGGGTGGCGGCGCTGTAGGTCTTGCGGGTGGGCTGGCCTCTGCGGGGGCCAGGGGGTCTGGCGCTGGGCGCGGGCCAGGCGCAGACGGGCTTGCCTTAGGCACGCCTTTGGCGCGGCAGCGGCGTGCCCGCTGCGCGCGTCCGCGTCTGCTGCGCGCGTCCGCTGCGCGGCCTCCGTAAGAGTGGGAGAGGGAGGGAGGAGCAGCTGGGAGGTGGGAGCGGGGCGGCCAATGGGGAGCGAGGGGGCGGAGCTACGGGTCGCGGCGGCAGGAAACGGCGTCGGGAAACAGGGGGAGACGCTGAGCGCAGGGACCCAGGAACAGGACCAAAGAAGGTGAGGAAGCGAAAAAGCCGGCAACTGGACACAGGTAAGGAGCAGCGGTCAGCGGTCACACGGGGGCTGCGTGGCGGTGAGGGGAGCGACCTGCCTGGTGAACAGGGTCAGAGGTCGCTCTCTCTACTGCTGCGCGGCCTCCATAAGAGTGGGAGAGGGAGGGAGGAGCAGCTGGGAGGTGGGAGCGGGGCGGCCAATGGGGAGCGAGGGGGGCGGAGCTACGGGTCGCGGCGGCGGGAAACGCCGGCGGGAAACAGGGGGAGACGCTGGGCGCAGGGACCCAGGAACAGGACCAAAGAAGGTGAGGAAGCGAAAAAGGCGGCAACAGGACACAGGTAAGGAGCAGCGGTCAGCGGTCACACAGGGGCTGCGTGGCGGTGAGGGGAGTGACCTGCCTATGTGATTTGGGTGCGGTTTATTTGAAGAAGCAGAGGTGAGTCGGATGGCTTGAATCGCGCCGTGTACCCTGGGTAAGTGATGTGGGCCCCGGCTGCAGTTAGAGAGGTGAGTGAGCATGCTGTGGTGAAAAAACGGGGGCTGCTCGACTTACGGTGTCAGCAGCATTACCCACAAGGCTCTAAAGCAGCAAAGCTGCCAGTATATCACTTGTTCTCCACATTGGGCTCCAAGGGTCCCTAAGAGAGGCAGCCATTCTTACTCAAGGCCAACATGCATTGCATGCCTCAAATAATTCTACGGGGCCCTGCATCGTTACATGCCTAGAACCATCCGCACATGAAAATCCTATTGAAAGATTGGTTCAGCATAAGGCGGCTGAGGTTGACAATTGGCAGAGAAGCAAGACTGCTTCACCGCCCATCTCTTCACAAAGTCAGCTTCCCCCATGGGTCCTATATCTCAGGCACATTTGCTGCTTCTCTACCAATTGAGGTCATACTACAGCACATTCTTGGTGAGATTCGTGAGATGAAGGTATCGCAGGATAAGGTGCACTTGGAGACACAAGGTCAGCTGGAACAGATTATTGCCAAGAAGCAAATACTTACTACATGAGTTGTGCAGCTCGAGCAAAGAGTGTCTGATCTGGAAGATTTCAGGAGCACTCAAGATTCTCTCACCTTGAAAGTCCAATTAGAAGTTTCTGAGCTACAGTTGAAGATTGAAGATGTAGAGAACAGATCACAATGCTCCAATGAATGCTTTGTGGGATCCCTGAGGGCCAAGAGAGTGGTCAATCTGTCACCAACTTAATATCAGATCTAAATGGCAAGCATGTGATACCTGAATAAACTAACGAAGGAGCTCGATCTTACCATCACATGTGCCAACCGTGTACCTACATTTCAGCTTACTGATTCCAAATGTACCAGAACTATTCTGGTAAATATTGGTGACTTTCAGGTGTCTAATGCCATTTGGGATAAAGTCTGCTGCACCTCTGATAACTACTCTTTTAAAATCTTTTTGGATATATCTATTTTAGCAGCCCAGCACTGCAAAGAATTCAAGTCAGTGATCGATAATTTTAACAGTTAATAGTGCACTGGCAGGGATAGTACAACAGTCTAAATTGAAAGTACTGTGTAAGGGATTATCCTGGATTTTCAACACAGTGGAACACGCCAAGCAGTTCCTACAAGGCATTCAGAAGCCTGATGTTGGAGGACAGGGGTCGGGTCGGAGCCGGCTTTAGGGATCAGTGAGAAGATTTGCCTGTATTTTCTGTTTTATACTATTATTGTTTGTTTTGCTTATGCTTTGCACTGCTTTTGTTGATTTTTATATGCACTTGATCTGTGTGTTAGTATGATGGCAGGACACTTTGATAGGCAGCAGTGACGGTTTCTTCTCGAGGGCCGGAGAGCGCCACTCCCCCTGCCCGCTGCGAGCTGCACAGGAAAAAATAAAATGGCAATGAAAAGATTTCATTGTCATTTTATTTTAACTAATGTGCACAGTACGCACTGCAGAAGTGCCAGCCCAGAGCCATTCTAGGCGTGTCCTCTGCGGCAGCAGAGGACTGAATTAGGGCTGACTGGATGCTCCAACCAAAGTGAGATGTGCACTTTTTTGGTGGGGAACAAGCACAGAACTCCAGGGCCTGTTGGAGCGTCCAGCCAGCCCACTCCATCCAATCCAGGCACTTCTCTCATGCTGGTTAACAGCATGAGAGCAGCGTCTGGATTGGTTAGGGGAGCTCTTCATGCATCAAAGAAGGAAAATAACTCAGAGGAGGACCCGCAACCCATTGGTAAGTGCTTTTTTACATTTTTATTTGAAATGTGTAATGCATGTAAGTGTAATGGTTGTGTTTCATTTTGTAGTTAGTGTTTTGTTTTTATTTGGGCTTTTGGAGGGAGTGGTTATTTTACTTTGGGCTTTTGGAGGGTGGAGTGGTTTAATTTAGGATTTTGAAGGGATGGGGTGTTTTATTTTGTTTTTTGGGAAGTGGTGGAGCATTTCACTCGCCCCCACCACTTTTAAAGGGTACCAGCCGCTGCGGATATGAAGATGGCTTTCAATCACTGACAGCAGTCACCTGAGTGCCATGCCAAAGCACTCATCTAGCGGAAGGAGTGGTGGGGGTTGGACACACTTGGGGGGGTGTGGGCTTCTGCTTTGCAAGAGGCCTGTGGCAGGTGAGACTCCTGGGGGTGGGGGGACTGGAAGGAGGGCAAGGAACACTTTTCTTTTAGGCAGATAATACCAGCTTGAAAAGTTCAGAAGCATTTCCCTTTGCATTTTAGCCTGCAGTGTGTCAGGTTAGCGAGTCTCCTGATCAGTGAGAGCTTTTTAGTAAGGGGGGGCTCAAAGCCCCAAGTGTCTTATTTATCCTCCTGTGCAAAAAAGGTACATGGGGGAGGGCGGGCCCAAATAGTGTCGCTAAGCCTGCTTAGCTCCATTATTTAACACCTGGGTCAGGGAAGGCGTTAGGGGAACTGTGGACCCACTTCCATGGTCAAACACCATGGAAAGAGCCCCAAGGTGCCCACCCCAAGCCCCAGGAACACCCACACCAGAGGAACATCAGCGGATGGGGGACCCCATCCCAGCTAAGTAGAGGTACGTATTTTAGAAAAAAAGTGAAAGTGCCATTGGGGGCCCTGAAATGGGCAAACATGACACTGGGTGCAATGGCCATGCCCAGGGGGCCCTTGTCCCCTGTGGTGGCCGTTGGGGTGGTGGGCATGATTCCTGCCTTTCATAAGACCGGAGTCATGTGGTATAGATGGTTTTCCATCAGGACATGACGCCATGCTGGTTAAAGGATTTTTTTCACCTCTGACCAGCCTAGAGTCATTTTTTGTTGCAAAACTCCCCTCACCCATACCTCCACCCCCACCTGGCTAACGTCTTTTTCCCAGATGCTAGCCCACCCTTTGCACCGGCTTGAGGGATTCCATAAATATGGCGCCCAACTCGTGCTCTGGAATGACGCAATCGGTGTTATACTTTTTGACGCAAAACTGCGTTTGCGCAGTTTTGTGTCAAAAAGTATAATTATGGGCCTGAGTGACCACAGTGGTTTTGTATGAGCTTTGCATATCTCCTAGATAAGCCTTGGCTACTCATACACAGCTACCTCTACAGAGCCTGGCTTCCAGACCCTGTCTACACTTCACTAAGACAGGATACCTGGACCTGGTATCAGGTATAAGTACCTTGGGTACCCACCACACACCAGGCCAGCTTCCTACAGTTTGGTCTTACTAGAAAGAGAGTTAAATATCATTCAGGATACTAAACTAATAAGCAGCGAATTAAGCCAAAATCCTTGCACTGGCTGAGAAAATCATGTAGTGATTATGCATTATTGATCCTTGGCGAGACGATCATATGCATAAGAGAATGTACACATGTTTTTCAAAACGATACAATTCTGCCTCTAGAGTTGTTTTTTTAAAAACGTTCTCATCAGTGGAACTGATTAGTGTCAGGCACGCTATGAAACCCCTGGCCAGACCATTCAGTCCCATTTATTGAAGTGTCACTAAAGGAACTGAGGAACCTCAGACCATGCTGGAGCCTGGACAGATTACTTCTGACTGATGAACGCTAGGTGGTGGTTATGCATCCCATTATAGAATTTTTTTTCAAGATTAATTTAGGTACTGCTTCATCTTTTGCAGTTTGGGGGAACTGCAAAGCATTTTCAAGGACAAATTCCCTTAGAGCTCAAATTAGCAAACTTAGAAGGTACAAAACTGTGGATCTACAGAACAAACTTGACCAGGCCACACCCATTCATTCCACAGGCCATTCAACACATACAAGCCAGCCAGTGCATCAAAACCTTAAAGATTTTATTCGTCTAAGGAAACTGTCAACCAATGCACTTGCTTTCAAAATTTCTATGAAGAAAGTGAACATGTAGGTTGATTCATGGGTGGTATATCAAGAAAAAGAGAAACTAGGAAATCATTTAGGCAATCCTCGATGAGCCAGAAGGTAGAGTGTTCATCCAACCAGAGCAGATTGGTAACATTTTTCTTGACCTGTACTCAATATTATACACCCTTTCGGAGAATCCTCCCTTGGCACATATCGAGGGGTACTGGCCCCCCATTTGCTTACCGGTTTTGTCAAGTGAGATGCAAACTTCTGTCTCAGTACCTATTACCCGCGTTGAGGTTCGAAGCGCAATAAGGTCCCCCTAAAGCAAAAGCTTGTGGATGTGATGGCCTTCCGGCCCAAAATCTATAAGGTGTTTGAGGCTCCAGTAGTAAAGGTTCTAGTTATCTAAGGATGCAAGATTCCCGGCTCATTTACAGAAGTTGTGATTATCAGCTTTCTGAAAAAGGACAAAGCCCTCTGACAAGCCTGGCTGTTATCGTCCAATCAGTTTATTGAATAGTGACTAGAACATCTTTTCTAGAATAATCACGACCAGGCTAGCCCCTCTAGTGTCAAGTGTGATCCATCTAGACCAAAATGGATTTTTGCCAGGATCATCGTGGATGACAGGAAAATAGCCAATCAGGGTTAGGGATGTGACTCCTTCCCACAGGAAGTGGTCACTTATTGGGTGTAGCCACCCAAAGTTAGGTGGCCCATTGGCCACTACCAGGTGCTCCCCTTAATCCCCCTAAATGCAGTATTTAGTGGGCATCCCTACACCTGGAACAGATCAGATTTGGTGGACACAAGAAGACCAGGACCAAATAAGACCCGAGGCATGAGAACAGAAGTCCTGCTGCACAAAGAAAAAGGTGCCAAACCTTGTCTGCTGCACCAAGGACTCGACAATCGCCACTGAGGTGTCATCTAGAAACCTGAAGGACTCTACAAACCCCCAGAGCACCTCCAGTCTTCTGAAAATCACCAAAAACCTCCCTCAGAGTGAAGGTACCGGTCTCCTGCACCCCGCAGGCAAGGAACCAGTGAAGTCCAGTTTACTGACTGGCTGATGACCAACGAACCAGACTGGAAGCACAACCAGAAGCCATGTGATGGACCCAAATGATAAAACCTACCAGTGTGCCAAGGTTGGTGTCACTGGGACTTTCAGGGTCTGAGACATACCATTACCTTGGGTACTGGACCCCTAATGTTGGACACCCGGAAGCAAAGTCCACTCGGGATGCCCAAAAGTGTAGAAGCAAGCACCAGTCAATGGACATCAGGACACCAAAGAACCAACCCCCAGAGTGACCCTGCTGACCTGCAATCTACCCTCCAAGTGACCTGCTCCTGGCTCCAAGGACCCTAAGACGCACATCTCCTGGCTGACCTATCTGCACTGCACCTGGCCTCCTTGGCCCCTGCATTGACAAACCAGCTATGCTCTAGAGTAATCTCCACCTTCAAAAGGGACCCACCAGACTTACTTTTAAGTCCATCTGTGTATTGTGTTTCCAAGTGGTCCCCCTTTCCATTGTGCACCAGTTCCAAAACGTTTAGCCGCTGCTCCCACTTGAACCGGGAACCACCTGAACTTCTCCGGCTGGCCCACAAGACATCTCAATGACCTCGACCTAAAAATAGAAGGTGACACTTGTGAAAGCACTGCCTGATTTTGTATCCATGTTTGAAGATTTTCCCATTCATTCCGATAGTGTGTAATTTTGCACAAAACAGAACATTTTCTAAACTTTGAAAAATCATAACTAACAAACCACTTACCATAAATCAATGAACTTGGTCTTAAAATTTTTATAAAAATCTGAAGTATTTTTGTAAATTGGTATCGAGATATTGTTTTGAGGGTGTTTCCACATTTATTAATACTGTAAGTACAACAAATGCTTAGCACATCTCCAAGATAAGCTTAACTGCTCACCCACATTACCACAAAAACAGAGCATTGGGTGGTCTGCTTTTTACCTCTGGATACCAAAGTGGGGTTGCTTCAACTCTCTGCACAGTGCACATCATGTTCATACACTATATAGAGAGCCAGCCCCTTACACCGCTGTAGAAGAAAACAGAGAAACATGATTTGAAAAAATACATGCTGAAAATCAAATTCACCTCCTGAGACAATGGCATAGCTCCGTATCTCCAGGGGCGGTTCAATAAAGGTCCCAGCAGTACGGGGTGCAGCTCCAATGGGCCCCCTCAGCACAGCACTTGGCCTGAGTGAGTCCGGAGGGGGGCCCTCTATGTGTTCTGTACAGGGGGGTCCTTCCACCTTCGTTACACCACTGCCCGTCTCATGGATCTTTGTCTCAGTCTCAGGCAAACAGTTGTCTGTCATATGCCATGTAGAATTTAAATATCCTGCCACGCACTTTCTTACTCGCAATAGAAGATTCAGGGGGGATTATAGTCACATGCGGGCATGCGTGGGTTCTCTGAACCTGGAAGTGGGGACAGGATGGGTAGTTCTGTCTGGGGGCTTCGGATCCCTGCAGGGGCCATTTTCAGGATCTTAAAGGAGGCCTGCGTTTGGAACATCACCATAATGTTCCTGTTCGCTGCAAACATTTTGACAAATCAATCATGTTGGTGTCCAAAGAACGTCTGTCTTAGCAAAGGAAGCTTAGAGAGGATGGCTTTCTGCCGAGGATCACACCTTCAGTTTAAAAGCAGATCTGAAGAAGGCTGCAGCAGGTGGGACTGAGGCTAGGCCGTGGTGCTAGAACAATTTTCAGAGTGGGGAAGCTGCCATCAATGTTACATAAATGAAGTTGCAGGGATTCTGGAAAAATCCCAATGCTGCACAAACAACAAGTGTATCAAGGGAGCCATGCTCATTCAGCAGGAGCGTGGTAAGGGTGTGGTACATTGCTGGAAGCACATTTGTGGAACACATTGTTGCATGTGGTAGCTAACTGCCGTTTACATAAAGCATATTTTCAATTGAAACAGCCTCCTGAAATGCCACTAATTTTCACATATCAGACATCCAGTTGTACTGTTCAGCCTACTTAGTGAAGGAATGATAACATGTGAAAATCAGTTTTCTGCAGATATTTATCATTTGCACATCACACAAGTATGGTGTCTGGATTTATTTGATCCTATTAAAATCTTTGTTTTAATCACACTTGAGGTGTACAGAAAACACTGTTCCTCATTTTTGCTGGCTGCTGATACACTCTGAAATGTTTGCACACTTCGTTTACAGATATTTTAATAGTGTTATAAAAAAAATGACATCCTACATTCATTTCTTCTCACACCCCCTGTACACCAGCAAGATTGTTGCATAGCTCACATCTTCATTTTCTGTCAGAGAAAGAAAAGTAAATACTATTTCAATGTTAAAAGAATAAAGAGCAATGTCCCAGAAGACATTGACTGAAATGTAACATCTTTCTTTGTACACACAGCAAATATGACACAATAAAAACAACTTTAAAGGCATCTGTATTGCTCATTCACCTTCTAAATTCCAGCATGGTTATTTTGAGGTGCTGCAGTACCTCTCACTTCCAGTGCCTACGAAGCTAGGCGTGTGGACTGAGAGTTCACGAATGACTGAGACACACTGGATCTGTTTTATGAGAACACCTCAAGTGCTTTCTTAGAAATGGGGTCTTTGGTTGGCAGTCAGGTTACCCCCTGTCTAAGCAAGGACCCTCACCCTTGTCAGGGTAAAGGAGGATCACACTCCATTAAACCCTGCTCACCTCCTTGGTAGCTTGGCTCGAGCAAGCCGGCTTAACTTCAGAAGCAATGTGTAAATTATTTGTACCAACACACACAGTAATACAGAGAAACACTACAACATGGACACCACACCAGTTAAAAAAATAGGTAATATTTATCTAAATCATACAAGACCAAAAATACAAAAATCCAACATACACTAGGTAAAATATAAATTTTTGAAAATAATAAGAGTCTTACTCCATAGAAATCAATGTAAACGTTGAGTTTGCACAAAGTACCTGGTTAGCGTAAAAAATAAAGCCGCATGGGTGAGTGTGTGTCGGAAAAGGGTAGCGATGCATTGATTCCTCTCTCGCACGGGAGGCTGCGTGTTGTTTCTTCTCCGGTCGGGTCGGCGATGCGTCGTTTTTCTTCCTCGGAAGAGAGTGATGCGTTGATTTCTGGACGGGGCACCTCAGATCCGTGCAGAGTCAGGTTTACTTTGACGCCCAGGGACGATGCATGGAAAATCCAGTCACACAGTGTTAGAAAACTGCGCTGCAGGGGTTTGCATCATTATCAGCATCCGTAAGCAGGTGTTGCACGTCGTTTCTCCAGCCGCGATGCGTCAATCTTCCAGCCGTAAGCAGGTGGAGCATCGATTTCAGCTGCGAAGACGGCGGCGCAACGTTTATCAGCCGCGTTGCAGATGGTGCATCAAAACATTCCCCGCACGGCGTTCTGTGCATGGATTTTCAGCTCTTGTCTGCCAGCTTCACCTTTTAAGTCCAGTCTTTGTCCCCTTTCATAGGCAGAAGCAGCAACTGCAGGATAGCCCAACAAAGCACAGTCACAGTCAGCTGCAGCACTTCTCAACTCCTCAGCTCTTCTCCTTGGCAGAGATTCCTCTTGGTTCCAGAAGTGATCTTGAAGAAATCTAAAGTCTGGGGGTCTCGGGTTTGGGTTCACTACTTATACCCCTTTCTGCCTTTGAAGTAGGCAAACTTCAAATGAAGTTCTCTGTTGTTCACAATATCCTGCCTCGCCCAGGCCGGGCCCCAGACACACACCAGGTGGTTGGAGACTGCATTGTGAGAGGGCAGGCACAGCCCATCAGGTGTAAGTGACCACTCCTCCCTCCACTCTAGCAGAGATGGTTCATCAGGATATGTAGGCTACACCCCAGCTCCCTTTATTTCACTGTCTAGAGGGGATTCACAAACATCCCATCTGTGCAACTGACCCAGACAGGGAATCCACAAACAGGCAGAGTCACAGAATGGTTTGAGCAAGAAAATGTCTACTTTCTATAAGTGGCATTTTCAAACTAACAATTTAAAAAGCAACTTCACTAAAAGATGTATTTTTAAATTGTAAGTTCAGAGACACCAAACTCCATATTTCTATCTGCTTTCAAATGGAATCTGCACTTTAATGATATTTAAAGGCAGCCCCCATGTTGACCTATGAGAGAGATAGGACATGTAACACACATCAGTACATGTCCCACCTTTAACATACACTGCACCCTGCCCACAGGGCTACCTAGGGCCTATCTTAGGGGTGCCTTACATGATAAAAAAGGAAGTGTTAGGCCTGGCAAGTGGGTACACTTGTCAAGTCGAATTGGCAGTTTAAAACTGCGCACACAGACACTGCAGTGGTAGGTCTGAGCCATGTTTACAGGGCAACTCATGTGAGTGGCACAATCAATGCTGCAGGCCCACTAGTAGCATTTGATTTACAGGCCATGGGCACCTCTACTGCACTTTACTATGGACTTACTTATCAAATATGCCAGTCAGGGATAACCCAATCACCAATATAATTTACACAGACAGCATATGCACTTTAGCACTGGTTACCAGAGCCCCAAAAACAATAAAAACATGTGAGAAAAACTAGGAGGAAGGAGGCAAAAGGTTTAGGGATGACCCTGCAAAAAGGGCCATTTCTAACATGCTTGTAAATAATAAACAATGACATGAATTGTATTTGAGGGTGAGATATTCTCATATGAGTGTGAAGAAGTGACATTGGCATTCCTAAAGGAGAACTACATCTTTCTCTCAGTGGTATCTCTTATCTAAAGATAAGGGGTGGGTGGAAAATTCTGCTCTGCCTGAGGAGTTTGTGTTTTTTTTCCCACTCCACGCTCTGCTCCCAACATGATCGAGGTACTATTTTGTTCTTTTAAACTTCTAGTGCCCTGAAAACAGAAGGATTGTGACTGGCAAAAACATACCCATCAGGACTAACAAAACTGCAAAGTTTTATTTTTAAAACCTAACTTTCTTTATTTCGTTAAGTCGTCTTTTCTCACTTTCCACTCATGTTTTCTTTAGTTTTTGCTCATGGGTGCTCTTCTCAAAAGATGACAATTAATTTGTTCGAAATATTGCACAGCAACATTGGTTATTATGTGTAATTTCTGAAATTATGCTTTAACACGTAATCGGCCAGTACACCTCAATCCACCCTACCCCAATCCATCCCACCACAATTCACCCCAATCCACCCCACTTTACCCCACACTCATTCACCCAGCCCCAATCCAATCCACTTCACCCCACCCCATCCCACCCACCACAACCTTCCCAACCCATCTCAATCTAATCTTCCCACTCCAATTCTCCCCACTCTAATCAAAAACAATCTGCACCACTCCAAAACAATCTGCCCCACTCGAATACAAAACAATTTGCCCCACTGCAATCCAAAACAATCTGCCCCACTCCAATCCACCTCACTCCAATCTGCCCATCTTTAATCCAAAACAATCTGTCCTGCTTCAATATGCCTCACTCCCATCTGCCCAACTTCAATCCAAAACAATCTGTCTCACTCAAATCCGCCCGGTTCAATGTGCCTCACTCCAAATCCAAAACAAGCTGTCCCACTCCAATAAGCCACGGTCCAGTCTGCCCCACTCCAATCCAAAACAGAATCTCCCACACCAATCCACCCCACTCCAATCTGCCCCACTCCAATACAAAACAATACTCCCCACTCCAATCCAGTCCACCTCACCCCAATCCAATCCACCCCATTCCATTCCAATTCACCCCCACTCCAAATCACCTCATTCCCATACAATCCATGCCACTCCCATCAAGTCCACCCAACACCAACCCAATCCACCCTAATACTATCTGCCCCACTCCAATCCAAAACAATCTGCCTGACTCCAGTCTGCTCCATTCCAACCCAAAACAATTTGCCCCACTCTAATCTGCCCCACTGCAATCCAAACACTCTGCCCCACTACAATATGCCCCACTCCAATCCAAAACAACCTGTCCACTACAATCCATTTCAATCTGCTCCACTTTAATCCAAAACAACCTGCCCCACTCCTACAATCCCAACCAACCCACTGCAATCCAAAACAATCTGCCCTACATCAATCCAATCCACCTCACATCACCCCATTCAGTTCCACCCCACTCCACCCCACTACAATCCAGTCAACCCCACACCAATCCAATGCACCACAATCCAGCCCATTTCGATTTATTCCACTCCAATCCAATACATGTCACCTGGATCCAATCCACTCCACCCCAGTCCAATCCACCCCACTCCAGTCTAGTCCACTCCCCCTCCAGTCCAATCCACCCACACTCCAGTCCAACCCACGCTACCCCAATCCAACCCACCCCACTCCAACCCAGCCCACTTCAAATAAATCTAATCCAATCTACCACATTTCAGTGCAATCCACTTTAATCAACTCCAATCCTGTCCAATCCAGTCCACATTAACCCACCCTGCTCTAGTTCAATCCACTACACTCCAGACACCTTAATCTACCCCACTTCAATCACTACACCATCTCAAATCGATCCACCACACGCCAATCCAATCCACCCCACTCCAATCCAATCCACCCCACTCAAGTCCACTTCACCAAAATCCACTCCACTCCAATCCACCCCAACCCAATCAACCCACCCTATCCTACCTTGATCCAATCCACCCATCCCTACCCAGTCCACCCCATTCAATCCACCCCAATCCAATCCAATCCACTCCACCACACCCTAATTCACCCTACTCAATCCAATCCACCCCACTCAATCAATCCACCTCACTCCAATCCACTCCCCTCTATCCCAGTCCAATACACCCTAAAATCTGCTAGACGCCAGTCTGATCCACCCCAGTCCAGTCCATCCCACTGCAGTCCACCCCACGGCCATCCACCCCACTGCAGTCCAGTTCACCCCATGC
Organism: Pleurodeles waltl; assembly: GCF_031143425.1. Classification (NCBI taxonomy): domain Eukaryota; kingdom Metazoa; phylum Chordata; class Amphibia; order Caudata; family Salamandridae; genus Pleurodeles; species Pleurodeles waltl. Next base: position 147,182,655 of record NC_090441.1, on the reverse strand, counting down.
CAGTCCAATCCACCTCACCTCAATGCAATCCACACCACTCCAATACATTCCACCCCAATTCAACATACCCCACCAAAATCCAATCCACCCCACCCCACCCCAATCTGATCCACCCCTCCACTCCATCCGACCCCAATCTACCCTACCCCATTCCAGTCGATTTCACACCACTCCAATCCAACTCACTCCACTCCAGTCCACCACCCCATCCTAGTTCAGTACCCCACACTCCAATCCAATCCATCCAGCCTACCCCACTAAAATCCACCCATTCTAACCCAATCCACCCCACTCCAGTCCACCCCGCCCAATCCAATCCACTCCACTCCACCCCACCCCATCTCTGACCAGTCCACCCCACTCCAATCCATCCACCCCACCACACTCCAATCCACTCAACCCAATCCACCCCAATCCAATCCAACACACCCAACCCCAGTCCAAGCCACCCCACCCCAATCCATCCCACCACACTCCAATCCAATTCATCCCACTTCAGCCCACCACACACCAATTCAATCAAATCCACCACATTTCAATCCACCCAGCTTTGTGGCCCATAACAGCTAGTGTAGTGAGCTCTGCTCCGCTCTGGGGCTGCTAGAGTTTTTGGCCAAACTCTGCACTCCAAGCGGAGTGCGGAGTGCCTAAAACTCCATTAGCTTTGCCAGTGGAGCAGAGCTCACTGCCCACCCATACACCTAAAAGTGTTTTTGCTCACAAAAGTGTTTCCACACCCCTGCTGATTTTGCAGCAACAACGGTTTTGCAAATAAAAGCAATTTTACCTCTAAAGTGTTTGTACAACCGAATATGATATTGACCCTTATAAGCCTTTCTACACTGTTGTTCTCCTAGTGGTATGTATGCTAGAAGTGTTTCCAATAGCCAGCAGATGCTGCATCAAGGGTATTTTCTGCACCAAAATATGATTGTGGTCTTAAATGCAGTACCACATTCCTTCTTACTCTGCCCCAATAGTTATTTTTCTTCTGAAAGTTACTTTGCACCTAAATATGACTTTGCACTTAAATAAGATGTGTGCTCCTAGGCATTTTTATCCTTATTGATGTTGCACCGCGGGTGGTTTTTTTCATCTGTTTGCTTTTAAACAAATGTGATCAACACTGGTAGGCATTTCCTAAGAGTACTTGGCCTGGAGAAGCACAAACTCTAGATTCAGAATATAACACATTGGTTAGCATTGCTTCTAATAATAAGAATGTATTTCTACAGAAGCAAACCATTTTTAGCAGCATAAGGTTATTGAAAGACTGGGAAAAAACAGACTTTCTAATTTGTGCCATGCAGCTTGGATGCAACTCTTTGATGACAGTTCATAAGATTACCGTTGTAACTTATGAACTGCACAGTAACACAAGAATCTCTGTGACAAAAGTAGTAACCCACTGTGCTATGCACATAAAATACTTTTCTTTGCATGATACACGTTCTTTGCAGCAGGCATATTAACCACCTGCGCTACCTTAGATGAGTCAAAACTGCCACTAGACAAAACTCTCTCTCCAGCAGGAACATTAATCACCAGAGTTATCTTGACGTTTTTATTTTTGCCAGAAAGCTGACAGTTGTACAGTTAACTGTGCAGTGCTTTTAAAACTGCTGCACAAATGAAGTCTTAAATATAAAAGCATGCACGTATTTCTGTCCAGAAGCCCAGGCCTGTGGACCCCCTGGGAATGTGTCACGGACCCCTGGGGGTCCACGACCACAGGTTGTAAACCACTGGTGTAGAAGATTATTCTTCCCAAAACTGAACCTTTGGACAACATCTTCTTTCAAATCATATAAGAACAATACACAGAACCTACAACCATATTTCAAATGTAACATCATAGATTCCCAATTGTCTAACAAAATCATAATAATCCAAGAGGATATAGGCAAATACATACCCCTAGGAGGCTACAGTTATACTAGCTCAAAACATGAACCAAACAATGTTGTCTGTATCATGACACCTCAAAGTTTCCAAATTTCTCATCAGATCAAAACCCACCATTGTTAGACAAGGAAAACTTTAATGTCCTCTACCCACCATGGTTAAAGATCATACACTCCTCCCTTAGAAAGTTCTGTCTTGCAAAGCACTTTAAAAAAGGCATTGTTTCTAAAGAAACCTAATGCGGTCTTTGAAGTGCTGGACAGCTATACTCCTATCTCAGACTCTGCAGAATCTTGAACATTGTTTCATCACCAAACCCAGAAGAATAAACTAATAAAAATCATATCCTAGGATGCCTCCGATATAGGCTCCATTCTGGATACAGCAATGAAAATTGCCATCCTTACAATTGTGGATGCCACCCTGTCTGTACGACATAGGAAATTCATGCCTCCTGTGCCCTTTCAACCCTTCAGTGACCTTTGAGAATGGAACCAAAAAATCTACCTAAGAAACCTAACTGCAAATATGGGTGTTGAAGGAACAATGCTTGGTTGGTTTGGATTCTGGCTATCAAACAGGTTGCTAATGTCTATTTTTAAAATATATGTATGTATTTTGGAAATATACTATAATATTACCTTACTGTGACTTTCAATTACTGGAAAAGCATGATTAGTAAAAGTTGCATAGAGTGGTTAAGGACTAACCGGAAATGAGGATTATGCCATCTCCAATATTCTTTATAGGCTTCCATTTTGCGAGAGTTCTTAGTCAAATATCAGTCAGAGCAGATCAATTTTCAAGAGTTTTCTAAAATCCAGGTGGTTGCATTAATTCCTCAGGAGGGATTAAGGGGGTGATTTTAACCTTGGCGGACGGCGGAGGCCGTCCGCCAAGGTACCGCCGCCAAATGACCGCACCGCGGTCAAAAGACCGCGGCGGCCATTCAAACATTTCCTCTGGGCCGGCGGGCGCTCTCCAAAAGAGCGCCCGCCGGCCCAGAGGAAATGCCCCTGTAACGAGGACGCCGGCTCAGAATTGAGCCGGCGTAGTTGCAGGGATGCGACGGGTGCAGTTTGCACCCGTCGCGTATTTCAGTGTCTGCATTGCAGACACTGAAATACACAGTGGGGCCCTCTTACGGGGGCCCCTGCAGTGCCCATGCCATTGGCATGGGCACTGCAGGGGCCCCCAGGGGCCCCGCGGCACCCCCTACCGCCATCCTGTTCCTGGCGGGAGACCCGCCAGGAACAGGATGGCGGTAGGGGGTGTCAGAATCCCCATGGCGGCGGAGCGCGCTCCGCCGCCATGGAGGATTCCCCCGAGCAGCGGGAAGTCGGCGGGAGACCGCCGACTTTCCGCTTCTGACCGCGGCTGAACTGCCGCGGTCAGAATGCTCGTGGGAGCACCGCCAGCCTGTTGGCGGTGCTCCCGTGGTCGGTGGCCCTGGCGGCCACCGGCCGCCAGGGTCAGAATGACCCCCTAAGTGTGTTTCAGAGGCGGGCCCGAGTGCTTTTAAGAGCCTACCTCTCTGTTTTATTCACTCCAAAGCTATATGTTAATTCAGGTTGGAGATGGATGGTCAAAGAACTCAGGCTGCGGTGTAGGCAAAGTTCAGTTTTTGTTTGTGGCCCAGGCTTGCCACAGTAAACGTTGTGTATGGTATCTAGGATCCTGAATGCAATTCTTAGCTTCACTGTAATATGAAGATGTAACCAACTACAGATTACAAGGTTGTAATGGTGATGGTGATGTTAGACTAACTTCAAGAATCACAATTAGTATAGGGATTTGCATTTTTTTATCATTGAGTAGATACCCTGCTACTGCACATTTTAATGGCAGTTTGGATTGTTAATTGCAGTAATATGAAGCTGTGAATGTATTTTCTCACCACGATTTTTGGGAGTTTTAGAGTGTTTGCAGACTTTTACAAAATAGGAAATGGCGGTAGAAAAATCCAAATTTCTACAAACGTTTTCTGGGACCTATTTCTCACTATATGGCTTTTAAAAAAAATGATAATGTTGCAAAAACTTTTCTCATTTGATATATTCTTCTCCCTGATGAGGTTTGGTGAAGTTCAAATACTTTCTACTTCACTCGACATCAAGGGCAAAGATTAGTGCTTGGTGGAGCCATATAACCACCTCAATGGGGGATGAAATTAGCTGCCCAGGTTGTTCTTGAATAGTGTTTGCCAGTATTGCCAAGTCAACACGGGGAGATAATGGTGGGAGTGAGTAAGAATGGAGTGTAGGTGCTGTACCTATGTAAAGTGAGCAGAAGAATAAATCACAGTTCAGTTTACTTTCTAGTGGTAACATCAACAAGAAAAAGAATTGGAGGCAAGGATTGACCAACAGGAAAGTGGACACAACTTGAAGCAGCTGTGATTGTGCTGTACCACTCCTTTAAAATCCATTTCTGTGTGTTGCACCTATGAGAGGGGATTACTCAGCTGCAACTTGCTGAGGCTGGGGTAACCAAGAGAGTGGCCCTAAAACACACAGCATCCGCTTGTGCTTCTGTGCACCAGCCTGTTTAGAATTTCCTGGATCTCATTTGACTAGTGGCTAAAAGGTCAGCCTGAGGGTCAAGGGAAGAAAGGAGCCTCAGAGCACTGGATGAGTGAAGCAATCGGGATTGAGGTGAGGCTTTCTCCACCTGGCCATGTTGGAAGCCTTGCCTCCTGGGACTGAGACCCCTTCATACTAGGGGAGCGTGGTAGTGGGCCAAAGAGGGCAAGCTGGAGGAAAGGCCATGAGTAAAGTGTAGAGCTATCTACCCCTCCCCCTGCACTGAAGTTGTGATGAGATACCCACTGTCTCTCTGTGAAAGGGAGCGAGTCAGGATGAGGCAGAGCCCTTCTACCAGCCAGAAAGCAAGTCCTGGGTGGATGTGGGGCCCTGGGAGACTTGGATCCAGAGCACAGCCATTGAGTGCACAGCAGGGGACATAGAACAAATTTAAAGGTGGCTAGCGTGAGGTGGGGGCTCTGCAACCCACTTGGATGCGGGCAACGGTGCTGAGATTATTGAACTACCTCTTCTCCTGCACTGCAGACAACACTAGAACACTCAGAGAGTAGTGGAGGCTACCGCCAGCATAGATTCAAGTGAAGGGCAAATAATCACTGAATTCCGAGTCACTCCTTTCTCTAGCCACTGCTTACTTGGGGCTTCTACCACTCCTTGACTGCAACATCACCAAATGCTGAGCCAAATGCCCAACTAGATGGCAGAGCAAGGATGTGGGTGACAGAGGGAGGACCTAGACATATCACTCAAATCTTCAGAAAGAAATTAAGGGGTGATTAGACTGAGTACCAAAGATGGGGTGAGACAGTGGGCACTTCTTCCCAATTCACAAGTGAATGATCACTCCTTGAGCGGGGTAACAAAAGAGCATCAACCTTTCCCACTGTCCCCACTTGCCTTCAATGATGATCCTGGATTAAAGGCTGGGAATGGCTCTGAGTGGAGTGGACAACGTTCTGCGCTACCGACATTACTGTGGAGGCTGCCTCCTGCTCTAACAAAGAGCCACTGATGATAGTGAATAAGAAGGGTGCTGGTGCCCTATTGGCTACCAGCAGGTGCAGATCAACAAGTACACTAGACCCAGCACAGGCACCTGAGGAGGCAATGTGAAAGGTGGAATATGGTATCCACGGCTACAATATCAATGATGACCATAACAATAAAAATGGATTGAGATGCAGCCCCAAGCAATTGTCAGTGGCTGAGATTATTTCAAGCATTCTGTTCATTGCCTTGTTGTTTTCTTTGCATATGCAACACTCAAACCCTGGAGGGAAGAATGACAGAAGTGGGAGTGATGATCTCGGTGCTCCATAAAGACCTGAAAGGTATATCTGGCCAGTTGTCCATCTAGGTTGGCCTGAAATCATACCTAGCTCCTGGTCTAGCACTTCCATAGATAACATTGGTGTTTAGTGTATTTTTGTGCCATTTTCACTTAAATCTTTAAAAAATCATATCTCTGGTTCACTTTTTTCCACTTAGTCTTTTTGGTGTCATTTTTGTGAATAAATGTTTCTTTATTTTTCTAATTTGGCTTCAGATTTTTATTGTTTGCTGTTTTACTTTATTTCTGTAGTGCATGAAGACTGTATACATTGCCCTAAAATATGCCTACCTAGTCTGTGCCGGGGTTAATTTAGTGACTTTGGGGTCCTCCATGACAAGTTACCTTTAATATTACTGGAGGTGGGCAACTGCCCATTCTAAATAATAATCACCTTTCTTACAAATATCTCTTAAATGTATGTTATGAAAAACCATCAAAGTCATCCAAGGTAAGCTTCATCTTTCCTGACTGGTAAGATTCCATGCTCACGGACGTGATTCTCTTCAGAGGACCATCAACCACAGTAGAAGGGGACTAGTTTTGACACATGATGGAGACGCTTAAAGACTATCGGTCAAACAACATTTGCTCGGTACTATCAAGTTAGGTTTGACAGCATCCCAGTGGAAGATGTACGAAGTAAGAGATGAAGCAGTTAAACTGTTATGCTGGTTGGCCAACTGAGAAATGGTGCTATAATAATATCTAGCGTCTACGATTCGGTGATTGGTGAAGTAGGTATAGGGGAGTGTGAAAAAACTGCGCAAAACTGGAAATGACTTAAACAGCAGCTGCACGTGTTCTGGGTGTTCTCATCATTACTGTCCACTAATGCTAAATGTTTGGAAAGATATGTACGATATGTAAATAGGCAACATGGAATTATAGTGTAATTGTGGGAATTTCACTTAACAAGTGTAAAGTAAAATTACTATATGAGATTACTCCGTCATAACTTTAATGTGGCAAGCCTAGTAACAAACTCCCTTGAAATTGCATATATCATTGGAAAATACAGTAAACAGCTGCATTCAAAACGAAATGCTTCCGCAAAAGAGAAAGCAAATCACATAATAAACAATCTAATAGTACAGTAGTAGTATAGTTTTCTAATAGTAAAGAAAACAAATGCGACCTTGACCTCACAATAAGCGTAGAAGAAATCCAAAAGTCATTAAGCTGAAAAATCTTTTGCCGCAAATTAGATCCATCCAGATTTTATTTTAAATGACACATTGCACCTAAACCCTCATCTTCTTTCACTATTCAAAGAGGCCCTACAGACTGTCTTCATCCCTTATGATCTCCCTGGAGCCGCCGTGACAGTCATATTTGAGCCAGAAAAGTCCCCAAGTGAATATGCCTCATACTGGTCTGTATTCCTCATCAAAGTGTAGTTTAAAATCCTCGCTAATATCCTTGCTAATAGACAGATTAGAGTAATTCAGCAAAAATCTGCTATTAACAAAATGGCATTATGCCAGATCTTACTACAAGTTATTTTATCGCTGCCTACTAGTGGGACTGGCAACCACAGAGGAGCTCAACTCTCCACTGCACTAGTCTTGGTGGTGATTTAAAAAAACCTTGATTCGGTGGTCTGGTTTTTCATCTACCATGTCTGAAACAACATTAATTTTGTCCCCTTCTTTCTCCTGTATATTCAATTCTTGACCACTTCTCCTTAGGCCGAGGATTGAGTGAATTGGGCTTTCTCTACTCTCTTTCCCATAGCATAGAGTGTGATACCAGACCAGGATTCACCCAGCCCTTCTCCTGTTTGCATTCATCAAGGAGCCTGTTGAGTGGATTAGATGAAACGCGCAAATCTGGGGATTTAAGCAGAGGGAGACAAAAGATTGAGAGCCATATTTGCAAACATTTTGCATCATAGTTGGACCACTCAGTCATTCAAGGGGTGATTGCGCCGCCTTGCCTGGCTTTGTAAAGAAAATGTAATGCAATGCAGCGGCTGCACTGCATTGCGTTACATTTCATTCTGAGAGGTGTTCCATGGGTGGAACATGTGCGTTCCCATGCATCTTTCCATGAATTTCACGCAATCCAAGAATTACAAAGGTTTGTAAACCTGGGATTGCATGAAATCGCTGCGCCTCTCAGAGGATGGTGTAACGAGGAGAGCATTTTTTTTTTAACCTCATTATTTCCTCTTTTTATGTGTGTTGCAAACTGCAGCACACATAGAAAGAGGAAAATGTCTTGAGAGATTGTTTGTTTGCAGGGAGGTATCTCTTCCTGCACAAGGGTGCCTGCATTGGCGCTAGGCTGCCTGAAGTGTGCCAGCGCAAGGAGAGAGAAGTGATCCATGTGTTTGTAAATATGGAGCATTTCTGCCCTCTCATTTTCACGCAACACAGCGCAGCATCTTTGTTTGCTGCCCTGCGTTGCATGAAAGTTTAGTAACTATGCCCCAGTATCCTTATATGCAGACGTCATGCTCCTCTTTGTTTATAGACTTGAACATATCATCCCCAGACTGTTGCAGACTCTCCAAGTCTACAGAGGTGCATCTAGATTCAAGGTAAACTGAGAGGAATCAACTTTAATTCCAATAAATAGTAACCATTTCACAAACCCACGCATCTCCAGTGTGTGACATGCAGACGGTCATTTCAAATACCTACATTTACACATAGCAACAGATGGGTAAAAAGATGGCACCTAAAAAAATCACCACTGCTAGACCAAGGTAAATAAGATTTGTAATTATTTGAAATTGTATGATTACACGACTCCTTTACATGCTGAAGAACTTCCTTTTTAGAAGGTCCCCTAGCGTTTACACTAGACAGCAGTCCCCTTTGAGAAAATTCCTGTGGGCTGTGGGATGGCCGTGGGTCTCACTTTGAACATATGTAAAATCTATCCACAAAGGTCGATTTTGATAGCAGACACCAAGCTGTACAATTGGGGTGTACAATTATTTTCAGTAACCTACTGGGGACTTCAGGACTGGAGTAAACCTCCCATCAGACTTGACATAGAAAAACTCAATAAATATGGACTGAAGACCCACTGTATGGAATTAAGTGCTACCAGCAGTGCCACTCAAGTGTTGGCACCGTGCATTAAAATGCATAAAATGGAAGGGCATTCTTACTCACAAGACACCACTTTGGCATGGCACCTGGCTTGCCTAGGTGATGTAATTTGATGGGTTTGGACTCTGGGGTCTGACTGTGATCTTACAACTCTGAGACGTATGTGATTTCATTCACATCAAATGCTTTGAACAATAGTTACAGCAGTACTCACGTCACAAACCTCATTCTTGTTACTTACAAAAGTGTCATGCTTTTGATACAAACAAAGATAGACTTGGGACAACTAGAGTTCAAGCAAGCCATGGAAAGGGTTAAAGGAAAGGGTGTTTTGAAACTTTAGAGATCCTTAGTAGTAAACACAGCTGGTCGCCTGTTAGAACTTAGAGCTTGATGGGAGCTGGATCTAGATACATTGGAAGGCGAAGAATGAATGAAGAATGATTGAAATACATGACAGCCACTCGAGCTAGTGATATCATCCTGACTCTATCTCATCCAGTTTAAGTACTTCCACGGAGTTCACTATAGCCCCAAACGACTTGAGCAGAAGCCCCCGCCCCGAGCCCTTGCATTGTAACATAACCTGTACGCACTTACATTCATACACCATCCAAATACCCTACCATTCAAAGTCATTGAGCACAAATTCATGACATTCTTAAAGCAGTTATTGGGATACTAGCCACTGTTGACCTCAAAGCTGCATTGCTGGGAATCATAAATGGTTGAGAAGAGTGAGGTGGGTCCCACCAAGCTTGGCTTTTGGTGGCTATATGGCTAATAATAGCACAGAGAAATATTGCCCGCCACTGTGGCTGGAACAGGGCCCCTCTAATTAGCTGATTCTCTGAGGGATGGACTATTGTGTCAAAGCAGGTGAGACAGTCTATAGGTGAAGTGGATGTCCCAAAAACACAGAAAGACCTGGGTCCCTGGTCGGCTCACTTCCAAGGTATACTGCTAGCAAAATAATGGCATTCACGATTTAGGACACACACACACAGCACTTGCACACCACAGAGAGGAGTGTGTTAGGATAGTTACTGAGGAACTACTTCAGACTACCTGCAGGGAGCACCTTTTTTTCAGGAATTCTGAAATATCCAATTGCCAGGTTACCATGGAGGCATTTCACTATACTGCAGTTGCCCTGTTAGTAAAGAGGTTGACAATGTACAATGTACGGTGGGGTGGGTATTCAAAGTAACTCAACATTTTGTAGAATAGAGGGTATGCTTAGTCATCAAAATTGTGGACTTAAGAACACCAAAGTCAGTGCCTGCAATCAACATGGAAGATGCCAGAATATTTACAAGAAATGCATCCCAGCAAGGAGGAACCATGCAGCACAGGTTCCATGGCTAGTTAATTTGTTTCCAGGCCCACTGTCAGGTGCCTGGCAAAAAAAACACCTCAAAGCAACTACCTTCAAGTTAACTATACTGCGCAGCTTTCCAGATTGCTCAGTCACACACATAATTGTCAAGTTTTCGAGTAAAAGCTCATAATGTAATTCAGACTTCATGTTTCTCATTCAGGGAACAGAGAGCTGCATGTGTTGGTCTGGTATTTCATCTGCAGTTCACCTTGTAAGCGGCTTTAGGCAGCTCATGCAACAATGGCAACATTTCTACAGGATTCACATCTGTTTACCAGAGTTTGAAGAATAACATGGCTAACTCCCCTCCACAGTTACCTGATGACCCACTAGGCCACAGCATTAAGATTGATTATGAATTACCCTTTTTTGAGGATGGCGATCTATGGGACAAATGTGAAACAAAGTCCCCCTTCCACACCTTCCAGGTCAGAAGGTGCCACCATGTGACATCCATTTTTGGCTCTGTTCACATGGTCACCCGTTGAGGAGCTGAAATCACATGTGGCAGGCAGGAGGAGCTGGAAACTAATAAAAAGTGTGGAATTCCAGCTCTTTTTTGGAGGCTGTAAGCAGTCGGTTTGCATTTGGAGGTGTCAAAACACAGCACAACATCAGAATCTGCTCAAGCAACCTTTGTGTTTTTGTTTTTTTGAGGTGGAGGTGGTCAATGAGGGCAGGGCACAGGGGGACACCGCCGTAAAAGCAGTTATCAGCATAAGGCCCTGCCCCCTTCAAGGCCCTTACCCTTCTCACACAGAACGTTTTATTTTCAAATTTACAGGTCTGCCCTACCCTTTTACCACTACCTACAGTTAAGTCATATTGCTCTTGAGGAAAAATGCAAAAACATTGTACTGAACAATCTGTGACCAGATATCTCTATTTCCTTTTTCATCATTCTGTATTCAATTGGAATTTTGTAATATGCGATGATTAAGGGGGAGAAGTGTTAGTATCAATGTCTGGACAGACCTATATTCCACTGGGTGTTTGCACAATGAGCTGGAGCTCTTGGAGGCCGGTTTTGATAGCTCAGGGCCCCACATCACGCCCCTATTACTTCCTCTAGCTCCCCAAGGTTAATTACACCAGGAATTAATGAAAGAATGAATGAAGTATTTTATTGTGTGAATAATTAAAATCTTCACAATAATATCACAAAAAAGAACATTTCAGTTCGACCTTGTACAGTAAACAATTATTATGCAGTCAGCTCATTAAAAGAAGATCCATAAAAGCAACATGAATCATTTTGAGCTACATGTACAACACATTGTACCGGTCGCAAACGGCCCATTGGGCAGTTTGCGACTGGTGAAATGCATTTGGCCTGTACCAAAGGCAAAATGCGAGCTAGTAATTTGTTACAGACTAACTTGTTAAAGACTTGCATTTTGTTTTTGCGATTCGGTATTAGGAAGGGGCGTGTAAAGGTCATCCCTTCATAATGGAGGATTGCACTGGTATGTATGAATGTTTTGCGACAGGGAATGCAGTTGTAAGACATTCATACTTTACCGACTCGTTGAAGGAGAAGCAATGCAAATTACGAGTCGCAAACACTGAGGATCGTACATCAAAAAGGTAACTCATTAAAAAGAGAATCCATAAAAATAACCACCAGTATATTTCATGCCTCAAAACTTAATACAAATATATGAAAAGGTAAGTGGAACTTGTAATGCAATTGATGCCTTCTGTGTAGAAAACCCTAGGAAGGCTATTCTCACATCATCTGTTTTAGAGGGTGAGGTCCTGGGGGAAGGATTACCTTGCTCACTTAATATGCGCAAGCACTAAGGAAACAGTCCATTTGGTGGTCAAAGGTTATATGCTGCATTCCCTCAATAGCGTTCCTGCTGTTACAAAATATTCAGCAATTCTTGCTAGCTCCATAGGGACCTCACATATATGGTCACAGTATCATTACAGGTTCTCAGGCCATACTGCAAGAATACTGGTGTTAGCAAAATACTTCTTTGGGATACCAATGCTGGGCAACAACACAATAAGTGGTTCACAGATTCCAATGTATAGGCGCAAAGTCTGCATTGGTGGTGACCTGGCATTTTTAGTCTTCAGTGAGTTCTAAATTCCATATTTACAGCACCAGGAGTCTAGCAAGTGAGATATTACTTAGGGCTTGCCTCCTTTTGGAGCCTTCAAGTATGGCAGGAAGGCAATGTCCTCATGTAATTTGCAAAGACCCAGGGCACCCGGTGTGTGCCTAATTACATTCAAATCTAGCTCTTTCAAGAGTTGTTTTCCTTATTTTCTCAAGATGTTCTTTAGGTGGTACTGTGTCAGGGCTGGTTCTTTCAAATTTTCTGTGAATAAATTGAATGTGATGGAAGCATTGTAGAGATAATTTGTCCAAGGGTTTCTTGCGTCATTGAAAATCGCCTGAATTGCTATCAATAACCCTTCTGCTGTTGTGGTGAAAGTTTGCTAGACCACATGATATCTTAGCAGCCTTTTCCTCAATTATTCTTGCCTGAAAAAAAGGCTTTGTCAGTGTCCAACAACCAGACAATATGATAAATATATATGCAAGTTGTGGATATATTTAGAGGCCCCAAGTTCCTTGTCAACAGGTGTTTTTTCACTGGCTGTCCGAGGTTTAAGAGCTTGGTCTTTGCGGTGTTTTCTTTCAAACTATTTGTGGTGCTATACTTTCTTAGTATGCCCAGTGCCCTCTGAATGCCAATGGGAGTGTCATCTAGTGTTACCAAGTCATCTGCATACTGTATAATTGGTAATTGTAGGGGCCCAACTCTAGGGCAGTTGCTAGGTATGCAATGTACAAGTTGAGCAGTATCCCTGTTTTAGGCCTGTATTTGTTTTTAGTCTTGAGGTAACATGGATGTGAGTTAACTTAATTTGGACCTAGGTGTCTGTGTACAAAGTTGTTATCACCACCAGTAGGTTTTCTGGGATTCCCCATGCAGCAAGCTTGGCCGTAGGATTCCTCAGTTAATGCCATTCAAGGCCGCACTGTAGGCTGTAGCGTCTTGCATATTTTAGGATGGAACCTTTTTGGCTCCAAACTGATATACTATCAGTGTGATGTAATGGCTAGAATAGAATGAAATGGAAACTTGGTTTACAATGTTGGTGAGATCACAGGTACTCATAGAGGAATAAAGACATGTGATTTACAGCTCCATGCATAGCGTAGTCATTCATTGGTATTAGGCTAGTGAAAACACTACAACGGACAATGAGGTAGAAGATAGGTAACCCGAAGAACAGTGATGTCCTGGAGAGTTTGGTTCAAGCAAACTACTCATGCGTGCCACTTGTGCCTTCATCAAAGTGCTGAGTGGACGGATGGAGTATGTGGAGTCAAAGCTCAACTCCAGCTGCTGTGAAGAGAGAGAGAGAGCTCCACCCTCAATGCCAGCCACTCCCATGAACAGATACAAAGTTGCCACCTTCTTGGAACCACCACCACCTTTCGATTCCACCAAAAAGCAAAATATTGGCAATAGATGGATTGCGTGGATAGAGACATTTGAAGATTTCATAGGTGAACTTGAAGAGACTGTTAACAGAAAGATTATCAAGTATCTCAAAAACCTTGCTGGTGATGGTGTGAAAAAAAGTCATAAAGAAAATCCCAAGAACTGACGAAAAAGTAATGGACCGTCAAATTAAAAACGCTTTGAATCTCAAGTTCAATCCAGTACAAAATGTTGATTATGAATGATACGATTTCAGTCAAGAACATGAAAGAGTTGATGAAACTACTGATTAATTTGTGGAAAGAGTTGATGCATTCATCAAATGCTGTATATTAAATTAATTTAACAATGAAGAAGCTATGGGGGTGATTCTAAGTCTGGCGGGCGGCGGAGGCCGCCCGCCAGACTTCCCCCTCCAAAATACCGCTCCGCGGTCGGAAGACCGCTGAGGGTATTCTGGGTTTTGCCCTGGGCTGGCGGGCGACCGCCAAAAGGCCGCCCGCCAGCCCAGTGCAAAACTACCTTCCCACGAGGACGCCGGCTCCGAATGGAGCCGGCGGAGTGGGAAGGTGCGACGGGTGCAGTGGCACCCGTCGCGAATTTCACTGTCTGCAATGCAGACAGTGAAATTCTTTGTGGGGCCCTCTTACGGGGGCCCCTGCAGTGCCCATGCCATTGGCATGGGCTCTGCAGGGGCCCCCAGGGGCCCCACGACAACCCATACCACCATCCTGTTCCTGGCGGGCGAACCGCCAGGAACAGGATGGCGGTATGGGCTGTCAGAATCCCCATGGCGGCGCAGCGAGCTGCGCCGCCATGGAGGATTCAAATGGGCAGCGGAAAATCGGCGGGAGACCGCCGGTTTTCCACTTCTGACCGCGGTCAAACCGCAGCGGTCAGAATGCCCAGCGGGGCACCGCCAGCCTGTTGGCGGTGCCCCCGTCATTTTAGCCCTGGCGGTCTTGGACCGCCAGGGTTAGAATGACCCCCTATGTGTTTTAGCTTTATTGAATGGATGCTTGTTAGATTCATTCAGATGACAAATGCTGAGAGAAACTCTTTGTCTGCAGTAAGTGCTGATGGCTGCCAGAGCTGAGGCATGTACTGAGAGACACACTGCTGACATGGAGGCCCGAGGTGCCCAAAGCAAGTCAGTAATGAGTGTGAAAAGTAATCTGAAGCAAAAGACTGAAGGATACAATGTGATGTCTACACATAAAAAGAAGTTGTATTTTAGATGTGGACTTTTGTTTCACATGAAAGTGTTCTGCCATTGGACAGATATGTAAAGGCTGCAGGAAAGACAACCACTTTGTTATGATGTGCTGATTGAAGGAAAAAATAAGTGTGCACAGCATGAAGACAAAAAGGCCACAGAATGTATCAAAAGCAATGTTTGACATGCACTCATAAAGCCAAGCAACATCAGTTTAGGCAAATTGATACTACAAAGTCGTTCATCATCTAAATCATCATCATCATACAGTTCTTCCATTTCAGCATCAAGTGAAAATGAAGAGAGTGACTGTGCCATGTCTATGTTTACTTCAGAGAAACTTGTGCATGTTGGACTGGCCACATGTGAAGACAAAATAGTATAAACACCATCTGAAGATTACATGGAAAATAAATGATTGTTTAGTGCCTTTCATTATCGACAGTGGTGCATCAATGAGCATAATGAATGAGGAAAAATACAATGTACTATCTCCATTGCCACGGCTTACACATCCAAAGACCAAAGTATAAACATGGGTTGTATTGATGCCTGTAAAAAGTTAAGGCTCATTTAAAGTGACAGTCAAACATCAGAAACAGAAGGTAAAAACACTGATTCATGTGCTTGCGTATGGCATAAAGTACCTGTTTACTCCGTTTCAACACAGCTACTGATATAGGACTGATTTCTGTGAATTGCAACATGAATGCTCATCACAAAATAGTAAATCAATTCCCTTCACTGTTTAATGGTTTAGGAAAGATTAAGACTATGAAAGTGAAACTGTATATTAATGAAGATGTGTGTCCAGTTGCTCAGAGACATAGACGAATTGCTTTTGATTTCCAAGAAGGTGTTGAAAAATAACTTGAATCGTTACATAAACATGATATTATTGAGCATCCACTGAGCCAAAACCATGGGTATTTCCCATAGTAGTGGTGCCCAAAAAGAACAGTAAGCAGCTGTATGAATCTGCATTGACATGCGGAAGGTAAACTAGGCAATTGACCGAGAAAGATATTCAGGTCCACAAATTGCTGACATGATAATGCAATTGAACTGTGCAAAGGTCTTAAATAAAAGTTATCATCAGTTAGAAGGTCACGAAAGTTGCAGGTGCATTACAAACTTTTTTACTCATGTTGGTTTGTTTCGATAAAAGAGACTTGGTGGGATATTTAAGAAAAGTGGTGCTGCACACAGAGCAACGCCACATTTCTTGCACCCCTTAGTGCCTCTATAATGCCACCATGTGTGTGCCCTATTTAAAATACAGCGCACCATGACAGTAGTTAGGAGACTAGCATCAGAAATTTTTACTCTAATCCGGTGCTTTGCAGGATTAGCGTAATGCTAATCCTGCAAAGCACCCAGAGGCCGATTGTAACCAATGGAAACCTTATTTTAACTCCTGCTCTGAGCAAGCGTTAAAAGTGCCAAAACAAATTACACAAAGAAATCTCTTAGATTTCTTTGCGCCATTTATTTGCCCCCCCCAATGGGGGAACGCTCCCTTTGCATACATTATGCCTGGTGCAGGCACAATGTAGCGCAAAGAGTGGTGCAATGCATGTATTGTGCCATTTTGTAAATATGGTGTGGCTTTTTTGGCCTTCTAACGCCACATTAGTGTGGCCTTGGAATGGCGCTAGGGGTTTGTAAATATGCCTCTTAGTTTTGGTGTGTCAGTGGCTGCAGAACTCTTTCAAGATGTCATTTAACATATTATACTGTTGTAAATGCGTTCAATTATAGCGATTAGACATTCGTTTTTGGAGCTTCACAGAAGGAGCATGATAGAGCTCCCACACAAGTATGTGGTTTACTCAGTGATGCAGGATTGACTTTGAGTGCAGACAAGTGTGAGCTCAAGGAGACAAAAATGAAATTTCTTTGGCCATATCTTTCCGGATGGGATGCAAAAGTACAACTCTGTCAAATGGTAATTCCCCAAAAGATGTTTCAATGATACGTTTTTTAATTGGCATGGCTAGTTACTGTTCAAGTTACATACAATATGTTGCCACTGTAAGTCTTCCATTGTGAGAGTTGACAAAAAAAATGTTTTTTCTCAACGGTCTCAAGAAAGTGAGAGAAGTTTTATGAGAATCAAACACACTACAAAAATGCTACTTAGAAAGCACACTTCAATCGAAAGCTTCATACAGAGATTGTAGTGAAGGGTAGCCTGGTTGGGTTAGCCACTATACTTGCACAGCATAGTGTACGCCAAAATGCCTGACATCATATTGTGGCCTATGCTAGTAGAAGTTTGTCCCAAACAGAACATGCTTAATCACAGTCGGAGAAAGAATGCTTGGCTGTGGCTTGGGCTTGTGAACATTTATATATATATTCCTATACAGAAAGCCTTTCCCTCTGTTAACTGACAACCAAGTTTTACTAAACATATTTGCCAATAGAAAAGCCTCTCATTGAATGATGGGGACTGCAATTTCAGGAGTAAGATTATACAGCTGTGCATCATCCAGGAAAGAATCAGAATCCTGCTAACTATTTTTCAAGAGTGCCTATACAAGCTCACGGTACTCTATCCAAGACGGCTGAAGCCTACAATAACTTCATTGTCAACTCAAGCACAGCAGCTGCTACCTTGTTAGCCCAAATAATCACCGCCACGAGCCATGATAGTGACATGTTGGAGTTAAAAAACATAGGGGGTCATTATGGCCCCAGCGGTCAGCGTTAATATGGAGGAAACTACTGCCAACATCCTGGTGGTACTTTTCTCCATATTATGACATTGGCGGTTTGGCTAAAGCCAAACCACCAATGTACCACACCGACCGCCACAGCGGTAATGACTGCCTTGCTGGAGACTTCACTCTCCAGCTTGGCGGCCGTCACTTGCCCGCCTGTGGGATTATGACCCCTCCTACTGCCATGGTTTTCGTGGCATCCTTATCACCATGAAAACCATGGTGGTAGGCACCATCAGTGACAGAGAATTACTCCCATGTCACTGATTGGGGTCTTCCCCACCCCACTCCCCCTTCACAGATATACCCCCACGCCCCTTCCTCTCCAGACCCCCTCCACCCATTCCAACATTCATCCACGCATGCATACATCCATTCACACACACATCCGCACACACTTACATACATACACGCACACATGCATTCACACAACTCAACATACACGCACTCACACATCCATACATGCACACACACACAACACACAACACACACCCGCATCCACGCACGCACAGACATACACCCACACACACAACACCCCCTCCCCTGTCGGAGCACCTGACTTACCTGTAGTCAGGGGGTCCTCCGGCAGGAGATGGGATAGGGCGCTGCTGCCAGCGGCGGTCTACTGGCGTGGGGCTGCTGCTAGCAGCAGCACCACCTTACCGCCATCCTTCTGGCAGAAATACGCCTGTGGTTATCATCTGGTGGACTGCTGGTAGTCACGATGATGGCCTTTTGGCGGTTGTCGCCGCGGCCGTAGGCGGTTTTTACCAACAAGGTCCTACTGAGGGCCATAACTACACATCATTCATGGTACAAACACATTCAACCTCTCACAAATGATGGTGAACATCAAAAATGCAAAAATGTCAAAGATGAGTTGTTCATAATTCAGGAAGGATTTACATTAAGAGGGTCGAGAATTCTGATTCCGGAAAGCCTGCAACAGAAAGTAATTGAAGTGCCTCACAAAGGGCACCATGGTATTGTTGCCACCAAAAGAGCTCTCTTTGACCGAGTTTGGTTCCCACTCTTAGGTGAAACAGTTGTAAAAGATTTCAAGTTCTGTCATTTGTGCAACTGCCTTTCTACAAATGTTGCTCAACATACGCTGAATATGCTCCATACATGTGAGAGAATAGCCATTGACTTCTTCGATTGACTTGATTATGGGCATCACCTAATAGCGATTCTAAATTAATACTCACTTTACCATTTGTTGAAGAGCTCTCATCTACGGCTCATGAATGAGTCATTGAGAAGCTTTATGGCATCTTTGTGACATAGGGCATGCCAGCCATTCTGAAGTCTAAATATGGCCAACCCTTTAACAGTAAAGAATTCAAAGAATTCCTGGAGCATCAGCATAAAAAAGCACACTTTAATGGCCACAGGCCAATGGACGTGTTGAGTGTTTCATGAGTATGCTAAAGAAAGCAGTAAAGCACGCAACTCTTGACAAGCTCAGTTTGAAAACACTACTAAACTCTACACTAAGAACCTATCGTTTAACACCCCACTTGACCACAGGTGAAAGTCCTGCTGCTTTGATGTTTGGGAGAAAAATGACAACCAAGTTACCTCAATGGACCACCCAGAGAGATATGAGTAAAACATGATTCATACAGAGACTTGGTTAACAAACAGAAAATGAAAGCAAAAGGCGACATGTGAATCAATCAATCAATCGCATTTATAAAGCGCGCTACTCACCCATCAAGGGTCTCAAGGCGCTGAGGGGGGGGGGGTCAGTGCTCGAAGAGCCAGGTCTTGAGCTGCCTTCTGAAGGAGAGGTGGTCATGTATGGCGCGAAGGTGGCTGGGCAGAGAGTTCCAGGTCTTCGCTGCCAGGAAAGAGAAGGATCTTCCTCCGGCGGTGGCTTTGCGGATGCGGGGTACGGCTGCCAGGGCCTGTCCGGTGGAGCGCAGAGTGCGCGGAGGGGTGTAGAAGGAGACGCGGTTGTTGATGAGTTTGGGTCCAAGGTTGTGAAGGGCTTTGTGTGCGTGGGTGAGTAGTCGGAAGGTGATCCGCTTGTTGACGGGTAGCCAATGGAGTTTTTTCAGGTGTCCGGAAATGTGGTGGTGGCGAGGGATGTCCAGGATGAGTCTTGCGGCAGCGTTCTGGATCCGTTGGAGTTTCCTCTGCAGCTTGGTGGCGATGCCGGCGTACAGGGTGTTCCCGTAGTCCAAGCGGCTGGTGACGAGGGCGTGGGTGATGGTCTTCCTGGTGTCGGTGGGGATCCAGCGGAAGATCTTGCGGAGCATGCGGAGGGTGTTGAAGCATGCCGAGGTCACCGAGTTCACCTGTCTGGTCATGGTGAGGGAGGAGTCCAGGATGAAGCCGAGGTTGCGCGCGTGGTCGGTGGGTTGGGGAGTGCTGCCTCGGGCGGGGGGCCACCAGGAGTCGTCCCATGCGGTGGGAGTGGGGCCGAGGATGAGGACCTCCGTCTTGTCTGTGTTCAGTTTCAGACGGCTGTCTGTCATCCAGTTCGCCACTTCCTTCATTCCTTTATGTAGTTTGGTCCTGGCTGATGTGGGGTTGCTAGTGAGGGATAAGATGAGCTGGGTGTCGTTGGCGTATGAAATAAGGTTGAGTCCGTGTTTGCGTGCGATGTTCGCCAGGGGGGTCATGTAGACGTTGAAGAGAGTGGGGCTGAGGGAGGATGCTTGAGGTACGCCGCAGGCAGGCCGACTCTCTGAGTCCTTCCGGAGAGGAAGGAGATGATCCATTCCAGGGCCTTGCCTCTGATGCCGGCGTTACTGAGGCGGCGTATCAGGGTGCGGTGGCAGACCATGTCGAAGGCTGCAGAGAGGTCCAGGAGTATGAGGGCCACGGTCTCTCCCTTGTCGGTCAGGGCTCTGATGTCGTCCGTGGCTGCGATGAGGGCGGTTTCGGTGCTGTGGTTGGCCCTGAAACCGAACTGTGTGGGGTCGAGGGAGTCGTTGTTTTCCAGGGCGTTGGTGAGTTGAACGTTGACGATTTTCTCAATCACTTTGGCGGGGAACGGCAGGAGAGAGAATGGCCGGAAGTTCTTGAGTTCGGTGGGGTCTGCTGTAGGTTTCTTTAAGAGGGCGTTGAGCTCTGCGTGTTTCCAGCTTTCCGGGAAGGTGGCGGCGGTGAGGGAGGCGTTGATGACGTCTCGGAGGTGCGGTGCGATGATGTCGTCGGCCTTGTTGTAGATGTGGTGCGGGCAGGGGTCCGATGGGGATCCGGAGTGGATCGAGTTCATTACGCGGGTGGTCTCCTCGGTGGTGGTAGGGTTCCAGGTGAGGATGGTGGTGGTGTCGGTGGCGGGTTCCGGGGGGGGGCTCGTGTCGGCGGTCGGGAAGCTGTTGTATATGTCGGTGATCTTGTGGTGGAAGAAGGTTGCGAGGGAGTCGCAGAGGTCCTGTGAGGGAGGGATGGAGTTGTTTTCTGCTTCCGGGTTGGAGAGCTCTTTGACGATGCCAAAGAGTTCCTTGCTGTTGTGGGCGTTGTTGTCAAGTCTGCTCCGGTAGGCTGTTTTTCGTGCGGCGCGGAGGTGTTGGTGGTGTTGGCGGGTGGCGTCCTTGAGAGCTGACATGTTCTCTTCGGTCTGGTTAAGGCGCCACGTCTTCTCGCGGGCGCGGCATTCTTTCTTGGAGTTCTTGAGGTCGGGGGTGAACCAGGAGTTTTTCTTGTGGTTGTTGGTGCTGGCTTGAGTCTTCAGGGGGGCCAGGAGGTTGGCGCAGTCGGAGATCCAGTTTGTGAGGTTGTTGGCGGCTACGTTGGGGTCGGTGGTGCTGGTGGGTTGGTTCTGGGAGAGGGTTGATGCGAGCTGTTCCGTGGTGATACGATTCCAGTGTCTTCTTGGTGGTTGCTGGGTGTGGTGGAGCACGGTGCTCTTCTTGAAGATGAAGTGGACGCAGCTGTGGTCCGACCAGGTGAGTTCGGTGGTGTGGCTGAAGGTGATGTGTTTGCTGGAGGAGAAGATGGGGTCGAGCGTGTGTCCGGCGTAGTGGGTGGGGGTGTTGACTAGCTGATTCAGTCCCAGGTTGGCGAGGTTGTCCAGTAAGGCGGTGGTGTTGTTGTCGGTGAGGTTCTCCAGGTGAAAGTTGAGGTCTCCTAGGAGGATGTAGTTGGTGGATGAGAGTGCGTGAAGGTTGACGAAGTCTGCGATGTCTTCGCTGAACTTGGTGCGAGGTCCTGGTGGTCTGTACATGAGGGTGCCTCTGAGGGTGGTTTTGGGGTCGCTGTGGATCGTGAAGTGGAGGTGTTCGGCATCGGGGAGTGAGTTGTCGGTGTCGGTCGAGATGCGGATGGAGTTTTTGTGTGCGATGGCGATGCCTCCTCCGATGCGGTTGGTGCGGTCTTTCCGGATGATTTTGTAGCCGTCGGGGATGGCTATGGCGATGTCGGGTGCCGAGGTGGGGTTCATCCAGGTCTCGGTGAGGAAGGCGATGTCCGGGTTCGTAGAGTTGATGAGGTTCCACAGTTCGATGGCGTGCCTGTGGATGGATCGGGTGTTGACCAGGATGCAGTGGAGGTTATTTCCGGGGGAGTAGTTCTTGGCGGGAGCGGAGTGGGTCCGGAGGCAGGTGAGGCGGCAGTTGCTGCAGGTGAAGGGTCCGAGGGTACGTTTCGGGGTGGCGCGGTAGCAGCCCGGCGTGCGGCCGGGGTTGAGGTTGGCGAGGAAGGCGGAGTCGTAGGTCAGGCGGGGGGGGTCGGGGGCCAGGGGTTCGGGCGCTGGGCGCGGTCCAGGCGCGGACGGGCGCAGACAGGCTTGCCTTAGGCGCGCCCGCTGCGCGGCCTCGCAGCACCCGCCATATAAGGGGTAGCTGGGGAGGCGGGGACAGCTGGGAGGCGGGAGGAGGGCGGGTAGGGGGGAAAAAAGAGCGGGAAAAGCGGCGAAGGGCCTCGGGGAGGCGAGGAGGCCCAAAAAAGCGGAAAAGTACCTAGAAGGGGTACAAAAAGCCAGAGAAGCGAGAGAAGAACGACAAAAAGCGGCGGAAGGACAGGGGGGGACGGTGGGGGCACGAGGGGCAGCAGGCAGACAGGGATACAAAAAGCAAGGGGAGCGCGATCACAACAGGGAAAGCAGGCACTCAGGGATACAAAAAGCAAGGGGACCGCGATCACAACGGGGAAAGCAGGCACTCAGGGATACAGAAGGCAAGGGGAGCGCGGTCACACGGGGAAAGCAGGCACTCTGGGATACAAAAAAGCAAAAGGGGACGCGATCACACACAGGGGAAAAAGGCAGACACTCTGGGGGACAGTCAGCACAACAGCAGAGCAGAGGGCAGGCACAGAGGATCTGGTGGCACCGCGAGGGCAGGGGAGCGACCTACCCTGGGGTCAAGGGTCGCTACCACTGCCTCGCAGCGGCCGCCATATCAGGGGTAGCCGGGGAGGCGGGGACAGCTGGGAGGCGGGAGGAGGGCGGGTAGGGGGGAAAAAAGAGCGGGAAAAGCGGTGAAGGGCCTCGGGGAGGCGAGGAGGCCCAAAAAAGCGGAAAAGTACCTAGAAGGGGTACAAAAAGCCGGAGAAGCGAGAGAAGAACGACAAAAAGCGGCGGAAGGACGGGGGGGGGGCGGCGGGGGCACGAGGGGCAGCAGGCAGACAGGGATACAAAAAGCAAGGGGAGCGCGATCACAACAGGGAAAGCAGGCACTCAGGGATACAAAAAGCAAGGGGAGCGCGATCACAACGGGGAAAGCAGGCACTCAGGGATACAGAAGGCAAGGGGAGCGCGGTCAAACGGGGAAAGCAGGCACTCTGGGATACAAAAAAGCAAAAGGGGACGCGATCACACACAGGGGAAAAAGGCAGACACTCTGGGGGACAGTCAGCACAACAGCAGAGCAGAGGGCAGGCACAGAGGATCTGGTGGCGCCGCGAGGGCAGGGGAGCGACCTACCCTGGGGTCAAGGGTCGCTACCACTGCCTCGCAGCGGCTGCCATATAAGGGGTAGCCGGGGAGGCGGGGACAGCTGGGAGGCGGGAGGAGGGCGAGTAGGGGGGAAAAAAGAGCGGGAAAAGCGGCGAAGGGCCTCGGGGAGGCGAGGAGGCCCAAAAAAGCGGAAAAGTACCTAGAAGGGGTACAAAAAGCCGGAGAAGCGAGAGAAGAACGACAAAAAGCGGCGGAAGGACGGGGGGGACGGCGGGGGCACGAGGGGCAGCAGGCAGACAGGGATACAAAAAGCAAGGGGAGCGCGATCACAACGGGGAAAGCAGGCACTCAGGGATACAAAAAGCAAGGGGAGCGCGATCACAACGGGGAAAGCAGGCACTCAGGGAACATCTCATTTAGCAAAGGAGATCTGGTGATCACCCAACAGATGTATAAGAGAACATCTGATGCTCCCTATGATGGTGAACCTTTCCAAGTGGTGTCTACCAAGGGACACATGGTGGCTGCCCAGCGCTATGGGAAGTGTGTTACCAAAGACTCTTCTCACTTTAGACCTGTGATTCATTGGTCCTCAACTTGAAATGGTGAAAAAAACACTGACCCTGAACACTTAGGGCCTGTTTATGACCTTGGTCGATGGGATATTCCGTCACAAACGTGACAGATATCCCGACCGCTGTAGTTCAAGTTCCATTATATCCTATTGAACTTGTGAAATGGCGGGCAAGATATCCGTCATGTTTGTGATGGAGTATCCCAATCGCAAAGGTCTTAATCAGGCCCTTTCTGACTACTGCTACCTGTCTACTGTCTTTGGCAATCTCTGACACTGAAGATGACAGCTTCCAGTAACCACATTGGATTGTATGAGCAAGCGCCTAGATTAATTGAACAGATATTGTTGTTCATGTTTCCATATATGTGTATGTCTACTGATTTTATAAAAAATTTAATTTTTTGTTTAACAGAGGGGGAGATGTAGTGTCTTGCATGATTTAGGATTGAATCTTTTTGTCTCAAAATGGACTGCGCATGAGTGCGACGTAATCGCTAGAGTAGGATGTAATGAATGCTTGGTTTAGAATGTTGGAGAGTTCACAGGTTCACGGAGAGGAGTAAAGACATAATATACAGCTCCGTGTGTGGTGTAGTCATTGGCGGGTCCCAGGCAGCGGAAGACGCTACACAGTCTACAAAGCACACATACAGCAGGCTCGAGCTCTTTTTTACTGCCTTATCTGCCAAATATGAAAGGGCATTCATATTACCCATTCTTGTCTCCTTTGTGTGAAACCTGTTTGTTGATGTTATTGTCTGTAACCCAGGCCTCTAATTCACGCAGCAGTACCTTGGCAAAGGCTTTCCCCTCCACATCCAACAGGGTGATTCATTTATAATTCTCAGGTTCTGTGTGTTCTCCTTTTTGGTGCAGCAGGCATGGGAGGCTTCAAAAAAGGGAGAAAGGGGGCGGGAAGAAGAAAGCAATCAGAAAGCGAGGGGAGCAAGAAGATAAAATGAGAGAGTGAAAAGATGGATGGAAAGAGAAAGGCAGAGCGTGGAGAAGAAGGCAGTGGGGCTGGATTGAGCATTTTTGCCAGGGTTTCTTTTGGTTTCCAATCCTAGCCCCAGTATCTGGGGTTACAACAAACGTTCAATTAAAAAGAAAACCTAATGAATATGAAGAGCTAAAAAAGTAACTTTGTCAGACAGAGAAAACAGTGATTCTTTTACCCAAGTGGAGCTTTACTTAGATGCATTGTGGATTAATAAATAACATCATCTGCTTTACAGTTGGACTCATGAAGATTTAGTAGGTGTGTCTTCTTTGTGGATAAAAGAAAATGGGGTGTCCAGCTGTCACTATTGCAGCATGTCGGTGGCGACTGGAAATAAGACATGAGAGCGAAAGCCCCCATCTGCGACCTTTGTCGCCGCCCCTCCATTCCCCCTTCGCGTCCATTAGAAGCAGTTCCCTGTCTTTGATTCACGAGTTTGGTATCTGAGTCGTCAAGTTCACCCAGCGCCATGTTTTTTTAAATACAATCTCCAAAGGCCTTTGTGGACTGCACAGAGCAGGTGAACGTCTTCAGTTTCTCTTAGAGAAGTGCTTAGAGTTCATTTAGACAACAGAAGCGACAAGCGCGAGAAATATGAACCCCCGGACTTGAGCAGATCCCTCGCCTGCTCCGAGCCCGCTGCAGATCCATCCCCTTCCAGCAGCATTTGTCGGATATGGTAATTAAATATTGATGTTTCCGCAGCTTATGCTTTTAATACTTTTTGGATTTATGCACATATTTAGAAAGACCCCCTCGGGTAAATCATCAATTTAGTTCTCCCAGCAAACAGCCTAGCTCTTTGGTCCTTTCGTATCGATTTCCGTGTCAGAGATTCAGTTGTGCGTCTTAGCACTCTGGCGACGTAAACACATCTTTTCAAATTTATCTGGGTGCACTACGTAAACATCCATAAATGTGTAATGAACAATTCCATGCTGGTTGAATTAAATCTTAACCGTGGTCGTTAATGTCAATCCCTTGGTGGTTAGTAAAGTTGTTGGTTAGCAGCCAGACTGCATTATACCAATATGACCCGAAGGCTACCGACCAAGCCCACAGTACTGCTCCCTGAATCTTTTGGTTACTTAGTGCTAAGTACAACACCTCTGCCATTTATCAGCACTATGACAGCATGACTTACTATCACCCAATTTATGGTACTCACTCCACACACCGTAGGCTGCCTTGTCAGAATAGAAACTCATGAGCTCCAAAACAGAAGAGGGCAAAATTATGTGGCAGAGTGTGTAACTTATGTGGCAAGAAGCAGCATATTATGCAGCTTAATGTGGCACATTATGTAATGGTGTTACTTCATCATTCGTCATTTTTAAACTTGGTAACTATTAGAAATTGGGTCTTTGGTTGGCAGTCAGGTTACCACTTGACCAAGCAATGACCCTCACTCTAGTCAGGGTAAAGGAGAAACACACCTGTTAACCCCACTTACCCCCTTGGTAGCTTGGCTCAAGCAGGCAGGCTTAACTCAGAAGCTATGTGTAAAGTATTTGTACCAACCCACACAGTATTAGAGAGAAAACACTAAAAAATTGACACCACACCAGTTTAGAAAAATAGGTAATATTTATCTAAATCAAACAAGACCAAAATGACAAACATCCAACATACACAAGTTAAAAAATGAATTTTCAAAAGAATAAGAGTCTTACTCCATAGAAAACAATGGAAAGGTTGATTTTGCACAAAGTGCCTGTTTAGCGTCAAAAATAAAGCCGCACAGACGAGCGTATCTCGGTAAAGTCAGCAATGCGTTGATTCCTTCCTCACAAGGGAGGCCGTGCGTTGTTTCTTTTCCTGTCGGGTTGGCAATGCGTAATTTTTCTCCCTCGCAAGAAAGCGATGCAGCGATTTCTGGTCGGGGCACCTTGGATCCACTCAGAGCTGGGTTGACTTTGATGCCCAGGGACGATGTGTAGAAAATCCTGTTGCCCAGTGTTAGAAAACTGCGCTTCGTGGTGTTTGCATCGTTATCAGCAGCCGCAAGCGGGTGTTACGCATTCTTTCTCCAGCCGCAATGCATTGATCTCCCAGTCGCAATGCAGGTGGAGCTTTGAATTCTAGTTGCGAAGCCTGCGGCGCGTCATTTATCAGCCGCATTGCAGATGGTGCGTCGAACATTTTCCCACATGGAGTTCTCTGCGTGGATTTTCAGCTCTTGTCTGCCAACTTCACCTTTAAGGTGCCCAGGGACTGAATAAGACACCATTTGGCAGGGTAGGAGTCTCAGCAGGGGGTCCAGATGTTAGCAGAGGAAGTCTTTTATGGCCCTGAGACTTCAAAACAGGAGGAAAGCTCAGTTCAAGCCCTTGGGGATTTTTTTACCAGCAGGAATATACCACAAAGTCCAGTCTTTCACAGGCAGAAGCAGCAACTGCAGTATAGCCCAACAAAGCACAGTCACATGCAGGGGCAGCACTCCTCCTCAGCTCTTCTCTTTGGCATATTCAAACTAACTATCTAAAAAGATGCATTTTTAAACTGTGAGTTCAAAGACCCCAAACTCCAAATTTATATCTGCTCCCAAGGGGAATCTGCACTTTAATAATATTTAAAGGCAGCCCCCATGTTAACCTTTGAGAGAGATAGGCCTTTTAACAGTGAAGACTGACTTTGGCAGTATTTCACTGTTAGGACATGTAACACACATCAGTACATATCAAACATTTAACATACACCGCACCCTGCCCATAGGGCTACCTAGGGCCTACCTTAGGGGTGCCTTACAAGTATGAATTGAGAAAATGTAAGCATGGCAACTGAGCACACTTGCCAAGTGGAATTGGCAGTTTAAAACTGCCCACACAGACACTGCAGTGGCAGGTCTGAGCCATGTTCACTGGGCTACTAAGGTGAGTGTCACAACCAGTGCTCCAAGCCCACTAGTAGCATTTGATTTACAGGCCCTGGACACCTTTAGTGCACTTTACTAGGGACTTA
Source organism: Pleurodeles waltl (assembly GCF_031143425.1). NCBI lineage: Eukaryota > Metazoa > Chordata > Amphibia > Caudata > Salamandridae > Pleurodeles > Pleurodeles waltl. The sequence continues at coordinate 147,154,633 of NC_090441.1, read as the reverse complement.
CTAGTAAATCAAATATGCCAATCATGGATAAGCCAATTACACATACATTTTACATAGGAGCACTTGCACTTTAGAACTGGTTAGCAGTAGTAAAGTGCCCAGAGTATAACAAAACAGCAAAACAGAGTCCAGCACACATCAACAACCTGGGAAGCAGATGCAAAAAGTTAGGTAAGACCACGCCAAGGATGACAAGTCTAACAGTAACACTGTCTGGGCATTAGTTGCACCCCATTAGTATCAGTTTAACACCCAAATATAGCAATAAGATACAGAAAGGTGGTCAGTCCAACTTTGCAAAGGGCCTTCCACTGTGCGGCAACAACTGCCACTGCATTTTCAGTAACTTTTGAACCATTTGGGCTAGAAACAATTTTTTTGTTAAATTCCGCAGATTATGTGGCAGATGATAGATTATGTGGCAAATCTGTAATTACGAGAAAATCGCTACAGCCGCACAATCACATAATTCCAGTGGCCATGCACATATTGCAGCATATTGTGCACAAAAAGAGAACCACCCTCAGTTGGCATCCTTGACCACATAGCTTTGTTGCAGGTACACCAGCACCTTACACAGTTGCCTATAATAACGCACAGAACTACAGATATGCTTGCTTCCTTCCATATAACACCACCTGTACATACTGACTGTTGAGGATTGGGCAAGTCTAAGTACAAGTAACATTATTCATTATTGTGTGAATTTGCTCCTCAGCTGCAGATTTCCAATGACATATTTTCCATGGTGGTCTCTGCAGCAGCGGCTTGTACCCTTTGAAGGTGGTGGGGCAAGGGAAGTGCCCCACCACTTCCCAAAAAAATAAAAAACACTCCCTCCCTCCGAAACCCAAAAGTAAACCACCAGGCCTTCCAAAAGCCCAAACCATAACACCAAATACTACATAAACAACAACCACTACACTTACATGCATTACACACATACATGCATTACACACACATGCATTACACACATGCATTGAACATTTAAAATACATTTAAAAAATGGCACTTACCCCCGGGCTGTGCCTCCTCCTTGCTGCTGTTCTCCTCCGATGCCAGAAGGGCTCTCCAACCATTCCAAACGTTGCTCTCATGCTGTTAAGCAGCATGAGAGAAGCACCTGGATTGGATGGAGCGGCCTGACTGGATGCTCCTTCAGACCCTAGAGGCCCGTGCTTGGTCACAGCTGAGAGTGGAGCTTCAAAGTGTGCATGTCACTTTGACCGGCACAAAACATCTGGCCAAAGTGACATGCACACTTTCGAGCGTCCAGTCAAGGGTCTGTTCCAGTCCTCTGCTGCCGACCCAGCATGTCACTGGGCTGGTGCACTCTGCGCTGGTAAAAATAAAATGGCAATGAAATCTTTTCATTGCCACTTTATTTTTGCCTGTGCGGCTCACAGAAGAAACCGCCACTGGGTCTCTGTGATAGATTTGGACATCTTTTGAGGAAAATGCAAAGCTTTATAGACTGCACTTCTAAAGAAAAGCCCATTCAAACCAATCATAAATATTTAATAGTTATATCAATAATATACCACAAAATTAAATTCAGTTGATAAAAAGTACTCTTTATAGCAACATAGTCATGCTGAACTTGAGATCTCGGATTGTATAACAGAGCAAAATCGGGGAGCATAGGAGACTAACCTCTTTAAAGAACACTACATCACAATGCATTAAATGTATAGAAACCAGTTTCATTTTCTATTACTCACTGTCTTTATGCTTGTATTTGACCACATACAGCTACCCAATGCCTTTTGGCTAGGTTTGGGCAATGGAAATACCATATACAGACTTACAAGGGAGTGGATGGAGAATGTGAAGGTATGATAGGAATGGTAATATCAGGCAAACAATTAATTCGTTATCAGCCAACACCCTTAATGGTGACTTACTGAAGATAAATGGGATGGCTGAATTTCAAAGGCAGACTCATTATAGACTGCAGCACACATAGCAGCAACAAATCGTCATAATTGAATGATTGTTTATGTGCAGGAAGGCAAACCTTCCTCCACCTAAACAATCATTAATGGCCTTTTTCTCTTTCTATGTGCACTGCAGAATGCAGCACTCATAGAAAAAGAAAAAACAAGAAGAAATGAAAGTATTTCTCCTTGTTGTGCCATTCTAACGCCAGTCCTGGGGTGGCGTTAGTTTTTGGCGCTGCCTCAGATTTACGGTTCCTTGTAAATCTGGGGCAGCATCAAAAGCAATGGGTGTTGCGGTGAAACGCCCACAGCTACACCCACTGCACGCCCCTATGCTGCACAAAACTGTGTCGGAGAGGCACATATTTACAAGGCGGCTTTAAGTCACAAAAATTGGCTTAGCGCTCCCTTGTAAATATGGTGCCGTGCACAGCGCCACTGGTGCGTCGCTAAAAGTGATGCTCCGGTGGCACTAGGGGCATGTAAATATGCCCCTTAGTATGCATTCCTGGCCTGCCCAGCCATAACCGTTACAATCCCAGCTGGATGATTGGTAACTACATAAAAAAGGATCCTTTCATATTTTATATCTGTCCTCACCTTTTCAACTTCACACCAAGCTTCTTACCTCTTCCTTATTACCTCACTTCCTAGCTCCAGCTAAATCTCTACCTCTCTTTCTCTAGCTACCCCTTTCTTTTTCCACATCACTGGATCTTTCTGACTACCTTAACATTCCTTCTTTACCTCATGTCTCTCTCTACTCACCTCTCTTTCTACCTCATCTCTTTTGCATTTCCCTTTTTCTTTCTATTTCATTGATTTAGCTAAACTGCTCTCTTTACCGACCTGTTCTTCTCCTGTCTTCAGCTGCCTTTCATTTGTCTTAACCAAGTCAGGGGTAACTGTCTAGATAGAAAAGTGACTGTGCAATAGAGGGATTTTGTTTCTTTTAGAAAATGTGAAGCTATCCGTTAGAGCCAGAGAGGGGGCTGATCCAGAAGAGAGAGCCCCCATACACCTAAATGAGTGTCATGCTTCATCATAGGTTTGGCCAGTTGTTGGACTTGGCCCTTTTATCAGGGTTATCCCCATTCTTTTTGCCTCCTTCCTCCTATTTTACTGACCTGTTTTTATTAGCTTTAAGACTCTGGGCACATACCACTGCTAACCAGTGCTAAAGTGCATATGCTCTCTGTGTAAATTGTATTGTTGATTGGTTTATTCCTGATTGGCATATTTGATTTACTAGTAAGTACCTAGTAAAGCGCACTAGAGATGTCCAGGGCCTGTAAATCAAATGCTACTAGTGTGACTGCAGCACTGGTTGCGCCACCCACATTAATAGCCCTGTAAACATGTCTCAGACCTGCCACTGCAGTGTCTGTGTGTGCAGCTGTAAACTGCCAATTCGACTTGTCAAGTGTACCTACATGCTAGGCCTAAACCTTCCCTTTTTATACATGTAAGGCACCCCTAAGGTAGGCCCTAGGTAGCCCCATGGGCAGGGTGCAGTGTGTGTTAAAAGTGGGACATATACTTATGTGTTTTACATGTCCCGTCACTGAAATACTGCCAAATTCGTTTTTCACTGATGCAAGGCCTATCTCTCTCATAAGTTAACATGGGGGCTGCCTTTAAATATTATTAAAGCGCAGATTCTCTTTTGGAGCAGATAGACATGTGGAGTTTGAGGTCTCTGAACTCACAATTTAAAAATACATCTTTTAGTGAAGTTGATTTTTAGATTGTTAGTTTTAGCAAGTAGGCATTTTCTTGCTTAAACCATTCTGTGACTCTGCACGTTTGTGATTTCCCTGTCTGGGTCAGTTTGACAGCTGGGCTGTTTGCACCTCTCCTCTAGACAGTGACACAATTGGAGCTGGGGTGTAGCCTACATATCCTGATGGGCCATCCGGGCTGAGGGGAGAGGAGGAGTGGTCTCTTACACCTGAAAGGGCTGTGCCTGCCCTCACACAACGGTGGCTCTTCATCAGTGATCTTCTGGTTTATTGATGCAGCAATAAATGCAGTTGAGTGTATGGTGAGTGTAGGGTGGAGTGCTCGGTGAGGTAAATTGTCTAAGGGGTACCGAATTAACTTTAATGGGGTGGTCCGGTTGACAGAGATAAAAGCAAGACAGAAAGAAATGCTGTCACTAGGACTAACAAACCTTAACAGCTTCAAAGGGAGTAACGTAGGGGTGACATGTTTCATACCTTTTGGGCCAACAGGATCATAGGCAATTTTTCAGGACCAAAAGGTTAATCCCTACCCTACACCTAATTGGGATTCAAAGGGTAGTAGCCCTTGATCCCTGGTCAAGTCGCCGCTCCCCAGCTGCTTGCTGCCAGCGCACAAGCACTGCTGCTTAACCCTCAGACTAGAGCCTTCCTGTGTTTGATCCCACTTCCCGCCTGCCCGCCTTCTCCTCTGTCACATGTTCCTAGGTATTGCCTGCCCGTGGCTGTATCTATTGTTTTCATATCACTGTTTTTGCTCTCTGTTGCTCTCTGCCCCCTGTTTGCTCACTGTTTTGTCTCTTAGTTTAACTGTATTTTGTTGCGTCCGTGTCTGCGTTCTGTTTCACGCCTTGCCACTCCTCTCTTTTTCTACTCTCCTGCCTCCTTGCTAGCCTCTTCTCCCCCTCACAGGAGAGGCTGCTAATTCCAACCTCAAGAAGTCTACTGCCAACACCAAGGACCTCAGAAACTATCGGCCATTCTCCCTGCTCCTATTCCCAGCAAAAGATCTGGAAGAAGCCGTCAACCAGCAACTCACATCATACCTAGAAGACAACAGCCTGCTGGATCCATCACAGTCCAGATTCTGGCCTAATCACAGCACGCGGACCACATATGAAAAACATCTCATCACAGCAAACATAATACCAAACGCAAAGGGGGATAACCTCTACGGATGATATCATAGACATCCTAGACCATGGACACTCAGCTGCCCTCATCCTCCTCGACCTCTCAGCAGCCTTAAACACAGTCTCCCACCAGACTCTGCTCACAAGACTTCACCAGATCGGCATCCTAGGAGACACCCTGAAATGGATTAGTTCCTTTCTCTGAGGACAGACTCAGACTCTTCACCTCCCTCCATTCACCCCTCAACTCAAGCCCATCATCTGCAGAGTTCCCCAAGGATCTTCCCTCAGCCATATGCTATTCAATGTCTGCATGTCCCCCCTGGCCAACGTTGTAAGAAACCATGGACTAAACATAGGCCCTCATTCTGACCCTGGCGGTTCTCTACCGCCAGGGCCAACGGGGGCGGGAGCACCGCCGACAGGCCGGCGGTGCTCCCTTGGTCATTCTGACCGCGGCGCTTTGGCCGCGGTCAGAACGGGAAAACCGGCGGTCTCCCGCCGGTTTTCCACTGACCTTAGAATCCTCCAAGGCGGCGCAGCTCGCTGCGCCGCCGAGGGGATTCTGACCCCCCCTACCGCCATCCTGTTCATGGCGGGAAAGCCGCCATGAACAGGATGGCGGTAGGGGGGGTCGCGGGGCCCCTGGGGGCCCCTGCCGTGCCCATGCCAATGGCATGGGCACGGCAGGGGCCCCCGTAAGAGGGCCCCGCAAAGTATTTCAGTGTCTGCCTTGCAGACACTGAAATACGCGACGGGTGCCACTGCACCCGTCGCACCTTCCCACTCCGCCGGCTCGATTACGAGCCGGCATCCTCGTGGGAAGGGAGTTTTTCCCTGGGCTGGCGGGCGGTCTTTTGGAGACCGCCCGCCAGCCCAGGGAAAAACTCATAATACCCTCCGCGGTCTTCTGACCGCGGAGCGGTATAATGGAGGGCGGGATCCTGGCGGGCGGCCTCCGCCGCCCGCCAGGGTCATAATGAGGCCCATAGTCTCCAATGCGGACGACATGCCGTTTATTCTCTCGCTTTTGGAATACCACTCCAAGTCTAAAACCAACCTCCAAGTCTACATGAGCAGCATAGCCGTCTGGATGAGGGAAAACTGCTTCAAACTTAACACAGACAAAACCCACGTCCTAATTCTCAGAAACTCCTCAACGCCTTGGGATGACTCCTGGTGGTCTATGGACCTAGGGCCCCCCTACTCCGACAGAACACACCCACAACCTGGGGATCATCATTGACAACAAACTCAACATGAAAAACCAGGTCAACGCAGTCTCCTCTGTCTTCTTCCACACCCTCCGCCTCCTGCGCAATATCTTCAAGTGGCTCCCCACTGATACTAGGCGCATCATAACCCAAGCCCGCGTCACCAGCTGTCTGGACTATGGTAATGCTCTCTACACCGGACTCATGACACACCTCAAGAAGAAACTCCAAATCATTCAGAACGCTGCAGCAAGACTCATACTCAACCTCTGAAATGCAACCAAATGTCCCCACACCTCAGAATGCTCCACTGTGTCCCCATACATTAACACTGCCAATTCAAGCTGCTGACCCTCACCTACAAAGCCCTGGACAAACTGCGACCTGCTTTCCCTCAACCATTGCCTGAACTTTCACCACTCCACTGGACGCCTCCGATCAGCTGCCTTCAACCTTGCCTCTGCAGGAGCAACAAGTAAGACCACGCCTTCTCATACCTGGCAGCAAAAGCATAGAACGATCTTTCCCTGCACCTAAGGTCCGCCCCCTCCATCCTGCAATTCAGATGACAGCTCAAGACCTGGCTATTCAATTGAGACCTCAGGCCGACCCCTGGCAGCTGACATGGTGCCTCAATACCCTAACAGGTGATAAGCGCACCCAACAAATCCACTGATTGATTGATTGATTAAAAGTGTATGAAATGAACGTCCCCAATCAATGTATGTCATCTATAGCTGCTGCGGTACAGGACACAAGGGTTGCAACCTGTAAAGAAAACAAAAATGACAGCTATTTTAAGGGTGTGTGACCTCTAACCATATAGGTTGACGCTTTTAACACAAATAGTAGGCCTAACACAAATACAGTATGCCTTTAATTATATTATACCGTATGCCAGGGGGTGTATCTTCATCCTAAAGTGAATTGTGTACATTCACATAAAGGAGGCCAGGCAGGTGACCACACGTGAAAAACACCTCATCACAGCAAACATAATAGGAAACGCAAAGGGGTGGAGCAATGCAGGGTAATATATCCCAGTAGGTAGGGAGTAGGGATCATACCCTGTTGGAGAGTCAGTTATGCCCCTTACGTCAAGTGGAGTACCACACTTAGCTGTGGAAAAATTTGTAGAAAATAAGTGTACTAGTAAGGAGGAATTTTAGTAAGCAAGTGGTACACAAGACAGCTGTGCTTGGCTGCAGAAAAACTGGTAGAAAATAAGTGTACTAGTAAGAAGGAATTTTGATTAAGGAAGGAGTGTGCAGTACGTACATTGTGAAGGTTTATTAGTACTCACGTGGCCACAGGCAATGTCTTACCCATGACCTACCCTCCTCTGCCAGCCTAGAGGTAAGGAGTGAGGTCAGGGAGTAAGGTTATAAGCATTTCAAAAATGGTTGCAGGTGTATGGAAGTGGTCACAGGTGCGGAGGCGCATGTTGTAGCTAGAATGTAAAATGCGGCCACCACAGTGAAAGTAACTAATCCTGCTGCAATGGAGGATGGTGTCATTTGTTCAGAAGGCGGGCCCGCAGCAACAGGCCAACCACCATTGAGTTAGGAGCTCCCAACACTTCTTTCATGTCAGAACCTTGCCTCAAGTGAGTATCGGGGTTACCTGGTGCATGCACAGGCATAAGAGATGCCCGGCTACTGACTGTATGCGCTGGTCAAGGCCCGCAACTGCCTAAAATAGCGGCATCATTTTCAAAGCACATTATAGAGGTTTCTTGTATGTCTGACAAATGTGATCTAATATGGTCAGTATGGAGCCGAAAACACAGGGAAAGGTAATAAATTGGAACTGAAAGATAAGCAATTAGATGTGCCAAATGAACAAAGCCCTTGAATTCAAAATATCTGACTGTATTAATGCTCAAACTGTTGTAAACCCATACAGGACACCTATAGGGTATTCTGATGTGTTGTCACCTAACTGGGTGCAAGGCAAGACAGGGCACTCGCATGGTAGATATTCTGCCGAACTGTCTTGGAGTGTCACAGTTAGGCATAGTATAGTGTAATCAGATGCAGAAGTTTCACATACGATAAACAGGAGGAATTAGAAAGTACCACTGCAATCACCTATAAGGTGTCCTTTCGCAATTTCACCTAACTAGTGAGATCAGGAGGTAAAGGTGCACATGCTGACATCTGTAGAATATGTGGAATACTACACACTCAGATGTTCAATTCACTCTATGGAATTTCATTGTTCAACCTCTTAGTGTGGGCAGCTAGACGAAAGAACCAATGTTGTTCCCTCTTGTATAGGGACTGTATGTCCCAATGATTACATGCCTCCAGGATGGTAGACTGCACATCATCAGATGTGTGATTAGTAGCCAAGAAATGTGTGGACATTTTGATGGTAATGGGTTTGCATTGTATATTGCTACGGTGCTCCATAACCCTGCTTTTATTTGGTCTTGTCTTCATGCCAAAATATTTGAGTCCACATGGACAGGTATGGAGGTATACACAGTTCATCATGTTGTAATTGGTGTGGCCTCTCTATGTCCATAAGTGTGAGTGATCTAGTCAGATTTCCTTGGTTGCTTTTGTCAGGTGGCATACACCACATGAACCGCATGGAAAATGTTAGTAACTGGGAGACGGTTCCAAAGTGTTTGCTGTTGTAATCTAGGACTCGCCCGAGGTCTAGTATGTACCAGAAGGTCTGTCAAATTCTGTGTATGTTTACAAGCAAAGGGTGGAGGAGGGATATTGAGGGAACCTGATTTAGTATCGGCCAGTGCTTGAGAAAGATCTTTTGTATATGGATCGGGTTAGGAGTAAAAGTGGTAACACGCGTGATGATGTCATCCATAGATCTAGTTTTGTGTTCTAACAATGTTGCTTCCCAGTGATTATGTCTCACCCTCCTGTGGGCCTTGGCCACAATCTTGAGGGGGTAGTTGTGAGCTCTCAATGTTGTAATTGGTGTGGCCTCTCTATGTCCATAAGTGTGAGTGATCTATTCTGATTTGCTTGGTTGCTTATGTCAGGTGTCATACACCACATGAACCACATGGAAAATGTTAGTAACTGGGAGAAGCTTCGAAAGTGTGTGCTGTTGTAATCTAGGACTCACCCGAGGCATAGTATGTCCCAGAAGGTCTCTCAAATTCTGTGTATGTTTACAAGCAAAGCGTGGAGGAGGGATGTTGAGGGAACCTGAGTGTAGTGTCGGCCAGTGCTTGAGAATGATCTTTTGTGTACGGTTCGAGTTAGGAGTAAAAGTGGTAACACATGTGATGATGTCATCCATAGATCTAGTTTTGTGTTCTAACAGTGCTTCCCGGTGATTATTTCTCACCCTCTTGTGGGCCTTGATCACAATCCTGGAGGGGTAGTTGTGAGCTCTGAGGTTGGTGCTAAGTTGAGCGGCCTGGATACCATATTCACTCACATTGCTGCAATTATATTGAAGATGGAGGAATTGCCCTTAGGGGAGGTATCCTGGAGGTCCTTTGGGTGGTGGCAGTTCTATAGTAAGAGACTGTTACAATCCTAAAGGTGGCAGTAGACAGCTTCTCATTGACGAGAGAGATCAGGAGATTCAAGAAAGGAAGATTATCATGGTAAATTTTAAATATGGATTGAGTGAGATGATCCAGGTATAGAAGTCTTGTCAGGAATCAATATTCTGTAATCAAGTAACTACAATGCAGGTGAAATTTTGTAGTCTTGTATTACCTGGGCAAGGTGCAACTTTGTGTATGAACCAGCATTACAAAAACAAGAATGGGTCTCGCATTTCCTCGACTTAGAGCTATTAGCTTTGTAAAGCCCTAGCCAGACTTTTATTGCAACATAAAATGAAAAGTAATACAGTTTTACATAAGCAAGCCGACGGCCACCATGAGCATGAAGGAGACACACAAAAGGTAACAGAAGTTTGCTTGCAGTCAAGCATATCAGCAAAAATGCAATTATCCATGTAACAGGGTTGTTGTAATACAAAGCGCTCTACTACTGCCCAGCAAGATCCTGCTGCATAGCAAATAAAAAGAAAAAGTAGTCCAGGAATCATGCGGAAAACATGAAGCCTTGTATGTTTTCAATAACTGGCTGGTGCGCTCGAATAGGGCTAAACATCAGAAAAGGCATGACTTACGCATGCCTTTCACAAATTAAATCAAGTGTTTTTTAAAAGGCAAGTCCACGAACCAATGAAACTGATGGGCGTGTGGTGGGCGTGGTTAAAAGCCCACAGAGAGATTACAGCAGGCTTGAGCTCTTGCGCGCTTGACCCTAACAAACAAGGGAAATTATTACATTTTGTTCAAGCTTTTTTTAGAAATATTTGTCTGGCAGACGCAAGGCCACTTTAGTCTTCATCTCTTTTTAAGTTTTCCTCATTCTGAAAGTAAAAGTTATAATTCATTATTAGTTGAGATCAAGAGGATTTGAATCTGCTGAAAACGTGTAATAAATTTAAAGATGTTCCAAACAGAAGGTCCAAAAATATATGTTACCTAGGGACCCACAAATCCTTACGATATCATTGGTGAAACGTTGTGAAGCTGAGTTGAATGGAAATGGCTAACTGAATATCTGTCAGAGAAGGTATCCATAACTCTAAATAACCTACTTGAGTAAAATGCTAAAGGAAAGTGCCATTTACACAGCATTCCCAGAAACAAACAGTGGCAACACAAAAAATATAGGGGGTCATTATGACCCTGGCGGTCACTAGACAACCAGGGTCACGGTCGCAGTCGGACCGCCACCAAAGTGGCGGTCCGGCCGAGACATTATGACCGTGGCGGAGCCACCACGGTCAAACCACCGACATCGCCAGGCTGCCACTAGACTGCAGCCTGGAGGTCCTGGCGGTCCCTGCGGTTGAGTCCCCATCTGCCAGCCTGTCCATGGCGGTGAAAGGCTGGTGGTAGGGGGAATTAGTGGGGCCCTGGGCCCCTGCAGTGCCCAGGCACTTGGCATGAGCAGTGCAGGGGCCCCCATGCACAGCCCCATCGCACATTTCACTGCCCGAATTACAGGCAGTGGAATGCGCAACGGGTGCTGCTGCACCCGAGGCAACGTCACATTGCCGCCGGCTCCATTAGTGGGGAAGTCACAATAGGGCCGGTGAGATTCAGGCAGCATAGTCGTCCTGATGGCGGGATGGCATTGGCGGACGGTCTCTGCCGCCCGCCAATATCATAATGAGGGCCATAGTCCCGAAGCCAGTCAATCTCATAGTGAATAATGATATGTACACAATAGATTCCAGCATTGACTCTGTATTTCAGGTTTTATTGCATTTAATAATTGTTGAGCGTTTGAGCCAGGATAATAAAACCACCAACTTTGAGATAAATCAAACCTTAAGGGGTAAAATAAATGTAGCATGGTTTTCAAAAGGGTAACAATATGGGTAACGGATGTAAAAAGGTTGAGGCTGATTAGCAAACAATGGACTTATAACGTGGGCAAATTAGGGATGTTTCCCAAAGCAATGAGTATGAATTAAATATCTTTACATGCAAGGACATAAAGGACACTTTGTTAATTACAGCTCCATTTCTGTGTTAGTGGATCAGGAGCACCAGGAACAACATTAGCGGCCTGATTATGACCTTGGCTGATGGTATACTCAATATCCCGTCCGCCAAATTACAAGTTTCATTATATCCTATGGAACTTGTAAAGCGGCGGGCGAGATATCTGTCACGTTTGTGACAGAGTATCCCATCCGCCAAGGTCATAATTAGGTACTAGGTCACTGACCGAATAAAAGCAGTGCTTATACCTGCAATGGACAGAGGGGTGCAGGAATTGCACATGGTGTATGCTCATGAAGTGGCAGGTCACATAATCAGAAGGGCACTATCACAAAATTAGAATGGACCTCCGCAGTATGGGCATGGCGGTAACAGATCAGGCAAAGATAAGTTCTCCTGGCCAGTAAAAAGGAAATGGCACTGTATATTATACTCTTCAACCATCGTAATTGTTTCATCAGTGAGAAAGTTTCTATACAGAGAATAGGAAAGGGAGCTGTAAAATGTGTTTAGTAAAATAATTTCTTGAATATGGGGAATTTTCCTAAAAATGTGAAAAAATCAGGTTAAAAAACATATACAGATGGTCCTGAGCATATGAGGATTACATATTTTTGGATTAAATTTGAAGCAAAGTAATAAACAAGGCTACAAAGCAGGAAATTCACTCCAGGTCCTGCCTCTCCCCCGTCATCCTAAATGCCTCTGCACATCTCTCCTTATCTCTTTTTCTTTATATCATCTGCCCCTTCACTTCTCTCGCTCTTCTTCTCTCTCATGTCCCACTTCTTTCTTCCTCTCTCATCCCCCTCTCTATCTCGCTCCTCACTCTCTCTGCTCAGCAGTTTCTTTCTTGCTTTCACTCTTATTTTCTCTATTTTGCCTGTCAGAACCCAGTATACTTATGTAGATGCTAAAAAGTACCCTGTAGCATCTCTTCCCTGGTGTAATGACTGTGACCTAGTTCATGCTCTCCTTTCTCATAGGAAGCAGGGAGGAGGTTAGGTTGGAGATGCAGGGAAGTAGATCCTGTAAATTATATAACAGTTTTTTTGACACTGTGTCTGATTCACAAGGGTATTCACAAACTACATGCAGAGTTTTACGACTTCTCACTCACTATAGTTATGTGCTTACATGTACGTAGTCTCAATGTGCTGAGAACACCACATGCACACAAGTATAGTGAGTGCGGAGTTGTAACTCTGCATGTAGTTTGTGAATACAAAAAAGGAGTAAACTTACACAATAGTGGAAGCTTACCTTCGTGAATCAGGCCCGACTTTTAATATAGGCAGCAGAAGTTACAGTAGACCCACAAGCTGTACACACATGACACAGTCTCAACAGTGTCAACCGAGGGGAGTTAGGTTAAGACTCAAGTTATGTTATGTTATGTTAAATCAATTTATAGAGCACAACATATACCCGAAGGTGTCTTGGCGCTAAAATCATACATTTTAGTTCCAGCCTACAAATTAAGGTGGCTTCTGAGTTCACTTACTGATGAGCTGTTACATCCCACAGGGAACATGTGCCATCTGGCTGCGTTCAGGCTGATGCACATGCTCTTAGTCACACAGCACCTGGAGTGAAACAGAAAGGTAGGAATGTGCGCTGTTGGCACGTGTCCACAACAGCCAGGCCTCAGAGTTTTTTGACTCTTGTCCAATATATGGAAGTACACTCTATGAAACACTAATCTAGAAGTAACAGAGGAACACATTTACCACGAAACGCCTACCAAGTACATGATTCATTAATGCATTGGTACTGCATGTCAGGTAGAGCCCAAACCCCATTGATTAGATGCTCCATTTTTTCCCGATTAGCCAATGATTTTGTTTTAGCAAATACATTTATGTGCCTGTCCATGTAGATCATTCAGATATTTTACAGGTATGGCGCTGGGTTTCCATGCCATATCTCTTCATTTGGCTATGTTGGTTTTTGTGGAATCCCTAAGCTATCTGTCACTGACAGCATTTTAACCATTACTATATTGTAAACATATATCAGGCTTTGGGTGTGTCAACATCACTTTGTCAGACCTTGTTGGGGGGCCACAGGGCATGCAGGGGCTACTGGGTTTCAACCATGTGGGTGGGGATATTTGCTTCTGGTGTCCGTCCTACTATGGCTCTGTAAAACTAGTCAAAGAACCACCCTTTCAGCACTTGACTCAGTGGTAATGTTGGTGAGCAGTCACAGGCGTTACTGCACAGAACCAAGGGTAATTGCTTCTTTGGCACAGGGGCAACTGTCCCTGAGATCCTGGTTTCCTCCTTCTCTTTTCTCCTGCATAGCGTAGGCAGGTCCCTTCTTTCTGGGTTTGAGTTCTGTTTGGACAGGTATTAAGGCACACGTTCAGGTTAATCTTTTTTATGAGTTTGTGCAATCGATTTACTCAGCCGTCCTTAAGCGCTATTTCTCACCACAGTGAAGTAGATTTAGTCCTTCTTGGGAGGTTGATGCGGAACCACAGCCTGCCTCTGACTTACTCCCTGTTCTTGGAGGAGATGCAATGGCAGGAATTATTCCCACTCTCAGGTTGTGACCATAGCAGATCTACACTTGGAGTCTGTTCAGATGTGCAGACCTCTGGTGTAAGATGCAGACCCCTCCTGACAACGCACTTTTGGGCTTCTGCCGAGATGAGGGTTTAAGGAGCAAGGTTGGAAGTCATGATATGCCTCAGTGCAATCTCTGGGACAGCAGAACCACATCATGTGCAAACTATGTTCATGCAGTAACACAGTCAGCTCTGGCACAGTTTGTTGTTGCATTGGTTCAGTCTGCCTGGGTACAGTTTGTTGTTGTACTGGCACAGTGCACTTGGGAAGATTTCATTAATGCAGCAGTGCAGGCTGTTGGTGCTGTAGTTTGAGAGTGGAACCACTCATCCAGAAAGGCTGCACTCACGTTCCCTAGTGCACATAGACTGCTTTGCTTAGGCGTTCTGTTCTAATGGACACTCACAGCACCAGGTCTTCTGGCTCCCCCTGAGCAGTCACTCCACCTATAGGTTTGTCAGATGCCTTCCTTCTCTCAGCAGGCAAATTGACATCCAGGACGTTCAGGCCAAATATGCAGATTTGTCCTTCCATGTAAGATCCCAGCTCATGCCCCCTCACCTCTGGAAAGCTGGTTGTCAGACAGACCACAGATCTATATGCACAGTGATCCTCTAAAGACCACCCACACATCTCCCAAATGGCAATGCAGAGGAAACCTAATCAGCAGCTTCTCTCAGCAAAAAGACCTACTTGAATCATTAAAGGAGCCCTGACTCTTCTTTCCTCGCTTCAGTATCTAGGTGTTGACCCTCCACATTCAGGAATGTCAGCAATACAAGTTCACTGTCCTGAAAAATCAATATAATTTGCATTTTGTGCACAAGAACATGCAAGGTGTTTTCATCAAGGAACCTAGAGGCCACAAACACATTCACACACGCACATAATACACACTTGGAATGTCAGCGCTAGGATCTGAGTTAGCGCATAGAAGCAGAACTTTGCACAAATCGGCCAATAGGCCTCCAGTAAAGTGACAGAGATTAAAAGGACTAGTCACAACAACTGATTCACACAACACTGTATGCTGCCACTGCCATTCTACATGCTAAACCCACAAAAGGGATATATTCCACCGTCAAACAAATGGGGGCTTGCTTGTTGCACCTATTCAGGTCACAGGACAGGCTCAGCACCTCACTCATGCAAAGATGGAAGCCTAGTCCTTTGCATACATACACTAGATTAGCACAGGGCTGGGGACAAGATAAAAAAAGGACAGCAGATACTCACAGTGAGGCTCTCAAGGCAGATGAACATGACTATGCACCATGCAGGGTATTTTCCCATCCCACACTCGTGGTTAGTTGTTTTACTGTCTGATTCATTCCCTGCTTCTGTTTCAAAAGCTTTTCTCTCTGTTCTTGTGTTTGGCTTGCCCCTTGAGCATATAAGTCACATTCTGTTTTGATTGTTTGCATGTATTCCTCCACTTATGATATCAGGAAACCATTTTTCTATTTTGAATTTTTTCTGTATAAGTTCAGATTTAGCAGTCTATGGATGTGCATGTTCTGTTTCTCTCTCTCTCTCTCACTCTCTGTCTTTCTCACTGTATCACATGTTTTCTCTCTCTTTCCATCACACACCTCCTTCTTATCTTTCTCGCCATCCCTTGCTTCCCCAGTCATCCTCGATGGTTTCTGTAGATGTCCCCTGCTGCCTCCCCCTCACTGCCTCCATGTTGTCCCCGACACCAAGCACTGCTAGGACTTGGTGTCACTCTCACTCTTACACCTGGTCTCACTCTGCAAACCTATAATTTGTGACACCTGCTATTTCCTTTGACAGTGCATGTACAAATGCACGAGAATTGCCAAAGCCAATAACACTGGCAGGGAATCTTGAGATGTGTTTTTTCCATACATGGAGACGCAACATGGTAGCTATCTTGGAAGTAAAGAAAATAATGTTCCAAGACGGCCAACCACAGTGTTTACCCTTGCCAGTGATGTAATTTTACAAGCATTGGTGAAGCCAATATCATTGGACTTTTTTAAACATTTTTTTCTCTATGTCCACAATGACTGCTCACCTCTGTTGGCTTTGACAATAATTGTCCTCCGTTGGAAAACCTAATACCGGCAATCAACAAACATTGGCAAAGCAAGACTGATTGATTTTGCCTATGCATGTTTAGCATGTGACCACTTTTCTAAATAGTTATTCTCAGAGTGATACTTTCTTATTGGGGGCAGAAATATCTTTGGCGAATAATGTGATCTTTATAATGAACTGGTGATAGCTAAACCCCTAAATTCTTGCTGATTAGTAATCTTTGTTACTGTGGGTTCATTCTAAAAGGCATGTACTGTTGTGGAGAATGGGTTACTATGGCCCAGATTCTCAAATGTTTAGCATCAGTTTTGTGCTGCTTTTGTAACGCTAAACTCACTCTAAACCTTTTTGGGCATTCTCAAGCCAACGCAAATTGGTATTTGCACTGGTTTGTGTGGCCAAGTAACGCAAAGCAGTGCTAAACACTGCTTTGCATTACTTTGTGTCAAGGGGGCATTACATGGATGGTACATGGCAGTACCTGTGCTACCACTCATGCTTTTTTACGCTAAACCATATTCTGAAACATCAGAAGAAAGGGTTTAGCGCCAAAAATTAATGCCGCTGAAAAGCAGGCATTAAATGGAGAATTGTTTTTATTTCTCCCTGCTTTTCCGACTTTGCAAGTGTGCTGCACTGTGCAGCACACATACAGAGTAGGAAAAGCATTTCCACTTGTCTAGGCATAGTATTTTGTACAGGAAGGGTACCCTTCCTGTACAAAACCTATGCTAGACTCATGCCCACACCCTAGCACCATGGTGCTTAGGCACAGCAGCTGAAATCAGCGCCGGCGCTATGGAGACGGAAGGAGAGTGCCATTTCTATGTGAATATAGTGCTCTCCTGGTCTCTCCTTGTCACGCAGCACAGCACAGTTTTTTTTGGCTGCTACGCTGTGCAGCACAGCACAGTTTTTTTGGCTGCTACGCTGTGCTGCGTGACACCTTTCAGAATCTCGGCCTATGTCTTGTTCCCATAATATTACAAAACATTATTGATACTTGAAGAGAAGAAAGAACCATGGCACATCCAAATCATAGTTGTGTGTTTTTATTCTTATTGCATGGATGCATATGTTGGTTCATAGCAGAAGTAAAACCATCACGATCGTACGTCAGGTCAAAACATTTCTGTATAGTTCAATGCAAAAACAGCCGACACGTGTTTCGTCGTTCACGACTTTTTCAAGGCTGTGAAACAATGTTGCAAATAGAATATGTATAAATACATGAGATCAAAAGTTCAAAATATGGTGTCCTTTACCCCAAAAAAGTGACAGTCCACCTATAGTGTGTTAAGCCAATTAAGTGCCAGCTACATTCTCCCATGCATTATAGGATAACCATTCCAGTGTCCTATATGTGTCAAAATAACCTTTTTATGATCATCTATATAAAAATGTGATCACTGTATGTGAAACAAACAGGTGTATATACAAGCAGAAATGCCACAGGTGTCAATACCACCAAAGAGGTGTAAGGTTAAAGTCAACATAAAGAGAAAATTTGGGAAAAAGATTAAGACCAATAAGCAATATATTGATTGCCAACATACTGTTTTAGGAACAAGGATAAGGAAAATCATAAGTAAAATGAGTGATGTGGTCGTAGTTATTTGATGCCAGATCAGGATCCTCACATATGTGAGAGAGTCCCTTATGATTGTATCCAACGGTGTGTTTTGGTCAGTATTTTCAAAACTATACTCGGCCCATGATACGTCTAATTAGAGAAAGAGAGAGGGGGGGATATATTTACTAGGCGATAACGTGTAATGAACGAATGATTAGATGGTAAAAATTGTGTATTTAGTAATGCCACAACGAAGTCTGGTGAAGGCATGTTCTATGTTATAAATGCGCGGCTATTAGAAGGCCAAATGTAAAAGACAGGGTCTATGACAACACCGTTGAGAAATTCAACATTTATAGTGAGGACTAAATTCTAGGACATAATGTATAAACTGTGATTACAAATGGTGTTCGAATAAAGTGAAAATAAAATGCTGAACTTAAGCGTCCGTATATACAGACACAGTGTAGTTTGAACTGAACACGGAGAAGTCAAGAATAATAACCTGCATCTCCAGAATAATTTGTAAAATATAAAAGAAATGAGTTTGTGAAAGTTGCCGGCCACAGGTTTATGTGCTTAAATGACACAGTAACGTAACATACTTATAAGGAAGCCGGTAATGTAAAGTTGAAAATGAAATGAATAAGAGAGAGAGGGGGTTGGCGTCTTACCCGATGTACAGAGATTAAGACAGTTCCCGATATGGCGGCGTGTGTAGTAGCAATTCGTACTCCAACATTTTGCCGTTGTATGTATTTATAGGTAATAGAGATAGTGAAAGGACTAAGGTGTCCTACCTCATAAATGGCAGCCATATTGGAGTATATAAGATACGAAAAAAGTGTATATGGTTGAAAAAGTTAAGTGGTGTATATCATCTACAGCTGCAGAAAGTGCCTGTGAATATAGAAGAAGAAAGCAACCCAAAGAATAAGACAAACAAATACGAGTAAAGGGACTTTTTTCAATTGTGCAACAATCCAGGATCTAATATGTAGTGACATAATAATAGCAATAGAACAATCTGAGTGTGCCAGACTATACAAATAAAACGAAACAAAATATTGGTTATTATCTCATGGATGTACACAAGAAAAAGTATTCGCTGACAATGCATATACTTAAATATACTGAATATTGCAAGAGCGTGCACATCTGTTATTGTTGCTGGACATGTATTGTTGAGCGGTATATGTAGAAAACATATATATATATATACACATGTTATATTATATAACATATAAAATTAAGTTATATTGCCCATGGACTCTAACCATATCAGTAAGAGCAGTGACTATGTATAAATTACATTTAAAACATGCATGCAGATCATGTAAATGTATATAGAAATGAAATGCCACTCTAGAAAATATAATTACAAAACAAATGTAGATCTTTGTCCAGATTAAGACCCTGCTCCACCGCACGAATATGTTCCTGTAAACGCTCTTTGTACGATCTGATAGTACTCCCAACATATATGAGCTTGCACGTGCAAATGATACAATATACCACAAATCTGGTGTTGCAGTTAATGAACTGCTTAATACAATGAGTTACACCTGTATTGTAACAGAAGGATTTAGTTCTATCCATGGTATAGTTACATATACAGTGGCCACATTTGAAAAATCCTTGTGGAGGTTGTGGAATCCAACTATCCCTGGTGTCACCAGGTAAAAAACTATGACATAGCCTATCTCTCAGAGTACGTCCTCTGCTGTACACAATATCCGGCCTGCTCCTGAGACCTTCCTTTAAGGTATCATCAGACAGTAATAAGTACCAATTTATTTTGAGGATTTTAAAAACATCCGAGCTTGCATTGCTGAAGGGTGAAGGGAGTGATGAAGCGTAGACCCGCCCCTTTGGTGGTCTTTTTAGGTGTGGTGTCTGACAGTAAGGATGATCTATCGACTGTGCAAATTCTCTTGTATGTTTTTTGCCATAGTTGATCCGAGTACCCTCGGTTACGGAACCGTTGTTTCAAAGTTCCCAATTGGTGTGAGAATTCCTGTTCCTCACAACAGTTGCGTCTTACCCTGATCACCTCACCATAAGGGATAGCTCTGATTTGTGAGGAGGGATGAGCACTGGTGGCATGCAGAATTGAGTTAGTTGCAGTGGGTTTTCTATAAAGTTTTGTATAGATTGTGTCTTTTTTGGTGTACAGAGTCACGTCTAAGAAGTCTATACTAGTTGTACTTGAAAAGCTAGTGAATTGGATATTGAAATTGTTAGTATTAAGGTAATGAATGAAGTGATCTAATGCTCCAAGGTCACCTGACCAGAAAAGCAAAACGTCATCAATATATCGTCCCCAATACATGATGTGTTGTGTAAGTGCAGGGGTGCACCTTCGCCAAATATGCTCTTGTTCGTAGTACCCCATATAGAGATTGGCAAAGGAGGGTGAAAATTTGGCCCGCATTGCATCCCAACTCCCTGTGTCTGTTGGTACCAAGAATTTTCGTGTAGAAAAACATTGTTGTCCATAACCAGACGGATAAGGTCAAGATATTTGATCACTAATAACCAGTCTGGCTGTCAGGAATTTTAACCACATTTTAATGACCCTGCGCATAAGAATAAGCATTACATATACATTTACAGGTCTGCCAGTTCCACAGAAACCTCCAGCGTACTCTGTCAAATGGTTTATTGGCATCACAGGTCCAATTCATCAGAGGTTGTACCAACCATTTTTTTAGATACTAGAGTGTGCATTTGGGTGAATACGATTTGGACCACAGAAGGGCCCGTGAAGAGCTGGACGCATTCGAGTCTTTTCACGGGAGCTCTCGCCCGGAAGTAGACGGCCTTGGGTGGGATAGGCTGGTGAGTTAGGCAGGGGAGGGTGGTTGGGAGGGTACAAAGCGGGGTGGGGTTGGGAGGATCGGCCTCTTCGGTGCCAGCAAGCTGCGCTGCGCAGAGGTTGGCCACCCACCCGCCCTACGTGTAAGAATGGATAGATGGATGGGTCTGGAGTGAGAGTGGGTGACAAAGGATGAGGGGGTGATTTTTTCATTGCCAGTTTTAGGGCAGGTTGCTCGGCACGGGCAGTAGATGGGGGAGGGTGGAGAGTCAGATGCGGGCTTGTCCACCCTTCCGGGGGGGGGGGGAGAAGCAGGTGAAGGATGACAGACGGGGGAGGCCAGAGTCAGGCAAGCGATAAAAGGAAAAAGGGGGATTTGTGGGAATGGAAGTGGATTTTGGGTGATGCAAAGGATAAGTGGAGGATTGAAATGTGAATGGAAGAAAGGGAGTTACAAGGTTAAAAATAAATGTTGTTATTAAGTTCTGGTTACATTGATGTGTTATGTTTATTGAGCAAGCCTGTCCTGATAAATGGCCTTTTACACTAAATAAGGGTGTCGGAGTCTATGTCCTGATGCGGCCCCATTGTTCCTGGCATAGAAACCCTTTCAGTTACCTTGTAGCATAATATATAAACTCGGCAAGAAATACATAGGAAGTGCATTGTCTAGTATTCTTGTATACATATGTGAGTTTATATTTAGCAACAAGATTCACTTTGTTTAAAGTAATTTTTAACCTTGCCAAATGTGGAAATTATTCCTTCATTCCTAGCAGCTGTAATTCGATCTAAATTGAAAGTAGAATTGAGTATGGCTTTAATCATGTTTTTATGTGATGTTATAAGTATTTCTAGAGGGCACAATCACAGAAGTTCATTGTGCCGAGATAAAAAATGCAAAACACCACCCCCACAACAAAGTCAAAAAGATCTGGCACAAAGAGTATTGTAGAAATACAACAGAATGAACAAGCATTGGCAAAGTCAATAGGTGTCACTGATGAGCGCTATGGGATTTGACAATAATTTTTAATCATGCTGTACAGAAGTGCAGCTGCATGGACAGCATGGCTAAAAATAATTTTTAGAAAAACACTATGATGTGGCCAGCACTAATGAGCTTTATTTGTTTCTAAAATACCAAGGAATGTGCAGAGGAGTGCAAGGGGAGTGCAGAGTACCTAGACAACACGAAGGGAAGGAGAGATTGAGAGGAAAAGGAAGCAGGTGGGGGAGAGGACACATGCAAGGGACAATGGAGGGTGCGCTGAGGGCACTGGGGAAGCAAACTGATAATCAAAGCTGATGGGATGAAAGCTGATAATAGGGTGTGCTGGAGGGGCTGGGGAAGAACTCTGTCAATGGAGGTTGGTTTTGTGGGGCTGGAGAAAGGCACAGATGGTGGAGGGTTGGAAGGTGGTGCTGGCAGATCAAACAGACAAGTTGAATCAATAACTGCAAGGGAAGGTCCCTAGAGAGGAAGCAAGCACAGTAACTGAAGGGGCAAGAAAGAGGAACACTGAAAGAGGAGAAAGAGCAACACAGAGGGGTGAGAAGTACACAAGGGAGACAGTTGGGAAACACACACTCTGTCTTGGAGAGTGCTTAAACAAAAGGAAAAGAGCAGCATCTGCAAAAAGATCAGTTTAAGGACACAAGTTATGCAAGCATGCTCCAGAGGAGAGACAAACACAAGAAGAGGCAGGAAAACCTATGGAAGACATCGGTAAGAGGGCTCCTCGCCCACTGTTAGATAACAATTTGTTTCATAACAGACAGCTCATGTGCTGGCATCAGGCAGTTGTTTATTGTTGCTCTGTGGATGACTTCCTATGATCAGATCTTCTTCTGGCCAGTAAAATTGGAACTCTCTGTTCCCACACTTGGAACACGGGCAGTATTTCACCCTCTCTGCCTAAAATATATTCACTGCTTCATAAACGTCATTAAGTCCCATCCATGAAAAGCCTTTTCCTATTTTCAGTATTTATTTTTGCCCTCTTAAATGCTCCTGGAGAGATTCTAGTTAGCACCATCTCATTATCGTCTGCCAAGCTTCAAATTTCTTGAGTTATGTGTTTAGGCTTCCAAACTTTGCTGTGGGATCTTTACTAGGGGTGGGCGTAACTGGCATAATTCTCTCCAGCGTATTCACTCGTAATTATCACAAAACTACTTATAATTATTTGTAATTTGTGAGAAGCGTAATTCAGCATTTAACACTAATTTCTTAGCACAAAATGTATCCTTGCGTCCAACATGGGCAGAGGATGAATTTTGCACTAAGAAAATAGGACTAAGTACTAGAGGACATGTACAGCAGTAACCAGCAACCACTTACTTTCTTTTAGCGCATTGTTTATGTGCTCCTACAGTAGAATTTGTGCCCAAAATTACTCTAAATTACTCCAGCTGTCGTAAGTGCCTAATTTCAGTATTTTTGCACCACAAGAGTAACTCTTAATTACTGAAATTACTCTGTATATTCAAGCATAATTTAAGTTTCTCCCAGCCCTAATCTTTACTTCAAAGTGGTCCTTGCAGGAAAATACAAACATATTTCTAGCATACGTTGGAGATGCCCCCTGTAAATCCACTTCAAGCCATTTTTGAGCAACAAACCCCCACTTTATAAAAGGGCCAATGTCAAAGTTTTTTGTGTACTCTTCAACATAGGAGTATCATTTCTATGGTTTGCTGTTTCTGAGTTCATTTGGGAAAGTGAGATATGTCCAGATTGGTTGATTGAGGGCTTTATTGGTTTATTGAAATTATGGATGGAAGTAATACTCCTCAGGTATGCAATTGTTTTGAGAGTGGTTAATAACGCAATGAATTTCAATCGTAAATCAGACCTGTTGATGGGAACATGGGGTCCAGTAAATTTCGATATGGTTCTGTGTCATCATGGGAGAGAG
Organism: Pleurodeles waltl; assembly: GCF_031143425.1. Lineage (NCBI taxonomy): Eukaryota > Metazoa > Chordata > Amphibia > Caudata > Salamandridae > Pleurodeles > Pleurodeles waltl. The sequence continues at coordinate 147,131,140 of NC_090441.1, read as the reverse complement.
GGCAATCAATGGTTCATAGAGTCATAAGCCAGAGGGGTGTGTGTTCTGGGAGTGCTAGCTGGCATAACTAATTACTTAACGAGTTTCGTAGAGCTAAACATAGCTGACAAAGCATAGGCTAATGCCCATGAGTTGAACCATAAAGTTTGGGTAATCATATACTCTGATGTACAATTTACATGGTTGAATTGTTAAGCCTGTGACTGAGAATGTTCCTCCATGTGGGATGTTTGATCTGTTCAATATTATTGAATAAGTTGCAGACAGTGACATACTTTGCTGCTACCACATTTATATCAAAGACTGTGATAGCAATCCACATTCAGGGCCTGATTCACAAAGAGCCTCCCCAGTCATAGCGGAGTCTCCGCATAGGTGGTGGAATCTCCACACTGCAGTCTCTCTTTGCGGAGATTCTGCCATGAGTCCTGGACCCCACTATGACTGCAGAACCTCTGCCACAAATGTGGAGGCTCTTTGTGAATCGGGCCCCAGTGTTTCTAAATGGGTAATTAGTCCATTGTGTTTCAGGCATTATTAGTTACGTCAGGATGAAAACCATTTTGAGGGTGTTCTTTACATTGTCATTGAGTTTGGTGGGATAATAATATCTAGATCTCTGGGTGTCATGATAGCAATGAAGGCAGAAGATAATGTTGGGTTGTGAATGAGTTCACATGCCTAGACTACTATGGATATGAGAGAACACGAAATAGGAGTAACTACATAAAATACAATATTTAGTAATATCGTCATAGACAGGACCATACTAGGAAGAAACATAAATTAATTAAAATAGCACTTCTAGACACAATGGAAAGAAAATTGGGATAGAATAGAGGAGCAACACAACCATATTACACATATGTAAGAAACTACTGTTTTGTATCAAGGAATGATTAGGGGTTATCTTTTAAGGAGATACACTTTGGTAAACAGGACTAAGATCTTTATTTAGAATTTAGTGGGTGGCCATAGGATACAAAGCACATATAATATGGCAGATGGGATATCCATGACATTTGTGATGGAGTATCCCATCTGCCAAACTCTAAATCAGGCCTCAGGGTTCTGAATCTAAGGCAACGTCACAATACTTGATCTGGCTTGGAACATTTCTAGATAATAATACAAGTGGATGTTTCTTGAAGGTTGCTAGCTCAAGGTGTTGGAGGAAGGGCTGGAGACTTAAAGGTAGATCACCGTCTCAGGAAAAACAATGTATTGCTTATTGACGCAGAATCTTAAAGGTGGCAGTGCCTACTGTAGCTTACGTATGTAGTGGGTACAAAACGTCACAACTGGTACATTGTTGTCACAGAGCTGACAAAGCAAAGTATTTTCCCTGCCAAATGTGGAGGATACTCTATGGGAACCTAGAACCTCTCTGGGTTGGGGAGGCACCACTTCATTCTTTTATCAATTTACTTGGTAAATATATGTCATCGTTAACTTATATTTCAGCACCAGCTAACGTGTTTCAAAATGCTATCAGTTCTTCAGGGCTGAATTGAAAATATATAAAGAAATAAAAATAGATGAATAAGAAACATACCAAAAGAATGCACACACTGGTAACACAAAACAAAAATACAATCAGATTAAAAATATTAAATTCTTGTGTTTAGAAAATTACATTGAATCTAACTGGGACTCATACTCGTGTCTTATGGTAGACAGAATGTGTCAACCAATTCAGTTCACCACTCTGACAACTGACAGAGCCATGTTGCCATTATTTATTAAGAAAAGGTTTAGCAACTAATGTTTATGTCTGTAATGTCATTAAAGCAGCCCCTATAAGGTAACCGTAAACAAAGATAACTTGGTATCAATGGCAGCAACTAAGGGGCATGTTTATAGTCCCCCAGCGCTATCTTGCGCCACATTAGCGTAATTATTTTTGAGGTTAATGTGGCTCAACGAGGTCGAAATCCCTGCTGTATTTACAGAGTGACTCAAGGCATGCATTGCGCAAATCTGTAATCCTTTGCGCTACATTCTGCCTGCACCAGGCATAATGTAAGCAAAGGGGGCATTTTCCCATTAGGGGGGGCCGAAAATATGGTGCAAGGAAATCTATGAGATTTCCTTGCGCCATTTCATACAGCACTTTTAACGCATGCTCAGAGCAGGTATTAAAATGGGGCTTCCATTATTTAGAATGGGACCCTATGTACTCTGCAGGAGTAGCTCCAGCATTTTGAAACTGCTCCTGCAGAGTACATCAATAGCGTCACATTGAATAATGCAATTGTCCCCTACCCTGCGCCATGGTGTGCCATATTTTAAACACGGGGCACAGATGGTGGCGGTAGGGGGGCACTAAGGGGCGCAAGGAAAGCAGCGCTGCACTCAGTGCAACACCACTTTCCATAAATCTGCCCCTAAGTGCATCCAACCAACTCCATCTGGCACCTGTTGATTCCAGAATATCATCTGGATACTTCTCTCATTATACTTTACTCTCACCTCATGAAGTTAAATGAACGTGTGGAGTTTATTGTCTATATTAAAACAATTATGTACTGTTTTAAGATTGAAAATCCAATAGGCCTTTCTTTTTCTTATCTAAAAATCCAGGTCCCCACCTCTTTTATTTATACTTTAATTCATATCCACTTGCATTTTTTTATTTTTTTAATAAGTTATTCTGTTTAAAATGTACTGGCATGTGCTACATGTTATCACCGGTATTTAAAGCTTGCATTTTTTTTTTGTGATTTGTTTTTCCAGTGGTCCAATCGTCAGCCCTACATAATATTTATACAAAGACAGCTTATCAAATGGCATTATACAACTGACTAAGGTGGTCATTCCAACCCTGGCGGTCGGTGTTAAACCAGCGGCCAAACCGCAAACAGGCTGGCGGGAAAAAAAATGGAATTCCGACCCTGGCGGAAACCGCCAACAGAGACCGCCACATAACCACACCGCCCGCCAGGGCGGCACAAACAAACAGCGCGGCGGTCACCGCCAACAGACAGGCGGGAGACAATGTACCGCCCACTGTATCACAACCTACCAATCCGCCACCTTTTCCGGGGCGGTAGCCCCGCCGATAAAAACACGGCGGAAACAGGGAAGGGAAAACGCTCACCTCCATACAGCCCATGAGGAATAAGGACAGCATGGAACCCGAACTCCACATACTCCCAGCGATTGTGTTCCTACTCCTCTACCAGGAGCACGAATGCTGGCGCAGAAGACAACGGTGAGTACTGCACCTACGACACAGGGGAGGGGGGTGGAGAAAATATTACGGGTACACACATACGCGACACACCCACCCCCACCCTCACCCACTACAACACACACATCAATGCGTATCAACACATCAGAGTGACACCCCCCCAAACCCCCCGGAAGAATGCAAACACAAAAGGAAATGATTCTAAACATAGGAATATATTGTATTACTGGCTTAAAAATATAATTCTACATCAAAAACTGTTATATACATAAATGTACAAGTCCGAGCATTGTAGCATGTATTGTCCGTGGACCACTGGGCCTAAATCACATGGGCAAAGCCCTCACAAGATACCTGACTCCAATGGAGAGAACACTGCAGGGGCATCAGATAGCAAAACTACAGGCACCTCAGGGGGAAGGGAAGGGGGGGCACCTCAGCCAGATGAGTCCACGACGCCAGATCCACGAGGGGCCTCCATGGCCACTGTTCAATCCTGGGGAGTGCAACGCCACAGTCTCTCAAGTCCGGACAGTGGGTGGGTTGCCCACTGTTCAATCCTGGGGAGTGCAAAGCCACAGTCTCTCAAGTCTCTACAGTGGGTGGGTTGCCCACTGTTACATCCTGGGGAGTGCAAAGCAACAGTCTCACAAGTGGATAACAGTCTCCACTGGTTCTGGGTGGGGCCTGGTGCCAAGACTGCTTCGTGCAGCCCTGCCCGACTAAGATGCGGGCCAGCCCCTGGCGCTTATGGTTCAGCGGTGCTTGAGACGGCGGTGCCCAGTTCAGCGGTGCTTGAGATGAAGGGCCCAGTTCAGCTGTGCTTGAGATGAAGAGCCCAGTTCAGCGGTGCTTGAGACGGCGGTGCCCAGTTCAGCGGTGCTTGAGACGGCGGTGCCCAGTTCAGCGGTGCTTGAGATGAAGGGCCCAGTTCAGCGGTGCTTGAGATGAAGGGCCCAGTTCAGCGGTGCTTGAGATGAAGAGCCCAGTGCAGCGGTGCTTGAGATGAAGGGCCCAGTTTAGCGGTGCTTGAGATGGCGGTGCCCAGTTCAGTGGTGCTTGAGATGAAGGGCCCAGTTCAGCGGTGCTTGAGATGAAGGGCCCAGTTCAGCGGTGCTTGAGATGAAGAGCCCAGTGCAGCGGTGCTTGAGATGAAGGGCCCAGTTCAGCGGTGCTTGAGATGAAGAGCCCAGTTCAGCGGTGCTTGAGATGAAGGGCCCAGTTCAGCGGTGCTTGAGATGAAGGGCCCAGTTCAGCGGTGCTTGAGATGAAGGGCCCAGTTCAGCGGTTCTTGAGATGAAGGGCCCAGTTCAGCGGTGCTTGAGATGAAGAGCCCAGTGCAGCGGTGCTTGAGATGAAGGGCCCAGTTCAGCGGTGCTTGAGATGAAGAGCCCAGTTCAGCGGTGCTTGAGATGAAGGACCCAGTTCAGCCGTGCTTGAGATGAAGAGCCCAGTTCAGCGGTGCTTGAGACGGCGGTGCCCAGTTCAGCGGTGCTTGAGATGAAGGGCCCAGTTCAGTGGTGCTTGAGATGAAGAGCCCAGTTCAGCGATGCTTGAGACGGCGGTGCCCAGTTCAGCGGTGCTTGAGATGAACAGCCCAGTTCAGCGGTACTTGAGATGAAGGGCCCAGTTCAGCGGTGCTTGAGATGAAGGGCCCAGTTCAGCGGTGCTTGAGATGAAGGGCCCAGTTCAGCGGTGCTTGAGACAGCGGTGCCCAGTTCAGCCGTGCTTGAGATGAAGGGCCCAGTTCAGCGGATCTGGCCATGGCGTGGAGCTCATTTGCGACCTGTCCTGTGGCTGGCGGTGCCTTCCTGCCCATCTGTCCTGTTGCTGGCGGGGCCCTCCTGGGCTGCAGTGCCGGGCATGTTGTTTGCCTCCTGCCCACCTGGGATGGGGCTGGCGGGGCCCTCCTGGCCAGCTGGGCTGATGGCGGTCTTGTCGGGCGTGCTGCCCTTCCCAGCCTTCCCTGATCGCCTGTGGCCCTTCCCCACCTTGGGCGGTGTGACAGCTGTCTCCACACCTCCTGCCGGAGCCATGGTAGGGGTTTTTGTGCCTGGTGTCTTCACCCTCTCGCGCCGGCCACTGCCTATCTTTGATTGTTTCTCCGGGGGTGGGCTGCCCGTGCCTTGACTCTGTACTGAACTGGCTGCCCTGGAGGGTGGGGGACTCCATAGTCCATGGCAGACTGTCATGACAGGGCCCGGTTTTGTGGTGGCTGAGGTGCTGACTGGAGTCCTATGACATGGACGGGGTGGGGGAGTTGGTGGAAAGAGGTTAAGTTTGGACAGGAAAAGCTTTTTAGGAGCAATGGGAGGGGTAGGTGTAGTGGGTATGGGAGTGGAGGAAGAGGATGTGGTTGTAGGAGTTTGAAGTCTGGTGTCTTTGGGTGCAGGTGCTTGGGCTGGAGGCTGTCGTGAGGTGGATGGCTGTTGGGTGGGTGGCTGCCTGCGTTTGTGTATCTTGGAAGAGGGGGTCACAGACACACTGGGAGAGGACACAGGGGACGTGTAAATGGCAGTGGGGGTGGTGACTGCATGTGTGCGGTGGTTCTGGTGTGTGTGCTGGTGATGGACGTAGTGGCTGAAGATGTAGTGCATGCAGGTGTGAGAGGAGACATGACAGGGAGGGAGGAGGGAGACGAGGAGGAGGGGGACACAGTGCAGGCAGTGGGTGTTGGTATGTCTGTATGTGGATGTTGCTTGGGTGAATGCCTGTGTGATGTGTGGTGCTTATGTCTGCCTGACCTTCCCTTGGGTGTTGAGGTGTGTGCAGGCTGGTCTGATGGTGTGTCTGGGATAGGCAGAGGTACAGGTGATAGGGTCTGGGTGGAGGAAGTTGAAGGGGGGAGGCTAGAGACAGGGACAATGGCTGCCATCAGTGCTGAGGCCAGAGTGTTGAACGATCGCTGAAGGGCAGCCTGACCAGAATGAATGCCCTCCAGGTATGCATTACTCTGGTGCACCTCTCTTTCGACACCCTGGATGGCATTCAAAATGGTAGACTGCCCAACAGTGAGCGTCCTCAGGAGGTCAATGATCTCCTCACTGAGGGCAGCAGGGGTGACTGGGGCAGGGCCTGAGGTGTCTGGGGCGAAGGAGATGCCCACCTTCCTCGGTGAGCGGGCACGGGGCAAATGCTGAGGGGCTGCTGGGAGGGCGGTGCTGGTGCGCTGGGTGGTGGCTGTACCTGTTGTTGCGGGGGGCACAGATGTTGCCGCCACCACAAGGGAGCTCCCTTCAGAAGACGAGTCTGTGCCACTTATGTCTGCCCGAGTCCCCGCTGTGGAGCTCCCCTCGCCCTCCGTCCCACTGGTGAAATCGGAATCCGTTGCATGACCCTCCATGGCCATGTGGGATGCAGCTCCCTCGTGCTCCGATGCCACTTCTCCTCCGCCTGATGATGCTAATGCACACATGAACAGGAAAACCACAAAAAAGGGGGGGGGAGAAAATAAAGACATGTTGAGTGCATGCATTGGCGACACCGTTGGCGGACAGGACAGACACAGAAGCCCCCTGCACTACGCCGCGCACTTGGGGCCCACTACTCAATCCGTGGGACATGGCCTACAAGCCTATGGACGACATCTGCACACATAGATGACACAGGGCCATGAATAGCTGTACTTGGCACCCTACAGAGGTGGGGGGCGGGGGCACAGGGCCATGCCTTACGGAGGGGTCTATCCTACAGAAATCGCCCTGGCCTAGGGATACCCACAGCCCTCCTCCCCCACCCAGACACCTCCACTGCGCGCAAAGTCACCAGAATAAGAGTGTACTCACCCCCTTGTGTCTGCTGTGATGTCCTCACGCTCCCATCCAAATCAGGGTAGGCCACCACCAGGATCCGGAACATCAGGGGGGTCAAAGTCCGACTGGCACCCCTCCCACGTTGGGAGGAAATCCCCAGCTGAGCCTCCGCCGTCTTCCTGCTCCAGCATCGGATGTCCTCCCATCTCTTCCGGCAGTGGGTGCCCCGTCTGTGGTGGACCCCCAGGGTCCGGACGTCCTTGGCGATGGCACGCCAAATATCAATCTTCTGGTGGGCACTGACCTATGTGAAATGTACAGGGGGAGAAAAAGAGTCATCACCTTCTGCACCCTCAATGTGAGTGGCCCCCCACCCCTACCCTTGCCATGTGGCACATGCTCTCATCCGACGTTTGATGCATGCCTCAATCGCTCCCCTCCCCACCATCTTTCATCCACCCCACTCAACACAGGCATTGGCCACTAAGCATGGCCCCAGTGTACTTACCTGTTGGTCTGGAGGATCGTAGAGTAGCGCATACTGGGGGAGGACCCCATCCACGAGTTTATCCAATTCCTGAGCAGTGAAGGCAGGGGCCCTTTCCCCAGTCGCATGAGCCATTGTCTCTTCCAGACCGAGGTCACAGCAGCACTTGCAGTGTAGGTCCTCTCCTGTCGAAGATCAGGTATCGAGTGATTAAGCCAATAGAAAATGGCGGTCACGCCCGCGGCGGTGCGTACCATGACCGCCGGCGCACATCGTCATTGGCTCCTGAGACCCATAGGGTTCAATGTTAACCAATGCTGCTTAGCGCCGCGGTCTTTGACCGCCTACCTCCACGGTGTGCCACGCCAGCGCATTTACCTCACATCCCATTGTCGCACTTCACAGGTCAGGCAGCCGCCATTTCAAGGGCCCACATGGCTTACTTTTTACTGCGTCACACATACCTAGGCCTTGCATCAACACTCATACAAGCCATTCAATGCATTGGGAATCGTGTTTTGTGCAAGCTGTGGTTACGTACCTGTGGGTTGATTGACTCTGTGCTCGCTGTTGTCCTTCATAGGCACCGTCTGCTGGGACATGCGAGGAGATGGAGGAATCTTCCCGTGTACAGACTGCTGGTAGACCTGTCGACAATGGAGGAAAGACATGTCATACTGACATACAGGCTTGACCGAGCCACTATTCATGAACTGTGTGCCCAGCTGGAGCCAGACCTGATGTCACCAATCCGCCAACCCACAGGGATCCCCCCTCTAGTGCAGGTGCTGTCAGTACTCCATTTCTTTGCAAGTGGGTCATTTCAAACAACAGTGGCCATATCATCAGGGATGTCCCAGCCTATGTTTTCCAAGGTGTTGTCCAGAGTGTTGTCTGCCCTGCTGAAACACATGCGGAGCTACATCGTTTTCCCTGAGGTGGGGGATTTTCCTACAGTGAAGGGTGTTTTCTATGCCCTTGACATATCCCCAACATCATAGGTGCCATTGATGGGACCCATGTGGCTTTAGTACCCCCCAGCAGGAGTGAACAAGTGTACAGAAACAGGAAGAGTTATCATTCTATGAATGTACAGATGGTGTGTTTGGCAGACCAGTACATCTCCCATGTTAATGCTAAGTTCCCTGGCTCAGTGCATGACGCGTACATCATGCGGAATAGCAGCATCCTTTACGTGATGGGTCAACTCCAGAGGCAACGTGTGTGGCTAATTGGTGAGTCTGGTTACCCCAACCTGTCATGGCTACTGACCCCAGTGAGGAATCCCAGGACAAGGGCAGAGGAACGGTACAATGAGGCCCATGGGAGAACTAGGAGGGTGATCGAGCGGACCTTCGGCCTCCTGAAGGCCAGGTTCAGGTGCCTCCATATGACAGGTGGATCCCTATTGTACTCACCAAAGAAGGTGTGCCAGATCATCGTGGCCTTCTGTATGCTTCACAACCTGGCTTTGCGACGCCAGGTGCCTTTTCTGCAGGAGGATGGTCCAGATGGTGGTGTTGTAGCAGCTGTGGAGCCTGTGGAGAGTGAAGACGAGGAAGCCGAAGAGGACGACATAGACAACAGGAACGCAGTAATACAGCAGTATTTTCAATGACACACAGGTAAGATTCCAACCCGGCATATTACATATACTTAACCCCTACTACCTCTCTACTGTCTGACCTTTTCCCCCAGTGTATGGTAACTGAGTTGTGACTTTCCCTTCCAATTTCAGAGATGTGGGCCCCACTACGTGACATCTGCTTTGTTTCCCCATGGACTACAGCTGTGTGACAGTGGTATGTTGGCATCACAATGTAAATATGCATTTTTGGCACGGTAATGTCTAATATATTTGTACAAACTCACTGCCAGACTCCTGATTGTTTTGTGCAATAACTGTGTTTATTTCAGTGCTCTATATTGGTGGGTGATTGCAAATCGGTGAGGGGTGATGGTGGAGGATTGTCCATGGCAGAGTCCAGACTATTAGTATCACAGGTGCATTGTCCAAATACCTGTGGAAAGTGGAGCATGGGCAGTATAAGGATGGACAGGGTGTCAATGTGGGACAGTGGGATGACAATCAGGGAGGTATCCTTTCCTGGCGGGGGTCTTGGCATCTTACTCTGTCTTCTTCCTGGATCTCAGGGCCCGCTTGCGGGGTGGTTCTCCTTCTGCAGGGGGTGGGGTGCTGGTGGCCTGTTGGTCCTGTGGGGGGCCTCCTGTCCACTAGCGCCGGCAGAGGTGGTAGGCAGTTCTTGGTCCATGCTAGTGTCAGGGGCCCTTTGTGGTGCCACAGTGTTCTGCAATGTGGTGACTACCTGATTCAGAGCCCCTACAATGGTGGCCAGGGCGGAACTGATGTTTCGTAGTTCCTCCCTGAACCCCAAATACTGTTCCTCCTGCAGAAGCTGGCTCTCCTGAAACCTGGACAGGACCGTCGCCATTGTCTCCTGGGAGTGGTGGTAGGCTCCCATGATGGAGGAGAGGGCCTTGTGGAGAGTGGGTTCCCTGGGCCTGTCCCCCCCCCTGTCGCACAGCAGCCCTCCCAGTTCCTCTGTTTCCCTGGGCCTCTGTCCCCTGGACCGTGTGCCCACTGCCCCCAGGTCCCTGTTGTTGTTGGGGTGGTGGGTTAACCTGGGTGCCCTGTAGTGGTGGACACACCGCTGATTGACGTGTCCTGGGGACAGAGGTATGGGCCCGCTGGCTGGGTGCTTTGCTGGTGTTCCCACAGGGGGGCAGGTCTGCTATGGGCTGTGGCTGTCTGAGGGGAACTGACTGTCCAGAGGTCCCCGATGGGCCGGGCTGGTCATCTAGATCCAGGTCGACAGATCTGCTGTCCTTACTGTGGGCCTCTTCTGGGGGTGGAGTGGACATTTGTGGACCCTCCTGCACGGTGACGTGGCGTTCAGGTCCTGCAGGGGTATAAAAGTATGGTTTTAGCATTTGTGTGTGCCATAGCGTGTAATGGGTGTACCCCAGTGCTGGCATTCCTGTGTGGGGGCTTTTGTGACAGTGGTTTGGGGGGGGGATGGGTATGTGCAGTGGGCATGCTTTGTTGATGGGTGTCCATGCTTTGTGGTCGCATGCAGGGCTTGGGGTTGGGATGGGTGGGCTGTGATGGGGAGACATTTGCAAGGAGCAGGATGTGATGGGGGTGAGGGTGAGGGTGGTGGTATGAGTTGGCATGCTGGTGGGGTGGGGGGGATGAAGTAGTGAAGATGAGACTTACCAGAGTCCATTCCTCCTCCTACTCCTGCGAGGCCCTCAGGATGCAGGATCGCCAAGACCTGCTCCTCCCATGTTGTAAATTCTGGGGGAGGAGGTGGGGGTCCGCCGCCAGTCCGCTGCACCGCGATGTTGTGCCTGGATACCATTGAACGCACCTTCCCCCGTAGGTCGTTCCACCGCTTCCTGATGTCGTCCCTATTTCTTGGGTGCTGTCCCACAGCGTTGACCCTATCGACTATTCTGCTCCATAGCTCCATCTTCCTGGCAATGGTGGTGTGCTGCACCTGTGTTCCGAAGAGCTGTGGCTCTACCCGTACAATTTCCTCCACCATGACCCTGAGTTCATCCTCTGAGAACCTGGGGTGTCTTTGTGGTGCCATGGGGTGGTGTGGGTGATGTGTGGGGTGGATTGTGTGGTGATGTGTATTGGTGTGTTGTGTGATGTGCGTGGAAATATTGCTGGGTGAAAGTAAAATACGCGTCTGGGTGCTCAGTTCTCTTTTTCTCAGTGCGTGGTCCCGATTCTGTTGGAGTGGGGGTTTGAGGGTGATGTGGGTGTGTGTTTTATATTGTGTTGGGTGTGTGGGAGTGGTGTGTGTATGTGTATCAGGTGTGTGTATTTGTAATTGTCCAATGTGGCTGTGTTTTGTAAGTGTGTGTGTATTTTGAGCGCGCCGGTGTGTACCGCCAATGGTATACCGCGGTTGAAAGACCGCCGCATGGATTCGTGTGTCGTGATAGTGTGGGCGTATTTCTCTTGGCGTGACGGTGGAGGTTTGGTCATTGCCAGTTTCTCGCTGCCCTTTGGTGTTGCGGACTTTTGTGGATGTCTGTATTTTGGCGGTTTGCCTGTTGTGGGTCAGAATGACGGTGGCGGTTTACCGTGGCCGCGGCGGTATGTTGGCGGTCTTCTGACAGCGGTAAGCGGCATTTACCGCCAAGGTTGGAATGACCCCCTAAATCTCTTATCCTGTAAGTCTAGGCTACTGAATACTTACTAAATGTTTCTTGTCTGGAGTGTGTATATTTGCAACAGATGCATTCACCGAATTTCGAAAAGCCATACGAAAGTTTTCATGTCCTTAAAAAAAGAAGAAAACTTAAACTTTTATCAACTTTTTGAAAAACTTATGCAGATACATCTACAGCTCCACCCCAGTGGGCTCATTGCTGGGGCCTATCATGGGTGAACAACATCTCAGCAAATTGAGAAAGACTCTGCTTAAGCTGTTGGATCAATAGGCCCAAACAGTCTTTAATAAACATCTATTATTGTTTCTCTTCCCAGCTCCCAAAAGGCCCAAACAATTAGTCTGGCAGACTCACCTCAGCTCTTGGTTTCCATAAGGTCTTCTTATCACTGAAGAAATGCACTTCAAATGTCATCACCTTGAAGGTCCCCTAGGATACGACAGCATTGCTGATTCAAGACATGGATCTTTTCTTCCCCATAAATATGATTTCTCTCCATAGTGTGCGTCTGAAAAACTCCAAGATGTACAGGCCAGGGAAGACTTTGATATAGATCTTTGTAATTTCAGCACGTCAGCTGCTATTCCCATAGGCTGCAGATTTTACCTCCCTTCAAAGAAGAGCAGAGAACAGGTTGTTTGTTTACTTTTCTTTCCTCCTGAGTGTTTTGCCAACTGCAAAACAATAAAGAAGTTCTACCTCCAAACACCATCTGTGATTTTTCCTGCAGACGGTCATTGAAATATTAAAGAAAAAGACAGTTGCACGAATGTTAAAAGTACAGACGTTCCTGATTTCTGTATTTGTTCCCCTGTTGTACTATCAACATAGATAGTCTTCAGTAATGCCCTTAAATGGGTTTACGGTGTTAACGGTGAGGTATTGATCATCATCAATGCAAACCTTGGTGAAATATGGTTTATGCAAAAACTTAACAAAATCAGCCAATCAGGGTTAGATGTATGAAGTGTTTTGTATTTGTAAAAATTCTCAGAACCAGGCACTTTGCGACCACAAAAGGACCTTCTCTTAAGTACAAAACACAATTTTTAATTATTCACAATTTAGATGTGTGACCAAATACTGATCTGATTCGGTATTTGGAATGGGCATGTCTAGGGCAGGGTGTCCCTTACAATTACAAAGTCAAAATGATATGCATTAATGTTTTTGTGACTTAAGTCCACTCACGAAACATTGATCGAACTGGAGAATGCCGAAAAATATTTTTCAGAGTAGGCAGTAGTGTCATGCACCACTAGCTAATCTTTAAAAATATTAGTCGGATTTTTAGGTTAAGCATGGCAACGTGCAAGCTCTGCTTTTCTTCTCACGTGTTGGTATGTATCTGGGCTTTTAACCACTCCCACCTCACGCCCGTCACTATTGCTGGTTCATGGGCTTGCCCTTCAAAAATACTTTGTTATCGTTGGTAAATGCTTTACCTTTGTCCCTCCTTGGGGAAGTTTGGTTGCCGCCTTGGACATCGACCGTGTTACATGGCTAACTGCACTATTGCCAATACGTTTGACTGCAAACAAACTGCTTTTTCCTTTTGTGTGTCTCCTTCACGCTCTCATGGCGGCAGTCGGCTTGCTTATGTGAAACTGGTTTACTTCTAATTTTCAATTTATGTGTCAAGAAAAGTCAGGTTAGGAGTTTACAGCGCCACTAGCTCTAAGTCGAGCAAATGCGAGACTCATTTCATTGCAAATGTTTGTTTTATAAATGTATTCCATTCTTCTTTAAGGAAAAGGTCCGCATTAAAAATGCTTTATTTAAAGCAGTCACAGACACGGTGGTCTGCTGACCTCAGCAGGCCAGCATCCCTGTGATGGCAGTGATTCCTAGTTTGCAAATTATGACCTGCCTCATTCATTTTCATGAGTTAGATTGAATTGCAACCCACTTGGAATCAATATTCTGCAGACCGACCTATAACTACATGGGTCAATTCTCAAAATACCACACTGGTACCAAAAGTACTGGTAACGAATTGCGAACAGTATTTTAAGGCCAGTGCTTTGTACATCTGGCCCTAAATTCCTTAGCCAAAACAGCCCTTCTTTTAGCCCATTAACAGTGGTTAATGACCTCTTTAGAGGGTATTAATTATTGTTCATTACATACCCCATAACTACATGTCAAAGAGAAGGTGAGGATGACAAATAAAGGAAAGAGCCATTAAGAGTTATTAATGCCCTACAGTATGTGGACAATAATGATATTCACAGCTATCGCTTGCAGTTCTACAGCAATATAGAGAAATACACCCATCCACTAACTCTTTTTGTTTCAGATCTTTGTCATTGCATGTCAGTTGTGCTGGAACAATTTTCAGAGTAAAGGTGCTGCCATCAATCTTAATTCACTGAAGTCATAGGGACTGTGAAAATCCAAGTTTCACAGAAAGAACAAGGGCCGTAAATGGGCCATGCCCATTCAGCAGGAGAGTGGTAAAGGTGTGGTTTGTAGTCAATGGTGTATTTTGGAGAACACAGTTAAAATTATTACTGATTCATGATGTGGGAGCTCATTGTCATTTATAAATAGCATACTTTTAATTGAAATGGCCACAAAAGTTGCACTAACATGCAGTTTTACTGGTACAATAGTACAGTGATAAAATAATGTATTAAACAAATGACAATGTGTGGAAATCAATTGGCATTTGCAAATCACCAAGTAAAGTGTCTTGATTGTTTTGATCCTAATAAATTTTTTGATTCCATCACACTTCAAAATTTCCAAAAAGTGTTTGTGTTTTCCTAACTGTTGCTATAATTTTATTTGTAGTTTACAAATCAGTTAGTTTACAGGTACTTACATTTAGTTGTATGAGACAAAAACTGACATCCTACAGCTTTTTCTTTCACATTCCCTGTACCACACAAGATAGTCTGACAGTTCACTTTACAAAACCGTCTAACTTTGTCAGGGAAAGAATGATAAATTCCAATCCCAATGTTAAAAAATAAGCACCAATTTGTCAGAAGATATAGCCCTAATTATAACCCTGGCAGCCCGAAGACCGCCAGGGCCGCGGTGGTGGTCTCACTGCGGCCCTGGACCACCAAATTACAAGTTCAACGGTTTGGCCAAAGCCAAACCACCAATACTCTGCCCGCCCTGCCTCTTTTCAGCAGTCCGCCGGGCTGAAGGTGAGCACCTCCAGCATGGCGGATGCTGTAATACCGCTAGCAGTATTGGCAGGTGGGAGACTGCCAGCATTTATCTGGCGGTTGCACTGACAGAAAAAGCTGGCAGTCTTGAATCCTGGCGACAGGAATAAGCATTCCTGTCACCAGGATACACTCACACACACATCCACATACCCGCAACATGCACCCACATACCCCCACACACAAACACACCCCCACTCACCCACACACTTGCGTCATACACCCCCATTCACACTAACATACATAGACAAACACCGCACTCATGCATGCATTCACTTCCCCTCCAGCGCATACATAGATTCACGCCCCTTTCCCCTCATGCGCATACATACATTCACACCCCTTCCCTTCTCATGCGCATACATACATTCACACCCCTCTACCCCCTGCAGCACACACATTCATTCACACCTGTCCTCCCCCCTGCACTGCTTGCAGGAACTCACCGGCTCTCCCCATACACTGACACACATGCACCCCGTCCCCCGTCAACTTAAATACACATGCACATGCATAAATGCACTCAACCTTTCCATCTGCTCAATCGCACTCACACACTCAATCGCTTACACCCGCACACATGCACTCACGCAATTACCCTACTCCCCATCCACAAACAATTGCATACCCCTCACCCCACACACACTCACACACCCCGTCCACAAACAATCACTCACACATGCAGACACGCACCCACAAACACCCTTCCTCCCCCTGCATTCATGACATTCACACACACAATCACACACACAGCCCCTCCTCTGTCGAATGATCCACTTATCCCGTCTGTTGAGGAGGTTGTCCGGGAGGGGACTGGTCTCGACACATCCACTGCCAGCAGCACCCCACCATCAGGACACTGCCACGCCATATTACGGGTTATAATACGGCGTGCGGCGGCCTTTTGGCGTGGCAATGCCAGCAGTGGAACCACATCTTCACCGCCGACCACCAGCGCATCTGGTTTTGGAATTCCACCCGTTTTCAGATGGAATTCTGAAATCAGTCATAATATAGTGGTCTTTCGGCGCCCACAGCTTTGGCAATCTTACAAAAAAAGATCGCCAAAGTCATAGTGAGAGCCATAGTCTGACATTTGACCTCGGTCGTTAAATGCACAGCAAAAGGTACTCAAACAAAATGTAAAGGTATCTTTATCCCTCATTTACCTTCCTAATTTCAGCATGGTTATTTTGGGGGTCTTGCATCACCCTAGACCCCCTACTTCCATTGCCTATGCTGAACATAGAATACAAGTGAACAATTGTACTATGTGTAAGTAATCTTCATATGCTGATTGTCTGAAGCAATCTTTTTAATCCATATAAGGTACCAATTGTAACTTGTTTTATATTTTCAGGAGAAATATTCAGCCTAGTGCCTGATGCTTTGCCGACTCTTTCCAATGCTGCTAATGAGCAGTCTGCAAAACGCAGTGCCTGTTTTGCCAGCAAAAGCAACACTAATGAGGGTCTTGAAGAACTAAAGGATACCTGTGAGTTGCACTTTGTTTGCCTAATAGGCATTCATTAGGATATTCATAAATGTGCAATTTAGAGTTAAAAACAACAGATCTAAGGAAGAACACCAAAGTGTGCCTCTTTAAAGCATCTGCCATCCTCATCAGAGCAGGTTAAGAGAACCATCAAACAGAGTAGCTAGCAAGCGCGAAGAGAGTGGTGGCTAATTTGTAAATACCTGTGTCAGGGTTGCAAACAGAATGCATGCTGCCACTCTGTCAATAGATTGTATGTATGTATGTATGTATTTGGTATTTCTATAGAGCAAACCTAGCCAAAAGGCAGAAAAGCCTATTGGGCCTCATTCAGTCTGGCTTGATATTTATGTTGTATTTAATGATTGTTAGTATTTACTAAATATAATATTAATGAGAATGGTCTGTAGATATATTTTTATTTAATTGTGAAATAGATTTGAAATTTAATAGCTACATATATGTAAGTCAAGCTTTAAGACCTAAAGGGAATTAAAAGCAAATTAAGTTTAATATTGAATAGGAAGTATTACGTAGGTGTTGGGAATAGCCCTTTTTGCAGGGTTATGACCAAACTTTGTGCCTCAGACTGCCTATTTTTGACTGTGTGCTGCATTTAGTTTTTCCTGGCTTTAGGCCTCTGGGCATTTTATCACTGCTGACCAGTGCTAAAGTGCAAGTGCTCTCTGTCTAATTTGTATGGGTGATTGGTCCATCCAGGATTGGCATTTTTAATTTACGAGTAAGTCCCTAGTACAGTGACCACGTGTACCCAAGGCCTGTAAACCAAATGCTGCTAAAGGGCCTGGAGCACTGATTGTGCCACTCACATGGGTTACCCTGCAAACATGTCTCAGGCCTGCCATGGCAGTGTCTATGTATGCACTTTTAAACTGTCAATTCCACCATGCAAGTGCACCCACTTGCCAGGCCCAACCCTTCACTTTTACTCCATGTAAGTAACCCCTCAAAAGGCCCATGGCAGCCCCATAGGTTCGGGTGCACTGTATTTAAAAGGTAGGACATGTACTAGTATGCTTTACATGTCCAGATAGTGAAATACTGCTAAATTTGTTTTTCACTATTGCAACGCCTGTCTTTCCGATAGAATAACATGGGGATTGTCTTGAAATATCTTTTAACTGTCATTTTCCACTGGAAGCAGATAGAGATTTGGAGTTTGGGATCTCTGAGCTCACAATTTAAAAATACATCTTTTGGTGAAGTTGATTTTTGAATTGTGAGTTTGAAAAGGCCACTTTTAGATAGTGGGCATTTTCTTGTTTAACCATTCTGTCTCTCTGCCTGTCTGCTGAATACACGTCTGGGTCAGGATGACAGTTGGGCTGTTTGTAACTTCACTCAAGGCAGTCACACAAAGGGAGCCGAGGTGTGCCCTGCATATACTGATGACCCATCACCAGGCTGATGGATCTTCCTGAACTAGAGTGGTGGGAGGAGCTAACGCACCTGAATAGGGCTGTGCCTGTTCTCACACAAAGCAGTGTCCAACTCCCTGAAGTGTGTCTGGGGCCAGGGCAGTATACAACAGGGTCTTATGCACTACAAAGACTTCTCTTTGAAATGTGCCTACTTCATAGACAGAAATGGGGATACGTACTGGACCTTTAACACCACATAGTTAGAATCCTTCTGAACTGGAGAAATTCTGCCAGGAAAAAAAGCTGGATGCTGTAGGAGGGACTGCCCCTCTGCCTGTTGTTTTGTTGTGCTGGCCTGCTGGTTGCTGCTTCTGTCCTGGGAGTGAAAGCATTGGACCTGGCATCCTGCTTCCAAAGGTTCTCCAAGGGTTTGGACTGAGCTTACCTCCTGTTAAGAAGTCTCAGGAACATCAATGACTTCATCTGCCAGTGCCTGGGCTCTTTTTCTGACAGTTGTGACTTGCCAAGTGGTGCCAACTCCAGCCCCTGGGCCCTTGGAAGTGCAAGCTGGTGATCTGAAGGAAAAAATCTACGCATCAACATGGCGTGCCAGAAGAATCAGTGCAGCTCCTGTCCTGGGACTGGAGAATCAACATAGCATTTGTCTCATGGCTACAGAACCAACGCAGTGCCTGCTTCACTGTGGTCCCATCAACACAGTGCGTCAGCATTTTACCACACATTGTCCTTGGGCGCCAGTTTTTCATTGACCCTGCACCCCAGTAAGGAACTGAGTCTGCATGTCCAGAAATCAACATATTGCCTTTCCTGCAAGGAAAGAATCAACACATCACCTCCCTTGCCAATAAGGAACTGATGTATCGTCTCACCAACAAGGAAGAAATCAGCTCATCGCCTCCTCTGTAACCTGGTTTTTACTTTTAAGTTAATTCTAAGCTTTATGTCCAGTGTTAGTATTACTTAAGTTGTTTGGTATTAATGTTTTAATGTAGAGGGTGGTTTGCGAGACTTGTATGTCGATAGTTCAGTTTTATTGTAAACTGAACTGTGCAAGTTTATAAAGTGTTATGCTTGGCATCTGTACATTCATAAAATATTGTGTATTGCCAGTCTTCTTTGTATGTGGTATAGTGCAAAAGTTTAGGAGGTGATAAGTTTGTGATTAGTATGTATGAGCTGTTAGTTTAATCACATAGTTTAGTAATTTCAAGGATGCAGTCAATGTGGGGCACTTTTTTCACGTTTAATAGGCAAGAGTTTGGTGATTCATTTTCAATGTTGCCAAATTCAACATAAGTATAAATGTCCGCTTTCCCACAACTGCCACCCATGGACAGTGAAAGATATAATCACTGCAAAGGAAGAGAACATTTAGCAATGGTAAGTATGGTAGGGTGGATATGATAGGAATGTCACAATAATAGACATGGTAGGTTAGGTACAATAGGAATGGTAGATTGGTAGATTGGGTATGGTAGGTTTGGTTGGTATAATAGATATGAATGGTAGCTAAAATTGTTAGGTTAGATATTTCAGATAGTATGGCAGGTTAGTCATGATAGATAGGGATAGTGGATTAGGTGTGTTAGGCTAGGTTAGGTATGGTAGGCATGTATGGTTGATTAGCTGTGGTAGATTATTATGTTGGGTAGGTATGGTAGGTAAGTATTTTTGGTTAAAAAATTTAGGTAGTGTGGTAGGTTAAGTAGGATTGATAGGTATGATGAGTTAGGTATAATAAGTAGCTATGATAGGAACGTTTGGTGGGTGTGAGAATTTGGGTTGTTGTATGAGGCTGGTGTGGGCCATTGTGTGTAAGCCCTTCTCATTCAACAGCCACAATTCCGTCAGGGTGAACCACTGAAGTCGCTAACTTAATCTGTGCTTAACCCCAGGTAGCCTGCCAAAAAGAAGTCAGGCTTAATTAGAGGCAAAGTGCAAAGTATTTATACAGCACACAAACAGAAAGCAAAAACACATCATGAGTAAAATCACACACCAATTTAAAAAAAATAGAGTAAAAGTTAATAAATTATTTGATACCGAAATGACACAAATCCATTAGAACCAGACTTATGAATTCTTAAAGTTCAGGCTACAAACTAGCACCTAAAAGATCAAAGCATGATCCACAAACATCCAGACGTGTGAGACTAGGGCAAGTCAAATGTTATGGCTGACTGTGATGGAGCGCAGCTCAGATACACAGAGTGGGTTGGGCCAGGTGTCCACTTACCTAAGCAGTTAGAAGAAATTTTAAGAACAATTGTCTGAGAAGGTAACGTTCAGTGGGGCATAGCAGCTGGTGGTGTCAGAAGAGTAGGTGTCATAGTTGGAGAGCCGCTGGATGAAGTCCTGGTGAAGATTCCTCTGTTCCGATTTAGCCTCCTGTTAGACCTGACAGCCTTAGGGTGGTCACCCCTAACTTTTTGCCTACCTCCCTCCACTTTTTGGACACTGTTTTTGCTGGCTTTTAGACTCTGCGCACTTAATCACTGCTAACCAATGCTAAAGTGCATATGCTCTCTCCCTTTAAACATGGTATCCTTGGATCATACCTGATTGGACTATTTAATTTACTTATAAGTCCCTAGTAATGTGCACTATATGTGCCTAGGGCCTGTAGATTAAATGCTACTAGTGGGCCTGCAGCACTGGTTGTGCCACCCACTTAAGTAGCCCCTTTACCTTGTCTCAGGCCTGCCATTGCAAGGCCTGTGTTTGTAGTTTCACTGTCACCTCGACTTGGCATTTAAAAGTACTTGCCAAGCCTAAACCTCCCCTTTCTCCACATATAAGTCACCTCTAATGTGTGCCCTAGGTAACCCCTAGAGCAGGGTGCTGTGTGGGTGAAAGGCAGGACATGTACCTGTGTAGTTTACATGTCCTGGTAGTGTAAAACTCCTAAATTCGTTTTTACACTACTGTGAGGCCTGCTCCCTTCATAGGCTAACATTGGGGCTGCCCTCATACAGTATTGAAGTGGTAGCTGCTGATCTGAAAGGAGTAGGTAGGTCATATTTAGTATGGCCAGAATGGTAATACCAAATCCTGCTGACTGGTGAAGTTGGATTTAATGTTACTATTCTAGAAATGCTACTTTTAGAAAGTGAGCATTTCTTTGCACTTAAATCTTTCTGTGCCTTACAATCCACGTCTGGCTGGGCTTAGTTGACAGCTCCTTGTGCATTCACTCAGACACACCCCAAACACAGGGTACTCAGCCTCACTTGCATACATCTGCATTTTGAATGGGTCTTCCTGGGCTGGGAGGGTGGAGGGCCTGCTCTCACACAAAGGACTGCCACACCCCCTACTGGGACCCTGACAAACAGGATTGAACTGAAAGGGGACCTGGTGCACTTCTTAAGCACTCTTTGAAGTCTCCCCCACTTCAAAGGCACATTCGGGTATAAAACAGGGCCTCTGCCCTACCTCATCAGACACTTGCTGGAGAAGAAACCTGAACCAGAACCTGCATCCTGCCAAGAAGAACTGCCTGGCTGCCTAAAGGACTCACCTGTCTGCTTTCTACAAAGGACTGCTGCCTTGTTGTTGCCCTGCTGCCTTGCTGAACTCTTGCCTTGCTGCTGAAGTGCTCTCCAAGGGCTTGGATAGAGCTTGCCTCCTGGTCCCTGAAGTCTCAGGACCAAAAAGACTTATCTTTTTCATTTGGACGCCTTGTGCGCCAAAACATTCAACGCACAGCTTGTTCTGCTGTGAAAACTTCACCGCACGCCGATCCGGAAAGACGCCTCTCGACGCGACGTCTGCGGTGCGACCGGAACTTTGACACAAGGCCTCGCCTGGACAACGCCGCCCGACTTTAGAAAGGAAATCGACGCAACGCCTGCCGTGAGGGAGAAGATTCCACGCACAGCCCTCCGGAACGACGCACAGCCGGAAAACAAGCCTAGGATTCCACGAACAACCTCGGGACATCTGGTAATCCTGCGAACCACAGAAGGAGACTGTCCGCGTGCAGTAAAATGACGCACGACTTCCCCGCGTGTAAAATAACGACGCAAGTCGGTGTGTGCAGGGGAGAAATCGACGCACACACCATTTTTCCACGTATCTCTTCCTCTGCGGCCCTTTGCGGAGATTTTCCACTTTAAACCAGGTACTTTGTGCTTGAAAGAGACTTTGTTTGCTTTTTAAAGACTTAAGACACTTTGGCCCTCA
Source organism: Pleurodeles waltl (assembly GCF_031143425.1). Lineage (NCBI taxonomy): Eukaryota > Metazoa > Chordata > Amphibia > Caudata > Salamandridae > Pleurodeles > Pleurodeles waltl. Next base: position 147,109,234 of record NC_090441.1, on the reverse strand, counting down.
TTCCGACCCTGGCGGTTTCAAACCGCCAGGGTGGAGGGCAGAGGAAGCACCGCCAACAGGCTGGCGGTGCTTCCCGGGCCATTCTGACCGCGGCGGTAAAGCCGCGGTCAGAAAAGGGGAACCGCCGGTTTCCCGCCGGTTTTCCCGCCGGTTTTCCCCTGGCCCAGGGAATCCTCCAGGGATTCCGACCCACTTCCCGCCAGCGTGTTCCTGGCGGTTTACACCGCCAGGAAGAGGCTGGCGGGAACGGGTGACGTGGCATGGGCAGTGCAGGGGCCCCCTAACAGGGCCCCACAAAGATTTTCAGTGTCTGCTTTGCTGAAAATCGCGACGGGTGCCACTGCACCCGTCGCACCCCTGCAAATCCGCCGGCTCCATTCGGAGCCGGCTTCCTCTTTGCAGGGGCTTTCCCGCAGGGCCGGCGGGTGATCTTTTGGAGATCGCCCGCCGGCCCAGCGGGAAAGTTGTAATGACCCCCGCGGTCATTTGACCGCGGTGCGGTCTTTTGGAGGTTTCCGCCCAGCGGGCGGCACCCGCCGCCCGTCGTGGTCGGAATGACCCTCTTTATATAACTTTTCAGTGATATCTCTACAATTTCATATTGCATCTTTATTTGTTTTGACCTGCAGATAGCCAGTTACATATTATATATTTTTCTAAACACTGTGTAGTGTATTTTTGGGGTGCTATATTGTGTTATTGTATGATTTATTGCACAAATACTTTACACATTGCCTTCTAAGTTAAGCCTGACTGCTCGTGCCAAGCTACCAGAGGGTGGGCACAGGATAATTTGGATTGTGTGTGACTTACCCTGACTAGAGTGAGGGTTCTTGCTTGGACAGAGGGTAACCTGACTGCCAACCAAAAACCCCATTTCGAACACCTCCGTTTTGGAAATTGAAATTCTCTAGCAGGATGATCCTGCAGGCTGTACCTCTATGGGCTCCACGAGTCTGGATACCCCATCGTCTCAGACCTACTGAACAGGATTTTCTGCTATGGAGAAAAACATAGCAGGAGCTGCTGTAAAGTCTGGCCAACCAGTGATTCACCTTGGACAGATCGACAAGCAGGGAGGTCTTGGTCTCCTCTTAGTTCTAAGACCAATATTTGGCCATAAATGTTCTCACTTCCAAGTTTTGGATTTTGACTATCTGGGCACATTTAGCCCCAGGAGAGTCAAGGGTCCAGGACTGGAGAGACACCACTTGGAGGGTCAGGACTCAGACAGGGTCCAAGTGTGGGTTCATGATGGTTGGGCCTTTTCTGTCCATGAGCCTGTGACCAGAAGGAAATACAACTAACCCTTGAAGTCATTCTGAAAGTGCTGGGTTCAAGATGAAGTGCAAGGCTCAAGCAGCAGGGCAGGCCGCTGGGGGTTCAAAGTGGGTGTCAGGCAGTAGAGCAGTGTTTCTTGGTTCAGCAAAGACGTTTTCTGAAGTGCAAAAGGGCACAGCAGGTAGTCCTCTGAAAGTTATTCCGCAGGTCGAGAAAGTGAACTGAAGAGTGGGCCTGAGGAGGGCTTCTTGGTTCAGCAAAGCTGTTTTCTGACGTGCAACAGGCCACAGCAGCAAGTAGTCCTCTGAAAGTTCTTCTGCAGGTCAAGAAAGTGAACTGAAGATTGGGCCTAAGGGTCTCTTTGTTATACCTGGTGCCTTCTTTAAAGTGGGAGAATCTTTTGAAGGCTTCCGCCCTTCAAAGTGACTGGAATTTCTTTCCTCCCTGGCCTGGCTACAGGCACAGAAAGCTAGTGTGAAGCTATTTGTGTGAGAGCAGGGCACAGTCTATTGAAATAAAAGTGGGCTGCTCCCAGCTTGGCCTTCCTATACTGCCTAAGATGACCCATTCAGGCACACCTAATCCCTCTACTGAATTGCTGTCTGGAAGCAATATACAAAGACTAACTGCCACTCACACCTTGTCATGTGGCCCATACACAGGCTACAGGCACCAAATGGTTAGGATAGAAAAATTCCACCTTTCTGAAAATGGCATTTCCAAAATTGTGACTTAAAATCCAACTTTACCTTTAAAGAGGATTTTAAATTACAAGCCCTCAGACACTTAACATGAGCTTTGTATCTGCTCCCAATGAAACGTTAGCACTTCATAGAGATAATAATGTAACCCAGTGTTATCCTATGTGTTGGAAAGGGCTCTTTCTGCAGGGTCACCCCTACACCTTTTGCCTTTTCTCTCCACTTTTTTGCAGAATTCATTTTGTTTGGCTTAAGGACTCTGGGCACTTTACCACTGCAAACCTGTGATAAAGAGATTGTGCTTGCTCCCTAAAACATGGTTACAGTGGTCACAGTTGACATATTTAATTTTCTTGTAAGTCCCTAGTAAAGTGCACTACCTCTGCTCAGGACCTGTAATTTAAATACTGCTGGTGGGCCTGCAGCATGGGCCTTCAGTAGCCTTTCAAACATATTTCAGGCATGCCATTCCTGAGTCTGTGTGGGCAGTTTTGAACTGCCATGTTGACCTGGTAAGTGAATCCTTTTGCCAAGTCCAACCCTTCCTCTTGAGTACATATATGTCCCCCCTAAGGTAGGCTCTGGGCAGCCCAAAAGCAGCATGCAGTGTATTTAAAAAGTAGGACATGCCTTCTAAGTTTTACATTTAAGTTTGCATGTCTTTGTAGTGAAAAACTGTTAAACCCATGTTTTACTACTGCAATGCCTATCTCTCCCATAGGATAACATTGGGATTACCTTATTACCTTTTCTTCCAATTGTGAAGAGATGGGACCCCAACATTTGGTGTCTCTGAAGTCACAATTTAAAATCACAACTTATGTTGAAGTCAGATTTAAAATTGTAATTCTGAAAATGCCACTTTTAGAAAGTTAGCATTCTTTTAGTTTAGCCATTTGCTGCCTGTCTCTGATCACTGTCTGGGGTGGGTGACAGCTGGGCTTTGTATTTTTCCTGTAGACAGCCACCCACAATTGGAGCTTAGGTGTGACTTTATGGGCATCAATTGGCCATTAACTGGCTTGATAGAGGGTGGAGCTGAACAATGCCTCACTTACATCTGAATAGGCTCTGTACTGTCCCCACAGAAAGGGCCATATAACCCCCTATATTGAGTCTTTAGCCGGGTCAGGAAGGGCGGGGACTCTGTTCACTTCAAAGGCATCGCTTTGAAGTTTCCCCACTTCAAAGGCACAGCTGGAACCTCTGACACCACCAACTCAGTACATTACTGGACCTGTGGATACTCTGTCAGGAAGAAGCACTGCTGTACTGTTGAAAGAACTTTCACTCTGCTGGACTCTGCTGGACTCCTGCTCTGCTGTACTGACCTGCTGCCCTCCTTGCCTGGGAGTGAGAAGGACTGGACCTGCATCTCTCTTACCCAGAACCAAGGTGACGCAAAGGGCTTCCTGGCTTGCCACCTAATTTCTGAAGTCTCCGGGAAGCACAAGACTTCCAACCCACCTGCTTCAGCACCTGGTCTCTGCCACCTGAGAGTCTTCTACTGCCAAGTGGTGCCAATCCAGTCCCGGGCCCTTGCAAGTGAGTATAAAGTGCTGCTCCGACAAGAATCATCGATGCTGTTGTAAAGGACAAATCCGGCGCATCATCCCCATTACATGGCTCGGAACTGATGCATCATCTCTACTGTAGGGATCAACCCTGATGCAACGCTGCTTCTGCAAGGCCAGAACCGGTGCATCACCTTTGGAACTGCTGCACCTGTGGGGAAATCAACGCATCTCCTAAACTGCTTAGGGAAAATTGATGCATCTGCAGTGGGGATTGACACCGGAGCATCGCCTCCTCTACTCCCCGCATCTCCAATGAACCAACCAGACTTAAGGTACTTTTGTTCAGCAGGCATCACTGGGTCCCTGTATTCGGCCCACGCTTAATCGTGACTTTTTTCTGGTCCAGCAAGATCAGATATCCCAATAAGTCCTGATTTTGTCTAAGTGCTATTTCACAGATAATTCTTTAAAAAACATATCTTTAGTTCTACTAATTGGATTTTTGTCATTTTTTTGTGTTTTATTTATTAAGTGAGATTCTATTTTTCTAACCAGGTGTTGATTTTTGCGTGGTATTAGTGTTGCACAAATACTTAACACATTGCCTCTTAAGCCTGACTGCTTTATGCCAAGCTACGAACGGGTGAGCGCAGGTTTATTTAGGGAGTGTTTGGGACTAACCCTGAGTAGGACTGGGGCTCCAGCTTGAACAGGGTGCATACCTTAGCCAATCAGAAACCCATTCTCCAACACTACAGCAGAGGTAGGGCTTACAGCAGTGAAAACAATTTGTTTGTTTTTTTCACTTCCAGGACATGTAAAACATTAAAGGTCATGTCCAACCTTTACTTTTACAATGTACCCTGCCCTATGGGCTGCTTAGACTCTAGCTAAGAGCTAACCTGTATGTTTTAAAGAGGGAGTTTTGGGCTTGACAAAGAGGTTAGTGTGGTATTCTCACCTGAAGTTTATGTAGCCCATCCATATCTTTTCATGGAATACTTCTTGGGACATGGAATGTGGGGATGGAGATTCTGTGGGTGGTTAGTCAAGGCTTGGGGAAGGAGGAAAATGATGTGAGGAGAGCTGTGGGCTGTTTACCTGTGGATGAGATATTTATCCAGGATTCAATAAAAGAAACTAGAGCACATCACCTATGGACATCATTATTACACTGGCGACGAGGATGGGATGTGTTCAATGGAATATCTCAACACAGCAGTTGGATTTATGATTTTCGTTGGACAGTTGGAACCTATTGTACTGTTTACAGGAGGTACAGTTGGTGAGTTTTATTTGTTTTCAGTTCTAATTTTATGGATTGGTTTCTTTATTTAAGAGTGAGAAAATTGAAGGAAAAGTACAGAAGAGAAAAAAGAAAATACAAAGGAAGGAAGGAAAACGTCCAAAGATCCTAGTAATAAACTGCCTGCTTGAGGAAAAGTTTTACTCTAATGGTATGGTGAAGGTGGGAACCATTACGTTTTTTTTTTCACCGAGAAAAATACTTTTCTGTAATTGTCGCAAGTAACTCGACGTTTGGGTTTATATTTAAAATACCGAATGGTTTCCGCGAGCGCTGTCACGCTCCAGCAGAGCGCTGCATTTGGGCGCCGTGTGTCTGTTTAGTTGCGCGCTCCGTTTCAGAAGAACAGAGCAGATGACGATCGCGCGCTTGTTGCGGCACTTTCAGAAAAGGCTCCATAGATAACGCTTGTGGTGGTCATTTAACAACGAACGGGTTATCTTTAAATGGTGAAAATCAAACATTTAGAGTAAGGAACAATTAACTCACCTGCAGCTACGGTGCCATCGTGAAACAGCTTGAAATAGTCTACAACAGTATTTGGCAGCCCCGACACAGCCAACAGCCCACAGCTTAAAGTTTTCTTCACACAGTACAAGGTGAATTGCCTGTAGAAAATGGTCTTCATGTTTGAATGACATACTAATGACTTTGATATTCTACAAAATAGTAATTCAAAGGTAAAACATAAAGGAATTACTATAAGATTATATCTTTAGAAGATTTAATTTTTATTGTGATTCAATTCTTCTCTAAAAAAAATAACCATAATGCAAAATATACCTCCACCTCCGTTTTTTTTAACAGTACCTGGAGAAGCACCTATTATTTGGTCAAAATGGAAAAAGTCATTTTTGCACTATACAAGAGTATGTGGTTCATCGCTATCAAATGAAAGAAAAGTTTCTCTTCTTATGCATTGTTTGGGGTGTGAAGGACTGGAAATTTTTGAAACTTTACCTGAGCCAGAGGATGAAGGAACGGATTTAAATGAATTTGAACTCTGTATAAAGAAACTAGATTTACACTATCTTCCTAAGATTAGCACAATTCTGGAGCGATATCACTTTGGTATGCGGGAACAAGCTCCAAATGAATCTATAGAGGAGTACATTACTGCTTTAAGGAAATTGGCAGCTACGTGCAAATTTGGATTAATGTTAGAAGAACGTATAAGGGATCAATTTATGCTCAAGTGCTCAAGTGACAAGATCAGGCAAGAGCTTTGGAGTAAGGACGATCCGTCTCTACAAGAAGTTGTGACAATTGCCAAAAGTGTGGAACATACCTTAGCATGTGTGGAGGAATTAGAAAAGAACAGATTTCCTTCAGTGAATAAAGTATTTCCTAAAAACGAGCAACAGGAAAATCATGCATTAGTTGCAGAAGGAGAAAAGGATAATGCGAAACTAACACAAATTCAGAGACCGAAATTCAAAGATACCAAATGCTTTCGATGTGGAAATTTAGGACATTTTGCATCCTTTAAAAAGTGTCCTGCTATGAATGCTATCTGCAAAATATGTGGAAAACGTGGGCACTTTGCGAAATGCTGTAGGTCACAGAAGGATTCAACAGTCAAAATGATACAGGATTGTATATTGATGGTTGATGAGCAAGGGAAGAAAAAGTATTATCCTAGAGACACTGTAATAATGTGTGGTATTAAGTGTGAGGTTCTCTTTGATTCTGGAGCATGGTTGACGTTGATGTCAAATGAGATATTTGACAAATATTTAAGTGATAAAGTACAGTTGGAAGAACCAGATGTTGTCCCAGGGGGCTATGGAGGTCTAACTATTGAGCTAAGGGGATACTTTAAATCGGAAATTGTATTCAAGTCAAATTCCATTTATGCCAAGATCTATGTTCCAGTAAAAGGGGATAGCGTCTTAAGCTGGCCCCATCAAAGAGAACTAGAGGTCATCTTAGATCCTAACAATACCACACCTGTTTTACTCAAAAAAGACTTTCTTAAGAGTATTAATAATGTGTGTGAAATTTCTACAGAAGTTAATAAGGAAAGTGTACCAAGTTTTGTGCGTGAATTCAAGGGTGTGTTTAGTGACACTCTAGGTTGTCTCACCAAATATGTACATCACATCAAACTTAAGGAAGGTGCAATTCCTGTGGCTTGTAAGGTACGGCCAATACCAATATCGGTGAGGGATGATGTGGAGAAAGAGTTGAATAATCTATGTCAGAGTGGAATCATTGAACCTGTTGAAGCTTCAGAATGGGTTTCTCCGATTGTTGTAGCACGTAAGCCCTCGGGGAATATCAGACTGTGTGTCGACTTAAGGAATCTAAATAAGGCTGTTTTGAGTGATTTATTTCCATTTCCAAATATCACGGAAATGGTTACACTTTTGCATGGTGCCAAATATTTTAGTACGTTAGACTTAGCCTCAGCCTATCATCAGGTGAAGCTTCATGCAGATTCAAGGAATCTCACTACGTTCATTACTCCTTTTGGAACGTTTAGATACATAAGGATGCCGTTTGGGTTGGTATCAGCCTCATCGGTGTTTCAAAGGTTAATGCATGATCTATTTAGGGCGGAGAAAGGTGTGAAATATTTTCAAGATGACATTCTGGTGTATGGGAGAACTAAAGAAGAACATGAAGAAAGGGTTAGGAGAGTCTTGGGTATCCTACAAGGTCATGGGCTCACGTTAAAACTCAGTAAGTGTCATTTTAGTAAGGAAGAAATAGAGTATTTGGGGCACAGAATTTCTTCTACTGGTCTATACCCAAAACAAGATTTGATAGAAGGTATTTTAAGACTACAGTCGCCCAAGAACAAAGAAGAATTGCAGGCTTTCTTTGGTATGGTGGAGTTTCATGGAAAGTTTCTACCTAACTTAGCTATGATAACAGAAAATATGCGGAGATTACTGAAAAAAGGTATTGAATATGTGTGGAGTGATTTGTGTGAAAACGAGTTTGTAGTTGTGAAAAAGCAATTGTCTAGTGTGGGTTGTTTGAAATCGTTCAATCCAAATGAGTTGAGTGTGATCATGACTGATGCTAGCACGAAAGGTTTAGGTGGTGTTCTCTTACAGAAAGGAGAAGGACAGGATTGGAAACCGGTAGTGTATTGTTCACGAACTTTAAAAGGATCTGAGGTGAATTATTCCACAATTGAGAGAGAAGCGTTAGGTGTTTTTTGGTCTGTAAACAAATTCAAAAATTTTGTATGGGGAAGACCTTTTCATGTGTATACTGACCACAAGCCTTTGATTGAAGTTTTTATGAAAAAGGGTCTTGACCAAATTTCCTCCAGGATAAGTAGGTGGGTGGTTAATCTTCAGGATTTTAATTTTCAAATGTTTTATGTTCCAGGAGCGTATAACAATACAGCTGACTGTTTGTCCAGACTGTCATCGGTTTCAGAGGAAAATGTGTGTGAAAGCCCGGAAAACGATTTCAGTGTGTGTAGTGTTACGGAAGGAATTGTTGGCCATGATGACTGGGTTCATGCTGTTGCAAATGATTCCGTTTTGCAAAAAGTATGTGATTCCCTTAAGGACAAATGGAATTTTGATGATGTAAGGAATTCTAATATCTTGAAAACGTTCTGGAAGATGAGGGATGAGTTGTCAGTTTCAGATGGTCTACTGTTTCGTGGTGAGAGATTAGTGGTACCGAGTGCGTTAGTTGAGAGGATCATTCAACTTGGTCACAGTGGGCATCAGGGCATAAGTAAAACCAAAGCTAGGATTCGTTTGAATTATTGGTGGCCTGGGATGGATTTAGGTATTGAAAGAGTAATTAGAGACTGCTCTGACTGTTGTAATAGCGACAAAATCTATAAAACGAGAGTACCTTCGATGGGTATTAGGAGTTTATCGAACAGGCCGTGGGATGTTGTAGCAATGGATATTGTTGGACCTGTTTATGGTAAGGGTGGAAGCAGTTATATTTTGGTTTTAATTGACCAATTTTCCAGATGGGTGGAAATTGGTATAGTTAGTAGTATTGAAACTAAAAGAATAATCAATCTTCTGGAAGAGGTGTTTGCTCGAGAGGGTTTTCCCAATGCCATCCTTACTGATAATGGTCCACAATTTGTGTCCAAAGAAATGGAGGGGTATCTGAAAGGATTGGGGATTAAGCACAAGTTGTGCTCGTTATATCATCCTGAAGGGAATGGTATTGTTGAAAGGTTTAATAGGTGTGTGAAGGAGTGTGTGCAGTTGGAGGTAACTGCAGGGAGATGTTGGAAGGAAGGCTTGAGAAAATTCTTGATAGCTTATCGTTTTACACCACATGTTACGACAGGATCTGTTCCTTTTGAGTTATTCAGGGGAAGGAAACCCAATACGATGCTTGTTCCTGGTTGGGTTACTGGGGGTAAGGATAAAGCTGTCTCTTGGTCACATGGAGAGTATGACAGGACGTGTGAGGAAAATTCAGTGGAGAAAAGGAAGGAGTACTTTGATGGAACGAAACATGTATGTGATGTGAATGTGAATGTTGGTGATGAAGTTTTGGTTAAGAGACCTGTTTTGGGTAAGGGTGAAAGCAAATTTTGGGGTCCGTTTAGAGTAAAGAAATTGTTCAAAAATGCTGTAAAAGTTGATGATGGAATCTCAATCGTATTGTGATCTCAAAGAGGAAAAGTGTCTGATTTTCTATATATTCTGAATGAATTTTGTTATGTAGGTTTAGTTATATTGTAGAGCATACTTAATTCTTGTATATGATGTTTATAGTTTCTGAGGTTTGTTTACTGTGTTGGTTTTGGGGGGAAGGTGTGTGGTATTCTCACCTGAAGTTTATGTAGCCCATCCATATCTTTTCATGGAATACTTCTTGGGACATGGAATGTGGGGATGGAGATTCTGTGGGTGGTTAGTCAAGGCTTGGGGAAGGAGGAAAATGATGTGAGGAGAGCTGTGGGCTGTTTACCTGTGGATGAGATATTTATCCAGGATTCAATAAAAGAAACTAGAGCACATCACCTATGGACATCATTATTACAGTTATTTTGCCTATTCAAATTGGCAGTTTACAACTGCTGGCAGGTACAATGGCAAGCTGGAAATATGTTTTAAAGAACTACTTAAGTGGGTAGTACAATAAGTGCTGCAGGACCACAGGCAGCATTTAATTTGCATGCTCTGGGGTACATGGTATGCCACTTTACTGTGAACCTCAAAGTAATTTAAATATGCCAATGAGTTGTAAGCCAATTTTACCATGTTTTATGGAGAGAGTAAAAGCACTTTAGAACTCCTTAGCAGTGGAAATGTGCACTAAGTCCTAAGTTTAACAAAAACAAATCCAGGAAAAATAGGAGGGGTGAAGGTAAAATATTTGGGGTAAGTTCACTTTAATGGTGACAGATCTAAGAGTATGGAATGCATGTTAGGTATGGTAGGTATGTTACATAGGGTAGATTAGGTATGGTAGGTAAATAGGTAGGTGTGGTAAGTGTGGCTATTATGTACAGTAGGTGGGGCTGGCATAGTAGGTTGGTATGGTAGTTGGATATAGTAGGTATGGTAGATTAAGTTGATAGGCCAGTTTTTCTGGTCCATTGTTAGTCTTTTTTGCTTTTGCAGGGTCATCCCCATTCTTTTTGCTTCCTTCCTCCTATTTTTTCTGACCTGTTTTTGATGGCTTTAGGACTCTGGGCACTTAACCACTGCTAACCAGTGCTAAAGTGCATATGCTCTCTGTGTAAATTGTATTGTTGATTGGTTTATCCATGATTGGCATATTTGTTTTACTAGTAAGTATGAAAGAGCATCAGATAATGGGCATATTCCTTAAGTGGTCTGATAGGCAGGTGAGCCCACAGATCATTAACTACATCACTTAGATGAGCCTGCTTTCTAAGCCCTTCAATTGCACCACACAGTTCAATAGGTTTAATGCACAATGTGACCACGTTAGCATACAACCTGTCCCGTAGTGTATCTAATTATAAGAACTACATATAGAATTCTTGCCACACACTTTATTCCTATGATTGGTGATCACTTTTAGCTGGTGTTGGGCAAACAGTTTCAAACATTTGGACTGAAACTTTAAAAGCATTATCGGCCTGATTTGGAGTTTGGTCGGAGGGGTTACTCCATCATAAATGTGACGGATATCCTGTCCGCCGTATTATGATTTCCATAGGCTATTATGAAATCACAATAAGGCGGATGGGATATCCGTTTGTGATGGAGTACCCCCCTCCACCAAACTCTAAATCAGGCTCTAAGTTTGTCTAGCCTTAATTTGAAAATTATAACAATGTTACCTTTGACTCATACATCAGTTTACCATTGTTGCAGTGTGTCCTTGGCACACCAATGGTTTAAGACTGGAGCTTCCATAAACAATCTGCCAAGCTGAAGTAATGGCACGATAATGTAATGCTGACATTAAACTACTGGGCAAGTTGTAAAAAAAACAGCTACTTTCAAATGTTTATTTTTCAAAGTTATTCAAACTAGGATCCTGATTCACATAGGTAAACTTAAACTTTTGTGTGAGTTTACTCTTTTTTGGTATTCACAAACTGGCTTGATAGTAACTTTATAACTGTGGAGACTCCACTGTCAGAGTGGAGAACTCCGCCCATAAAAAGATGAGACAGTAAAGGCCTTGAATTTTACAAAACTAAAAATATACAAGCAGTTAACAATTTTAAACTGACTGCTTCTCAATAAATGTTTGAAAATAAACGTATTTGAGCTCACAGTTTTAAATAGTCAGCTACAGTTCACTGACACTTGACTCATAACAAGAAACTGTGTCTCTGGTCCATTACTTCTAGTTAATGCCATTGAAGTTCATCATCAAAGAGCCTACTTCATTTATTCCTGATTATCGTTCCTGCAACGCATGCAAAGTGAAGCTACTTTGAAAGTGCTATTAGTTCAATCAAAGTCTTATTAATATGGAATGTACACATATAGGCATTCAGAGACTCATTTCTTAGAGTGCCCTGTGCTTTATTATGGATTCCACAGGATGCTACTAAATGCATCTATTCGGCCCTTCAAAGGATGGCCTTTATGTTGCTTGATTTCTGTTCCATCTCATTTCATCAGTATGGGAAGATCTAGCCATCCTCCCTCAGAAAGCATGGATACATTTTTAATCCCAAATAATAAGAAAATATGTATGTATTGGTTTAGTGTTTTATATCATCAAGGATTTCTAAAGGAACATTGCTAGGTCAAAAACATAGTGGCCTGACACCTCCCACATCTACATATATGCAGAATACCATGGGAAGAATCATTGCTAATGTCCCTTGAGTGCTAAGTCAGTAATCCTCAGGCAGGTCTCATGAAGATTGCCAAAAGGTAAGTAGGGCATTCTGATTTCATAAGGTATCTTGCTTGACTTATCCCACTCCTTTACATTGTGCATTAAGAATCAGTAAATTTTTCTCCTGCCACCACAGTTTATGGTGGGATCCAGCTCTGCCCGATGAACACTTATCGAGTGTTCCCACACCAGCACATCCCAAGTCCGGGATCACTGAGCCTGGTTTTACTAGCTGGGAAATCTGGCTGTAAACATTTCAGAAGGAGTCAGCTGCAAGCACATGTCAGCCTTGCCCTATGCCCTCCTATGCCACGTGGGATTGGAATACCCCCCCCTGTAAACCCACAGCCTCCACTGCCCCGCACCTCACCCATGCCTGTGCACTGAACAGGGGTGAGATGTTCCTGGGGATGCCATAGTTACTGTAGTCACAAGAAAAGAGGAGGTAATGATAATAAAGAGGTATCTGCAGTGTGCAAGGGCCAAGACTTGTTATGACTGTCAGTGCCTGTAAAGTATCTGATTGATTTCTGCCTTTGTATTACTGATATGTGTATGCTCTTGCTGAAACTGGACCCTGAGAAACGGAGGGCTTGATAAACTGCCAAATGGTCTGATGGGAGAACATGGGCTTCCAGTCTGTTCCCCCTCCTAGTGCATCAAATATTATTTGAGGTACCTAGCTTGGGAGGGATGAGATCCGATTATCAGGTAGCAAAGGGATGCACAGTGTTAGAAATTAAATTTTTGGGAGGTGAAACCGCTTCTCAACCAACAATCACAATCCTTGTCAGGGTGAACTACAAACGTCACTCCATTAACCTGTGCTATCCCTTCCTTGGCATGAAAGCAATCAAGCTTACCTTACAGGAAATGTGTAAAATACTTAGTCAGCACTTAAAAGGTAATAAAGTGAAAACACAACACATAAAAAATCCCACACCAATTTAAAAAAAATAGAGTACCTTTTAATAAACAGTTTGACACCAAAATGACCTAAGGTTTTTAGTAAAAACTACTGCCTAAAAGATCAAAGCACCAGCTGCTGACATCTAGTTATGAGAGAGCTGGGGCAAAGTTGAAAGTTATAACAAACCACAATGGAGTGCAGTTCATTTACATGAGGTGGCTTATGCCTAGTCTCCATTTACTTTCTGACTTAGAAGAAAAATGTCTGAGAAGGTAAAGTTCAGTGGCGCAAGGCAGCCAGCAAGGTCTGAGGATGAGGATTAGTTTTGGGGAGCCGCTGAACCAAGTTGCGGTGAAGGTTCCAATTTTCAGACTTTGTTACTTTTTCGAATGTTGAAATTCTCCAGTAGGACCAAGCTTCAGGCTGCAGCTGATGAGGGCTCCATGAGGCTGAATACCCATTTTGTGTGGAGCTGCTGAATTTTTTTTGCTGCTACAGAGAATAATGTAGTGGTAGCTACCACAAAGTCAGGCCAACCAGTGATGAACCTTCAGTGGATCAGTGAGCCCATCTCGTTTCTCGGTTCTCAGGAAACTTTTTGGTTGAAAAATGTTTCTAAGTTTGGTTTTAGGCTGTTTGGGCCAGGACTGGGAAGGCACCACTTGGAGGGCAAGACACACTTCAGGCAGGGCCCAGGACCAGAATTCAGGTTGCTGAAGCTTTTTGTGTACCTGTAGCTCAGAACACGAAGCCAGCCGAGGAGCCCTTGGAGTCACTCTGGTAGTCCTTAGTTTATGCAGCAAGGCAGATAACAGGTCAGTCATCTCAAGATAAATAAAATAGGCCTCAAGCAGCAGTGCAGTTGAAATGCCAAGCAGTTTAAAATTACCCACAGGCAGAAATGGCAGACCTGGGACATGTTCTAAAAGGGATACTTAAGTGAGTGACACATTACCTGCTGCTGGCCCATTAGTAGCATTTAATTTACAGGCCCTGCATACAAGTAGCAACACTTTACTGGGGACCTATAAGTAAATTAAATTTGCAGTGCAGTGTGAGCCAATTTTACCATGTTTAAAGGAGAGAGTAAAGCATTTTAGCACTGGTTAGCAGTCCTAAAGGCCAACAAAATGCGTTCAGAAAACAGGACAGGTGAAGGCAAAAAGTCTGAGGGGTGATCCTGCAGAGAAAGCCAAGTCCAACACTTAGCATAGTCATAAGGTTCATAATCACAAACTCCCAGGCCTTGCCTATTTGTGTGTCTTTGGTGTGTGCATACTAACACTCACGTATACTATCCATACCCATGGGACCCACATAGGGAGATTTGCAAAGTCATAAAGAAATCTGGGCAATATGACCATTTTTGCCAGTGCTATTCTGCCCTTAATTGGGATACAAAGCATCTGCCAAAAGGCTTAATTAGTCCTCAGCTGTGCAGTGTGCCTCCTAGATTGCCCTCCCACAAGTTGGCATCAGAATGATACACCTTAACTCCAGGTACATAAAGAAACTCTACTACCATGGGACCCCCCAGGAACTGCACAGGGACAGAGGGATCTATAAGATCCAGAGATACTGGGAATGCATGTCTTCCTCCAATTTGTGCATCCTCCCAACACCTGCCCGAAATTCCCTAGTAGGGGGACACACCAGGCCTCTCTCAGATACAAGAGCATGTCATCTTCATAGAGTGAGACCACATGTGCTCTGTTGTGCTGTGGAATTCCCTTGTTGTCCCTCTCCATGTGGAGCATACTGGTGAACGGTTCAACTGCCAGTGCGAAGAGCATGGGCAAGAGAGGGCAACCCTGCCTGGTAGTGTGGTAGATCATGAAGGGGTCTGAAATACTATGGCCCATACCCACTTAGGCCCGTACATTTGCATACAGTAGGTTGACCTATTTGTTCCATCTCTCTTGCAGTGCCATTTGGGTCATAACCTCCTATGAGTATCCCATCACGGGATGCCAAAGGTCTTTCATATATCTATAGATAAAACCACTGCCTCAGGGTGCTGGGCCATGGGAGTCTCATCAAGGATATTGTAAAGGTGCTGTGTCTTATAGGAGATGTTTTGTTCAGGAATAGAACTATTCTTATTCGTATGCACTAGGGTATAGAGATGGGCTGCAGACGGTTTGCCAATACTTTACTGAGGATCTTACAATCTAAATTCAACATAGACAGAGGTCAGTAAGCTGGAACATCTGAGACATTGAGATTGAAAGTATGAGGGCCTCTCTAGTTATACTTGGCAGGGGCCCACAGTCTAATGCATTCATGTACAGGAGAGAGGCATAGGTCTGATAAAATTCAACCAGATGGCCATTCATCCAGGAGGTCTTATCATGTGCCAGTCCTTCGATGGCCTTGATGATTTTGGGTTCAGAGATAGGCATCCTGAGCACGTCCTCATCTTTTTCAGTCAGCTGTGGCAATGTTGCCCCAGCAAGAAAGGCATCTAAAGCTTCTCTGGGCCCCTGTACAGTTCTCTATGGTGGCTCATGAAGATGCCATGGATGTCTTGTTGAGAGTAAACATCTCCCCACAGACCCAAGAATCTGAGTGCTGAGACACCCCATATCCTTGGTGAAAATCAGCAAGGATTTCAATCTGCTTGCCCTCCCCCCTCAATGTGTGGCAGCCAGATGTTGGGGATGTACATGACTCAGAGCCTTTAAGTGTGACAGCTTATTTCTCCTGCTCCTCCATCAGGGCTGGTAAGACCTGCGGGTGGTCAGCGACTTCCCTCTGCAGTTATCTGATGTCATACTCTAGGGTAGACAGTTTATTCCGGAGCAATTGCTCAACCTCCACCGATGGCTGAGGCAGTAGCCATGTTCCACCACTTTGAAATCATTCCACTCAATGTTGGTGAGTGAAGATGTGTCTGAATTATGTGAAAGTAGTCCTTTATCATTCCCTTCATAGTGTCCCTGAAAATGGGTTTATGCCAGTGACTGGGCCAATGTTGCCACATGGTAAAGGATAACACATGCCTTCCCCACTAGATGCCTACAACAGTTGGTTATGGTCAGAGAGCATGAAGTCCAGGTATTGTGCATGAGTGACCTGTGCAATGATCCCCATAGAGCACACAAGTTTGCCCATGTAGATGTGTAGATCATGCACCAGGGAGAAAAAGGAATATTCTCTCCACGGCATGTTCCTCATTTGCTACACATTGTGAAGATCCCAGTGACCCGACCAGTCCCTGAATCCCAGTGCCAACTGCACTGTTAGGGAGTTAACTGAGGAGGGGACATACCTGTCTAGAGTAGCATCAGCAACACAGTTAAAATATCCCCCTTATAGTATCAGTGTGTCAGAGTCTTGTCAGAAAATGTATGTGCAAGTCTCGAAGAAAAGTGTCTGCCTTATATTCGGAGCATAGATGCTACTGATTATTATCCTGAATCCATTAAGCCTCACCACCAAGACAACATAGTGGCCTTCACTGTCAATGTGCATCTTTGTGGCTTCCAGGGGAACCCAGGCCTCATGCATATCGGCGCCCGCCTGGAAAACAAAGGTTACACAGTAGTGTATATTTGTCCTCTCCACTTATTCTGTAGTCAGGCCACCTCCACCCATACTAGGTGGTTCTACTGAAGGATGGCCACATCCCTGCATTTGTAGAAGGCCCAGTATCTTGTAGTGTTTGTTAACAGACCCCTGAAGGCGGACATTCAAAGTGTGGAAGGAGCCTTTTGTTGTTCTCCCCGTCAAGGTGAGTGAACCTTCCACACACTCATCCTATCTCCAATCCCCTGGCAGTGCCCCTTCTGCCCACCACCCCCACCAGCAACACTACTGATCATGACCTGCCATCCATGCCAGAAAGTAAATTATTACATTTGCATGCCAGAAATGCACAAAAAAGCTATCCCCAACTCCTCAACCCCAGATCAGAGTGGCAACAACTCTCTGTCCAAAACATTGAATAAAAACATCTGTAGGAACCATACAGACAAAGGGCTGTTTCTCATGAGGGAAGGCTGCCTCAACACCCACTCAAGAGGCCTACCTACCTCTGGTCCCCTTTAAATGGATTATTGAAGGACCTGCTCAGCAGACGTCAGTCTGCCTCGTCTCAATATGTAGTATAGTGCAGGCCAGTAGTTGTGATTCCCCGGCCCTTGTTAGGGCACAAGAGGGGCTCCCCCACCACTAGGTCATCCATCATGTAGACTCAGCATGCTCCTGCCAGTGTTTATAGATCATCAGCTAGCTGCAAAGTTATTTGAGGTCTGAGTGTGAGACCCTCATGTGCAGTATCAGAGTGCAAGTTCTCAGAGGTAGATTTGGTGTGGTGTTCTGTTGAGTCTTGCCTTGATATTGTCCCGAAGGAAGTTGCTGTGTATATAGCTGCTGATCTTTCCTGCTCCATTTGCCCTTTAGTGTGCCGTCACAGTGAGGGTCCCTTCTAAATGCCTCTGGCAATGGCATTTTGGTAGCAGTGGTTCAATTCCTCATCCCACCTTCGCCCCTGCATTGTATTTCCCAAGTTAATCCCATGCTTCAGGCTAGTTATTAAAGAACACAGCACAATATTCAACAATGACTTTGAGTCATGCTGGAAAAAGAAGCATATAGTATATGTCAGTGCCCCACAATTCTTTCTGAACTGAAAGGAATGCGGCCCTCTTCTGCTGGACTACCAAAGTGTAATCTGGGTAAACGGAAACAGAAACGTTTTCCAGGAGAAAGCGTCCCTGGCCATTTGCAGGTTATAGTCCCAGTGATGCAGCAAGTGTGCCCCACTGGATGTGGAGTTGTCCTATGATAAGGAGGCCTCACCGGCACCCACTGTGCCCTTTCCAGTACGAAGAACTACAACAGGCCCCGTGGGCCAGACTCCTCAGGCAACCAAGCCTCCAAGAATGTGACCATGCCTGCATCTTCCACCTTTTTAGTCAGTCCTACCAACCTGACAGTATTATGGCAGCTTCACTCTTCTGCGTCCTTTGTCCTGTAGCCTTATGTATCAACTGATGGGAGAAGTTTGGATGCCCTGTACTGGAGGCCCTGACAGTCGGGCAGACTTCCCCAATAACCTCCTCCTTCACCTTAAGTGGCAGCTTGTGAAGGTCACCGCATGGAGTTTTTCCAGGTCTACTGAAACTTTGGCAATTTTGCACTCCATAATTTCTTGTGTTGCATTCACAGAATTAAGGATTAGGTCTAAATTGCCTGGGGGAAGGGGGTGTCGGCCTGAACAGCAGTGTATGAGCTGCAATGTATTTTTGCAGAATGATCGCAATGCTTATTGCACTGTATGTTCTGAACACCACAGTTGGTGATTTCCAAACTCTGTATGCATTTAAAGTGTCACTAAAATGTTATTCTTTTTTAAAATAACAACTCTGCCAGTCTATCATCACATTATATCAACTGTGCTGTATGTGTAGCACTGTAACATGATTCAACCTTCACATGACTTCCTTTGAGCTAAATTTTGACTGACCGGCCACGCCTACTTGATGAGCCAAGGAGGCGTGCGAGGGGAACCACCTATCACAGACCTGTCTCCTGGTTAGGATGGAACACCTACAGTGCCCCCATTCATATCTTAAGGTTGTTCCTGCGATTGAAAAAGTATGAGCATAAGCCAGGGACACCTGTTCTAAGTGAATCGGCTAGCTGGCTGGCCTTGGCCTCCATCCTTATCAATGTGGTTTACGGTAATTTCCGCGAGTCACCCAGACAGCTTATAAAGGTTCCCTCCGTAGCAGGACTATTTTCTACGTGTATCACTACAGGTCTGCACAGTGTACACACACACACACACACTTCTCTCTCTCTTTCGTTTTCTATCACTCTCTGGTCTTGAGCACCATAACTGGATGAATTTAGGCCTACATTCTCTTTGTTAGTTACAACCTGCAAGCAACCTCAAACGGATGCTGTATTTAAAAATTTGCTACATAAGATGTTGAATAAACAAAAGCATAAACTGTATTGAAGGTTAACACTGGTGACATTGTTACCAAATGGCCCCTTAAGTGACATCATCTGCCAGTGTTTTTTTACCATGCTGCGATATTTGATCCGATTTTTACAATTTTAAAAGTGAAACTACAAATCTCAGAGTATAGAGTACTACTGACTAACAAACCAACACTGTCTAAAGGTATCACCCGCTACCCAGAGTTATTTAGTTATTTAGAAGTTGTATATTGGGAAGACATGTTCCTATGTGTCTAGTCTGGCTAGTGTGATCAGTGTGTGCATACCTAGCTGTCCTTCTGTTGTGCATATTCAAAACACACAAAGAGCGTCTGCTTCCTGCATTTGGAAACCAGAATCTCGCAGAAGCACAAAAACTACTGGGCACTGACAATTAAAGGAAAACTGATGCACATACTGCAGGCAACCCCCAAACCTGCCAACAATGGCACTTTCAAACAAATAACAAAGATAAAACTTATGAAAAAATATTGCGGGCGCGCAAACCTTATGCATTTCTAATAAAGAAAAAGGCACTCAAGAAAATTAGACTATTAATGCACATCCTGGATCAATAATTAGATTGTAGGATGGATAATATACCACCAAATAAGATCATGACCGCATTTATCTGTTCACTCTTCTCATTATGCGCCATCCTTGAGCTGGTTATGTCCTGCATCAATCCACAGAGCTAGTGTGCCTTTTATGCTGCGCACAAAATTAGCAGAGAATGCTCCCAAGCTATCAATATTCAGGCTGATACAGCATTTCCGCAGCCTTAATCACTCTCAGGAAAATAAAAGAAAAACTAATTGCACTTAATGTCACTCTTGAAGTTTTTAATCTGTGACGCAATTTTTAACTTTTACTAATGACATTTCTTTTTAAAGTGGATCAAGATGCCCCCTCTCTATTTCCGTGGTCAGTCTCTTCTTGCAGTCGGGGTTGCTGTTCTGCTCCACTTGCCTCTAAGTGGGGCACTTAACGGGCATACCATCTGGTTTAGTATTTGCTATTTTGCTTTGTTTCCTCTTTTCTGTCTATTTTCCTAAATTTTCATTTCTATTTCGTTAGTAGAAAAAACATTCCAAGTGGTAATGCACATAGACTTATTTTTAACTCCTCATATAATTGTTGGGATGAATGGTAGTGTGTGTGCCTGAGGACGCACTGTCCCCTCAGCTGTAGCCAGGGGGCGCTACAGGCCTTGTGCATGTGCTGGCAGTGGAAGAAGTATTGCCTGTGGATGCGTGGCTGCAAGCGTCTGTGAGTGTGTTTGCTGTTAGGCTGGCTGGTGCTTTAAGTTCTTTAATGGTATTTCCATAAGGGAGACCTGATAGGTGTGGCGTTTTGGGAGGAGAGTGCAGCATAGAGAAGTCCTTGAGGGACAGAGGGCCATCACGGCCCAAGCGCTGAGAAAACCATCTGTAGTCTGGTACTAATTAATCCCTGAGCCGATTCCCCAGCGCCACCTTGGCCCATGCCATCGTTGTAGCAAAGGATGGAAGTGTCGAGGAGCCATGCAGAACCCTGATCCCCTGGGAAGGCCTGGCACGTCCACACTTTCCAGCTTCCAAACCAGTCGAGGAGGATGGCGTTTGTTTTATTT
Organism: Pleurodeles waltl; assembly: GCF_031143425.1. Lineage (NCBI taxonomy): Eukaryota > Metazoa > Chordata > Amphibia > Caudata > Salamandridae > Pleurodeles > Pleurodeles waltl. The sequence continues at coordinate 147,088,677 of NC_090441.1, read as the reverse complement.
CAGTGTTTTATAAAGTCTTTATACAAACAAATGTCATGACTGAGAGCCTTGGTTATTGCCAGTGGCGTAATGAAACTTGAGGGGGGGGGGGGGGGGAGCAGTAGAACGCCCCCCTCGTGACTCACTCTGGAGCTCTCATGCCAAGGTACTGGAACTCGCCCCACTGTGCGCCACTGGTTGTGTCTAGGCCAACAGACATGACTAATACCTCTAAAGGACACCTGCAAGAGGTAGAGCAAGACACCTCCACTTTCTAGAATAAAAAAAACTAAACATGAATTACTTGTCTTTGAAATGTTTTTCAGAGCATATGCAAAAAATTAAAGGGCAGTGCAAAAATTAAACACTGCTGTACCACCCTAAAAATAAAAAATAGCATGCAATGCGTTAATAGTGGCACTCTGGAGTGTTTTCTACATGTTGGGGATGCTCTCCAGTAGGGAAATGATGTTCCTGTCTACGTCTCGCAGGTCCGCTTCTCACACCAAAATTTCACAATGTACAGTATGCCACGCAGTATCAACAGACTAAACAAAGGTCTATATTTATTTCGTTTTGCAATGTCTCCTTTGCAAGCTGTCTGATGCAAAAATAGTCTTGTAAAAGTATCTATAAATCGACTTGTCTTCCTTCATAGGAAGCAAATCTGATATCAAATCCTTCAAACAAAAGACTTTCCCTCTCCTATTACAACTTAGGTTCTGTAAAGTTTGGCCATAATCACGGAATTACGATTTATGGACTGCTGGTTTGAGCCTGGAGTAATTTTAACGATAACACAGGTTTAGGGGGTCATTAAGAGTTTGATGGGAGGCGCAGGCCGCCTGCCAAACTCTTCCCACCCTCAGACCGCCTGTGCGGCCTGAATCCCGCTGGCCCTAATAGGACTTCACTGCAGGGCAGGCGGGCGGAAACAGTGTTTCCGCCCGCTGGCCCTGCTGTAAAAAGGGCCTTAACATTGACGTCAGCTCCTAATGGAGTCAGTGCCAATGTGTCGGTGCAGCAGCACCCATTGCACATTCCAATGCCCGTAATTTGGGCAGTGGAATGCGCGATGGGGCTGTGCATGGGGGCTTCTGCACTGCCCATGCCAAGTACATGGGCAGTGCAGGGGCCCCTAGGGGCCGCCCGTGTCCCCCATTCCGCCAGCCTTTCCATGGCCGTGTGAACCGCCATGGAATGGCTGGTGGATGGGGACTCCTGATCCCCAGGGCTGCGCTGCAAGCAGCGCTGCCCTGGAAGATGAGAATCCACCGGAACCGCCAGGCTGCCGGCTTGCGGCAGCTTGGCGGTGGTGGGGGTCTGACCGGGCCGGCTCCGCCATGGTCATAATGTGGTGGTCCCACCGCCAGCCTATTGGCAGTGGGGCTGCCACCGCGAGTTTGGCGGTCATGCAACCGCCAGACTTGTAATGACAACCTAAGTGTCTAAACACCTTCCGCTAGCTTCCCTATCCTGATCTCAAACTTCCCTTTCTTTAGGGACACCTTGGACTTGGCCTGCACACAGAGGAGCGACCAGACATTTGCACCAATGTTGATGTCATTCAAAGAGTGCACACAGCCACTAGTGTGGTTTACTGGCACCTCAAGAGTGAAGTTGTGCGTCTGTGTGGGGGGATCCTGAGCCCTGGCATCACATTCTGTGGCACACACTGCCCGAGACCTAAGCAGCAGGTCTCTCAGATCCTCCACCTCCACACTTCACATCCTGCAAAGAAAGACGTGAGGTGCAGCCTGGAAAGCAATGACTAAAGAGGAGCTGATGTGGGGAAAGTGCTGACACTGAAAAGATTGGGCAGTGCTTAATTTGTCATAGTGGTTACAGGTGTTGGGCATTGGGACTCATTTTAGAACGGAACCTATTTTTCATCGACGTTACACCTTTTCACAGAAACACAAAGAGAAAGGCAGGAAATGGAAGGAAGAAGGAGGGAGAGGAAGATATGAAAATGGTGACAAAACTAAAAAGAAAAGATGAAAAGAACCAGTAAGAGTGAGATAAAGTGATGCGTCCGGCCTGAAATTGAACTATGCTGTCAAATTTGAGAAATTCGCGAATTTCGCGGTGCTTTAAGTGAAATTTCTTTAAATTTCGCATTACTCAATGTTGTGCTTTTTGCCTATTAAATGCTGTTTTTTACAGAACTAGTTCAGTTGAGAGACATTTTGTGCTAGGATTAGCCTCCTGACAGTATCCTGCAGGACTATTTGACACTAGGTGTGTGTTTGCTTGCAAAGTCATACAAAGGAGTGACATCTTGTACTGAAAGCGTGAGTGAGAGCGGGTTTACGCGCATCAGCGTGTAGATGCGCTGTTTATGACACCCCAATGTATAAAGTGGACAATTTGGAATGACCTTTTCGTGACATATGGTAATTAAGAGCCTCATCTGTTTTTAAAAAGACTTAAATAAGAAAAAGCGCGCGCTGCGTCTGCCAAACTCATCCATCAATAACTCAGACGTATGGAATCCTTTGAAAGAATACCAATTAAGCCCCGTGATCTCAAGAACGCTGCCCGGATCCTGATCAATGGCTGCCAATTCAAAACAACAAATATCTCAATCGCAGTATCATGAACACGCTAAGAATGGTTAACAAGCAGACAGATTCGGCAAACAGAGCCCGAGAGGCACGCGGCCTGGCAGGGAAACGCCGGCAAATTAAACGTATTGATCACACGTGTAGAAAGTCAGGGAATATAAGGGCGGGGCACGGCACGAAGGACTTTCCTAATATGAACCCCCTAGTGGCCAGATCGAAGAAGTTCAAAGGATCCCCAAACGTTCACATCTTGCAGCAGCGTTCATTTTACACGTTGTAGGAAGCAGTTAAAACTTGCTTATAAAAAGAAATGTAAAAAAATCGTCCCTTGAAGTACAGTTCATCCAGTCAGTGCGGAGTGTTTCCCTAGGGCCCAGGAGAGATGCAGAAGTGAGGTAAGAACAGAAATTGAATGGAGTTAGTGCAAGAAATGGAGCGGTGAATGACTGAAGTAGAACAGGCCTCATTATTCTAATAATTTCCTTTGAAAATGTGCTAAATGTTCCACAAATTACACATTTTTACGGGTTATTGCATGAAATGCCGGTCTGGCCTTTTGTTTTATTTTTCAGCACGAAAGTCGTATCTTGTCAACTTTATTAGTGAAGACACATTTTGCGCAAAATAAGCGCAAATACAGACATTACGCGACTAACGACTGTTTGCATTTCCTTTGTTGCCGTTCTTCCGATGCTCCCACGATACACTTTTTACTAAAATGAAATCTCAATTAGTCGACATTGGATAGACTCAGGGGCGTGGCTTTGGGGGGTGGGGGGCATTCACCCCATCTAATAAATATATTTCGTGAAAAATAGTTGGGTTCAGACACTTTCAGTCAGGTATGGTGAGGTGTCTATCGGTTTTCACCAGGAATTTTTACACACAGACAAAATGCACACATACTCTCGCCCTCTCTTTGTTTAGAAAGACTTAAAATGTTGATTATTTCACAAAATAATGTGTTTTCTGTCACTTAGTACCCCTACCAATCTGCACTCCTCTGCATTTCCACTGCCTCTTAAGCACCTCTTGTGCGCAAAATGAATTTTTAACATTATGTGCCAGCGTGATTGTTAGGAAATCTGAAGCAACCCCTCCCCCCCCCCCCCCCCCCTCACCTCACCCTCCCTCCCCAATCTCACTGACCAAACTACGCCCCTGGGCATGGTAGCGTAATCTGGGACATTTCTTTTAAGAGACATAATGCGAAAAGCAAAAAATTATGCGATTACACCAGTGTAAATGAAATTTCACTTGGGCCTAATAGAAATAATATTATATTTGGGGCCATATTTTAACCGACTTGTGGCTGTACATTAATGCATGTACCGACTTCAGTTTGCACAATTGAAGCCGCGTTTCTTTAATTTTATAGTTTATATCAGTTTGTGCATTTGACCTCTATTTTGCAGGGTCGCACCGAGGAACAAAAAGCAGCCCTGGCTAAAATGCTCCAACCAGCCCTGCTGCCTTTTTCTTCTTGCAGTAATCCATCCATCCTCTCTCTCTCCTTTGTCCTCTCTCTTCTCCCTCTTCCATCGCTTCCTCTCTCTCTACCTTCGTCTCTCTTGAGGCTTCCGCCTGCCCGCTGCCTCGGGAGCTGGGGAACGTGACAGAGGCACTAGGAGCAACACTGGACTTCCAAAACAGGCTGCATCCCAGCAGGGAGATGCCTGATGGAATAAAAGGCCTAGCCGGCTCTGCTATTTTGATCATTGCAGATGCGCATATTGCATTTTCGTAAGTGCTCATTTGATGAGTTTGTGTCAATCTATTGATTTCACACTATATGACAGAAACTCTGATCCAACAATTGGAGGCAAGGAATACAAAGATGTGGATTGCCGATGACATAGCCCCTGGAGGTCCTTTACACCTGCAGCTTTCCAATGTAAGGAAGGAAATGTATTGTGGATTCCATTCCATTGATATACTCATGCATATTTGTTCACTTGAATATTTGAAGCCATTTTTTGAAATGTTTGATCTTTTTCTTCTTTTTCTTCTTGAAGAAAATACTTTTTTCCTGGAGGGAAGCACCTTCCTTTCACCAATTTTGAGAGTGTCCCTGTCTCCTTCCTGCCCTGGGAAATTATCTACTGCCCTTGTCAGCAGTAGTATGGGAACCATTTCGAGTGGGGATGGGTCAGAGGGAAGTTTGAAACATGTATATTTGTGGGTGTGCACAAACTCACAGGCCACTATTGCCCTGGAATGGCCACTCTGTGCTCCCAGGAGAAAACTTGCTCCACAGTCATTCCTGCATGATTAAACCATTTTATGAGTGAACACTCAACTTTTGTGAATTTCAAATGTGGATTGTCACTAGCCTTCTTGCAAGAATGAGCAAAGCTTACATGCCCACATAGGTTTGCGTATCATGCACAGGGTGTGGTGAGGGGCAGGGAATGCTGCAGTGACCATGTGATATAAGTGATGGCCTCCAACTTGTGAGCGGGTTGTGTAGTCGTGTTGCATAACGAGGAGGCTCATAGGAGAGATGTAATGCCAGCATCAGGATAGACCTAGTGCTGGATAAGAAGCGGCACACGGATTGAAAGGGGTGGAGTAGGAGTGCTGCAGGATGAAGTATGGTATGGGAGGGATGCAGCCATTGTGCAGGGCTGAGAAAGGAGTGAGTGCTGCAAGACCAAGTGTTACCCAGGAATGGGATGTTGTGCAGGACATTAAAATGTATTTTTGTATGGCAACTTTGGTACCCATCTGAGTGTGAAACTGAAGTGGTCTGGAGCGTTGGAAGGGATTGTGAAGATGTGGCGTGGTGCTGGATTGGGCGTAGTGAGGGACACAGTGCTAAGGGACAAGGAGTGATAAGAGAGAGTGAACAGTGCTGTGATGTAAGGGTGGTGTTGATCAGGGTTCTCTCTCAAAATGTTGCCTCCTGCAAAAAGGAGATTTAGTTGTGAAGAATGCTGTGTTCTTTGGATTATGAGACCTGCCATTATTTTATTGTAACCTGGGCATGCTCAAACTACACAGTATCTGCCTTGTGGTGCCTTTTAAAATAAATGAACCGCTATATAAATTCAACTACAATGCAAATGATAGAGCAGTACAGGGATCAGAATAAATGATTCTACTACTGAATATCGAGGTATATCATGGCACAAAAGTATCGAGGACAGACTATTGAGGGACAAAATATTGAAAGATAAGTGCATGTAGGGAAGGATAAATGTATCATCTCTAACACCATAGCCACATACCTTGCAGATATATGCATCATCAAGGCAAATACATACCTGGAATTATATGTAGAACATCTGCACTTACCTGTGGATATTTTTTTCAATATTTTGTCCGCCATCTTGTGACCCATCGATATTCTGGAGCAGATATTCAGGGTGCACACTGAATAAATGACACAAGGTCATTTAAAATAAATTTTTAAAAAGTACCAGCCACTAGAAGCTGTAAAGGTATGCCCCCAAATGCAGACTGGAAGCCTCCATGACTTTTGATGTGCCGATGCTTCATTGCTGGTGTACTGGTGCAGTAATGATGTGATTCACCTATAGGACTGGTGAAATACAGTCTACCTATATATTGCTGGTGGCAAGGACAAGAAGGTTACTTTCTAAGTAAGCGGACTTTTGTATGGCATATGGGACATGCTGGAAGACACTGATCCAGCAGGGCATAACATGAGCTTAGGTGCAAAAGGACCTGCTTATCCGTTGAGAACTCATAAATGGTAGGAATATCATATACAGGAAGAAGTAATGCGATACGTTTCTCCACCCCTACCTTTCTGCACAGCATATTGGCTGTGCCAGGGTCCTGCACCTATCAGTGTGACATCAATATACTTGTACAAAACACACTTTGCACCCAAGAGGGGATGTGCCCTCATTGGAGGCAGGAGGCTCATTAGTTGCTAATGTTACTGCACTAAGGGCCCTGTGGTGTTGGGGACAAAGGTGCATACAAATACTCATCAGAATAAAGCCTGACCTAACCTTTCATTAGTGACATTTGTCAATCAAGCCTTTCTGTAGCGTAAATCATCAGGGCAAGTAGTGACAAGGGAATCTTCAGTAGTCAGTTATGGGTCTTCTGGTGTCAGGGCTGGTTTTGTGACAATGCAGCTTCACATTTCTTGTTTAGTCAAAATGGAGCGCTGGGATTGGCTCGGTTACTCTGCCATGGCTGCACTCGACTCTGCTGCCATTGACAGGCTACATGCTCACAAGCAGACTTACAAATTTCATATGAAACTTCATTATTCAGTATTTTACGATACTCTCACACAATAGAATGCTTATAGTCCATGAACGTAGGAGTTTCACCATAGCTTATACACGTTTGTGGCCTCTCTTCCGGGAGTATTTCTTAAAGTACCCGTCTGCTGGCAATATTGTATGATATTGCATGTATATCGCATGCAGTCCTCAGTCATACTACCCTCACTATCACCCCATATAATAACTTTCATTTCTACACACCATACTGCAAAACATAAGTGTACATCTTTTCAAATTTTGATGCGTTTCATCCATCATGTAGCAGCCTAGTGTGCAGCAGTGTTACCCCTACGGCAGCACCTATATCGTATGTGCATGATCCCAAGATCATGCTAAATGTGTGCTGCGTATTTGCACTCACCAAGTTCCATTAACCGATTCCAAAGTTCAGCATCTCACACACCCTTGATGTTTCAAGGATTTTATGAATGGATCCATGCATTTCTAGGTACAGCATATACAGATCGACATGGTTTTGACGCTGTGCATCCCGAGTCAACTTTAGAATGAAGAACCTGCTTAGGAACACATATGCTTTCTCCACAATAATAAACTCGTATTACAACATAGTCAAAGCATAGACATCCTGGATGCATAAACCATACCATGAAAAAAATCATATTAAAAATAATTTGACTTGGTCAAATGGGTTACTCTATGTCCATTAATAATTCCAACGAAAAATGCAAGGGGTTTGCCCTTTTTTCAAAGAGAAAAAGGACACGTATGAATTCACCCTTGCCGAGACCTCCACGACCCGTAAAAAAGTTGGAGCCAATACAGGAAACTGCCCATTTGGCATGGATTCAGAAAAACAATGTAGTCAGAACTGCACAAAACATTGCACAACTGAGATGCACTGCTCTCATCACTGATCCCACACCTAGCTATGATCATAAACAAAAGCAGTACTTTTTTAATGCCATTCTGTGCCAATTTGATAAATGCGTCAGTATTGCAAGGCATTGCCCCAACTATCTTACATACAAATCTTATCTACGACCTACACATTACAGATTATGCTGTGCAACAGGCACGAAAACCCTAGAAACTATTTTATGATGATTGAAAAGTGTGACCAGAGATTGCTCACTGATATCCTCAACGAGTGCATAAGCCACCAAGGCTATCATACCAGGTACTTGCTGAATATGCATGCATTTCTGCAAGCAAGTGGCTTTGTTGCCTCAAAAGCGCTTCAATGTGCATTCTGTGATGGTTCAAGTAGGCTAATCAGCCTATGTTACTCAATTATTCTGTTGTTGCAAACCCGCTTTTCATGCATGCAGGGGCGTCACATGGCAGGGCATTTGGGAGGGAGTATTATGACCCAGGCCCCACGCTTTTCAGAAACCCACATTCCTGCTGAAAACATATTTATAAATACATTTATAAAGCCTGCCTTAATAATGAGGCAGCTTACACGATGGACCAAGGTTACACAACTGCAGTGATACTTCTGGACCTAAGTGCTGCCTTCGATACAGTAAATCACAGTGTTCTGATTAGCAGGATACATGAATCGGGCATTAAGGGTACAGCACTTAGCTGGCTCTCTTCCTTCCTTGAGGACAGAACTTTTCAGGTCCTAGATTGGTCCCATATTTCAGACAAGTTCCATTGGAACTGTGGGGTGCCACAAGGGTCATCGCTCAGCCCTACGCTGTTTAATATTTATATGAATCCTTTGGTCTGTAGCTTGTATCCTATGCAGATGATACACAGTTAGTAATGTCTTTCTCCACAAACACTGAATTGGAGAGACATTCTCTAGCCTCCTGCCCACTGGCAGTCTCCGGCTGGATGAAGAATAGCATGCTCCAACTCAATGGAGATCAAACTGAACTAATGATTCTGGGCCAATATCCTAGCCCCGATACTAATCTTCTCCCTTCCAGTGTCATTGAGGAGCTGCTGCCCCCCAAGGAATACATAAAAAGTCTGGGAGTCCGGTTGGATCCCCTACTTACGCTTGATCATCAGGCGAAGAAACTCTCCGCCACTTGCTATGGTTTGCTGAGTTTATTAAGGAAGGTCCTGAGACTACTTCCTCCACTGGCCAAAAGGCTTATCGTTCAAGCGATTATCCTGTCCCGCCTAGATTATGGCAACAGCATACTCCTTGGTTCACCTAAATATGTGACAAGGAAATTGCAGGTAGTCCAGAATGTGGCAGCGCGCCTCCTATTAAGATATCCCTAGACATGACTCAGCAAAACCGGCCCTTACATCACTGCACTGGCTCCCAGTGGAGCAACGTATTAAATTCAAATCTCTGTGTGTGATCCACAGATCACTACATAATAGGGGTCCTCCTCTACTATGGACCCTGGCAATGTTTTACAAGCCTACGAGAGACCTTAGGTCAGCAACCTCTGCTCTTGCAACTATCCCTAAATTCAAAAAGACCCGATGGGGTGGCTCCACGATGACTTACTTGGGCTCAAAACTGTGGAACTCCCTACCTCTTAGGATTAGATTAATCAGCCAGGAATTAGATTTCCGTAAAGCACTAAAGACCTGGTTGTTTTAGAGACTCTTCCACCCCTGCCTAGTCCCTGGTTTTGGTTTCAGTGCTGGGAGGCCTCTCGGTAGCCATGCGCTATATAAATCCGGTTAACATAACATAACATAACACGAGACTTCTATTAGATAGCTCTAGATGTCATGTCTTTTCTTTCCCTGGAGAACACGATTTTTATACTAAGAACCACTCCTGTCTGTATTTATGCTTAAAAGTAGAAAATACAGACAATTGGGCTCCTTGTCAATTACTGGCCAGGCGATCTTTCACGACTTCCAGGACAACAGCTGAGCAGAGAGAGGCATGGGGAGCTATAAGACAGGATGAGATTTTCGTAAATACAGCCATATGTTTGCAGTGCAATGCTAATATTTACCTGTGGGCATAGTGTTCCATTGTATTTGGCTGCTTAATTAGCTGAGCCACAACAGGAATCAAAGTATGAGAGCATGGTTATCAGTTTCATAAATGCCGAAATATATCATTTTACAAATTCATTTATTCTCGAAATACGAAACGAAATATGGATAAAAATATCAATAAGAAGGCCAAAGGATAAATATGGATAAATATGATAGAAATGTTATGAATATTAAATCCCATTAAACTAGTAGCCCTAAACATAATTGTAGGTTAGATATCCTGAATGCATTAACCATATAATAAAAAAATGACTGTAAAAAGAATTTGATGTGGTCAGTCAATAATAATTCCAGTGCAAAATGTAAAATGTGTGCCCATTTTCAAAGACAAAAAGCTAAGACTGAATCCACCCTTGCCCAGAACTCCATTACCCATGTAAACTTGAAACCAGTTCAGAAAACTAGGGGCAGATTTAAGAGCCCCTCGTGCCATCTGTCGCTACATTAGCATAATTTTTTTTTTGTTGCTAATGTGGCGATATTATGGCAAAAATGCTGCCCCATAGTTACAAAGTGGCTCAATACATGCATTGTGCCACTTTGTAACCCGTTGCGTCACATTATGCCTGCACCAGGCATAATAAATGCAAATGGGGCATTTCCCCATTAGTGGGGCCGAAAAAATGGTGCAAAGAAATCTAAAAGATTTCCTTGCCTCATTTCTTTCGGCATTTTTACCGCCTGCTCAGAGCAGGCATTAAAAGGGGGCACACCCCTATGTACTATTCAGGGTTACTGCCAAAACTTTGGTGCTCACTTAAACAGTACATCAATAGCATCAAAAATTCTAATGCTATTTCCCCCCACCCTGGGCCATGGTGCACCATATTTTAAAGACAGCACACACACTGGGTGTAGCGCCACTTTTCTTAAATCTGCCGCTAAGTTTACCTGAGGTTATATTACAGAAGTGCCCCAGGGGCAAAATAAGCTTGTGCTGCCACTTTGTGCATCCCTGGAGCACTTAAGTGTTACAATCAACACACTGTAGTCCTTTGTGGGGTCTCTTATGTAATACTGATAGCACTGCTGCACATGTAGCTCCAGCGCCATCGTGAAAGGGTGTTCCCTCATTTGCATAGGGGCATGGTCCCATGAAAATGAGAGAATCACTTTGCCTCTGCACCTGCGTCGTATTACAGATGTGTCAAAAATAAAGTGATGGATACAATACTTAAATTTATCTCTGCCACTGGCAATCACTCGGTCGCATACCAATTAGTAGTTTTTCTCCCATCATGTCATCTCAGTTCCCACCAAGCCATATGAAAATCAGTCTTGACCCTGTTCCAATGGGAACAGTCCAGTCCAAACTGCCAGGCTAAGTCCTCCCTGAATCAGAACACAAGCAACAAGTTCACGGGTGCCCTGAGGGCAGCACACTCGTCATAATAAGGCTCACTTTCCCTGTTTGCACGCTGTGCACCTGTTTAAAGGTGTATATTGGTGCGAGTAGGGAAAGTACAACCTGTTTGTAATATGATCCCTGGTCTGAATTCAGAGAAATATCGCAGCCAGAACTTCACAAAAAATTACTAAACATAGACGTCCTGCTGAGATCACTGATCCCAAACCTACCAAAATCAGTGCTCGTCCTATCTATCTTACATACAATTCAGTTATATGACCTACACATTACAGTGTATACTGTGCAACAGGCACATTAACCCTCTATCCTGCTTCATGATGATTGAAAAGTGGACCCAGAGAATGCACAAAGATCTCCCCAGCAAGTGCACGAACCACCAAAGCTTTCATACCAGATACTTGCTGGATATGCATACATTTCAGTACCAAGTGCCTTTATCACATCTAAAGCTATTTCAGTGTGGAGGCTGTGATGAATTAATCAAAACAATCAGCTTTTCTACTATAATATTCCATTGCTGACAATATTACTTTAGCAAAGAGTTTGTGTTAGACCTGACATGCCTTAGGGTGGTCACCCCTAACTTTTTTGCCTGCCTCCCTCCACTTTTTGGCCTCTGTTTTTGCTGGCTTTTAGACTCTGCACACTTTACCACTGCTAACCAGTTCTAAAGTGCATATGCTCTCTCCCTTTAAACATGGTAAGTTTGGATCATATCCAATTGGACTATTTAATATACTTATAAGTCCCTAGTAATGTGCACTGTATGTGCCCAGGGCCTGTAGATTAAATGCTACTAGTGGGCCTGCAGCACTGGTTGTGCCACCCACTCAAGTAGCCCCTTTACCTTGTCCCAGGCCTGCCATTGCAAGGCCTGTGTGTGCAGTTTCACTGCCAATTCGACTTGGCATTTAAAAGTACTTGCCAAGCCTAAAACTCCCCCTTTTCTACACATAAGTCACCTCTCATGTGTGCCCTAGGTAACCCCTAGAGCAGGGTGCTGTGTGGGTAAAAGGCAGGACATGTTCCTGTGTAGTTTACATGTCCTGGTAGTGTAAAACTCCTAAATTCGTTTTTACACTACTGTATGGCCTACTCCCTTCATAGGCTAACATTGGGGCTGCCCTCATACATTGTTGAAGTGGTAGCTGCTGATCTGAAGGGAGTAGGAAGGTCATATTTAGTATGGCCAGAATGGTAATACAAAATCCTGCTGACTGGTGAAGTTGGATTTAATATTACTATTTTAGAAATGCCACTTTTAAAAAGTGAGCATTTCTCTGCACTTAAATCTTTCTGTGCCTTACAATCCATGTCTGGCTAGGTTTAGTTGACAGTTCCTTGTGCATTCACTCAGACACACTCCAAACACAGGGTACTCAGCCTCACTTGCATACATCTGCATTTTGACTGGGTCTTCCTGGGCTGGGAGAGTGGAGGGACTGCTCTGACACAAAGGACTGCCACACCCCCTACTGGGACACTGGCAGACAGGATTGAACTGAAAGGGGACCTGGTGCACTTCTAAGCCACTCTTTGAAGTCTCCCCCACTTCAAAGGCACATTTGGGTATAAAACAGGGCCTCTGCCCTACCACCTCAGACACTTGCTGGAGAAGAAACCTGAACCAGAACCTCCATACTGCCAAGAAGAACTGCCTGGCTGCTCAAAGGACTCACCTGACTGCTTTCTACAAAAGACAGCTGCCTTGCTGTTGGCCTGCTGCCTTGCTGAACTCTTGTCTGGCTGTAAAAGTGCTCTCCAAGGGCTTGGATAGAGCTTGCCTCCTGTTTCCTGAAGTCTCAGGATCAAAAAGACTTCTTTCTTACAACTGGACGCCGTGTGCGCCCAAAAATTCGACGCACAGCTTGTTCCGCGGTGAGAAATTCACTGCACGCGATCCAGAAAGACGCCGCTCGACGCAACGCCTACGGTGCAACCGGAACTTCGACGCACGGCCCACCTGGACAATGCCGCCCGGCTTTCCGAGAGGAAATCGACGCGACGCCTGCCGTGAGGAAGAAAATTCCACGCACAGCCCACCAGAACGACGAGCAGCCGGATAACAAGCCTAGGATTCCACGCACAGACCCTCGGACATCTGGTAATCCCGCGACCCACAGAAGGAGTCAGCCCGTGTGCCGGAAAAAGACGCACGTCTTCCCCGAGTGAAAAATAACGATGCAAGTCTGTGTGTGGAAGGGCGAAACTGACGCACACACCATTTTTCTTCCCGTAGAATGACGCACGTCTCCCCGCGTGAAAATTAACAACGCAAGTCCATGTGTGAAGGGGCGAAACCGACGCACACCATTTTTCCACGCATCTCCTCTGTGGCCCTCTGCGGAGATTTTCCACTCCAAACCAGGTACTTCGTGCTTGAAAGAGACTTTGGGGGTCATTCCAACCTCGGCGGTAAAAGGCGCTTACCGCCGTTCAGAAGACCGCCATAACACCGCCGCGGTAAACCGCCACAGTCATTCTGACCCACAACAGGCAAACCGCCAAAATACAGACATCCACAAAAGTCCGCCACACCAAAGGGCAGCGAGAAACTGGCGATGACCAAACCTCCACCGTCACGCCAACAGAAATACGCCCACACTATCACGACACACGAATCCACGCGGCAGTCTTTCAACCGCGGTATTCCATTGGCGGTACACACCGCCGCGCTCAAAATACACACACACTTACAAAATACAACCACATTGGACAATTCAAAATACATACACCTGAGACACATACACACACCACTCCCACACATCCAATTAAATATAAAATACACACCCACATCACCCACAAACCTCCACTCCTAGAGATTCGTGAACACGTACCGAGAAAAGACATCCGAGCACCCAGACGCCCAATTCACTGTCACCCAGTAATATTTGCACGCACTTCACACAACACAACAATACACATCACCACACTTAGCACCACACAATCCACCCTACACATCACCCACACCACCCCATGGCACCGCAAAGACACCCCAGGTTCTCTGATGATGAACTCAGGGTCATGGTGGAGGAAATTGTACGAGTAGAGCCACAGCTGTTCGGGGCACAGGTGCAGCACACCACCATTGCCAGGAAGATGGAGCTATGGAGCAGAATAGTCGACAGGGTCAACGCTGTGGGACAGCACCCAAGAAATCGGGACGACATCAGGAAGAGGTGGAACGACCTACGGGGGAAGGTGCGTTCCATGGTATCCAGGCACAACATCGCGGTGCAGAAGACTGGCGGCGGACCCCCACCTCCTCCCCCAGAATTTACAACATGGGAGGAGCAAGTCTTGAACATCCTGCATCCTGAGGGCCTCGCAGGAGTAGGCAGAGGAATGGACTCTGGTAAGGCAAATCTTAACTACTTCTCCCCCCCACCCCACCTGCATGCCAACTCATACCCCCACCCTCACCCTCACCCCCATCACATCCTACTCCTTGCAACTGTCTCACCATCACAACCCACCCATCCCAACACCTAGCCCTGCATGCGTCCACAAAGCATGGACACCCATCACCTAAGCATGCCCACTGCACATACACATACAAACCCCCCCCCCAACCACCGTCACAACAGCCCCCACAAATGAATGCCAGCACTGGGGTACACGGGCACCCACCCATTGCACGCTATGACACACACAGAAGCTGTAGTCCATGGGGAAACAAAGCAGATGTCACGCAGTGGGGCCCACAGCTCTGAAAACGGAAGGGAAAGTCACAACACAGTTAGCATACACTGGGGGAAAAAGTCAGACAGTAGAGAGGTAGGAGTCTTTAAGTAAATGTAATATGCCGGTGTCTACTCTTACCTGTGTGTCACTGAAAATACTGCTGTATTACTGTGTTCCTGTTCTCTATGTCGTCCTCTTCGGCTTCCTCCTCTTCACTCTCCACAGGCTCCACAGCTGCTACAACACCACCATCTGGACCATCCTCCTGCAGAAAAGGCACCTGGCGGTGCAAAGCCAGGTTGTGAAGCATACAGCAGGCCACGATGATCTGGCACACCTTCTTTGGTGAGTACATCTGGAGGCACCTGAACCTGGCCTTCAGGAGGCCAAAGGTTCGCTCGATCACCCTCCTAGTCCGCCCATGGGTCTCATTGTACCGTTCCTCTGCCCTTGTCCTGGGATTCCTCACTGGGGTCAGTAGCCAGGACAGGTTGGGGTAACCAGAGTCCCCTAATAGCCACACCCGGTGCCTCTGGAGTTGACCCATCACATACGGGATGCTGCTATTCCGCATGATGTAGGCGTCATGCACTGACCCAGGGAACTTGGCATTAACATGGGAGATGTACTGGTCAGCCAAACACACCATCTGTACATTCATCGAATGATAACTCTTCCGGTTCCTGTACACCTGTTCACTCCTGCTGGGGGGGACCAAAGCAACATGTGTCCCATCAATGGCACCTATGATGTTGGGGATATGTCCAAGGGCATAGAAATCACCCTTCACTGTAGGCAAATCCCCCACCTCAGGGAAAACGATGTAGCTCTGCATGTGTTTCAGCAGGGCAGACAACACTCTGGACAACACCTTTGGAAACATAGGCAGGGACATCCCTGATGAAATGGCCACTGTTGTTTGAAATGACCCACTTGCTAAGAAATGGAGTACTGACAGCACCTGCACTAGAGGGGGGATCCCTGTGGGTTGGCGGATGGGTGACATCAGGTCTGGCTCCAGCTGGGCACACAGTTCCTGTATAGTGGCTCGGTCAAGCCTGTATGTCAGTATGACATGTCGTTCCTCCATTGTCGACAGGTCCACCAGCGGTCTGTACACGGGAAGATTCCTCCATCTCCTCACATGTCCCAGCGGACGGTGCCTATGAAGGACAACAGCGAGCACAGAGTCAAGCAACCCACAGGTACGTAACCACAGCTTGCACATAGTACGATTCCCAATGCATTGAATGGCTTGTATGAGTGTTGGTGCATGGCCTAGGTATGTGTGACGCAGTTGGTAACTAGGCCATGTGGGCCCTTGAAATGGCGGCTGCCTGACCTGTGAAATGCAACAGTGGGATGTGAGGTCAATGCGCTGGCGTGGCACACCGCGGCTGTAGGCGGTCGAAGACCGCGGCGCTAAGCCACATTGGTTAACATAGAACCCTATGGGTTTCAGGAGCCAATGACGATGTGCGCCGGCGGTCGCGGTACGCACCGCCGCGGTACGCACCGCCGCGGGGGTGACCGCCATTTTCTATCTGCTTAATCACTCGATACCTGATCTTCGACAGGAGAGGACCTACACTGCAAGTGCTGCTGTGACCTCGGTCTGGAAGAGACAATGGCTCATGCGACTGGGGAAAGGGCCCCTGACTTCACTGCGGAGGAGTTGGAGAAACTTGTGGATGGGGTCCTCCCCCAGTATGCGCTACTCTACTGTCCTCCAGACCAACAGGTAAGTACACTGGGACCATGCTTAGTGGGCAATGCCTGGGTTGAGTCGGGTGGATGAAAGATGGTGGGGAGGGGAGCGATTGAGGCATGCATCAAACGACAGATGAGAGCATGTGCCACATGGCAAGGGTGGGGATGGGGGGCCACTCACATCGAGCATGCAGAAGGTGATGACAATTTTTCTCTCCCTGTACATGTCACATAGGTCAGCTCCCACCAGAAAGTCGCGATTTGGCGTGCCATCGCCAAGGACGTCCGGACCCTGGGGGTCCACAACAGACGTGGCACCCACTGCCGGAAGAGGTGGGAGGACATCCGACGCGGGAGCAGGAAGACGGCGGAGGCTCTGCTGGGGATGGCCTCCCAACGTAGGAGGGGTGCCAGTCGTCAATTGACCCCCCTGATGTCCCGGATCCTGGCGGTGGCCTACCCCGATTTGGATGGGCGCGTGAGGACATCACAGCAGACACAAGGGGGTGAGTACAAATACATTCTGCTGACTTTGCGCGCAGTGGAGGTGTCTGGGTGGGGGAGGAGGGCTGTGGGTATCCCTAGGCCAGGGCGATTTCTATAGGCTAGGCCCCTCCGTAAGGCATGGCCCTGTGCCCCCGCCCCACCTCTGTAGGGTGCCAAGTACAGGTATCCATGGCCCTGTGTCATCTATGTGTGCAGTTGTCGTCCATAGGCTTGTAGGCCATGTCCCACGGATTGCGTAGTGGACGCCAAGTGCGCGGCGTAGTGCAGGGGGCTTCTGTGTCTGTCTTGTCCGCCAACGGTAGCGGTAATCCATGCACTCAACATGTCTTTATTTCTCCTCCCCCCCTTTTTTGTGATCTTCCTGTTCATGTGTGCATTAGCATCATCAGGCGGAGGAGAAGTGGCATCGGAGCACGAGGGAGCTGCATCTCACATGGCCATGGCGGGCCATGCAACTGACTCGGATTTCACCAGTGAGACGGAGGGCGAGGGGAGCTCCACAGCGGGGACTCGTGCTGATGTCAGTGACAGCGACTCGTCCTCTGAAGGGAGCTCCCTTGTGGTGGCGGCAACATCCGTGCCCCCCGCAACAACAGGTACAGCCGCCACCCAGCGCACCAGCACCGCCCTCCCAGCAGCCCCTCAGCGTTTGCCCCGTGCCCGCTCACCCAGGAATGTGGGCATCTCCTTCGCCCCAGGCACCTCAGGCCCTGCCCCTGTCACCCCTGCTGCCCTCAGTGAGGAGGTCATTGACCTCCTAAGGACCATCATTTTTGGGCAGTCTACCCTTTTGAATGCCATCCAGGGTGTAGAAAGAGAGGTGCACCAGAGTAATGCATACCTGGAGGGCATTCATTCGGGTCAGGCTGCCCATCAGCGATCGTTCAACGCTCTGGCCTCAGCACTGACAGCAGCAATTGTCCCTGTCTCTAGCCTCCCCCCTCCAACTTCCTCCACCCAGACCCAATCCTCTGTACCTCTGCCTATCCCAGACACACCTACAGACCAGCCTGCACACACTTCAACACCCAAGGGAAGCTCATCCAGACATAAGCACCACACATCACACAAGCCTTCACACAAGCAACATCCACATGCAGACATACCAACACCCACTGCCTCCACTGTGTCCCCCTCCTCCTCGTCTCCCTCCTCCCTCCCTGTGACGTCTCCACTCACACTTGCATGCACAACATCTTCAGCCACTACGTCCATCACCAGCACACCCACCAGAACACTCCGCACACGTGCAGTCACCACCCCCACTACCATTTACACGTCCCCTGTGTCCTCTCCAAGTGTGTCGTTCACCCCCTCCTCCAAACTACACAAACGCAGGCAGCCACCCACCAACAGCCATCCACCTCACGACAGCCTCCAGCCCAAGCACCTGCACCCAAAGACACCAGACTTCACACTCCTACAACCACATCCTCTTCCTCCACTCCCATACCCACTACACCTACCCGTCCCTCTCTTTCCAAATTGCTTTTCCTTGCCAACCTTAACCTCTTTCCAACAACTCCCCCACCCCCTCCATCTCATAAGACTCCAATCAGCACCTCAGCCACCACAAAACCGGGACCTGCGAAGACTGTTGTCCATGGACTGTGGAGTCCCCCACCCTCAAGGGCATCCAGTTCAGCTAGGAGCCAAGGCACGGCCAGCCCACCACCGGAAAAGCATCCTAAGATTGCCAGTGCCCGGCGCGAGCGACCAAAGACCCCAGGGACCAAAATCCCTACATTGGCTCCATCAGGAAGTGGGGTGCCACCTGGCACACCGCCAAAGGTGGGAAAGGGCCACAAGCGTGCAGGGAAGGGTGGGAAGGGCAGCACGCCCGACAAGTCCGGCAGCAGGCCAGCTGGCCAGGAGGGCCCCACCAGCCCCATCCCAGGTGTGCAGGAGGACACACACAGGCCGCGTACTGCAGCCCAGGAGGGCCCCGCAAGCCACGTCCCAGGTGGGCAGGAGGACACCCACAGGCCGAGAACTGCAGCCCAGGAGGGCCCGCAAGCCACCAGACAGATGGGCAGGAAGGCCCCGCCAGCCACATGTCAGGTGGCGAGTGACATCCATGCCTGGGCCGGATCCGCTGACCAGGACACTCATCTCAAGCACCGCTCCACTGGGCACCGCTGTCTCAAGAACCGCTGAACTGGGCCCTTCATCTCAAGCACCGCTCCGCTGGGCACCGCCGTCTCAAGCACCGCTGAACTGGGCCCTTTATCTCAAGCACCGCTGAACTGGGCCCTTCATCTCAAGCACCGCTCCGCTGGGCACCGCCGTCTCAAGAACCGCTGAACTGGGCCCTTCATCTCAAGCACCGCTGAACTGGGCCCTTCATCTCAAGCACCGCACCGCTGGGCACCGCCGTCTCAAGAACCGCTGAACTGGGCCCTTCATCTCAAGCACCGCTCCGCTGGGCACCGCCGTCTCAAGCACCGCTGAACTGGGCCCTTCATCTCAAGCACCGCTCTGCTGGGCACCGCCGTCTCAAGAACCGCTGAACTGGGCCTTTCATCTCAAGCACCGCTCCGCTGGGCACCGCCGTCTCAAGAACCGCTGAACTGGGCCCTTCATCTCAAGCACCGCTCTGCTGGGCACCGGCGTCTCAAGCACCTCTGAACTGGGCCCTTCATCTCAAGCACTGCTGAACTGGGCTCTTCATCTCAAGCACCGCTCCGCTGGGCACCGCCGTCTCAAGAACCGCTGAACTGGGCCCTTCATCTCAAGCACCGCTCCGCTGGGCACCGCCGTCTCAAGCACCGCTGAACTGGGCCCTTCATCTCAAGCACCGCTGAACTGGGCCCTTCATCTCAAGCACCGCTGAACTGGGCCCTTCATCTCAAGCACCGCTCCCCTGGGCACCGCCGTCTCAAGAACCGCTGCACTGGGCCCTTCATCTCAAGCACCGCTGAACTGGGCCCTTCATCTCAAGCACCGCTGAACTGGGCCCTTCATCTCAAGCACCGCTCCGCTGGGCACCGCTGTCTCAAGAACCGCTGCACTGGGCCCTTCATCTCAAGCACCGCTGAACTGGGCCCTTCATCTCAAGCACCGCTCCGCTGGGCACCGCCATCTCAAGAACCGCCTAACTGGGCCCTTCATCTCAAGCACCGCTCCGCTGGGCACCGCCTTCTCAAGAACCGCTGAACTGGGCCCTTCATCTCAAGCACCGCTGAACTGGGCCCTTCATCTCAAGCACCGCTGAACTGGGCCCTTTATCTCAAGCACCGCTGAACTGGGCCCTTCATCTCAAGCACCGCTCCGCTGGGCACCGCCGTCTCAAGAACCGCTGAACTGGGCCCTTCATCTCAAGCACCGCTGAACTGGGCCCTTCATCTCAAGCACCGCACCGCTGGGCACCGCCGTCTCAAGAACCGCTGAACTGGGCCCTTCATCTCAAGCACCGCTCCGCTGGGCACCGCCGTCTCAAGCACCGCTGAACTGGGCCCTTCATCTCAAGCACCGCTCTGCTGGGCACCGCCGTCTCAAGAACCGCTGAACTGGGCCCTTCATCTCAAGCACCGCTCCGCTGGGCACCGCCGTCTCAAGAACCGCTGAACTGGGCCCTTCATCTCAAGCACCGCTCTGCTGGGCACCGGCGTCTCAAGCACCTCTGAACTGGGCCCTTCATCTCAAGCACTGCTGAACTGGGCTCTTCATCTCAAGCACCGCTCCGCTGGGCACCGCCGTCTCAAGAACCGCTGAACTGGGCCCTTCATCTCAAGCACCGCTCCGCTGGGCACCGCCGTCTCAAGCACCGCTGAACTGGGCCCTTCATCTCAAGCACCGCTGAACTGGGCCCTTCATCTCAAGCACCGCTGAACTGGGCCCTTCATCTCAAGCACCGCTCCCCTGGGCACCGCCGTCTCAAGAACCGCTGCACTGGGCCCTTCATCTCAAGCACCGCTGAACTGGGCCCTTCATCTCAAGCACCGCTGAACTGGGCCCTTCATCTCAAGCACCGCTCCGCTGGGCACCGCTGTCTCAAGAACCGCTGCACTGGGCCCTTCATCTCAAGCACCGCTGAACTGGGCCCTTCATCTCAAGCACCGCTCCGCTGGGCACCGCCATCTCAAGAACCGCCTAACTGGGCCCTTCATCTCAAGCACCGCTCCGCTGGGCACCGCCTTCTCAAGAACCGCTGAACTGGGCCCTTCATCTCAAGCACCGCTGAACTGGGCCCTTCATCTCAAGCACCGCTGAACTGGGCCCTTCATCTCAAGCACCGCTCCGCTGGGCACCGCCGTCTCAAGAACCGCTGCACTGGGCCCTTCATCTCAAGCACCGGTGAACTGGGCCCTTCATCTCAAGCACCGCTGAACTGGGCCCTTCATCTCAAGCACCGCTCCGCTGGGCACCGCCGTCTCAAGAACCGCCTAACTGGGCCCTTCATCTCAAGCACCGCTCCGCTGGGCACCGCCGTCTCAAGAACCGCTGAACTGGGCCCTTCATCTCAAGCACCGCTGAACTGGGCCCTTCATCTCAAGCACCGCTGAACTGGGCCCTTCATCTCAAGCACCGCTGAACTGGGCCCTTCATCTCAAGCACCGTTTCGCTGGGCACCGCCGTCTCAAGCACCGCTGAACTGGGCCCTTCATCTCAAGCACCGCTGAACTGGGCCCTTCATCTCAAGCACCGCTCCGCTGGGCACCGCCGTCTCAAGAACCGCTGCACTGGGCCCTTCATCTCAAGCACCGCTGAACTGGGCCCTTCATCTCAAGCACCGCTCCGCTGGGCACCGCCGTCTCAAGAACCGCTGCACTGGGCCCTTCATCTCAAGCACCGCTGAACTGGGCCCTTCATCTCAAGCACCGCTGAACTGGGCCCTTCATCTCAAGCACCGCTCCGCTGGGCACCGCCGTCTCAAGAACCGCTGCACTGGGCCCTTCATCTCAAGCACCGCTCCGCTGGGCACCGCCGTCTCAAGAACCGCCTAACTGGGCCCTTCATCTCAAGCACCGCTCTGCTGGGCACCGCCGTCTCAAGAACCGCTGAACTGGGCCCTTCATCTCAAGCACCGCTGAACTGGGCCCTTCATCTCAAGCACCGCTGAACTGGGCC
The DNA here is from genome assembly GCF_031143425.1 of Pleurodeles waltl. Lineage (NCBI taxonomy): Eukaryota > Metazoa > Chordata > Amphibia > Caudata > Salamandridae > Pleurodeles > Pleurodeles waltl. The sequence goes on along the minus strand of NC_090441.1, from coordinate 147,066,577 downwards.
CTTCATCTCAAGCACCGCTCCGCTGGGCACCGCCGTCTCAAGAACCGCTGCACTGGGCCCTTCATCTCAAGCACCGCTGAACTGGGCCCTTCATCTCAAGCACCGCTCCGCTGGGCACCGCCGTCTCAAGAACCGCTGCACTGGGCCCTTCATCTCAAGCACCGCTGAACTGGGCCCTTCATCTCAAGCACCGCTCCGCTGGGCACTGCCGTCTCAAGAACCGCCTAACTGGGCCCTTCATCTCAAGCACCGCTCCGCTGGGCACCGCCGTCTCAAGAACCGCTGAACTGGGCCCTTCATCTCAAGCACCGCTGAACTGGGCCCTTCATCTCAAGCACCGCTCCGCTGGGCACCGCCGTCTCAAGAACCGCTGAACTGGGCCCTTCATCTCAAGCACCGCTCCGCTGGGCACCGCCGTCTCAAGCACCGCTGAACTGGGCCCTTCATCTCAAGCACCGCTGAACTGGGCCCTTCATCTCAAGCACCGTTCCGCTGGGCACCGCCGTCTCAAGAACCGCTGAACTGGGCCCTTCATCTCAAGCACCGCTCCGCTGGGCACCGCCGTCTCAAGCACCGCTGAACTGGGCCCTTCATCTCAAGCACCGCTGAACTGGGCCCTTCATCTCAAGCACCGCTGAACTGGGCCCTTCATCTCAAGCACCGCTGGCCCATTGGCGGAAGGGGCAGGCCCGCATCTGTATCGGGCAGGGCTGCACGAAGCACTCTGGGCACTAGTCCCCCTCCAGTACCAGTGGAGACTGTTATCCACTTGAGAGACTGTGGCTTTGCACTCCCCAGGATTGAACAGTGGGCAAACCACCCACTGTAGAGACTTGAGAGACTGTGGCTTTGCACTCCCCAGAATGGCACAGTGGGCAAGCCACCCACTGTAGAGACTTGAGAGACTGTGGCTTTGCAGTCCCCAGGATGGCACAGTGGGCAACCCACCCACTGTAGAGACTTGAGAGACTGTGGCTTTGCACTCCCCAGGATATGGCAGTGGGCAAGCCACCCACTGTAGAGACTTGAGAGACTGTGGCTTTGCACTCCCCAGGATGGCACAGTGGGCAACCCACCCACTGTAGAGATTTGAGAGACTGTGGCTTTGCACTCCCCAGGATATGGCAGTGGGCAAGCCACCCACTGTAGAGACTTGAGAGACTGTGGCTTTGCACTCCCCAGGATGGCACAGTGGGCAACCCACCCACTGTAGATACTTGAGAGACTGTGGCTTTGCACTCCCCAGGATATGGCAGTGGGCAAGCCACCCACTGTAGAGACTTGAGAGACTGTGGCTTTGCACTCCCCAGGATGGCACAGTGGGCAACCCACCCACTGTAGAGACTTGTGAGACTGTGGCTTTGCACTCCCCAGGATGGCACAGTGGCCATGGAGGCCCCTCGTGGATCTGGCGTCGTGGACTCATCTGGCTGAGGTGCCCCCCCTTCCCTTCCCCCTGAGGTGCCTGTAGTTTTCCTATCTGATGCCCCTGCAGTGTTCTCTCCGTTGGAGTCAGGTATCCTGTGTGGGCTTTGCCCATGTGTTTTGGCCCAGTGGCCCACGAACAATGGCTGATAGACATATCGGACTGGACAATTTATGTATATAAAGTTATAGATGTGTGATATATTTTATACTCAGTCTTACAATATAATTCTATATTTATAATCATTTCCTTTTGCCTTTGCATTCTTCCGAGGGGTTTGGGGGTGTAACTGTGATGTGTTGCTATGCATTGATGTGTGTGTTGTAGTGGTTGAGGGTGAGGGTGGGTGTGTCGCATATGTGTGTCCCCGTAATTTTTTGCCTCCCCCTCCCCTGTCTCGTAGGTGCAGTACTCACCGTTGTCTTCTGTGCCGGCGTTCGTGCTCCTGGTAGAGGAGCAGGAAGACAATGGCTGGTAGGATGTGTAGTTCGGGTTCCATGCTGTCCAGATTCCTCGTGGGGTGTATGGAGGTGAGCGTTTTCCGTTTGAAATGTCTGTTTCCGCCGTGTTTTTATCGGCGGGGCTACCGCCCCGGACAAGGTGGCAGATTAGTGGGTTGTGATAGGGTGGGCGGTACATTGTCTCCCGCCTGTCTGTTGGCGGTGACCGCCGCGCTGTTTGTTTGTCCCGCCGTGGTGGGCGGTGTGTTAAAGTGGCGGTCTTTGTTGGCGGTTTCCGCCAGGGTCGAAATTGCATTTTTTTTTACCGCCAGCCTGTTGGCGGTTTGACCGCCGCTTTAACACCGACCGCAAGGGTTGGAATGACCCCCTTTGTTTGCTTTTTAAAGACTTAAGACACTTTATATCACCTTTCAGTGATATCTCAACAAATTCTTATTGCATCTTTTTATTGTGTTGATCTACAAATACCCAGATAAATATTATATATTTTTATAAACATTGTGTGGTGTATTTTTGTGGTGCTATATTGTGTTATTGTATGATTTCTTGCACAAATACTTTACACATTGCCTTCTAAGTTAAGCCTGACTGCTCGTGCCAAGCTACCAGAGGGTGGGCACAGGATAATTTGGATTGTGTGTGACTTACGCTGACTAAAGTGAGGGTTCTTGCTTGGACAGAGGGTAACCTGACTGCCAACCAAAAACCCCAATTCTAACAGTTTGTAAAATGAATTCATATAGGGTTGTCAGGAAGTAAGATAGATGTAGCACTGTGACCCAGGCTTTCACATTTCATACACCTGTGTTCCTGAAACAAGATGTATTTATAAATAAACATATAGAGCCTGACTTTATAATGGCACAGCCTTCATGGCTCTTCTACTAGATGGCTCCACCTGCCATATAGAACATGAGCCCAGATTTACTAGAAAATGAAAGAGCGTGACACTGCACCAAATTTGACAGCACTGCGCTCTGTCGTTTTCAAAATGCAGGGATGCGCCATATTAACAATACGGCACCCCCCTGTGTTTTCCATTGTACTGGCACTAAATTTGCTGCCGAGCGCCAATGCAGCCACCCTTGCGCCATGGTGCATGGATGACTACGCTGCGGGGGAGATTGTTTTTGAGCAGGAAGGAACATCTTCCTGCACTAAAACAATTGCTTTTTCTATGTGTGCTGCACAATGCAGCACACATAGAAAGTGCAAAAAACGATGAGAAATTAAACATTTCTCCTTTTTGCACAGTGCTAACCCCTGAGGTACAGTTGGATTTTGGCACTGCCACAGATTTACAAACACTTGTAAATCTAGTGCAGCATCAAAATGCAATGGGTGTTGCTGTGGCACGCCCACAGCAGCACCCATTGCACGCCTCTTCCACGCAAAGTGCTGCATGTGAAGGGGCCGTATTTACAAGGTGGCATTAAGCCACACAAAGGGGGTGATTTTAACCTTGGCGGACGGCGGAGGCCGTCCGCCAAGGTACCGCCGTGAAATGACCGCACCGCGGTCAAAAGACCGCGGCGGCCATTTAAACATTTCCGCCGGCCCAGCAGAAATGCCCCTGCAACGAGGACGCCGGCTCAGAATTGAGCCGGCGTAGTTGCAGGGGTGCGACGGGTGCAGTTGCACCCGTCGCGTATTTCAGTGTCTGCAAAGCAGACACTGAAATACTTTGCGGGGCCCTCTTACGGGGGCCCCTGCAGTGCCCATGCCATTGGCATGGGCACTGCAGGGGCCCCCAGGGGCCCCGCGGCACCCCCTACCGCCATCCTGTTCATGGCGGGTTTCCCGCCATGAACAGAACAGGATGGCGGTAGGGGGCGCTGCCATGGAGGATTCAATGGGGCAGCGGTAAACCGGCGGGAGACCGCCGGTTTACCCTTTATGACCGCGGCTGAAACGCCGCGGTCAGAATGCCCTCGGGAGCACCGCCAGCCTGTTGGCGGTGCTCCCGTGGTCGGTGACCCTGGCGGTCACCGGCCGCCAGGGTCAGAATGACCCCCAAAGTGTCTTAAATGCCACGCTGTAAATATGGCGCAGTGCATAGCGCCACCGATGTGTCGCTAAAAGTGACGCTCTAGTGGCTTTAGGGCCATGATACCTAGAATCAGGGTCTTATGGCAGATAGAAAAACATGGAAGAAGAAGCTCGAAGTGGCCCCGCATCGCAAAACAATTGTTTCTGCCAAAAGGGAAGTCAGAACTGAAAAGAACCACTAATATGTTACAGGTGTTTTTAAAATCTGGGGTCTGCTTTTTAAATAGCGCTATAATGAGAGGCATATAAAGTTTTCTAACGGATCGCTGTTATGCAGGCCCTCTTTATTAAAATAGAGGTGCACCAGGAGCTGCACAAGGGGGGCACAATGGATGCCTAAAATGGCCTTCAGGAGACAAACTTTAAAACTTCAGTGGATTCTTCGTAATAAAGGTTGTGCACATTTATTGAATCAAGTGTGTTGTTGCAAAATAACATTTTGTATGTTAATTTCAGAATTATGACAATCTTCGTGAAAAAAGCACCGCCTCTATTTTCTGAAAGAGCACTTTTATCATGGACCTTTAGTAACTTTAGGAGAATGTTCTGTTCAATGTTTTAGTACCTCTACGTCATTACAAACAAACAACCATACAGTCGTAACCCGGTCCTAAAACAGACTATCGAGTCTAGGAAACAATTCAAAAGGTGCTTCATCCTTGTTGGACCTCTTCAGTTTGGTGCATGTTGAGTCACTCTGGCACATCAAGTTTGGAATTCAAGATTGGATATACCCATCATGCCACTTCGGATTACTCGCTTCCCCAGCCTCGAGCCTTTTGGACCGGTCTGCCACTTGAGATGACTAGGCCTCTCTCTCCCCTATTTGAGCCTTTATTTTTCGCCCTCTTTTTTCTGCTTTCGCACTTCATTTTATATAGCTTTTTTCACTCTTTTTCTTTATTTTAACTCCGTTCTGTAATCAGATTTTTGTAATTTTTCAGCTCCATCCATTTTTTTCTTGCATTTTCTGCCCTTTGCTGCTTTCTTTTCCCACTTTTGCCACCTTCACTCTCCCTCCTTGAGCCCGCTGGAGCGCCTCTGGAAAATTTCACCAACCACCCTTTCGATCTCTTCCTCCCTCCTTGAGCTTCAAAATGTTGGCTGCAATAAAAACACAAGCAGATTGTGTGTCTCCTCTTTGCACCCATGTGGGCCCTGGACCCCTGGCCCTTCCACCACCTACTCTTGCACCAGCCTTCGCTATGCAATCCACATGCTCTACATCAACCATGAAGTTCGATTCACACTGCACACAGGCGTCCTCCCATAAGGACAGAAGGTGCCGTCTCCTGTGCCCCCAGCACCAACACAAACATCACTCACCATGTGTGCCACGCCTCATGCTCCTCTCCAAACCTTGAGACCTTTTGGAAGACCTATCACCAACCACCTCTTCTTCACAGAAATCTGTTTCAATGCAGGGCCTGACCTGGACAAAGCGGTCGCCACCCCTCCCCGGTACAAAATCACTAAGCAAGACAGAACTGACAGATAGCATAAACATCTTCTACTACAAGAACCTCAATTGCATCGTCAGCAGGCCCGACACCAGCTGTGGGTTGGAATACATAACATTCAAGATCAACACTCAACACACTTCTACCCTAAGGGAAGCTCTTTTATTTGTTCCTCCAGCTCTAGATTCAATTTAATCTCCTCCCTTGTTGACCTCATTGCTTCATTGCCCCTAATGTTCAGCTCCTTTGTCCTGCTCGGCAACCTCAATTTCCTCCTAGAAGACTAATCTGACCCCAGCTTTTCCAACCTTCTTTAAGACTTCAACATCCTGGGACTCACCACATGGGTGAATGACCCCACTCATGTGGCTGGACTCCTCTTCAACACCGTCTTCACCAACTTCTTGAACATCATAGTAGACAACTTGTCCCACTCACTTGGGCTGACCACTCCCTCCTCCCCTTGCATATTCAACTGAAGTCACCGAAGATCAGCTAATCAACGCCCTAGCCCAGAAACCACCCACCAACCCCACCAACCCTGACATCGCCGCCCACAACCTTAAGCTATTGATCAACGACTGTGCCAACCGCCTCGCATCACTCAAGAAACCCCTCAACAACCAAATCAACAAAAAAGCCACCTGGTTCACCAATGACCTCCAAGCCTCCAAACGCAACTGCCGTAAACTCAAGCAAAAATGGCTCCTCGAATGCACATCTAACAACAACACAGCACTCAAGGATGCCACACGCAGCCACCACCAACTCATCAGGCTAGCAAAAAGATCCTCCTTCAAACTCGCCTAGAAAACAACGCTCACGACTGCAAAGAACTTTTCAACATCGTAAAGGAGCTCTCCAGCCCAAATGCCACCGTCAACGACATCACCCCCTCCCAAGAACTATGCGACGGCATAGCCACCGCCTTCCACAGAAAGATCACCGACATCCACGACAGCTTCAACACCCCTCACACCTCGGACACACCTACCCCGCCCCCCACGAACCCCACCCGCTCCAGCCGCCTGACCTCCTGGACCAGCATTAACGACGACGAAGCTCGCAAGACCATGAATTCCATCCACTCCGGATCACCATCAGACCCCCGCCCACACCACATATTCAACAAAGCAGATGCAGTCATCGCACCACACCTACGGAAGGTCATCAAAATCTCCTTCGAAACAGCAAGATTCCCGAAAAGCTGGAAACACGCCGAAATCAACGCTCTACTAAAAAAATCCAAAGGCGGACCCCGAAGACCTGAAGAACTTCCGGCCCATCTCCCTGCTCCCATTCCCGGTGAAGGTCATTGAGAAAATCGTCAACGCACAGCTCACCCGGTACCTCGAAGACAACAACATCCTCGGCCCCTCCTAGACCGGCTTCAGACGAAACCACAGCACCGAGACTGCCCTCCTCGCCGCTACAGACGACATCAGAAGCCATCTCGACAATGGAGAAACACCAGCCCTCATCCTCCTAGACCTGTCGGCCGCCTTCGACACTGTCTGCCACCACACTCTGAAAATCCGCCTCCTCGAAGCAGGGATCCAAGACCAGGCCCTCGACTGGACCACATCCTTCCTCTTCGGAAGAACCCAGAGAATCCGCCTCCCCCGTTCCAATCCAAAGCCACCAACATCATCTGCGGCGTACCCCAGGGCTCATCTCTCAGCCCAACGCTGTTCAACATCTACATGGCCCCCCTCGCACAAGTGGCCCGCCAACACAACCTCAACATCATCTCCTACGCCGATGACACACAACTCATCCTCTCCCTCACCAAGGACCCACACACCGCCAAAACCAACCTCCACGAGGGCTTGAAGGCCATCGTCAACTGGATGAAAAGCAGCCGGCTGAAATTGAACTCAGACAGAACAGAGGTTCTCATCCTTGGGCCCACCCCCTCCGCTTGGGACGACTCATGGTGGCCAGCCTCGCTAGGCACCCCACCGACACCAACCGACCACGCACGAAACCTCGGCTTCATCCTCGACTCATCCCTCTCCATGTCAAAACAAGTCAACGCCATCTCCTCTTCCTGTTACAACACCCTCCGCATGCTTCGCAGAATCTACAAATGGATCCCAACCGAAACAAGAAAAACAGTAACTCAGGCCCTCGTCAGCAGCAGGCTCGACTACGGCAACGTAGTCTACGCAGGCATCCCATCCAAACACCTGCAACATCTCCAACGCATCCAAAACGCCTCCGCGCGACTCATCCTCAACATCCCTCGCCACAGCCACATCACCCCCCACCTAAGAAACCTACACTGGCTCCACGTCGACAAGAGGATCATCTTCAAGCTCCTCACCCACGCACACAAAGCACTTCACAACACCGGACCAACCTACCTGAACAGCAGACTCAGCTTCTACACCCCCACCCGGCAACTCCGCTCCGCCAACCTCGCCCTCACCACCATCCCCTGCATCCGGCGTAGATCCTCCAGAAGCAGATCTTTCTCTTACCTCGCCGCCAAGACCTGGAACACCCTCCCGTCTGACCTAAGACAGATCCAGGACCTGCTCACCTTCAGAAGACACCTCAAAACCTGGCTCTTCGGCCAGTAGCAGCTCCCCCTCCAGCGCCTTGAAACTCTCACGGGTATGCAGTGCGCTTTACAAATAGATTGATTGATTGATTTGAGTCTAAACAGCATACCTCTACCTGCTTCCAATCCAAAGTTAGCACTTATCAAATGCAATAAGGTAACCAAGTGCTAGCCAATGGGTGAGCTAAGACCTACAGTAGTTAATGGCTTTAGGAGTTTTCCAGAACCAGGATATGAACAACTTAAACCCCCATGTCCTACTTATTGAATACCATTCATTTTGCCCTATAGGTTTTTAGCACCTACATTAGAGGTGATTAAGTATCAAAAAGAAAGGTTTAGGTCTGATGTAAGGTTTATTTTTCCAGGTTGAGATGGCAGTTTAAAGATGCATTACTGGCTCCAATGGCAGGCCTGAGACATGTTTTAAACTGCTACGTGAGTGGATGTCACAATGAGTGCTGCAGGTCTACCAGCAGCACTTAATTTACAGGTCCTGGGTACATGTAGTACCTTATAATAGGGACTAACAAATAAACTGTGTGTGCTAACCAGATGTAGGCCAATTTTACAATTTTTTAGAGAAAGGGCAGAAGCACTGGTTAGCAATGGTAAAGAGTCCTAATACCAAGAAAATTTAATTCAGGAAAACAGAAGGAGCAAGGCAAAATGTGTGGGGGAATTCCATGCCACGAATGTCAGGTCTAACAGGAGCCATGATAACCCCCTAGGGCAGAGGTCTTCAAACTGGGGGGCGGGCCCCCCTTGGGGGGCCTCAAGTGATCCCAGGGGGGCGCCAAACTCTGGCCAAAAGAATAATTATACAGATAACATGCCTTTGTTTTAAGCAGAAGCATGTTATTTCAGTTTTAAAAAGGTAACTACTTAACTGCCATGTTTAAATAGGTTTACACCTATTTAAAAATTGCCATCTTTCTAAAATAATTGTGAACAATTCTGAGGGGGGGCCCAATGATTTTTATTTTTCAACTGGGGGGTGCGCCATTAAAAAGTTTGAAGACCACTGACCTAGGGTGATATGTGTGCCCTTCAATGCTAATAGCATAACACAACTTCAATAAAGTAAAGCTGATGGATAAAAATATTTGAAATGTATGGAGCCAATGTTAGTTAAATTGCCTCTGGCAGTACAAAAAACATGGATCAACAAGAATTACATTTGTTTTAGTGCACGAATAAGTAAGTTGGCTAATAGTAACAACTATTATTTACAGTGAAATGGCAATAATGTGCTATGAGGAGGTATATAAAAGCAAATAATAATAATGCAAAAATAATAACAAGAACAATAATAGTAGTAGTAGTAATAATAATAATAGTAAAATAAATAATAACCATGAGTAGTATTTTACATGTTATGTACGTAAAAGTAATTTATATATTGCAAGGATTCTGGCTTTATTGCAGTTCTTCTTCTTCTTCTTCTTCTTCTTCTTCTTCCTCCTCTATTTCTTCTTCTTCTTCTCCTTCCTCTTCTTCTTCTTCTTCTTCTTTTTCTATTTCTTCTTCCTCCTCTATTTCTTCTACTACTTCTTCTTCTTCTTTTTCTTCTTTTTCTTTTTCTTCTTTTTCTTCTTCTTCTTTTTCTTTTCCTTCTTATTCTTCCTCTTCTTCTTCTTCATCGTCTTCTTCTTCTTCCCCAGCAGACTGCAAGGACACGTTCTCTCTATACAGAGATTCAGGAAACCGTAGAAGCGTTCTGGCATCTCTTTATTATTGTAATCTTGGAGAAATGTCATGGTAGATGATGAAGACGATAAGGCCACATATTTTGCCGTATATAAATTACTTTTACATGCATAGCATGCTGCCAATTCAACAGCTTTTCCACATAATTTGGGCTTTAATTGCGCACAATTCCAGCATCCCTGTCAGTGGGCTACCCTGCCGCTATCTTTTATTATTGCTTGTAAACATTGCCGTGTTTGCACTTGGATCTGCGGGGCATTTCCCAGCAGGTGTTTATAAGAAAGAACTGGTTCTGAACAGTGCAATGTTTTAACTAATACACGGAGGAGCAACAATGAGTTCTCATTTGTAATAAAACAGCAAACCGCATTATTGCATAGCGTAATCCTCGTCTTTATTCTCGTCTCCTCACATCTCTACCCCCCACTGCCTCCTGGTGCAGTGAAGAAAAAAAAAAAAAAAAAGATGCCGCCAAGGTACAGGGATTTTGTTTTGGCGCAGAAAGGAAGATTTGTAATGCATTTTTTTGGCATTTACAAATCCTTTGTGAAAAGGTCACCATCTTCCCGGAATCTCTTATTAATGCGGAGATCGAGCCCTGGAAATGTCATGTCTTTTTTCTCTGATATTTACCAACTCTAAAAGGATGACTAGGTCCAGAAATGCCCCATACTCTCCGGCATTAACATGGCTTGCAACTGCAATCTTTATTTGAGTGCCATCACTTTCTTGCCCGGCTTGGCATTCTCTGCTGTGAGCACCTCAGTTCATCCCCCTGGAGAAAAAATGAGACCCAGGGACCAGGCCTGACCGGAGTGGCGCGAGCTGCATGATGCTGTGTGTCAGCTGTCTCGGAAGACTGAGACAAAACATGGACACTGGCAGATTCATATGTAGTCTGACAGTACCGACATCGAAGAGGTGACTCTGACCTGTACCCTCCACCCACATATGGGGTTTCACAACACTTAAGGGCATATTTAAAAGCCCCTAGTGCTTCCTTGTGCCACGTTAGTGTAATTTTTTTACGCTAAAGTGACGTTAAGGAGGCATTTTTGCTGTGCCATAGTTACAAAGTGGTGCAATGCGTTCATTGGGCAACTTTGTAACCCCTTGCACCACATTATGCTTGTGCACAATGTATTCAAAGGGGGCGTTCTAGCACTAGGAGGCCCGCAAAAATGGCGCAGTGAAATTTACAAGATTTCACTGCGCCATTTATGCCGTCGTTTTTAATACTTGCTCAAAGCAGGCATTAAAATGACGCACCCAAAGTGACCTATAGGCCTCCTTGCACTTTGCTGCTCTAAAATAAACATTTTTGACGCTAGTGCAGCAAAGCGCAACAATAGTGTAAAAACCTCTGATGCTATTGGTCTAATGGCCACGATGGTGCACGTATCATAAATTAAGCGCTACCATGGAGTTGTTAGGTGCAGGTGGGGGGGGCAAGGAAAGCGGCACATCATCTATGATGCAGCAATTTCTTATAAATATGCCCCAAAATGATTTCCAGTGCAAACATGAGTCATTATCCCTATGTTGAGGTTTTCACTCCATGATGCACCTCAACTAGAGGCCACTAGGCACATGTCGTTCACTATTCTACATAGGGAGACCCTGCTTAAATGGGCTAGACGGGCACGGAAAGTAAAAGTGCCACTGGGCTCTTGGGGTTAAAGAAGTATTTTCTCCTATTTGGCTATAACTGAATCTATGGTTTGTTGCAGAACATTAGATTGTCATAGTTAATAGTGTACTTAGTGTGTGGTTGTGCATAAAACTCATTCTTTTAAGTCAGGCTATCTTCAGAATACTATGCAGCCAGTGATCCTGGCATATGTTAAGATTGCAAGTGCCAGCTACATCTTAGGCCCAAGAAATGCTGCAACAAATGTTCAGGTCATAAGACTCAGCCGCTAAGTATCATTCTTTAGACCATTAAAATCGAAACTTTTCTTACGTGATTTCAGATTGAGATCATTTTGGTGGCTTTATTTTTCAACGGCGCACTGTAGTTCGACTGGTTAGTGGTTCATGTTTACAAAGTGGATTACTAGTTTAGTGGTGTTAGGTTTCTGTTGTGCAGTCCCACTGAAAGTACATGTCCCTGAACTACTATAGGGAGGGACCAATGGAACTAGTTGCTCATGGTAGCAATCCGAGGATGGATGGGACCAGAGACAAACTGGACTGGAATTTACTCTAGGGGTGGCTCCTGCATGGCTTTGGTGTGTAACCAATTTCCTTGCTGGTGAGAGATTGGACATTTGTTTCTCCAGCAGTCATAAAGCAGTACAGGACAGGTGAGTAAGGAGAGTGTTTTTTGGTGGACTTTAGCAGTAGGTCAACCAAGACTCAGACTTATTGGTTTTGGTGGCAGATGTTGCTGTGATGAACTGTCCACATACCAGGATAACAGGAGAGGGTGGATGCCAATGCGAACAGGAACAGACAACGGCTAAGAAAGCAAGCGGGAGAGTGAAAATCTGTAGCAGTGGAGAAGAGAAATGGAACCTAGGGTCTAAGAATTCAAAAGGAAAATAAACAATAAATATGAGAGATGCTACAACAGGTGTTAAATGGCATGACATAGAGAACCACACCAACGAATAGCACATTGCTTTTGTATTAGTGCCTTAAATAGTAGCTGTGCCCCTTCTGCATCAAACTGTCTTCAATACAGAAAGAGAGTAAAACCTGTAAGCCAGCAGAAGGTTAGTGGTTTGGTGTTCAGGTATTGACAGTTTCCGTTGCCCCATTCTCCACAGTCTTCCATCCCAACGCATACTACGCCAGATTCCGCGTCTTCCTTGAGATGGAGTCCTGCCAAGTGGTGAGTCTCACCCTTGCATCCTACTCTTGTGTTCTTTTATTCGAAGTTTGAATTTTCTGATGGTCATTCAAATGTTATCTTTTATTGCATGTGCACGTTGTAGCTTAGATCGTATTTGTGGTGTTGCAGACGGTATGATTTTGTCGCTCTAAATTTGACTGAAGCCTGTGATCAATCATGGTGGCTATTTTTGTTTGGCTACACACATTGTATTGTCTAAATGGGTTAGGTCCTTTAACTAGGGGTGGCAAATGAGGAGGGGGCGTTGGCTTTTTAGATATTTGAATCTTAGAGATGTTGTGTATTAACTAGGCTCTGATGCTCTTTCTTCTCTTAAAAGCAAGCAATGATTTTAAGATACTCTTTTTTTCGATTTGCACAATTTTCCAGTTTTTACCAATGATAAATTTCAGTTTATTAGTTAGGATGGAAAAAGTAGTAGCACATTTGCGTCCATCCCGTTGCTTAGCTTGATGTGTTCCCAGATAAGCATCCCTGCTAATGAGTGCTCTCTTTGCTTTCTGAATGAAATCATGGGGGTAACCTCGGTTGTATTTTATTGTCTAGATTTTTTTGTTTGATCGATGAAGGTGTCAGTATTGGAAGCATTTCTTCAGATCTTCTCAAACTGATCACATGGAAGATTCTCTCTGAGAAATTTACAATGACCGCTATCAAACAATAGCATTTTGCTCCTGTGTTTTTTTTATACACTAAAGGTATGTGGCAATTTCTTCTTCAATTTGTAAATCCCCCAAAAGGCTACGTCTATAAATAGCCATAGTAAATTGTAAATGTTCATTCTGTCTGTTAGCCCAGGTCATAAAGTTCTCAACTCTGACTGGTCTTTTGTCCATACTGTCAAACGATCATAGGTGGTGCAAATTTATAAATTACAACAAAATTACGAGAAATTACACATAATTACAAAAATACATCTTGTACTAAAAAATTACCCGAATAATCTGGGGAAAAATTCAACTCAGCAATCTAATTCCAGTTGACTTCCGGTCACTTGCGTTCATAGCTCTGCAATTCAAGTTCGGATTTGTAGTTTTGTGCTTAAACATTATTTAATGGGTCAACCCACAATAAAGGAACTGCAGCTCACATTCAAAACACTGCCACTTGCATTTGGATTTATAGTTTTGTGTTATAAAATTACCCATATGGTCCACTAAGGTAAAAAAAAAAAATGTATCTGAAATGCCACTCACGTTCAAGAATTGCCTGAATGGTACATTTTGCTTAAAATTTTCCCTTTGAAATACACAGTATGACGTAATTGTATAATCTTAGCAATTGCGTGTACATTTTGTTAGGGAAAATTACCAAAATTACATTTATTACACTGGCATAAACATGTGCTCTTACTCTATGGGTTTGTATAAGTAAAGATTAACTATGTTTCAAACTAATGGGCATATAGATTCACTAGTCTAGGAGCCATAAAAGGGTCCAAAGAAGACCCATCTTTGTTGCAGAAAAAAGCTTCCTTAAATTTGAAAATAATTTGTGTGAGACCTAGAACTGCATGAAATTGAGTGCCATAAAACAGGGACTCTCCTTAGATAAGAAATGTATTTTTCATGCAAAGTTTCATGTAGTGCAATACTTGTGCAGAATTATTCTAAATGAAGATAATAAGTAGTGGTTTAATATGGTCAATGGATGTCCTCAGAAGATTTAAAGTTCAGAAGAAGCCCACAAATAGTTATAATAGGTCCACAATAGTTATATAGGCGCCAATATGATTGATATGTCAATTGGCGACCGTCTGTTTTTTTTGTATATATTTTACGAGGTGTAAAAATAAGGAATAGATGGTTTATCTATGTTCAGGACTTCAGCTTCTTACTTTGATATCAAAATGGGCTGCCTTAACCTCCTCTATAACAGAAGTAACTGCTGTCGTGATTTAGCTGGTAAGGTCCCCAAAAAGTTTTGGTAGGGTTTTTGTTGACTAAACATTCCAGACATTTATTTTTATATGTTAGTAAATCTTGTATTACATGTATGACTCCTACCCTGCCAGTTTGTCAGATAAAGCTGCTCAGAGCCAGGTGTTCCATCTAAAGTAAGTTAATAAACAATTTCTGAATCTCTCCTTTAGCATTTTCCAAATACTTCAGTGCTGCCCAAGTAAACTCCCTGGAGGGGGGATACATGTTGACATGTTTTTTAGGTTTATTTTATTGTCAGGTTCTGCACATAATGGTTGTTTGTCAAAAAAAAATATATATATTTCTGAAGAATAGCTGGCTTCTGGTTCAAAGAGGTCAGGTATATTTGTAGCTGCAAACCAAAGACCTCTGATCTCATACTCTGTCAATAGCATTTTATACAGACTGAGAACTAAGGGCCTAATCTAGAGTTAGGTGGATGGAGCATTGTTACTCTATCATGGTGGAACTGATCAGTCCGTCCATCAGGCTGTCAGTGAACCATTTGCCATATTTAGGTATTGACCTGACAGGCTGCCATGTGTCAGGACAGAAAAAGGTCCTTCAGCTGTCTTTCAGTCCTCAGTCATCAGTGCCCACTGTCCTACAGTGTCAGACACCACTCCATCAATGTTGGTGTCATACCAAGGGCCACTAACCTGAATTCCAGGGTTTCTTCAGAAGCAAAGATCTTCCTACTAAGGTTAGTTATTGGCATTAGAAGAGATGACTGACACTGGGGAGAGAGGGGATAAGAGGAGTTCAGGAGGTGAGAGAGAGAGAGAAATGGTTTTGGTGTTCACATGGAAAGAACTACAAGTGTGTGTTCATTCTTTTGAGCAGGATCATTCAAATTGTCCTCTTAAAGAGCATTCTTTCTGTCAGAACTCTGTGATAAAAGAACATAACAAGTGTAGTCACCCATACACCAATGCGTCCCAATCAGTTTAAACATGTTTTTTTAACCCTTGCCCACTTCACTTTCACAATCCCCAAACCTTTTGTGGAGACCATCATTGTGTTTACCCTTGTATTTTATGTGAGATAAATTAGACTTAGTAGATTTATCTAGAGAGTTTTGGGGTCCTTGAGGAAATAGCAAACACGACTTAGTGAAATGAAACGGAGTTCACATGGGGGTCCTAGTAACTGTCTTTCTGGTTGTGTTACTTCACACAATCTACACAACTTGCCGTTTTTATGGGCGAGCGCAAAGCGCTCAGTCCATGATGTAATCTCTCTTTGGGCTTGAAACCACGCCCAGGTCACGTCAGTCACTTTCATTGGTTCCTGGGCTTGCTCTTTAAAATCTGCTTGCTTTCATTTGTTAAAGGCATGCATACGTCATGCCTTTTTCGGTGTTTAGCCCACCTACTTAGCACCGGTAAAGTACTGAAAGCATTCGAGGCTCGATGTTTTCAGCCCAGGTTTCCCGACTACTTTATCTGTTTATTTTCCCCGCAGCGTGATCGCGCTGGGGTTTCCATAGCGTGATCGTGCTCCGTTTTTACGTTTTCAATTTCAGCGCGATCGCGCTGCATTTTACATCGCGCTGTGTTTTTTTTCTTTTAATTTGTGTCAAGAAAAGTCCGGTTAGGAGTTTACAACGCAAATAGCTCTAACTAAAGCAAATGCAAGCCCCATTGATAAACATTCCTCATTTAAATTCACACAGTAACGGTGTCCTTAAAGAAAGGAGAAACCAAAAACAAAAGGTACAAAGCTAGCACACTAAACTGATATATATGTTATGGGCAGAAACAGCTGGAGCGTTGAGTGATGGTGAGAAAATAATGGTCGTAGTCAAGGCTAGGGAGTAGTGGCAGCACCAGCTGAATTATCAGTTGTCACAGTCACACGTCTCGAGAAGGGGCATGCGGCCAACAACCCTGAACCAAAGGAGGGGGCTAAGGTAGGGGATGCAGTCTAGTGTTTCCGCATTCCACTGCGTCGGCACCCCTTTGGGAAGTCTGTGCTAGTCACAGGTGGACTCCTTGGGTGCGGCAGCATAAAAACGACACAAAGAGTTGCTCTTCACCTGCAATTATTGCTATAAAGAGAAACTTACCTGATTTTCCGAAGGTCTAGTTTCTGTTACTTTCCAGTGGCCGCTGTATGAAATATTCAGCATTTTCTCCATTACTGCTCCACTTGTCGCAGCCTTTTGTCATTTTTCTCATCTTGGCTACCTCTGCAAAAGAAGGAAAATACTGTTATATTACATTCCTCCTATTACCCTAGCAATGGAAAAGTAAAGGCTAATATTATTTTTTACTATTTTTGCAAATCTTAGGACCTTACTACTCTAGTAGATATATTTGATTTTTGCAATGTATAGTAGGTAATGATTTATTTTCACTACATTTTCTGGGTCTGTTTTGAACCTTAACTTATTCATTTATTAGGTAATTATCTGTACTAACTCAATGTCTTAGTAAGTACTTACGGCATGATTTAGATCTTGGTGGAGGGGAATATGTGATGGATATCCCGTCTGCTGTATATTCTAAGGATATTGTAATATGGCAGATGACAGATCTTTCATGTTTGTGATGGAGTATTCCATCTGCTGATAACTAAATCAGGCCCTTTGTATACTTTCCTTAGGATCACACCACATGCGTCAAAACTATGTGACTCCCCAGGGGAGGATTAACAAGGAGAAATACCTTTATTTCTGCTAAGTTTTTCCTTTTTCTATGTCTGCTGCATTCCTGCCCTTTCCTTTTGACTCAGGGCAGCACAGCAAGGAGTCTTGCAGCTCTGCCCTGCACCAAGAAGCTGTAAATGAGGCCCTAGCTTTCTTCTACTAACAAACTCACCCTTTCTGAATTCTAGCACCCATAATTCGTAACACAAATATTTAAACTAAAGACAACCTACTCACACGTGTAAGCTACCTGTTGAACTCTGCACTTCCTGCATGGTCATCCTCAAACATTTTGCATTCATCTTCATGTTTTCTGAACTTGTTTATGTTGGCTTTTAGGACTCTGCACACTTTACCACTGCTAACCAGTACTAAAGTGCTTGTGCTCCCTTCTTAAAACACGGTAGAACAGGTTTAAGTCCAATTGCATATTTAATTTACTTGTAAGTCCCTGGTAAAGTGGAACTACATGTGTCTGTAACCTGTAAATTAAAAGCTGTGAGTGGGCCTGCAGCATTAATTGTGCCACCCACTTAAGTAGCTCTTTAAACATGTCTCAGGCCTGCCATTGCAGCCTGTGTGTGCAGTTTAAACTGCCATTTTGACCTGGCAAAATAAACATTTTGCCAGGCCTATATCTTCCTTTTTGCTACATATAAGTCACCCTAAGGGTTGGCCCTGTACAGCTCATAGGGCAGGGTGCGGTGTATTTAAAAAGTAGGACATGTACTTTTATATTTTACATGTCCTGGTAGTGAAAATCTCCTTAAGTAGTTTTCCACTTGGCCTAACTCTTCCTTAAGAGAACATTGGTTTACCTTACTACGTTTAATAAGCTATGACATCCGATTGGGAGCAGGTAGACAGTTCAAGTTTGATATCTAAAGAATTGTGATGGAAATCCCTCTTTAATGGTAAAGTCAGATTTGTAGTCACAATTCTCAAAATGACACTTTTAGAAAGTTGGCACTTCTTTCCTTAACCATTTGATGCCCGCAGGCTGATCCTGAATCACATTATTAGGTGTAGCTAGGAGTTGGTTGTTGTGTATTGCTCCGAGACAGCGAGGCAAAGAAGAGATAGGTGTTTGCAGGATGGGCCATTTTGATTTAACAGGGGGAAAGCTTTCACCTACCGCTCACGCACATCACAAAGGCTCTGCCTGAGAACTTTCACAAAGGGTTTGTCACTAGGCTGTTGTAACCCCAGAGAAGCTCAGGCCAGGGCAGGGAGGAAGGGGACACCTCAGGGAGTGGAAACCTCTAGAAGCTTCCTCCACTTCAAATTGGGTACCAGGTATAAATTCTGGACCCAACCCAACGTTTCAGTACACATTTGGACATATGGACTCTGTGAGGTAGAAGGACTGCTGTGCTGCTGAAGGGACCGCCACTCTACTGGACTCCTGCTTTGAAGGACTGCTGCCCTACTATGCTGACCTGCTACTCTCTTGCCTGGGTGTCAAGGACTGGATCTGCATCTGTTGAACCGAGGAGCACAGGGTGACTCCAAGGGCTAGTTGGCTGGCCTCCTGACTAGAGCCTCAGGGATAGAAGGCTTTAACAACCTTGAACCCAGCACTTGGACTCCGCCATCTGTGAGTCCTACCCTGCCAAGTGGTGCCACCCTAGTCCTGGGCCCTTGGAAGTGGGTCTGAAGGTGCTCTTTCAGCCCGTTTATGGTTTCAGCAGAACCAACACTTCTCCTCTGTTGCATGATGCAACCCTGAACAGAACTGATGCATCACCTCTGCTGCATGGATTTTCCGAATGCAAGACCTTCTCATCGCCACCTGCAGCCTTCCAGGAACCGCCACTGTGCAATGCATCCTTGAGCAGGCCTTCGCATTGTAAGCTCCTCATCAACAGCATCCTCAGTGATGATGCAGGTCCTCGCATTGTAACTTTGCAGCTCCTAGTAATTGTCACGACATGACGCATCCTTGACGCAGGACTCAGCAATGAGGCACAACCAGGATTTAATGTACTCTTCTTCGTCAGATCTAACTGGGTCCCTGTAGCCAGCCATGGTTCACCATAACTTATGACTTTGTCCCGGTCTAGCGCGACCAGATAGCCACAGTTGGCGCTTTGTGCTCTTTGGCATTATTTTCACTTAAATCTTTAAAATTGCATATCTATGGTTCTACTAATTGGCTTTTTCATTTGGTCTTGTTTAATTCATTAAAATGTACTCTACTTGTCTAATCTTTTGTGGGACTTTTCTTGTGTTATGTTTTCACTTTGTTACTGTTTGAAGTGCTGCATAAATACTTTACACATTGCCTCTAAGTTAATCCTGACTGCTCTGTGCCAAAGTACCAGAGGATTGAGGATGAATCTTATGAACAATCGCATCACTCAATAACTAAGAGGAAGTAGGTTACTAAACTATTAACAACGATTCCAGCAATGCCCAGGACACATGCATATAGACCTCTCCAAAACCAGTATTTGTGCATCACTCCAAAGTATCCACCAATGATTTGCTAGTGCCCCAGCAGAGGACAAGATGATGCGACCTAGGATGGATTAAAACGTACATTGCTAAGTTTTAGGATAATATTCTATTGACATTTGTTGTCAATAATAATATTTTTAAAAGCCAACATCAATTGGTGTTAAACATAACTTGTGATCGTGCAAGGTCAAGATTATATTTGTTTTTATGAAACTATAAAAGTCTAAATTAAAACACTTTATTCAACTCATGAGCACTTTTCAAAGAGAAAAAGAGTAAAGTGAAATTACCAAAGTTTCTCTGGCATATTAAAATTTCAACCATGTCAAGTGCATTTTAGATAAGCAGCATTGCTGCCTTGCCTTTTGCTTTCCGGGGGCCTTCCACCTCTGCCTTTTTCCATTATTTCAGGTGCCCTTGTCCCATCTGGGGCACTCATAGCTTTAGTTGTCATTGAGGTTAGTGAGGGAACCCCAATGCCCTGCAACATCACCGCCTCACTGCACCCTACAGGAGTCAGCATTTACATGGTTCTGCTCCTGCACAGCTGGAGCAGTTTCTCTTCTGCATCAAATGGGAGCAGTGCAGTCCCGTACCTGCAGGGAGTGTGGGCAGGAAGGGAATTGGGCTGTGTGCCCCACCTCTACAGACAGAGCCACACTACTGTGTTGTCCCAGAACGATAGGGTGACTCATGACCCCTGAGCTCTGGGGGATATTATTGGAAATGCTGCAGAGAGCCATGATGTTTTTTTTTTGCATTCTTTGTTATGGAAGGAAAGCTGTGAAATTGCGTAACTTTGGCCCTTTGTGCCAAGTTTTGTGTTTTAGTGCTTGGTTCGTTCTTGGTAACCAGGGATGAGTGAACTAATGTTGAATGCTCCTTTTTGTGGGGAGGATTTTGTTCTCTCTGGTGGGGAGCACAGTAATTAACTTAGCCCAGTAATGGAGACAAAAAGCCTGATTACAAGTCTGGTGGTCCTAGAACTGCCAGACTCGCAGTAGTGGTCAGACCACCGCAATCATGGTGGTCCGACTGCCAGATTACGACATTGTTCCTGACGGGTGTAGGAGGCTGGCCTGGCTTATAGTGGATACCTTGTGGTACTTACACCTTGTGCTAGGTCCAGTTATCCCTTATTAGTAAATTAGAGGTGTTCTAGCAGCTTAGGCTGATAGAAGTAGCTATAGCAGAGCAGCTTAGGCTGAACAAGGAGACATGCAAAGCTCCTACCATACCACTTATATCACTTAGCACTATATCATAAGAAAACACAATACTCAGAGTTACTAAAAATAAAGGTACTTTATTTTATCGACAATATGACAAAAGTATATCAGAGGATATACTCCCTTAGGAGGTAAGTAATATACACAAAATATACACACACAACCAAAATCAGGTAAGTAAACAGTTAGAAAAGTAGTGCAAACACTGTAGAACACAATAGAATGCAATGGGGGAAAATAGGCCTAGGGGCAACACAAACCATATACTCCAAAAGTGGAATGCGAACCATGAATGGACCCCAGGCCTAGTGTAGTGTGTAGAGGGTCGCTGGGAGTGTAAGAAAACACTAAGGGTGTCCAAGATACCCCACCCCAAGACCCTGAAAAGTAGGAGTAAAGTTACCCTACTACCCCAGAGAGACAGTAAAGTCGAGATAGGGGATTCTGCAAGGACAACAACTGACTGGAAAACACTGAAGACGGATTCCTGGACCTGAGGATCTGTAAAGGAAGGGGACCAAGTCCAAGAGTCACGCAAGTGTCCAGGGGAGGCAGGAGCCCACTAAACCCCGGATGAAGGTGCACAAGGGCTGCCTCCCAGTGCAAGAAGCCAAAGATTCTGCAACAACGGAAGGTGGCAGGAACTTCTCCTTTGGTCGGAAGATGTCCCACGGCGTGCTGGAGGCTGCAGAGTTGTTTCCACGCAGAAAGACCGCAAACAAGCCTTGCCAGCTGCAAGAGTCACAGTTGAGGATTTTGGGTGCTGCCAGGGCCCAGGAAGGACCAGGAGGTCGCCCCTTGGAGGAGGAGACAGAGGGGGCGCTCAGCAACACAGAGAGCCCACGCAAAATGAGGCAGCATCCGCAGAAGTACCTGAACAGGTGTTCAGAAGATCTGAGGATGACGGTTGACTCAGAACAACAAAAGAGGGTCCCACGACGTCAGAGTCCAACTCAGCGAGTTGGGCAATGCAGGACGGAGTGCTGGGGACCTGGGCTAGGCTGTGCACAAAGGAAGTGTTGCAAAAGTGTACAGAAGCCAGAGCAGCTACAGTTCACGCAGTACACAGGATTACTGTCTGGCGTGGGGTGGCAAGGACTTACCTCCACCAAATTTGGACAGAAGGGTCACTGGACTGTCGGGGACACTTGGATCCAGCTCCTGTGTTCCAGGGACCATGCTCGTCAAGATGAGAGGGGACCCAGAGGACCGGTGATGCAGAAGTTTGGTGCCTGCGTTGGCAGGGGGAAGATTCCGTCGACCCACGGGAGATTTCTTCTTGGCTTCCAGTGCAGGGTGAAGGCAGACAGCCCTCAGAGCATGCACCACCAGGAAACAGTCGAGAAAGCTGGCAGGATGAGGCGCTACAATGTTGCTGGTAGTCTTCTTGCTACTTTGTTGCGGTTTTGCAGGCATCCAGTTAGCGGTCGATCCTTGGCAGAAGTCGAAGAGGGAAGTGCAGAGGAACTCTGGTGAGCTCTTGCATTCGTTATCTGGTGAGATACCCACAGGAGAGACCCTTAATAGCCCACAGAGGAGGATTGGCTACAGAGAAAGGTAAGCACATATCAGGAGGGGTCTCTGACGTCACCTGATGGCACTGGCCACTCAGAGGTGTCCATTGTGCCCTCACACCTCTGCATCCAAGATGGCAGAGGTCTGGGACACACTGGAGGAGCTCTGGTCACTCCCCTTTCCTTTGTCCAGTTTCGCGCCAGAGCAGGGCTGGGGGATCCCTGAACTGGTGTAGACTGATTTATGCAAGGAGGGCACCATCTGTGCCCTTCAAAGCATTTCCAGAGGCCAGGAGAGGCTACTCCTCTCAGGCCCTTCACACCTATTTCCAAAGGGAGAGGGTGTAACACCCTCTCTCAGAGGAAATACTTTGTTCTGCCTTGCGGGCCCTGGGCTGCCCAGGACCCAGGGGTGCAGAAACCTGTCTGAGGGTTGGCAGCAGGGGTAGCTGCAGAGAAACCCCAGAAAGTTAGTTTGGCAGTACCCGTATTGGTATTGGGGTGACAATTCCATGATCCTAGACATGTTACATGGCCATGTTTGGAGTTACCATTGGGACGCTACATATAAGTATTGACCTATATGTAGTGCACGCGTGTAATTGTGTCCCCGCACTCGCAAAGTCCGGGAAATTTGCCCTGAACAATGTGGGGGCAACTTGGCTAGTGCCAGGGTGCCCACACACTAAGTAACTTTACACCTAACCTTCACTAAGTGTAGGTTAGACATATAGGTGACTTATAAGTTACTTAAGTGCAGTGTAAAATGGCTGTGAAATAACGTGGACGTTATTTTTACTCTGGCTGCAGTGGCAGTCCTGTGTAAGAATTGTTTGAGCTCCCTATGGGTGGTAAAAGAAATGCTGCAGCCCATAGGGATCTCCTGGAACCTCAATACCCTGGTTACCTAGGTACCATATACTAGGGAATTATAAGGGTGTTCCAGTGTGCCAATCAGAATTGGTAAAGTTAGTCACTAGCCTGAAGTGACAATTTTAAAAGCAGAGAGAGCATAAACACTGAGGTTCTGGTTAGCAGAGCCTCAGTGACACAGTTAGGCACCACACAGGGAACACATACAGGGCATACTTTATGAGCACTGGGGTCCTGGCTAGCAGGATCCCAGTGACACAGGCAAAAACAAACATACATACAGTAAAATTCGGGGTAACATGCCAGGCAAGATGGTACTTTCCTACACAGGGGTGACGGTGATTGGAGTTGTAACCAGCCAGAGCGGGGCTAAACTCAGTGCCTTGCTGATTGCAACCCCACTTTCCGGCAGCCTTTTCATAGTGGGGACCTGCAATGAAAAGGCTGACAGAAAGCCAGTGCCAGGGGCCTCACTGCCCAGCCCCCTCGGAATGTCTTTTTTGCAGATAGTGCGCATTCCGAAGGTGCTGGTCGGCCCTATCTGTGCAGGCCCATATGCTTGCACACACGTGTGTGTACGTGTTCAGGTGTAACCAGCTGAGTGCCTCCTACCCTAGCTTCTCAGCAGCAGCCTTATCTCAAAACGGGGACACTGGAGGCTAACCTACACAGTACGATTACAGAAAGTGGGGTTCTAATCAGCCAGGGAGTGCTGAGTTCAGTGCCGCCATGGCTGGCTACAAGCCCGACAGCTGCAACCCTGCCGGGATCCATGATCCTGGTGGTGACGGCTGTCCCCTGGCGGTCCAATCACCAGGGTTGTAACCTGGCGGTCGGACCACCAGGATTGCGGCGGTCTGACCGCCACTGTGGGTTTGGTGATACTCGTACCTCCAAACTCGTAATAGGGACCGTTGTGTCTGTTGTTTACTTGTAGATAA
This sequence comes from Pleurodeles waltl, assembly GCF_031143425.1. Lineage (NCBI taxonomy): Eukaryota > Metazoa > Chordata > Amphibia > Caudata > Salamandridae > Pleurodeles > Pleurodeles waltl. The sequence continues at coordinate 147,042,459 of NC_090441.1, read as the reverse complement.
TAGCTGTTGTTGAAAATGTTCTAATATTTGCCATATCCAAATGAGTATTCCAAATGTTGCTTATGGCAACGATTTACTTCAATTTTCATGTTTTTTTATTTCCCTTGTGTTGTATTGTAAGAGATGTAGTTAATTCCCCTTTCCATGAGTGTGATAGGAACTGGGAGTGGTGATGTGAGAGGCTAGTGTGTCTATCATGCAGAGTGTCAGCGTGTCACTAATTTTACTTTATTATCTGTCTGTTAAAAGGTACTAACACCTACAAGGTGTTGAGGTCAACATGGAGTACATACCTGTTAGAAATGGGGTCTTTGGTTGTCAGTCAGGTTACCCCCTGTCCAAGCAAGGACCCTCACTCTAGTCATGGCAATGGAGAAACACACTTGATAACCCCTGATTACCCCCTTGGTAGCTTGGCACAAGCAGTCAGGCTTATCTCAGAAGCAATGTGTAAAGTATTTGTACCAACACATACAATAATACAGTAAAAACACTACAAAATGGACACCACACACGTTTAGAAAAATAGACAATATTTACTAAATCAAACAAGACCAAGACAACAGAAATCCAACATGCACAAGTTAAAATATGAATTTACAAAAGAATAAGGGTCTTGCTCCATGGAAAACAATGGAAACGATGATTTACCAAACTACCTGGTTAGCGTAAAAAATAAAGCTGCAAGGGTGAGCTTATGTTGGAAAAGGCAGCGATGCGTCGATTTCCTCCTCGCAAAGGAGGCCGTGCGTCGTTTCTTCTCGAGCCACGCAGGCGATGCATCGTTTTTCTCCCTCGCAAGAGAGTGATGCGTCGATTTCTGAACAGGACACCTCGGAGCCACACAGAGTCAGGTTTACTTTGATGCCCAGGGACAATACGTGGAAAGTCCTGTTCCACAGTGTTAGAAACAGAATACCTCTGGGGTATTCTTCAGATAACGAATGCAAGAGCTCACCAGAGTTCCTCTGCACTTCCCTCTTTGACTTCTGCCAAGGATCGACCGCTGACTGCTCAAGGACGCCTGCAAAACCGCAACAAAGTAGCAAGATGACTACCAGCAACATTGTAGCGCCTCATCTTGCCTGCTTTCTCAACTGTTTCCTGGTGGTGCATGCTCTGAGGGCTGTCTGCCTTCACCCTGCACTGGAAGCCAAGAAGAAATCTCCCGTGGGTCGACGGAATCTTCCCCCTGCTAAGGCAGGCACCAAAAGACTGCATCACTGGTCCTCTGGGTTCCCTCTCATCCTGACGAGTGTGGTCCCTGGAACACAGGAGCTAGATCCAAGTGACCCCCACAGTCCACTGATCCTTTAGTCCAAGTTTGGTGGAGGTAAGTCCTTGCCTTCCTGTCAACACCAGGACAGTGCGTGCTCTACGGGCATCTAGAATGCAAAAAACCAACACTCCCAAGATAATGTAATTTATGCATTGTGATGATATGTTATTGTTTAACCTTTTGCATTGCAGAATTCCATCCAAAAGATTCATTTTTAAGGTGCTTATAAATACTGTACATTTGCAATGTATTGCTGCAGACATTCAGAGTGTGTTAGGGTGTGGTCCCTTTCCAGGGCCTTCTAGAGACTTTCCCTGCAACATGCCTGGGCATGGTTCTAGGCTGGGCCAAGACTCTATAAAAGAGAGTCAGCCCAACTTCCAGTGCTCACTATTCAGAGGTCCCGGTGCAGAGCAGCAGCTTCTTCCTGAGCTCCTGTCCCGGCGGCCTATTTGGATTTTCCAGTCTCCTGCACTCATCTCTCATTGGTGATCACTGTTTCCAGGCGGTAAGACGGTGTTTGGACATTTTCCAACACCGTAATTGAGAATTTTCATATTCTTGATTTTAATTCTTAAATGAATAACAGATTACTTGTGTGCTGCAATTTTTTGGAATTTGTATGGTGGTTTGCAAATAGGGAGGACGCGCAATTTATTCCATAAAGATTTGACTTCGTTGTTCATTGCGCGCTGATATTTCTTGACATTTACATGATGTTTTACGAGTTGGCAAGACGTGCAACTCGTTTCATGAGCATTTAATTTTGTTGTTCATTGCGCGCTACCTTTTCTTGACATTTACATGGTGGCTCACTTCTCGTGTGTAAGTCATGCTGTTCATTGTGCGCTACCATTTTCTGGCATTTACATGGTGGCATTCGAATCGGCAACACGCGCGATTCTTTCCTTGAGTGTTTTTTCATGTTATTCATTCTGCGCTACCATTTCTTGTCATTTGCCGGGTGGCATTTGAATCGACAAGACGCGCAATTTTTTTCCTTAGTGCTTTTCATGTTGTTCATTGTGCGCTACCATTTCTTGGCATTTGTATGGTGGCATTTGAATCGGCAAGACGCGCAATTCTTTCCTCGTGTATAAATAATGTAAATTACTGTGCGCTACCATTCTAAGACATTTTCTTGGTAGCATTTCAAGTTGACACGTCGCATGATTTATTCCTTGAATCTACGTTGTGTGATTTCATGGTGCACAATCCTTTACGGTGTTTAATACTCATATAAAAATCTGCAATGTGCGCAATTCACTTTCCAATGTTTTTTTCTGAGATGAACACAACAATACCAGAGTTCTAGATGTAATGCTGTGTGTTCCTGATATGTATTCTTAAAAGGAGATTCATATGGTTGTTTAGGAATTGCTCAGAGTGTTTCCTGATTCTCATGCTAAAGAAAGTACTTGAAGCTGAAAGTCCTATTTAACTTTTCCTGTTTCCTCCTCAGGTATTCGGTCATCTAAAGCCTAGTCAGTTTTAGGACTATTCTAGGGTTGTTCATGTTTTTTCGGAAAAGACGAAGCTTAGAGTTGTAGCATGGTACTGATTTCATGAGATGTAATTTTGATGTTGTGTTTTAACCTTTTGCTTCCTACAGGTCTCCTTCCCAGCTGTTCCCGTCCTAATCCCCTTTTCCCCACTTGGACTCTCTTAGACTCTGTGATAAATCTAATCAGAGTATTGGAGCTGTCTTGTGGTGGAAGTGTTGGGAACGTGCACAGACCCCGAGGATCTGGTGACTCTGACACTTCCCACACCAGACAGCAAACCTGTGTACTGTGTGATTTGCAGCTGCTCCAGCTTCTGTGCACTTCTCCAAGGATTCCTTTGTGCACAGCCTAGCCTGGGTCCCCAGCACTCCGTCCTGCAGTGCTCAACCTTCTGAGTTGGACTCCGACGTCGTGGGATCCTCCTTTTGTGACTCCGGTTTCACAAATCTTCTAAGTGCCTGCTCCGGTACTTCAGCGGGTGCTGCCTGCTTCTGTGGGGGCTCTCTGAGTTGCTGAGTGTCCCCTCTGTCTCCTCCTCCAAGGGGCGACATCCTGGTCCTTCCTGGCCCCCAGCAATACCCAAAAACCTCTACCGTGACCCTTGCAGCTAGCAAGGCTTGTTTGCGGTATTTCTACGTGGAAACACTTTTGCAACATCCAGCACACCGTGGGACATCTTCCATCCAAAGGAGAAGTTCCTAGCCCTTTTAGTTGTTGCAGAATCTTCGGCTTCTTCCACCCGGAGGCAGCCCTATTGCACCTTCATCCGGGGTTTCCTGGGCTCCTGCCCCCCCCCGGACACTATCGCGACTCTTGGACTTGGTCCCCTTCCTTTTCAGGTCCTCAGGTCCAAGAATCCGTCTTCAGTGTTTTGCTGGTGCTTGTGGTTCTTGCAGTCTTTCTGGGGTACTAGGGTAACTTTACTCCTACTTTCTAGGGTCTTGGGGTGGGGTATTTTGGACACCCTTACAGTTTTCTCTTAGTCCCAGCAACCCTCTACAATCTCCCGTAGGTCTGGGGTCCATTTGTGATTCGCATTCCACTTTTGGAGTATATGGTTTGTGTTTGCCTCTAGACCTATGTTTACCTATTGCATCCTATTGTGATTCTACATTGTTTGCACTACTTTTCTTACTGTTACCTACCTGTTTTGGGTTTTTGTAAATATAACTTGTGTATATTACTTACCTCCTAAGTGAGGGTATTCTCTGAGATACTTTTGGCATATTGTCACTAAAATAAAGTATTGTGTTTTCTTATGATATTGTGCTTTATGATATAAGTGGTATAGTAGGAGCTTTGCATGTCTCCTAGTTTAGCCTAAGGTGCTTTGCCATAGCTACCTTCTATCAGCCTAAGCTGCTAGAAACACCTCTGTTCTACTAATAAGGGATAACTGGACCTGGCACAGGGTGTAAGTACCACAGGGTACCCACTATAAGCTAGGCCAGCCTCCTACACTGATCACTCTCCTTTAACATGGTTGGCCCGTCATAAGAATACCAACCCCAGGATTCTTCGTTGGTTTCTATCACTTCAATCTTTTTCCTTCCAGATTCAGCACATGCCAGGGAAAGATATGGTTCCAGTCGACTACCTATCAAGAACTCCGAGTCCCACCTGGCCCTATCGGCAATGCCGGATGGGGGGCTATGTCATGGGCCGACACCCAGGAGCACTTTAGAGAGAAGCTTCGCCTCGCAAAACACAAAGCACTTCCGGGGTCACGACCTTATGATGCGGACCTCATCGGAAGAGAAGGAAATCGGAGGAAACTTGACGCTGGCCTCAACAATCGAGGGAGAAAAACCGGCAGCTCCAGGAGGGAAGGACAACGTGGGACCAGACAAGCCCCTCGAGGACCCTCAGAGACAGGAGGAGAACGGGGAGGAGTCGCCAAAGGTGCAGACGTGGAACCCAGCTTCCCTCCAAGGAAAAGACTTTGCGAAGCAGCCCAGCCACGATCCAGGAGTCTCCACAAGGTACTGGCCTTTTTGAAGGAGGGTCGGGCAACTGCAAAAAGGCATATAACAGAACCAGAGAGGGGGGGAGACAGGAAATAAAACCCAATAACGAAAGGAAAACTTTACCTCCCTTGCATGCAACCAAAACAAGTTATCACTGTTGTCAGGGTGTAAAATCACAGTATGCACACTTGAGAGAATAGTGTTCCACCCTCACTTATCTCCCACACCTCCCTAGTACCTTGGACTAATCCCACCCCAATAGAACCCCTAAGGAGACACTTACCTGACACTGTACTTTTCTGTTATTTGGTTTGAGTGACATCCTAAGGAAGGCTGAGGACAGGACCAAGCCAGGACAGTTTCAAAGGGTCCCCATCTGGACAGCTGGAAAAGAGAGAAGAAAAGACGTGTTCAAGGAGATGCTCCTAAGCCAAATTCTTATGTTCAAGTTATTTTTTTGTTGTGGTTTGAGGGCGACAGTAAAAGAAAGGGACAATAAAAGCCATAACATTAAAAATTCCCTTACAGACCCCGTCTTACTTGTCCCGTAACCTTACAAACCAAATCCATTATAATTTTTTTCAAAGAGACCCATGTGTGATTACTTACATATCTACAAGCATAAATCTTTTTATTCATATATATATACAATTGGCCTAGCCTTCAGTCTGAAGGATAAGGCTGGACTGATCTGTCTAATCAACCAAAAACAAAACACACACATAGGTGCTCCAAGACAAAAAAGAGTCATATACGAGAAAATATCAATATACAATATACAATATTGGTAGAAAGCAAGCAGTCATTTTCCAGTGTGGAACTTCAGAGAAGAAATTGAAGCAACATTAACGAGCTTCTAGTGTCCTAAATAATAAGGATTTTTGACCAAAAGATGTTGATGTTTCGACTCCACTTAAGTAGAGTTTGCCCACTAGTAGCATTTAATTTAACAGCCCTGGTTATATAGTATTTCACTTTACTAGGGACTTCTAAGTAAATTAAATATGCCAATCAGGTATAGGCCAATTTTACCATGTTTTAGGGAGTAAGAACAAGGACTTTGGCAAAGTGCACAGAGTCCTAAGGACAACAAAAAATGAATTCAGCAAAAAAAGGAGGGGAGCAGACCATTCTAAAGCTGACAGGTCTAACAAATAAAGTAAACATTTTTTTTTCTACTCAATTAATATTACACAGATTACTCAGTATGATTGCTGTTGTCCTTGGTATTGTACCTTTTAGATAATGTCACGGAGTTCACAGCAAGATTTGTCTCAGTCACGTTGTACAACTTCAACCAGACCGGTTGCCTATATATTCCAATGCAAGGTTTAGATAAAATAGGACATGTCCATCTGTAGACAAACTGAATTCATTTTAAGGATGGACTGTAATTTGTCATGGTGCATGAAAAACATTGCAAATCTGCTTCCTTGCAAATTACATCTGGCACATAAGCAAAATGTAAGTCATTGCTTTTAAGAATAAAAACCAGCCTCACAGAAGACACTAACTTACAATGCACTGTAAAGTAGTACCAGGAGCAATATTATGTTTCCCACTAAATGCGTGCTTTAAACATAGTAGGACAGGTGCTAACAATAGAACTGGGTGAAAAATATCTCAAATAGCAACAAATTTTCATGTGAGGTTTGTGACCCATGGATGGTCTGCTGTTGTTCTTATACAGTATTATTAAGATAACTGAGATTTGAATAGACCAGAAGGATATGTGTTTAAATATTTGTTTGGCATATGTGCATACGACAAAAGGAACTTGGTTCTTGTTTGTTAACGGACTAGGATCGACCTAGATAGAGCAGAAGATGAAGTTGTTTAGAAGATGCTAATAATCAAGAAAAAGGCAAAAAAGTATTTTATATAACAGAGTAATGCATCAAGCCACTTTATTCATTCACTAAGCATATTAGCAACTTTTAGGGACTTCATTAGACTGATGAAAACCAGTACAATGAAGATTAATGAAACAAATGCACAATTCAAAAAAAAGTTCTGTCTGGGGACTTTAGTTTATTAATCTGTTGTTTGAAATTTGGTCCCCTGGCTTGTGATGTATTTGGATGGGTGTTGGTAAAGACATAAACGGACCTAGAGGTTCATTTAAACCTTAGTTGTAGGAGGACTGTACTGCAACATGAGATACCTTTATTTGAAAAGGATCCAATTCACAAAGTTATTCAAATATCTGAGTTTAATTTAAATATACAAATGGCTGATTTAAGAGTGTAATTCCAAGTTTGCTACTCTCAGAAAGTGGATTGACTCGCATAAAAGGAATAACAGTTGTACTTTTAGGCCCATATTTATACTTTTTATTAGCGCCGCATTTGCGTCATTTTTTGACGCGAAAGCGGCGCAAGCTTACAAAATACAATTGTATTATGTAAGCTTGCGCCACTTTTGCGCCAAAAAGTGACGCAAACGCGGCGCAAAAAAAGTATAAATATGGGCCTTAGGGTGGGTAAATCTCCCAAAACTGTGGAGACTAACATGTTTGCGGCTATTCACAAACTATTTCAGGGTCTTCTCCACCATGGGCAGGGTCAGATATTTAAGCCCATATTTATATTTTTATAGCGCCGCATTTATGTCGGTTTTTGATGCAAAGTCGGCACAAACTTACAAAAAACAATTGTATTTTGTTAGTTTGCGCCGTTTTTGCATCAAAAAGCGGCGCAAATGCGGCGCTAAAAAAGTATAACTATGGGCCTTAGTCCGGTCATGCACAAGAGTAAGTGTACGTTGAGTGATACTAGTGGTTTGTTTCAACTAAATTAGAACTGAGCTTATGCTAACATAAACTGTGTTTACACTGTCCTCCATCTTGAATTTATGTAGTAATACACGATGTGATGATTGTTACTATTGTTTCTTGTCCTAAATTAAGAATTGTGAGCTTTACACTAATATATGGAGAGAGTATTCAGAGCATTCTCACCGTACTGTACTTTACCAAATTCATCCCAATCATCACAGGCTATCGCTTGTACAATGTATCAACTATAATGCTTGAATAAACTGTGAGAATGACTGAATCCAATGTAATAGTACTATGAGAGAATTTTCAAACGTACTCTGTAGTAAAATGTTTCTTCTTGCTTGTTTCTTTTGGAACATATCTTGAGAACCATGTACTTGTGAAGTAATGTGTGAGAACCAATGTCTAAAGTCCTATAAAATGCCTCACTTTCTCTGTGTTCTGGAACCCCCATTTCCTATTCTTATGAGGCTTATATATGCTGGATTTTCCATACAACTTTAATAAATTCTTTATAATAATGATTTGCATGCTCAGCTGGTAAACTTATTAATGGCCTTTTCATGTAGTTTGCCTATTAATCAGTTTATAAACTTTTAAAACTTTGAACTATGTATGTCATTCTCACTGAGAAAAATAACATGTTTTTGTAGCACTTCTGCCATTTTCCAAGGGCTGTAAGCAACCAGCTTTTTACAAATACTTAAATGTGCACTGTCTACATTAGGCATGGAAAATACTTTTGCATGTTTGTAAAGGGAATTCAAATAGGCATATCAAGTGTGGTTATGGGCACTTGTGAGTTTTTTAGATTCCCTGCCAGCCATACTCCTTCAATCCTTTGTGAATTCCATCAAACACTGGAAATTTAACATAAACCTAAAACAATGTCTATGGGTTAAAATCTATTCATGGGATGTTCTGCAAATCATGCATGGCTATGCCCTGCCTGCATCTCTACAAGACACCGGTTAGAAGACTTTTCAGATTTGAAGAGACAGCTGCACCAAGGTAAAAGCTTAATCTATAGTGTGTTTATATGTGAGTACTTGGTTGCTATGTGTTACCTTACTTCTAGATGGAGTTGATCACAATGTGTGAAGTATTTGGGAGGTTTTCTGATACTGGTGGTCCCACAACATCTTCAAATCTAGTTACAGTATCCATAAAGCATCAAAACCGACACACCAGCCTATCTGGCTGAAAGGCTCATCATCACCAGTTGCTCTTTGCTTTCCCGCAGCCAGGATACCATAAAAATGGAAATCAGAGACGGACATGACATATCATATCACAAGAAGCACAGAGGAGGAGCAGTTCAGCTGGAGGTTGGTTCATGTTTGCCATCTGGAGGTGTGGTGGCTGGCAGTGTGGCAGGAGCCGTGAACTGGCAAGTAACAGAGGTAGAGGCCGAGGCGGCCGTGGGGAGTCCACAGTGTGAGGTGATGCAAGGTGGCTGGCGGTGTGGCAGGAGCCATGAGCCATGAAACTGTGAGGCAGAGGCAGAGACAGTTGCAGGGAGACCACAACATGTGGTGGCACAAGACACAAGGTGGCACCCCATTAAGGCCAATAAAGCCATACAAAGAACGTGGGGAGTAATGTCCAATGAGGCATGAGGAGTGGGACAGCAAACACGCGGAGCTGCCCGTAGGTACCAGGAGACATCCAGGACACACCTAGAGCCAGTAACCCAGTGCAGTTATTCAGCCGGGTACCATCGCCTGCCTTTATAGTCTATGCTGTGTGCTTGAAATTGCTTTCCCCTGACACAGGGAGTCAGTGAAGTTGAAGGCAGCAGACAGAACACAGAAAGAGGCAAGTGGTGGTGAGCGGAGGTGAGCCGGGGAGGTGAAGGTAAAGTTAAAAGCTGCGGTACCTACCTTGCATAGGGCAGAATTGGTCAGCACTAGGTCAGTGTGGCTTCCTCTTGCGGGGGTCCGCCTTGTTCAACTGCTCCTGCATTTTACTCAGTGATGATACATTTATGCCATGAGAAAGTGACAAAACAATGAAATGTCATTGTATCCATGGCTCCTAACAACCTGGCTTTGGTGTATACTATGGAGGAATCGTTCATAATTCTGAAAAGGATATTGATCTCTCTATACCTGGTGTGGCCTCAGATCTCTCTCACTTGGGCTTTGACGAATAACATGGGCTTGGTAGTGATAAGTCATTTACAATCTCAGCAACTGGTTGCAGGCGCACAGCAGTGGGCTTTGACCCAACTCTAACAATGTTTATGCAGATTGAAAGTTTAGCATCAGGCTATAACAGTAGGATTTTCAGAAGTGTTTAAGCTTTCCAGAACTGGACACAGAGATAGTTCTATCTTGTTGATGTTACATGAAGATGGGGGATAAATTAAAGCAAAGGGTATTGCTTTTGTTTCTGATGCTGGTGTTCAAAATTAGATTTCAATGAGTGCGAAGGACAATTTCTCACTCTGGTGCTTCTCCAAATGCATAGTTGAGTCTGAATTATTATTCTATGCTGTGCAGTTGCATTTGATATTTGCGAGTGTTTATTGCTGTAGATCCATCTGATAGCTCGACCATAGATAATGTTATCTTTCTGTGCTATGCATACCATGAATTCCAAATTAAATACAGATGACCATCACTGAAGGGTAAGATAAAAAAAAATTCCTTGTGGGAAAAAGAGAAGGCTGCCCAAGAGGTTCTGAACTTTGCTTCCACGCCCAGTGAGGGGTCTGAGGGAGCCCCCAGGTTGGTGGGACCAAGGGGTCATGCCCTGGAGGAGTCACCTTATTCCCTTCCCCTTAGGGAGAGGCTCTAGCAATTACATCACCCAAAGAGCTCTCCACACACAAAAGAGACCGGGGCAAGCTTGGGGCGCCCCTCGTTCCCCCCTACACTTTGTTGTCCTGCACGTACAGAATCAGTTCTCTTTTCACCAGCCCCTGAAGTGGTGCCTAAGCCCTATATACTCACCCAGGAGGGCTCTCCTCAAAGCAGGACCAAGGGAGCTTGGGATGCAGAATCTTAGGATGAAGGGGGTCATTACAACATTGGCCGCATTCCCGCGGTGCCCATTACAACATCCCCGCTGGGCCGGGGGGCGCAAACCTAGTTTACGCCCTCCGGCCCAGCAGGGATGCGGCTGCAACATAGGAGCCGGCTCCTAATGGAGCCGGCGGTGTTGCGGCCGTGCGACGGGTGCAGTTGCACCCGTCGCGCTTTTCACTGTCTGCTATGCAGACAGTGAAAAGCCTCACGGGGCCCTGTTAGGGGGCCCCTGCACTGCCCATGCCAGTGGCATGGGCAGTGCAGGGGCCCCCAGGGGCCCCAGGACTCCCCTTACCGCCAGCCTCTTCCTGGTGGTGCAAACCGCCAGAAACAGGCTGGCGGTAAGGGGGGTCATATTCCCCAGGGCAGCGCTGCTTGCAGTGCTGCCCTGGCGGATTATCACCGCCGGGGCTAAAACGGCGGGAAACCGCCGGCCCCGGCGGTGCGACCGCTCGTAATACGGGTCTCCGTACCGCCAGCCTGTTGGCGGTACGGACGCCACATTACCCCTGGAGGTCTCCGACCGCCAGGGTCGTAATGACCCCCAAAGTCTTTACTTTGCCAGATCTAGACATAGATCTATGCAGAAGATAGGGGCACTATGATAAGGATCTTGAATTACACCTAGGGGGGACTCTGCCCCTGTCTTTATCCACAGGACTGCAACCTTTTAGTGGTATGCCCTCAACCCAGGCATCACTGTATTCCCATCTGTCTGTGACTCCAGCTTTGGAACTGAGCGGAAATTTTCCAAGTCAACCACCTGACCACGGAGTTAAGGTCTCTGCTTCATTACTGAGTCTAGAAAAACCACTTTTCTCAATCTTGAGACTGCTGGAGAAACTTTTAGGGGGGCTGACTGTATCTTTGATATATTGATGGCAATTCTGAAAGAACTGACTATGGAAGATAAAACCAGGGGCTCAAACCAAGTACAGCCAGTCTCTTTGGATGTGTTCTCTACGTCAGCAAGATCGCCTGAGAGTACATTCACATGAAGTCATGCTGACGCTAGAACTCAGGCTGGCAAGCCACTGTGTAAAGAGTCAACCAAAAAAACTGATTAAGTTAAAGCCCTGTGGATTTTATCCGATTAATGTTTAACTCTTCTGCTAGGAGAGTGCAGATGGAATCAATTACACCTCCTGATAAGGAAGTTTTTCCAATTTTGAAAATGCGCACTAAGCAAGCAAAAAGTGCCAAGGTGTCATGTCCTCCCCTCTTGTATTCTGAAAATGAGAAGAAAAACCATAGAGGGTTGAAAAGACCCAACCTTCACATTTCAAAGAAAGTCCAAAGGAAAGTACAATTTAGTTAAAAGGCAGTCTCCCTTCAAAGTCCTGAGAGGCCAGTGCAATCTGTTTGTTTCATCCCCCTGGCAGAAGGTACTGATTCTGGCCCAATAAGGGCATTAAATCAGGAGTCAGAAGAGGTCTCAGAGACAGAGATTGCCAGCAATGAACCTGATGCCTATTCTCTTTGTGGACGTAGTTTTGCAGAAGGGTCATGTTGGCCCGCCCAAATTAAAAGGGAATCCCCACCCCTCCTACCCTGGTGCTATGTGAACATGTGCGTGCTAGACTTTGTGCCCCTCTTAGATGAAGATTTAATTTGAAACAGATCAACACTGCTTCAATGTTTTCTTGAGTCTGAGCCCTCCAGTAATAGGTCATGAGAAGATTTCCTGGGCTGAAAGTCTTTCTTAGAAGGAACAGCAGGTAGGTATTGCTCAAGCAACCATTAAAACCCCCTGCCCAAAACCCAAATGATGGCTTAGATGGATAGCGTTGGCTGCCTGGTATTGTAAATGAGGTGCCTGGGTCCAGGCATTTGCTGCAACTTTACAATCAGCAATGAGCTTAAGGTTGTATCTTGGAATGCTGCGGGGGTGAAAAACAGTTGGGAGAAACTGCATTTTTTAACTACACTTTAAGCAGATGTGATTTTTCTCCAGGAGACTTGGTATGATGGAGATCTACTGTATGAGGCTTACTATACCTGCGATTGTAATGCTAGGCCTTCCAGGAGGGGGCATGCAAAGGGGGGGGGTGTCCTGCTGGCAGTCTAATGAAAGTAAGTGCAAGTATGAATGCTATACAGATCCTAGTAACTTGATTTTGGCCCTTTCCCTGTGTGCCTCTGAAAGGGTTCTGCATACGCCCCCCCCCCCCTCCCCCCCCCTGTTATTGGTTAATGTTTACATTCCCCCTGCTGCTCCCTATGATGTCCTTCTGCATAGGGACTTTTTTTCTCAATAGTGAGCAGGCCCTCCATGTTATGCTAGTTGGAGATTTAAATTGCAAAGTTCCTAACTTTGCCTTGCACCTGTTACGTGAGGTTGAGACAGAGGAAACCATGCGAGTCCCCCCGAGCACCTTTCAACCAATGGTAACAACAGATAAGAGAGGGAAACTCCCCAATCATCTGAGAGGTAAAGATTGTATCATAGCTAACAGGAGGCTACCCTCAGACACCCCAGCAGTGTATACGCATACTTCCACTAGGGGTAAGGCAATCCTGGATTAAGTGATTGTAGGTTGTTCTTCATTCTTTCTGTTAGGTGACTTAAAAGTGATAGATATCCCCTTAGCAATCATAGCCTGTTGGTTCTCTCTCTGGATTGGAATATGCTGCCCACTGGATCTTGGTAGTTCTATGGGGCAACATCTGAATTTTATAAAAAGACAGGGAGGACTCATTGGGATCACAGGATGATTACAGATCTGAAACATACAATATAAATCACTCTTGAAAAATGTGAAGCTTGTGTAGGGGACATATTGGAAAGCTATGTTATGTTCATGAAGCAGTTAGTAGCAGAGACCTCTCGTAACTCGACCAAGAGTAAGTCCAGGGTGATTCCCCCGTCCTCTCCTCCTGCTGAATAGGGAAACAAATGGCCTAGTTAGGAACCAATATATAGCATACTCTATTTAAAGGAACAGAATGTTCCTTTAAATAGAAGGAGATAGGAGACAGAAGGAGATAGTGATTGGAAGCCCTTATAAAAATGGAAGTGTGGGGCAGGCTCTGGATCAATCTAAGGGAGGCTGTAGTAAAAGGTCAGACAAGACGCTTTTGGTCTCTAGTGCTGATGGATGTGGGTCAAGAGTAAGATCATCTCCCATAGCTATCGAAAAGGTTAGCTGGGTTGTGTTTATTTCTTATCTTTATGCTTCCAATGGGGGTTTAAACTACCCATGGTAAATGGGTGTCCACATCCTCCCATCTTGCCTTCTGAAAATGAAATACAGCTGGCCATTCAAGGAATGCGTTCCTCTGCCGTGATGCGTAAAGGTGAAATACCAATTTCAGTTATAAAGCAAGACGCCCACTCCTGGAGTAAGATCCTATTCTTGCTTGTTAAAAGTTGTTTTGAAAATGAAAAAAATCCCCCCTCCTGGATGGGATGTGTCATGGCTCCTTTGGTCAAGAAGGGAGATCGAAAATCCCCAGGCAATCATCACCAGATCGCTCTGCTAGATGCGGTGGGTAAAGTTTTAGCTAAAGGTTTATTGTCCCGGATAAGTGAGTGGGCGGAAGAAAATAAAATTATAACTGGGTTTAGGAGAAATCATGGCACCATAGACAACATAGCGACTCTTCAAGTGATCAATGAAAAATATGTAAAAGCGAGAGGAGGAGTTACCTATGAGGCCTATATTAATTTTTCAACTGCAGTTGATAGTGTGAATCAGGCCTTGCTATGGAGAAAGCTCTCTAGACCGGGTGTGCAGAGCACTCTATTGGATCTAGTCATTTCTCTACACTCTTCCACTTGGTTTAGAGTACTGCTAGGTGGTGATATGGGCTTGTCCCAGGAAATTCCTACCCTGACTGGGCTAAAACAAGGGTGTCTCTTATTCCCTCTCCTTTTTTAATTAATCATTTCACACCTACCTATCTCAGAGTGAGGGTTACTCCCCAATAGATGGTGGAAGATCTGTAGTTTGTCTATTATACACGGATGACATTGTAATCCTGGATCTCACCCGAAAGGATTAAACTGTCATTTAGAAGCACTGACACAGTTTGCAGAGGCCCATTTCCTACAGATTAACATCTCAAAAAGTAAAATCATGTTTCCTTGGAAAAAAGAAACGGAAATATAGCAATTTCAATGGTGTTAGTGGGCACAAAACCTAGAATTTGTGATATTTTATAACTTCCGGGGGAAGATAATGTGTGGGAACCTTAGGCCCATATGGACAATAACACGTGTAAAACCAGGTCCCAAGGAAAAGGTTTAGGGGTTTTCTAGCAGGCAATTAGGAGGAGACACTTCTGAAACTTTTGGAGGTCTATCCATCAAAAGTTCCCACCTCACTCCTTTATGGTCTGAAACAGATTGACGTATCTAAATGAAGCTTTCTGGATTTGACGGAGAGAAGAATCCATAGGAATCTCATCTCGAATAATAGGGCAACTTCAGTGGCAGCATTATGATTGGAGATGGGCCTGAAGAGTGCGTTTGTTCAGGGCCTGGCAGGGGTGGTACATTGGGTGGCCAGTCTGGCCACGAGTGAGGACGATACACTAAGCTCCTTGTTGGAGAAAGAAATCTGGACGGATAACAGGAGAAGGTTCACAGTCAGCAGTAACTTTTATTTTGCCTTAGATGTGTTAGAGTTAGATCGCAACCAGGTATTTGCTCTAACATTGATGCAATTAAAAGCCCATTTAAAACAGGCTACATGGTCCTTAAGTTTCTGGCTGGACACCATTTTAGTAAAGAAAGCACAATCTTATATAACATAGAATGTGCAGCATGAGATTAGATGTTTCTGGATTCTGCTGCGGCAGGGTCTGCTCCCATGGAATGCCCTTCTGGCCAAATGGTACGGTACATCAGCAGAATGTCATTTTTGTCAATCTAAGGTTCAAGATTTGAATCATGTTCTTTTCGTCTGTCCAGCACTTTTACCATTCTGGCACAAATGACTGGAACCCATTTGCCTTTAGCTTTCCTTATTTTCCACCTCGGAGCCCCTACAGTCTTTGTATGTACCCCCTAATGAAATGTTTTGTTCCAGGATTTGTAACTTTTTTAATGCTTTTTAAATTTCTATTAATGGAACTGTATGCTAATTCTACATTTCTCTCTTTTTAAGATTTCTTTGTCCAATTAATCATTAAGAAATGTATGAAGTTTTCATGTATGTAGCATATGCGGCTTGGTTATTTATCTTTTTATGTGGCTCTCTTTGAGAGTTCCTTATCATAAATAAATAAACTTGAAACTTGAGACTGGAAATAAAGAAGTACAAAAAAACACACAAGGCAACAGAACCTCTTCATATATGCATCCAGAACTTTGAATAATATCCCACATACATGAGGACCACCTGTTACGCTGATCAAATTTAGGAAACAGCTGAAGACACACTTCTAAAACAACAGTACATTACAACAATGTAATACTCCATTCGTGTTCTCAGACCCCAACTTTCGCTCCAATCATTTGTTAGGTGCATTTTTGCCTTTGACCCTGTACAGGGCTCTGCTGCAGTTGTTATGTTATGTGCATTTGTGTTGTGTGCATGTCACCCATGAGGGTATCCTAGTGCCTGAAGAAGTAGGGGCAGCTCTAGCTGGCACCTATTGGTAAGGACAGGTTTTCAGTTTCTTTGGAAATTCAAGGACTGAGCTGGTGGCTCTGATGTGCAGTGGGAAGTTGTTTCACAACTTAAGAGCCAAGTATGACAAAGCAAACCCTTCAACACTGGCTTTTTGGATGTGGGCGACTAGGAGGCAGGCTGAACAGAAGTTTCTGGTTGGGGTATGGAAGATGATGCCATTGTTCAGGTAAGTGGGGCCTACATTTTGCAAAGCTTTTAGTGGGTGCATGAGAAGTGTTAAAAATGGGGTCTCTGCTTGGCAGTCAGTGTGCACTCTGTCCAAGCAGGGACCCTCACTCTAGGCAGGGCAATGGAGATACACACTTAAGATAAACCCTACTCACCCCTCGGGTAGCTTGGCACAAGCAGTCAGGATTATCTCAAAGGCAATGAGTAAAGTATTTGCACAAAAACACACAGTAATACAGTGAAAACACTGCCAAATGGACACCACACCAGTCTAGAAAAATAGCCAATTTTTATCTAAATCAAACAAGACCAAAACAACAAGAATTTTTAGGATTTAAGGAAGAAAAGAGTCTTACTCCATAGAAAACAATGGATGCATTGATGTTAGACATAGTACCTGGATTCCGTAAGAAATAAAGCCGCACAGGAGAGTGTGCATATAAAGTCAGCGATGCGTCAATTCCTTACTCATAAGTGAGGCTGGGCGTCACATCTTCTCCGGTCGGGTAGGCAATGCGTTGTTTTTCTCTCCTGCAAGAGAGCGATGCGTAAATTTCCAGACAGCCACCTTGGGTCTGGGCAGGTTCACATCGATTTTGACACCCAGCGATGTTGCGTGCGAAATCCGGCCTCACGAGGACGAGAATCTGTGCTGCATGGGGTTTGCATCGATTTGAGCAGCCGCAAGCAGGTGTTGCATTGTTTCTCCAGCTGCGATGCAGGTGATGCGTCAATTTCCCAGCCGTTATGCAGGTGGTGCGTCGATTTCAGCAGCAATGCATGTGGTGTGTCATTTTTACAGCCGTGTTGCAGGTGGTGTGTCGAAATTTTCCCCGCATGGCTCCTGTGCATGGATTTCCATCTTGGTTCCACCAGATTCCCCTTTCAAGGGCCCAGGGGCTGGATAGAGCACCACTTAGCAGTGTAGGAGTCTCAGAAGAGAGTCCAGGTGCTGGCAGAGGAAGTCTTTGATGGCCTGAGACTTCAAAACAGGAGTCAAGCTCAGTCCAAGCCCTTGGAGACACTTCACAAGCAAGAATATACCATAAAGTCCAGTCTTTGTCCTCTTTCAGGCAGAAGCAGCAACTGCAGGCCAATCCAGAAAAGCACAGCCACAGGCAATGGGGCAGTACTCCTCCAGCTCTTTAGCTCTTCTCCTTGGCAGGGGTTCCTCTTGGTTCCAGAAATAATCTAAAAGTGTGGGGTTTTGGGTCCACTACTTATACCGCTTTCTGCCTTTGAAGTAGGCAAACTTCAAAGGAAGTCACTGTTGTTTGCAAGAACCTGCCTTGCCCAGGTCTGGCCCCAGATACACACCAGGGGGTTGGAGACTGCATTGTGCGAGGTAGAAACAGACCATTCAGGTGTGTCCGCTCCTCCCTCTACTGTAGCCCAGATGACCCATCAGGATATGCAGGCTACACCCCAGCTCCCTTTCTGTCGTTGTCTAGTGGAGATTCAAAAACATCCCAACTGTCAGTCTGACCCATACAGGGAAGACACAAGCAGGCAGAGTCACAGAATGGTTTAAGCAAGCAAATGCCCACTTTCTAAAAATGGCATTTTCAAACTGGCAATCTAAAAGCAATTTTACAAAAATATGTAAATTTAAATTGTTAGTTCAGATACCCCAAACTCTGCATCTCTATCTGCTCCCAAAGGGAAAGTGCACTTAAAAGATATTTAAAGGCAGCACCCAAGTTAACCTATGATAGAGATAGGCCTTGTAACAAGTTGCAGGTCTAACTATTGAAAAGCTCAAGTTCACACATGACAAAGAATTAAGGTGAAAATTGCCAAGTAAGCCTATAGACAATGACGTCAATGCACATTTTTAGGTAAAAAATATTGTGAACATAAATATATGAGAAAAATGTGGGTAATCCTTTAAAAAGGCTGCATTTGTCAGTAAATAGGAAAAAAATATTTACAGCTATGGAGAACATGCATGTAGACACAAAATTATTTAATCACATGAGAAAACTCTATGTAGGGCTAAAAAATAAAATGAAGGTAAGACTACATGTAATAAGCAATCTGAGCATATGTGCTTAAAAACCTATAGAACTGCATACAAATAAATGCCTATTTCCACTCCCCAACAGTGATGGATTGACTTGCTTGAATCGTTCTGGACTGCTGGCAATTAGCCCACAAGTATTATTCTAACTTTTGTGTGTGCTATTTACCTCTATTGGAAGAAAACTTCTGATCAAAAGTAAAAAAAAAACTTACCTGCCGCTGCTGCTCCATTCCACGCTGCTCCGATACATAAACCTACATATATATATTCATTTAACCGCATAATTCTATGAACTGCATGCAAGAGTTTAACCCTAAACATGGCACGCATATGTGTTTCTCTGTACTTTAAAGAGATGTATACAGCTCTAAATATTATATATGTGTTTGACTATATAACTGTAAAAAGGTAAAATGTTAAATATTATAAACGCGTGTGACTCTCAACCTTGTTTACCTCTGTGCTGTTACATTACAGAGTTCTATTTAGTGCAATATTCGCCGTCTGCAGCAGCCCTTGGCGAAGTTTCATACATAATTCTCGACCTTACTCATGCATGTCTAACTTTAAACACTGCATGCATGTACTTTTCTTTACATTATATATACCCATATCACTATATACATTGTATGCATTGCATTCAATTGCAGTTCTATACATTGCAATCATGCACGAGTTATAATCTGGATGCACCTACCCAAACCTGCAGTTCTATGCTGAACATAGTCGGGCACCATCTGTACATGATGTGCAATGGTTTAATTCTGTCCATCAAATGTGCTAACTATATGCATGAAACATGCTTGTGATATTCTACACATTACACACATCTGTGTAATTTTGTGCAAAGCATACATCAACCCTATAGATTATAAATACAACTGTGACTGTATGCATTACATACATCTTTATAATTCTGTGCGTTGCATGCACCTCGTTATGCATGACATATTTGTGTGTGAGTTTCTGTATGACACCCATCGGTGTAATTCTATACAATGCATGCACGAACTCTATAGATGCTAAGCATGACTATAATCGCATAGGTTACATATATCTGTAAAAGTGAATGTGTTACATGCACCTCCTTACGCGTGACACGTGTGCATGTGTTTCTATATTGCACCCATCGGAGCAATTATATACAATGCATGCACTAACTCTATAGATGCTAAGCAGGACTATAATTGCATAGGTTACATACATATTTATAATTTAATGTGTTCCACGCACCTCCTTATGCATGACACGTGTGCATGAGTTTCTGTATTTCACCCGTAGATGTAATTCTATACAATGCATGCACCAACTCTACAGATACTAATAATGATTATAATTGCATAAGTTACACGCACCTCCTTATATATGACACCCATAGGTGTAATTCTATACAATGCATGCACCAACACTATAGATGCTAAGCCTGATTATATTTGCATAGGTTACGTATATCTTTAGGATTTAATGTGTTGCACGCACCTCCTTATGCATGACATGTGCGTGTATAAGTTTCTATATGACACCCATAGGTGTGATTCTACACAATGCATGCACTGGCTCTATGTTTGTCAGGGACATTGGTTGCCTGTGGCTCTGGACAGAGTTTAGGCCCCCACTTCCGTTTCCTCTGCTCCCGGTGCACCAGGCGCCCTGAAGCCTCCCTGCTGACGGCCACTCCACGCCACATAGCATTAACAGCATCACAGACGTGCAGTTATTAGTCGCATCAGCTGATAACTGCCTGACTCCTCGTGTACGGGGGAACCAGTGGCCGGGCAGGGGAGGCCTGGAGAGGAGGGGTGGAGTCAGCAAACTACGACATCGCTCCTGCGGTTTTATCGTGTTTGTTGACTGAACAGACACCAAAAAGCTCTAAAGATTTGGGTACAGAGCGCCCTTCATTGTGGTCCAGAAGAGAGGCCAGCGCGCGTGCCGCGGCCACCCTGGCCCTGAGGCTGTGGATCAAGGGGCACACTCGAGGTCAGAGGTCAGACCACAGGGCTGCAAACATGCCGAGGAGATGGAGTTTGTCTTTGGTGAGTCCTTGGGTGACGGATGTCTGGATGAGGAGACACTTGCAGGGCTTGTAGGGATGCTGGGCGCTGTCAGTGTGGCTGGATTAAAGACAGTCGCGTCTTAAGTAGCTGCTGGTGATCAGGGCTTGTGTGAGGGTTCTTCAAGTGTTGAGCAGTAGTTACCTGAAAAATGCTCTAAGGATCTTGGGGGTTGTGGAAGAAGAAGGAGGCTATTGTTATAACTTGATTGGTCATTGAGAGTCGATTATCCAGCACTATTCCTTGGGTCTGTCTTGATTAGACAGGTTGGGTGTCTAGCCTAGTTTGGAGGGCCACCATGCCGAGCTCCAGAGTGAGGTATCCTTTTTTCCCTTTTTGATGAGTAGCACCTTTTTCTTGCTTAGACAGTTGGTCTCCATCCAGGTGAAGGCTTCAGACATGCAGGTGACAAAGTTTGTCTCAATGTTGAGGGTGCCATTGGAAAGAGAGAGAGAGAGGATGAGCTGGGTGTGAGCTAATCCACTTATGCCCATTTTGTGTAGGCGTTGGATGAGGATCAGGTGGGGGACATATCGAATGCAGCTGAGAGGTCTAGCAGGATGAGTGCTGCTGTGTTTCCTTTATCTATGATCAACTGGTTTCCGTCAGTGGCAGAAGTGAGGGAAGTCTTGACTCTGTAATTGGGCCTGACCCCCAAGTGAGAAGGGTCCAGGAGGTGTATGTCAGTAATGAGGTCCACCAGCCATTTTTTGACAAGTTTCTCCAACACTTTAGTAGGGAAGCAATGAGATCAGTCTGTAGTCAGCCAAAGCCTTCCGGTTTGCTGAGGATTTCTACAGAAGAGATAGTATAGAGGTGTGTTTCCAGATGTGTGGGAAGGTGGCCATGGCGATAGAAGTGTTGGGCTTCGAAGTGAATGAGTTGATGGTGGGAAAGGGTCCGATGGGAATCTTGAGTGGATTTAAGGTGGTTTCTGTCAAGGTGATGGTGGGTAACAGGTCATGCTATGTCCTACTTGTTGGGTTGAAGGGCTGCAAAGTTGCAGAGATCCATTTCGGGAGCCTAGTTGTTGTATATGGTGCTAATTCTGCCTCTAAAGTAGTTGGAGAGCTGGGTGCAGAGATCCTGAGATGGGTTGATGGTTGTGGAGCTGGTGAGGTAAGGAATGGGTGTTTGGTGGCTCTGAGTCATAGGTGGGAGAGCCGGAGGGCTGATCTGTAGGTGCTCGTGTTTTATATATTGTGCATGTGTCTCCATCAGTGTTCTAGTTTGATTAGAAGGGTGTTTGGATAGTTGTAGTTCTTCTGTGTACAAACTGGCTTGTGGTCTGGTCATTGAGGTGGGGATGGTGTTGAATGGGGCCAGGTTGTCTGCACAGGAGGTGATTCAGACACTGAAGTTGGTGATGGATCAAGAGAGGCCATCAAAGTGTAGTAGGTAGCAGGTTTTGAGCTCTGTGATCAAGGTCTCCCCTGTGGGATCTAGTTGCAGTTGCATTGGACAGTTTTGGTGGGTGCAGTTCCAAATTGGTGGGGGAGGTGCAGGTCATTCCAGACAAGGCAACATGTGGTCCAGGTGGGAGGAGTGAGTTTGACCAATGTGATTTCAGGCATTTTGCTAAAAATAGGAGGAGATGTTTGGGCTGTGGGTGGTGTCTTTCACTGGTTGGGTGAGACAAAATGTATTCAAGTCTTCTAGGAAGTCACTGGTGTTCGGATCAGTGAGGTCTTCCAGGTGAAAGTTGAAGTAACCGAGTAGGATGAAGGAGCTGAAGTCTAGCCCAGTGGAGTGATGAAATCCTTGGTGGTTTTTCCAAAGTTGGATCTTGATGGAGGGGGTCTGTAGAGTAGGGCCCCTCACGGTGGTTTTGCTGGAGATGTCTAGCTGAAGATGAGGTTTTCAGGATTTTGCTGGAGTTAACAGAAGTGATGGATCAGTGGATGTTTTCCATGTAGATGATGGCTAGCCTTTCTCTAGGTTTGTAGATTCTGTCCTGTCTTGAAATCCTGAAGTTAGGGGCTAGCCACAGCAATGTCAGGTGCCGAAGTTAGATTAAGCCAGGTTTCAGTGCAGAAGAGAAGGTCTGGGCAGAGGTCATGCAAGAGGTCCCAGACTTCAATGGCATGCCTGAAAAGAGTTATAGGTGGTCATTACAACCCTGGCGGACGATGTTAAAGCTGCGGTAATACCGCAAACAGGCCGGCAGAAAAAAAAAGGGAATTATAACCGTGGCGGAAACCGCCAACATAGACAGCCACTTTAACACTCCGACCGCCACGGCGGTACAGACAAGCAGCGCGGCGGTCACCGCCAACAGACAGGCGGAAGACAATGTACCGCCCACAGTATCACAACCCGCCAATCCGCCACCTTTTCCGGGGCAGATTCACCGTGGATAAAAACACGGCGGAAACAGCTTTTGCAATGGGAAAACGCTCACCTTAACACACTCCACGATGAAGGAGCCCACCATGGAGCCCGAACTACAAATACTCCCTGTGCTTGTCTTTCTGCTCCTCTACGATCACCATCTACGTAGGCGCCGAAGACAACGGTGAGTACTGCACCTATGACATAGGGGAGGCAAAAGTCAGGGGGACACACACGCAACACACCCACCCCCAACCCGACCCTCACCCACTACAACACACACACCAATGCATATGCAAACAGCACAGTAACAACCCACCCCTCCCCCCGGAAGAATGCAAAGACAAAAGTAAATCAGTTCAAACATTGTAATGTATCAAAATACAGTAACCAAATATATACAGATATATATACACATTCCAGAATTGAAACATTACGATTAGTAGTGCAGGTATGCACATATCAATGTCCGTGCGCCACTGGGCCCAAAATGTATGGGCGAGGCCCACACTAGATACCTGTCCACAAACGGAGAGAACACTGCAGGGGCATCAGATAGAAATACAACAGGCACCTCAGGAGGAAGGTAAGGGGGGGGCACCTCAGCCGGATTACAGCACCACGCCAGATCCACAACGGGGCTCCATGCCCATTGATGTATCCTGGGGAGTGCAAAGCCACAGTCTCTCAAGTCTCTACAGTGGGTGGGTTGCCCACTGCATTATTCTGGGGAGTGCAAAGCCACAGTCTCTCAAGTCTCTACAGTGGGTGGGTTGCCCACTGCATTATCCTGGGGAGTGCAAAGCCACAGTCTCTCAAGTCTCTACAGTGGGTGGGTTGTCCACTGCATTATCCTGGGAGTGCAAAGCCACAGTCTCTCAAGTCTCTACAGTGGGTGGGTTGCCCACTGTACCATCCTGGGGAGTGCAAAGCCACAGTCTCTCAAGTGGATAACAGTCTCCACTGGTTCTGGAGGGGGCATGGTGCCCAGAGTGCATCAGGCTCCCCGTGACGGTTCCTGTTCCGTCACTGTCCCAGCTGCACATGGGCTAACGATGCTTGATTTGGCGGTCTTTTCCCTGTTCAGCGGTGCATTGCCATGGCGGTCTGTGCCCTGTTCAGCGGTGCTTGACTTTGCAGTTTCTGACCTGTTCAGCGGTGCTTTGCCCTGTTCAGCGGTCTTCACCATGGCGGTCTTTTCCCTGTTCAGCGGTGCATTGCCATGACGGTCTGTGCCCTGTTCAGCGGTGCTTGACTTTGCAGTTTCTGACCTGTTCAGCGGTGCTTTGCCCTGTTCAGCGGTCTTCACCATGGCTGTCTTTTCCCTGTTCAGCGGTGCTTTGCCATGGCGGTCTGTGCCCTGCTCAGCGGTGCTTGACTTTGCAGTTTCTGACCTGTTCAGCGGTGCTTTGCCCTGTTCAGCGGTCTTCACCATGGCGGTCTTTTCCCTGTTCAGCGGTGCATTGCCATGGCGGTCTGTGCCCTGTTCAGCGGTGCTTGACTTTGCAGTTTCTGACCTGTTCAGCGGTGCTTTGCCCTGTTCAGCGGTCTTCACCATGGCGGTCTTTTCCCTGTTCAGCGGTGCATTGCCATGGCGGTCTGTGCCCTGTTCAGCGGTGCTTGACATTGCAGTTTCTGACCTGTTCAGTGGTGCTTTGCCCTGTTCAGTGGTCTTCACCATGGCTGTCTTTTCCCTGTTCAGCGGTGCATTGCCATGGCGGTCTGTGCCCTGTTCAGCGGTGCTTTGCCATGGCGGTCTGTGCCCTGTTCAGCGGTGCTTGACTTTGCTGTCTGACGTGTGCATTGGTGTGTGGCATGACGGTCCCTCATTGCCCAGCGGGGTTGTGGCTGTCGGGGCCCTCCAGGGCACTGACGCTGGTGGTGGTCTCCGGACCAGTGACGATTGTGCTGCTCTCCTGGGCAATGACTCTGGCGGTGGTCTCCGGACCAGTGACGACTGTGCTGCCCTCCTGGTCAATGACTCTAGCGGTGGTCGCCTGACCAGTGACGATTGTGCTGCTCTCCTGGGCAATGACTCTGGCGGTGGTCTCCGGACCAGTGACGATTGTGCTGCCCTCTTGGGCAATGACTCTAGCGGTGGTCTCCTGACCAGTGACGACAGTGCTAGCGGTGGCGTCCCGGCCGCCGGGGTGGATGGCGCCCTTCTCCGCCGTGCTGCTCTTCCCAGACTGTGCAGACTTCTTCTGGTCCTTCACCACCTTTGGAAGAGTCACAGCTGACTCGGTACTCCCCCTGGGACCCTTGTGAGCAGTTTTGCCGCCAGGAGTCTTCACCCTGTACCGTCGGCCACTTTCCAACCTAAGGTGCTTTACAGGGGGTGGACTGGCAGTGCTTTGGCTCCGTGTCACACTGGCTGCCCTGGTGGCCGGTGCACTCCACACACCTTTAACACGCACCACTGGCACTGGACTTTTTTTGGCTGAGGTGCTACTACGGGACCTATGAATTGGAGGGGTGGGGGTGGTGGCAAAGAGGTCAACGTTGCTGAGAAAGAATTGCTGACGAAGACTGGGATGGGTAGCTGGAGGGGGTCTGGGAGTGGAGGAAGAGGAGGTGGTTGTATGAGGTGTAACTTTAGGTGATTTGGGTGCAGGTGCAGGTGCAGGTACTGGAGGCTGTCGTGAGGTGGATGGATGTTGGGTGTGTGGGTGCCCGCGTTTGTGTACTTTGGGAGGGGGCGTCACAGACACACTGGGATTGGACACAAGGGACGTGTAAATGGTAGTGGGGGTGGTGAGTGCAGGTGAGCGGGGTGTGGTGCTGGGTGTTCTGGTGCGAGTCCTAGTGCCTGTAGATGTAGTGCATGCAGGTGAGAGTGTAGACGACACTAGGAGGGAGGAGGGAGACGAGGAGGAGGGGGACACAGTGGAGGCAGTGGATGTTGGTGTGTCTGTATGTGGGTGATGCTTGTTTGAGTGCCTGTGGGTTGTGTGGTGCTTATGTTTGCCTGAGCTACTTTAGTGTGTTGAGGTGTATGCATGCTTGTCTGATGGTGTGCTTGGGATAGGCTGGGGTACAGGGGACTGGGTCTGGGTGGAGGAAGTTGGAGGGGGGAGGCTAGACACAGGGACAATGGCTGCCATCAGTGCTGAGGCCAGAGATTGCAGGGTTCGATGAAGGGCAGCCTGACCAGAATGAATGCCCTCCAGGAATGCATTACCGTGTTGCAACTCCTTTTCTACACCCTGGATGGCATTCACAATGGTAGACTGCCCAACATTGAGTGACCTGAGGAGGTCAATGGCCTCCTCACTGAGGGCAGCAGGGGTTACAGGGGCAGGGGCTGAGGTGCCTGGGGCGAAGGTGATGCCCACCCTCCTGGGTGAGTGGGCACGGGGAGAAGGCTGAGGGGCTGCTGGGAGGGCGGTGCTGGTAGGGGAGGTGGCGGCTGTACCTGTAGAAGTGGGGGGCACAGATGGTGCTACCACCACAAGAGAGCTCCCATCGACGGACGAGTCTGTGTCGCTGTTTGGTGATCCGGTGACCGACGTGAACCTCCCCTCGCCGTCCGTCCCACTGGTGTATTCAGAGTCTGTGGTGTGGCCCTCCATGGCCATGTGGGATGCAGCTCCCTCGCGCTCCGGTGCCACTGTACCTCCGCCTGATGATGCTGATGCACACAAGAACAGGGAGAGCACAAAAAGGGGGGGGACGACAGAAGAAAGACAGGTTGAGTGCATGGCTTACCGCTACCGTTGGCGGACAATACAGACACAGCAGCCCCCTGCACTACGCCGTGCTCTTGGCCTCTACAGATGAAATTCCTGGGATCTGCCCTACATGGCTATGGTGGTCATCTGCACACATAGATGACACAGGGGCATGTATACCTGTACTTGGCACTCTACAGAGGTGGGGTGGAGTGGCACATGGCCTGCATTATGGAGGGGCCTAGCCTACGGAACTCGCCCTGGCCTAGGGAAACCCACAGCCCTCCTCCCCCACCCAGACCCCTCCACTGCGCGCAAAGTCCGCAGAATGAGAGTGTACTCACCCCCTTGTGTCTGCTGTGATGCCCTCAAGCGCCCATCTAACTCAGGGTAGGCCACTGCCAGGATCCGGAACATCAGAGGGGTCATGGTTCGACGGGCACCCCCCACGTTGGGAGGCCATCCCCAGCTGAGCCTCTGCCGTCTTCTTGCTCCAGCGGCGAATGTCCTCCCATCTTTTCCGGACGGGGGTGCCCCGTCTCTGGTGGACCCCCAGGGTCCGGACGTCCTGGGCGATGGCACGCCAAATGTCCTTCTTCTGGTGGGCGCTGACCTACATGACATGTACAGGGGAAGAAGAGAAGTCATGAACAACAGCACCGTCGAAGTGGGTGGCCCCCATCCCTACCCTTGCCATGTGGCACATGCATTCACAGTCCTTCATGTTCACTGAACTCTGCCCCCTTCCTACTGACATCCAGCCCTCTCCACCCAGGCATAGCCCATACAACGTGCTCCCTGTGTACTTACCTGTTGGTCTGGAGGACCGTAGAGTAGCATGTACTGGGGGAGGACCCCGTCCACGAGCTTCTCCAACTCCTGAGCAGTGAAGGCAGGGGCCCTTTCCCCAGACGCAGCAGCCATTGTCTCTTCCAGACCGAGGTCACAGCAGCACTTGCAGTGTAGGTCCTCTACTGTCGAAGATCAGGTATCGAGTGATTGAACAGATAGAAAATGTCGGTGACCTCCGCGGCGGTGACGTCCGCGGCGGTACGTCTCATCACCGCCGGCGCACTTCATCATTGGCTCCTGGGACCCATAGGGTCCAATGTTAACCAATGCAGCATTGCGCCGCAGTCTACGACTGCCTACCGCGACGGTGTACAACGCCAGCGCAGATACCTCACATCCCATTGTCCCACTTTAGAGGTCAGGCAGCCGCCATTTCAGGGGCCCACATGGCTTCATTTACTACTGCGTCACACATACCTAGGCCTACACTCAACACACATACAGGAAGAGTATTGTATTTGGTGTCATGCTCTGTGTAGCTGTGGGTACATACCTGGGAATTTGTTGACTCTGTGGTCGCTGTTGTCCTTCCTAGGCACCGTCAGCTGGGACATGTGAGGAGATGGCGGAATCCTCCGGAGTACCGACCGCTGGTGGACCTGTTGACAATGGAGGAGTGACATTTAATCATCACCTACAGGTTTGACCGTGCCACAATCCAGGAACTGTGTACCCAGTTGGAGCCAGACCTGATCTCACCAATCCGCCATCCCACAGGAATCCCCCCTGACGTGCAGGTGCTATCAGTGCTCCATTTCCTTGCAAGTGGGTCTTTTCAGACAAGAGTGGCCATGGCATCAGGGATGTCCCAGCCTATGTTTTCCAACGTGTTGTCCAGAGTGTTGTGAAAGTGCTGAAACACTTGAGGAGCTACATCGTTTTCCCACAGGTGGAGGATTTGGCTACAGTGAAAGGTGATTTCTATGCCCTTGGACATATCCCCAACATCATAGGTGCTATTGATGGGACCCATGTAGCTCTGGTCCCCCCCGCAGGAGTGAACAGGTGTACAGGAACCGAAAGAGTTATAATTCCATGAATGTACAGATGGTATGTTTGGCAGACCAGTACATCTCCCAGGTAAATGCTATGTTCCCTGGCTCAGTGCATGACGCATACATCCTGCGGAATAGCAGCATCCCGTATGTGATGGGTCAACTCCAGAGGCACCGTGTGTGGCTATTAGGGGACTCTGGTTACCCCAACCTGTCATGGCTATTGACCCCAGTGAGGAATCCCAGGACCAGGGCAGAGGAACGCTACAATGAGGCCCATGGGCAGACTAGGGGGGTGATCGAACGCACCTTCGGCCTCCTGAAGGCCAGGTTCAGGTGCCTCCATATGACAGGTGGTTCCCTATTCTACTCACCAAAGAAGGTGTGCCAGATCATCATCGCCTGCTCAATGCTTCACAATCTTGCTTTGCGACGCCAGGTGCCTTTTCTGCAGGAGGATGGCCCAGATGGCGGTGTTGTGGCAGCTGTGGAGCCTGTGGAGCCTGTGGACAGCGATGAGGAGGAAGCTGAGGAAGATGACATAGACAACAGGGAGTCAGTCATACAGCAATATTTCCAGTGACACACAGGTGAGAATATTTTTTTTTACTATTACATTCACTTTCGCACTTCTACCTCTATCCTGTCTGTCATTTCGTAGCAGTATTTGGTAACTGAGTTGTCCCTTTCCATTACGGTTTCACAGGTGTGGTTACCAACGCGTGTCATCTGCTTGCATCCTTCATGGACTTGTGATGTGTGACAGGTATGTTGGCATTACAATTGAAAACGCATTTTGACACTGACATTGATAATACAAATTTACCAAATCACAGACTGACTCCAGATTGTTTTGTGCTTCAAGAGTTTTTATTTAAGTGCTCAAACATGGAGGGGGGTTGTAAAATGGTGATGGGGGATGGTGGAGGAATGTCCATGGCAGAGTCCAGCCTATTCGTCTCACAGGTGCTTTGCCAATATGGGCATAGGAAGTGGAGCTGGGGCAGTTCCAATGTGGACAGGGTAACAAAGTGGGACAGTGGGAGGACAATCAGGGTGGTCTCATTTCCTGGCGGGGGTCTTGCCATCTTGCTCTGTCCTGTTCCTGGATCTCAGGGACCGCTTGCGGGGTGGTTCTCCATCTGCAGGGGATGGGGTGCTGGTGTGGTGGTCCTGTGGCGGGGCGTCCTGTCCACTAGCGCCGGCGGAGGTGGTGGGCAGTCCATCGTTCATGCTAGTGTCAGGGGCCCCTTGGAGTGCCACGGTGTCCATCATGGTCTTTTGTATGTCCTTCAGCACCCCTACGATGTTGCCTGGGCGGAGCTAATGGTTCTGAGCTCCTCCCTGAACCCCAAATACTGCTCCTCCTGCATGTGCTGGGTCTCCTGAAACTTGTCCAGGACCGTCGCCATCGTCTCCTGGGAGTGGTGGTATGCTCCCATGATGGAGGAGAGGGCCTCGTGGAGATTGGGTTCCCTTGGCCTGTCCGCCCCCTGTCGCACAGCAGCCCTCCCAGTTCCCCTGTGTTCCTGTGCCTCCGTCCCCTGGACCGTGAGCCCACTACCACTGCGCCCAGGTCCCTGTTGTTGTTGGGGTGGTGGGTTATCCTGGGTTCCATGTAGTGGTGGACACACCGCTGATTGACGTGTCCTGGGTACGGAGGTATGGGCCCGCTGGGTGGGTGCTGTGCTGGTGTTACCAGAGGGTGGAAGGTCAGTGTTGGGCTGTGCCTGTGCGAGGGGAACCGACTGTCCCGAGGCCCACGATGGTCCGGGCTGGTCATCTGGATCCAGTTGGCCAGAGCTGCTGTCGTCACCGTGGGCCTCTTCTGTGGGTGGAGTGGAGATGTTTGGACCCTCCTGTGTGGTGACGTTCCGTAGTGGTCCTGCAGGGGTATAAGAGCATGATTATTGCATGTGTGTGTGTGTCATGGTGTGCATTGGGTGGGTGTGCGTGTACCCCAGTGCTAGCATTCCTGTGTGGGGGTTTGTGTGATGATGTTTAGGGGGTTGTCATGGGTATGTGCAGTGAGCATGCTTTAGTGAGGGGTGTCCATGCTTTGTTGTGTCATGCAGGGCTTGGTGTTGGGATGTGTGGTTTGTGTTATTAGTACATTAGTGAGGAGTTGGAGTGATAGGGGTGGGGGTGAGGATGGGGGTGTGTGATAGCATGCAGGTAGGGTGGGGGATATGATAGTTAAGATTTGACTTACCAGTGTCCATTCCTCCACCGACTCCTCCGAGGCCCTCTGGATGCATGATGGTCAAGACCTGCTCCTCCTATGTTGTTAGTTGTGGGGGAGGAGGTGGGGGTCCGCCGCCAGTCTGCTGTACCGCGATGTTGTGCCTGGAGACCACAGAACGCACCTTCCCCCGTAGGTCGTTCCACCTCTTCCTGATGTCCTCCCGATTTCTTGGATGCTGTCCCACAGCGTTGACCCTGTCCACGATTCTTCGCCATAGCTCCATCTTCCTGGCTATGGAGGTGTGCTGCACCTGTGAGCCAAATAGCTGTGGCTCTACCCATAGGATTTCCTCCACCATGACCCTGAGCTCCTCCTCGGAAAACCTGGGGTGTCTTTGGCGTGACATGGGGTGGTGTGGGTGATGTGTGGGGTGGTGTACGTGTTGATGTGTGTGGTGATGTGTAGTGGTGTGTGGTGTTTTGTGCGTGGAATGTTGTATGGGTGATGGTGTTGTGTGCCTCTGTGTGGTGGGGTTCTCAATTGCTGTGCTCTCTGTCTCTTGGCTTACTCAAGATTTCTGGTCGTAGGGGTTTGTGGGTGATGTGGGTGTGTGTTTTATATTGTGTTGGGTGTGTGGGAGTGGTGTGTGTATGTGTATCAGGTGTGTGTATTTTGAATTGTCCAATGTGGTTGTGTTTTGGAGATGTGTGTGTATTTTGAGCGCGGCGGTGTGTACCGCCAATTGAATACCGTGGTTGAAAGACCGCCGCGTGGATTCGTGTGTCGTGATAGCATGGGCGTGTTTCTGTTGGCGTGACGGTGGAGGAATTGTTTTCTCCAGTTTATCACTGACCTTTGGTGTGGCGGACTTGTGTGGGTGTCTGAATTTCGGCGAATTCTGAGATGTGTGTCGTAATAGCTGTGGCGGAATTCCGCGTCGGTGTTTTGGCGGTCTTCTGCACGGCGGTAAGCGGCTTTTACTGCCAATGTTGTAATGACCCCCATAGTCTTGATGAGGAGACATTTAAGGGTGGGGTGGAAGTTGTGCACAGTTCATTCATCTGCGCTGGGTGAGGATGGGGGACAGGATTTGCAGTCTAAGGAATGTGCAGGAGAAGCAACAGGCAGCACCAAACACAATCTTCAGTGCAAGTGGGGGAGGTTTGGGTACAATGCCTAGAAAGTCATCTGTGACTCAGGACGTGGAGCTCTGTAGCCGAGTAGCGACTGGGGCTGCAGTGGGTGGGAGAAGGACCAGGGGTTTTGGTGCTGAGTGCGAGAGGGGAGTGGACAGGTGCAGATGGGCTGGGCTCTGGCATGCCTTCGGCACTGGCAGCCACATTTTTAAGATGGTTCATGAGTGAGGAGGAGAATCCAGCGAGGTGGAAGGGGCTGGGAGTAGTAGGAGCAGGCAGCAGGGGAGCATGACAGGTGGGACATAACTGACAGGAAAGAGCAGGTGAGTGTGCAGTGCTGATCCGGTGCCAAGGGCAAAAAGGCATCAAAGAAGGAAAGAAGGAAAGAAGGAAAAAAAGGCAGCATAGGAGAAAAGAGGCAACAAGACTCAGGAGACAAAGTGGAGAACAGAAGTGGCAAAAATAGGTAAAGGGTAGGAATTAGAAGTGAAGCAAAGGTGTTGAGAGTGAGCAGTTGGAGGAGATGAGAGAAAACCAGGTGCACATAGAGGCAAAAAGGTACAGAGAAAAAAGGCAAAAGGAAAATAAAGACACAAAGGGAACAATGTTCACAAAAGGAAAGAGGCAAAAGAGCAAAAGGGGCAAGAAGATGGGAGCAGGAAGAGGGCCTGAAGGCCTCAGTCTTGAGAAGCAAGTGGAATTGGGATACGAAAGAGACAGGCCTTGTTGGAAGACCAAGGCACCAGGTAACTCAGTCCTGCAGGGCCAGGCAGCGCCTTCTTAATTATTATGGGGGTCATTCCTACTTTGGCGGGTGGCGGAGGCCGCCCGCCAAAGTACCCTCGCCAGAACACCGCTGCGCGGTCAGAAGACCGCCACAGTGATTCTGGCTTTCCCGCTGGGCTGGCGGGCGACCGCCAGAAGGCCGCCCGCCAGCCCAGTGGGAAAGCGCCTTCAACGAGGAAGCCGGCTCCGACTGGAGCTGGCGGAGTTGAAGGCGTGCGACGGGTGCAGTAGCACCCGTCGCGATTTTCAGTGTCTGCATAGCAGACACTGAAAATCATGGTGGGGCCCTCTTACGGGGGCCCCACGACACCCCATACCAAAACCGCCAGGAACAGGATGGCGGTATGGGGGTCGGAATCCCCATGGTGGCGAGATTCCCCTGGGCTGTACCGCTGCGGTCAGAATTGCCCTGGATGCACCGCCAGCCTGTTGGCGGTGCATCCCCGGTACCCTACCCTGGCTGTCTCGGACCGCCAGGGTAGGAATGACCCCCTATATCTACATGCATACACAGATATCTTCAAAAATATTGGTAAGTAGATTTTGTGTTTGTGGTCACAAATAACCTGAAGGACCCTAGGAATGACTGACTTTGGGCAATATTGTGAACTTTTTCAACCTCCCTAATTGGAATTGGCCTGTGGCCTTTTGAGTGGATACTAAGGGGGTCATTCTGACCCTGGCGGTCTTTGACTGCCAGGGTCGCGAATGACGGAAGCACCGCCAACAGGCTGGCGGTGCTTCCAAGCCCATTCTGACCGCGGCGGTAAAGCCGCGGCCAGAAAACCGGGGCCGGCGGTTTCCCGACGTTTTTCCCCCGGTTGGGCGAATCCGGCAGGGCAGCGCTGCAAGCAGCGCTGCCCTGGGGATTCTGACCCCCTTCCCGCCAGCCTGTTTCTGGCGGTTTTCACCGCCAGGAAGAGGCTGGCGGGAACGGGTGTCCTGGGGCCCCCTAACAGGGCCCCATGAAGCTTTTCACTGTCTGCTCAGCAGACAGTGAAAAGCGCGACGGGTGCAACTGCACCCGTCGCACGCCCGCAACACCGCCGGCTCCATTCGGAGCCGGCTTCTGTGTTGCAGGCCTCCTTCCCGCTGGGCCGGCGGGCGCTAACATAGTTAGCGCCCGCCGGCCCAGCGGGAAGGTTGAAATGCCGGCAGCGGTCTTTTGACCGCGTAGCGGCCAAATGGCGGTTCCCGTCTGGAGGGCGGCAACCGCCTCCCGCCAGAGTCAGAATGAACGCCTAAATCCTTAACTAATGATTTATAATCTAAGGAACAAATTCATTATCTTTTATCCTCATAATCACTTCACGTGGTTTGCTGAGATTGTGGGTGAAGTGTAAATTAGGAGGTTGGTTGTGTTTCAGACTTGTGGGATTGAGCATTATAAGCTTAGAACAGCTAAATATTCTAGTGTATTTAATGTCATTCGTTAATGACAAATGTAGGCTTCCTTAATTACTACTCCAGGGTGTCAAACAGCATTCTGTGTGACAAATGGTTGAGTGTACACTAGGGATGTTAAAAATGTGCAACATTGATCACTGCTGAGAAAAAGTCCCAAATATTAACTAAATCAGTTGTTGAACAAGACACAATGAATGATAGAAACACATGCTTTAAGCAGCAATCAGCACTCATGTTTACATTCCATATAAGCATTGTGCCTCTATCACTTATAAAATATGCATGATAATGGCACCCATTTTCGGAGCTGGGAACGGTGTTGACCGTTAGGGTAAACAAGGCACTATGAGGCAGATTTAAGAGCCCCTTGTGCCACTTTAGCACCACCTTAGCTTCATTGTTGTGATGCAAAGGTGGTGCTAAGGTGGCCTTTTCCCCGTGCCATATTTACAAGTGGTGCAATGCATGCATTGTCAGTTTGTAACCCCCTGCAACACATTATGCATGCGCCAGGCTTAATGTATGCAAGGCGGGCAATCCACCGTTAGGAGGGCCGGAAAAATGGTGCAGTAAAATTTTAAAGATTTCAATGCACCATTTTTTCTGTCATTTTTAACTCTTGCTCAGAGGAGGGGTTAAAGTGATTCACCCATTTAAATCAATGGACCTCCTTGCATTTTGCAACACTAGTGTCAAAATGATTGATACTAGTGTAGCAAAGCGTCACAATAGTGTCACCAATTTTGACGCTATTGTGCTAAGTACCGCCATGGGGCGCAATATCTTAAATACGGCACACACATAGTGGCATTAAAGGGGCACAGGGAAGTGCAAGAAAAGTGGAGCTGTATTGGATGCGGTGCCAATTTTCCTTAAATTTGGTCCTATGTCCCTAAAGATAAGCTTCAAATCAGCATTCCAATAAAAAGAAACACTGAGTCAAAAAGGGAGTTCTAGATTGGTAATTTAGGAAAACCATGAAGGTTGATTAAACTATTAAAGAACAATACCGATGGTAAAATATGTCAATTATAGTACATAGAGAGTAAAATATTTCAATTATAGTACATAGAGGAGCAATTGCCTTAAAGGCTTAAAGGCTCTCAGTAATAGAAATAGATGCATAGTGAGTAAAATTAGGGAAACAGTCTGTTAGACCTGGCATGTTTGCAGTGGTTTCCCCTAACGTTTTGCCTTCAGATTGTTTTTAGCGGTCTGAGGATTGTGTGCACTTTACCAATGCTAAACAGTGCTAACATGCTTGTGCTCATTTCCTAAAACATGGTAACATTGACTTATCCCTAACTGGCGTATTTAATTTACTTATAAGTGCCTAGTACAGTGTACTATATGTGCCCAGGGCCTGTAAATTAAATGATACTAGGGGTCTGCAGCACTGATTGTGCCAGCCACTTAAGTAGCCCTTTAAACATGTCTCAGGCCTGCCACTGCAGAGCCTGTGTTTACAGTTTTGAACTGCCACATCAATCTGGCAAAGTCAACCTTCTGCCAGGCCTGATCTTCCATTTTAAAGCATGTGGCCATCCCAAGGCAGGCCCTAGACATCTCCAAGGGCAGAGTGCAGTGCATTTAAAACGTTTGACGTGTACTTTTAAGTTTCACATGTCCTGGTAGTGAAAATCTCATAAATTTGATCAATACTACAAGACCTATCTCTCTCATAGGATAATTTTGGAGCTATCGTATTACTCCTTATAAGAGTAATGTTAAAATGGGAAGAGATAAACCGCCCACCCTCCCAAGTTTGGTCTGCATGGAATCATACTTTTAAATCCTGACTTATGGTGCAGTCAGGTTTTATACAGCAATTCTGAAAATACCACTTTTGGAAAGATGCCATTTTCTTACTTTAGTCATTTGATGCCTACCTCTGTCTCTGATCACATGACTGAGTTGACTGGGCTTTGTGTATTCCTCCTAGACATCCAAATGCAATGGGAGCTTTTATGTGACCTGTTGTGCATGGATGAGCCATCCTGGGCAGGATGGGAGGGAGGAGCTGGGCACAGCCTCACTTTCACATGAATAGGCTGTGTCTTGTCTGCACACAAAGGGCTGCATAAACCCCTTCAGTAGGTCTGGATCCAGGGTAGGAAGGGCAGGGACACTGTGCACTTCAGATGCATGTCTTTGAAGTCTCTCCCACTTCTAAGACCCAACTGGGTACAAGTACTGGATCTCTGACACCACCACTTCAGTACACTTCAGGACCTTTAGATACTCTGCCAGGAAGAAGGGCTGCTGTGCTGTTGAAGGACTGCCACTTTGCTGAACCTGTGGCTGCTGCCCTCTTGCCTGGGAGTGAGAAGGACTGGACCTGAATCTCTCCAACCCAGAACCCAGAGTGACTCCAAAGTCCAGTTGGCTGGCCTCTTGATCTGAAGAGTCTCAGGGACATAACAGACTTCCAACCTGCCTCCTGCACCTGGACTCCGCTATCTGTGAGTCTGTCCTGCCAATTGATGTCACCCCACTCCTGGACCCTTGGAAGTGGGCCAAAGTAATTTGCTCCAGCGGAACCAAGGCATCCTCTGCTGCAGAAGTAAAATTGACGCATCGCTACTGTTGGAAGGAACAGAACTGAACTGACATCTCTACTGCGTGGAACGGAACCAACACAACCAGATTCACAATGTCGCTGTACCGCGCATCTTGGAATGGGTACCTCGCACTTGAAACGACCTAGCAGTACTTTTCTCAGTGCAAGGCCCTTGCATTGCAGTTGATGGCAGCCTCGATGATGACGTTGAAACTCTACATTGCAGCCCCTGAACTCATTGGAACCGACACATCCTCTTGACTGCACAACGCATGCTCGATACCGATCTTCACATCACAAGCCCGATGCCTGAATACTCAACGTCGATGCATCGGGAACTTGCACCGCACCCTCACTGCATCTTGGAACTGATATATTGCCACTGTTGCATGGAGCAGAACCAGCACATCATCTTTATTCGGTGATTCGAGACTGAGGCAATGCTCCACAACCAGGACTTAAGATACTTTGTCTCAGCAGGCCGAACTGGGTCCCTGTAGCTAGCTTGTGCTCAATCGCGGTCAGTATGAACTTTTGACTGTGTCTCTGTCTGGAACAAATGGCTATCTCCTGCTGGTGCTTCCTGCTTTTAAGCTATGTTTTATAGTTTATTCTTTAAAAATTCATAACTCAAGTTCTACTTATTGTATTCTTTTTCTTTTTGTCTTGTTTTAACTATGAATGAAGTTCTATTTTTCTAACCTGGTATGGGGTTGTTTTTGTGTGGTGTTTCACTGTTTTACTGTTTGAAGCTTTGCACAAATACTTTACAAATTGCCTTCAAGTTAAGCCTGCCTGTTCTGTGCCAACCTACCAGAGGGTGAGCACAGGTTAATTTTGGAGTTTGCTTGGCTCGTACCTTGATAACAATTTAGGTTGCAGCTTGTCCAGGGATTTCACTCTAGTCAACCAGCAACCCAATTTCTCACACAGTCTTAGTCCAAAAATGCAGCAAATCAACAAGAAATCAAGCAGCATCCATATTAGAAACAGAAAGAAAGATCTGGCTTACCTGCAACATGAGAGATTTTATGGTATTTTCTAGCATTTAAATCATTGAAGAATTACCTACTCAGCATTGCATGAGCAAATGTACCATTCCAATGGCAAATCATTGTTCAGCATTTAAAGCTTCATATAAACCCACTAGGTTAGCACTATCCTCTAAAATAAATATATTAACCCCTTTCTGAACTAATGTCATCGAAGGTGGGAAAGGAAACAATGGAAAGTCTCATAGATGTTCTGTGTACAGCCTGTAGACAGGAAGCACCTTGAAAGTAGGAAAGGCTTTGTCCAGACTTCTTCCAGATCAGTATATCATTACAAAATAAGCATTATTCGTTTTGCTGCATGCAGTGTCCGAATGAGAAAAAACACAATATTTATTATTATGATACAGAAGCCATATTTTTCAAGATGGAGATAAGTGCTAGTCGAGGCCTAGTTAAGCATATGCCAGAAAAATGCATGTCAAACATCTCAGAGTTTTTTCTTTATTTCCATCAGATTTATGTGTATATGCTTATATAATTATAATAAAACAATAACTCTGACAGTATTAGAGTAGGTGCCCTAATGCATTCTCTTTAATGCCAAAACATCATCTCTTGGGGCTTATTCAGTTCCATTTAGAGGCTGCATCCCCCCATTGTAAGCTCTTTTTGTTAGGGTGCACCTGAAACTCTGGATATAGGTGTACACTCAATGTGCTCCTGTCCTTCTGAAAAGAAGGGCCTTACACAATGAGATGGCAGGCAAGGATCTTTCATAGGTGTGAGTCAACTCGGCCTGCACCCAGATTTGAATCCTTCCTATCTCCGTTTACAGATAATGGCACAACCTTTTTGTAAAAACCTCACAATCAGATGAACAGAGGCTCACCTCTTGAGATGCTGATAGTTATTCCAAGGGCATTTAAATTGCTCTGCCTTCTACCATTTCACTCACTCTTTTTATTTTTTGTACTCTACTCCTTTGTCAACTAGATGCAAGCAGTAGAGATCAAAAGAAAAAGGGCAAGCTGTATATCACCATGGAATCAAATAATCTCTGAGGCTCATATGATCATAACTTAAATGTGACAGAAATAATCTGCCAACTCCTAAATGTCCTTTTCATAATAGATATTCAGGCCCTCATTCTGACCCTGGCGGTCCTAAACCGCCAGGGCCGCGGGCAACGGAAGCACCTCCAACAGGCTGGCGGTGCTTCATTGCCCATTCTGACCGCGGCGGTAAAGCCGCGGTTAGAAAAGGGGATCCGGCGGTTTCCCGCCGGAATACCCCTGGCAGGGCTGAACCTCCGCCATGGGGATTCCGACCCCCTTCCCGCCAGCCTGTTTCTGGCGGTTCTGACCGCCAGGAACAGGATGGCGGGAACGGGTGTCGTGGGGCCCCTGCACTGCCACTGGCATGGGCAGTGCAGGTGCCCCCTAACAGGGACCCAGCATGATTTTCACTGTCTGCATAGCAGACAGTGAAAATCGCGACGGGTGCAACTGCACCCGTCGCATCCCTGCAACACCGCCGGCTCCATTCGGAGCCGGCCTCTGTGTTGCAGGGCCTTTCCAGCTGGGCCGGCGGGCGCTCCTTTGGCGGGTGCCCACCGGCCCAGCGCGAAAGCCAGAATGGCCTCCGCGGTCTTTTGACCGCAGAGCGGCCAAATGGCGGTGACTGCATGGCGGGCGGCTACCGCCGCCCGCCGCGGTCAGAATGACCGCCTCAGTGTCTCGTTTAGGATTTGGTGTAGTGGTAGTATAGTATTGTTATACATTGGCTGTGCTTCTATCCCTCCAGATTTGCACTTGTCCCTGGCAGAGCCACACTTGTCTGCATCGACACACACCTTTGACCGTGCAGACAAAATTCTATGGGCCTGATTACAACTTTGGAGGAGGTGTTAATCCGTCCCAAAAGTGACGGTAAAGTGACGGATATACCACCAGCCGTATTACGAGTCCATTATATCCTATGGAACTCGTAATACGGCTGGTGGTATATGCGTCACTTTACCGTCACTTTTGGGACGGATTAACACCTCCTCCAAAGTTGTAATCAGGCCCTATGAGTGAAGCCCATTGTTGCTTTTTTATTTTTCTGAAGAAACGCTGCCTTTAGAAGTTTGCCTCACAATGTTCTTTCAATAACTACAAAAATGCAGGACCAACATCTCTAAACATGGAGGGTGGCCTTCTGCTGAGGGGATGGAGGCCCTGACCTGGATGTGGCATACCATAAAATGTTAATACTTAGGCCTCATTACAAGTTTGGCGGTCTCAGGACAGCCATGTTGGTGGTGGCGGTCTTATCACCAACAGGCTGGTGGAGAAGACTGCCAAATTATAACTTTGGCGGTATTCCCAACATAATACAGCCAAAGTACCGCTGGCACCACCAGTGCAGTCAGACCGCCACAGATGACAAAAGGCACCTGCAGGCCTGCGGAGACCATGTTTCCAATGGACACATTTCTGCCAAGGGTTCTGCCACGGTCACACCACCTCGGAAACCCAGGCAGAAATGAATTGCATAAAAGGAGACACTCACCTTCAGAAAGCCATAGTCGTCCGGAGACACCATGGAACCAGAACTAGACGTCATCCTGCTGCTCCTTCTCACCAAAAGACTTTTGGAATCTTTGCTGCTGACGACAGCAACTGTAAGTACACACACTTACCTGTTGCTGCTGAACATTGTTCCTCCACCAGATATTCTTGTCAGGCCCTCAGGACGCAGGATGTCCAAGACCTTCTCCTCCCATGATGTGAAAGTAGGGGGAGGAGGTGGGAGCCCACCCCCAGTCTTGAGGGCCGCCAGTTGGTGCCTGGATGCCATGGAACTCACTTCCCCCCTGAGGTCTTTTTACCTCTTCCTGATGTCCTCCCTTGTGCGTGGGTAACTGCCTACATAATTCACCCTGTCAACTACCCTTTGCCACAACTCCATTTTCCTGGTTAATGATGTTTGCTTGACCTGTGCTCCAAATAGGTATGGCTCTACCCTGACAATTTCATCCACCATGACCCTCAACTCATCACCAGTGAAAAGTGGATATTTTTGTGGGGACACGGTAGTGGTGGTAAATATGGTGAGATAGTGAAAAAAAAGGTGGGAAAAAATGTTAGTGACGAGGTGTGGGTGCTGCAATGTGAGTGTGTGATTGTGTAAATTATGTTCTGCAGGGGAGGGATGTGTGCGTTGTGAAATGAGTATGGGTACCTATTCTTGCTTTTTGTTTCCCTCTAAAATGCTGCTTGTCTGTGGCTGTGTGTGGTGTTTTGGTTGCAAAGGATTGTGGGTTGCGTAGGGGGTGTCTTATATAGTGCGTAGGTGTGTCGGGTATGTGGATGTGTGTCACGTGTGAGGTATTCATACTATCCAATGTGGTGAAGTGTTCACCACCAATGGTTTTTCACCATGGAAGAACCA
Organism: Pleurodeles waltl; assembly: GCF_031143425.1. Classification (NCBI taxonomy): domain Eukaryota; kingdom Metazoa; phylum Chordata; class Amphibia; order Caudata; family Salamandridae; genus Pleurodeles; species Pleurodeles waltl. The sequence goes on along the minus strand of NC_090441.1, from coordinate 147,001,660 downwards.
CTCTCGTGATTTGTGCATCTAATATGATCAGAAGATATTTGTTGGGCTGGTGGTGGAGTCACCTCTTTTCTGTCCTCAAGTGTCCTGGTGGTTTTGGATTTTGGCTGTTTTTTGGCAGACTGAGCTGTGTGTCTCTTAATACCGCCAACATGGAGGTCTTTTGGGAGCTGCCACTGCGGCGGTCTTGCCAAAAGACCACCAAACTCGTAATGACCCCCTTAATTAGTTTTTCCTGCTAGGCCTAAGGCCAAACTGGAATTAGCACAACTCAGTCCCCCATACCTTGAGGTATTCATAATACTAGGGAGATGTAACGATATTCTTTTATGCTTAAAGGAGCAAGACATCTAGCACAGACTGAAAGGAAGCTGGTGCTCTTCCATAGCATACCTACTTTTTGTAGAGCTGGCAGGCGAATAATGTGCTAACCATCACTCGTATATACTGTTTGCAGCCTCATGGGTACATTGTACTGACAATTGGTAATTACTATGTCCATATCTTTAACGGTTCCGGAGGCAGCAAGCAGTTGATTGTACAATTTAATTTTAATTTGTATTTATTTATTATGCTTTGGAATTCAACTGTCATCCATATAAAGCATTCAACATTAAACCCTTAAAATATCATCAATAAAACTGCATAGAAACATTCCCAATGGAGAACATTTAGGAAAAATGCACATAGCTACAATAATGAAATACACTGTTTGATCCATTCAAGATAGGATTACAAAACTCCATAGGCATAGACATCAAAAAGCCTAAACCTTGATGAATGACAAGTATTAATGACAAGTATAGTGCAATACTTCAACACAAAAAAATGCAAAGTTCTAAATAGTGCAAATGCACAAACACAGCAAGTGCATTGCTTTCTCCATTCACAATTAGGTTACAAAAATCAATTGGCATAATCATCAAAAAGCCTAAATCTGGGTGAGCATCAAGGATAGTACAGTACTTCATCACATAAAAATACCTAACCTTACTATGTGCAAATACACAATATATATTCAGAATACATTACTCTTTTATAAAGTGCAGAGTCCTAGATAGCGCAAATGAGTAAAAACAGTCAGATTAAAGTAGTGATATTCAAATACTCAAAACAATACAAAATACAATATACCCTATATTATAGTACAAGAAACCTAGAAAGTGTGAATGTGCAGGTAAGTTGCTAAAGGGACAGGTAACTGCAAGAACGAAATAAGCAGTTCTGCCCACTCAAATAATAAAGTACACTAATACCAATATATGCATCATGCATCCAAGTTATCTCAAAGCACATACTGTGGCAATAGAACATACAATTGCATAATTACAGTTTGTGATCCTCTTCCATTCAAGTGAGGTACAGAGCACAATTGCACATATACATATGAAAATTAAAACGCCAAAAAAAAAATACACATTTTTGTGTAACCCATTTCATTTGGGGGCAAAAAAACATTGATGAGCCTCAACTACCAATTATCTTATATTTCAAAAATATCAGTCTCAAAAAATGGCGATGGACATACAACGATCACATGATTTCAATCTTGACCATGATTCATGCAAAGATCAGAGTCTCTCATTCTTCAGAATAGGTTTGAACTTAATATCAAGATAACTCTCCGTGCACTATGGGGGTGATTCCATAGGAGATAGTGTTGTTTTTTCTTTTTTTACAGATGCTACTTTCTATTATCTCATTCTCTGCGTATAGTAAACAAAGTGAAATATCCCTTTTTGTACTCAATATGGACAATGATTCCTTTATCACTTTTTAAAAAAAAAGGTTTTGGGAATGGTAAATTCCCGCTTCGGACAGTCTCAAACATTTGCAGTGCTTTTGTAAATTTGGAGTAAAGTGCACTTCTTCCTTTCAAACTATAGAAGATTCACTCTTTAATGCAGCTCGAATAGAACCTGTTTCACTACCCAGCAGACTGTTCCCCTACCTCAGGACAGCTGCCATAGCAAGCACAAAAGTGAAGGGTAACCCAAGTTGAAGCCTAAGAGCAGGTGGGAAAGCCAAAGAGCTCAGGTTACAAATTTGTGCCCCTCTACTTTAAAAAAAAAAAAGACCAGTGCCACTCATCCATCACTCCACAGGCATAACTCAGTGTGGGCAGGATTTTTATGTTGTAAACCAATAGGACATGTGCAAAATGCTTTTGCCCACAACACTTACACAATCTGTGAATAGAAGAGGCCTGGGACAGCGCCTTACATTTACAATGATTTATATGATCTTTATTTAGGCAGTTACTTGAAAAAATACTACAGAGGTAAGAATTAAACTGCCCTACTTCCATCTTGGCATTCTCCAGAGACCAATTAAGCTTTTGCCTAATTATGCTTCCCTTCGTTCTAAAAATGATAAATGTATTCATGGATATGTTTATTTAAAAAAAATGATCTTCTGTGTATTTCTCCAATGCACAGAGATGTCTTTAAAGGCCTACCAAAATCACGTTGTCTGCGTGAAGTAGACAACCAACATTCATTAAACCGTTAAACATTAAACTAAAAAAAATTAGGTGGATCCCCCTATAGCAGACCAACTCTGTGAGGCAGGTCATGAGTATAAAGCGAAAAGGGAGCAAGCAGGCACCCCTGCTTTAAGCCATTATGGGCCTGATTCTAACTTTGGAGGACGGTGTTAAACCGTCCCAAAAGTGGCGGATATACCACCTACCGTATTACGAGTCCATTATATCCTATGGAACTCGTAATACGGTAGGTGGTATATCCGCCACTTTTGGGACGGTTTAACACCTTCCTCCAAAGTTAGAATCAGGCCCTATGTGTCTCCACTCTACTTGACAAACCTTGGTTCCCTTCCATTAAGACCTGAGTCCAGGTAAAGGTGTGCAGGGCATTTATAAGTCTCAAAAGATTAACAAGAATCCCTAAAGCTGAAAAAATTCTACACAGCGTCCCCCGATCAACCCTGTTGAATGCTGTGGAGAAATCAATGAAAGCTAAATACATGGGCATGCCCATAGCCAGAGAATAATTTCTATTAAGGTTTGAAGAGCCATAATGTTATCAAGAGTACCATAGTTCTTATGAGAACCAGCCTGCTCGGCGGGTATAAGGTTACTGGCAAACACCTATTCTTGAAGATGAAATAGTATACTTTCGGCAAAAAATGTGCCTGTCACATCAAGAAGGGAAACTGGTGAAAGAGGGCTTTGATCCTTTTCCATATAATGGTACAACAATACTTCACTTCTAGGACGATGGAATATCACCAGACAAATAGCAATCAATCAATCAATCATTTGTAGAGCGCAGTACTCACCCGTTAGGGTCTCAAGGTGCTGAAAGGGTTTGGTGGGGGGGAGTGCTACTGCTCAAACAGCCAGGTCTTGAGGTGTTTCCTGAAGGTCAGCAGGTCCTGGGTCTGTTGTAGGTGGACACGGAGGGAGTTCCAGGTCTTGGCGGCGAGGTGGGAGCAAGATCTGCCTCCGGCTGTAGTTCGGTGGATGCAAGGGACGGTGGGGAGGGTGAGGTTAGCAGAATTGACGGTTTGAAGTGTGGAAGGTGAGTCGCTCGTTGAGGTAGGCAGGGCCAGCGTTGTGGAGTGGTTTGTGAGCGTGGATGAGGAGTTTAAAGGTGATCCTTTTGTTGACGGGGAGCCATTGTAGGTCTTTTAGGTGGGCTGAGTTGTGATTGCGGTGTGGGATGTCGAGGATGAGGCGTGCTGATGCGTTCTGTATACGTTGTCATTTTTTCTGGAGCTTGGCTCCCGCGCAGAGAGCATTGCCGTAGTCCAGTCTGCTGCAGATGAGGGCATGAGTGACCGTCCTTCTGGTTTCAATGGGTATCCATCTTAAGATCTTGCGGAGCATGCGGAGGGTGTTAAGGCAGGAAGATGAGACTGCGTTGACTTGCTGGGTCATGGTGAGCGATGATTCTAGGATGAAACCTAAGTTGCGTGCGTGGTTGGTGGGCATTAGTGCGGTTCCCAGGGTGGCTGGCCACCAGGAGTCGTCCCATGCGGAGGGGTTGGAGCCGAGGATGAGGATCTCCGTCTTGTCTGAGTTCAGTTTTAGGCAGCTCCTCTCCATCCAGTTGGAGATAGCCTTTATTCTGTCATGGAGGTTGTTTTTTGGGGGTGGCGGGATCCTTGGTGAGTGAGAGGATCGGGTGCCGTCGGCGTAGAAGATGATGTTGAGGTTGTGGGATTGGACGATGTTGGCGAGCGGTGCCATGTAGTCGTTAAAAATGGTTGGGCTGAGTGAGGATCCTTGGGGGACGCTGCAGATGGTCTTGGTGGCTTCAGAAAGGAAGGGAGGGAGGCGGACTCTCTGGGTTCTGCCGGAGAGGAAGGATGTGATCCAGTCCAGGGCTTTATGGCTGATTCCTGCATCGTGGAGGTGTGTGCGAAGGGTGTGGTGACAGGCGGTGTCGAAGGCAGCGAGATTTCTAAGAGGATGAGGGCTGCAGTTTCACCTTTGTCGAGCATGGTCCTGATGTCGGTTGCGGCAATGAGGGCGGTCTCGGTGCTGTGGTTCCTACGGAGTCCGGATTGAGAGGTGTCCAGCGTGTTGTTGTCTTCCAGGAAGCGGGTCAGTTGGCCGTTGACGATCTTCTCGATGACCTTTGCAGGGAAGGGGAGGAGGGAGAGGGGTTAGTAGTTCTTGATATCTCTGGGGTCCGCTTTGGGTTTCTTTAGCAGGGCGTTCACTTTGCCGTGCTGCCAGCTCTCCGGGAAGGTGGCGGTCTTGAATGAGCTGTTAATGATCATACGGAGTTGGGGGGCGATGATGGGGCTAGCTTTGTTGAAGACATGGTGGGGGCTGACTCGGAGGGTGATCCAGAGTGGATGGTGCTCATGGTTTTGATGGTGTCCTCATCGTTGATGCGGGTCCAGGAGAGCAGGAGGTTGGTATGGCTGGGTGCGTTAGGGTTTGTGGTGTCCGCAGTGGTTGTGGGGGTCGAGGTGCTGAAGCTGTCGTGGATTTCCGTGATCTTGCAATGGAAGAAGGTGGAGAGGGAGTTGCAGAGGTCTTGCAAAGGAGGGGGGTCGATGGAGCAGGACCTGCGGTTGGTGAGTTCCTTAACAATGTTAAAGAGCTCTTTGCTGTCGTGTGCTTTGTTGTCGATGCAGTCCTTGTAGACAGATCTCTTGGTGGGCCGGATGAGCTGGTGGTGCTTGTGGATGGCTATCTGGAGGGCGGTGTGGTTGCTCTCTGTTTGTTCGTGGCGCCACTTCTTATCGATTTTTCAGCACTCCCACTTGGAGGCCTGAAGGTCGGCAGTGAACCAGATGGCCTTAGTGCTGGTGCGGTTGTTGGAGGGTTTCCTGATTGGGCCGTGGGGGTTGGCGCAGTCGTCTATCCATTGTCTGAGGTTGAGGGCAGCTGTGTTGGGGTCGGTGGTGATGGGTGGCGGGGCACGGGCGAGGGTGGAGAACAGCTGCTCTTCCATGATCTTGTTCCAGATGCAATGGGGGATCTGTTGTGGGAGGTGGTGTGTGGCGGGTTTCTGGAAGGTGAAGTAGACGCAGCGGTGATCGGTTCAGTGGAATTTGGTGGTATGGCTGAAGGTGACGTGGCTGCTGGTGGAGAAGATGGGGTCGAGCGTGTGGCCCCGGTGGAGTGGGTGGGCGTCGTGACAAAGTGTTTGAGGCCGAGGTTGGCGGGGTTGTCAATCAGGGCAGTGGAGTTGCTGTCGTTGGCATTCTTAAGGTGAAAATTCAGGTAGCCAAGGAGGATGTAGTCTGTAGAGGCGTGGGTGCTGATTACGTCGCGATGGAGTCACTGAACTGTGGCCAGGGGGCCTGTAGATGAGGGTTCCTCTGAGGGTGGTGTTGGCATTGATGTGAATCTGGAAATGTTCGGTGGTGTCAAGGCAGTACTGGAACAGTGGGCATAAAAAGTAGCCCGTAAGGAAGCCTCATGTTTAATAAGTGCAATCGGGAGCTCATCTGGGCCCAAAGCACCTGAAGTTCTTTCATCTTCAATAAATCCCTCAATTTCCTTAGAAGATGGTGGACCATATGATTTAATAGAATCTACTTCAACAGTAAGTGCACATTGGTCACTATTACTTAAATTACAAACATATAGTTGGGAAATGTACTGTGTCCACACATCCTCCGATATCAGTATTGTCTGGGCTGTAAATCTAGAATTGCAGTATTGAATTATTAAAGGCCAATATTAACAAGCATTATATGAGGTGGTGGCATCCCTCAAATTGATCCTTATCTTATCCTTCTTTTTCCATTCTGTCACCTTTAGTATTGCTCTTTTACGCTTAAAATTATTAATTTCCCTCTGCATAATGATCAAAGGAAATTTAAATTGATTCCTTACTAGAGAGTTTATTTCATGGTTCACCTTTTTTTTACAGCCGAAGAGATCTTAATGGGTGAGTTAGGTCTTTTACCTCTATCTTTGCTCCCAAAAGTTCAAAAGAAGGTCAGCTGTTTCTGAGACCAAGAGATAGGATCATCTAATGACAAATCTAGAGGGCTCAAACTTGCTATTTTAATACTATGGTCCAAATTCTTTATATTATCACATGACCAAAAGGTGCGTCCAATAGATTTATTATAGATCACATTGTCCTCTCCAGAGTTCCAGGAATCAAGAGCTTGAAACTCTAAATCAATGGACACAGAAAGAATACTATGATTACTTAAATCAGTCCCCAAGATCTCCAACTCTGGAAAAAAATACTAAACATTTGATGGGACACTACCATATAATCGAGTAAAGATTGACCCCCTAGGGGAAATAAATGTATAGGAAGCTAGAGAGTCTCGAGTAGTCTGCCATTTAAGTAAATAAATTCATAAATTCTCAGACTTTCCAGGAAACTTAAGACCGAACTGCCTAATCTAGCCTTTTTTTCTGGCAAAACTTCCTCAGGGATATACCACACCTTGTCCAGTGCAGTAATATTAGAGGTCGTACAGGCTGAGGTTGACACCTTTGCATCAAAGTCCTCTAGTGTAACCAAGGGACATTCCTCCAGAAGACTCATACTAAAAACAAAAGAGCCTGGAGTTAAGTAAAGTATCCTTAGACTTCCAGTGGGTAAATACACATTTACAAGCAAAAAAGATGACAGCCCTCCATTCTCATTGGACATTGTTAATTTTAAAAAGCGGCAAAGATTTGAGGGATGAATAATACCTTTGTATTCCAGTTAATATTATTTCTAAGTAAAGTAGTGATACCCCCGTTGGCATGGCCTTTTAAAGAAGGTTTTGCTACACAAGAGAAATCAAAACTATTCTCATATGTGAAATTAGAGCAGACCCATGTTTCCAGCAAACAAATAATTAATGGCTTAAAGCACGCTACAAAGTTAAATTTCAGATTAGAATGAATTAGGCCCCCCATATTCTAGCCTACAAATTTACCCTGAGGGTTAACTCTGCAACACCGGAAGCTTTGGAGTGTTTCTGGCCCCTTTCAGTGTGCCAGTTACCCAGCTCCCTTCTCAGGTTCACAAACACTCAAATCCCCGTTCTCACAACACTTATGACTCTCCTCCCAATGCCTCTACCTACAGAAATGGTGATGTTCTTCAAATTGACAGACACATCCTCCATGTCAGGTCCTGTATGTTACCCTGACAATTCAAAGTTAAGCTGTCACAACTAAACTCTGTAATAGGCTCTACGCAAAGGACATTGTTGGAAAAGGACCCTCTTTGAAGGGTCACCCCAAACTTTTTGCCTTCTTCTTCCTCTGTTTCTGACCTTGTTTTTGTTGACTTTAGGACTCTGGTCACCTTACTACTGCTAATCAGTGCCAAGGTTCATGTCCTCTCTCCCTAAAACATGGTTACATTGGGTCATATCCAATTGCCATTTTTAATTTACTTGTAAGTCCCTAGTAAATCGCACTATGTGTGTCCGGGGCCTGCAAATTAAATGCTACTAGTGGGCCTGGTGCATTGATTGTGCCATCCACATAAGTTGCTCCTTAACCATGTCTGAGGCCTGCCATTGAAAGGACTGTGTGTGCAGGTTACAGCCACTTCAACTTGGCATTTAAAACTAATTGCCAAGCCTTAAATTCCTCTTTTATTACATATGTCACCCCTAAGGTAGGCCCTAGGTAGCCCATAGGGTAGGGTGTTATGTAAGTAAAAGGGAGGACATGTACTTGTAAGTTTTACATGTCCTGGTAGTGAAAAACTCCCAAAGTCATTTTTCACTATAGAGAGGCCTGCTCCTCCCATAGGCCAGCATTGGAAATTCCCTTATATACGTTTAGGTGGTAATTTCTGATCTGAAAAGAGTCGCATTGTCATGTTTGGTATGGATAAATCCTGCTTACTGGTGAAGTTGGATTTAACATTATTATTTTAGAAAAGCCACTTTTAGAAAGTAGGCATTTCTCTACATTTACTGCTCTCTGTGCCTTACAGCCTGTCTCCAATCCATACCTAGTCTGTGCTGGATGACAGCTCTCCTTGTGCATTCCACTCATTAAGCCAAAAACAAAGGACACCTAGCTACACCTACATTCATTTGCATTCTGATTGGTCTTTCTGGGCAGGAAGGGTGGAGGAGCTCTCACTTACACTTCAAAGGCTAGTTGCCTGACCCCATATACAGAACTGATAAGCATCCCACAGATCTCTTGGCAGATAGGGCTGGGTTGAAAGGGGAACTGGTGCACTTCAAAACCATTCTTTGAATTCTCCTCCATTTCAAAGTCATATTTGGGTATATATATTGGGTCTGTAACCCCGTAAAAATCAAACACTTCTGGATCAAACACTTCTGGATCTACAACTGGGCTCTTTCAGAAGGACTGCACTGGAAATATCTACACAACACCTGTCTTGCAGCTGAACAATTGACACAACACCTGCAGAATAGATGCAGTGTCTCTTTCGTGGCTGAAAAATCGATGCAGCGCCTGCAGAATTGGCGCACTGCCTGTTTCACCACGGTGCCATCATCACAGCGCGTCCAGATTTTCCAAGCATCATCCCTGGGTGTCAACTTGTGTTCAACCCTGCACCACAGTAAGGAACCGAGGCTTTGTGTCCAGAAATTGAAGCATTGCCTTTTCTACAAAGAAAAGAATTGGCACATCACCTGCCTGCCAGTAAGGAACCGACGCATTGCCTCACATGCGAGGAAAGAATCAACGCATTACCTCCCCTGCTCAGTAAGGAACCAAAGCATCACTTTGCTTTTCTGGCACATTACCTCCCAAATGGCCCGCATTGTCTTTAATTTTGACACATCACGGGTACTTTGTGCTAAAGAGACACATCCATTGATTCCTATGGATTAAGACTTAACTAAGCCTCTAAAAAGTGATATCTTCACCTGTGTATACTGGGCCTTTTTCGTTTTGGTCTTTTTGTATTTAGATAAATATTATCTATTTTACTAAACTGGTATGGAGTACTTTTTGTGCTGTTTTCACTGTGTTACTGTATGAGTTATTGCACAAATGTTTTACATATTACCTTCTAAGTTAAGCCTGCCTCCTCTGTGCCGAGCTACCGGATGGAGAGCAAAGGATAATTTAGGTTGTGTTGTGACCTACCCTGATGAGAATTGTTGTCCCTACTTGACCAGGGTGCATACCTCTGCCAACTAGGCACCCAATTTCTAACGGATATCAATACCTCTTTTCCGAAAATAATCCTCATTCTCTAAGATCAGCATTACGAAAATCTTAGAACTGAATGTTATCCTTGAACTCAGAAAAGAAGCAGAGGGATTTATGTAAATATAAGCAATATCTTTACTGTTACCAATCTCAGGGTCTCGGTTTCCAATAATAAATGTAAAATGAAAGTCTGTTCAAACAGCCCAATTCTCTGTGAAATAAAGAGACAACATCCAATGTATTCACAATAAAAAACAGTTTCTGGACCCTTGGGGAACCTTGTGTGATTATCCAACTTTGACCCAGGCCCATCCTAGGGGTTCTGAAACTATGGACGAAATTGGTTAAGCCGCCCCATTAAGTGGCATCTCGACATTCCGCATTACCACTTCTGGACCCACTAGCCCTGCTTCAGCCCTTAAATTACCATGGTTCTCCGGCCCTCTTCCACACCTACCCTTCTGGCAAACCTCATCCGTTCTGTCATAGATCTCACAAGTAATTAACCAATAAATGGGAATTAGCTCCTTTTTCTGACGGCTAATATTTGGACCTAGTGCCTCAAACATGGTAGAAGATGGGAGTAGGATAGAAAGTTCTGGACAAACAGGCACCAAACCTGGGAGTAGGGGAACATTATTCAACATTTCAGTATTTGTTAAATGATCGGGAGATACAGACTCAAAAGGGATACTTGCAAGCCTTAATTTTTAAGATGTACTTTTCATGGTGCAACTTTTTTTTCTTTATCTCCTTAAAAGGTTTTACATTGAAACTCTCTGAGGTGGCCTCCAACCCCTGTGGAGTCCCACTAGTGGGCACTATACTATAACAGAAGAAGATTGAGAATGAATTGAAGAAGCACCACCAGGAAGACTTACGTCTTTGTTAAAGATCGGGGAAACAAGTAGGGGTTTTTCCATTAGCTGGGACTCTGGTTCATCCTGACTACTCCCCTGAAATAGAAATTGTAGTCAATACACATTATCTTCCTCTGGTTTAGCCCTATTTTTTCCATGTAGTATCCTAGATGGAGGGTCCCCAACCCCACAGAAGATACCCATCTGGATATCAAAATCTTTCAAATCTGCCGGCAAACCTATTGTTTACTTGGACAACCTGTGATTTCATCTCTTTTACCTTTTGTCCCTGTATTTGCAATAAACCAGAGGAGGTAAGGTGCTGAACCCTCGCAAGAATTGGAAACAACACATCCAACATATGATCGGAATTAGAAACAGATCTTTCTAGTAGAGATAAAATTGAAGATAACATTTTCTCAATAGAGAACATAATTTCAGATGAGAGACTTCACCTAACTTCCCATTCCCCTTCCCCTTCCAGACTAAACAACTGCACAAACCCATGTGCCCTTGATGACACACATGATTCACAATTCATTGCTTTTATTAAAGACAATGAAGATGCCCTTAAAGCAGGCAGAGGTGGGCGGCCGTCAAACATTGCAAGACGTGGGCCAGATCGCCCTCCCCTGAAACAGCCTCCCTCAGTTGATTCTTGTCATTAAAGACACCTTTGCCTGGCAAGGAAAAATCCTCAAACACTACAGGGTCCTCAAGGGGGTCCACAATGGGATCCTCATTGTACACCTAAAAGTTCCCTTGTTAGACATGTTTATTAAAGCTGGGGATAGATCTTGTCCTAGGTGAGAGTCCAAAGGATCTACCTGAGCTGCGCCCAAGTCTGGTCCATGTGTGCCAGGCAAGCGACATGCGGGTTCAATTTGGTTTGGCTGTTTGAAACAGGACCCAATATTACAGCCTCCACAGAACCAGTCTTGTGAACACTGCATGGGTCAATTTCCCTGGCTACAGCCCCTAATACACAAGGAGATCTACAAAATGAACTTAACTTGGTGAGAAGTGAGAACATCGGCCAACTTGAGATCCCTGACATAAAAAAGCACAATGAGAAGTTGAAGAGTCTAAGGGGCATATTTATACTCTGTTTGCGCCGAATGTGCGTCAAAATTTTTGACGCACAATCGGCGCAAACCCTGCCCCATATTTATACTTTGACGTCTGACCCCGCGGGCGTCAAAGTTCCACCATGTGCGTCATTTCTTGGAAGGGGGAACCAGCCTTGCGTTAATTATATGCAAGGTAGGCGTTCCCTTCCAAAAAATGACTTTAAGGCCTGTGCCCCATATTTATACTATGACATCATTTTGACGCACAGGAGGGGGCAGGCCTTAAAAAACGGCGCCCAGCCTGATGGGCGGCGTTTTTTAACGCCTGGGTCTGGGCAGGCGTTAAGGGACCTGTGGCCTCAGAAGGAGCCCAGAGGTGCCCTCCCATGCCCCCAGGGACACCCCCTGCCACCCTTGCCCACCCCAGGAGGACACCCAAGGATGGAGGGACCCATCCCAGGGAAGTAGAGGTAAGTTGGGGTAAGTATTTTTTTTCGTATTTTTTTTGTGGCATAGGGGGGCCTGATTTGGGCCCCCTACATGCCACTATGCCCAATGACCATGCCCGGGGGACATAAGTCCCCTGGGCATTGCCATTGGGCAAGGGGGCATGACTCCTGTCTTTGCTAAGACAGGAGTCATTTCAATGGGGGTTGGGCGTCAAAAAAAATGGCGCAAATCGGGTTGAGGCCTGAATTTTGCCTCAGACCTGACTTGCCCCATTTTTTGACGCCCAACCTCCATTTTCCCCTACGCCGGCGCTGCCTGGTGTGAGTCATTTTTTTTTACGCACACCAGTCCGCAGCGCCGGCTAACGTCATTCAATAAATAAGGCGCCGCATGCCGCTTTGGAATGCCGTTAGCCGGCGGTAAAATTTTTGACGCACAACTGCGTTGGCGCAGTTGTGCGTCAAAAAGTATAAATATGGGCCTAAGAGTAAGTCGAGTTCCTGATCCATACCAGTGGGCATTACTTTTTTTTTCCCCTTGTTACCACTCATTGATAAAATGTTCAAAATTGAAGGATAGGACTATGGTTGAAACAATTATTTTGACAAATTGATTTTTTTAATTACAGTAGGTTATTAGATGAATTGGATGTAGCAATCAAACAACCAGAACATAGCTTCCTTAATGTCACTTTAAACAGGTCAAGCTAAAGAAAAGGTGGCCCTGCCTCCGGAATTCCACTTCCACAAGCAAATAGAACTAACCAGTCAAACCCTGCCAAAATGGGTAGCTAAGTTGGAAAGTACTATGCAAAAGTTAATGAAGTTAGTGCAGTTACGGTTGCTGATACTGGAGCCTTTAATAAGATGTTGAATTTGCTGTCACCAGGCTGCCAACCTTGCCAAACTTTTTCAGACACCGAACTGTCACGCTCAAGCCGCATTTGGGGCACCAGCCGACACCCCCGGCACCCCCACCCCACTCAGCAAACTGAGCTTTAACCACTTCTCAACCCTATGTCTCCAGTCCCCTTCAGCCATACAGCGTCTGCCACCAACTGACGCTTACCCAGCTCAAACCCCCTACGGCAACTCCCCAACTCAACTCACCTTGCCTCTGCGATGTGAGGAGAGGGCGCCGTCACAGAAGGATCCAAGACTGGGAGAGCACAACATCGAGAGGGCAACAAGTGGGGAGGCAAGTAAGATGCAAGAATGCTCCCTGGGGATCATGGCACATGGACTCAGATCGCTTATGTGGGCCTCCGTGGGCAGTGGGCTTCTAGAGACTCTCTGCAGACTCACTGCACACCTACTCACCAGTTCAGCCAATGCACTCCTGAGGCAGCAGGCAAGCTGCCGCCTCAAGGGCGAAAGAAATAGCAGTCAACAGAGGGCAGTTTGCCTGCCCAACTCCTCCCACTCTCCATGTCTCCCCTGCGTCTCCTCGAGACGGCCACCTCTCCTTGCCGCGCTGCTGCTGCTGTACGTAGCATAACATAGCTCCTCCTCACTGCACAGCGTCAGAACTCCTCTGCTGATTGTCAGTGGCGGCCGGCAGCTTTAGGAGGGAGCGGGGCGGGTGGGAAGCACGCACACACTCATTCTTTCACACACACATGCACACACACACGCACATCCATTAACAACACTCATAAAATTCAAACATGCACGCATCAAACATTCATTTTAAAAGATCACACACTCATTCTTTCACACATGCATGCATGCACATCCATTAACAAGACTCATAACATTCAAACATGCACGCAGGCACCAAACATTAATTTTAAAAGATCACACACACACACGCTTACCTTCAGCCTCGGAGGTCCCAGGAGGGTTGGGACTGCTGCCTTCCCTCACTGGCTGACCTTAGCCAGTGAGGGAAGGCAGCAGTCCCATCTTCCTCACAGAATGAGATGGGGGTCAGTGAGACTGCTGATCCCACCCCACTATGTGACGAAGTGTCACTGATTGACACTCGGCCTGGGCGCTTCAGGGCTTAAACCTGCAGCGCCCAGGTCGAAGTCAATGGGTGATGCTTTTCTCATCACCCAGGGGAGGGCCTTGAGGCACCTTTGCTGAGCCGAAGAGGTCACGCCCCTAGGAGCTGTGATGTCCTCAGCCCAGCAAAGTTCATGAGTCAGCGCAAATCGTGCATGTCTGCTCCTGGCTGCCTGACCTGAACATGAAGAGTGTCTGTCAGGCTGACCTTTGTTCAGCCTGACAGACACTCTTCAGGAGGAGAGAAAGGTGGTGGGGTGGCCCCTCCTCCCTAAAGGACGGGCCACGCCGCGCCTGGTGATTGTACCATCCTGGATTATTTGCAAATTGGTCCATTTTCAAAAGGAACTACCACAAAGAAAACAAGAATATTGCCAATTGTGATCAAATGAAAACAGATGTGATTAGTTATTAATTCACCTGACCACCATGTTTAACAACTTATCTTCAAGCCCTTTCTGTTCACATAAAGGTAACCGCTCTCCTGTATGTATGTATGTATGTATGTATGTATGTAATGACAATAGCATTCTCGTGTCATCACAGCTCCCCACCACACTGTGTCAGATCAGTTATGTCAGTCCTTTTCACTCCGCCCTTGCCCCTCCAGGTGATTAAATGGCTGTCTAATGCCTCACTGGGCATCTGTGCCAAAGGGACTGGTATTTCTATACAAGAGAGCATTCTCTGGTTTACACGAGATAATGTTCCTATATATGGAGAATAATTACATCTTTGTGTTTGTCAGTGAAGCTGCTGTGTTAGTAATGAGTAGACCCAAGCGAGATTTCAGTAATTTTGTGTTTCACTCACTGCATGAAATTCTCGAAATGATGCCATTATGTCACAGTGCATATTACATGCCGTTTGTTGCAAAGATTTAGAGCGTGCACTGGAACTGCTGTTTGTGCTGCTTTTTCTTAGTGTCATATGCACCCTCATGTCAAATGTTGACCCAAAGATACATTTTGTGCTAACACACACACACATATATATATATATATATATATATCTACCAAATGCTGGTTTTGCGTTTTTTAATAAAAATTTCATATGATTTTCAGAAATTCCATGAAACTAGGCAAAAATAAATTATGCACATTTCCCACACTCCTAGTAATAAGATAAAAGAAGTTTCAATCTGAAACTCAAAATGAAATAGTAGATTCTCTTTTACCAAATTCTTCAGCTTGTGCTTCAAATTAGGGTAGGAGGTGACGCTTCTAACCCAGATTACTGACATCACAGTCCATATCATTCATGTGTCCATTATACTCCCTGCAATGCCTTTATGTTTTGATAGCTACTGCATTTCCATAATTTAAAACGTGCGTTTTGCATAAACAATTCTTTATTTAGTCATTTTACAGTTTTATATAGCGCTTCTGGTCTAACAATAGCAGAAGGGCGCGTTTACAAAATAGATGCATTGTTCAAAGATAGCAATGATTTGAACTGGCTAAAGAAGGTTGCCAGCAGAGAAGGCATGGCCCTTAAAGCATCAGGAAAAGAGTTTCAGAAAGTAGTTATGGCTCTTGGGAAATATTTATTTAGAGCTTGGCCAGTTCTGATTATCAGTTGACAAATTTCCTCCTTCTGAGTTCTCTTTGTCCTCCATAATAGTGAATGGATTGGAGAACTAGATAGGTTCTTTCAGATGTATGGCTCTATAAATTAGAATGTAACTCTTTGTTGAATGATTGTTTATGAGAGTGAATAAGCTATCTATCTGTCATCATCAGTAAAGCATTAGTCCAACAAACAGTAATCACGAGTCCTCTTTCAGCCCCGCTGTGCTTCAGAGCTGCCTCTATGGCTGAGGCTGCTTGTAGTGATGTGCTATAGCTTTGCATCTACCAATATTGCACCAATCTGTTGTGATATCACCCAATGCTTATGGAGGCTTGTCTAGTTTGTGTGCTTCACCCCAGGTTGTGAACTTCAACGTGTATATTAAGAATCTAGTATCCAGAATTCTTACCAGATTTGAGCGGACATTTGTCATGTCAGCACCAACACTGGTAGCTTTATTGACAGCCCCTCTTGTATGGTAGTTCTCCATATAACATTTGAACCTTTGGTCCTTCTCCAGTGAAGATCACGTCCAGTCCTTTCATCCTGTTTCTCGCCCTCTTTTCCTGCTGTGTTAAAACCTACGCTGCATACTAGTGCCTAGAATCTCGGTTTTTCGGAGCACCACACCTTAACCAGACTGGCAGTCATCAAATTTCATCACATTGCTCCTGACTAAGACTTACCCTACATGTCCATCTCATAACTGCTCCAGGTCACAAGGAGATCTCCTAAGTCCCATCATCCACCAAAGGTTACAGGCAGCTCAAGACGGGTGATTAACTAGTTTAGAATAACTTCTCTAAAGACTCAGCAGCATCCAGAATTGAAACGATGCCTTCAAGGAAATGAAGAGGCCTCGCTACGTGAATGACCACAGCAGGTTTATTTAGTAACAGTATACAGTCCCTCCTAATTACCTTGTGCTTTCATTTCCATGCACCACCACCCACTAACTTAATGACCCAACACATCTCTTTCCCTTAAAACGACAGTAAGACAATTCAAACTTTTCACAAACTATATATTCTTATGTAGTTACAAACCCCCCAAAAAACAAAACAAAACCAAATACCCTTTACAATCCCGCATCTCCTTCACAATCCTGCAACGACAAGGTGTACTTATCTCCTTTGAAGGTTTCGTAACCATACTGGTGTTTTTCTCTCCCCAACAGATTTAACACTTTTGCAATCCAACACACGTTCCTCCTTGCGATCCAACACACGTTCTTCCTTGCGACACACATGCAGATCTAATCTTTTACCATACAAATCATCATGCAGATCCAATATCTTACCATACAAATCATTATTCTGAATGGCCGCCCTGTCCTTTTTCCACCATTTACCATCCTCCAACTTAACCCCTCCTTCCTTAACACACACTACTTTCCTAGATTCGAAAACTTAGAACTACTCTTCCTAATTATTATGGTAATCTAATTCTCACCCAATCACCTAACTTCAGTTTCATACACCTAGCTTTCTCTTCAGTCACATACTTGCTCTGTGGGTTCGCTTGATTTTCATCCACCATTACCTGCTTATCCCTAGACACGTCCAAACCACCCATCCATGAGCAGACCAACTTGTTACCAGCCTCTCTTCCCCTAAGTAGGGGAAAAGGAGACAGGACCGTAACCTTGCTTGGAGTGGTACGCAAGGCCCACAACAAATCTTCCATCTCTTTTCTCCAATTCAATCAATTCACCAATGACAATTGCACATTATCCCTGATCACCCTGTTAAACCTTTCTACTAAACCATTAGATGATACAAAGAAGTTGTCATATGCCTGACACCCCACACGTTTATGAATTCCTTGAATTCTTCTGATGTAAACTGGACACCATTATCTGATACAATTTCAGATGGAACTCCTTCTCTCATAAATAAATCCCGTAAAAATGTTGTCACATCCTTTGTGCTAACTGTGCTGACCAACTTAGCCTCAGGCCAACGTGAATAATAATCCATTAAAACAATTCCATACCTAGCATTCTCCTTAAGCATATTCATAGGTCCAATAATATCCAATCCTAATTTTACTCAAGGCATTTTAGGTACTTGAACAGCTTCAACAGGACTTGGAACAGTCATTTGGGGCTTATCATTAAAGGCACACACTACACAGCCTCTCACCCAATGCTCCACATCTCTATATACTCCTCGCCACCAAAAGGTTTCCCTAACCCGTCTTTTCATAGCACTCATACATACATGCCCTTCATGAGCCAGATCCAAAACTTTCCTGCGCATACTCTGAGGGGATACCAATAGATCGACCCTCCTCAAAACACCATCAACACAACTCAATTCATTAAACACTTCTTTAAATCCCTGCAAAGACTCACTCATCTTACCCTTAGGCCATCCTACATTTAAAACAAAATCACCTCTTGTAACACTTCATCTTGATTTAACGCTTCGTTCCACTCCTTTTCCTTTATACATTCCTTTTCATCAATCACGTTGCACACCACAACCTCAGAATCATCCTCTACTGAATCCTCCTCGCTACATTTCAATGGTAACCGCGATAAACAATCCGCCAAAAATATTTTTGACACCTGGAATATATTCCACATTGAATTGAAATTCCTGTAATCTATACTCCCATTTGGTAATCCTGGGAGTTGCCTTACTTGCGCCTTTTGTGGAAAATAAATTGATCAAAGGTTTATGATCCATGCGTAATGTGATTTCCGTACCCCCTAGGTATTTTAAAAAAAAGTAGCCTCTGCTCCACGTAAAGCTCTCAAAGCAAATGCCACAATCTCCTCCTTACCCTTCCTAGCTTGCATTAACACAGCTCCCAATCCATATTGACTAGCATCCGTCACCACTATACTCCAATCTTGTGTATCAAATGGTTATAGAGGAATTGCATCAACAATTTTCTTTTTAATCTCATTCAAACTCTTTATCAAGGTCACTTGTCCACTCGAATTTAACATTTTTTCCCAACAATCCACGCATTCCTTTTGTTATGTCCTCACACTTAGGTATAAATCTAGCATAAAATTACAACATGCCAAAAAACAATCTTAATTGATCTTTATCTCGAGGAAACGGGAATTTCTTAATCACCTTCACCAGACTCTCCATGGGTTCCACTCCCTTGTTAGACAGTTTGTATCCTAAATAGTCCACACTCTCCACACCAAATTTGCACTTGTTGGCTTTCAGAGTAACCCATTTAGCCCTCAAAATGTTCAACACAATTGCCAAGGTTTCATCATGCTCCTTCATATTCTTCCCATAAATTAAAATATCATCTTGGAAACATACAACTTTGTCAACATCCTTGAAAATAGCTTCCATAACTCGTTGAAATACTGAGGAGGATGAAGCCAGACCAAACAGCATTCTTTTAAATCTATAAGCCCCAATGGGCGTGACCAAAGATGTCAAATGACGAGATTCCTTATGTAATATAATTTGATGGTAAGCCGATGACAGATCCAGAGTGGTAAAAAACGTAGCCCTCTTCAAAGTGGTTAACAGCTCCGTAATGCTAGGCAAAGGAGGCCATATCCGTTCACTGAGATCCCTTAAATCAATACACATTCTCAAAACTCAATTTTGTTTCCTGGCAGCCCCTCAGAACTTTCAATGGGTTCAATTATGTCCTGCCTAGATACATTTCCCAACTCTTTTTTAATTCCTCTCTCATGGCAGCTACAAGTTCCCCATCAACCAAAATGTTTTCTTGTTCATTGTGTTCGACCATAGATAAAATTCCCTCTTCATCCAAGTTACTTTGAGCCCCTTCACCAATGTCATTTTCAACATTAACTGATTTTGTCATCTGATTATCCCATTTCATTTTACACACTTTCATGAAATGACCTTTCTTTCTGCATTTACTGTACCACTTGTCCACAGCCAGACACATGGATGAATTGCCTAAATGTCTCCTACTACCACATCGGTTAACACTCCAACGGGTTCCTCAACTCCATCTTGTTTTCATTTAAAGGTGCATTTCCCTGTTTTTAGCTTTATTATGTGACACTGCATGTACTTCTTCTTTAATATTCATTTGTTCCATGATCTTCATTGTTGATTCAATGCTACTTGCAACTTCTATTGCTTTTTCTAAGGTAAGATTTTCAAGAGTCAACAATTTTTCCTTCACCTTCACACTACTAGACTTTTCTACATTTTGGTCTCTAATTACTTCATCTTCAAACATTTTAAAGTCACAACTAGATGCTAACATTCTAAAATCACTCACAACATTTTCAACTGTTTCCCCAGGCAACTGATGCCTCTCATAAAATTTGTGTCTTTCCATAATAACATTTTTTTTCCCCCTAAAACGCACATCCAACGCTTTTATGGCTGATGCATATTTATCAACCTCATCATCATCACCTAAAACAGGCACGCAAGGTAAATGCTTTAGGATTTTCCTACCTTCCATACCTAACAAATGCCTCAGAAAGGCAAATTTTCTCTGGTGCGTAAACATTTCACCCTCTATAGCATATAAATAAGCTTCAAAACCCTCCTTCTATTGTTCCCACTCTACTGGAGATAAGCTGGGAGACTCTAAAACTGGTGGCATGACTGACTGCTGCATGGTCTGAAAACATTGTCAGTCGTAAGAATGAAATACCGGTTGTAGGTTCAACTTTCCTTTGCAGACATATCGAAAAGTTGAGCGTTCTTCCTTACGACAGACACGCATCCAAACTTTAATATCAGTGAAATACACAATTAGGATGGAAAGATGTGCGCATCAACGCTCTGTAAAGCTGTTGCATTCAAGGTGACTTGTTGCTCCACAACACTGGTGCAGATAAAACAAAAAGATGTGCGCATCACCGAAACACACCGTAAAATTGTAAATGCACGTGTAGTCGTTGCTATGTACACGGCAACAAGTTGCTAGGATACGGCATGCAAAGTTGACGCTTGATGTGGAAAGCAGCGTCGATGACATGCACGTTTCCAGCGCCTACCCAATACACGGCAACAAGTTTCTAGGATACGGCATGCCCTGTTGACACTTGACGTAGACAAACAAGGACGTGGAATGCAGCGTTGGTGAAACACACATTTCCAATGCCTACCCAAACTGGAAATGCCAAAATTCCCACAGAACAAGCAAAAGACATCACACCAGTACTGTGCTCCTTCTCCTTTGCCCTTCTCCGACATTCCGTCTGCACTCCTTCTCCTCCGGCGTTCCTTTCCTCCAAAGAAAAGCCATACAGCAGTAAACAACGGGAATATGCACTCTGCCACCTCACCGGTCATGGTCATCCTTTCTCCCTCATCGCCACTGAAACAATGCCTTCCAGGAAATTAAGAGGCTTCGCTACATGAATTTCCACAGCAGTTTTATTTAGTAACAGTATACACGACCGGCACGGTAGCTTCCCGGAACCGTTTTCCTCTGCATTCCTTTCCCCCCACATTCCATTACCTCACAGTCCCTCCTAGTTACCTCGTGCATTCAATTCCATGACCCTTCACCCACTAACTTAAAGACCCAACAAGAATGTAAATGAAAAATGTAGTCATGGAAGGTAGATGACAGCATACAACTCGGCAGGTGTGAAAACAAGGTTATATGACTGGCTATTAGTGATAGACCATGGTTAGCTTCCTTAGCCATCCCAAAGGGTTTGGGCAAGACATCCCTGTGTCTTCAAAATGTAAACAAATGTGGTATCTCTGTTCACTGCTGGGTCTATCCTAAATTCTCATGTGGGATTGATTGTTGGAGGGTGCTTTCACTAACTTAATAGACTGAGACATATTATTCCATTTTTATTTGCTAGTACACAGGGCTAAGGTGGTAGAGCTGTGGTAAGCTTGCACCTTTGCTACTTTAATTTGTTCTGTATGCTGCTCTTTCAAAATTGTAGCTAAAGAGGTTTGGGAATGTGGCAGTGTGGCTCATTAAAGGCCTGAATAAAATGGGATGCTGCACTTTTTGCCTGTATGTATGCCACATATGTGTATACATTTCAAATTCAATTTTGTGATATCCAAATACACAAGCAATTTAGCTGGCTTGTAGCTGTATAATAGAACAAATACATTGATTCAACCAGGAGCTTTAGGAATCTACTGGAGGTTCCACATTATAAATCCTGCTTTAGGGTGTGATGGTCGTAGGACGCATTCCATATAGAGTCCACGATTCTGGATATTGCTCCTATATGAACTTCTCAAGTTCCACAAACACACATTTTTCAAAAAAGCTTTGAAGACATACTAATTATGTTAAGACTTTCACTAATAGATCTTTTGAGTTATTGTGCGGGTAACAAGTGCAGCGAGTAAGTTAGCCACCATTTACAAGTGCCAAATTTCATGCATATGGGACCCTCTGTCTGAAAACTAGTTTTTGTCACAAATCCACAAAGGATCCATAAGGGCAGCTACAAATAGGTTTAACATTTGTGTCTGAGAAGTGGAGTATAGTCATATTTTGACACAGGTAAAGCTCTCTCATTTTGATGTAGACTGAGCATATCCATTTTGAAGCAGGTCAAGCATGACCATTTAGAGCATGATGACACACTTAAATCACCCACTGCACCCGCTGCTGAACCAAATTAAATTTTGCCAGTTTAACGTATGCAATGATTCTGTTCCCCCACTGTTTATAATCGCAATTGACAACACTGACCAAAATGGCAGTCAAAGCAGTCAAAGACTCAATACATTGACACACATGCACCACCCAGAGTGGTTCGCAGGCCAGCCTTTAGGTTATTTACTTGTTCCAAGATCACTCTTACGACAACATGCTCAAACCATCCCAATCTTGCCCAATGGCTATCCGTGCCACATAATATATGAGATGAGTGCCAGAAGATGTCCAGATCTGCCTGGTGGGATGAGAATGATGACTAGGTGTGACCTGCATTAGTGTCAAAAGTGGATCTAATAATTATTGCTTCAATACTTGGAGAGAGTCTGTCAAATCGATCCACTCATAGTTTAATTCATTCTGCTGAAATAATTAAAAAATTAAAACATATTTAAACATAAACTGCTTGTTTTTCAATGTGGACATATTGGGTGTCATTTTGACCTCGGTGGTCTTTTGTCAAGACCGCCGAGGGACCGCGGTGCTGAAGACCGCCAGTGGTGGCGGTTTTCCGCTCGGCGTATTATGACTGTTGGCAGCCCTCTGTCATTTTTCGGACGGAGAGCCGCCAACAGCCATACTGGCGGTCGGCGGGGAAGTGGAGGTTGCTCCACCTCCACTGCAACGTCAACAAAACACCGCCTCCCGAATCACATCCTGTGATTCGGTGTGGCGGTGTTCTGTTGACGGTGTGGTGTCGGCGGAGCAGCCCCCATGGATCCCGTCCCCTCCCAGAGGATCAACGGACCAGGTAACTTGATCGTCCGTTAGGGGCGGGGGGGAGTTGTGTGTTGTGTGCGTGCATGGGGGTGTGCGTGTGTGTATGTAGAGGGGGTGTGTGAGTGCGTGTATGCTTGCAGGTGTGTTCTGTGTTTGGGAATGAGTGCGTGTATGTCTGTAGGTATGTCTGTATAGATGTGTGCATATATGTTTGAATGTGGATGTGCATGTCTGTGTGTGTGGCTGTTGGCATGTATGTCGGTGTGTGTGCGTGTATGTGTGTTGGTGGTGCCTGCGTGCATGTCGGGTGTGTATGAGTGATGTGATGTTGGAGGTAGGTGTGGAGAGGGGGGTCGTGCCACATTTGGGGGGTGGCAGGGGTGGTGGAGGGTGTAGGGGAGGGAGTTGGGGTGGGGGAGACCTCTATCAGTGCCAGGGAAGGAATTCCCTGGCACTGATAGTGCTTACCGCCATGGATTTAATGGCGGTTCCAAACCGCATGAAATCCATGGCGGTCAGCCGGGTCCAAATACCGCCGGCGGTATAGTGACGACCGCCGGGCTGGAGACCCTGGTCTCCAGCCCAGCGGTTGTCTCCGCCCTGGCGGGCGGAACGGAGAAGAGGCGGATGACCATGGCGGTAACCGCCATGGTCATAATTGCAAAAATTTGAACGCCAGCCTGTTGCTGGTCTTACCGCCACTTCTCCGCCGTCCGCCAGGGTCGTGTTGACCCCCATTGTCTTACAACAGTTCACTTTACTTTATAACCAATATAGCTCTAACAAGATGCAGGGCATCAAAGGGAACTCCATGTATGGTAAGATGGATGGGGGATCCTTGGGCTGACTGGAGGCTTGTGAGAGAGACTGCAAGTCCCAAAAGGCTGTGTGGGGGCAGGAGAAGCCAAGACCATGCCCCATTTCCTCTGAAAAATACTCAAGGGGTCCCGCATTTGCCAAATGTAAAAGGTCCTTGTCTGGGGTTTCGCAAATCCCCTCTTTATTTTTAATGATCTGATCTCTTGGTTGGTACTCTCCTTGCTTTATCACCTCATATTGAGCTGTCCGCCAATGCCCCATATGTGTGATTTAAAGAGTATCTCTCTTATCCAGGAAGAGACAGTGAACTATGTCTCCACGCCTGGAAAGAGAGAGCTGGAAAGGCCAACTTTTATTTTCAGCACAACATTGAAAAGACTTAAGGGCATACATATGGTTTTGTGGTTCAGGGCAGCCCAGCAAGTTGCCTTGATGTGCTGCCCTACATCACACGGAAAGGGCAGGAATGTGCTGTATCTATGGCATACGGCGCATTCCTGTCCTTATCCCCTGTGCTGATGTTGTTTCAGCAGCCTAGTGCCAGCGAGGGTGCGCCTAGGGGAGGGGGACTGTGGAATCAAGCCAATCTACATTATTTCTACAAATTTGTTATTGCATATGATCGCTTCCTCTCCAGTATAATTTATTTGAAGTGATTAAATTAAATACCCATTCAAATATTTGTGATATGTGAGGCATTTCTGTAAGCACAAAACCTTCATTGTTGAGTTGGTTATTGTATTGTTTTGATTCTCTTTTATGAGCACTGTTTATTGGAGACACGCAAGGATAATTAAAGACCTGTATAACCTGTAATTTGGGACTTTGCTTTTGATATATTTAAGACCATTTGACTACAGAGGACCATTACCATTAAGGATAATGGGCAAACTCAAAGTGGCTGAAGTAGTTTCTGATTCAACCAAAACCAAAAAAAGGCTGATTGTACCTTAAGTTGATAACAATTTTATACTAAATGAGATTGACAACCTAATAGAAGAGGTGCCAGCAATTTTAATTCTGCCTTCTAATAATAGTAATGATAAATAGTAATGATAGTGCTAGATCCTTTAAGGGAGCTTGCCATATCCTAATTTGTTTTCAAGGCTTAAAAAGCTCTTACATCGGAGCCATTAGCATCACAGACAATAACTTTGCAGGTGCCACTTTGCCCAAATCTACATTTTGTTCAGCAACAGCAGCCGCTTTTGAACCGATTATTAATTACCAAAACAGATATGCACTTCTAGGAAGCAATGATTCACCAGTATTGGTAAGGGGAGAGAGGGAGGGCAAGAAACTTGCTAAGGAAGTCCTAGGTGATTGTACTTTGAAGATTTTTAGTTAGTTATCCATTTAAAAAGTGAGATTTGCGATTTAAAAACGGTTGTACTATACCTAACTACCCTAAAATATGCCAGCCCTTAATAGGGGAACCTCTAAACAAATTAAGGATACTCAGGTGTTAATTTGCACATTGAAAACAGGAAGATATCGCATACAGAACATAATTCTACAAACAGTAAAGAGGTTTCAAATGTTCAACTCCAGCCCCTGCTGAAAACCACTTCTATGGCTTGCGATAGACCTAAACATTGCATAAAACAGGTGCAGCAGAGGGATAATTTAGGGGTTTTCAAGCAAGGTAGGAGCTCATTGGATACAATTAGATTGTGTGGGGACCTCTGGAATTACAACCAGAATGGAAATACTTACAAGGTGAGTTGTCATAGAGGGATATCACATCACCCTGTTCTCTTCTTCCAGTATTACCACTAAAATCAGCTCACACTTAGCCATCAAGGTTTCCCCGGCATAACAAATAGCAAGGAGAGAGAGTATTGGTTGGGGCTGGTCTATGAAGGAAGTTACCTTAGAAAACCAATTTATTCACATCAGGTGCAAGTTTTATTAACCTCAGCTTCCAAACTTAGACAAGGTGCTAGGGAAAATGAATAATCCCTCAAAAAAAGTAATATATTGGCTGAGAAGAACTAGGAAGTGCACATCCATCCTTAGGATTGATATAGCAATGATAGAAAGACTGCCACATCATGCAGAAGATCTTGATATAATAAGGGTTGTCTTCCACTGCTGAGAGATGGTAACTGGGCTAATGTCAATTGATGCATGCACTATCTTTGAAGAGCACTCAGAAACAGGATCAGATAGAGAATGGTCTAAGGCTGTGAGCATAGACATTTGACAGGAGCCCACGAGGGGAATACTTCATCCTCAGAATCGGATCAGATTGATTGCCTGTCCATACCCGAAGTGGAGCGGAGCTCTATGGTATAGGGAATTGGTAATAGAGGGGTGATAGAGTCATCCATCTCAAAGAAGGAATCTATATACGTTGATATAAATTAGTCTTGTAGATACAGTGATTGTGACCCCATTGAGTGGTGTCCAAATGAACCTCTAGCTCCCAATCCTTCTGGAGATCTTGTGCAGCATTAAAGAGACAGGGCTAGACTATCAAGTACCCCGCACGCCATGGACCACTCCCTCCAAATGATTCTCTCATGGAATATGGCTGGTCTAAGTCTCTCATTGGAAGATCCTGACTGGGGTAGATATATTGATATTTTCACATCTGTTTCTTTCAAACTTGGGAATTGTCTCCTGTATTTTGGTCTGGTTATTCTTATTTTAAACCAGCTTTACACCAAGGGCAGTAGAGACTGCCTGGGGGTCTAATTCTTTGGGTAAAGACAGTCTTATGTCGTAAGAATACAGAAGTGAAAATTGACTATCATCACATTATGGGCATATGTTTACAGCTTTCCAAGGGCTATAGGCTGAGGGTTTTCAGTGTGTCTAATAGCGTACTAGATCGAAAAAGAGAGACACTTACAATTCAACATTTAGACAGCTTTCTAGCAGCAGATTCTGTGAAAGGTCATATTATGATAAGTGGCGATCTCAATTCCACATTCAAATACCTGGCTATTGTCCCTAACAATTTAACAGATGGCAATGGCAAAAATAGGGCATACCATCCTTGGACCTACATCTGGTCTAATGGAGTCCAAGAGTGCCGCTCAACTTGTTGCATTTACCCTAAGCTGGGAACTTCAGGCCTGCAATGACAGATCCCCCTCAGACAGAGCAGGGCACCGTATATTCAATAGTCCTGATTTCTCTAACCATACAGATTACATAGTTTTGGAATTCGGGCTGTGGCCTGAGGCAACAATATGCCAATAATAGATAGAAATGACAGCGACCATAACACTCTAGTGTTAACGGTGAAAGGGCTATTGAATTTACCATGTTGTAAATTATCAGCATTAACAGCGGGGAAAAGTATTTATTCTAACAACCGGAAAACTATCAAATGGGTCTAGGTTAAGTGGAACTTTGACATCCTTTTAGAAATAGCCACAAAGGTTGACTTTGAAATGGAAAACCTCCTAAAAATTCCCAATAAAGTGAGATTAAGAAATTCTGGACTAACACAAAGCTTTGCTGAAAGTAATAAGAGAATCTTTAACTCAGGATATCAAAAAGACCAAAAGTACAATTACTACCGCCTAATGGCTTAGTAAACACTGCAGGCAAGCAAAAAACTAGCTCGTGGAAGATGTTAAATCAAATATAAATGCAAAATTAGGCCCATGGTTAAAAGAAAATGACGGAGCACGACGCTGCGCCAAAGTTGGCAGCGCCACGATCCGTTTCTTTCACAACGTAGGGATGCGCCATATTTAATTGAATACGGCGCACCCCTGAGTTGTCCCCTGTGCTGGTGCTAAATTGAGTTACCTAGCGCCAACACAGTCATCTTTGCACCATCGTGCAAGGATGTCTGCGTTGAAGGGTTTCATTGTTTATGTGTTGGAAGGTGTCTCTTCCTGCACATAAACAATCTCTAATGGCGAATTGGCACTTCTGCATTCTGCAGCACACACAGAAGTGCCAAAGTGTCATTCTGAAATGATTGTTTATGTGCAGGAAGGAACACCTTCCTGCACATAAACAATCATGTCTGGCAATTTGCTCTTTCTATGCGTGCTGCAGAAGTTTGTGCCTTGCTAAAGCCAACCCTCAGGTGGCGTTAGATTTTGGCGCTGCCTCAGGTTTACAAAATCGCTTAAATCTGAGGCAGAGTGAAAATGCCATAGCAAAACCTATTTCACACCCCTTCCACGCAAAGGGCTGTGTGTGACGGGCCGTAGTTACGCTACCTTGTCAATAGGGTGCAGGGTATAGCACCACCAGAGCGTCACTAAAAGTGACGCTCCCATGGCACTAGGGGCTCTTAAATATGCCCTTGGTGAGTTCTAGGAAAAAATGTAAGAACATTGTAGTGACAGAGAATACTGCCTGAGAAAGATCACTGTGGGATAACCTGCTTTTAGAAGAAAAATGGGATAGCAAGGCTTTCTGGGAAATAGTGGCATTAAGGACGACCAAAACTACAACTGAGCTAGAATTTGCTATTCAACCATAGGTTTGGGTGGATAATTTCAGCTCGCTTTATAGCTGTGAAAACGAAAAATGTAGCCCATTCTGTAGACGAGGAGTTATTAGCAAGGCTCAATGAATGTCTCCCGTTGGCTTTATCCATTAGCGAAAACCTTTGTGCAGTTAAGAGCTTTACACTTTGCAAAGCGCAGGGAACAGATAAAAACCTTGATGACTTATTCCTGTCACATCCTGAAATTTGGGCCCTTTATATAGATTATGTCTCAAACTCTAATCTTGAGCTGGGCAGGTATGCCTACCTCATGGGACACAGCTGAGATTATTCCATTGTAAAAAAGGACCCAAGGGACTGCCCTAAGAATTATCGGTTTTTCAGTCTTGTGGATCGTCTGCAGAATATTTTTAGCAGACAGATACTGAACGTCTTGCAGTACTGGATTGCTGACTATAATGTACTATCAGATTACCAGGCAGGGTTCAGATCTAGCATTAGCACAAGTCCGATTTTGTACCATCTATTGAAGGATTGTTCTGATCAACAGGGGTTGGTTATATGTGTCCTTTGTTGACTTGCACTCAGCCTTTGGTCTGATCCCCAGGCAAAAGCTGTGGGATGTACTGGACGTGTTAGGTCTCCCTGGCAATCTGCTATCTGTATTTATCTGGCTACATTCATGTAATTATGCCAAAGTTAGATGCCAATGTACTGAGTGTATTAAAGTTCAGAGGGGTGTTAGGCAAGGGTGCGCCCTAGCCCCGACTATATTCTCATTGTACATCAATGGGGTAGTGGAACATCTTGATAAAGATAGCTGTGATGCTTCTAGGGTAGAAGGGCAGAGAGTTTCTCCTCTCCTGTTCGCGGATGGCACCCTCTTGTTATCAAAATCCCTTCAAGGCCTGCAGCAGTTGCTAAAGAAGTTCCATCTATTCTGAAAAGGGAGGAGAATGGAACTCAATAGCTTCAAAACTATGTTTGTGGCCTGTAGTACGCCAAAGACCCAAACACTTAAGTTGAGTGTGGGCGAGGAAGAGGCTGAACAGGTGAGAAACTTTGAGTATCTGGGTATTAAGCTATCCAGTGGTTTATTTTGGCTTCCCCAGATGTAGAAAGTCAACTAAGCCTAATTCATTATTCGGCAAGTATAGTAAAGATATTTAAAAGCCATGCAGCCGAGAGCTATTTCCCCAGCAATTGAAATCTGCAACATCAAGGCACAAGGGGTGGCACTATTGGCTGCAGAAATTTGGGGTTAGGCCAACTTCAATTTGCTAACAGCTACAGAGAACAAACTCTGGAGATCCCTTCTTTTATTACCACAGAGCACTCCTTTAATTCTTATCTGCGTAGACGGGGTCACCTTTCAGTCTCTCTTGGAAGGGTCTTTGTAACAATACATATGGTTTTGGACAGATACATTGATCCCATTCTTCTATCAGTCTTTCATGATTATGTCTACGTTTGCATGGTCAATCTTAGGAGTTTTGGCATGCACGCAGCACCACTTATCACATCTTTGTTAGGTGTGGACTCTTAGGCTGGAACACAAATCAATATATGTGATAGTGCATTTAGAATGTTTCATTCATTAGATTTTTTTACTGATTTGTGTTGTTGCAAAAGCAAATTCACACTGCAATGTCCAGTCCTAATGAGTCCACAAATAGATTGGCCAAAACACATCAACTACATATTGAGAGAAGTCCACACTGATGGTTGGAAATGACACATTAATTTAAGGACTACTGTCTTAATCTCATTGGATATTATGCACATAAGCATAGCAGACAGCTACAGATAAAGTGGACCATCTCTTGATGGACCCCACTCGGAAAAACACATTAAACCATCACATGTTGCAACTATTCATATACATATAAGGATAGTGTGAATGACGTCTTAAAGACTTTGTAATATGCATATAAGGATAGTGTGACTGACGTCTTAAAGACTTTGCAATTTTGATTGTAAGAAATATCTACATAATAAACTGGGTGTGTATAGTAACACAAAAGGAGGCATCTGGGTATAAAAGTTTAATTAATGCACTGTTTAAGTGAGGTTTTTGTCCAGTAATAATTCAAGTGTTAATGTTGACTAAAAAGATTACTTTTATCCTTTTAGAGTTATCATTGTTCCTTTCCTAGACTTAGCTCATAGTCAGATAGGTCTGAAAATATGCAGCTGACCTCTATTATATTGCACTGATTATGATCTAGTTAACAATTTGTTTTCGTATAGAATGGGGATCCAAGAAGCTGTACAGCTACTGGACTGTCTAAAGATTCCTTGGCTGCATTTTGTAAAGTCATTCCTATCAAAACTGGGCCTTGAAAGATTTTGGCATCAGCCTGAGGACTTGATTTCCATACCTAGACATGACATCAAAGAAATCCTTTGGAACTATGAGATGGAGCTGAAATTCCTATCACGCAAGCAGGGGGACTTGGTCAAAAAGTTTCTTGTATTTAAAACTTTTCCCTCTTTTGAGGAGATTGTGGAATCAGTTCCTCCCTCTCCCAGCAAAAAACTCCTCCTATAGGTTAGATATGGCACCCTCATCAAAAAGATATTCACCAAAAAGTAGTTGAAGATGGGAAATACCTCTGCACTTTGTCTCGTCTGCTGTTAAAAAGAAGTGTCAGTAGCTCATATACTATTCTTTTGTAGGGACTACATGGTACAGAGAGATAAGTGTATAATTGCTCTGTGCCAAAGGTTTGAGTGGAAGAAGATACATAGAGGCACTCAAAATACTTAGGGCCTCATTATAAGTCTGGAGGTCTTAAGACTGCCAGGCATCCGGTGCGGTGGTATCGCCACACTCCTGGCTGTCCGACCATCAAATTATGATCCTTGTGGTTGGACCGCCAGGAGACAGCCACCACCATCAAGAACATGGTTCCCGACAGGGTGGAGGTGGTCAGAGTTGTGGTCAGTCACAGTGGCACTGAGTTCAGCACTAGCATGCTGATCACAAGTCCTCTTTCTGCTAGCCTTTTCATGGCGGGTTCCTGCCATGAAATGGCTGGTGGAAAGCCAGTGCTGGGGGGCCACAAGGGGGCCCTTGCATTGCCCACGACCATGTTGTGGGTAGTGAAGGGGCCCCACTGCCCAGCACCTTCGGAATGCGCACTGTCTGCTAGGTAGACAGTTGCATTTCAAAGGTGCTGGGAGTACCCTCTGTGCAACGGCATTGGCTTTGGCTCAATGGGGAACCCATGCTGCCACACTGTTTCCACTGGGCTGACTGGCAGAAACCTCTTATTGGCCCTGGGGAAGACCACTAGCTCTGCAGTGGTTTCCTCTCCATGGGGCTGGTGGGCCGACAGTTGTCCCACCAACCTCGTAATAAGGCCCTTGTAGTGACAGAACTGTACTTGTTGTTTACAGCGTCTAATGATTTTTGATGCCCATTTGGAGATCAGAAGTCGTAGTGAGAAAATGATTGGTCAATGATGAGAGCATTTAATTCTGTATCCTATAGAAAGTTACTGAAATATTTATAATCGTTTTTGTAGACTAATTTGATATATTGGTTTTTATACACTATAATGAAATATGGTTAATGGAAGTTTTTTAGTCTATATTGCATTGTAATTATTGTTTTAAATACTTTTTAATGCAATATGAAATTAAGTTGTGTAATTGATTTTCAGTGATTTGTGTTTTTAAGGGAAAAATATTTCCAAAATAACTTAATAATATTGGTAATGGATGGTGTCAGACCTGGCATCCTTGGCGTGGTCTCCCCTAACTTTTTGCCTCTGCTTCCCAGGTTGTTGATGTGTGCTGGACTCTGTTTTTGCTGTTTTTGATACTCTGGGTACTTTACCACTGCTAACCACTGCTAAAGTCTAGGTGCTCCTGTGTAAAATGTATGTGTAATTGGCTATCCATGATTGACATATTTGATTTACTAGTAAGCCCCTAGAAGAGTGCACTAGAGGTGCCCAGGGACTGTAAATCAAATGCTACTAGTGGGCCTGCAGCAGTGGTTGTGCCACCCACATTAGTAATCCTGAAACATGGCTCAGACCTGCCACTGCAGTGTCTGTAGGTGCAGTTTTGAACTGCTATTTCGACTTGGCAAGTGAACCCACTTGTCAGGCCTTAACCTTCCATTTTTATACATGTAAGGCACCCCTAACGTAGGCCCTAGGTTGCCCCAGGGTTAGGGTGCAGTGTATGTTAAAGGTGGGACATGTACTGGTGTCTTTTACATGTCTTAAGTGAAATACAGCTAAATTCTGTTTTCACTGTTGCAAGGCCTATCTCATCATTTGAAAATACATCCAGTAGTGAAGTTGTTTTTAGATTCTTAGTTTGAAAATGCCACTTTTAGAAAGTATGCATTTTCCTGCTTAAACCATTCTGTGACTCTGCTGGTGGATTCCCTGTCTGGGTCAATGTACTGCCATTTGATAAAGTTTTGTTTTGACCAATGACTTTGTGTTTCACCACTGCGCATATTAGTTGCTCAATGTTCACCAGTAGCACATGGTATGTTTTGTTCAGTTGAGCCGCCTATGGGCTTTGACATGGCATTAGCCATTACTTTCTGTATTCAGTTTAGCCGCCTATGGGCTTTGACATTGCATTAGCCATTACATTCTGTATTCTGCCTATTGGCTTTGACATGCTGTATCTAGTCTAGCCGCCTATTGGCTTTGACATTGCATTCCTATTGGCTTTGACATGATGTATTCAGTTTAGCTGCCTATTGACTTTGACATGCTATTAGATATTCTGCCTATTGGCTTTGACATGATATTATACATTGCATTTTATATTCAGCTCCGCTGCCTATTGGCTTTGACATGATATTATACATTGCATTTTGTATTCAGCTCAGCTGCCTATGGGCTTTGACATGATATAAGACATTGCATTTTGTATTCAGCTTAGATGCCTATTGGCTTTGACATGACACTAGACATTGCATTTGATATTTAGGTTAGCTGCCTATTGCCTTTAACATGACATTGCATTTGATATTTAGGTTAGCTGCCTATTGCCTTTAACGTGGAGTTAGACATTGCAGTTGAGAATCCAAGCTGTATTTTTCCAAGCTGTGTTTTTGCACCAGAGAACCAAGATGTTTTTCTCACAGTAGACTAGACATGATAAGAGAGAGTACATGGGTGTTGTTTTTTCTTCGCTTGAGCTTGGGAACAGGAGTAGTCTTGGAGACCTGGCCAGTCTCCAAAAGGCTTGCTCAGTTTCCCAGGTCTGAGAGGAGGGGGCACACCTTTGTAACGAATGTAACAGGCTGCAGAGGGTCAGATTCGAATCTGCCGGACCTCGTGCTGGAGCTTGGCGCCAGCTGCCAGCAATCCCGTGTGGGTAGATGAATCTCTCTTTCTCGCGGCTGACAGGGGTCATCAGCTTGCAGACCTTAGAAAGATGAAGCTGTGAATAGTTCCCACACGGTGAAGTATTTGTTTTGCTTTGCATTCAATATCTTATAAATATAACCTGCTGTGTATATTGCAAACTGATATATTTTGTTTGATTAACGCGGACTTGAAAGCTACTAATTCGTCATACATAAAATATTGTGGTTGGGGAAGAATTAACAACAATAAAAGTCTTCTTTGACCTCAGAAGTGCATTTCTGTTGTGTTATGTTAGTGCTTAGAAACTAGATAAGAGGAAAGCACTACAATTGGTACCAGAAGTGGGGTAGGTCATTAAGAGGTGATTAAGAAGGGGTTTGACGAGTTAGTAGATTTCTAAGTTGCACACTTTAAAAGTGTAATTCTTTTTTTGTTGTTTGGAGAGTTACAGAAATTGTTTTTTTGTTGTTTGGAGAATCACAGTAGCACGGCAGACCATGTCATGTGTTGTTAAACTGCCTGATGGTGCTACGAAAAACTGTGAGTTGTTTGTTGTTTGGAGAATCACAGTAGCACGGCAGACCATGTCATGTGTTGTTAAACTGCCTGATGGTGCTAAGAAAAACTGTGAATTGTTTTCTGTTTGGGGAATTACAGAAGAAAATGCATGTGTAGAAAACGTGTGTTTTGGAAGTAATGATGACAGAAAGGTCTGGATACCTTTATCTGCTTACAGAGAAATGCAGGAGAAATGTAGGCAGTTGGAACATGAAAATAGGAATTTACGTGAGCAAATTAGCCCGACTGAAAGTTATAAAAAGGCTGTTTGTGAAGAATCTTTCTTTTCCCATTCCAGTAATGAGGGGGTTAAGACAGCTCCGAGCTGCACTGAGTTTTCGTGTGAGCCAGGGTTTTTGGCAGACAAAATGCATTCCTTAACTGATAACACGGACGAGAGAGACCAGAATGTGATTTACGAGTTACCGTTGCAAAATGCCCAAGTAAAACGAAAGATTTTAGGGAAAGAGACACCGAGTTGCATTAGCTTGTTTGATTTTTGGAAAAAGAATAGCCCTCATTTGAGAGAAATCCTAACACTTTTGTATATGGTCACTGTGAAAAATTATATGCAGCTGCGCGCTTGTGATTTGGCAAATGAAATAATGCAGACTTTAGGTTTCTGCGCAGTGCAAGAAGGAAAAACTGATGTACATGTAATTCAAGAACAAGGGAAGAAAATAGTGCCCCTAGCTAGAATCATACAATGGATCTGGTATTTGCAAGACAGGGCTAGAGTACCACAGATAAAAGAATTACCGGTGAAATTGTGTGCACCATTTGAATTCGTGTCTACTGAAGATAAAAAGCATGTTTGTTTTACTAATGATTCATGACTGAAATGTTGTTTTCTGGCACAGGAGAAGGAACAGCGTTGTATAATGTGTGTCAGATTTTAAAGCAAGAACTACGTGAGATGTGTCATTTTTATGTTGATTTTTGGTTCTTTGATAATGTTTTAGCCACATGGCTTGCACCTAACTGGTTCAATTACCTTGCAGATGTTAATGAGAAAAATGCAGAGAGAGAAGTATACACCCAGAATTCTGCCTTAGTGGGGATGGCTAAGTGGGTGCCCCAGAAATGTGAACAGCTGAGAGAAAAAGCCACTTACAGGTGGGCAGAGATGAGAGAGATGCACATTCCCCTAGTTTTGATAAAAACTGTGCAGCACGCACAAAAGCAATCTGTCATGCAAGCAGTCACAAAGCAGTTAGGGAGAGGAAAGTTACCAGAACAGAAATGGCAAATTGATCAGGTTTTAGGGAGAGTGATTGCTGCAAATTACCAAGGAAAAATCGAAATGATGCTGATACCTAGAAAAGAATCTGATTCATTCATACAAATTGGAGACAGAATGGCCCAAATTGACAAAAGTGCAGTGAATGGAGGTTTGGTAAAGAATGAGTCTGCCCCAGCCCTTCTGACAGTGCAAGAAAAGGGAAGCTGTGGCGCAGCAGATAAAAACCTCAGTGCTGATGTGTGGGCTGAAGCCCCAAGTGACCCTCCAGAACCTGCAGAGAATATAACAAAGGGCCCCAAAAACGTCCTGCTGATTATAAAACAGGGAAAGAAAGAGGAAGGGTGCAGTTTAAATGAAAAATGTTATTTGCAAGAAAAGTCATACTTGTTTCTTTTGCAGATCCTACCACGTTTCGCCACTGTCCCTGAGTGTGCTGTGTGGTCCCCCTTCCGGTGTGTGCGTGTGGGGTCGGGGAAGGGACCGAATCCCCAACCTGAACCTGGCTGAGTAAAGTGCCAGTACCATGGATCCATTTTGCGCAAACTGCGCCTTCAGTTCAAGTTCAACTTGTTTGCTGTGTTTTTTTTTTCCTTTCCCTCTCGTATGGAACTCTGACTTTTGCTTATCTTCCAGCAAACCTTTCAGGTGGACCGTGCACCTTTACATGAGCAGAACTCATGCTACATCAAATTGCTAACACTGTTGAATTAGAGACTCACTCAGAGTATAAAAATTGCCCAGTCTTTTCTATGTAGATGTATCTGATGTGAAAAGTTATGAGATCAATGTGTTAATTCACTTCTATTGCTTTACAGGGATTGCTTTGATCATAATGTTTTTTTTGTTTGTGCTGATGTTTTTTGTTTTTGTTTGAAACAGGAGATATGTGAAACAAAAATTCATTGGTCAAAGGGCGGAATGTACTGCCATTTGATAAAGTTTTGTTTTGACCAATGACTTTGTGTTTCACCACTGCGCATATTAGTTGCTCAATGTTCACCAGTAGCACATGGTATGTTTTGTTCAGTTGAGCCGCCTATGGGCTTTGACATGGCATTAGCCATTACTTTCTGTATTCAGTTTAGCCGCCTATGGGCTTTGACATTGCATTAGCCATTACATTCTGTATTCTGCCTATTGGCTTTGACATGCTGTATCTAGTCTAGCCGCCTATTGGCTTTGACATTGCATTCCTATTGGCTTTGACATGATGTATTCAGTTTAGCTGCCTATTGACTTTGACATGCTATTAGATATTCTGCCTATTGGCTTTGACATGATATTATACATTGCATTTTATATTCAGCTCCGCTGCCTATTGGCTTTGACATGATATTATACATTGCATTTTGTATTCAGCTCAGCTGCCTATGGGCTTTGACATGATATAAGACATTGCATTTTGTATTCAGCTTAGATGCCTATTGGCTTTGACATGACACTAGACATTGCATTTGATATTTAGGTTAGCTGCCTATTGCCTTTAACATGACATTGCATTTGATATTTAGGTTAGCTGCCTATTGCCTTTAACGTGGAGTTAGACATTGCAGTTGAGAATCCAAGCTGTATTTTTCCAAGCTGTGTTTTTGCACCAGAGAACCAAGATGTTTTTCTCACAGTAGACTAGACATGATAAGAGAGAGTACATGGGTGTTGTTTTTTCTTCGCTTGAGCTTGGGAACAGGAGTAGTCTTGGAGACCTGGCCAGTCTCCAAAAGGCTTGCTCAGTTTCCCAGGTCTGAGAGGAGGGGGCACACCTTTGTAACGAATGTAACAGGCTGCAGAGGGTCAGATTCGAATCTGCCGGACCTCGTGCTGGAGCTTGGCGCCAGCTGCCAGCAATCCCGTGTGGGTAGATGAATCTCTCTTTCTCGCGGCTGACAGGGGTCATCAGCTTGCAGACCTTAGAAAGATGAAGCTGTGAATAGTTCCCACACGGTGAAGTATTTGTTTTGCTTTGCATTCAATATCTTATAAATATAACCTGCTGTGTATATTGCAAACTGATATATTTTGTTTGATTAACACGGACTTGAAAGCTACTAATTCGTCATACATAAAATATTGTGGTTGTGGAAGAATTAACAACAATAAAAGTCTTCTTTGACCTCAGAAGTGCATTTCTGTTGTGTTATGTTAGTGCTTAGAAACTAGATAAGAGGAAAGCACTACAGTCAGTTTGACGGGCTGTTTGTGAATCCCCTCTAGAAAGTGAGTCAAAGGGAGCTTCGGTGAAGCCTGCATATTCTGATGAGCCATCTATGCTAGAGTCGAGGGAGGAGTGGTCACTTACACCTGAATGGTCTGTGCCTCCCTGTCAAAGTGCAGTCTCCAACCCTCTGGTGTGTGTCTGCGGCCTGGCCTGGGCAAGGCAGGATCTTGTGAACAACAGAGACTTCCCTTTGAAGTATGCCTACTTCAAAGGCAGAAAGGGGTATAAGTATTGGACCCCAAACCCCTGAAAATTAGATCACTTCTGGATTCAAGAGGAACCTCTGCCAAGGAGAAGAACTGAAGAGCTGAGGAGAAGTGCCGCCCTGGCCTGTGACTGTGCTTTGTTGGGCTATCCTGCAGTTGCTGGTTCTGCCTGTGAAAGGGGACAAAGACTGGACTTTGTTGTGGATTCCTGCTTGAGAACAATCTCCAAGGGCTTGAACTGAGCTTGCCTCTTGTTTTAAAGTCTGGGGGCCATCAAAGACTTCATCTACCAGCACCTGGACTCTCTGCTGAGACTCCTGCCCTGCCAAGTGGTGCCCCATTCAGTCCCTGGGCCCTTGAAAGGTGAAGCTGGTGGAAAAGGACAGAAATCCATGCACAGACCGCCGTGAGGAAATTTTTGAAGCACCATCTGCAACGAGGCTGATAAACGACACGCTGCCGGCTTTGCAGCTGGAATCGACGCTCCACCTGCATCACGGCTGGGGGATTTAAGCAATGCGGGTGGAGAAACGATGCGCAACACCCGCTTGCGGATGCTGATAATGATGCAAAATCCACACAGCGCAGTTTCCTAACACCGTGAGACCAGATTTTCCACTCATCTTCCCTGGACGTCAAAATCATCCCGAGAAAAACTACGCATCGCTAACCCGACTGGAGAAGAAACGACCCACAGCTTCCCTTGCGAGGAAGGAATCGACGCATGGCAGACTTTTCTGCTGCACGCCAGCTTGTGCGCCTTTATTTTTTACGCAAACCAGGCGCTTTGTGCTAAATCAACGTTTCCATGGTTTTCTATGGAGTAAGTCTTATTTTTTTTTAAATTCATATCTTGACTTGTGTATGTTGGATTTTTGTCTTTTTGGTCTTGTTAGACTTAGATAAATATTAACTATTTTTTTGGTGTGGTGTCCATTTTGTAGTGTTTTCACTGACATACTGTGTGTGTTGGTACAAATACTTTACACTTTGCTTCTGGGTTAAGTCTAGCTGTTTGTGCCAAGCTACCAAGGGGATGAGTGGGGGTTAACCAGGTTTGTTTCTCATTTGCCCTGACTAGAGTGAGGGTCCTTGCTTGGACAAGGGGGAACCTGACTGCCAACCAAAGACCCCATTTCTAACAGATGGATAATGTATTAACTCATAAGTATGCTATGAAACAGACTTATGTCATGCAGAAAGACTGGACTCACACCTAGTTGTTGTGAAAATTCTCCTAAAGGTTTCTCCCAGGAACTTTCAAGAAGATTCCAAATAGTCAAAGAAATGTTAAACAAGGAAATGTATGGGGAAATGTCTCTCAAAGAACCTGTTTAGGAGTTTGGTGTTCGGATGAGCTGACCGCCAAACTCACATGGATGAGACCGCTGTCTCATCCCGGCAGCCTCATCCCCAGTCATATTACTATGTTCCCACCGGGCTGGCTGGTGGGAACATCGTATTACAACTTTCCCAACAGTCAGCCCGGTGGGAATAGTGCTACGGTATTGTTCTCGGCTCCCCGAAGGGAGCCGAGGCCAATGCTGTTGCACAGAAGCACCATCGGGCACATTCCGATTTCATGGCAGTTAAACTGCCAAAAGACTGTCAGAAAGAGGACTTGTGATCAGCATGGTGGTGATGAACTCAGCACCGCTGTGGTTGACCATGAGTCCAACCGGAGTCAGCCCGTCAGGAACCATGTTCCTGTTGGGGACAGAGGTGCCCTGGTGGTGCGACCATCAGGGTTGTAACGCGGTGGTCGGACTGCCTGGAGTGCGGCTGTCCAACCACCACCGCAAGGCTGGCAGTCTCAAGACCCCCAGCCTCGTAATGAGGCCCTAAGTCTGTTGCAAGAGCTACATTGGAATGGCATTGTCTTAGCTGGTAGTTGCTGCGTACTGTGTTATACTTTTCTTGCTGCATCAAAACTGTTATCCTGAAAAGCAAGAGTGCTGGAAACAATATATGTGTTGCTCTAAATTTGATAGCTTAATTAGAGTCACTGGTAAGATATTGACTCACCAGTATTTGTGATTAATGGTGCTGTATAAATGTCATTCTTTTTTTGTTGCATCCATATCGTACTTCTAGAAAGTTATAGCAAGTGTATGAATATAATACCTGTGCTTGAAAATATACTCGCTCACCTCAAGACCCGGGTGAGTTTCCTGCTTACCTGACGGGCCTGAACCCAACTCATCCAGGGCCTGCTCTGAAATGCGTATGAGATTGCGTTCAGGCAAGAGAAATCTCTGCACCTCAATGTGTACGAGGAGAAGCGAGCAGACCGCGAACATGCCAGCGAGTAAACAGGAACCTCACATTGGGCACAGGTAAAAATGCAGGATGCCTATATAACATTATCCGAGAGCAGGCGATGTTGCTCATTGTCTAGAAGGCTAGGTATATGGTTCACTTACAATCATCGAGACAAGAGAAAACTCCAAGCAGCTCCTCATCCCCCAAGGGGGTGAAATCCTTTCCTGGCTATCCCAATACCACCTGGTCCAGCATCTCACTTCTGATCATTGAGAAGAAAGGAGAGGCAAATAGCCCATCAGAGAGCACACTACCTTAGTGGCTGCACAATGGAAACAGTCCAGCGTGCTAACTGCAGGTGAGTTTGGCATTCGTTGACATCCTACGTCCTACTCCTGGCTGTACATCTCTTCTCCTATGAGATGTTGGCCATATTAGGTATGAAAAACTTTGTTCATAACTCCGACATTACCTTATGATTATCATTTCTGGCACTTAATAGTGGCAAGATTATTCATAATAAAAATGTCTGCTCACCTTTTCACAAACTTTACTGCGTCTTCCTTTTAATTCCTCGATGTGGCAATATAAATGTTGATGAAACAGTCATTGAATTTCAAATTTTACATCACAGAATGGCATGGAACCACTAAGATGTGAGACCCAGCTTCACTGAACTTCTGTCTAAATCACTTGAACTGCCTTTAAGAAAATGTTTTTGCCATATTGTAAACTGTTATTAGCTAAATGTAACTTAAACAACACTAAATTGCATACGTAGTGTAACTGTACATATCTGCAAATTTCTCTGCTACTCATTAGATTTAGTTTAGCTGCATACAACTTCAAAATTGAAATATAATAAATGGCTACACAGTTGTATACCTTTTTAGATAGAGGTGAGTTAAGAAAAGTGTGGAGCAGGATAAAGCATCCTCACAAATTAAGCCATTTGAAAACTCGGGGATGCTGTGCCTGGGTCTGATAGCTGTGCAACAGAACAGTGTCTCTGTCAATTAATGGGGCTCTCCTAATTTCGAGCTAGAGCTAGACAAAATGATATTCGTGATTACAGCCTAATTGTAGCCTGGCCAGCTCGAACATATACTCTGATTTCATTTTGCTTATATTTATTTATTGGCTTTTATGACAAAATATACTGTCTATTAGAAACACCTGTTGTATCTTAATGAGATGAATGTAAATATTGGCCTTCACACCTATTCATAAGACCTAACAGCCGTCCTTAATGACTGAGAAATAAGGGAGGGGACAGCTTACTGCCTACCCCAGACCTGCCAACTCACACGGTACCATCGTGTGACACACAATATTAGCTCCCTTCCCAGGGTCATCCGGTGAGAAGCCAATATCACACGGTGACAGGGAAAACGAGCTGGAAACCACTGGAAACAGTGGATTTCCAGTTCATTTTCCTAGGCTTTTAACTGCTGAAGTCGATTAAGGGGTGTGAAAACACCCAAGGACATTGGCACTCGCCTCACCATTTTTTTTCTTGGTTCAGAGGATGGTATTTGGGGACAGGGCATGGGTAAAAGTGCATCTTAGTGTCTTCTCGGCAGAAAGCCACACTGTCTCCAAGACCCTACCCCCTCCTCACACTGTGAAATTTTTGTTTAAGTTGCCAGTTCAGCTACCCATTTGTAATTGAATAGATCAAGTTGCAAATACTTAATCTCAGGAAACATTCTTTGGTAGAGTCTTGCTGTACCAAGAGTTGTTGAATCACTTTAACCCAAAATTGATGGACTTGTGTGGTGGGTGGGGTTAACGTGGAAAGAGACTGCCACAGCTCAAAATGATTTACATCAACTGAGCAATTCTGCAAAAATTAGATTGGTGTAGATGCTCTTTTTTAGGTCTTGCCTGAGACAACGCATATGCGATCACTTGCAAGACATTTTGTTAACTAAAAGGGGATCGGAGCCTGTCCATTGCTTATCTTTTGCTGTTTTCATTGTCATACTTTTTTGCTGGATCCTGGATCAGGGTGTGTTGGGTTCAATTTCTTGTCATTTGTGCCCAGTTACATAGGTGAGGCAAGACCTGTTGTCTATGTCCATGCTTGTTTATATTGGTTTTCCCAACCTAATGTACTGAGTTTCAATATTTAAGCAAACAATGAGGGAGCTGAACAGGAAACAATTTCAAAATACTTATTTTTATTATTTTTATTTCATGTGCAATATACACAACAACAAGCCGACACGTGTCACCAGATATGCATTGACACATCAGGGGCACTGACCTATATGTCTAAACTTACCCCTGTTGTCACTATGTATATTCCCTAACCTATAATATGGAAAATTATTTACTTTTCCAACTAAGATAAATAAAGTAAAATAGTAGAAATTCATTTTATAGGAAAATGTGCAACGACTTGTGAACAGAGCACAGCGCTTTTGAAGAAAACCATAGTGCAACTCAGCTCCAGCTAGTTCCCACTCACATCACTCTCCATAAGAGACACGGAAGTTTAGCACAGTGGAGCAGTGGAAGGGAGGTGGGAAGGGGACTATGAATTCCCCTAGAGGCAGGCTCACTTTGATAGAGGAGTCTTTGAATCCACTGAATGATGTATGATTGATCTTTGCAGCAAAGGGGGGCACTGCATGAATTTGCCACTTTCCACAGATAAAAGGCATCAATGCTGCATTCTCCCAGGAGAAAAGAAGGCTTATTTGGGGGTCTAAGACACTTGTTTGGGCCCAAAGTAAATAACAGAGAGGTGTGATGTGCATATTTTTGATTTCTAGTCCACAAAAGAAGCTTCTTTATATAGATGACTAAATGCCAGGGAAAACTCTGCCTTTTACAATCAATACATGTACATGTACGGTGGAATAGTCTTAATATGCAAACGAGGAAAAATCATGTTTCCAAAAGCAATTTGTTTCCCGCCTTGTTCCAGAGAATTCAATCTGTGCGTTCTTTATTTTACAAACTCACTTTTGTCCTTTATTTGTACTGACTGCTCAGCCCTATTTGCAGCCCCCATTATGCTGCAGTGATTTATTACTCTTGGCTGAGCACAGCTCTATAAACAGAGGATTTTCGCCCCCTCCAGTTCCTGCTTGACAGTTGTAGATAGCTGACCATTTTTCATGTGGGTTTTAGCTTCAAGCCTTCAAGCGTTTCACAGCTTGGCACCTCACTCAGCGCAGGAG
This sequence comes from Pleurodeles waltl, assembly GCF_031143425.1. Classification (NCBI taxonomy): domain Eukaryota; kingdom Metazoa; phylum Chordata; class Amphibia; order Caudata; family Salamandridae; genus Pleurodeles; species Pleurodeles waltl. The sequence continues at coordinate 146,958,504 of NC_090441.1, read as the reverse complement.
GGCTTCCGAGGATGAAGAATTCTGCCTTTTACAGTGACTAGAATAAAATCCATTGCAGCTTCCTCTCGGTAAAAAGAAGTACTCTGTTTATTTTTCCCATGTGTATGGATTTGTCATAAATAGAAGCATTATTTGATGCTAGAAGAAGTACATTTATATCCATCCATAACACGAAGCTGACATCTTGGAAAGGAAGGAGTGATGGACCTTCTCTAGGCTGTGAAATATGTCCATGTCTGAAAGAAAATAGCCATGTCTGGACTGCAGCTGAGCTCAATGGCTTCTGTAGGACGTTTCACATTGAACACTGCAACACAAAGGCTCTAAAACGACAGTAAGTCAAATGTGGCAGCCATTTTGATGCTCAAAGTAAACTCTGACTTTCGGGAATAATGATGGATGATGGAGCAATGAGCAATATGGACTACAAAGTCAGTCGGAGATTAAAATAAGTAGCCTGCCAATATTCACAAATTTGCTACAGGTTAAAAGTGGAGGTGCGAGGAGAAACATCTTAGCACAAGAAGTCAAATGAAGTCAGGAAAAGTCACCCTTTGTTAAGGCGGGCAATGATCCCTTCCTTGTGCAGGAGGTCATATTTTGCCCACCAACTCGCTGCTGTTACAGGAAGGACATGACATGTGGTTGCAGGCTGCCAGCATCCAAAGAGGATTAGTCACTCTTCTCTGCCTAGGGATGTCCCTAACCCCGAGTGACATGGGTAAAACAGCTCCACATTGGTTTTAAACAATGGAATGAAGCACTCAAATGAGACCATCCTCGAAAATCTTAGAATATCATGGCTCTTTGTTTAAATCAATGTGATTTACAATAGCTGGTTCACTGGTTAGAGTAGTCATTTTGCGTCCTTGCTGAGGGGGCCCAGTCAGAAAAGTGCAAACATGAGGGTGAATCATCATAAAGGTGATGGAATATGTCTGTAGGAATTCCAGGACCAGGAGAGTTTTTGCATAAAATGAACGGTCTCAGTAAGTGGGCCCTGAGTGTACACAAGAGATGTTTAGAGTTTCACAAGCGGTTTGGTAGCATTGATGCTTTGCACTAGTATTGATAGCTTGCTGCTCTACTAGTTACGTTTAGCTTCTGTGATGGTTTTTGCGCATGGTTTCCTAGAATCTGGACAAAGTACTCATTGTCTTGGATTCTTATGTATTGTCTTGTACTCGTGCTGTATATTTGTAAGGCAGATATGTGACCTTTAGGGAAATACGCGGGTCATCTTTGGCTTTTTGGAGAAGGTTAGTAGAAATATCACTTTCTCTTTCCATTGGATTAGCAGTTGTAGGTCACTGTGGCTCTGGCACAATTTTTAATGAAATCAAGTTCCAGCAAAATAGCTATTCATTTTTTTTTTTAGCTGGGCCTGTTCATTATACATCTGTCAGTGAAGAGGGGCACTGCGGCTAAGGTCTGACGTTTTTGTCACATTCACTTTGCAATTAGAATTTGAATGTTATGAACTTGTAATCAAACCAATTAGGTTAGTTCTTGAAATTACTAACCAACCTGCAACTTCAAGGCCCATATTTATACTTTTTTAGCGCCGCATTTGCACCACTTTTTGACGCAAAAACAGCGCAAACTTACAAAATACAATTGTATTTTGCAGGTTTGCGCCGCTTTTGCGTAAAAAAATTACGCAAATGCACCGCTAAAAAAGTATAAATATGGGCCCAAGTGCGGTGTGATAGATTTGCGATTTATGGCTTGAAGATCCAGTAGAGGGCAAGAACTTAGAGTGAGGGCTTATTGATGCACTGAGTAAAAGTGTAACTATTTAAATAGTTGACATGTTTGTTCATGACAGTTAGTGTTGTCGTCTTCCAATATATTGCAATCTTCCAACAATATTAGGTTGTCACAGTTTAGTTGAATGGCTGCAAAAATGCTCATAAGTTATTCTAAAAGGAAACATTTCTATCATTTGCAAGGTGCTGAGCATGTGCGCATACCCTTCACCTAGATTGATGCCTTTTTTACATTTTACTGCACGGGCCTTGAAGGTAACCATTATTGGATTAGAGACACTGTGGAAATCATTGTTGGAGAAAATGGCTTCACAACCATCTCATGGTTCAGTTCACAATATATACGTTCTAATTGTCTTGGAGTTGTATTTAAATTATGGGCCTGATTTATACTTTTTTACGCCACATTTGCGTCGTTTTTTGATGCAAAAGCGGCGCAAACTTACAAAATTCAATTATATTTTGTAAGTTTGCGCCGCTTTTGTGTCACGAAATGACGCAAATGCGGCACTAAAAAAGTATAAATCAGGCCCTATGTGTCCTACTGTGTGATTTATGATTTAACAAAGTCTCTATGATATGAATTTAATAAGCCTGCATATCTCATTTGTGTGTTTTATTTTCTGGGCCTATGTTGAGCATACCTGCCTTTAAGGGATAGGAAAGTTAAAACTCTCAGAGCTGGATACATTTTAAATGTCTGCCTATTGTAAGTACCTCAGTTGTCAATTGTCTGGCAATTTGGAGTCAACACACACCTCCCCCCCTCATTTGATGCACATGTGAAAGCACAGGCCTACCAGGTGCAGCTCCTCCATTAGTGCAGAGGAGCGTCGCCCCTGCCAGCAGCGGCAGCTGCAAACCTTTTCCCAAAAAATGATAATAAAGTGTGTTTATTATCATTTTTTGGGAAAAAGGGCACAGCCTCAGGGGTAACGAGCAATATGGGGGAGTGCACAGCACTCCCCCTCAAAGTGCATTGTGTTTGGCCAGCCGTCTCGAGCCGGCCAAACACACGTGCGCAGTAGGCTCTCCCCAGCTCAGCAACAGAGTTGCTGGGCTGGAGAGAGCATGCACAGGCTCCCAGTCTGCCTGGGAGCGCCCAGGCTGGGTGCTCCCAGCCAATTCTGATGCTGCTCTAAGCAGCGTCAGTATTGGAGGAGGGCAGGTTGGGAGACTGTGCCTGCAGAGGAGCAAGAGGAGCGGATGGGGCGGCGGCAGCGGAGGTAAGTGTTTTTTTAAACATTTTTTTTTTTTAAATTTAATTTTGCAACCTGCGCTTACCCGCCCCTTTTGTATTCCACGAGCCGTAACTGAGGCCTACACATCTACAATTGTCAGGATCAGTCATCCCATGGGTCGAAATAGAACAGGATCTTGTGTAAATCATTATAACTGCTAATATTGATTGATAAACCTTTTTTGAATTAAAAAACTTAAATCACCTCATTTAAAACAGAGGAAAACAGTGGTGGGCATTTCATGGTTCTCACGTAGTTGGAAATCCTGCAGAGACAATGTCGCTGGGTTTATAAGTGAATATCCTGATAGCAACCATGGTGAACTAATACAGAGGAATAGAAAGGGTGTAATGTGCTACAATTGCATTCAATTGCTAAAGAGGCACCAGTGATCTATCCATGCCCAAATAGAAAATCAATAGCAAAAAGAACAGATGATTGAGGGAATGCTGAACAAATCTAACCTTCACCCCAGTCACAGATCTGGGTTAAATCCATTGTTTCTTTTGCTTGCCATGCCATTCCAGTTTGTACCCAGCCATATGCAAATCAGTCTTGATCCTGCTGCCCATGGGAACAGTCCAGCCCAAACTGCCAGGCTGGGTCCTCTCTGGACCAGAACCAATCATCCTGGGACAGGTTTCGGAGTATCACTTCCTCATCAGCCAGGCTAGCCTAAATCCAGTGGCATAGGGAGCACTGGACCCACGTCTGGGCATACCTTTTGGGCATGTTGGGGAGCGGCTCCTTGGGCAAGGGTCGCTCCTGTTTAGGGGGGGCAAGTATTTTGTCTGTTTATGACCCCTTGGGGGAAGATCCGCTATTTGTTTAGGCCTATATGCTCCCACTGGGGGCAGAAGCCACTAGCCACTAGGGATTTTATAGTTTGGCCATGTTGGGCAAGGGAGGCTTCCCCTTAGGGGGGAAATATTTTGGTTGTTTCTGCCCCCCTTGTGGGTAGATGGTCCCAAATTGTAGGCCTATTGGCCCCCAAGGGGGACAGAAACCACCAGCCACCAGGGACCAGATGTTTTGGTCATGTTGGAGAGCGGCCCCTTGCGCAAGGGTCGCTCCTCTTTAAGGGACATATATTTTTGCCATTTCTGCCACCCCCTTGGGGGCAGATTGGCCATTGTTTTAAGCCTGGGGCAGAAAACCACTAGACACCAGGGAACGTTTCTGAATGTTTTGTGAAATAGAGTTCGGTTGACATTCTGCATGTACTGGCATTTGGCTGGCTGTGTTTGTGGAATTGTGCTTGGCTGGAGGTGTGTATAGACTGGCTCTTGCTTACCGGTATGTGTAGACTGCTGCTTGCCTGGAAGGGTGAGTGTTGACTGGTGCATCATTTGCATTTGTGATCACAATGTGTTATTTCTCCTTTTTTGTGTAGTTGCATGTGTTTGATAAGAAATACTTTTTTTGTATTGTTTACTCCAAATGGGTATCATTGCCATGTATGAATGAGTATTTCATAAATGGTGTAATAATAGCAGCATATTTAACTTCTGTTTTATGGTGTGTGAAATTCCCCTTGAATTTGGGCATGATGAGTATTGTTGTCTTGTGTGCAATTATTTTTATTTTTTCCTTTTTAGTGGGAAAACGTTGGTGCTTGCTGTGTCTGTGCAGAGTAGGTGCAGGTGAGTCCAGCTGTCTCTAGCAAGTCAGTGATATCATTTTTGAGTATACAGGTCTTTGTGAAAAAGCCACATTTTGTTTATTAAACAGTGTTGATTATTGTTGAATTATTTGTCAAGTTACTTATGTTAGTAAGGATTATGGCTATCCCAAAATTACCTCTATGCAGGTATGCTTTTCGAATCTTCCTTTGAGCATGATTATGAGACTGACTCTGCATCTGAGGCAGAGGAGGAAGTGCAAGATTCTGGTTTTCTATCTGAAAGGAATCATCTGATGATGAAGTCACTCTCAGGGCAGAGGAAGTGCCTGTTTTTAGGAGGACACTGATGTGCCAATAGTACAGCATGAGGCACTCGGATTACAGCTTGGGTCCTGAAAGGTTTCCCATTGGAAGAGCTGAACTCTGGGTTGCCCCAAACATGGTGCGGTCGGTGTGGCCAGCCTTTATTGGTGTTGCAAAGTGTAGAGTGAATACTGAAAATGTTTTGCCTATCAATTTCTTTCTGTTGTTTAAGGATGATGTATTTTTGGATGTGATTATTAACCAGACTAATTTGTATGCTGAATAGTAGTTGAGGGACAACAGTGCCAGGCATAAGCCCCAAACTAGACCTACCCAGTGGAGTCCCACAAATCTGGATGAGTTGTAGACATTCTTGGGTTTAACTTTGTTGATGGGTTTGATAAGGAATCTGTTGCTGTCTTTGTATTGGTCTACCAGTCCCTTGATGGCAATGGCCATATTTCTTGCAATCACAAGTTGTGATTGCTATTTGCTTCTTCCTCAGATGCTGCATTTTGTTGATAATGCTTCAACGTTGCCACAACATCACCTTGATTGTGGCCTTTTTAAAAGATTTTACCTGTCTTTGATCACTTTGTAGATCGATTTTCAGAGACCTATGTTCCAAGGAAAGAAATAGCTGTGGATAAAATGTGGATGAATCTTTGGTCCTTTTCAACGGCCTTTTGGTTTTTAGGCAGTACATTCCTAGCAACAGGGTATATTATGGAATCCAGATGTATATGCTGTCTGAGAGTAGTACAGGATATGTCTATAATTTCAAGTTGACACTGATAGGGTTTCCACTATTGACTCCTATGGTTGCCTGTCCACTTTCTGAGTTAGTGATAAAGTTATGTGGGAACTTAGTAGAGGACTTTTTAACAAAGGTCATTATTTATACGTAGATAACTTCTACACTGGTGTGCAATTGTTCAGGGAATTGTTCAAAGCGGACACTGTAGCTTGTGGCAGAGTCCACTCTAACCGCAAAGGTTACACAGAAGAACTTGTTTGTAAAAAACTTGAAAGGGGACAGTGCAGTTACTTGTGTATTGATGAACTGCTAGCTGTGAAATTTACAGACAGGAGAGATGCCTACATGTTGGCTACCATCCATGATTAAAGTACTTCACTGTGACTGTTTCGGATTAGGTTGATGAAGTGTGCAAAGCGGTGTGCATTTTAGAGTACAATAAGCACATGTGTGGTGTAGATAGAGTAGATCAGAGGTTGGAACCTTATGTTGCTGTTCGTAAGGTTTACATTTGGTATAAGAAATTGGGTATCCTGTTGTTTGGTCTAGCAACCTTCAATGCTTTTGTTTTAATCAAAGGTTGTTCTCCAGAGTCAAAGATGACATTTGTTCAGTTTCAGGAGTCTGTGATAGGCAGCCTTCTTGTAGTGGAACAGGGTAGTGTTCCTATAATTGGAGTGGTAGAAGATGTGGCTAGATTGAAAGATAGCCATTTTCCTGATTATTTTTCTCCCATGCCCAAAAAAACTCCAATCTGTGTAGAAGATACAGGCCCTCATTATGACTTCAGTGGTCTATTACGTAGACCGCCAAAAGTCCCACCAGCCACAAGACCGCCATGGATGACGGTCATCCGACCCCCATATTATGACTCCTGACGGCTCTCCACCAGAATTTGGGCAGTGAGCCGCCAGCAGCCATACTGGCAGTCGGCGGTGCAGTGGCGGCTGCTCCGCTTGCACCGCCACGTCATCACAACACCGCCACATCTATACAGTGGCGGTGTTGTGGTGATGGTGCACTGGCGACAGAGCAGGCCCCAAGGATCCCATCCCCTCCCGGAAATTCCTGGCGGAAAGGAGGCTCCAAATACCATCGGCAGTTTCTGGTGGACTGCCAGGGCGAAGGTGGTCCACCTTTGCCCCGGCGGTCTGACCGCCCTGGCAGGAAAGGCGGTGAATTAGCTGCTTTGCAGCCTGTTCACCGCTGTGGTGATAATCTGGTGGTCCAGCACCGCCACGCTGTCGGTGGTGTTACCGCCACCTCCAGCGTGGCGGAACTGGACCACCAATGTCATAAGGAGGGCCTTAGATTGTTAATCCGAAGAGATTTACGGAAGGAGAGTTGCATGTACTACGCCGAGTGTCCAGTAAACGTGGTCTTTATGTGCCCACATGTTTTAAATTGTACCACTCACAATGGAGTTATCAGAGCAACCGTGAGCATAAAAGTGAACTGACTGGTCAGTATTGTTTTATATTTTTTGCTCAGATTTCACGGTTGGCATTAGTGTGATGTATTTAGTTAGAGCCGTTGTGTTTATAATTATAGTTTTGTATTTAATTCCAATTAGTTTATGTTTTGTTTTTTGTTAAAAAAAAATTGATGGTGGTGTGCTTGGAGTGGTGCTTGGCTGGCTGTGTGCATGGACTGGTGCTTGGCTGATTGTGTGCATGGACTGCTGTTTGCCTGGAGTTGTGCGCACACTGGCGCTTGGCTGGTGCTGTGTGTGAACTGGAGCTATGCTTGTGGTGTGTGTGAGCTGGCATTTGACTGGCAGTGTGTGAGCAGTGACTTGCTGCTAGTCACTACACACACTGCTATCCAAACATCAGTCCACACACTCCGTCAGTCGCTAGCTCGTGTGATTGCTGTTTCAGTCATGTGTGCTTATGAAAGTGATGGGCCCTCAAATGGTGCTGTCTGTTGACGTGAGTGTAGTAATGTGCTGGACCCGTAGCTGGTAGTACGAATGGTCATATGTGTCACAAATGGCAGGTGTGTGAATGGCCTGTAAAGTGGTTAGCTCCTTAACTCAGCTTTACAGCGCACAAGTGGTGAGTCATTGGTTATTTTTTTAACCTTCAATTATTAACAGTGCATTTCATTTTTGTGAAATCTCTTGTTAATAAAATTTTACGTTCTGGACCTTCACTCATCCTCCTGCCAAAATCAACCAGTATGTGTGTGTACTTGAGGAATAGATGAATGTAAAGTAGTAATTGTCATTCTCTACCAGGGTGTACATTGCCCCTAAGCAAAATCTGCCAACTCTAGATATTTTTGTAAACTGGACACCCAGGGGACAAAGGGGTGGTGTGCCTCTTGTGGATCGAAGCACGTTTTCTTACATACAATGTCCTGCAAACCTCAAAATGTGTCTACATTCACACATTTTCCTTGCATTTCTGTGCCATATTCTTCCAGAATCAGAAGGAAACCACAATATTTCTACCACCCAGCATTTCCCCACCCAGTCAATAAAAAAGCTGCCCTACGTTTATGGCTGGGTCTAATGCCCGCAACAGGAACTGATAAACTAACATAAATGGAAGTCCTCGCAAGCCCATCCACACAAGTGAGGTACCATTTTTATCGGGAGATTTGGGGGAATGCCAGGTGGATGTAAGTTTGTGGCTCCCCATGGATTGTAGAATTTTCAATCAAAGAAATGTGAGGAAAATGTGTTTTTTTGTCAAAGTTGGAGGTTTGCAAGGGATCCTGGGGAACTAACCTTGGGGAGAGCCGCAAAGTGAGCCCAGCATGGATATCCCCAGATATCTAATTTTAAAAAATTGACACATTGGCTATGTTTTTCTAGGTGCCAGCTGAACTAGGGTCCAAAATCTAGACCTACCCACTTTGGGAAAAGAGGGTCACGTTTGAGTGGAAAAATGCACTGCCTCCATGTTGCGTTTGGGGCCTTTTACTGTTTCGGGCACCAGGTCTACCCACAAAAGTGAGGTATCATTTTTATCGGGAATCTTTGGGAAAGGCTGGGTGGAAGGAAGTGTGTGGCTTCCCGCGGATTCTTGAACTTTCCATCACAGAAATGTGAGGAAAATGTATTTTATTCAGTCAAAGTTGAGGCTTGCAAGGGATTCTAGATGAATAAACATGGTGAGATCCATACAAGTCAGACCACCCTGGATACCCCTAGGTATTTAGCTTTAAACAAATGTATAGGTTGGCTAGGTTTCCCTAGGTGCCAGCTGAGCTAGGGTACTAAATCTAGTGCTACCCACGTTGGAAGAAGCTTGTCAGTTTTGGATAGAAAAAATGGGTTGCCTCCATGTTGCATTTTGGGCCATTTCCTGTCATGGGCACAAGATCTACCCACACAAGGGATATACCATTTTTATTAGGAGGCATGGGGGCACGCCAGCTGGATAGAAGTTTGTGTTTCCCAATGGATTCTAGAATCACGAAAATGTGAGAAAAATATGTTTCTTTAATCAAAGTTTGAGGTTTGCAAGTGCTTCTGGGTAACTAAACATGGTGAGAGCCCACCCTGGATACCCATAAGTGACTAGTTTAAAAAAAAAATGTATGGGTTGTCTTGGTTTCCCTAGGTGCCAGTTGAGCTAGGGTCCAAAATCCAGAGCTTCCCACTTTGGGAAAAAAGGGGTCAGTTTTGGGTGGAAAAAGCTCTGCCTTCATGTTGCGTTTTGGGCCATTTTTGTCACAGAAACTATACATACCAACATAAATGAGGTACTATTTTTATCAGTAGACTTAGGGAGCAGAGAAAAGTAGTACATTTGTTATTACCAATTGGAATGCGCTGCATTTGTGTCTTTCAAGTGTAAATCAGTGTATAAGAAAGATGACATTTTGAAAAATACTCTCCAAATCATACACTAGTACGGGACCCTCACATTCAGCAATGTTTAAATAACCACTGCTCCTACACTCTACGTCTGTGCCCACTTTAGAAATACATATGTGTTCTTGAGTACTAAATTCCATTCTGCTATAAGAATTGGTCTATACTCTGTACTCAATGAACCCCCATTTTGTGATGCATCTCATTTGTTTGCTCTGGGTTCTTTAGGTTCTTGGAGAACCCACAAACCCTATAAATCCCCACAACTAGAGGGGTCTAGCTGACATAATTGTATATTGCTTTTGTCAATCTGTCAGCATGACTAAAAGTTACAGTTGAAAATGTCACAAATGCGTTTTTTTCGACTAAGTTTCAATATTTCTTTAGTTGAACAGTTATTTTCCTTGAGAATACCTTGAGAGATCTACACATATGACCCCTTGCTGAGTTTGAAATTCTGTCTAGTGTTCAGAAAGTATAGCTTTTCTGAATCACCCATTGGTTTCACATTGTTTTCCACTACAAACTAGAAGTAGGTTGAAAGTGAAAGCACAAAAAATAGGGAAAATAGGCTACTTCCTAGGAAAATCCCAAAACTGTAGTACAAAATTAGATTTGTTGACAACGCTCTGCATGTTTCTGAAAGCTGGGAAGATGGGGACTTTAGTACAGCAAACCATCCATGGATGCCATTTTTAGGAAAAAAAACAGACACTTTTCTCTGGAACACTTTTATACTTAAAAAGATAAATAAAATAAGCTCAACATTTTGTTATATTTTGCCTATTTTCTCGCCCCCCCCCCAGGGGAATCCACTAACCCTGGTTATCTTTGGAATTCCCAGGATGCTAGAAAGAAAGGACGCAAATTTGGCATGGATACCTTGTGTGGAATAAAAGTTATGGAGCCCAAAGCGCAAACTACCCCAAGTAGTCAAAAGAAGGGCTCAGCTCTGACACAGAAAGGCCTAGTAGGGGTTAATGAGTGGTGTAGCCCAGTACTGTTGGTTACAAGGCCATTAGAAGATTGTTACCTTTGGGGGAAGAATATCCTAATTTAAAAGAAACTGGCTCACTGGAGACATATGAGTTTTGTATCCTCCACACGCTTCAAAAGCTTTAGTACCTTTCACAGCTCCTGCAGTGTTTGCCTGACAGATGCTAGCATGCATACGAAGCAGGAGCTGGAAAAAGAGGCTGATGTCATAGCCCTATCCTCTTTCAGCTCAGCCAAACTGTTTTTCATCTTTTGACAGAGCCAAGAAAGATACAGGAACTGCAAAGAATTCCCCTTTCAAGATTCCTATGACACTGTGAGCTACATTAGAAGGGCAGGGAGGAAGACTCACTATGAGTCCTCTTGCCCAGCTTGGGCCTGTTTCATGCACCTGCATAACCCAGACATCCTGGAGAGACATTTGAGATGGAGAGTCAAACGGAATAAATAAGGCCATTGGAAAGGTAACAGCAGTGGGCCCATACCAGTGTTAATAACACTGTTCTGCTCCATTGTCCTCAATGGTGCTCTCTGCATTTCAGTGTTTCAATCTTCTAGAATGTTTTCTCCAGCACACTATCATGATGGGTAGTTAGCAGTTATATTACTAGGATAAGGTTCATATTCTTTATAGAATGTTAAGGGTAAAGAATTCTGAATTTTATGGCAAGACCGGAGGAAAGCATTCTGCATAAACCTTTATTCACTTCTTCTGTGCAGTACTCTTAAAAGTTTCCAGAACCAAAACTATAGAACTACATCACAATCAGTAGAACAATCAAGTCCATTTAAAACCCTCTGTCTACCATTTTCTTCCTCCTTTGTTTGCTGCTTATGAGCAGATAAATATGTGGTGTGCTTGACTGACATTTATAGCTTGTCTACATTTTTCTTATCTATTGGTGCCAAAGCTTTTAGTGACCCAAAACTAGGGATACCATGGAGCTTGATCAGGCTAGCCTACCCACACTCACTGCTGTTGAGCATAGAGTGTTGAGCAGAAAGAGGGTATTGCTTGCTGCTAACAACCTTAGGAATGCTGTGATGATTCAGTCCCTTGAAGCCTGGGTAGTTCAAGTGGGGACAGGGTAAGCTTCAGAGACAGGAAGGGAGGGGGAAGATGTCCTTTCCAACCACAAGGAGAAGGATGATGATTGCCTATCCTCCACATCAGAGGTTAGGGCCCCTTCCAGAGCTAATGGGAGGAGAGGGTCTGTGGTATCTACCCAGAAAAAAGCAGAACTGGTCCTCAGGGAGAGGAAACCTGAGATCCAGTTAGCCTACATAGCTTTGGAGGCAGAGATGTTGGTCCCAGAGAAGAAGAAGTGGGCAAAGAGTGAACAAAGAGATGGTGACAGCGACATAGAAGTTGAGGTGTCCAGGGGTGGTGGGTGGTGGCCCAGACTACCCAAGATGATTTCTTTTTCCTAACTACCAGGAGGGTGATGATAAAGACAAGTGGCTGACTGCTTTTGAGAGGGCTCTCAGGATGAGAAAGGTTAGACCTCAGTACTGGGTTTTACTCCTATGGGAGCTGATTCCACTATCTGGGAGGCATAGACTCCTGCTCCTAGATGAGGATGAGACAGAGTCCTATCCCAATATGAAGAAGTGCCTCATCCAGACATTTGGTCTCACCTGAGAGCAGTACAGGATGAAGCTTAGGAAAACCCAGAAGGTCAATGCCCAGTCTTAGGTTGACTTTGTAGGCATCTCAGTTAAGGCAAGAGAGGGCTGGATACAGGGTAATAAAGAAAGGCCCAGATTTATACTTTTTGATGCAAAACTACCTTTGACCAGTTTTGTGTAAAAAAGTATAGCATTGGCATGCGCTATTCCAGGACGCCACCTGGGTGCCATATTAATGGAATGGCGCAATTGGCGCAAAGGGTGGGCTAGCAGACAAAACATCTTACATTAGCCGAGTGGAGGTGGGGGTGGCGGTATGGGAGAAGGGGCCTGGCACCAAAAAATGATGTTAAGCTGGTTAGAGTAAAACAAAATTACTATAACCAGCCTAGCTCGATTTCTTGATGCAAAACCATCCATACCACATGACTCCTCTCTTAGAAAAGACAGGAGTCATGCCCACCACCCCAATGGCCAGCACAGGGGACAAGGGTCCCCTAGGAATTGCCGTTGCACCCAGTGCCATGTGTGGGGGCCCATTTCAGGGCCCCCAATGGCACTTTAAAAAAAAAGTAAAATACCAACCTCAACTTACCTATATTTACCTGGGATGGGGCCCCCCATCCAGTGGTGTCCCTCTGGTGTGGGTGGGCACTTTCCTGGGGCTTGAGGAGGGCACCTGTGAGCTCTTTCTATGGTGTTTCACCATTGAAATGGCTCCACAGGTCCCCTAACACCTGCCCAGACCGAGGCATTTTCAAATTTAAGCCTGCCTTCCCCTGTGCACCATTACTGCACTGGAGGATAAATAAGGTACTAGGACCTTAGAGTAATTATTTGGATGGGAACGCCTAACATGCATCTCATTGATGCAAAGTAGGTAGGTTCACACATCCAAAAAATGACTTTAACTCCAATATTTTGGCGTTAGACTTGTCTAACGCCAAAATATAAATGTGAGGTTAAGTTTGTGCTGAATTAGTGTAACAAAAAATTACGCTTATCCAGCACAAAGCAGGTATAAATCTGGGTCTAAGTTCTTGTGAGGGGCTATACAATTTAATCATGAAGGAGCATCTCTTGATCAATTGTATTCAGAGAAGTTACACCTGTATCTAGTGGACTCTAGGCTGTCCAGACCCATAGAGCCGGGGGAGGCAGCTGTTGAGTGGTTGAGGACCAGAGTGATTACTAAGTCCCGGGGGAGACTCTAAATGGGGGGAGGGATCAGGTCCACAAAAACCTAAGGAGGAAGGTGGTAAACCTACCACAGAGACTGACTCCCTTTGTGTGCCAGAACTCAAAGAAGGAGTAGAGTAAATTCCACTCCCACTCTGACAGGCAGAAGCAGGGGGAACCAGGGTTTAAAAAGCTCTTGGATAACAGGGCCTGCTTTGACTGTCAGCAGACAGGTCACTTCAGGGGTGATGCATCCTGTTCCAAGAAGGTGGTTAGCACTAGGCTGTCCAGTGTATTCATAGATGGGGACTACTTAGATGATGAGGCCCTCAAGCATTGTGTATGGAGACAGGTCTAGATGGTAAGCTGATAATTCCTGTGGGTGGGAGTAGGCACTTTCACTCCATTCAGGTGAATGGGATCCCCATCACTGGCCTGAGAGACACATGTGCCAGTCACACCATGGTGAGTGACCGGTTGGTGTCCCCAGACATGTATGTCCCAGGGGAGACAAAGAGAGTCAGGGTAGCCACAGGTGAGGTCACAACCAAGTCTGTAACCATAGTGCCCCTAGAGAGGGAGGTTATCCTAGACTGGTATAAGTTAGTAGTCAGTGATGACCTCTCCTTAGATTGTATCCTGAGCAATGAACTCCCAGAGGTTAGTCTGGTCCCAGATGGGTCTGTCGCCTCAGGTGCCCTCCCCCAAAACAAAGTTCCTGGGAGCCTTCCCCTACAGGTAGGTAGGAAACAGGGGTCCCCAAGAAAAGGGAATAAAAAGAGGAAGGGAAGGCCATTCATAAAGAGAGGTCCAGTGAGTCAAAGACCTTCTGTCCCATTAGGAGGGAGCCCAGTGTTGGCACTGGTAAGGCCTCACCTGACCCCAAGGAAGTCCTGATCCTAAGTAGTCAGGCTGCTGTCCTGCTGCAGGGTATTGTTGCCCCTGCACTGATAGAAGGGAGAGTGGAGGAAGAGTGCCTGCCCCAGGATGTGGTAGCCCCCCATTCTGAACAGCAAGAGAGGTGCTAGGACCCCACAGTTGCCCCTAAAGCAAACCCACCTGTCAGTGGAGAGCCATGGTATGGTTCTGGGTTCTGACAGCTGTCAGTAGCCTCTGCTGGGTGCTGGCCTTCATTGCAGCACTGTACTTGGCCTCGGAGGCAGAACCCATGGTCAAAAGCAAAGTAGGCCCCCTGACCCTGTTGGTCATGGTGGGGTTGCCTCTGTGGTTAAGCTAGGTGTTGCCCTAGCAAAGTTAGGGATAGAGGAGGTAGAAACTTCATTACCCAAAATGGCAGAGAGAGAGGAGGAATACCACCCCTAGAGGGAGGTTTCATTTTACAATGGGTCCCTTTACTGTTGGCATGGGTTCACTGAGGGAGAGACCCTGACAGGATGATATAAGGCAGAGTAGGCCCTGCAAAACGACAGCCAGTTTTCCTCACTTTCGTCCTCGCCTGAAAAGTCAGGAAGACCCTCAGGTTTGGGCCGAGTCTCCTGGGTGTGTTGGCTGGAGGGGGCCTGTATGGGAAAAATTAACTGATTGCAGAAGCCCCCTCACTTTTTTCCCCCCACTTTTCACTCATACTGGAGTTTTCCTGACTCTGATGGTCCCATGGGCACTGCTAAACAGTCCCAGGGCCTGTGCTGTGATGAAAATGGTATATTCAAATTAGACAAATTATAATTGACTGTACCAGTCTACATATATATCCTTGGTATATGTTAGGGGCCTCAGTATATATTGTATACCCATAGGTGCACTCCTGTGGTGCCCAGTGTATTTTAAAAGCAGGACTGCCTTGCTGGCTTTTATGTTAAAGTTAACCCCAAATTCAACTTTGCTATTAACCCCTTTGGTGCGGGTGTCGGCCACTGGCCGTCGCCCGCACTACCTCCCTGATGTGGGTCACAACCAGTGGCCGACACCAAGGAAGGGTTTAAAAAAAAAAACAGAGACACATAAGAGCTTCCGTGTCTCCATCTCCACCCCTTTGTGATGTTAGCACACCCCGAGGCGTGCTGACGTCACACTTGTTTTCCCCACCGGAGCAGGAAGCAGCAAGTGAGGCTACTTCCTGCTCCGGTGGGAAAAAAGTGACCAAATGGGCCTACCCACCATTCAGGAAGGCCTTGTTTGAAAGGGGATATTCTCCCCTTTTAGAAGTGGTTTCCTGGCCAGGAAACCCCTCTAGACACTAGGGAATTCACTTGGGGAGGTCGCCCCCCTCTGGAAACAGGCCGGCACCTCCCCTCCCTGGGTGAAAAAATGTTTCATTTGTTTTTTTTTAATGAAATTGACAGGGTGTTGCCCGTGGGCAGAGCGACCCCCTGTGGGGAATTTGTTTTTTTTAAATAGTTGTATAGTTTCCCTGGGGGCCATAGAGCTATTAAAAAAATATATATATATAGATCTATATAGTAATAATATAGATCTCTAAATAGACATTTCAATATATAGATATATATATATATATTTATATAGATAGATATATCTATATATAGATATGCATATATATATATATATATGTTCACCACCAGTTCTCTTGCAGTTGCAGCTTGTGTCTTCAAAGTAATGCACATACTTCAATTGACGCGCTTCAACTGTAGCTTTTAGGCAGCAATAAAAAAGTCAAGTAACTCTTGTGGTTATGTTTCTGCTACAAAAGGATCTGACTTTTGACTAGTGGCAGTTTTGATGCCATAAAGTAGCACAGAAGGTTTATATGCCTACTGCAAACATTAAATCTGTATTTTATGTAAATAACAAAGTGGATTAGTAAAGCCAGCCATTACTTGCGCTATAATACAAATGAAATATATGTGTGAGGGGGGCTATGGAGAGATGAAGGACACTTTTGCTGGATGGTAGTGAGGAAATCCGAGGTGGAGGTCATGGGAGCACCAATAATGGCTGTTGGAAGGGGCACTTGAGGCGCTAAATACTGTGAAAAATGGTATATCTCAATGTGAAGTAGTAGTGTGTCTTTTTTGTTTTTTGAGTGCCTTGAGAGAACGTGCTGATGGAGGGAAGAAGCAAAGGTAAGGTGACTGACCTTTTGCTGTTGCATGCATCTCTCACACACTCACCAACAATTTTGTGAATGTCTACGTAGGCTAGTGTTTTAGAGCGACAGTTTAGCCAGTAGCAGAGATGGTGTCTCGTTGGATGACTGCTGCTCAAGCCCTAACTCGGGTTATAGAGGACAGCTCTGATGCAGCACTGATGCATGGATCATAGACTGAGACAGTAGATACTGAGACAGCATCTGAGGGTTAGGACAATGGCGCAGGCTCTGGGAGTATTTATTCCAATAACTCCTCTTCCAGTGATTCTGAGGGAGGAGGTGAGGACAGTCCTGCTGTCCCTTCACAATCACAGTCTGCAGCGGGACTATAGCGGGTTAGCCCAACCAAGAAAGCAGGTGCTTGTGGCGGCAAGGACAGAGAGAGTGCTGTCTTAGGAGCACCCCAATTTAGTTCAACCCCAAATTCCACTGCCCAAATTGTATTCTGGAGACATTAAAAAAGCACTAGGCCTACCCACACAGGTAAGGCACCATTTTTATCGGGAGACATAGGGGAATGCTGGGTGGAAGGAAATTTGTGGCTTTTCTCAGATTCTAGAACTTTCTGTCACCAAAATGTGAGGAAAAGGTTTTGCCAAATTTTGAGATTTGCAAAGGATTCTGGGTAACAGAACCTGGTGAGAGCCCCGCAAGTCCCCCCATTCTGAATTCTAGTCTAGTTTTCAGAAATATCCAGGTTTGCTAGGTTTTCCTAGGTGCCAGACGAGCTAGAGGCACAAATTCATAGCTAGGCACTTTGCAAAAACCAGGACAGTTTTCTTTGGGAAAATGTGATGTGCCCACGTTGTGTTTTGGGGCATTTCCTGTCAAGGGTGCTAGGCCTACCCACACAAGTGAAGTACCATTTTTATCGAGAGACTTGGGGGAATGATAGGTGGATGGAAGTTTGTGGCTCCTCTCAGATTCCAGAACTTTGCAGTACCGAAATCTGATGGAAAAGTGTAATTTGTTGCCAAATTTTGAGGTTTACAAAGGATTCTGCATAACAGAACCAGGTGAGAGCCTCACAAGTCACCCCATCCTGGATTCCCCTACGTTTCTAGTTTTAAAAAATGCACAGGTTTGGTAGGTTTCCCTAGGTGCTGATTGAGAAGCCAAAATGCACAGCTAGGCACTTTCCAAAAATTATGTCAGATTTCAATTTAAAAATGTGATGTTTCCATGTTGCGTTTCCTGTCACGGGCACTAGGCCTACCCACACAAGTGAGGTACCATTTTTCTCAGTAGACTTGGGGGAACACAGAATTGAAGAACAAGTGTTATTGCCCCTTGTCTTTCTCTACATTTTGTCCTTCCAAATGTAAGACAGTGTGAAAAAAGAAGTCTATTTGAGAAATGCCCTGTAATTCACATGCTAGTATGGGGACCCCGGAATTCAGAGGTGGCAAATAACCACTGCTTCTCAACACCTTATCTTGTGCCCACTTTGGAAATACAAAGGTTTTCTTGATAACTATTTTTGACTCTTTATATTTCACCAAATGAATTGCTGTATACCCGGTATACCCCGAAAACCCATTGCAAGGTGCAGCTCATTTATTGACTCTGGGTACCTAGGGTTTTTGATGAACCTACATGCCCTATATATCCCCGCAACCAGAAGAGGTCAGCAGACATAATGATATATTGTTTTTAAAAATCTGCCATAGCTGGAAAAAGTTATAGAAGAAAATGTGGACAGAAATGGCAGTTTTTTATACCTTAATTTCAATATATTTTTTTTATTTCAGCTGTTATTTTCTGTAGAAATCCTTATAGGATCAGGATCTACACAAATTACCCCTTGCTGAATTCAGAATTTTAGCTGTCCAGGATCCAGCATTGGTTTCACACCTATTTCTGTCAATAACTGGAAGGAGGCCAACACTACAAAGAATAGTAAAAATGGGGTATGCCCCAGTAAAATGCCAAAATGGTGTTGAGAAATGTGGTTTTCTGATTTAAGTCTGCCTGTTCTTAAAAGCTGGCCATTGTCAGGGGAAAAACACATGCTTTCTTCTGCAGCCCTTTTGTCCCATTTTTCTGAAAAAAATGAAATTTTAGCTGTATATTGGCTAATTTCTTGGTCTCCTCCAGGGGAACCCCCAAACTCTGGATACCTTTAGAATCCCTAGGATGTTGGAAAAAAAATGGATGCAAATGTGGCCTGGATAGCTGTAGGAGGCTGGACTGGCTTGTAGTGAGTACCAAGGGGTACTTGCACCTTGCACCAGGCCCAGTTATCCCTTATTAGTGTATAGGGTGTCTAGCAGCTTAGGCTGATAGATAATGGTAGCTTAGCAGAGCAGCTTAGGCTGAACTAGGAGACGTGTGAAGCTACTACAGTACCACTTAGTGTCATATGCACAATATCATAAGAAAACACAATACACAGTTATACTAAAAATAAAGGTACTTTATTTTTATGACAATATGCCAAAGTATCTTAGAGTGTACCCTCAGTGAGAGGATAGGAAATATACACAAGATATATATACACAATAGCAAAAATATGCAGTATAGTCTTAGAAAACAGTGCAAACAATGTATAGTTACAATAGGATGCAATGGGGAAACATAGGGATAGGGGCAACACAAACCATACACTCCAAAAGTGGAATGCGAACCACGAATAGTCCCCAAACCTATGTGACCTTGTAGAGGGTCGCTGGGACTATTAGAAAATAGTGAGAGTTAGAAAAATAACCCTCCCCAAGACCCTGAAAAGTGAGTGCAAAGTGCACTAAAGTTCCCCTAAGGACAAAATAGTTGTGTTAGAGGAATAATGCAGGAAAGACACAAACCAGCAATGCAACAACTGTGGATTTCCAATCTAGGGTACCTGTGGAACAAGGGGACCAAGTCCAAAAGTCACAAGCAAGTCGGAGATGGGCAGATGCCCAGGAAATGCCAGCTGCGGGTGCAAAGAAGCTTCGACTGGACAGAAGAAGCTGAGGTTTCTGCAGGAACGAAAAGGGCTAGAGACTTCCCCTTTGGTGGACGGATCCCTCTCGCCGTGGAAAGTTGTGCAGAAGTGTTTTCCCGCCGAAATAACGCCAACAAGCCTTGCTAGCTGCAAATCGTGCGTTTGGCGTTTTTGGACGCTGCTGGGGCCCAGGAGGGACCAGGAGGTCGCAAATTGGACCTGAAGAGAGAGGGGACGTCGAGCAAGACAAAGAGCCCTCACTGAAACAGGTAGCACCCGGAGAAGTGCCAGAAACAGGCACTACGAGGATGCGTGAAACAGTGCTCGCCGAAGTTGCACAAAGGAGTCCCACGTCGCCGGAGACCAACTTAGAAAGTCGTGCAATGCAGGTTAGAGTGCCGTGGACCCAGGCTTGGCTGTGCACAAAGGATTTCCACCGGAAGTGCACAGGGGCCGGAGTAGCTGCAAAGTCGCGGTTCCCAGCAATGCAGCCCAGCGAGGTGAGGCAAGGACTTACCTCCACCAAACTTGGGCTGAAGAGTCACTGGACTGTGGGGGTCACTTGGACAGAGTCGCTGGATTCGAGGGACCTCGCTCGTCGTGCTGAGAGGAGACCCAAGGGACCGGTAATGCAGCTTTTTGGTGCCTGCGGTTGCAGGGGGAAGATTCCGTCGACCCACGGGAGATTTCTTCGGAGCTTCTGGTGCAGAGAGGAGGCAGACTACCCCCACAGCATGCACAAGCAGGAAAACAGTCGAGAAGGCGGCAGGATCAGCGTTACAGAGTTGCAGTAGTCGTCTTTGCTACTATGTTGCAGGTTTGCAGGCTTCCAGCGCGGTCAGCGGTCGATTCCTTATCAGAAGGTGAAGAGAGAGATGCAGAGGAACTCGGCTGAGCTCATGCATTCGTTATCTGAAGTTTCCCCAGAGACAGAGACCCTAAATAGCCAGAAAAGAGGGTTTGGCTACCTAGGAGAGAGGATAGGCTACTAACACCTGAAGGAGCCTATCAGCAGGAGTCTCTGATGTCACCTGGTGGCACTGGCCACTCAGAGCAGTCCAGTGTGCCAGCAGCACCTCTGTTTCCAAGATGGCAGAGGTCTGGAGCACACTGGAGGAGCTCTGGACACCTCCCAGGGGAGGTGCAGGTCAGGGGAGTGGTCACTCCCCTTTCCTTTGTCCAGTTTCGCGCCAGAGCAGGGGCTAAGGGGTCCCTGAACCGGTGTAGACTGGCTTATGCAGAATTGGGCACCTCTGTGCCCAACAAAGCATTTCCAGAGGCTGGGGGAGGCTACTCCTCCCCTGCCTTCACACCATTTTCCAAAGGGAGAGGGTGTCACACCCTCTCTCAGAGGAAGTTCTTTGTTCTGCCATCCTGGGCCAGGCCTGGCTGGACCCCAGGAGGGCAGATGCCTGTCTGAGGGGTTGGCAGCAGCAGCAGCTGCAGTGAAACCCCAGGAAGGGCAGTTTGGCAGTACCAGGGTCTGTGCTACAGACCACTGGGATCATGGTATTGTGCCAACTATGCCAGGATGGCATAGAGGGGGCAATTCCATGATCATAGACATGTTACATGGCCATATTCGGAGTTACCATTGTGAAGCTACATATAGGTAGTGACCTATATGTAGTGCACGCGTGTAATGGTGTCCCCGCACTCACAAAGTTCAGGGAATTGGCTCTGAACAATGTGGGGGCACCTTGGCTAGTGCCAGGGTGCCCTCACACTAAGTAACTTTGCACCCAACCTTTACCAGGTAAAGGTTAGACATATAGGTGACTTATAAGTTACTTAAGTGCAGTGTAAAATGGCTGTGAAATAACGTGGACGTTATTTCACTCAGGCTGCAGTGGCAGGCCTGTGTAAGAATTGTCAGAGCTCCCTATGGGTGGCAAAAGAAATGCTGCAGCCCATAGGGATCTCCTGGAACCCCAATACCCTGGGTACCTCAGTACCATATACTAGGGAATTATAAGGGTGTTCCAGTAAGCCAATGTAAATTGGTAAAATTGGTCACTAGCCTGTTAGTGACAATTTGAAAGTAATGAGAGAGCATAACCACTGAGGTTCTGGTTAGCAGAGCCTCAGTGAGACAGTTAGGCACCACACAGGGAACATATACATGCACACCTATGAGCACTGGGGCCCTGTGTGACAGGGTCCCAGTGACACATACATATAGGCCTCAAACCTATGAGCACTGGGGTCCTGACGAGCAGGATCCCAGTGACACATAACAAACATACTGAAAACATAGGCCCTCATTCTGACCCTGGCGGTCAAAGACCGCCAGGGCGGAGGACCGCGGGAGCACCGCCGACAGGCCGGCGGTGCTCCATTGGGGATTCCGACCGCGGCGGTAAAGCCGCGGTCGGACCGGCACCACTGGCGGGCTCCCGCCAGTGTACCGCCGCCCCATTGAATCCTCCACGGCGGCGCAGCTAGCTGCACCGCTGCGGGGATTCCGACCCCCCCTACCGCCATCCAGATCCCGGCGGTCCGACCGCCGGGATCCGGATGGCGGTAGGGGGGGGTCGCGGGGCCCCTGGGGGCCCCTGCAGTGCCCATGCCACTGGCATGGGCATTGCAGGGGCCCCCGTAAGAGGGCCCCTACATGTATTTCACTGTCTGCTGCGCAGACAGTGAAATACGCGACGGGTGCAACTGCACCCGTCGCACAGCTTCCACTCCGCCGGCTCGATTCCGAGCCGGCTTCATCGTGGAAGCCTCTTTCCCGCTGGGCTGGCGGGCGGTCTGAAGGCGACCGCCCGCCAGCCCAGCGGGAAAGTCAGAATTACCGCCGCGGTCTTTCGACCGCGGAACGGTAACCTGACGGCGGGACTTTGAGGGCCATAGTGTTTTCACTATGAGCACTGAGGCCTGGCTATCAGGATCCCAGTGAGACAGTGAAAGCAGTGACAAACACCCTGACATACACTCACAAACAGGCCAAAAGTGGGGGTAACAAGGCTAGAAAGAGGCTACCTTCTCACAATAGCTTATGTGGACAAAAAGTTATGAAGGCCTAAGCGCGAACTACCCCTAATAGCCAAAAAAGGGTTCAGCACCGGCGGGGGGTGGGGAAGGCCCAGTAGCTAAGGGGTTAAAAGTACTTCCAAAGTCCTAAGTTACCTTATCTTTACATATAAGTCACCCCCACGGTCCCCCCAAGTGTCCCCAGGGTTGGGTGCAGTATAACTATAAGCAGGGGCTTTACAAAAGTTGTTTTTATAAGCCCTGGTAAGGGAAACATGGCCAAATCTGTTTTCCCTATTGTAGTGAATACCGCTCTATAGGCTATCATGGAGATACTTTATTTTAAAGTAATAATTCTTATTTTCCTTTGGAAGGAGCTAACTATGGCAAGTTTGGTATCAAATTAGAAGTTATAATAAAACCAACAACTTGTCACTTTCGAATTTATTATAGCTGGGCCAAGGAAAGAGTTTTAGAACTCTTGCTAACAAGTTACCAACTTCAACCCTGTATACTGATTGGTCAGTATCTGGCAGCCTGAGCCAGGCTGCCTTGGTGAGTTGTGTAGTGGCCTGGGCTGAAACAAAGGAAGCATCTGGTGGGAGGAGATCTGCCTCAGCAGATGGTATAACAGAATGGGGAGAGAAAAGCCCAAATGGACCTCATAGGAGGGAAGGACATTTGGGCCAGCAACATGACCTCCCCCATTTCCTGCAGCCCCTTACAACCAGGTGCCGCCTGATTAGATTAGGAGAGTGGCTGGCAAGGGGTATGTTAGGGGAAACTTAGCCACACCAATGGGCGTATTCGGCTAGATCTAAACTCTAAAATTGAATTTTTGCCATCTTGAATTTTGGAGGAATGTTGCTCCCTTGGATTGATTTTTGCCTCGCTTCCCAGGAAGTGGTCACTCAAGAAGGTGGTAGCCTGCATGTGATTGGGCAGGGGCACTTCCCTGCTTTTCACCCCAGGAGCAATGATAAATATGGCAGAGCTGCCCCACACTTCAGACCCCTACTTGAAAAAGACAAGAAGAAGACGGACTGCCCTGCTGGACTCCTGGCCTGCACCTGGATACTGCACTCAGAAGGACTGCATCAGCTGCACACTTTGGGCTTCCCCAGGAAAATGACTTTGCCTAACTTCTACAACCTCAGGAGGAGACTCCCTGTATGCTACAGGTAGAAAGGAGCTGACCAGAGTCCCCTCCATCAAGTCCTGCAAAAATAGCCCAGATGACCAGTGACCATTGGCCATTTAAGGATTTTGACCAGGTGGATTCTGGGAGTTAAAGTCATAACCCCCAAAGAGCAATTCAGAGCTTCTGGAACCTTGGGGTGAGTTGTGGACACTTGAAGGACCTTAAAAGTACTTAAAGAAGAAGATCCAAAGTTTGGAGGAGTTTCAAACAACTTTGGAAGAAGAACTCCATAAGTGGACGACCTGACGGTGAGAGTAAATCCAGCCTGACTTGTAGGTATGTCCCGCTGTATGTCCAGACTTCCAGGATTTTGATTGGGAGATCGTGGAAAGGCAATTTAATGATGTCGCATTGAAATGAGCTTGCTGAGGAGTGCTGTTTTACCTTGGGGAAGAAAAGCTCCAAAAACAGTTTCTTAGTCAGAACGTAAAAGGTGATGAAGCGTCCCACGCAGAGTATCCATGGAGGGCTCCATTGTGGTCAGCTTCAACGTTTGACTTTGTCCTGGTCAGAGGAAATCTTCCCCAAAAAAGTGTCTAAATCCAAACGTAGAAAACTTGACCATGCAGTGTATCCGAAGAGCGATTCAGCGAATTTTGCCTCAACTTGTGACTTCATCTCTGTCGGAAACAAATCCTCAAGTAATTTTGCAAGTGTGAATGTAAAACTTTAACCGAGGCCTCCTGCTCAGTACAGCTGAACAGGGCTCCATTGCGGTTGGCCTCAACTTTTGGCTTTGCTCGGGTCAAGTGCGACCATATGTCCACAATGGAGTTTTTTGCTTTTAGGTGCTAGAAAACATTTCATCCTTTAAAAAATCATACCTCCGGTCACCTAAGTTTTGGTATCATTTCAAAGTTTAAAATATATTCTATTTTTATAAATTGGTGTTGAATTTTTTTGGTGGTTTGTGCTTTACTTAATTGCTGTTTTGCTGATGTTAAGGCCCTGATTTATACCTTTTTTGCACCACATTTGAGCCATTTTGTGACACAGAAGCGACGTAAACTTACAAAATACACTTGTATTTTGTAAGTTTGCACCGCTTATGAGTCAGAAAATGATGCAAATGTGGCGCAAAAAAAGTATAAATCAGGGCCTAAATGCTTTACACACCTGTCTCCTAAATTAAGCCTAACTGCACGTGGCCAAGCTAATAAGGGTTGAGCCGGGATTCATTTATTAAGACTTTGACTGGACCTAGTGGTGGTCTGAGGCCTATTGCTAAGTGTAGGTACCTACCTGCCCTTACCAATAATCCACTTTCCAATGCAGGGATGAGTAGTTAAGGGTGATGAGGAGTTCTTATAGGTCATGGATGGCTGGTGTTTAAGGGCATGGAGTGTTTTTTTAGGCTTCACGGATGGGTGGAGTATAGGTATGATGAGGGGTTTTAAGGGTATGGGATGGGTGGGATTTAGGCTTAAAAATACGTTTTTAGAGTTCAGCAATGGTCTAGGGGGTAGCTCTGGGACCCCAGTAGCTAAACGAAGGGATCAGGGTGTCCCAACCCTGGCCCCTTTTCTTATTTTTAATCTTTTTTTAAGGGACTCAACCGACTCCCAACATGGCTGTCAACACTTCCCTGTTGAAGTGTTGGCAGCCAATCAGATCTCAGCACAAGATTGGGAGGGTTCGCAAAGCCTTTGCATCCCTGTATATACAAATTTGTTTATTCTTTAATTACTCAAAAACTACTGAACGGATTAACTCCAAATAACAAAAAGGTCACTTTCTGGAGCAAAAGTTACCTTTCTGCTTAATTTGGTGTAATTCCAGTGTTTCGTGCGCTATTCCTGTTCATAATCCCTGTGGAAAAATCCATCGGGAAAAAGAGTTTTGGACCCCCCTTTTTTCTTGTCCCTCACTTGACGGATCACCCCAAAACTTACCACACCGACGTTGACATGAGTGTCAAAATCTTTTGGGAAATTTAGTGAAGATTCATCAACTGACGCCAAAGATATAGGCAAGGAAAAAAAACATTGTTTCTATAGAAACTAGGTCCTAACTATAACTACCTAGTGGTGATGACCATATGTTATATACATGTGCCAACCTAACATTCTGAAGTCAAAAAGTCACAGAAATTCAACTGTCAAAGATAGCAGTATTGACTATAACTTGCACCCCACCATGCACTGCTTATGACATTGCATATCACATCACTTATGACATGTTTTTATGACATCATTTATGACATCGCTGAAGACATCTCAAATGACATAATTGATGATATCACTGATGACATCACCCAATAAGTCTGTCAGTTTGTTTTATACTTTACATAGTGGCAAGTAAGTATCATCCAACTTTAACTAATTTTGCACAGCTTCTTTCCTGCTAATGGGTGTAATTGTTTACAAAATGCTTGTGCTCATAATGGGTGATAGGTGTGTAGAGGTATTCAGCACATTATGAGTGCTTGTGTATAAGACTAGTGCTATGCACAGGTGACAGATGATTACTTGTATCCAGCATGTTGGTTTTCCTAAGGAAGTTTCCAACAGGGCAAAAATTCTAAGCAGCAGATACTAAGGGCCCGATTATGAGATGGGAAAGCCTGTCTGCCAAACTTCCAACAGGGTGGTCGCGGTATAAGTGGTGACCACTGTGCCAGTGTTATTAAAAGTTTCCTGCTATATGGGCGGGCAGGAACCTGAGTTTCCCGCCCGCTGGCTTAGCGGGAAACAAGCTACAGCATTGTCTCCGGCTCATAATTGAGCCAGCGGCAATGCTGTAGCCTACAGGGTGCACCAGCACCCTCACCCTGTTCACTGTCTGCTGTCAAGTGCCTGGGCAGTGCAGGGGCCCCTTGGGGTGCCCCAAACCTGTTCTCCACCAGCCTTTTCATGGCAGTGCTACCGCCATGAAACGGCTGGTGGAGAAGGGCATCGCTGGTGGAATAGGACCACAATCCAACCTCCAGACCACCGGTGCTAGAAATGGGGTTCTTGGTTGGCAGTCAGGTTACACTCTGTCCAAGCAAGAACCCTCACTCTAGTCAGGGTAAGTCACACACAATCCAAATTATCCTGTGCCCACCCTCTGGTAGCTTGGCACGAGCAGTCAGGCTTAACTTAGGAGGCAATGTGTAAAGTATTTGTGCAATGAATCATACAATAACACAATATAGCACCACAAAAATACACCACACAGTTTTTAGAAAAATATATAATATTTATCTGGATATTTGCAGGTCAAAATGAATAAAGATGCAATATGAAATTGTAGAGATATCACTGAAAAGTGATATAAAGTGACTTAAGTCTTTAAAAAGCAAACAAAGTCTCTTTCAAGCACAAAGTACCTGGTTTAAAGTGGAAAATCTCAGCAAAAGGCCTCAGAGGAGGAGATCTGTGGAAAAAAGATGTATGCGTCGGTTTCGCCCCTTCACACACGGACTTGCGTCATTATTTTTCATGCAGGGAAGTCGTGCGTCGTTTTCCGGTGCGCGGACAGTCTCCTTCTGTGGTTCGCGGGATTACCAGATGTCCCGGGGTCTGTGCGTGGAGTCCTAGGCTTGTTTTCTGGCTGCGCGTCGTTCCGGTGGGCTGTGCGTGGAATCTTCTCCCTCACGGCAGGCGTCGTGTCGATTTCCTTTCTGAAGTCGGTGGTGTTGTCCAGACAAGGCCGTGCGTCGAAGTTCCGGTCGCACCGCAGGCGTTGCGTCGAGCGGCGTCTTTCCGGATCGTCGTGCGGTAAATTTTTCACCGCGGAGCAAGCTGTGCGTTGAATTTTTAGCCGCACAAGGCGTCCAAATGAAAAAGAGAAGTCTTTTTGGTCCTGAGACTTCTGGGAACAGGAGGCAAGCTCTATCCAAGCCCTTGGAGAGCACTTCAGCAGCAAGGCAAGAGTTCAGCAAGGCAGCAGGGCAACAGCAAGGCAGCAGTCCTTTGTAGAAAGCAGTCAGGTGAGTCCTTTAGGCAGCCAGGCAGTTCTTCTTGGCAGGATGCAGGTTCTGATTTCTTCTCCAGCAAGTGTCTGATGAGGTAGGGCAGAGGCCCTGTTTTATACTAAATTGTGCCTTTGAAGTGGGGGTGACTTCAAAGAGTGGCTAAGAAATGCACCAGGTCCCCTTTCAGTTCAATCCTGTCTGCCAGGGTCCCAGTGGGGGGTGTGGCAGTCCTTTGTCTGAGGGCAGGCCCTCCACCCTCCCAGCCCAGGAAGACCCATTCAAAATGCAGATGTATGCAAGTGAGGCTGAGTACCCTGTGTTTGGGGTGTGTCTGAGTGAATGTACAAGGAGCTGTCAACTAAACCTAGCCAGGCGTGGATTGTAAGGCACAGAAAGATTTAAGTGCAAAGAAATGCTCACTTTCTAAAAGTGGCATTTCTAGAATAGTAATATTAAATCCGACTTCACCAGTCAGCAGGATTTTGTATTACCATTCTGGCCATACTAAATATGACCTTCCTGCTCCTTTCAGATCAGCAGCTGCCACTTCAACAATGTATGAGGGCAGCCCCAATGTTAGCCTATGAAAGGAGCAGGCCTCACAGTAGTGTAAAAACAAATTTAGGAGTTTTACACTACCAGGACATATAAACTACACAGGTACATGTCCTGCCTTTTACCCACACAGCACCCTGCTCTAGGGGTTACCCAGGGCACACATTAGGGGTGGCTTATATATAGAAAAAGGGGAGTTTTAGGCTTGGCAAGTACTTTTAAATGCCAAGTCGAAGTGTCAGTGAAACTGCACACACAGGCCTTGCAATGGCAGGCCTGAGACAAGGTGAAGTGGCTACTTAAGTGGGTGGCACAACCAGTGCTGCAGGCCCACTAGTAGCATTTAATCTACAGGCCCTAGGCACATATAGTGCACTGTACTAGGGTCTTACAAGTAAATCAAATAGCAAATCATGGATAAACCAATCAACAGTACAATTTACACAGACAGCATATGTACTTTAGCACTGGTTAGCAGTGGTAAAGTGCCCAGAGTTCAAAAGCCAATAACAACAGGTCAGAAAAAATAGGAGGAAGGAGGCAAAAAGTTTGGGGATGACCCTGTCAAAAAGCCAGGTCCAGCAATCAGGATCTGAGATCCTGGCAGCGCTGGCGGTTCCCTGGCGGCCCAACTGCCAGAGTTGTAATGTGGCATTGACGGCAGTCCAGACCACCACCGCGAGTGTGGCGGTCTAAAGACTGCCACACTTGTAGTCGGGTCCTAAGTACTTGAAGTCTTGTAAGCAGCTGTGAGTGTTTTAAGGACATTGAATCCCTTTTAAATTCTAAACAGTCCTGGGGGATGAGGCACTGACAGAGGGGACCAAGTGTTCCCCTCCCTTTTTTATGGATTTTGGCCCCTCATGGGGATTGGATCTTTATGGGCTATTCAGGTTCAGGGAGTGGGGCAGTGCGCTGCCCCCTCCCTTTTATTTCTCAAAAAGAAATAGGGCCCCGGGGAAGGGGTCCCTGGCCTACAAAGACTAAGGCAAGGGGGCTGTGTGGCTCCCTTTGCTGTTTTATGATTTTCGCCCTGGGGTATGAGGTCCTCAGGGGTCTAACAAGGCTCGGGAGGGAATCTGCACAAACCGTCGCCTTAATTAACATACCTGGCCCCGGGGGGATGGGGTCGCTGCACCCAAAATGGTCTCGGGGAGGGAAACCTGCTCACATTCCCTCTTCATATATGTTCAAACAAATGGCATTTTCTTTTTGTTTTTTTTGTTTTTTTGCAGGAGCAAAAATTTCCAATATTTATGTTATATTGACCCCAGAGGAGTCCCTCTAGGTCCCCCTACCGGGCCTAAAGGTGCTGGATATCCCGGTCCTGCTCCCTTGTATTATTATTATTTTTTTTTTACTTTTTAAAACTTCAGGACAGAGGAATTAGTCCCCAAGTTCTGTAATGGTTGTCAGCAACATTTTTCTTATGTTTTTGGCAGCCAATAGTCCCAAGGGAAAAAAGCTCCCTGGCCAACCAGAATACTCTTTTCTTTTAAAACAGGACTGAGGGATACTTTGAGAGCCCCCCCGGGCCCAACCATCCAAATGTACACTTATTTTTTTACCTTAATTCAACTACTGAATAGATTTACACCAAATCACAAAAAGCCTAATCCACGGACAAGAGCTAGCTTCCTGTCAAAGTTGGCGCAATTCCATTCAGCAGTTTTTGTGGAAGTCTATGGAAAATGCATGGGGAAAGGTTTTGTGAAGATTTGTGGAATGGCATCTATATATATAAAAACAATCTAGAATGGCGATATGGCACTTCTGTATGTGCTGCAAAATGCACATAGAAGTACCATGTGTCATTTTTGTATGATTGTTTATGTGCAGGAAGGAACACCTTCCTGCACATAACCAATCATCCATGGCATTTTGCTTCTTCGATGTGTGCTGCAAAATGCAGCACACATAGAAAAAGCAAAAAACAAGGAGGAATAAAAGCATCCCTCCTTGTTTTGCCATGCTAATGCCAACTCTGGGGGTGCGTTCGTTTTTTGCGCTGCCACAGATTTATGATTTCTCGTAAATCTGGGGCGGCATCAAAAGCAATGGGTATTGCGAAGGAACGCCCACTGTAATATCCCATTGCACGCCACTCTGATGCAGAAAACTGTATCGTAGGAGCCCATATTTACAATGAGACATAACGTCCTTGTAAACATGGAGCAGTGGTTAGCACCACCGGAAAGGTGACGCTCCGGTGCACTAGGGGCTCTTAAATCTGCCCCATTGTGCTTAAAAAATCTGAATAATGAGGGAAAGTAATTTCAATGGCCTGTTTGTGAAGAAGAGACTGAGGGGCATATTTATACTTGTTTTGCGGCAAATTTGCGTCATTGTTTTTAACGCAAATTCGCTGCACAACTAACTCTAAGGCCCTCATTACAACATTGGCAGTAAATCCCACTTACCGCCGTGCAGAAGACCGCCAACACACCACTGCAGTGGCGGAATTCCGCTACAGCTATTACGACCCACAGCCCAGAATCCGCCAAAATCTAGACACCCACACAAGTCCGCCAGACCAAAAGTCAGTGATAAACTGGCGATACCAAAACCTCCACCGTCACGCCAACAGGAATACCCCCACACTAGCACGACCCACGAATCCCTGCGGCGGTTTTTCAACCGTGTTAAACCATTGGCGGTACACACCGCCGCGCTCAAAATACACACACACTTACAAAACACAACCACATTGGACAATTCAAAATACACACACCTGATACACATACACACACCACTCCCACTCCCATACACCCAATACAATATAAAACACACACCCACATCACCCACAAACCCTTACGACCAAAATTGAGAAAGAAGCCCAGAGAGAGACACCACCAGAAAAAACACGAGCATCCACAGGCACACAACACCATCACACACACACCATCCAAGCACCTCAAACAACACACACAAACACATCCCCTCACACATCACAACCGACACCACCTCATACATCACCCACACCACATCATGGCACCTCAACAACACCCCAGGTTCTCCGAGGAGGAGCTCAGGGTCATGGTGGAGGAACTCGTCCAGGTAGAGCCACAGCTATTCGGATCACAGGTGCAGCACACCTCCATTGCTAGGAAGATGGAGCTATGGCACAGAATCGTGTACAGGGTCAACGCAGTGGGACAGCATCCAAGAACACGGGATGACATCAGGAAGAGGTGGAACGACCTACGGGGGAAGGTGCGTTCCGTGGTCTCAAGACACCAGATTGCAATACAGAGGACTGGCGGCGGACCCCCACCTCCTTCCCCACAACTAACAACATGGGAGGAGCAAGTCTTGGCTATACCGCATCCTGAGGGCCTCGCAGGAGTAGCAGGAGGAATGGACTCTGGTAAGTCAACTCTTAGCTATTACATCCCCCACCCTACCTTCATGTCATCACATACCCCACCCTCACCCCCATCATTCCAACACCTCACAAATGTCCCACTATCACAACCCACCCATCCCAACACCAAGCCCTGCCTGCAAACCCAAAGCATGGACACCCATCACCAAAGCATGGCCACTACAGATACCCACACAGACCCCAAACCAATTATCACACAAGGTCCTAGACAAGAATGCACTGGAGTACAGGGTCAGCCACCCATTGCACACAATGGCACACACAGATGCAATAATCATGCCTTTACACCCCTGCAGGACACTTACCCAACGTCACCAGACAGGAGGTTCCAGACATGTCCACTCCCCCCACAGAAGAGGCGCACAGTGATAACAGCAGCTCTGTCCAACTGGATCAAGATGACCAGCCCATCTGGGACCTCGGGACAGTCGGTTCCCCTGACACTGGCACATGCCACCACAGAGCCTCCCCCCTCAGGAAACACCAGCAGCGGGTCCATCCCTCTGTCCCCAGGACACGTCAAGCAGCAGTGTGTCCACCACTACAGGGAACCCAGGCAAACCCACCAACCCAAGAAAATCAGGGACGTGGGGGCAGTGGCAGTTGGCACATGGTTCAGGGGACAGAGGCACAGGAAAACAGGGGAACTGGGAGGACTGCTGTGCAACAGGGGGAGGACAGGCCCAGAGAACCCACTCTGCACGAGGCCCTCCCCAACATGATGGGAGCGCACCATCATTCCCAGGAGACGATGGCAACTGTACTGGCCAAGTTTCTGGAGACCCAGTGGCTGCAGGAGGAACAGTATCTGGGGATTAGGGAGGAACTTAAGTCCATCAACACCACCCTGGTCACCATTGTAGGGGTGGTGAAGGACCTTGTGAACCCCAGAAGGACACTGTGGCACAACAAGGGGCCCCTGACACTTGCCTGGATGATGAACAGCCCACCACCTCCGCCGGCGCTAGTGGACAGGAGGCACCGCCACAGGACCACGACACCATCACCCCACCCTCTGCAGATGGAGAACTACCCCGCAAACGGTCCCTGGGATCCAGGACAAAGACAGAGAACAATGCCAAGACCCCCGCCAGGAAATAAGACCCCGCTGAATGTCATCCTTCTGTCCCACTTTGTCACCCTGTCCATCCATCAACTGCCCTAGCTCCACTTCCTATGCCCCTTTGGACAATGCACCTGTGAAACAAATAGACTGGACTCTGCCATGGACATTCCTCCACCATCACCCCTGCCCAATTTACAACCCCCTCCACATATTTGCACAGAAATAAACACCCTTGAATCACAAAACAATCTGGAGTCAGTCTGTGCTTTCACAACTGTGTATTTGCAATAACTATGGAATATAGCAATGTCAATTGTATTGTCAACATACCGATGTAACACAGCTCTAGTCCATGAGGTAAGATAGCAGAGGTCACACAGTGGGACCCACATCTGTGAAATGGAAAGGCAAAGTGACAAGTCAGGGTCCATACACTGGGTGAAACTGACAGACTCATGCTAGCTCAAACAATAGTATTAGATGTGTGAGGCAGTGACATCTTCTTACCTGTGTCTCACTGGAAGTATTGCTGGATAACGTTGTTTCTGTTGTCGATATCCTCTTCTTCTGCCTCCTCTTCTTCACTGTCCACAGGCTCCACAGCTGCCACAAGACCTCCTTCTGGACCATCCTCCTGCAGAAAAGGCACCTCTCGTCGCAAAGCCAGGTTGTGCAGCATACAGCATGCCACGATGATCTGGCACAGCTTCTTTGGTGATTAGTAGAGAGAACCACCTGTCATATGGAGGCGCCGGAACCTGGCCTTCAGGAGGCCGAAGGTCCTTTCAATCACTCTCCTAGTTTGCCCATGTGCCTCATTGTAGCGTTCCTCTGCCCTTGCCCTTGGGTCAGGGCAGGCGTTAGGGGACCTGTGGGCCTATTTCCATGGTGGAACACCATGGAATAAGCCCACAGGTGCCCTCCCCAGGCCCCAGGGACACTTCCACCCACACCA
The DNA here is from genome assembly GCF_031143425.1 of Pleurodeles waltl. Classification (NCBI taxonomy): domain Eukaryota; kingdom Metazoa; phylum Chordata; class Amphibia; order Caudata; family Salamandridae; genus Pleurodeles; species Pleurodeles waltl. Next base: position 146,925,151 of record NC_090441.1, on the reverse strand, counting down.
GAGGGACAGCGGAGGATGGGGGACCCCATCCCAGGTAAGTAGAGGTAAGTATTTTTTTTTTAAAGTGCCATTGGGGGCCCTGAAGTGGGCCCCCCTACAAGGCACAGGGTGCAGTCGCCATGCCCAGGGGACCATGGTCCCCTGTGCTGGCCATTGGGGTGGTGGCATGACTCCTGTCTTTCCCACCCATGTGGTATGGATAGTGTTGCATCATATAATGATGCTAGGCTGGTTAGAGTCATTTTATTTTACTCTAACCTGTCTAACGTCATTTTTTGGTGCAAAAACCCCCTTCCATACCGTCAGCCACATCCGCCTAGTGTAATTTTTTTTACTCTAGCCTACCCTTTGCACTGGCTCGCACCATTCCATAAATATGGTGCCCGGCTGGTGATCAAAAAGAGTGCAAGCCGGTGCTACACTTTTTGGTGCAAAACTGTGTTGGTGCAGTTTTGCACCAAAAAGTATAAATCAGGGTCTGAATTTCCTGTGATAATATCACTCCTTGCTCGTTTGAGAAGGACAGGGGTTTTGGGATTCTTATCTGGGTTGGAGTAGCATGAAGCTCTGTACAATAACCTTGTACTGTTTGTAGAACCCATGGATCTGAAGTTATCCTTCTCCAAGCCTGCAGAAACAAACCTGTACGTCCCCCATTGCATATTGGCCAGAACATAGAGCACTTAACTGAGTTTCTGGATCCTCTGTCTCTGTAACCATGCTGTCTGAAGCCCCTGTTCCTCTGGGGATAAAACTGCAGTTTGTAATCCTGCTGGTATACACAGGATCCTCTGGTCTGATTGACCACCCTTCATAATGATAGCTCAAGTCCTGGCTCAGACTCAACGCCAGAAGGCAAAAGTTCTACTGATAACTCCGTTTTGGCAGCAACAACCTTGTTTCACTTCAGCTCTAGAGTTACAGATAGAACGACCTTTTCTTCTACCTCAGTTCCCATCGCTACTTCAGAATACTCAGGGATTATCTTACAATCACTCTGGTTACCTGCATGGATGGCTTTGAGTCTTCCTGGAGAACCCCAGGAAGTTTGACAGAAGCTGCTCAGTTCATCCAACAAGCTTGGGCACCCGGTAGATCCAGAGCTTACCAGTCAGCCTCAAGAGTGTGGGCTAGTTGTTGCATGGACAGGGGTGCAGATACCTTTTGAGCAGATATAACATTAATTGTGTACTTTCTAGCATCTTTAGCACCCAAGGGAAATCCTATAGAACAGTCAATACATACAGACCAGTAATTTCAGCCAAAAGCAACAGAGTAGATGGAAAACTTGTTGGTGAACACCCGTTGATTTACTTTAAAGGGAGTAAGATTTTCTAAACCTCCTTTACCAAAATACTGTTCAATGTGGGATGTAAATGTAATTTCAAATTTTTTTTCTAAATCAACCTGATATTTTTTTTTTAGTCTAAAATTTCTATCTGCAAAACTAAGGCCCAGATTTAAGAGGGCCTAGCGCCTCGTTGCACCACATTACCATCATTTTTTATGAAGCTAATGTGGCCCAACAAGGCCAAATTCGCCTCATCATATTTACAAAGTGGCGCTATGCATGCATTGCGCCACTTTGTAACCCCTTGCGCCACATTATGCCTGCTCCAGGCTTAATGAATGCAAGGGTGGTGTTCCCAGTTCGGGGGACCGCAAAAATGGCGCAGGGAAATCTAAGAGAGTCCACTGCACCATTTTTAGCGGCTATTGTTAATGCCTGCACAGAGCAGTCATTAAAAGGGGGCATACCATTGTTGCCAATAGGCCTCTATGTACTTTGCAGGATTAAAAAATGTTGATGCTATTGCCCCTACCCTGTGCCATGGTGCGCCATATATTAAATATGGCACACTCATGTTGCAGTAGGTGGGCATTAAGGAGTGCAAGAAAAGTGGCACTGTGCAGTGCCTGTTTTCCTAAATTTGGGCCTAACTGTTCTTCTATGTTTAGTCTCATTAAAACGTATTTCCAGTGTTAAAGCTCTAGATGTTGCCTCTGTACAATACAATTCTTCAGGTGTATTTTTCAGATGAGCAGAACTAAAGCAAATCTAATGTCTGTATTCTCTCCTTATTTTCTGGATTATCCTAAACTATGTATATAAAAGTTATATTTCAAAAACCAAAGACTTGACAATGTTATCAGAGCCTCAACTTCTTATTTTGTTTAAACTCCTCATAACCCTGTTTCTTCACCTACCTTAGCCCGATGGGTTGAATGGATCATGGGTTTAGCGGGCATTAAAACTTACATTTTTGGAGCCCACTCTACCAGGGGTACTATAGCATCAAAAGCCTTTTGGGCCGGAATAAATCTAGATGACATTCCCTAATCTGCTGACTAGTCAAATGTTTCCACTTTTAGGAAATTATGTTGCAAACTTGTTTCCCATGTTGCTAATAATGTTGTGGCTATGGTTTAAACTAGCATAGAAGGAGCCTCTGGGTCTTGTATTAAAATGGAGATTTTCTTAGCTTCAGTGAAGAATGTGGTCCGTTGGTATAGGTGTGGATCAGAGCTCGGAGGGCCAACAGCTTTGGTCCCATGGGGAAGTGTTTGTCCAGAAGATCAGTACTTCTGTCTTGTCCAAATCGAGTTTTAGTCGGTCAGTTCTTATCCAGTCAGTGACACCGGTCATGGTGTTACAGAACTTTGTTCTGGTTTTGAGGGGTCTTCGGTGAGTGAGAGGATGAGCTGTGTGTTTTCTGCATAGTATAGGATGCTGCGTCCATGTGATCTGATGATATCTACGAGTGGAGTCACGTAGGTTTTGAATAGGGTTGGGCCGAGGGACGATCCTTGGGGTATGCCACAGATAATTCTCTTTCGCTCGGAGATGAAGGGCAATCCACTTGAGGGAGTACCCCTGGTTGCCTATGTTGTAGAGTCTGTCAGTGAAGGTGTGGTGAGATAAGGTGTCAAAAGCTGCTGATAGGTAGAGGAGGATCAGGGCTGCTCTCTCACCATGGTTGAGGAGGGTTCTGATGTCGCCTGTGGGTGCGATCAAGGGAGTCTCTGTGCTGTGGTTGGCCCAGAAATTGGAAGTGTCAAGCAGGTTGTTTTTCTCAAGGTTTTCAGTGAGCTGGTGGTTGATGGCCTTCTCCATGACTTTGGAGGGGATCAGGAGCAGTGAGATGGTGTGGCAGTTCTTCAGCTTGCTGGGGTAGGTGGAGGAATTCTTCATGAGGGGTCTGACCCCTGCATGTTTCCCTCTGTCAGGAAAGGTTGCCGTGGAGAAGTAGGAGTTGAGGAGTTTGGTAAGTTCTGTGCTGATTTCCATGGCTCCGAGGTTGAAAAAGTTGTGGGGGCAGGGGTCAATGGGTGCTCCAGACTCAATGGAGGACATGATGGCTGAGGTGGTCTGCGTGGTGAACGGGATCCAGGTCGTGATTGTGTGGCTGGTTTGCAATGGTGGGTCAGGGTTGTTGATGTTAAGAACAGAGGGTTGGTGGTCAAAGTTGTTGCAGATGGTTTCTATCTTGCTGTTGAAGTAGTCTGACAGAGTGTTGCAAAGCTCTTGTGAAGGGCAAATGTTGTTCTTGGTGGCTGAAGGACAGGAACATTCCCTGACAATTTTGAATAGTTTCTTCATGTGGTTGGCACTTGGTTCAGTGTGGTTCATGAAGGCAGCTATTTTGGTTTTTTTCATGTGTTGGTGGTATTAGCTTAGTGCAGATTTGTAGGTGGTTTGGGTGGAGGGTCTTTTGGTGGTGCGCTATTGCTTCTCTCATCATTTGCAGTTGTGGGGTTTAACAGCTGGCTTGTCTTGAGGTTTTGTTGCTTTTGGCTGGTTTGTTGGGGCGCATTTGATGATCCAATTGGAGGAATTCTGTGCTGCCTGCTCCAGGTCAGATGTAGCTTTGGGCAGGATGGTGTTAAGAGCTTCTGTCCACTGGGTTTTGGTCACATTCATCCAGCTGTGGTGAGGGGAGCTGCGGGGCTTGGTGGTGACTTTCTCGGAGACTGTGATGGTGAAGTGGACCATGGCGTGGTCAGTCCAGGAGAGTTTGGTGATGTGGCTGTATTTGATCTTGTTGCTGGATATGAGGATCGGGTCCAGTGGGTCCTGAACCTTGAGTGAGGTCAATGACCAGTTGAGTGAGGCCAATATTGCTCATGATGTCCAGGAGATTGGTGGGGTTGGCGTCATCGAGGTGGAAGTTGAGGTCGCTGAGTAATATGTAGTGTTTGGAGTCAATGGCCAGGGGGGCGATAAAGTTGAATATGGTGTTGCCGAATGCGGGTCAGGGTGGTCTGTAGGCAAGGGTGCCTCTGATGGTCATCTTGGCATTTGTTAGGAGTTGGAAATTGAGGTATTCCATGATGGATGCGTATTTGTCAGCAGATACTTTCCTTGTGGATGATGGCGATGCCTCCACTAAGTTTGTTCCAGCAGTCTCAGTGTGTCAACTTGTAGCCGTCAGACATTGTGGTGGCAATGACCAGGGCTGATGAGGGTGTGAGCCAGGTCTTGATGATGAAGATCACATCAGTGGAGAGGCTGGTGTGGAGAGGGTGGTGATGGTATCCCAGATTCCCATGCTGTGTTTGCAGAGGGATCGTGCATTTAGCGGAATGCACTGGAGTTGTCCTGGAGGGTCTATGGTCTTCCGGGAAGGTATGGTGAGGGTTCCTGTGTGGGTGTGTGGTGCTGTGTTGCAGTTGAAGCAGCAGTGTCAGCAGGAAAAGGGTCCTTCTGTTGATCGGGGAAGGGGATGACACAGATGTCGTTGTGGCATCCGTCGTCCAGGACAAGGACCTCAGTGTTGGAGTATCAGCGGGAGGGTCATACAATACACTTGTAATATGGCAGATGGGATATCTGTCACATTGTGACATAATATCTTGTCAACCAAACTCTAAATAAGCTCTCTTGTGTACAGCCAGATAGGTTCCCTATATTTAGCCAATCACAGGTCTGTGAGTGTTTGGTCTGCTTTTGCTTCCATGTGCAATATTTGAACATGTGACAGCAGTGAGTGGACTGTGGCAATATATTTTCTAGAAGCATAGTTATTTCCTATGGTTGGAAGCTGTGAGGTAAGTGCCTAGACATCGATCAAGAAGAGGCCAAACTTTGGGTGCTTTTTGTAACCCAAACATTTATTTTTAGAGTAAGTACAAGTGTATATAAAATGAAAAACATATGTTAGTTATTGTGGGTTCACTTTAGATGTTTGGGCCCATATTTATACTTTATTAGCACTGCATTTACATCATTTTTTTACGCAAAAGCGGCGCAAACCTACAAAATGCAATTATATTTTGTACGTTTGCGCCACTTTTACATCAAATAATTACGCAAATATGGCGTTAAAAAAGTTTAAAGATAGGCCTTGGTTTCCTTTGCACCTTTTAAAAAATGTGCACTACATTACAGATTCAGGGTTGGGTTGAGGTGTAGTAAGGTTGTGTTATGTAAGTGTTTGTTATGGGTGGATAGTGAGAGATGTGGAAAAACAGAGAAACAGGATATTTTTGCTACATATATTTTAGTGTAAATAAACGTATGTTTAGTGACATTGGTAGTTAAAAATATGCTTTATAACGTTTTTAAAGTTGTATTTATGTTCTATTTTGGATGGAGTTTGTTCTACCATAAGTTTTGCACTGGACAGCAAAGTGGGAAAAAAGATTTATCGTCCACTTGCATCGCTTTTGTGACTCAAAAAGCATGCAAAATCTTAGTAAGTATACCCCTGATGTCTAGAAGCTTGGCTTGAGGAGTGGGGGCTGCAGGACTGACCAGGAGGTCCTTTCCTAGAACTTTGAAAAGGTTGAGACTTAATCATTTGTTCAACTCCTGGAGGACCGACAAGGTGCTGACGTATCCGTGGGAAGGATGCACCTAAATTAGGCAAAACAATCAGGTTTGTCCAGACTTGACCAATTAAAAGATTTTAACTTCCAAAATAGTGACCAAGGGCCCGATTTAGATCTTGGTGGGACTACTTCCACCTTGCCAGGGTGAGTGTCCCGTGAGCTCCATCAAGTCGACAGAGTTCTGACTGCTGTATTTAGAAGTATTGTGGATGAGCTGCTGGCCCCCACAATGGAGTGCTCTTCCTAACTGTCAGGCTAGGTTCCCGCCGACCCTATTTAGGTGTCACAGTTCTGCAATCAGTGTTCTGGCAGTAAATTGCTGACAGGGAGACCATCACGGGAGCCAATGCACATCGTGCAATGGCAGTGGTTATGGAACAGAGATAAGTAACACACACACAATGTACCTTAGCTATATTAGCCGATGTACCTTAGCTATGATGTACCTTAACCTTAGCCACCTGCATAACACATTGCACAACACACTACATACACACTATCATCCCTACCCATTCCACCACAACACAACATTTACCTGCCAAAAATACACATTACCATACATTCATAACACAACATACACACACTATTGACATTAAACCCACATACAACACAACCACAACAGCACAATTACACACTCATCTACTCAAACCCACTCACACAAAAGCTCAACTATATACAACAATGACCACAACAAAACTGCAACACTCACCTGAATGTTGCACACAGCAACACAGCACACAACCAAACATACACAACACCAGACCCACATGCAAGTGGTATACGTACAGACACAACCACATCACCCACTCCAGTTCCTTTTTCAACCAGCTAATATATTCACACCCCTACCAAGTAAAAGCTGTGAGATGGCAGATATGTGCTCAATAGATGCATATAAGGAAACCCCTGGACTATAGGCAAGACACAAATGACACATCCAGGGGCAGTTGTACCGTCCACACTTTGTTCCCTGTCGCATGTTAGTCACATTGCCAGGAAAACAACACATGACAATAGTACTACATGTTTGAAGACCTGAGTCCAACTTTCACATAGCGTGTCCCACGTTGTGTATTGCAGTACAAGTCATTGTGTCATTGGAATGGAACTGCTGTTTCAGTAATATACATGTACTGACTCACATTTACAACTGGAAACACTTACGGGTCCCATTGCAGAGTGCACACATGGGCACAGTTTATGATTGCGATGTTCAGTGGTGCAAGTATTCATGTGTTAATGAATACGTATGCCAAAATAATATTTGTGTAAATCATCAGATTGTTTTAATGCAGATGTGTCTCCAGTGATGTTTTGCAGACAACAATACTCTGACATATATTACTGCACTGGTTCCCAGAAAATGTTAAGTGCTAAGACTACGTCCACTGGTAATATGTAATGCTTACCTTTGAGTACAGTGATGCTGAGGTTGTGTTTCCTCCGTGGTCCAATCAATCAATCAATCAATCAATCAGTCTATTTGTAAAGCGCGCTACATACCCGTGAGGGTTTCAAGGCGCTGGGAGGGGGGGCTGCTACTGCTCGAAGAGCAGGTCTTGAGGAGTTTTCTGAAGGAAAGCAAATCCTGGGTCTGTCTTAGGTCAGGCGGGAGGGTGTTCCAGGTCTTGGCGGCGAGGTAAGAGAATGATCTGCCACCGGAGGATCTGTGCCGGATGCGGGGGATGGAGGCGAGGGCAAGGTTGGCGAAGTCTGCTGTTCAGGTAGGTTGGTCCGGTGTTGTGGAGTGCTTTGTGTGCGTGGGTGAGGAGCTTGAAGGTGATCCTCTTGTTGACGGGGAGCCAGTGAAGGTCTCTTAGGTGGGGGGTGATGTGGCTGTGGCGAGGGATGTTGAGGATGAGTCGGGCGGAGGTGTTTTGGATGCGTTGGAGGCGTTGTAGGTGTTTGGATGGGATACCGGCGTAGAGGACGTTGCCGTAGTCGAGTCTGCTGCTGACGAGGGCCTGGGTTACTGTTTTTCTTGTTTCTGTTGGGATCCATTTGTAGACTCTGTGAAGCATGCAGAGGGTGTTGTAGCAGGAGGAGGAGACGGTGTTGACCTGCTTTGACATGGAGCGGGATGAGTTGAGGATGAAGCCGAGGTTTCGTGCTCTGTCGGTAGGTGTTGGTGGGGGACCCAGCAAGGCCGGCCAACATGAGTCGTCCCAGGCGGAGGGGGTGGGTCCAAGGTTGAGAACCTCTGTTTTGTCCGAGTTCAGTTTTAGCCGGCTGTCTCTCATCCAGTCGGCAATGGCTTTCAGTCCCTCGTGGAGGTTGGTTTTGGCGGTGTGTGGGTCCTTGGTGAGGGAAAGAATGAGTTGGGTGTCGTCAGGCGTAGGAGATGATGTTGAGGTTGTGCTGACGGACCTCTTGTGCGAGGGGGGCCATGCAGATGTTCAACAGCGTCGGCCTGAGGGATGAGCCCTGGGGTACGCCGCTGATGATGTTGTAGGCCTTGGATTGGAACCGGGGGAGGCGACTCTTTGTGTTCTGCCGGCGAGGAAGGATGCGGTCCATTTGAGGGCCTGGTCTTGGATTCCTGCTTCGAGGAGGCGGATTTTCAGAGTGTGGTAACAGACAGTGTCAAACACGGCCGATAGGTCTAGGAGGATAAGGGCTGATGTTTCTCCATTGTCGAGGTGGCTTCTGATGTCGTCTGTGGTGGCGAGGAGGTTGGTTTTGGTGCTGTGGTTTCGTCTGAAGCCGGACTGGGTGGGGTCGAGGATGTTGTTGTCTTCGAGGTACCGAGTGAGCTGAGTGTTGACGATTTTCTCAATGACCTTCGCCGGGAAAGGGAGCAGGAAGATGGGCTGGAAGTTCTTTAGGTCCTTGGGCTCCGCCTTTGGTTTTTTGAGAAAAGCATTGATTTTGGCGTGTTTTCAGCTTTCCGGGAATCTTGCAGTTTTGTAAGAGATGTTGATGACCTTCCGTAGGTGTGGTGCGATGGCTGTGTCTGCTTTGTTAAAAATGTGGTGTGGGCAGGGGTCTGATGGTGATCCAGAGTGGATGGAATTCATGGTCTTGCGGGTTACGTCGTCGCTGATGCTGGTCCAGGAGGTCAGTCGGCTGGAGCGGGTGGAGTTCGTGGTTCGGAGTAGGAGTGTCCGAGGTGTGAAGGAGGATGAAGCTGTTGTGGATGTCAGTGATTTTTCGGTGGAAGGCGGTGGCTAGGGGTCGCATAGTTCTTGGGAGGGGGTGATGTCGTTGACGGTGGCGCTTGGGCTGGAGAGTTCTTTTACGATGTTGAAAAGTTCTTTGCAGTCGTGGGCGTTGTTTTCTAGGTGGGTTTTGAAGGAGGATCTTTTTGCTAGGCTGATGAGTGGGTGATGTTTGCGTGTAGCATCCTTGAGTGCCGCATGGTTGTTTGGAGTGCGTTCGAGTAGCCAGATTTGCTTGAGTTTCCGGCAGTGGCGTTTGGAGGCTTGGAGGTAGTTGGTGAACAAGGTGGCTTTTTTGTTGGCGTGGTTGTTGGAGGGTTTCCTGAGTGGAGCAAGGTGGTTGGCGCAGTCGTCGATCCATAGCTTGAGGTTGTGTGCGGCGGTGTCAGGGTCGGTGGGGTTGGCGGGCGGATTCTGGGCTAGGGCGTTGGTTAGTTGATCTTCAGTGACTTTGCCCCAGCGTCGGCGGGGTGGTGGTTCGGTGAGGTGGTGTTCTGTTTGTTTCTTGAAGGTGAAATGGATGCAGTGGTGGTCGGTCCAGTAGAGTTTGGTGGAATGATTGAAGGTGACGTGGTTGCTTGTGGAGAAGATTGGGTCAAGAGTGTGCCCGGCTGTGTGGGTGGGTGTGTTGACGAGCTGTGTGAAGCCAAGGTTGGCGAGGTTTTCGGTCAGGGTGGTGGAGTTGGTGTCATTGTTGTTTTCGAGGTGAAAGTTCAGGTCCCCGAGGAGGATGTAGTCCATGGAGGTGAGTGCGTGGGTGCTGGCTTGGTCAGCGATGGCGTTGCTGAATGGTGCCCTGGGTCCTGGAGCTCTATAGATGAGTGTTCCTCTGAGAGTGGTGTTGGGGTCGGTGTGGACTTAAAAGTGTAGGAGTTCGGCGGAGCTGAAGGAGTCGTCCAGGATGGTCTTGTGGATGATGGCTATGCCTCCTCCGGTTCTGTTGGTGCGGTCTCTGCGAGAGACTTTGTATCCGTCCGGGATGGCTATGGCGATGTCAGGTGCTGAGGAGTCATTCCACAAGGTTTCGGTTAGAAAGGCCACGTCCGATGGCGTGCTTGCGTGCTGAGCGGGTGTTGAGGAGTATGCAGCGGAGGTGGTTGGTCTTGGTCCTAGGAGGTTTGTGGGCTCTGGTGCAGGTGGAGCTGCAGTTGTGGCAGGAGAAGAGTCCATGCGTGTCCTTTGGAGAGGCCTGGAAACAAGTGGTGTCTCGGCCGGTGTTGAGTGCGTGGAGGGTTCTGGCGTCGTAGCGGATGCTGATGATGTGGCTGTTGCAGGGTCCAGGGGTTCTGGCGCTGGGCGTGGATCAGGCGCTGACGGGTGCACACAGGCTTGCCTCTGGCACGCCTCTGGCGCACCAGCGGCATGCCTGCTGCGCCCGACGGCCATTAAGAAGGGAGGGGGGAGCAGCTGGGAGGTGGGAGGAACGAGCGAATGGGTGCGCGGGGAGCGGGAAAAATGGAGCTGGAAAAAGGTGCAAAAGCAAGGGAATGGAAAAAGGCAAAAGAGTAAAAAACTGGAAAAGGCAGAAAGGCAGAAAGGACTCCAAAGCTGGAAAAGAGGCAAAAAAAGAGTCAAAGGCTTGAAAAGAAAAAGAGAGTCAAGGTTGACTGAAGGCAAAAGAGTGAGGCTGAAGAAGGCAGAGAGACACTCTAGCAGATCGGGTCCCGAAGGGCCTCGGTCCCTAGACGTAGCGAGGGCAGGGAGGGGGAGACACGGGCACGGCTTGGTGGTGCTGTGCACGCGGGAGTGTGCTACCTGGCCAAAATAGGTCAGGAGACAATCCAGTGGCAGCAGCAACGGCAGATCTTGTTCAGTTGTGTTGCGTCGGAAACCAAAGTGGAAATGGGTTATTACCTAATTTACCTTCCAATCCACTACCTAAGGAGTGGGGGGAACACCACCACAGTTGCCTTGATGGAAAGGCACTTTGTGATTAGCTTGGCACGAACAGTGTCTGAAGTCCCGCCATAAGCCACTGTTTCCAATAAAGTCGTTGATGACCTGGCGGAGTCGGTGGGACTCAGGCTATCTCTTGTGAATGTTCCTACCAACATCTAAATCGGGCGGCGAGATCTCCAAGACGGTGAACAGAACACAACTGTGGAACCATGACCACCAAGATCTAAATTAGGCCCTAAGCCTGAAAGTAACATTTTGAGCAGCAAAACTATCCAACTTGCAAAGCACTCTGTGTGACTATGAAATCCAGTTTGTCTCTCTCAGAGCTCTTGGTGCCAGAAGCAATGCTTCCACAGAAGCTGAAGGAGAGAATATCCAACTTTGAGGGACCCTGGATAGCCACATCCCTGGACTTTCTTCTCTGGAAGAATTATTATACATAAAAAAGACCTAGAGCCATATGTACAAAACTTATGGATTGCAATTTCGTAATAGCGATTCTTACCAAATCGCACTTAGGAAATCTCAATTCCTACTGTACAAAAATTTACAAGTTTTAAATACTGATTCCTAGTGTGTACCAAATTGACCTAGTGTTGGAAAATGGGTTATTGGGAAGGGCAGGTAAGTACCTACACTTAGCAATAGGCCACTAACCTCCACTTAGGTCCAATTAGGTCTCATTAAATTAAACCCAGCTCAACCTTTGGTAGCTTGGCAACGAGCGACAAGGCTTAACTTAGGAGACATATGTGTAAAGCATTTAAAAATCACAAAAAAGTAAATAGGTAAAATACAATACAAATCTAACACCAATTTATAGATTATATTTTTGTCTTTAAAATGACACCAAAGCAATGAAAATCAGATAAGGGGAACTGGAGATATTATTTTTTAAAGAATCAATGCTTTTTAGTGATTAGAAATGAATAGTGCCAATCTGGTCATCTGGTCGCACCTCGACCGGGGCAAAGTCAAAGTTTGAGGCCGACTGCAATGAAGCCCTGTTCAGCTACAGCTTGCGGGAGGCCTCATTCAAAAGTTTACCTTCAGACTTAGTTGTTTTCTTTAAGATTTTCTTCAGCAGGACCAAGTCGCCAGTCCAATCTGACCTCCTGGAACTCTTCCTCGATACGTGTTGCAGGAGCCCTTGGTGGAGATTTTTACCTTCGGACTTTTCGAGGTGAAAATCCTTCGACCGGGACAAACCTGAATCTTGATCCGATGTCCCTGGAGCCCTCTTCAGATACACTGCCTGGAAGCTCCCGGTCAACTTTCTACGTTCGGACGTAGTCATTTTTTCGTACATTTTCTTCACCGGGACTAACCTGCAAGTCAGTCTGGGTCACGCTTGAGGCAAGCCGGCTAGAGTTGCCGCGGCGGGTCGGTCCCTTTATGGAGCTTTTTTCCAAAAGTTCTCCAAAGTTCTGGATCTTCTTCCAGGTGTTCTTTTAAGGTTCCTTTGAGGTCCACAGCTCACCCCAAGGTTCCAGAAGCTCTGACATTCTCCTTGAGGGTACGTACTACAACTCCCAGAATGCACCTTGTGCAAACTTCAAAACGGCAATTGGTTTCTTCAGGAGTTGGTGCAGGGGACTCTGGTTAGCAATCTTTCACCTGTAGCAAACAGGGAGTCCCTCCTTGAACCAGTTGAAGCCAGGCAAAGTCCTTCTTGTGGTGAAGCCCAAATGTGCAGCTGGTGCGGTCCTCCAGAGTGCAGTGTCCAGGTGCAGGTCAGGGGTCCAGCCGGGCAGTCCTTCTTCTTCTGTAGTTCTTCCTTGTTGGAATGTGGTAGGGATCTGGGGTGTGGGTGCAGGTCTGACAGTTTTATCCTTGTTCCTGGGTGAAACACAGGAGGGTCCTGGTTCTCCAGTCAGGTGCAGTGTCCTTCTCCCTATGATGTCCACTTCCTGGGAAGGGTGGTAAAGGGCAATCCCAGGGAGCAACATTCCTAAAAGATCCATCATGGCTGAAAATTATTTTTGAAGGTTACATCTGGCTGAGCCCGCCCACTGGTGCGGCTAAAAATCCTAAACACACCCCTCTCCTGCCCTCTCGTAATCTAATCAAGGGTGCGCACCTAATTGTCTGGGTTTGCAGGATGTGAGGGAGGTACTGGGGTGCTCCAAATGTCCTTCCCTGCCTTTGAAGACCAGTTTGGCAGCCCTCCCTCTTCCCACTTCCCATCTGCTAAGGGAGATATCCTACCCCAAGCACATCTCTTTGTGTTGAGCCCAGGCCACTTCACACCTCATCAAGGCAGCCTGGCCAGGCTGCCAGAGGCTGGCCTAACAGAGCAAAGCAGCAAAACACTACAGGGCTGAAGTTGGCAACTTTTTAGGTAAAGTTTAAAACCCTTTACCTGAACATGTTATATTAAATCCAACAATTGCAAGTTGTGGGATTTATTATAACAATTAATTTGATACCAAACTTAAGGTATCTGACACTTAAGAGGACTTTATTAATTAAAATAAAGTCTCCCCTATCTAGCCTATGGAGGCCATTCACTACAGTAAGGGAAAAATGAATTTGACTGTTTTACCTCACCAGGGCTTATACAACTATTTTTATAACGTCCCTGCTTATAGCTACATGGCACCCAGCCCTAGGGGCACATAGGGCATACCTTAGGGGTGACTTATATGTCAAAATAAGGTACTTTAATACTTTGGAAGTACTTTTAATTCCAAAGTTGAATTTGCATGTAACTTTAATTTTAAAAACAGCCAGCAAGGCAGGCCTGCCTTTAAAATGACACTGGGACCTCAGCAGTGCACCTATGGGTGCAACACCTATGCTGAGGGCACTAAACCCACATCTCCTACCATATACTAGGGATTTATAGGTAGGTTGACTTAGCCAATTATAATTAGCCTAATTTGCATACTCATTTTATACAGAGCACAGTCCCTGGGACTGGTTAGCACACCCAGGGCACCATCAGAGTCAGGAAAACACCAGCAAAAAGTAAAAAAATGGGGGCAAAAAGTCAGGGGGCCTCTGCAATCAGGCCTGTTTTCTTTCACCTAGCTCATGAGTATTAATCAGCAGGTCGCACTTTGTGACCCATTAGGAATTGCAGCCATCACAGGGATTGTGGTCTGCTGGGATGAGTAGACAATTATGTCTGTAAATACAGCCCTTCTTCCTTAAAGGAAAACAGAATGTGTTCCAAAAAATAAAATGAAACATTTAAGCTTCACTTTTAAAGAATAAGCAGTGGTCCGTGAACCAATGTCTGTTCTTAAAAAGTATTTGTTTCAACATTCACAAAGGGGAATGCAAATGGTTCCCACCTCCTTTTTGGTGTCGGTAAAATATGAATGATTGCAATCATAATTTGGTTGCAAAACATTCATGCATACCACTGTGGTTCTGTATTCGGAAGGGCTGCCCTAAACATGTCCCTTCCAAATACTGAATCGTTAACAAAAACTGTGATTTGGTAACATATTACAGAATCACAATTTGTGCCTTTATACATTTAAAAAACATTTTTGCGGTCGGAAATGCTCTGATTTAGGCCAACTGCAAAAATACTTTGAATGTATATGCCCCTAAGGGCCTTATTTTAAGTTTTGCAGACAGGATACAATAAAAAAAAATGTATGTCTGAGTGCCCTGAACCTTTTTTTGATGATCTTGAAGTCTTTTTGCTCATTAACATTTTATCTATCTATCTAAATTTGTTTGGGAATTTATTGTGTTGTGTTCTATACTTTAAAATACTGTAGTTGGTGCTGCTTCAAATTAGCACACACCTCTCTGGGGAGTGCCTGCTGCTTGAGCCACAGCTGCAAGAGGTTGAGAACAGACTCACATATCCATATTTAGACCTACCCGTAGTGGAAGCATTGGGGTCTCCCTCCGTAAATATTATACACCATTAGTGACACAGATTTTATGATATATAAAAGATGGAGTTCAGCTGGGACCAAATCCTTGAAAAGCTGGAACTTATACTCATGAAAAGCTAATTTAGGAGACGTCTATATCAAATTCAGGATCTTCTGTGAAACTAAATGATCTTTGGCAGTGTGTATCTATCTCTTTCATCCTTTTTTTGGAGTACTCAGGGGAAACTATAACAGCTTGTGTTAGAGCCATTACAGTTTTAATGTCACAGTATATCCGAAGAGAAACTTAGGGGCATATTTATGAGCTCCTTATGCCGCAGTTGCATCACTTTTTGTCATGCAGCGGAGGCACAAACCTTGAACTCATATCTACTAGGCCACTCAAAACCACCTTGTGTGGCTTTGAATTGCCTCATAGATATGGAGTAAGGCAAGGCAGTTCAAATTGTTGCGTTGCCTTACTCAGCGCAAGGTTTGCGTTCCATGGGCTTCGCAGTAGGTGTTTCCACACAACACCCATGGAGTTTGAAGCATCCCCAATTTATGAGAATGTGTAAAGCTGAAGATGCAGCAAAACCTTACCCTCCCACCACCCACAGAGGTGCAAAGAGGAGAAATACATTTATTCCTCCTTGTTTTTTCTCTTTTTGTCACATCAGCCGATCATCCTGGGCCATTTCTAAGTGCAGCTGTGCCAGAGCAGGCACAGGATAAAGACGCTGCTGATGGGCGGGAAGCTGCTTTGCATTCTAGTGGTTTTTGCACTGCTGCATCCTGCCATTGTGCCTATTACCTGATACTTTCTGGTTCCCTTCGTTGATAGCGAAATACCCCATTGGCATTTTTCATAGGGCTGGATTCTGTCAAGGCATCCTCAGGTTGGATTCCCTAGCTCCTTCCTCGGTCTCAGTGGAGTCTCTGCAGCATTCCTGAAAAACCAAGAAGACTAAGGGGCATATTTATACTCCGTGTGCGCCGATTGTGCGTCAAAAATAATGACTCCCACCTGTTGTTTGCGTCGACGTGCATCAAAGTATAAATATGTCGCCCGCACGGCACACCAAAATGGCGTTAGCCGGTGGTAATATTTTTGACGCAAAACTGCGCCGGCGCAGTTTTGCGTCAAAAAGTATAAATATGGGCCTAAGAATCCATTTGCAAACGCCTTCACTGGGTAACACACTAGTGAGCTCTGCATGTTTAGCAAAGACTGCTTAACATAAGGGGATACTTATCTAACTTTGTGCTATTGCATTTGTGGAATCAAGGAGGAAACATCTGGTTTTCTTCTTGTCTAGAGGAAACACACTGACAACAAACAATATCTTTGTTTACTTGAGATTGATCTGAACAAAATACCACACTGAACTCTTTGCATCATTACTTATAATAATGCTTAACATTTTTTCTATTTTTTCTTTTACATTATTATGATGGCTGAACACTGGGCACATGAATTAATGCATTGAACTAGTATATCTATCTATATATATTGATGTTTTTGCTTTCCCGCCATTCCTGCAAGCTTAAACTGTGACGATGTTATTAGATCCATAAGGTATGCTAATGTTTGATGTACACTTGATAATTAGGAAGCTCATTAGTGGCACCTGATTCTTGCCCACTAGTATTTCTTTTTCCTTTAGATATGTGGTATTACCAATTGACCTAGTTATTCCTACACTAAATGCAGAAGAGGGAATTCATGCAGGTATTGAGTTATAATTCACTGTGTATACCTCGTAAGAAGGGTTGGAATTACATTGTAGAAAGTTCTCTGATGCACCTTTCAGTTCTTTTACTACAGGGAGCACCTTAGGCAGATCTCAATAGACACACTTCCTGCAGCACAGTGTTCAGTGGTTGTTCTCTCTTTCCTCTTCCCTTCCCTTCTTCCCCATCAGTCGGGGTTGATGTTGGCCATTGTTAGGTTGCTTCGTCGTCAGGGAGGTTGGGACCAAGGATCGCGATCTCGCTCACACAGAAAACCCAGGTGATAATCTGACACATATAGAAAAAGGAAAAAACCTCCCAGGTTTGTTTTCATGTTGGAAGGTGCCCCTTCCTGCACAAAAACAATCCTGCCTTCAACGCAGACAATCTTGCACCATTGTGCAAGTGTGCCTACGTTGATGCTAGGCTGCTTGCCAACATGGCACCAGAGCAGTGGGAAAGGACAGGAATGCACCCTATTGCTAATATATGGCACATTCCTGCCATTTATAGCAACACAACAAGGTGATGGATGGAGCGCTGCAACTTTTCAAACATTCGCCCCCAGTTACAGATCTGTGTTGAATCCATCATTCTTTTGCTCATCATGGCTCCCCAGTTTGGACCCAACAATACACAAATCAGTCTTTACCCTGCTCGCCATGGAAACTGGCCAGCCCGAACTGTCAGGCCAGGTCCTCCCTTGACTGGAAATAAGCATCTTGGGACTGATTTCAGGGTATCACCCCTCATCAGCAAGGCTAGCTTGAGTTCAGTGGCACAGCGAGCAAGGGACCCACATCTGGGCATACCCTGACCACTTAAGGCAACACAACCAAATGATGGACGGAGTGCTGAAACTTTTCAAATACTCTTCTGGGTTGAATCCATAATTATTTTGCTCACCATGCCACCCCAGTCTGGACCCAGCCATATGCAAATCAGTCTTGACCTGCTGCCCATGGTAACAGTCCAGCCTAAAATGCCAGCTCCTTCCTTCCATTTGATGCAAGGCAGGGCAGCATGGTGACTTGCTGCGCTGCCCTGCATCAAAATCCCATAACTATGGGCCTTAATGAATGGATGGTTAGGACTTCTAGACAGTCTGATTTACTCCATATGGCACAGTTGCTCTGTGTGAAGTCTGAGATGGCATTTTTATTGCTCCTGTTCTCTCATTCAGCTTTATAACGCCTTTGCAGATGTGTACAAGCCTCTATGTGAGATACTCTTTTAGACTATTGATTTGTTTGAGGCTGCACACCATTGTATCAGGACACCAAGCAGCACTTTGAAACTAATTGAAATCTAATAGAAGAAGGTCCTTATGCAAACAGAACCAAATACACCTCACCTGGGGCCAGATGTAGCAAAGGGTTTTACCCATTCTGTGTCTATGGGAAAATGTGTTCGTACATTTGGCCCCAGATGTTATAGCTAGATGTCATGTATTTATTGGCATCCTTGAGATGTGAGCTAATATTTTCAAGTAGGGACAATGACGGCTTCTATGACTTTTAAGAACTTTTCAGAAAGTCAGTTACAGCTATACCAATTATATTTCCTCTCTTGCAAGAGGGATTAAAGTTGATGAAAGGACCAGCAACAATAGCCATGGCACTCTAAGATGTGGACAGAAGTACACATTGCTGAATGACATCCAAGCATGCTTAGTAGGCCATCCTAAGGTCTTAAAAGATGACAAGAGGCAGGAGGCTAAGGAGGCTGAATCACTGGGAGGGCAGACGACCTCAGGAGCTACCAGTGATGCAACAATGGATGTGGTAAGCTTTAGATTTTGCTAACTAACAAAAGTGGCTGATTTTTATACAATGGTGTCTCTGAGTAACTTCCTCCAGTCTGGAAGCCTAACACCATAAGCATGGTATGGCCTTCAAAGTAGAGAATCGGGGCATATTTAAGAGCCCCTAGTGCCACTAGAGCGTCCCTTTACGTGACGCTCCAGTTGAGCTAACCTCCGCTCCATAGTTACAAGGAGGTGTAACGCTACTTTTTGTGACGTTTCGCCTCCTTGTAAATATGGGCCCTTCCACCACAGTTTTCTGCATCAGAGGGGGTGCAATGGGTTTTGATGTAGGCAACACCCATTGCATTTTGACGCTGCCTCAGATTTATGACCCAGGAGTGGCATTAGCAAGGCGCAACGAGGAGGAATACTTTTAGTCCTCCTCATTTTTTGCTTTTGCTATGTGTCCTGCATTCTGCAGCACGCATGGAAAGAGCAAAATGCCAGAACTGATTGTTTATGTGCGGGGAGGTGGGCCCTCTCTGCGCATAAGCAATCATTTGAAAATGACACTTTGGTGCTAGTGATTGTTTATGTGCAGGAAGGGACACCTTCCCGCACATAAACAATCAGACCCCTGAACGCAGACCTCCTTGCACAATGGTGCAAGGATGCCTGCGTTGGCAGCTAAATTTAGCGCCAGTGCAGGGGACAACATAGGGGTGCGCCATACTAAATTAAATACAACACATCCCTGCTTTGTGAAAATGACAGTGTGGTGTTGCCAATTTAGGCGCAGTGTTGTGCTCTGTCATTTTCCCATAAATATGGGCCTCAATTTGTAAAATATACTGACAATGCTCTTCAGGAGATAAAGACTGATACTTACATGACCATATCTCTTGGTGGCTTAGAGCATTAAGTTCAGGTTATCAAACCTATAGATACCAACCATACCAGGTGCAGCAGACACACTACATTTACCCTTTGTACACTACTAAGGTCAGCAGCAACAACAATAACCCTGCAGAGCCCCCCTTGTGGCAACACAGAACAAGCTGCAATTAAGTTACATGGGAGATTTCTCAGCTAAAATTACAACACACAACATCTCCATTAATGACCTCCTAGTACCAGCTACTATTTCTTCTGTTCTACGGAATATTCTCTGCTTATTTGGAAATATATTGACCTTCAGGTTAGAATGGGTGCAAATAACATTAGACAGATTGGAGTTGGACCCCTTCACTTGTGCACATGCTGGAATCTTTCCAGCTCCTCTGGACCAACACCATCCCCCAAGAATAAATACCAACATTTGTGCTTACTGAAAACTGAAATCTTTCTCATGCTACAAAATCGAGCTATTGAACCAGTCCCAAAAATCAGTAGAATGCAGGCTTTTATTTGATGTTTTTCCTCACCAACACAAGAGAAGAAGTCAGAGGAATGGAGGCCATCCTAGATCTCCCTCAGCTCAAAATTTTCTTAAAGAAACAGTTATTCTGTGTGGTCACTCTGTAGGAAGTCTTGAGGCTGCTGCGAGACAGAGAATGTATGGCACCTTTTTCCCCCCAAGGCACCTTCTTCCACATGGCAAATAACTGTACACATCGGAAATCTTTAAGATTCTTAGTGGATGGTTGACATTACTAATTGAGAGTCGTCCCATGAACAGCTCAGTAACAGTCTGTTCCAAGCTCTTAAGGAGATTGGGACTCACACTCAACAAAGAAAACCCATCTCTCCCTTCTTCCTCCACAATCCATTGTCTCTGTGCACTCCTAACCACAATAGAACAATAGTGTATGCCTCACAAGAGAGGCAAATCAGCTTAGAAGCTTTTGCAACCCAGATTCAAAAGCAGTCAAATATCGTAGGTATAACTATTTAAAAGACTACTAGCCATGATGTCATCTTGTTTATATTCTATTCCATTTTACTAGGTAGGAATCCAACTAATACCTTCAAGATGTTTACAATCAATAGGCTTAAATATCAGGCTCCTTCGGCAAAATGATTCAAATGACATCAGCCATGATGAAGGCTGTCATGTGGTGGACATCAACAAAGAATGCAGGAGTATACATTTTCCTTTCCCAAACAGACTTTGGTCCTCATTACAATCCTGGCAGTCGGTGTTAAAGCTGCGGTAATTCCGTCAACAGGCCGGCGGTTAAAAAAATGGAATCAGGACCATGGCGGAAACTGCCAACACAGACAGCCGCTTTAACACTCCGACCACCATGGCAGTAGAAACAAACACTGAGGCGGTAACCGCCAACAGGCAGGCGTAAAACAATGTACCGCCCAATGTATTACAACAGGCCTATCTGCCACCTTTTCCTGGGCGGTACCAATGCCATCAAAAGCCCGGCGGAAACAGTCTTTGGAACGGAAACCACTCACCTCTCGACACCCAACGAGGAACCAGGACACCATGCTACCAATGTTGGTTTACCTCCTCTTCTACTAGGAGCAGCAAAGATGGCAGCAATGACCACGGTGAGTACTGCACCTAGCACACAGGGGAGGGGGGGAGAAAAGAGAGGGTGGCACACACACACGCAACACCCCCACCCTCACCCACAACAACATACACACAAATACATGTACCAACATTACATTTACACCCTGTCGCCCCCTGGAAGAATGCAAGGACAAAATGAAATGATTGTAACGAGTGTAATCATCAAAAATTCAGATAGGCCAAGATAACTTCAAATCATCAGTATATACTAATATGTACAGCAACTACACAAGTCCGGATAGTGTCCAATCATTGTCCGTAGACCAATGGTCCCAAAATGCATGGGCGAAGCCCACACATGATATCTGACTCGAAACGGAGAGAACACTGCTGGGGCATCAGTTCAAAAATAAACAGGCACCTCAGGGGGAAGGGGAGGGGGGCACCTCAGCCGGATGAAGGGACAACCACTGCTCCACGAGAGGGCTCCATGCCCACTGATTGGTCCTGGGGAGTGCAAAGCCACAGTCTCTCAAGTCTCTCAAGTGGGTGGGTTGTCCACTGATTGGTCCTGGGGAGTGCAAAGCCACAGTCTCTCAAGTCTCTCAAGTGTGTGGGTTGCCCACTGATTGGTCCTGGGGAGTGCAAAGCCACAGTCTCTCAAGTTGGTGACATGTTCCACTGGTTCTGGAGGGGGCATTGTGCCCAGAGTGCTTCATCCTGCCAAGGATTGGGGTAGCGGATGCTTTTCTCCACTGGTTCTGGAGGGGGCTTGGTGCCCGGAGTGCTGCACATGCTGTGTGGCAGGTCCCATTCCCTCACCTGGGTGTGTGTACCACGAGATTGCCTGGGAACAGGTAGCATGATACTCCATGGAGTCAGAGACACACTCCACCCCGCTGCGACTTTGTCTGCCACCTGCTGGTACTAACAGTGCTTGGTGTGGTGCCTAATGTACGCTGTGCAGGATCATCTCCTGCAGCCTCTGACGGCTGTCCACTGGGAATGTTTGCCATGTCAGCTATGGTGGCACTGTCTGTGCACGTCGCGGGGCTGGTGGAGGCGGTTACGGCTGTGTCTGTGGCGGAGATGCTGCCGGTAGTGCATGTGTCAGCACCTGTGGAGGGAGACAGCAGGACCTGTCGTGCAGCCTCGGATGGCTGCCCACTGGGGATGATGCTGGGGACTGTTGCTGAGGCAGCAGATGTGCAGGTGGCGGTGCAGGTGGCGGTGCAGGTGGCTGTGTCCACCGCCGTATAGGTTGCTGTTCTGTTTGCCAGAAGGGGTGACACTAGTCCCTCAGCCGGAGGCTCCGTGCCCTGTGCTGACTTCCCCTTAGCCCTGTGTCCCTTCCCCACCTTGGATGTAGCTGCTGGGTCCTTGGCACTGTCCCCTTTTGGCTTGGAGGAGGCCTTGCTGGGTGGTTGGTGCGGCTTTTCCCTACGGCATTAGGGCCCCTTCTTCACCTAGGCAGGTGGCGGAATGGGCTGATCCTTGGCCTCGCTAGGTGGCACACTGGCAGCCCTGATGGGTGCTGCCCGCGATGTTACAGGACTTGCTGGGACCACAGTGCTGGAGGAATTGGTTGCTGAGGTGCTGTGCTGGGACCTGGACATCCTGGCCCTAGGGAAAGGACGGGGGGGTGTAGGGAAGAGGTAAATGTTAGCCAGGAAAGGTTCTTAGACACATTGGGATGGGAAGATGGAGGGGGTTTGGGAGTGGAGGAAGAGGCAGTGGTTGTAGGAGGTGTACGTCTGCTAAATTTGGGTGAAGGTGCATGGGCCGGAGGCTGTTGTGAGGTGGATGGCTGTTGGGTGGGTGTGTGCCTGCATTTGTGTAGTTTGGGTGGAGGGCACACAGACACACTGGGAGAGGACACAGGGGACGTGTGCATGGTAGTGGGGGTGGTGAGTGCACGTGAGCGGTGTGTGGTGATGGGCGTGCTGGTGATGGAGGTAGTGACTGAGGATGTAGTGCATGCAGGTGTGAGTGGAGACAAGACAGGGAGGCAGGAGGTGGACGTGGAGGAGGGGGACACAGTGGAGGCAGTGGATGTTGGTGTGTCTGCATGGGTCTGGTGTTTGTGTGAGTGCCTGTGGGATGTGTGGTGCTTATGTTTGCTATGTCCACTCTTGTGTGTTGATGAGTGTGCATGCTGGTCTGATGGTGTGCTTGGGATACGCTGAGGTACAGGGGATTGGGTCTGGGTAGTGAAAGTTAGAGGGGGAGGCTGGACACAGGGACAATGGCTGCCATCAGTTCTGAGGCCAGAGCCTGAAATGCTCTCTGTTGGCCTGCCACGCCAGAATGAATGCCCTCCAGGTTTGCATTTGTTTGAGGCAAATGCCTCTCGACACCCTGGATGGCATTCAAAATGGTTGATTGCCCAACAGTGAGGGATCTCAGGAGGTCAATAGCCTCCTCACTGAGGGCAGCAGGACTGACTGGGGCAGGGCCTGAGGTGGCTGGGGCGAAGGAGATGCCCAGCCTCCTGGGTGAGTGGGCACGGGAAACACGCTGAGGGGCTGCTGGGAGATCAGTGCTGGTAGGGGTTGTGGCGGCTGTACCTGTTGATGCAGTGGGCACAGAGGTGCCCGCCCCGCAAGGGAGCTCCCATCAGAGGAGGAGTCGCTGTCGCTGGTGTCTCCTCCTGTCCCCGTCGTGGAGCTCCCCCCGCCCTCCGTCCCACTGGTGCCTTTAGACTCCGTAAATTCACCCTCCTGGGCCATGTGGGTTGCAGCTCCCTCATGCTCCGGTGCCAATGCTCCTCCGCCAGATGATGCTAATGCACACAAGGAAAAGGTGACAAAACAAAAAGGAGGGGAAAGACAGAAGAGACACATGCTCAATGCCTGCAACACCACTACCATTGGCGGACACAACACACAGGGAGCAGCCCTATGCACTAGCCCATGCACTAACAGTGCAGGGGAAAAGCACATGCCCATGGGGGACTCTGCCTCGACCCATTTGATGCACAGCTGGAACCCACAGGAGCCTGACTAGGTGTAGAGGGCCACTACCACCTTTGGGGTTGGAATGGCACTGAGCCTTCAAAACAATGGATCTACCTTGGTGCATCTGCCTTGGCCTAGGGGAACCCACAGCCCACTTCCCCCAGCCAGACACCTCGTAAACCGCACAGAGTCAGCTGAATGAGACTGTACTCACCCCCTTGTGGCTGCTGTGATGCCCTCAAGCGTCCATCCAACTCAGGATATGCCACCACCAGGATCCGGTACATCAGGGGGGTCATGGTGCGGTGGGCACCTCTTCCACGTTGGGAGGCCATCACCAGCTGGGCCTCTGCCGTTTTCTTGCTCCAGCGCCGCAGGTCCTCCCATCTTTTGTGGCAGTGGGTACTCCGTCTATGGTAGACCCTCAGGGTCCGCACTTCCTTGGCAATGGCATGCCAAATACCCTTATTCTGGTGGGCGCTGACCTAGAGGAAAAGTGAAGAAAGAATGGATGTTACTCCCCCGTCCAGTTCTTCAAACTCATTGGCTACCAACCTCCCACCCTGGCCCAGAAAAACATACACTCACCATCCTCACATGCTTGCCTGTGCCCCCTGTCTCTTCCATCCACAACACTTCATACATTCATGTGCCATCCACCATGCACACAGTTTACTCACCTGTTTGTCTGGAGGACCATAGAGTAGTGTGTACTGGGGGAGGACCCCATCCACCAGTTTCTCCAACTCCTCCGTAGTGAAGGCAGGGGCCCTTTCCCCAGACACTGTAGCCATTGTCGCTTCCAGAGTCAGGTCACAGCAGCACTTGCAGTGTAGGTCCTCTCCTGTTGAAGGTCAGGTATCAAGAGAGTGAACAGATAGAAAATGGCAGTCACGACCGCGGCGGTGCGTACTCTCACCGCCGGCGTACATCGTTATTGTCTCCTGGAACCCATAGGGCCCAATGATAACCAATGCTTAACTGCGCAGCGGTCTTCGACCGCCTACCGAGAAGCTGCACAACGCCAGCGCAGTTATCTCATTTACCCTTGTCCCTCCTTACAGGTCAGGCAGCCGCCATTTCAGGGGGCCACACATGGCAGGCCAACTAACTGTGTCACAGCACTTTTGGCCAGGAATACGGACAGACAAAGGCACACACCAATTATATCACGATTGTGCTAAACAGCCTTGTGAAACCTATGTGGTGTATGACCCACTGCTCCATAGGACTGCTCCATAGGGCAAGTCAGCTGGGGCAGGTGATGAGATGGCGGCATTCTCCGGTATACAGACCCCGTTTGGACCTGTCAGCAATGGAAGACAGTCACATCATTATCACATACAGACTTGATCGTGCCACAATCCAGGAACTGTGTGCCCAGTTGGAGCCAGACCTGATGTCAGCTATCCGCCATCCCACAGGAATCCCCCCTCTAGTGCAGGTCCTGTCAGTACTCCATTTCCTGGCCTGTGGTTCCTTCCAAACAACAGTGGCCATGGCATCAGGGATGTCACAGCCAATGTTCTCTAACGTGTTGTCCAGAGTGTTATCTGCCCTGCTGAAACACATGTGCAGCTACATCGTGTTCCCTCAGGTGGAGGATTTGCCCACAGTGAAAGGTGACTTCTATACCCTGGGACATATCCCCAACATCATTGGTGCCATTGATGGTACACATGTGGAATTTGCCCCCACACCCCGCAGGAATGAACAGGTGAACAGAAACTGCAAAAGCTACCATTCAATGAATGTGCAGATGGTGTGCTTGGCAGACCAGTACTTCTCCCATGTGAATGCCAAGTATCCTGGCTCTGTGCATGACGCTTACATTTTGAGGAATAGCAGCATCCCTTATGTGATGGGGCAACTCCAGAGGCACCGGGTGTGGCTAATAGGTGAGCCCAAGGTCCCAATACAGTTGACATAGGTGTCTGGGTATGGGAGAGTCCCTAAGGGTTGGAGGATGTTTAAAAGTTGTCCCTCAATATTTGCAGGTGACTCTGGTTACCCTAACCTGTCATGGCTACTGACCCCAGTGCGAAATCCCAGGACAAGGGCAGAGGAACGCTACGATGAGGCACATGGGCGAACTAGGAGGATAATGGAGTGCACCTTTGGCCTCCTGAAGGCCAGATTCCGGTGCCTCCATCTGACAGGTGGCTCCCTGTACTACTCACCGAAGAAGGTGTGCCAGATAATCGTGGCATGCTGCATGTTGCACAACCTGACTTTGCGATGCCAGGTGCCTTTTCTGCAGGAGGATGGGCCTGATGTTGGTCTTGTGGCAGCTGTGGAGCCTGTGGACAGTGAAGAAGAGGGGGCAGAAGAAGAAGATATAGACAACCAAAACAACATCATTGTAGGAGGCTGGCCTGGCTTATAGTGGGTCCCTTGTGGTACTTACACCTTGTGCCAGGTCCAGTTATCCCTTATTAGTAGATTAGAACTGTTCTATCAGCTTAGGCTGATAGAGGTAGCTATAGCAGAGCAGCTTAGGCTGAACTAGGAGACATGCAAAGCTCCTACTATACCACTTATATCCCTTAGCACTATATCATAAGAAAACACAATACTCAGAGTTACTAAAAATAAAGGTACTTTATTTTAGTGACAATGGAGGTCATTACAACCCTGGCGGACGGTGTTAAAGCGGAGGTAAGACCGCAAACAGGCCGGCGGAAAAAAAAAGGAATTATGACCGTGGCGGAAACCGCCAACATAGACAGCCACTTTAACACTCCGACCGCCACGGCGGTACAGACAAACAGCGCGGCGGTCACCGCCAACAGACAGGCGGCAGACAAAGTACCGCCCACAGTATTACAACAGGCCAATCCGCCACCTTTTCCGGGGCGGATTCACGGTGGATAAAAACACGGCAGAAACAGCCATTTCAATGGGAAAACGCTCACCTTAACACACTCCACGAGGAAAGAAGGCACAATGGAGCCAGAACTCCAAATACTCCCTGCAATAGTGTTCCTGCTCCTCTACGAACATCAGCAACAGCGGTGCCGAAGACAACGGTGATTACTGCACCTACGACACAGGGGAGGGGGAAGGCAAAAGTCAGGGACACACACACGCAACACCCCCACCCTCACCCGACCCTCGCACACTACAACACACACACCAATGCATTTCCAAACATCACAGTAAC
The DNA here is from genome assembly GCF_031143425.1 of Pleurodeles waltl. Classification (NCBI taxonomy): domain Eukaryota; kingdom Metazoa; phylum Chordata; class Amphibia; order Caudata; family Salamandridae; genus Pleurodeles; species Pleurodeles waltl. Next base: position 146,898,352 of record NC_090441.1, on the reverse strand, counting down.
AACCCCAACCCCCCCGGAAGAATGCAAAGACAAAAGGAAATGAGTACAACCATTGTAATGTATCACAATACAGTGAGCTAATATATACAGAAATATATACAAATGCCAAAAATATACATCACGATCAGTAGTGCAGGTATGCACCATCCAATGTCCGTGGACCACTAGGCCCAAAATGCATGGACGAGGCCCACACACGATACCTGTCCACAAATGGAGAGAACACTGCAGGGGCATCAGATAGAAATACAACAGGCATCTCAGGGGGAAGGGAAGGGAAGGGGGGGCACCTCAGCCGGATGACAGCACCACGCCAGATCCACAACGGGGCTCCATGCCCATTGATGTATCCTGGGGAGTGCAAAGCCACAGTCTCTCAAGTCTCTACAGTGGGTGGTTTGCCCACTGGACCATCTTGGGGAGTGCAAAGCCACAGTCTCCCAAGTCTCTACAGTGGGTGGTTTGCCCACTGGACCATCCTGGGTAGTGCAAAGCCACAGTCTCACAAGTCTCTACAGTGGGTGGTTTGCCCACTGGACCATCCTGGGGAGTGCAAAGCCACAGTCTCTCAAGTCTCTACAGTGGGTGGTTTGCCCACTGGACCATCCTGGGGAGTGCAAAGCCACAGTCTCACAAGTCTTTGCAGTGGGTGGTTGCCCACTGTACCATCCTGGGGAGTGCAAAGCCACAGTCTCTCAAGTCTCTATATTGGGTGGTTTGCCCACTGTACCATCCTGGGGAGTGCAAAGCCACAGTCTCTCAAGTCTCTACAGGGGGTGGTTTGCCCACTGTACCATTCTGGGGAGTGCAAAGTCACAGTCTCTCAAGTCTCTACAGTGGGTCGTTTGCCCACTGGACCATCCTGGGTAGTGCAAAGCCACAGACTCTCAAGTCGATAACAGTCTCCACTGGTTCTGGAGGGGGACTGGTGCCCAGAGTGCTTCATCCTGTTAAGGACTGAGGTAGTGGATGCTGTTCTCCACTGGTTCTGGAGGGGGACTGGTGCCCAGAGTGCATCACTCTCCCTGTGACGGTCCCAGTTCCGTCACTGCCCCTGCCGCACATGGGCTAGCGATGCTCGAGTTGGCGGTGCTTGCCCTGTTCAGCGGTGCTTACCCTGTTCAGCGGTGCTTGCCATGGCGGTCTTTGCCCTGTTCAGCGGTGCTTGCCCTGTTCAGCGGTGCTTGCCCTGGCAGTCTTTGCCCTGTTCAGCGGTGCTTGCCCTGTTCAGCGGTGCTTGCCATGGGGGTTTCTGCCCTGTTCAGCGGTGCTTCACTTTGCTGTCTCTGACCTGTGCAGCGGTGTGTGCCATGGCGGTCCCACATTGCCCAGCGGGGCTGTGGCTGCCGGGGCCCTCCTTGGCACTGACTCTGGCGGTGGTCTCCTGACCAGTGAGGATTGTGCTTCCCTCCTGGGCACTGACTCTGGCGGTGGTCTCCTGACCAGTGACGATTGTGCTTCCCTCCAGGGCACTGACTCTGGCGGTGGTCTCCTGACCAGTGACGATTGGGCTGCCCTCTGGCGGTGGTCTCCTGACCAGTGACGATCGGGCTGGTGGTGGCGTCCTGGGCAGCGGGGATGATGGCGACCTTCTCCGCTTTGGCACTTTCTTCTGCCTCTTCCCCACCTTGGGAGGAGTCACAGCTGACTCAACACTCCCCCCGGGACCCTTGTGAGCGGCTTTGCCGGCAGGAGTCTTCACCCTCTCCCGTCGGGCACGGTCCAACTTCTGGTGATTTACAGGGGGGGGGACTGGCTGTGCTTTTGCTCTGTGTCACACTGGCTGCCCTGGTGCCCGGTGCACTTCACATACCTCTAACAGGCACCACTGGTACCGGACTTTTTTGGGCTGAGGTGCTACAACGGGACCTATGAATTGGAGGAGGGGTGGTGGGAAAGAGGTCAACGTTGCTCAGGAAAGGTTTCTGACGAACACTGGGACAGGTAGCTGGAGGGGGTCTGGGAGTGGAGGAAGAGGAGGTGGTTGTAGGAGGTGTAACTTTAGGTGATTTGGGTGCAGGTGCATGTTCTGGAGGCTGTCATGAGGTGGATGGATGTTGGGTGTGTGTGTGCCCGCGTTTGTGTACTCTGGGAGGGGGCATCACAGACACACTGGGAGAGGACACAGGGGACGTGTAAATGGTAGTGGGGGTGGTGAGTGCAGGTGAGCGGGGTGTGGTGCTGGGTGTTCTGGTGCGAGTCCTAGTGGCTGTAGTGGTAGTGCATCCAGGTGAGAGTGTAGACGACGCTGGGAGCAAGGAGGGAGACGACGAGCAGGGGGACACAGTGGAGCCAGTGGATGTTGCTGTGTCTGTATGTGGGTGATGCTTGTGTGAGTGCCTGTGGGATGTGTGGTGCCTATGTTTGCCTGAGCTGCCCTTGTGTGTTGAGGTGTGTGCAGGCTGGTCTGATGGTGTGCTTGGGATAGGCTGAGGTACAGGGGATTGGGTCTGGGTGGAGGAAGTTGGAGGGGGGACGCTAGACACAGGGACAATGGCTGCCATCAGTGCTGAGGCCAGAGATTGCAGGGTTCGATGATGGGCAGCCTGACCAGAATTAATGCCCTCTAGGAATGCATTAGTGTGTTGCAACTCCCTTTCTACACCCTGGGTGGCATTCACAATGGTAGACTGCCCAACAGTGAGTGACCTGAGGAGGTCTATGGCCTCCTCACTGAGGGCAGCAGAGGTGACAGGGGCAGGGGCTGAAGTGCCTGGGGCGAAGGTGATGCCCACCCTCCTGGGTGAGTGGGCACGGGGCGAAGGCTGAGGGGCTGCTGGGAGGGCGGTGCTGGTAGGGGGGGTTGCGGCTGTACCTGTTGAAGTGGGGGGCACAGATGGTGCCGCCACCACAAGGGAGCTCCCATCGGAGGACGAGTCCGTGTCGCTGTTTGCTGATCCGGTGACCTCCGTGAAGCTCCCCTCGCCCTCTGTCCCACTGGTGTACTCAGAGTCCGTGGTGTGGCCCTCCATGGGCATGTGGGATGCAGCCCCCTCGTGCTCCGGTGCCACTGTACCTCCGCCTGATAATGCTGATGCACAAAAGAACAGGGAGAGCACAAAAAGGGGGGGGGGAACGACAGAAGAAAGACAGGTTGAGTGCATGGCTTACCGCTACCGTTGGCGGACAATACAGACACAGCAGCCCCCTGCACTACGCCACGCTCTTGGCCTCTACAGATGCAGTTCCTGGGATATGGCCTACATGGCTATGGTGGACATCTGCACACATAGATGACACAGGGCCATGTATACCTGTACCTGGCACTCTACAGAGGTGGGGAGGAGTGGCACATGGCCTGCATTACGGAGGGGCCTAGCCTACGGAACTTGCCCTGGCCTAGGGAAACCCACAGCCCTCCTACCCCACCCAGACCCCAAGTCAGCAGAATGAGAGTGTACTCACCCCCTTGTGTCTGCTGTGATGCCCTCAAGCGCCCATCCAACTCAGGGTAGGCCACCACCAGGATCCGGAACATCAGGGGGGTCATGGTGCGACGGGCACCCCTCCCACGTTGGGAGGCCATCCCCAGCTGAGCCTCCGCCGTCTTCTTGCTCCAGTGGCAAATTTCCTCCCATCTTTTCCGGCAGTGGGTGCTCCGTCTCTGGTGGACCCCCAGGGTCTGGACGTCCTTGGCGATGGCATGCCAAATATCCTTCTTCTGGTGGGCGCTGACCTACATGACATGTACAGGGGAAGAAGAGAAGTCATTAACAACTGCACCGTCGGAGTGAGTGGCCCACATCCCTGCCCTTGCCATGTGGCACATGCATTCACACTCATTCTTGCTCGCTGAACTGTGCCCCCTTCCTTCTTACATCCAGCCCTCTCCACCCAGGCATAGCCCATACAACTTGCACCCTATGTACTCACCTGTTGGTCTGGAGGACCGTAGAGTAGCGTGTACTGGGGGAGGACCCCGTCCACGAGCTTCTCCAACTCCTGTGCAGTGAAGGCAGGGGCCCTTTCCCCAGACGCACGTGCCATTGTCTCTTCCAGACCGAGGTCACAGCAGCACTTGCAGTATAGGTCCTCTCCTGTCGAAGATCAGGTATCGAGTGATTGAACAGATAGAAAATGGCGGTCACGTCCGCGGCGGTGACGTCTGCCGCGGTGCGTATCATCACCGCCGGCGCACGTCGTCATTGGCTCCTGGGACCCATAGGGTCCAATGTTAACCAATGCAGCATTGCGCCGTGGTCTACGACCGCCTACCGCAACGGTGTACAATGCCAGCGCAATTACCTCACATCCCATTGTCCCACTTTAGAGGTCAGGCATCCGCCATTTCAGGGGCCCACATGGCTTCATTTTCAACTGCGTCACACATACCAAGGCCTGGACTCAACACACATACAGACAACTTTTTGGAATTTGTTTCGTGTTCTGTGTAGCTGTGGGTACATACCTCTGAATTGCTTGACTCTGTGGTCGCTGTTGTCCTTCCTAGGCACCGTCAGCTGGGACATGTGAGGAGATGGCGGAATCCTCTGGTGTACCGACCGCTGGTGGACCTGTTGACAATGGAGGAGTGACATTTAATCATCACCTAGAGGTTTGAGTGTGCCACAATCCAGGAACTGTGTACCCAGTTGGAGCCAGACCTTATGTAACCAATCCGCCATCCCACAGGAATCCCCCTCAAGTGCAGGTGCTATCAGTGCTCCATTTCCTAGCAAGTGGGTCATTTCAAACAATAGTGGCCATGGCATCAGTGATGTCCCAGCCTATGTTTTCCAACGTGTTGTCCAGAGTGTTGTCTGCCCTGCTGAAACACATGAGGAGCTACATCGTTTTCCCTTAGGTGGAGGATTTGGCTACAGTTAAAGGTGACTTCTATGCCCTGGGACATATCCCTAACATCATAGGTGCCATTGATGGGACCCATGTAGCTCTGGTCCCCCCCCACAGGAGTGAACAGGTGTACAGGAACCGGAAGAGTTATCATTCCATTAATGTACAGATGGTATGTTTGGCAGACCAGTACATCTCGCAGGAAAATGCTATGCTCCCTGGCTCTGTGCATGACGCCTACATCCTGCGAAATAGCAGCATCCCTTATGTGATTGGTTAACTCCAGAGGCACCGGGTGTGGCTATTAGGGGACTCTGGCTACCCCAACCTGTCATGGCTACTGACCCCAGTGAGGAATCCCAGGACCAGGGCAGAGGAACGCTACAATGAGGCCCATGGGCGGACTAGGAGGGTGATCGAACGCACCTTCGGCCTCCTGAAGGCCGAGTTCAGGTGCCTCCATATGACAGGTGGTTCCCTATTCTACTCACCAAGGAAGGTGTGCCAGATCATCATCGCCTGCTGTATGCTTCACAATATTGCTTTGCGACGCCAGTTGCCTTTTCTGCAGGAGGATGGTCCAGATGACGGTCTTGTGGCAGCTGTGGAGCCTGTGGACAGTGATGAGGAGGAAGCAGAGAAAGAAGACATTGACAACAGGGACTCAGTCATACAGCAATATTTCCAGTGACACACAGGTGAGAACACTTTCTTTACTAATACATTTACTTTCACACTTCTACCTCTATCCTGTCTGTCAATTTCAAGCAGTATTTGGTAACTGAGTTGTACATTTCCATTACGGTTTCACAGGTGTGGTTACCAACGTGTGTCATCTGCTTGCATCCTTCATGGACTTGTGATGTGTGACATAGGTATGTTGACATTACTATTGAGAACGGATTTTGTCATTGTTATAGCTAATACACATTTTCAATATCACAGACTGAGTCCAGATTGTTTTGTGGTTCAAGGGTGTTTATTGAAGTGCTGATTATTGGAGGGGGTGGTAAAATGGTGATGGGTGATGGTGGAGGAATGTCCATGGCAGAGTCCAGTCTATTAGTCTCAAAGGTGCACTGCCCATATGGGCATAGGAAGTGGAGCTGGGCCAGTTCCAATATGGACAGGGTTACAAAGTGGGACAGTGGGATGACAATCAGGGTGGTCTCATTTCTTGGCGGGGGTCTTGCCATTGTGCTCTGTCCTGTTCCTGGATCTCAGGGACCGCTTGCGGGGTGGTTGTCCGTCTGCAGGGAGTGGGGTGCTGGTGTGGTGGTCCTGTGGCGGGGCGTCCTGTCCACTAGCGCCGGCGGAGGTGGTGGGCAGTTCATCATCCAGGCTAGTGTCAGGGGCCCCTTGGAGTGCGACGGTGTCCCTCATGGTGTTCTGTATGTCCTTCAGCACCCCTACGATGGTGCCCAGGGCGGAGCTGATGGTTCTGAGTTCCTCCCTGAAGCCCAAATACTGTTCCTCCTCCAGGCGCTGGGTCTCCTGAAACTTGGCCAGGACCGTAGCCATCGTCTCCTGGGAGTGGTGGTATGCTCCCATGATGGAGGAGAGGGCCTCGTGGAGAGTGGGTTCCCTTGGCCTGTCCCCCCCCTGTCGCACAGCAGCCCTCCCAGTTCCCCTGTGTTCCTGTGCCTCCGTCCCCTGGACTGTGTGCCCACTACCACTGCCCCCAGGTCCCTGTAGTTGTTGGGGTGGTGGGTTATCCTGGGTTCCCTGTAGTGGTGGACACACAGCTGATTGACGTGTCCTGGGTACGGAGACATGGGCCCGCTGGGTGGGTGCTGTACTGGTGTTTCCAGAGGGTGGAAGGTCAGTGTTGGGCTGTGCCTGTGCGAGGGGAACTGATTGTCCTGAGGCCCACGATGGTCCGGGCTGGTCATCTGGATCCAGTTGGAAAGAGCTGCTGTCATCACTGTGGGCCTCTTCTGTGGGTGGGGTGGAGATGTCTGGACCCTCCTGTCTGGTGACGTTGGGTAGTGGTCCTGCAGGGGTATAAAAGCATGATTATTGCATCTGTGTGTGTCATGGTGTGCAATGGGTGGGTGAGCGTGTACCCCAGTGCTAGCATTCCTGTGTGGGGGCTTGTGTGATGATGGTCGAGGGGGGTGTTATGGGTATGTGCAGTGGGCATGCTTTAGTGATGGGTGTCCATGCTTTGTTGTGTCATGCAGGGTTTGGTGTTGGGATGGGTGGTTTGTGTTATTAGTACATTAGTGAGGAGTTGGAGTGATAGGGGATGGGGCGAGGGTGGGGGTGTGTGATAGCATGTAGGTAGGGTGGAGGATATGATAGTTAAGATTTGACTTACTAGTGTCCATTCCTCCACTGACTCCTCAGAGGCCCTCAGGATGCATAATGGTCAAGACCTGCTCCTCCCATGTTGTTAGTTGTGGGGGAGGAGGTGGGGGTCCGCCGCCAGTCCGCTGAACTGCAATGTTGTGCCTGGAGACCACGGAACGCACCTTCCCCCGTAGGTCGTTCCACCTCTTCCTGATGTCCTCCCGATTTCTTGGATGCTGTCCCACTGCTTTGACCCTGTCCACGATTCTTCGCCATAGCTCCATCTTCCTAGCTATAGAGGTGTGCTGCACCTGTGATCCTAATAGCTGTGGCTCTACCCGTACGATTTCCTCCACCATGACCCTGAGCTCCTCCTCCGAAAACCTGGGGTGTCTTTGGCTTGCCATTGGGTGGTGTAGGTGATGTGTGGGGTGGTGTATGTGGTGATGAGTGTGGTGATGTGTAGTGGTGTGTGGTGTGTTGTGCGTGGATGTTGTGTGGGTGATGGTGTCGTGTGCCTCTGTGTGGTGGGGTTGTCTATTGCTGTGCTCTCTCTCTGTCCTTCGTCTCAATTTTTTGGTCATAGGGGTTTGTGGGTGATATGGGTGTGTGTTTTATATTGTGTTGGGTGTGTGGGAGTGTGGGAGTGGTGTTTGTATGTGTATCATGTGTGTGTATTTCGAATAGTCCAATGTGGCGGTGTTTTGGAGATGTGTGTGTATTTTGAGCGCGGCGGGCAATGGAATACCGCGGTTGAAAGACCGCCGCGTGGATTCGTGGGTCGTAATAGCATGGGCGTGTTTCTGTTGGCGTGACGGTGGAGGTTTTGTTTTCGCCAGTTTGTCACTGACCTTTGGTGTGGCGGACTTGTGTGGGAGTCTGAATTTCGGCGGTTTCCGAGCTGTGGGTCATAATAGCTGTGGCGGAATTCCGCGGCCGCATCGGTATGTTGTCGGTCTTCTGTACGGCAGTAAGCGGCTTTTACCGCCAATTTTGTAATGACCCCCAATATGCAAAAAGTATCTCAGAGGATATACTCCCTTAGGACGTAAGTATAATACACAAAATATACACACACAAACCAAGATTAGGTAAGTAAACAGATAGAAAAGTAGTGCAAACACTGTAGAACACAATAGAATGCAAAAGGAGACAATAGGCCTAGGGGCAACACAAACCATAGACTCCAAAAGTGGAATACGAACCACAAATGGACCCCAGGCCTAGTGTAGTGTGTAGAGGGTCGCTTGGAGTGTAAGAAAACACTAAGGGTTTCCAAGATACCCCACCCCAAGACCCTGAAAAGTAGAAGTAAAGTTACCCTACTACCCCAGAAAGACAGTAAAGTCGAGATAGGGGATTCTGCAAAGACAACAACTGACTGCAAAGCACTGAAGATGGATTCCTGTACCTGATGACCTGTAAAGGAAGGGGACCAAGTCCAAGAGTCACACAAGTGTCCAGGGGGCTAGGAGCCCACTAAACCCCAGATGAAGGTGCAAAAGGGCTGCCTCTGGGTGGAAGAAGCCAAAGATTCTGCAACAACGGAAGGTGCAAGGAACTTCTCCTTTGGTCAGAAGATGTCCCACGGCGTGCTGGAGGATGCAGAGTTGTTTCCATGCAGAAAGGCCACAAACAAGCCTTGCTAGCTGCAAGAGTCGCGGTTAAGGATTTTGGGTGCTGCCAGGGTCCACGAAGGACCAGGAGGTCGCTCCTTGGAGGAGGAGACAGAGAGGGCACTCAGCAACACAGAGAGTCCATGCAGAAGCAGGCAGCACCCGCAGAAGTACCGGAACAGGTGTTCAGAAGATCTGAACACGGCAGTCATCTCAGCACAACAAAATGGAGTCCCACGAAGTCAGAGTCCAACTCAGTGAGTTGGGCAATGCAGGACGGAGTGCTGGGGACCTAGGCTAGGGCGTGCATGAAGGAAGTCTTGCAAAAGTGCACAGAAGCCCTGGCAGCTGCAGTTCACGCAGTACACAGGAATACTGTCTGGCGTGGGGCAGCAAGGACTTACCTCCACCAAATTTGGACAGAAGGGCCACTGGACTGTCGGGGACACTTGGATCCAGCTCCTGTGTTCCAGGGATCACGCTCGTCAAGATGAGAGGGGACCCAGAGGACCGGTGATGCAGAAGTTTGGTGCCTGTGTTGGCAGTGGGAAGAGTCCATCGACCCAGTGTAGGGTAAAAGCAGACAGCCCTCAGAGCATGCACCACCAGGAAACAGTCAAGAAAGCTGGCAGGATGGGGTGCTACAATGTTGCTGGTAGTCTTCCTGCTACTTTGTTGCGGTTTTGCAGGCGTCCTGGAGCAGTCAGCGGTCGATCCTTGGCAGAAGTTGAAGAGGGAAGTGCAGAGGAACTTGCATTCGTTATCTGGTGAGATACCCACAGGAGAGACCCTAAATAGCCCTCAGAGGAGGATTGGCTACAGAGAAAGGTAAGCACCTATCAGCAGGGATCTCTGACGTCACCTGCTGGCACTGGCCACTCAGAGCTGTCCATTGAACCCTCACACCTCTGCATCCAAGATGGCAGAGGTCTGCGACACACTGGAGGAGCTCTGGGCACCTCCCCTGGGAAGTGCTGGTCAGGGGAGTGGTCACTCCCCTTTCATTTGTCCAGTTTTGCACCAGAGCAGGGCTGGGGGGATCCCTGAACTGGTGTAGACTGGCCTATGCAAGAGGGCTCAATCTGTGCCCTTCAAAGCATTTCCAGGGGCCAGGAGAGGCTACTCCTCTCAGGCCCTTCACACCTATTTCCAAAGGGAGAGGGTGTAACACTCTCTCTCAGAGGAAATCCTTTGTTTTGCCTTCCTGGGACTGGGCTGCCCAGGCCCCAGGGGGACAGAAACCTGTCTGAGGGTTGGCAGCAGCGGTAGCTGCAGAGAAAACCCCGCAAAGTTAGTTTGGCAGTACCCGGGCTCTATGCTGGAGACCCGGGGATGCATGAAATTGTCCCACCAATACCAGAATGGTATTGGGGTGACAATTCCATGATCCTAGACATGTTACATGGCCATGTTCGGAGTTACCATGGTGACGCTGCATATAGGTATTGACCTACATGTAGTGCACACGTGTAATGGTGTCCCCGCACTCACAAAGTCCAAGGAAATTTCCCTGAACAATGTGGGGGCACCTTGGCTAGTGCCAGGATGCCCTCACACTAAGTAGCTTTGCACCTAACCGTCACTAAGTGAGGGTTAGACAGATAGGTGACTTATAAATTACTTAAGTGCAGTGTAAAATCGCTGTGAAATAAGGTGGATGTTATTACACTCAAGCTGCAGTGGCAGCCCTGTGTAAGAATTGAATGAGCTCCCTATGGGTGGCAAATGAAATGCTGCAGCCCAGGGGGATCTCCTGGAACCCCAATATCCTGGGTACCTAGGTACCATTTACTAGAGAATTATAAGGGTGTTCCAGTGTGCCAATCAGAATTGGTAAAATTAGTCACTAGCCTGCAGTGACAATTTTAAAAGCAGAGAGAGCATAAACACTGAGGTTCTGGTTAGCAGAGCCTCAGTGATACAGTTAGGCACCACACAGGGAACACATACAGGGCACACTTTATGAGCACTGGGCTCCTGGCTACCAAGATCCCACTGACAAATAGGAAAAAACAAACATACATACAGTAAAAATGGCGGTCACATGCCAGGCAAGATGGTACGTTCCTACAATCATCATGCAATACTTCCAGTGAGACACAGGTAAGAGGATGGCACTGCTATTTACATATCACACTACTGTAGGACATTGCATAAATCTGCATTTTTACCTCTGTGTATGGACCCTGACATGTCACTTTGCCTTTCCATTTCACAGATCTGGGTCCCACTTTGGGCCCTCTGCTATGTTTACTGCTGCCCAACAACTGTGTAACATTGGTATGTGAACATGAACATTGACATTGCTATATTTCTGAGAGGTTGCAATTACACATTTGTGAAAGTACAGACTGACTCCAGATTGATTTGTGAGGGTGTTGGTTTCTGTGCTAATACATGGAGGGGGTGTGCAAGGGGCTGGGGTGATGGTGGAGGAATGTCCATGGTAGAGTTCAGTCTCTTGGTCTCACAGGTGCATTGTCCAAGGGGGATAGGAAGTGGAGTAGGGCAGTTCAAAGTTGTAAGGGTGACAAAGTGGGACAAAAGAGTGACAATCAGGAGAGTCTTATTTCCTGGCGGGATCTTGGCAAAGTTCTCAGTCTTGTGCCTGGATCTCAGGGACCGTTTGCGGGGTGGTTCTCCTTCTGCATGGGGTTGGGTGCTGGTGGCCTGTTGTTCCTGTGGCGGGACCTCCTGTCCACTAGCGCCGGCGGAGGTAGAGGGCTGTTCATCGTTCAGGCTAGTGTCAGGGGCCCGTTTGTGTGCCACTGTGTCCCTCGTTGTGTTGGCCAGGTCTGCCAGCACCCCTGCAATGGTGACCAGGGTGGTGTTGATGGACTTCAAGTCCTCCCTGAGCCCCAGGTAGTGTTTCTCCTGCAGCCGCTGGGTCTCCAGAAACTTGGCTAGTACAGTGCCCATGGTCTCCTGGGAATGATGGTATGCTTCCATGATGTTGGAGAGTGCCTCGTGGAGAGTGGGTTCCCTGGGCCTGTCCTTCCCGTGTCGCACAGCAGTCCTCCCAGTCCAGGTCTCTGATTGTTTTGGGTTGGTGGGTTTGCCTGGGGTCCCTGTAGTGGTGGACACACTGCTGATTGATGTGTCCTGGGGACAGAGGGATGGGCCTACTGGGTGGGTGCTGTGCTGGTGTTTCCTGAGGGGGGAGGCTCTGTGGTGGTTTGTGACAGTGGCAGGGGAACCGACTGTCCAGAGGTCCCTGATGGGCCGGGCTGGTCATCTTGATCCAGACGTGCAGAGCTGCGGTCGTCACTGTGGGCCTCTTCTGAGGGGAGACTGGATATGTCTGGCACCTCCTGTCTGGTGACGTTGGGTAGGGGTCCTATTGGGGTGTAAATGAATAGTTTTAGTATCTGTGTGTGCCATCTTGTGCATTGGGTGAGTTATCCTCGACTCCTGTGCTTGCATTGTTGTTGTGTTTGCCATTGTGTGATTAGTGTTTTGGGGTCTGTGTGGGTATCTGTACTGGACGTGCTTTGGTAATGGGTGTCCATGCTTTGGTGTTGCATGCAGGGCTTGGTATTGGGATGGGTGGGTTGTGATAGTGGAGCATATGTGAGGTGTTGGAGTGATGGGGGTGTGGGTGGGGGTATGTGATGGCATGCAGGTGGGGTGGGGGAATATGGTAGTTAAGAAATGACTTACCAGAGTCCAGTCTTCCTGCTACTCCTGCAAGGCCCTCAGGATGCAGTATTGCCAAGACTTGCTCCTCCCATGTTGTTAGTTGTGGGGGAGGAGGTGGGGGTCCACCGCCAGTCCTTTGTACTGTTACCTGGTGCCTGGATACCACGGAACGCACCTTCCCCCGTAGGTTGTTCTACCTCTTCCTGATGTCATCCTGTGTTTTGGGTGCTGTCCCACTGCCTTGACCCTGTCGACGATTCTCCAGCATAGCTCCATCTTCCTAGCAATGGAGGTGTGCTGCACCTGTGCTCCGAAAAGCTGTGGCTCTACCCATAAGATTTCCTCCACCATGAGCCTGAGCTCCTCCTCAGAAAACCTGGGGTGTATTTGAGGTGCTATGATGTGGTGTGGGTAATGTGTGAGGTCCAATGTGGTTGTGTTTTGTAAGTGTGTGTGTATTTTGAGCGCGGCGGTATGTACCGCCTATGGATTACCAAGGTTGAAAGACCGCCATGCTGATTCATGGGTCGTGATAGTGTGGGCGTATTCCTGTTGGTGTGACGGTGTGGGTTTTGGTATCGCCAGTTTATCACTGACCTTTGGTGTGGTGGACTTGTGTGGGTGTCTGTGTTGTGGCAGATTACGAGATGTGGGTCGTAATACCGGTAGCGGATTTCCGCCGCGGCCATGGTATGTTGCCGGCGGTAAGCGGAATTTACACCCAGGGTTGTAAGGAGGGCCTTTGTCTTTACCGTGGATGCCTCAATGGAAAGTTGAGGAGCATATCTTTCAGCCACTGGGCATTGACCCACAGAGGAAATAAAATGCTAGTCAATGTACTGGATTCGAGAGGTGACAGAAGAGGCCTTCAATCCTTCCTTCCAAGTTAAGTTATTCATCTGTGGAGAATCAAACTGACAGTACACCAGTCAAAAAAGTATGACTCCCAGACACTTTACATGGAGGTCCGATATCTTTTCACTGGGCCATAAGACAGAAAATCTAACAGGAAAGCATCTACCACGATTTGACAATGACCAAGTGGATTACTTCAGTCTAATATCTCAGAGTTGCCACGAACACTAGGCACAAAAACAATCTACTGAGGAAAACTTCAGGGCATGGGAAAAGCCAAGGTTAGTCTTTTTGTAGCAAGGAAAAACAAGAAAAGCCAATTCTAAGCAAGCAAGAATCCCCAGACAGGCTCCCAGGGGAATCACATGGCCAGGGACATATGTGTATGATTGTCCTCCTTTCCAACTAATTGCAAGACTTGTCATGGAAATAAAATGGCAACAATGCTAGATCATTTTAATAGCCCCAGCTTGGACCAGACAGTATTGGGTCATGTTAGAAATGGGTTCTTTGGTTGGCAGTCAGGTTACCCTCTGTCCCAGCAAGTACCCTCACTCTAGTCAGGGTAAGTCACACACAATCCAAATTCTCCTGTGCCCACCCTCTGGTAGCTTGGCACTGAGCAGTCGAGCTTAACTTAGAAGGCAATGTGTAAAGTATTTGTGCAATAAATCATACAATAACACCATATAGGTACCACAAAATACACCACACAGTGTTTAGAAGAATTTATAATATTTATCTGATAAGATGCAGGTCAAAATGATTAAAGATGCAATAAGTAAATGTAGAGATATCACTGAAAAGTGATATAAAGGGGGTGATTCTAACTTCGGCGGGCGGCGGAGGCCGCCCGCCGACGTTCCCCCACCAAAATACCGCTCCGCGGTCGAAAGACCGCTGAGGGTATTTTGGGATTTGCCCTGGGCTGGCGGGTGGCCGCCAAAAGGCCGCCCGCCAGCCCAGGGCAAATCAGCCTTCCCACGAGGACGCCGGCTCAGAATTGAGCCGGCGGAGTGGGTATGTGCGACGGGTGCAGTGGCACCCGTCGCGTATTTCAGTGTCTGCATAGCAGACACTGAAATACTTTGTGGGGCCCTCTTACGGGGGCCCCTGCAGTGCCCATGCCATTGGCATGGGCACTGCAGGGGCCCCCAGGGGCCCTGCGGCACCCCCTACCGCCATCCTGTTCCTGGCGGGAGTCCGGGGGGGTAGGGGGTGTCAGAATCCCCATGGCGGCGGAGCGCGCTCCGCCGCCATGGAGGATTCTGCAGGGCAGCGGGAAACCGGCGGAAGACCGCCGGTTTCCCGCATCTGACCGCGGCCGAACCGCCGCGGTCAGAATGCCCTGCGGGGCACCGCCGGTCTGTCGGCGGTGCTCCCGCCGACCCTGGCCCCGGCAGGTCTCAGACCGCCGGGGTCAGAATGACCCCCAAAGTGTCTTAAGTCTTTTAAAAGCAAACAAAGTCTCTTTCAAGCACAAAGTAACTGGTTTGCATAATAAATCTCCGCAAAGGGCCGGAAAGGAGGAAATACGTGGAAACAAAGTGGTGTGGGATGTTTTCTCAGGCTGCACACGGCGATGCGTCGTTTAGTTTTCACCCCGGGACGGCTGTGCGTCGATTTCCAATGCTCGGTCGTGGATCCTCTTCGGGTTGCGGGTTTTTCAGACGCCCTGGGGATGATGTGTGGATTTCCGACGCTGCTAGGATGAAGTCACAGGAGCTGCGTCGAACCGGTAGGCGTTGCATCGAATGTTCTACCGCACGGCAGACGCTGCATGGATTCCTCTCTGGAAGTTGGGCTGTGCCATTCCGGCTCGGCTATGCGTCGATCCGGTGAGGCCGTGCGTCGAAGTTGCAGTCGATACGCTGGCGCTGGGTCAATCTTCTTGTTGCGAAGTCGGGCTGCGTCGTTCTGGTTCAGCGTGCAGTGAAATTTTCACCACAATGCAGGCTGTGCATTGTTTCTATCAGGCTGTGCGTTGGATTTCGCCGCACAAGGAGTCCTTCTGGTAGAGAGGAAGTCTTTTTGGTCCTGAGACTTCAGGGAACAGGAGGCAAGTTCTATCCAAGCCCTTAGAGAGCACTTCTTCACCACAGCCAGAGAGCAGCAAGGCAGCAGGGCAACAGCAAGGCATCAGTCCTTCACAGAAAGCAGAGAGGTGAGTCCTTTGAGTAGCCAGGCAGGTCTTCTTGGCAGGATGCAGGTTCTGGTTCAGGTTCTCTTCTCCAGGAAGTGTCTGAGTTGGTAAGGGCAGAGGCCCTGCTTTTATACCCAAATGTGCCTTTGAAGAGGGGGAGACTTCAAAGAGTGGCCTAGAAGTGTACTAGGTCCCCTTTCAGTTCAATCCTGTCTGCCAGGGTCCCAGTAGGGGGTGTGGCAGTCCTTTGTGTGAGAGCAGGCCCTCTACCCTCCCAGCCTAGGAAAACCCATTCAAAAGGCAGATGAATGCAAGTGAGTCTGAGTATCCTGTGTTTGGGGTGTGTCTGAGTGAATGCACAAGGGGCTGTCAACTAAACCCAGCCAGACGTGGATTGTAAGGCACAGAAAAATTTAAGTGCAGAGAAATGCTCACTTTCTAAAAGTGCCATTTCTAAAATAGTAATATTAAATCCAACTTCACCAGTCAGCAGAATTTTCTATCACCATTCTGGCCATACTAAATATGACCTTCCTACTCCTTTCGGATCAGCAGCTACCACTCAAACAATGTATGAGGGCAGCCCCAATGTTAGCCTATGAAGGGAGCAGGCCTCACAGCAGTATACAAACGAATGTAGGCGTTTTACACTACCAGAACATGTAAACTACACAGGTACATGTCCTGCCTTTTAGCTATGCAGCACCCTGCCCTAGGGGCTACCCAGGGCACACCTTAGGGGTGACTAATATGTAGAAAAAGGGGAGTTTTAGGCTTGGCATGTACTTTTAAATGCCAAGTTGAATTGGCAATGAAACTGCACACACAGGCCTTGCAATGGCAGGCCTGAGACAAGGTTAAGGGGCTACTTAAGTGTGTGGCACAATCAGTGCTGCAGGCCCACTAGTAGCTTTTAATCTACAGGCCCTGAGCACATACAGTGCACCCTACTAGGGACTTATAAGTAAATTAAATAGCCCAATTAGGTATGATCCAATGTTACCATGTTTAAAGGTAGAGAGCATATGCACTTTAGCACTGGTTAGCAGTGATAAAGTGCGCAGAGTCTAAAAACCAGCAAAAACTGTATCTCAAAAGTGGAGGGAGGCAGGCAAAAAGTTAGGGGTGACCACCCTAAGGCTGTCAGGTCTAACAGGTCATGTTTTTGTTACAACTTGCAGAAGTAGCACCTCTTCTGTTAGGGTCACCAATGAATCTCCTCAGTAGGAGGCATGGACAGGTACTTCATCAAAACACTGGATCATTGAACTTGTCAGCTTCATTCCTTAATTCCACAAATTCTTGAACCAAGACATTCTTGCAGACAGCAAAGACATCCTTGCATAGGCCAGAGTACTGTACACTACACAATACACTAACAAGACATTGACAGCAAACTGAAAGAGATTCTGCATTTAGTGTTCATCTGAAAGTCTGTACACATTTTCAATCCAACATCATCAAATTATTCCATACCTGAATAAGGTATGAATCAATCAAAGGTTACTCCATATCCATGTGAAGGTATGTAAGGTCCCTTAAATGCTCTTCCTTATGGTCTAACATAGTAGTGTAGGAATTTCTTAAAGGACACTTTAGAGTCTTGCCACAACAATGAAGCATCAGCTAACATGGGAGCTTATCACAATATTTTTCGAGTTAATGAGAGGTTCATTTGAACCGATCCATAAGTATCTCCCCAGGAAAACTGCACCGTTGCTGGCACTTACCTTAGCTAGGACAGTCATAAAAATGCATCTATTTCCAATCAAAGAATTATATTTTCACTTCTCTGAAGACAAGTTGACACTGGACACTAATGTATGATTTGTAAATTAGGCTCTTTTAGAATATGACATTAAAGAGGCAATAGTCCTTAAATTGTTCTTCCAGAGTCCTATAGATGCAGCCGGAAGGGCTCTGTAAAGTAGGCCTGGGTGAAATTTTAAATATATTGTGTAATTTCCAGCCTTTTACATTATGCTTTCTATGTGAATTCCCATACTTATGCCACTACGCCTGGTCACAAAACATTTTGCAAAACATCTTAATGAGGTAACACAAAAAGAATGCAAATAACCACAACGCGAGGTGCTGTTGATCGAGGCACTTGTGTTGTGCTTTTTGTGCACATTTTTTATCCGTACTTCCTCCTGTTTTCTGCAAGCTCCATGTTTACAATAGAGTTTGTACACATTTTTGATGTATTGTGTATCCTTGCTGGTGTATGGGAGATCTACTATATTTAAATTAAGACCTTATTAGGTAGAAAATGTGTTTCCTCAGTGGCATTTTCAAAAGTTATCAAAATCTCTGGCTGAGGAGCTGATATATATATATATATATATATATATATATATATATATATATATAGAGTATATTATTACAGAGTGGCAGTAGCCACTCTGTAGTTATAATTATTATTCTGAAAGATAGGAATTCCTCAGATTTTTGATTGGTAGTAACTTTGCCACTGTTTAATGAATCTCCACAAAACTTTGCAGACCTTGCATTTTCTACATTGGCTGATGATGCACACTTTTATGATGATGAGTTAAGGCGGTACAAAGTAGAAAGGAGAATCACAAATATGTTTTTCCATCGATCTAATGTATTTTTTTCATTAAACTTTTTAAACCAACATAGCAACAAAATTGCTGAACAAGTTTTATGAAATTTGGCAGAAATATAGATTAGGGTGTGCAAAGGATCCATTTTTATTAGATCTAAGTTGGTTCAGTATTTAGTAAGTAATAAGGGACAAAAATTATAAAACAATATATTGAGCTATGGTATACTGTGGTACCTTCGTGGCATACCGCGGTACCTGGTGATGACAAAACATACTATGATTAGGTAATAAAAGCCACTGCAAAATGAAAATGCAGCCATAGTGTTTAGATAAGAATTTGTCTTTGTTCTGTGTTTTAATGTAAAATATGGGTTATGTCTGTTGATTTAATGTGGAGAAAGGAATTAAGCAGTTTAGGCAACTCTCTAGAGGTAGGGTTAAGTTTTAGTTGTATCAATTTATACATGTTTAAAACATTTTATGGAATACTGCAGTACTCATACAAAAGAATCTAGAAAGCACCACAGTGCTTACTGAAATAAAATAAAAATATAGATAAGAATATAAAGTTGAACATAGTATAGGGTGGCCCTTAAAAGAGCCTTTTTTAAATAAACTTTTTTAAATTTGTTTGTAAAGCCAGGTTTTTAGGTTCAAAAGGAAAATATGGTTTTCATAGGTTGTAAAGGATGATGCACTGCTGCATTGGAATATTTGATATTGAAATGGAAAATGGAAGACATTTGATGATCTTGAAGGAATACTGAGATTGTTTTCTTGAGATGTCTTCAAGTCTTTTGAAGCTTACCAGTATTTAGAGTATGCCACTTTTACTTTTTTCTCTGGCACACATTTGAGAATACAAAATGTGTGTTTGGAAGCATAAGCATTACTTTCCAGTTCCAATTTCCAGTCTAACTCAAGTTAAGTGTCCTACATCATTGCCACCACAGTGGATAACCATGCAGTGTGGATGGTCACCTTCCCTAACCAAGGAAAGTAGAGGGACTAACTGATTACATTTCAGACTTGTTTCACCAGTTCATGTTATTTCAACTCTTTTCCAAACCTGCTAACTTAGCATGCACTTTTGCCCTAAAAATTTAACTGTGGCCAACAGGCCAAACCCTAGCCATCTTGCACATAGACTGACATAGAAGAATGAGGAAGATGGAGGCAGGCAAACAAATATTTACAGAGTTGGATGATTGGCCAATGGGAAAGTACATAATATCAACAGCTTAATGTTGAAATTTGGGGAGTTATTGTCTTAAATACAATTTGGGCTACTAATAGATAGCCCAAATGCTTCCAAAAAGCCAAGAAAATAAACTAGTCTGCAGCAATGAACTCTTACAAGTACTAGAGAGACATTCAAAACACATATTTCTGGTCAAATGACAATTAAAACCAATAGAAAACTAGCCAAGAAATAAAATGAAGAAGAAAAGCATAATGTGACTGCTTATTACCAGAATGTGGATTATAAACACATCCCAATAGTACTAAATAACATCAACAACCATAGATACTCTGCTGACTTTTGGAAACCAAAACAGATGCATTTCTTCTTCAAATTCATTACAGGGGTTTTGAAAACTATCACCTACCATCAACCATTCCCCCACTTGTACCAATAACAACGCTACCCCGCTTGTGTGGCTGGGCCTACTGTCTTTGAATGTAACGATTTCAAGCTAAGGTCAATGGGAGTTTCACTGTGGGACTTCCATTAATTAGGTTTAATCAGTTCCTGTTGCGGGCAATAGGCCCAGTCAAACAAGTGGGATAACATTTTGATCAAGACAAGTGGAAGAAAGCTGAGTGATAGGAATTTTGTTGATCCCTGTGGATTCTGGACGATTACGTCAAGGAAATGCAAGGAAAACCTTGAGGTATGCAGGCCATTGTGGGTACGGAAACATTATGGGAGTCCCCTGGGTCTCTAGTTTAAAAAAAATGTATGGATTTGGTAGGTTTCCTTCATTGGCAGCTGAACCCGGGCCAAGGTTATGCAGCTACCCTCATTGCCAAATAAGGCTAGTTTTGTTACAGGAAATGTTGATGTTTTTACAATATGTTTTGGGGCTTTTCCTGTTGTGGACGCTAAGCCCACCCATGCAAGAAGGGTAGTGTTTTTATCAGAAGATGTTGGGGAAGGCTAGGCAGTAAGAAATATGTGGATCCCTGTGTATTCCAGACGTTTAAACCACAGAAATGCCTGGAAAATGTGTGTTTTTAGGTTGAATTTGAGTTATGCAAAGCATTGTGGGTAAGAACACCTCACAGGATCCACACCAGGCATACTACTGTGGACTCCCCTCATTGTCTAGTTCTCCAAAATGTCTGGGTATGGTATTTTTCTCCAGTTTGAGGCCTACCTATGTCCAAAAAGTGCATTCATTCACCAGAGCAAACAGGACGATTTGGGGATTTAGACCCACTCTCCTGGTAAAAACAATACCCAAAAGAATCAAGTGTCTTCTTTCTTGACATTGGAATAGGTTGTTTTAGTCTGCAGGTGAGCAGAAACTCTGTTGATTCTTTAGGGGTGAGTGTGGGGCATGATTTCAGCATAGGCAAGATCTGCTCAATGATTTTATAAAAAAAAAAAAATAGTCCTGTCATTATGTGGGCTTTCTGACCCATGGGGACAAATTGGGGGCAAACTCTCTCTCTGTCCTCTGAGTAGGCTAAACTACTGGTTTGTCCCCTTTGGGGGAAGGAGTATGGTACATTTCCATGCCCTTTTCTTTTGCCCAAATGCAGAATCCCTGGTGTTTAGTCGGCTTTAGTCAGCTTCTTGTCAATTTGGACAAGCCTCCTATCTGCCCCCAGGGGGCCCAAAAGACATTATTGCCCTTACTGGGGCAGGGGTAAACCTTGATGTCAGGGTAGGCCACCACATTATTTTGCTTGTTTTGGCACCATTTTGAAATCCCTAGTGTCTAGTGGAATTCATGCTCCCCCCAGTCCGGGGAAGCAGATTGAAGATGAGTTTCCCTATCCACGCCCAGGAGGCCAGAAAGTCTTATTAAATGCAAAAAGAACAAATGATGGAGCATTCCGTCCATCATCTGTTCTTTTTGCAATTGTCACCGAAAGTGAAAAGGGTATGCCCATATGTGGGTCTCGTGCTCACTGCGCCACTGGATTCAAGCTAGCCTGGCTGTTGAAGGGTGATACCCTGAAACCATTCCTAGAAGGATTCTTTCCGGTCCAGGGAGGATCTGGCTTGGCAGTCTGAACTGGACTGCTCCATGGGAACAGGGTCAAGACTGATTTGCATATGGCTGGGTCCAAACGAGGGTGGTGTGGTGCACAAAAAAACGATGGATTAAACCCAGATCTTTGTGACTGCGGGTGAATGTTTGCATTGTTCAGCATTCCGTCCATCATCTGTTCTTTTTGCAATTGTCACCCCAAGTGGGAAGGGTATGCCCAGACATGAGTACCGTGCTCGCTGCTCCACTGGATTCAGGCTAGCCTGACTGATGAAGGGTAATACCCTGAAACCGGTCCTAGAATGCTTGTTTCCCATCCAGGGAGAACCTAGCTTGGCAGTTCGGGCTTGATTGTTCCCATGGGGAACGGGAACAAGACTGACTTGCATATGACTGGGTCCAAACTGGGGTGGTGTGGTGAGCAGTAAAAGAATGGATTAAAAACCAGATCTTGTGACTGGGAGTAAATGTTTGCATTGTTCAGCATTCCGTCCATCATCTGTTCTTTTTGCAATTGTCTCCCCAAAAGGGCAGGGTATGCCCAGACGTGGGTCCCATGCTCACTGAACCACTGTATTCAAGCTAGCTTGGCAGATGAAGGGTGATACCCTGAAACCGGTCCTAGGATGCTTGTTTCTGGTCCAGAGAGGACATGGCTTGGCAGTTCGGGCTGGACTGTTCCCATGGGGTACAGGAACAAAACTGATTTGCATATGGCTGAGTCTAAATTAGGGTGACGTGGTGAGCAAAAAAAACGATGGATTAAACCCAGAACTTTGTGACTGGGGGTGAATGTTTGCACTGTTCAGCATTCCATCCATCATCTGCTCTTTTTGCAATTGGCGCCCCAAGTGGGAAGGGTATGCCCAGACGTGGGTCCCATGCTCACTGTGGGGGTGAAAACCCCTATCCATGGCCCAGGAGAGGCAGTTAGGGGCATATTTATACTCCATCTGCGGCAAATGTGCATTTTTTTAATGCAAAATCGGCGCAAAAATAACTCCATATTTATAGTTTGACGTTAGACCCGTATAACGTTAAAATATTGGAGTTTGCACCATTTTCTAGAAGCATGAACCTACATTGCGTCAATGAGATGCAAGGTAGGCGTTCCCATCTAAGAAATGGTGCTATCACCATAGCCCCATATTTATCCCCCTGTGCTAAAATAACACAAGGGTGGGCTAAATAATGGTGCTAAACTTGCTTTGCACCATTATTTAAAGCCTGGATCAGACCAGGCATTAGGGGATCTCTGGACCCATTTCCATGGTCAGACACCATGGAAATGGATCTACAGGTGCCCTCCCCTGCTCCAGGAACACCCCCATCCCAGGTAAGTAGGGTAAGTATTGGTAAGTATTTTTTTATTAATTAAAGTGCCATTGGGTGCCCAACTTGGGGCCCCTTGCATGGCACAGGGTGCAATGGCCATGCCCAGGGAACACTTTTCTCCTGTGCTGGCCATTGGGCTGGTGGGCATGACTCCTGTCTTTTCTAAGACAGGAGTCATGTTTTTGGTGGTTGTGCAACAGGAAATGGTGCTAGTCTGTTTAGAGGCATTTTTTGCCTTAAACCAGGCTAGAGCCATTTCCTGGCACACAACCCCCTCATTCCCTAGCGCTACCCCCACCCGGCTAGCGTCTTCTCCTAAGATGCTAGCCCAAGTTCAGCGCTGGCTTGTGCCATTCCATAAATACGGCGCCCGCCTGGCGCTTTGGAATGGCACAAGTCGGTGCTATACTTTTTGCCGCAAAACTGCATCTGCGCAGTTTTGCAGCAAAAAGTATAAATATGGGCCAAAGTCTTTTGGGCCCTGGGGTGGGAGGGCACATGGATCCATGCTTAGGGGCACACGCCCCACCAAAGAAATGCTTTAAGAATGCAATCTATGGTGTTTAGTGGGTTTTTGTCCCCCCATGGGAATCAGATTTAGGGTGAAGATGTCAAGCAGACTTGATATTATTATCTTTTTAATGCCCAATGATATCATTGGCACGTGCCACATTGTAAATAAAATGCTGCATTGCATAATGTATACATTTTACTACAACACTTCATGTTTTTGTGCAGTGTTGTATCACCATTATCAATGTTCTCATTTGTGTGCTGCGTGTTGAGATGTGTGTTGTGACAATAATGTCACCTGACTCTCAGAGTGGCAGAACTTTAACTGAGCTTGTAAGCCTCACTCCAGTGACAGTGTACAAATTACCTGCTCACTCCCACAGATCACTACGTGGTATGCTTCCACCACTGAACGTGTGCTGCTTAACTCCTGGTGAAGGCATTCTGCTACTATGAGGGTAGCTAGCCCCTTTCATTTCAGCAAACCACAATCCATGAGATAGGCCTATGTCATGATGCACATGCATATTCCGTGTTTGCCTATGACAAAAAAGTATCAGCATTAGGGATCCAGACATCAGTACAGTTGGATGCTCAGGGCAGGGGTGCATGCCCATTGCCATGCAGAGGACTTTCTATACCCACACAGGAATTCTAATTTTGGAATTTTAGACCTAACAGGGTAGAGAGGGTGAATTTCGGATGCTTAAACACATGTTACAGTCTGTTTTTGAGTGACTATATGCAAGGCTTACTGTGTGACCGATGTAACAGTCTTCAGTTGCTGAAAACAGAAATCCACACACATAAACAGAAATGGTAGGAGTTTTCTTGAGCTGTCCTTCTTTGAAAATTGGTATGCACAAGGTTATAGGTATGTGTTTTTGGGATAAACCAGTGACCTTGAAATGGACAAAATAAAATGTAGCAATGAGTTAGATACATAGCTCCCCATCCTCCTTCGATTTTCACATTTCTTTCCATCCATGTCTCTAAAGGAAGAACATTTACATAAAGAAGTACATTTTTGTTGCTGAAATAAAGTCTTCCAAACGTGCCCAAAGTACATCTCGGGCTGATAAAATTGGCATTTTTACCCCCATTCTGTCTTCTAGAATATTTCTTCTGTTTAAGGATCTCCGTTATCAAGAACTGACTGTAAATCATCGGTTCTTTTGAAGAGGCCTTGGAGTTTAGCTTTCGTATGCCTCCCGCTGACAATTATGCACATTTTGAAGTCAGCGGGGTGTCCCTGATAGCCACTGCGTGGAAAGCAGCTTGAAGCCAGGGTGTCTCCAGGGACTTGCTCTTAGTGGTTCCTGAGGAATCAGCTCTTTTCTTGCCCCAAGCTAATCACAATATTTTTACAACTTGTTGAGAGAAAAAAGGTACTTCTATTGAAAACAAAGAGAAACTGGTGTGAATACATTCAGAAAAAACTGACAAAAACGGACGCCTTTTGGGGCATATTTAAGAGCCTCCAGTGCCACCTTAGCGCCACCATAGCGTCATTTTTTTTATGCTAAGGCAGTGCTAAAGTGGCTTTTCTGCTACACCAAAGTTACAAAGTGGAGCAATGCATGGATTGCACCACTTTGTAACACCTTGCACCACATTATGCCTGCGCCAATCATAATGTATGCAAGAGGGGCATTCCGGTGCTAGGAGGCTTGGAAAAATGCCGTGGTGAAATGTAAAAGATTTTTAGTGTCATTTTAAACGCATGCTCAGAGCAGGCATTAAAATGACGCTCCAATAGTAAACTATGGACCTCCTTGCACATTGCTACACTAGCATCAACATTTTTGATGCTAGTGTAGAAAAGCGCCATAACTGCATAATTTTTTTTAATGCTATTGTGCTAATGACTGCCATGATGCACCATATTGTTAATATTGCACAACAGGGGCACAAGAAAAGTGGCGCATCATAGTTGATGTGCCGCATTTTCTTAAATATGGGCCCTTGTTTACTTTGCATTAAAATCGCACAGACCAGTGCTTTAAGTAGGATGTAGGGTGTTCTCTAAAATGGGCGTGGTCAAACAAGGGTAACTATAAATCCTCTCCAAGAAGCATGGCCGATGTAATATAGAGTGTGGCTTAAAACCAATTAAGTCCTGAGCGTCACAGGGCATGCCATCCGACCTCTGGGTGGCTCACTGTTACTGCATCCAGACATGTCACACACCAATCAACATATGCACCATAAATAAGCCAGATCTATTGCTTTTGCTAATGCTTGTTAGTTGTATCAGATAAACGAAAGACAATGACTTTATTGTGAATAATTACAATTGAAAATGTTTAAATTCTGATAATATGAAACTGCGAGTTATTTATTAGTACAGCCTGTGGAATGGGTAGTGGCCTCTCCTTCACCCCATTTTCTTCTCCAGTCTCTTTTCCTGTTAGCTACACCCCCCTTCTCTCCAGGTCTTTCCAAAATCCTTCATTTGCATGCCACGCAGTCTCACACAATAGCAATTAGGACATTTGAGGCCATCCGTCTCTGTCCCAGCAGAGAGGCCGAGGACTGGATGCACATGTAGACTGCAAACCTTTATGACCCAGTGACAGGCACAATGAGAACCTCCCAATGCCTTCAGCCTCAGCTCCCAAGCTCTCAATTGTGCACTCTCATAAATAACAACCCTAAGCCTGAGCTCACTCACTAAGCCGGTGAACAATGCAAATTCATTCACATTTGCAATGCAATGGGTCTCACGTTTGCTCGAGTTAGAGCTATTAGCATTGTGAATACCTAACTGGACTTTTCTTGCCACATGAATTGAAAATGAAAAGTAAACCAGTTGACATAAGCAAACCGATTCAAAGCGCCATGGCTACCATGAGCATGAGCGCGAAGGAGAGACACAAAAGGAAACAGACATTTGCTCACAGTTAAACATATCAACAAAAGTGCAATTATCCATGTAACAGGACCGATGGCCAAGGCGGTAACAAAACTGCCCTAAGGAGGAACAAATGTAAAGCATTTACCAATGATAACAAAGGATAATTGAAAGGCAAGCCCATGAACAAGTGATAGTGAAGGGCGTGCAGAAGGTGTGGTTAAAGGCCCACAGATAGATCACAACAGGCCAGAGTGCTTGCTCACTTAAACTAAAAAAAGCCACAGAATAACATCTTCAAAATAATCTAACAGGTTGCAAGATGAAGTAAAACATGAAACGTAAAGAGGGTTTGCATCACTGACACGTTACGATCATTGTTCAGAAATCGATCAGTTTTTGCAGCAAAGTTAAGGACATGTGCATAGGCTCGATAGGAATCCATTTCAAAGTTGACTTTTAAATACTGCTGGGCCTGAGACACTGAGACCCTGCTTTATACTTTTTTTGCGCCGCATTAGCGTCATTTTTTGACGCAAAAGCGGCGCAAACTTACAAAATGCTATTGCATTTTGTAAGCTTACGCCGCTGTTCGTCAAAAAATGACTCCAATGTAGCGCAAAAAAGTATAAATCAGGGCCTTATAGCTATACAAAATGAATATAGATCTTCCGAAATGAAGAAAGACATAATGAAATGTGAAAGGAAGTGTTACTGCACATACAAAATCTATATGTTCCATTATCTACTGGATCTTCTACAGCCAGTAAATTGAGGCACGCTTAACATGCTGAATTGTATCTAGTGAATGTCTGACGGGTCTTGCCAGCCAACTCATAAATCGTACACTCGTGCAAACAGCGGCTTGGTGGGGGGTCAGATTTTTTCAAGACACTCATAAATGAGGCCATAGTTGCTCATTTCAAGTACCGCATCATGGGGGTATTCATTGTCCTTCATGAGTACTAATTCCTGATGCCACAGGGTGTGGTAATTACTAGGTGAGGAAGCATGCAGCTATTCTAAGTATTAAAATTGGAATTTATAATATTAGCCAGAAACTGGCGAGAGAGTATTGGGAATATGTACTTCTTAGGTACTTGAATGACCAGAAGGAAGGAAGCTTCTCAGCTCATTTTTTAATGTATAAATGCATTCCACACTTTGAGCCATATATTTCCAGAATATTTCAGTTCCAGGAAAAACTACTCTATGGGGGTCATTATGACCCTGGCGGAAGGCGGAGAACAGGCTGGCGGTCTTTTTTTTTGGTATTATGACCATGGCGGTTACCTCCATGGTCATCCGCAGTTTCTCCGTTTCGCCCGCTGGGCTGGAGACCCTGGTCTCCAGCCCGGCGGCCGTCACTATACCGCCGGCGGTATTTGACACGGCTGACTGCCATGGATTTCATGCGGTTTGAAACCGCCATGAAATCCATGGCGGTAAGCACTATCAGTGCCAAGGAATTCCTTCCCTGGCACTGATAGGGGTCTCCCCCACCATCCACCCCCACCCGACTTCCTCCCCTACACCCCCCACCACCCCTGCCACTCCCCAAAGGTGGCAGAGCCCCACTCCCCACCCCGACCACCAACATCACACCACACACACACGACACGCATGCAGGCACCACCAACACATACACGCACACACACCGACATACATGCCAACATCCACACACACAGTCAGACACGCACACCCATATTCAAACATACACGCACACATCCATACAGACCTACCCACAGACATACACGCACTCATTCCAAAAACATGCAACACCCCCGCAAGCATACACGCACTCACACACCCCCTCTACATACACAGACGCACACCCCCATGCACCCACACAACACCTCCCCGCCCCCTCCCCTAACGGACGATCGACTTAGATTTAGAATAGATATCCCAAAGGCTCTTAATTAATTGAGTCCATGCTAGCGTATAACATGACCTAATTAGAATGTCTTGAGCCTGTTATTGTATGGAGGATCCATAATTTCAGGATCTTATTAAGTAATATAATTATTGGTAAACTGTTAAACTTTTTCGATGTAATATAGAAATTGTATGAATTTTATTGTGTTTTTAAGATGTATTGCTTTTATGGCTTTTAGCCGAAAGAAAGTATTTAATATTAATAATAATATAATATTCAGTATTTTAGTTTGCTCTCTGATGTCACATGCCTCACCTTTTCCTGGCCATCTTACCTGACATATTTCAGCACGATTTGTGTGGCAAACAAGTTCTGAAATAACGGAAATGACTAAGAAACCACAATATTTGGTTTGCATTAATTTTGCACAATGCATCACTCAAGCCCCACCAACAAGTCTGTGGTACAACAGGATTCTCCCCGTGAAGGAGAAAGAAGACAGGCTTCCCCACTGATGGAGCTTGAGGGCCACAGGGAGGGTTGACTGCAAGCCCCAGCCTACAGTGAGATGCAGGGTACGCATCAGGACTGAGCTGCAGCATTTTCCCAACTGACGAAGAGGGACCGGAGGCACGTGGGAAGGGCAGAAATAGAGCCTGCCTAAGGACTGCTGGCACTGTGATCTCAAACTCAGCTCAGCAATCTAGAGAAGAGTAGGCCCATGTGGAGAGCATCACTCCTTCAGGAGACACTCACAGACCAGGTGAGTCTCTGCCAGTAATTGACGTAGAGCCCGTATGTGGTGCAACAAAGGTAATCCCACAAGACAAGAAAGGGAATGAGGGCAGCAGCCGGATAACAAAGTTTAAGGAGGAGTCAAATCAAATCGCAAAGACTGCAGACCTTACCATTTCTGAAGACAGACTGACATCTCATAAAGAATTGGCTCCCTATAAAAGCAGAGAGGTACCCACTAGGCCAAGTGAGTCTGCAAATCCGAACCAAACATCAGGAAAGGCCTATGTCAAAGGCTGCCCTAGCCCCACCAGACAATGAAATAGACCTATTGGCATGTTAAAACTGAAGGATTCAAGTTGTACCTGGTAGAGTACAAAGCACAGGAGTGTCAGTTCCTATGGATCCCAGAATTCAAATCTAGGGGCCACCAGGCTGTACTAAATCGTACAAACATGCTAAAACTGATAGGGAAATTACTAGGCCTGGATCATGTGGTATCATGCAACTTTCTTTCCATTTAATTCCTGCCAGTGTTGGAGTGTGTCTTTTAAAATTTATATTAACATGAAAAGCTTGCAATATATTGTGAAATGAAACTGCGTAGAAAATGTGCTAATATAGAAAACGATGCACACGTTTGAAATGTGCCCACGGGGAGTGGCCTCCAATGTATATAAAGACTAATGAAACTTATTACTGATGAACTAATTATGTACTAATGTTTGAATTTGTATTAGCATAACATAATTGGAGTTATGGATTAGGGTTTTGCTAAGTTAATTACTAGGCCTTAGTTAGCAAGGGTCTGGGCCTAGCTGCCTAGTCTCATATTAAACTGTTTTTCTAATGTGCAATGTGCTGTTTTTCTGAGGGACACGAAACTGTACTTTTCCAGAAGCTAGATATGTGTGTGTAGCCGTAGTAAATTCTTTCTCATGGGACCCGACTTGCTCAAGGAGACATTCTTGCTGAATGCAACAGTGTAATTCGTAACAGGTGCAAGGCTGCCTGGAGTAGGAAAAAACAATGGGACTACTGACTGGAGTGTAAAGTGTAACTTTTCTTTCCGGACATTCCAACCGATGAAGACGTCAATAACATGGGCCAATCAACGACATGAGAACTGGGTTTTGTGGAAAATTCTAGTGAGGTGCGTGGAGAATTATTGGACAGAGATAACAATGCACCAAATATTATCCAATGGGGAAATTAAGGGCTAGTTCAACAGTTTTGATATAACCGCATGGCCTGAGGAGAACTCAGCCATTATTCGGACATTCTACCTCAAGCCATACTTTGACGTTCATTCTTCTTGATACTTTAACCATCCTCTATCTAAGTCCTTCTGATACTTACTTCTCCTCTATCTGAGGGAAGTGCCTTATTCTTTAGCTATGCCATGCTGAGACTTTGTCGTTTCCTATCCTTGCTGATGGTAAATCGACTGATGTCCTGAGGACGAAGACTGACGCTGATTGCTGGTTTGTTGGAGGGTAACTATCCGATGATGATTGTAATTGTCTGCTTACCTTTTCTTTCTAGGTACCAACTGCTTTTTTGATAAAGGCCATAGTTAGATGTTTTCCAAATTTGTGTTTGCTAAATTGTTTTGCATGAAGCCCAACATGCTGATGCTAATTCAAGGTTAGTTAAGGTGTTCACTAATATCTGACGCAAATAGACAAATTACTGAATTCTTGCTTTGTTGAATCGTGTATTACTGTGACTTTGCTAAGCTGCTTCTTATTAATGATGCGTTAATGCTGAATGAATAGTCTCACTGCATTGATTAATTGTGTGTCTAGTTTCAAAGTTTTAGGAGTTACTAATGAGATGAATTGCTAATGAGATTAACGGAAATGACTTTAGATTGTAACCAGTAGGGAAATAAATATCTTAACACTTAACTAAATTGGTGTAGTTATTCATAACTGAAAGGTCATGGTGTGTTCACTTATATTGATTCTTATTGAGTGTTATTCATTAGCTTAATGATTATTTATTGTGAATATTAATTGAGCTATTGTCATATTGATTGTGATGCCAAAAATATATCACGCACTGGGAAGTCCCCGAACGTGGTGAAAAGGTTCATCGGCCTAGGCGTGTCTCCTTGTAAGTTTACTTGTCAAGGTTCTGACGTGCAGTTTTTGATAGCAGAGGTAATGGTTTGGCCCTTTGGGGCCCCAGTGCGAAAGATCACGGTTTGATAACAGTCTTGTAGCGGTCCGGTAGGAATTGATGAATTGAGGGGTGTGGTTTGAAAGTAAGCAAGGTGTATCAGAAAATTGGGTTTTGGGAAAATTATTATTTTTCAATGATGCGAATTGGAGAGATGATGTGCCCCTAAGTCCCAAATGACTTTCCCGGAATCTCGGATCCTGCTGAAGGGAATTTGAGTATGTTCTCGGCGTTCTAGTGATAGTGTGAGTGAAGTAGGGTTTGCTCATGCACAGCTTATGCATATCGCAATTGAATTGTGAAGTCCGTGAGGATTTTAGGCCAACTGATGATGTTTTAGTAGGCGTGTGCGTACTCCGCAGTATGAGAGTAGGGAAGTCGGCCAACTTCATGTGAGTGTGGCGCTTTGCGCTCAAAAATTGTCCACATGGTTGTTGGTGATGTACGGACCCTGCGTGGTCTAAGACTCCGGAGTATATTGGTAAGTGTATGTGACACTTGGTTTATGTTGTAATTTGCGCGGTTTGATAGGTCGGTGGTGAAATCGACGAAAGGAGTATGAGTCAAAGTGAGTGAATAAAAACTTAGATGGAGATTTGGTAAGTTCTAAAGTGCACTAGAAAAAACCATTGACAAGTTGAGAGTAAAATTTGCGGGTCAAATTTTGCTTGCGAGTGCGGGATCTGAGAAGGAGAGATTAGCGGCTGAGGCTAAGCAAAATCTCTGTAAAGTTCGGAAGCGATTGTGTTACCCTTTCCTGTAGTAAGCCGGCAAATTTGAGTTATTGCTGGTGCTCGCAATATATTGCATTAGTTTTGTGTGAATCAAGAGAGTGAGGAAGACAAGCCGCAAGACTTTGTCAGCCGTAGTGTGTGTGAGTGTGACATCATTGGAGCCGCGCTGGGATAGGTCGGTTAGTGAGAAGGGTCGCGCACGGATTGGCAGCCGTCCGAGAGAGGCAATTGGTTGAGAAGGTAGGCGAAGAGAGTTCTGGGAACTAAAGTCACTTCCTGATTCGATTGTGAACAAAATAAAAGCCTCAAAAATTAATTTTTCAAGGCTTTAAAGAGCGCTTCGAGGGGAGATGCATATTTTACTGCGAGTGTAGGAGAGGTTACACAGCCAGAAGATACACCGGCGTATGCCGTAATGGAGGAAAGGGGTGTTGCGCCATGTCTTTCGCTAAAGCAATGGTGCAAAGCGACAGAGAAAGAAGGGTGTTTGGCATTTCAGGAGCACGGAAAGTTCAATATAGGGGTTTTGGAAACTTTGCGGAGGGTGCTAAATGAGCTAAAGTCACCTCTGAGGCCAGCACAGTTTGAGGTGTTAGCAATTTGGGAACTGATGGCAATACGACAACAGCAACAGAAATTTGAAAGGAGAATGAGGAAAGCAGAAAAGACACTAGCGGAGGCTAGGTGGGATAGTGCACAGAGTTTAGAGGAGAGAAACAATAGATGTAATTAGGATGTTTCCAGCAATAGCTCAAGAAGGTGAAGACAAAGGAGGGAAAGCTACTTGTAAAACTGACAAAGTTCTTCTAAAAATAAAGAGGCTAAGAAGCCCTGGTCAGACATGGATGACTCAGACGATGATGAGTTCCTTAATCAGTTACTGAATGACCGACCACCGCCATATGCAATAGATGACAATAGACCTAGTACTAGTACATGTCCTGTAAGTTCAACTCAAAACAAGGGGACAACGAATCCGGTGCAGGTTAGTCCTGTCTCGACACCAGTTCCGATGCAGATTAGTATTAGTGTGTCCACTGCTCCAGAGATGCAATATCAGCTGCAACCACCACAGGTTCAGAGACTTTACCCTGATATCCCATTCTTAGAGACTACCACAAATTTGATGGTGCCGTCAGAGCCGGCGCATTCAAGACCAAAGCTGATTCAGACTGATCCAACCCCACCTTTACTGCGCCAGGTGCAGCCACAAATGATTCCGAATTACACTTTGGTCACGGGGCCGCAGTCAACCATGGCACCAGTAATGAACCAGAATATGGGAGTTAATGCTCCACAGGTTTTGGGAAACAGGCAGACACCAGCCACCATATTTTTGCCCATCACAGTTGGTCCACCAGTGCCATTGTATGCGCAGGCGAAGCCTACTGTATGCGATCAAGGGATAATGACTCAAGAGATAACAAGAGGAGGGTTCGTAGGGAGCTCTCAAGGGGTGACTCCAGTAGAACTGACATTCAAAAGATCTAGGTCTTTGGTAGACTTCAGTCCGATTGGGGCTCCTCCAGATGCCATGAGACAATCAGGTTTGGGACTGCTGACTCCGCAGATCTCGAGTACAAACATACCGCAAACACCGATAGTGCAGGCTGGGAATATCTCACTGCACAACAACTGAATGACTGGTTAGACAAGTTAAATTCATCACAGTCTACTCCTGCAGCAGCAGGGAGAACGGAAGGAGATGAATACCTGAATTTTGTGAGATTGGTCATGGAGGCGAATGAACTTGTTGAAGGGAACATGGGAGTGAACAGGTTAGAGTCATACACAGGAGCAGAATTTAGATACTTGTGTCCAAAAATAACCAAAGAAGTGAGCAGGGTGCATGAGAGGTCGGAAAATTTGGCAGATAAATATGGAATAGACTTAGAAAATACCAAACATTTGAAGAGGAGTTACAGGTTAGACTTTGAGCCTAAGGATTTTGAACATGTGAGGTCTACTGGGATGAAGGCACACCTTAAGGAGATACTGCAGAGTGCACAAGTTTGGGGAGCCTTAGAGAAGTAGCAAGGTAGATGGGCGAAGAAGAGAGATAAGAGAAAGAGCGACTGCTTAGAGCCGCCAGCTAAAGCCTCACAGGATGCTGGTGCAGTAAAGATATTACCAATGCGAGAGACTGCTGGAGCGGTTCTTGTCCATGTACGGTGGACTAGAGGGGATATCCTGTCATTTACAAACGACTTTCCCAGGCTGAGGGAGAAACCAATAGAGTGGTATCAGCAGACGGACAGGTTTGTGAAGCTTGCAAAATGTCTCTGGGAAGACCTCAATACCCTCTTTGACATCATAGTTCCAGCTGATCTGTGGTTTGAGTGCAAGAGAAGTGTGGATTGTCCGACCGTGGAACTGGCAAGGGATAGAGTCACAGAAGCACCGTCTCCTGAGGTGATGAAGTACTACTATAAGGTGATTGAGTTCTTGAAGCAGAGAGTTTCGCTGAAAAATATTGATTGGCATAAGATTTATCGGACAGCACAGGAAGTCAAAGAGTCGATATGTGCCTATTATGAGAGGTTGTTGAAGGCGTTCAAGCACTACAGTGGTACAGAGGTTGTAAGGTGAAGGACATGAATTCCCTTGTTCTTAGATTTGTTGAAGGGTTGAGACCTGAGATTAGTCAGATGATTAAGAATCACTTGATTTTCTGGCAGGCAAAACCGATTGACGAGGTATTGCAGTATGCGAAGTACTGTAGTGACGAGATTGAGTTGAAGCAGAGAAAGTTGAAGGAGAAGGCGATGGTGATGCAGATTAAGGCAGCACAGTCAGGGATGCAGGGAGGTTGTCTACAACAGATGGTGCAACAGCCACAAGGAAACGGGTTGTTTCAGGTGCAAGTGAGAGGCAGGGGTCGAGGAGGTTTTGTGAACCGAAGCACAGACTTGAACACTATAGTAGTTCAAAATGTTGTACAGGGGATGAAGAAGATGTTACCTTGCCATGCTTGCCGGGGCGTTGGACATTGGAAGCGGGAGTGCCCGATGATGGTGCAGGATGGTGTTGTTCAACAAAGCAATTATGTCAGTGCATTTCAAAATGTGAAAGGACCGAGGCTGAGAGGTCCTAATCCGAACTTTCAGAATAACATGAATCAGATGCAGGGCTTTCCACCTATGCAGCAGGTGCAGATGCCACGTACACGATGGATGCGAAAAATTGTTTTGTGTGTACACAGATTCCTGTTTTGGTACAAGAGGGGGTTACTTATCATAGTCTGCCTTTAACATATGGGATAAATTGTAGTTTGTTACTAACAAGATTCTGTAATCAGGAAGGGATTCAGTATTTTTATTCCAACCATGATCTCGTGTTTTCTTATGTGTATCATAGAGGATTTGAATGGGGTAGCTAAGTACTATAGTATAAAGTTAATTAAAGGATTCTTTGAGGTGACATTAACAATTAGTACATCTTATGCACACCGCAATAATTTGATATGTTTGCTTACACCCGTAGAAAAAAGCTTTTTAGATCACACGGAAGATAGAAGAAGGGCATTGAAGGGCAAATTAGAGAAAGGATTGCAGCAGCGAGCTTTTGCTAGTAGTGAGGGTTATAGTGCAATTAGTGAACAGGGAAAGTTAGCTTTAGATGCACTACATGTAGGTAAGCTTTGCATATCTAGACCAAAATCATATCATGACAATGTGTTTGTGGGAACGAGTGAATGTAAGCATGTGTTTTTGTTTCAGAGTAAGTGGACGTTCATGTTAAATGGACAGGATCCAGCGATCCCTGGGATCTATTATATATGTGGACTTAATGCTTATTACTGTCTTCCAAAGGGATGGTATGGGACATGTTACTTGGGGATAGTTTTCCAAAAGATATATCAACTTGAGGATTTGAAAAGGTTTCCGAAATTGTCTGAATTACATTGTAATAGACAGAAAAGAGAGACTGCTGCTGGTATAGTGGGAGACATATTTGGGGCAATAATTCCTTAAGTGGGAGTTATCTTAAACTCCATAAAGATTCGAAAGTTGTATACTATTGTGGATAACATGCAGACAAACTTTTCAGGGGCTATACTCCTGATGGATACTGAACTTGCTGCGGAGAGGGCTATGACTCTTCAGAACAGGCTTGCTTTACACATTCTTTTAGCGAAAAATGGCGGAGTTTGTAGGATGCTTAATGAGCGTCATTGCTGTGCTTACATACTGAACAATGGTAATGAGATTAGAAGTATGCTTACTAACTTAACTAGGGATACTACAGACTTGAAAGAGCTGTAAGAGCCAGGTGTTTGGGAAAAGGATGGGAAAGGATTTGCTTCAGTGGGAAATTGGTTTAGTAATATTTGGCATGGGATATTGTTGAAAATAATACAGGGAATATTGATTGTTATAGCTTGCTTATTCGGATTATGGGTGGCATGTAAAATTAGTAAAAGAATAAAATTGAAAATGGTGAAAAATAATAAGAGGAGGGAAGAAAACAAAGGGAAAAATTGTTTAGGGCAAAATCACAGGGGGAAGATTAAGAGAAGAGATTGAAATGAAGGAATTTTAGAATGTAAAATTTGAAGGGTAAGGTTTTGTGTGATGACAAGAGTCATCAGAGGAGGGATTGTTGGAGTGTGTCTTTTAAAATGTATATTAACATGAAAAGCTTGCAATATATTGTGAAATGAAACTGCATAGAAAATGTTCTAACATAGAAAACAATGCACACGTTTGAAATGTGCCCACGGGGAGTGGTCTCCAATGTATACAAAGACTAATGAACCGTATTAATGATGAACTAATTATGTACTCATTTTTGAATTTGTACTAGCATAACATAATTGGAGTTATGTATTAGGGTTTAAGTAAATTACTAGGCCTTAGTTAGCAAGGGTCTGGGCCTAGCTGCCTGGTGTCATAGTAAACTGTGTTTTTCTAACGTGCAATGTGCTGTTTTCCTGAAGGACACAAAGCTGTACTTTTCCAGAAGCTAGATATGTGTGTGTGTAGCCGTAGTAAATTCTTTCTCATGGGACCCGACTTGCTGAAGGAGACATTCTTGCTGAATTGAACAGTGTAATTCGTAACAGGTGCAAGGCTGCCTGAGTAGGAGAAAACAATGGGACTACTGACTGGAGCGTAAAGTGTAACTTTTCTTACCTGACATTCCAACCAATGAAGACGTCAATAACATGGGCCAATCAACAACATGAGAATTGTGTTTTGTGGAAAATTCTATTGAGGTGCGTGGAGAATTATTGGACAGAGATAACGATGCACCAAATATTATCCAATGGGTAAATTAAGGGCTAGTTTGACAGTTTTTATATAAACGCATGACCCGAGGAGAAATGAACCATTATTCGGACATTCTACCTTAAGCCATACTTTGCCGTTCATTCTTCTTGATACTTTAACCATCCTCTATCTAAGTCCTTCTGATACTCACTTCTCCTCCATATGAGGGAAGTGCCTTATTCTTTAGCTATGCCATGCTAAGACTTTGACCTGTCCTATCCTTGCTAATGGTGAATCGACTGATGTCCCGAGGACGAAGACTGATGCTGATTGCTGGTTCGTTGGAGGGTAACTATCTGATGATAATTGCAAATGTCTGTTTGCCTTTTCTTTCTAGGTACCAACTGCTTTTTTGATAGAGGCCATAGTTAGATGTTTTCCAAATTTATGTTTGCTAAATTGTTTTGCATGAAGCCCAACATGCTGATGCTAATTCGAGGTTAGTTAAGTTGTTTACTAATATCTGTTGCAAATAGACAAATGACTGAAATCTTGCTTTGTTGAATCGTGTATTACTGTGATTTTGCTAAGCTGCTTCTTATTAATGATGCATTAATGCTGAATTAATATTCTCTATGCATTGATTAATTGTGTGTCTAGTTTCAAAGTTTTAAGAGTTACTAATGAGATGAATTGCTAATGAGATTAACGGAAATGACTTTAGATTGTAACCAGTAGGGAAATAAATATCTTAACACTTAAGTAAATTGATGTAGTTTTTCATAACTGAAAGGTCATGGTGTGTTCACTTATATTGATTCTTATTGAGTGTTATTGACTAGCTTAATGATTAGTTATTGAGCTATTGTCATATTGATTGTGATGCCAAAAAGATATCGCGTACTGGGAAGTCCCCGAACGTGGTCAAAAGGTTCATCGGCCTAGGCACGTCTCCTTGTAAGTTTACTTATCAAGGTTCTGACGCGCTATCACCAGCAAGGGGAAGGCAAATCTCAGCACCTCTGCTTGTTACGGTTTCTACACTGGATCTTCCAGTGCGTGCCTTAGAGAGTAAGACGCTGCTGAAGTCCTGGGGAGTATAAGTGATAGTGTTCCAGGGGGATCGATACCCACATATGTTGATAGAGCAGTGGCACCCTGTCGGGGAGGTTGACCCTTCAACATCCGTACTGAGATGCACACTGGTCTTACTGTTCAAATCAGCCAAAAGGGGGAACTGAAGAGCAGCAAAAAATTAGAAGGATGCAAGACCCTCAGAAAGGCTGGAGCTGGTTGCCGTCCACCCTATCCAAGACAACAACCACCAAAGATTGAATAGTGGCTCAGTCTCTTGCTAATGAATTGGGTGACCTATCCATCTGCACATGGAATATGTGAGGTCTGCAGTCAAAAATCAAAGATGCCTCCATAGTAGAGTACCTTATCTCGTTTGATATAATAATGATACAAGGACCATGGGCCTAAGTTAGTGTCCCTCTTAAAGGATTTGTAGAACACTGATAATTGGCACACTAAAGTAGGGCAAAATGCAGCCTGGCAGTCTATGTCAACTCTAACTTGCCTGTATAGATCACTGAATTAAATATGAATGAATCTTGGCTTTTGGCCCTGCGCCTGGGTAGTTGGGCCTCGCGATCATGAGATCCATTGGTGCTCATGAATGTGTACATCAATCGAAAGAGGAAAGCAGCAACAGCAGATAAATTCTTCACAAACATGTTGCAGTACATAAAACATGTGCTACCCATCATATCTGCTCACCACTGGAGACTTCAACTTGAATGTGTTTCATCAACCAAGTGTGGAGCATGGCAAGGCAATTGGGCCTCTCCCAGTCCAAACTTCACCCTTGTTATAAATGACAAGATAAGACTGGAGAAAAATTACTAGGAGCGTATGAGTTAGCCTCCCTCATTGTTCTGAACTGCTGCCAGCCAGGTGACAACCCACCAACATGGACTAGGTCATCTGACAAATCTGTCTCCTATCTATATTATACAATGGTAAACTACCACCTATACAATCGGTTGTGAACTTTACAATCACCCACCATCAGAAGAGTGTCCACCATCTGCAGGGAATATTCATTGGGATCTCCAAGCACAAACACAAGCCAGAAAGGACCTTGCTGTGAGATGTCCATTCTGAAAACCTAAAATGCTGACGTGGAGCTCCAGCCCTGTGAAAAATCTGGTGTAATATGCTTTGGAATCCCTCAAGTTCATTGCTCATGGGGAACCCAAGCCAAAAACAGCTTGAGAAACTTTCATAGACTATCTGATAACCAAATACCTTTTTACTGAAAGTATGCAGGGTGTAGCTGGCCCAGAGTGGTTTCAGGAGATCAGTCAGGCAAATAATGCCACGGAGCCACTGTAGTATACAGCCGCATTAATAGCAAAAATCATCAGGAAATCTCAATCTGACTGTGTCCTGGGTCCAAACATAATTCCTGAGGCTCTTTTCAAACAGAATACTACACTGTGGACCAGTTTTTTGGCATGGATGTTCAACACCACCTTGGCAGAAGGGTTATTCTGGGAAGCTGGAAAGGTTCAATCATCCCTCCTGTCTTTAAAGAAGGAGTCACCTTATCACCAAGCAATTACTGTTTAATTTACATCCTGGATGTAGATCTTAAGTACTCTTCAACCTTACTGCTTCAATACCTAGAAGCGTGGGCATTAGACACAGACAGGCTCCTGCCAAACCAGAAAGAAAGGAACGCTAATGAATCTTATGGCAAAAGGTCTAATACTTAGCAGAGCAAAGGCCATTGGCACACTGTTGTGTGTGTGTTTTTTTTATTTTAGGGCAGCGTTCGGTCATATCCCATGTGATAAATCATGGGCAAAGTTTCATCAGTGGGGAATCCTGCACAACCTATTAAGGACCATTAGGCTGCTTTACAGTGACACTGGTCTAAGATCAAGGTTGGGGATGGCACCCACCTTTCAAGACAATTGAAAACTTTGAGTGGCCTAAAGCAGGGGTGCGTTCTTGCACGCCTCGTATTTCATCTATATTTTCCCAACCTAGACCACGGCTAGACAAACTGGCATCAAATGCCCCGACCCTCAGAAGCATCCTGCTGTCGACCATGTTGTATGCGGACGATCTGCTGCTGCTCAGTAACACCAGGATAGGTTTGCAGAGGGCACTTGATCATTTGGCAACATAAACAGAGGACAATGGGCTGGAGGTTAACCTTAAGAAGATAAAAGTAATCTCATTAAATCACTACATCTTAAACAATTGCAAATGGTGCCTCAATGGAGCCACGATTGTTGAGATATCTGCCTACGTCTACCTAAATGTAAGATAGATTCAAGGGACTCGTTTCCACCTCAAAGGGAGGCGATCGAAGCACGAGGCCTGGTTCTAAATTTTTCATTTTCAGCAGTAGCTAAAACCTTCAGGGGGCACAATTTCCAACCACTGGCTGCAGTAATGAAGGCAAGAGTGATACCCAAGCTTTCATATGGAGGCAAAATTATGATGGTAACGGACACCAGTTTCTTGGACAAAGTCATAACAAAAACTTACAAGCAAGTATTTCGGCTGCTGAGATCAGGATCACCCACTCAAGTTAGGCTGGAGTTTTTACTGATAAAGCAGAACCTTGCTAGGCCTGGTGCTTTTGTCAAATGCTACCATAAGCTGAGATTTGCAGAGGAAGGTTCACTAACTAGTTTGGTCTGGCCTGAAAGCAACCTTCAAAGAGGTAAGGATGAATATAAAATATAAGGGAAGTATTGAAAAACTCAGGCTAGATGAGCTATGGAATCTAGATACAACTGCCCAGGTATTTATAAGAGCACTAAATAAAAGCATTAAGCTGCAAAGCTAGCAGGAGGACAAAGGAGCAGTGGTCAAAAAAACACATGGGTGTCTGGTGCTGAAATCTTATGATGGTCACAAGGACCTCCCCCACTTGGAAGCCACCTTTTCCCTGAAGGTTAAGCAGACATTTCTGTTGCTGAGTTTCTGAGGGATGCCCACCCTGGATTTCATACTAAGTGGCAAGAAAAAGACCAAAGGGGGGACAGGAAGTGTTGCTTGTGCCACCAGTCAAATGAGTCTGTGCTGCATGTCCTATGTATCAGCAGTGGAGATCCTTGCTGAGGAAGGAACTCAAGGGTTTACGGATAAGGACATGCAGAACTGCAGTAATAGAGTCGCTGGAACCAAGGAATACAATGCTCGACATCCATCTGGGGCAAGTCTTGCACATTTTCAAGGTCCTCATTAAGGAGAATCCCTAAACTCAATCTGAGGACAAGGTTACTGACCAAGAGGGGGTTCTCCAAGAGACTATGCAAGCTACCCATTTCACAGCGGGCTACTAGGGAGGATCTGGATTCATTAGCTCCCTATCCCACCTTATAAGGTGTTAGTTTCAGTGTAACCCAGCTTTTGCACTATTGCACTTTATGTAGAAGCCTGCACACATGGGAAGGGTTCAGTTACGTATGCAATAGTAAAAGGATTAATTGGTAGATAAAATCCTCATGGGTACTGGTAACAATTTCTTAACTCCTGTGTTCGAAATGGGGTCTCTGGTTGGCAGTCAGTTTACACTCTGTCCTTGTCAGGGTGAGGGAGATTCACCGCTTATGTCAATGTGTAAAGTATTTGTACAAATACA
Source organism: Pleurodeles waltl (assembly GCF_031143425.1). NCBI lineage: Eukaryota > Metazoa > Chordata > Amphibia > Caudata > Salamandridae > Pleurodeles > Pleurodeles waltl. Next base: position 146,857,101 of record NC_090441.1, on the reverse strand, counting down.
CAGAGTAACACAGTGCAAACACCACAAAATCATTCAACACCAGTTTAGAAACATAGCCAATATTGATCTGAGTAAAACAAGACCAAAATGACAACCAACCAACATATACAAGAAAAGTTCTGAATTTTCAAAGATTAAACTTCGAAATAGAGCTTAGAACATAAAAGCTTCAATTTGTTGCTTTCACAACGTCATGATGGAGTCGTTCCTAACAATCTGATGCCAATGGTGCTGGTCATGGAGTCGCACGGAACCCCATGTATTGTACATGTGCTAACAAAGAAACAAGTCGGTGCACGAGAGGCGAGGCTTTGCTGGATCCAGTGCGGCGTTGGTTCCTTACTGCAGAGCAGGGGAGGTGATGCGGCATGGGTGCGAAGCATCAGTTACTAAGTTCCAGGGGAGTCGATAAGTCCGGCGGGTCAAGATGCGGTGGGTGACCTCTCGGGGTCCCGGTCATGCCACAGGGCTACAGGCAGTGCAGCGGAGTCAGGTGTCATGAACGTCGGTGACATGGCACTCAGGACTCACCAAGTCGCGGGACGTCAGTGGGCTGCAGCCACATTGGACCTCCGGAGTCCGTCATGGTCATCGCACTCCAGCGGGACCATGGCTTCAGGTGCAGATGGCATCGTGGAGACAGGCAGCGGCGTCGGTCCTGGTGTCGTCTGGAGTTGGTGCACTTGTTTTTTCTTGTTTTTCAGCCAGCTTTTACTCCCAGGGACCCAGAAACTGGAGTAGGCACCACCTGGTGAGTTAGGGTCCACAGCAAGTGAACCCAGAGGCTGGTAGGTGAAGTCTTAGCTGTCCCTGAGATTTCTTAACAGGAAGCAAGCTCATACCAAGCCCTTGGATAAACTTCACAAGCAGGATTTCACAAAGCAAAGTCCAGTCCTTTCCCTCTTAAGGCAGAAGCAGCAGCAGCAGGCTAGCACAACAAAGCAACAGGTGGAGTGGCAGGTCCTCCCAAAGCATCTAGCTCTTCTCCTTGGCAGAAGTTCCTTTTGATCCAGAAGTAATCTAAAAGTGTGGGGTTTTGGGTCCACTACTTATACTCATGTCTGCCTTTGAGGTAGACAAACTTCAAAGGAAAGTCTCTGTTGTTTACAAAATCCTGCCTTAACCAGGCCTGGCCCCAGACACACACCAGGGGGTTGGAGACTGCATTGTGTGAGGACTGGCATGCCCCGTTCAGGTACAGGTGTCAGCTCCTCCCTCCCCAGTCTAGCCCAGGAGACTCATCCGGATATGCAGGACACACCTCAGCTCCGTTTGTGTCACTGTCTAGGGGGGAATTCTCAAACAACCCAACTGTCATTCTGACCCAGATGTGGATTTCACAGGCAGGCAGAGACACAGAGGGGGTCATTCTGACTTTGACGGGCGGCGGAGGCCGTCCGCCAAAGTCCCGCCGGCAGAATACCGCTACGCGGTCAGAAGACTGCCGTCACCCCCAACCGGCTAACGTCCTTTTTTCTGATGATAGCCCAAGCTTAGTGCCGGCTTGCGGCATTCCATAAATTTGGTGCCTGTCTGGCGCTTTGGAATGACGCAAGCCAGCAGTAAACTTTTTGACATAAAACTGCGTTAGCTCAGGTTTGCACCAAAAAGTATAAATATAGGCCTAAGTACTCCAGGAAATGCACAACATTGCAAAGGTCCTCACCACCAAATCTGAGAAGATGCAGCCAAGATCTCCCATGAGCAATTTGACATATGCGTGCACAGCAGTATGTAAATAAATGAACTTTTGCACAATTACATTCTTTTGGGCATTAGTTAATGATGTTCCAAGGCTTATTGTGGCTGTAGGCCATGTATGTGTCAACAATGTGGGTAAGATATGTTCATCAATAGGACCATCTGTGATGTGTCATGTAGAAGGCATAGCTAACCAACTCCAGATATAGATTTCCATACTATGGTTCCAGCACAGACAATGAAGTACACAACACACTTTGTCCTTTTATTCTTTTTATAGATAAATGTAATCCAAAATAACAACTGCCCATTGGGAAGGGAGAAACAAAAATAAATATTGTAGAGTAGGGGCAGGGGACATAGAGTGGGCTGGGCAAAATAAATGAAACACATCAGGAAACGTCACAGAAAACAGTGCATTCATGGGGGAAAAAAGAAAAGTTCAGTCCAAATCAAATATTTTGTCAATTGTCATTCTGGTCATCCTCTTTCTCTTTGACAATGAGATTCTCTGCCGTTGTGGCCTCTTCCTGGCTGGCCATAGGAGGACCTGACACAGGACTGAAACACACAGGGGGTATTAGGTGTAGGGGAGAAACAGAGTGGAGGAATGACAGGGGGACACATGGACGGTGCTGTGAGAGGGATGCTGAGACTGGGTAGAAATCATTTATTCCCATTAAATGCTTTAATGGGTGTACAAGTACAAACCAGCCCTTGGCCATGACCTTTGCTAAGCTGTGAATACATGCATTGGGGGCTGCTCAAAACTCTGTGCCAATCTACATGGCATGTGCCACATTTGGCAGTTCAAGAATGCCTGTTGGTGCTGCACACCAATTGGCATGTGTGCAAACTTGGCTTAGCTAGCAAGCTGTTACATGAGACACTATTGTAAGACTATGCATGTGTTCAACTTTGGAAATTCCGGAACCATTTTGTGTGAGACAGGTATTCCAAAGTCAGCTATTACTCCAAGATACAAGAAATTATATTTTACACTGATGATACACACAACCAAGACATGCATGTCGCAGTATCCAATGCAAGACATGTGACCACTTCACCTCACACTGGACAGTGTCTGGACCGTCCATTTGGCATTGCACCCAGCAGAGATAAGACCCTTGCTTCCCCAGTCATAGTGGAGGCATTGCATTTCTTCCCATAAAAGCATGTGTGATGGCTATTTCCCCTGTAGTGTCCAACACACCTCAAGTCCCAGAATGCATTTTGGTCAGTGCGTCCAAGGTGACCCCATGGGGCATTGGCCCTATGATTGCTGCTGCAATTGCTGTGATATATTGCAAAGAGAAATGAGAGGCACAGATAGAGCATGCATGTCACAGCATCCAACAGAAGAAATGTGACCACTTGATCTCACACTGGACAGTGTCTGGACTATCCATTTTGGCATTGCACCCAGCAGTAACAAGGCCCTTGTTTCCCCAGTCATGGTGGAGGCATTGCTTTTCTTCACATAAAAGCAGTGATGGCTATTTCCCCTGTAGTGTCCAGCACACCACAGGTTCCAGAATGCACGTGGTCAGTGCTTCCAATGTGATCCCTTGGGCATTGGCCTTATGACTGCTGCAGCAAAAACCCAGATTCTGTACATTATGACATGTGATACATGTTTGTACAGCTTTGTTACCACTCACACCATGCTACCAGACACAGCATGCAAGCAATGCACTCTCTGCTGCTGAAACTCCCCCAGCTGAGCATGGAGGGTTGGCTAGACTGTACTCAGGAGCCTCCTGTGGAGTGGTGTGAGGCAGAGCCGGCACATGTGGGGCTGGGAGGACTGCCTCAAAATGTCTTGGGCACTCCGATGGGCCCAGCATTTTAGGTCCTCCCAGCACTTGCAGCACGTCCTGGCCCGCCGATGGTATACAGCCACTGCACTGCAGCACTGTGCAATCTGTTCCGAGATCCCTGCACTTGCTGCATTGCTTAACTTGTCCTTTGGGCCCCCATGAAGCTGAGGGTAGTGGTCTGGCACCCCCCCATCTAAGATGTCCAATTCTCTTTCACTGAAAGAGGTGCCCTGTCCTCAACTCCCTCAGCCATGTTGGGGGCAGTAAGGGTGGACTGAGCATCAGAACGGCAGAGGATCCTGTCTGTAGCAGAGGATGACTCAGAATGACTAGAAAATGGCTGCCTGAAACTTCCTGTTAGGGACTTCTTGCCTTGCGTTTCCTCTGTGCCACTTCCTGTTGATTATCATTGGGTTCTGTCCCATCGCTGGATTCTACGCCTGAGGGCGGATTATCTGCACCCAGAGTATACACTCAGCATGCAGAGCATAGTATCCTCTTGCAAGGCCTGGCACTGTAATCAGAATGGAAATCCTAAAAAAGAAAAACATTTAAAAGTGAAAAATGGAAGTCAAATGTGACATATGCAAGCGTGTTGGAAGGGAAGGTATACTGAGAAAGGAATGGAATGTATTGTGGTTACAGTTTACACTACAGGATTTCCCAGCACAGTTTTGCACTTTGCTTTGCATTATGGTACATGTGGTCAACATATCTTACTCACATCTTGGGAAACTGTGCTGTATCACTAATCCAGGCTTAGGTTGTGATGTCAATCCCTGGACACATAGGTCCATATTTATACTTTTTTAGTGCCGCATTTGCGTCATTTTTTGACACAACAGCGGCGCAAACTTACAAAATATAATTGTATTTTGGAAGTTTGCGCCACTTTTGCGTCAAAATGCAGCGCAAATGCAATGCTAAAAAAGTACAAATTCGGGCCATAGTACCAAGTACACCAAGGTCCATAGATACAGTGCAAGACTGGGAAGCCATTGCAGCACTGACTAGTTTCTCACACCAGCCCCAATACAGAAACTGTAAGTTCAAGGGTGTGGATCATGCAGGATTGCCGATTTATAACTGGTTGTACATATTGGCATTCCAGTTCTTAAACAATACACAGAAATGGGACCTGCCTCCTCCCCACCCGGCCCAATGCCCCCCTGGGTCAGAACGTGCCCACGACCTTTGTACTACTGGCAGCGGCCCCTCAATCACTGCACGTGGGTTACAATCACTACATTGCAATATCTCATGGCAGGAAAATCCACCTTGGTTACAGGGACAGACCCTCTGATAACACCTTCACCCCAATAAGCAACGCCCTTTTTGATGCAGAGGCCTCTTGTGACACAAACCTAGGGAGATCTCACACATGCTGAGCTTTGATCCCCAGCGTCAATGAGGCCTTAAGTGACATTTGACACGCTAGTCTATGACGTAAACATGATAACATGCCACAGACAATCTTTTGACTTCTGAGGTCAGCTGTTGTATACTGACATCATGTATGAGTTGCACAGTAGTCTCAGGATGGCATATGTAGACAGAGTGTTAAATGCCCACCAATCATCACTGACAACAAACTGCAAACCACATGAGGCCATGACACAACATGTTGCTCAGGTGAAAAAAGTGTCAACTAGCTGGTCACGCACCTGCATACCCTGCCCTATCTTTTGTACAATGGCCCGGTTTCTGACCTAGTTGAGGGTCCAGATGTATGTGTGAAACATGATTTAATGCTATGTTTTGCAATACACCACAGGCTACTATAATCTTGCACACAACCTGAGGGGAGTACAGCAGCACTCCTCCCGCCCCCAGTACGGTCAAGACATCTGAATCTTGACTTCAGGAGCCCATCTGGTGGACAAGAGGTGACCTGTGGAATACATATCTGTCATGGGTACTGACTAGGAATACTGCATGCACATCAGTCAAGCTACCACTGGCACCACAGAAACCGTCCATGTTGATGGAGTGCCAATGGTGTCTGTTGCAGAAGATGTGTGCATTGTGGAGAGGTGGCTGGAGAGCCACATGGGTGCAACCAATTGCACCCAGCACACGTCGGAAGCGGGAAATTAGAAAACAATCCCTAGCTACCCTTCGCCTTCTGGCCAGTGTATGGGACATTCGTATGTGGCGATGGGCATTCCTACTGATGCAGCTCAGTACCTGATGTAGGCATTGGGACTGGGTTGCCTGGGAGATGCCCACATGGTCACCTGTGACCCTCTGTGATGACCCTGTGGCAAAGAAAAAGAAAGCTGCTAGGATCTTGACATAGGCTAGGATGGCATGGGAGTGGCAGGTCACAGAGTCAAAATGATGCTCCCACTCAGAAATCATCTCCAAGATGATATCAGGGGGAAAACAGTATCTGGCCAGGACATCTTAGCTGGACATCTCAGAGAGGTTTATCCTCTGTCTAAAGATCCTCTCTGCTCTCCTCCTCATCCTCCTTCTCCTCAATTGATCCTTTTGCATAGCAAGGGACAAACCAACAAGCACATTCTGCGACATGTTGCAAGGAGGTCTGAAAGGGCTTGTTTGTGTCAGCTTTGCTTTTATGTATGCAGCAAGGCTGGGATTGGTTGTGGGATGAGGAATTTCAGCTGGAGCTGGGTGGGGATGGTAGGCACTCACACAGGTGTGTCATCATGCATTTCTGCCTGATCTGGCCCGATTGCAAATCATTCGCCCCCGAGTGTGGATGATCCGCCCCAAGTGCGACTGATACATCCCGAGTGCGGATGATCATTCCCCAGTGTGGACGAAAAGATACTACTCGTAACTTACCTTTGTGAATACCAAGGAGTCGTAAACTTACACTTTTGGTCTAAATTTAGACCACAAGTGTAGGAGTAGCTTTGTAAATCGGGCCCTTGGTTTGCATTTTTGTATCTACAATAAGCTGTGACATCTGAAAACATTTTGATGTCCAAAGCTGGTTTTGCATTTTTAATCATGTTTTATTGGTGTCTGCTGTGTGCCAACTTCAGATTTTTTTTTTTCCTTTGGGTAAATATACAAACTTTAAAATGCTTAAGCTCATCCTCCTGAGTGCCTTATAAGAGGGAGGCAAATCAAGTACTCTACGAACAACCTATCTCTTTCAGATATAGAAACATTGACCCTTCACTTTCAGCACAAGCAATCACAGGTGAGGGCGTTTGCGTACTTGATTGCGTCATCCGCTGCTGACTCTGCCCAAGCAAATGTCAAGGAGTAGGCGGTGCACAGTTCATTGTGCTCTCTTGCTAGCCTGCAGATCTCTTGGGTTTGAAGCGAAAGGGAAGCAGCATAACCGGTGAGTCAGGTCTTGTTTAAAGAGCAGCATCTCTCAAGCTGTGACATAATGCACAGCTGCTTGAAAAAAGGTCCTAGCTTCGCACTCTCTGTACATGTTTTATGCATTCTTTAATAGCTTTTGTTGCCCAAACTATAACCCATGTTTCTGTTTGGGTTTTCTGTTCTGAGCTGTCACTTACCTTGTAGCGCTGGGAGGCCTTTGGGTAGCCACGTGCTTTACAAATGATCTGATCTAAACTAAACTAACATCTAATATGAAACCACTCATATTCTAAGATCTAAGGCTTTTATTCGTCCTTGGACTCTAAGGGGCCTTCACAGATCTGTTTTTAACACCAATTCTGATGTAATGTCAGGTTTTTCACTAATATTATGCACAAGGTCCAATGTAGATAAAGGCATCTTCTATTTCTCACTAACCCTTCCAGTACCACATGTACTAGAACACATGCAGAGCACATGTACTAGCCAGTGGTAGAGGCAAAAGGAGAATAGGATAAGAAATAAAACAGAAACAGAGGACTCCACACAGTGTCTCGTCACTTCTGGAGGAAAGGAAGGCTGCAGGCTGTGGGAGAGCACTACAGGACAAAAAATACTTTAAGGGCCAGATGTAGCAAGGGTTTAGCGAGTCGCAAACTTCGAAAATCGCCGTTTGCGAGTCGCTAAAGCCACTTTGCTATGTAGAAATGCATTTTGCGAGTCGGAACCGACTCGCAAAATGCATTTCCGACTCGCAAATAGGAAGGGGTGTTCCCTTCCTATTTGCGACTCGCAATGCTATGCATTTTCATTTGCGACCGCGGTTGCGGTCGCAAATGAAAGCGCAGTTACCATCCACTTGAAGTGGATGGTAACCCAGGCGCAAACGGGACCCTTCCCCTTTGTGTCTGGATAAAAAAATAATTTTTCAGAGCAGGCAGTGGTCCAAGGGACTACTACCTGCCCTGAAAAATACCGAAACAAACGTTTTTTTTTTTTTTTTTTCAAAGTGCAGCTCGTTTTCCTTTAAGGAAAACGGGCTACACTTTGAAAAAAAAAGACTGCTTTATTTAAAAGCAGTCACGGACATGGTGGTCTGCTGTCTCCAGCAGGCCACCATCCCCGTGAGTGCCCTGAATCGCTATGGGGTCGCAAATTGCGACCCACCTCATTAATATTAATGAGGTGGGTCTTTGTGACCCCATAGCGACTCGCAGAAGGTGTCTGAGACACCTTTCTGCATTCCAAATTGCGAGTTGCAATTTGCGAGTCGCTGGGACTCGCAAATTGCAACTCGCAATTTGGAATCTTCCTACATCTAGCCCTAAGTAACTTGTGAAGGAAACACTCAATGTAACTTTATGTAATGCAGAGATTCCATACCTTAGAAATATCTCTGTATAACCAACTCTCTCTGCTTTGATATGGTACTGAGGAGCAAATTTAAACTTGTTTTCTGCCGAATTTGCGTCATTCTTTTTTACGCAAATTTGGTGCCAAACTAATTCCATATTTTTACTTTGGCACTAGACCTGTCTAATACCAAATTTATGGAGTTAAAGCTATTTTTTGGATGTGGAAACCTACTTTGCGTCAATGAGATGCAAAGTAAGCGTTCCTCTGCAAAAAATGACTCTATGGCCTTAGTGCCATATTTATCCCCTATACTAAAACTACGCATGAGAGGGAGGAGGGGTCAAAAAATGGTGCAAAGCTTGCTTTGCACCATTTTTTAACGCCTGGGTCAGGGCAGGTGCTAGGAGACCTGTGAGCCTATTTCCATGGTGGAACACCATGGAACAAGCCGACTGGTGCCCTCCCCAGGCCCCAGGGACACCCCCACCCACACCAGAGGGACAGCGGAGGATGGGGGACCCCATCCCAGGTAATTATAGGTAAGTACAGGTAAGTATTTTTTTTTTAAGTGCCATTACATGGCACTGGGTGCAGTGGCCATGCCCAGGGGACCCATGTCCCCTGTGCTGGCCATTGGGGTGGTGGGCATGACTCATGTCTTTTCTGAGATAGGAGTCATGTGGTATGGATGGTTTTGCATCAGAAAATGACTCTAGGAAGGTTAGAGTCATTTTCTTTTTACTCTAACCTTCCTAACATCATTTTTTGGTACAAAACCCCCCTTCTTCCATACCTCCAGCCCCACCCAGCTAATGTCATTTTTTTTTTTTAACGCTAGCCTACCCTTTGCACCGGCTTGCACCATTACATAAATATGGTGCCCGGCTGGTGCACAGAAATGGTGTAAGCCGGTGCTAAACCTTTTGGTGCAAATCTGCGTTAGTGCAGGTTTGCACCAAAAAGTATAAATCAGGGCCTGAGTTCCTGAAAGCTAAACATTACATGACATGAATATTTTGCTACATATATGTACTCTTGCACATATGTAGGAATAACTGCCTCAAGCTATCTCTGTCACTATACACTCTTTTGTGAAAGAAGTGTTTAGTTTCTAATTGATTGTTGTTTGCCAAATCCATAAAAGACACAACATCCTATAATTTCCTGTACATAGCAATCTATTTGTAAACTGGAAATCTAATACTTTATCCACTGTGGGCCTCATTTACTAAATTTTGACGCAGGGCAGCGCCACAAGTCTATTTGCTCTGCCACCCTGGGTCAAAAGAAAAGGGCCGGAATGTGCTGTATGTGTAAGATTTGGTGCATTCCTGTTCTTGTCCCCTGCATTGGAGCACAAATTACTGCCTAGCGCCAATGCAGGCACTCTTACACCATGGTGAAAGGGTGCCTACATTTGAGGGATGATTGTTCCTGCACATAAACAATCACTAATGGCGTTTTCCTCTTTCTATGTGTTTTGTAGAATGCAGCACACATAGATGAAAAAACTGGGAGAAATAATGTAATTTCTCCACGTTGTGCCACTTTAACACCACCCCTGAGGTGCATTAGGAATCGTATGCATTCCCAGACTTGTAAATCTGCAAATGCTTCAGATTCCATCAGATTCCAACAATGTTGCATGGGAACACCAACATCAACACCTATGGAATTCCTCCTTGACGCAGTGTTCTATGTGAAAGGGGGCCATCTTTAAAGGGCCACGCAAAGCCACCTTGCATGACTTTTCATGGCCTTGTAAATATGGATCCCTTTCACACATAATATAGGCCGGCCCACTGTGCCACCTGAGCAAAAACAAATGACCCTCCAGTGGCACAGTGTGCCACTAGGACCTTGTAAATGAGGCCCGTGTGCATTAATGTGTAGATATAAAATATAATTTAGTCTTGATACTATTCCTTCACAGGAAATTTAGGAGAACATATGACCACAGTCTTTAAAGTTAAAAATCTTTTCATAGTTTGTTTCTAGATCACACTGAAATACCGTATACTTCACTGGGAATCAAAATGTCTCTAGTATAATCCATAAGAAGCTAGAGGCTTTGATGATTGAAAATCAACATCCTTGTAGTGAGGTCCAACTTCAGCAACTCTATAGAATGAGAGGCCAGTTGTACAACCCTCAGTGTTTGCGACTTGCAGTTTGCATTTGTTTGTGACTAGCAAATAGTGAGACACAAACACTGATGTACTACAGTGTTTGAGACACTGTTTGCAATTCCCTATGTGCGACCCATTAGGAATGGCTGGCACTCACAGGGATGGTGACCTACTGGGGTCAGCAGACCACAATGTCTGTGACTGCTTTTTAAATAAGCAACACAAAAGGGTGATGGACGGAGTGCTGAACAATGCAAACACTCACCCCCAGTCCCAGATCTGGGTTTAATCCATTGTTCTTTTGCTCACCATGCCACCCCAGGCACCCTCTCCTAGCATATTTGACTTTTTCTGTCCCCATACAAATATCCATGCCATGTTCTGCAGGGCTTTCACTCGCCCCACAATACTGAGCTATATCCCTCTTTGCTACTACCAAAACTAGGCTGCAAAACAATTGCTTGGCTAATGAAAGGTCCACATCATTAGGGGTCCCCAAAAGAATGAACTTCAGAGCAAGCAGGATAAGCTCCTCCAGGATATTACTAAATTCTTCAATAATCTAATCCCAGTATTCATAGATTAGTGGCCACTCCCAAAATGTGTGAAGGAAAAATCCATCATCGCCCTTGCACCACAGGCAATGCAGCTTCCATCTGTCATAGTAGACTTCGTCTGAGAATCTTAAATTGAATCAGTCAAACCCTTGACTTTAGTTCCACCTTTCTTGGGTGCATTAGGGCTGCCTTCCAGTCTATTTACCGTCAGCCCCATGGTGGGGCCAGCACTGCCGGGATCCATGATCCCGATGGCCTGGCGGTGGTGGAGATCATAATCGTCCAGGGCAGCTCTGCATGCAGCGCTTCCCTGTAGATTATGACCTTGTTCTCCACGGTTCATGGCAGTTTTACTGCCATGAAATGGCTGGTGGAGAACAGGTGCAGGGGGCCACAGGGGGCCCCTGCATTGCCCATGCACTTACCTAGCACCGTCACAATGCAGGTGCACCCTGCGGGCTGCGGCATTGCCGCCGGCTTGATTAGGAGCCAGAGGCACTGCTGTAGCCTGTTTCCCGCTAGGCCGGTTGGTTGAAACTGAGGTTTCGGCCCACCGGCCTAGGGGAAAACTCCTAATTGGTCCAGCGGGGTGGTCGCCACTACTGCGGCAGCCACCCTGGCAGGAGTTTAGCAGACAGGCTTTCCCGTACGCCAAATTCAGAATGAGGGCCTATGTCTTCCATGTCACCCACCTCACCTATCCACTTCTTTCGAAGTCTAGCTAGAGTATCTGGCATGTTGTTATTCAATGTCTTGTAGGTAAGGGAAGCTGCTCCTTTTCCCAGTTCTTCTGTTGACAACTGCCCTTCTAGTGGAGCATTTTTTGGGATATCCTCCCCAGGTAACACCTCAGCCTGCTATGCATGTCCTATCTGTACATATTTCAGGAATTTGTTGGTGTTGATTCCATATTCATGCTGCAACGAGGGAAATGTCATAATGTCCACATCTTCTAAAAAGTCTCCTACTTTTGAGACCCCAGTAAGGTCCCTGGGACCAAACCCCTATAGCTCCCCCACCTCCAAGAGTCAGGTCCCCTCTCACAAGGGTGCTTCTTGTGTGATCCTGCGGTACCAGCCCAGACATTTTGTGGCTTTGCCTCATGGCGCTATGGCCACTTGAGTGGCTTGGAGTAAATGCTTTGCCTCCTTTCCCCCATAGAGGTAGTGCATGTCCATCCACGGCCCCCATTTCATCCATTCAAGTCTAACGGTAGCATGGTCATATGAGGCGAAGCTCCAATAATAAATATTAGTTAAATACACTGCCCATTAGTAAGCTTCTAAGTCTGGGAGAACTATCCCTTCATTGCAGTGTCTTCGGAGCAATTCTGGGGTGTTCCCCATTCCACCACAACAGGGTACATCCCCTTCCAACCTAGTAAATACCTCCTTAAGGACCTAGTAATAGGTGTTCTGTGGAACGTACAGCAGCTTAGGGGGTGAGATCATTTTAAAGATGGCTGCTTGCCCCAGCAGAGGGAGAGGCAGCCCTCTCCACCTCTCAGAGTCCTCCTGAAAGGCTTTTGCCACTCTCCCCAGGTTCCTGCAGAGGCAAAGCTCCCTTTGCAGGGTCATAGAGAGCCCCAAGTACTTAAAGATGTCCTCCGCTAATGACAGATGGCGGGGGAGCAGGGAGGTATCCATCTGTCCCCGCTGAAGGTACACCATCGCCTTAGCCTGATTAATCCTGTAAAACCCATACTCCTAAAAAAATTGGTAGATCAGCAGTAGGGTCGTGGTCGGGTCAGTAATCTACAGCAGAACATCATCCGCATAAAGCAAAATATGTTGACATTACTCCTCAGCCTTGGATATTTTGAATCCTCATACCACTTGATGATCCTGTATTATACATGCCAAAGACTCTATTGTAAGAGCAAACAAGACAGGGGACAAGAGGCACCCTTGCCTGGTCCCTCTACTGGAGGGGAAGTCCAAAGACACCATCCCATTCACCCTTTCCACTAGAACTGGGGCCTGGAAGAGCACTGCCACCCATTTCATATACTTGGGACAAAACCCAAACTTCATCAATGTTTGTTCCAAAAAGGGCCAATGCACTGCATCAAATGCCTTTTTCGTGTCCAGATAGAGAAAGACGTGTGTGGCTTGGTGGTCTCTCACCTAATTCATCTACTTATGCTTCCTCCTCAGGTTGTAGCATGTTGACCTGCCAGGCATGAAGCCCTGCTGATCCCTGTGTATCGGGGACATAATGACCTGCAGAAGCCTTAAGGCAAGTATTGTAGATAAAACCTTAACCTCAATAGTAAGTAATGAAATTGGGTGGCATGAATCACAATATTCCTGCGGTGTGCCTTCTTTATGAATCACCACAATGATGGCTTGCTGTAGAGCAGGAGGAAGACATCCCTGCACTCCAGCCTCTTGAAACATATTCAGCAGATGTGGTCCCACCAATCCTTACAGAATTCCACTGGGATCCTTTTGGGCCAGGGGATTTACTGGACGTGCCATGGCACACGGACCTCTGTCAACATTATGTGGCTTTCAGTCCATCCCTTGCCTCCTCATCTACCACTGGGGGGATAACCATCACTAGTTATTGTGCAATCCCCAGTGCCTCATTTAGTGGTCTGGCCCTATAAAACAACCTGTAATACTGGGCAAATGCCTCCGCAATGAGGTTGTCAGAGTCGTAGCTCTCTCCTTCCACCCCCACCATCTTCTGCACCCACCTGACTTCCATTTCCTTCCTACCTATCCATGCCAGGAGTTTTTTCAACTTATCTTTAGTTTCATATAGCCAATGTACTGTGGCAAGCATTTGCTTCTGTGCCTCTTCCTGTGCCAAGTCCTGATATTCAGCTCTCAGGATTTCTAACTGTCTGAGCTTGGAGTAGTCTAACACGGACCCTGGGTCTCCCTCTAACTCTAGAAGCTGGCATTCCAGGTCTTCCAGAGCTGCCAGCGATTTCCTTTTTTTGGGGCCATAAAATTCTGGGCTCTATAATGAAAGATCACCTTATATGGTTCACACAAAACCACCTTGGATGTAACTGAGCCCTCATTCTCCTTGAGGTGCAGCCTAGTATCAACCTGGAGCCTGACTGTAACATCCTTGTCCTCTAGACCCCGCGTGCTGAGTTTCTAATGAGATCCCCTACCGTGACTTCGTCGGCTCATCTTGACTAATAGAGGGGAGTGATCGGAGAGCCCCGAGCTAGCCCCGATCTAGGTATTTTGCCAATTGTAGGGTGCCCACCTCCCCGCCTGGGGCAAAGAGATAGTTCAGCTACGACCCTATGGGCCCAGAGAAATATGAGTATCTCCTGTAAGTGGGGTGCTTGCGACTCCTCAGGTCTGAAAGACCTATTGTAGCAGCAAAGAGCGAGAGAGGGGTAGAATGTGGGTCTGTTCCTGATGTCCCTGATACATCTAAGTCTACCACCACGGCACTGTTATAGTCACCCTTACATTTAGCAAGGAGTCCGCTTCCAACAGAATCTCTGTGAGTTTAGTCATTGTGGATAATTGCAACCTTGCATATACACTAAGCAGGGTGTCATCAGTTCATCCCCAGAGCCCTTTCGCTCCCATGTATCTGTCGTAGGGGTCTATCGACTGTTTCACCACCTGAAAGGGGGGATTCTTTTTAATCAATATTGCCATGCTCCTGGAACCAGTGGAATACATGGCATATGCCAGTGTGGTGTATGTCTCTCTTTACAGAAATTGACAATGTTTCTCCTTAGAAGTTTCCTGTAGGAGGATGATGTCCGACTGTGGCCGTTCAATGTATTGGCTGATCATTTAGTGACCCAGCCAATTAACGCTCTGTAACAGGACCGTGAGTGCCTTGGTGTTTATGGTATGGTTATGTGCCATGTATCTGTATGGCTGCTCAATATGTGTCCCTGTCTAGGACTGTATAGTGGCTGAAGCGGCTGAGCTCCTCCACCCTGAACCTTTAGAACCCTAAATCTCAAACTGAAATCCCAACCCCCAATAACTGAACTAAAACTACTAACATGGCGAGAATGAGAGATCTATAGACCACCACCATCCCTGTAACTCAGTCCACTACATCCCTCCTCTACAGGAGATTAAATAAAGAAGGATATAGTGCTGCTGGCTCAGGAGATATGTAAAATGTAAAGAACAGTAAAGAAGCCCCTGGAACGACCAAGCACCAGTACCACTTAATATGTTTTGAGGCAAAGATGAAGGGGGCTTTGGATGACATCAAGTGATCTGATGTAGTGACAGCAGCCATCTCCACAACAGGGTCATAGGAGGGCTGTTCTCAGTACGAAGGAAGCAGGGGATCCTTGTCCCACCTTCCTTGCCATGCTAGTCCATCCCCACAGTCACGACCCGCCCCCAGTCACTGCCAGCCATGCCTTCATCTGAAGAGTGACCTTCCCAGGGGACGAGGAATTAGCACTCAGGGGCATAGTCTTCATAGCTCATTCCCATGCCACCTCAGGTGGGTCAAGAAAGTAGGATTTGGAAGTGTGTAGAATCTTAAGGAGGGCAGGGAACAGGGCATAGGTCAATTGCTCTCGGTTTTTGCCTGACAGCTTCAAAGGAGCGGTGTTGGCACTGTACAAGGCGAGTATAGTCTGGGAAAATTAGAATCCAGAATGACTGGAAGGTCACAGGTGCCGGTCAACGGACAAAACACAGGATCACATCTCAGTCCTTGAAGTTCAGTACCCTCACAATCAACAGCCGCAGCAGGGCCCAAGGGGGAGGCACAGCCGTCAGGGACCCACAACAATGTTCATGGCTGCAGAAAATCCACAGGAGACGTCCCTTCAACCCCATCAGGTAATCCCACAAACCAGAGATTGTTGTGCTAGGCCTGAGTTTCAACATCTTTTGCACAGAGATCCAGAGTCCAGGACGTCATTGTGAGATGAGACACCTCTACCTTGAGAGTGGAGACAGGTTCTTCGAAATCCAATATACGCCCCTCAACCCTGGACACATGGTAAGCCACATTGCGTAGTTCCTGGAGAAGGAGAGCCACATCAATGCCTGTCTCCCTGATCTTAGATTCCGGAGTGGATCAGGAGGCTTAAATAACCAGGATAAATTCATTTATGTGGTGCTCGACTTACTACAGTTTGTTTCTGGCAGTAGTAACTTACACTTGTAAATTTGCCTCCATCCACTTTTCAAGGCAGTGGAGACATGGAAATCAGCACTTTTTAATAGCTTTATACTTGGATTTTGTAAAGAGCCAAACATAGTAAAGTTACTGCAAACTTTAAAAGTCAATTTACACAAGTAAACTACTCACAAATGTAAGTCACCTTTGTGAGTAGCATTATTAACTGGGTCTATTCACAAATTGCATTTTATAGTACGTTTTGTAGTACTGGAGTTCATGCCTGGGCTTCTCTCATCTTTTTCTTTGTGGATATCTCTATATCCGTGAGGCCTTTTTCTATTTATTTGAACTTTCTTCCCTCTAGTGACGGAATGTTCTAACCTTATAGCCCTCCGTAGCTGGGCTATGCCAGCCATTAAAAGCCCGCTCTCTTGTTAAAGGAAGGTCAGGGTGTAGGTTAAGGAAGGTACATACCACAAAAGAGTAAGCCACAACTGTACTCTAAAATTACTGCAACCAAAAAGGACTGAAAGAGTAGTAAATTAGAGCAGGAAGAAGTCTATCACAACACATGGTCAACCACTTGTACTGCAATACCCTTCCATAATACATAATGTAGGAGAGGAGTTAAAAAAAAAAAAACATCAAAGCAAAGAATGATAATTTAAATTATTTAAAATATAAATAAATGTTTCCAGAGTTCCCTACTTCCTTTTTTTCATAATTTATGTGGCACTCGAAGCCTGAAAGGGTTTTGTCGTGACTTATACTGCGTGCCCCCTTGGGTCTGGACAAAGCTTCACCGCTCTGATGAGCTCTAAATAGAGTGAAAAATGTGTCATGGGTTGGTTTAATTCATTCCAGGTTGGCTTGGATGGAATTTCACCAGTCCAAAGCTGTAATACTGTGCCTAGAGTGTTAAAAGGCTTTTGTCATTTTTCAGCTCAGCGTGGATGGCAATTGCTAATCCTATGCTTAAAGCCTTTGCTGGAAAATGGAAAAGACTTTGGGGGTGATTCTAACCCTGGCGGTCGGTGTTAAAGCGGCGGCCAACCCGCCAACAGGCTGGCGGTAAAAAATATGGAATTCTGACCCTGGCGGGAACCGCCAACACAGACAGCCACTTTAACACTCCGCCCGCCACGGCGGTACAAACAAACAGCGCGGCGGTCACCGCCAACAGCCAGGTGGCAGACAATGTACCGCCCACACTATCACAACTCACCAATCCGCCACCTTTTCCGGGGCGGGAGCACCGCCGATAAAAACACGGCGGAAACAGACTACGAACGGGAAAACGCACACCACTACGCACTCCAGGAGGAAGGAGGACAGCATGGAACCCGAATTAAACATCCTACCTGCTCTCGTCTACCTTCTCATCTACCACGAGTACGAAGTCCGGCGCAGACGACAACGGTGAGTACTGCACCTACGACACACGGGAGGGGGGAGGACGAAAGGTTACGGGCACACACATATGCAACCCCCCCCCCCCCAACTATGTACACACCAATGCAGAGCAACAAGTCACAGTGACACCACCCAAACACCCCTGAAAAATGCTAGGACATAATCAAAATTGTAATAAATATTTATGTACCAAAAAGCTCCTGAAAATTATCGTACAACCATGAAAGATATTTACAAGAAAACAAATGATATACACATCAGTGTATAACTGAAGTAACAAGTCCTGCACATCCTACGAATTCATCATGTCCGTGGGGCAAAGTTTTGAGAAACAAGGGCAAAGCCCACACAGGAGACCTGAGTCCTTTGGAGAGAACACTGCAGGGGCATCAGATGTAAAAACTACAGGCACCTCAGGGGGAAGGGAAGGGGGGGCACCACAGCCACATGAGTCCACGACGCCAGATCCACGAGGAGCCACCATGCCCACTGTACCATCCCGGGGAGTGCAAAGCCACAGTCTCTCAATGTCTCTATAGTGGGTGGGCTGCCCACTGTACCATCCTGGGGAGTGCAAAGCCACAGTCTCTCAATGTCTCTACAGTGGGTGGGCTGCCCACTGTACCATCCTGGGGAGTGCAAAGCCACAGTCTCTCAATGTCTCTACAGTGGGTGTGGCTGCCCACTGTACCATCCTGGGGAGTGCAAAGCCACAGTCTCTCAATGTCTCTACAGTGGGTGGGCTGCCCACTGTACCATCCTGGGGAGTGCAAAGCCACAGTCTCTCAATGTCTCTACAGTGGGTGGGCTGCCCACTGTACCATCCTGGGGAGTGCAAAGCCACAGTCCATCAGGTGGATGACAGTCTCCACTGGTCAAGGAGGAGGCATGGTGGGCACAGTGAACCATAAACAGTGATTGAGACGGCAGTGCCCAGCGGAGCGGTGCTTGCGAAGAAGGGCCCAGCGGAGCGGTGCTTGAGATGAAGGGCCCAGCGGAGCGGTGCTTGAGATGAAGGGCCCAGCGGAGCGGTGCTTGAGATGAAGGGCCCAGCGGAGCGGTGCTTGAGAAGAAGGGCCCAGCGGAGCGGTGCTTGAGACGGCGGGGCCCAGCGGAGCGGTGCTTGAGACGGCGGGGCCCAGCGGAGCGGTGTTTGAGAAGAAGGGCCCAGCGGAGCGGTGCTTGAGACGGCGGGGCCCAGCGGAGCGGTGCTTGAGAAGAAGGGCCCAGCGGAGCGGTGCTTGAGATGAAGGGCCCAGCGGAGCGGTGCTTGAGACGGCGGGGCCCAGCGGAGCGGTGCTTGAGAAGAAGGGCCCAGCGGAGCGGTGCTTGAGACGGCGGGGCCCAGCGGAGCGGTGCTTGAGATGAAGGGCCCAGCGGAGCGGTGCTTGAGAAGAAGGGCCCAGCGGAGCGGTGCTTGAGACGGCGGGGCCCAGCGGAGCGGTGCTTGAGATGAAGGGCCCAGCGGAGCGGTGCTTGAGAAGAAGGGCCCAGCGGAGCGGTGCTTGAGATGAAGGGCCCAGCGGAGCGGTGCTTGAGATGAAGGGCCCAGCGGAGCGGTGCTTGAGACGGCGGGGCCCAGCGGAGCGGTGCTTGAGACGGCGGGGCCCAGCGGAGCGGTGCTTGAGATGAAGGGCCCAGCGGAGCGGTGCTTGAGAAGAAGGGCCCAGCGGAGCGGTGCTTGAGACGGCGGGGCCCAGCGGAGCGGTGCTTGAGATGAAGGGCCCAGCGGAGCGGTGCTTGAGAAGAAGGGCCCAGCGGAGCGGTGCTTGAGATGAAGGGCCCAGCGGAGCGGTGCTTGAGACAGCGGGGCCCAGCGGAGCGGTGCTTTAGATGAAGGGCCCAGC
This sequence comes from Pleurodeles waltl, assembly GCF_031143425.1. NCBI lineage: Eukaryota > Metazoa > Chordata > Amphibia > Caudata > Salamandridae > Pleurodeles > Pleurodeles waltl. The sequence continues at coordinate 146,837,890 of NC_090441.1, read as the reverse complement.
GGAGCGGTGCTTGAGATGAAGGGCCCAGCGGAGCGGTGCTTGAGACGGCGGGGCCCGGCGGGGCCCAGCGGAGCGGTGCTTGAGATGGCGGGGCCCTCTTCAGCGGTGCCTATCTTCACGGCGGGGCCCTCTTCAGCGGTGCCTATCCTCACGGCGGGGCCCTCTTCAGCGGTGCTCTTCTGCACCGCGGGCCCTGTTCATCGGTGCTCCTCTCCACGGCGGGCCCTGTTCAGCGGTGCTCTTCTCCACGGCGGGGCCCTGTTCAGCGGTGCTCTTCTGCACCACGGGCCCTGTTCAGCGGTGCTCTTCTGCACGGCGGGCCCTGTTCAGCGGTGCTCCTCTCCACGGCGGGCCCTGTTCAGCGGTGCTCTTCTGCACGGCGGGCCCTGTTCAGCGGTGCTCTTCTGCACGGCGGGCCCTGTTCAGCGGTGCTCTTCTGCACCGCGGGCCCTGTTCAGCGGTGCTCTTCTTCACGGCGGGCCCTGTTCAGCGGTGCTCCTCTCCACGGCGGGCCCTGTTCAGCGGTGCTCTTCTGCACCGCGGGCCCTGTTCAGCGGTGCTCTTCTGCACGGCGGGCCCTGTTCAGCGGTGCTCCTCTCCACGGCGGGCCCTGTTCAGCGGTGCTCCTCTCCACGGCGGGCCCTGTTCAGCGGTGCTCTTCTGCACCGCGGGCCCTGTTCAGCGGTGCTCTTCTGCACCGCGGGCCCTGTTCAGCGGTGCTCATCCAGCAGGTCAAGGGAGCCAGACCTGGCCTGGACTCCCTGCTCAGTCGCCCTCGGACCGTGACGTTTCTGGACCCTTCGGGGACGGACTCCTGGCCTCCTTAGTGTCCTCCTTCCCAGCTGGGATGTGACATGTGGGGTCCACCTTCTCCGCGCTCCTGCTGCCCTTCCGCTCCTTTGATGGGGATCTCGGGCCCTTGCCTCCCCTAGATGGTGTGGCTGGTGAAGTGGCCGCACATTGCTCCTTGGGGGCAGCCCTGTCAGTCCTCGCACGGCGGCCCTTGTTTTTGCGGGTCCTCTTGCCGGGGGGGGGGCTGGACGTGTCCTTGCTGCTGATCGATGTGTCACTGCTGGCAAAGGGTGGACTCCAGATCCCATGCACAACAGTGACACGCGAAGCTGGGCTGGTGGTGGCTGCGGTGCTCTTGGGACTCTTTGCAGATGGAGGGGGGAGCTCATCGGAGGGAAAGAGGTCAAGATTAGCCAGGAAAAGCTTTTTAGGTCCAAGGTAAAGGGTAGGAGAAGTGGTGATGGGAGTGGAGGAAGAGGATGTGGTTGTAGGAGAGTTAGGTGTGCTGTCATTGGGTGAAGGTGCTGGTGCTGTAGGCTGTCGTGAGGTGGATGTCTGTTGGGTGGGTGGCTGCCTGCGTTTGTGTGTCTTGGAAGAGGGGGTGACAGACACAGTGGGAGAGGACACAGGGGACGTGTACATGGCAGTGGGGGTGGTGACTGCACGAGTGTGGACTGTACTGGAGGGTGAGGTGGTGATGGAAGCACTGGCTGATGTTGGGGTGCATGCAGGTGTGAGTGTAGACGTCACAGGGAGGGAGGAGGGAGACGAGGAGGAGGGGGACACAGAGGTGGTTGTGACTGTTGGAATGTCTGCATCTGGGTGTTGCTTGGGTGAGTGTTTGTGGGATCTGTGGTGCTTGTGTCTGGATGAGCTGCTCTTGGGTGTTGAGGTGTGTGCAGGCTGGTCTGATGGTGTGGATGGGATAGGCTGAGGAACAGGAGACAGAGAAAGGCTGGAGGCAGTAAGAAGAGGGAGGCCGGAAACAGGGACAATGGCTGCCGTCAGTGCTGAGGCCAGAGCAGTGAACGCTCGTTGATGGGCAGCCTGACCCGAATGAATGCCCTCCAGGTACGCATTGCTCCCTTTGCACACCCTGGATGGCATTCAAAAGGGTCGTCTGCCCAACAATGAGCGTCCTCACCAGGTCAATGAGCTCCGCACTGAGGGCAGCAGGGGCAACAGGGGCAGGGGCTGAGGTGCCTGGGGCGAAGGAGACGCGCGCCTTCCTGGGCGAGCGGGCACGGAGCGTAGGCTGAGGGGCTGCTGGGAGGGCGGGGCTGGTGCGCTGGGTGGCGGCTGTACCTGTAGAGGCGGGGGCCCGGATGTTGCCGCCACCGCTAGGGAGCTCACATCCGAGGACGTGTCGCTGTCGCTGCTCTCACCAGCGGTCCCCGTCTTGGTGCTCCCCTCGCCCTCCGGATCACTGGTGCCCTCGGTGTCTGTTCCTGGGCCCACCGGGGCCTTGTGTCCTGCAGCTCCCTCGTGCTCCGATGCCAAATCTCCTCCGCCTGATGATGCTAATGCACACATGCACAAGAAGATGAAGAGAAAGGGTGGGGGGAGAAAAAAGAAGACCAGGTTGAGTGCATGCAATGTCAACACCGTTGGCGGAGAGGACAGACACAGGAGCCTCATGCACTAAGCCGCGCATTCGGGGTACACTACTCAGTACTACTGACTAGGACAACAGGCCAAGAGACGTCAAACGCGCACATGGGTGATGCTGGACCTTCAATGGCTGTACTTGTCACCCTACAGAGGTGGGGGCCGGGGGCACAGGGCCATGCCTAAGGGAGAGGACTACACTACAGAAAGCGCCCTGGCCTAATGTCACCCACAGCCCTCCTCCCCCACCCAGACGCCTCCACTGCGCAGAAAGATAGGAGAATGTGCTGATACTCACCCCCTTGTGTCTGCTGTGATGTCTTAAAGAGCCCATCCAATTCAGGGTAGGCCACCGCCAGGATCCGGGACATCAGGGGGGTCATGGTGCGACTGGCACCCCTCCTAGGTTGGGAGGCCATCCCCAGCAGTGTTTCTGCGGTCTTCCTTGTTCCGCGGCGGATGTCCTCCCACCTCTTGCGGCAGTGGGTGCCCCGTCTGTTGTGGACCCCCAAGTTCCGGACTTCCTTGGCGATGGCACGCCAAATCTCGATCTTCTGATGGGCGCTGACCTATTTGACATGTACAGGGTGGAAAGGAGGAAATCATCAATGACCTGCATGTTAGATGTGATTGGCCCCCCCCACCAACTTTGCCATATGGCACATGCTCTCATCTGTCGGGCGTTGCACTCCTCATTCGCCCCCCACCCCACCAACTTACATCCACCCCAATCCACACAGGCATAGCCCATTCCATGTGCACCCGGTGTACTCACTTGTTGGTCTGGAGGACCGTAGAGTAGCGCATACTGGGGGAGGACCCCATCCACGAGCTTCTCCAACTCTTCAGACGTGAAGGCAGGGGCCCTTTCCCCAGTCGCAGCAGCCATTGTCACTTCCAGACCGAGGTCACAGCAGCACTTGCAGTATAGGTCCTCTCCTGTGGATGATCAGGTCTCGAGTGATCAATCAGCTAGGAAATGGCGGTCACGCCCGCGGCGGTGCGTACCGCGACCGCCGGCGCACATCGTCATTGGCTCCTGAAACCCATAGGGTTCAATGTTAACCAATGCGGCTTTGCGCCGCGGTCTTCGACCGCCTACCGCCACGGTGTGCCCCGCCAGCGCATTGACCTCACATCCCATTGTCCCACTTTACAGGTCAGGCAGCCGCCATTTCAAGGGCCTACATGGCTTAATTTTGACTGCGACACACAGGCCTAGGCCTTGCATTGCCACACATACACGCCTTTCAACCCATTGCCATTCTTTAACTGTGCAAGCTGTCTGTACGTACCTGTGGTTTGCCTGACTCTGTGCTCCATGTTGTCCTTCCTAGGCACCGTCCGCTGGGACTTGCGAGGAGAAGGACGAATCCTCGCGTGTACCGACCGCTGGTGGACCTGTCGACAATGGAAGAACGCCATATAATACTTCGATACAGACTTGACCGTGCCACTATCCATGAACTGTGTGCCCAGCTGGAGCCAGCCCTGATGTCCCCCATCCGCCAACCCACAGGGATTCCCCCTCTGGTGCAGGTTTTGTCTGTCCTCCATTTTTTGGCAAGTGGGTCATTCCAGACAACAGTGGCCATGTCATCTGGAATGTCTCAGCCTATGTTTTCAAAGATTTTGGGCAGAGTGTTGTCTGCCCTGATGAAACTCATGCGGAGCTACATCATTTTCCCAGAGGAGGGTGACTTGCCTACAGTGAAGGGTGATTTCTATGCCCTTGGACATATCCCCAACATCATTGGTGCCATTGATGGGACCCATGTGGCTTTGGTACCCCCAAAAGACGATGAGCAGGTGTACAGAAACAGAAAAAGTTATCATTCGATGAATGTCCAGGTGGTCTGTTTGGCTGACCAGTACATCTCCCATGTAAATGCCAAGTTCCCAGGGTCAGTGCATGACGCGTATGTGATGCGAAATAGCAGCATCCCCTATGTGATGGAGCAGCTACAGAGACAACGTGTGTGGCTAATAGGTGACTCTGGTTCCCCCAACCTGCCTTGGCTACTGACCCCAGTGAGGAATCCCCGGACCAGGGCAGAGGAACGGTACAATGAGGCCCATGGGCGAACTAGGAGGATCATAGAAAGAACCTTTGGCCTCCTGAAGGCCAGGTTTAGGTGCCTGCATATGACAGGGGGATCCCTGATGTACTCACCAAAGAAGGTGTGCCACATCATCGTGGCCTGCTGTATGCTTCACAATCTGGCATTGCGACGTCAGGTTCCTTTCCTGCAGGAGGATGGTGCAGATGGTGGTGTTGAAGCAGCTGTGGAGCCTGCGGAGAGTGAAGAGGAGGAAGACTCAGAGGACGACACAGACAACAGGGACAGAGTAATAGAACAGTATTTCCAGTAGCACACAGGTAATAATCACCCATGCCATTTTACATTTCCTGAAAGCCTCCTGCATCTTAACTTTGTCGATTTCCCCCCAGAACTATAAACATGATGTTTGATTTTCCCTTCCCTTTTCTGTGCTGTATGAGCCACTGCGTGACCTCGGCTTGGTTGGCCCATGGACTAATGCTAAGTTACCTCGGTATGTGTAATTCACAATGTTAATAATACGTAATTGATATGTAATGTGTCATACATTTGTAAATAAGACAGGCTCAGTCCTGATTGATTTCAGTGCAATGTGTGATTTATTATTAGTGCATAGATATTGGTACATGATAGTGAAACAGTGATGGGTGGGGGTGGAGTAATGTCCATGGCGGAGTCCAGTTCTCAGTCTCACAGGTGCATTGTCCATATGCCTGTGGCAGGATGGAGCAGGGGCAGTTCAAGGTTTGACAGGGTGGCAATGTGGAACAGTGGGAGGACTTCAGGGGGTATGTGATGCTGGCGGGGGACTTGACATCCTACTCTGTCAGTTTTTTTAATCTCAGGCTCCTTTTGCGGGGCGGTTGTTGTTCAGCAGGAGGTGGGGTTCTGGTGGGCTGTCGTTGTGGTGGGGCCTCCTGTCCACTAGCGCCGGCGGAGGTGGTAGGCTGTTCCTGTTCCTGGCTAGTGACAGGGGCCCTGTGTGATGCCACATGGTCCCGAAACGTGTCCTCTATACGGTTCAGGGCCTGGACTATGCTCCCCATAGCGGTTGAGATGTTGCTGAGTTGGTCGCTGAACCCCATGTAGCGTTGCTCCTGCTGTGCCTGGATCTCCTGGAACCTGGCCAGTACCGTCGCCATCGTCTCTTGTGAGTGGTGGTAGGCTGCCATGATGGTGGTGAGGGCCTCTTGGAGAGTGGGTTCCCTGGGCCTCTCCTCCCCCCCTGTCGCACAGCAGCCCTCCGAGTTGCCCTGTTTCCCTGGGCCTCTGTCCCCTGGACGGTGTGCCCACTCTCACTGCCCCCAGGTCCCTGTTGTTGTTGGGTTGGTGGGTTACCCTGGGGGCCCTGTAGTGGTAGACACACCGCTGCTTGACCTGTCCTAGAGACAGAGGCATGGGCCCGCTGGGTGGGAGCTGTGTTGTTGTTCCCAGAGGGGGTTGGGTCTGCAGTGGCCTGTGTCTGGGTGAGGGGAACCGACTGCCCAGAGGTCCCCGATGGTCCGGGCTGGTCGTCAGGTTCCAGGTCGACAGAGCTGCTGTCATCACTAGGGGCCTGTTCCGGGGGTGGGATGGACATTTCTGGTCCCTCCTGACCGGTGTGTTGTCGTTCGGGTCCTGCATGGGGTAAGAGGGTATGGTTATTGTTTCTGTCTGTGCATTAGCTTGCGTTTTATGGGTGCCCTTGTCCCCCAGTGCTGGCATTCCCTTGGGGGAGGTGTTGTGAGGGTGTTTTGTGGGGGGGGGATGGGTATGTGCAGTGGTCATGCTTAGGTGATGGGTGTCCATAGTTTGGGGATGGCATGCAGGGGTTGGTGTTGGGTGGGTTGTGCTGGGGAGACATTCTCAGGGAGGATGTGTGCTGGGGGGTTGGGGGTGAGGGTGGGGGTTAGCATGCTGGGGGGGGGGGTGAAGTGGTTGGCCTTGTACTTACCAGAGTCCATTCCTCCGTGTACTCCAGCGAGGCCATCAGGATGCAGGATGTTTAGTACCTCTTGCTCCCATGTTGTGAATTCGGGTGGAGTGGGTGGGGGTCCCCCGCCAGTCTTCTGCACTGCGATGTTGTGTCGCGAGACCATCGAGCGCACCTTCCCCCGTAGGTCGTTCCATCGTTTGCGGATGTCCTCTCGATTTCTGGGATGCTGTCCCACCGCGTTGACCCTGTCCACGATCCGCTGCCAGAGCTCCGCCTTCCTTGCTATGGTGGTGTGCTGGACCTGTGAGCCGAAGAGCTGGGGTTCCACTCTTATGATCTCCTCCACCATGACCCGGAGTTCTTGGTCCGAAAAGCGTGGGTGCCTTTGTGGTGCCATGGGGTGGTGTGTATGAGGTGTGGGGTGGTGTATGTGATGATGTGTGTGTTGGTGTGTGGTGCTTTGTGCTTCTATGTGGTGTGTGTGATGTTGTGGTGTGCCTCTGTGTGTCTGGCTCTCTATTCTCTGATGTGTCTCTCTCCTTCGTCTCTGGTTTTTGTTGGTAGGGGTTTGTGGGTGATGTGGGTGTGTGTTTTATATGGTATTGGATGTGTGGGAGTGGTGTGTGTATGTGTTTCAGGTGTGTGCCTTTCAAATTGTCCAATGTGGTAGGGGTTTGTAAAGGTGTGTGTATTTTGACCGCGGCGGTGTGTACCGCCAATGGAATACCGCGGTTGAATGACCGCCGCGTGGATTTGCGGGTCATAATGGGATGGGCGTATTTCTGTTGGCGTGGCGGTGGAGGTTTGGTCTTCTCCAGTTTACCGCTGGCCGCTGATGTGGCGGACTGCAGTGGAGGGCGGATTTTTGGAGGTTTGGCAGTTGTGGGTCAGAATTTCCGTGGTGGCTGACCGCGGCCGCGGCGGTATTGTGGCGGCCTTCTGACCGGCGGTAAGCGGCTTTTACCGCCGAGGTCAGAATGACCCCCTTTGTCTCCCTCTAGCTCGGCATGGATGGCCAATATGTATACACACACACACACCCACACACAGCTGCATTAATTTTAAATGCAAAATAGTTATTGAAATATTATATATAAACATATATATTATATATAAACATATATGTATAATGAAGTATATATGTAATAATATACACACACACACTCACACACACTGTCACAGTGTCCTTTCCTCGGGATCTGCAAGTTGCTGAACAAAAGGCCCACCTTCCGGTGTCACCAACTCAGAAAGCTATTATAGCACAGAGTTATGATGAAGTCAGTCGGGGGAAGGGAATTAGGGTAGGAACAACAGGGAGAGAGATCTGGAAAGAAAAGGTTAGAACAAAATATGCATTTACTCATTCATAGAAATATAACTCATCAATAGACTCTTGACTCAAATGTGTCTCCGATATCTGATGGAGACCCCTTTTGAAATGAGGGCAAAGCCCCTTCTTTGAATCATGGAATAAGAATAAACTATGACCTCAGAACCAAGAGATGGCTAGAGCTTTAGACTATGTTCATCATGGAACAAGAATAAACTACGACCTCAAAACGAAGAGATGGCAAGAGCTTTGGACTATGATTATACTCAGAATATCAATCCTGTAACATCTATGCATTCAAAACATAAACCTTCGAACCTAGAAAATCTCAAATAATTAAATATGCTTTTCACATATTATGCTTTCTAAAAAACAATGAAAACTATGATTTGCTTATCTCCAGAACTACTTTCACATTCACAACTATAAAGGCCGAAACGTTTTTACTCATTGAACTTGAAGTGCTTTACTTATAACACCAGAAAGCACTTTTTCTTGTCTTGCCTGAAGCGCTATACTCGTTATGCTAAGGGGGTGCTTTACTCATGTGGCCTGAATCACTTTGATTGTTGTACCAAGAGCCTTTTACTCCTGTGGATTGAAGCGCTTTAATTGCCGTGCCAATAGCGCTTTTCCTCTATGAACTGAAGCACTTGAATTGCTGTGCCAAGAGCGCTTTACACCTATGGACTGAAGCGCGTGAATCACTGTGCCAAGAGCGCTTTACATCTGTGGACTGAAGCGCTTGAATTGCCGTGCCAAGAGCGCTTTACATCTGTGGACTGAAGTGCCTAAACTGCCATGCCAAGAGCGCTTTACATCTGTGGACTGAAGCGCCTGAATTGTAGTGCCAAGAGCTCTTTACACCTGTGGACTGAAGCGCTGGAATTGCCGTGCCAAGAGCACTTTACACCTGTGGACTGAAGCACCTGAACTGCCGTGCCAAGAGTGCTTTACCTCTGTGGACTGAAGCGCCTGAATTGTCGTGCCAAGAGCGCTTTACACCTGTGGACTGAAGCTCTGGAATTGCCGTGCCACGAGCAATTCACACATGTGGACTAAAGTGCCTGAACTGCTGTGCCAAGAGTGCTTTGCCACTGTAGACTGAAGCCCCTGAATTTTCGTGCCAAGAGCACTTTACACCTGGAAGTAATGGCTTCCTCCAAAATTGAAGTCATCAAGGCCTTACGGCTACGAGTACGACCTACTCGTTTTTGAATTCACCATGGAAACAAGGATACTTCGATCGGATGCCACTCTGCCATGCAGGAACTCTGCTCTTCTTCAGAGAATCCCCCACGAGGTCTGACTGCATTGAAGTCTTCAAAATAGTGAGCAACATGCTTGGGTGTGGCTGGGCTTTATAGGCCTGCCACACCCCAAGATGGCTGCTGCCTGTAAAAACATGGGAATTGTAGTCCCTCCATGGAATAGCACTGATAAGTGCATCTTGTCCACCAATGTCCTGAACCTGCAGCTCTATGAGCTTTGTCACAGGGCAGATGATGCTGATGGCCACCTTTGGAGCAAGAGGGGATGACAAGTGGTGCGCAGAAAGCACTGCAGAGCCGCGCAGCAGAGTTTCGGGCGGGACCTGGACCGCGAATTGTCTTATTCCTGACACACACACACATATATGTATATATATTATATAATATAATGACCTGGAACAGTCTGTCGTGATCACATCAGGACAATGTTGTCATATTACCCACATCTGGAAAACGGGAAGCCATAGGTGACAGTACGTTGAGATGTAAAGGAAGTGAATGCCATCATGCCACAGGCACACAGATAAATCAACAGTCAGGGTAATGGCCAGTACCACTGTCTCACCTGTTTGTCATTGGAAGTATTGTCGTATAACTGATGTTCTGTTGTCCTCATCCTTATCCTCTGCCTCCTCATCCTCACTGTCTTCAGGGTCCACTGCAGCCACAGGATTATCTCCAGTCCCCTCCTCCTGCAGAAAAGGCACATGTCATCTAAGGGCCAGATTGTGCAACATGCAGCATTCCACTACTATCTGGCAGATCTTTCTGGGTGAGCAGCACAGGGATCCACCTGTCAGATGGAGGCACCTGAACCTGGCCTTCAGGAGGCTGAAGGTCCTTTCAATAATTATCCTGGTTCACCCATGCGCCTCATTATAACGTTCCTCAGCCCCTATCCTGGCATTCCTCACAGGGGTCAGCAGCCATGATAGGTTTGGGTAGCCAGAGTCACCTGCAAGTACTGCGGGACAATAGTTAGCCCTACACAATCCTATGGGGAGAACACCTAAAGGCATACACTGACATACAGTGGGTGGGGGATCTGGCTCACCTATTAGCCACACCCTGTGCCTCTGTAGTTGGGGCATCACACTTGGGATGCTGCAATTCCACAGGCCAAAGATGTCATGCACCAACCCAGGATAACTGGCAGTGACGTGGGAGATGTACTGGTCCGCCAGGCAAACCAGTTGCACATTCAGTGAGTGGAAACTCTTCTGATTCTTGAACACCTGTTCATTATGGTTGGGGGGGGGACTAACGCAATATGTGTACCATCAATCACGCCAATTATATTAGGGATATGGTTAATTGCATATAATCCTGCCTTTATATTGCCCAAATCTTCCACCTGGGGGAGAGCAATGTAGCTGCACATGTGTTTCACCAGGGCCCTTGCCAGCACAATAGAAAACATTGGCTGGGACAGTCCAGCTGCCAAGCCCACTATCACTTGGAAAGAACCAGTTGCCAGGAAATGGAGCACTGAAAGCACTTGCACAAGAGGGCGGATCCCATTGTGATGACGGATAGCTGATATCTGGTCAGGCTCCTACTGGGCACACAGCTCTGTGATTGTGGCCTGGTCCAGTCTATAGGTGAGTATAATGTGCCTGTCCTCCAGTGTAGCCAAGTCCACAAGGGGTCTGTACACGGGCGTTCATCTTCTCCTCCCATTCATCCGCAGCAGTAGGTATCTAAGGGTAACAAGAGTGAGTAGGCTGTCACAATTTGAACAATGGAACCACAACCTCAGTGTATATGTTGCAATTATGTGATGGGACAGTGGGAATGACAGATATGTGCAAATCTAGGCAGTTACGCAGTAAAGGTTAATCTGATGGTTGTCCATCTCCATGACATGGCGTCCTGTATGTAGGGACAGGTGGAAGTGAGGTAACTCCGCTGACACTGGGTGTCGTGGCGGAAGGCGGTTCTCCACCGCCGTGCAGTTCCTCATTGGATAATATGGTGCTCTATGGAGTACAGTGGCCAATGGGGATCAGCGCCGGCAGTGATGGTGTACACTGCCGCAGACGTGACCACCATTTTCTAGCTGAATCCTCACTTGTTCCCTGACCTTCAACAGGAGAACACCTACACTGTGTGTGATGCTGTGACCTGTGTCTGGAACCTATCATGGCCTGTATGACCGGGGAAAGGGCCCCTGCCTTCACTTCGGAGGATTGGGAGTGATTGGTGGATGGGGTCCTACCCTAGTACGGACTGCTGTATGGGCCTCCAGACCAACAAGTGAGTACATCTTCGGCATGATGCATGTGGGAAGGATGCATGGAGATGTGTGTGCAAGCATCGTGTAATGGGGGATGTAATGTGATGGAGTACATGGTGTGCACCAGCCGATGTGTGTGCCAATGGTGACGTAAACAGGATTGGTGGGCCATATGTGTGACTGGCTGAATTGTATGTGTAATGGTGTCCTCCCGTCTGTATCGCCTCTGCAGGTCAGTGCCCATCAAAAGAAGGGATTATGATGTGCCATCGCCAAGGCCTTGCGAACCATGGGGGTCTATGGTAGGCAGCGCACCCACTGTCAGAAACGGTGGGAGGCCCTGAATCGCTGGGCAGGGAAGACCGAGGAGGCGTGGCTGGTGATGGCTTTCCTACAAGGAAGGGGTGCCCGTCAGAACCTGACCCCCCTGATGGCCCGCAAACTGGCAGTGGCCTACCCAGAGCCGGATAGGCGATTGAGGGCATCACACTAGCCACAAGGGGCTGAGTACAGTGGGCATTACTACAATAATTGGTAGGTGGCATGGGATCCGGGTGGTGGGTGTCAGTTAGTGGGTGCCCCTTAATGCCAAGCCAGACATTGATCCAGCTCAAGGGTAATGGTTGAAAGGGAAAAAAGGTAACCTAGCTGCAGTAATTGACCCTGTGCTCTCTTTCTCTCTCCCTCCCTTTATCTTCTGTCATTCTGCCCAATGTGTGCATTAGCATCATCTGGCGGAGGAACAGGGGAACCGGTGACAGAGGAAGCTGCATCCCACAGGACCCAGGAGGCAGAGTCCACTGACGCCGAGGGAACTAGTGGGTCCGAGGGCGAGGGGAGCACCACGGCAGAGACAGGAGGTGACAACACAGACTCAGATACCTCCTCTGATGGAAACTCCCTGGTGGTGGCGGACACCTCTGTGACCACCCCAGCTGCAGGTACAGCCGCCACCCCCGTACCAGCACCACCTTTCCAGTAGCTCCTCAGGGAGTTGGCCGTGCCCGCTCACCCAGGAGAGTGGGCATCTCCTTCACCCCAGGCACCTCAGGCCCTGCCCCAGTGAGCCCTGCTGCCCTGAGTGACGAGGCTATTGACCTCTTGAGATCCATCTCTGTAGGGCATTCAACCGTTGTGAATGCCATCCAGGGTCTGGCATCCCAGATGCAGCAATGCAATGCATTCCTGGAGGGCATCCATGATGGATTGTTTCAGGCTTTGGCCTCCTCTCTGATGGCAGCTATTGTCCCTTTCCCTATGGTCCCCCCTGCAACTACCACTTCCCAGTCCCAGTCTCTTCAACCCACCCATCCCATGAACACATACAGACGAGCATGTACACAAGACAACACACAAGAGTAGCACAGTCAAACACAGGAACCATACTTCAACACATAAGCACTCACGCAAACACCAGACATTTGCAGACACAACCACATCCACTGCCTCCACTGTCTCCTCCTCCTCCGCCTCCCTCACAGTCACGTCCACACTCACACCTGCATGCACTGCTTCAACAAATACCACCAGCATCACCACACCAAGCAGCACACACACCTCACTAGCAGGCACCTCCACAACATCCATGCACGTGTCACCTGTGTCCTCTCCAACCCTGTCTGCCCCCCTCCTAAAGCACACAAACGCAAGCACTCAGACACCCAACAGCCATCCACCTCACATCAGCACACTCCCCATGCACCTGCAACCAAGTCCAGCAGACGTACTCCTCCAACAACCACTCTTACAAACTCCACTCACATCCATCCTCCCTCTTCCCGCCCCACCATCCCTAAAAAGATTTTCCTTGCTCAACTTGACCACTTCCCTCCCCATCCCCCACGTCCTGCCCGTAAGAGCAAGGTCCGAATGACCCAGCCCAGCACCTCAGCCAAACAGTCCACGCGGACAGTGGAGGCGCCTCCTAGTCATGGAGGCAAGACAGTGATGGTTCCCACTCCACCAGCTAGGAAGGGTAAGGATCCCACAGCCACTGCCATGAAGGTGAATAAGCCCTCGGCTCTTGCCATGAAGGGGAAGGAGGCCGCACCTCCTGCCATGAAGGGGAAGAAACCCTCGACTGCTGCTATGCAGGGGAAGAAGTCCTCAAGTCCTGCCATGAAGGGAAGGAGCCCTCAATCCTGCCATGAAGGGGAAGGAGCCCGCACCTCCTGCCATGAAGGTGAAGAAGCCCTCAATGTCTGCCATGAAGGGGAAGAAGCCCCCGACTCCAGCAGAGGCTGGCTGGGTGACACCACCACCACCACCAGTGGTCACAGATCCCTCACCTCCAGCTGAGGCAGTGCAGCCCACTCCTCCTGCAGAGGCTGCACCTTCACCTGCTGAGATAGTACAGCCCTCACCTCCAGATGAGACAGTGCAGCCCTCGACTCCAACAGAGGCTGCCCAGGAGGTACCTTCACCTGCTGACACACTACAGCCCTCACCTCCAGGTGAGACAGTGCAGCCCTCACCTCCAGCAGAGGGCATGTAGGCTACCCTCCTGTGACTGCGGTACAACGAGACCCCTCCAGAACCAGTGAACAGGTCACTTACCTGCTAGACTGTGGACTTGCACTACCCAGCACAGATAAATGGGCATGGAGTCCACTCCAGAACCAGTAGGATTCACCCACTCCAGAGACTGTGACCCTCCAGAACCAGTGGGAAAGTCACCCATTCCAGATACTGTGGCCTTGCACTCCCCAGCACAGAGAAATGGGCATGGAGCCCCCTCCACAACCAGTGGAAAAGTGCTGCAACTGAGGTGCCCCTCATCCCCTTTCCCCTTGAAGTGCCTGCCCACTTTCAACATGATGCCCCTGCAGAGTTCTGTGCAGTTGATGTCAGGAGAAGTTGGGCCTTGGACTGTGCCCTGTGACTATGTGGGCCCCTTGTACTTTGGACTGGGAATTGACCCTTTGTGGACAATTGTACATATCATGTGGTGGCTTTTCCCTTGCTAATACATTTTCAGTACTTACGTAATCTGGTCCATGTTTTACTGTGCCATGTGTCATGTGCGATTGGTTTACATGTGCAGCTGGTTGTGTGTATGGTGTGTTTGAGTATGGTGTGTGTTGTGCGTGTGTGTGTCACTCTCCTTTTCCTCCCTCCCTGCCTTGTGTGCTAGGTGGCTGTACTCACCGTCATCGTCTTTGTCGGCGTTGGTGTTCCACGTGGAGTGTGATGTAGAAGAGCATCAGGAAGACTTGCAGTTCCGGTTCCATGGCGGCAGTCCTCTTTGTACTTGTTGGTGAGTCTTTCATTTTCTGTGTTCGGTTTCTGCCAGGCTTTTGATGGCATTGGCACCGCCCTGGAAATCGTGGCGGTGTGCTGTGTCATAATATGCTTGCCGGTACTTTGTCTTCCACCTGGCTGTTGATGGCGACTGACGTGGTGCGTGGTGTTAACACCCTGGCAGATGGTGTGGTACATTGGCTGTCTATGGGAGTTCTCACCTCCATGGTCATAATTTGGTGGAAATACTGTTGGCGGTATTTCTGCCACTTTATCACTCACCACCAATGTCATAATGAGGCCCTTTGTGGGGTAACAAGCCACAGAGATAACTGTTCCACATTCTCACTGCCTGGGAAGCTTTAGTTCACCAAAGTCTAGCATCATGCAAAAAAATCCTAACCCTCCAGCAGTGAAGTGTTCTTTCTCTGTAATTAATTAATAAGAGACATCTGCACCTATACCCCTAATATAGAATATATGGCATCAAAAATCATAGCTAGATTGAACTTTCTGCCTACTATGTCTTGTACCACCTATCATGTTAAAACAAGGATGAATATTGAACAGATTTTCAGAAAAAAATTCTCTTTACCCTGGTCTTCACTATTGAATATTTTAAATTACCTGAATCCTCATGCTTTGAAGATAACAAGATCAAAATGACTCATAGCTGTGGTGTGTCCGGCTGAAGATGATGCAACAATCAAGAAGGTGCATCTTAGGTTGATAACAAAAGAATTACATCAGGGAACCTCAATGCCAGGTCTAAATCTGTTTCTTTTCCAAAAAGGCCTAGGTCACATGGAAATTGGAAACATATTACAGATGTAAGTCCTCAGAACCTTCTTTCAAAAGTAAGTTAGAGGAGTTGTGCTTCTATGGCTGAATTTGTAAATATGTTTAATTTAAATGTACAATGAGAAGACCTTACTCTTTATTATTTGAATACCATGTCCCATTGGAACTTCCTCATTACGCATTGGTTTGTTTATTGTGGTTTTACATAGATCTAATACAAACATACTGTTCTATAAATATCATTGTGTTATAAATATGTTTTTCCTTTTATATATCTCCCATTTTAAATTAAATATGATGGTTATGAAGATATACATGTTGAAATATATAATGCACATTCATTACTATTATCTTTATTATTATTGTTATTATTATTATTATTAGTAGTAGTAGTAGTGATATTATTATTATTATTATCATTATTTATTGCAACTTGATAATCAAGTCTGCATGAACATATTCATTTTCTTTCGTATGAATCAAATTATCTGCTCTTGACATTGCTTAAATAATGAATGATGCTTCATGGAACCAGATAACTTTGTTTCTTGCTTTTTGTTTCAAACAAAAAGCATGGTTCTCTAGAATGTAAGTAAGTCAAAGGGTGCCAAGGCCTGTTATGCTTATTGATTATTTAAAAAGTTTTTACAATAATTTCATATATTATAAAAGCTAAGAACAGAGTTTAAGAGTTCAAGAGGAACTTCATACGGGATACTTGGGACCAAGGCCCTACAGTAGTGTTTCACCTTCATCTGCTGAAGACTACTTGAGGCAAATTTAGCCTTCGGTCTGCCGGTTTAGCTGCTTGGCTGCCAACACAGGCAAGAATGGCAGACACTTCTGTTTTACTGACCCCTGGTTCTTTGCTCAGACAAAGTATACAGGTGTGAATCAACTTTGAAACTCAAATTAGGCCCTTTCATTGCTGTTAACAGTTAACAAAATATGGATTGTAAATTCTGCCAGATTTAGGGCTTTAGCACTATGTTATAATACCATTTGCTATTCACATTCGTGTTGATCTTTGTTGCTAGTACAATGTGTATGTTCTTGTTAGTTACTGTTCATATTGTGTGCACAAAGATAGGGGTTTAATTGTAAACATCAATCTTCATAATGTATACCTGGTTTGCTCCTGTTCTTGAGTGTGTCTTTCCATGATGAAAAACCATTTGAATTCCACTAATTATCCCTTTGATATCTCATAGGATTGTTCTTTACCTGAAACACATCTGAATCAGATAAAAATCAAATGTTGCTTTGATACAGTTGGAAACCAATACACATCAGTCCATCAAATTTGTCATCCATTTCTTGTCTATACTAGAATTTTGAAATTTAGACTAATTAGCATTCAGCATTAGTGCAAATAAAATCCAGTAGTTTTTTCTAGGTTTAGTGTTAACCAAGGCATTTCGATTTTCCTACATTATATATATAATATGCTTATGGAGGCTCTCAAACAGCCCTCTTCATCCCTTGGTCTAATATTGTGTCATACACATTTGTCTTGTTCCAGTATTTACAGCATGGGGCAATGGGTCAGCCTAATTCAGCAAATTTGCTTACTTCAACGTGAGTGATGACATTTTGCTTTTCCACAAAGAGGAGAGCCATACAAACTGATTTCCTTCATTATCAGTGACTACTATGGCAAAGTATGCTTTGTAAGTTAAAAAACTATTTATGCTTGTACACAGTGTTTATTTTTTTTTAACATTTAGGGACCGCTATCTCCTCAAGAACAATGTTGTAAAAAAACATGAAAACAAGCACTGGCATAGCCAAATGTCTAACAGTCAACACCCGACACATTGGCTTTGGATGTGTTTTATATATGAAAGTATTATCTGAATACTCTGATTATAAACTTAATTCAAAATTACATTACATCTTATGAAGCACATGGTCATCAGTGGCAGGTTCCTGACACAAGAAGCACAAGAGGAAGGTTGTTGCTGGAGTGACACATGCAGAGATAACCTAACTAAAAGTGAGGTTTCCATCTCGTCCCTAAACCCAAAGTTGTTCTCAATCACTTGTATGATAATAGACATGGCATTCCACAACTGTTTTTATGTAAGTATGCCTAATGGTGGGATCAATGTTGTATATTTAACGTATGTGACAGCTGGTGTCTGTAATGGTGAGAGCGCTCAATAAATAATACAAGGTTGTTATCTGTACTCAGTAGAACCATAAAAATAGGGGGTGGGTTAGAGCCATATACAGATCATGCTGTGCTTAAGGGTCTATGATATAATCAAATGATACAATTCTCTACCTGAGAAGCACCTGACCCACCTATGAAGCGACTCCCTCTACTCATGACAATTTGGCAACAAGAACTTTTAAAACCTGAATGGAGATGCAGGCATGCTCTGGAGGAATGGTTGAGCTATCCCAGAGTGATGAGATCTTCCTACTGTTTGCTGGAGAGAGGCCCTTTGACAAATATGGAAATGTTATCCAAATTGCCAACTAGTGAAATCAGTGCTCATTGCTTGTCAGGAGAATTCTAGCAGGCAAGGTGGGCTGGGCAGAGAAGAGAAACACTCCTGACATTCATACGATGTAGGAGTTGTCCTCTGGGAAGGTTCAGTGTTACTGTAGTACTTGAATGTGATAAGTATCCGACAACATGAAATAAACCTTTATAAGTTGTACTTGAATGACCAGAGAAGACGTGATTTACAAACATTGAGGAGAGGAGAAGTGCAGAAAGTGTCCTGAAAGAAATGGTGGGCATGGTTGTGTGAAGAGAATCAAAGCAGGGAATCCACAAAGATGCTAAGACTTTGTGAAGTTGTTTCATCTTATATTCCACAGCCTGTGTGCAGAGAAACCAAGGAAACTATTACCATGTGGAATTTCTGTAGATGAGCTGTGTCTGGAGAAATATTACATTGTTATATGAAAATCCGAGGGGCACTGTTAAGTAGCACTTGATTTTCAGCAGAACATGCACACAGAGAGAGTCTACAGGAACACAAGTCCACAGGAGAAAACAGTAAAGCACAGATAAGAAATGATATAAGCCCCACATTATGAGAAAAGCATGAGACCTGACCTACGGGAGAATCATCCCAGAAACTACTATATTGGTCAAGGATCATAATAGGCCTTGGCATACCTTCTACAGGCTGCAGGGCTGTGTTTGGATATGGTAATTCATCAAAACAGTTGATGGAGAAAATTTGCGAACACTGGCAATGACATATTGACATGGTATTAGGTGAAATGTTGTTAACCCACACTTCTGTGAGCTACTAGGTAGGCATTTGTGTGTTTTTGGGCATGCTTTCTGTGACAAAGTGACTTTTTTGCATAACCACCCCCTTTTTGTTGACTAATGCCGCTGGCTTGTCCAGTGCCCAAAACATGTACTCTGACATCCAAAACATGTAAACATTTCTAACTCCTAATTGGCATACTTAGCATTCCAGTAATACCATAGTATATCATAGAGGAAAATACTGCAATGGCATGGAAAAGTTAAAGATCCTCCTTGGGATGCAGCACATGTTGAGCCACTCATTAGGCTGACAAAGCCAACATAACTTCAGGCATACATGTATAGACTGTTTCCTTTAGATTTAAACCTGTCAAAACAACCCTTTATGTCAGGAAAGAATGCTACTTTTAAATATTAAATAAGTCCCCTACGTAGGTCCTGTAGCCCACATGGTAGGGTGCCTAGTATTTAAAAGTGGTACAGAAATGATTTTGAGGTTGCTATGTACCTACAATGACCAGCCCTCAAAAGCTATTTTCACTTTAGAAGGGCAGTAGCTGTTCTATGTGGAAAGCTAAAGTTCAGAATACAATCATAATTCTGCTTATGTCAGTTTAGGGCAAGCTAATTAACAATTTGAACAACTTACACCATAATTTTTTACAAATCCAATCCAAAATTGAAGTCAGATTTTCAATAAATATTTAGATTTGTTTGATACTCCAATATACTAATTTGCCTTCATCTGCAACAGCTGCCCAATATCAGTGTTCCCCTTAATGAAGTGTGAAAACCTCACCCAGAGCGGTAACAATGGCTTAGACCCTATGGCAAGAAGACGTGGGTCTGAGATATGTGACTCCCTATCAGCTTGAGAAGGGCAGCTGGAGAGGACTGAGCAACTAGTGACCAGAGGGAGGCATGTAGCCAGCTTGGCACCAGCTCTGTGGAGGAGGAGGAGTTGAACCCAGAATCACTTTGGAGTAGTTGAGGAAGAGTCAACTGTGCATTTCTCGAAAAGCAAACATGGCTGGTGCAGCAGAAGCCTCGGGAGCAGAAAGCAGCTGTTCTTTTTGGTTTTGCCTTAGAACAGTGCATTGTGGGATAGTTTGCAGAAAAACAAGGATGTGCTACAAAAAGTGAGAAGGGTTACCCCTGGGAACTTTTATTCTTATTGGTTAAAGAGTGTTCAACATCACAGTAAATTCTACAAAAGTGGCACCTCAACCATAGCTCTTCAGGACACATTTTGACCTGAAGAACAACAGATGAGGACTGAAACCACTGTCCGTGACCTGTGTGGAGACCTGAAGGGCTGGACCTGCTCCCACTTGTTCTCAGAACTGAGAAGTAGGCTCCAAGGGTCAGTTGGCTGACCCCCTAAGTGATGACAGAGATACATCTCTACAGATTTTCCTGAAGCACCAACTGTAACTGGATATGGACAGATTTTCCTGAAGCACCAACTGTAACTGGATATGGACTAGTCATTGCTGGTGTGCTCTGCTGGAGTGTGTCCTGGCCCCTAAGTGTTTCTATCTGAGTTCCTGGGAGTTTTAGAAGTGATCAAGAGGAGCCGCCACAGAAACTTTGAAAAGTTGAGGCTTAGAAAATGTTTGGGACTTCCAACCTTCCATGAGACCTTGCAGCAACCGTGTCCGATTTCAAAGAAGACTTTGTGGGATATAGCTCCAGGTGTACCACATTGAAGGATTTTGAGCTGTATTAAAAGGAGTAAGGGCCCATTTTAATTGTTGGCAATAAGGATACTCTGTCTCACTGGTGACAGAGTATCCTTACCACCAAGATTGGGGTTCACCCACCACATTCATATGCTGGAAAAATTTAGGATTAAACATGGCAGAGACTACTCAGGCTCCGCCATGATTAATCCCCTCCGAATGTCCTCCTCTGTATCTTATTCTTATTCATTGATGCCTCCTGAATTTTCATCTCTTGGCGAATTTGCTTTCACTAAAGTTGAGTTACACTTTTTCTCAACTCACGCACTTTTCCTTTTACAGTTTTGCTTAGAGTCTCAGTGAAACTGGGTTGTGTGTAGTCTGCAAGAACTGAGCATATCTGGTGTCTGTATTTCTTCTCCTATTGGAAGTAGATGGTTTGTATCAAGGATTTTATAACATTGGTCAATCAATCAATCAGCAATTTGTATAGTGCTGTTTATGACCCATGGGGCCTCAAGGCGCTATTGAAGGAGGGCCGCTCATTCGAAGAGCCAGGTCCTGAGGTCCTTCTTGAAATGATTCAGCGAGGGTGCCTGCCTGAGGTGGATTGGTAGCATGTTCCAGGTCTGCGCTGCTAGGCAGGTGACTCTCGCCTGGAGACTCTCTTTCTCACATAGCTTGTAGGGAGGGACTTTAGGTACTTTACTTTCCACCACATATTTTATGTATGACCACTTATCCCTTACTTTACTAATGCATTCTTTCTTTGTTGCCTCTGAAACACACAAACACTTTGGGCCAGATGTAGCAAGCATTTTGCATGGTGCAAACTGCGAAAATCGCAGTTTGCGCCATGCAAAATGCCGTTAGCGATGCTCATTCACAATTTGCGAGTCGGTACCGACTCGCAAATTGTGAATGCGACTCGCAAATAGGAAGGGGTGTTCCCTTCCTATTTGCGACTCGCATCGCTATACTAAATTGCTTTGTGACCGCGAATGCGGTCGCAAAGCAATTCGTAGTTACCACCAGTGTCACACTGGTGGTAACCCATTCGCAAAAGGGAAGGGGTCCCTATGGGACCCCTTCCCCTTTTTGAATGTTGCCAAACAAGGTTTTTCAGAGCAGGCAGTGGTCCAATGGACCACTGCCTACTCTGAAAAATGGAAACCAAAAGGTTTCGTTATTTTTTTTATTTTGCAACTCGTTTTCCTTTAAGGAAAACGGGCTGCAAAATAAAAAAAAACTGCTTTATTTAAAAAGCAGTCACAGACATGGAGGTCTGCTGACTTCAGCAGGCCACCATCCCTGCGAGTGCAGGGACTCGCTATGGGGTCGCAAAATGCGACCCACCTCATTAATATTAATGAGGTGGGTCTTTGCGACCCCATAGCGACTCGCAGAAGGTGTCTGAGACACCATTCTGCATATGGTTTTGCGACTCGGAAATTGCGAGTCGCTCCGAGTCACAATTTCCGAGTCGCAAAACCTAGTTTTGCTACACCTGGCAGTATGTTTCCAATTTGTAAGTTTTCTTGCTTTACTGTATGATCATATCTTGCTTTTTATTCTGGAATTCTTGTCTGCCGAAAGGTGCCTCTTCCTGCACAAAAACAATCCTACCTGCAAAGCAGGCTCCCTTGCACCATAAAGCAAGGGTGGGTGCGTTGGCGCTAGGCTTTACTGAGTGTGCCGGTGCAAGGAGAAAGCAGGAATTACCTTAAGGTAATCTTGAAGCAGTGGTCTTGCTGCGTTGGTCAAATGTTTATAAATCTGGACTCTAGTTCCTAAATGACTTTGTGCCACTGGAAAAATAATTAACATAAATTAATATTCTGTGGTTCTTATTTTAGCAATTAAATATCCAACCCAAATTAAGTGAAGCAGTCTCTGCACCCAAAATTCAGAATTAAATGTTCAATAAATAGTTCAAAAATAATGATTTTATTCTCAGACTACTTCTCTGTATTTCCCAGATGTCTGTGAAATAAACTTCAGAGGAAGCAGCTGTTCTTAGCTAAGGGAATCCTGAATATGGGCACCAAGGCACTGCCTGCTGCAATATTGAATCACGGCTGCCTAGAATAACGCAGTGAAAACACGAGGTAAGTTTTAAATGATAATTCATGATGACCACCATTGTCTCTAAACAACATGAGAGTTTAGGCCCTGCTAGGAAATATAATTCGTCTTCAGGGCACAGTGAAGGGTGAATCAACAATAATTTCACCACGGGCTGTTTGAATTCAATGGGTAAGGTTTTATTTCCAAATAATTGCTAATTACAGTATGACAGATTATGTGAGGAGGCATTCCCTTTTCCTTTAGTCCTTTACTTAATTGTATCCCCTTCCCTTTTGCAGGTATTGGATAGTCCTCACCAGGCGGCGTTCCTCAAAACCAAAAAAACTGTGCCTGGTGAGTAAGTTTGTGGGAAGAGGAAAAAAAGAAAATAAATGATCCCTACATGGTTTGGTGTTGTGGTGTTTTCTTTCCTTGTCATTTGACTGGGTTATATGAGTGAATAGCAGTAAATTATAGAGAGAAAAAAACAGACGTGATGGTGAACAGTGAGTTATGTTGGTTTAAGGCGAATTTACTTAACCCCTTCGCTGCCAAGCCTTTTACCCATCAGGTGCCCGGCCTTTTTTTGGCTATTTGGGGTAGTTCGCGCTACCCTCATAATTTTTTGTCCACATAAGCTACCCATGCCAAATTTGCGTCCTTTTTTCCAACATCCTAGGAATTCTAGAGCTACTTAGAGTTTGTGAGTTCCCGTGAAGGAGACCAAGAAATACAGCAATTTAAAAAATAATAATAATTAAATGGGGTAAAAGGGTTGCAGAAGAAAGCTTGTGTTTTTTTCCCTGAAAATGGCATCAACAAACCGTTAACGGTGATAAAATCACCATCTTCCCAGCTTTCAGGAACAGGCAGAAATCAGAAAAACACATTTTTCAACACAATTTTGGCATTTTACTGGGGCATACCCCATATTTACTATTTTTGTATTTTCAGCCTTCTTCCAGTTCGTGTCAGAAATGAGTGTGAAACCAATACTGGATCCTGGACAGCTAAACATTTCTGAAAAGTAGACAAAATCATGAATTCAGCAAGGGGTCATTGTGTAGATCCTTCAAGGGTTTTTTACAGAAAGTAACAGTTAAAATAAAAAAATATGGAAATTGAGGTAAAAAAAAGCCATTTCTGTCTACGTACGAGGAACCCAGGATGGGGTAACTTGTGGCGCTCTCCTCAACTTCTGTTCCTCAGAATCCTTAGCAAACCTCAAAATTTGCCAAAAAATCACTTTCTCCTTACATTTCGGTGCTGCAAAGTTCTGGAATCTGAGGGGAGCCACAAGCTTCCTTCTACCCAACATTCCTCTAGGTCTCCCGATAAAAATGGTACCTCACTTGTGTGCGTAGGCCTAGTGCCTGCAACAGGAAATGCCCCAAAACACTATGTTGACACATCAAAATTATCAAATACAAAACTACCTGTTTTTGTGGGGGGGGGCACCTGCGCTTTTGTACGTGGGCTCAGCAGCCATCTAGGGGAACCTACCAAACCCAGACATTTCTGAAAACTAGACACCCGAGGGAGATTCGTATTAACTATTATCATCAAAGCTGATCTGGTGCATGAAAATGAACCATGATATTACTCTCTAGTTCAGTACTATCAAAAAGATCCATAATGTACGTTGCAGTTATGTTGGACTTTCATCACCTAAAACATTGCACAGTTCTTATGGTATGTGATCCAAACGATTTTGTGATACATGATATTTCAACTTCTATTACTCTCCAGTCTACCAACATCTGAGTAATTAGTGCACATCAGCTCTCAAAACTGTCATCCCTCTTTGGCACAGAAATAACAATTCTCAGATTCAAATATCTTTGATTCTCAGTGGATAACTTTCTAGTTTAACTTAATACTTTGTGGAGTATTTTTGAAAAAGTATTAGTTTCAATTATAGGTGATGCTTCTTTTCTTGTAGAGGTGTTAGCATCTATATTACTAGCAATGTTGTAAACTATTTACATTTATGTTGAAATTAATCACCCTTGCTTTGGGGCAATATTCCCTAGACTGTTCAACATGGTGGGTGATTAACTTAATATTCATATAAATTGATGTTGTGCCCAGTTCTACTCTTTGGCAAGTTTTCCAGTCAAACTACTTTGAAATGTAAACATTTGTATTACAATTTCGTCATTTTTGCATTATTTGTTTTTCTTACTACCTGCACCTCTCCTATTATGTCCTTTAGCCATTGTAGCATTTTCAGATTTGGTACATCCATGTCACACAATGTGTTACTATCACTGTTTATGGAGCTGGTTTCAATAATTTAAACCTGAGCTCAAACATTGGTTGCTATAACACAGAGCAGACATGCTTATTTCAAAGAAAATGTGTTAAGCATTCAGAAGTACCTAAACAATTAAAATGACAAAACAACAACACAATAATAATCCCAATTCAATTGATAAAAAAGAGCAACATTTCATAATTAAAACGACACCAAATGACTAAAATTCATTAAGGGGAACCTCAATATGAATATTTGAAAATTCAAGGTAAAAAGTGTCAAGAAAAAGTAAAAGGGCAACGAAAGGCTATTGTCGCAGTTGAGCGGGACCTAGGTGTGATTTTAGGCTAACTGCCATGGAGCGTGGGTCGCAACACCAAGCAGGTACAACTCGCTTGTCAATTTTACTTTGGTCTTAGTCTCTGAAATTGAAGTCAAAATCCTCCAGCAATGCAAAGCTTTAGGCTCAATCCGAGAAAGTCCTCTTGAACTCTGATAACTACTGGATGGGGTTGCACTTAAGCTGTTGGTTTTGGAGGGGGAAGCTCAGAGCAATAAATGTCAGTTTCTTGCCTACGGAACTCATCTCGCGACTTGGATACTTTTTGGCACCTTCACCTGCTCATCATATCGTTGGTCTCTTTTTTGGAGCTCAGAAACCTCTGGTGGGGCAAGGATGCACGTTGTATCCAATGATGGGTCACACAGGGCCAGCTAATTTCTCTCTGGGCACCAGCTGAAATAGATTCATTCCTGCTGAAAAGGTCCAGATTTGAGAACGATTTTTCCTCAGCCTCATGAACTTGTTCTAAATCCATTTATTGTAATTATATCTTATCTGAATAAAAGCTGTGACATGGGTCTAGTCCTCAGAGAACAACTAGGACTGACATTTGTGTTCTATGGATTACCTGCAGAGCATTGCCACCCCTTATCCCACAGCATGATGGGCTGTCTTCTACGTTTGGCTTCACCACGTATTAAAATGGCTACTTGCCTTACCTAGTCGGGTGTTAACGTTCTCAGAACAGCAAAAAATGCCCTAGGTCGATCTAATTGTGTCACCTGCTCCTCCTAAGAATAAGCTACAATCGGGCACCATATTATGCGGACCACCTTCATTCTGTGCTATGTTTTCATCCAACAATTGCATTCTGGGTGTTGATTTATTTAATGACTACGGACCTACTTGTCCCTGCATGCAAAGTGATGTGTGATATAAAGACAGGGATCGGGACTGGTTGAAGGTGACCCTGATGAAAGGGTGCCATTTGACTGACGCCAAATGAACTATGCAAAATAAATTCACCCTCAGTGTGAGCAATTTTCTCTGCTCCCTGAATGTCTTTCACAAAGGAGGGGGTTCAGATTAATATATTTGTCTAGATCGTAGGCTCTCCTGGGATGCAGGAAAAGTCTGGGAAGTACAAAGCTCATTGCATTCCACAGTTTCAGAGAAATGCTGTTCTTGACAAGCCTTCAATCAGCTGCCAGAGACACAGGGGTGAAACATCAACAGCCTAATAGGCTTCGCCGCTTAAAATGGGATGCCCTCTACAACTGGTTTTCAGTCGCAAGCTTCAGGTGGCAAGCTCAGATGGAAAGGTCAACTGGCAAGCTCCGATGACAAGCTTCAAGAGGCTGCATTTTACAAAACATTAATGACCCAGCGCTTTATAGCATCTTATAAATGCTTGGAGAATGAACATAACGTCCTATGAATAATTACTATTTAGTATGGGAGTAAGAATTGAAACATGCTGCACCATATGCTCAATTATCAGACAGTCTAATGCAGCTGTGCACTGGAATCATTGGGCATTGGGCACGGATCCACCAATGAGGATATGATGTTCTGGATAAATCACTTTTGTTGTTTAGAGGCATGGTTATTGATATCGTGCCTTAGGTTTAAAGACTTTTGACAAGTTTCTTCAAACAAAAATTGCCTTAAAAGTGTCATGACGTTGAGTGCTGTTCTCAGAGAGACCAGGACTGGCTGAGCGCCATTGCATGTGGCAAGTAGATGCCTCACTCGTAGAAGTCAAGTGGTAATACCATTGTATAATAAGCCAAGGAAAATAGAATATGCCACACAGGGCATCTGATACATGGTGGCATCAGTCACTCTGATATCGTAGAAGTGGACAGCCACTCTGGGTGTCAGCCTGATGTTGCCACATACCAGAAACATTTATACTATAACTGCATTAATGCTGGTAAAAAAAAATAGGATATGTAGTTTTCTAAAAAAGACGTTCTATATTTTTTGTCCATGCTCCTCTTTAGTAAAACACAATGAGCCTGATTCTCAAAACTATTTGTGCATGTAAGTGAGAGGTACACTTCCACATAGCCTAAATTACCTGTTCAAACCGTTTTTCAAGTTCAGAACAACCCTGTGTCTTTAGTTGCTATAAGTACTGAAACTCCTAGCATGAAAAGATCTATTGGTTACAAAGCCAAGACTGGCTGATGCTGCCACACATGACATAGGTCGCATGGCAGCCACAGGCATTGTGACTTGGGGCAAAATTTTGCGAGTCACTAATGGCCTGAATCGCAATTTGCGACCCCGCAAAATCGGAAATGGGATGCAAAAATCCCATTTCCGTAGTGAAAATTGCGATGCGAGCCATTACCGACTCGCAAAATTTGCGACCTGATTTTGTGACCCGCAAATAGGAAGTCGCAATTTGTGAGTCGCAAACCATATGAAAAAGCCACTCGCAAATTGCGACTAGTCGCAAAAAGCCCATTTTGCACACTCAAATTACCACTAAGTAAGAGCAGGTGGTAACCAAAACCAAAGTATAAAAGGAGACCCAGAAGGCATCTGGGTTACTCAAAATGGCTGAAATATATGTGATAGCAAGGAGGAGGAGAGTCCACGCTGCACAGTAGAGGAGGAGGAAGAGCCAGAGATAGGAGAGGATATACAGAACCAGGCAGACACTTTTCCAACAAACTGAGGAGGCGATATATGACAAATACAGACTCAGCAGTGCAGCAATATTAGAATTAATTGATCTACTCAATCCGCAACTTCAATGCCAGACTGTGCGCGACAGCGCCATCCCCACACATGTGCAAGTGCTATGCTCACTGCACCTCTTGGCCTCAGGTAGCTATCAGGGGATGATTGCAGTGGCAGGTGGGGTATCCCAAAGTGCACTCTCACGGTTCTTCAGATGTTTCCTAGATGCCGTACTCACCCACATGTCCAGACACATATACCTACCCAGGAATGAGGCAGAAATTAACAGCACCAAGTTGGAATTCTACAGAATTGCCAACTTCCCTCATGTAATAGGTTGTGTGGAGGGGACACATATACAAATTTGCCCTCCTGCAAATCTGGAATATCTGTTCTGCAATAGGAAATGTACCCACTCACTGAACATCCAGGTGGTATGTGACGCCCATTATGTCATCACTGACATTGTAGCCAAATTTCCAGTGAGTACACATGACTCTTACAGCCTGGAGATAGAAGCATTGCAAATCAAGGCAGACGGGACCAACTTGCAACCCAATACTTTGAAAGGTACGTGGCAACTGACACCACACTCACTAATGTCACACACAAAGAGCCCAGTTTGTAGTGGAACAAACAAAACTTTTTAATTAGTGAACCAAATGTCGAAAGAACATAACTGTCCGTAAGGGGCTGCACATGTCCACCCTTTATGAGGACACATTAACTGCATGTGCCTCATGAGTCCTGCTGTGTTCTTGTCTACATCCTCCTCCTAGTTCGCCCAGCATGGCTTGTCTCAGGTGGGTCAGCTGACCCCTGACGTGTACTTCCACTCCTCAGTACACGTGTGTCAGTGGCAGATACACTGCTGTTAGTGGACCCCTCCTCACTGTCCTGAGGGGTCTTACCCATGCCCCTTGCTACTTGCCTGGCCTCCAACATGTCCACTCCGTGGCTAATGCGGCCCAGTCCCCGTGCCACATCCCCTGCAAAGTGGCCAAGTTCCACCTGCAGACTCACGGTCCGTCTTGACAGGCCTGTAGTGTTCATGGCAAGACGGCCAATGGTCGCTGCGATGCGGTAAAAATCTAGTTACTAGGTGGCGCTCCCGGCGCCTTGCGCTGTGTCTCTCAGCCACCAGTTCCGTCACCAGTTGGCGGATTGACTGTGTAAGTTCACTAACATTGTCATTTAGTCTTGTGAACTGTGTGGTCACATCAGCCAGGCCATGTGTCATATTATTTACCAGTCTATGCAATGCACCTGATATTATCTGTAATTGCCTTGTTTGCAGGCGCTGACTGGAAAGGAGGGATGCCTCGACTGCAGACATTGATGCCTCCCCTATATCCTCCTGGGGCACCGCCTGGACCTGGCCTCTGCGTCTGCGACGCAGTTGTTGCTGCTGGCTCTGGATTTCTCACTGTGTGGCTGGGGCCAGGTGTCATGTTTCCTTCCCTCATGTCCTGTACTTCTTCTGGAGGGGACTGTGGTGGTGTTGTGCTGGGCCCTGGAATGGCTGCTGCAGCCTCCTGCACTGCCTGTGGCCTGCTGTCTTCTCCCTGGATGGTGTGGCTGGTGGGGGTGTCGTGTGGGAGACCTGTGGGACATAGGGAACACACTGTCAGTCTCTAACATCTGTTGTATGCCTCATAATAAACATTTGCCTATATGCTGACTACTGTACTACATTGCCCATAATGCACCATTCTGGTGGTTGCTAGTCTAGAATGGAGCTAGTCTGGTTGTGCCTGCTGCTGTCTACTGGGAGAGTGGGGATTTGTAGGGGTACATGCATATTTTATGGTACTCACTTTTGGATGTCCCTTGGGCTGACGTGTCCAATGCTCCCATTCCTGTCACAGCCTCAGGCTCCAGTGTCTGCTCCACCAATTCCTCCATGGCTGTGGGTGGTGGGATGGTGGATGGGCCATCTCCTATGCCCCTCATTTCCCTGAGGCGCTCTGCCATCCTCTCCTTTGTTCTTGAGCGCAGGTCGTACCACCTTTTTTTGATTTCATCAAGGGTTCGGTGGCTCACCCCAATGTCATTGATCCTCTCCTGGATTTCCAGCCAGATCTTCCTCTTCTCAGTGTCTGGGACACTCAGGGCTGCCTTGCCAAAAAGTTGGTCATGGTGCTGGCAGCATTCTTCTGTTAGCACCTCAAGTTCTTTTTCTGAGAACTTGAGTTTCCTGTTCCTTCCTGCACTGCCTGTGTCTTCCATGGTAGCAGCAGCTCCTCTCTCCAGGTAGTTGCACAGCAGTTTGAAAAGGGTGTGGGCCTCCCTCCTCCCAGGTGTATTTGATGACTTCCTGGTTCTGATGTCATCAGCAAGAGCCAGGAAGTGTTTTTCCAACTGTTTTGCTACACCTGCATGCAATTTGCAGGCCAGTCGCAATTTGTGACACCTGACTCCCAAATTGCGAGTTCGCTTTTAGCGAGGTCGCAAAAAGTGACCTCGCTAACAGCGGACTCACAATCTGCGGTGCAACATCATTTGCGAGTCACAAATTGATGTCACATTTTTTTCTTGGATCCCATTTTGCGAGTAGGAAATTGTGATTTGCATTGACTCGCAATTTCTGACTCGCAAACTTTTTCCTACCTACATCTGGCCCTTGATTCCTAATAACCTATTCTAACTAAATTTATAGCACACATCTCTTCCCAGGTACTGAGATCCACTTTAAAAAAAGTTTTGTGTCACCCTTGCACCACGCAAAGTAATGCAAGGGCGACACAAAATGTAGATGAGATTTACCAAGCCAATCAAGGCCACCTTGCTTGGCTCTGCATGACTTGGTAAATCTGGAGTAACGCAAGGCAGTGCAAGTCACTGCCTTGCATTGCACTGGGTAGTGAGGACATTATATGGGTGGCGCGTGGGTGTTCCCACTCATCCACCCATGGATTCTGAAGCATTTACCAACACTGGTAGACCTGGAAATGCATCAGAAGTGTACGCCTTCCCACCAGAGGCACAAGTAGACATATCTTCATTTCTCCTCGTTGTATTCTCTTTGTCTATATGCTGCATTTTGCAGCACAAATAGAAAGAGTACTATGCCTCTAAGGACTGTTTTTGTGCAGGAAGGGGTTCAACTGCAGGCATTCTTGCACCACAACGCAAGGGTGTCTATGCTGGCTGTAGGCTGCACTCAGTGCACCAGTGCAGGAGGAGAGCCTTACCTTTATAGATAGGGCAGATTCCTGCCCTTTCACGCAGTGCAGCGCAGCAAAGCATAGCAAGTTGTCGTGTTGCATTGCACAGCATGAAAGAATGATCAATCTCCCCCTGAGTGTCCTGGTGTTATTCTTAACAATTGAGGTCGAACCAACCCCAAACTAGCTTTACCAGAATCAAGAGACGTAGGAAAAAAACTCAGATGGGGGAAGTGTTTCCAATTGTTTCCTGGAGCACAACTGGTTACTTAGGGCTTTAAAAGATAGAAAGACTATAAGATTGTCTGGCCACCAACACTTAAAGGTGTGACCGTCATCTGAGGGGCAGAAGATTATCTACAATGATTTTTAGCCTATTTTGGAGTGTGAAACATAACCCCATTGAAAACAGAACAGATAATAACAAATATACTGGCAGAGCCAGAAGACCATAAAATGGTCTAAACTGGCCAGTCTGCCCACAGGAAGCCGACACAGTGAGACTAGATTTGAGGAAATGTACTATTATTTCTTTAGAGCGAAACAAGTTCAACTGCAGGCCTCTGAATCACATCAAGTCTCTTCAAGAAATGCTTGGAAGACCACGTTATTACTTGCTATAGTTTAGCTGATAAAGTATGGTGAACCAACTCATGCTTTTCCAATAGTGCAGCATTTTGCAAAGTGCCTTCAAGAAACATGTATGAAGAATTTTGTTTGCCTGGCAGGAGGAGAACCTCAAATTGTTTTTTGTACATGCATTTATAGATCTTGACTAACCTGTTTCTTATCTGGTGAAAACATTGCATTTACGATGAGAAAAACATGCATGTAGAATTGCTGATGACAAACTCTGTTTTGCTGGAATCAAACGAAATGGCATTCTTATCGATTGAGCTAGCAATTGCAGAAAGGCAGGTCTTAAAATTCTTTGGTCAGGTAGAGGTTGAACCCTACAATGTAATAATAAGTTGCATATCCTCAGCACTAGGAAAGCAAGCAACATCAGAAGATCTTATAGGTTTTGGATGAGGTGTCACGTTGATATAAATAATCAAGGACTGAAGGCATGACTGGCCCATATACCACCCCACAAGTCACTGCTTGAAATTTTTAATTCTGCTGCATGGATCACTGGACAGTGGTTGGCTAAAAATCAGCCTGTTCAGTTCAAGTCCATTCCTCCGCCCGTTGTTCTCCACAAGTGCCTAAGGAAGAGAGGCAATACGGAAAGCCACTGAGTGGCCAAAAAAGATTAAGGGGGATGACCCTCATTGAAGAGTGTGATGTTATTGAGTGAAGAACCTAAGGGCCTATTTACGAGTGGGGCAGCCCCGCCACCCTACCACTCTCTCCTCTGGGGCCGAAGATCCCGACAGGCTGACAACGGCGCAGGTTGGAATCAGCCAGGGTAGCACTGAACTCACACGGCCCTGCTGAATAGAACCTGGTTCTCCGGCAGCCTTTTCATGGTGGTTAAACCGCCATAAAAAGGTTGGCGGAGAACAGGTGCAGGGGGCCACGATGGGGCCCCTTCACTGCCCATTCCATGCCTGTGCAGACAGTGAGCATTATGAGGGTGCTTGTGCCCCCTGCAGGCCGTCACAATGCTGCCGTCACTTTCCCAC
Source organism: Pleurodeles waltl (assembly GCF_031143425.1). Lineage (NCBI taxonomy): Eukaryota > Metazoa > Chordata > Amphibia > Caudata > Salamandridae > Pleurodeles > Pleurodeles waltl. The sequence goes on along the minus strand of NC_090441.1, from coordinate 146,805,618 downwards.
TGGGCTGTCAGACCAGTGGGAAAGTCCTTGTGGGGCAGGTGGGGAGGTAGCCAGCACAGTGGCAACCACCCCTTCAGGAGTTTGGCAGATGGGTGTTCCCATCCGCCAAACTCATAATTGGGCCCTAAGACCAGCTTGGTTTACATCCAAAGGACCATGGGCTAAATTTACAAGGAACTGATGAGATGCAACGCAGCAACTAAAGATGCTGTGCTAAAAACTGATACACTGTTTGGCAGCGGGTATCAACGAACAATGCACCTACCCCTATCACCTATTATCATAAAGATGAAACAACAACTTTTTTTATAACTATATCTTTGTATCAGTCCTTGTGTGCACTCATCATAGAACCTGCCGCCAAGGTCCCAACCCTGAAGGGATCACAAAAGTAAAATATATCACAAGAGTCCAAAGAACATATAGTGCCACTTTTGTTCATTAAATTTTTTTCTTTTTATTCAACTTCTCATTGGAACAAATTCATAAAAACAGCAGCCAACGCATTTCATCCTCAACACAGGACTTCTTCAGGGCTTGTGTATCTGTAGTTTCCATGTTTGTCATCAAATAATAGATAACAGAGTAAGTATAATTGGTGTGGTATGAACCGGATGTGGGCCAACCTTCGTATCAATGCATCTGTAAAGATGCACGCTGAATTGAAAATACCATGACAGGAAGTGTTTTTATGAATTTGTTGAACAAAAGTGGCACTATATGTTCTTTGGACTTTTGTGATATATTGTAACTAGTGGTGCACTATCAAAATATTTTACTAAAGATGCTGTGCTGCTATGCATCAAAAGGAGAAAGGAGAGCAGTACCATATCTACTTAGATATGGTGTTGTCCTGCTCTCTCCCTGCTCTGATGCCGTGCGCAAATGCAGACACCCTTGCGTCTTAATGCAAGGGTGCCTAAATTGTGGTGAGTATAGTTGACCTTCCTGTACAAAAAAAACTATACCTTAAGGCATTTCCCTTGCAATTACACCATCCAAGAAAAGCGCCCATGGCATAACTTAACTCAAGGTAGAGCATATTAAACTGGGCAATGCATAGTGACTTTGTGAACCCAAAAAACCCTACACATTTTTAGGTTTTGACTAACCTGCTTCTGATCTGGTGAAAAAAATGCATTCACCGAGAGAAAAAAGGAATGTAGAATTGAAATGAAACAAGTAACCTCAGTGTAGTGGGGACAGCACAGGCAGTAAATTAAGAAAGAAAGGCCCGCCATGACTGGTTCTTAATATTAACTATGCATTGCCACCACTGTTGAAAATATAAATTAATTCGTTTTAGTCCAAAATTACTTAGTAAGAGCAGCTTTCATTTCTGACAATGTTTCACAGCAGAGGCCTCAGACAATTGGAAATGATATAATGGACATTTCATTAATTTCCTTCAGGACAGCATCTTCTGCACTAAACGATAAAAAACGAGCCAGAGCAAATGCAAGAGTTGCTTGTTTCATGTTTAAAGGGCATATTTGTTGTTTTCCTTGAGGTATAGATTTGTCCCCTGGACTATTTCTTTTCGCTGGGGGGATTGATTTGTACTGTAGCCCTGATATCGATTTCTGCAGGCTCCATCTGTTCTCAGAAACTCCAAGAGCAGCCATTACTGTTCAATTCACATGCCTCATTAACCAAGATAGAACATTTCTGGCCTTCTTCTCAGCAAACAAAGGGCTAAGGTTGTTTACATAATAAGTGCTTTGCTCAGATGTTTCTTTGGACCCAGGACATCGTGAGCTTATGAACAATGATAACTCACATCTTTTGAAATTCTTAATGTACCAGTAACACTGTATCACTATTGCTGCTGCTAATATTATTATTATTAATGTTCGCCTTAATACAAACACTACATATAACCAAGCACGAAAACTCAAGAAGTTCAAATTTCCAAGTTAGCCAACCAATTATTAAAACAATAAATGCATTTAAAAAAATCACAGCATTCATTATATCGAAGTCCAGGCATTGTAAAGAAACTTCCTTCAACTAAGCATCACTACGCAGATAGGAAGTCAAAAAATACTCTAATGCATAGCAGCCCAGCCATGAGATTTGTGTCTACCAAACCTATTTAATATCAGTAGGGTGAATATGCACATCAATTACTTAAAGCATGCATGACGGGAGCAGTGGGGAATTCATGCCCATGATTTGGTGATCTTTGCTAGTTACATAAAGTGTCACCCTCTTTAGTGTCACCGATTTCCTCAATTAACCTAATATCCATATATTTATATAATCTCTCTCACTATTTAATTACCTAGTGGTGGTCACCACTAGGTAGTTATAGTTAGGACCATAATTACATAGAAAAAGCATTTTTGCCTTGCCTATATCTTTGGCACTGTTTCAAAAATGTTACCAAAAAGAGTTCTGGTGATTCTTGTTGCACACGGAAAGTTTTGGGTGATCCGTCAAGTGTAGGGGAGGGGGGAGGGGGAGAAAAGGGACCACTGGATGGAATTGCACCACATTTGGCAGAAAGTTAGCTTTTGGTATGTAGATTACACTTTCGGTTATTTGGTGTAAATCCGTTCAGTAGTTTACAAGAAATGAAAGAAATTCCAAATTTGTACATCTGAGGCCACAAATTTATTGCAAATTGAAATTGGCTAGCCACAACCTGAACAGAAAGTTGCAACTACCATTTTATGTTACAGGAGAGAGTCCCTAGGGCTGAAAAACAAAATGAAAAGTAGCATAAGAGGTGAGGGTGGAGGTACCCTGACCCTAGGTGAAATTATTTTTTTTCACCATGCCCAATATTCACAATTAAACAAGATTAATCACGAAGAAGCAAAAAAAAAAAAAAAAATCACAGAATCCATACATTAATTTATTCACTCATAAGTGCACTCAGAAACTCATGCGCCCCTCACAAACCCACTCAAACACTCATGCAAACACTTAGATCCACTCATAGACTCCCACACCCACTTTCAGACCCACTCAGACACTCACGTATCCCCTCACTAACCCACTCATACTCTCATGCACCGACTCACTGACCCATTCAGACCCTCACACACCCACTCACAGACCCACTCAGATACTCACTCACCCACTCAGAAACCCGTTCAGTCCCTCATGCACTGACTCACAGCCTCACTCAGACACTGACACACCTACTCACAGACCGACTAATACACTGACACACCCACTCACAGATCCACTCAGACACTGATGCACTCACTCACAAACACAGTTAGACCCTCATGCACCCACTCACAGACCCACACAGGCACTGACACACCCACTGACAGACCCACTCAGACACTCAAACACCCACTCACAGGCCCACTTAGACACTCATGCACCCACTCTCGAAACCACTCAGACCCTTATGCACCCACTCATAGACCCATTTACAGACCCATTCAGACACTGACACACTCACTCACAGATCCACTCAGGCACTGATGCACCCACTCACAGACCCACTCAGACCCTTGCGCACCCACTTACAGACCCACTCAGACACTCATGCTCCTACTCGCAAATCCACTCAGACCCTCATGCACCCACTCACAGACCCACACAGGCACTGACACACCCACTGACAGACTCACTCAGACACTCAAACACCCACTCACAGGCCCACTCAGACACTCATGCACCCACTCACAAGCCCTCTCAGACACTCATGCACCGACTCACAGACCCACTCAGACACTGATGCACCCACTCACAGACCCACACAGACACTGATGCACCCACTCACAAGCGCTCTCAGACACTCATGCACCAACTCACAGACCCCCTCAGACACTGATGCACCCACTCACAGACTCACTCAGACACTGATGCACCCACTCACAGACCCACTCGGACACTCATGCACCCCCTCTGGAACCCACTCAGACCCTCATGCACCCACTCAGACACTAACACACCCACTCACAGGCCCACTCAGGTCCTCACTCACCCAGTCCCAGACCCAATCAGACACTTGCGCACCCACTCACAGACCCACTCAGACCCTCAGGCACCCACTCATATACCTACTCAGACACTGACACACCCACTCACAGACCCACTCAGGCCCTCACAAACCAAGTCGCAGACCCAATCAGACCCTCATGCACCCACTCACAGAACCACTCAGACCCTCATGCACCCACTTTCACACCCAGAAAGACACTCTCACACCCAGAGATACCCTCTCAAACCTATTCCCACACAAAGAGAGACACACTGTTTGGCTTTGCGTGGTGTGGGGTTGGCTGCAAGGCCTGGCTGCAGGCTAGGCCCTGCAGCCAAACCCTGCCACCCATGGCCAACAGCGATGCGTGGCATTGGTTTGGGTGGTTATCAGGGGTTGGCTGCATGGTCTGGCTGTGCGCAGCAGTAGTTGAATTAACATATAGTAATGAAATTTACTATATGTTAAAAAAACAGACATTTACTGAAAAAACAAAAGTTACAGGAACGTTATAGTTAGGAAATAAAATAAATGAAAAAAACATAGAAATTCACTGAAAAAAAACCAAAGGTTACAGGGACGTTATTGTTAGGTTCATAATTTAAGCATACAAAACCATAGAAATCCACCTTTTACAGTTAGAGTTATCTCAAGTAACTATAACTCATGCCCTAAAGATACTATAACCCATGCCCTCGCCATGCACAGCTTTTGCATAAAAAATGTGACTGCAAATATTACATTGACATTATCATTGATGTTATCAAAGATGTCATGAGGGCTGTCATTTGTGGGGTAATTAGCAGTGCATGGCGAGGGCGCTTTTACACATAGACGTTCTCACACCCTCTCTGACACCAAAACAAACATTCTTACACCCACTGTCAAATTTAGAGAGACACTCTAAGACCCACTCTCACACCCAGAAAGACACTGTTACACCAGGCTGAAAGCCTTACAGACAATCTCACATCCACTTTCATACCAAGACAGGCACTTTTACATCCACTCCCCCCATAAAGACAATGCCACCCCCATTCTCACACTCAGACACTCTCACACCCATTCTGACACCCAGCCAGGCTCTATCACAAACACTCACATTCTCAGAGAGGCAGTCTCACACCCACTCTCACACCCATACAGAAAGTCTCAAATGCACTCTCAGACCTAGAGAGACACTATCACTTGCAGTCTCATGTTTAAACTCAACCTGTCAGACACACTCTCACCCTCAGATGTAGTCTCACAGACCCACTTTCACACTCAGAGATATACTCTCACAGTTACTCTCAGATCCTGAGGCACCCTCTCACACTGACTCTCACAGATAGAAACTCTCATACTCAGTGTCACATCTAGAAGCTCTCATACTTTCTCTCAGACTCAAAAACAGTTTCTTACACATATACTTACACACACACACACACACACACTGACCCTCACACTGACACTCAGAGACAACCTCTTGCACCCACTGTCACAGTCAGACAGACACTCTTACATCTACTCCCACACTCACAGGAACACTCTTACACCTACTCACATTCCCAGATATATACTCTTACAGCCACTCTTATATCCAGTCACACCCTATCATGCACACTCTCACACTTAGAGAGATACTCATACAAAGTAGGGTGGCAGTGACCTGAGCTGCATCGTTTCTGTGTACACGATCCATATCAAAATATAAATATTGTGGTATATAGAGCCCATGTTATGGTCTCTGAGGAATGCAGAAACAGTTTTATTGGATTTGTCTATTTGTGGACAGAATTCAGTTTACCACTTCCATTTCTGCCTTTGGCAAATGTTAGAAAAAACCAAGGTTGTGTGTGGGAAATGCCATTAATTTTCCAAAGGCATCCTTCATTAGGGGTTCCAATGCTACCCCTGTGACTGTGCCTAGGTTGTTGACACCACAGTGCACAATCATAAGGTCTGAATGTTGGCAATACATAATGCTTTCAACCAAAGGGAGCTAGGAATGGCACTAACCCTCTCTGGCCAATCCAAGTGATATCCACATTAGATAGACCTAGGTCCCTGTCAATGCCACTCTTTCTTGCACCCTCTCTAGCACAAAAAAGATAGCTGTGTCCCACCATCCATACTCTGAGTATTCTGGAGGGAAATTGGAGTACCACAGAAGACAAGGCTACAGCTGAATAAAGCACAACCGACTCCCAACGGGTGGGAGATTTGAAAATGTTCCTACCAACTAGGAGCAGACTTTTGATCTGTTTCTGCTGGGAAAGAGATCAAAATATTTCTCCCACTTGTAGAGTGCAGGACTAGAAGCTACTCTCTCTGGGTGGGAGAAATGCAGGCTCCCTTTGCAAGCGAGGAGCTGGCTGGGGCTGCTGGGGCCATAGGTGTTCCCCCGCAATCCACCAACAAGTACATGGTGTATGCCCTGGGTATGCACCAGGACACCTACCTTTTAGGACTCCGGGCTTTGGGGATGGGTCATCAGGCTGATAATGACTCAGGAAGAGGGGCAGCATGTCCACCTCCCCTCTATTAAAATGAGTGGCCCTGTAGGATGGTGTCCCCAGTGCCTAACAGGGCTTGGTGAGAGGGACCGCACAGTCCCCCTCCTCTTTATTATCAGTAATGGTCCTGGGGCATGGGGTCCCCAGAACCTACAAAAACTCGAGGAGGGGGGGCATATGGCACCACTTCCCTTTAATTTAAAGAATGGCTCTGGGGAATGGGATCTCCAGGGCATAATAAGGCTTGGCAGGGGTGTAGGAAAGTGCCCTTTTTTGACATGGTCACCCCCACCTTTTGACTGGTACCTGAAGCAATTTTGCTTGAAAGTGAACTGGGTTCCTACTTTTCAGGCCCCCAGTGCCAGATCTCTTCCTTAAAACTGCTTAATTGCCCCCAGTTGTCAATACCTTTGCCCCCCGTAAGCCTCTAGTAAATAGTACCCTTAGTACCAAAGGAAGGGGTACCAAAGAGGGTCCCTAGGGGCTGCAGCATGTATTGTGCCACCCTCACGGACCACTCACCTTGCACATGCAAACTGCAATTGCAAGCTGCACATCTTGGTACAGCTAAAAGGGAACACATGACATGGTGCACAGCCTCTGTGCCATGCCCCCTAGCATTCCACACAATATTTGTAAGTCACCCCTACAGCAGGCCTCACAGCCCTAAGACATGTTGCATTATATTACTTATGGACATATCTGTGATATCGTTGTCGACTCTTGGACATAGTAAGTGATCAGGAAAGCCATTTTAAATGCATGTGCTGGACACTGGTCAATACAAGTTCTCCAGCTACATGATGGCTTCACTGAACATAGGGATGTTTGATATCAAATATCTCATATTAATAAACCCTCACTGATGCCAGTGATAGTTTTATTAATACCTTAGAGGTGTCCCCTGAAAAACCTACCATCTACCTGTGTTCTGGATGATAAGTTTCATACTGGTTTCCAACCCACAAGGGTGAGAGCTTCTGCTCTCAGGCGGTCAGGAACAAAGCCTGCTCTGGCAGGGGTGCTCACACAACCCTCCCAACAGGATGACCTGCACATCTGCATTCCAAGGCAGGATGCTTCAAAGAAGCCCACTGCCCTTGGTAGGCAGATCTGGCTTCCCTCAGAAAGGAGATGCTTATCCCCTACCCCAGGGCCCATATGGCACCTAGAGAGGCAGGACAATTAGTAGTCAGGAAGGCATATCCATTTTAAGGTCAATTCCACCCCTAAGGCGAGTTGCCTGATGTGGATATGAATTAGCAAAATCTGCCATCTTGGTGATAGCATAACTAGGAACTCTGGGACAGGGTTATGCCCACTTCCCACAGGAAGTGGTCATATAGAGGTTGAAGTGACCTAGGGGTAATTAGCCCATTGGCTAATACACTACACTCCTTTAAATGCCCCTAAGTTCATTTCAGTATTTAGAGGAGCCCCTGGCACCAGAAAATCATATCCTGTTGAACTGAAGAAAGAAGGACTCCAGAGACGCAAAAGGCAAGAACTGAAGACAAGTGACAGACTCTGCACCAGCCCTTCCAGCCTGCCTGCTGAATTTGACAATTGCAGGAACAACACCTCTTCCTTTAGCTGTTGGAGCCTCCAAAAAAACCAGGAGGACTGCCAGCCTTCATCCCAACACCAGGAACGCTCATGGAGTAGCAGAGCTGCTTCCCTACATCTTACAGGGACCTAAGATGACTGAGAGGACTCTAAACCAATCAAAACCCAACACCAGAAAGCACAATTGCACCTGTGACCCTTAGCCCAAGTTTTAATGGGCCAAGGGTGCCAGCTTGGTCCCGAGACTCTCCAGAGATGAAGTCCACCTTGGGTCTCCCCACTGTGACCTTCCAGATGATGCCTACAGCCTCTTTGTGCTGGCTCTACTCTAGCACAAGTGATCTGAAGACAGAGAACTGATGTGTCAGGGAACCTCTGCACTTGTCCACCCCGGACCAAGGAGAAAAGGACCAAGGGTGTTACTACCTCTCCCAGCCTCTTGAGACCTGAGCCCACTTGTTGGCTTGGTCAGACTGGATGCCCAGTCTACATCTGCAACCTCTTTCTGCAGGCGTCCACTACTGTGACTGCTCCGATGGCAAAAACCGAATGCTGGAAGACATCCATGCCTCCCAGCCATCTTGGCCACATAAGAAGAGGACTAAAGGTGTCCCCACAAATCTGAGCAGCTCAATATTTTAACCCTCTTGTTGGGTCACCTTGACTTGACCCAAAGTCTCTGCCTGCAGTGCCTTTCTGGCCAGGACAATCCCCATTGTCTTCAATGGGGCACCCAATGCTGAACTGCACCTCTGCACCTGGCTGCCCCAGTGCCGCTCAACGTGACCTAGTGGTGTGGCTGAGGACCCTGCCCCATACTCACCTTAAGTTTTGAAGGTTGGTCCTGTAAGTGACTGCTGAGCCCCTGTTTGCCGTATATGTTTTTCCTCCTTAAGTTAACATTGCAGCTTCCAAAAATTACACTGTGTCAACTTTTCATGCCTGTAAAAAGTTATTCTGCAAAACGTACTTACCTGATTCAGGTGCCTAAATATATATAAATATACTTGTTATTTTTGTAAATTGGTGTGGAGGTCCTTATTGAGTTGTGTGTATAATTTCTTGACTGTATGTCTACTGCAGATGTCTTACACTCCTCTCTGATAAGCCTGAAACTGCTCAACCATGCTACCCCGAAAAAAGCACCTTGGAATTGCTAGAGCAACACCTTGTCCACTTACAAGGGAACCCTTGAACTCTGTGCACAGTATACCTCATTTTGGTTTAATATATAAAGAGCCAACTTCCTACAATGGGGCCATACAGCCCCCCTTGAAGTTCATAAAAAAGGGCCCTGGGGATCGGGTCCCCAGGTCCTAATAAGGCTCAGGGGGGCACGTTCCGCCCTTCCCTTTCATTAAAAAGGCCCTCAGAGATAGGGTCCCCCGGGCCTAAAAATGCTTAAGGAGTGGGGGCACCCAGACCCTTTCCCTTGTAATTAAAAAGAAACAGCCCTGGGGATGGAGTCCCAAGACTCTAATAAGGCTTGGTAGGGGGCATTCCTATCCCTTTCCTTTCATAAGAAAAAAGGCACTGGGGATGGCGTCCTGAAGGACTAATAAGGCTTAGGGAACGGTGCCACATGGCCCCGCTCAGCATTCATTAAAAAAAAGGCCCACTATGGGTGATGGCTCTTGCCTCAAAGAGCACTGAAAGTACTATATTGTGAGTGTTAGATCTGCAAGCTAAGCAGCTTGACAATAAACCTAGTTAACAAGTAGGACATAATTATTCTTATCTTCTAGACAGAATGGTACCTCCCACCCTTAAAACTCATCTATCTGTCATGGGAAGTGTTGACAAACACATCCCCATCATTTTTATATTCCTGCTATTCATAATAATATGGTCTCTGGAGCCCGCTCATTGTAATGAATACTGCAAATGGAAGAATTTAGATTACCCCTTGATATACCTGGAATTCACAGTATTAAGGTCTCTGGAGCACACTCATTGTAATTAATACTGAAGATGGAAGAATTTAGATTGCAGTAGACTACCAGAACTACTGTCACCAACTTTACTTCTCTGATTCCATTACTACTCTTCTATTTGGAGCCTCATTAAAGTGCTCGGGCAAACCCATGGGTTTGGTAATGGGAGTTACTGGGATCATCTGGATTGCAAAATATATCTATATTTCTGTTTAATTATATTTATTTTTGAGGTCATAAGTAAATCCCAATAATAACACGATAACATAATGCAAACGTTCCTGTGCCTTTAGGTTAGTCAGAAAAAAATAAAAGAAAGATTTTTTTTAAAATGACAAACTTAAGGGTGTAGCTGAATAATTCCCATAGCATACAGAATAGGGCTGGAGAAAGGAAAAAAACAGAAATGATTTACACTAAAGAGGTGGAAGGTCATGACCGGACTGAATTTGGAAGAGACACCCCCTGAATGACTCCCATACTTTCCTAAGTTGAACACGCTGATCATCGTTATTTCAAATCAAGCACTTGAAAAGGCCAGAATTGATAAATTCATGCCACCACACGAAGGGGTTAGGAGCCTGAGACAACAACCAATGGTGAGCCAGAAATCAGCTGGGCTAGAGCAATAGCAAAAAAATAAATACCACTCAAATGGCCTGCTATAAAAGGTTAGTGGCCCAAAATGATCAGTTTAGAATCCCACCTCAGACTGGATACGGACTGAGTCAGCCAGGTCTTCAGAACATTGGAAACACATAGGGCCAAATGTACAAAGCCATTTTGCATTTCTTAATGGTCTGATCAGTATTTTGGGCCATTAAGAAATGCAAAACAGCCTTTTCTGATGAACAAAGGCCTTTAGTAAATCACAAATAGGGATTACCTATTTGCGATTGTTAGAAATTGGGTCTTTGGTTGGCAGTCAGGTTATCCCCTGTCCAAGCAAGGACCCTCACTCTATTCATGGTAAGTCTCACACAATCCAAATGATCCTGTGCCCACCCTCTGGTAGCTTGGCACTGAGCAGGCAGGCTTAACTTCGAAGGCAATGTCTAAAGTATTTGTGCAATAAATCATGCAACAACACAGTATAGCACCACAAAAATACACCACACAGTGTTTAGAAAAATATATAATATTAATCTGATAAGGTGCAGGTCAAAACGATTAAAATACAATAAGTATATGTTGCGATATCACTGTAAAAGTGATATAAAGTGTCTTTAGTCTTTTAAAAGCAATAAATGTCTCTTTCAAGCACAAAGTACCTGGTTTGCGTTCAAAATCTCTGCAAAGAATGGTAGAGTAGGAGATGTGTGCTGATTTCTCGGGCCGCACATGGCGATGTGTCGTTTAGTTTTCACTCAGGGACAGCTGTTGGTCGATTTCTGTCGCTCGTTTGTGGATCCTCTTCGGGTTGTGGGGTTTTGGGACTCCCTGGGGATGATGCATGGATTTCCGGCACTGACAGGATGAAGTCACAGGGGCTGCGTCGATCCGGTGGCCGTTGCATGGAAATTTCTACCGCAAGGCAGGCGCTGTGTCAATTACTCTCTGGAAGTCAGGTTGCGTCATTCCGGCTCGGCTGTGCATTGATCCAGTGGGCCGTGCGTCGAATTTCTGGTTGCTATGCTGGTGCTGCGTTGATTTTCTCGTTGCAAAGTCAGGCTGTCGTTCCGGTTCGGTGTGCAGTGAATTTTTCACCGCAATGTAGGCTGTGCATAGTTTCTGGCAGGCTGTGCATCGATTTCCACCGCACAAGGAGTCCTTCTTGCAGAGATGAAGTCTTTTTGGTCCTGAGACTTCAGGGAACAGGAGGCAAGCTCTATCCAAGCCCTTGGAGAGTACTTCTCACCACAGCCAGAGAGCAGCAAGGCAGCAGGGCAACAGCAAGGCAGCAGTCCTTCACAGAAAGCAATCAGGTGAGTCCTTTGGGCAGCCAGGCAGTTCTTCTTGGCAGCAGGGATGGGATAGGACTTTTATTTGTGAAGTGACATACAATAGCTAAGTGTTCACTACCTACCCACAGTTGAAGGTCAACTTGATTTTTATCCTTTTTCTGCAATTTTGTTTTTCTACCTGACATTGATTAACTAAATCCTCATTCAACATGTGTCTGGCTGGGTCTCAAGCTGGAGATGAGAATTTTGACCTAGCTATGCTGGAGACATATAGGGGCATATTTATACTCTGTTTGCACCGAATTAGTAAAATTTGTTTTACTCTAATTTGGTGTAAAACAAACTCCATTTTTATACTTTGGCTCTAGACCAGTCTAGAGCCAAATTTATGGAGTTAAAGTCATTTTTTGGGCATGGAAACCTACCTTACCTTAATGAGATGCATGGTAGGCGATCCCGTGTGAAAAATGACTCTGGCCTTAACGCCATAATTATACTCCAGTCAAAAATGGTGCACAGGAGGAAGGAGGGGTTAAAAATGGTGCAATGCTTGCTTTGCCCCATTTTTTAACACCTAGGTCAAGGCAGGCGTTAGGAGACCTGTGGGCCTATTCCATGGTGGAACACCATGGAATAAGCCCACAGGTGCCCTCCCCAGGCCCCAGGGACACCCCCACCCAGACCAGTGACAGCGGAAGATGGGGAACCTCATCCCAGGTAAGTATTTTATTTTATTTTTTAAAGTGCCATAGGGGGCCCTGGTCCCCTTTGCTGGCCATTGGGGTGGTAGGCATGACTCCTGTCTTTTCTAAGACAGGAGTCATATGGTATGGGTGGTTTTGCGTCAGAAAATGACTCTAGGCAGGTTAGAGTCTATTTTTTTTTACTTTGGTGCATAACCCCCTTCTTCCATACTGCCAGCCCCACCCGACTAATGCCATTTTTTTTTCACTAGACTACCCTTTGCACTGGCTTGCACCATTCCATAAATATTTCGCCTGGCTGGTACACAGAAATGGTGCAAGCCGGTGCTAAACTTTTTGAAGCAAAACTGCGTTAGTGCAGTTTTGCCCCAGAAAGTATAAATCAGGGCCATAGTGTCAAACAGCTGAAGGGGTTCTACAGGGATATAGGAGTACCTACTCAAAAGGCCTCCAGAAAGGAGGAATTACAAAAGGCATGATGGGCCTGGGCAGAAGCCCATTCTGAGGAGAATGTTGAGGAGGAGGGTCCAGAGGATGGCCCCTCAGAGGATTTCTTAACAGTACTAGTGGGTGTTCCCCTGGAATTGTGCCTCCTGGTAAACCAGAGAGCAGTGTCTCTGACCGTGGCTTTACTGCTGAGGAAAGGAGGGAGGAGAGTGAATTTCAACTGCAAATGGCAAAGTTAAACATGGAGGCAGAAGAAAGAAAAGCTCAAAGAGTGGCAGAGGAGAGGAGAGCTGAGAGAGTCTTTGTTGAAAGGAAACTTTTGTTTGCTCATGAACTGAGTCTCAAGGAGCTGGATCTTAAGGCAAAGCAGCCTGAGTCCAGCAGTAATGGTGGCAGCATACATGCAGAGTCTGCTGGAGAAAGAAAGGTTTGTATACCTAAAAATGTTGTGCCCAGTTATGTGGTGGGGGATAACATTGATAAGTGGCTGGCAGCTTACGAAGTTGCACTAAGGGCTCATGGGGTTCCTGTAGAGCAGAGGTCTTCAAACTTTTTGATGCCTGGACCCCCTCTTAAAAATTTTTTGGTGTAAGGACCCCCTCCTGATAAAAATTTCTAGAACCTGGTACTCCTCATCATCAACAATAATAAACATCCCCATTTCACACAGCAAATCATTTTTACTGTGAGGAAATAATATTAAACTGTGTTTAGCAAATCAAAGATCAGTGAGTGTGGGGGCATGGTCAAGGGTGTGGCTAAAAACAAAGGTCCTCATTTATTAGGAATTGACATGGGGCAGAGCTGCAAGTCTTCTTGCTATACTACCACACTCCAATACAAAAGGGCAGGAATGGACAGTATTTATGAAATACAGTACATTTCTGTCCTTTTCCCCTGCGCTGGCGCACAATTGCTGCCTAGTGCCAACATGGGCAGGATTGTATTTGTGCAGGAAGGGGCACCTTCCTGCACAAAAACAATCCAGAAAGGCATTGTACCTCTTTCTACATGTGTGGCAGATAGCAGCACACATGGAAAGAGAAAAAAACAAGGAGAAATTAAAACATTTCTCCTCATTATGCGTGCTCTGGGGAGACGTAAGGTTTTGGTACTGCTCCAGTTTACGTGATTTTGTAAATCTGGGGCAGCGTCAAAATCCATCTGTGTTGCATAGGAACACCCACCACTACGCCAGTGGAACACCTCTTTGACGCAAAGTAAGGCAATGCAGCGACTTGCACTGCCTTGCCTTACTCCATGTCTACAAGGCCATTCAATCCACTCAGGCTGGCTTTGAGTCAGCTCATAGGTACGATTGAGAGGCTTGTGATGCTGGAGCATCAAAAAAAGTGATGCTCCAGCAGCGCAAGCCTCTCATAAATAAACACAAAATATTCTATCATCTTTTTTTTAAGTCTTTCACAGCCAGGTAGCTACATATCAAATAACAGCCAGCTGAAATGAAAAATAAATAAAATAAAGTTGTTACTCATTGGGAAATGCACTGTAGTGCATTATGAAACCTCTATTAGTTAATGCACTGCAGAGGTCTGTGTTTAACCGGAGAGCAACAGAACTAAATCTTTGTCAGTACAGTTGAGAATAGTGACGTGTATTTTTAGTGCCATGAGGTCACAGCCTGTGACAGAAAGCACTGTGAATATATAAAAAGGCATTATTTTATACTTGCATTGCACGCAGTATAATATAGGCCACTACAAAAAGGTTTATTATAAAACTGTGCTTCCAGAATGTGGATTTAAGTAATATCAGAGCATATGCAATACCTTTTTTTTAAAATAGCTGTCCCTTCAACACCTCCAGGTGAAGTAAGCACTGTGTAAATACAATTACAATTAAAAGCATGCACTTTACAGCTCAGTTGTTAACTCTTCGCACTACCCCTCAAAAAAGGTAAATGTTTGTCCTCACAAAGCTTTGATCATTTAAAGCTGCTCCCAAGCACCCTTTACATTTGCAGATCAGCTCGTAGAGCACATTTGCTTTTCATTCAGGAAGCAGACGCCCTGGGCTGAAAGTCTCCTTAGCTGTCTGTGCGGCTTTCACAGCACAGGAGACTCAAATTAAAGTTCAGCTGAGGCATTTTAAGGATCAGCTGAGGGAATGTGCGACCCCCTTTCCAGGTCTCCACGGCACCCCTGGGGGTCCCGACCCCCAGATTGAAGACCTCTGCTGTAGAGGAATGGGGGCGGCCTTGTGGTGGTATGTACCAGCTGTGGGGAGGGACACACTTCTTACACTGGATCCTAGGAATCAAAATATATATGCACCCATGAAAGCGCTTTACTTGCCAAGTTTGGGCTGACTCCTGAGAAATACCGTCAGAGGTTCAGGGACAGCAACAAACTCCCCACACAAACTAGGGTAGACTGTTTTGATTTCTGTGGTAAGGCACTGAATGGATGGGTGCGGGGCAGCAAAGTAGATGATTACACAGGGTTATTTAATTTAATTCTGAGATAGCATATGCGCAGTCTTTGTTCTACAGACTTGCGCCAGCACCTGGTTTACAGTAAGCTGGCTGATCCTAGGAAACTTGTTGAGGAGGCGGACCTCTGGACTAGTACCAGAGTGTCCAAAAATGTACCCCAAGAAGGGTGGTTCCGGTTCCCCCCAACAGTGTGAGGGGGAGGTTAGAGGTCACCCAGACAAGTCTCAGAGTAAGGGAGGAGGAAAGGGTTCCCATGCCTTCATCTCCTTCAGTTGGGAGGTGGACTCAGAGAGTAAGCTGGTGATCCCTGAGAGTGGGAGTCATCACTTCCACCAGGTGGGAGTAAATGGGTACCCAGTCACCACTCTGAGAGACACAGGGGCAAGTCTTAACATGATGGTGCAGAGACTAATTTCACCAGAGCAGTACAACAGCCAGGTGTGAAGAGTGACTCCAGCCATTGGGGAAGATTTCTTCTGCCCCACGGCCCTGGTGTCCCTAGAGTGGGGTTAGGAGGTGACCCAGAGGCGGGTAATAGTTAGTCCCCAGCTGGCCATTGACTGTATTCTGGGGAACGAGTTACCCTAGTGTCAGGAGAACTGAGAGGGTTGACCCCTAACAGCGCCCTGCCAGTTCAGCTGCCAGGCAGTACCACTCCCCAGAGGAGGGTACATGAGCCCAGATGTGGCGGCAAGGTGAGGAAGGACTCACCCTTGTCCCCTGTTCAGTGTCAGGGTACAGACCCTGGGCTGAGTGGCCAGTATCAGGGACCTGAGCTGGTGAGAATGGAGAGGGGGTGCAAGGCCCCTGGGGCTACTGCCCCCCATTCTGAGGTGCCTCAAGAGCCCCTTGGGAGCTCCCCACCAGCCCCCCAGCTGGAGGAGAAGCTCATCCAAAGGCCCCACAGGGTCTCCACTTACCGTGATGTGATGGAATGCACGGTGAGGCTCTGGCCGAAGGCAACTTCAAAACACGCTAACTGTCATAGCTAACATCAGGTCGATGTCTGTGATAAAAACAAGAACAGCAGTCTGGTTGGATTAGTGGTGTAGGCACACACGATCCCTGGGCAGTAGTGGATCGTGGACATAACAGTGATGATCGACTGTAATAATAAATCGGTAAACGTAATTCCAGACTATGGTGGTCATTACAACCGTGGCGGACGGTGTTAAAGCGTCGATAAAACCATCAACAGGCCGGCGGTAAAAAAATAGCAATTACGACCGTGGCGGAAACCGCCAACAAAGACAGCCACTTTAACACTCCGACCGCCATGGTGGTACAAACAAACAGCGCGGTTGTCCCCGCCAACAGACTGGCAGGAGACAATGTACCACCCACAGCATCACAACCTACCAATCCGCCACCTTTTCCGGGGCGAATTCACCGCGGATAAAAACACGGTGGAAACAGGAATTTCTAAGGGAAAACGCTCACCTCTACACACCCCACGAGGAACGAGGACACCATGGACCCGGAACTCCAAATTCTCCCTGCGATAGTCTTCCTGCTCCTCTACCAGGAGCACGAACGCCGGCGGCGAAGACCACGGTGAGTACTGCACCTACGACACAGGGGAGGGGGGAGGGAAAAACAGGGACACACACATGCAACACCCCCACCCTCACCCACTACAACACACACAAATGCAAATCTATACATCACAGTAACACCCCCCAAAGCCTCCGGAAGAATGCAAAGACAATAGAAAATTAGTGTAGCCATTGTAATATATTAAAAACAAGTAGGCAGAAATATATATATACACCATGTACAAAATATATACCAAGCATAGTAGTCCAGGTAGTGCACTAAGATAGTCCGTGGAACACTGGGACCACACAGTATGGGCGAGGCCCACACAAGATCCCCGACCATGACGGAGAGAACACTGCAGGGGCATCAGAGAGCAAGAAAATAGGCACCTCAGGGTGAGGGAAAGGGGGGGCACCTCAGCCGGTTGAGTGCACAATGCCAAATCCACGAGGGAGCTACATGCCCACTGCTCCATCCTGGGGAGTGCAAAGCCACAGTCTCTCAAGTCTCTACAGTGGGTGGTCTGCCCACTTTTCAATCCTGGCGAGTGCAAAGCCACAGTCTCTCAAGTCTCTACAGTGGGTGGGTTGCCCACTGCCATATCCTGGGGAGTGCAAAGCCACAGTCTCACAAGTCTCTACAGTGGGTGGGTTGCCCACTGTTCAATCCTGGGAAGTGCAAAGCCACAGTCTCTCAAGTCTCTACAGTGGGTGGGTTGCCCACTGCCATATCCTGGGGAGTGCAAAGCCACAGTCTCACAAGTTTCTACAGTGGGTGGGTTGCCCACTGTTCAATCCTGGGGAGTGCAAAGCCACAGTCTCTCAAGTCTCTACAGTGGGTGGGTTGCCCACTGTTCAATCCTGGGGAGTACAAAGCCACAGTCTCTCAAGTCTCTACAGTGGGTGGGTTGCCCACTGTTCAATCCTGGGGAATGGAAAGCCACAGTCTCACAAGTGGATGACAGTCTCTACTGGTTCTGGAGGGGGCATGGTGCCCAGAGTCCTTCATCCTGTTTAGGACAGAGGTAGTGGATGTCAGTCTCCACTGGTTCTGGAGGGTGCATGGTGCCCAGAGTGCTTCATCCTGTTAAGGACAGAGGTACTGGATGACAGTCTCCACTGGTTCTGGAGGGGGCATGGTGCCCAGAGTGCTTCCTCTTGTTAAGGACAGAGGTAGTGGATGTGAGTCTCCACTGGTTCAGGAGGGGGCATGGTGCCCAGAGTGCTTCATCCTGTTAAGGACAGAGGTAGTGGATGACAGTCTCCACTGGTTCTGGAGGGGGCCTGGTGCCCAGAGTGCTTCATCCTGTTAAGGACAGAGGTAGTGGATGTCAGTCTCCACTGGTTCTGGAGGGGGCATGGTGCCCAGAGTGCATCATTTACCCCGTGAAGGACTCAGTTGCGTCAGTGCCCCTGCCGCTCATGGGCTAGCGGTGCTTGAGATGGCGGTGCCCTGTTCAGCGGTGCTTGAGATGGCGGTGCCCTGTTCAGCAGTGCTTCAGATGCCGGTCTCCATTGCAGGGTCTCAGCTTCTGGCGGTCCTTCATGGCCCAGCGGGGCTGGCGGTCCGTCATGGCCCAGCTGCGCTTGTGCTGGTGGTGGCCTCCTGGGCAGCTGGGCTTGTGCTGGCGGTGGCTTCCTGGGCAGCTGGGCTGGTGATGGCGGTGGCCTCCTGGGCAGCTGGGCTGGTTCTGGCCTCCTGGGCAGCTGGGCAGGTGCTGGCGCTGGCCTCCTGGGCAGCTGGGCTGGTGCTGGCGGTGGCCTCCTGGGCAGCTGGGCTGGTGCTGGCCTCCTGGGCAGCTGGGATGATGGCGGTCTTCTCCGCCGGGCAGCTTTTCCCAGACTTTCCGGGTTTCTTGTGGCCCTTCCCCACCTTGGAAGGTGTCACAGCTGACTCCACACTCCCAACGGGACCCCTGGGAGCGGCTTTGGTGGCTGGAGTCTTCCCCCTCTCCCACCGGGCACCGGCCAACTTCTGATGCTTCACAGGTGGGGGACTGTCTGTGCTGTGGCTCCGTGCCACACTGGCTGCCCTGGTGGCCGGTGCACTCCAGATTCCGGTGACTACAGGCACCACTGGTCCCGGAGATGTTGTGGCTGAGGTGCTAGTTCGGGACCTATGAGACGGACGGGGTGGGGGAGGTGTGGGAAAGAGGTCAAGGGTGGACAGGAAAAGTTTTTTGGACACACTGGGACGGGTAGCTGGAGGGGGTTTGGGAGTGGAAGAAGAGGTGGTGGTTGTAGGAGGTGTACGTTTGGTGACTTTGGGTGAAGGTGCATGCGCTGGAGGCTGTCGTGAGGTGGATGGCTGCTGGGTGGGTGTGTGCCTGCGTTTGTGAATCTTGGGAGGGGGCGTCACAGACACACTGGGAGAGGACAGAGGGGACGTGTGAATGGTAGTGGTGGTGGTGATTGCACATGAGGGGGTGTGGTGGTGGGTGTGCTGGAGAGGGACGTAGTGGCTGTAGAGGTACTGCATGCAGGTGTGAGTGTGGACGAGA
This sequence comes from Pleurodeles waltl, assembly GCF_031143425.1. Lineage (NCBI taxonomy): Eukaryota > Metazoa > Chordata > Amphibia > Caudata > Salamandridae > Pleurodeles > Pleurodeles waltl. Next base: position 146,786,125 of record NC_090441.1, on the reverse strand, counting down.
CTGGGAGGGAGGAGAGAGACGAGGAGGAGGGGGACACAGTGGAGGCAGTGGATGTTGGTGTGTCTGCATGTGTGTGATGCTTGCATGAGTGCCTGTGGGATGTGTGGTGCTTATGTTTGCCTGAGCTTCCCTTGTGTGTTGAGATGTGTGCATGTTTGTCTGTAGGTGTGCTTGGGATAGGCTGAGGTACAGGGGATTGGGTCGGGGTTGAGGAAGACGGGGACAATGGCTGCCATCAGTGCTGAGGCCAGAGTCTGAAAAGCTCGGTGAAGGGCCGCCTGACCAGAATAAATGCCCTCCAGTAATGCATTGGTGTGTTGCAACTGCCTCTCTACACCCTGGATGGCATTCAAAATGGTAGACTGCCCAACAGTGAGGGACCTGAGGAGGTCAATGGCCTCCTCACTGAGGGCAGCAGGGGTGACTGGGGCAGGGCCTGAGGTGCCGGGGTGAAGGTGATGCCCATCCTCCTGGGTGAGCGGGCAGGGGGCAAAGGCAGAGGGGCTGCTGGGAGGGCGGTGCTGGTAGGGGGTGTGACGGCTGTACCTGTAGATGCGGGGGGCACAGATGTTGCCGCCACCACAAGGGAGCTCTCATCAGAGGACGAGTCCATGTTGCTGGTGTCAGCTCCTGTCCCTGCCGTGGAGCTCCCCTCGCCCTCCGTCCCACTGGTGAATTCAGACTCTGTAGTGTCGCCCTCCAGAGCCATGTGGGATGCAGCTCCCTTGTGCTCCTGTGCCACTGCTCCTCCACCTGATGATGCTAATGCACACAAGAACAGGGAGACCACAAAAAGGGGGGTGGAGACAGAAGAAAGACATGTTGAGTGCATGCATTACTGCTACCGTTGGCGGACACAACAGACACAGAAGCCCCCTGCACTACGCCGTGCTCTTGGGCTCCACTGTTCAATTTCTGGGAAGTGGCCTACAAGGCTATGGATGACCTCTGCACACATAGATGACACAGGGGCATGACTACCTGTAATTGGCACTCTACAGAGGTGGGCTGGGGTGCTACATGGCCTGACATACGGAGGGGCCTTACCTACGGAACTCGCCCTGGCCTAGGGAAACCCACAGCCCTCCTCCCCCACCCAGACACCTCCACTGCGCGCAAAGTCAGCAGAATGAGAGTGTACTCACCTCCTTGTGTCTGCTGTGATGCCCTCAAGCGCCCATCCAACTCCGGGTAGGCCACCGCCAGGATCCTGAACATCAGGGGGGTCATGGTGCGACGGGCACCCCTCCCACATTGGGAGGCCATCCCCAGCTGAGCCTTCGCCGTCTTCTCGCTCCAGCGGCGAAAGTCCTCCCATCTTTTCCGGCAGTGGGTGCTCCGTTTGTGGTAGACCCCCAGGGTCCGGACGTCCTTGGCAATGGCACGCCAAATATCTTTCTTCTGGTGGGCGCTGACCTACATGAAATGTATAGGGGAAAAAGAGAAGTTATTACCAACTGCACCGTCAAAGTGATGGGCCCCTATCCCTACCCTTGCCATGTGGCACATGCATTCACCGTCTTTCCTGCACGCAGCACTCTCCCCCCTTCCTTCTTACATCCAGCCCTCTCCACACAGGCATAGCCCATACAGCATGCTCCCAGTGTACTTACCTGTTTGTCTGGAGGACGGTAGAGTAGCGTGTACTGGGGGAGGACCCCATCCACGAGTTTCTCCAACTCCTCCGATGTAAAGGCAGGGGCCCTTTCCTCAGACACTCAAGCCATTGTCTCTTCCAGACTGAGGTCACAGCAGCACTTGCAGTGTAGGTCCTCTCCTGTCGAAGATCAGGTATCGAGTGAATGAAGTGATAGAAAATGGCGGTCACGTCCGCGGCGGTGCGTACCGTCACCGCCGGCGTACATCGCCAATGGCTCCTGGGACCCATAGGGTCCAATGTTAACCAATGCAGCATTGCGCCGCAGTCTTCGACCGCCTACCACGACGGTGTCCAACGCCAGTGCATTTACCTCACATCCCATTGTCCCACTTTAGAGGTCAGGCAGCCGGCATTTCAGGGGCCCACATGGCTTCATTTCCAACTGCGTCACTCATACCTAGGCCTAGACTCAACACACATACAGGCCACCTTTTGTGTATGATAGGTGTTCTGTGTAAACTGTGGGTACGTACCTCTGAGTTGTTTGACTCTGTGATCGCTGTTGTCCTTCATAGGCACCGTCCGCTGGGACATGTGAGGAGATGGCAGCATCCTCCGGTGTACCGACCATTGGTGGACCTATCGACAATGGAGGAGCGACATTTGATTATCACCTACAGGCTTGACCGTGCCACAATCCAGGAACTGTGTACCCAGTTGGAGCCAGACCTGATGTCAGCAATCTGCCATCCCACAAGAATCCCCCATCAAATGCAGATGCTGTCAGTGCTCCATTTCCATGCAAGTGGTTCCTTTCAGACAACAGTGGCCATGGCATCAGGGATGTCCCAGCCTATGTTTTCCAACGTATTGTCCAGAGTGTTGTCTGCCCTTCTGAAACACATGCGGAGCTACATTGTTTTCCCTCAGGTGGAGGATTTGCCTACAATGAAAGGTGATTTTTATGCCCTGGGACACATCCCCAACATCATAGGTGCCATTGATGGGACACATGTGGCTTTGGTCCCCTCCCACAGGAGTGAATAGGTGTACAGAAACCGGAAGAGTTATCATTCTATGAATGTACAGATGGTATGTTTGGCAGACCAGTACATCTCCCATGTGAATGGCAAGTTCCCTGGCTCAGTGCATGACGCCTACATCCTGCGGAATAGCAGCATCCCTTATGTGATGGGTCAACTCCAGAGGCACTGTGTGTGGCTATTAGGTGAGCACCTGGAAGCAAGTCAGTGGGAATGGTTGTCTGGGTCTGGGGATATCCCTCCAGGTTAGTGCGTGTCTAACAGTTGTCCCTCACCATTTGCAGGTGACTCTGGTTACCCCAACCTGTCATGGCTACTGACCCCATTGAGGAATCCCAGGACCAGGGCAGAGGAACGCTGCAATGAGGCCCATGGGCGAACTAGGAGGGTGATTGAGCGGACCTTCGGCCTCCTGAAGGCCAGGTTCAGGTGCCTCCATATGACAGGTGGATCCCTATTCTACTCACCAAAGAAGGTGTGCCAGATCATCGTGGCCTGCTGTATGCTTCATAACTTGGCTTTGCGACGACAGGTGCCTTTTCTGCAGGAGGATTGTCCAGATGGCGGGTTTGTTGCAGCTGTGGAGCCTGTGGACAGTGAAGACGAGGAAGCAGGGGAAGAAGACATGCACAACACGGACTCAGTGATCCAGCAATATTTCCAGTGAGACACAGGTAAGAATACAGAGCTGCCTACTACATGTACTTTAACACTACTACCTCTCTACTGTGTGTCGTTTTCACCCAGTGTATGGTCTCTGAGTTGTCACTTTCCCTTACGATTTCACAGATGTGGGTCCCACTGTGTGACATCTGCTTAGATTCCTCATGGACTAGAGCTGTGTGACATAGGTATGTTGACATTCAACTTGAAAGAGCATTTTGTCACTGTAATTGCTAATACACTATTTCGAAATCACAGACAGACCCAGATTGTTTTGTGCTTTAAGTGTGTTTATTTAAGTGCTCAATATTGGAGGGGGTAGTGAAATGGTGAGGGGTGATGGCGGAGGAATAACCATGGCAGAGTCCAGTCTATTAGTCTCACAGGTGCATTGCCCATATGGGCATAGGAAGTGGAGCTGGGGCAGTTTCAGTATGGACAGGGTGACAAAGTGGGACAGTAGGATGACAATCAGGGTGGTCTCATTACTTGGTGGGTGTCTCAGCATCGTGCTCTGTCTTTGTCCTGGATCTCAGGGACCGTTTGCGGGGTGGTTCTCCCTCTGCAGGGGGTGGGGTGCTGGTGTGGTGGTCCTGTGGCGGTGCCTCCTGTCCACTAGCTCTGGCGGAGGTGGTGGGCAGTTCATAGTCCATGCTAGTGTCAGGGGCCCCTTGTAGTGCCACAGTGTCCCTCCTGGTGTTCACAAGTTCCTTCAGCACCCCTACGATGGTGTACAGGGTTGAGCTGATGGTTCTGAGTTGCTCTCTGAAGCCCATATAATGTTCCTCCTGCAGGCGCTGGGTCTCCTGAAACTTGGCCTGTACAGTTGCCATCATCTCCTGGGAGTGGTGTTAGGCTCCCATGATGAAGGAGAGGGCTTCGTGGAGAGTGGGTTCCCTTGGCCTGTCCGCCCCTGTCGCACAGCAGCCCTCCCAGCTCCCCTGTGTTCCTGGGCCTCCGTCCCCTGGACTGTGTGCCCACTACCACTGCCCCCAGGTCCCTGTTGTTGTTGGGGTGGTGGGTTATCCTGGGTTCCCTGTAGTGGTGGACACACAGCTGATTGACGTGTCCTGGGGACGGAGGTATGGGCCCGCTGGGTGGGTGCTGTGCTGGTGTTTCCAGTGGGTGGAAGGTCTGTAGTGGCCTGTGACTGGGTGATGAGAACCGACTGTCCCGAGGTCCCCGATGGGCCAGGCTGGTCATCTAGATCCAGTTGGACAGAGGTGCTGTCATCACTGTGGGCCTCTTCTGTTGGTGGTGTGGACATGTGTGGACCCTCCTGTCCGGTGACGTTGGGTAGGGGTCCTGCAGGGGTATAAAAGGATGGTTATTACATCTGTGTGTGTCATGGAGTGCAATGGGTGGGTGACCGTGTACCCCAGGGCTTGCATTCCTGTGTGAGACCTTGTGTGAGGATGGTTTAGGGGGTTGTATGGGTATGTGCAGTGGGCATGCTTTAGTGATGGGTGTCCATGATTTGTTGTTGCATGCAGGGCTTGGTGTTGGGATAGGTGGTTTGTGATATTGGGACATAGGTGAGGAGTTGGGGTGCTAGGGGTGAGGGAGGGGGAATGTGATAGCATGCAGGTAGGGGGGGGTTGTAATAGTTAAGATTTGACTTACCGGAGTCCATTCCTCCACCTACTCCTGCGAGGCCCTCAGGATGCAGAATCTCCAAGACATGCTCCTCCCATGTTGTTAGTTGTGGGGGAGGAGGTGGGGTTCCGCCGCCAGTCCGCTGAACCGCCAGGTGGTGTCTTGAGACCACGGAACGCACCTTCCCCAGTGAGTCGTTCCACCTCTTCCTGATGTCCTCCCGATTTCTTGGGTGCTGTCCCACTGTGTTGACCCTGTCCACTATTCTTCGCCATAGGTCCATCTTCCTTGCAATGGAGGTGTGCTGCACCTGTAATCTGAATAGCTGTGGCTCTACCCAGACGATTTCCTCCACCATGACCCTGAGCTCCTCCTCCGAGAACCTGGGGTGTTTTTGCCATGCCATGGGGTGGTGTAGGTGATGTGTGGGGTGGAGTGTGTGGTGATATGTGTGCTGATATGTAGTGGTGTGTTGTGTGAGGTGCGTGGAAGTTCTGTGGGTGATGGTGTTGTGTGCCTGTGGATGCTGTCTTTCTTGCTGGTGCTCTCTCTCTGGCCTTCTCTCGGTAATTGTGGTTGTAGGGGTTTGTGGGTGATGTGGGTGTGTGTTTTATATTGTATTGGGTGTGTGGGAGTGGTGTGTGTATGTGTATCAGGTGTGTGTGTTTTGAATCGTCCAATGTGGGGAGGTTTTGTAGAAGTGTGTGTATTTTGAGCGCAGCGGTGTGTACCGCCAATGGAATACCGCGGTTGAAAGACCGCCACGTGGATTCGTGTGCCGTGATAGTGTGGGCGTCTTTCTGTTGGCGTGACGGTGGAGGTTTTGTTTTCGCCAGTTTATCACTGACCTTTGGTGTGGCGGACTTGTGTGGGTGTCTGAATTTTGGCGGATTCCGAAATGTGGGTCATAATAGCTGTGGCGGAATTCCGCGGCCGCGTGTTGGCGGTATCTGCACAGCGGTATGCGGCTTTTACCGCCAATGTTGTAATGTCCGCCTATGTCTGTCTGGTAGTGTTAATGATGCACGCACACCCAATTGAAGAGTCACAAATGGTATAAATGGTGGGCATAAAGGTGACAATCAGTTCCAATTATATATCTGTGAATGTAAAACAGACGATGTAGATAATGGACTGCTATACACAAGGGCCCTTAATGTAAAGAAGGGAAGCTGTATAATAACAATGCATAGAGCAGCAATATACATATTAAGGATGCTGTCAAGGGAATACAACTTCTATCGATGCATGTCATGATGACGTTTGTACAAATTGGCCCTTATTGTAGAGAAGAGAAACAGTATACATTAAAATGCTTTGGGAAGCATTATAAATATTAAAATTGCTTTCAGAAGAACAGTGTTCAATACCACTCCTGTTGATGTGGCCATGGAGTAGATGCTTACTTGTATACATGTCAAGGTGACTCCGGGGGATACATGTCCATATAAAGAATATAGTCCTAACAGTTGGAATGTTGGTATGCTCCCAGGATCGCGGTGAGTGCCTCCTGGAGAGTCGGTTCCCTGGGCCTGTCCTCCCCCGGTTTCACAGCAATCCTCCCAGCTTCCCTGTTGTCCTGTGCCTCTGTCCTCTGAACCATGTGCCCACTGCCACTGACCCCAGGTCCCTGATTGTCCTGTGTTTGTGGTGTGCCCTGGGGTCCTTGTAGTGGTGGACACACTGCTGATTCATGTGTCCTGGGGACAGAGGTATGGGCCTGCTGGGTGGGTGCAGTGGTGGTGTTTCCTGTGGGGGGAGGCTCTGTGGTGGTTTGAGACTGTGCCTGGGTAACGACTGTCCGAAGGTCCCTAATGGGCCAGGTTGGTCATCCAGATCCAGGCGACCAGAGCTGCTGTCATCACTGTGGGCCTCTTCTGTGGGGGGACTGGATGTTGCTGGCACCTCTTCTCCGGTGACATTGCTGGGGTACCTGTGGGGATGTAAATGCAGTGTTATTGTTTCAGTGTGTGACATATTGTGCATGGGTGGGTTGCCCTCTATGGTTGTTATTGCCTTGGCAGCTTTCCCTTGTGTGAGTTGTTATTTGGTGGGCTAGCTGATTGTCTATAGTGTGCATGCTGTAGTGATAGGTGTCCATGGAGGTCTGTGACTGGTGTCCATGCATTGGTATGGCATGCATGGCTTGGCATTAAGATGAGTGGGTTGTGATGGTGGGGTGTGTGGGAGACGGTGGAGTGATGTGAGTGAGGGTAAGGGTGGGGGTTTGTGATGGCATGCAGGTAGGAGGTGTGATAGTAATAGAGAGTTGACTTACCAGAGTCCAGTCCTCCTGCTACTCCTGCCAAGCCCTCAGGATGCATGATTGGCAAGACTTGCTCCTCCCATGTTGTTAGTTGTGATGGAGGAGGTGGGGGTTCACCGCCAGTCCTCTGTACTGCGAGCTGGTGTCTTGCTGCAATGGAATGTACCTTCCCCGTAGGTCGTTCTACCTCGTCCTGATGTCATCCCTTGTTCTGGAGTGCTGTCCCACGGTGTTGACCCGGTCCACGATTCTCTGCCATAGCTCCATCTTCCTAGCAATGAATATCTGCTGCACCTGTGATTCAAATAGCTGTGGCTCTACCTGGATGATTTCCTCCACCATGACCTCAGCTCCCCCTCAGAGAATCTGGGGTGTTGTTGTGGTGCCATGAGTGTAGTGTGAGAGGTGTGGTTGAGGATGTGTAGGGTGTGTGATGTAAGGTGCATGGGTGGCGTATAGGTGATGGTGGTATGTGGCTCTGGTTGTGTGAGTGCTCTTGCTGTCTCTCTCTGCTGGCAATTATTGGTATTCGTAAAGGGTTGTTGGTAATGTGGGTTTGTGTTTTATAGTGGTGTGGGTGTGGTGTGTGTATGTGTGTCAGGTGTGTGTAGTTTGAATTGGCCAATGTGGTGTTGTTTTGTTTGAGTGTGTGTATTTTAAGCGCGGTGGTATGTACCGCAAATGGTTTACCGCCAGTGAATGTCCGCTGTGGTGATTCGTGGGTCATAATGTTGTGGGAGTAGTTCTGCCTGCGTAACGGTGTGGGTTTTGATACCGCCAGTTTATCATTGACCTTTGGGCTGGCGGATTTGTGTCTTTGGCTGTATAGTGACGGATTGGTGTGTGTGTGTGTCATAATATGGTTAGCAGATATCTGCTGCGGCGGCGGAATGTTGGGGGCAGTCAGCATGGCGGTAAGTGGGTTTTACCGCCAATGTCATAATGAGGGCCATAGTGATCACATGCACACACAATAAGTGACACTGTTTCATTACTGTCAGCAGACTCATGCAGAAACGACTTCCCAGACTGTTTAGAAAAAAGGAAAAGAAAAAGGAAAAACGAAATTTCTGCCTTCCCTCCTACATTGAGAAAAGGGTCCCTTTGGGAAACGCGGACCATTGGACTGTTGCAGAAATATAATAAACAAGAACTTGAGACGACCAAATTATAGTATAATAAGCAAGTGACCACTATGTCCATATGAGAATGTTTGGACAACAGCATGTAGGGCCAGATGTATCAAGACATTTTGCATTCGCACATGGTGCGAATTACAGGATTTCACCATTTGCGAATGCAAAATTACCTTTCATGATGCATGAAAGGAATCGCAGTGCGATTCCCTAAAATTGTGACTCTGAATAGGGAATCGCAGTTTGCTATTCCCTTAAAAAGAAAATGCGAATGGGGAATACCTATTTGTGATTACCTATGCCCATGTATCATGCATTTTCCTAAATGCAAACTGGGCATTAGGGAAAGACAATTGCCACCAACTCCAAGTTGATGGTAACCATGTGCAATTTTGAAAAATGCATTGAGAATTTTTTTAAGTGCCATGTAGCACACACATGCCCATAGGGCATGCGTGCACTTTACATATGCAAATTTTTTTGGGGGGGGGGTGCATCAAAGGGGGCTTTAGGTCCCCAGCACCCTTAGATTTGCATTACCTAAGTTGCAAGTTCCTAAAAGGAATTTGCAAATTAGGAAATGCAAAGCCATTCGCTCCTATGGGCCTTCAGGCACATAGGGATGAATGGAGTCCCTGTTGGTGAATGTTCTCAGTCTTTGAAAACTGGAAATATCTTTCTTTGTTCATTCTTCTGCACATTACCTTGGTAGGTTAGCAGTCTAGTGTCTCTTTCATCACTAATGAGGTCCTTCGTAATAGGACCATGTGATGTGCCTTTTACTGCATACAGTTCAGGGTATGATAGTATGTCAGAAAAGCGCTTTGCCTGGCATATTTTTTTTTAACTAAAGGCAGATGTTCTCAGGTTTGGTAAACCGGGAGTACTTCTTCTCTGTTCACACTTCTTCACATCATAAAGCTTAGTCAGTGGTTTAATGTTTAACCACGCCTTGACCAATCAGGAGGGATCCCCCTTAGTTTAACACCTCCTGGCACCTCACTGGATCATTTCTGGGTCACGGCCGCTGGGTAGGTTCCCAGACGTGGACACTATCAACAGAAAGAAAGTAGGAGTTTTCCCTTATTCTGACTGACTTTCGACTTTCTTTTACTTTACTATGTCACATATCAACTCTGATATGGAATGGGATCCATTTCCCTATTTTTCTTATCGATCAAGCCCCAGACAGAGCCTTTGTGCTCCTTTACTTCAGAGAATATTGTGTACACTTATTTACACATTGCCTGATATCTTTATGGCTGTTTACTGGCCATGACAGAGAATGTCCTTAACGCTAGGGGATACTTACCTGATTACTTTGCCTGACTCACTTTTTTGGCATGCATATATTTGTCATCTTGACGACATGTGGGGTACCCAATTGAACACTGTATACCCAGAAGCACTTTTTGGTGAAACTTTTGATGTGTGGTTACTACCACACTGAGCCTAGTAGATTGACCACTTGCCGGCTCCATTGTCCATTAATGCTCATATTTGAGAGTCGCAACTTGATCTTTTACCACATAATTTGTGAAGCTGGTACACACATACACTACAGACATACAGAGTCTAACCTTTCAGTGTCTTGTTGCCCCACAATGTTTTCTGTAGATATTAGATGAGTCAATTGATCCTTTGGATCCACTACAACCTAAAGCCACTTTCTCAGTGGTAGTCACGTGCCCCCATTTTTCTTTAATTCACCACTATCTATGGGACAATCTAAGCTCAGATACTCATATGACCTGGCTCCCAGTTAGGCGCGGTCTATCTGGGCTAAGTGTGTTTCTATTTCTACTATTATACCTCACTAAGCTTCATCCTGTCAATCACAGTGAGAAGGCACAACGATTATAATAGTGTCGGGCCGTATAGGTAATTATGACATCAACACTTTTTAGAAAATAGAATTGAGAGTTGACCAGGTAAGGGTGGTTACAGCACACATACAACCCTGCCACGCTGGTGGGAGCTGTCATATGGTTGTTTCATGACCCGAGATGGCATCATTTTGCCGCTATAATTGGCAACTACATGATGTTGACAACAAGTATCATATAGACCTACTAAATTATGGTAATGAAGGGTCACTTGCTTATTATACTATAATTTGGTTGTCCTAAGTTCTTGTTTATTTTAGTTCTGCAGCAGTCCAATGATCTGTGTTTCCTGGAGGGTCCCTTTCCTCAATGTAGGAGGATAAGGCAGCAATGTCATTTTTCTTTTTTTTTTTCCTTTTTTCTAAACACAGCCTGGGAGGGATTTTCTGCATGAGTTTGCTGACAGGAATGAGACAGTGTCACTTATTGTGTGATCACTTTATGTCCACATTATGACAGAAAGCATTCTGATTATCGAATTTTTCTCATTGTTGTGTTTCCTTTCAGGTCTACCTTGAATTAGGGTCTTTACGCTTATATGTAAATTCTTTTTCTTTTTTTTGTCATTATAGACACATTTAGGTTCTCCGTAGTGAGGACTAGGATGTTGATTTTTGGTCCTGATGAAATGCCACCTGATCTGTAGAGGCAAATTTAGACGTGAAACATGTTGACCTACATATAGGGATAGATCCAATTTTTACGTCCCTTGACTATTTCACAGTGAGTGCAAGAACATTGTTTCTGGTGGCACTCCAATCTCTGTTTTTAACCTTGACATACCTTCCTTAGATTAATAAACATATAGGGTAGTGAGGTCTATAGTCAATTTTACTCCTTTCTCTACTTCTCGTTTTTCTTCTCACCGATAGGGCTAATATACCCCTGCCCTCGACTTCACAGCAGTGTACAGAAGATCTCCAGCAAAGAGCCACCTGTGGGGCTCATCAGACATTGCAGCACAGGTCCGTTGAGGAGCCGGTCCAAAGATGAAGCATGACACCCTATTGGGTATGTGAGGGCTTTTGCTTCATAGATAGGTTGACCTGAACTGTATCTAGGGGTCCTATTTGGAATTCATCCTCAAAACTTTGTACCTTCATTTGTTATATAAAATGATTGGGAGACCATACACTGGACCAAACTAATTCCCCCCACCCCTCTCGTTTTTTAAATACATCTTAAAGTGCCCACTAATATGATAAGGCCTATCCCAGGTCAATATCTAACACTGAAGAGTCCCCTTGTGCCAGGCTACTTGTGTTCATTTACCAGGCTGTGTTCAATGGCAGTCACACAAGTGCAGCTCACACACTTATGCACATGTGTGTGTGCACATGGTTCACAAATAACCAGCCAAGTGCCCCTTACCTTAGCAGCGTCACAGCAGTCTTATCTTAAAAGATGAACACTGGTGGAAAAAATGCATCGTCCATTTGCCACTTTATTACTGTGGGTGAGATACATGTAGTAAGGCTCACAAACAATAAAAAGTCCAAAATCTATTGATCCGAAAAGCAAAAAATCTGGGCATGTTAAGTGGGTGAAGCCCATTTCGCAACAGTGGTGAGCTTGGAATGAGATGTATCAAGTAGCTGTGAAGAAGAGAAGGCTGGCTTTTGTTATTTTTGTTTTTGGAATAGCAAAGATATCAGTGATAGAGGTTTTTGAGTTTGACTCATAATAGCACTTTTTAGTCTACTTCTATCATTCTTAGATATAAAGGTAGGTGCCCTTATAAAGAAGCTCTTAGGACCTGTGCACAGATGTTGGGGTCTTCTGAGGCACTGGGTGGGAATGGTGCTGTGAAAAAGTTCCCAGCTCTCTGGTCAAAAGGATGGCTAGAAGCACAAAGAGAATCAGGTGATTGTTTGGAGTGGAGGTACCAACACCAGCAGAGAAAAGATGGAGTCTTGTGTACTAAGTACAAGGCTCCATGTGGAAAATAAGTGCCAATTTAATGAGAAACGTCTGATGTCACAGTGATGACACAGTAGCATTTCATGAAGCTGAGTTCCAATGCTGGGAGTAATATAACAGACCCAGATGTCAGTCAGGGACGGGAATAGTCAGCAATGTTAGATTTTTATGAACTTTTCAAATGGTTATGCTGAAACATTGCTTTGATAAGCTAAGGTTTATGTTCCTCAACAGGAAGAAATTGAAGTTAAATTTTATGTGTAATAGTGAAGTGGACGTATGATGTAGCTAATGCTGAGATCGATCCTCTGAGTCAAAAGGAGAGACCCAAGATAATTTCTTTGCCTCCTCATTTGGTCAGATTTTTGCAGAGCTGGGGCATTAATATCCTTTACTTTTTGGCCTCTTTTGAGGTTCATGTGGGGCACAGCTGAATTATGGCTGCCACATGCACAGGGCTTTGTTTTATGAGTAGGGTAGATTTGAAAACATGGTTACTTCCCCCTTTTCCCAACATCTTTGAATTGAAACCCCTGCATTGCCAAAGGGTACTCCCCAATGGGTGACTTGGAAGTTTACAGTTTCAGTCGAATGGGAGAAGTTAGTGCTCATGGGACAAGGCAGTCTTCTAGTGTTCACTGTCAGGAACTGTGTAAAGGTGGCATTGGTGGGCCGGGGGATGTCACTTTTAATATGTGTTACTTGTATGCATTGACCATCACTCAGGCCATCCTTATGAGTGTGATCAAAGTGGCGGTCCGACCTCCACATTATGACCGTGGCGAAAGCGCCATGGTTGGACCGCCAGCACCGCCACATTTAGGCTGGCTGATGGCCTGGCGGTGCCGGTGGTCTTAATCCACCAGTGCATTGCTGCCCTTGGGACTACGACTCCTGTGTCTACCCGCTTTTGCATGGTGGTTCCACCACCATGCAAAGGCTGGTGGAGACAGGGTGCTGGGGGCCCTATGGGGGTTCCTGCACTGCCCATGCACTTGGCATGGGCAGTGCAGGGGCCCCCATGGACAGCTGCGGCATGCTTTTCACTGCCTGATTTACAGGCAGTGAAAAGCGCGACAGGTGCTGTTGCACCCAATGCACCACAACATTGCCGCCGGCTCGTAATCGAGCCGGCTTCAATTTTGTGGTGAGTTACCTGCTGGGCCAGTAGGCAGAAATGCTGTTTCTCCCCTCTGGCCCAGTGGGAAACTCATAATAGGGCCAGTGGGCGGAAGAACGGAGTGGCGATCTTCTGACCCAAAGAGCTCTCGCCACCTGCCAATTTCATAATGAGGCTCTCAGTGAGGGATCACTGCTATTGTGTCCGATTAAGGTGCCATTGCCTATAGAATCCTTTGGCCTTGTGAAATCCTCCTAATTGCTATGTCTTCCTATTTGTTTCATACTCATTCAAGCTTTTGAGATTCAGATGATTAGCGGCTCACTTTCGACTATGCATGGCAACATATCACTTGAATTGCCTGATGATCTGTGTGTCTTCTGTACTAGTAGGTAGAACTTTATAGCTACCAAAAGTGACAAGTTCACATCCAGACCTGAGAACGCCAAGCCATGCCATTCACAGTCTAAAACAGGATCAGTAAGCTCTAGCTGGCACAAGGAAATGGATATTGTTAGAAATGGGGTCTCTGGTTGGCAGTCAGTTTGCACTCTGTCAATGGAGATACACACTTAAGATAACTCCTGCTCACCCCCTTGGTAGCATGGCACAAGCAGTCAAGCTTATCTCAAAGTATGAAAACACTACAAAATGGATGTCACACCAGTTTAGAAAAATAGCCAATATTTATCTAAATCAAACAAGACACAAATGACAAAAATCCAACATACACAAGTCAAGTTATGAATTTTTAAAGTAAAAAGAGTCTTACTCCATACAAAACAATAGATGTGTTGATGTTACACAAAGTACCTGGTTTGCGTCAAAAATAAAGCTGCATGGGAAAGTGTGTGTCAGAAAAGTCAGCGATGCATCGATTCCTTAGTCGCAAGTGAGGCCATGCATTGTTTCTTCTACGGTCGGTTAGACGATGCGTAGTTTTTCTCTCCTGCAAGAGAGTGATGCATCAATTTCCAGAGAGGGCACCTCGGGTCCAGGTATATTTTGATGCCCAGCGATGTTGCGTGCAAAATCTGGCAGCACGATGACAAGAATTCACGTTGCGCGTGGTTTGCATCGATTTCAGCAGCCGCAAGTAGGTGTTGCGTTGTTTCTCCAACAGTGATGGAAGTGATGCGTCGATTTCACAGCCACGATGTAGGTGGTGCGTCAATTTCAGCCATGATGCAGATGGCACATCGTTTTTACAGCCGCGTGCAGGTGGTTTGTCGAAATTTTCCCCGCACTGCTCTTGTGCGTGGATTTCCACCTTGGTTCCACCAGCTTCACCTTTCAAGGGTCCAGGGGCTGGATAGGGCACCTCTTGACAAGGTAGGAGTCTCAGGAGAGAGTTCAGGTGCAGGCAGAGGAAGTCTCTGATGGCCCTGAGACTTCAAAACAGGAGGCAGACTCAGTCCAAGCCCTTGGAGAAAGTTCACAAGCAGGAATATACCACAAAGTACAGACTTTGTCCTCTTTTAGGCAGAAGCAGCAACTGCAGGACAACCCAGCAGAGCACAGTCACAGGCAAACGGGCAGTACTCCTCCTCCAGCTCTTCAGCTCTTCTCCTTGGCACACGTTTCTCTTGGTTCCAGAAGTAATCTGAATATCCGGGGTTTTGGGTTGACTACGTATACCCCCTACTGCCTTTGAAGTGGGCAAACTTCAAAGGAAAGTCTCTGTTGTTCACAAGATCCTTGCTTGCCCAGGTCTGGCCCCAGACCCACACCAGAGGGTTGGAGACTTCATTGTGTGAGGACAGGCACAGCACATTCAGGTGTAAGTGTCAGCCCCTCTCTCCAATCTAGCCCAGGTGACCTATCAGGATATGCTGGCTACACCACAACTCTCTTTGTGTTAAAGTCTAGTGGAGATTCAAAAACAGCCCAACTGTCAGTCTGACCCACACAGGGAATACCCAAGAAGGCAGAGGCACAAAATGGTTTAAGCAAGAATATGCCCACTTTCTAAAAGTGGCATTTTCAAACTGACAATCTAAAAACCAACTTTACCAAAAGATGTATTTTTAAATTGTGAGTTCAGAGACCCCAAACTCCAATCTCTATCTGCTCCCAAATGGAAAATGCACTTAAAAGATTTTTAAAGGCAGTCCCCATGTTAACCTATGAGAGAGATAGGCCTTGTAACAGCGAAAACCGAATTTGGGAGTATTTCACTGTTAGGACATGTAAAACACATCAGTACATGTCCCACCTTTAACGTACACTGCACCCTGCCCATGAGGCTACCTAAGGCCTACGTTAGGGGGTCCCTACATGTACAGAAAGGGAAGGTTTGGGCCTGGTAAGTGGGTAGACTTGCCAGAATGAATTGGCAGTTTAAAACTGCAGACACTGCAGTGGCTGGTCTGAGACATGTTTACAGAGCTACTCATGTGGGAGGAAGAACCAGTGCTGCAGGCCCACTAGTAGCATTTGATTTACAGGCCCTGGCTACCTATAACACACTTTACTAGGGACTTACTAGTAAATCAAATATGCCAATCTGGGATAAACCAATCACCAACACAATTTACACAGAAAGCATACGCACTTTAGCACTGGTTAGCAGTGGTAAAGTGACCAGAGTCCTAAAGCTAACAAAAACTGGTCAGAACAAATAGGAGGGAGTAGGAAAAAAGTTTGGGGATGACCCTGCACAAAGGGCCAGGTCCAACAGATATAATGGTCACCTTGAAGTGGCCAGGGAGCACAAATCAAATTAGATCATCTTAAAAATGAAAGGTACTATCATGGCTGTTTAGCATGGAAATTCCGCACCAGAAGAACCATAGCTACCTCATTGTAGATAATGGTAACCTGGTAAATATGTTGGTGCTTGACCTCCTCATATTTTCTTTAGTGGATCAAGAAGGCTTCAAGGAACTTGTATTGCCCAATTGTACAAAGTGAATGATTCCAAGCCAACTGTCTCTGTACCACAATCGTACGGACAAATGCAAGGTTTGTATCTAAAGCACTGACTGAGAGGATTGTGTATATTATCCATCACAAATAGACATGTCTAATGGTGGTTAAATATTAAATTGCTGCACAGTAAGGCCCTCATTACGACCCGAACGGTTGG
Source organism: Pleurodeles waltl (assembly GCF_031143425.1). Taxonomy (NCBI): domain Eukaryota; kingdom Metazoa; phylum Chordata; class Amphibia; order Caudata; family Salamandridae; genus Pleurodeles; species Pleurodeles waltl. Next base: position 146,769,807 of record NC_090441.1, on the reverse strand, counting down.
TGTAAAAGTGGCGGTAATATCACCAACAGGCCAGTGGTAATTGCCACCAAATTATGGCAGTGTTATCTCCGATAGACAGCCAATGTACCACACTGACCGCCAGGGCGGAAATAACAGCCACCACGGTGGTAGCTGCCTACAGCCAGGCGGAAATCAATGTTCCGCCCACCATATTAAGACACATCAATCTGCCACCTTTTCTGGGGCGGTACCAACGACATCAAAAGCCTGGCGGAAACACTGCACAGAAGTGAAAGGGCTCACCATTGGAGGCACAGGGAACAACCACGCCGCCATGGAGCCTGAACTGAATGGTCTTCTACGTGCTGCTCCACATGAACACCAATGACGGCGAAGACGACGGCATTCAATACAGCCGCCTAACACACAAGGGAGGGAGGGAGGAAAAAGAGAGTGACACACACACAACACCCCCCCACACCATACACACAATCAGCTGCATTACCAAAACATTTTTATCCCATACCTCGGATGAATAAAGCAAGGTAAAACGTTTTAGAAAAAGTGAATGTAATGAGAGCAACACAAGATAAGTAAGTGAGGCAACATAATAGATATATACATCTGTACATATAAAGGGACACAGCCCAGTCCACAATGCCCGTTGTCCACATGCCCACAGGCCAAAATCCAAGGCCAGACATGACACCTGCCGCAACACGAAGAGAACACTGCAGGGGCATCAGTTTGGAAATAGGCAAGCACCTTAGGGGGACAGGGAACGGGGGCACCTCAGCCGGGAGATGGAACAACACCACTGGTTCTGGAGGGAGCAACATGCCCTGTGCTTGGTCCTGGGGAGTGCAAGGCCACAGTCTCTCAAGTGGGTGACTTCCGCACATGCTCTGGAGGGCGCAACATGCCCTGTGCTTGGTCCTGTGGAGTGCAAGGCCACACTCTCTCAGGTGGATGTGTTGCCCACTGGTTTTGTAGGGGCATCGTGCCCTGTTCTCTTGATCCTGGGGAGGCTGGGGTTGGTGGGTGTCTTACCCACTGGTTCTGGAGTGGGCATTGTGCCCTGTGCTCTTGATCCTGGGGAGGCTGGGGTTGGTGGGTGTCTTACCCACTGGTTCTGGAGGGGGCATTGTGCCTTGTGCTCTGGATCCTGGGGAGTGCAAGGTCACAGTCTCTCAGGTAGGTGTCATACCTACTGGATTTGCAGGGGGCAGGCCGCACAGCAGCCCATGGAGGCTGGATTACATACTGTCCACCGACGATGACGGATGCTCAGCGGTGGTGCAGCTGCTGCTCTTACTGGTGGGGGGAGGCTCCTGCACATCCCCTGCAGCCTTGGACAACTGCTCAGTGGTGGTGGTGCTGCTGCTGATCTTGCTGGTGGGGGGCTCCTGCCCATCCCCTGCAGCCTCGGATGGCTGCTCAGTGGTGGTGGTGCTGCTGCTGGTGGGGGAAGGCTCCTGCCCATCCCCTGCAGCCTCGGACAGCTGTTCACTGGTGGTGGTGCTGCTGCTGCTCTTGCTGGTGGGGGGAGGCGCCTGCCCATCCCCTGCAGCCTCGGACAGCTGCTCAGTGGTGGTGGTGCTTCTCTACTCTTGCTGGTGGGGGGAAGCTCCTGCCCATCCCCTGCAACCTCTGACAGCTGCTCAGTGGTGGTTATTGGTGGGGGCTCCATCACAGTTCCAGGCCCAGGCTCCTTGCTCTTACTGCCTGCTGGTGCAGACTCCTTGCTCTTCCAGGCAGTAGCTGGGCAGGCTCCTTAGTCTTCCTGGCAGCAGCTAGTGCAGGCTCCTTGCCCTTCCTGGCAGCAGCTGGGGCAGTCTCCTTGTTCTTCCTGGCAGCAGCTGGGGCCGGCTCCTTGCTCTTCCTGGCAGCAGCTGGGGAAGGCTCCTTTCCCTTCAGGCTGCCTGGTACAGGCTCCTTCACCCTCTGGACATGTGCCCTGGCTCCTTTCCCACCACGAGTGGGTATGGTGACTACTGGGCCCGTGAACTGGGTGGCTGAGGTGCTTGGCTGGGTTTTTGCCACCCTGGCCAGATGTGCAGGCCCCGCGGGAGGGAAGGGGTAGAGAAAAGGTCAATGGTGGATAGGAAAACTTTTTAGGGACACTGGGGTGGGAAGAGGGAGAAGGTTTGGGAGTGGAGGAAGAGGGAGTTGTTGTAGGAGGTGTCTGTCTGCTGATTTTGGGTGCTGGTGCATGGGCTGGATGCTGTTGTGAGGTGGATGGCTGTTGGGTGTCTGAGTGCTTGCGTTTGTGTATCTTGGAGGTGGGGACAGACACAGTGGGAGAGGACAGAGGGGACATGTGCATGGCTGTAATGGAGGTGTCTGCCAGTGAGGTGTGTGTTCTGCTAGATGTGGTGGTGATGCTGGGAGTGGGTGATGGTGTAGTGCATGCAGGTGTGAGTATAGACGGAACTGGGAGGGTGGTGGAGGACGAGGAGGAGGGGGAGACAGTGGAAATAGTGGATGTTGGTATGTCTGCATCTGGATGGTGTTTGTGTGAGTGCCTGTGGGATGAAGTGTGGTGCTTGTGTTTGCCTGAACCACTCGTCTGCCTGTATGCTTGGGATGGGATTGGGTTGAGGAGATTGGGATTGTGAAGAGGAATTTGGAGGGGGGGTAGTAGAAACAGGGACAATGGCTGCCATCAGAGAGGAGGCCAGAGCCTGGATTGAACTCTGTCGGCCCGCCAAGCCAGTGTGAATGCCCTCAAGGAATGCATTAGTCTGTTACATTTGGGCTTCCAGCCTCAGGATGGCATTGACAATGGTTGATTCCCTACAGAGATGGATCTCAAGAGGTCAATAGCCTCCTCACTCAGAGCAGCAGGGCTCACTGGGGCAGGGCCTGAGGTGCCTGGGGCAAAGGAGATGCCCACCCTCCTGGGTGAGCAGGCACAAGCAAATCACTGAGGGGCTGCTGGGAGGGCGGTGCTGGTAAGGGGTGGCAGCTGGACCCTAGCTGGGGTGGTCACAGAGGTGTCCGCCACCACCAGGGAGTTTCCATCGGAGGAGGTATCAGAGTCTGAACTGTCCCCTCCAGTCCCCGCCGTGGTTCTCCCCTCACCCTCAGTCTCCCTGGTGCCCTCAGCATCAGTGGACTCTGTCTCCTGGGTCCTGTAGCATGCAGCTCCCTCCTTCGCCGGTGCCTCTGCTCCTCTGCCAGATGATGCTAATGCACATAAGGACAGGGTGACAAAACAAGAATTGGGGGAAGAGACAAAGTATACACTTGGTCAATGGCTGCACCAACACCACCGTTGGCGTACACAGCACCTCACACACAGGGAACAGGCCTACGCACTATGCACTGCACTACCAGTGATATTGATAGCCGCCAAGACATGGGGAGGGGTACACACCGCCAAATCCAGCACACCTGGGACCCACACAGCCCTGACCAGTAGTGGATGCCTATGAGCTAAGTAGCAAGACTATCCCTTCACAACCCTAGCCACCAGGGGACCTACGCTGCAATGTCAGGCCTGGCCTAGGGGCACCCACTGACACACATCCACCACACGGATGCCACCCCACCAGGCCTTAGTAGTAATGATGGGCACTGTATTCACTCCCTTGTGGCTGCTGTGATGGCCTCAAGCGCCCATCCAACTCAGGATAGGCCACCGCCAGTATGCGGGCCATCAGGGGGGTCAGGGTTCGACGGGCACCCCTTCCTCATTGGGAGGCCACAACAGCTAGGCCTCCGCCTTCTTCCCTGCCCAGCGTCTCAGGTCCTCCCACTGTTTTCCGACAGTGGGTGCTCTGCCTGCCATAGACCCCCTGGGTCCGAACGTCCTTGGTGAAGGTACGCCATATACCCTTCTTTTGATGGACTCTGACCTGCAGAGGCAATAAACACAGGAAAATAGTATTAGTCAGACAGTCCTGCCTGTTATACTTATGGCCCACCATACCCCTTCACATCACCAGTTGCACACAGATGGTCCAGCACACAACCAATACACCGCTCAGAGGACATCGACCCACCCCCTTACACGAGGCCTTTACACACACCACTCCATGCATTTATGCCACACACATCGTGCCCACAGTGTACTCACCTGTTGGTCTGGATGCCCATACAGCAGTACATACTGGGGTAGGACCTCATCCACCAGTCTCTCCTGAAGTGAAGGCAGAGTCCCTTTCCCCAGTCACACGGGCCATGGTAGGTTTCAGACACAGGTCACAGCAGCACATGCAATGTAGGTCCTCTCCTGTTGAAGATCCAGTAGTTAGTGATGAATCAGATAGAAAATGGTGGTCACGTCCATGGCGGTGCGTACCGTCACCACTGACGTAGATCACCATTGGCCACTGTAACCCATAGGGCCCAATGTTACCCAATGAGGATTTGCACGGCGGTTCCCATCCGCCTCACGCAACGGCACACAACGTCAGCGGAATTAGCTCACTTTCACCTGTCCCTCCACACAGGACAGGCGGATGCCATTTCAGGGTTAGGAGGCAAACCCTGGATAATTTCTGCGTCACTGTTTAAATTTGGACATACTAGACAATTCACATTGATCCATTACAAATTAACAGCATGCAATGTTCTGTTGTAGTCCGATTGTTCAGTTTGTGACTGGCTCCTCACTCTTTTGCCCCATAGATTGCTATCACTGGGGAGGACAGGCACATTATCCTCACCTATAGACTGGACAGGGCCACAATCACAGAGCTGTGTGCCCAATTGGAGCCTGACCTGATATCTGCTATCCGTCCCCCCAAAGGGATCCCCCCTCTTGTGCAAGTTCTATCTGTGCTCCATTTCCTGACCACTGGCTCTTTCCAAGTGACAGTGGGCTTGGCAGCATTAATGTCACAGCCAATGTTCTCTATAGTGCTGCCCAGAGTGTTGTCTGCCCTGACTAAATACATGTGCAGCTACATTGTGGGGCATATTTATACTCCGTTTGCGCCGAAATTGCGTCGTTTTTTTTGACGCAATTTCGACGCAAAACTAACGCCAACTAACGCCATATTTATACTATGGCGTTAGAGGCGAATAGCGCCAAAGTTCCCGGAATGTGCGTCATTTTTTAGCGTGAACCCCTTCCTTGCGTTAATGATATGCAAGGGAGGCGTTCCCGTCTAAAAAATGACTCCCAGGACTTTACGTGGTATTTATACTCCCGGGCAAAAGAGACGCCCGGGAGTGGGCGTTGCTAAAAACGGCGCATTTGCGCCGCTTTTTAACGCCTGGGTCAGGCATGGCGTTAAGGGACAAGTGGGCTCAAAATGAGCCCAGAGTGCCCTCCCCTGCCCCCAGGGACCCCCCCTGCCACCCTTGCCCACCCCAGGAGGACACCCAAGGCTGGAGGGACCCACCCCAGGGACATTCAGGTAAGTATTTTTTTAATTTTTTTTAATGATTTTTTTTGGCATAGGGGGGCCTGATTTGTGCCCCCCTACATGCCACTATGCCCAATGACCATGCCCAGGGGACAGAAGTCCCCTGGGCATGGCCATTGGGCAAGGGGGCATGACTCCTATCTTTACAATGATAGGAGTCATGTTGATGGGGGATGGGCGTCGAAAATAAATGGCGCAAGTCGGGTTACGACGATTTTTTCGACGTAACCTGACTTGCCCCATTTTAAGACGCCCATGCGCCATTTTCCCCCTACGCCGGCGCTGTCTGGTGTACGTGGTTTTTCTCGCGCACACCAGGCAGCGCCGGTCTGCTTGCGCCGGCTAACGCCATTCAATAAATACGGCGCCCGCATGGCGCTTCAGAATGGCGTTAGCCGGCGCAAAACTTTTTGACGCTAAACTGCGTTAGCGCAGTTTAGCGTCAAAAAGTATAAATATGGGCCTGTATTTCCCCAGGTTGAAGATTTGGCCACAGTGAAGGCCGAGTTCTATGCAATGGGACATATCCCTAACATAATGATGGCGAATGATGGAACACATATTGCATTTGCCCCCCCCCCCATCAGAATGCACAGGTGTACAGAAATCGTAAGAGTTTCCACTCTATGAATGTACAGATGGTGTGCTTGGCGGACCAGTACATCTCCCACGTCAATGCTAAGTATCCTGGGTCGGTGCATGATGCCTTTGTCCTGAGTAATAGCAGCATTCCAAATGTGATGGGCCAACTACAGAGACACAGGGTGTGGCTAATAGGTGAGCCCTGGTCCCCACCCGGTATATGTTGGTGTATGGGTATGGTGTGGGCCATATGGGATAGTGTGTGGCTAAATGTTGTCCCTCAACATTTGCAGGTGACTGGTTACCCCAACATATCTTGGCTGCTGACCCCTGTGAGGAATGCCAGGACAAGGGCAGAAGAACGTTGCAATGAGGCTCATGGGCGAACCAGAATGATTATAGAATGGACCTTTGGCCTCCTGAAGGGCAGGTTCAGGCGCCTCCATCTAACAGGTGGATCCCTGTGCTACTCACCCAAGAAGGTCTGCCAGATAATAGTGGCATGCTGCATGTTGCACAACCTTGCCCTGAGACGCCATGTGCCTTTTCTGCAGGTGGAGGAAGCTGGAGATGCCCCTGTGGCAGCAGTGGACCCTGTGGACAGTGAGGATGAGGAGACAAAAGTTGAGGATGAGGACAACAGAACAGCAGTCATCAGACAGTACTTCCAATGACATATAGGTAAGACAGTGTTACTTCACATTTCATTGTAATTATATTTTTTTCTGTGGCACTGGCATGCTGTTATTTCCCACTTCTATGCCCACTTACTGTACCCTTTGTCAATTCATTTTACAGATGTTGGTGCCTCACAATAGTGCCTGGTGTGATCACAGCAGCCAGCTACAGGTCATTCACATATTCTCATTTACTGTACAGTTGAATTGCATTGTTTGAACCTGGTTAAATGAATACATATTTGACAAATTTGACATACTCCATACGTCTATTTTTTCCAAGGGTGTTTATTGAAGTGCTAAGAAAAAGAGGGGCAAGTGCAATGGGATGGGGTGATGATGGTGGAAGGTCCAGGGTATTGTTCCAGTCTATTGTAGCACAGATGCATTGTTCAAGGGGACATAGGAAGGGGAGCAATGGCAGTTCAAGGTGGACAAGGTGACTGAGTGGGACACATGGGTGACAATCAGGAGAGTCTCATTTCCTGGCGGGGGTCTTGGCAAGTGTCCCTGGCTGCAGTCTGGATTGCAGGGAATGTTGGCGGGGTGGTTCTCCTTCTGCAGGGGGAGGGGTGCTGGTGGCCTGTTGGTCCTTTGGCGGGGCCTCATGTCCACTAGCGGCAGCAGAGGTGGAAGGCAGTTCAGATGTCTGGCTAGTGGAAAGAGCCCGCTGTTGTGAGACTGCCTCCCTCATAATTTTGGCCATGTCTGCCAGCACCCCTGCTACGGAGACCAGGGTGGTGTTGGTGGCCTGCAAGTCCTCCCTGATCCCTGGTATTGTCCCTCCTGCAGTCACCTGTTCTCCTGTACATTGTCCAGGATCTGGTCCATCGTGTCCTGGGAATGTTGATAGGCTCCCAAAATCTCTGCTTGTGCCTCCTGGAGAGTCGGTTCCCTGGGCCTGTCCTCCCCCTGTCGCACAGCACTCCTTCCAGTTTCCCTGCTGTCCTGTGCCTCTGTCCCCTGAACCGTGTGCCCACTGCCACTGACCCTAGGTCCCTGATTGTCTTGGGTATGAGGGGTCCCCTGGGGTCCCTGTAGAGGTAGACACACTGCTGATTGACGTGTCCTGGGGATATAGTTGTGGGTACGCTGAGTGGGAGCTGTGGTGGTGTTTCCTGATGGGGGAGGCTCTGTGGTGGTGTGTGACTGGGCCTGGGTAACCGGCTGTCCAAAGGTCCCTGATGGGCCAGGGTGGTCATCCAGATCCTGTAGTCCAGAGTTGCTGTCATCACTGTGGGCCTCTTGTGTGGGGGGACTAGATATTGCTGTCACCCCTTCTCCGCTGACATTGGCTAGGGTACCTGTAGGGATGTACATGCTGTGTTATTGTTTCTGTGTCTGACATATTGTGCATGGGTGGCTTGCCCTCTTTGTTTGTATTTGCCCTGGCAGTTTTCACTTGTGTACGTTGGTATGTGGTGGGATAGCTGATTCTCTCTAGTATGCATGCTTTAGTGATAGGTGTCCATGCAGGGCTGTCAGTGGTGTCCATGCATTGGTATGGCATTCAGGGCTTGGCATTGGGATGAGTGAGATGTGTTGTTGGGGTATATGGGATGGAGTGGAGTGATGGGAGTGAAGGTGGGGGTATGTGATTGCATGCAGGTAGGGGGGTAGTAGTAGTAGAGAGTTGACTTACCAGAGTCCAGTCCTCCTCCTACTCCGGCCAGGCCCTCAGGATGCATGATTGCCAAGACCTGCTCCTCCCATGTTGTTAGTTGTGGGGGAGGAGGTGGGGGTCCACCGCCAGTCCTCTGTACAGCGAGTTCGTGTCTTGCTGCAATGGAACGTACCTTCCCCCGTAGGTCGTTCCACCTCTTCCTGATGTCATCCCTGGTTCTTGGGTTCTGTCCCATGGCGTTGACCCTGTCCACGATTCTCCACCATAGCTCCATCTTCCTAGCTATCGATATCTGCTGCACCTGTGCTCCAAATAGCTGTGGCTCTACCAAGATGATTTCCTCCACCATGACCCTTAGCTCCTCCTCTGAGAATCAGGGGTGTCCTTGTGGTGCCATGGGTGTTGTGTGAGGTGTGTAGGTGAGGGTGTGTTGGGTGATGTTTTGGGGTGTGTGATGTGGGGTGCGTGAGTGGTGTATAGGTGTAGGTAGTGTGTGGCTCTGGTTTTGTCTGTGGTCGTGGTGTCTGTCTCGTGCCAATGGTTTGTAATGGTAAAGGGTTGTGGGTACTGTGGGTGTGTGTTTTATAGTGGTGTGGGTGTGTGGGTGTGGTGTGTGTGTATGAGTGTCAGGTGTGTGTTGTTTGCATTGTCCAATGTGGTTTTATTTTGTTTGAGGGTGTGTATTTTGAGCGCGGCGAAATGTACCTCCAATGGTTTACCGCTATTGAATGTCCGCCGTGGTAATTTGTGGGTCATAATGTGGTGGCCGTTGTTCTGTTGGCGTAACGGTGTGGGTTTTGATACCCCCACTTTATCACTGACCTTTGGACTGATGGAATTGTGTCTGTGGCTGAATAGTGACGGATTGGTGTGTGTGTCATAATATGGTGAATGGATATCGGCCGCCGCAGCGGTAAGTTGGCGGCAGTCAGCATGGCGGTAAGTGGGATTTACCGCCAATGTCATAATGAGGGCCTAAACCACTTTCTGATGCAGACAGTCCTCAGCTATGAAACTATCTTAAGCCAAATCATCTAATTGTTTACGATGATGCACAACAAGTAGAATAAGCTTAAAACAGCACTTTGTGGCAGCCAGAGTCTGCAAACTGGGTAAAGTGCACCCCTCGATATTTGGGTCACAGCGTATTGAGAACATGCAAGCAAAGGCTTCTTAGTAAGGTTGTTTGAGGGGTAGATGCTCAAGCAGTCAAACAAAAGACACAACTCATTGCCCATCTCAGTGCTGTCTTGTAAAGAAATATCTCTTATTGTATGATCACTCCCAAAGTTTTGGACTGATTCTGCTGGTATTTCGACTCTGAGTGTGCACTGAGGCCAGATAACCAGACATCATTGCAAGTATTTTAAGCATTTACAATATGTAAGTTAAATTGGCTACCCCTAATTGCCATGAATTAACTTATAAATACCTTGTATATGGTACAAAGGTACTCGGGATCTGTAAGTTAAAGCAGCACTGATTGTGCCACCCTGAGTGTGGCAAACTAAAAAATGTCTCCCAGCCTGTCACTGCAGCCTGGAAGAGAAGTTTTAAATTGCTAGTTTGACTTTGCCATTTAAATGAATGAACAAGCCCACATTCCCCTTAACAATATAAGTAAGTCTCCCTTAGGCAGGGAGCTGTATGTTTTTAAGTAGGACATATAGAGGGTCATTCTGACCCTGGCGGCCGGTGGCCGCCAGGGCCACCGACCACGGGAGCACCGCCAACAGGCTGGCGGTGCTCCAACGAGCATTCTGACTGCGGCGGTTCAGCCGCGGTCAGAAGCGGAAAGTCAGCGGTCTCCCGCCGACTTTCCGCTGCTCGTGTGAATCCTCCATGGCTGCGGAGCGCGCTCCGCAGCCATGAGGATTCCGACCCCCCCTACCGCCATCCTGTTCATGGCGGGAAAGCCGCCATGAACAGGATGGCGGTAGGGGGGGTCGCGGGGCCCCTGGGGGCCCCTGCCGTGCCCATGCCAATGGCATGGGCACGGCAGGGGCCCCCGTAAGAGGGCCCCGCAAAGTATTTCAGTGTCTGCCTTGCAGACACTGAAATACGCGACGGGTGCCACTGCACCCGTCGCACCTTCCCACTCCGCCGGCTCGATTACGAGCCGGCATCCTCGTGGGAAGGTCGTATTCCCCTGGGCTGGCGGGTGGTTTTTCAGCAACTGCCCGCCAGCCCAGGGGAAAACTTGTAATACCCGCCGCGGTCTTTTGACCGCGGCGCGGTATTTCGGAGGGGGGAATTCTGGCGGGCGGCCTCCGCCGCCCGCCAACATTGGAATGACCCCCATAGTTGTATACTTCCTAACATTCAAGACTTTAAATTGTAATTTTCATTGTGGATAAACTTGTATCCCCATTGGCATGTACAGGGTTAAAAGCTGACCCAGTTCTGCTAATTTCCTAAGGGGACCACCAAATTGGGTATTTCAAGGTATCAAGTTAATCATGGCATTAAACTTGTCTTGATGCCAAGTTTAATTTAATCTCACTATTAGGCAAAATAAACTTTTATAAAGTTACCACTCAGTTGCCTAGTTTTACTAGTGGCCACTAGCAGTTGCTAGCCACCAGACAGCCTTCTGCCCTTCTGGGGAGTTGCGTGAATGACTTCCCAGCCTTAGAACAATAGAGGCATGCCAAAGAGGAAGGTGTTACATCCACTTTTCAGGAAGTCACACAGGTTAGAGGCCCAAAAGGCAAACTTCAAAGAAGAAACCGTCTTTGTGGGCAAATAGCAACCACACTCAAGAGGAGGTGTCCCTTTGTTCAGGTAGGTGGGCTGGAGGTGGGAAACCAGTTCCCAAAAGCACTTTTTCCATGGGTGTGTAGCCCACTAGTAGCCACACCTCTAAGGTGGGCTACCAAGCTCCTCACATCGAGGAAGAGGATCCGACATCTTGAGAGTGGGCCAAATAGTGCACTCTGAGATTGGTAAGATGCCACCCATAGCCAGAAGTTGTCATAAAGCTGAAGGGGAGCTCATAGCCCATTGGCTAGTGAGCACTTTATCCCCCAGGGCACTTTCTGGGCATAACACTGACACTCCCAGGCACCCTCAATATCAGATCACATCTGCAATGGAAAAAAGACTGAAAAACTGCCCTGCTGAACTGGCAACAGAGAATACACTAACCACTGCATTCCACCTGCTTCTCCTTGAGCTAACAAAGAGAGGCCTGTGCCTGTCATGCCTGGCACATGTAAAAACTTCCCCTGTGCCCAAGACAGAAAATATGAACTTCAAAAGTCAGCCTGCTGTCTCATTACTCCAGCAACAGGGCCGTAAAGCTGAAGTAGCCCATTCTGGCTGGTTAGTAGCCACATCCATTGAACCATTGGTAACTGCCAATATACAGCCAAGAAGACTGCTCCTGTGCACTTAAAAGTTGCACCCGATTCAAGCGGACCAGGGAGAGTCATCAGAGTGCAGATTAGCTATCTAAGCCGGACACTATCTGCTGACAAATGATACCACTGGACCTGCTGTAACATTGTGATTGGATTTCTGCTGGCTTGAAAAGGACTTCGAAGAATGCAGTTTGGCCCCTGGCACCTGTGGCCAAAGTTGCACCCATGGACTAAGGAGTAACCCCAGGGCAACCCCTGTCAACTGCATAGTACCCTGAGCATATTTTAGCATCCTAAACATCCAGTAGCCTCAGCATCAGGATCAGCCCTTTGAAGTGTATAGCGGTCCTTGTGTAAAGCTGGGAACTGGACTTAAGACTGCTATGATGAGCAGGTAAATGTCAAAATACTCCTTATTGCCTCCTGACCTTCTCCCTGTTGGAACTGATCTCCCAGTCTGGGCCGGAGTAGTCAAACCCAAGTCTTTAAAACTTTTCAAAAGTTTCCAAACTTTGTGGTTACTAATTTTTGTTTGCACTTTGTACTAAAAAGCTGAGATGTATGTTTCACTTGAAAATCTATATCTTTGGAACCCTCAGTTGGATTTGGCTCATCTTGGTGTCTACAATTCATGAAAATATAATCTATTTGTGGCCACTATCTTCTCTCACATCAAATAATTATCTTCTATGATGTAAATGGAGATACTAATCCAGCAAACAAACTGGTGTTCAAGAGATAACAAATGCTTTAAAGACCTTTATTAACAATGCAGAAAACAAATATTATTCCACTGCCTTTGTAAACTCCAGCTGAAATATTGTTGAGCCCCTTTAAACTAATAATATTAATAAAAGATATCACTGATTAGCATCTTAACTCTCCCTCCAAAAGATTGTTCAAAGTGCTGTCTGAATTCCACATCCCAGATGCAAAGACCCAAACTCATTAGGTCTTCAAAAGCCCGCAAAACGTTAGCTGACTACTTTGACAGGAAATCTCCTGCTCTTGAACCTCATCTTGCTGAAACAACCAAACAGACTCAATGAATCCCTACTCCACTGCTGGGCGACCAGCTCCCCTCTCAGATCAACTAGATGCAGTCCTTTCTCCTGGCTATCAAACAGCAACTTCCTTGAACATTCAGAAAGCAGGATCCTTGTCTGGTCCCGTCCTATTCTAAGAAATGCCTCTCTTTTCCCATACTGTCCTCCTCAGTTTTAACCACCCTGACATCCATCTTCCTCGACGGAACATGCCACAGTGAACCCAGATGACTATATCCCAATCAGCAACAAAACCATTCTGGGTGAACTGATTGAATGAGATGAACACACCCAACTGAAAGCGAGGCGTGTTTTATAGGTCACAAGTAATTTCATTATTATCCACAAAAATTGAGGTGTAATATTAATTTGCGTTATTTATGTATTTGTCTCTGGGGCAATCTTTGTAGTTTCAGGCCTGAAACGTGGTCATGCAATATTCCTTCCAACAACTGCAAGAGAAACCTTTCCATTCCTGGGCAGCAACCACTGGTGCCAGAAAACAAACACACTCATGCTCTCCCAGTGAGCTGTGAAGGTGTGGACTTGTCTACTTCGTAGACAAATTTAAAACACAGTAGATATACCCCTGAATTAACCATGTGACTACATCAGAACAGTCCTACAGACACTCGTCTGGCTTCTGACTGCAGGAACCGACTCCTTCAAGGAACTTTGCATCCCTCATTGCAGAAGTAGTTGGAACAGGACCCTCCGTGCTCTAGAAGAAACCACATGAAGTCTCAGTCCAGAGACTAGCCTCAGAGTCGAAATCCTAACCCACAATTAAATCGTGACTGCCTGTCTGTGAAATCCACCACCCGTTCTGATGGGAACAATTCACATCCATCTAGGCTTTCTCAACTGAGTGTCAATTTTGCTGTTTCTATACAATCTGTGAGGTGGGGGCACAATCACGTTATCGTCAATGAAACAGCCTTCCAGCCATTTCCCTGCTTTCATGGAAATTGAATTGTAGTCAGGCCAGCAAGATATCTCACCGAGTTAAACGCTCACTTCTGATACTTGCAACCCACAAGCCACCAGTATAAATCCTGGCAAGGTCGATTAAGCCTCCCATCCTTGCAAGGTCAGTAAAACAGGTGTCATTAAAGTGGTTAGTGGTAGCACATGTTATTTACTGTGATGAAAATGGCCCAATTATGCTCTGAAGTGCATCATACAAAAAAGTTATGAAGCAGGGGGGTGGGTTGAACGCTCTCTCTCTTCACAGTGCTCTGACTGACAGTAGACTTTCGAGTGATGCGTCCTAGCAGGGTCACCTTCAGGGAGCATGATGCCACGATGAAAGTATTGATGATTCAAGCAGAGAATCCTGCCAATCTCGCAGATAATATGTTGTCGATTTGCTATATTCTTACTGGCGGTTGAACCCCGTGATTCTGTATTGATGAAACTTTAAGCGCCGATGACACCACTAGACAACTGATTGATTGATTACCTGTCTGGTTAATCACAAGTTCTCAAACAAAGACACTTTTCCATTCGTTTCTGAGAGGGAGCTTATGATATTCCTGGCAGCCAGTGTCGGAACTAGTGCAAACTCACAGTCTCTACAATGTGTTTTCTTTTTTTTCTAAAAAACAGAAATGGAGAAATCTCATGTCTACATTTTGTAAAATTGCTCAGCGCCATATTTGTAAAGAGTTGGGTTTCCATGATGTCATTTCCTGCGTTTGCATAAAAATGCCATTTTAGCGCTGAAGCCTGGCGCATCAAATGTGACAGCAGGGTATTGCGTGACATTTATCTCCAAAGTTCACTCTCCAGCATTTACAGGTAATAACTGTATCCGCCACACATAATGTGTAATGCGTGAAAATTACACATAGCACTATCGCACTGTAGTCTGCTAGACCAATTGTTGGCGCTTTGTTTTACTAGGCGCTGCGATTTCGCACAGTGGGTGTTTGAGCTCTTTTAGTAGTTTCAAGTTTCAAGTTTAAGTTTATTGTGATACGGAATTCTATTGAGGTCCACATAAAAGAATAAATACATAAAAACTCAATATTGTATATATGACGACCACCCATCCCCCCAAAAGCATCTGATCGTGTAAAGCAAATATTATTCCTGAACAAACTTTAAAGAAAATACGAAAATTGAATTTAATACAAACATCAAAAACTTTTAAAGAAGTTAAAAACTCTATAGCAAAACATCTTGTTGGGGGAGTCAGAAAAGGCCAACATTAGCTCAGTAGCTGTGCGTAATGAAAGTTTGAGACAGATAGGGCGGATCCACTTATGGCAGAAAGACAGCAAGGCTGGACATATGAAAACTACATGGTTCAGGTCTTGATCGCCATTATGACAAAGATTACAAGTGGCTGAAGAACCATACCATCTGGTCTGCAATGAGTTGAGGGGAAGCAGCCCCTGACACAATAGGAGCCAGAATCACCTGATTCCATGAGGCAGGTTCCAGCTAAGGTAGGGCTGCATTTTCCTCAACAGAATGGTGTTGGTTACAAATTGAAAACCCTGCCTGTGTGCGCAGGCCTTTTTATCCCGGCAAAGGCTAGCAAGCCAGGTTAATTGCCTGAGGATGGCTTTTAACTGTGACTTAGGAAGTGTGGGAATGGAGGCAGGGTCTAACTGTAGGAAATCTATGGCATGTATGAAATTCCTGCCAATGGTGTATTTTGACCTGCTGCCGGCCAAGACTTCTTTTTTTAACAATGATCTCAAAGAGTCGGCACCACAGTTCATCATACTAACCACCCAATGTACAACCCCAGCGAGACCTTGTACAAAAGTGCTTCGCAGGCCCATCTCAAGCCTTAAGGTTGCTGTGGAGAGGGCCGAGTTTGTAGAAGAGATTTTCCTCAAAACGCGCCCTCTAGTTTATCTAAAAAAAAAAACATTTCGAAACTTCGAGGTGCTTTAGGCCATAAAGTAAAGACAGAGGGATTTTTGCCCGGTACACCTCTAAGAGGTGTTTGATATGTCTCTTTCCGGTAGCCCTATCAAGGGTATTCAAGTCATTATCTTGAGATAGAGTTTTCCGTTGGTTTTGTTCTATGTGTGCCCTGTCGCTAAGGTTCCTGCAGACAATTTTACCAAAAAATGTCTAAGAATTTACCCTCTCAAGCTTCTGAGCACCCAGTGACCAACAGGAGTTACCGTATTTGAGCCTTTTTTACCGTGAAAACACAGGATTTTACTTTTGGAGCAGTTTATTTTTAGAAAATGGGCTTCTGTGAAATGCCCCAAGGCCTGAAGACGATTATTTAACCCTATTGGAGTGCGATCCAGTATAATTATATCATCGGCATAAAGCAAGCAGGGTATGGACCGTCCTCATAATATAGGGGCGAAACCCTCGCACCAGGACAAGTGAGTTGGTAAGTGAGAGATGTACAAGGAGAACAGCATTGGGGATAACATACAACCTTGTTTTAAACCATACTGAGTTGGTATTTGATGGGATATACCCCTATCGCCCCATAACAGCACCCTACACCAGGTGGAGTAATGCAGGGCGATCACCAAATCTAGGAGCGTACCTGGCATGCCTTGTCGAGAAAGCTTTGGCCATAGCATAATCCGATCTACCTTATCAAATGCCGTGGAAAAGTCAATAAAGGCTGCGTAGATCATCTCTCCACTCGTATTTCTCATTTATTACCTGAAGGGCCGAGATGTAATCAATTGTACCATGCTTAGCTCGAAAGCCAGATTGCTCCAGAGGGATGATTTTGTTTCTTTCTGCCCAGTCACTAATCTGGGAGCGCAAGTATTTAGCAAATATTTTACCCTCCACATCCAACAGAGCAATCTGACAATAATTCCCAGGACAATTATGGTTCCCTTTTTTTAAAAGGGGAACAATAATACCACCCTTCCAGGATGGTGGAATGTTCCTGGTTTATAGCAACACTTAAACCCTTCGCTGCCAGGCCTTTTCCCCCTCAGGTGCCAGGCCTTTTTTAGGCTATTTGGGGCAGGGCGCGCTTAGGCCCTCATAACTTTTTGTCCACATAAGCTACCCATGCCAAATTTGTGTCCTTTTTTACCAACATCCTAGGGATTCTAGAGGTACCCAGACTATGCTAGAGACCTAGGGGAATCCAAGACGTGATGACTTGTGGGGCTTTCACCAGGTTCTGTTACCCAGAATCCTTTGCAAACCTCAACATTTGGCAAAAAAACCCACTTTTTTTTTACATTTCAGTGACAGAAAGTTCTGGAATCTGAGAGGAGCCACAAAGTTCCTTCCACCCAGTGTTCCCCCAAGTCTCAAGATAAAAAAGTGTACCTCACTTGTGTGGGGAGGCCTAGTGGCCGCAACAGGAAATGCCCGAAAACACAAAGTGGACACATCACATTTTCTCAAAGAAAACAGAGGTGTTTTTTGCAAAGTGCCTACCTGTGGATTTTGGCTTCTAGCTCAGCAGCAACCTAGGGAAACCTACCAAACCTATGCATTTTTGAAAACTAGAGACCTAGGGGAATCCAAGACGTGGTGATTTGTGGGGCTCTCACCAGGTTCTGGTACCCAGAATCCTTTGCAAACCTCAAAATGTGGCTAAAAAACACTTTTTCCTCACATTTCGGTGACAGAAAGTTCTGGAATCTGAGCGGAACCACAAATTTCCTTCCACCCAGTGTCCCGCCAAGTCTTCCGATAAAAATGGTACCTCACTTGTGTGGGTAGGCCTTGTGCTCGCAACAGGAAATGCCCCAAAACACTATCTGGACACATCAAAATTATCTAATAGAAAACTACCTGTTTTTGTTGGGGGGGGCACCTGAATTTTTGGTCCTGGGCTCAGCAGCCATCTAGGGAAACCTACCAAACCCAGACATTTCTGAAAACTAGACACCCGAGGGAGTCAAGGGAGGTATGACTTGCATTGATCCCCCAATGTCTTCTTACCCAGAATCCAGCGCAAACCTCAAATTTAGCTAAAAAAAATCACATTCTTCCCACATTTCTGGGCGGGACCACTACACTGGGACAAATTTACTACCACCCAACGTTCCCCTTAGTCTCTCGGTAAAAATGATACCTCACTTGTGTAGGTGGGCAAAGTGTTTGTGACAGGGAAGAGCCAAAAACACGTCGAAATTGAGATGGAACCAAAGTGGGTCCAAAAGGGCAGTTTGAAAGAAAACATTTTAGGCTGACAAGTGCAGCAGAAATGTTATCGATATCGATGAGACAATGCTGGGTGGTAGGAATATAGTGGATTCCTGCAGATTCCAGAAGGTTCCATCACAAAAATGTGGGAAAAATGTGTGCTTTCCAGCAAAGTTGCAGGTTTGCAGGGCATTGTTGGTAAGGAAATGGTGCGGGGTGCATGTGAAGCACACCACGCTGGAATCAACTATATGTTTAGTTTTCAGATGAGTCTAGGTCTTGTAGATTTTTCTACATGACAGCGTCCCAAAGTAAAAAAAGTGCAGCCCTCACCATTCCAAGTGGGACGATTTTGAGAGTTACCAAGCTCTCATGGCCCAAATGTAAAACAAAAATAAAAAATAATCAAACATCCTCTTGCTTGCCATGGGATAAGATGTTTTAGTGTGCGGGGGAGAGCTGAATGACTGTTAGCCCCTTCAGTTCGGGTGGGGGCATAACCAGGCCGATACTGGTTGGTAGCCACCACCCCACTATTTTCTCTTATTGTTTTTATTCCCTGGCATCTAGTAGATTTTCTGTCCCCCCGGGGTGTGGATCGGGGGAAATTGTCAAATTTGCCCACTGGTGGGCAGAATAACTTTGGCCCCATTTATTTGGGGTGGGGGTATGGCCATAACCCCAACCTCTTATTTTGAAAATAAAATCTTCCATGGTCTCTGGTGGGCTTTCTGTCCCTCTTGGGGGCAGATGGGCCTTCCAAAAATAGGGCAATCTGCACCCAAGGGGGGCAGTTATGGGCAACAGTAATGTGCCCCCATGGGGAGCGACCCTTGCCCAAGGGGCTGCCCCCCCCAAAACAAAACACATGCATACACACACCAATCCATGGTGTCTAGAGGTTTCTGCCCCCTTAGGGGGCATAGTGGCCTAACAAAAATAGGCTGATCTGACCCCAAGGGGGGCAGAAATGGCCTAAATACAATTTGCCCCTCAGGGGAGCGACCCTTATCTAAGGGGTCGCTCCCCATACATAAAAACATAAATTAAATAAAAACATATATAAATCCCTGATGTCTAGAGGTTTCTGCCCCCCCCCGGGGGCAGATCCGCCTAATTATATTAGCCTGATCTGCCTCTGGGGGGGGTGCATAAAAGGCCTAAAAATATAAAAAATAAACAAAAAACAAAATTATCCCTGGTCTCTAGTGGTTTTCTGCCCCCCCTGATACTTTTGGGCTGATCTGCCTCCAGAGGGGGCAGAAATGGCCTAATAATAATTTGACCCCCCCACTGGAGAGACCCTTGCCCAAGGGGTCGCTCCCCAAACATAAAAAAATAAATAAATAAAATGATCCCTGGGGTCTAGTGGATTTCTGCTCCCCCGGGGGCAGATCGGCCTAATAATTTAGGGGGGGCAGAAATGGCCTAGAAATAATTTCCCCCCCAAGGAGCGGCCCTTGCCCATGGGGCCGCTCCCCTTATTTCATAAATACAAAAAATTCCCTGGTGTCTAGTGGCATTTCTGCTGTGCGATCGGGCAGCAGAAATGCTCAGAGAGACATGAAAGGAGAGGAAAGGCCTTTCCTCTCCTTTCTTACCTCTGTGCCCCCTCCACGTGATTGGAGGAGAAATGCCTTTGTATTTCTCCTTCGATCAGCGCTGGAAGCTGAGCTTCTAGCGCCGGGGGAAAAACCTCTGATGAGGTCAACGCGTGATGTCATCAGACGCCACAGGGGGCACGGGGGGCGGTTGTGGAAGGGAAACGATTCCCCTTCCATCTCTGCCCAGGGGAGGGGGTGCTCAGCCATCGGGGGAGCGCTAGCGCTCCCCCCGGGGGCCCATAGCCGGACAAGGTGGTCTCGAGACCACCTCATCCGGGGCACCCAAGGGGTTAAAGACCTGAAATAATATTTTGCTCCAGGTGGTAATGTTGTGTTTTATAGCTAAAAAAGGGATTCCATCAGTACCCATTGCTGCAGAGCTACGCAAGTCTCTAATAATAACCTCAATTTCTTTCATAGTGGGGTGAGAGTATGAGGGATCATCACCAGTTGGAGGAAGCACCACGGTATAGACATTGGATGCATAAAGAACTTGATTCGTTAATGGTAATTGGGAGACAACTGGTTCTCGAGCCGGACCCGTCTGCTACCAAAGACCAGAAGCGTCTTGAATGGCCGTTAAAAGCTGCTTCTCTTACATCGGTCCAGAATCTATCGATAGCTTCTTGTTTTAGATGTGCTCTTATGCTCCTCCTTCTTCTTTTTAATAGACTCAATTGAGTATACCTTTCCAGAGTGTATTCTGTCACAGTGTCCTTTCCTCGGGATCTGCACGTTGCTGAACAAAAGGCCCACCTTCCGGCGTCACCAACTCAGAAAGCTATTATAGCACAGAGTTATGATGAAGCCAGTCTGGGGAAGGGAATTAGGGTAGGGAACAGCAGGGAGAGAGATCTGAAAAGTAAAAGTTAGAACAAATATGCTTTTACTCATTCATAGAAATGTAACTCATCAATAGACTCTTGACTAAATGCGTCTCTGTGATATTAGATGGAAACCTCTTTTGAAATGAGGGCAAAGCCCCTTCTTTGATACATGGAACAAGAGTAAACTACGACCTCAGAATCAAGAGATGGCAAGAACTTTGAACTCTGATTATACACAGAAAATCAATCCTGTAACATCTATGTATTCACAACATAAACCTTTGATAATGACTTAGAAAATCTCAAAGAATTAAATATGCTTTTCACATCTTAAGCTTTTCAAAGAACAATGAAAACTATGATTTGCTTATCTTCAGAAATACTTTCACATTCACAACAATAAATGCCAAAAGGTTTTACTCATTGACCTTGAAGCGCTATACTTAATAATACCAGGAGGCGCTTTTACTCAAGTAGCCTGAATCACTTAGATTGTTGTGCAAAGAACCTTTTTACACCTGTGAATTGAAGTGCTATGATTGTCGTGCCAAGAGCTCCTTAAACCTGAGGACTGAAGCACCTGAATTGCTATGTCAAAAGCGCTTTACATCTGTGAACTGAAACGCTTTGAATTGTTGTGCCAAGAGTGCTTTACATCTGTGAACTGAATCGGTTTGAATTGTTGTGCCAAGAGTGCTTTACATCTGTGAACTGAAGCGCCTGAATTGTCATGCCAAGAGCGCTTTATATCTGTGAATTGAAGCGCTTTGAATAGTTGTGCAAAAAGCGCTTTACATCTGTGAACGGTAACGCTTTGAATTGCTGTGCACAAAAGAGCTTTACATCTGTGAACTGAAATGCTTTGAATTGCTGAGCAAAAGAACGCTTTAAATCTGTGAACGAAAACACTTTGAGTTGCTGTTCACAAAGCGCTTTATATGTGTGAATGGAAACGCTTTGAATTGCTGTGCACCAAAAGCACTTTACATCTGTGAACGGAAATGCTTTGAATTGCTGTGCACAAAGCGCCTTGCATCTGTGAACGGAAACGCTTTGCTCGTTGAAGAACAATGAAAACTATGATTTGCTTATCTCTAGAAATACTTTCATATTCACAACAATAAATGCCAAAAAGTTTTACTCATTGGCCTTGAAGCGTTTTACTTAATAATACCAGGAGGCGCTTTTACTCAAATAGCCTGAATCACTTAGATTGTTGTGTCAAGAACCTTTTACTCCTGTGAATTGAAGCGCTTTGATTGTCGTGCCAGGAGCGCCTTAAACCTAAGGACTGAAGCACCTGAATTGCTATGTCAAGAGCGCTTTACATCTGTGAACTGAAACGCTTTGAATTGTTGTGCAAAGAGCGCTTTACATCTGTGAACTGAAGCGCTTTGAATTGTTGTGCCAAGAGTGCTTTACATCTGTGAACTGAAGCGCCTGAATTTTCATGCCAAGAGCGCTTTATATCTGTGAACTGAAGCTCTTTGAATAGTTGTGCAAAAAGCGCTTTACATCTGTGAACGGAAACGCTTTGTATTGCTGTGCACAAAAGAGCTTTACATCCGTGAACTGAAATGCTTTGAATTGCTGAGCAAAAGAACGCTTTACATCTGTGAACGAAAACACTTTGAATTGCTGTTCACAAAGCGCTTTATATGTGTGAATGGAAACGCTTTGAATTGCTGTGCACCAAAAGGACTTTACATCTGTGAACGGAAACACTTTGAATTGCTGTGCACAAAAGCGCCTTGCATCTGTGAACAGAAACGCTTTGCTCGTTATGCTAAGGGGCACTTCACCTTTTGGAAGTAATGACTTCCTCCAAACTTGGATTCAGCAAGGCCTTACCGCTATGAGTACGACCTACTTGTTTTTGAATGCACCATGGAAACAAGGATACTTTGGTTAGATGACACTCTGTCATTCAGGAACTCTGTTCTTCTCCAGAGAAACCCCCACGAGGTCTGGCTGCATCAAAGTTTTCAAAATAGTGAGCAACGTGTTTGGGTGTGGCTGGGCTTTATAGGCCTGCCACACCCCAAGATGGCTGCTGCCTCTAAAAACATGGGAATTGTAGTCCCTTCATAGAATAGCACTGATAAGTGCATCTTGTCCACCAATGTCCTGAACCTGCAGCTCTATGAGCTTTGCCACAGGGCACACGACGCTGATGGAACAAGAGGAGATGAGAAGTGGTGCACATACAGCGCCGCAGAGTCGCGCAGCGGAGTTTCGGGCGAGACCTGGACCGCGCCTGGCCTTATTCCGGACATATTCCCTGTGTTGTTTCCGAATGAGGGCATTGATTTCTCTGTTTAGTAGAAGTAGAGGATGGGGTTTTACTGTATGCTTGCCCTGGGACTTATGGCGGGGGATCATAATTAGCTGCTGCATGAACTCAGAACATTTTTCCAAAGTATTTCCTGCCCAGTTTTCAAGATTTCCTGAGACGGTCTCTAGAATACCATCGAGCCCCTTAATCCTGTCTCGGGAACAATGCGGTCTGCCAGTTTTGCTATCAAACTTTGATTTCAACCCATCCAGGCCCCCATAATCTGCGGGGTGAACTGTCAGGTTAATAGGTGCCACCAGGATGTTATGTTTGCTGAGTGCTTTCTCTATTACTTTTATGTCCTCGACCATGGAGAATGTCTGATAGTTGGTTATCACATAATCTAGAATGGTAGTGCTCCCCGAGGATTTGTGCGTGTGGTGGGCTGGCAAATCGGAGGGAAATTTACCATTTACTATGATACAATTGCTCGCCTTCAAATATTCAAGGAGAAGCTTTCCGCTCTTATCTGATCTTATTGTCTGAGCAAAGACACTAGTGCCAATGCCAAATGCTTCCTCTTTTTCCTCATCCCAGAAACATAAAAGGGCTGAATTAGAAACTTTACAGTTTAAGTCCCCAACCATGATAATTCGAGTAGCTGGCTCCCTATCGCAAAGTTAATAAATAAAAAGGAATACCTTATCTAACAGGATATCATGGGAAGCACCAGGGGGGATATAGGAGTATATAGGAGTTTACCAGCGCTAGAGGAGCTCCATCAGACCCTTCACCAGCACTGTATAGAGTTATAACCAAGAATAAATTGCTAGGATCTTTATAGCATTCATATCGCCAGCTAAGAATATTAGTCAACAAAGAGGCAATCCCTCCCTTGGCATGGCCTATCTTTGAGGGAGTGGCGTTACAACAAAGTGAGTAGCATTTATCATTTAAGAGCTCCTTTTTCCCCCCTTATTTCTTATACCAGCAACGTTCCTGGATATGATAATAAGCTCATTGCTAAAGTGATGGCACTATTGGATGGGATATTGTGGAGGAACTACTTAAAACAGCCGGTAACCAGTTCCAATTAGCACTTAATTTTTGTGATGCACTCTTCGAAGGGTTCCTAAGTAATATTTCCCTAACATGTTTCCCTAGAGAGATTTGCAAACTCTGTTGTCTGAGGAAGTGGTTGTCTGAGTGACATAAGTGAGGGGGTGTGGACGTATGGTGTGAGGGCAAAGACATATAGTTCCTGACGCCAGTGGGGAGATATTGTGGAATCTTACCAGTTGGAGTGCTCCCCGGGACCCTTGGAGTGGGGGCAACATCAATACCTTTGCATTGCAAACTATCTGAATTATTTAGAATTTTACGGACTAACAATTCGGAGCAAAAAAACACTCTAGTTATGGGGCCAAAACCCAGGTCCTCCAAGGATACTAAGTGTAAGTCATTGCTGACTATTGAGCTAAGCGACTATACCTCTGAGAAACACTTTAGAAGTAGAGATCTATTTAAAAATGGTTCAGTGTCAAACAGGAGCTTAAAGTCTAAAGCCAAAGTGTCCACATAATTTCGATTCTACGTCCTTCGCAGAGGTGGCAACCTAACCGGCTGAGGCTTGGACCATGTTGGGGCTCCGAACTGTTGAGCAAAAGGATTCAGTGGAAGCATACTTGTTTGTAATGAAGGCAGATTTTGGCTCGAAGGTGGACTGACCATATTAGGCCCAAAGGCAGTACAAAGAGAAGCAACCTGTACTTGAGAATCAGAGAATATGGCATGGTGTTGAGGGGCGACATCCTCCGGGGAGGGAGTTCTTCTGAATTAAGGAGATCCTCTGGGAAGTGCACCTTTCTCTGACCTTTTTTGGAGAACCTACGATTTAATTTTTTGGCCCTTTTGAGGTTTTTCTTTTTGTGCGTGAGCATTTGTGGACAAGTTTTTCAGTCACTGTGTTTGCCTTCAGACGTGCTTTAAAAATCGGGAAGAACTCATGTACTGTGCTTTGGGGTTCAGAGTTCTGTTTTTTTTCTGGGGATAAATCATTCAAAATAATTCTGATAGCATCGACCGGACTTTCGATTGGAACTGGGTTTGCAGTGAGTGCCTTATCCAGAGGCTTGCCTGCCTGAGAGCTGAAGTCAATCTCAGGTTGAGCCACCTTGTTCTCCATGGTACAAGACAGTGCTGAAGCGTCTTCTCATTGCGATGTAGGAGATTCGCAGTTATCTCCTTTGCTGGCGATTAGTTCTTTTAGTATGATTTTAAAGGTGTCAATAATACAGTTGGATCCCCCAACAAATTTTTCCACAAGGTTTAAAATAGATGAAAGTAGTCTCTCTAGACTAAGGAGAGAAGAGGAGACCTGTATGTTTTGATCCGGAGGATTACTTGGAAGAATGGCATTCATGTTTAAGTCAGGGGTTGCTGAAAGATGCGAGCATGATGAGGGGTGGTTAGAGGGGGTGCTACTGAAGAGTTTCAGGCCTGTGGACAGTGGGGAGGACTGGAGGGTGTTCACCCCCTGTTGAGGACCACATCTTTTGTATAGATCTAAGTCCAGATCAGGAAGAGTGAAGTCATCCGACCGGTGACTCAGAACAGTACTTTGAGAGCAAAGCCGTCAGAGTTACAAACTGTAGGAAGGATGGTATTGTGGGAGGGTGCGGCAACTATACTTGGAGCAAGAGTCTCGGTATGAGAGGGGGATACTAAGGGAACGGGGAAATCCTGAAATACATCTTTAGAGACGTTGAGGCATGCTAACCCCTTGTAGCTAGAATGCTGTTGGACCCTTGGCAAATGAGTGATCCTGTTGCCAGTGGGTAAAGACTCTGAGGGTACAGAGGGAGCTTTATCCCAGAGGGAAAAGATTTGGTTTCTACATTTCAGCCCCAGGACGGCTATACCCTTGTTGCGGAGAGGATTGGATTTGGTTTTGGAGCAAGACCTCCCAGGGAGTAGACGGCCAGATCTCAGTTTTTTGGCAGTCATTGTACCCCTGCTAACGCCTTGGAGGCCAATGGGAGCAATTTCAGAAGTTGAGGCAGCGGTGCCTTATTTTCAGGTTGGAACGGATGGTAAAGAGCACGGTGAGACCAGCCGGAGGTACTAGGAGGAGGAAGGAGAAAGGCAGCAAACCGCACCACGGGGATCCGCAGCCGCTTCCGCTGACCAGACTCTGTTGGACACTCCTGTATGTTCTCTCCTGTATGGAACCACCCCTCTGGAGCTCTGGGGAACCCTTAGGGCCCCCAGGGATCCCGATAGGCTTAATGCTTACCTGGATATGCTGCTCTCAGAGCTGACAGCCTGAGATGCTGCACACGTCGCGCAGGAAATCTCATGGTCACTGCTGCTGGAATTTGTATGGCTTAGGCCTTTTAGGCGGGGGCCACCTGGACCAGGATAAAGTTTCTGTGTTCAGATAGTTACAGGCCCACGTTAAATTGGCCGCCTGCTGGCTGAATGGCTAGGTTGCCAGCAGGTTGGATAGCTAGTCCTCCCTAGCCTAAGATTCAGCGTATTTATGCCCTTCAAGGGGGCAGCATTCCAGTGGGCTGCGAAGACTTGGCGCGGTCTTAGCGATCTTGGCGAACTGTAGCGCAGACAATCTGTAGAGTACTCAGGCCCCTTCAGGGGCCGGTGGCTTGGGTGTCGAAAGAGAGCCGGGAGAGTGGTATTCTATGGCCTGCAGGTAGGGCCTAGCTGATAGGCGAGGTGTGGGAACCACTGGAGAGGGGAGAGGGAAGGACAGGGGATGCCGGGGAGCAGAAGACCACGCGAGCGGCCTTCTGCCTCTTACCGCAATCCTCCTGGTCCTGTTCGGCCGCTTGGCTCCCTCTCCGTGGCGCTCGCTGCTTCCAGCGCCGGCTCCAGTCCACGTCTTGCGGTGCTCTTGGTTCTTGTGGCTCCCCGCTGTGATTCTCGCTGTGTCCCTGGTCCCTGGCTGCGCTTCCAGCACTGGCTTGGGTCTACATCTCGCAGCTCTCATGGCACTCCTGGCACCCGCAGCACCCTGCTGGGGCACTCGCAGCTCTCGTGACCCCCGGCCACCGCGTTTTCTCTCGGCTCTGCGCTGTGGCTCTCTCACACTGCTGCCGCTGTGCCGCCGCAGCCTGGAACAGGAAGGACCAGCTGTGAGCCAGAAGCAGAATACACCGATGAAGTACGAGCCTCAAACCGACCTCAAGAGAAGGCTTTGTGTGGTATGCAGTGCTTAATTTGTGTTTGTTGTTTCCGGTGTGGAGCACCGGCACTTATTTTTGAGGGCTGGCACTTACTCTTCTGCCTCAAGCATTTGCTGCGAGCAAAAGACACATATGGAAAGACAAATGAAGAGAAAAACGAAAAAACGTCACAATAGGAGAAAGCAGAAAGCTGAATGAGTGAGCTGAAGGGGCAGGGAGTGGCTTAAATTGTTTAAAGGGGACCGACATGGCTTCAGCATTACGCTGCCTCAGTATTCCGTGTTCTACATTTAATTGCAGCAGCCGCGTGTTTAAGAGGAAGGCTTTAGGCACCAGCACATTTTTATTTACAAATTAGGCACTGATGGTATGTTGGGGCTGCTGATGCTCCATGTATTTATTGTCAGAGGTTTGGCACTTTTAAATGTAAAGCTATTTAAACATATTTTTCATGGGAAAACGGATCAATGCTCTTGTTTGCGCTGCTTTCCCTCACATAGCACGACTTTTGATTACAAAGGCTCCCAGCCTTTCCATAGGAAGCCACGCAAACAGAAAGAATTTGGGTTTACGTTTGAGGGACAATCATTTTTCGGTATTTCTTAGCAAGGAGAAAAGTAGCATAGAAGCAAATTAAGGGGTAGATTTACAAACATTTTGCGCTGAGTTTGGGTCACAAACGTGAAGCATACCAGCACACATTTTTTTTCTACCTTTTGCGCTGGAAAGTAGCCTCAAAGTAATGCAAAGCTGCACAAAGTAGTGTTTTGCGTTACTTAGCAACAAGGGGACGATAACATGGGTGGTACCTGGGCCTTCCCATGCAACCACAAATGCGTTTTAATGCAAAACCCGATCTATTAACAATAGTAAACAGTTGAGTGCCAAAAATTAACGCCATTTGAAAGGAGGCATCAAAAGGAGAGATATGTTACTTTCAGCATTCGTATCTGGCTGGCCACATGTTCTGCTCTGAACACCACTTTGTACTGAACGGAAATGCTTACAGTACAAAACCCATGCTAGACCCATGAACAGACCCTTGCACTATGGTGCAAACGCGTGTGCGTGGTGCTATGGTGTTCTCCTGCTCTCTCTCTGTCACGCAACACAGTGCAGCATTTTTATCTCATGTGCTGCACTGTGTAACAGTTTTGTAAAACTGGGCCTTCGTTTACTTCATTTTTTCAGTTGCGATCAATATGCCTGTTATATCATTTAAGAGTCCACATTGTGTTTTGGCATGGTGGTAATCCCTTCATTCAATATCTAGGGGCAGACTTATCATCACTTTGCACTGGTGAAAAGCCACAAAAAGTGACAATGGTAAGCAGTCCTACAATTAACACAAATAGCGCTTTGTACTGCTTTGCTACTGTTGGAAAATGGGTTATTGGTAGGGCAGGTAGGTACCTACACCTAGCAACAAGCCACTAACCTCCACATAGGTACAGTTAGGTCTCAGTAAATTAATCCCAGCTCAACCCTTGGTAGCTTGGCAACGAGCGTCAAGGCTTAACTTAGGAGACAAAGTGTAAAGCATTCAAATATCACAAAACAGTAATTAAATAAAACACAGGAAACAGTTTAAAAATCCAAAACCAATTTATAAAAATAGTTTATATTTTTATCTTTAAAATGACACAAAAACGATTAAAATCGGTTCAGGGGAACCGGAGATATGAATGTTTAAAGAATTATTACTTTTCTAGCGCTTAGAAACAAAAAGCGCGAATCGGGTCATCTGGTTGCACCTCGACCGGGGCAAAGTCAAACTTTCAGGCCGACCGCGACGGAGCCCTGCTCGGCTACAGGTCGCGGGAGGCCTCGGTTAAAAAGTTACCTTCTGACTTAGTCTTTATTTTGAAGTTTTTCTTCACCGGGACGAACCTGCCAGTTGAATCCGACCTCCTGGAGCCCTTGTCCGGATACGCGATGTGGGTTTCCTCGGTGGAGACTTTTACCTTCGGACTTAGTCGTTTTTTCGAGATGAAAATCCTTCGACCGGGGTAAACCTGGATCTTGATCCGAAGTCCATGGAGCTCTTCTCGGATACGATGGCTGGGAGGTCCCGGTCAACTTTTTACGTTCGGACTTAGTCTCTTTTTTGGATGTTTTTCTTTACCGGGACGAACCACGAAGACAGGCCGGGTCGCGGTTGAGGCAAGCCGGCTAGAATTTCTGCGGCGGGTCGGTCCCTCTCTGGAGCTTTTTTCCAAAAATTCTCAAATCTTTTCCAAACTTCTGGGGCTTCACCCAGATGTTCTTTTAAGGTTCTTTTGGGGTCCACAGCTCACCCCAAGGGTCCAGAAGTTCTGTGATGGTCCTTGGGGGGTGCGGACTTCAACTCCCAGAATGCACCTGGCGCAAACTCCTTTTTGGCCACTGGACAGTGGTCAGCTGGTCACTTTTTCAGGAGTTGGTGCAGGGGACTCTGGATAGCAATTTTTCACCTGTAGCAAACAGGGAGTCCCTCCTTGAACCAGTGGAAGCCAGGCAAAGTCCTTCTTGTGGTGAAGCCCAAGTGTGCAGCTGGTGCAGTCTTTCTGAGTGCAGGGTCCAGGTGCAGGCCAGGGGTCCAGCAGGGCAGTCCTTCTTCTCCTTGTAGTTCCTTCTTCTTGAAATTTGGTGGGGATCTGAGGCGTGGGTGCAGGTCTGCCAGTTTTATCCTTGCTCCTGGGTGAAAAGCAGGGGGGCCCTGGTTCTCCAATCAGGGACAGGGTCGTCCCCCTGTGATGACCACTTCCTGGGTAGTGTGGCAAAAATCCATCCCAGAGGGCAACAGTCTCTAAAAATCCAAAATGGATGAATCTGATTTTTGGAGGAGAGATCTGGCTGAGCCCACCCACTGGTGTGGCTAAAAATCATAAACACACCCCTCTCCTGCCCTCTCCTAATCTAATCAAGGGGGCACCTAGCTGTCTGGGGTTGCAGGATGTGGGGGTGTTGCTGGGTGCTCCAGATGTCCTTCTCTGCCTTTGAAGACCAGTTTGGCAGCCCTCCCCCTTCCTGCCTCACCATCTGCTGAGGGGAGATTCTCTCCCCCAAGCACATTCCTTTATGTGAAGCCAGGCCACTTCACACCTCATTAAAGTAGCCTGGCAGAAGCTGCTGCAGGCTGGCCAATCAGAGCACAGCAGCAAAAACAATGCAGAGCTGAAATTGGCAACTTTTTAGGTAAAGTCTAAACTTTTTACCTGGACAAGTTATATTAAATCCCACAACTGGAAGTTGTGGGATTTATTACAACAATCAATTTGATACCAAATTCTTGGTATGTAACATTTAAGGAGACTTTAAAATTTAAAATAAAGTCTGCCCATTCTAGCCTATGAAGGCCATTTACTTCAATGAGGGAAAAATGAATTTGGCTGTTTTTACCTCACCAGGGCTTATAAATCTATTTTTATAAAGTCCCTGCTTATAGTTACATGGCACCCAGCCCTAGGGGCACATAGGGCACACCTTAGGGGTGACTTATATGTAATAATAAGGTAGTTTAAGACTTTGGAAGTACCTTTAATTCCAAAGTCAAATTTGCATACAACTTTAATTTAAAAGCAGCTAGCAAGGCAGGCTTGCTTTTAAAATGACACTGGGCACCTCAGCAATGCACCTAGGTGTGCACCACCTACGCTGTGGTCCCTAAACCTACATGCCCTACCATATACTAGGGACTTATAGGTAGGTTAACTTAGCCAATTATAATTAGCCTAATTTGCATATCCATTTTACACAGAGCACTGGCCCTGGGACTGGTAAGCAGTACCCAGGGCACAGCCAAGAGTCAGTAACCACCAGTACATATCCAAAAAGAGTGGGGGTGATCAGGCAAAAAAAAAGGACTTTCCTACAGCTACACTCTGCATCAATGGGGTGCCCAACATGGGCGTCAATTCACAAAAATGGCAGGGGTAACGGAAATGACATCATACGTCATTTGTCCTTTACTTTGACTCACACACAAATGCTGAACATACACACACATTCACACACTCTCTCACATAAAAATACACTCTTACCCACAGGCATTCATACAACATACATTTAAAAGCATTCATATTTACCTTAGCTGTCATATATTGTCATATTCCAGCACAATGTACTCATTTATTTATGACACCAGTAGTGAATAATATTTACCATTTCTGTAATAAAAAACTGACAGAAGACCAGGGAAGTAGAGTCCTGCCCTACGTCCATTAGGACAAGCTTCCCCTGTATTCCAGGCACTGATTTTGCCACCTCCGAGACCAGGGGTGGCAAAGACAGTGCCAGGGGTCGCACGGGGCAAGCCAGGGGTCTCAACTGTGATCCCTGGCGACTCCCCAATGACGTCCGAGGTGTCCAATGGGTATTGCGTGGGTATTTCCATGCCACCATCCAATGTTTTGTGATGCAAGGCCCTATCTACTAACAATGATAACAGCAATTTGTGACACAAAATAAAGCTCCTCGAGGCAGGCAGTGACACAGAGAAGTATACCCGAACCCTTAACGCATGGCATGTTTGCTACACTGTACAGCAAACATGCAATGCAGAAAAAGTTTTAACATGTCAAAGCATAGCATTGTGTACTGGAAGGTTAGGTTACTGTTCCTGTAGAAAATCTATACTAGACTTCATGTGCACTACATTCTGCTATGGTGCACCAGTGTGTGGGGTGCTAGGCAGATGAGGGGAGGAGCCCCATTTCTTAGTTGATATGACACTGCATTACTCTCTCCTACTCGCGCGGTGCAGCACAGCGACTCTGGTTCTGGCGCTACGTTGTGCTATACATTTGTAAACCCCTCACATCAAATTGTTTGCTCCACCCCCTCTTACACACGTGCAGCAGAAATAGTGCAAAAGAGCATCACTCTATTGTTGCACTGATACAAAGTGTATAAATTGGGTCACAGTAAATGGCGGTGAAGATTGCAGCGCTCTGTTGCAATTTTGAGCTGTACAGATGTAAAATTGCCCAGCACCAATGCAATTGTTCTATCATGGGTTTAGTCCCGCAGAGGTGTAGCATACATTTTTTAGCCTTACATATCTTTGCCATTCTATTAGATTTTCAGTAACAAATTTGACTTTGAAATCCTACTTTGCTGTGCAACTGACATCAGGAAGATGCTCCCTCGGGCTGCAAATAATGAGACTGTCCTCACTTTCGCCTCAATATTGGGAGGAGGTTGTTAAATTGACTTCTGGCAGCTGACAGGTCATCTTCAGAAGTAGCTGACAGGCTTCCTCCCTGGAGTCTCACCTTAAGACGTCTAGACTCTGACATCTCGTCTAGTCTCCTGAGGCGCCTGGAGCTCTTTCGTCGTGCCCAGGTAGGTTTGCTGTGTAATATGGGTCATGCCACAGCTCCTGGAGTGACATGTCGTTGTACACCATCAAAATCCTGAACAGTAGAGGCAGCATTTTATGTTTGGTACTCTCAAAGGATGTGTTGTGCGTCTCCAATCTCTTAAAAAACCAAAAAAAAACAGGCGCCCGTTATGAGTAGGCCACTATTTTAAGGGGGTACCACTACTAAGGGAAATGCAGGGTGCTTATTACTGCAGGATTTCAGGGATGTAGGAACGAGGTATGATATGCGCTGTCAGTGTGCACGTATGATTATAACATGTTTATCTTCTTTCCCATCCATTTTCCCTATTCAGTGATAACTTTTATCCTAGCACATCCTACATGAGAACAAGCATTTGCAATGCATTGGATCTCGAGTTTGCTCGAGTTAGAACTATTGGCGTTGTAAATTCCAAAACTGGACCTTTCTTGCCACACAAACTGAAAATAAAAAGTAAAATTGTTGACATAAGCGAGCCGATTCAAACCGCCGCTGTGAACCCGAGGAGAGAGACAAAAGGAAAAAGAAGTTATCTCCCAAAGTTATTGACAAAAGTGCAATTATCCATATAACAGGGTTGATACCCAAGGTAGTAACAAAACCGCCCTAAGGAGGGACAAACATGAAGCAGTTACCAACGAAAACAAAGGATTTATGAAAGGCAAGTCCATGAGCGAGTGGTAGTGATGGGGTGTGGTGGGCGTGGTTAAAAGCCCAGATACATACCAACAGGTTGGAAAAGCAGCGCTTGTGCGCTGCTGTGCTCAACCTAAAGCATCATCATGATTTTGCTGGAAAAAATGTTTTTGGGGATTACAACGCTGCCCATAATGAAGGGACTTACATTTATGAAATATGTGGCTGAGGCTGGGAAACATTAATGGCACTTCTAAATACGACAGTAATTAGATATAGTGTGAAGCATTCATAGGCAGGGCTTTTTCAGGTTGTATGTAATGGATTATGAGGGGTAATTAGAAAGAATAAATTCTATGTCTTTGTGTAGGGCTGTACAAAATGCAATTTATGAGGCAAACATGTGCAACTTCACTAAGTTTGGAAGTATGTCACCTTTAGAAACGCTCATCTACAGCTGAAACATATGTCCAAAATGTATTTGAGTGCGATTTTTTTGCATGCGAATCTTTTAGAGACAATCGCTTTTGTTGCTTTTTCTCGTAACTAATATTATCACGATGTTTCGTTTGCTGTTTATACAGGTTATACAGGTTTGCTGTTTATACAGGTTTGATATCTTCTTAAAGCTTTGGAGTTGGGCAAGTTTTAACAAATATTTCACGAATTCGGTGTGCTCCATCTACGCCAGCTTCATACGCACTTAGGGGCATATTTATACTCCGTTTGCGCCGAATTTGCGTCGTTTTTTTCGACGCAAATTAGACGCAAAACTAACTCCATATTTATACTTTGGCGTTAGACGCGTCTAGCGCCAAAGTTCATGGAGTTAGCGTCATTTTTTTGCGTGAACACCTTCCTTGCGTTAATGATATGCAAGGTAGGCGTTCCCGTCTTAAAAAATGACTCCGATGCATATGCCGCCCGGGAGTGGGCGGGTCAAAAAAAATGACGTACGGCCGCTTTTGCACCGTTTTTTAGCGCCTGCAAAAGGCAGGCGTTAAGGGACCTGTGGGCTCTGAAGGAGCCCAGAGGTGCCCTCCCATGCCCCAAGGGACACCCCCTGTCACCCTTGCCCACCCCAGGAGGACACCCAAGGCTGGAGGGACCCATCCCAGGGACATTAAGGTAAGTTCAGGTAAGTGTTTTTTTTTTTTTTTTTTTGTGGCATAGGGGGGCCTGATTTGTGCCCCCCTTCATGCCACTATGCCCAATGACCATGCCCAGGGGACAGGAGTCCCCTGGGCATGGCCATTGGGCAAGGGGGCATGACTCCTGTCTTTGCTAAGACAGGAGTCATTTCTATGGGGGTTGGGAGTGAAAAAAAATGGCGCAAATCGGGTTGAGGCGAAAAAATTGCCTCAACCTGACTTGCCCCATTTCTTGACGCCCAAGCCCCATATCCCCCTACGCCGGCGCTGCCTGGTGTACGTCGTTTTTTTTAACGCACACCAGACGGCGCCGGCGGCTAACGCCGGCTAACGTCATTCGATAAATACGGCGCCCGCATGGCGCTTCAGAATGGCGTTAGCCGGCGCTAAATTTTTTGACGCGTTAGCGCAGTTTTGCGTCAAAAAGTATAAATATGGGCCTTAATTTGAGGGGTTCCTACCCACTTCATACTAACATCCACTACCAGGCTTTAATCAATTCAAATTTAGTTAACTCACAGTAGGTTTTGTGCAAAGTTTATGATTCGGGCCTGTGTGAAATTGCACAATATTCTGGCTTTAATTTCCATTATGCCAAATTTGAATTTTGGTTTCCACCCATTATTTTAGCAAATTATTTCAACCAACAATCAAAGTTGCGACCTATGCATACGCATAGCTGTTATCACAGCTTTATGTTCCGAAAAAGCAGTTGCAGTGTAATCCTCAATCGATAATATACTTAAAAAATAGTCACAAAATATAGTTTTCAAATCAATATAATTTGCATGAATTGCAATAGTGCGAGATCCTCTATGGACAGAAAAACATGTTCAAATTTCCTTCACTTAATTGTGGCGACAGTGCAGATGCACAGAGGACAAGTCGCCAGCACGCAAAAGTCAGCTGTGTTTACGCCATTCCATGCCCTGTCCGCACCCAGTGATAAGACCCATGATTCTCCTCTCACCCTCCTCTCCCTATCACTAATCTACTATGATCCTCCATGCCCTGAACCCCAGACGCATATCCCAGCACTGCTGTCACACCTCACAGCCCAGCCGTGAAGGTACACCACGTGCTCCTTCACATGCACTCTCCCTGATCAACCACACTCCTCGTGCATCTCACACATCCAAAATACTCGACACAAATCACCACACACACGAACCCCACTACACTGTACCTCTCCTTGTTCTGCAGACTCTTCAACACTATCTCCCTCACTAAACACGCCACCAAAATATGGGATCTTCTACACGAATGCTCACCAGACCTGACTGACTCTTTGGCCACCAACTTTGTCACGGCAGTCCCCGTTCCCCTCCAGGTATAAGATCGCAAGACAGAACTGGACAAACAGACAAGGAGGTCGAATTCCTATCATCTTCAAAACATTCATCCAGTGCGCCACTATCTTGGAAAGCACCACAAGCTAGATAGAGCACTTGATCTTCAAGCTCCTGATCAGCGCCAACTGGAGTCTGAGACACCTACGTCCTGAGACCATGCACCAACTCTGGCAGCACTATTGCAGACTTCAATTCCCATGATTCACAAATCCAGTTCCTTCATCCTCTTCATTACCTCAGCTAGAAAGACTTTGTCGATCCCGACACAACACAACCAATTTAAAGCTGGTCCTGTCCAACCTCGGACTCATCCACCAAATGGAAGGCTGTACACACACTGTCGGACACCTAAGTGGCCCATCTTCACCAGCCTCAGGGGCATCAGGGAACAGAATCCCACAGCAATTATTTGGTCTCACTAAACCCTCATCGACTTCAGCATACTCATCCCACACCATTGCAGAAACACCATCACCAAATCTTTACAACCAGAGTGGAACAAGATCTCAGAAGCATCCTACTCTCCTGAACTCTTACACCACCTGCTTCAAAACAAAAACAACCTCTCAGAATCCATCTCTAACTTTAACGTCTGGATCTCCACCTGCACAGGCACTCTGGTTTCTCTCAAAGCCAAAAAAGCCACGCGCACCAGACCATAATGAAGCTGGTACATTGAAGAGCTCACAACCAACAAATGCCACTACATACAACTTGAATGCAGATGGAGATGAAGAGCACATACACATTCTCCTACAGATGCTACCATTAGCAAATGAGAGTTACAAAACCATCTGTGCTCACCAAATATATCAAAAGCAGCACCAACAATGACAATTAAATCTTTGCATAGTTAAAGACTTAATCACTCTAGTACCAATTCACTAGTGTAACCCCTTCTCACATCTCTACACCAAGCTGTCCCTTTTCTTCAGCACAAAGATCAACAGCATCTACAACAACTTTGAGCTCTATCAGCACCCTTCCACCATCTCATCCCTCTTCCCCATCTCAACCAAAACCCAGAGGTCCACACTGACCACCTGGCCCACCATCAACACTCAATAAACCATAACAAACATGCAGTCCATACACTCCTAGAGCACCCTTGGACCCCTACACTCACCACTTCTCCATAAAAAAGCTGGATCCCATCATTGCAGCCGTGTCCCCAAATCTGAATGGGTCATTCATCAGAGTCACCTAACCATACAATGGGAAAAACAAAACCATACTCCCCCTCCTCAAGAATCCCTCAGCAGATTAGAAGACAATAGCCAGCTACCAATCTATTGCCCAGTTTCCATAGCCAGCAAAAGTCAGGGAAAGATGCTAAACAAATGCCTTGACACCCACCTCACTGACAACCACCGGATTGACTCCACTCAATCTAGATTCAGGCCCAGCCACAGCACAGAGACCACTCTCATTCCCGCCACAGAAGAAATACGGATAATCATGGACAGAGGTGACACCACAGCCCTTGTCTTACTGAATATTCCTACTGACTTCCACACCGTCTCCCAGCCTATCCTTATCCAATGAATGCACGAAGCCGGCATCGAAGAATTCGCACTTCACTGGATTTACTCATTCACTACCTACAAGACCCAACTCACCAGCATTATTCATGCAAAAGAAATCAACATCACACCTTATGTCCATCTCATCCACTCTCTCTTTGACAAGACGCCAAACACACAAACCAATTTCTATGCCTGCATGACCAAAGTTATCAGATTGATGAAAAGCAAATGCCTCAAGCTCAACATAGACAAGGCAGCAGAAGTAATCTTCAGCAAGGACACCTCTCTCTGGTACTGCACTTAGTGGCCTGCCGAACTCAAACCAATACCCCTCCCTGCAACACATGCAAAGAACCTTGGGATAGTAACTGATAACCAACTCACCATGACCAACCGAGTGAATGCAGTCTCCATCTACTGCTTCAATACACTCAAGATGTTGAAAAAGATCTTCAAATGGCTCTCCACAAATACTTGCAGAGCTGTCAGTCACCCAAACCCTCCTCACCAGCAAGTTGGACTTGGGCAGCACACTCTATCCCCAACTGACCAGAAGACTCCAGAACATACAAAACTCAGCAACCAGGCTCACCCTCAACTTCCCACCCTGCACTCTTATCACCCTGTACCTCAAAGAGCTTAGATGATTCCCAATCCACAAATGAGCACTCTTCAAACTCCTCATGCACGCAAATAAAGCCTTACACAACATTGGCCCCACATACCTCCACAACTGCATAAAGATCTACAAACCTACCAGACACCTCTGTTCCTACTTGCGTGAAGGCCCCCCACCCCTTGAGTACGCAGAACCAGATCCAGTGGTTTTGCCTTCTGCTACCCTGCAAATCAGAGTCCCTTCCTCAATTCTTAAAGTCCACAAGAAACTGAAGACCTGCTTCTTCACATAGGTGCGGTCCTGACTCTTAAACATATTACATAACATACATATGTGTAAGTAAATGCATGCAAGGCAGGAGTGCGAGTCACACTTGCCAGGTAATTAGTTAATTTTAATGTTAAATGTTTTTGCAAGAGCGCACAATTACTCAAGGGTGTCTTGGTGCTGGCTTTAATGACAGTCAGACAAAAGGGCCCAATTGACTATAGAATTTTAAATAGCCAGGTTTCCAAGGTCTTCTTGGAGGCTAGTAAATTAGGTGCCTCCTTAATATACGGGTGTAGAGTATTCAAAGCTTTTGCAGCTCCAAGTACAAAACTCGTGCCTCCTCAAGTGGCTTTCTTAAACTTGGGTAACACCGCAAACTTGGCTGAGGCAGAGTGAAGGGCCCTGCCAGGGGTATACCACTTAAAGCTGTTTTATAGGAAAGTTGAGCCCAGGCCATGAAGAGCTTTGTAGGTAAAGCAAAGTGCATTAAAGGTGATTATTTGTCTTATAGTAAGCCAGTTTCATTTTTTTAATAGAGCAGGCCGCCAGATAATATTTTGGTAGCATAAAAAGAAGTAGGGGCATTTGGATGGTTACATTAGTGCTGACTGTACCAGGTAAAATTAGCTGCCCTAACTTACTCTCACTCTTTTTAAGTCTATTGCTTGGCGCCTGTTATTGTGGCTGATTCATACCCTGAGAGAGGGGATAACAGTCAGCCTTGCTCAGCCTTGGAATACTGTGTCATTCACATATTGATTAGCCCACATTCATCAGCCATGAAGCTATTGGTATATTGGAACTGGCAGTGATTATGTGTGGATTTATTTACCTATATGTGGCCATTGTATTGATGGAGTGTTTGTAGGAGTCCTCACAGGATCATGAACACCACACAGCAAAGAATTTCATCTCAAGACATCGTCAGAGCCATGGCCAAACCATCACTCCATTTTCCTGTGGTGTGCCTCACAGATAGTGAGGCCAAAAACATGCTACAGTCCTCACATTTGGGTTTTCCATGGAGAAGGGGACAGTAGAAAAATCGGTTTCACCTCTGGTGCCAAATGCCACTAGGGCTTTATTAATGTCACAATCCCAAGCAAGAATGGCATACCATTTTGAGCCCCTTGACATTCAGGGAAATGGACAAGCTGCTTGAGATGAAGGCATGGTTCCCAAACACAGGCCAGCCATGCATTTCCAGACACCAACACAGGCTCCCACACACTTCATCTTAAATGAGGATGATAAGCACAGGATAAACTTCAAAAAATTAATCTGTAGCATATACGCTGTAGTGAATCAACAATGTATTACTGCAAATCATAGCTTTACCTTGAGGTATTGTTACCAATGAAGTTTGTTTCATATGCTTTTAATGTGGACAGTCAAACACATGGCGGAGTCAAAA
This sequence comes from Pleurodeles waltl, assembly GCF_031143425.1. Lineage (NCBI taxonomy): Eukaryota > Metazoa > Chordata > Amphibia > Caudata > Salamandridae > Pleurodeles > Pleurodeles waltl. The sequence continues at coordinate 146,730,850 of NC_090441.1, read as the reverse complement.
ACAAAGTGCACTCAATACTTCCAATGCATTTTTTCCAACATCAGAAAGAGGCCGTATTTTGTTGAAACTATATCATGATTTGTACTCTCTTAACCCCAAAGGTGGCAAAGATCTGGGCCTGATTTGAGAAACGATTTCAATGTCCATCTCGACTGCAAAGAAAGATGCTTGTGGCTTCACGGACTGCAAATGGAACTCTGTACTTCATTTTTCCCATGATACATTTTGTAATAACATTAATTACTTGAGAATAAGAATCAACAAGTGTTTTGCAAACAAACATTACTATGAATGGATTTTTCTCATTGACCTTTATGAGTGAGGGAGTGGGTCCTGGAATTCATTTCAGCCTACTATCTGCCAATCTAGCTGCAAAGGCAAGGGGAACAGCTACTTTGTTTTATAGTAAGCCTGTGCAGTTTTGGGAGACCATCTCCCCCAAAGCATCATTGAAGATATTAGTAGCTGGCAGGAGATGGTTGCCCCTACTAGGAGAATTACTGCCATCTCTGTACATAATAGAAAGGGCACTTGCATTAGGTGGGAATTTGTCAATCTTGGAAACTTTACATTCCAATTGGTCAGGCGCAATTGTGCTTTGTTCGAGGTCTCTCTAGATGCTGCGGCTGATGGTGCTAGTATGTGAGGAGGAGTTAATTACCCTTCCAGAAGCAGTGTCAGGGGGCACTATATAGGGCGGTCTTTGCAGGCCCAGATAAGAAAAGGGGTTGGTTTGACACAGCATGCTCCAAGTCCTATAGAGGTAATGACTTCACTCCACAAGCAGCCTAGATCAGCTTCTGAGGTTGCCCGCTGTAGGAAGTTCTACAAATGGGTGATAGCAGCAAGAAATAACACCCTCAGACTAAAATCCTGGGAAGAGCTCCAGGAAGTATGCCTTAAGAATGATCAGAAGGTCTTTTGGACCTTTATAACTGAACCTTCTTTAAAGATAACGATGAACCTCTGATTGAATCTTCAACATTCGGCCATGAATGGGTTACCTTCTTTGGTGGGGTCTACTCCATTAGCAATGAATTAAGAAATTACAGCATCTCCTCTGTTGCAGCAGAGGAGTGTTGCCTCCCCATGAAGAGGTAACAGCAGCTATTAAAGCGAGCCTTGGGGGGAAATCCCCAGGCCCTGATGGGGTCCCTCTGTACATAATTAAGAGAAATTTAAACCAGTGGGCCTCTCTCGTAGCCAAAATTCTTAGTAAAAAACCAAAGGAGAGAGGGCCCAGTTAAACGATCACCTCAAGGGGAAAGGGCACCGTAACACAGTAATTTAAAAAGAAAGAGGCCAGGGGAAATACAAAATTCTCCACCACTCAACACTCTACTAAAACACTCATATATCCAAATGATCAATCTTAATAAAGGAATATCTGAAAAAATATTTAAGAAATCATCCCAAATTCAACAAAAACATAAAACACTAATAAAAAAGCCCCCACTTGCTCCACAAGGGATCACTAGAGGGAGTTTAAGCTAAAACTTGGGAGACAAAACACAAGACATCCTCATAGTCCATCATCCAGTACTGTCCCAAATTTGTTATATACTGGCCAACTGATTCATGCACCAAGTTCCTAATCTATTTTAGGCCCAATCCAATGGGTCCAGAAATCCAATTTGCATCAATGCGTTTCAGTGATCTTTTAGAGTCCTTTCACCACCTTCTTCAGGACGATTATATATCCTCCCAACACAATTAATCTATATCTGTACAAAAATCAAGATGAACCAAAAATACATAAATTCCTGATTTTCCTACACTCTGCAATAACCTTTTTTTGAAACAAAAAGAATATGATACCCATTATTAAACTCTTCCCAAGCTGTACGTAACTCCATGAGGTGATCACCCTTACTCCTTTGTTAAAACATCACATCAAAAAACCAAGGTGAGCAATCAATCAGATCAGTGCTTGCTCCCATAGGCCCACACAATCATATCAATTACTCATTAAGTTCCTTTAAATGTGTGAAAAAAGGTCCAGTACCATCCAATTGGCTATTAATCTCAGACCTACACGTCAAATTCAACAATAAACTTGCTTACCTAGTGTCCCAAAAAGGCATACTTTCAAATTTCCTCAAAAAAAGTCTATAACTATTCTTCTAGTCATTAACAACCACACTTTATACTTATCACAGGCAAATATAATCATCCACCTGTCAAAGCATCATGATCTTTCACAATATGGTGCCCTCTCTGCAATCTGTTTTACCTACTTCATGATAGAATCTATCTTATTAACTTCACAATTTCTGTGTACGATAACCTCAGGCAACCCTATATGTAAACATGATCTAATTTTTGTTTTATATATCCCAATGATCACAGAATATCACTCTTATTGTCTTTCCGGCCATATCATAAATGTTTTAAATATGTACCAAGAATTATTCAGCATTGAGCATTTGTTTAGCTATATCTCTCAAACTTTTATTGGCTCCAAACCCAAGGTGCCATCCACATATACATTCATGGGGGCAGTATATAACATCTCCATTGTGTACCACTTCATTTTTAAATTGCTTTATATATATAGATAAAGATATTGGTGGTAGACAAAGTCCCCAGAAGATTCTAACTAATAGGGAAGTACAAGTTTTAGAAAAGGGCCTTAGTTTTGCTCCAACACAAGGGTTGATAGGTTAGAACTGCATAAACATATTTGAGCCTTTTATAAGGAAAATCAGGTTGCAGAATTTCTTTTTAGAACAGGAGTTCACTAGAGATGGTAGAAACATTTCTGGGTTAAAACCTAAGGCTACATTTACTCTTTCCCTTGCACAAGTAGGGAAAGAGGTAGAATTATTCGAAAGTTAATAGAGATGGACATTCAAAGAATCCTTCAGGACCCCCTCAAATCCAGTAACAACTTGAAAAACGAACAGTGAACCACTCTCCAATCCACCCAACAAGATTCCACTGCCACTCAAAAACCAGCTGATAAAGGGGGTGGGGTTGTAGTCTTTGACACCTTAGATCATGAAAAACGAGCAGAGAAACTTCTGTTGGTGAAAGAACACTATCTGAAGCTCCCTATGATGAGGATGGAAACCTTAAAGAGGGAGGTAGGAAAGGTTATAGGTGAAGGATTAGCAGAAGGATGGGTTTGTGAGGAAGAGTATTGATTTCTTACGAATGAAAATCCAATGATTCCTGCATTTTATGGGCTCCCAAAAATCCATAAAAATCTGATGGATCCACCATTGAGACGGACAATTTTATGTATTGGATCTCTAATAGAACCTCTCATTAAATATGTGGACAGGTTTTGGAAACTGCTGATGAGGGAACAAAGATCATATATTAGGGATTCAGCACACATGATATCTAAGGTCGAAGGTTGGGAGTTCAACAAGCACAGGCAATTCTTGGTTACCTTAGATATAGAGGAACTCTATACAAATATTCCACTGGACGACACGATTAAACTGATCAATAGCTGCCTAGAGGTGACAGATTTAAGAAGGGCAAACAGGGAATTTATTGCAAAATGTGTTACTTTGGTCCTTAAAAACAACCTTTTCTCATTCAAAAGTGATCTCTACCTACAACTCAAGGGGACCAGTTTGGGAGCTACATGTGCCCCAAGTTTAGCCTGTCTCCATGTAGGTCTGGGCAATATGAATCTGAGATTTACAGCACATGTTAGTAAAACTGCAGTTGGTTTTCTTGGCATTTCCATTAAAGTCAATGGTGGAACTCTAGAGGTAGAGTTATTAACAAAGCCCACTGACAAAAATACCCTTCTCCATTATTCGGGTTTTCATCGTAAAAGCCAAAGGGATAGTATCCCTTTTGGGCAATTTCTGAGACTTAGAAGAAATTGCACCTCTCTTGATGATTTTTATAAACACTCAATGGTACTAAGGCAGAAATTAAAAGGTAGAGGAAATCCTCAGAAGTTGACTAGTCACTCCTTTAAAAGAGCCCACTTCTACAATAGGGAAAGAATGTTTGATAATCTATGTAGGAAAAAGGAGATGGACAGGATAGTGTTTGTTAGCCAATTTAATGGCATTAGTAATAGGATTAAGAATGCTATATATAGAAATTGTCATATATTAAAAAATGAAGGAGAAACATCCATGGGTAAATCACTCTACACATTTAGGCGTTACAGAAATTTAAGGAATAGGTTGGTACACACCTACAGGGAAGAACGCCTAGCAAGACAACTTAGCCTGACCAGTGAAATAATCAAGGGGAACTGTAGATGTGAAAATTGTAGTTGCACTGACTTATGCATTGAAGAGAAATCCATTGAATATCAGAGTTTCAAAGTGACTCCAGAAAGCATGAATACCTTTTGCAGCAAAAATGTTGTATATTTGATCATGTGCCCCTGTGGTCTGGGATATATGGGTGACACAGGTAGGGAAATCAGAACCCGTATGTGTGAGCATAAATCAGCCATCAGAATGGGCAAGCCTAATGCGCCATTAGTAGAGCACTTTCAGAAAAGAGGTCATTCAGAGGGAGATCTGCGGTGGTTTAATATGGAAAGGATCTTCCTCAAGAAAAGAGTTGGCAATGGAGAGATGTTGAGGAAGAGGAGATAATTGTGGTACATCATTAGATTAGAGACTGTGAAGCAGGGCTTAAATAGTAAGGAAGATTGGGACAGGGGGCTTCTTTTCAAATAATTGACTATTAGGACATCATCGATCTGTAATTTGGGTACGTTCTTGTTAAGTTCAGAGGCCATTTTGAAACTTAATATGCAAGGACCAGTGAAGGAGAATTAGCAGTATGGGGCTTTTTGAACAGGTCCATATTTACCAGAATGGTAAGATTTTCATCAATTTGTTCTGAAACTCTTATGGATAAATAGTAGGACAGTTGCAGGAGAACTTGTGGCATGGAGCCTCTGGAATGAGTTCCTATTTATTAGAATGATGATATCTCTCCTTAATTCAGACTTTTTTTATAAATACAGTATGGTAGGGAAGAAATACCGCTATAGTTGGGTTAGCAGCATAGTGTTCCTTTCTTCATATAGGAAGTGAGGATTTGCGAAAGAGTGTATGTCCGATGAATCCAAGATGGCTCGGGAAAAGGGCCCACGTGAAAGAGGTTAGTGGCATAGGTCCCCTGCCGATGTTGGACAGGAAGCAGGGATTTAGAGAGCAGGAAATGACATTGTGGAAAAGAACAGTGAGGAACATCCAGATTCGTTGAATCATCGGTGTATATCACGCCTACCTTAAAATATAAAGAAGTCACATGGGGATAGTTTATTTTATGAATTAATGAAGGAAGGACGAGAACGCTGTCATGCTGCTTCATCAAAAAGGTAAATGCAGCAGATGGGTAGAAACGTGGATTTGAAAGAGAGGGGAATTATACTTGATGATGTTTAAAGAAAAGGACTAAAATCACTCGGTACCCAGAGTGTCCTGTTTTGTGGTTTATCTGATGAATGTGACTATAACGCAATTAAAAAATTAAGTGGCACACAATTTAGATGCTATATGTATCCCCCATGAATGTATGTGTGGAAGGCATCTTGGGTTTGGGACCAATAAGAGATATAGCTAAATAGATACTGGATGCTTAATCATTCTCGGTACATATTTAAAACATTTACGTTATGACCGGAAAGACAATAAGAGTGATATTCTGTGATCATTGGGATATATAAAACAAAAATTAGATCATGTTTATATATAAGGCTGCCTGAGGTCATCATGCACAGGAATTGTGGAGTTAATAAGATAGATTCTTTCATGAAGTACGTAAAGCTGATTGCAGTGATGGCACCATATTGTGAAAGATCATGATGCTTTGACAGGCGGATGATTATATTTGCCTGTAATAAGTATAAAGTGTGATTATTAATGACTGGAAGAATAGTTATAGACTTTTTTTGAGGAAATTGGAAAGTATGCCTTTTTGGGACACTAGGTAAGCAAGTTTATTGTTGAATTTGACTTGTAGGTCTGAGATTGAGAGCCAATTGGATGGCACTGGACCTTTTTTTAAACATTTAAAGGAACTTAACGAGTAATTGGAGCACATGGTAAGTTATGTGGATAACATTGGGTGATTAAAAATAATAATTTAGCCATTGCTAATTACCACATCATACCAATTGTCCTCATGCACACCGTTACCCGGGGTTAAGACCTGGGTCTCGCAGGTGGTAGGCAGATTATGTGGAATGAAAAATAAAAATAAAGAGATAATGGGGACCTGTAGAATAATATGGTCCTAAGGATGTGACTATAATTGTATATTAATTTCCTTTACCTATATGGAAATGACCCGTCCACAAGTGAAAGAGAAGTAAAAGAAACTCACTGGATGTGGATATACTTTGGTGACGATGAATCAGTTTGTGCCTGTATGATTTATATTGGATGCAGGTGAGAGGTGCAGTTTAGTGATGAGGATATGATTGTGTGAGCCTATGGGAGCAAGCATCAATATGATTTATTTCTCACCTTGGTTTTTTGATGTGATGTTTTAATAAAGGAATAAGGGTGATCTCCTCATGGAGTTACATACAGCTGAGGGGGGATTTAATAATGGGTATCATATTGGTTTAAAAAAAAAAAAGATTTTTGGGGAGTTTGGGGAAATCTGGAGTTTATTTATTTTTTGTTCATCTTGATTTTTGTACAGATATGGATTAATTGTGTTGGAAGAATATATAATCATCCTGAAGAAGGTGGTGAAAGGACTGTGAAAGACCACCGAAATGCGTCGATGCAAATTGGATTGCTGGACCCGTTGGATTTGGCCTAAAATAGATTAAGAACTTGGTGCATGAGTCAGTTGGCCAGTATATACCAAATGTAGGACAGTACTGGATGATAGACTATGAGGATGTCTTGTGTTTTGCATCTCAGATTATTTGTTTTAACTTAAACTCCCTCTAGTGGTCCCTTGTGGAGCAGGTGGGGGCTTTTTTAATAGTGGTTTTTTGTTGTATTTGGGATTATTTATTAAATATTTTTTCAGACATTCCTTAATTAAGATTGAACATTTGGATGTGAGTGTTTTAGTATAGTGTTGAGTGGGGAAGAATTTTGCGTTTCCCCTGGGGTCTTTCTTTTTTAACTTGCAGCCAAAAGTTTTAGAACAGTGGGTTCCTCCACCAAGATTCCTTCTTGGTCCAACTCGCTTATTGTCCTGATCTTCAAGAAAGGCAGTCAAGAGGACTCCAGTTGTTATCACTCAATCTCCCTCCTGGACTCTACTGTGAAGGTGCTGGGTCATGTCTTACTCTCCCATCTGGAGGCCTGGGCAGATGAGGGTCGAACTCTCAAATATCCAGTAAGAGTTCAGAAGAGGGATGGGGATGGAAGATCAATGCCTTAAATTCTAGCTCTTTTTGGGGAAGTATACATTCACAAAGCGCGGTGCATTGCACTTGGGCTTCATGGATTTGTTCATTGCCTTTGCCTGTGTGTTCCACTCTAAACTGTCGGGCATTATTGAAGGCCTGGGCATTGACAGACTTGTTATCAATGCCATCAGGGAAATCTATTGCAACTCAAGTGCTGCAGTTAGGTTCGGGGTTGTGGGGAGGGCGAGGGTTCCGAGACGTTTGGAGTGAGTAGGGGCGTTAGGCACAGATGTATCCTTATGCCTTTCCTGTTTTCCATCTATATCAATCACTTGGAGAAGAAGTTAGTATTTAAGTGTGAGTACATGTCCCAGATTGGAAAGCACCCAATACTAGCCCTATGATATGCTGATGATTCTGTCATCATGGGCCTCACACCCGTAGCACTGTAACGCCTTTTTTATACCTTTGCATTTCTTTTCGAGGGGCTTGATATGGGGATCAATACCACTAAATCCTTTGTAATGTCCTGTGGTTACAGGATGGGCCTGAGACCAGTTTTTAAGAGTCAGGCTACTCCTGTTAAACATGTCGCTAATTTTAATTAGCTAGGGTTACTTTTAACTGTAAGGAATCCTGGCAACCACTTTTAGAAAATAGAAACAATCAGTTAATGAGGAGTATTAATGCTGCCTTTTCCTTTGCCACTAAATTAGACAAAAGGTCACTGGACCATACAAAATGTGTTAGTCTGGCAACTTATGGATCATGTGTATGGGGAACACAGGTAGCATCGCCACTGCAGGCCACAGAAAACAAATTGACATGTCGCTTACTGGCTGTACCACCATACATCACCTCCGCCATCAGCCTCAGGGAGTTAGGGCTTACACACTTTGAGGACATCTTAAGAACCCATTCAACGCTGCTATGCGTATGATCTGGGTCAAAAAGGCCTTTTCCTTAAATAGAATACTAATTGACGATTGCCTGTCCCTCTTCCGGTCCCTAGAAATTCCCTTGTTGATGGGCACCAGGAACATGGCAGCTGCCGTGGGAAGGTGGAATTTGTTTGAAGACCCTCTGCGCTCCTTGCCCATGATGCCCACAAAAAACACTCAGGGATACACACTACACATACTGGGAGGATGTGAGATGGACAAAGGTGTCTGTACTCCCCTCTGTTGCCTTATATATGCAGCTTAAGCCACTCAGGTATATTCAACCATTCCTGATGTACAATGAACCGCACTACCAGCACTTTATTAAGCTCAGGTTTCATCTTAACCTATTTCATAGATTGGTTACTTTTGCCCAGTGCAATGACTGGTTGTGCAACCTTTTACCTTGCTCATGCGATCAGAAGTCAGCACAGAGCACTTTACATGTTAGTTTTTTTTGAGCTTTTCATTCCTAATACAGGTCTTTGGTTTCAAAACCTTTGTTAGTTAGGTATTTTCTGTGACATTGCACAAAAGCCTTGCACTTTCTACAATCCCTGGGCTCATAGAAGATAGTTTTTACTGTATTTACCTATCTGACGCTGGTGCTTGGGCAAGGAAATCACTTGGATAGTCTCCTACGTAGTGTTGCAACTCATGCGCGCTTTGGCTTTAGATTCATTCCAGCCATTCTATCTTTGCAGCTCAAACACTTTTATATTATTGCCGTGATGTACTACATTCAATGTACTTCTAGTATGTTCACGGGATATGATGTAACATGTTACACAAGACCTCTTTGGCTTTGTGGTTCGAGGTTCGATCATTCAGTCAGAGGCTATAAGCGGGTCTTTAAATATGGATGTTGTTATCTGCGTTATATTCGGAGATTGTGCTTTCTTTCTACTCTTGGGACTTTTTATGAACATGCACAGTTTTATTGCATGTTGTTATCTTTGCTTGTATTTTACCTTTATGGTCTTAATCAATTTGAATGAATAAAGTTGATTTGATTGATTGGCATGGACATTCCAATGCAAACGCCCATGGCTTTTGACTCAAATGCTTACTAACATTTGTAGGCCTGGATTTACAACAAAAAAATGTTATGGCAAGAACGGAGGCTCATATTATGCTTCTCTTACTTGCTTTAATTTCAACAGCAGCAGTCAAGACAACTACAACTCCCAATAGGCTTGGAACCACAAAAGCCAATGGGAGCGAAAAACGTAATAACAGATGCACCAATCACAATCCTGACAGCCAACATACATCACACTTGACTGCGACCAGCCCTCTTTCTTGCTGCTCGCGGTCAAGATAAGTCACGTTAATTTTCACTGCTACATTTTTATACTTAATGCATGTTTACTGTACCTTTTGTTCATAGGTCTTGAATGGTTTATAGTTGTGTTCCTATCGGAGGTTTAAATTCGAGCGTTTCACTGCGCGCAACGCGCGAGGCTTTATTCCGGTCCAGAGCCCGGTTTGGCACGACGCGCTCGAGCGTGTCTGAGGCAGTGTTTTGCCTCAATGTTCTATTGGACGCGCTCTTCACTTCAAGAGCGTCCGCTCCACAGCGCGGTTCGGCCGTTCATTATTACCGCTCCAGGCTATTATTCCTCTCTGGTTTCAGTGTCGGCTTGCCATTCTTCGTACTGGACCTCGCCGGTGAACTGGGGAGTTCCCAGTTCTCTCTCTCCTCTTGGGTTTCTTGCTGGGCCATGCCTTTTGGGGCGTGTTCTATCCTCTCCCTCTGCTCTGCTCAGATTTAACCCTTGCTATCCTGGTTTTTTCTCTGTAATATGGAAGGGCAACCTCCGTTTTCCGAATTTTCCTCTAGTAATGATATTGGAGCCTTTATTAATGAGGCTGTGACTAAGGCTGTGTCAGCCTCCATGAGTAAAATGTCAAAAAACTTTGAAAGTTCAGTACAAAATATGGTTTTCCAATCCTTTTTGGCCCAATCTGCGGGGGATAGCAGAAAGAGAAAAAATAAGGATTTGGTAAAACAAAAAGATGGCGCTTTGGTTGGTGAAGTCTCTTCACCCCAGACTGAGGATGATATGCCTCCCAGGCCTCCTTCAAAGGAGGGGAATATTGTTAACGCTTCCGGAAAGCGTAAGTCTAAAGTAAAGAATACTGTTCCAGCGCCAAAACAAGTCATAATCACTCATATTTCTGATACTGACGAGGACATCGGGGATATTGATGAGGATGATGATGATTCTGATGCATGGGGCTCGCTCTCACAAGTTTCTTCCCCTAAAAAGCCTAAACTTGAGATTTCTACTCCTTTTTCCTGCAAAAATTATTTTAGACTCTGAAGGTAACCCCATGTTCGATCCCTCTTATCTCCACCATCCTAATTCTACTGAGTGGTCCCCTGCAGATCACGTTGGACAATACATAGCTTCCAGGTTAAGGCTTCCCCTGGATAAACAGACTAGAGCTAAGCTAAGGTCGGAATGCCCCAGACCCTCTCTCTCTTCCAATATCACTACCACTCCAGTGATTGACGAATCACTTTTGACGTTCTTTTCAAAATTTGGCAAGGACCCCCGTAAAGGGGTAGATAAAGCCTGGTCGAACTGCCAGGATAAACTCCTGGATTTGGTGGGGCCTCTGTCCCGTATTTTGGATCTAGCAGAATCAGCCAAAATAGACAATGTGGATATTGACCCTTCAGAACTCTCCCTCTGGACTCAGAGAGCTTTCTGTTAATTGGGTAACGCGAACGCCGCCATCACGCATGAAAGAAGGAAGGGATTGCTACTTAATTTAGATCCCAAATTCTCTAATTTGGCGTCCAGGGATCCTGGAGTCAAGGCTGAAGGCCGTCTCTTCGGAGACTCGTTTATCAAGGATTTAGGGAAGTTTGTGGCAACTTTTTCCTCTATCGATAAAGCTCAGCAGAATATCAAAAACGTTTTTAATCAACGGGTTTTCACCAGGGCCGGTACAGGCAGGAGCCGCTCTACCGGCCGTTTTTCTCATCCGCAAGGATTCAGAGGCTCCTCTTTCGCGTATTCCAACTACGGATACCAACCATTCAAGCCCCAGTTCTACCCTCAGAGAGGCAGAGGCTACAGGGGCCGTGGACAACGGGGATTCAGATCCACCAAAACCCAAGGTAAGCCTTTCCTCTGGTCCTCCTCCAGTCAGGGGCAGACTCAGTTTTTTCCTTCAAAAATGGCGCTCTTTAACTTCCGATCCATGGGTTTTAAATACTATTCAGGGATACCAAATAGAATTTTATGCGCAACCTCTTCAGGTTTATTTCCCTCCTTCGCCAATTTTCTCGACGGAAATGTCTCTTCTTATTTCAGAAGAGATAAAGTCTCTCCTTTCCAAAAACGCCATCCAAGTCTCAACTCTAGATGCCTCAGGTTTCCTCAGTTCGTTATTCCTAGTCCAGAAGAAAAACAAAAAATTCAGAACGGTCATAAATTTAAAGTATTTCAATCAGTTTGTCGTCTACCGACATTTCAAGATGGAGACAATTCTTCATTTAAGGGATATCCTCCTCCCGCTCGACTTCATGATCCGATTAGATCTGCAAGATGCATACCTCTCAGTTCCCATTCACAAAGGTCACCGCAAATACCTTCAGTTTCAGTGGCTCGGCCTGACATACCAGTTTTCTTCCCTGCCGTTCGGTCTGTCGTCAGCTCCCTGGTGCTTCACAAAGCTGATGAAACCAGTAACAACACATCTCAGATCTTTGGGCATCAGACTGCTCATTTATCTCGACGATATTCTCATCCTACATCAGAATCGCGAGACGCTTCTTTCTCACCTAGAACTAACCTGTTCTCTTCTCTCCCAACTAGGTTTTCTAGTGAACGAAGAGAAATCAAGCATGATTCCTTCCCAAAGAATTTAATTTTGGGGTTTCGAAATAGATTCCTCTTCCTCTACTCTACATCTTCCTCTTCAAAAAGTGAACTCCATCAAGTCAGAAATTCGGAGAACGCTTCGGAAAACCCAGATTTCCCTAAGATCCCTAGCCAGAGTAGTGGGCCTCTTATCCTCTTCGATTCAAGCCATATTTCCCGGCCCATTACATTATCGGGCTCTTCAAAGACTAAAAATCCGTCATCTCAGGAAAGGCCTAGCGTATTCAGACATGGTCTTTATGGATCAGGAATCCCGCCTCGAACTCCAATGGTGGATAGACCATTTAGATGCCTGGAATGGCAGAACCATCTTTCCATCAGCCCCAGATCTTGTGTTAGAATCCGATGCAAGCCTGACGGGCTGGGGCGCCCGCTGTGGACCAATCTCAACTGGAGGTACATGGTCGTTACGGGAGTCCAGATTGCACATCAATTATTTAGAGATGCTTGCAGGTTCCTTTGCAATAAAGAGTCTGGCAAAAGGCAGGGTTCAGTGTACCATCCTCCTCCGTATGGACAATGTTTCGGCTGTCCGATACATAAACCATCTAGGAGGAACCAGATCGAAGCTGTTGGCAGACTTGGCAAAAAGCCTGTGGGAATATTGTTTGAGCAACCAGATTTCGCTCACGGCGGAATATCTTCCCGGCTCCCTCAATCAGACAGCGGACTGGCATTCCCGCTTCCTCAGGGACTACAGCGATTGGAAACTTCACCCCTCAACTTTTCAATCTATCGTCCACAAGTGGGGTCCCTTTCATATAGACCTGTTTGCCTCCCGCCTCAACGCCCAACTTCCTCTCTTCTTCAGTTGGCGTCCGGATCCTTCAGCGTTGGCTTCAGATGCTTTCCTTCAGGATTGGTCCCTATCGACCAATTACGCCTTTCCTCCTTTTATTATGATTACCAGAGTCCTGGCCCAAGTCAGGCGCCAGAGGGCAACCCTGGTTCTTGTAGTACCCTTTTGGCAATCTCAGATCTGGTTCCCCCCCTTCTGGAATTAGCGATCGATTGTCCCTCTTTACTACCCTCTTTTCCATCCCTTCTGCTAGATCCCTTGGGGAATCCCCATCCCTTGGTGCTCAGCAATACGCTCACCCTATCAGCTTGGAAGGTATCAGGCATACCTCATCTACCATTCCAATTTCGGAAGAAGCTACTGACTTCATCAATAAGGCATGGGCCCCCAGTACCAGGAAAGCATATTCTTCCGCCTGGTCACTTTGGTCTAGCTGGTGTATGGGAAGGGACCTCGATCCCCTTTCAGCAGATATAAATTATGTAATTAATTTTCTGGCGGCGCAAGCTAGCGCAGGTAAGTCTTATAGAAATCAATGGCAAACCGGTAGGAGAACACCCTCTTCTCTGTCGCCTGTTGAAGGGAGTAAGATTTTCAGTTCCTCCATTACCTAAATATTCAAAGTTATGGGATGTCAATTTGGTTTACAATTTGTTCCTTGCCTGGCAGGATAATGCTGATTTGTCTTTGAAAATGCTTTCAGCGAAACTTACTATGTTGCTTTGCTTAGTCTCTATTAAGCGTTTATCTGATGTTAGAGCACTAGACGTTACCTCTCGACAATTTGCCCCCACAGGGGTACTATTTTCCATTAATAAACGCACAAAAACCAATTTACGTACAGTTTTTTATCCATATTTTCCAGATCAACCTAAGCTCTGTGTGGGGCAATGTCTCAAATGTTATGAAGAACGGACAGCCAATCTCAGAAAGTCCTCGGTTTCCCAACTACTAATCTCTTTCCAAAAACCACATAATCCAGTGACTGCTGCGACTCTAGCCAGATGGGTTTGTTGGGTTATGTCCCTGGCGGGTATAGATACTTCCATATTTGGAGCTCACTCAGTTAGGGGTGCTATGGCTTCCAAAGCCTTCTGGGTTGGATCCAGGCTAGAGGACATTCTGAGATCGGCTGATTGGTCCAATGATAATGTATTTAGGACGTTTTATTGTAAACCAGTGCACACGGCTACTTCAATTGTGATTAATATGCTTTAAAATAGCATAATATGAGCCTCCGTTCTTGCCATAAAATGTAGATTTTCCTAGTACATTATGACGGAAAGTCTTAATTTTATTTAAGATACGGAGGCGAGTATTATCCCGCCTCAACAAGGTGATTTTTCTGATTTGTCTTGTTTCTTCCCTCCCTTGCAGCTACTTCCACTCCAGCTCAAGCCTCTACCTGATCAACGGAGGTATTTGTCGGATGCCATCACACCAACTGGATGTCCAGTTTCTTTCCGAAGCATCCCTTCTTCTCCTCTCCGGATTCCTGCTTCGATACGGTTTTGCCTAGCATTGATCCAGGACTTTTGTTCTCTGACTTTAGCAATTGCTATAATTTTTGCCATTCTTCCATTGTTTTCTCGTAACTCCTAGCCTGCTCGCATCAAGAAAGAGGGCTGGTCGCAGTCAAGTGTGATGTATGTTGGCTGTCAGGATTGTGACTGGTGCATCTGTTATTACGTTTTTCGCTCCCATTGGCTTTTGTGGTTCCAAGCCTATTGGGAGTTGTAGTTGTCTTGACTGCTGCTGTTGAAATTAAAGCAAGTAAGAGAAGCATAATACTCGCCTCCGTATCTTTAATAAAATTAAGACTTTCCGTCATAATGTACTAGGAAAATCTACATTACACCTCCTCAAGTTGGAGCAAGTTTTGAAATTCTCAGCTCTTTAAGTTTGCATGTGTGCTACACTGTAAAGCAAACATACAAAGTGGGAAAACATTAAGCTGTGTCACAGATAACTTCCAGTAGAAGACCTATACTTGACAGACCAAACACGCCCTTGCACTATAGCACAAGGATGTGTGCGTTTGCATATGGCAGCCTAATATAATGTGTACAAGCGTGCCTTATTTTAACTGGTACGTCACTGTTTTTCTCTCTCCCCTTGATGAAACACCACGGAGCAACCAAGTTGCAAAAGTTAATATATTAGACCTTATATTTTAAATTATAATAGATGCCTCTTCCTAATTATTTACTTCTCAGCCATCCTAGTCAGCTAGATCGTTTATATAGCTTAAAACGTCTTACTGAAGGTGGTGCAATTGCTTTCAGTAATATCAATTGCTTTCCAAGTCTCTTTATAATATCAAAAAATTTGATGTTATGTTAAAAGTATTTATAGTCAGTCAAAGTCAAAGAACTTTATTTTGGCTACAAGAGCCACAAAAGCACAGCAACAATAAATAATTACACAGGATTAAATAAAATATATATGTAAAATATATACAATACATGTGTTTAGATAAAATAGTAAAATTAAATAAACATTGAGTACGCTCCCAGAGTGAGTCTATGCATTCTTGCTAACACCATTATACAGATAAAAGTTTCCCTCTGACAATCCAACTTGCCCCAAGGAATTTGGCAACAGCAATCACTATCATAGGCCTAGTGTCTGATCTAAGGATTTGAAGAGCTAAGTCGGACCTGCGAACTCCCAGCAGTCTACAAGCCGGGGCCAACCATTTCCTGCGTGAGGCAGTGTATGCAGGGCAGACAAATAGGATGTGAGGGAGGTTTTCAATGGGTGCTTTGCAGGCTGGGCAGATTGTTGTTTCATCATGTGACCAGTGACTAGTAAATAGTCTTAATGGCAGGGTGCCAATACAGAACTGGAAGTACAACTTCCTCTCTCTTGGCACTGTGATTATGTCCCAGAAAGCCTCATATTTGCACGTCTCTTTTAGGTTGGTGAAATCACGTGATAGTGTAGAATGAAGAGCGACCCTCGTGTCTTCAGAGTCTAACATGTGCCAATGCAGTTTTTTAAGATCACTTTTTGAAGGAAAAGAAGTAGTGGTTGGGGAATCCCAAAGTTCTCTAAGCCCAAGAGAGTAAAGTAGCCCCTTGATGTGTCTGAGCCAGGGGATACTATGAGAACAGTCAGCTTTTAAGATGACTTGCAGGGCTGTAGTAAATGAGGTGAGCTCCGGAATAGTCCAAAGGCGCCGCCAATACAAGAGGGGGCGTAGATGGGCTTTGTGGTCAATGCCTAAATTCCGTACGAAATTATTTTCAGACACCTTTATTTCTTGCCTTGGTTTCATATTTCCGGATTGTGGGATCGTATTGGTTTAGTATATGAAAGGTTAAAGTCCCTTATTAAAACCCCCGTTGTTTGCTTTAACTTCAGTGCTTGTTTTGCAATATGTGAATTCCAAAGCATTTTTTCACTTAACATTATGCCCAGGTAACTAAAAGTGTCAACCTTTTCAAGTGGAGTTCCCTCGAGAGTGAACTTTCCTCTAAATGATCTATGTGGATTAAGTGTTTGGAGGCATTGATTTCAAGTCCCTGTGTGGAGCAAAATTCCTCAGAACACGCAAGGAGTTTACGTTATCCACTTGGGGTCTTGGATATCAGCAATGTATCGTCTGCAAAGAGCAGGACCGGAATTTTCTCTGTGCCTAATGATGGTGCATCAGCCTCAGTCTGAGTAAAGAGGGGAAGATATCATTTATGTACAGGGAGAAGAGGGTGAAGGCAAGGACACACCCTTGCTGCACACCCCTTGACACCTGAATTCTGTCAGTTTGCTGCCGAGTTAGTAATACAATTATGTGCTCAGGGATTCCCATTAGGGAAAGAGCTTCCCACAGCTTGTTACGGAGTACTAAATCGAATGTGGATTTCAAGTGCACAAAAGCAACATACAGGTTCCCTTTACCAATAAAAACGTTTTTCCAGTATAAGAGCAGGAACCTAAGGGCTTGCTCAATGGTAGATATTTTTTTGCGAAAACCTGCCTGGAGGGGACTAAGGATGTTGCGTTTTGTCTTGAATCTTGCCCAGAAGGCAATAACAGAACACTTTCTGCACACAGTCTATTAAGCTAATTGGCCTATAATTGCTGGGGAGGTTTCTGTCACCCTTTTTAAAAATTGTGATAACAATGGCCCCTTCCAAGACTCAGGGATTGGCGCCCAGATGCTATTGCATTCGCTATGATTGTGATATATCTTGACCAGATTGCTATATCGGTTAAGAATAGGTCTGTAGGAGCACCATCTGCTCCAGGTGCCCTACCACGCTTTAGGGAGCCTAGAGAGTATGCTATGTCCGCTTGGAAAAATAGTTGCAACACTGGAGGGGTAGGTGTGAGAGGGATAGATGAGCAAGCGTTCTTCTGCCGAGCGGTAGAACTATCATGGTTGTAAGAATATAACCCACTAAAGTGGTCTACCCAGTCCTTTGGTGTGATATTAGTTGTAATGTTCAGATCGCTGTTTGCAGGGCTGCGCACTGCCAGAGACCAAAATGTGCTGCAGTTCATCTCTTGTGCAGCGTCACTAAGTGCAGCCCACCACTTATCATCTTGTTCACCTTTAGCTTTGTCAATGGCAGATTTGTAAGACGTGCTGGCTGAGCTAGTTTCTTTTACATCCTTAGATTTGATAGCTTGGATTAAATGCTTGCTTGAGGAGCGGCACTCTTTGTTAAACCAATGATGCCTGCCCTTAAGCCTCTTACTATCAGCGGCTGTGTCAGCCGAGAAGAGGGCCGCGATACCCTTGAAACATGTGGTGTGAGTTAAGCTTATTTCCTCGTTAATGTTTGTGGAGTCCCCCTCTAGGCCCGTCAATGTGGTCCTTAAGGTGTCGTTAGCAGCGTTAATGAGTGTTGGTTGAGCCAGAACCTGGTTCCACTTTAGGTGGCGTTTGTCATTAACCAAACTGATCCCCTTTGGTGCTTTAGCTGAGGTGTTGATTATGGGCATGTGGCTGCTCAAAGCTGACAAGTGGGCTGAGAGAGGATTATGGTCACTTTCAGATCTCTCGACAACCATCATGTCAATTACTAAAGGCCATAATCTTATGTTGAATAGACAATAGTCAATTCTACTGGTATGGTTAACTTTGTGGTACGTGTGACAGCCCTTTACATCTGATTTGGTCCTGCCATTTAGTGCTCTGAGTCCAAATTCCATAGTCAATGATTTTGCTTGAACAGCAACTTGGGACCACCTTTTAATGGGTGGGATATCCAGGGCAGGGATAGACCATACCTCATCCTCCTCGTGGGTAGACCCAAGATCATCCCAGTCAAGGGGTTCAAATGTGATGTTAAAGTCACCTGCCACAATAATTTTGTAATGCCGGGGACAGTTTTGCAAAAATGCTTCCAGAATGGAGAGGGTTTTGGAAACCCAACCCCTCCAACTCCTCTGGCATAGATGTTAAAAATAATCACAACTGCATCAACCCCGAATGATAGGCGAAGACCAAGCAGGTCGAGGAAAATCAATGGATAGCTGTACTATGCAGCAGTTTGGTGACGTTCTAGTCCAAATGGCTAGTCCCCATGATGGCCTGCCCCTGGTACTGGCTAGAGCAGCAATATAAACATTGGAGTAGCCAGTTCAAAAAAGTGGATCGGTTGGACATGTCTCTTGAAAAAGACATCTGTCGTGTTCATCAATAAAGCAGGTGAAGGACGGGAGGTGAAGGATAGATCTCAGACCTGCCACATTCCATGAGACAATTCGTACTCCAGTGGTTGAATGGACAGCTCTGTCCACTGACATATTTGAGGGTTTGGTTTCCAAAGGTGGGTTTAGCAGGTGAGATTGCTTAGAAGGAGAGGGGTCATGATCACTATTGTCCAGTGAATCCTGAACTGAGTAATGATAAGCATCTGCGGGACCTGACCTGATCCTAGGTGCGGTATTCTCATGCTTTGCTGTCTGTAATGAGTGTGAATCACAGAGGAAAGAATGAACAATGTTATCGTGGCCATGCAATAGATCACGGGGGTCTGGTGGGATCCGTACGGAGAAGGATCTTGAGTGCTTGCAGGGGCAATATTGGGGACTGCGGCCAGACCATAGACAGTTGTTTCATGTAAGTCAGGGGGAAGTTCAACATGTATTTCAGATGATACTTTAAGTCAATAATTCTCGCTAAGAGCAGATGGATTACCTGTTTGGCAGTGGATGGGACAGGCCATACAATGTGCAGATGGACTAGGATATTTGAACTGGATACAGGATTGCTCTGGAGCACTTGTCCTTGCATCTAGGGCCGCCAGGTTGTCCACCATACTCCTATCCCTGAATGTCAACTGTAAAATGTCAAAGTGTGTGCTGGGGTCGGGCCTTCTTACTGCATCAATTATATCCTCACGTATTACAGATTAACAGCCTCTTACGTGGCGAATCCAATGAATTGCCTTATTTCTAGTGGAATCTCCCCCTTCTCTTGAAGCCAACACGTTTAGCTTAGGAACATTTACCATTAGAACAGTCCTTGTGGATTGGAGTCAGTCAATGATAGGTTTAGCTGGGTATTTAGGGACAGTATTGCTTGTAGGTTTGGTAATTTGATAGCAGGCATCAGCTGCCTTCCCTGCACTTAACCTAATGTGGGGGGGGGCATTCTGATCGGATTCCTTGATCTTGGTGTCAGCTAAGGATTGATCAGCACAACCATTTGCTTGTGTTGTGGGCAATTTCATCTTGATACCTAAGTGGTATGGTATTGGATTGCAATAATGATTTATGGAACTTGTTGTGTCTGGAGGAACTAACTGCTTAACTACCACAATCCTGAGAGTCTAGGATGTTTATTAGAGGGGTAAAGCGGTTGATGCACTGAATAGGGTTACTGGGATTAGCTGGAAGCTTATCTGCCGATAGTGGGGGAGCGTGAGTGATGACATCCCTACCCTCCCCCTGGCCTGGGGGGCTGTAGCTTGTTGGCCTTGCTTTACAAATATATCAGCAATTTTCTTGTGGCCAGCGCCCTTCCTGACAGGCTAGCACTCTCCCCCAATTCTGGTGGGGCTGCTGTCCGGGGGGGAGTTTAAGATTCCTTTACATTCGTCAAGGAGGTTGTCAATTCTGTCCATAACACAGTTGTTGACTACATGCTTCTGTCTTTTCCAGTTAGTTTTTGACACCACCCCTGCCCCACCCTCTAATGCCTTCCTTTTGCCCATTTTCTTTAAATTAATTGGTAGCTGCTAAATGATGGTCTGCAAAAAGACACAGGAATGGCAAGAGTAAATGGCGCCTAATGAATGAGAAATGTTAGGGGGGTGGCCCAGCCCAGCCTCCTCCAGGCTAAGACGGACATGGACAAGCCCGCCCTTGGTGTCCCGCGCTGCGAAGTGCCCCCACGCGCTATATAGCGCTCGTTGGTGTGATCAAGTGGATGCAGGTGCTCACAAGATGGCCGCCTCCTGAGGCCACAAAGCAGTCTGGGAGATGTAGTCCCGGCAGAGTTCCTGGCGCGTCCCGCACCGCGAAGTGCCCCCACGCGCTATATAGCGCTCGTTGGTGTGATCAAGTGGATGCAGGTGCTCACAAGATTGCCGCCTCCTGGGGCCACAAAGCCGTCTGGGATATGTAGTCCCGGCAGAGTATTTATAGAGCACTCGTTACATGTAGTTGTCCTGGCAGTAGCTCTGAGAATAAACTGGAAGTAACTGATGCCTAGTTCCTAAAAAAACATGTTTTGAGCGCTTTCCTAAAAGGTAACCGACCAGAGGTGGATCTAATGTGGGAGGGTAACTGATTCCAGACTTTGGCAGTGCTGATAAAAAAGCTTCTTCCATCCCAATTGGTCCTTTTAAATCTTGGTACAACCAAAGTCTTGGCGCCTGCTGAGTGAAGATTTCTGTTGGGCTTGTACCAGTTAAAATATTGTATCAAATAATGGGGCTCTTGGTAATTTAAAGCTTTGTAGGTGATAAAGAGTGCTTTAAACTTAATGCACTGTCTGACAGGTAGCCAATGTAGCTTCTGAATTGCTGAGGTTACCAAGTTAAATTTTGGGATCCCAGTAAATAATCTTGCCATGGTGTTTTGTAGCCTTTGTAATATATCCAGGTGTTGTGCTGCATATTGAGATATAATCCATTGCAATAGTCAAGTTTTCAAAGCACCATAGAGATGACTACTGTTTTTTGTAAGTCAGTCAGGATATCTGTGAGGATTCTTTTTTACATTCTCATTGTATTAAAGGCAGCTGAAGTAACTGCATTTATTTAGTCACCAATTGTGAGCTTGCTGTCAGTTTGAACACCTCAGTTCCTGGCCTTTTGCACAGGTTGTGGTAGGGGGGCAAAATCTTCTGGCCAGAAGGCGGCCAGAAGAAAGTCTGATTTTCAAACAGGATGATTTCTGTCTTGTCTGAATTAAGTTTTAAACAATTTTTTGCCATTCATCATGCAGTTGTGAAATCTTGATCCTATACTTTCATCATGATTGGGTAGTGATGTGAAATGTGGATATTATCTGTATAGGAAGTGAGTGAAAAGCCAAAAGATCTTATCAATGGAGCCAATGAAGATACATAAACATTAAACAATGTGGGGTTAAGTGAAGACCTCTGTGGGACTCCATATTGGGAAGGTGATGGGTTCAGACACAAAAGAAGTGAGGGCTACTGATTGAGTGCGCTCTGAGAGGAAGGAACGGGCAGAGTTAATGCTGTTCCATTCACTCCAATCCTAGCCAGAAGGTCAATCAAAAGGCTTTGATTGACCATGTCAAAAGTTGCCCATAAAATGACTACTGCATGACAATTATAGTAGCTTCTTTGATACACCTACACCTTATAAATGTTTCTTATGAGTAGGCATAATTTCAATCACATAAATATCTATATTTAACTTTTGTCAGAGCACGCCGTTCCTGGTTATTGTTATCAACTGCAAAGTCTACATGGATAAGACATTTTCTTGTACAGCTCTATTAAAATATGTGCCATCTTTGTGTAATATCAATGTGCGGCTTTCTAAAACTCTAATTACAATCTTCCAACAGAAAGTTGTCCCTGAAAAACACAAACAGAGGAATGCCTTTATTGTCAAAATGACATTGACTTTCAATTGTAATGGTGTAAAGGTTGCATGTCACCATTTACCTTATTTTGAAACACAAAAGCATTCCTCTTTCATGATCTATTTGATTTTGATCAATTCAGTCCAAAGCTTATAAGTTCACTTAGGCAAACATATCCAGTCTCTTTCTATAGCACCTTTAACCTGTTTAAATGTTAAACCTCATAATTCATGTGGTTGCCTTATTCCAGGCTAATGGCTATGAATTAATCACCAGTGCCACAAACGTAAAGGTCCAAACTACTTTCAACACCTGCAGTCGATATTTTCTTGTTTTCTTTTCCTTTTGACAACAATCATGTTTACTTAATATATTTCTTCCATTCCTGCCTGAAAAAGGATCTCATAAATAAAATATTTTCTGGTTTTAATGGCTAACAAAAACCTTTAACCTCGGCAGAGAAGAGACCTATTTTTATTAGATTTTCTTCAAAATGTTGCTTACTCTGGTGTGCATGTGTCTGTTACACCTGAATTCTCATTTATTCTTTGGAAAATCAGGGCAAACAGTTGTCAGTCCATTAACTAGTATGACATCTGTATGATACAAAATATATTTCCATATATGTATTTATTGTACTTGAAGAGTTTCTTGTTGTTTCTTGTTGTTTAAAGATATAAGTCATCTATGTATATGCAATCCAGCTTCCTATATGCTCGAAACTTATACAAAATACACTGCTTCATTTGCTTTTCTAATCCGACATTATAGACATTATAGAATGGGAGCACTAAGTGCTTGTATGTCTCTAGATGATGTATACAATCGTGCAAATTTCCAAATATGAGTTTAAGTGTTCATTTCATTTTTATGTATATTCTCATGAATTAACTTTTATTAATGTACTGTATTTAAACACATTACTTTATGTTCACTGGTTCTCTACCTTATCAGGAATTAATCTCAGGATGTGTCTAAGTCATTTTTTTCAACTTTCCGTTTTAAAGTAAAGTATGTTCAAATTCACATGAATGTATTGTTGATGTACTCTTCATAACATAGTTAATATAATTCAGTGCTGTTCCTCATTAAGCCAAGCTTACAATAAATCTGTCAAAAATACAATAAAAGAACATTTTGTCACTTAATAAAAGGTGTTCAACCATAATACTTTTCCTTGAAATAATTTTATATTTTTTATTGATAACAATTATATATAATTTTCTATATGTTACACTGAAATCAATTATGTGTTATCATTTAAACTAATTCTTCTTTTGTTAATATCACTTGAATGTAATTGGAGTATTACTTAAGGAGGGTGAGAATCCACCTCAAATAGCAATAACAATCCTTACTGTGATGAATCACAGAAGCCATTAAATAATCCTATGGTAGTTGTTCAAGTAAAGAGTTTACCTTAAGTCCACATGATGAGGTTCATCTGGAGGGGCCGGCAAGCAGATTGATGTCAGAGTGAGGGGTGACCACCACTGGAGCTTCATTTTGGCAGGAGATGTGGGCAGTTGCTATTTGATTTGCATCAGCATGTCGTGTTGAAACTTCGCAGTGGCAGGAGAGGCAGCAGCCTTTGCTGATGTGAGGGGCCCACTTGCAGTTGTCAAGAGCCCCAAGTGTTCTGATTTTTACCTGGAGAGCATATTTTCTAGATTTAAAGCAGGAGAAGATTGCTCTGATGCCTGCCAAGGGCCCAAGCCCCTGGGGATTCGAACTCTATCCAGCAGAGGCCATCAGCACAACTTATGCAGGTCTAGATGGTGATGGTCAGCTGGACAGTTGCATGGAGGCCTCTAGAAGCTTGCTGTGTACCTGTAGATCAACAGGAGATCAGTCAACTGACCCTTGGGGTCACTTCTAGAGATCCTGAAGCAGGCCTGCTCTTTCTTTTTCAGAGAGTAGAGCTGTCCTTCCTCTCAATCTTCCACAGGTCCAGGAGTGTTCTCATCAGAGATTCCAAAGTTGTCACCATTATACATAGTGTCCACCTATGTGTGGTCTTCTTTCGAAACTGGTTCTGGTCAATTCTTCCACTTCCCCTGAATTTGGCTCTGAACTGTCAAGAGTGACAAAGGCAAGGATAAGCTTGATGTCAGGTTCTTTTGTATGTGCTGCAGGGAGGGTCTTTTGAAGAATAATCAGAGTACAACGCAACTCCTCCTCGGCCATCCTGTTTGCAAGACCCATTCACTTTAAACCCAGACCCTTTTTGCACCCATGTCTGTAAGCAATATACAACACATACAACAAGAGTGCCATTCTCAATCGCGTGACCCTCAAAATGTGCATTTGGTTCAAGCAGGAAATGGCCAACTTTCTAAAATGACTTTTTTAGAATACTAAATTAATATACAACTGCACGATTGAAGAGTGTTACACCTGGCATCCTTGGCACGGGTTCCCTTTTTGTCTCTGGTTCCTGTAATTTTACTGTGTGCTGGACTTTGTTTTTGCTGGTTTTGGGGTTCTGGGCACTTTACCACTGCTGAACAGTGCTGAAGTGTAAGTACTCTCTGTGCAAACTGAATTGGTAATTTGGCCTTTCCCTGAATGGCATATTTGATTTACTGGTAAGTTCCTAGCAAAGTGCAGTAGAGGTGCCCAGGCCTGTAAATCAATTTCTACTAGTGGGCCTACTGCTCTGATTGTGACACCCACATGAGTAGCCCTGTAAACATGCCTCAGACCTGCCACTGGAGTGTCTGTAGGTGCAGTTTTAAACTGCCAATTCGACCTGGCAAGTGCACATATACATGGGGGTATTAGTTTAAAAGTGTATACAGAGTGCATTTTCATAGGCAGGCATCAATGCACCAGCTGGTTTGAAGTATTTCAGAGTAGATCGGAAGGTGTTTGGTGCACTGTTGGTTGGGACAGTATACATAAAAGTGTGAGATTGAATCATGGGGTATACACATAGCATTTGCCTAGGGTCATTGAGCTATTAAAAATGTATATCAGTGGGAAACGTGTTATTTAAATGTTGAATCTTATGGCTTAATATATTTCCTGTTTCAGTTACCCCAGAAAAAGAGATTGTATCTCGAAGTGCATTGGGTATAAAAACATCATGCTTGAAATTCCAATTCTCAACTGGGAAGCCATTAAATCATGGATTTTATATATTTTAGAATCACAATACAAACAATAAAATATGAAAGATGTGAATATTTATGATTGGTCGTTTCGAACTGGATTAAACTGGACTTGAAGCTAAGATGAAAAAAGGTTAAAGAAAGTTTAAAATGGATAAACCATGACTTTCATGGAGCAGTGTTGGATTCACATGGTGATAAATGTTTTCACAGTTACTATTATCACAGTTCGCAATGATACTACGTATTTAACACTTTCATAGAAGTATCCGCGGTGTAGCAGCAGTCTGTTTAAATATCACACAACGAGGCTGTTGATTCTGACAGAGGGTGGGGGTCAGAGTATTTTATTTATTTCAGTAGTGCTATGTCCTAGGTTGAGGTCACGAGGTTTCAGTTTATTAATGGTATTTAAGAGTTCGGTTTTCACAGGTGTTGGGAACCGCACCAGGGGCGGTAGGATTTACTATTCTCTTTATAAGCACTGGTTTTAGTGATTGACGGCAGATACGTAATCAGTATTTTGGTTCACATGTAAGTTTTTGTTTTTTACTTGGTTTGAATTTAGAACTGTTTTACACCTGTTGGTTTTGAGGTGGACACTATTTACATAGTTGGATGTTTTTAAAATTAATTTAAAGTTTCTTTCTTCAAGTTTATTTAAGTTTGTTTCAAAGCACATTAAAAAAAAGTGTTATACCCAGGGGGATTAGTTTTAAAGTTTATATAGAGTGCATTTTCCTAGGCAGGCATCAATGCATCAGCTGGTTTGAAGTATTTCAGGGTAGATTGGAAGGGGTTTGGTCAACTGTTGGTTTGGACAGCATGCATAAAAGTGTGAGATTGAATCGTACAATATACACATAGCATTTGACTAGTGGCATTGAGCTATTGAAAATGTATGTCAGTTGGAAACGTGTTATTTAAATGTTGAATCTGATGGCGTTTTAACATTCCTGTTTCAGTTACCCCTGAAGAAGAGATTGTGGCCCTCATTATGAACTCAGCGGGATTTCCTGCCGAGTTCTGGCTGGCGGTCTAAACACAGACCGCCAGCCCGTTGAGAACCTCGCCTGCCCCATAAAAAACATTCTGCTTGGCCGGCGGGCGGAAACAGTGTTTCTGCCGGCCCAGTGGAATACAGGGCCTGGACATTGCCGATGGCTCCACATGGAGCCGTCGTCCATGTAGCAGTGCGGCGGGTGCAGCAGCACCCGTCGCGCATATCACTGCCCGTAAATCAGGGAGTGACATGCGTGACGGGGCTGTGCACGGGGCCCCAGGGCACCCATTCCGCCAGCCTTTCCCTAGCGGAGGAAACTGCCAGAGAAAGGCTGAGGAAACACAGGTTCTTTATCCAGCAGGCAGCGCTGCTTGCAGCATTGCCCTGTCGGATAAGGAACTCCGCCATCGTCAGGCTGCCTAGTGGCAGTAGCCTGGCGGTGGAGGAGTTTAGAAAAAAAGTCGGGTCACACTACTGTTCCACAAAAAAATATATATACTGGAGCCACCACTTTATGTGATGCAGTCCTGCATGGACCGTACTCATCCCCTCTTGACCCCCAGTCGCAGAATACCTTCTGGACCTTCCATTACCAAGGACATACCTAGACCTATGCTTACAGGAATAATTAGCATGATGCTAGGGCCAAAATAATAGTCCTGATACCAGTTTCACATGCAGTAGTGTGCTAACGGCAGGGGTATATGCTGATTTACCATACAAGGGACAGTAATGACAAAACAAATGTTTATTAGGTTAGTGCATAATATTAACATATGAAATATGCACATTGCACTGAATACTGGAGATTCATAATCACAAATAAATCCCCCCTCACAATTGGTATTCTCGATGTAGCAGTGTTGTGTCAGGGAGACCAGATCCTCGGGGCCTGCACCCGTTCCCAACATGTCCACCACTAGACAGCTACAAAGCTCCGATAGATATACCACAGAGCCTGAGAGAGTCCAAGTGGGGGAAAAGGGAATTAGGTAGAGAACAGCTGGGAAGGAGACCTGTAGGAAGCAAGAGGTTAAACAACACAATGTCAAGATATAATCACATTGACTTTCAATAGACTATGGTTCTAAAGAGTTCTTATACTGTAATCATGGATAACCTAAGAAATTACTATAACTGGACCTCAAGAAATCTAAGTACCTAGAAAAAGCAAGAATGGGTTAATACAATGTTTCATATGAGCTTTTCAGGAAATATCACATACTGTCTAGAATACAAGAACCTTCTTCAATAATGTTTCAGAATAAACATTGCATTTTTACATGGGGACAAAGGCTATCTGAACATTCCCTGGAAACAACAGGAACTGTATTAGGAACTTAATATGCACAAAGAATGTCGCAAGCATTTCAAAGAAATCTAAAAGCTCAGGATAAATGTGTGCACCTCAACAAACACGGCACACCAAAGTTTTCAATGTCATGAAATGATCGCGCACACTGCCGATCTAAAAGCCAAGCGTTTTATGCCAGGGTTGAATCGCGCACTCTGCCGATTCGAACAAGAATATGCAAATGCCATGAAATGATCGTGCACACTGTTGCCGATCTGAATGGCAAGGTTTACATGTCAGAAATGAATTGCGCACTCTGCCGGTTCGAACAAGAATATGCAAATGCCATGAAATGATCGCGCACACTGTTGCCGATCTGAATGCCAAGGTTTACATGTTAGAAATGAATCGCGCACTCTGCCGATTCGAACAAGAATATGCAAATGCCATGAAATGATCGCGCACACGGTTGCGATGTGAATGCCAAGGTTTACATGATAGAAATGAATAATGCACTCTGCCGATTCAAAAAAGAACATGCAATGCCATGAAATCACACTCACGCACACAGAGAGTTTCACAACTAGGCCCAAAACTCGAATGTCTTTGAGAACGGGGTTCAGGGGCCCAGCCCGACCTCCGCCTTACCGCCCTGTTCAAGGATCACCAATATAAGGAGGGCAGGCCTGGAAAATCAAGGTAGGCCTCCGGGACAGGAGCTCAGGAAGTTGCTGTTGCTCTGCATCGGGACCTCTGAATAGTGAGCATGTGGAACTCCCTTATATAGAGTCAAGCCCAGCCCACAAACCACACCCAGTCATGCTGCAGGGAAAGCTTCTAGAAGGTCCTAGAAAGGGACCACACCCTAACACACTCAGTAAGCCTGCAGCAATACCTTGCAAATGAACAGTTATTGCAAACATCATTAATAGTGCTTTTCAAGGTTAAACTCTGCAATGCAAAAGGTTAACATACATATAAACAAAATGCATGAATTATGCTCTTGCATAAAGACTGGGTTTTTGCATTTTTGTCGCCCGTAGAGCGCGCACTTTCCTGATGTTGACAGTACTCCCCTCTCCCATACGCGCTCTAGGGCCTGGTTTGCCTGGGTTAAGATGATGAAAACGTCTCACTAGTCGTGGAGCATGAATGTCAGATGCGGAGACCCATGAGTTGCTTTCAGGACCGTAACCTTTCCAAGAGATCAGATACCACAGGTTACGACCTCTAAGTTTGGATTCAAACACCTGTTTAACTTCGTATTCCAATTCCCCCTGTACTAGAACTGGAGCTGGTTGGGAGCATACCTTCTGGAGTGCTTTTTTCAGGAGGGAAGTATGGAACACTGGATGAATACCTAGTGACTGGGGCAACTGCAGTTTATAGGTCACTGGATTAATTCGCTGGAGGACAGTGTAAGGACCTATGAATTTGGCATTAAACATGTGCTTTTTCTGGAAGTCAATATGTCTTGAAGAAAGCCACACTTTATCACCTGGTTGATACTGAGGTCCTTCACAATGTTTCTTGTCGTAGTGCTTTTTGTATTTTTGTTTAGCTTTTTCTAGATGCTGTTCAATCAGTTTCTGGGTTTGATGGAGTTGTTGAATAGTTTCCGACACAGCTGGTGTAAGAGAACTTTCTTGAGGAATCGTGATTGGCAAGGTATCAGGATGGTAGCCAAACAAGCCAAAAAAGGGTGTGACACCAGTGGAGGTGTGAAACAAATTATTGTAGGCTAGTTCAGCTAACCAGAGCATTGATTTCCAGGAATGAAGTGCTTTCTCAGCGTAAGTACACAGGTATTGTTTTAATGTCTGGTTCAGTCTCTCAGTTTGGCCATCTGTTTGAGGATGATGGCTAGTAGATAGTGTGGATGTAACTTGAAGCGTTTTGCACCACATTTTCCAGAAGTTGGAGGCAAATTGCGATCCTAGATTGGAGAGAATCATTCTCTGCAGCCCGTGATAACGGACCACTCTATTCAGAAGGATGGTTGCCAGTTCACTGGAGGTGGGCAATTTCTTGCAGGCAATGAAATGTCCATATTTTGTGAGACTATCTACCACCACAAGGATTACTGAGTGCTGTTGAACAACTGGTAGACCTGTAATGAAGTCTAACGAGATGTGTTCCCAAGGTCGAAGTGGAGCTGGGAGCGGATGCAACAAAGCTTTTGGTTTTGAATGACTTGTCTTGATGCGAGCACAGACTTCGCAGTTAGTGACCATTGTTTTGACGTCTTTTGTCAGAGTAGGCCACCAAAAGTAGTGTTAGATTAATAAAAGAGTTTAATGAGTGCCTGGGTGACCTGCCTTAGGTATAACATGCAACCAATGAAATACTAACTTGCGAAGCTTGGTAGTGGATACGAATAAACGTCAGTCATGGAAAGGTAGTCCTTGCTTGATTGATCTTTTATGATCTGCTTGAGCCCATGCCTGCCATTTGTCAATGGTGAAGTAATTACGGATGTCTTCAAAGAAGACTTCGGTCCTTATGATGCAGAGGACCTTGTCTGGAGCAATGATAGCTCTGGAAGGCTGGATTGTGGGTAACGTGGTAGACTCTTGACGGGACAAGGCGTCTACTTTGCGATTATCTTTACCAGGATGAAAAGTTACCACAAAATCGAACTCGGCTAAAAACAGCATCCAGCGTAATTGCTGAGGAGTCAAAAGTCTAGCTGAACTCATGAACTGGAGATTGCGATGATCGGTGTATACTGTGATAGTGTACCTAACAAATTATGTCTCCACTTTTTAAAGGCATCACGGATCGCCAGAAGCTCTTTCTCAGCAATGACATAGTTCCGTTTGGCTTCGTTCGGTTTTCGAGACATGTAAGCTACAGGATGAAGTTGACCAGTGTCTTTACTTCGTTGTGACAAGACTGCACCAATTGCCACATCTGAGGCATCTGCTTCAACTATGAATGGATGATCCACATCAGGGTGAGTCAAGACTGGGGCAGTGGAAAAAGCTTCTTTCAAAGTTGAAAAGGCTCTGTCAGCTTCTGGAGACCACACAAATTTGTCTTTCTTTCTCAAGAACTTGGTGATTGGCGCCACTGTCTGAGAGAAATGGTTTATAAACCTGCGATAAAAGTTTGCAAAACCAAGGAAGCACTGTACATCTCGAACAGTCTTTGGAGTGGGACAATCGGATACTGCTTGTACTTTCTTTTCTGCCATGGCCATACCTTGAGGGGGTAAGGATAACCCCTAAAAACTCAACTGTGGTAACATGAAATTCACACTTGGTTAGTTTGCAATATAGATGATGCTTTCAAAGAGCTGTGACAATTTTCTTGACATGCTGTACATGTCCGGCTTCATTGTCAGAGTAGATTAAACTATCATCAATATAGACTATTGCAAATATGTCTAGATACTCTCCAAGGACGTCATTCAGGAACAATTAAAATGCTGCTGGAGCATTGCACAGTCCAAAGGGCATGACTGTGTATTCAAAGAGACCATATCTTGTCTTCAACGCAGTTTTCCATTTGTCACCTTCTCTCATTCTGACTAAATGGTAAGCACCTCGTAAATCAAGCTTAGTGTAGATTTAGCTTTTTTCACTTTATCCAACAAGACAGGAATCAGAGGCAAGGGGTATTTGTTCTTGACTGTGATCTTGTTCAAACCCCTATAGTCAATACAGGTTCGAAGATCCCCATTAGCCTTGGGGACAAAAAACAAATGAGAGGCTGCAGGAGACTTGGAAGAGCGGATGAAGCCATTCTCTAAAAATTGATCTTTGTACTTTCGTAAGTCTTGATTTTCATGTTTTGACAAGGTGTACACACAACAACTAGGGAGTATCGCACCAGGAGTTAGATCAATTTGACAGTCATAAGGTCTATGAGGAGGCAAGGTTTCTGCTTCTCTTTCATCTAACACATCTTTATAGGATGAATACTGCCAGGGCAACTTTACTTCTTTCTCCGCTGCAGTGGCTATGTGAGAGTTGCATGTTTGGCAACTCGAGACGTCTGGAAACAGTTCTCATTACATAAGGTGGAAGAGAACACGACTTTCCGTTCTACCCAGTTAATGTCAGGATTGTGATGAGTTAAGGATAATTCCATACTGAGGAGCATGGATAACATCAAGAATGAGCTTCTCTTCATGTTTGCTTCTTTGATCTCCCCATCACAGATCACCGACAAGGGGACAGTCTGAAGAGTTCCTGGGCCCCCAGTCAAGAGTTTTCCGTCTACTGCTTGTATTATCTCTGGAGTCTTCTTGGTGCATGGGATCCCCCATGCATGAACCAATTGGGCATCAACAAAGTTCCCGGTAGCCCCAGAATCTACGAGGGCGTTCTTGAAATAGTTCTTTTTCTTTACTTGAACTTCAATGCCCAGCTCAAGATGCCTAGACTCTGAAGGGTCCACGGTGACACCCAAGAACAACCCTTCTTTACATCTTGGGTGATCTAGTTTTCCGGCTCGACTTGTACATTGGCTGCAATTTTCTGGACAGGAGCTTGTTTGCTCTTTGGTTTGATTGGACAATCTTTGGCGAAGTGACCCTTGTGCCCGCAATAAAGACATTGTCCGTTCTTTCTACGTAGGTCCTTTTCGTCTTTGGTCAAAGGACTCCTGATAGTTCCGATTTCCATGGGTTCCGGGGTTCTCTCTTTCTGAGTTCTTGATTCTCTATGATCGTGAACATGCCAGGAAAATTTCTCAGTCTTTTTGCGTGTTCCCCGTTGTTCTGCAAGACGATGATCTAATCTCAAAACAAGGTTTATTAGATCTTGACAATCTGTAGGCTGAGGGTCTATCTGGGCAAGAATGTCCTTTAACTCATCCTTGAGTCCTTT
Source organism: Pleurodeles waltl (assembly GCF_031143425.1). Classification (NCBI taxonomy): domain Eukaryota; kingdom Metazoa; phylum Chordata; class Amphibia; order Caudata; family Salamandridae; genus Pleurodeles; species Pleurodeles waltl. The sequence goes on along the minus strand of NC_090441.1, from coordinate 146,698,636 downwards.
GTAGAACAAGGCTGCTTGCTTTTCTTCAGGGCCAGGATGTCTCTGCTACCAGACGATTAAAACTAGCTAAGTAGGAAACTAGATCTTTGTTACCTTGTCGCAAGTCTAGTAGTTCACGATCTACCGACAATGTCACTGTTCTTCGATCAAACAATCGTTCAAACTCACTGACAACATTTCTCCAATTGTAAAGCAGGGGACTGTCTTTATGCACAAGAGGGATGCCCAGGTGGCTGTGTCCCCAGTCAGGTAAGATAACAAGAAGACCTCCCTGGTTTGGGCATCAGGGAAAGTGTTTGGTCGACAGTTAAAATGTGATTCCACTTGAACCAAGAAAGATTGCACTTTCAGGGGATCGCCTGAAAACCATTCTGAAGGAGCCAGGGGGATAGCTGAGGGAACGTTGAGGGAAATGTTCGTAGGAGGATTACCTCCTGAAGCTTGAGACGGAGGACCAGGCCAAGCCACACCCAAATGACTTTGTTCCTTCTTTTTTACCCTTTCCTGCAACTGACTCGCTCTCTCAGCTAAGCTGGCTGCTATATCCTTAGATGACACTACCTCTGCTTGGAGCTGCATGATAATTTTGACTAGCTTGTCCAATGTGGCCATGCTGAGAACACACGCAAACCAGGAGGATATTAAATTTGTGGGCTCACTAATCTGTCAGGGAGACCAGATCCTCCGGGCCTGCGCACGTTCCCAACATGTCCACCACTAGACAGCTCCAAAGCTCCGATAGATATACCACAGAGCCTGAGAGAGTCCAAGTGGGGGAAAAGGGGATTAGGTAGGGAACAGCTGGGAAGGAGACCTGTAGGAAGCAAGAGGTTCAACAACACAATGTCAAGATATAATCACATTGACTTTCAATAGACTATTGTTCTAAGAGTTCTTATACTGTAATCATGGATAACCTAAGAAATGACTATAACTAGACCTCAAGAAATCTAGGTACCTGGAAAAAGCAAGGATGGGTTGATACAATGTTTCATATGAGCTTTTCAGGAAATATCACATACTGTCTAGAATACAAGAACCTTCTTCAATAATGTTTCAGAATAAACATTGCATTTTTACATGAGCACAAAGGCTATCTGAACATTCCCTAGAAACAACAGGAACTGTATTAGGAACTTAATATGCACAAAGAATGTCGCACTTTGAATTAAGCGTTTCAAAGAAATCCAAAAGCTCAGGATAAATGTGTGCACCTCAACAAACACGGCACACCAAAGTTTTCAATGTCATGAAATGATCGCGCACACTGCCGATCTAAAAGACAAGCGTTTTATGCCAGGGTTGAATCCCGCACTCTGCCGATTAGAACAAAATATGCAAATGCTATGAAATGATTGCGCACACTGTTGCTGATCTGAATGCCAAGGTTTACATGTTAGAAATAAATCTCGCACTCTGCCGATTCGAACAAGAATATGCAAATTCCATGAAGTGATCGCGCACACTGTTGCCGATCTGAATGCCAAGGTTTACATGTTAGACATGAATCGCGCACTCTGCCGATTCGAATAAGAATATGCAAATGCCATGAAATGATCGCGCACACTGTTGCCGGTCTGAATGCCAAGGTTTACATGTTAGAAATGAATCACGCACACTGCTGATTCAAACAAGAATATGCAAATGCCATGAAATGATCGCGCGCACGGTTTCCGATCTGAATGCCAAGGTTTACATGATAGAAATGAATCGCGCACTCTGCCGATTCTAACAAGAATATGCAAATGTCATGAAATGATCGCGCGCACAGTTGCCGATCTGAATGCCAAGGTTTACATGATAGAAATGAATTGCGTACTCTGCCGATTCGAACAAGAACATGCAATGCCATGAAATCACACTCACACACACACAGAGTTTCACAACTAGGCCCAAAACTCAAATGTCTTTGAGAACGGGGGTCGGGGGCCCAGCCCGACCTCCGCCTTACCGCCCTGTTCAAGGATCACCAATATAATGAGGGCAGGCCTTGAAAATCAAGGTAGGCCTCTGGGACAGGAGCTCAGGAAGTTGCTGCTGCTCTGCACCGGGACCTCTGAATAGTGAGCACATGGAGCTGGGCTGGCTCCCTTATATAGACTCAAGCCCAGCCCACAAACCACACCCAATCATGCTGCAGGGACAGTTTTTAGAAGGTCCTAGAAAGGGACCACACCCTAACACACTCAGGGCCTGATTCTAACTTTGGAGGACGGTGTTAAACCGTCCCACCTACCGTATTACGAGTTCCATAGGATATAATGGACTCGTAATACGGTAGGTGGTATATCCGCCACTTTTGGGACGGTTTAACACCGTCGTCCAAAGTTAGAATCAGGCCCTTAGTAAGCCTGCAGCAATACCTTGCAAATGAACAGTTATTGAAAACATCATTAATAGTGCTTTTCAAGGTTAAACTCTGCAATGCAAAAGGTTAACATACTGCATATAAACGCAATGCATGAATTATGCTCTTGCATAAAGACTGGGTTTTTGCATTTTTGTCGCCCGTAGAGCGTGCACTGTCCTGATGTTGACATGTTGCGATGATTTTCACCTCTCCATCCAGTGAAATCTAATGATTTTCTTTTTATTTCTCTTTCTCTGCTTTGTTCCTCCTCTGTTCTTTGTGTGTGTTTAATTGTCTGGCTAGACAGTGACCTCCAACTCTACAGAGTAGGAGAAATGGGAGGGGCAAGGCTAGAGCAGAATAGAGAAGGGATGGTGAGAGTGGAAGACTGAGGTGAAGAGAACGGTGAGTGAATGGGAGAAGTGAGATAGAGATGATGTAGCTAATTTAGCAAAGTAGAGTAAAGAGAGAAACTGAGGTAGACAGAAATAAAAAATACTGAGGGAAAAAAAAGTCAGTAAAGAGTGGTAGAGAGATAGTTTTACAGTGGTGTAGAGAGACCTGAAAATGAAGAGGAGGAAATATATAGAGGGGATACAGGTGGAGTTCAACAAAGGATGAGACAGAGAGAAAGAAAGATAAGGTAGAAAAGTACCTGAATTAGAGGTATAGCAGGACAATTAGAGAAGTGATGTAATGAGAGACATATAAATAGAGAGACAATGTGGTTGAAGTAGAGAGAGAGAGATAAACTCCCAAGAGGCTTAGAAAATCTAGTCAGGCAACATTAGTAGTGCGTTGGAGAGTTCTGCATGTAAGGCAATTGGGTGAGTGGGCTGAGACTGCACCCCCCACTATAGAAGCCTCACAGAGAAGGGTAAGGGATGAACCATCAAGAAGTCCAACCACAAATTTTCAACCTGGGACAAGTATTTGTATTCCCAGTCCACCGGGTGTAACAGATGCCATATGTCGTGAAGGCCATGGTTGTCCCTAAAGCCCCCTAGTAAGGCTCTATCTGTATTGTTGAATGTGTCAAAAGGGCCAGTGATGACCAGAACCGCATCCTATGCCAGATTCCAGTCCACACCTATCAGGAAGTTGGCAGTGTCTATCCCCGACAACACACCGGTCAGCAGGAGAAGGAAGGCACTCTTTGGGCCCATGGGTGCATACACTAAGCCTATGCATAGTACCTTCCCACTAATATTCAGTTTGGCGGACATGTATCAGCCCTCAAGATTGACCCAGACTTTGATCATCACATGGGGCAGTGATTTCAATATCAAAATAGCTACACTGCGTTTCTGGGAGGCCGCTAAGGCTTTGTCAGCCCACGAGGGACAGCAGCTATGGATTTCTTTGCCTACCCAGTTCTGCTTGACTTCTCAGCTTCGGCCTCAGTGAGGTGCATCTCCTAGAGTTAAGGTAGGAGAACACTTTCTTGCACTTAATGTAATATGAAAGACCATTGGTGTTCCAAGAGAGAATGTTCAAGGTGGAGTGCGCGGACATAGAGATTGCAAAAACTGAGGGGGGGGGGGGGGTCTGTTAGTCGTGAACAATGTTGGATGGGGTGTGGCCTGTCAGGACCTACGTGGTAGTCCTCAGGATGTGAAAAGAGCAGTGAGGGGGTGACCACAGATCTCAGAGTGAGGGAGGAGGGATAATCAGTAGAGAGAATGAGCAGAATAGAAGAGGTTCCTGACCAAAACCAAAAGAGGAAAGAAGAAGAAGGAATAAGACAGGAGAAAGGGAAAAAGAAAGAGGGAAAGGGAACTAGTGGTGGGGGAAGGGAAAAACAATGCAAAAACAAACAAACAATGCAATTAAACAAAAAACAATCATGCAACCAAAACCACTGTGCATCATGCCCTAACAACTGCAGTCAGCTGATCTAAACCTGAGGGGCCGCAGCATCTGGGAGGCCTCGGGGCTCAGTGGTTGAGGTGGAATGATGATGGTGGGAAGTATGTCCTGTGATATTTTTAGGACAGTGGCAGATGTTAGTGATCAGGTGGGTGGAAAAGAAATGGGAAGGGCTGCTAGCAAACCCCTTCCTCACCAGTGATCAAGGGAAGAGAGCAATTGTGGACAAAGTCAGGGTGCACAATGCCCCAGCACTAGGTGTGAAACCGCTCCGGGGGAGGAGGAAAGTGTCTTCTGTGGGGAACGTGACCACTTAAGGCATATCGTGGTGGGTTGAGGGATGTTATGCCGTACTACCAATGGGTGGGTTTGAATATCAAACAGTCAATATTGAACAAAGAAGCAAGGGAAAACCAGGGAGGGAAAAAGGCCCCATTAGTAACAAACATGCAGTCTATAATCAACCCATATGCTGGGGGAGTTCTGAAGGATCACCACTTAGCAACAGGTGCAGCAACCATCAGTCTGCAGACAGCGCCAGTTTAAGTAGTGAGCAGGATTTGTTACAGTTCTGTCCTGTGTGTGCCCCATCACTGATTTCAATGCCTTCTCCTTGCCACTTTGCATGTGGTGGGTTTTGTCCTGGTGCTGGTGCCACTGAGTCTGTGTTTCTGGGCTCCTCGAGGTGGGGTCCCTCATCAGGGTGGAAAGGTTTGGGGGACATATGGAGGTGTCCATTGTTCCTTCAGGTAATCTGTCCAAAAAGGTCTGCAGTTACCCTGGTTTGAAGATAGTTAGATGTGCTGTCCTTAGTGATCCACAAACATGCCAGCTCGAAGAGGTCAACTTTGATGTCCAATTTGGAGAGCAGTGGTCAGAGGGAGAGGAAAGCCCATCGCCAGTCGCACATCACTTTTGAAAAGTCTGCTGCTACCTGGATTTTGTGACCATCAAAGTCATAGGGCCCATGAGCTCTTGCTGAACTGTCAAGATCTGCTGCAACTGCTTGTGCTGGAGGAAGCAGGCTCTGATGGGCCTCATGCCGGAAGGGCCAAGGATAACCTTGGTCATATTCTATGTGCTTTCTGCATCTCTAGTGGGGACGGAAAGGTGATCCTGAATAGAGTTGTGAGGTACTGGGTTTTTCAGAACCTGTAGTGATCCGATAACCCAGCGGTGCCAGGGTACACCCAAAGACCTCGGGTACTTTCCTGATTCAGACCACAGAAACTCAGAGTCTTCTAGGTGAAGTCAAAGATCGAATTTATTGGCTGCAGCCAAGTAACAAGCGTCCTAGAAGTACAACAGCACGGTTTGTATGTTCTCAGGAGACTGTGTTTCAATGCAAAGTCAGGTTTCCTTATATACAGTTTTTTAAGCTTCAGGCAAACATTCTTGACATTTTGGTTGGTCATTCACATGTTTTCACTACAAAGGAAAAAACAGTGTCATGATGAAACCTCATATTTCATGTCATCCAACCCATAATAAATTACCCGGCAAGGCCTAGTATTTTACATCAGATAAGTGTGGACCCCCAATAAAAACGGGCACCTCCCCCTCGTAAAGTAAAGAAGAAAAGAGCAGGTGCAGGTGTGAGCAAGATTAGGCAGTGTGTGTGAGCAATAATAAGGGTTTTATGGCATGGTGTGCCTTGATGCTATCTGATTCGGCCACTGGGAGAGGGACTGACCAAACAGGTTTGGCCTGAGGCAATGGTTCCAGCTTGCCCAGGTCAGAGAAAAGTCAATCAAGGTGTACGTGTCCTTGGAATCAAATCTGACTGTATTATAAGCCTATGTGAGGGCAACTTTTAAAAAAACTGGCTGCCGTGTATAAAATGGGAGCCACGAGTGCAGGACGAAAATGGCGATTTCGAGGTGAAAACGCTGCTGGAATTGAGTGAAAATGCTCATGCTTAGTGTACTAGTCATTATCGGTCTTTTGATACTAAAATCGTACTGCTGTGGCAAAGTAAATTACATGGGTCCAGAATTTTTAGAACCACAAACCCTCCTTTTGCCCTTACATAGGCAATAAACCTATTCTCATGCTAATCTGAGTCCAGGTCTATGTTTATAAGGCCATGGAGATGTTGCTGGAGCAAAATTCTAGTACTTGGTAACTCTCTCTGGACAGGTCTCCTCGAACATGAAGTAGCACAAAAGGCCACATACGGCAGGACAAAATAAGGAATACCTCTATCTGCAGTAGGTGGCATAAGATCACACACCCAACAATTAGTGATGTTCACTACTAACTAGTGTTGATGCAGAAGCTGTACAAAAGAATTGCTTACGAATTCTGATCTTCTAACCTGCTCATGTTCAGGAAAAGGGTGAAAAGAGTGCAAAGAAACAATAGTAGGAAAAGACATAGGTTGGGAAGTGGGTGCAGAAGTCAATTGAGTAGAGAAAAACAATCCCACCCATAAATGACAACGTCATGTTTAAAAGACACTAGAAAACACGTTATTAAGAACATGTAGACAACGGGAGAAAGTAGTGACCACTATTACAAATGAAATAATAATTTTTCACAACCCTAACCAAAAAGCAAATCCTAAAATTATCTAGTAACATTTTTAGGGCTCCTCTGCATTTCAGTAATTTTTGTATGTTCAGGTGGAACAGTGGTGACTCTCATCAATGCTCTAAGGTGAAAAGGGGGTACTCTTTCCACAGAAAATGGACTTTATTCTGCTTTTACTAAACAGAATACTACTTTAAAACAATGCCAGCAAAACAATCAGTCTCCTAACACCTAGTCTATACAATCACATGGAAACCTCTTGTGAAACCAACTATGCCCAGAGTCCGTTCAAAAAGCCTCTCTGGCAGGCTTCTATTGTCCATCAAATTTTCTTTTATTGTTTTCTTTCGCATGGGCCTCTCAATTCAGGCCTCTTCGTGAGAAAAGTACTGCTTAGTTGGAGTGCCCTCCTGGCAAACACCCACAGCTCACTCGAAAGTCTCAATGTCTTAAAGCAATGCACCAGTGTCTCTCCTCTGTGGCAGACACTACAAACAATGTGCTCTTCATTGATCAAGGGCACAAATCATCTCGTGCAGACCCAAGCACCATTAATTGGGAAATAGCTCAAGCTCAGCAGCACTTTCAGACTCCAACACTCATTATTTAGTGTCAGAGGACGCTCAAGCTGCTCTTTCATGGGCACCACAATATAGTGCCTTTTTCCAAACTTGAAATCTCCGGTGCACTGCCCTTCTTCCGTTGGAGCAAAGAAAAGGGGGTGTGTGGCCAAAACTCAGGCCAAGGGGCTCAAGGGATTGCACACTGTCAGAGGTTATCAGCACATGACAGGTAGAGAAATGAAACCTCAAAACAGCTCTGCCATCAACAACAGGAATCCTTCTCTTTAGCTCTTTTACACTGAAACTTTGGTTTTGTGATGTCCAACGCCGTCTGATGGAGCAAGTACGATACCATGCGCTGGCGATCGCTGTCCAGCTTTGCTACTTTCTGGGTGCTGAGACTGTAGGGCCAAAACGTCCGTCTTTCATCTGTAGCTGTCACTGATGGGAATTAGGCTTAAATCAATGTCCTGCAGGTTATTATGACTTGATACCCGCAGAATCTAGTGACGTAGGAAATGTGCCACAGTTGTTAGTTCCCTTCAATTTAGTACAAAAACAGTTCATGGTTTTTAACAAGGGGACTGCAAGCAGGTGGTCTGCAATCTTCAAAGGAGTAGCCATACACCATGGGCATAAAATACAAAGACAAAGGCAGAAGGGCAAAACAGGGTCTCTAGCATCTTTAATTGGGTTCTCTCCATTATTCTCTGCCATCTATAGCTACATGAGAATTCTATCTGAATGAATTTCCTCACACAGTGGCATTGTCTAATGGGGTAAACACATATTTTCCTCAATGATTAAGTCTAGGTGTTCCTCCTTATCTTAGAACATCTCAATAGAGAAATCACATGATACCGATTATCAGGGACATGTAGAAACCTTCCTTTAAAAACTGTGCATCAGGTGCACTATGCAATACATAGGCTAATAGTCAAATGTGCAAACAAAAAGACAAGAACTAGAGGGTCCTGATATTTGCATGATTAGGACACATCTGATCCCACCAAAAATTAAAGTAGCAGGAACAGAAGGGAACCGAAAACCAAATTAAAATAGACATTGAAAATTCGTCATGTTCAAAAAGGTAAACATAAGATATCTCCTATTGAGATGGAAAACTTGTCTTACTATAATATTGAGTCAGTTAACCAGTCTATCGCTAGCCTGACAGTCAGGCTGGAAAACATTGAAGCAGGCCTAAGGCAAATTCTTGAAAACCAGTCTGGTCATACCAAAGGGAATTATACATAACATGGGGGTCCCTGGTACATCACTGCAGTCTGGAAATGTGAACCTGAACAATACATCAATAATAATAAAAGGGCTGACTGGTGAAAGGAATTCGAAAAAGAGAAATGGGACTAGGACATAGCTAAAATCTCAATAACTAAGCATGATGCGACATTGGTCAGGGGAAGTAACAAAAGAAAAAAATCTATAGGAAGAACAAAATAAATTATTTGGGTGATAGTCAGGCATGTGACACAACACCGAGAGTACGGGTGATACACAAAGGCCAAAGTTACACAAATTTTAACTCTACCGTTGGTGACTACACCATATACGGTACTCCTAGCTAATGTTTCAGTTCCTTCTTCAGGAAAAAATGAAAACCTGGTTTTCTTTTAAGGAACAAAAGCCATATGCTACTTAGGAAACAGAACATCATTAACTAATGTAATATAGAAATTAGGCCACCTTGAGTCACAGATCTATAATTTCATCCTTAGGTCCAATCAAGGCTACATAAATGTAGGGCTGCCTGTTCCTTTAAGGGAAGGGGCAGTAACGTGACTAACTACAGGTGACACAGTTTGATCCTGTATATCTCTTTTTATTTTCCTTCAATACCATTATAGCCAAATAGACATGCACTGGTGAAGTGTTGTCTTTTATGTTCACAGCATGAAATATCATTATCTGTGGAATTTAGTAACCAGAACAAGTTCAACCAACTGTTGCGTAGCGATGGGCATCGTCATGACCATCCCCTCACAACACAGGGGAGCTTGTAATAGTATCAAAAGCAGCAACAAACATGCAAAAAACAAATAAAAAATAATAAAAACGCACAAAACGTCAAGCCATCAGATATACTTGCTGTGTATCAAGCACAAAAAGCATAGACAAAACAATAGCATGTGTGAATAAGCGGTGACACACAACACCATGTCATGTACTTTATGCACTGTAAACCTGCAGCCCAAAACCCAATATTTGGGCCTGTTTAATTTGTCAGGTTTAAAATCCTTACCCTCCTTTTGACAGTAGATCACCAGGCAATGGAAATCTGCTGTCAAATATAACTTTACTGTTTCTCTTCTAACATACAGGACCAGCAAGAACAATTCATGATAGGACCAAATACATGAAAATAAATTTCCATTACTTAACTGTTACCCTCTTGTCAGTTACTTCGCAACATCAAGCCACCTTAGTTTTACCTTTCTAAAAGTAAAAATTGTTACACTGACACTCCATATTAATTTGGCACCTACAATTTCCACTGTGAAAAATAAGTCTTAATTGGCAAATCGTTCTCATTAAGGCATGTAGCCTTCAAAATTTTAGAAAAGGGCTGCATCTTATTTTCTGTCTAAGACTTAATGCAACACTTCGTTTTCTGTCAAATAAAAGCAACTAGCAGGCATCATTTTATTTTTTTAGAGCGGAGACACAAATGTATCAGTTCTGCAGAGCATTTAACATGATGTTGGGACTTTCGAAGAAACCCCTTTTTTTATATTTTCCCTTTGGAATTAAGGGCCAGATGTAGCAAAGGGTTTTTCCCATTCTGTGTCAATGGGAAAATGTGTTCGTACATATGGCCCTAAGTTCTTTAATTGTATTGATGTTCTTCTGGAGAAACCAGAAATCCCACTTTTAGAGGCCCGTAGGGTCATTCTGCATTTCACAGAGACAAGGCCCTAATTTAAAAGGTCACAAGTGTCAACATGACAGCCTCCTCCATTGTTTATGGGAAAACTAAAGATAGCATCTCAGCAGCGTGACTTGAGCCAGCCTCTGTAGCTCTCCTAGCTTCTGCCACTCTGAATCTGTCAAAGACAGTAGGCCTTCCTTCTAACCTGCAATAATTCACTCTATTTAAAAAAAAAATGTTTTCCTTTTTAGGCGCTAAAATTTTTTATCTCTATTTCCAGATTATTAAACTACATTTACTGTGAATAATTCACAAACCTTAATAACACACATACCAGTTGTTAGAATAAATGCTTGTTGCAATCCCATGCAATGGTACAAAATTAATCAACCTCGAATGAATGAACGTCTCAGTAGGCCCAGCTGAAGTTAGAACCTTCAACCTTGATATTAAAACAAGCCTTTGTACTGGCACATTGACTCATTGAATCATAAGAAGGCACAACCTGCAAATATATATCAAACCTAAATGTATGCATTTACTGAAGCCTGAGACACTTTAAAAAGTACTCTGAATGAAAGAAAATGCAGTTTAAACAGTGCTTTTGCCCAAAATCGACTTTGATATTTTAGGCATTAAAAAATCAATATCCTACAATTTTCTTGCATAATATGCATTACCAGAATGTCTATCACACAATCCATGAGTCAGCCATTGAAAATATTAACTTATACTTTATAGAAATGAGCTTGTTTGCTCCTGCGCCAAGGGAAAATTGCACATACAAATGTCATTTTAGCGGTGCAACATAACTTAAATTAAATTTTAATGCTAGGAGGTCATAGTATAGGTATTAAGCTTTATAAATATTAAAAAACGATTTTGAAAGGCACTTATTTTTTTAATAATTTTTCCATAATTAATAATTTTCTTTTTAAAAAAATAATAAAAACCCAATTATTCTTTTTTTTGTGATAATTCCACATATAAAAGCAAGCTGCATCCCTTGCCTATTATTTGGGATACATTAACTCACAAGCCTCAGCGCATAAGCCTAACTTGAAATGCGTCACATTTTTGCGCCACTTTCATTTAAAAGGAAGGTTATGCAAAATTCCACCCATGTTTAACTGGGAAAGTGCTGGCTGAATTGAACATTCCTATCAAATATACTGCAGCTGAAAAGTTTGCCTGTGAACATCTAATACAATGCATCTAAGAAAAATGCTGTAAATGTATTTTTTTTTTTTTTGCAAAAATAGATAATTTCGTTTTTTTGGGGCCCTATTTATATCTATTGAATGTGTTTTCTAATTTATTAAGCATTTAACAGCAGTTTTGTATATGTGCACAATTGCTCATTCTATAAATTAAAGAGCAACATATAGCTATGTTAGCACATCACATGGTTCATTTCTGGATTTTTTCTAAGTTTCTACTTAATATTAATTAACCAACATTTCACTTAACAAACTGTAAACATCAAGAAGACCCACAAACACACATTGAGCTCATTTCAGATATAAACAGAAAACACTCAGTACACACAATACAGCGCGCTTTAGCCATTTTTCATAAATAGCGCCGTCGCAATTTACTTACAGAACCGTTTGCAGATCCTAGTTGTAAGTCATATTTACAAGAGAAAAGAAAACTTTTCTCAATAGTGTTCCAAAAAACTGCAAAAACAGCCTCACAGACATTTATTTCCAAGAATAGCGGACCCATACTTTATTAAAAGTGATGGGGCCCACTCCGTGCTTCACATATAGTTCATAGGTTGGAGTTCCAATCGGAGGAACCGGACATGAGTCCTCCAACCGGGAGTCCCTTTTACAACCAAGACAAAACAAATTTCCAAGTCTGCTAAGACCAGGCATCTTCGCTCACTAGTCTAGCTTCAAACTTCAAAGGATTATCGTTTACGATAGTCTCGTGAATACACGAGTCCTTCGGCTTTGGTACTTGCAAGTTCCAAATCAAAGTGATCCCAAAGGGATACCAAACCAAATGTCCAACTTAAGGACCAAACCAAGTGTCCAACTAAGGACTGGGAGACGCTCCACTTATACTTAACTGAAAATATCGATGACGTCACCAGAAGACTCGTCTTATCGTTTCGCTCTACCAAACATCAAGGGTCCAAATCAGGGCGATAGCCAGGGCAGCAGTCCTTTGTAGCCGTCGGGAAGCGGGGAACCTCGCAGCAAAGACTTTCGGACCACGTCGACATGCAGGGGTCGATGAAGTGGCGGCCTTCCTCCAGAATTTTCACACGAAGCTCCCCACGGACCTCAGGCTTGGACCGGTACCGCTGGTATCGCCCCACGTTGGGTGCTAACTGATGTACTGGGTTTTTCAGAACCGGTACTGATCCGGTAACCCACCGGTGCCAGGGTACACCCAAAGACCCCGGGTACTTTCCTGATTCAGACCACAGAAACTCAGAGTCTTCTAGGTGAAGTTAAAGATCGAATTTATTGGCTGCAGCCAAGTAACAAGCGTCCTAGAAGTACAACAGCACGGTTTGTATGTTCTCAGGAGACTGTGTTTCAATGCAAAGTCAGGTTTCCTTATATACAGTTTTTTAAGCTTCAGGCAAACATTCTTGACATTTTGGTTGGTCATTCACATGTTTTCACTACAAAGGAAAAAACAGTGTCATGATGAAACCTCATATTTCATGTCATCCAACCCATAATAAATTACCCGGCAAGGCCTAGTATTTTACATCAGATAAGTGTGGACCCCCAATAAAAACGGGCACCTCCCCCTCGTAAAGTAAGAAGAAGAAAATAGCAGGTGCAGGTGTGAGCAAGATTAGGCAGGGTGTGTGAGTGATAATAAGGGTTTTATGGCATGGTGTGCCTTGATGCTATCTGATTCGGCCACTGGGAGAGGGACTGACCAAACAGGTTTGGCCTGAGGCAATGGTTCCAGCTTGCCCAGGTCAGAGAAAAGTCAATCAAGGTGTACGTGTCCTTGGAATCAAATCTGACTGTATTATAAGCCTATGTGAGGGCAACTTTTAAAAAATGTCTGCCGTGTATAAAATGGGAGCCACGAGTGCAGGACGAAAATGGCGATTTCGAGGTGAAAACGCTGCTGGAATTGAGCGAAAATGCTCATGCTTAGTGTACTAGTCATTATCGGTCTTTTGATACTAAAATCGTACTGCTGTGGCAAAGTAAATTACATGGGTCCAGAATTTTTAGAACCACAGTTGGCAAGAAGTAGTGGAGGAAGCCTCTGACATTGGCACCCTCTGCTTTCTCAGGGATCCCAAGAAAGCGCATGTTGCCACTGTGGCTCCAGTCCTAAAGGTTCACTATCTTTTTGCACAAGGAGCAGAGTTCCATGTCCCTACCTTGAAGGAGGGCAACCCTGGATTTGAGAGAAGATAAGCGGTGGTCCAGTGTTTCCACCTTGTTGTCGAAGTCAGAGATCTTGGTGTGGATCGACTTTGCTTCAGTTGTGAGGTCTGTCATTTTCACATTCATCCAGTCGATGACCCACCACTGTTATCTCCTTGAGGATCAGCTGATGGTGGTCTCTCAAGAACTGTGCGGAGGGGACGAAGGTTTAGTTTGGGAGACTACCTCTCTGAAGAGCAGCTGTCTTGTCTGTTTCCCAGATGGTATCCTGTGCTGGCATGTGGTTGGTCCTTAAAAATTGACAATATCCAGGGGTTGATCCCGATGGAAGACAATGGAGAGGAGAGGCAGTTGCTGGAGGGAGTAAAAACAGGTTTGGCACTGTGTCACCTGCAAAAGGGGGGTGGGGAGAGGAAGAGGGAGGGACTGGAAAAGGGAAGGTGAGTCAGCCTAGATAGAAGAGGGAGGAGTTATAGCTGTCCATTGATTGGGGAGAGACAATATAGCGGTGCATGTCCATGCTCAGCCTCTTGGCATCGGCCCATGGGCTTGGAGAGGAAGGATTCCTTGGTCTGTTGCCTGAAGAATGGCAAGGCCTGCCACTGGACAATCTGTATCTCCTCTTCCTTGGGGTGATGTCAGAGGACACTGGCAAGAATCAGGTCCCTTTAGCGTTGTCCACCCATGCCTGAGAAGGTGCAGTCAGGTGAGGCCCTCTTCGTCATAGGCGGTGCAGAATATCAGGGTATGTCAGCAGCACCTCTGGGGAGGAGCAGGTCACATGCTGGTAGGAGCAATGGGCCAGCAGCTGCCTGGGAAGTGCAAAGCCCATACCCCACTTGGGGGAAGTGCCCAGTGTGATGGGTGGAGAGCAGACTTCTGAGGGCGGCTGCAATGGCACAGCAAAGGTGTGGGTAGGGGAGAAAGCATGTCCAGCCTCAAAGTGTCCCTCTAGGTATTCAGGAGAGGCCAGTTGCCATTGGTTTGACCAAGCCTTTCAGCACCCTGGCGCAGAAATGGGTGAGCTGCAGGCTTGGAAGGCTAAGGAGGCCCATTAGCCAATGCTCCCATGGGGAGAAAATTCAAGTAAGTTGAGGGGCTCAAGATACTGCCGACAGCAGGCCTCCTCAGCCTCTCGTGAGTGATCATGAATGGGGGTCACAGAAAAAGTGTTAGCAGCAGGGGCCACTTCATGTGGCTATTGGGTGTCATTGGCTTCAGGTCAGGCCAGGTCCTCTGGTGTGTTTTTAAGGGTACCAAAGCTCTCGAGCGTATGCATCATCACTACTGGGGGACCGGATATTCAATGTGAGAGTGATTTCATTTGCGGCACTGGAGGAGTGGGTGCAGTTGCCTGCGTGCGCTCCTGGCCCCTCTGGGACATCCAAAAAGGTCTTGCTATTGTGGGAGTGATGACTGGGGGCAACCTGACATATTCAGGGCTGGCAGGGTATCACAGGGCAGGCTAAGAGCCTTTCTGATGCACACTTGGGCCTTCGTGCCACCTCTGTAAGAGGAGTCGGCAGCATAACCTGGAAGTGGTGCATGGGGCAAAGGAGATCAGGGTGACTGACCTCTGGTGGCCCCAGCCCCTCAGGATCATCTGTAGAGGTTCCATGGCAGTTTCAGAGGCTGGGAGCTGGCCGCTCCCTGCAGCCAGTTGGGGAAGGCATTCGCTCCGCATAGGCCGGTCCCTTGTGGAGAGGCCGGGAGACTCTGCTCCTGCCTGTGCTTGTTGGGGTGGGGATGGTGCCTTTAGAACTGCTTCCCAAAAGTCTTCACTCATTCGGGTGCATTCCCAGCAACTGTGGTGGCAAAAGGCTGCTATCTGCTAGCGTTTTGTTCCCCGGGGCCTCCCATTGCGACAGAGCTTGAAAAGTCAGGTGGTCCTCTCCATCGGTAGCCAAACGCCACATCTCCCTCACACATTTTTTTATGTTCGAAACATGCCATAAACCTTTCTACAGGCTGCCTTCCATCATTATAATTGGCTTAGCAAACTTGCTTCCAATTGTGGTTCTTAATGTATATCATTGTTTTGGTGGATTCTGCGTATAGGGACTTAAGGCCTGACTTGGAGTGTGGTGGAAAGGATACTCTATTGTAACAATGATTGACTATCCCTTCCGCCATACTGAAGTTCAGCCCACCTCATTTATAGTCAGGAGGACCGTCTGTATGTCAGCGATGGAAACTACTGTGCCTCTGCCACTGACATACACCTTGGCCCGAAGGAGTAAGAGTGTTAAACGTTTTGCATTTGTCCATCTGCTTTATTTAGAGTGTGCAAATAGCAAGTGTTAACTTTCCCACATCCTATCCAAAAAAGTGACAGTAAGTGAAAGGAAAAGCATTTTTATGACCGCCCCACACCATAGGAAAAAACTCCCATAGTGATGAAGGTTCTTTTTTTCATTTTCAAAAAGAATATCTTGCTTTGGGATTTTCTTTTTCCAAATAAAAAACAGACATTGAAAGTGTGCTGTACAGCTTCATAATTTTGATGGAGCCCGCACAGCACACTTTCAATGTAAGAGATGTCTTCTAGGCCGGTTTATCTCTAAATATGGCAGGCTGAGTGCACATATCTTGGTGGTTGTAAAGTGCTCTGCCATGCAGATGGAATGTTGTCAGCTCGTTCACTCTACATCATGCCCATAGTCCAATGTATGTTGAGTACCTAAAGTGTCTAACCAATGCATCACATCATGATCAAAGCAAAACTCACTTATAATAATTTTGTACGCTGTTCACCTTGGTTGATACATGTGATAATTATCACAGAGTCCATTGATTCTTTCAGTGCTCTTTTAAAAAAAATGTTTTAATGATATTTTTCAAACAATGCATATGAAATCCATTTCAAATACTGAGAGGCGAATGAGAGCAGACACAAAGGAGAAATTGGTCTTAAATATACATCTCAATAAGAAGTACCTATGTGCATCTCTGAGCCGAGATTCAAAAAATACGACCAAACACGTGGATCCTGCCTACTTAATTCATATACATGACTGCATCATTTGTTATACCAAGGAGACCACCCAACTGATAATCACTGATGTCTGGTCAATTAAGATTCCCTTACTTAAAACCTGAGATGAGTCTAAAAATGCAATATAGCAGTACCTAGGGTCAGTTTCCAATCCACCATGACCTAAAATGCTTTAAGTGCTTAAGTGCTTAAAATGTTGAAAATGCTATTAGGGGTTGTTGACATAGCCCCTCTCTTGTTGTTACCTTACAGGATAAAGGTCTTCCAATTTATTGATGAAGATTAACCATTCCTCAAGTAGCCATGAGTCTTTCTCCCCTTCCACCTCACCTTCTCTTTTTTGTTCATATAACTCACTCTCTAAACTCAACGTTGAACGGAGGCGCCCAAGGCATTGTTGAAAGGATGGGGGTTGTGAATCACGCCACGCTGCAGCTTTTCAAATATGGCCCATGGCCATCGCCACAAAAATTAGAAACGCCCCTTCAATATCAGCTGATGTCTCTTGTACCCCCAGGAGCATGATTTTCGGACTGAGTACCAGAATAAATGTAAGCACTTTCCCCAAAAATTTAGGGATCTCAAAGTTGAGCAGACCTAACTTAGGGCACATGGAGAACATGTGTATAAGATCCACTTCAAAAGATTGACAACGTGGACAGCATGTCTGCTCAGCCCCCTTCATATGGCGGTCTTTGCAGGGGTGATGTATTGATCGAAAACTGTTTTGTAGTGCTGTACCTGAAGCCCTGAAGATGTGAGTATGGGTGGCCAAGCTCCAAAGACTCGTAAAAGCTAAAATCATCCATTTGAAGTCTTAATTTCCATTCACTGTTATGCTTCTCTAAATCGCCATGTTGGTCAGAACCAAGGATTGAATACATCAAACTAATTGAGCAGTTCCCAGGCCCATCAATACCTCCAAAAGCAGGACCTTAGAAAACCCATTTAGATCACTAGTTTTTTTTTGTGCAGAAAATCACAAACCCACACATACTTGAAGAAATCTCAGTGACTTAAGTCAAATCGACCCTGGAGCTCCTCAAAAGTTGCCAAACAAACTCCTTGAAATATTTCCCCTACTTTTCGGAGCTCCTGTAAACCATGATCTTTCATATTCTATCGGGATAGCCAGGAACAAGTAAAGGACCTTCGGAAGCAATACAATTTTTAAATTATTACAGCGGCCCATTATAGACATGTGCAAATTATTCCTGTTTTGCTTTCCTCATTATTGGAGCCATATATAACTTAACTATCTGATTCATTTCAGTACTAATACAAATCCCCACATACACCACATGTTCGACCTTCCAAGCATCTTGTGAAGGGGTGTAGCTCTTCATAATCACTACTAGTCAATGAATACCCCAACTAAGGTGGTCATCACAACCCTGGCGGTCCAAGACCGCCAGAGCTGTTGTGACGGAAGCACCGCCAACAGGCTGGCGGTGCATTCCGGGTCATTACGACCGCGGCGGAAGCGCCGCGGTCGCACCGCCGGTGCCGGCGGTTTTCTGCCACAATGGCCCTGGCGGTTCTAATCCGCCAGCGCGCTGCCCTGGGGATTACGAGTCCCCCTACTGCCAGCCTTTTCCTGGTGGTTTGAACTGCCAGGAAAAGGCTGGCGGTAGGGGGAGTCGCGGGGCCCCTGGGAGCCACTGGCATGGGCAGTGCAGGGGCCCCCTGACAGGGCCCCTTGCAGCTTTTCACTGTCTGCTATGCAGACAGTGAAAAGCGCGACAGGTGCACCTGCACCCATCGCACGGCCGCAACACCGCCGGCTCCATTTGGAGCCGGCTGCTGTGTTGCGGCCGAGATCCCCGCAGCCCCAGCGGGGATCTCAAAATGACCGCAGCGGGAGTGCGGCTGCATTGGCGGCCGCCCGGCGGTCAGATCTTGGCGGGCAGCTTCAGCCGCCCGCCAAGGTCATAATGAGGGCCTAAATATCCAAACTTATGAGCTTCACCTCAATTTCCAGCAGGGCAGAATGTAAGCTAGCGGTTACAACTGCCACATCACATGCGTAAGCTAAGACTTTCGTGTCCCAGCCATGGCACCTAACTGGCGGTATAGTTGGGTTGGCTTATAGCTTGCAGAGAAGGGGATTGATGTTTAGTGCAAACAGTAATGGGGAACAGGGACACCCCTGTCTAGTGCCTTTTTCAATATGTATTGGGCCAGACTGTCCTCCCATCAACTGAAGGTGAGTTATGGTATACAATAGATAGCCTGCACTGCTTTGATAAATCTTTGTAAGCCCATGACCTTCCACAGAATTTCCTTGTTGGCCCTGTCAAATACTTTCTCAGCATCCAACAGAACGAAGACTATGGGCTCGCCCGCCACCTTAGTAGCATCACAGAGTGTTACAGCCCTTCAAATATGAATAGTGGTGTCCCTGCCAGGGATAAAGCCATGCTGGGTAGTAGAAGCTAGTTTAGTGATTACGGCTCTCAACCGAATGGCTAGCGCTTTAGAATAAATCTTCACATCACTGTTTATTAAAGTTATGGGACAATATGACCCTGGGTCACGGGGGTCTTTCCTTCTTTCAGAATATTACAATATTAGCATTTAAAAAGTTTCTGGGGGCCTTTGACTCTTTTGTATTTGTACAAAAAGCTCCAACATAACCAGAAAAAGTACCAGGTGGAAGACTTTATAAAATTCTAATGGGATTTGGTCAGTCCGCACTACCTTCCCTGATCGTAATGCTTGGAGAGTGGCTTATATTTCTTTGGTGGTGAAATGCGCCCCAGACCATCACTCTCCGTTTGATTAATTCTGGCCATCTAAACCCTGCTCAAAAGAAGTTTCATACTTTGTTCTCCCGCTGCAGGCGGAGCTCAGTAAAGTCTTTCACAGTACCTCCTGAAGACTTCCCTAATGTCTTCAGGGTCTGAAATCAAGCCACCCTGCTCATCCCTTGCTTCATTTATTATGCCAGCTGCCACTTTCTGGTGACTACGTACTGCTAGCAGATGTCCTACACTTTCATTGTACTCATAGCATTCCTGCCATCTAGCAACACTTTTTTCAGCGGCTTTCTTAGCCGTAGTATCATTAACTGCAAACATAGAAGTTGTGATCTGCTGCTGAGCATCAGCGAGACCCGTCCCCTCAGCTATTGCTGATGCAGTCGAGCTTCTGCATGATTGATCCCTGATCAAAGATTGATTCCATTTCTGGTGACTCAGACAAAACTCTCAACACCGCTTTAAGAGTATCCCTTACCACTCCTATTGGAGCACTATCATCATTAAATTTCAAGAATTCAGAAATCCAAGCATTCACATGTTGAACATACACTGGATCAACCAAAAGACCTCTTTCAAAGGACCAGCTCCGCTCATTCCTTTTGAACCCTTCCGCTAAAAGTTAAATTATAAAGGGATTATGGTCGGACATAATCTGAGAGTATAGGTCTACATGCCCCAGTTAATAATTTTTGTCTTCTGATAAAAATAATCTAAACAGGACAGAGAGCCATAGTGGGTTGAGTAATACGTAAAGCCAGAGTTTGGTGCTTTAAGCTTGGGCCACACATTCACCAAACCTAACTCTCTCAAAACTGCAAGGAGCTCTATACACTCGGGGCTTACGAACTGTATACTGGCCGAGATTGGAGCTGGTTCTCTCCCTCGGGATCGTCCGACATCCATTAAAATTCACATTACCGCATATGAAATAGGGAACGGGTCAAGCCGTGAGTTCCACTGATAAAAAAATCTAATACCTCGATCTCATCCACTATAGGGCCTTACAATGAACATGGGGTGAAAGACCCTGCATTATGTCGACATTCAATTATAACCCATCTCCTGTAATTATCTGCAGAACAGCGAGTAAAATTGCGTGGCTTGCCAGGGGCAAGTATAGCGACCCCTCCAAGTTCTTTTGTTCTGGCCACGAGGGTCAGACCTAGAGCTTTTAATCAATGCCTGCTAGCACCATCTATATGCGTCTCTTGGAGACAATAGATGTCTGCCACAAAGCCGCAAAGTCCTCGGCTATCTTTCCTCTTTTCCCAGCATCGTTTAAGACACTGACATTTATGGGTGCTATTCGCAGTTGAGACATAGGGCCAGATGTAGCAACCCGTTTGCGAGTCGCATACGGCGAAAATCGCCGTTTGCGAGTCGCAAACGTGGGTTTGGCATGCATAAATGCCTATTGCGAGTCGTTACCGACTCGCAATATGCATTTCCGACTCGCAAATAGTAAGGGGTGTTCCCTTCCTATTTGCGAGTCGCTGTGGGATGCAATACCATTTGCGACCGCGTACGCGGTCACAAATGGCATCGCAGTTACCATCCACTTCAAGTGGATAGTAACCCACGCGCAAATTGGAAGGGGTCCCCATGGGACCCCTTCCAGTTTGTGACTGGACCCCAAAATATTTTTTCAGGGCAGGGAGTGGTCCAAGGGACCACTCCCTGCCCTGAAAAAATACCGAAACAAAAGGTTTCGGTTTTTTTGCAGTGCAGCTCGTTTTCCTGTCAGGAAAACGGGCTACACTTAAAAAAAAAAAAACTGCTTTATTTAAAAGCAGGTCGCAAACATGGAGGTCTGCTGACGTCAGCAGGCCTCCATGTTAGCGTGTGCCCATACTCGCTATGGGGCCGCAATTTGCGACCCACCTCATGAATATTCATGAGGTGGGTCATTGCGACCCCATAGCGAGTTGCAGTCGGTGTCTGAGACACCGTACTGCATTGGGAATTGCGACTTGCAATTTGTGAGTCGCTCCGACTCGCAAATTGCAAGTCGCAATTCCCAAATTTCGTACATCTGGCCCACAATCCCGATACAGCACTTCACCAGAAAAGAGCCTGCTATGACTTTGACCATACCATTTTAATCCCCGCTGATCAATCCTATTCTCACATAGACCCCCCTCTTTTCTTCTGTGTGTCCAATCTGCTTTCCTATTACACTATTTTTCCCTCCATGCTATTGACCCATAGCTGCTTCCTCAGTCCCCTTCCCATGCATTCTTTTTAGCTGAACCCCCTCCTAGCCCCACCCCTGTCCCATCTAACGCTCCTCCCCGTTTCCTTCCTTCCTACCCAAAATCAACCTAATCACCACACCCCAGCCCAGCCCCATCCCTACTTCAACTCTCATCCACCCTATCGCCCACCCCTCCACCATCTGTGGAATTCAGGTCCCATATGACCTGAATGATGGCTCTCCTTTATACAACTGCAGGCTCCCCCAACAGCTCCTGTTTTAATATCTAATCACTAGTCATCAAAAAGTTCATATATAAGAATAGAAGAGATATGCAGAGCCCATGCTCCCACCAAAAGGTAAACTAAGTGACTCACCACTGTTCCATAAACATTCGACTTGTCATACACTGAAAATACTCTTATTTTGGATTCACCAGACCATATGCCTTAGCCTCATTAAATACAGAGTCCCCCTACCTATGTTTGTTCTGAGGCATCTACAAATACAGATAAATATATACCTAGCCCCAGGTATACCCCAGTGTGGCCAACTGATAGCCGTACAGGCCTGCTAATTAGCCTGATTCTGTGAAATCAAACTGTTCAAATATTCCTCGGACAGGATCTCAGATGTGAAAGTTCTAGTTTTGCCCTTAAATACCATTTTCAGATGAGCAGGGGCTAGTAAAAAAGCTTCTGCAGTAGCCTTTCGGAAGGGCTTAATCATCTGCCTTAATCTCCATCTCTGCTCCAACGTAACCTGGCAAAAATTGTGACACACAAATAATGAATGGCCATTGAAACTCCTCTGGGCATGCGGGTGGGCTTTCTAAAAAATGGACTGCCTGTGCAAACAGTTTTAAAAAAAACACAAGGATCACTCAAGGGTATTTCTTGGTGCCCCCTTGAGGGTGACCCTGCTTTTTCCGCATAAGCGTGAATCTATGCACTCTTTGTACTTCTGCCCCCTAATCCTAGGAAGTGAGTTCAGGAAGGGTAAATTATTACACCATTGGAGGTTTTCATAGTCCTCCAGTTTCCACATAATATTAGAAAGTTGTCCCTCCTGGGATTTTACATGCCCCCCAGAGGGCCCCGATGTTGGCTTCTACAATCGTTGTTTACTCTTCAATGGTATCATGCTTCTCTCCAATTTCTGCTCAGGTCTTTGATACCTTCTTTGATGCTCCCTGTAAGTGCTTCATGGCCAATTGAGCTCGCTGACTCTCAGCCTGGGTTTCCGTCTGAAGCTCTTTTATTGTGTCATAAATGAGATGACGCATTGAGTCCCTGGTTTTGGGAGTGGAATCATTGTGACTTCTGCTTTGGATACGAGTAGTTTCTCTGCCCCCCCTCTTGATGTAACAGTTTTGTGGCAGTATAATCCCACTTCAAGGCTGCTGCCTCCTGTAATTCTTGGTCCTTCATTGCCCCAAATACTGGTCTCTATTTCACCCTCCTTTGTTGCTTACGCCATTTCACAGTGGCCCCTGGTGTTGTGGATAACTTGCTTCTGCTAGTTGTAGACAAACAAGCACTGGCTTCATCTTCACTTGAACTGGAGCTAAGGCTGGAAGATTCCAAGACATCTGTGAGGGAATAAAACATATTGCCCTCTTCTCTAGGCAGGTCAGAGCTTTTACCAACCTTTGCAGCGTCTTCTTTAACTTCTTCAGCTCCTGTGAGCCCCTTTAGGTTCTCTGGCCCTGGTGGGTTTGTACACTTTTCAGATTTTTGCTCCACCCTTCCATCTGCTACATTTGCCCGGCAGTCGTGCTTCCAGACCAATTTCATGGGTGTTTGATCCCCCACTCTCCACATTGGCGGTATAGTTGATTGTAGGGATATTTTCTGCAGGCTTGCTTCCTGGCACCACAACCCTTTGAAGTACATGATCGATACTTTTCATCCGTAGAGAAGGAATCCCTCCTTCATTCATGTGTATTGTGAGCCCATTTGATCTCCTGTTGGGGGGGCTACCTTGTGTGAGCTAATTTGTGCCTGAGTGCAGAAACACTCTGTAACGGCTGGTTGTGTGTCCTCACATTGTGGCAATAATGCAGAGTCAGTTAAGGGTTTTGTAAACCCAAGCTCAGATCACCTACCTGCGGGGGTCCCACTAGCCTGCTCCTGCCTTGGTCATCTGGCTCCCATTTAAGCTTCAGGTGTGGAGCGTGATCCAAGAGTCGTGCTCTCGTAGCTGTCCCGGGCAGTTCTGATGCTGTTCGGTGCCATCTTTTCACTGGTGTGGCCAACGTGTTCTACAGCCACAGCAACAATTACAGTAACGATGCTCTGCCCAACACCATGGGCCTTCCGAGGACGGGACACAGGACACATTGATGCGGTGGCTTCGTCAACCGAGAGTGACCTTCGGGTCCCCTTCCTGTTGATGGATTACTCTCAGCAGCAGGAAGCTCTGGGCCTCCAGTCTGGTATGGTCACAAGTGAGGAGAATTAGCTCCGCCTCTCAACTTCCTTTCCTCTGGCTGTGATCTCAACACATACTAGTGTAGGGAGAGAGCTGATGCACACTGGCACTATGGGGGTCATTATGACATTGGCGGTCTAATATGAAGACCGCTGTGGTGACGGCTGCCAACAGACCACCACGGAACCGGTAATCCGCCCGCCAGATTATGACACACAAACAGAAAACCAACAGAAACCAGCCACAACCACAAGTTCACCAGATCCAATGGATGCGATAAACTGTCGTAACTCACCGCTACGGCAGCAATACACCACCCGCCAAATTATGACCCGAGAATCACCACAGTGGACATTCAAAGGCAGTCAGCCATTGGCGGTGCACACCACCGCGGCAGAATTGGGCACCCAACACAACTTCAAGCCAACATTGGCCAGATCAAATTACCCACACCTGACACATATGCACACAACCTACACACCCACCAACAGCACTATAAAGCACACCCCCACATAACCCACAATCCTTTGCAAACACGAAAAGACTGCTACACCTGGCAGGCCAATCCCTCAGAGAACTGCTCACACACACCACATCCACCTATACATCTGTCGCACATCACACACCACACACCCTACCACAACACTGAACACCATCTCCACAACACACAATAGGCATGTCCCCACAAAAGGACCCCCGTTTCACGTATGAGGAGTTGCGGGTCATGGTGGAGGAAATCGTCAGGGTAGAGCCACAGCTGTTTGGTGCACAGGTCCAGCAGATCTCCATTGCCAGGAAGATGAAGCTATGGAGGATCATGGACAGGGTGAACTCAGTGGGACAATATCAACGCACAAGGGGCTGACATCCGGAAGAGGTGGAATGACCTACAGGGAAAGGTGCGTGCTATTGCATCAAGGCGGCAGGTTGACATCATGAGGACTGGCGGTGGAACCCCCCCATAGTTCACAGCATGGGAGGAGCAAGTCTTGGTAATCCTGTATCCTGAAGGCCTCACTGGAGTCACTGGAGGGCTGGACACTGGAAAGTCACCATTACTAACCTACTTCCACCGATACCTGCATGGGATGTCACCCCCTCACCCCGACTCCCTACACCCCACACCATCCCACACAGTGCACCATCCTAATGACCACACTTAAATGTGTACCCCTGCATGCCCTACCCACTGCAAGCACACCCCTCCCAGCTCTGCAAACAAACCTACCATCAATTCTTGGACAGCATGTAGAACTAGCAATCCCACAATCCATCACCATACCCTACCAACCTTGGGGAGACAAAACCAAACCCATAGGAAAAGGTAGAAATAGGGAAAATGTGACAGACAATTACCCTAACAAATCACTTACATTCCCACAGGTGCCCCATCTAATGTCAGCAGCGAGCAGGTACCACAGCAAACCCAGTCCTCCACCAGAAGATGCCCTCAGTGATGACAGCAACTCTGGATGTCCTGAGCTGGATGAACTCCCTGATCCATCTGGGGCCAGAAGTCAGTCCTTTTCCACTTCCCACAGTCATTCTACCACAGGCCCCCCTTCTGACTCCAAAAACACAGCAGCCACTCGACTTCCCCAGGACACGTTGATCATTAGTATGCCCACCTGTACAGGGACCCGAGTCAACACCCCATAGGCAAGACTGGGAAGGTCCTTGTGTAAGTGGGAGTGGGCACACCATTCAGGGGACACAGGCACAGGGGGCATAGTGGGAGGCCCGCTGTGCGCCAGGGGAGGTCAGGCCAGGTAACCGACTGCATAGGAGGCACTCACACATGTACTTACCAAAAATCCCAGGACAGGATGGGCCAGGTGATCAGCATCATGCAGGAGAACCAGTGGCTGCAGGGGGTACACCATCAGGAGGTCATGCAGTAGTTGCAGGGCCTAAATGCCAATATGGCCTCCATTGTAGGGGTGCTGGGTGACATGACCAACACCATGTGGGAGAACAGACCACACCAGCGGCCCACTTCCACTAGCCAGTCCACTCACCAGCCATCAACATCTGCTGCAGCTAGTGGACAGGAGGACCTGCCACAAGACCCACAGGCCACCAGCACCCCTCCCTTTGCAGCAGAGGAATCACCCCGCAAATGTTCCCTGTGACCCAGACAGACACCAGAGACTGTTGTCAAGACCAAGACCCCCGCCAGGAAATGAGTCACATTGTTCACTTTGGACTGTCATTGCTCCTCTTCCTATAGCCCTAAGGATACTGGACCTGTGCTACAAACCAAATTGGCCACCACACTGAAGTATTCCTCAACCATCACCCCACTCTATTACACTATTCCTTCATTATTGTCACTTCAATAAACACCCTTGAACACAACTGGAGTAATAGTACTTTATCAGACAGAAATGTGTAATGTAATGAACTGTATTATCCTGTGCAAATGTTCTGTATTGTGTGAATCCATCCAACAAATGTGATTACGCAGTCTGTAGTCATGACATCAGTACACAGTTGTGACCGCACCAACATCTGCAAAAAGGGAAGGCATAAGTGACAGTCAATTGAAATGTAAAGGCAGTGATTGGCACAACACAGCTGACACACAGCACTTAACTTAAATAGAGATATGATCAGATCTACAGTCTTACCTGAGTCTCACTGGAAGTACTTTTCCTCTTCCTCCTCCTCACTGTCTTCAGTGTCCACTGCTGCCACAGGTGCATTATCTCCCACCTCCTCCTGCATGTAGGGCACATGGTGTCTGAGGGCCAAACTGTGCAGTATGCAGCAGACCACCTCAATCTGGCAGACCATCCTAGAGGCGTAGTATAGGGACCCACCTGTTTAATGGAGGCACCTGAACCTGGCTTTCAGTAGACCCAATGTGCGTTCCACAACCCTCCTGGTATGGCCATGTCCCTCATTGTATCAATTTTCAGCCCCTGTTCTTGGATTCCTAACTGGGGTAAACAGCCAGGACTGGTTTGGGTAGCCGGAGTCACCTGGAAGTAGTGACGGACACACATTCCACATGTACAATGGCATGGAGTACAACTCCAGTTGGCATACACTGACATACATTGTGTGAAGTCTCAAGCTCACCCATGAGCCACACTCAGTGCCTCTGTAGTCATGCCATCACCTCTGGGATGCTGCTATTCCTCAACACATAGGCGCCATGCACAGATCCTGGAAACTTGGCAGTGACATAGGAGATGTATTGATCTGCAAGGAACACCATCTGGACATTTATTGAGTGGAAACTCCTCCTTTTCCTGTAGACCTGCTGATTTGCCCTTGGAGGGACCAAGGCAATATGGGTCCCGTCAATAGCCCTAATCACATTTGGTATGTGTCCCCTGGTGTAGAATCCAGCCTTCACAGTGGACAAATCTCTGGGTGAATGAGATGTAGCTGCTCATGTGTTTGAGCAGGACAGCCAAACCCCTTCCAAGCACTATCCAAAACATTGACTGTGACATTCCTGCAGCCAAGCCCACTGTCACCTGGAATGAACCACTTGCCAGGAAGTGGAGCACTGACAGTACCTGTACTACAGAGAAAATTGCTGTAGTGCTACGGATGGCAAGAATTAGATCAGGCTCCAATTGTGCACACAGCTCAGTAATTGTGGCCCTGTCCAGACAATAGGTGAGTATGATGTGCCGGTCCTCCAATGTAGCCAAGTCCACTAGGGGTCTGTACATGGGTGCTTGCCTCCTCCTCCTCATCTTCCGCAGTGATTAGTATCTAAGTGAGTCAAAATTAAAATGTGTGTGACTACAGGAAGTATGGACATACAATATCACAGTACACGGAGCATGTATGTATGTAGAAGACTGGAATAGACTAGACGTGTACAAACGATACCAATGATGCACATAAATTTGTCCAACATGAGTTCGAGCATTAGGAAATGACAACCGCCTGTCCTGTATGCAGGGACAGGTGGAAGTGACCTCACTCCCCAGACATTAGGCGTCATAGCGGAAGGCGGTCTACACCGCCGAGCAACTCGTCATTGGCTAACATGGAGCTCTATGGAGTATAGGAACCAATGATGATCAATGCCGGCAGTCATAGTGTTCACCGCCGCGGACGTGACCTCCATTTTCTTTGTACCACTTCACTTGATTCCTGACTCTCTATGGTTGTACATCTCTACTGTATGTGCTGCTGTGACATGTGTCTGGAACCTACAATGGCCCGTGCTGCAGGGGAAGAGGCCCCAGACCTCCAATCAGAGGAGCTGGAGAAGCTTGTGGATGGGGTTCTACCCCTGTATGGGCAGTTGTATGGGCCTCCAGGCCAACAGGTGAGTACATCATGGGTACGTTGGATGCGACATGGCTGCATGAAGATGTAGGTGTGTGCTGGCAGTATGTCATTTGGTGGGGTTTGGCTGCATGCAGTGTGATTTCAGAGGTTGGGGTCATGTGTATGGTTAATGTGGGTCATATGCAGAATGTAAGCCATTTGTGTAAAAGAATGGATTGTTGAGTTCATGGTGTCCTTCTGTCTGTGTCTTCTCTGCAGGTCAGCGCCCATCAAAAGAAAGGGTTGTGGCGTGCCATTGCCAAGGACGTGCAGACCCTGGGTGTCCATAGCCGGTGGATCACCCACTGCAGGAAACGGAGTGAGGACCTGAGACGCTGGGCCCAGAAGACCACGGAGGCCCAGTTAGGGACCGCCTCCCAACGAGGGAGGGGTGCCTGTCGGAGCCTGACCCCCCCTAATGGCCCGCATACTGGCAGTGGCCAACCCTGAGTTGAATGGGCACTTGAGGGCGGCACAGCAGCCACAAGGGGGTGAGTACAGACTGTATGGTATTTTTTTGCCTGACATGGGGTTTGGGTGCAAGGTTCTAGTCAGTTGGTGCCCCTATGTGCCAATTTAACGTTTCCTGTGTGGTCCTGCTTAGCTAAGTAGGGTGGTATGCATATTTGGTATTGGTAAGTAGCTAACATACCATGGCAGACAGAGCTTAGTGAGTCCCAGTGGGTGGGCAGATGGTAGTGCTTTACTGCTGCTGTATCCAGGTAATGGTTTGTAATTTTGGTCCATACTGCACAGTGTTAGTCCCAGTATGTCAATGTGATGTGTATGCCATATGTGCTGCTGGTGCTGTGATTGACCCTGTGCTCTCTTTCGTTCTCCCCCACCCTCTCACCTTTTCTCATCCTGTCCTTGTGTGCATTAGCATAATCTGGCAAAGGAACAGGGGCACCGGCGAGTGGGGGGCTGCAGCCTGCGGACCCAGGAGGCGGAGAGCACAGATGCTGAGGGGACCAGTGAGTTGGAGAGTGAGGGGACCACCACAGGGGAGACAGGAGGGATGACTACAGACTCCTCCTCTGATGGAAGCTCCCTGATGGTGGTGGACCCCTCTGGGAACACCCAAGCAACAAGATCTTCCGCCTCCCCATACCAGCACCACCCTCCCAGTAGCCCCCCACCAAGTTGCCCGTGCCCGTTCACGTAGTAGGGTGGGCGTTTCCTTTACCCCAGGCACCTCAGGCCCTACCCCAGTCAGCCCTGCTGCCCTCAATGAGGAGGCTATTGACCTCCTGAGATCCATCTCTGTAGGGCAGTCAACCATAGTGAATGCCATCCAGGGGCTGGCATCCCAGATACAGCAATGCAATGCCTACCTGGAGGGCATTCGCAGTGGCTTGGCTGCCCTACAGAGATCGTTTCTGGCCCTGGCCTCCTCTCTGATGGCAGCCAGTGTCCCTGGTTCTACCGTCACCCCCAACTACCACTTCCCAGTCCCAAAGCCCTCTCCCCCAACCCATCCCATGCACACAATCTGACAAGCATGCACCCAAACCAACAGGCAGGACTCACACAGACAAACACAGGCACCACACTTCACTCCACAAGCACACACACAGACAACACACAGATGCACATGCTACTACAGCCACTGCCTCCACTGTCGCACTCTCCTCCTCCTCCCTTACAGTCACATCAACACACACACCTGCATGCACTGCATCATCAGATCCAGATCCTGCCACTTGTACAAGCTTGCCCACAGTCACCACAGCAGCAGACACGCAGACATGCACCCCACACAACACATGCGCAGTCACCACCACCACTATCACAACCTCATCCAGTACACCCACCTCACTTGCAGACACCACAACATCATACATACACACGTCCTGTTTGTCCTCTCTCACCCTGTCTGCCACCCTCCAATTACACATAAACACTCCCACTCAGACACCCAACAGCCATTCACCTCACACACTGTCCACGCACCTGCATCCAAGTCCAGCACACCTAATCCTCCTACAACCACTCCCTCTACCTCCACTCCCAATCCTCCTCCCACAACCCACCACATTGGTCCTAAGAAGCTTTTCCTTTTCCGCCTTGATCTCTCCCCCGCCCCTCCCCCAGCCCAGTACCTCCAGCTCCTAGTCGACTCCTGTTCCTCCCCCTAAAACTACACCTGCCACTACGGGGCACAAGGGTGGTACTCCGTCCCCCATCCCAAGCCCACTTCTCCACCCCTAAACAGAAGGGTAAAGACCTGTCCCCTCCCAAACTCAAGCCCAGGGACCCTGTTGGACTTTTTTGCTTATGCAGGGTCATCCCCAATCGTTTTGCCTCCTGCCTCCTATTTTTTCTGAGCTGTTTTTGTTGGCTTTAGAACTCTGAGCACTTTACCACTGCTAACCAGTGCTAAAGTGCATATGCTCTCTGTATAAATTGTATTGTTGATTGGATTTCCATGACTGGAATATTTGATTTACTGGTAAGTCCCTAGTACTGTGCACTGGAGGTGCCCAGGGACTGCAAATCAAATGTTACTAGTGGGACTGCAGCACTGGTTGTGCCACCCTCATTAGTAGCCCTGTAAACATGGCTCAGACCTGCCACTACAGTGTCTGTGTGTGCAGTTTAAACTGCCAATTCGACTTGGCAAGTGTACCCACTTGCCAGGCCCAAACCTTCCCTTTTCTTACATGTAAGACCCCCCTAGGTAGCCCCCTGGGCAGGGTGCAGTGTATGTTTAAGGTAGGACATATACTAATGTGCTTTATATGTCCTAACAGTGAAATACTGCCAAATTAGT
Source organism: Pleurodeles waltl (assembly GCF_031143425.1). Taxonomy (NCBI): domain Eukaryota; kingdom Metazoa; phylum Chordata; class Amphibia; order Caudata; family Salamandridae; genus Pleurodeles; species Pleurodeles waltl. The sequence continues at coordinate 146,667,605 of NC_090441.1, read as the reverse complement.
TTTCCACTGTTGCGAGGCCTAACCCTCTAAAAGGTTAACATGGGGGCTGCCTTTAAATATGATTAAAGCGGATAGACATGTGGAGTTTGGGGTCTCTGAGCTAGGTCTTTGAGCTCACAATTTAAAAATACATCTTTTAGTAATGTTGTTTTTAAGATTGTGTGTTAGAAAATGCCACTTTCAGAAAGTAGGCATTTTCGTGCTTAAACCATGCAGTGACTCTGCCTGTTTGTGGATTCCCTGTCTGGGTTAGTTTGACAGTTGAGCTGTTTGCACCTCTCTCTAGACAGTGACACAAAGGGAGCTGGGGTGTAGCCTGCCTATCCTGATGAGCCATCTGTGCTACGAGGGAGGGGAGGAGTGGTCACTTACAACTGAAAGGGCTGTGCCTGCCCTCACACAATGCAGTCTCCAACCAACTGGTGTGTGTCTGGGGCCTGGCCTGGGCAAGGCAGGATCTCACGAACAAGAGAGACTTTCCTTTGAAGTAGGCCTACTTCAAAGGCCAAAATGGGCACAAGGAGAGCACCTAAACCCCTGAAAAATGAGATCACTTCTGGACATCAAGATTAACCTCTGCCTGGAGAAGAGCTGAGGAGAGATGCTGCCCTGCCTGTGACTGTGCTTTGTGGAGCAATCCTGCCAAAGACTTCCCCTGCCAGCACCTGGACTCTCTGCTGAGACTCCTGCCTTGCCAAGTGGTGCCCTATCAAGTTTCTGGGGCCTTGACAGGTGAAGCTAGCAGACCAAGATTGAAAATCCACGCACAGACCGCCATGCAGGGAAATTTCCGATGCAACCTCCGAGACGCGGCTGAAGAAACGATGCGCCGCCGGCTTCGCTGCTGAAATCGACAACTGCGCATGCAGCTGTAGAAACGACACACCACACCGCTAACGGAGGCTGGTAACATCGCAACCTACACAGCGCGGTTTTGCTGATACCATGCAGCAGGATTTTCGACGCAAACCTTGCTGGACGTCGAAAACGCTGCAATGCCTGCCAGGATCCGAGTGCTTGCCGAGATCGACACATCGCTCTCCTGCGGAGAGGAAAAACGACACACACCGACCTGACTGGAGAAGGAGAAACGACGCACTGACTCACTTGCGGGTAAGAAATCGACTCATCGATATCCTTTTTCAACGGACACTTACCCGTGTGTGTTATTTTGACGTAACCCAGGTACTTTTCAACGCTAATAGTGTTTTGACTGTTTACAAAAAGATTTAAGACTCTATTGCTTTTAAAATTAATAACTTGACTTGAGTATGTTGGATGTTTTGAGGGTCCTTGCTTGGACAGGGGGTATCCTGCCTGCCTACCAAAGATCCAATTTCTAACAGACCCCCTCCTAAGAAAACAAACCCCACCCACCCTCTGAGGTGCCTGCCTAACAACATCATGATGCCCCTTCCCAGTGGAGTGATTGGGCTGCCAGGAGTCACGCTGGGCCTTGGACGCTGCCCTGTGGCCATTTGTTGACTGTGGACTGGCCAATGGCCCTACTGTATATTTGTACATATTACATTTTCTTTGTTCTTTAATTGAGGTCGCTGTTCCAGCATTAATACAGTGGTTGGACCAGAGGTAGGTGTCCTATCTTGCTTTGCTCCTGGGTTATGCTGCTGTTGATTAACTCTGCAGATTGTTCTCAGTGTGTGGTATGTGTGTTTGGTGTGTGTTGTGCGTGTGTGTGTGTCACTCTCCCCTCCCTCCCTTGTGTGCTAGGCGACTGTACTCACCGTCATCGTCTTCGTCGGCGTTGGTGCTCCTGGATTGCCATTGCGTGGTACAGCATCGGCAGGACTTCCAGTTCGGGTTCCATGGCGGCTGCAGACTCCTCTGTGTCCCTGGAAGTGAGTGTCTCCTTTTATGTGATGTGTTTCTGCCAGGCTTTTGATGCCAGTGGTCCCACCCCGGAAATCCTGGCGGTCTGCTATGTCACAATATGGTGGGCGGGTCGTTGTCTTCCGCTTGCCTGAAGATGGCTACCTCCATGATCAGTGGATGGACTGCACTGGTGATTTGGGTGGTACATTGGCTGTCTAGAGGAGGAATCACCGTCATGGTCATATTTTGGCAGTCTTCACCGCCAGCCTGGCGACGGTACTACCACCATCACCAGCGTGGCAGTCAGCTGACCGCCAATGTCATAATGAGGGTCTATGTGACTGTCATCTTGCCTCCCCCTGCCATCTGTTCTTTTGATTCTCATTGATTTTATTGATTCTTACATACGTTCTGTTGACTTTGTTTCCCAAGAACTGCATTAGAAACATAAGTCAACACTGTATAACAGTAATATAACTCAACTACATTAGCTCAAAGTCTGAGTCTCTTTTAAATTTAAATTCTTGTAGCAATAAATCCTATGATGAACAATTTAGCCTTATATAATTATAGCTAGTACATACTTTCACAATTAACAATCACCTTTATCCAATATTTGAAAACACTTAATAGACATTCCTGTATTACATTTCAGGCTGTGATAATTGATAAAACCCCACAAAAAAGAAAAACCCATCGTCGGTATAAACATATAACCACCTGCAGATCATAAAATAAAATGTCATTCAAAGAAAATGAAGTGTGAGAGAATGTTTCAGTTTTTATTTCATACTTTTTTAGATAAAGCATCAGAAGGGCAGACTAGTCTTAGATTGGTCTAATTGCATTTTGGTTTTTAGGGATATCAGTAATATGTTGTTTCTTTTTCCTTTTGTTTCTGCCATTTCTATGTGCTTGGATTAAAGATGCATGGCTTGGAAGCATGTTTTCAGGCCTTATCTAATTAGTTCATATACTGTAGAGAATCTAAGACTATTAAGGTCATATTTCATATTTTACAAAAAAACAAAGAGAATAGTTAATAAAGCACATGACTGCATAGTATCACACAGTATGTACTCAAAATGTATTTGAATTCTTCTCAGTGTATAAATACAAACTTCTTAAAAATCAAAGTTTAAATTTCTCATAGACAATTATCTTGAGGAAAGATTTCAGGGCTTAATTCAAAAGAGTTCAATCAATGTTTTGCCCATTTACTATCCCAATCATCGAAGTCCACTTTATATTGTAATGGATTCTATCACTTGTTGTTCTGTAATATTCCCAATATTGTTTAAAAATCTCTTCTCCAAGTTTGTCACAAGAATCAAAACATAGTCCTGGGTACAAATCTAATTCATTGCAGTTTGTGGAAAACACCATAAGGGTTTTAGGACCAGATGTAGCAAAGGGATTTTCTCATTCTGTGTCAATGGGAAAATGTGTTCGTACATATGGCCCTTAGTGTCAGAAACCAAGAAGAAAAGCCTGAGTTTTAACAAGAGCCAGCACATGTTTTGCAGTGTACTGTTGATTACTCAGGGCTCAAAATGAACTTAATAGACTCATAAGATGTAATTATAATCAACCTTACAAAAAATATATTCACATCCTCTTACTACTTCCGACATTAGTTTTATAATCTATGTGATTTCTTCCAACATTAGTTTTATAATCTATGTGATTTGTATATCAAATCTATGTACCATTATATTTCACAGCATGGATAGACAACTCACACTTTTTCCCCTCAAGGGCACAATTAAACCATATAAAGAAACAATATGAAACTTCCAAATCACCACTTCCAATTTGTTCATCCAACCAGTGTCCATGCATCATGCTTTTCAAATTTATTTAATTGGGATTAAATTCAACAAATTACATTTCATTTTATAGATACAAAATGATATAAAAAAGTATAGCCCATACATAAACTCACATCTCATTTTGACTACCTAGATCATTTTTATGCTACCATTTCTTTAGCTTCAGAGTAGATAACATTAGTATGTCCTTCGTCAGTGTGTTCAATTTCTAACCAGGCAGTAACAACATATCTTGAACAGGAAGCTTATAGTAAGAAACTATTGTGAAATATGTGAATACATCCTAGATACATGACATTCATACCAAAAGATAATGCACCTCTTCTCTTACAGACCTGATCAAAGGTTTGCAACTGATAAGCTTAATATCAAAAACCCCTCCTGTCTAGGCCCGGGCGGATCTCACAGAGTTCTACTCTGGAATTCCACTGAGTTGGCTTAAAACTCTGTGGAATTCAACAGAATTCCATGTGCTAAAGAGTGTTGCCTGCCCTACTGGAACCCTGGCTGGAATGCGCCCGATCTCAGAAGTGCTCAGAAGTGCTAAGCAGGGTTGGGCCTGGTTAGTCAGGCCCAACCCTGCGTAGCACTTTTGAGATCGGGTGCATTCAGGTCAGGGCCCTAGGCAACAAGAGTTGCTGTTTCATCCCTCTTGTGCTGACACACAGCCCGTCAGTTTGGAGCCTGCTGCTCTCCAAACCTGTACACTTCCCTTCACCACCAGCCCTCCTTCACAAACTTGCTATGGCGGCCGAAGCACATTCCCTGTCTTGCACCAGACTTGCAATCACTTCCTATGCACTTACACACAGCCTCAGGCCTCCCTTTCTTTAGGGCCCAGCACTAGGAGCAGCAAACCAGCTCGCTTTTTAAGTGATCTCTGATGGCAAGTTTCCTTTTTTCCAAGCACAGACCCCTGACCCCACACTCCTCATTTGCTAATACTGACCAAGCCCAGTGCCAGCCCCCATGTGCACATTGAAGAGAAAGTGTAACAAGGGTCTTACCGGGGTCTGACTCCCAGGGTCCCCCTTTGCCAGTGGCCTGGTTCTCTGCCTCCCTCTGCACCCTGGTCCCGGCTGGGCTGCTGAGGACAGTGCAAGGAGGGAGGCCTGGATCCAGAGCTAGTGCCAGTGCAGCCCGCAGCTTGCAGCAGCTCCACACCAACGTCGGGTAGAGTGCACACTACAGGCCAATTATGGGCTACACAGCTCAAATGCAGACTATCTGCTCTTGTGCTGTGAGGCTCAGAACTGGGCTGCAGTGCACACGTGGTGAGCTCTGCTCCAATACCGGGGCTAACAGTTTTTTAGCTGAACTCCAAGCATAGTACGGAGTGCCAAAAACTCTGTTAACTCGCTAGCGAAGCTGAGCTCCCCCTCCACCCCTTCTCCTGTCACACACTGCAATCACATATTACAGAGAGATGTTTCATCTGCCTAAAAACCGCAGCTCATGTCTTTTATCATCGAATGCAATTGCTTTAATAAATATTGAAACTTACTCTGCATCTCTTTGTCTGCCTTATCATGCATAAGACTTTGTGTAATTGAGAGGAAGGGGTATGATCTGTTCTGCCACGACTACCCTGAGGAGTCACAGTGTCATGTTTCTAGGCTACCACAAATCACCTTTACTTTCTAGGTTTGGTTGAGGTGCTGCCAGCTAACCAACGAAGTCAGGCTGAAAGCATACAGTCAGTGTGAGACTGACTCAGTCACCCACACTTGGTGGTGCTGTCACCCTAAACATAGCAGGTTACCCCTATACTAAGTCTTATGACATTGGCTTGTCACCCCTGGAGGCCTGTGTTTTCTCTCTTTGCTTTTAGAATCCATGCTTGAATCGTCCTCACTAAATTAGACTGTCTGAATCTTTTGATACATACCTTGAATCCAGCTTTCCCCTCCTTTTTTATCTTTGCGGATATTTTTTTCTGGTTTCACCTGATGTTTCCTCTGAAGATGGATCACTCTAGACTCATTCATGTCTATGTAGTTTACCCTGATTTTCATTTGGTTGCTCCTACTAGAGAAACAAGTGGCTGAGAGAAAGAGTTGCCACTTCTATTGGTAAAAGAAAGAATGACTTAGCATCCAACTTTATTGAGAATCAAGATTAGATCCTATGGTCATTTTACTCTGAAGCACAAGCAGCTTCCAAAAGGGGTCAACTTGCACACCCTAAATAAATCTGCCAACAAATCAGAACCTTTCATTGATAATGAAATCGACCAAACACATTGGCCACCTCCAGACTTGATTTTGACTGTGTACTGCTCCTTGCCGTACCTAATCAGCACTTACCTACATTCAGAAAGTTCAAGATGCCACATTAAAACTGACAGCAGGACTCAATAAGATTAGGAACTCTATTTCTCCCAGGCCCATATTCAATAGTCATATTAATTCATATTTATATATTATTGGTGCCTTACGTCAGTTTGAGAATGTAACTGGTCATATCATGGGTCACATATGAAACTGCCATATTTTACATGGACAGTCTCTCTCATCAACTAGACTACCATACAAAATATTCAGTGAGGGTTAGATAATACTAAATGCTACTGATCCTCATAGATACACAATCCTATTCGGAACCATTGCTGCTTATTGAAGATGTGCAACTTCTAAATTTCTAAATCTATCTGAGCCTCGACAAATACCTGGATGTCCTGTGTTGATGTCCAGCATACTCTATGAAAATTCTTTATGAATTATGAAGTATCATTGTCACCTAATTTTAGAGAATTAAGTTTCATATTGCTGATGCCCAGATTATCTGAGATAATACACATTTTATAATGTGATTGTACCACAACTGGATACTGTCAGATATTAATTAATTCAAATTGACACCATAATTAGTATATACGTGTTCTGTCAGCTTTTTGTTTATTGCCTCTAAAACCTTGCTCCACTGTATGAGAAATATTAAGGGCATCTCCCCCTCTACACCCTTAATCCCCTGACCTTAAAGAAATATAAGACCATTCTCCAACTGTGTCCACTCTTACTCCATCTTGTGAAGTCTGGTAAAAGTAGGTCTCAGAACTAAAGTCTGTAGGTAGTGCATATTTATCTACCTTTATTCCTGTTTATATTTGTGATGCAATGGATCTGTAAAATATATCATAGAGGCAGTGTCCTTTTTCCCTCTACTAGAAACATAGATCAACAGACCCTTGTAGACATTCTCTACAAAGATGACGAGAAGTGTTTTCATGTGAGTGCCAGTCAAAAAGCACAACTGAACCTTCCAGGGGAGCGATCCCCCACTTGTAAGATACTTCTGAAAATTATGGGTAAAGTTTTACAGAACATTCTATAAAGATGCTTTGTGGGATCTGTTAGCAATGGGGTTTCTAGTTGGCTAGGGTATACACTTAAGCCAGGCAGAACCCACCAACTCTAGTCAGGGCAAGGGGGTTACACATCCAAGATAACCCCTGCTCACCCCCTTGGTAGCTTGGCATGAGTAATCAGGCCTAACCCGGAGGCAATGTGTAAAGCATTTGCACAACACATGTGATGCAATAAGTACACCACAAAGGAAACACAACACCAAGTTATATAAAAATAAACTGTATTGTACACAACATCGTTAGACCAAACACCACATGTCAGTAATACCCTGATACCCAAGCAGCTGTCAGAACATTACACAGTAATGTTACTCTGTAGAAATCAGCAGTAATCACATACAACACACAGGTTACTCATTATTCTGCAACATAAGCAGTAGTCAGAAAAGCATTACTAAAGAAAAGCACTTGTCATAAAATCATCATAAATGCCCATAAAAGGAACATTAGGAAATATGTGGCAAGTCATTCAAAATCAAACATAATGCTCATATTAAGAACATCAGAAAATATATGGGGCATCAGCAAGATCATCCCATATATGTCATGGAAACATATCACCATAAAGATATGGGTCATAACCAAACATCAAGAATGCATTCATCCTAGTAAAACATATTGTTAGGTATGCTTAACTAGGTGAGTGCACAGGAGGAAACACATATGCCCGTACACAGAAACATAGTCCGGAATGCACATGTCTTAGAACATACTCTTTTATGGCAGGGTCTCCCTGGTAGAACATAGGAGCTCCTATGCTCCTATAATCATCCCCATGGGACCTTTGGCGGTTTCAGGGTGACAGCACCACTTCCCTTCACCGGGGGCCACCACTTTAAGAAATGTGGCCCGAGACTGTGGGGTTGGGGGTGGCGGCTCCTGCCAACCCTGTCTTTCTCTGCTGAAGAAGAGAGAGAAATTTCCCAGTGCCAACCGCTGGTAACCATCCGCATCTAGAGGACGATTGCTGGTGCCTCAATTAGGCAGCACCATCAGAACCTTCTCCAGGCCTTCCCTGAGTCGCGGCTGACTCTAGCAGCAGCGTGACAGCTCCTGCCATCTTTGTGGCTCTGGGGAGCCCCGCGCCTCCTCCGAGCAAGGCTTTCAGCTCGGGGTGCGCCAACCAGCTCTCCTGCTCCTCACGTAGGGGGAAGTCCTCTACCCTGCCCGATCGGCAGGCGAGAGCTACTCCCAGGGCTCAACACACTTTTAGCGGCCACTTCCAGACCTGCCTGGTTCACTCCTCTGGGAGGTATCTCCTACTTGTGCCCCTGGAGCACTCTCCCCAATGCTCCTGTGCCCCAGGGGCACCAGACAAAGTGCACGCTCCATGCACGGTTGTTGGAAATGGCCTTTCTGCAGGGTCACCCCCAAACCTTTTGCCTTCCTCCTTCTCTTTTTCTGACCTATTGTTGGCTGGCTTTAGAACTCTGCACACTTTACCACTGCGAATCAGTGCTAAACTGCATATGCTCTCTCCTTAAAACTGGTGACATTGGCTCATACCCAATTGGCTTATTTAATTCACTTGTAAGTCCCTAGTCAAGTGCACTACATGTGCCCAGTGCCTGTAAATTGAATGCTATTAGTGGGCTGCAGCACTGGTTGTGCCACCCACATAAGTAGCCCCCTAACCATGCCTCAGGCCTGCCACTGCAGGGCCTGTGTGTGCAGTTTCACTGCTACTTCAACTTGACATTTAAAAGTACTTGCCAAGCCTTAAACTGCCCTTTTTCTACATGTAAGTCACCGCTAAGGTAGGCCCTAGGTAGCCCATAGGGCAAGGTGCTATGTAGGTAAATGGCAGGACATGAACACGTGTGTTCTATATGACCTGGTAGTATAAAACTCCTAAATTCGTTTTTACACTGCTTTGAGGCCTGCTCCTTTCATAGTATAGCATTAGGGCTACCCTCATATACTGTTTGACTGGTAGATCCTGATCTGAAAGGAGTAGCCAGGTCATATTTAGTATGGCCAGAATGGTGATACAAAATCCTGCTTAATGGTGAAGTTGGATGTTATATTGCTATTTTAGAAATGCTACTTTTAGAAAGTGAGCATTTTTCTACACTTAAATCCTTCTGTGCCTTCCAATCCATGTCTGGCTAGATTTAGTTGACAGCTCCCTTGGGCATTCACTCAGACAACCCCAACCACAGCCTCACTTGCATACATCTAGATTTTGAATGGGTCTTCCTGGGCTGGGAGAGTGGAGGGCCTGACACGTACATGTCAAAGGAGAGTAGCATGCCCTCACACGAAGGACTGCCACACCCCCTACTGGGACCCTGGCAGACAGGATGGAACGGAAAGGGGACCTTGTGCACTTCTAAGCCACTCTTTGAAGTCTCCCCCACTTCAAAGGCACATTTGGGTATTTAAGCAGGGTCTCTGACCCTACCAACTTAGACACTTCTTGACAAGACACTGTTGTCACAGACACTTCCTGGAGAAGAACCTGAACCTGAACCAGAACCTGCAACCTGCCAAGAAGAACTGCCTGGCTGCCCAAAGGACTCACCTGACTGCTTTCTGAGAAGGACTGCTGTCTTGCTGTTGCCCTGCTGCCTTGCTGCTCTCTGGCTGTGCAGAACAAGTGCTCTCCAGGGGCTTGGATAAAGATTACCTCCTGAAGTCTCAGGACAAAAAAGACTTCATTCCTGCAAGAACTCCTTGTGCAGTGCAAATTGGCGCACATCCTGCAGAAAACAACGCACAGCCTGCATCGCAATGAAAAATTCACTGCACGCCGAACAACTCAGCCCGACTTTGCAGGGAGAAGATCGACGTAGTGCCAGAGTGCCGACTGGAAATTCGACGCACGGCCCACTGGATCGATGCAAAGCCGAGCTAGAAAGACGCAGCCCGACTACCTGAGAGGAATCAACGCAGTGCCTGCCAGGTGGTATAAATTCCCATGCAACGCCCACAGGATCGACGACGCCCCTGTGACTTCGTCCTGCAAGTGCTGGATTTCAATGCATCGTCCCCAGGGCGTCCGAAAACCCCGCAACCCGAAGAGGATCCAAGAGCGAGCACCGGAAATCGACACAAAGCCTTCCCTGAGTGGAAAATAAACGACGCATCGCCGTGTGCGGGCCGGGAAATCGAAGCACACCTCCCTGTTTTCCACACATCTCCTCATCTGCAATTCCTTGTCGAGATTTTGTACGCAAACCAGGTACTTTGTGCTTGCAAGAGACATTTGTTGCTTTTAAGAGACTAAAGACACTTTATATTATTATTATTATTTTTTTTTTTATAAAGATTTTTATTCATTTTGTCTGAATGGAACAGCATGAACACGTTACAACAGTAAGGGGGGGGGAAACAAAAAACAAAAACAAAAAAAAATAAACAAAAAAAAAAGGGGGGGGAGGAAGAAAAAGGGGAAAGAATAAATATCAACAGTTACCGACAAATTGACACAATTTTAAGATAAACCATCTTCTGCATATTAAGTGTTCCTCTTAGCGGTCTTAGTGACTTTAATAATCTTGATGGCCCTGTCCAGTTCCTTTGGTCTCGGACGTGGATTATAGTCTGTGCTCGGTCCTATCACTCGAATGTGGGGGCTACAGACTTCGCTACTACCTTCTTTTTTAGGGTTCCGCTTTGCCATCGCACCACTCTTTGTGGGTCTGGTCCCTCTTTTATCACTGATCAGGGTGTGCAGCCCACTACGTCTCTTCTCCCAGGGTTAAACGGTTTGACCAGGGGTTCTGCTCTAATAGGTTATTCAACTGTCTAGTTGATTGTCCCAGTTCCCCCATATTTTGTTGTATTTGTCTGGGCATCCCCTCACTTCATATATCAGCTTTTCGCATCTTGCGCACTAGTCCATTCCTCGTCTCCATTTGGCGAGGGTCGGAGCTTTTGCAGCCTTCCATTCTGACATGATGTCCCTTTTTGCCACCAAACAGGCTTTCCCTAGGAAAGTGCGATTCGCTCTGCCCAGCCCCAATCCGTCCATGGCCCCCAGCAAATTCGGGATCGGGGATGCCTCTATTCTAGACTGTAGGGTTTCAGAGATCTCTCCCAGGACTGACCCCCAGTATGACTCTATAACTGGACAGGCCCAGATCATATGGAAGAAATCAGCACCTGTCTGAAGGCATCGGGGGCACTCATCTGTGGGGCGGAGGTTAGCCTGATGGAGCCTTTTAGGGGTGAGGTAGGCTGTGTGTAAGTAGAGGGTTTGTAGCGCTTGAAATCGTGTAGATATGGCCAGTGTTCGGGGTGCTATATTATTTTTTACAGTGATATTTTCAACATATAGGGCCTGATTACAACTTTGGAGGAGGTGTTAATCCGTCCCAAAAGTGACGGTAAGGTGACGGATATACCACCAGCCGTATTACGAGTCCATTATATCCTATGGAACTCGTAATATGGCTGGTGGTATATCCTTCACATTTGGGACGGATTAACACATCCTCCAAAGTTGTAATCAGGCCCATAATTATTGCATCTTATTCATTTTGACCTGCATTTATCCAGATAAATATTATATATTTTTCTAAACACTGTGTGGTATATTTTTGTGGTGCTATACTGTGTTATTGCATGAATTATTGCACAAATACTTTACACATTGCCTTCTAAAATAAGCCTGACTGCTCAGTGCCAAGCTACCAGAGGATGGGCACAGGATAATTTGGATTGTGTGTGACTTACCCTGAATGGTGTGAGGGTCCTTGCTTGGACAGGGGGTAACCTGACTTCCAACCAAAGACCCCATTTATAAGAGAGCTGAATTTCTTTAATCCGCCTGCGTCGCGTCGGTGAGCCTTCCTCAAGGTTTGGGAGAGCGCTCACAATGCACTAATAACTGAAATATGAGCACTTTCAATGTGCTCAAGGCATAAAAGTTAAGCGCTCTCCAGACGCTTTTGCTCTGACACAGGAGCTCTGAAGCACAGCTTCACGTTGAGGAGCCAGAGGGGGCAGGGTCCACAGCACCCAGCCCCAGGAGGACACAAAGGAAGCACAGGGCAGTAGGGCCCAGCAACAGGCCAGCACAAAGAGGATGCAGTCAGTGGCACTCTCTCCTAGTGACCCAGCAGGTCACAGGTCAGCACAGCTGCAGCAGTCCAAGGCTGTTCCTGGTGAGTTCCTCCAGCAGCGTTCTGTGTCCAGCTCCAAGTATGTTTCTTGTGTGTTTTAATGGGGGAAATCCCCTATACTTATACTCAGTTTTGCAAAGTATTTTCAATGAGGGGGAAAGAGGGTTTAAACTAGTTACAACTGGTTCTGGGAGTGTCCCCTCTCTCCTCCAGTACAGGCTCCAAACATCAGTTGGGGGTAAACAAGCCCTTAGTGTGAGGCCAGGGCACAGCCTTTACAGATGCAAGTGTGCCCCACCTCCACTTCTCTCAGCCCAGGAAGTCCATTCAATATGTAGATGCACCTCCGTGACACCTCCACCCTCCCTGTGTACATGCTGTCTGAATAGTATGCCCAAAGCCCAGCTGCCACTCTGCCCAGACGTGGATTGGAGTCAAGCTGCAAAACACCAGAGTCATAAGCACAGAGAAATGCTTACTTTCTAGAAGTGGCATTTCTATAATGATAATTTAAAAATCCACCTACACCAGTAAGCATCATTTCTCACTACCATTGCAACCATACCAAACATGTAAATGCTACACCTCATAAACTAGACAATATCCTCTAGACACAAGGCAGGACATTTCCAATGCAATCCTATGAGAAGGCAACACTCACAGCAGTGAGAAACTAAATAGGCTGTTTGTCACCACCAGGACAGGCCACGCTACTAGGCACATGTCCTGCCTTCTACATACATAGCACCCTGCCCATAGGGCTAGCTAGGGCTCACCTTAGGGGTGACTTACATGTAGTAAAAGGGGAGTTCTGCACTTGGCAAGTAGAGCTAGATGCCAGGTCCCTATGGCAGCAAACTGTGCACGCAGGTCCTGCGCTAGCAGGCCTAAGACAGGTTTGAAAGGCTACTTCAGTGGGTGGCACAAGCAGCGCTGCAGGCCCACTAGTAGCATTTCATTTACAGGCCCTGGGTAGAGGGATACCACTGTACAGGGGACTTACAGGCAAATGAAATGTGGCAATCAAGTCTATGCCAATCATACCAAGTTTACAAGGGAGAGCACATGCACTTTAGCACTGATTAGCAGTGTTAAACTGACCAAAGTCATAACGTCAGCCAAAAAGGGTCAGAAAAATTAGGAGGAGAAGGCAAAAAGTTTGGAGAATGACCCTGTAGAAAGGGCCAGGTCCAACAGGATCAATTATATCATTGTCCCATGTAAACCAATTACTTATGCCTTCAACATTTTAAAGAACAGAGTTGTCTGAAGGGAGGAGAGCACATAGAGGTTATGATACATTCTAAGTGCTGGGGCTTGAAGTTGCTTCTCATTCTCCCTGCTACATGCCATTAAGCCCATATGAGGGTGCCTACATAAATTGGTGAGAAAAAAAGGCATCCACACAGTCCGCTACAGTCTGAAGGCCATTGGGGTGGACAGCATCTCCATTTATAGGCTGATACTTTAAATTCTGAACAACGAGAGCTGCCTTTATTTAACTTTGCAGCAGATTGGAGTCCAGCAACTACCTTGGATACAAGCTCAATAAACCATGGATCTTCACACTGATCGAGTAGCTTATTCCATCCCTTGTCATACCCTGTTATACCACAATCAAAGCAGGCAGAATCTCTATGCAAGTCAATGCAATGCATCTTAACAGGTGATTATTCAGCGCCAAGAGGCCTACGGGTGAACGTGCGCTTTACACATACACATGTTATGTTATGTTATTTATGTCATTTTGGATAGATTCCTTGAGAAATATTTAAGCATAACCTCGCTTACATACTTAGCCTCAGGTTTACTAACTTTTTGATCCTGGTTTGCATCATATAAGTGATTTCAACCCACTGAAAAGGATTGAGGAGGGATTTACCTTCCAGCGACAATCATGATTTATGTTGAAAGGTTGCTTAAAGTAATGCAAAGCTATGCAATGCCCTACTTTTCACTGTTTTGTGCCAAGGGTACATAGGCATGCCTATGAAATCAAGTCCTGATAATGGGCATGGTACTCCATGAGCGGTTCCTTGGCAGGGCAAGTAGCCTATAAAGCTGTGTGCTCCACCACAGGAAACCACTTTTCCTACAATTGTTTCTCAGCCCGTGACTTCCTGTTACTATGATCCCAATGTTGCTCCATCCAGTTCCTCTGCTTCCTCATGGTTGGCGTGGCATCTCGGCATTCCTGCGTTTTCCTGGAGTCCACCATCTCTGCGGCGTTCTCGGATTCTTCATTGTGGCTGCAGTGTCGGATATTTCTCTGTCCTTATCCCCTTGCGGGGGACTTGCACTCTGGACCTGGAAAACAAAAACAAAGAGTCAAGAAATGAACCCAACTGGTGAACCATTCCTTGGGTAAGATGCCATGAGAGCTCAGTATTCTCATTGAACTGAGAGCCACTTATCAGTCTTACTGTCTGACGGGGAGGTTGAGACCTATCCTCGTGACCATATTTCACTCCTGTGAAAAATATCCGTAAAATCCTGACACATGGATTTTGATGCATAGCCTTAATCTACTAGCATATGTAAACAGGTATTTGCACCAAAAAATGACAATTCCTCGATGTGAGGCTGGCATAACAATGGAACAATTTTGAAAAACCTCCACATTTGCCCCACTTCTCAAGTGGGCTGCACTTTACAGCACCCAAATTGGAACAATGTTAAGGCATAGTGTACGTGGGAGGGTACTTTTCCAGTACGAAACCACTCTATGGTGCATAAATGTGTCTGTTGGCAACGTAAGCTGCCCAGTGCTGTGGGAGAGAAAAAAGTGTTGAATCTTAGAAGATACTGTGGGCCATATTTATACTCCGTTTGCGCCGGATTAGCGTCGTTTTTTTTTATGCAAATTCGACGCAAAACGAACTCCATATTTATACTCTGGCGTTAGACGCGTCTAGCGCCAAAGTCCATGGAGTTTGCGTCATTTTTTAGCGTGGGCACCTACTTTGCGTTAATGATATGCAAGGTAGGCGTTCCCGTCTAAAAAAGTGACTCCGAGGCATGTGCGCCGTATTTACACTCCCGGGCAAAAATGACGCCCGGGAGTGGGGGGGTCAAAAAAAATGACGTCCAGCCGCTTTTGCATAGTTTTTTGGCGCCTGGTCAGGGCAGGCGTTAAGGGACCTGTGGGCTCGGAAGGAGCCCAGAGGTGCCCTCCCATGCCCCCAGGGACTCCCCCTGTCAGCCTTGCCCACCCCAGGAGGACGCCTAAGGATGGAGGGACCCATCCCAGGGAACATAAGGTAAGTTCAGGTAAGTAATTTTTTTTTATTTTTTTTTGTGGCATAGGGGGGCCTGATTTGTGCCCCCCTACATGCCACTATGCCCAATGACCATGCCCAGGGGACAGAAGTCCCCTGGGCATGGCCATTGGGCAAGGGGGCATGACTCCTGTCTTTGCTAAGACAGGAGTCATTTCAATGGGGGTTGGCAGTAAAAAAAAATGGCGCTAATCGGGTTGAGGCGAAAATTTTGCCTCAGCCTGACTTGCCCCATTTTTTGGCGCCCAAGCTCCATATTCCCCTACGCCGGCGCTGCCTGGTGTACGTCATTTTTTTTCACGCACACCAGGCAGCTCCGCCGGCTAACGCCGGCTAACGTCATTGAATAAATACGGCGCCCGCATGGCGCTTCAGAATGGCGTTAGCCGGCGCAAGATTTTTTGACGCACAACTGCGTTGGCGTAGTTGTGCGTCGAAAAGTATAAATATGGCCCTGTATATTTATACTTTTTTAGCGCCGCATTTGCGTCATTTTTTTGACGCAAAATCGGCGCAAACTTACAAAATACTATTGTATTTTGAAAGTTTGTGACGATTTTGCATCAAAAAGCAGCGCAAATTAGCGTATAAATTTGGGCCTGTGTTTTTTCTCTTGCAATTTGACAAACTTAGCTCTCCAACTTTTGTGGCTCTGCTCCTTCGTGCCAATACCTAGTAAAAAGCGCATTTCTCTTTGCTTTTTTAAGTGGGTTCTGGTACTCGCACAATTTTTCGCATACAGGAGACACATTTTAGTGGAAAATGACTCACGCGAAAAGTGAAATCAATGCATGCTACAACAACGAGGCGTGTTCTAAATGATTCAACGTGCCAGTATGGTACTGACATTTGTACTCAAAGGAGGACCTTAAGTTTAAGTTTCATACGTGATATCTCCTAAATACAATCCATATAAGTTAGCCTATTGTTCACAAATCATGCAGTCTGCTTAGGATAGAAAATGTAATCCTCCCCCCCCCCCTGTAATTTTAAGTCATGTGTTAACCCCCCCAACTTTGAAATGCCTTTAGGGAAATTGGTACGCACGACTGACAATAGAAAAAAAACTAACTTGACAATGATCTACATGAACAATAAAAACTTGCATAGAAATTCCTTTCGAGCATTCATTTGTAATTTGTTCAAGTTTTATTGCCACTGCAATTATGATTAAACGCTGAATTGAGGAAACGATACATAATCGTAGCAAATGAAAAATAATGCATAATGGGTAGTCATTCGAAATCTACGTGCATCTACCTAATGAAAACGCGTTACAAAATGCATTTGATGTTAATCATCTAAAATAGTCTACATAGAAGGTAAACAGAAATGAAAGATAATATTGTTGCAAAAACAATCATCAGAAAGCTCTTGCTTTTTATTTTATGATTAAAATCTACGTCACTACTGATTCTTCCCGGATAGCAATGGTTGAAATGAAGGTAATGTTTGATGAGGCTATCCGTTATGAAAGCTGTCTGAATACAAAATTAAATTCTGGAGAAAACACATCAGAATCAGTTTCCTTGCACCATAAACAGCAACCATGAAAAAATATATTGAAGTCAGGATGTATTAAATCTCGATCTCCCTATTTTTTTGTGTTTCTTTCTGACTCGGATTCTCTGTACCTCCTTCGCCCTTTTTCTTTCCATTTCATCTCTGCACCCTCACAGTCAAAACTGAAAAACCGTTTTCACACCTATAGTTTGCCAGCTGCAACAAAAACATTGTGCAACCTGCTTCAATTCAACATAAGCAGAACTGACCAACCCTTTTACGTCTGACTACAGACAACTTTATTTTTATAGACAATCTCCTTTCATCAATTATTTAAAACACAATATAAAGAAGTTCATAGAGAGACAGGGAGAGGGGGCTCTGTGTCAGCCCTTCCCAGCCATTGACTTTCATGTGTGTTTCATAGTTTGCCATTGCTTGGATGGATTGTCTTTCAAGGGCATGGCAATTTGTGGGTGTCTTATTCATTTTTCCATTGAGTACTGGTGATGGGATTTCAAGAAGTCCTTGGTTAGGCCGCAGAAGTGTTCTTGTACTTTCTTGATTGAAATTATCATGTTTTAGTTGCATATTTATGACACTTTTGTTTAGGAAATGTTGCTGTTTGATGTGTAAGCCTATCATAAAGACACAGTGCTACTCAATAATTGCACCTGTGCATTATTTATTTCCCTTTATCTGTCTTCATAATATGTTGCTGAAGTTATTGTCAAAAATGTGAAGATGAGTGCTGTAGGAATCCACCTTTTCTGAGTGATCAATGTCGATTTTTCACCTTTTTCTGGACCCTATTTTTGCTGAACTTTAAAGTCTGTGCACTTTTACCTCTAGTAAAGTAGAATAAAATGTATATGCTCCCCTTTAAAACATGTCAAAATTAGCTTAAGCCTTAAAGGCACATTTAACTTTCCTGTACGGCCGTAGTACACATTACAGAAATACACCTAAGGCCTGGAAAGCTAAATAAAACGTGTGGACTACAACAGCTATTGTGCCATTCTCTACACTAGCATTCCACGCATGGCTTTAGGCGTACTGCGTGTAAGCTGACAACAGCACCTTGAACCCTGCTGCACGGATCTGTTAAAATCACCTATCGACGGGATGGATAACCTTCTGTGCAAACTAGTCAAAATAATCCTTTTTGACATTAGTAAGTCTTCCCTGTTTAGGCCTTGTCACCCACAATGCAGGGTAAACAGTATTTAAAAGTAGGACCTGTAGAGAATTTGTATTACTGTGTCTCTAAAGTGGCAAGGCCCAAAAAGATATTTCCTATGTTGAAAACTAAATTACAGATTACAATAAAATAAAAAAATAATTGAGACACTTTTTAAAGTAATTATTAAAAATCTAATTGAATGGTGAAGTCGGGGTTTAAATAAATGTTAAGAAAAAAGTAACTTTTACAAAGTTACCCTTTATCTGCCTGAATTCTGAGAAGGCTAATTTCTAGGCCTCGGCAAAACCCCTAGGCTTTCACTCCATGGAATTCTGCAGAGTTACAAAAAACTCTGCAATATTCCGTGGATTTCTGCGAGTGGTCAGAATCGGGAACGTCATGCTGCTCGCACTGATTTTCAGTGGTAAGAAACTCTTCCACACAGTAAAACCAGCACAAACTGCACCACGCAGCACGCCAGAAGGCGCTGCTTCTTTATGACACTTGAGAAGATTTTGTACTCAAGCAGCAGCTTTCTCAACACAAATGATTGTGACCTGCCGTGATTGCCCATGTTGAGAAATCTCTGAGCGAAGCATAATAGCTACCAAAATCATGCTAGGGGACGCAAATTCTCATTCACGCTTGCCAACTGAACCTTGGTGATTTGCATGCAACAAAACATTCCACCACGCGGTGGTTGATGGAATGTTGCTAGAACTCCATGCTCCAAGTGGAAATGCAGAGTGGGCAAAACTCCATGAACTCTGCCGGTGGAATACATTTTTTTGCTCACCCCTATTAATTAGTATAAGTTTCTGCCAACTGTCAGCATGTGTCCAGTCCAGGAAGTGGTGTGAAAAACATGACAGAATCCTGCAAGAAGCACACAATATGAAAAGCTGAAAAGGCAGAGATGACTCTTTGGATCACAATAGAAAATGTGGGGTGGGTGCTGTGACCCTCCAATTGACACCACAGTGCCAAAACCTGCATTAAAGATCTGTCTGAAGCACATATACATGTTTTGCCCCTTCAAAGGAAGGAATGACAGGAAAATTATAGTGTGCCCTGTGTGGTTGCTGAAGGACCCTGTTTTTGTCCAGACTTCTGTCTGTGGGTTATATGTCGGAACCACAGGTGCCTCAACCACCCGTGGCTCAACAACGAGGTCAGAACAACGACCTCGTTCTAACCACTATTGCCTTTACCACAAATGCGTTTACAACTATTTTACCGTTGTAAGCGCATTTCTAGTAAAGGAATTAGCAATCAGCATGCGCAATCCAGCATGCTTCCTCCCTAGCCCCCCACCCCCAAAAATTACTGCGACCCCCCCATCCCCACAACAACCCCAACCCCGTCCCCCAAATTACCAGAACCCCAACCCCCCTCCCCTAAAACCTAAACCACCCCAGCCCCACACCGCTTAAACCTAAACCCTGACCCCCAAACCCTAATCACCCCAACCCCACCCCAAAAACTAAAAATACCCTGAGTCCCCACCCCGCCCCTAAAACCTAAACGCCCAACCCCCCAACCCACCCCTTAAACCTAAACCCTCCCCCTTCCTTCCCCCTAAACCCTAATCACCCTCAGCCCCACCCCATCCCAAAAACTAAAAATACCTGAGTCCCCACCCGCCCCTAAAACCTAAACACCCCAACCCCTAACCCACCCCTTAAACCTAAACCTTGCCCCCAAACCCTAAGCACCGGAGCGCCCTACACCCCCACCCCTCCCAAAAACAGCCCCAGTCCCAGCCCAACTTACCTCCTCCTTTACTGCGTCCTCTCCGACTCCCTTCTTCTGTACCTTAAACACGCATGTATGTTGTTCAGACATGTGTGGTTAAGGTACCAAAACCAGGAAGTCGTAGAAAACGAAAGTGTTGTTTCGCTTTCGTTTTTTACAACTTCGTGGTTCCGGACTCGTGCTTCCGGGTGTTTCCCCTGTCTGTGAGTTTACTGTGGGTATAGTGCCGGCCTTGATCTGAAATTTAGTGATACATGTGGACAGACAATAGGATTAACATAGCACACTCCTTAGTCACCTCCCCTAGTCTCAGAGCCTGTGTTTAGAGTGGCTGAACACCCTCACCATCTTGTATTTGCCCTTGCACATTGCATTCTTGACCTTTACTCCATTGATCAGAGAGGAACTAAGAGTGTCAGAGAGTATCCCTCATTCACAGGCTGGTGAACCCTAAAAAATAGACCTTCAAACATCCTTCCGCAGAACACTGCTGGATAGCAGACAAGCTGAACTTGCTGCACTTGGCATATGTGACCTGTAAGAAGGGCCTGAAGAGGTAGGACCCCCTTTCACTTTCACTTGAAAGCCAAGGACAGAAAGATCCGCAAGGATCATAAGGCTGGCTGCTTGGGTGGTTCTAGGAACATAACAAAGCTGAAGAGGACATTCCTGTGAAGAATCCCAGTGACAATTGGTAACTGGACCTGGACTGGACTTTGCTGTTACTTCTCTGCCTGATACCCTAAGAGTCTGTAATTGTTCCCCTTGTAGTCCTGGGGGTGTTAGAAGTGCACCCCAGTGTTTGTTTGGGCAATAAAAGATGCTTGGGCAGTTTTTCTAAAACTCCAGAGCTTCAAGAGAACCGATTGTTAAAAGTATTGTATGTCAGGATTATCCCAGAAATATGACAAAAATAACAAAATCCTTTTTAAGCTTGGGACTGAGAAACTGTTTAAAACTTTTCCGGGCCCTATATGAGCCAATTTACTTTGAGGGATTCAGCCTGTGCTTCATTGAAGTCAGTCTCAGATTGGGTCTAAATCCCAGTCTACTGTGACCATTGACTACTGGTGGTACTCTGTTCTTTTTTTCACTTAAATCTTTGAATATTCATATCTCTGGTTTCCCTGATTGGATTTGATTTGACAATTTGGTGTCCTTTTGATTAGCATATTTTTTCTATTTTTATAGATTGGAGTGGGATTTTTATTGTTTTTCAGCTTGTTGAACTGTTTTGGTACTTCTAAACGCTCTACACATTTTCTCTAGGTTAAGCGTGTCTGCTCCGTGGCACAGCAACCAGTGGTTGAGCTTGGGTTTAAATTATTGAAACATTTGACTAGACCTAATAAGATAGAGACTTTATTAATTGCGGTGGTCACCAATCCATCCCAACCTTTACTTTCTCACAAACCTGCAAATGTGATGATTGTTAACACTATGATGACATACGTCCAGGGCAGACTTTAATATGTCTTCACTGCATGCCTTAACACATTTAATGTCTCACATTCTATTTCAGAGTCTGGTGTGTTGAGACAAACTATATCACACATCAGATTCTCATTCACACTCTCAATCCTCACAGTCCTTACCACTTGTTGATCTTTGCTGGAACCTTATTGTTTTTAATTATTTTGTCCTTAATATCAGATCATATTCAGTTGGCATGTCCAAACTCATTTGGCATAAGGATCATTTTAGCCAGCTCAAACACAAAGCTTAACAATTAGGTATGCTTATTTTAATTGCTACCTCTAAGTATAAGTGAGACTATAATTATTTTAATACCCACTGCAATGGGACATCCTCCAGTGACTGCTATTTGAACTGCAGTAGGGCACTCTTTATAATGGAGCAAAGTACTCCTCTGCAGCAGAGTATAAATCTGACTTGTATGGAATTGGTATAAGTTGGTCATCATCACATATTATATATATATATGTGGCTGTCAGGAAAACCAGGATGGATGACCCCTCAAAACAGAGCAAGCTGTCTAGCTGGCAGGCTGCGAAAATATAACCATGCTGGAGACACCAAATACCATATCTGAGGAGTGTTCTCTGGTCATTCTTGAACTTCCTTAATAGTCTAGTGTTGGGATCCTCCGCATGAGCAGCTGAAGACAACATTGTACAGTATGTAAGGATCGCTCTGCATACTTCAACTGATTTTCTCCTCAGGAGAGCTGAGCTTTCTCCTGAGTTTTTGACCCCCCACCTTTTCAAACATTTTGGTGTGCACACCTAGGGTATTCCCCATTCAGTTAAAAAACTTTTTTTGTCACAGTCTCCAAATTCTCTTCAGAGTCCTTTGTCACACGAGTTATTCAAATGCATGCTTCAGAATACTTAGACGGTGGATTCTATGTATATTGCTTTATTGACGATAAAAATTCAAGTAAACTTAAATTCTGAGATTTAGCAGACTGTTTATGTATAAAAGTCTTCTTGGAATTCCTTGTGGAGCCTTAAGTTTGGGTCCTCCTATCATTCGATTTTCAGACTATCAGTTTATAGTTTCAAAAGTTCATATGGAATTTCTGAAGAAGATTAAGGCCCTTATTATGACCCTGGTGGTCCATGGACCACAAGGGCTGCTATGACGGTCTCACCTGTCTTCCCTCCGGTTTACTGCTGAGGTTATTCCAACTAGATACACCGCTAGCATTTTCCTGGCAGTCTCAATGCCACAAAAATCTGGCAGAAAGGTATCCAGACGACAGGAACTTGCATTCCTGTTGCCAGGATACCCCCCAAACACCTCCGCAAATGCATACACCCACACACACTCAGACACCCCCCACTCACAAACACACTCACAACATTCACCCCCATAGACACACATACACACCCATACACTTCACACACGCACGCATACACTCTCCGTCCCCAACCCCTCCCTTCAACTACATACATACATACACAACCCCCACTCATCTTCACACAACCACACCCCCAACCCCAATCGTACCTCACCACATGCGCACACACATACCATATACACATACAAACATACTCCCACCTGCATGTATGCACTCACTGACACCCCCTTACCCCTTACACTTTCACCCATGCTCACACCCCCACCACCATCCACATGCATTCACACACCCATCACCACATTTACACACAGACACACATATGCATGCACAATCAATACCCCTCCCCCACATTCATGACACGCATATAGACACTCACACACACCCATTCACCCCCTCACTCCTCTCCCCTAGTGGACAACACTTACCTCGTCTGATGAGATGCTCCTCCGTGAGAGGACAGGAACCGGCGCTCCCATCGCCGGCACCGCCACGCCAGAAAAGACCACCACACTGAACTACTGGTCGTAAATCTGTGGACGGTCTTCTTCTGGCGTGGCGATGTCGGCAGTGGGACCGCCTAAGCACCGCCATAGTGAATGCCTCCGGATATCCAGCACTGGCGGTCTTCCGGCAGCCGCGACTGCGGCGGTCACCGCCACAGTCATAATGAGGGCCTAAATTTTAGTGTCTTCCATGAAATCCAAGACTTATATGAGCCTGTTATAAGAGAGAAGCAAAAGCCTTAGAAGTATCAGATAAATGTAAATACATATGTGTGCAAGTAGTATAAACTGGAGAGAGTGCGATGTGCAAGAGTGCTTAAGAGCTTTTGAAGATATGTACCAACTGAACATGCTTTTAGTGTAAATTGCTTAGGGTTTTACCATGCTTGATTTTAGATGCTTGCCATATTACCATTTGATTCAGCAACATTCCATCAGACACAGGAGTGCAGAATGGACATCCAGAAATCAGTATTGAGACTACAAAGGTAGTCTCTTTTTCATCCCTATCTCCTTTCCCCCTGTGGAAACACAGTAATGTGAATGGCTGTGCCTTGCATGTGAACAAAGTTGGGCACTGAAAACATTCTTCGGCTCCTGTGGGAATGTTGGCACAAAGGTTAGTTCTGACATTGGCCTTCATGATAAATTACGTATATTAAATCAACCATTCTCATTACCAAGTTACATTTATGGATTCTGTGTCTTTAAATGTGTATTTGCAATGATACATTTTTGCAAGTCTCTGCGTAAATGAGTATATTCTCCCTCCCAGTCATTCCCCATAAATAAAGGGGTAATTACTTAATTGATACAGCAGTTTCACTTTCTGTATTTAATGAGGGAGATGTGTCAAACAAAGCTCAAAATGTCAGTTAATATTTCAGAGTGTTTGGAAGCTCTAGTATTCACATTTGTTATGGACGTGTGTCCTTTTCTCTCACTGGCCAATTTATATCCCTGGAAAATATCATTTAGGTAGCATACTATTGTTTTTGTGAAGGTCATTTTGTTATATGTTTCTACAAGTATTGTGACTATTCTGTTTACACTCTGGAGATGTTCATCTAGTTTATCTTGTGGCATATATATCATGAGCATGTGATACTGTACTAAAATCTTCATGTAACAGGTAAATAAGTCAACCAGCAAAGATCCCTAGACTGTTCCTATACTCCTCAGGTAATTGAGTGAATCTTTATTGTGTCTGATAATATATGAAAAATGTTAAATATTATAATTTAGATGAAAAAAATAATTTGCTACATCAATTGTGCTTTTGCATTTTATTTTTGTATTTTTCGTGTTTTCATTTCATCATTAGTCAAGGATTATGAACATTTTGTACTGCATAGGTTTTATAATTTTGAGTCAAGTTTTGGCAGTCCATAACATATCTCCAAGATTCATTTTATTTTAATACCCTAAATATAGGAGGGTTAATGGTAGATGGGCCTGGGTAATGAACCTTTGACATTGCAATTCTTCTAAAAAAAACAAAAAAATCTATTTAACTTTTTGTTTCATGGATTATTATTCCCGATCCTGTAGTTTATCTCATAATGGGATTACAGATGGAACCATTTTTTCTGATCAATGTTTCATAGTCTGAAGAAGTTGACCTTTTCATAGAAATGAAGACTTGAAACCTGACTGGTCTTCAAATGTTGATGTGGAATGTGTTTCACAGCTACTGCAATCACCATCTTCTGAACTGGATAAAGGCCAATTAAGAGATCCTTAAATTCCTAGGAGCCTTCTGTAATTAAACCATTTTGACAGATAGTTATATATTTTTACATAGCTCTTTATATCCCTAGGAGCCTTCTGTAATTAAATCACGTTGATAGTGATATATATTTACATGTCATTGAGCCTTTTAAAAGTTGGAATGTAGCTACTTAAGCCAATCTATTCATTCAAATGAAACTTAGGTAAAGGTGGAGTAGTAGTTTACTACTGACAGCTCCTGTCACATCTTTTTGACTGAATGCCGCAAGCCCTGTGTACAAATTGGAGTAATGATTACTATTTTTCAAGAGACACTAAGAAAAGCTGTTTTTTTTGTTAATTCTGACTACTACGTTGGAAATCCATATTTAAGTGGGCTTATAACACTTTCCAAAAATAATCATGAAACCGGTGCTATACAAAAGTTAACCTGTGCAATAAATCATATTTACACTATTACTCAGCTAGCTGTAAACACTGGAGACAGACATTATTCCAATAACAAAACCAACAAGCTGAGTATTCAAGATAGAAGGAGGAGGTACGTGATGATGCTAGGGTTACAGTGTGTAGTTTAAACTCCTTTATTCCCTTCATAGAAAGTGTGAATAGTTAGACATGAGTAGGAAAGCTTGTGTAATGTTCACTTGCTCTCTATGTTTGTTTTCTTCTTATCGAAACTCCATCAGATAAAACTGATAATTGAGCGTATGCATTTACATTCATGATTGTTTGCCCTCCTGCTAGGCTAATGCAAACATAGATGTCTGCGAGCGTTATCATTATTTTAATTACATGAAATAAATATGACAAATTGTTTGTAACAAATCTCTTGATCAGATCCTATATACACCCACGTATCAGACTGTAGATAGGTAGAGAAGACCTTTATCAGGAATATTGCAGATGAGGTCATGCCAGATTGCAGCATCTGCTTTAACAAAAAGCAATTATGAGCAGAGTGGCCTTTACGGATTTCTGTTTGTCTTCCAGAGCTTCACAAAGCTGATAGGAAAAAGCTTCTTGTTTTGTGCACACCTCCTCTGAAACTCAGACATAGGCTTATTTTTATTGATTCAGCTTATGCTACCATAGAATTTAGAAGAAGGACTATGAGGTTGTTAGGACTATATAATTCCATATAATTGTAAGACTTATTTCTGCTTTTTCACTATATATATCTTGTTTTGCTGCCTTACTGTTTATATTCTGTGTGGTTACCGTTCACATTTTATGTACAAGCTCTGAATTTTAAAATAAACATTTTAGAATTAATATCCTGGTTCTTAGAGCTTTTTTCAGTGTCAAACACATTTCTGAAAGAGGGTTGAGTTTCATGGTGATGACGCAGAAATGAAGGTTTTACATTTATTAGCGCATAAACGTAGTGCTGCAATAATCAAGTGTGACTTTAACCGAACTAATAAAGATTGTACGGGGACAAATGTGCCCTCAGAGTAGTTCGCCAACATTTATAAGCATGCTTTATATAACGTGATGTATTAGAATTGTACTAATCTGACATAACCGTAAACGTGTGCCATGATTTGCTTGTTTGAAATGTTTTAACTTAGCATAACTTTAGTGGAGGCTTCGGCCTAGTTGCCTTGTCTCATGGTTTAGATGCTCGTGTTTTTCCAATGTGCTAATAAACGTGTATTCTAGCTTGAAGCTGTACTTTTCCAGTGAGATCGGTTCACATGCTTATCTTTAAGGTTTCGTGCCAGCCTGGCATCTTCTTCTTTGCTCCAAGGTCAATCTGCAGGTGCAGACAATGGAAGCTCTGAAAGTGAGTTAATTGGTAAAATATGTTGCAACTTACGTTCCCGACTCCAAGGATAATGTATGCCTAGGTAGAAGCTTGTGAATTGTTGTTTTTGATTGGACAATTTGAAGCCAACCTATGAACCCTCCAATGGAAGACCCTACTGGATTTGAACTGTTGTTTATTTAAGCCTGGTGCACAAGAAGGAAGCGGCCATTACCAGCCATTTTGCCATTACCCGGACATTACCCATCGGACATTGGCCATTACCCATTGAGGACATCGAACATTATTGCCCATTAGCCATTATGGCCCATCTTGCCGACTTTGTCATTTTGCCATCTTCTACGATGCCAATTGATGTTCGATGAGACTTTGATGCTTTCTCTAATCGAGAGAAAGAGACTTTAAGTAATTCTCGCCCTAGTGACTTTAACTTTGATTTGCCCCTTTGCATGAAGTAGTAGCTTTGTCCTTTTATCTTGCCGCTGTGAGGCAATTGCCCCGTCCACCCTGCCCCTTTGCCCTGTCCCATGCTGATCGAAACCGGTACCTGTGAGACGAAGACTTCCTTGAATGCTGATTGAATTTGGTAAATATGAAAAGAAAATGTACAATTGCATTGTGTTTCTTTTTAGGTAACCAACTGCTGATTTTTGATGAGAGCCCTAGTTAGGAGTTTTCCAAATTAATGTTGCTAAATTGTTTTTGCATGAAGTCCCACATGCAGATGCTAATTTGAGGTTAGATGAGGATTCATTTGTTGCACGATGCAATTTGAGACCTTGTTATGCTGACTAATGTATGCAATTAGCCCATTACAGATTATAGTTTTAGTGGTTTGCGTTGCTATTATCGAATGCATTGTTATTCAAATGCTGCATAGATTGCATCTTTTTCGCCGTTATGGACAGCTATTAATGTTCATTTACATATACCATTTGGTGTTGAGACACATTTATATCATGCTAGCTTTGTTAATATAGGGAAATAAATTCATTAACTTTGAATGAACTGGTGTGGTTATTCATGGCCGAAAGGTCATGGTTCGCCGAAATGTTTTCTGGATTAATTGTGAAGTGTTATGTTGATCAGGGCATTGCTTATGTTCGTTATTGATTATTGATTTGATTAAATTGATTACTCTCGGGTGAAGAGAGCCCCACTAGGTCAAAAGATTCATCGACCCAAGAGCGTCCAGATACAGGTAAATTATTAGGTCGGAACGCTCTATCAGTAGATGGTAGCAGAGGACGGTTCCGCCCTTTGGGACCCCGCTCGAGAGGTAACGGTAACGGTTTCGCCCTTTGGGACCCCGCTCGAGAGGTAACGGTTTCGCCCTTTGGGACCCCGCTCGAGAGGTAACGGTTTCGCCCTTTGGGACCCCACTCGAGAGGTATATGGTGTTGAATTGAAGGTTACGCCCTTTGAGACCCCACTCGAGAAGTATATGGTGTTGAATTAGATTTTTCTTGGGTAAAACAGATTGAGAGAATGATGATGCCCTAAGTCCCCCGTGACTTTCCCGGGATCTCGGAGCTTGCGAATGGAGGGAATGGAGGTGTGAAATCGGCGTTGGCGGTACTAGTGACGGTATGAGTGAAGTTAGGATTTTGCGCTTGCACAGCTTATTGCAGCAGATTGTTTGAAAAGGTTGCGAGGATTTGAGAGAATAGCGGAGGTGCGACTCCGAGTGTGAGAGTAGGGAAGTCGTCGAACTTCATGTGCATGTGGCGCTTTGTGCAGAAAAAGGTCCACGTGGTTGTTGTTGTTGAGACGGGCCCTGCGAGGTCAAGAGACTCCGGAGTATGTTGAAAAGTGTATGAGACACTTGTTTTATGTTGTGGTCTGGTCGGTTTAATAGGTTGACCCTGCGTGGTCAACGAGTCGGTACGTGTGTTAAGGGAGTGAAAGAAAACTTCGACTTCGGGCTTTGACAAATTCTAAGTGCACTAGAATAGATCACTGACAAGTTGAGAGCAGAGTCTGCGGGTCAGAATTTGCTTGCGAAAGTGGGGACCGAGAAAGATGGAATAACTGCCGAGGCTAGTGAAAAATCCCTAAGGTCCTGAAGCGATTGTGTTACCCTTCCTGTAGTAAACCAACAGATCTGTTTTATTATTATTTGGTTGCTCGCGATACATGCTAGAAGTTGTTACGTGAGGAGCTGAGTGAAGGAGGACAAGCCGCGAGGCTTTGTCAGCCGCAGTGTGTGTGAGTGTGACGTCACTAGGAGCCGCGCTGGGATAGGTTGGTTGCAGAGAAGGGTCGCGCACGGATTGGACGCAGTCCGTGGGGCTCGATTGGAAGAGGAAAGGCAAGCGAAGAGTATTCCGGGAATTAAAGTCACTTATTGATTACAAACTTTGTGAAATAAAAGACGAGAAAATGAAATTTTTTAAAGCATTAAAGAGTGCGATGAAGGGGGAGTCTTACATTAAAGCGAGCGTAGGAGAGGAGACGCCACCCGAAGGTACACCAGCTTACATTGTAATGGAGGAAAAGGGGGTAGCTCCGTGCCTTTGGCTAAAGCAATGGCACAAGCTGACAGAGAAACATGGGAGCGTAGCGTTCCCGATCCATGGGACATTCAATATAAGGATCCTAGAGAATTTGAGATTCACGATGTACGACATGAAGGTACCTCCAAGGCCAGCACAGTTTGAGGCTCTAGCGATTTGGGAACTAATGGCTAGACAGCAACAGCAAAAGAAGTTCTAAGCCAGGATAAGAAAGGTAGAAAAGACACTAGCGGACGCT
This sequence comes from Pleurodeles waltl, assembly GCF_031143425.1. Classification (NCBI taxonomy): domain Eukaryota; kingdom Metazoa; phylum Chordata; class Amphibia; order Caudata; family Salamandridae; genus Pleurodeles; species Pleurodeles waltl. The sequence continues at coordinate 146,638,202 of NC_090441.1, read as the reverse complement.
AGGTGGGATAATGCACAGAAGGTGTGGAGGTCAGATATATTGCAGGGGATAAAATTGTTTCCTGCAATTGCTAACGAAGAAGAGGCGACAGGCAAGAAAGCTACCTGTAAGACAAACAGGAGGTGTTCCAAAGATAGAGAGGACGAGGAAAAGTTAAGGAGAGAAGAAGAGTCAGAGGATGAGGAGTTCATCATGCAATTGCTGAACGACCGTCCACCACCTTATGCAGAGAGTGAACAAGGTCCAGGTACCAGTTCTGCCCCTCCGTCACCGGTACAGAATAATGAAACTCCGAATTTAGAAACGCCATCGGGATCTAAGGACCCGAGTTTACTGTTCACCCCGCAGATACCGCAGGTTAGGAGAATATATCCAGATGTGCCTATGTTGAAAACAGCAGAAAATTATCAGCCGCAGGTCCCAAGGTACTACAGCAGTGACAACAGTACGGGAATGATTCTAGATCCAACCGTAATGGGAGTACAGAATGGTCGCAACCCAACATTGGCACAAGCTGAATCAACCCAGTTTTTGATGCCTCAAAAGCAGATGCAGGGGGGAACCGCACATGCTCAGATGACGGGGAGTCAGACGGGCATGCCGGCAATGATGACCCATAGTGTGGGAACGAACATGCCTCAGAACCTGGGGAATGGACAGAACCCAGATGCGATATCCCTACCCATTACTGTAGGTCCACCGGTACCTTTGTACATTCAGCCTAACTCAGGTATGAGTGGTCAAGGATCAGTGGTGCAGAATGATACGGAAAGGAGGTGCATAGAAAACACTCCAGAGACAACTCCGATAGCGGCTCTGCCAACTGGATCTGGGTCCTTGATGGAGTTTAGTCCCATATGCGCTCAGTCAACAGTGGTGAGGTCGAGTCCCCCACTGATGATACCGCTATCATCGAACACTGAAAAGTTGCCACAACCATCAATGGCAGTCGATGTGAATGCTACACTGATGGGGTTGAATGCGCAACAGCTGACACAGTGGTTCAACAGTCTGAATTCCACACAAAGCTCAGCCAGTGGGAAGGGAGAAGACTATCTGAATAGGGTAAGGTTGAACATGGAAGCAGAAGAATTGGTGGAAGGGACAATGGGTTTGAATAGGTTAGAGTCCTACTCGGAAGAAGAGCTGAGGTATCTATGTCCCAGGATTACGAGAGAAGTGAACAAGGTACATAGAAGGTTGCAAGAAATAGCTGACAAAAACGGGGTTGAGATAAACAAGACAAAACACTTGAGCAGGAGTTATAGATTGGATTTCGGGACCACAGACTTTGAACACATGAGGTCAGCAGGCATGAAAACGCACCTTAGAGAATTGCTGCAGAGTGCACAAGTGTGGAGGTGCTTAGACAAATGGGAGAGCAGATGGGCAAAGAAAAGGGAAAAGAGGAAAGACAGTGTCCCAGAGCATAAGGAGAAAAGACCACAGAGTAGTGATGCAATAACCATGTTACCAATGAGGGAGACAGCAGGGGGAAAATTAATACATGTACCGTGGCACAGAAGCGACATTCAGTCTTTTACGGATGATTTTCCCAAACTGAGAGAGAAACCGATTGAATGGTATCAACAGACTGATAGGTTTGTGAAGCTTGCAAAATGTCTTTGGGAAGACCTGAACACCCTCTTTGAGATTGTGGTTCCGGCAGATTTGTGGGAAGACTGCAAAAGGGCTGTAGGTTGGCCGACAAGTGAACCAGAGAGGGACAGGGATACGGGTGCACCATCACCTATGGTAATGAGCTTGTACTATAAGGTGATTGAGCATTTGAAGACAAAGGTTGCCGCGAAAAATGTGGATTGGCAGAAGATTGATCGAACTGCCCAAGAGGCTAAAGAGTCGATTCATGGTTACTATGAGAGGTTGTTGAAGGCGTTCAAGAACTACAGTGGCACGGAAACAATAGAGGCGAAGGACATGCTTCATTTTGTGTTTAGATTTGTGGAAGGGCTGAGACCAGAGATAAGTCAGATGATAAAGACGCATTTGATTTGTTGGCAGTCGAAACCTATTGATGAGGTGTTGAATTATGCGAAATACTGTAGCGACGAAATTGAAGTGAAACAGAAAAGGTTGAAAGAGAAAGTGATGATGATGCAACTTAAAGCAGCTCAGACAGGTTTGCAAGGGTTGCAAGGGTTCCGACAGCAGATACCGCAGCCGCAGGGAAATATGGTGTTTCAGCCACAGGCGAGAGGCAGAGGCAGAGGAGGCTTTGGGAGTAATGGTCCGGATTTGAACACTGTTGCAATTCCGAATGGTGTGCAGGCAATGAAAAGGGTGATGCTGTGTCACGTGTGCGGAATCGTCGGACATTGGAAACGCGAGTGCCCGATGGTGGTGCAGGAAGGTGCAGGTGTTGGTCAGCAAAACAATGATGTCAATGCATTCCAGACAATGAGGGGACCGAAAATGAGAGGTCCAAACCCAAATTTTCAGACCATAAATCAGCTGCAGGGATTACAGCCCATGCAGCCGCAGCAGATGCAGATGCCCCGTATGCAGATGACGCAAATGCAGCCAATGCAACAGCAGTTTCCCATGGTACCTAATCAGCAAATGCAAATACCTTTGGCACCAGTGAGTCAGCAGCAAGTGATGGTTCCTCCACAGGTCTCGGGTCAGGTGATGAACACAAATGGCACAGTACAACAGTTCCCATTACACAGTGAGAATGGAATAAACAATGTATGGGAGAGTGAAAGTTCAGAAGAGGAGGGAAATTGTGTGCTTGCAGCATCCTTGGAAGTTGATCAAAAGGGTCTATATGTAGAGGGAAGAGTTATGGGTCATCATGTCTCATTCTTGGTTGACACAGGAGCCACACGTTCAACTGTTAGGAGCATTGAAGTACCAAATTTGCCACTCTCAGGGAGAACAGTTCAAGTAGTGGGAGTAGCAAACAGGTACCTGACGAACCCAATCACAGATCCAGTACAAGTCAGAATTGGTAACTATCAAGGGTCACATAAGTTTGTGGTATGTGACTCAAGCCCGATAGCACTGTTAGGGAGAGACCTATTGTGCAAATTGGGATGTTCGATTATGTGTTCGGACGATGGAATCAGAATTCAGACGAGCAGTGATGGGTAAGAAGAGGAAAGTGTAGAAGGGGATGAGATGGAAACTGTCGATGAAGAATATCCTCTGATTAACCTTTTTCCGATGATAACTGAAGAGGATATTCCAGCTGAATTACGGGAAACAGTCGGAAAGGAAGTGTGGGATATGACAGGAAAAGAGGTGGGATTGGTGAAAGGAGTGGAACCAGTGAAAGTGACCGTAAAACCCAATGTAACCTTTCCCCAGACCCCACAATACCACATGGCACAAGACACCCTCATGAAAGTCGCCCAACTCATTGACGAGTTTGTAAAACAGGGAGTGCTGAAAGAAGTGTTAAGCAGTCCATGTAATTCACCAATCATGGGACTAATAAAGCCGAGTGGAAAGGTCCGAATAGTGCAGGACTTGAGGAAAATAAATGACATCGTAATCAAATGCTGCCCTGTAGTACCGAATCCAGCTGTGATAATGTTTCAAATACCTTGCGATGCCGAGTGGTTCTCCGTCATCGACTTGTCACAAGCATTCTTTTCGGTGCCTCTTCATGAGGACAGCCAATTTCTCTTTTGTTTCAAATTCTTAGACAGAGTTTACAGTTGGTGTCGAATTCCTCAAGGGTTTTCTGAGTCACCGTCAATTTTCAATCAGATTCTAAAGAAAGACTTGGAAGCGTTAGAATTGCCATTCGAGTCAACCCTAGTACAGTACATTGATGACTTACTGATTGCATCTAAGACAGAAAGTGGCTGCACAGCCGACACCATTGCTCTACTGAACCATTTGGGAAGGAATGGACACAAGGTGTCTCCTTCAAAGTTGCAGTTCTGTCAGAAGAAAGTGAAATACTTGGGTCATCAAATAGAGAAAGGGTCACGGAGAATAATGAAGGAAAGAATAACAAGTGTACTTCAAATGAGTCCACCAAAGACAAGGAGGGAGGTGAGGAAGTTTTTGGGGATGGTGAGCTACTGTCGCCAGTGGATTCCCAACTTCTCAACTCTAGCGAAGCCTTTACTGAAACTGACCCAGAAGGATGCCTTGGATGAAATTGAGCTGAAAGGAGATGAGATGGATGCTTTTATTGAATTGAAAGAATGCATGTGCAGGGCTCCAGCTTTAGGTATGCCTGATTACACAAAGCCTTTCACATTGTTTTGTCATGAACGTGATGCATGTTCTTTGTCTGTCTTGACCCAAGCCCATGGTGGCATAAACAGACCAGTAGCGTATTTTTCAGCTACTTTGGATCCGGTCGCAGCAGCACTGCCAGGGTGTTTGCGCGCCGTAGCAGCAGTTGGTATCAGCCTCACTCAGAGTGAAGGAATAGTGATGGGACACCCATTAACAGTCATGGTCCCTCACTCAGTTGAGATACTTTTGACCCGCTCCCGAACGCAACACATGACTGGAGCAAGACTCACAAGGTATGAAACAATAATTCTGGGCTCACCGAATGTGCAGCTGAAAAGGTGCACTACGTTGAATCCAGCAACCTTGCTTCCCGGTGAAAATGCTGAAATTGAGAACGCTGAAGACGTCGAGCATGACTGCCTTCAGGTGACTGAATTTTGCACAAAACCCCGACCTGATATTAAGGATACTAAGCTTGATGAAAATGACCAAATTGTTTTTGTTGATGGGTCATGTTTAAGAGATGCATTGGGAATTTTGAAAGCAGGATATGCTGTATGTACTGTAACAGGTGTCTTGGAAGCGTCTTGGCTCCAAGGAGTCTATTCTGCACAAGTAGCAGAGCTTGTAGCCCTTACAAGAGCATGCCAACTGTCTACATTGATGAAGGTTACCATTTACACTGACAGTCAGTACGGGTTTGGAATTGTGCACGACTTTGGGCAACTATGGTCACAGAGAGGTTTCCTGACCTCTTCAGGGTCCCCAGTGAAAAACGGGGAGAGAATAAGGGAATTGTTACACACCATTCAGATGCCAGCCGAAATTGCAGTGGTAAAGTGTAGTGCTCATACAAAAGGACAGGACTATGTTTCCCTGGGAAATGCATATGCGGATCAAGTCGCAAGATTTTGTGCCTTGAACTGTATATTGCTCAGGGATGAATGGAATTTGATAAGTGAGCCAGAGCTCGAACCAGCTGAAGCATTTGCCTTAAAGGTCGTGGATACAATGGATGAACTAAAAGCATTACAGAATAGCGTCAGGGAGGATGAAAGAGCTTCCTGGATTAAGTCACAATGTACAAGGAGACCAGATGAGTTATGGGTTTCAAATGAAGGAAAATTTGTTTTACCAAATGGTCTCTTATCGCAGCTAGCGCGGTTCTATCATGGGCAGGCTCACCTAGGGAGAGATGCCATGATAAGATTGTTCAAAACTGATTGGTTTAACCCCAGATTCCGTCAAGCTGCAGAAGCAGTTTGCCATCGTTGTGTCATTTGTCAGCAGATGAACCCAGGAAAGGGAACGGTTGTGAACATGAGCCACATTGGCAGGGCGAGTGGCCCGTTCAGCAGAATGCAGATGGACTTTATTGAGATGCCTGTGTATGGAGGTCTGAAGTATGTGTTGGTGATTGTGTGCATTTTTAGTCACTGGATTGAAGCCTACCCCACACGTAGAAATGACAGCCTTACAGTTGCAAAACTATTGTTGAGGGAGTTGATACCACGTTTCGGATTCCCGATCTCTTTAGAATCAGATAGGGGAAGTCACTTCAATAACAAGGTGATAAAGTTACTTTGCGCAGCACTGAACATTGAGCAAAAACTGCATTGTAGCTATCACCCTGAAGCCTCAGGACTGGTGGAACAGATGAATGGTACACTGAAATCAAGAATGGCGAAAATATGTGCATCGACAAATTTGAAATGGCCTGACGCATTGCCTTTGGTGTTAATGTCAATGAGAAACACCCCTGACAGAAAGACTGGATTGTCCCCGCACGAAATTCTCATGGGCAGGGCCATGAGACTTCCTGCAGTTCCCGCAAACGCGCTTTTGAATATTACAGATGATATGGTGTTAGACTACTGCAAAGGTCTGGCTGATGTGGTTCGCTTTTTCTCTCACCAGGTGGAAGCAACCACCTTGCCACCGATCCAAGGTCCAGGACACACACTGAAAGCAGGTGACTGGGTTGTGATAAAGAAGCACGTGAGGAAGTCGTGTCTGGAACCCCGTTGGAAAGGCCCTTTCCAAGTGATCCTGACGACCACTACCGCTGTGAAGTATGCGGGAGTTCCCAACTGGATTCACGCCAGTCATACAAAGAAAGTGTTGTGTCCCACAGATGAGGAAGTTGAAGCGCTGAAACTGCCAGTACCTGATAACAAAGTGCCGAGCGCTGAGACAGAGCAAAACAGAACTAGGAGTGAACAAGCAGAAATAGAGGAGAGAGAAATATTCTCTGAGGACGAAACAGCCGATTCACTTGGGGAAGACCAAGGAGAAACCTCAGACAGCGACGAAGCAGCTGAAGGTAACAAAGAGCCTGAAGCAGCTGAAAGTGACAAAGAGCCTGAAGAAAGTAACGGTGACAAAGGGCTCGAAAGAGGTGAAGTAGCAGGAGAGCCTGATCAGAGGAGGGCTTTCCCAGAAGCAGACGGTACAGAAAAAGAAAAGGAAAACCTGATTGACTCCCCAGAAGGAGGGGACAAGGCAGAACAGAACGAAACTGTTCAAACTTCCTCAGAAGAGATCGCAGGTCCATCAAGTGGACACAGTGCAAAGAGAAGACAAAGTATATCATCAGTAAAACTAAGAACTAGAGAAACGTTGAATGACAGTGAAGGGCCAAGAGTGAAAGAGAAAAGAAAGGAAGTGTCTGTCGTGGTACCAACCTCAAGTGAAGAAAAAGACTTGGCCAAAGAGGAAAGTACCAGTGAGGCAGAATCAAAGAGAGATGCAAAATTGAAAAGGAAAAGGATACCAAACAGGAGATATTCCGGTCCAGAATGGGCATATGTAGTCAATGACGATTGGACTGACGAATTTGTATCTCTTAGCCTCGAGAACGAAGAAGAAGAGATACCAATAGAAAAGAAAAGTTTTATGGACACTATTGACTGAAAAAAAATAAAAAAAAAACTGAAATGACATTGCTTGCTATAATCTAACGTGATACAACCAGCTGAGACATTGCTAAACCGGATGAGACATTTGCTAACTTGATAAGACTTTGATAACCTGATTGACTCTTAAACCCGATTTGAGACAACGTTGCTAACTGATAAAAGACTGAGTTATTGCTGAATTGAGACAAATGCTGCTAACCGATAAGTGACTGGGCTCCTGAAGAAAACTGTGTGAACATTGCGCTCGTTCAGCTTTGTAACTAATTGCTAAATCATTTCTTTTATAGGTGCTTCTAGCTCTCTGATTCTATACAGATCATGACTAGGTACGCTACACAAAACAGTAGAGTGAAATATTGCAAATATGCGTGTATAGGCTTGATAACTGCATGTGTACTAATAATAATGGCAATAGTGCTTGCAACGCGTGGTAAGGGTGAGAATGAGAAAATTGATGCTTCTACTTCTGCTCCTGTTACTGTCACTGAACTAACCACATTGAAAAGACTAGAATTAGATGAGAGACACTTGCATGATAAGAAGGAACTTTCGTATAATGTTTTCTATCGCCTACTAACAGAATATGTTGAGACTATGGATGCGAAAGATTGTTATGTGTGTACACAGATACCGACATCGGTAACGGAAGGGGTGACTTATCACCACATGCCTCTTACATATGGGATTACATGTAGCATAGTAACTTCTAGATTTTATGGTAAAACTAACATACAGTATTTTTATTCAAATTATGATGTTACCTTTGCATATGTTCCTATAATAACGCAACTAAGCCAGACTGCTAAAGATTGGGATGCTAAAATAATGAGGGAATTTTTCGAGCCAATGCAACCTTTTGAAACAGCTCACGCTCATAGGGAAAACCTTACCTGCTCCCTCTCTACAGTAGAAATAAGCTTTTTAGATCGCACAGATGATAGAAGGGCACAAATGAATGCGAAATTAGAAAAAGAGCTAAGTAAGAGGACTTCAGTAGATAATTATGCTTTTGCTGCAATAAAAACACAAGGAAGAATAGCTTTAGACGCTTGGCATGTAGGGAAATTTTGTATATATCGTGGTGAATCTTATTATGATAACATTTTCGTGGGAGCGAGTGAATGTAAACATACGTTTATCTTTAAGGCCAAATGGACATTCATGCTGAACGGACTTGACCCTGTCATACCTGGTGTATATTACATTTGTGGGCATAATGCCTATTATCGTCTTCCAAAGGGATGGTGGGGGAGATGTTATTTGGGTATAGTGTTCCCAAAGGTTTATCAACTGGATGACCTATCAATGATTCCAAAGACGCCTGGATCTCATCGTATCCAGAAAAGAGAGACCGCAGCTGCTGTGGTAGGAGATATATTTGGAGCCATGATTCCTTCATTGGGAGTTGTGTTGAATTCCATCAAAATAAGAAAGTTGTCTACTATAGTGGATAACATGTTGACAAAGTTTTCAGGTGCTATAATCCTGATGGATGCTGAACTTGCAGCAGAAAGAGCTATGACTCTTCAAAACAGGCTTGCCCTAGACATTCTTTTAGCAAAGGATGGCGGCGTTTGCAAAATGCTTGGTGCGCGTCACTGTTGCACGTATATACCAGACAACAGTGTGAAGATCAAAACAATGCTTGCAAATCTAACAAAAGAGAGTGCAGACTTGAAGGAATTGAAAGAACCAGGAGTTTGGGAGAAGGTTGGAAAGGGAGTTGCTTCAGTGGGAAATTGGCTTGGTAGCATTTGGAATGGAATATTACTAAAAATAATACAGGGAATACTAATAGTACTAATTTGCATCTTTGGGATTTGGGGAATAAAGAGGGGAATACTAATGATCATGGCAAGAGTTAAGAGAAGGAAGGAAGAGAAAATGATGAAAAGAATGGCAGAAGAATACAAGGCAAGAACATGGGGAACTAAAAGGCAGAGAGAACTGACAGAATTTTAATGGAATAAAATTTGTGGGAATAGTTTTGTGTGATGACAAGTAGTCATCAGAGGAGGGATTGATGACGCAGAAATGAAGGTTTTACATTTATTAGCGCATAAACGTAGTGCTGCAATAATCAAGTGTGACTTTAACCGAACTAATAAAGATTGTACGGGGACAAATGTGCCCTCAGAGTAGTTCGCCAACATTTATAAGCGTGCTTTATATAACGTGATGTATTAGAATTGTACTAATCTGACATAACCGTAAACGTGTGCCATGATTTGCTTGTTTGAAATGTTTTAACTTAGCATAACTTTAGTGGAGGCTTCAGCCTAGTTGCCTTGTCTCATGGTTTAGATGCTCGTGTTTTTCCAATGTGCTAATAAACGTGTATTCTTGCTTGAAGCTGTACTTTTCCAGTGAGATCGGTTCACATGCTTATCTTTAAGGTTTCGTGCCAGCCTGGCATCTTCTTCTTTGCTCCAAGGTCAATCTGCAGGTGCAGACAATGGAAGCTCTGAAAGTGAGTTAATTGGTAAAATATGTTGCAACTTACGTTCCCGACTCCAAGGAAAATGTATGCCTAGGTAGAAGCTTGTGAATTGTTGTTTTTGATAGGACAATTTGAAGCCAACCTATGAACCCTCCAATGGAAGACCCTACTGGATTTGAACTGTTGTTTATTTAAACCTGGTGCACAAGAAGGAAGCGGCCATTACCAGCCATTTTGCCATTACCCGGACATTACCCATCGGACATTGGCCATTACCCATTGAGGACATCGAACATTATTGCCCATTAGCCATTATGGCCCATCTTGCCAACTTCGTCATTTTGCCATCTTCTACGATGCCAATTGATGTTCGATGAGACTTTGATGCTTTCTCTAATCGAGAGAAAGAGACTTTAAGTAATTCTCACCCTAGTGACTTTAACTTTGATTTGCCCCTTTGCATGAAGTAGTAGCTTTGTCCTTTTATCTTGCCGCTGTGAGGCAATTGCCCCGTCCACCCTGCCCCTTTGCCCTGTCCCATGCTGATCGAAACCGGTACCTGTGAGACGAAGACTTCCTTGAATGCTGATTGAATTTGGTAAATATGAAAAGAAAATGTACAATTGCATTGTGTTTCTTTTTAGGTAACCAACTGCTGATTTTTGATGAGAGCCCTAGTTAGGAGTTTTCCAAATTAATGTTGCTAAATTGTTTTTGCATGAAGTCCCACATGCAGATGCTAATTTGAGGTTAGATGAGGATTCATTTGTTGCACGATGCAATTTGAGACCTTGTTATGCTGACTAATGTATGCAATTAGCCCATTACAGATTATAGTTTTAGTGGTTTGCGTTGCTATTATCGAATGCATTGTTATTCAAATGCTGCATAGATTGCATCTTTTTCGCCGTTATGGACAGCTATTAATGTTCATTTACATATACCATTTGGTGTTGAGACACATTTATATTGTGCTAGCTTTGTTAATATAGGGAAATAAATTCATTAACTTTGAATGAACTGGTGTGGTTATTCATGGCCGGAAGGTCATGGTTCGCCGAAATGTTTTCTGGATTAATTGTGAAGTGTTATGTTGATCAGGGCATTGCTTATGTTCGTTATTGATTATTGATTTGATTAAATTGATTACTCTCGGGTGAAGAGAGCCCCACTAGGTCAAAAGATTCATCGACCCAAGAGCGTCCAGATACAGGTAAATTATTAGGTCGGAACGCTCTATCAGTAGATGGTAGCAGAGGACGGTTCCGCCCTTTGGGACCCCGCTCGAGAGGTAACGGTAACGGTTTCGCCCTTTGGGACCCCGCTCGAGAGGTAACGGTTTCGCCCTTTGGGACCCCGCTCGAGAGGTAACGGTTTCGCCCTTTGGGACCCCACTCGAGAGGTATATGGTGTTGAATTGAAGGTTACGCCCTTTGAGACCCCACTCGAGAAGTATATGGTGTTGAATTAGATTTTTCTTGGGTAAAACAGATTGAGAGAATGATGATGCCCTAAGTCCCCCGCGACTTTCCCGGGATCTCGGAGCTTGCGAATGGAGGGAATGGAGGTGTGAAATCGGCGTTGGCGGTACTAGTGACGGTATCAGTGAAGTTAGGATTTTGCGCTTTCACAGCTTATTGCCGCAGATTGTTTGAAAAGGTTGCGAGGATTTTAGAGAATAGCGGAGGTGCGACTCCGAGTGTGAGAGTAGGGAAGTCGTCGAACTTCATGTGCATGTGGCGCTTTGTGCAGAAAAAGGTCCACGTGGTTGTTGTTGTTGAGACGGGCCCTGCGAGGTCAAGAGACTCCGGAGTATGTTGAAAAGTGTATGAGACACTTGTTTTATGTTGTGGTCTGGTCGGTTTAATAGGTTGACCGGGCGTGGTCAACGAGTCGGTACGTGTGTTAAGGGAGTGAAAGAAAACTTCGACTTCGGGCTTTGACAAATTCTAAGTGCACTAGAATAGATCACTGACAAGTTGAGAGCAGAGTCTGCGGGTCAGAATTTGCTTGCGAAAGTGGGGACCGAGAAAGATGGAATAACTGCCGAGGCTAGTGAAAAATCCCTAAGGTCCTGAAGCGATTGTGTTACCCTTCCTGTAGTAAACCGACAGATCTGTTTTATTATTATTTGGTTGCTCGCGATACATGCTAGAAGTTGTTACGAGAGGAGCTGAGTGAAGGAGGACAAGCCGCGAGGCTTTGTCAGCCGCAGTGTGTGTGAGTGTGACGTCACTAGGAGCCGCGCTGGGATAGGTTGGTTGCAGAGAAGGGTCGTGCACGGATTGGACGCAGTCCGTGGGGCTCGATTGGAAGGGGAAAGGCAAGCGAAGAGTATTCCGGGAATTAAAGTCACTTATTGATTACAAACTTTGTGAAATTAAAGACGAGAAAATGAAATTTTTTAAAGCATTAAAGAGTGCGATGAAGGGGGAGTCTTACATTAAAGCGAGCGTAGGAGAGGAGACGCCACCCGAAGGTACACCAGCTTACATTGTAATGGAGGAAAAGGGGGTAGCTCCGTGCCTTTGGCTAAAGCAATGGCACAAGCTGACAGAGAAACATGGGAGCGTAGCGTTCCCGATCCATGGGACATTCAATATAAGGATCCTAGAGAATTTGAGATTCACGATGTACGACATGAAGGTACCTCCAAGGCCAGCACAGTTTGAGGCTCTAGCGATTTGGGAACTAATGGCTAGACAGCAACAGCAAAAGAAGTTCGAGGCCAGGATAAGAAAGGTAGAAAAGACACTAGCGGACGCTAGGTGGGATAATGCACAGAAGGTGTGGAGGTCAGATATATTGCAGGGGATAAAATTGTTTCCCGCAATTGCTAACGAAGAAGAGGCGACAGGCAAGAAAGCTACCTGTAAGACAAACAGGAGGTGTTCCAAAGATAGAGAGGACGAGGAAAAGTTAAGGAGAGAAGAAGAGTCAGAGGATGAGGAGTTCATCATGCAATTGCTGAACGACCGTCCACCACCTTATGCAGAGATTGAACAAGGTCCAGGTACCAGTTCTGCCCCTCCGGCACCGGTACAGAATAATGAAACTCCGAATTTAGAAACGCCATCGGGATCTAAGGACCCGAGTTTACTGTTCACCCCGCAGATACCGCAGGTTAGGAGAATATATCCAGATGTGCCTATGTTGAAAACAGCAGAAAATTATCAGCCGCAGGTCCCAAGGTACTACAGCAGTGACAACAGTACGGGAATGATTCTAGATCCAACCGTAATGGGAGTACAGAATGGTCGCAACCCAACATTGGCACAAGCTGAATCAACCCAGTTTTTGATGCCTCAAAAGCAGATGCAGGGGGGAACCGCACATGCTCAGATGACGGGGAGTCAGACGGGCATGCCGGCAATGATGACCCATAGTGTGGGAACGAACATGCCTCAGAACCTGTGGAATGGACAGAACCCAGATGCGATATCCCTACCCATTACTGTAGGTCCACCGGTACCTTTGTACATTCAGCCTAACTCAGGTATGAGTGGTCAAGGATCAGTGGTGCAGAATGATACGGAAAGGAGGTGCATAGAAAACACTCCAGAGACAACTCCGATAGCGGCTCTGCCAACTGGATCTGGGTCCTTGATGGAGTTTAGTCCCATATGCGCTCAGTCAACAGTGGTGAGGTCGAGTCCCCCACTGATGATACCGCTATCATCGAACACTGAAAAGTTGCCGCAACCATCAATGGCAGTCGATGTGAATGCTACACTGATGGGGTTGAATGCGCAACAGCTGACACAGTGGTTCAACAGTCTGAATTCCACACAAAGCTCAGCCAGTGGGAAGGGAGAAGACTATCTGAATAGGGTAAGGTTGAACATGGAAGCAGAAGAATTGGTGGAAGGGACAATGGGTTTGAATAGGTTAGAGTCCTACTCGGAAGAAGAGCTGAGGTATCTATGTCCCAGGATTACGAGAGAAGTGAACAAGGTACATAGAAGGTTGCAAGAAATAGCTGACAAAAACGGGGTTGAGATAAACAAGACAAAACACTTGAGCAGGAGCTATAGATTGGATTTCGGGACCACAGACTTTGAACACATGAGGTCAGCAGGCATGAAAACGCACCTTAGAGAATTGCTGCAGAGTGCACAAGTGTGGAGGTGCTTAGACAAATGGGAGAGCAGATGGGCAAAGAAAAGGGAAAAGAGGAAAGACAGTGTCCCAGAGCATAAGGAGAAAAGACCACAGAGTAGTGATGCAATAACCATGTTACCAATGAGGGAGACAGCAGGGGGAAAATTAATACATGTACCGTGGCACAGAAGCGACATTCAGTCTTTTACGGATGATTTTCCCAAACTGAGAGAGAAACCGATTGAATGGTATCAACAGACTGATAGGTTTGTGAAGCTTGCAAAATGTCTTTGGGAAGACCTGAACACCCTCTTTGAGATTGTGGTTCCGGCAGATTTGTGGGAAGACTGCAAAAGGGCTGTAGGTTGGCCGACAAGTGAACCAGAGAGGGACAGGGATACGGGTGCACCATCACCTATGGTAATGAGCTTGTACTATAAGGTGATTGAGCATTTGAAGACAAAGGTTGCCGCGAAAAATGTGGATTGGCAGAAGATTGATCGAACTGCCCAAGAGGCTAAAGAGTCGATTCATGGTTACTATGAGAGGTTGTTGAAGGCGTTCAAGAACTACAGTGGCACGGAAACAATAGAGGCGAAGGACATGCTTCATTTTGTGTTTAGATTTGTGGAAGGGCTGAGACCAGAGATAAGTCAGATGATAAAGACGCATTTGATTTGTTGGCAGTCGAAACCTATTGATGAGGTGTTGAATTATGCGAAATACTGTAGCGACGAAATTGAAGTGAAACAGAAAAGGTTGAAAGAGAAAGTGATGATGATGCAACTTAAAGCAGCTCAGACAGGTTTGCAAGGGTTGCAAGGGTTCCGACAGCAGATACCGCAGCCGCAGGGAAATATGGTGTTTCAGCCACAGGCGAGAGGCAGAGGCAGAGGAGGCTTTGGGAGTAATGGTCCGGATTTGAACACTGTTGCAATTCCGAATGGTGTGCAGGCAATGAAAAGGGTGATGCTGTGTCACGTGTGCGGAATCGTCGGACATTGGAAACGCGAGTGCCCGATGGTGGTGCAGGAAGGTGCAGGTGTTGGTCAGCAAAACAATGATGTCAATGCATTCCAGACAATGAGGGGACCGAAAATGAGAGGTCCAAACCCAAATTTTCAGACCATAAATCAGCTGCAGGGATTACAGCCCATGCAGCCGCAGCAGATGCAGATGCCCCGTATGCAGATGACGCAAATGCAGCCAATGCAACAGCAGTTTCCCATGGTACCTAATCAGCAAATGCAAATACCTTTGGCACCAGTGAGTCAGCAGCAAGTGATGGTTCCTCCACAGGTCTCGGGTCAGGTGATGAACACAAATGGCACAGTACAACAGTTCCCATTACACAGTGAGAATGGAATAAACAATGTATGGGAGAGTGAAAGTTCAGAAGAGGAGGGAAATTGTGTGCTTGCAGCATCCTTGGAAGTTGATCAAAAGGGTCTATATGTAGAGGGAAGAGTTATGGGTCATCGTGTCTCATTCTTGGTTGACACAGGAGCCACACGTTCAACTGTTAGGAGCATTGAAGTACCAAATTTGCCACTCTCAGGGAGAACAGTTCAAGTAGTGGGAGTAGCAAACAGGTACCTGACGAACCCAATCACAGATCCAGTACAAGTCAGAATTGGTAACTATCAAGGGTCACATAAGTTTGTGGTATGTGACTCAAGCCCGATAGCACTGTTAGGGAGAGACCTATTGTGCAAATTGGGATGTTCGATTATGTGTTCGGACGATGGAATCAGAATTCAGACGAGCAGTGATGGGGAAGAAGAGGAAAGTGTAGAAGGGGATGAGATGGAAACTGTCGATGAAGAATATCCTCTGATTAACCTTTTTCCGATGATAACTGAAGAGGATATTCCAGCTGAATTACGGGAAACAGTCGGAAAGGAAGTGTGGGATATGACAGGAAAAGAGGTGGGATTGGTGAAAGGAGTGGAACCAGTGAAAGTGACTGTAAAACCCAATGTAACCTTTCCCCAGACCCCACAATACCACATGGCACAAGACACCCTCATGAAAGTCGCCCAACTCATTGACGAGTTTGTAAAACAGGGAGTGCTGAAAGAAGTGTTAAGCAGTCCATGTAATTCACCAATCATGGGACTAATAAAGCCGAGTGGAAAGGTCCGAATAGTGCAGGACTTGAGGAAAATAAATGACATCGTAATCAAATGCTGCCCTGTAGTACCGAATCCAGCTGTGATAATGTTTCAAATACCTTGCGATGCCGAGTGGTTCTCAGTCATCGACTTGTCACAAGCATTCTTTTCGGTGCCTCTTCATGAGGACAGCCAATTTCTCTTTTGTTTCAAATTCTTAGACAGAGTTTACAGTTGGTGTCGAATTCCTCAAGGGTTTTCTGAGTCACCGTCAATTTTCAATCAGATTCTAAAGAAAGACTTGGAAGCGTTAGAATTGCCATTCGAGTCAACCCTAGTACAGTACATTGATGACTTACTGATTGCATCTAAGACAGAAAGTGGCTGCACAGCCGACACCATTGCTCTACTGAACCATTTGGGAAGGAATGGACACAAGGTGTCTCCTTCAAAGTTGCAGTTCTGTCAGAAGAAAGTGAAATACTTGGGTCATCAAATAGAGAAAGGGTCACGGAGAATAATGAAGGAAAGAATAACAAGTGTACTTCAAATGAGTCCACCAAAGACAAGGAGGGAGGTGAGGAAGTTTTTGGGGATGGTGAGCTACTGTCGCCAGTGGATTCCCAACTTCTCAACTCTAGCGAAGCCTTTACTGAAACTGACCCAGAAGGATGCCTTGGATGAAATTGAGCTGAAAGGAGATGAGATGGATGCTTTTATTGAATTGAAAGAATGCATGTGCAGGGCTCCAGCTTTAGGTATGCCTGATTACACAAAGCCTTTCACATTGTTTTGTCATGAACGTGATGCATGTTCTTTGTCTGTCTTGATCCAAGCCCATGGTGGCATAAACAGACCAGTAGCGTATTTTTCAGCTACTTTGGATCCGGTTGCAGCAGCACTGCCAGGGTGTTTGCGCGCCGTAGCAGCAGTTGGTATCAGCCTCACTCAGAGTGAAGGAATAGTGATGGGACACCCATTAACAGTCATGGTCCCTCACTCAGTTGAGATACTTTTGACCCGCTCCCGAACGCAACACATGACTGGAGCAAGACTCACAAGGTATGAAACAATAATTCTGGGCTCACCGAATGTGCAGCTGAAAAGGTGCACTACGTTGAATCCAGCAACCTTGCTTCCCGGTGAAAATGCTGAAATTGAGAACGCTGAAGACGTCGAGCATGACTGCCTTCAGGTGACTGAATTTTGCACAAAACCCCGACCTGATATTAAGGATACTAAGCTTGATGAAAATGACCAAATTGTTTTTGTTGATGGGTCATGTTTAAGAGATGCATTGGGAATTTTGAAAGCAGGATATGCTGTATGTACTGTAACAGGTGTCTTGGAAGCGTCTTGGCTCCAAGGAGTCTATTCTGCACAAGTAGCAGAGCTTGTAGCCCTTACAAGAGCATGCCAACTGTCTACATTGATGAAGGTTACCATTTACACTGACAGTCAGTACGGGTTTGGAATTGTGCACGACTTTGGGCAACTATGGTCACAGAGAGGTTTCCTGACCTCTTCAGGGTCCCCAGTGAAAAACGGGGAGAGAATAAGGGAATTGTTACACGCCATTCAGATGCCAGCCGAAATTGCAGTGGTAAAGTGTAGTGCTCATACAAAAGGACAGGACTATGTTTCCCTGGGAAATGCATATGCGGATCAAGTCGCAAGATTTTGTGCCTTGAACTGTATATTGCTCAGGGATGAATGGAATTTGATAAGTGAGCCAGAGCTCGAACCAGCTGAAGCATTTGCCTTAAAGGTCGTGGATACAATGGATGAACTAAAAGCATTACAGAATAGCGTCAGGGAGGATGAAAGAGCTTCCTGGATTAAGTCACAATGTACAAGGAGACCAGATGAGTTATGGGTTTCAAATGAAGGAAAATTTGTTTTACCAAATGGTCTCTTATCGCAGCTAGCGCGGTTCTATCATGGGCAGGCTCACCTAGGGAGAGATGCCATGATAAGATTGTCCAAAACTGATTGGTTTAACCCCAGATTCCGTCAAGCTGCAGAAGCAGTTTGCCATCGTTGTGTCATTTGTCAGCAGATGAACCCAGGAAAGGGAACGGTTGTGAACATGAGCCACATTGGCAGGGCGAGTGGCCCGTTCAGCAGAATGCAGATGGACTTTATTGAGATGCCTGTGTATGGAGGTCTGAAGTATGTGTTGGTGATTGTGTGCATTTTTAGTCACTGGATTGAAGCCTACCCCACACGTAGAAATGACAGCCTTACAGTTGCAAAACTATTGTTGAGGGAGTTGATACCACGTTTCGGATTCCCGATCTCTTTAGAATCAGATAGGGGAAGTCACTTCAATAACGAGGTGATAAAGTTACTTTGTGCAGCGCTGAACATTGAGCAAAAACTGCATTGTAGCTATCGCCCTGAAGCCTCAGGACTGGTGGAACAGATGAATGGTACACTGAAATCAAGAATGGCGAAAATATGTGCATCGACAAATTTGAAATGGCCTGACGCATTGCCTTTGGTGTTAATGTCAATGAGAAACACCCCTGACAGAAAGACTGGATTGTCCCCGCACGAAATTCTCATGGGCAGGGCCATGAGACTTCCTGCAGTTCCCGCAAACGCGCTTTTGAATATTACAGATGATATGGTGTTAGACTACTGCAAAGGTCTAGCTGACGTGGTTCGCTCTTTCTCTCACCAGGTGGAAGCAACCACCTTGCCACCGATCCAAGGTCCAGGACACACACTGAAAGCAGGTGACTGGGTTGTGATAAAGAAGCACGTGAGGAAGTCGTGTCTGGAACCCCGTTGGAAAGGCCCTTTCCAAGTGATCCTGACGACCACTACCGCTGTGAAGTGTGCGGGAGTTCCCAACTGGATTCACGCCAGTCATACAAAGAAAGTGTTGTGTCCCACAGATGAGGAAGTTGAAGCGCTGAAACTGCCAGTACCTGATAACAAAGTGCCGAGCGCTGAGACAGAGCAAAACAGAACTAGGAGTGAACAAGCAGAAATAGAGGAGAGAGAAATATTCTCTGAGGACGAAACAACCGATTCACTTGGGGAAGACCAAGGAGAAACCTCAGACAGCGACGAAGCAGCTGAAGGTAACAAAGAGCCTGAAGCAGCTGAAAGTGACAAAGAGCCTGAAGAAAGTAACGGTGACAAAGGGCTCGAAAGAGGTGAAGAAGCAGGAGAGCCTGATCAGAGGAGGGCTTTCCCAGAAGCAGACGGTACAGAAAAAGAAAAGGAAAACCTGATTGACTCCCCAGAAGGAGGGGACAAGGCAGAACAGAACGAAACTGTTCAAACTTCCTCAGAAGAGATCGCAGGTCCATCAAGTGGACACAGTGCAAAGAGAAGACAAAGTATATCATCAGTAAAACTAAGAACTAGAGAAACGTTGAATGACAGTGAAGGGCCAAGAGTGAAAGAGAAAAGAAAGGAAGTGTCTGTCGTGGTACCAACCTCAAGTGAAGAAAAAGACTTGGCCAAAGAGGAAAGTACCAGTGAGGCAGAATCAAAGAGAGATGCAAAATTGAAAAGGAAAAGGATACCAAACAGGAGATATTCCGGTCCAGAATGGGCATATGTAGTCAATGACGATTGGACTGACGAATTTGTATCTCTTAGCCTCGAGAACGAAGAAGAAGAGATACCAATAGAAAAGAAAAGTTTTATGGACACTATTGACTGAAAAAAACAAACAAAAAAAAAACTGAAATGACATTGCTTGCTATAATCTAACATGATACAACCAGCTGAGACATTGCTAAACCGGATGAGACATTTGCTAACTTGATAAGACTTTGATAACCTGATTGACTCTTAAACCCGATTTGAGACAACGTTGCTAACTGATAAAAGACTGAGTTATTGCCGAATTGAGACAAATGCTGCTAACCGATAAGTGACTGGGCTCCTGAAGAAAACTGTGTGAACATTGCGCTCGTTCAGCTTTGTAACTAATTGCTAAATCGTTTCTTTTATAGGTGCTTCTAGCTCTCTGATTCTATACAGATCATGACTAGGTACGCTACACAAAACAGTAGAGTGAAATATTGCAAATATGCGTGTATAGGCTTTATAACTGCATGTGTACTAATAATAATGGCAATAGTGCTTGCAACGCGTGGTAAGGGTGAGAATGAGAAAATTGATGCTTCTACTTCTGCTCCTGTTACTGTCACTGAACTAACCGCATTGAAAAGACTAGAATTAGATGAGAGACACTTGCATGATAAGAAGGAACTTTCGTATAATGTTTTCTATCGCCTACTAACAGAATATGTTGAGACTATGGATGCGAAAGATTGTTATGTGTGTACACAGATACCGACATCGGTAACGGAAGGGGTGACTTATCACCACATGCCTCTTACATATGGGATTACATGTAGCATAGTAACTTCTAGATTTTATGGTCAAACTAACATACAGTATTTTTATTCAAATTATGATGTTACCTTTGCATATGTTCCTATAATAACGCAACTAAGCCAGATTGCTAAAGATTGGGATGCTAAAATAATGAGGGAATTTTTCGAGCCAATGCAACCTTTTGAAACAGCTCAGGCTCATAGGGAAAACCTTACCTGCTCCCTCTCTACAGTAGAAATAAGCTTTTTAGATCGCACAGATGATAGAAGGGCACAAATGAATGCGAAATTAGAAAAAGAGCTAAGTAAGAGGACTTCAGTAGATAATTATGCTTTTGCTGCAATAAAAACACAAGGAAGAATAGCTTTAGACGCTTGGCATGTAGGGAAATTTTGTATATATCGTGGTGAATCTTATTATGATAACATTTTCGTGGGAGCGAGTGAATGTAAACATACGTTTATCTTTAAGGCCAAATGGACATTCATGCTGAACGGACTTGACCCTGTCATACCTGGTGTATATTACATTTGTGGGCATAATGCCTATTATCGTCTTCCAAAGGGATGTTGGGGGAGATGTTATTTGGGTATAGTGTTCCCAAAGGTTTATCAACTGGATGACCTATCAATGATTCCAAAGACGCCTGGATCTCATCGTATCCAGAAAAGAGAGACCGCAGCTGCTGTGGTAGGAGATATATTTGGAGCCATGATTCCTTCATTGGGAGTTGTGTTGAATTCCATCAAAATAAAAAAGTTGTCTACTATAGTGGATAACATGTTGACAAAGTTTTCAGGTGCTATAATCCTGATGGATGCTGAACTTGCAGCAGAAAGAGCTATGACTCTTCAAAACAGGCTTGCCCTAGACATTCTTTTAGCAAAGGATGGCGGCGTTTGCAAAATGCTTGGTGCGCGTCACTGTTGCACGTATATACCAGACAACAGTGTGAAGATTAAAACAATGCTTGCAAATCTAACAAAAGAGAGTGCAGACTTGAAGGAATTGAAAGAACCAGGAGTTTGGGAGAAGGTTGGAAAGGGAGTTGGTTCAGTGGGAAATTGGCTTGGTAGCATTTGGAATGGAATATTACTAAAAATAATACAGGGAATACTAATAGTACTAATTTGCATCTTTGGGATTTGGGGAATAAAGAGGGGAATACTAATGATCATGGCAAGAGTTAAGAGAAGGAAGGAAGAGAAAATGATGAAAAGAATGGCAGAAGAATACAAGGCAAGAACAAGGGGAACTAAAAGGCAGAGAGAACTGACAGAATTTTAATGGAATAAAATTTGTGGGAATAGTTTTGTGTGATGACAAGTAGTCATCAGAGGAGGGATTGATGACGCAGAAATGAAGGTTTTACATTTATTAGCGCATAAACGTAGTGCTGCAATAATCAAGTGTGACTTTAACCGAACTAATAAAGATTGTACAGGGACAAATGTGCCCTCAGAGTAGTTCGCCAACATTTATAAGCGTGCTTTATATAACGTGATGTATTAGAATTGTACTAATCTGACATAACCGTAAACGTGTGCCATGATTTGCTTGTTTGAAATGTTTTAACTTAGCATAACTTTAGTGGAGGCTTCGGCCTAGTTGCCTTGTCTCATGGTTTAGATGCTCGTGTTTTTCCAATGTGCTAATAAACGTGTATTCTTGCTTGAAGCTGTACTTTTCCAGTGAGATCGGTTCACATGCTTATCTTTAAGGTTTCGTGCCAGCCTGGCATCTTCTTCTTTGCTCCAAGGTCAATCTGCAGGTGCAGACAATGGAAGCTCTGAAAGTGAGTTAATTGGTAAAATATGTTGCAACTTAGGTTCCCGACTCCAAGGATAATGTATGCCTAGGTAGAAGCTTGTGAATTGTTGTTTTTGATTGGACAATTTGAAGCCAACCTATGAACCCTCCAATGGAAGACCCTACTGGATTTGAACTGTTGTTTATTTAAACCTGGTGCACAAGAAGGAAGCGGCCATTACCAGCCATTTTGCCATTACCCGGACATTACCCATCGGACATTGGCCATTACCCATTGAGGACATCGAACATTATTGCCCATTAGCCATTATGGCCCATCTTGCCGACTTCGTCATTTTGCCATCTTCTACGATGCCAATTGATGTTCGATGAGACTTTGATGCTTTCTCTAATCGAGAGAAAGAGACTTTAAGTAATTCTCGCCCTAGTGACTTTAACTTTGATTTGCCCCTTTGCATGAAGTAGTAGCTTTGTCCTTTTATCTTGCCGCTGTGAGGCAATTGCCCCGTCCACCCTGCCCCTTTGCCCTGTCCCATGCTGATCGAAACCGTTACCTGTGAGACGAAGACTTCCTTGAATGCTGATTGAATTTGGTAAATATGAAAAGAAAATGTACAATTGCATTGTGTTTCTTTTTAGGTAACCAACTGCTGATTTTTGATGACAGCCCTAGTTAGGAGTTTTCCAAATTAATGTTGCTAAATTGTTTTTGCATGAAGTCCCACATGCAGATGCTAATTTGAGGTTAGATGAGGATTCATTTGTTGCACGATGCAATTTGAGACCTTGTTATGCTGACTAATGTATGCAATTAGCCCATTACAGATTATAGTTTTACTGGTTTGCGTTGCTATTATCGAATGCATTGTTATTCAAATGCTGCATAGATTGCATCTTTTTCGCCGTTATGGACAGCTATTAATGTTCATTTACATATACCATTTGGTGTTGAGACACATTTATATTGTGCTAGCTTTGTTAATATAGGGAAATAAATTCATTAACTTTGAATGAACTGGTGTGGTTATTCATGGCCGAAAGGTCATGGTTCGCCGAAATGTTTTCTGGATTAATTGTGAAGTGTTATGTTGATCAGGGCATTGCTTATGTTCGTTATTGATTATTGATTTGATTAAATTGATTACTCTCGGGTGAAGAGAGCCCCACTAGGTCAAAAGATTCATCGACCCAAGAGCGTCCAGATACAGGTAAATTATTAGGTCGGAACGCTCTATCAATGGTTGTTCCTGAACTTATCTAATGGGATTGATTGTTACCAATAAACACTTCCTGCTCAACATTTCTCAGTGGGTTGGCAGTGGGCTACAGTGCAAATGGATTTATGATTCAGGTTGGCATATTGACTACATTTTTGGTGCTAAGTGGTCAGAAAGCCAAACCCTGCTATGATGGAGGGAGCGGAGGTAAACCTAGAGAACATTTTATCAGTGATAGGTTGATAGATCATGACGTAAGTATGAAAGTATCTGCTGCAATGGTACGTAAGGAATTTAACAAAATAAATTGATTAAATGGTAATCCCATCATGTTGTTTATGGAAAGTTCACTCCTTTGAAAAGATTTCTGTACCTTGGGGTTCATAACACATAACCTTTAAATGATTACTGCCAAAAACACCAGTTTCCTTCGAGGTTCTGCATAATCTCCTGTTGCAAAAAGTTCCTAACAATTCTGTCTCTGGTTCAAAATCAAAGACTTATTCTATACATCATTTCACAATATGACGATTTGTACATTGCAAGTAGTGTTGCCATGTAACAAAGGATCCTAAAAACTAACAGTAAATTCTATTAAATAGTGAACATAAATTCACAAGTTCTCATATTTTGGAGGGATATGATTCACGCTTCATATCTTACTTTGGTGAAAATACTTCTCAAATAACAACGTTAACACATTGGCTTCCCCCGGTACTGTAATTGCACAATGACTGTGGAACACTGTGGGGATTTCACAAAGACTGCTTTATTCTACCTGAGGCTTTGTGTGTCACTATTGCATTGTGTTATATACACCATTTTGCAAGAATCAACTCATTGGCTCAGTATGTGAAAGTCACTCTTTAAAAATCTTCCTGAGAATTTGATGTAGCCTGATATCTTTCCTCGTATTGTATTGGCCAGTCAGTCTACAATAGCTAGAACACTGGCTGATCCAAAATGACCTATCCTAAAAAGGATTCATGTTTCTGATATAACCCACACTGTTTATTAATTTTCAAATATGTGATGTTGCCTTAATAGAATCTATAACTATGCCAAAGTTTGTATAGGTTCAACAAAATCCCTAGCACAAATCAACATGCTTTGTAAACTCAGAATCTGTTTATTAGATTTTCAACAAACAGTAGAGTACAATAACAAGGTAGAGAACTGCCCACTGCATAAACAAGCTTGAAGCATATTTTTGCACTACAGTAACATCAGCCATCACCTGTTAGAAATCTGGTCTTTAGTTGACAGTGGTTCACACCCTGTCCAAGTACGGACCCCGACTCTAGTCAGGGTAAGGGAGGCACACAGCTAAGATAACCCCAGCTCACCCCCTTGGTAGAATGGCTCAAGAAGTCTGGCTTATCTCAGAGGCAAAGTGTAAAGTATTTGTACACACACACAAACACACAGACACAGTAACACGGTGAAAACACTACAAAAGGACTTCACACCAGTTTATAAAAATAGCCAATATTTATTTGAATAGGACTTCTCACCAGTTCTGAAAAATAGCCAATATTTATTTGAATAAAACAAGACCAAATCGAGAAAAAAAACAACATACACAAGTAAAGATATCACTTTTTAAAGGTGTAAAAGAGTCTTAATCCATAGAAATCAATGGTTATATCCTTTTAGCAGAAAGTACCTGGGATGCTTAAAAAAAAAAAGAAGATGCGGGCGGCAAAGGAGGGGGTTCATCAGAAAAGCAAGCGATGCATCAAATCTTTACTGCGCAGGGGAGGCAATGCATCAATTATTTTCTCACTGGTGAGGCAATGCGTTGATTCTTTCCTCGCAGATGAGGCAATGCTTCGGTTCCTTACTGAAGTGCAGCGCCAATGAGAAAATGACCTCCAGGGATGATGCATGGAAAATCCAGATGTGCTATGTTAATGGAGCCACACTGAAACAGGCGCTGTGGTTATTCTTCTGCCTCGAGGCAAGCACTGCATCAATTTTTCAGCCGTGGCATGCCAATGTGTGGATTTTCATCGTCAGGTCACCAGCTTCTACTTTCAAGTGCCCAGGGACTGGATTTAGCTCCACTGTGGAAGTCAGGACTCTCAGCAGAAGAGCCCAGGGACTGGCAGATGAAGTCTTTGGTGTCCTTGAGACTTCTTGAGATGAGGCAAGCTCAGTTCAAGACCTTGGAGAGCAGGATGTAGAAATCAAAGTTCAGGCCTTTCACTCCCAGGACAGAAGCAGCAAGGAGCGGGCCAGCACAGCAAAGCAACAGGCAGAGTGGCAGTCTCTCCTACAGCATCCAGCTCTTCTTCCTGGAAGAATGTCCTCAGTCCAGAAGGATTCTAAATTTGTGGGGTCAGTGGTCGAGTGCTTATACCCATTTCTGTCTTTGAAGTAGGCAAACTTCAAAGAGAAGTCTTTTTAGTGCATAAGTCCCTGTCATTCCCTGCCCTGACGCCAGGCACACTCTATGGGTTTGGAGACTGCTTTGTGTGTGGACCGGCAGAGCCTTATTCAGATGTGTCAGCTCCTCCACCTATTCTAGCCCAAGAGGAAGCCCCACCAGGATATGCAGGGCACACTTCAGCTCCATTTCTGTGGCTGTATAGAGTGAATTCACAAACAGCCCAAATGTCATTTTGACCTAGATGTGTATTCCACAGACAGGGCAGAGGCACAGAATGGTTAAGCAAGAAAATGTCCACTTTCCGAAAGTGGCATTTTCAAACTTACAATTTAAAAATCATCTTCACCAAAATATGTATTTTTAAAGTGTGAGTTCAGATACCCCAAACTCTATATCTCTATTTGCTCCCAATAAGAAAGCACATGTAACTGATAGTTCAAGGTAATCCCTATGTTATCCTCTGGGAGAATTTGGCAGTATTTCACTTTAAGGACATGTAAGACACATCACTACATGTGCTACATTTTAAATACACTGCACCCTCCCCATGGGACTTCCTTGGACCTACCTTAGAGGTGACTTACAAGTAGTTTGGGCCTGGCAAGCAGGTGCACTTGCCAGGTCGAACTGGCAGTTTAAAACTGCCAACTAAGACACTGCAGTGCCAGGTCTGAGACATGTTTACAGGGCTACTCACGTGGGTGGCATAATCAATGCTGCAGACCCACTAGTAGGATTTGATTCATAGGCCCTGGGCACACATAGTGCACTTTACTAGGGACTTACCAGTACATCAGATATGCCAATCATGGATAAACCAATCACCAATACCATGTACAAAGGGAGCACTGGCACATTAGCCCTGGTCAGCATTGATAAAGTGCCCAGAGTCCTAAAACCAACAAAAATAAAATGCAACACACAGTCAAAATAGGAGGTTAAAGGCAAAACGTTTGGGGATAACCCTACAAAACGGGCCTTTTCCAATACCACCCCATGCACAAATGCAACAGACTAAGCAAGTATCAACCAGGGAGTCCAAATGGAGGGGAGACACAGCTGGGGGAAAAGCCAAGGGACATTATGCAGCATACTCAAGATGTCATCTTAGTAGAATGCTATAAATAAATTGGAAATAACTCAAAAGATATAATTTACAAATACAGAAACTGAAAAGCAGCAAGTTAATTGTACATCCCAAGAAAAAATAACCATAAGGGGTTAGTGGCTGAATCAAATATTACAATTTGATTACCTTTCAGTCTTATCTGGTAATAGTTTAACTTTTTCTTTATGGTTTTCATGTTGTAATTGTTATTTGAGAAAACAGGGTCATGCATTATTAGTCAAGAAGCAAACCAGATTCCACTGGCACAGGATGCTAAGGGGGGTCACACAAATCATTTTGAGATATTCTTGTCCTGGTTTTCTTTAAACATCTTGTTTTCTTTAACATAAGCTTATTTTTTTCCTTTTAAAAAATATGTTCAATTCTCAATAATTGGATTTGTACATTGATAATTTGTCAGCTTTCAAACATCCAAAAAAACTGAAAAATCCATATTTTTAAGAGATACCTGGGATTGCATTTTAGGTATAAGTCTGAAAGGCTGATTGCTGCCCAGAATGCACCTTCCTCATCTAATACACAGATATTATGTGGGTTAAAGTATATCACGGTCTATGTCTATGTATGTTGACTATGGGTCTGAGTTAGATATTGACGGATGAGTTACTCCGTCACAATGGTGACGGATATCCCGTCAACTGAAATCTAAATCTCATTAATTATGATGGGATTTAGATTTCGGCGGAAGGGATATCCTTCACTGTTGTGATGGAGTAACTTGTTGTTGTGGTTTGTATAGCTTTAAAGATTTCGAATGTTGATTGAACACAGGTGACATAGAGACATTCTATGGGGATGATTCCTGAGGAATGTTATAGCAGTGAAGATGGAAATACCTGTTTCCTGTATGTCCCTTTAGCTTATCAATAAAGAAGCTGTTTTACGTATTTGATGACTACTTTGTTACTTGTAAGTACAGATGAGGCATGAGCTGTCTAGGAGAACCGCGTGTTATAGTTGGATGAACCTTCAAGTGCTTATTCATGGAAAGCGTTGTATACGCACTGAAGAAATAACATTTTGCACAGACTTCAACATAACGAACAAGTACAAAAGAGGTATTTTAATTCCTTTTCAACCTGAGGCGCATCTATTTTCTAACCTGTTAATTCCAGTCGGAGGCTTTAGGAGCAGCCCAGGCTCTGTGAGCAATGGCAGCCCCTTGTGCTGCACGGCAGCAGGGAGACAAGGCTCAAGGTTATCGAGTGCGTCATAGAACATTGCGATGTGTGTTACGCGTAAGGTCACATTACATGACTAACAGCTGCCTTTTTTAGGAGGTAAATATCAAACTTCGGCTCAGTAGTAGCTATCACATGTAAACAACTAGCCCTATCATCAAGAATATTTCTTTGTGACAGGAAAAAAATATATATTTATACAGAAATACAGGAAACAGGTGAGGGTTTTACAAATATAAATTATTGATGGTTCATCCAAGAAATCTTTAACATTGCTATAACCAGAAACTTGTTGCACCGTGTTAATCCTTGTGAAACACTTTGGGGCATATTTAAGAGCCCCTAGTGCCACCGGAGTGTCACTTTTGTAATGCTCCAGTGGCGCAACGCCATCTTGTAAATAGGGCCCCTTCACATGCAGCACTTTGCGTGGAAGGGGCATGCAATGTGTGTTGCTGTGGGCGTGCCACAGCAACACCCCTTGCATTTTGACGCTGACTCAGATTGATGAGTTTTCATAAACCCGAGGCAGTGTCAAAATCTAACGCCACTCAATGGGTGGAGTTAGCGTTATGCAACGAGGAGAAATTCTTTAATTTCTCCTCGTTTTTTGCTCTTACTATGTGTGCTGCATTATGCAGCACACATAGAAAGAGAAAATAGCCATTTAAGATTGTTTTTGGGCAGGAAGGTGTCCTTCCTGCACAAAAGCAATCTCCCCCGCAATGCAGACACCCTTGCACTATAGTGCAAGGGTTGCTGCTTTAGCTCACTAAAGGAATATTTCATAAATTACATTTTTGCTATTGATGAAACAAACAAGATGTCAGCAGACCAGAAGAACAGGATTCTGTTGCATTCTTTGGGTCCTTTGGGATTGAAAACATTTAGTTGCATGCCTAAAGCTACTGTGTCAGGGAATGTTGTTGTCTTTAAAATTGAGTTGCAAGATTTGGACAAATACTTTGCACCAAAAGTGTGTATAGGTATTACCAGATTTAAGTTTTTTCAGTGCAAACAAAACAAAGGTGAATTTGCTGATGATTATGTGGCAGAATTCAAAAAGTTTGCAAATGACTGTAAGGGTGGAGTCATGCATGATGACTTGATAAGGTATCAATTAGTTATGCATGCAATCAACCCAGCTATCCTGGAATGATTATGGGTAAATGGAGATTCCCCTCTGGAGGATGTAGTGTCAATTGTACGGAAAGTAGAAATATCAGGAAGATGTGCTACAGAATTAAAACATTCTGATAAAGAATCGGATTGTGTTTGTAATGTGACAACCCATAAAATAGAGAAAGATGCAAGCAGTAATTCAAAGGCGAAAAGAGGAAGTAATGGAAGAAGATGCTATCGCTGTGCCAGCAAGGATCACCAAGCATACTGTAAAACATGTCCTGCACATAAACAGAAATGCAGTAGTTGTGGCACCGTTGGACATTACGCACAAATATGCAAGGAGAAGAACAAGAACAGCGTAAAGTGTATTTATAATGGAAAAGGCACAAGTGAAAGTGATACGGAAGATGAAACTCCAAAGTTAGACTGTAGTATGAGTTTACAAGAGAAGTTTGTTCGTAACATTCATAAATGCAGTACCAAAGGCAAGCCTGAGTGCGATATGACAATAGGAGGCATTCCTATTGTGATTTGTGCTGATTCAGGGTCACCTTTCACAATCATTAATGACGATGTATTGCGGAAAGGTTTTGTGGAAATGGGTACAATTTTGTCACCCTCTGATATTAATCCCGAAAGCTTCACTGGAGAAAGTATCAAAATGTTGGGTTTCAGGTAGTTGTTCGCTTCATTTAAAGGATGACATACAAGAGGTAAGTTATATTTAGCTGAAGGAGGGCCATCTGTCCTAGGATGGCAGGATCAAGGTAATCTGCATACTATACGGGAACCTAACAACACAGAGAAGGTGCTGGTGCTGGATGAAGGGAGTACTGTTAGAAATCAAATGGCGAAACAATTTGCAAAAGTGTTCAGAAAACATCTAGGAATGTTGAATGGGTTTCAACACAATATTGTGCTTAAGATGCGATCCCCAAAGTGCATAAATTAAGGATGGTACCTATGATGGTACGGGATGAAGTATCAAAAGAACTTGACAAGTTGGCAGCATTAGATGTATTCAAACCTATACAAAGCTTGGAGTGGATTTCCCCAGTGGTGATAGCTTGCCGCAGCAATGGACAGATCAGTCTCTGTGTAGACTTACGACACCTGAACAATAACATTGTCATCGATCGCTTTCCCCTACCAAAAATCATTGCGATGGTGTTTTGCTTGAAGGGAGCTAAATATTTCTTAGCCGTAGACCTCTCAGCCGCATACCATCAAATTTCTCTTGCACCAATGTCTAGAAGCTGACAGCTTTCATCACTCTTTTTGGATGCTTCCAATTTAAACACATGCCCTTTTTGACTGGCTTTGATGGCAGACGTTTTTCAACGTCTGATGCACAAGTTATTTGGAAGAGAGAGGGGAATGATGTTCTTTCAGGATGACTTACTGGTCTTTGTGGAAAACAGTGCATGATGAAAGATTGCTGAAAGTTTTGGGAGTACTGGAGAGCAAAGGGTTGACTGTTGAGTTGAACAAGTGCAAATTTGCAGAGAAAAGTGTGACTTACTTGGGCATGTAACTGGCGAAGGGGCGTTAAACCTAAACCTTCATTATTCAGTACAATTTCTGGGACCCCTGCACTGGTAAACAAAGAGGAATTAAGGTCATTCTTAGGAATGGCAGAGTACTGTGCAAATGTATACCTAATTGTGCTGCCAAAGTATACAATATGAGTCAATTACTTAAGAAACATGTAAAATTCTTATGGGATCCACAGTGTGAAGCAGAATTCCAGAGAAGTATGTGTGACATTGGGGAAGTACCCACTTTAAGTAGTTTTGGCCCGGCATTGGATTGTTTTCTGACAGCTGATGCAGTAATAAAATGTTAAGAGCTGTGCTATCACAGAAGGATTCCATGGGTAAAGAAAGTATTACTTGGTTTGCATCTAGATCCTTGTCACCAGTGGATGAGAATTATCCCATAGTAGAAAAGGAGGCCCTAGTGTGTGCTTGGCGGTAGAACATGGGTACTCACCAACCAAACCTTTATGTGAGTCTGTCTGCCACCAATGTTCTATTACACTTACTTTAGTTAATGTGTAAATAAATTATGCCTGTTATACAGCTTTTTGAATGTTACTGCTCTGTCAAGTGAACAGCAGCCCATTACTGCTGTTTACCAGGGGGCCATATTTAAAGGTCAGGAGGGCCGCATGCGGCCCCCCCGGCCGCACTTTGAGTATCCTTGCGGTAGAACATTTCTGAGCTTTTGTTTGGGGTAGACCAGTCACAATCCATTGTGATCACAAACCCTTAGTTAAAGTACTGACCATGGAAAGGAGGATTACAGATTCTGCAAGGATGGCAAGGTTATCTATGAGAATGAAGAATTACATATACCACATAGTGTACGTTCCTGGCAAGAACAATCTGGTAGCAGACTGTTTATCTAGGATGCCTTGGCCTTTAGAAAATTATGAAGATGACCAGTGGAATGATTTTAAGATTACATTAGTTCATGATTCAGGATCACAGGCTATAAAAAAAAAGATGATTGAGGGAAGGAACAGAAGGAGGATGTCACTCTCCAAATGATTTTGAAATATGTCAGAGGGTTGGCCCAAGAAAGACCTTTTGACAGATCAGAACTGTCAATAGACAGAGAATTGATATTCAGAGGAAGTAAGATTATTCCTCCTTGTGGATTACGTGACATGATTTTAAGTCTTTGTCATGAGGGACATTTTGGAATTGTGCAGACCAAATCTGTTGTCAAAGAGTCATTTTGGTGGCCAGGAGGAGACAAGGCAGTAGAAAAATTTGTTAGAACTTGTGGTGTTTGCTCATCTGCAATCATTGCGCACATTTAGACCACCCATGAGTGAATGTATCATCCCTAAACAACTTTGGAAATATGTGGCAGTGGATTAGTTGGGTCCTGTTAGGGAATTACAAAAGTATGTGATCGTATTAATGGATCTTTTTTCAAAATGGCCAGTGGTAACCATAGTGGAGAAAGCTGACACAACCACAGTTTTTGAGTTCTTGGATAGGACCTCTTGGTTAGAAGGGGTTCCAGCTACGCTTTTAAGTGACAATGGTGTGCAATTTGTTTCTAACGCATATAAGACATATTTTGGGAGGGTAGGAATAAAGCACAAAACTACATCCTTTTATAACCCCAGTGGAAATGGTACTGTGGAAAGTGATCAAGGAGGTTATTCAGTGTGCAGTTGAGAAATTATGCAATTGACATATTGCAGTACGAAAAGCTGTGTGGGCAAATAGGGTAACTGTGAATGATTCTATAAGTGTGTCTCCATTTGTGATAATGAGAGGAAGGAAACCTAGATGTAAGTTCACCCCAGCGTGGATGTGTGATAGTACAGTCAAAAATTGGTCTCTGGATTCAGTGAAAAAACACTTAGAAGAGACACATGTTGAGAGTAAGTAATATTATGATGCTACCCACAGCATCAAACCTGTTCAGATAGGAAATGGAGACGAGTGAAGAAACCTTATAGAGTTTCAAAGGGTGAAAGTCAATTCTTTGCATCAGAACAAGTGGTGGAGATTTTGCAAAATGCTGTCAGACTTAAGAGTGATAAAGTATGGAATCTCAAGCATTTTACATTAGGTTCAATGGATAAATGGAAAGACGGTGAGGTTGTGTGATGTGTAAGAATAGAGATTCCCTTTGGTTAGAAGACATGGCGGAATTTAGAGGTGGGCAATTAGCTACCATGTCACCACAAAGGGAAGACACTGGTGGGCAATTAGCCACAGAGCCACCAGAAAGTGAAATTACAGGTGAACAATCAACCACCGTAGGAATACCTGATGCCCCATCTACATCAAGTAGTGTTGAGGATGGATTAAAAAATAATACACATGAACCACAAATCCTGGAATCAGGTTGTGAGAAAAGGAGGTGGGGACTACCAGGGTGGTTTAAGGATTTTGTTATTGATTAATTCATTACGTTTTATATATGTATTAGGTCTTTGCTATCAGGTGTGTTATTTTCTTAATATGCCCCCCACACTTTATTTTTTACCTTGTATAGAGTTTCATCATCATCATCAATAGGGGAAAAATGAGCAGTTGTTTCATTCTAGGGTGTGCTGTTTTGTTACAGTAGGGGGATGTGTTGTGCTTTATATAGCTTAAAACATTTAGCATGTTGATTGCACACAGGTGACATAGGGACCTTCTATGGGGATGATTTGTGAGTGATCGAAAGACCTGTTTCCTGTATGTTCCTGTAGCTTATCAATAAAGATAACATTTTACATATTTGATGACTACTTTGGTACTTGTAAGTGCGGATGAGGCATACTACACTCTTCTGCCAATATCTAAATCAGGTCCTATGTCTGCCCTGTCCACTGAATAAGTTTCAGAAAATGTAATAAAGAGAACATTTTAGAGCCACAATAATAGGGAAATAAACTATCTCTCTATTAGGTCATTGCAGCAAGGTCTGCAAGCTGCATTAGGTGGAAGGTAATATAGTAATTATGTGGCTAGGTGGTCTATTGCAGTTTACAGATGCTCTTAGTGGGGGCATGGTCTCTGGTCCAGGTTCAAGATTGTTACTCACCCAAACAGGCATAAAGACGCTTAACTTTTAGCAGAGTTAACCTTTACAGAGATTCTCATGCTCTAAATCCTTAGAAAAAATCTTGTAGTAGTCACATTACCAAAAGAGAAGAGGGAAGCCAAAGTTGAGACTGGAAAATGACAATTTCAGTTCCAATAACAGTGTCTTTCTCATGGGTGGTTGTATAGGGAGTGTTCTCTGTTTAATACATATAATTTCTCGCTTTCTGGCAGGATAGATGAACTCATTAAGGTTCCTTTGCAGTATGGTGTGGAGAACCCTTTGAATAATTAATAACAGGTTAGTTGGTTTGCTGGATTTGATTGCCTTCGAAAAAGGGGAATCAGCCAGAGCATAATGATGTTCAGGAATGCCAAACGTTTCTTACTAGAGCCTACCTGTTCATTATATCTATGTAGGCTTAACTAAAGAGCCCTGACCCGGTGAGGTTACAAAATCTGCTAATGTGACTTGGTAGTGCTGTATTGCTTCATCATCTATCATATGATGGAGATGCTGAGATTAGAATTCTTGCATTCATGCTTGTCTGAGAATGGTGTGTTCTGGAACGTTGCATTGCCATATTGAGACTGGTCAGGACAGTTTGCAGGGCTGGGGAAGATCTGGCCTCAGCCAGGTATCTGTCTGTTTCTGGTGGTACTTCACCTTAGCATTTATTTATAATACGTTCTTTTCACTTGAATAAAGAGCTTACAGACCCGCTGCAGCGTCAAGCATGCTAAGATACTGTGCAGTTCATTTTGGATCACAACACCGCCAAAAACTAAAGAAAATAACTCTTTATCGAGCTGGGGTTTTGAAATTATGAAGCAAAGTAAATAAAAAATGAAAAACAGGAGAAAAGAAAAGCCCTACTAGAGCTATTGCAGTATCAGGCAAAGTAAACATAAAGACAGCATCTGAGCTTTGTGTAGCAAGAAAGAACTGGAGACCAAAAGGTTGCGGACCAAGGAGCCTTTTCGTCTGTACTTACTTGAAGAGTGAGCGGAAGCAATGGCAGAAAGTGCTAATGCTGCATTTGATGGAAATGATCCATATGTAATGCAGCAAGAAGAAATGAGAGGCTTTTGCTACTGCTGCTCACAGTTTCATTTGTTCAAGATGGCAGTGCCCAGCAGCAAGAGACCTGGTGAAATGGTCTTTCAGCTAAGGGACTTGAATGAATGGTGTGCATAAGGTGACGTCCTTAGGCCCATATTTATACTTTTCTAGAGCCGCATTTGAGTCATTTATTGACGCAAAAGTGGCACAAACGTACAAAACATAATTGAATTTTGTTAGTTTGTGCCGCTTTTGCGTAAAAAAATGACGCAAATGTGGTGCTAGAAAAGTATAAATATGGGCCTTAGTGAGTAAAAAAAAGCGCTGAAATAAAAGAAACTACAGTGCTCTGGAAACTGGGATGGATCTTTTCATTCACCAAATGTGTCCCACCACTGTTACTGTGTGTTCCTGGGAGCCTAAGCCAGTAGGGTGGAGGCAGTGAAGAGGATAAGTAAACTGGAGGGATTGTTCAACACTTTTCATCAAAATAAGACATTGCTGGAAGGTAATCAGTACCATTGTTGTTGCAAATGGGTTCCACCCACTTAGTACACTAGGGGGTAAACTTAAGAAAACTTAAGAAACTTAAGAAAAGTGGGGCTGCATCCAATGCTGTGCCACTTTTCTTGCACCCCCCCGATTCACTCTAATGCCACCATGTGTGCGCCGTATTTAACATACGGTGCCCCATGGTGGTAGTTAGAGAACTAGCGTCAATATTTTTTATGCTAGTTTTGCGCTTTGCAGGATTAACTCCAAAAATGTTGACGCTAATCCTGCAAAGCACATTGAGGCCCATTGAAAACAATAGTGTGCCTCCTTTCAATGCCTGCTCTCTGCAGGCGTTAAAAATGCCTCTAAAAATGGCACAAATAAATCTTTTAATGGGGAAATGCCCCTCTTGCATACCCAATGCCTGGCGCAGACATAATATGGCACAAGGGTTTACAAAGTGGCTTAATGCATGCATTGCACTACTTCGTAACTATGGCGTAGCATTTTTGCCGTAATATCGCCATATTAGCGTAACAAATTTTGCAAATGTTGTGATATGTGGCACTTGGCCCTCATAAATCGGGGCCTAGGAGTTTTTGCTTTGGATCACCCAGTTTGAACTTTCTTTGTGGGTGAGTCTTACTACCTGAGTTTCACTCAAGGTATTTGCATGGTAATTAGAAGGTACATGTTTTCAGCACCATTGTCCACCTTGATACAGCTGGGTAAGGGGCACTGGGCTGGTCACTTGTGAACATGTGCACACTTGTGTGTGTGCACGTGCTCATGGTACTCATGAGAGTTTGCACTTGTGTAGAGTTTGGTAATTACACAGAAGTAACCAGCCTGTGGCAGTTTTAAACTGCAAATCCATCATATCAAAATAACCCCGTTCATCAGGCCTAAACTGTTATTTAAACAAATAACTCAGCCATATGTTGGCTTTATTGCCTATAACTGCAGAGTGCATGATATTTAACAGTAGGGTATGTACAAATTAATGTTGGACATGTGCTTACATTGAAGTATTACCAAAAATGATTTTCACTGTACCAAGGCTGACTGCTGCTATAGGGAATCATTGGACTGCATTGTTACAGATTCGTAGGAGCAAGAGAAATACTTATTTCACCTATATTTAATTGTAATTTAAAATCCTCTTTAAGTGTTGGATGTTAAATTATTCTTTTTAAAATGCCATTTTTAGAAACTCTGCATTGCTCTGCCTAAAGTTTCTGGGGCCTTTCTGTGAGTGACCTGCTACATGGGCAGATGGCTCTTCCACTGGGCAATGTGCACAGGGGCTAGATGGGGACAAAGGGGCCTGGGTGTAGAGGGGAGTGTGTCTTCCTGACATGATGGCTGAGGAGGACCTGTGCCATGCCCTGCATAAACTTCAAATGGATCTGTCAAAGCACACCAAAGGAACCTGACACCAGGCCTGTTCTGCCTTAGTTTCACTAACCAGGCTGGAGCCAAGCCCTGACAAATGTGAGGACCTGTCTAGAGCCAGTTCTAGGGATAGACAAGGGGATGTCCCACATCCGCGGGCACTGATCCGACAAGTGGACACTGATGATGCCAATGCCATAGGCAGCTGGAAGGGTAAGCCTCCTGATGGGCTAATGGACTAAGGACATTGTATGCAGTTGATTCCCCAGAACGAGGTGGGTCACTTTAGGGCCAATGAAACTTTACCCTTTTAACCCCTAAGGACCAGCTGGGAGGAGTCCTTGACTTCTGCAACCCAATAGGAGAAGAAGAAGTGCTTGTGTAGTGTAGTGTATCAAGAACAAATTGTCACGGCACTCGTGTATCAGTACTCAGTATTTAGGTAAATGTTTCCTGGTCCATATTACATATCTGGTGCCAAAATATTCTGATAAATTTCGCTGACGCACAGGAACTCATGAGTGAGTATAACTCAATTTATTCTTTCCGAAGAGCAGATCATTTCGGAAAACGAAAACGTTCATTGATTCAATATTCATGAATCACCAACAGCCACACGCCGAGTATAACTCAATTTATTCTTTCAGAAGAGCAAATCATTTCGGAAAACGAAAACGTTCATTGATTCAATATTCATGAATCACCAACAGCCACACGCCAACACGTGTTTCGTCCAATAAGATAATAATCTTAAAGACTTCATCAGGGCTGAAATAAATAAAACAGTAACTATAGCTATAGTATACGCAATCCAATTTACGTTTGGTTAACAGATAAAAGAATATTACTTAACAAAGACGATCTAAGCCCTTCAGCCCGTGCAAGTTGTGTAAACAAACTAATACAAGGTTGATTATTCGAAAGTGGGAAAAATTAATGATTACAACTAAAACAAAAATAAACACAAAAACAAAAATAGGAGGTTTCCAAAAACATCCACATGAAAGGTTCGACAATAGTTAGTCTCCTAATCAGAGTGTTGTGAAGACACAAGTGCGCAAGTCCAAAAAAGCTATTTGGCCCAAATAACCTATCACGTGACAACACCACTGTGAATCAGAAAAAGAAAGTGCAAAACACCCAGTAGTAACACTCCAAAACCCACTAGTGATGTGAGAAAAAACCAAGAGTTTATAACCCTAGACTTATATAAAGTTCAACAAATCAACACGCCTACCTTATTCAAAATATCTATATAGCCGGAAAGTCCAATCCTTATATTATAGTGAATATCTATAAATAATGAGAGATACCCATAAAGTATCAGCTACCTTTACATATAATAAAATAAACCTAACCCAATTAAGTGGTCCAATAACATTAAATTCTCAAACTAACCTCGTTAAATCCATATTATATATCATAATGTGTGATGAAGTAATGTACAAGTAATCCTAAATAGAAAACAAACAAAAATGTTGTCAAGGATAAAGTAAGAGCAACACCATGTATCAAAAGCGAAATCAAGCTCCTAGAGTGGTAATCTCTATTTAAAAATTATCAATACGTCCATACAGTAAACTCAGTAACTCACCTATCAAATAGAAATATTCATTAAACGCAAACCGCGTTCATATCTTAGTGCGGAGTTGCGGAGTATCAGCAGGTGAAATTGAACGCCGAAAAACTTACGGCCGCCATATTTAAAGCGTCGTCCCGACGCACTAAAAAAGAAAATAGAAAATGGACCAAGTCCGCTCACACAGGCGCCATCTTTAAATGGTAGGAAGGTACTCGTAACAAAAGAAAGTGCCAAAACGGGTGATTTTTTGATCCCGGAAGCACAGATTAAAGGTAGCTCTCTTAACTAATTCAGGTCCCAAGCTAAGATAGGACAGGCATATCTATGCCCAGCATAAACAATGCACTAAAGTAGAAAAATTGAAATATCAAAAGAATAGATAATTATGTTAAACGGTGAAAAGGTAGTCATACCGAAAAAAGGGGCAAAAACAGTTATTTGTAAGAAACGACAACATATAAAGGGGAGTAACCGTAACCAATTGAAGCCAATAGCTAAATTAGAACAAGGCACAGTTATGCACAGCACAACAATCTGAATAGTATGGAGATGACATAAAATAACACAAGGAAAAAGAAATTTTTTAACAATGATTTCAAATGTTAAAATAACCTATGAAAATTGAAATAAGATCAGACATACATAATATAATAAAAACAGAGTATCATGTAGACAAAGATATTTTTAGAATACCTGTTCATTACATATGTTAGAATTAACACTACTATCACAGCATAGAGATGTATAAGAACTATAAACATGACGTGAACATCAATGATTTCTTATGATCAACATAGACATGTATATCCATAGGTTAACAATCTTGTAAAGTTGATAATATACATAAATCCAGCATCTATATAGGTCTTCTATTTGTCACCCAAAAAATATTCCATCTCAAAATTGGTATTAAGGCCCTCCTCTACCGCTCTAAGTTTCAGAATCCAATAGCATTCCTTTTTCCTGAGGGCCAACTCTCTGTTGCCCCCTCTGGGGTCCCTACCTACATGGTCAAATCCAAAAAATTCGAAAACACAAGTGCGATCTTGTTTCGAACATTGCCTCATGTGACTCACTATGGGGTATCTAATATCCTCCTGTCTTAGTGCTCTAAAATGTTCACTGGCCCTCACCTTCAATGGCCTAATAGTACTGCCCACATAGTATAGGCCGCATTTGCAAGTGATCATATAGATAACATAATTACTGTCACATGTAATATTCTGGTTAATGTTGAAAAGTGCTCCGGTGGAACTCTTAAAAGTGGAGATTCCTGACTTGGCCCATCTACACATGCCACAGTGTCCACATTTGAAGAAACTCTTGTTACGGCTGGTAAGCCAGTTTTCCTGGGTCAATTTAGTACGATAGCTGGGGCATAGCATATTCTTAAGGGTTGAGCCCCTTCTAAAGGTAAATACTGGGGTATCCGGGATCATCTTCTTGAGAATAGAGTCTGACGTTAATACATGCCACTGTCTCTTCATGCATTTCCGCAATAAAATAGCTGTTTTGGTGTAACTAGCTATACAACGAATGCTGCTGTCTTTTGGCCTAGATTTCTGACTGAGTGTGTCTGATCTTTTCAAGTGCATAATCCTTTTACGCGCTTTGTTAATTACATGAGAGGGATACCCCCGTGAACTAAATCTATTACTCATATCCTCAATACATTTCACAAAATCATCCTGTAGACTGCAATTTCTCCTAGCTCGTACCATTTCCCCATATGGTATAGAGTCAATTTGATGTTTAGGATGTGCACTCTGTGCATGTAATATAGAATTGCATGAAGTACTTTTCCTATATAAGCGACTCTCTACTCTATTGTCCTGAATGAAAAGCTCCACATCAAGAAAGGCAATGTTAGTAGTACTGTACTCAGAGGTAAACTGAATATTAAAGTTATTATTATTCAAGTAAGCGATGAATTCATTCAGTTTTTGTAAGTCACCCGTCCAAATCATTAGGCAATCATCTATGTAACGGCCCCAAAAGAGTATATCTGAGACCCACGTGCCACCCTCCTTGCTCCAAATCTTGTTTTGCTCAAAATAACCCATAAACAAGTTGGCATAGGATGGCGAGAATTTAGACCCCATTGCCACGCCTTGTTTTTGACGGTACCATTCATTCTTAAATAGGAAAACATTGTTGTTTAGAATCAAGTCTACCATTTTTAGTATCATGTTAGTGTGATCATATAGGTTCGCTGGTCTCCTATGAAGAAAGTAGCGCAAAGCGTCTTTTCCCTGTTCATGATTAATGCTGGTGTATAAGGAAGTAACATCCAATGTTACTAGGATCATCCCTGGTTCCCAAGTGATATCAGTCAATATACTTAGAATATGTTTGGTGTCTTTGATATAGGAAGGTAAGTTTCCCACAAAGGGCTGCAAGAATATATCTACAAACTCCGAGAGTCTCTCTGTAGGGCCATCAATGCCTGAGACAATCGGTCTGCCTGGTGGGGTTGTGGGGTTTTTGTGTATTTTTGGTAGTACATAAATACATGGATTCCTAGGTCTCCAAATACGTAGATACATATACTCATCTTCTTTAAGAAGTGAACGGTCTAAGCATTCCTGTAAAAATCTATTGATCTTATTGGCAAGTGCAGGAATGGGATCTACAGGGACCTTCTCGTAACAGGTGACATCTCCAAGCTGTCTGTAAATTTCACGATCATAGTCTGCCGCATTCATAATTACGATATTACCACCCTTATCCGCCTCCCTAACCACAATGTCCGTCCTGGAGCGTAGTTCCCGCAAATTGATCTTCTCCTCATGACTTAGATTCTGGTGCCACATGTGTTGTTGGGTATTCTTGGTTAGTTCTAATCTGTTATAGTCGCGCCAGACTAGTTTGAAAAAAGTGTCTATACAGTTACCACTCATCAGAGTTGGTGTCCACTTCGATTTAGTCTTCAGACCACTACAAAATGTATCTGCTGGGATGTCAAGATCCTGTAGAATTTGTGAGATAGTGGTAGGATCTTGCTCACAGTCCGTAATGGAAAGTAAGGTAACCATGTCTTGGATATCCTTAATGGACAAAGGTTGACTATCATTATGTCTATCCGAGAGGATGCTATTGTCTCTATTCTCAGTGCAATTGGCAAAATATTTCTTGAGTTTCAAGCGTCTAATGAACTTAAAAAAGTCAATTTTAGTTCTCTGAAAATCTCCAAAATCTCCAGGACAAAACCCAAGACCTCTACTGAGTAAAGTCAAGTCATGAGTAGTGAGTTCCAAATCAGAAAGATTAATAACATTAATTGAACTATTACTGGGTAGATCTATTTCTCCTTGTTCCATGATCTGGTTTTCATTCCTTTCTTTACCTCTGTGTTTACCTCCTCTCCTACTGCGTCTTGTTTTCGTGGGTCTATCTTGCGTCGACTTGTCTCCCATTGCCCTTGTCTTATTCTTTGAACTTCTGCTAAAAATGAAGGAGCACCTTGTTGTATTGTGACGTCCTGTCTAGAAATGTTTGAGACCGCACTTATATCACTGTTACTAGTGGAGACACTAGTCAGTGATGATGAGGAACCCATATCCTGACTCTGGGTATGCTCCACCCTTTTGATCAGATGGTCATATTTACGTGAGAATGTGAAAATTCTGCCGTTCTTATAGTCTAATTCGTCACGTCTGAGCTTGCGTGTTTTTCTTTGTGTGACGTCATTTTGATATTGCTCCATAATCTCATTCAGAATTTTATAATTCTTTGCAGTTGGTTCCTCTAGGTTCATGTCTTTAATTTCCGTCTCTAGTTCAGATATTTGTGCCACTAAGCGATTCACTTTTCTCTCCGAATTTTCTATTAGTATATCCATTAATCTAAAAGAACTAGAAATTAATTCTTGCTCCCAACTATCCAACAGATCTGGATCTAGATCATCAAAGGTGGGAAAGATGTGCGATCTTAAACCCCTAGGTATCCTTTTAAGTTTCAAGTACTGTTTCAAAGTGGCTCCATCCCACCATTTGGAAACCTCCTGTTTCTTTAATTTCTCCAGTCTAATAAATTTGTCACGTAGACCCATTTTAGCATGCTGTGTGCCAGTTATTAAAGATTTTGGTACAGATCCTGTCCGTTCTAAATTGCCAAATATATCTGCCGCTAATTTCTCCCGGTCCATGTTATACAACCAAGTAAGAAGAAAAAAGAAAAAGAAAAAATATATCCTTAAGAAATATAGAGTCTGGAGCAGCCCTCCTATAAACCATACATTATAAGAGACATGCACAAAATAGGAAGAATCACATAGGAAGAAGCGCTCACAGGAAATCTCCACATTTTCAGATAAAAAACATTGCAGGCACGGTGCTCGTGGCAAGAGGAACTTCCTAACTCCTCTAGTGTTTCCTAGGAAACTAATAACAATAAGAACAAATTGTCACGGCACTCGTGTATCAGTACTCAGTATTTAGGTAAATGTTTCCTGGTCCATATTACATATCTGGTGCCAAAATATTCTGATAAATTTCGCTGACGCACAGGAACTCATGAGTGAGTATAACTCAATTTATTCTTTCCGAAGAGCAGATCATTTCGGAAAACGAAAACGTTCATTGATTCAATATTCATGAATCACCAACAGCCACACGCCGAGTATAACTCAATTTATTCTTTCAGAAGAGCAAATCATTTCGGAAAACGAAAACGTTCATTGATTCAATATTCATGAATCACCAACAGCCACACGCCAACACGTGTTTCGTCCAATAAGATAATAATCTTAAAGACTTCATCAGGGCTGAAATAAATAAAACAGTAACTATAGCTATAGTATACGCAATCCAATTTACGTTTGGTTAACAGATAAAAGAATATTACTTAACAAAGACGATCTAAGCCCTTCAGCCCGTGCAAGTTGTGTAAACAAACTAATACAAGGTTGATTATTCGAAAGTGGGAAAAATGAATGATTACAACTAAAACAAAAATAAACACAAAAACAAAAATAGGAGGTTTCCAAAAACATCCACATGAAAGGTTCGACAATAGTTAGTCTCCTAATCAGAGTGTTGTGAAGACACAAGTGCGCAAGTCCAAAAAAGCTATTTGGCCCAAATAACCTATCACGTGACAACACCACTGTGAATCAGAAAAAGAAAGTACAAAACACCCAGTAGTAACACTCCAAAACCCACTAGTGATGTGAGAAAAAACCAAGAGTTTATAACCCTAGACTTATATAAAGTTCAACAAATCAACACGCCTACCTTATTCAAAATATCTATATAGCCGGAAAGTCCAATCCTTATATTATAGTGAATATCTATAAATAATGAGAGATACCCATAAAGTATCAGCTACCTTTACATATAATAAAATAAACCTAACCCAATTAAGTGGTCCAATAACATTAAATTCTCAAACTAACCTCGTTAAATCCATATTATATATCATAATGTGTGATGAAGTAATGTACAAGTAATCCTAAATAGAAAACAAACAAAAATGTTGTCAAGGATAAAGTAAGAGCAACACCATGTATCAAAAGCGAAATTAAGCTCCTAGAGTGGTACTCTCTATTTAAAAATTATCAATACGTCCATACAGTAAACTCAGTAACTCACCTATCAAATAGAAATATTCATTAAACGCAAACCGCGTTTATATCTTAGCGCG
Organism: Pleurodeles waltl; assembly: GCF_031143425.1. Classification (NCBI taxonomy): domain Eukaryota; kingdom Metazoa; phylum Chordata; class Amphibia; order Caudata; family Salamandridae; genus Pleurodeles; species Pleurodeles waltl. The sequence continues at coordinate 146,594,495 of NC_090441.1, read as the reverse complement.
GAGTTGCGGAGTATCAGCAGGTGAAATTGAACGCCGAAAAACTTACGGCCGCCATATTTAAAGTGTCGTCCCGACGCACTAAAAAAGAAAATAGAAAATGGACCAAGTCCGCTCTCGCAGGCGCCATCTTTAAATGGTAGGAAGGTACTCGTAACAAAAGAAAGTGCCAAAACGGGTGATTTTTTGATCCCGGAAGCACAGATTAAAGGTAGCTCTCTTAACTAATTCAGGTCCCAAGCTAAGATAGGACAGGCATATCTATGCCCAGCATAAACAATGCACTAAAGTAGAAAAATTGAAATATCAAAAGAATAGATAATTATGTTAAACGGTGAAAAGGTAGTCATACCGAAAAAAGGGGCAAAAACAGTTATTTGTAAGAAACGACAACATATAAAGGGGAGTAACCGTAACCAATTGAAGCCAATAGCTAAATTAGAACAAGGCACAGTTATGCACAGCACAACAATCTGAATAGTATGGAGATGACATAAAATAACACAAGGAAAAAGAAATTTTTTAACAATGATTTCAAATGTTAAAATAACCTATGAAAATTGAAATAAGATCAGACATACATAATATAATAAAAACAGAGTATCATGTAGACAAAGATATTTTTAGAATACCTGTTCATTACATATGTTAGAATTAACACTACTATCACAGCATAGAGATGTATAAGAACTATAAACATGACGTGAACATCAATGATTTCTTATGATCAACATAGACATGTATATCCATAGGTTAACAATCTTGTAAAGTTGATAATATACATAAATCCAGCATCTATATAGGTCTTCTATTTGTCACCCAAAAAATATTCCATCTCAAAATTGGTATTAAGGCCCTCCTCTACCGCTCTAAGTTTCAGAATCCAATAGCATTCCTTTTTCCTGAGGGCCAACTCTCTGTTGCCCCCTCTAGGGTCCCTACCAACATGGTCAAATCCAAAAAATTCGAAAACACAAGTGCGATCTTGTTTCGAACATTGCCTCATGTGACTCACTATGGGGTATCTAATATCCTCCTGTCTTAGTGCTCTAAAATGTTCACTGGCCCTCACCTTCAATGGCCTAATAGTACTGCCCACATAGTATAGGCCGCATTTGCAAGTGATCATATAGATAACATAATTACTGTCACATGTAATATTCTGGTTAATGTTGAAAAGTGCTCCGGTGGAACTCTTAAAAGTGGAGATTCCTGACTTGGCCCATCTACACATGCCACAGTGTCCACATTTGAAGAAACCCTTGTTACGGCTGGTAAGCCAGTTTTCCTGGGTCAATTTAGTACGATAGCTGGGGCATAGCATATTCTTAAGGGTTGAGCCCCTTCTAAAGGTAAATACTGGGGTATCCGGGATCATCTTCTTGAGAATAGAGTCTGACGTTAATACATGCCAGTGTCTCTTCATGCATTTCCGCAATAAAATAGCTGTTTTGGTGTAAATAGCTATACAACGAATGCTGCTGTCTTTTGGCCTAGATTTCTGACTGAGTGTGTCTGATCTTTTCAAGTGCATAATCCTTTTACGCGCTTTGTTAATTACATGAGAGGGATACCCCAGTGAACTAAATCTATTACTCATATCCTCAATACATTTCACAAAATCATCCTGTAGACTGCAATTTCTCCTAGCTCGTACCATTTCCCCATATGGTATAGAGTCAATTTGATGTTTAGGATGTGCACTCTGTGCATGTAATATAGAATTGCATGAAGTACTTTTCCTATATAAGCGACTCTCTACTCTATTGTCCTGAATGAAAAGCTCCACATCAAGAAAGGCAATGTTAGTAGTACTGTACTCAGAGGTAAACTGAATATTAAAGTTATTATTATTCAAGTAAGCAATGAATTCATTCAGTTTTTGTAAGTCACCCGTCCAAATCATTAGGCAATCATCTATGTAACGGCCCCAAAAGAGTATATCTGAGACCCACGTGCCACCCTCCTTGCTCCAAATCTTGTTTTGCTCAAAATAACCCATAAACAAGTTGGCATAGGATGGCGAGAATTTAGACCCCATTGCCACGCCTTCTTTTTGACGGTACCATTCATTCTTAAATAGGAAAACATTGTTGTTTAGAATCAAGTCTACCATTTTTAGTATCATGTTAGTGTGATCATATAGGTTCGCTGGTCTCCTATGAAGAAAGTAGCGCAAAGCGTCTTTTCCCTGTTCATGATTAATGCTGGTGTATAAGGAAGTAACATCCAATGTTACTAGGATCATCCCTGGTTCCCAAGTGATATCAGTCAATATACTTAGAATATGTTTGGTGTCTTTGATATAGGAAGGTAAGTTTCCCACAAAGGGCTGCAAGAATATATCTACAAACTCCGAGAGTCTCTCTGTAGGGCCATCAATGCCTGAGACAATCGGTCTGCCTGGTGGGGTTGTGGGGTTTTTGTGTATTTTTGGTAGTACATAAATACATGGATTCCTAGGTCTCCAAATACGTAGATACATATACTCATCTTCTTTAAGAAGTGAACGGTCTAAGCATTCCTGTAAAAATCTATTGATCTTATTGGCAAGTGCAGGAATGGGATCTACAGGGACCTTCTCATAACAGGTGACATCTCCAAGCTGTCTGTAAATTTCACGATCATAGTCTGCCGCATTCATAATTACGATATTACCAGCCTTATCCGCCTCCCTAACCACAATGTCTGTCCTGGAGCGTAGTTCCCGCAAATTGATCTTCTCCTCATGACTTAGATTCTGGTGCCACATGTGTTGTTGGGTATTCTTGGTTAGTTCTAATCTGTTATAGTCGCGCCAGACTAGTTTGAAAAAAGTGTCTATACAGTTACCACTCATCAGAGTTGGTGTCCACTTCGATTTAGTCTTCAGACCACTACAAAATGTATCTGCTGGCATGTCAAGATCCTGTAGAATATGTGAGATAGTGGTAGGATCTTGCTCACAGTCCGTAATGGAAAGTAAGGTAACCATGTCTTGGATATCCTTAATGGACAAAGGTTGACTATCATTATGTCTATCCGAGATAGCTTTTTTGGACTTGCGCACTTGTGTCTTCACAACACTCTGATTAGGATACTAACTATTGTCGAACCTTTGATGTGGATGTTTTTGGAAACCTCCTATTTTTGTTTTTGTGTTTATTTTTGTTTTAGTAGTAATCATTCATTTTTCCCACTTTCGAATAATCAACCTTGTATTAGTTTGTTTACACAACTTCCTTTTCTGTGCCCCTTCCCCACATTGGTTGGTGGCACAGCTTTTTTCCCACTCCCAACTGTAGTCCTGGGAGGGCCCTTGGTGGCAGGTGTTTTCTCCTTCTCCCTCCGGGCAGTGGTCAACTTCCTATGCTCCTGAGGTGGGGGACTGTCCGTGGTCTGGCTCCTTGGCACACTGGCTGCCCTGCTGCTTGGCGCACTACAGAAGCCGGTTACTGCTGGCACCACTGTTCCCACTGATGTGGTGGCTGAGGTGCTGGGTTGGGACCTGGAAACTGAACTGAAGGGGGACTGAAGGGGTGGGGGATGTGAGGGGAAGAGGTCAAGGTTGGACAGGAAATGTTTTTTTGATACACTCGGACGGGTAGATGGAGGGGGGTTTGGGAGTGGAGGAAGAGGTAGTGGTTGTAGGAGGTGTACGTTTGCTGACTTTGGGTGAAGGTGCATGGGCTGGAGGCTGTCATGAGGTGGATGGCTGTTGGGTGGGTGTGTGACTGTGTTTGTGTACATTGGGAAGTGGGCTGACATACACAATGGGAGAGGACACAGGGGATGTGTGAAGGGTAGTGGGGGTGGTGAGTGCACGTGAGCGGTGTGTGGTGATGGGTGTGCTGGTGATGGACGTAGTGGCTGAAGATGTAGTGCATGCAGGTGTGAGTGGAGACATGACAGGGAGGGAGGAGGGAGATGAGGAGGAGGGGGACACAGTGGAGGAAGTGGATGGTGGTATGTCTGCATGGGTATGATGCTTGTGTGAGTGTCTGTGGGATGTGTGGTGCTTATGTTTGCCAGAGCTTCCCTTGTGTGTTAAGGTGTGTGCATGCTGGTCTGATGGTGTGCTTGGGATAGGCTGAGGTACAGGGGTTTGGGTCTGGGTGGAGGAAGTTGGAGGGGGGAGGCTGTACACAGAGACAATGGTTGCCATCAGTGCTGAGGCCAGAGTCTGAAAAGCTCGCTGTTGGGCTGCCTGACCAGAATGAATGCCCTCCAGGTATGCATTTGTCTGTTGCAACTGCCTATCTACACCCTGGATGGCATTCAGAATGGTAGACTTCCCAACAGTGAGGGATCTGAGGAGGTCAACGGCCTCCTCACTAAGGGCAGCAGGGCTGGCAAGGGCTGAGGTGCCTGGGGCGAAGGAGATGCCCACCCTCCTGGGTGAGCGGCCGCAGGGCACAGGCTGAGGGAGCTCCCATCAGAGGAGGAGTCCGTGACGCTGGTCTCAGCTCCTGTCCCCGCCATGGAGCTCCCCTCGCCCTCCGTCCCACTGGTGGCTTCCGACTCGGTTGTGTCGCCCTCCAGGACGGGCCATGTGGGATGCAGCTCCCTCCTGCTCCGGTGCCACTGCTCCTCCGCCTGCTGGTTCTATTGCACACAAGAACAGGGAGACCAAAAAAAGGGGGGAAAGACAGAAGAAAGGCATGTTGAGTGCATGCAATACCGCTACCGTTGGCGGACACTACAGACACAGAAGACCTCTGCACTACGCCATGCACTTATAGTTCCCTAATTCATCACAGGGACATGGGGTACAAGGCCTATGCCCGATTGATGCACACATGGAAGTCACACAAGCCTGACTAGGCGTAGTTGCTTCTGAACACTGGTGGGGTGCCATATGGCCTGCCTTACGAAGGGACCTTGCCAACTAAACTTGCCCTGGCCTAGGGGAACCCACAGCCCACCTCCCCCACCCAGACACCTCGTAATGTGCGCTGAATCAGCAGAATGAGAGTGTACTCACCCCCTTGTGGCTGCTGTGATGCTCTCAAGCGCCCATCCAACTCCAGATACGCCACCGCCAGGATCCGGAACATCAGGGGGGTCATGGTGCGACGGGCACCCCTCCCACGTGGGGAGGCCATCCCCAGCTGGGCCTTCGCCATCTTCTTGCTCCAGCGGCGAATGTTGTCCCATCTTTTCCGGCAGTGGGTGCTCTGTCTGTGGTGGACCCCCAGGGTCCGGTCTTCCTTGGCGATGGCACGCCAAATATCCTTCTTCTGGTGGGCGCTGACCTACAGGAAGAGTACAGGGGAAAAGGAGAAGATATAACTGTCCGGACCGTCACAGTCATTGGCCTGTGTTCCTACCCTTACCATGACGCACATGCACTCACCGTCATTTCATGCACGCCTCATTCTCCCCCCCATCTTCCATCCACACCACTCGACACAGGTATTGCCCATACAGCATGCTCACAGTGTACTTACCTGTTTGACTGGAGGACCGTAGAGTAGCGTGTACTGGGGGAGGACCCCATCCACTAGTTTCTCCAACTCCTCTGTGGTGAAGGCAGGGGCCCTTTCCCCAGACACATGAGCCATTGTCTCTTCCAGACTGAGGTCACAGCAGCACTTGCAGTTTAGGTCCTCTCCTGTCTAAGATCAGGTATCAAGTGAGTGAACAGATAGAAAATGATGGTCACGTCGGCGGCGGTGTGCACCGTCACCGCCGGCGTACATCGTCATTGGCTCCTGGGACCCATAGGGTCCAATGTTAACTAATGAAGGATTGCGCCGCGGTCTTCGACCGCCTACCGTGACAGTGTACAACACCAGTGCAGTTACCTCATATCCCCTTGTCCCACATTACAGGTCAGGCAGCCGCCATTTCAGGGGGCCACATGGCATTAATTTTAAATGCGTCACACATATCTAGGCCTTGCATACACATTACGACAGGGACATAGCGGATTGAAAAATGTGTGCAATAAAGTAGTGTTTTCGTACCTCTTTGTTGGCTGACCCTCTGATCGCTGTTCTCCTCCATAGAGCACGTCCGCTGGGGCAGGTGAGGAAATGGCGGCATCCTCCGGTGTACAGACCACTGGTGGACCTGTCGACAATGGAAGAGCAACATGTAATTGTCACCTACAGACTGGACCGTGCCAAAATCCTGGAACTGTGTGCCCAGTTGGAGCCGGACCTGATGTCAGCTATCCGCCATCCCACAGGTATCCCCCCTCTAGTGCAGGTGCTGTCAGTACTCCATTTCCTAGCAAGTGGGTCTTTTCAGACGACAGTGGCCATAGCATCAGGGATGTCCCAGCCTATGTTTTCCAACGTGTTGTCCAGATTGTTGTCTGCCCTGCTGAAACACATGCGCAGCTACATCGTGTTCCCTCAGGTGGAGGATTTGCCAAGAGTGAAAGGTGACTTCTATGCCCTGGGACATATCTCCAACATCATAGGTGCCATTGATGGGACACATGTGGCCTTGGTCCCCCCCGCAGGAGTGAACTGGTGTACAGAAACTGGAAGAGTTACCATTCTATGAATGTGCAGATGGTGTGTTTGCCCCACCAGTACATCTCCCATGTGAACGCCAAGTTCCTTGCTCAGTGCATGATGCTTACATTCTGAGGAATAGCAGCATCCCTTATGTGATGGGGCAACTCCAGAGGCACTGTGTGTGGCTATTAGGTGAGGACATGGACCCTATACCCTGTGAATAGTTGTCTGGGGTTGTCCCGAAGGGTTAAAGTGTGTCTAACAGTTGTCCCTCGACATTTGCAGGTGACTCTGGCTACCCCAACCTGTCATGGCTACTGACCCCAGTGTGAAATCCCAGGACAAGGGCAGAGGAACTCTACAATGAGGCACATGGGTGAACTAGGAGGGTTATAGAGAGGACCTTCGGCCTCCTGAAGGCCAGGTTCAGGTGCCTCCATATGACAGGTGGTTCCCTCTTCTACTCACCAAAGAAGGTGTGCCAGATCATCGTTGCCTGCTGTATGCTTCACAACGTGGCTTTGCGACGACAGGTGCCTTTTCTGTAGGAGGATGGTCCAGGTGGAGGTCCTGTGGCAGCTGTGGAGCCTGTGGAAAGTGAAGACGAGGAAGCAGAAGAAGAGGATATCGACAACAGAAACACAGTGATTCATCAATGCTTCCAGTGAGACACAGGTAAGAAGGCATCACTGCCTGCTACATCTGATACACTTGTTCTACCTCTCATCTGTCTGTCACTTTCACCCAGTGTATGGACCCTGAGTTGTCACTTTCCCTTTTGATTTCACAGATGTGGGTCCCACTGTGTGACATCTGCTTTCTTTCCTCATAGACTAGAGCTGTGTGACATAGGTATGTTGACAATACAATGGATATATAATTTTTCCTCAATTATTGCAAATACAAATTTTTTTAAAGCACAAACTGACTCCAGATAGTTTTGTGATTTAAGGGTGTTTATTTAAGTGCTAAATAGTGGAGGGGGTTGTAAAATGGCCAGAAGTGATGGTGTAGGAATGTCCATGGCAGAGTCCAGTCTATTAGTCTCACAGGTGCATTTTCCAAAGGGGCATAGGAAGTGGAGCTGAGGCAGTTGATGGATGGACAGGCTGACAAAGTGGAACAAAAGGATGACAATCAGGGTGGTCTAATTTCTTGGCGGGGTCTTGGCATTGTTCTCTGTCTTTGTCGTGGATCTCAGGGACCGCTTGCGGGGGGGTTCTCCATCTTCAGGGGGTGGGGTGCTGGTGTCGTGGTCCTGTGGCGGTGCCTCCTGTCCACTAGCGCCGGCGGAGGTGGTGGGCAGTTCATCGTCCAGGCTAGTGTTAGGGGCCCCTTCTTGTGCCACAGTGTCCCTCCTGGTGTTCACTAGTTCCTTCAGCACCCCTACAATGGTGCCCAGGGTGGAACTGATGGCTTTGAGTTCCTCCCTGAACCCCAAATACTGTTCCTCCTGCAGCCGCTGGGTCTCCTGAAACTTGGCCAGTACCGTTGCCATCGTCTCCTGGGAATGGTGGTAGGCTCCCTTGATGTTGGAGAGGGCCTCGTGGAGAGTGGGTTCCCTGGGCCTGTCCTCACCCTGTCACACAGCATCCCTCACAGTTCCCCTGTGTTCCTGGGCCTCTCTCCCCTGAACCGTGTGCCCACTGCCACTGCCCCCAGGTCCCTGCTGTTGGGGTGGTGGGTTAGCCTGGGTTCCCTGTAGTGGTGGACACACTGCTGCTTGACGTGTCCTGGCGACAGAGGGATAGGCCCGCTAGGTGGGTGCTGTGCTGGTGTTTCCAGAGGGGCGAGGCTCTGTTGTGGCATGTGCCAGTGTGAGGGGAACCGACTGTCCCGAGGTCCCAGATGGGCTGGGCTGGTCATCTAGATCCAGATGGACAGAGCTGCTGTCATCACTGTGGGCCTCTTCTGTGGGGGGGAGTGGACATGTCTGGAACCTCCTGTCCCGTGACGTTGGGTAGGGGTCCTGCAGGGGTGTAAAGGCATGATTATTGCATCTGTGTGTGCCATGGTGTGCAATGGGTGGGTGACCCTGTACCTCATCCTCCCATGTTGTTAGTTGTGGGGGAGGAGGTGGGGTGCGCCGCCAGCCCCTGAACCGCGATGTGGTGTCTTGAGACCACGGAACGTACCTTCCCCCGTAGGTCGTTCCACCTCTTCCTGATGTCATCCTGTGTTCTTGGGTGCTGTTCCACTGCGTTGACCCTGTCCACGATTCTGCGCCATAGCTCCGTCTTCCTAGCTATGGAGGTGTGCTGCACCTGTGATCCGAATAGCTGTGGCTCTACCCGGATGATTTCCTCCACCATGACCCTGAGCTCCTCCTCAGAAAACCTGGGGTGTCTTTGCAGTGCCATGGGGTGGTGTGGGTGATGTGTGAGGTGGTGTGTGTTGCGATGTGTGATGTGATGTTTAGCATTGTGTGGTATTTTGTGCGTGGATGTGTATGTGTGATGGTGTTGTGTGCCTCTGTATGATGGGGTTGTCTTTGCTGTGCTGTCTCTCTGGTCTTCGTCTAAATTTCTGGTCGTAAGGGTTTGTGGGTGATGTGGGTGTGTGTTTTATATTGTATTGAGTGTATGGGAGTGGTGTGTGTATGTGTATCAGGTGTGTGTATTTGGAATTGTCCAATGTGGTAGTGTTTTGTAAATGTGTGTGTATTTTGAGCGCAGCGGTGTGCACCGCTAATGGAATACCGCGGTTGAAAGACCGCCGCGTGGATTCGTGTGTCGTGATAGTGTGGGCGTATTCCTGTTGGCGTGACGGTGGAGGTTTTGTTATTGCCAGTTTACCATTGACCTTTGGTGTGGCGGACTTGTGTGGGTGTCTGGATTTTGGCGGATTATGAGCTGTGGGTCGTAATAGCTGTGGCGGAATTCCTCTGCCACGGCGGTGTGTTGGCAGTATTCTGCATGGCAGTAAGCGGCATTTACCGCCAATGTTGCAATGACCCCATTAATTTCTTAACTGAGAATAAATGGCCACAAGGATGCAGAGATGAGCAGGAAACTATGAATCCTGTCGCAGTTGAGATGCTAATCCCTCCTCACCATGACAACTGTGGATATCCCGGGCTTATCACACATAAGAAGGCAATAGAACACAAGATACAGTATATGCATACCCTACAATGACCTTATAGAAAGAATAAAGACATTACAACAAAGATGGAAGGACAAATCTTGTGATGCCCTGATGAACTAAGGACTCTGTCTGCAGCTGAACCCCCCCTTGACTTCTGCACCTCTGCAGGAGAAGAGGAAGTGTTTGTGTAGTGTGAGAATAAATTCTCACAAATAAGCAGAGATGAACAGGTACGTACGACACCTGCCGCAGTAGAAACACTGAACCCACACCACCAGGACGACCTCTGAATTCCCGTACTTGCTGTATGTCACTAGGCAATACAACACAATACAGCACAAGATACAATACAAGCATGACATACATTAACATTTTAGAAAGTATAATGCACATTACAACACAGCCCTAATGAACGAAGGACTCTCACCGCAGCTGAATCCCCCCTCCAGGAGTAAATGGGTCTTAACAGGGCCAGTGTTGCTGGCCCCTTCTAACACCTGAGGACCAGCTGGGGGAAGATCCTGACATCTACACCCCAGCAGGAGAAGAGGAACACCAGGAGGCAGGTAAAGGTGACAACTGGCAGTGCAAGCTTATAAAATCAGCTCCCCAGAAGGTACACTCCTTATTAGATAAGAATGCCTGGTGAAAATGTTTGGGGTGGCTAGGGTTCCACATCAGGATAAAAATGAGCCAGTGTTGTCCCAACAGGACATAAGTTATGCACATTTAAAGATTTGGTCATTGAAACATGCCATCTGCTGAGAAATGGAGCATGTGGAGCTCCACCATAGGTTTTAAAGACTCCCCGGGAGGGGCCAGTGCCCTTGGGTAGGCACTGGATTCTTGAATTGTTTTTGCCCAGGGAGGGGGCGTGCATGAGGCCTCCTCACCAGATCCCTACTAAGCCTGAGACCCCTTTCCCTGGGCCAATGCATTTATGGATTAAGCCCGAGACTCCGTTCCCAGGCTCCTGAAGACAAAGACTGGGTCCCCATCCTGGGACCCAGGAGAATCAAAAACTGCTTCCAACTATGGTGGGAGCCAGAAACAAAGGCTTCTCCTTAATGGTAAGAGCAGGAGATGTTGCTGCCTTCTCCGGAGTCAACTATGAAAGTTGCCCTGGACGTGAGATCTCGAAACAGCTCCATTGATACTGACAATGCTGAGTGGTGCCAGGGCACCCATCTAAAAACAACAGAGCAAAGAGAAAGACAAAGAAACCTGAAGCACAAGTCCGCCTTTCCACTTGCAGCTTAAAAGGAGAAGCCACTCTTGTCTTATTCATAGTCCTATTTACCTGTTTCTCTTCCTAGTGGTGCTTCCAGGAGGAGCTAGGGCAGCACCAAAAGATTCAAACATATTGTGGGAGGGACTGCAGGGTGTAAACCAGACCCACCCCTTGAAGACTTTGTAAAACTGGACCTACGTGTCAGGGGCTTCAGGCAGTAAAGCAGACCTACCCTTTGAGAACTATGCAAAACTTGACCTAAGTGTCAGGGAATCTATGGTCCCCAGATCACACTGAGTCACTTTCAAGTATTTCTGGAGCTGGGGTTTGATGTTCTACAGCTTAAAAGTGCAGGGACCTCCAGAGGTTGGTCCTATGCTGTTTATGTGACCTAAATCTATAGAAGAAACGCTCACACACATGTTAAAAGGATTTTCAATTATTTATTTAAAACATATTGCTGACTGATTTGATACATTTTAACCGTTTTTATTAACAAAAGGGAATGTGTTTTAAACATGGTTACTTATTCCAATGAAATGATGATTTTTTCAATTTGTTATTATTGGTCTCATAATGAGGTGACCCCTTGACAAAGCCAAGAGGCTTGCTGTAATGGGCTTGAAATGTTGGAGTGTAATTATGTGTTAGAATTGTTATGTTTTGTGCAAGCTGGTGTGCCTGGAGGCTTTCCATGGCTTAAAAGTTGGATTGCTGTCTGAGCCTGTAGCGGCTGCTGGAGACACTGGTGCTGACCAACATTGGAATGCAATTTTCTTTACCTATTAAGACTACTGCTGCCTTGTCTGTGTTATTCGTGACACAACATAAATTGGCGACGAAGGTAAGAGCAGTCAGCACCTTTCTATGAACTTTTGTGTGCCTGCTTAACCTTTAGTGAGTTTTGGCAGGCCGGCCAGATCTCCTCTCAGCTTCATAAATGGTAAGACAATGTTAAATTGGATACTTTAGTAGGGATTTGTCACTTCAAAGAGTCAGTGTGAGAATTTTTGGGAATCAGAGTGAGCAGAGTCTGTTTACTTATGAGCACCAGGAAAGCGCAATGCGAATATTTAAATTGGACACTTTAGGAGAAATATGATACTTCAAAGAGTCAGCACAAGCAGTTTTGGGGGAATCAGTGCAAGCAGTGTCTGTTTATTTACATGCACTGAGAGAGTGCATTGTGTACATTTAAGGTCCGACTCCACGTGGCACCACAAGACAGTTTCATTGTGAACATACTTTCCTTGAGACGGTACAAACAGAATCTGGCTAGTTACATGCACTGTGGAAAATGCATTATCAGTATTAAAAGACTGCCTACACACAAGCACTGAGCAACAGTTTGATTGTGAAGACGGCACTCCACATGGAAAGCACAGTGACTCGCACACTTTATATTTCAACGCAAGCTCTATTAGCAGTGACTAACACACTTTAAAAATTCTGCCTCAGTATGCCAGTGAATTTTCAGTCCTACCTTTTCTAGAGCAACCGTCCGAGTTGTAACTCTACTTCCCATTGGCTATCACCTTTTTGGAAGCTTATTGGCCTCTGTTGGGGAAACTGCTCTTTGATTGCTAGCACTTTAAATGAAACAAGTCATTGGAAACAAGTACTGTTCTACCTTCTGGGTTTTTAACTATTTCTTTTTTTATTTTAGTTGATATTATTTTCTTTGAATATACAGGCTTTATATGTTATTCTGAATTTTAGAGCTTCTTCACCAACACTTAGTTACTTGTTAGAATTTCTATAATTATCGCTGTCATGCAAACTACCAATCTACCAGTGGCTTTTGTGCTAGAACCAGGATTTACCAGATAAAAATGACATCATTTGTATTGACCGTTCAAGAGCTACTTATGATGGGTTGAATTTTTCTGCTACCAGAAAAAAAGGCATTTTTTTACAATTGCCTCGGTGTGGAAGGAAAACGAATATTCGCCCATCAACCACAGTTGCACTCTCCATAATCAGAGCAATGGGTCATGTTCGCAGAGGCAGTGAAGATACTAAGAACCACTTTAAGGATTACCTTAGAATATTAGTAGAGAGACATATGTTTTTCACAAGGAAACATCTGCAACACGAACCTCTTGACAGTTTTGTAGTGGAGTTGAGGATAATAGCTTCCACTTGCGAATTTGTGGGTCATTTGGATCAATGTCTCACAGAGCAATTAGTACTGAATTGCTATGACACCAGATTCAATAGAACATTTTATGTTACAGGAATCCCACATTAAATGAAACACTACAAATAGCGAGGGGCATTGAATGTTTTGTGCTAGCATCTAAAGAATTGGGAAAAACAACACGTATACCAACGGAAAGTGTAAATGCAGTTGTGTGCAATTTTAAAGGGTTCACAAGTGTATCAATTGAACTCAGGAAAACAAATACAATTTTAAGTTGTTTTGGATGTGGGTCCAAGTCTCATGCAGCTACTGCCAACAATTACCCAGCTGTAGGTAAAATGTGCATGAAATGTAGAAAGACTGGCCATTTTGCACGTGTATGTAAAAACTTGCAAAAAATCATATTAGTAGATACTCAACAGGAACCCCTTATGCATCATATTATCAATGGCTTACTTTTAGAATGAAACTTATATTATTGATTAACCTGTCATCTGCTTCCGAAACATCGAATGACACAGATTCTTATACTGGCAGTGATCCTGTGTGTAAAGTGAAATTTGTTGAGATGAAAATGAGAGTCACAGTGGATTCAGGATCACCCATTACAGTTGTGTCTGATGATTTATATCATTTGAGTTGGAGAAATGTTAAATTGTTTCATCCTGATAGCAAGGCAATTACATTTGGGGGTCAAAAATTTTATATTTTGGTTTATTTTGAGGAACAAGTCAATTATCAGCACAAAACCATATGTACAAAGGTAAACAAAGCTAAAAGAGGCTATAATATATTAGACTGGAGACACCAAGGCAAATTTGGGATTGTGCTTAGATCGGGCACTGATCACCCTATTGCCTTGGTGGAGAAGGTAGAAGGGAAATTCATTTCACCATCTGAAGCTCTTGAAAAACAGAAAGCTAGCTTCCGAAATAAACTGGGGATGGTGAAAGGGTATAAACATAAGATCATTATTTAACCTGGTGATGTGCCTGCAGTGCATAAAGTGCGACATTTTCCACTGAATATCAGAGATAGGCTTAAGAATCATTTCTTCAGTTGTTGGGTGGAAGGGGTTACTGAACCCGTGGACTCATCCCAGTGGGTGTCACCCATGGTGGTAGCATTGAAGAAAAACAATGACCTTAGGATTTGTGTGAATTTAAGGTCTCTATATAAAAACATACAAGTGGATTGTTTCCCATTACCAAAGATCCCAGACGTGTTACCACAGATGGGGGGAATTAGAGTTCTCTCCACCATTGACTGTCCAGGGAGCTCCACTCCGCTGGCGGAGCTAACAGAGTTTGTGGAACCCCCTGCTCCTCCTGGAGCACGGAGTAATCTAAAAAATCCCACCAACAGAGCAGAGCTCACCTGGTGCTCGCTGCAGCTCAGTATGGGTTGCACAGCACAAGTGAAGACAGCCGCTGAAGAAAAGACTTGTCACCATTGGATGAGGAAGGGCAGAGGACCCCCAGTAAGACCCAGGTAAGTCATTGTCTCTTTCTTTCATTGTCGTGGTTTGTGCACATTGGTTCACAAACTGGGACTGAAACAGCAGCTTTCGCTGTCTATGGCCCTGGCCTGAATTCAGGCAGTGAAAGCTGCAGTTTCAGGTCTCTTGTGCACCGGCCTGCCCCGTTTCAGATGTTGTTGAGGAGCAGGGCAACATTTGTTAGGGAGGAGGAACAGGAACGAGATTCCAAAACACTCTCCTATAATGAGAGCTTCAGCTTTGCAACCTTTTAAGGATAATGTGCTATCCAAAGTTACCATTGATGCTAGCTGTGTGGGTATAGGTGCAATTCTGAATCTGATGGTGGAGGGCTAAGAAAACACAACTGTATTTTCATCCAGGCATCTTTCGAAGGTTGAAATGAACTACAGCACCCTTGAAAGAGAAACTTTCATTTGTTTGTAGGTAGATGTGTTGTGAACTTGAAATGTTGGAATGCAATTACGAGTTAGAATTGCTACGTTTTGCACATGCTAGTGTGTCTGGCGTTGGCTTTTCAGCTGGATTGCTGTCTAAGCCTGCAGCAGCTGCTCGAGACACTGGTGCTGACCAGCATTGGAATAAACGTGTCTTCACTTTTTAAGACTACTACTGCCTTATGTGTGTTATTCAAGACACAACGCTTGCCTTATAATTAAATATGGTAACTCCTTAACACAGCCAATAGGTATGCCTTATATACTAATGTGGTGACCTGCCCAAGAAAAGCAATGAGCCTGTTTTATTTAAAATGACACACTCTATATTGTGATATTCTACCTGGTGTAGGTGGACAGATTCTGTGATTTTGGGGGTCATGATCCAGTAGGGGGTCAAATGTGATTTCAGAATTTCACCAAATGTATTCTCATCTGCCTAATGTATATATCTCTAAGTTCATGTGTAGTGTTTAGTAGTGTATGTGTAATAAATGTACTTTTTCATTTTCAAAGAAAATGCACTGACTATTTATTGAGTGTTGATGGTACGTGTCAGTGAGTTCTGGTTGCCAATTCCCACCACCTCTCCTGAGTAAGCCTTGGACTTCTCTTCTGTGCTACCCCGAAAGAGTCAAGCAGTACAATGGGGTAAGGAGACAATTGTGGACCTATTACTTGAGCAGGCCTTGCCTCATGCATAGCTAGTAACACAATGTTTTACAAACATGATATATTTAGTGTTGGAGATGCTTTACTAATTTAAGATTTATTAATGTGTCTCAACTAGTTTTTACTGGTCAGTCGGACTAATACATTCCAGTTTGCTTCTTGAGTTTTTTTTTATTTTTGCCAGTTGGGATGGTGCCTGCACTTAACTTTCTGATCTGAGCACATGCCCCATTAACGTGTGGCAAAGGCATCCTCACTTGACCCAGATAGTTGCTTCAGTCAGAACATGCCCACGCTTTTCATCTCTGTGCTACTGATCGTCAATGCCACTGGATGTTTAGCAAGACCTTGGTCCACCTGGATTTATGTCGTACGTGCTGTGACAGCCATTTGTGTCAGTGGAAAGGAGAAGAAAGTACAGAGTTGAGAAGTCTTCTGATGAGTTTTGTTTTTGCAGTAATGAATGGAAATAATGAACTGTGGTTTCATGCCATCCTATTCTTATCATACACATAATTTCTGAGAACTGAATGGAAAAGATGTTTTCCTGATCCAAAATCTTGACATTAACTAGAGGCTCTTAATGCTTTCTGAAGCAATGTGAATGAGAGACCGAGGGGCATATTTATACTCTGTTTGCACCGGATTTGCATCTTTTTTTCACACAAATCTGGCGCAAACTTAATTCCATATTTATATTTTGGTGCTAGACATGTCTGGCGCCAAAATATTGGAGATAAAGTAATTTTACGTCTGTGGAAAACTACCTTGTGTCAATGAGATTCAAGGTAGGTGTTCCCAGGCAAAAAAGGACTCTAAGGCCCTCCTTCCGTGCAACAATCACACACAGGGTGGAGGAGGGGTAAAAAAAATGGTGCAAAGCTTGCTTAACGCCTGGGTCAGGACAGGGGTTAGGGTACCTGTGGGCCCATTTCCTCACTAGGCCCCAGGGACACCCCCACCCACACCAGAGGGACAGCGGAGGATGGGGGACCCCATCCCAGGTAAGTATAGGTAAGTATTTTACTTTATTTTTTAAGTGCCATTGGGGGTCCTGAAGTGGTTCTCCTACATGGCACTGTGTGCAATGGCCATGCCCAGGGGATTGTGGTGGTGGGCATGACTCCTGTTTTATCTAAGACAGGAGTCATTGGGTATGGATGGTTTTGCATCAGAAAATGACTCTAGGCAGGTTAGAGTCATTTTTGTTTTTACTCTAACCTGTCTAACATAAATTTTTGGTGCAAAACCCCTTTCTTCCATACTTCCAGCCCCACCCGACTAACGTCATTTATTTTACGCTAGTCTACCCTTTGCACCGGCTTGCACCATTCCATAAATATGGTGCCAGGCTGGTGCACAGAAATGCTGCAAGCCAGTGCTAAACTTTTTGATGCAAAACTGCAGTTTTGCACCAATAAGTATAAATCCGGGACTGAGTTTGTGGTTTTCATAGAGTGACATAGCCAGTGTGTGAAAATGTGTTGCCTAGCAACCTGGTTCCGAGCGCATTTACCGAAAACTGTACTTTGTAGATGCATTTTAGAACACTGGCATGCAATCCTTTATAGTTTAAGAGTTTAAGAATTTTTAGGAAGCTTTTCATGATTTGTGATAGTGACATTTTAATATATTTATTTTGTTTTCGTGTGATTGCCCTATGGAATGGGAGAGTTGCAGGTCAGCAAACTTCAGCTTATATTTATTTTTTGCAGGGTCCACAGACCTAATGTGGATATGCCTTGACCTTAAAGGTGTCGGGCAGACTGTCCGTCAATGAAAAGCTGCATAAACAACTAGGTGCATTTCACGTGTGCATGCGAGTGTCAGTGTGAATAGTAAATAACTTAGAGAACATCTGTGTGCCTAGAGCAAATGTGTGAGTGTGGACTCACTACAGGGGACAACCCCATGAAACACCTGTGGGCAAGTCAGGAAGCACATGCTTTTGTCGGGGTGAATGTTTGACTCGGGAACAACTTTGTGAAAAACTGGACGCCTGGAGTAAATGTGTATGTGGGCTCTTGACCTGTGAAAAACCCCATGGTCAAATGTGTGCATAAGTGTCTGGATGAAAGCACTACTGGTGAAAGTCTCATGAACGACTGTTTGCCTGGAGTAAATGTGTCAGGTTGAGCTTTTGATAGCGCGTCCAGTCCTTATAAATTACTTATACTTGGACATGCCGGAGGTCGGTGAACCTTTTGACCGAGTTGGGTTCTCCTCATCCAAGAATAGTCGGATCCCTCAAACCAATAATCAATAACCATTTATAATCAATGATCAATACTTAATTAATAATCAAACAACAAATTAGGAATCAATAGTAATCAGTAATTTGACACACCATGACCTTTCAGTCATGAATAACCACACCTGTTTATTAAAAGTTAATGAGTTTATTTCCCTATATTAACAAAGCTAGCACAATATAAGTAAGTCTCAAAATCAAATGGTATACATATACGAACATTACTAGCTGTCCATAGCGACGGAAGAAACGCAATCTACGCAAAATCTGGATTATAATGCACTCAGTTATAGCAATGCAAATCACTAATAAGAGTAACTGAATTTGACTAATTTCATACATTGGTCAGCATAACAAGATTTCAATTCAGCATGGTGCATCAAGCGAATACCTCAACTGTCCTCTGATTAGCATTGGCATGTGGGGCTTCATGCAAAATAATTTAATTAACATGAATTTAGAAAACTTCTAGCTTGGGCTCTGTCAAAATAAGCAGTTGGTACCTAAGAAGGAAAATACAATGAATAACATATTTGTCCTTTCATAATTACCAAATAAAATCAGTACTCAAAGTAAGTCTTCGTCCTTCAGGTACCGGTTCGGTCAGCATGGGGCAGATTTCAAAGGGGCAAAGTTAAGGCAAGTTTTCCTTGCGGCAGCAAGGAAAATGGGGCAAAAGTTACTGCATGGGCAAGACGGGGTAAAATCAAAGGTAAAGTCTCTAGGGTGAGAATTCTTCAAAGTCTCTTTCTCTGGGATAGAGAAAAGCATCAAAGTGTCATTTAAAATGGCGTCTTGAATCTGGCTTCAAAATGGCATCAAGGAAAATGTCTGACTTCTCTTTGTCCGGTGGGTTTAAGTAAGAAACGTTCCAAATTCTTCAGGGTCTTCCATTGGAGGGTTCATAGGGTGGCTTCTCTTTGACCAATGAATAGTGTCTTTCTCTTAGTACTCATTTATGCATAAGGTGTCCTTGGAGTTTTGGAACACAAGTAGCAACAAAGTTTGCCAATTATTTCTGTATCAGTATCTTTATTGTCTGCACCTGCAGAAACTGACCTTGCTTCAAAGGGAATGAAACTTGCCTAGCACGAAACCTTGAGATAAGTGTATTAGTCATTCTACTGGAAAAATACAGCCTTAAAGTTTAAAATACGTTTTTGTTAACACAAGTGAAAACCACGCAGTTCAATTTGAGACCAGGCAACTAGACCAAAGCCTCTGCTAAATTTAAGCTAAGCATATAACAGTTTCAACAAGAAAATCATAGAATACATTTGCAATTATGACGGATTACTAGATTGTCGCTTCTTCATGATTAATTAAG
Source organism: Pleurodeles waltl (assembly GCF_031143425.1). NCBI lineage: Eukaryota > Metazoa > Chordata > Amphibia > Caudata > Salamandridae > Pleurodeles > Pleurodeles waltl. The sequence continues at coordinate 146,575,403 of NC_090441.1, read as the reverse complement.
CTCGTTTATAATAATGGCGAACTACTTTGTGGGCACATTTTCCCACATACATTATTTTTCTTTGCTAAAATCACATTGCCTTATACAATTTTGTTACATGATATATGGATGTTTATTAGCCTTTCTTTTTCTGCTTCATCACTTTCAAATGGAACCAGTATGTCCCAGTCAGGAGCGCATGCGTGTTTTGCGATGGAAGCTGAATGATGCAAACAAATGATGTAAATACAACTCATTCACTGTCCTCTTGGCTCAATCTGTTTATTTAAGATAGAAGTGAAGAACAATACCACGCATCTACCTTTTAATATTCCTCTGAACTCTTTCTGCCTGAGTCCCAACTTTCTTTGAGTCCTGAACAGAACACTCAGGTGCCAAGATTCCATGTCAGGAAGCGGCTAGAAGATTCAGAGAAAGAGGCATGCAGGAATATTGTACAAAAAGTATATATATATGTATATATATATATATATGTAAAAAAAAATATTCACTTAAAACAGCAAAGGTTACAGTGACATTAGAGTAAGGATCTCAATTTACTCGCACAAAACTATAGAAATTCAGCTGTTATAGTTATGGTTAGCTCAAGTAACTATAACTCGTGCCCTAAGGTAACTATAACTCGCACCATCGCCATACACAGTTTTCTCATAAATAATTTTACTGCAAATGTTACATTGCAATTATCAATGATGTTATCAAAGATGTCATGAGTGATGTAACTTGTGGGGTAATTAGCAGTGCATTTTCAGTGTCAGGCTTGTCGCTTTCCGCAAGAGTGAAATGGACACACCATGGTTCCCAACTTCGCTATTAACCAAGCAGACTCCAAAAGAAGTCACGCCTCACCCACCTGGATGAAGGGACGCACCTTGACCAGGATCAGACCAGACTACCACCGTACGATGTCAGGTGTCCTTTTAGTTTTCTGTAAACATAAGAATAACCTTTAGTACCTAGAATACTCTAACTTCTTCCTAATTGTATGTAATCTATTTTTGATTTATCTCATGTCCCTTCTCCCTTTTTTTAGTTGCTGGTTCCTGTATGCTGAAATGGCTATGCAATACTTTTAAAATCACATGCAAGACGATTAATTCGACAGGCAAGTGTCTCAGGAATTGGTAAACAAATAACATTTCATGTTACCATCTACCCAGAATATCTACTTAACATACTTAGATAATCAAACATATGCCCCTTACAACGGATCAGGGTTCAAATAATGTTTCTTAGGTTAATTTAACTAAAAAGCCACTGCTTTTTAAATAATGTCTAAGCAGGTACAAAAAACAACCTTATTGAGAGTCCTTGAACTATACATATATATTTAAAAACACTGCTAAAAATTAATAATAAATGACTTTTCTTTCCTTGGGTAAAACAACAACAGAAAATAATGGTTGACTTCACCTGTCTTTTGTGACAGGATTCCTTTGATAACTATTCCTTCATTGTTTTCAGTATAAACTGTAAATGTTACCGATCTGTAAGTAAAGTTTGCCACTTGAATAATGTCTTTCGCTTGTCTTTTTCAGAGTTTTGGCAGTGTAAAGTGGCACAGAAGAAAAGGAATCTGACCACTTGACCGGGAGCAAGAATCCACCAAGAGAGAATGCAGAGCGCTTGGAGAAACAAGATGGATGGAGGATGATGCCTCTACACAGGTGAGTGCGGGGGGAGGAGAGCTGACAATGAGCAGTCATCATGGCTTAGAACGTAGCCTTAAGGTCTACGTATTGCACTTTAAAGTGGCTGTTGCGTTATGCCCAATAGTACACCCCCCCCATGTGCCTCCCACATGGGCTTTTCAGAATTCTGTAGATTAAAGAGGTGCAAAAGACGGGGGCATGTACATGACATGCAGGCTACCATCGGTGATCCACGGGTCCATATCCATACCAATGAATCAAGTAATATAGTATAATAATATAATATAATCACTTGGAATCCAGTATTGCCTCCACTTCAAATTCAGGTTCGTCAGCTATCATCACCATTGGGGGTTTCTTAGGGAGAACAATTCCAGAAGTAACAGGTTTTAACAAAGACACATGAAAAACAGGGTACACACATAACTGTAGAGGTAATTCCAGTTTCATGGCAACTTCATTAATTCTTTTGAGAATCGGATAAGGGCCAATGTATCATGGTTGAAATTTTCGTGATGCCTTCAACTTAAGACGTCTTTTGGATAACTATACTTGATCTCACACCTGATATTCGGGACTTGCTCTACTGTGTTCACCCACATTCTATGTATAAGTCAGCTTTGCTTGATCCAAATGATCATGTGCTGTTTATTGTATATTTCGTATTTGATCCATATACTCTTGAACAGCAGGAACATCAGTACTAGATGTGGAAGGCACTAACAGAAAATGAGGGTGTAGACCATAGTTACATTGAAATGGAGTTACTTTGGTAGAGCTCTGCTGTGCATTGTTGTAGGCAAACTCTGCAGCCCGAGGAAATGTATCCCACCCATCAGTGTCACTCAATACTTGCCATCTAATATTGCTCCAGACATTTATTTACTCTTTTTATTTGATCATCTGATTGTAGGTGGTAGCCAGTTGACAAATAGATATCTATTTGCGAAACGCCACACAGGGCCCTCCAAAATTTAGAAAGAAATTGGGGGTCCTGATCAGACACTCTAATGGAAGGTAAAACAAGTAAACCTAGTATTGACTGAAAAAGATATCTGCAAGGACTTTAGATGTAGCCAAACCAGACAATGGTGTAAAATTAGCCATTTTGGAGAACATGTCCACTTCAACTATTACCCTCGTATAACCGGGGTCTGTCTTGGGTAATTCCACAATAAAATCTACAGAGATTGTATGCCAAGGCGGCAGAGGAGTGGGTAGGCAAAGTAATAACTCAGCAGGTGCCTAATGTGGATTTTTGTTCTGAGCACAAACAGCAGACCTTTGTACAAACTATTTTGTGTCCGTCATCAATGTGGACCAACACAATCTGTGTTTAACCAACTCTATTATCTTCTTTGCTCCTGGGTGTCCTGCCAGTATATGATTATGACCAGTATAATGCGTTTTGCTGTAAAACTGAATTGGGAACAAATAATCTATTTTGTACGTGATGCCTGTTATGTATGACCTTGTTCTCTTTCCTTTGTAGGATCTCTTGTGCTTCTTTACTACATCTGCCAGAAAAGATTTCTCAGATATCACAGCCCATAAAATGCAGTCAGAGGGTATGATTGAAGGGCATTCAGATTCCTGTTCTTCTATTTCATGAACTGTATCCATTTTCCCATGGTGTCACCTCCTTGGAATTGAATAACAAAATCCTAGGCAGTGAAAAATTAGGTCCAGCGTAACTGTCTCATGGATAAGGCTTTGGGTAATTTGAGGTTTTTGAGATTTGTATGATCAGTAATGACAGAGACTGTGTTCAAGGCGCCCCACAAATAATGATGCTAGGCCTCAAAAGACTTCTTTATGGCCAGTAACTCTTTCTCACCAATGAAAAAATTTACTTCAGCTGGTCTGAGTTTGTGGGAGTAATAAGCTACAGGATGAAGTTCTGGAAAAATGGTTTATGAATCACCTGTAAAAATTGGAAATCCAAGAAAGCTTCAAACGTTTTTTTACTGTTTTAGGAGATTTCCATTGCACAATAGCATCGACCTTCTGCGGGTCCATGCTCACCCCTTGTGAAGAGCGGATATACTACAAAAAGGTTAACCTCACATTTCTCCAATTTGACAGAGCCTATTGTCTCATAGTTGTTGCAACACTGGTTTGAAATGCTTCTCATGTTCAGTCAAGGATGAGGAATATATCAGGATATCATCCAAATAGGCCACCACACACGCATCCAAAGAGTCTCTCAAAATCTCATTTAAAACTAACTGAAAGGAAGCAGGTGCATTACATAACCCAAACAGCATCACAAGATATTCATACAATCCAAACGTAGGGCCTCATTACGAGTGTGGTGGTCTTCAGAATGCCGTGTTCGTGGTGAGACCACAGCAATTCTGGTGGTCCCACCTCCACATTATGAACCTAGCAGGCATGACCGCCTAAAGTCCACCATCACCACCAAGAACACTGGCCCTCATAATGACATTGGCAGTAAGTCCTGCTTACCGCCATGCCAACCGCCGCCAACATACAGGCGCCGCAGCGGATTACCGCTACCCATATTATGACACACACATACCAATCAGTCACTATACAGACACACACACAAGTCTGCCAGCCCAAAGGTCATTGATAAACTGGCAGTACCAAAACCCACACCGTTACGCCAACAGAACTACGCCCACGCTATTATGACCCACGAATCACCGCAACGGACATTCAACTGCGGTAAACCATTGGCGGTACATACCGTCGCACTCAGAATAAACACACACATACAAAACAACACCACATTGGACAATTCAAACTACACACACATACACACACCACACCCACACACCCACAACACTATAAAACACACACCCAAAATACCCACAACCCCTTACGACAAATAAATATTGCCAACTGAGAGAGACAGACCAAGAGCAACCACAGAACCAGAGCCACAAAAAACCATCACCCATACACCATCCACGCACCTTACAGCAAACACCCCAACACATCACCCCACACACCCTCACACACACCACACACACTACACTACAACCATGGCACCACAAAGACACCCCAGGTTCTCAGAGGAGGAGCTAAGGGTCATGGTGGAGGAAATCATCCAGGTAGAGCCACAGCTATTTGGATCGTAGGTGCCGCAGACATCCATTGCTAGGAAGATGGAGCTATGGTGGAGAATCGTGGACAGGGTCAATGCCGTGGGACAGCACCCAAGAACAAGGGATGACATCAGGAAGAGGTGGAACGACCTACGGGTGAAGGTGTGTTCCGTGGTAGCAAGACACCAGAGGACTAGCGGTGGACCACCACCTCCTCCCCCACAACTAACAACATGGGAGGAGCAAGTCTTGGCAATCATGCATCCTGAGGGCCTGGCAGGAGTAGCAGGAGGACTGGACTCTGGTAAATCAAATCTCTATTACTATCACCACCCTACCTGCATGCCATCACATACCCCCACCCCTGCCCTCACCCCATCACCCAACCACCTCACATACACCCCACCATCACAATCCACTCATCCCAATAACAAGCCCTGCACGTAACACCAATGCATGGACCCCCATCACAGACCTGCATGGACACACATCGCTAAAGCATGCACACTTGAGACAATCACCTAGTCCACCAAATCACTACTCACATAAGGCTAAGCTGCCAAGGCAGTAACAACCATAGAAGGCAACACACCCATGCACAAGATGGTACACACAGAAACAATAACACTGCATTTACATCCCCACAGATCCCCCATCCAACGTCACCGGAGAGGAGGTGCCAGCAACATCCAGCCCCCCCCAGAAGAGGCCCACAGTGATAACAGCAGCTCTGGACGCCTGGATGATCAACCTGGCCCATCAGGGACCTCCGGACAGTCGGTTACCCAGACAGTGTCTTACCTGTGTGTCACTGGAAGTACTGTCCTATGATTGCTGTTCTGTTGTCCTCATCCTCTGCCTCTTCTTCGTCACTGTCCACAGGGTCCACTGCTGCCACACGCCCATCTCCAACCTCATCCTCCTACAGAAAAGGCACCTGGTGTCTCAAAGCAAGGTTATGCAACATACAGCATGCCACAATGATCTGGCAGACCTTCTTGGGTGAGTAGCACAGGGAACCACCTGTTAGATGGAGGCAACAAAACCTGGCCTTCAGAAGGCCGAATGTCCTCTTGATTATTCTTCTTGTTCACCCATGTGCCTCATTGTAACGTTCCTCTGCCCTTTTCCTGGGATTCCTCACAGGGGTCAGTAGCCATGAGAGGTTGGGGTAACCAGAGTCACCTGCAAATATCAATGGATACCTGTTAGCCAAACACTAACCCTTATGGCCAACACCATACCCATACACCAACGTATACTGGGTTGGAACTATGGGCTCACTTATTAGCCACACCCAGTGCCTCTGGAGTTGAGCCATCACATATGGGATGCTGCTATTCCTCAGGATAAAGGCATCATGCACAGTCCCAGGATACTTTGCATTGACATGGGAGATGTACAGGTCCGCTACGCACACTATCTGCACATTCATCAAGTGAAAGCTCTTTCGATTTCTGAACACCTGTTCATTTCTCTGGTGGGGACAAATACAATATGTGTACCATCAATAGCCCCAATAATGTTGGGAATATGTCCCATTGCATAGAAGTCAGCTTTCATCGTGGCCAAATCCTCAACCTGGGGGAAAACAATGTAGCTGCGCATGTGTTTAATCAGGGCAGACAACACTCTGGTCAGCACTATTGAGAACATTGGCTGACACATTCCTGCTGCCAAGCCCACTGTCATTTGGAAAGAACCAGTTGACAAGAAATGGAGCACAGATAGGACTTGCACAAGAGGGGGATCCCAGTGGGGTAACGGATAGCAGATATCAGGTCTGGCTCCAATTGGACACACAGCTCTGTGATTGTGGCCCTGTCAAGTCTGTTGGTAAAGATAATATGCCTGGCCTCCATTGTTGCCAAGTCCACCAGGGGTCTGCACACTGGGGGATGTCTCCATCTCCTATTCATCTGCAGCGGTTGTAATCTAGGGGGCAAAAGAGTGAGCAGCTGGTCAGTATTCCACATTTCCAAACTGTACACTGCATTGCATGTTGTGACAGAAACAGTATGCTTTTGGATAGGACCAAATGATGCCTATGTGTACTGTGACGCAGTTAGGTGCCATGGCCTGCCCCCCCCGAAATGGTGCCCTCCTGTCCTGTGTGGATGGACATGTGGAAATGAGGTAATGCCGCTGACGTTGTGCACTGTTGCGGGAGGCGGTCGAGTACTGCCGTGAAACTCCTCATTGGTTGTCATTGGGCTCTATGGGTTATAGTGGCCAATGGTGAAGAACGCCAGAGGCGACGGTACGCACTGCCGCGGACGTGACTGCCATTTTCTATCTGTTCTCTCACTTGCTACCTGACATTCAACAGGAGAGGACCTACACTGCAATAGCTGCTGTGACCTGTGTCTGGAACCGACCATGACTCGAGTCACTGGGGAAAGGGCCCCTGCCTTCACCGCTGCGGAGTTGGAGAGACTGGTGGATGGGGTCCTACCCCAGTACCAAATGCTGTATGGGCCTCCAGACCAACAGGTGAGTACACTGTGAGCACGATGCATGGGGCATTAATGAATGTAGTGCTGTGTGTGAGGGCCTCGTATAATGGGGGGTTGGTGGAAGGGTCCAGGGCAGCGTGCTGCATATATGGTGGGCAATGTCTGTGCATCAGGGGATGTGAGGGCTATGGTGGGCCATGAGTGCAAGAGGCCGGACGGTATGGCTGATACCTTTTTCTATGTTTATTTGTCTGCAGATCAGCGCCCATCAGAAAATGGAAGACGGCAGAGGCCCAGCTGGGGATGGCCTCCAATGAGGAAGAGCAAGATACCAGCTCACTATCCAGAGGACTGGCGGTGGACCCCCACCTCCTCTCCCACAACTCACAGCATGGGAGGAGCAATACTGCATCCTGAGGGCCTGGCCGGAGTCGGAGGAGGACTGGACTCTGGTAAGTTAACTTTCAACAATTATCACCCCCATACCTGCATGCCATCACATACCCTCACCCTCACTCCTACCACTCCACTCCATCCCACACACTGCACCATCACATCTCACTAATCCCAATGCCAAGCCCTGCATGCCGTACCAATGCATGGACACCTCTCAAAGCCCTGCATGGACACTCATCACTAAAGCATGCACAGCATAGGAAAACTAACAATCCCACCATACACCAACATACACAAGTAAAAGCTGGCAGGGCAACACCAACCATAGAGGGGAAGGCAGGGATGTACAATATGCCATACACAGGAAGCATAATACATCATTTACATCCCCACGGTACCCCAGCTAATGTCACTGGAGTGGAGGTGCCACCACTATCCAGTACCCCAACAGAAGAGGCCCACAGTGATGACAGTAACTCTGGTCTTCAGGATCTGGAAAATCTACCTGGCCCATCGGGAACCACTGGACAGCCGGTTACCCAAGCCAAGTCACAGACCACCACAGAGCCTCCTCCATCAGGAAACAATACCACAGCACCCACGCAGTGCACCCAAACCTCTGTCCCTAGGACACGTCAATCAGCAGTGTCGCCACCTCTACAGGGACCCCAGCCCACACCTCACACACAAAACAATCAGGGACCTGGGGTCAGTGGCAGTGGGCACACGGTTCAGGAGACAGAGGCACAGGCCAACAGGGAAACTGGGAGGATTGCTGTGTTCCAGGGGGAGGACAGGAGCAAGGAACCGACTGTCCAGGAGGTGCTATCCGAGACCCTGGCAACATTTCCAGGACACAATGGTCCAGATCCTAGACAATGTGTAGGTGAACAGGCGGCTGCAGGAGGAACAGGACCAGGGGATCAGGGAGGACTTGGAGACCATCAACAATACCTTGATCTCCATAGCAGGGGTGATGGCAGACATGGCCAACATTATGAGGGAAGGAGTGTCACACCACCGGGCCCGTGCCACTAGCCAGTCATCTGAACAGCCTTCCACTTCAGCTGCCGCTAGTGGCCAGGAGGCCCCGCAGCAGGACCCACAGCACCCCTCCCCCTGCAGAAGGTGAACCACCAGCAAACGTTCCTTGCAATCTAGACAGAAGCCAGAGACACTTGCCAAGACCCCGCCAGGAAATAAGACACTCCTGATCATCCCCCTTGTGTCCCACTCAGTCATCCTGACCACCTTGAACTGCCATTGCTCCCTTTCCTATGTGCCCTTGGACAATGCACCTGTGCTACGAACAGACTGGAACAATACTCTGGACTTTCCTCCATCATCACCCCCATCCTATTGCACTTTCCCCTCTATATATTAGTACTACAATAGACACCCTTTGATATAAATCGATTTCGAGTATGTCATGTATTTCAAATATGTATTGATTGGAACAGGTACATCCATTGCAAATGAACTGTACATAGAACGAGCATAGAATCAATGACCTGCAGCTGGCTGTTGTGACCACACCAGGGGTATTTGTCAAATCACCAACATCTGCAAAATGATTAGAGATAGAAGTAAGTGGGCATAGACGTGGTAAATACCAGCATGCCAATGCCACCCAGAATACAACCAAAGTCATTGAAATGAACAGTTGCACTGTGTCACCTGTGTGTCATTGGAAGTAGTGACAGATCACATATATTCTGTTGTCCACATCCTCATCATCCATCCTCTGCCTCCTCATCCTCACTTTCCATAGAGTGCACTGCTGCCACAGGGGCATCTCCAGTCTCCTCCTCCTGCAGAAAAGGCACATGGCGTCTGAGGGCCAGGTTGTGCAACATGCAGCATTCCACGACTATCTGGCAGACCTTCTTGGGTGAGTAGCACAGGGATCCACCTGTCAGAGAGAGTCACCGGAACCTGGCTTTCAGGAGGCCAAAGGTCCTTTCAATGATCCTTCTGGTTCGCCCATGTGCCTCATTATAACGTTTTTCTGCCCTTGTCCTGTCATTCCTCACAGGGATCAGCAGCAATAATAGGCTTGGGTAACAAGAGTCACCTGCAAATATCGAGGGACAACATTTAGCCACACACTATCCCATATGGCCTACACCATAGGCATACACCAACATATACTGGGTGGGAATCAGGGCCCACCTATTAGCCATACCCTGTGCCTCTGTAGTTGGGACATCACATTTGGGAAGCTGCTATTCCTCAGGACAAAGGCCTCATGCACCAACACAGGATACTGAGCATTGATGTAGGTAACGTACTGGTCCGCCAAACATACCATCTGCACATTCATGGAGTGGAAACTCTTACGATTCCTGAACACCTGTTCATTCTGCTGGGGGGGGGGGCGCAAATTCAATATGTGTTCTGTCAATAGCACCAATTATATTGGGGATATGTCACATTGCATAAAACCCGGCCTTCACAGTGGCCAACTCCTCAACCTGGGGGATTCAATGTAGCTGCACATGTGTTTAATCAGGGCAGACAATACTCTTGTCAGCACTATTGAGAACATGGGCTGTGACATTCCTTCTGCCAGGAAATGGAGTACTGATAGGACTTGCACAAGAGGGGGATCCCAGTGGGGTGACGGATAGCAGATATCAGATCTGGCTCCAATTGGGCACACAGCTCTGTGATTGTGGCCCTGTCCAGTCTGTAGGTGAGGATAATGTGCCTGTCCTCCAGTGTAGCCAAGTACACAAGGGGTCTGTACACGGGGGTTTGTCTCCATCTCCTATTCATCTGCAGCAATAGGTATCTAAGGGACAAAAGAGTAAGGATGCTGTCACAAACTGAACAATGGAGCCACAACAGTAGCCTGCAATCTGTAAACATGTAATGGGACACTGTAATTTGTCAAGTATGTGCCTATTTATGCTGTGATGCAGCATTATTCCATAGCCCCTCCCCCCCGAAATGGCGTCCACCTGTCCTGTGTGGAGTGACAGGTGGAAGTGAGGTAATGCCACTGACGTTGTGCGCCGTGGCGGGAGGAGGTCGGGAACTGCTGTGTAACTCCTCATTGGGTATAATTGGGCCCTATGCGGTACAGTGACCGATGGTGATCTACACCTGCGGTGACGGTATGCACTGCCGCAGACGTGACCGCAATTTTCTATCATATTCCGCACTTGTTTCCTGACCTTCCATGGGAGAGGACCTACACTGCATATGCTGCTGTGACCTGTGTCTGGAACCTACCATGGCCCGTGTGACCAGGGAAAGGGCCCCAGCCTTCACTCATGAGGAGTTGGAGATACTGGTGGATGGGGTCCTGCAGACCAACAGGTGAGTACACTGTGGGCACAATGCATGTGGCACAAATGCATGGAGTTATGTGTGAATGCATCATGTATGGGGGTGGATGTCCTCTTGGCTGTGTACACATTGTGTGCTGTGCTATGTGTGTGCCTATGGTGATGGAAATGGGTATGGTGGGCCATTTGTGTTACTGGCTGGACTGTTTGTCTAATGGTGTTCTCCTGTCTGTATTGCCTTTGTAGGTCAGCACCCATCAAAAGAAGGGTATATGACATGCCATTGCCAAAGAAGTGCGGACCCTAGGGGTCTATGGCAGGCGGAACACCCACTGTCACAAACGGTGGGAGGACCTAAGACGCTGGGCACGGAAGACGGTGGAGGCTCAGCTGGGGATGGCCTCCCAACGAGGAAGGGGTGCCCATCAGACCCTGACCCCCCTGATGGCCTACCCTGAGCTGGATGGGCACTTGACGGTATCACAGCATCCACAAGGGGGTGAGTACAGTAGCCATCATTGAAGCTCACGGATGGAGGGGTGGGATGCGGGTGGTGGTTGTGTGTCAGTGGGTGCTCCTAGGCCAGGCCAGACATAGCAGCGTAGGTCCTCTAGTGGCTAAGGGTCTGTAGGGGAAATACTGCCTACCTAGCTTGTTAGCATCCACTACTGGTCAGGGCTGCGTGAGTCCCCGGTGTGCTACAGTTGGCGGTGTGTGCTCCTCCTCATGCCTTGGTGGCTAGTGTTGGATGGCCTTTCTGCAGGGTTATCCCCAGACTTTTTGCCTTCCTCCTTCTATTTTTCTGACCTCATTTTTGCTGGTTTTTAGACTCTGCACACTTTACCACTGCTAACCAGTGCTAAAGTGCATATGCTCTCTCCCTTAAACATGGTAACATTGGATCATACCCAATTGGACTATTTAATGTACTTATAAGTCCCTAGCAGAGTGCACATATGTGCCTAGGGCCTGTAGATTAAGTACTACTAGTGGGCCTGCAGCACTGATTGTGCCCCCCACTTAAGTAGCCCCTTAGCCTTGTCTCAGGTCTGCCATTGCAAGGCCTGTGTGTGCAGTTTCACTGCCAATTCGACTTGGCATTTAAAAGTACTTGCCAAGCCTAATAACTCCCCTTTTTCTACATATGACACCCCTAAGGTGTGCCCTAGCTAACCCATAGGGCAGGGTGCTGTGTAGGCAAAAGGCAGGACATGTATCTCTGTAGTTTGCATGTCCTGGTAGTGTAAAACTTGTAAATTTGTTTTTACACTACTGTGAGGCCTGCTCCTTTCATAGGCTAACAATGGGGCTGTCCTCATACATTGTTTGAGTGGTAGCTGCTGATCTGAAAGGAGTAGGAAGGTCATATTTAGTATGGCCAGAATGGTGATATAAAATCCTGCTGACTGGTAAAGTTGGATTTAATATTACTATTTTGGAAATGCCACTTTAAGAAAGTGAGCATTTCTCTGCACTTAAATCTTTCTGTGCTTTACAATCCACGTCTGGCTGGGTTTAGTTGACAGCTCCCTTGTGCATTCACTCAGACACACCCCAAACACAGGATACTCATCCTCACTTGCATACATCTGCATTTTGAATTGGTCTTCCTGGGCTGGGAGGGTGGATGGCCTGACACTTGCATGTCAAAGGACAGTAGCCTGCCCTCACACAAAGGACTGCCACACCCCCTACTGGGACCCTGGCAGACAGGATCGAACTGAAAGGGGACCTTGTGCACTTCTAAGCCACTCTTTGAAGTCTCCCCCACTTCAAATGCACATTTGGGTATTTAAACAGGGCCTCTGCCCTTACCAACTCAGACACTTCTGAGGTAGACACTCTACCTTAAAGACACTTTCTGGAGATGAGAACCTGAACCAGAACCTGCATTCTGCCAAGAAGACCTGCTTGGCTGCTCGAATGACTCACCTATCTGCTTTCTGTGAAGGACTGCTGCCTTGCTGTTGCCCTGCTGCCTTGCTGCTCTCTGGCTGCGGTGAAGAAGTGCTCTCCAATGGCTTGGATAGAGCTTGCCTCCTGTTCCCTGAAGTCTCAGGACCAAAAAGACTTCATCTCTACAAGAAGGACTCCTTGTGCTGCGAAATTCGATTTACAGCCTGTTAGAAACAACGCGCAGCTGGCACCGCAGTGAAAATTTCACTGTACGCTGAACCGGAGCGACGCAGCGCAACTTTGCATTGAGAAGATCGATGTAGCACCAGCGTAGCGGGCAGAAATTCGACGCAAGGCCCATCGGATCGATGCACAGCTGAGCCGGAATGATGCAGCCCGACTTCCAGAGAGGAATCGATGGAGCGCCTGCCATGCGGAAGAAAATTTGACGCAACGCCCACCGAGTTGACGGCGCTCCTGTAACTTCCTCCTGCCAGTGCAGGAAATCCATGCATCATCCCTGGGGAATCCCTAAACCCCTCTACCCGAAGAGGATCCATGACTGAGCACCAGAAATTGGCACAGCCGTCCCTGCGTGAAAACTAAACAACGCATCGCTGTGTGCAGCCCGAAAAATTGACGCACACCCACTTTGTTTCCATGCATCTCCTCCTCTACGGTTCATTACAGAGATTTTGCACGCAAACCAGGTACTTTGTGCTTGAAAGTGACTTTGTTTGCTTTTTAAAGACTTAAGACACTTTGGCGGTAAAAGCCGCTTACCGCCGTGCAGAACACGCCAACATACTGCCGCAGCCCCGGAATTCCGCCACAGCTATTATGACCCACATCTCGAAATCCGACAAAATTCAGACACTCACACAAGTCCACCACACCAACAGTCAGTGATAAACTGGCGAAAACAAAACCTCCACCGTCACGCCAACAGAAATACGCCCACACTATCACGACACACGAATGCACGCGCTCAAAATACACACACTTCTATAAAACACCGCCACAGTGGACAATTTGAAATACACACACCTGAGACACATACACACACCACTCCCACACACCCATTACAATATAAAACACACATCCACATCACCCAAAAAGCCCTACGACCAAAAATTCTGAAAGAAGGCCAGAGAGAGACTCCACAATCCACAAACTAGCATCCACAGGCACTCAACACCATCACCCACACAACTTCCAAGCGCAAAACACCACACACCACTACATATCACCACACTTATCACCACACACACCACCCCACACATCACCTACACCACACCATGGCACGGCAAAGACACCCCAGGTTCTCGGAGGAGGAGCTCAGGGTCATGGCGGAGGAAATCGTCTGGGTAGAGCCACAGCTATTTGGAGCACAGGTGCAGCACACCTCAATTGCAAGGAAGATGGAGCTATGGAGAAGAATAGTCGACAGGGTCAACGCAGTGGGACAACACCCAAGAAATCGGGACGACATCAGGAAGAGGTGGAACGACCTATGGGGGAAGGTGTGTTCTGTGGTCTCAAGACACCACTTGACGGTTCAGCGGACTGGCGGCTGACCCCCACCTCCTCCCCCACAACTAACAACATGGGAGGAGCAGGTCTTGGCGATTCTGCATCCTGAGGGCCTCGCAGGAGTTGGTGGAGGAATGGACTCTGGTAAGTCAAAGCTTTACTATTATATGCCCCACCCTTCCTGCATGCCATCACAAACTCCTACCCGTACCCTCACCCTCAGCACTCCACCAACTCACATATACCCCACTATCACAAACCACCCATCCCAACACCAAGCCCTGCATGCAACCCCAACGCATGGACACCCATCACTAAAGCATGCCCACTGCACATACCCATACAACCCCCTAAACCATCATCACACAAGTCCCCACATAGGAATGCACGCACTGGGGTACACCGGTCACCCACCCATTGCCCACCATGACACACACAGATGCAATAATTAAGCTTTTACACCCCTGCAGGACCACTACCCAATGTCACCAGACAGGAGGGTCCAGACATCTCCACCCCACCCACAGAAGAGGCCCACAGTGATGACAGCAGCTCTGTCCAACTGGATCCAGATAACCAGCCCGGACCATCATGGGCATTGGGACAGTCGGTTCCCCTCGCACAGGCACAGGCCACCACAGACCTTCCACCCTCTGGTAACACCAGCACAGCACCCACCCAGCGGGCCCATACCTCCGTACCCAGTACACGTCAATCAGCTGTGTGTCCACCACTACAGGGAACCCAGGATAACCCACCACCCCAACAACAACAGGGACCTGGGGGCAGTGGCAGTGGGTACACGGTCCAGGGGACGGAGGCCCAGGAACACAGGGGAACTGGGAGGGCTGCTGTGCGACAGGGGGCGGACAGACCAAGGGAACCCACTCTCCATGAGGCCCTCTCTTTCATCATGGGAGAATACCACCACTCCCAGGAGACGATGGCAACGGTCCTGGCCAAGTTTCCGGAGACCCAGCGCATGCAGGAGGAACAGTATCTGGGGTTCAGGGAGGAACTCAGAACCATCAGCTCCGCCCTGGGCACCTTCGTAGGGGTGCTGAAGGAAATACTAAACACCAGGAGGGACACTGTGGCACTCCAAGGGGCCCCTGACACTAGCATGGACGATGAACTGCCCACCACCTCCGCCAGCGCTAGTGGACAGGAGGCACCGCCACAGGACCACCACACCAGCACCCCACCCCCTGAAGATGGAGAACCACCCCGCAAGCGGTCCCTGAGATCCAGGAACAAGACAGAGCACGATGCCAAGACCCCCGCCAAGAAATGAGACCACCCTGATTGTCAACCCACTGTCCCACTTTGTCACCCTGTCCATATTGGAACTGCCCCAGCTCCACTTCCTATGCCCATATGGGCAATGCACCTATGAGACAAATAGACTGGACTCTGCCATGGACACTCCTCCGCCATCACCCCTCACCTTTTCACTTCCCCCTCCAATAGTTTGCATTTAAATAAACACACCTAAAGCACCAAAAGATCTGGAGTCTGTCTGTGATGATGAAATAGTGTATTTGCCATTACAGTGACAACATTTCCAGGAAATAGTAATGTCAACATACCTATGTCACACAGCTCTAGTCCATGAGGAATCTAAGCAGATGACACACGTTGGGACCCACACCTGTGAAACCGTAAGGGAAAGTGACAACTCAGTGACCATACACTGGGTGAAATCGACAGACAGGATAGAGGTAGAAGTGTAAAAGTAGTTGTAGTAGGCAGGAATGTATTCTCACCTGTGTTTCACTGGAAATATTGCTGGATGACTGAGTCCCTGTTGTCAATGTCTTCTTCCTCTGCTTCCTCCTCATCACTGTCCACAGGCTCCACAGCTGCCACAACACCACCATCTGGACCATCCTCCTGCAGAAAAGGCACCTGTCATCGCAAAGCCAAATTATGAAGCATACAGCAGGCCACGATGATCTGACACACCTTCTTTGGTGAGAAGAATAGGAATCCACCTGTCATATGGAGGCACCTAAACCTGGCCTTCAGGAGGCCGAAGGTGCGTTCGATCACCCTCCTAGTCCGCCCGTGGGCCTCATTGTAGCATTCCTCTGCCCTGGTCCTGGGATTCCTCACTGGGATCAGTAGCCATGACAGGTTGGGTTAACCAGCGTCCACTAATAGCCACACCCGGTGCCTCTGTAGTTGACCCATCACATAAGGGATGCTGCTATTCCGCATGATGTAGGCGTCATGCACTGAGCCAGGAAACATGGCATTCACATGGGAGATGTACTGGTCTGCCAAACATACCATCTGTACATTCATGGAATGATAACTCTTCCGGTTCCTGTACACCTGTTCACTCCTGTGGGGGGGGGGGACCAAAGCCACATGGGTCCCATCAATGGCACCTATGATGTTGGGGATATGTCCAAGGGCATAGAAGTCACCTTTCACTGTAGGCAAGTCTTCCACCTGAGGGAAAACGATGTAGCTCGGCATGTGTTTCAGCAGGCCAGACAACACTCTGGACAACACATTGGAAAACATTGGCTGGGACATCCCTGATGCTATGGCCACAGTTGTTTGAAAAGACCCACTTGCAAGGAAATGGAGCACTGATAGCACCTGCACTTGAGGGGGGATTCCTGTGGGATGGCGGATTGCTGACATCAGGTCTGGCTCCAACTGGCTACACAGTTCCTGGATTGTGGCACGGTCAAACCTGTAGGTGATGATCAAATGTCTTTCCTCCATTGTCGACAGGTCCACCAGCGGTCGGTATACCGGAGGATTCCGCCATCTTCTCACATGTCCCAGCGGACGGTGCCTATGAAGGACAACAGTGAGCACAGAGTCAAACAACTCAGAGGTATGTACCCACAGTATGCACAGAACACCAATCATACACAAAATGTGGCCTGTATGTGTGTTGAGAGTAGGCCTAGATATGTGTGACGCAGTTGGTAATTAGGCCATGTGGGCCCCTGAAATGGCGGCTGCCTGACCTCTAAAGCGGGACAATGGGATGTGAGGTAACTGCGCTGGCGTTGTACACCGTCGCAGTAGGAGGGCGAAGACCGCGGCGCAATGCTGCATTGGTTAACATTGGACCCTATGGGTCCCAGGAGCCAATGACGATGTACGTCGGCGGTGATGGTACGCACCACCGCGGACGTGACCGCCGTGGACGTGACCGCCTGGGGAAAGGGCCCCTGCCTTCACTGCAGAGGAGTTGGAGAAGCTCGTCGACGGGGTCCTCCCCCAGTACACGCTACTCTACGGTCCTGCAGACCAACAGGTAAGTACAAAGGGAGCATGTTGTATGGGCTATGCCTGTGTGGAGAGGGCTGGTTGTAAGAAGGAAGGTGGCAGAGTTCTGAGTGCATGAAAGATGGTGAAGGCATGTGCCACATGGCAAGGGTAGGGATGGGGGCCACTCACTTTGATGGTGCAGTTGGTAATGACTTCTCTTCTTCCCCTGTACATTTCATGTAGGTCAGCGCCCACCAGAAGAAGGATATTTGGCGTGCCATCGCTAAGGACGTCCGGACCCTGGGGGTCCACCACAGATGGAGCACCCACTGCCGGAAGAGATGGGAGGACATTCGCCGCTGGAGCAAGAAGACGGCGGAGGCTCAGCTGGGGATGGCCTTCCAACGTCGGAGGGGTGCCCGTCGAACCATGACCCCCCTGATGTTCCGGATCCTGGCGGTGGCCTACCCTGAGTTGGATGGGCGCTTGAGGGCATCACAGCAGACACAAGGGGGTGAGTACACTATCCTTCAGCTGACTTTGCGTGCAGTGAAGGTGTCTGGGTGGGGGAGGAGGGCTGTGGGTTCCCCTAGGCCAGGGCGAGTTCCGTAGGCTAGGCCCATTCATAAGGCATGGCCCTGTGGCCCCCCGCCCCACCTCTGTAGAGTGCCAAGTACAGCTATTCATGCCCCAGGGTCATCTATGTGTGCAGACGTCATCCATAGCCTTGTAGGCCATTTCCCAGGAATTGCACTGTAGAGCCCAACAGCGCAACATAGTGCAGGGGGCTGCTCTGTCTGTATTGTCCGCCAACGGTAGCGGTAAGCCATGCACTCAACCTGTCTTTCTTCTGTTCCCCCCCCTTTTTTTGCGGTCTCCCTGTTCTTGTGTGCACTAGCATCATCAGGCGGAGGTACAGTGGCACCGGAGCACGAAGGAGCTGCATCCCACATGGGCATGGAGGCCCACACTACGGACTCAGAATACACCAGTGGGACGGAGGGCGAGGGGAGCACCACGGTGGTCACAGGATCTGCAACCAGTGACACAGACTCGTCCTCCGATGGGAGCTCCCTTGTGGTGGCGGCAACATCTGTGCCCCCCACTTCAACAGGTACAGCCGCCACCCCCCCTACCAGCACCGCCCTCCCAGCAGCCCCTCAGCATGTGCCCTGTGCCCGCTCACCCAGGAGGGTGGGCATCACCTTCGCCCCAGGCACCTCAGCCCCTGCCCCTGTCACCTCTGCTGCCCTCAGTGAGGAGGCCATTGACCTCCTCAGGTCACTCACTGTTGGGCAGTCTACCATTTTGAATGCCATCCAGGGTGTAGAAAGGGAGTTGCAACACACAAATGCATTCCTGGAGGGCATTCATTCTGGTCAGGCTGCCCTTCATCAAACCCTTCTAACTCTGGCCTCAGCACTGATGGCAGCCATTGTCCCTGTGTCTAGCCTCCCCCCTCCAACTTCCTCCACCCAGACCCAATCCTCTGTACCTCTGCCACACCATCAGGCCAGCCTACACACACCTCACCACACAAGGGAAGCTCAGGCAAACATAAGCACCACACATCCCACAGGCACTCACGCAAGCATCACACAAATGCAGACACACCAACATCCACTGCCTCCACTGTGTCCCCCTCCTCGTCGTCTCCCTTCTCCCTCCCAGTCTCGTCTACACTCACACCTGCATGCACTACATCTACAGCCACTATGTCCCTCTCCAGCACACCCACCACCACACCCCGCTCACGTGCAGTCACCACCCCCACTACCATTCACACAACCCCTGTGTCCTCTCCCAGTGTGTCTGTGACGCCCCCTCCCAAGATACACAAACGCAGGCACACACCCACCCAACAGCCATCCACCTCACGACAGCCT
This sequence comes from Pleurodeles waltl, assembly GCF_031143425.1. Taxonomy (NCBI): domain Eukaryota; kingdom Metazoa; phylum Chordata; class Amphibia; order Caudata; family Salamandridae; genus Pleurodeles; species Pleurodeles waltl. The sequence goes on along the minus strand of NC_090441.1, from coordinate 146,555,980 downwards.
CCAGCGCATGCACTTGCACCCAAATCCACAAAAGTTACACCTCCTACAACCACCACCTCTTCCTCCACTCCCAAACACCCTCCAGCTACCCGTCCCAGTGTGTCCAAACAACTTTTCCTGTCCCCCCTTAACCTATTTCCCACCACCCCCCCCTCCAACTCATAGGTCCCGTACTAGCACCTCAGCCAAAAAATCTCTGGGACCAGTGGTGCCTGTTGTTACAGGTATGTGGAGTGCACCGGCCACCAGGCCAGCCAGTCTGTCACGGAGCCACAGCACAGCCAGTCCCCCCCCTGTGAAGCACCAGAAGTTGGACAGTGCCCAGTGGGAGAGGGGGAAGACTCCAGCCAGCCAAGCCGCTCACAGGGGTCCCGGGGGGAGTGTGGACTCGGCTGTGACTCCTCCCAAGGTGGGGAAGGGGCAGAAGCAACCTGCAAAGTCAGTGAGGAGCAGCACAGTGGAGCCCAGGAGGCCACCGCAAGCCCCATCGTTGCTGGCCAGGAGGCCACCGCCAGCCCCATCGTCGCTGCCCAGGAGGGCCCCGCAAGCCACAGCCCAGCTGCCCAGGAGGACCCCACAAGCCACAGCCCAGCTGCCCAGGAGGGCCCCACAAGCCACAGCCCATCTGCCCAGGAGGGCCCTGCAAGCCACAGCCCAGCTGACCCATGAAGGACCACCAGCCACAGCCCAGCTGGGCAATGATGAACCGTCAGGGTAAGGATCGCTGAACAGGGCAAGCATCGCTGAACAGGGCAGAGACTGCCAACTCAAGCACCGCTGAACAGGGCAAAGACCGCCAGGGCAAGCACCGCTGAACAGGGCAAGCACCGCTGAACAGGGCAAAGACCGCCATTGCAAGCACCGCTGAACAGGGCAAGCACTGCTGAACAGGGCAGAGACTGCCAACTCAAGCACCGCTGAACAGGGCAAAGACCGCCATGGCAAGCACCGCTGAACAGGGCAAGCACCGCTGAACAGGGCAAAGACCGCCATGGCAAGCACCGCTGAACAGGGCAAGCACCGCTGAACAGGGCAGAGACTGCCAACTCACGCACCGCTGAACATGGCAAGCACCGCTGAACAGTTCAAGCACCGCTGAACAGGGCAGAGACTGCCAACTCAAGCACAGCTGAACAGGTCAAAGACCGCCATGGCAAGAACCGCTGAACAGGGCAAGCACCTCCGAACAGGGCAAGCACCGCTGAACAGGGCAGAGACTGCCAACTCAAGCACCGCTGAACAGGGCAAAGATCGCCATGGCAAGCACCGCTGAACATGGCAAGCACCGCTGAACAGGGCAGAGACTGCCAACTCAAGCACCGCTGAACAGGGCAAAGACCGCCATGGCAAGCACCGCTGAACAGGGCAAGCACCGCTGAACAGGGCAAAGACCGCCATGGGAAGCACCGCTGAATAGGGCAAGCACCACTGAACAGGGCAGAGACTGCCAACTCAAGCACCGCTGAACAGGGCAAAGACCGCCATGGCAAGCACCGCTGAACAGGGCAAAGACCGCCATGGCAAGCACCGCTGAACAGGGCAAGCACCGCTGAACAGGGCAGAGAATGCCAACTCAAGCACCGCTGAACAAGGCAAAGACCACCATGGCAAGCACCGCTAGCCCATTAGCGGCAGGGGCAGTGACGCAACTGGGACCGTCACGGGGTGAGTGCTGCACTCTGGGCATCAGTCCCCCTCCAGAACCAGTGGAGACATGCATCCACTCCGTCTGTCCTGCACAGGATGAAGCACTCTGGGCACCAGTCCCCCTCCAGAACCAGTGGAGACATCCATCCACTCCGTCTGTCCTGCACAAGATGAAGCACTCTGGGCACCAGTCCCCCTCCAGAACCAGTGGAGCCATCCATCCACTCCGTCTGTCCTGCACATGATGAAGCACTCTGGGCACCAGTCCCCCTCCAGAACCAGTGGAGACATCCATCCACTACCTCTGTCCTTCACAGGATGAAGCACTCTGGGCACAAAGCCCCCTCTAGAACCAGTGGAGAAAGTTATCCACTTGAGAGACTGTGGCTTTGCACTCCCCAGGATGGTACAGTGGGCAAACCACCCACTGTAGAGACTTGAGGGACTGTGGCTTTGCACTCCCCAGGATGGTAAAGTGGGCAAACCACCCACTGTAGAGACTTGAGAGACTGTGGCTTTGCACTCCCCAGGATGCAACAGTGGACAAACCACCCACTGTAGAGACTTGAGAGACTGTGGCTTTGCACTCCCCAGGATGCAGCAGTGGGCAAACCACCCACTGGAGAGACTTGAGAGACTGTGGCTTTGCACTCCCCACGATGGTACAGTGGGCAAACCACCCACTGTAGAGACTTGAAAGACTGTGGCTTTGCACTCCCCAGGATTGATCAATGGGCATGGAGGCCCCTCGTGGATCTGGCGTTGTGCACTCATCCGGCTGAGGTGTCCCCCCTTCCCTTCCCCTGAGGTGCCTGTTGTATTTCTAACTGATGCCCCTGCAGTGTTCTCTCCGTCATGTTCGGGTATCTTGTGTGGGCCTCGCCCATGCATTTTGGGCCCAGTGGTCCATGGACTATGAATGATGCAAAACCTGGACTACTAATCGTGGTATATATTTTGTTTATAGTGTATATGTAAATATGTATATTTTTACTTACTGATTTTTGATATATTACAATAGTTACACTCATTTCCTTTTGTCTTTGCATTCCTCCAGGGGGGTGGGCGGTGTTACTGTAATGTATAAATATGCATTGGTGTGTGTGTTGTAGTGGTTGAGGGTCGGGTGGGGTTTGGGGTGTTGAGTGTGTGTGTCCCTGTTTTTTGCCTCCCCCTCCCCTATGTCGTAGGTGCAGTACTCACCGTGGTCTTCGCCGCCGGCGTTGGTGATCCTCGTATAAGAGCAGGGAGACTAGCGCTGGGAGAATATGAAGTTCCGGCTCCATGCTGTCCTCCTTCCTCGTGGAGTGTGTAGAGGTGAGCGTTTTTCATTCTAAATGCCTGTTTCTGCTGTGTTTTTATCCGCGTTGTATCTGCCCCGGAAAAGGTGGCGGATTGGCCTGTCATAATAGTGTGGGCGGTACATTGTCTCCCGCCTGTCTGTTGGCGGTGACCGCCAAGCTGTTTGTCTGTACCGCCGTAATTGCAAAATTTTTACCGCCGGCCTGTTGGCGGTCTTACCGCCACTTTAACACCGTCTGCCAGGGTTGTAATGACCCCCTTTATCACTTTTACAGTGATATCTGGAAATATACTTATTGCATTTTAATTGTTTTGACCTGCATCATATCAGATAAATATTATATATTTTTCTAAACACTGTGTGGTGTATTTGTGTGGTGCAATATGGTGTTATTGTATGATTTATTGCACAAATACTTTACACATTGCCTTCTAAGTTAAGCCTGACTGCTCAGTGCCAAGCTACAAGAGGGTGGGCACAGGATAATTTGGATTGTGTGTGACTTACCCTGACTTGAGTGCGGGTCCTTGCTTGGACAGGGGGTAACCTGACTACCAATCAAAGACCCCATTTCTAACAGCTAGCAGTATCACTGGTAGTCCAATGCGTAGTGCGTAGGCCTGTACCCTGTGTGTGAGGGTGCTGTGTATGCCAATGGTGGTGTTGGTGCAGTAATTGACCCAGTGTATCCTTTGTCTCTCTCCCCTCTTTCTTGTTTTGTCATCCTGTTCCTATGTGCATTAGTATCATCTGGTGGAGGAGCAGAGGCACCAGCGACAGAGGGAGTTGCATCCCACAGGACCCAGGAGGCAGAGTCCACTGATGCTGAAGGCACCAGTGGGACAGAGGGCGAGGGGCGCACCACAGTGGAGACTGGAGGGGAAAACACAGACTCTGATACCTACTCCGATGGGAGCTCCCTGGTGGTGGTGGACACCTCTGTCACCACCCCAGCTACAGGTACCTGAGATCCATCTGTGTAGGCAGTCAACCATTGCGAATGCCATCTAGGGGCTGGCAGCCCAGATGCAGCAATCTAATGCATTCCTGGAGGGCATTCACGGTGGATTGGTGGCCCAACAGAGATCGGTCCAGGCTCTGGCCTCCTTTCTGATGGCAGCCTTTGTCCCTTTTCTACCGTCCCCCTCCAACTACCACTTCCCAGTCCCATTCTCCTCAACCCCAACCCATCCCAGACACAGCCAGACAAGCATGCACACAAGATAACACCTAAGAGTGTCACAGGCAAACACAAGCACCACACTTCATCCCACAGGTACTCACACAAACACCATCCAGTTGCAGACACAACAACAGCCACTATTTCCACTGTCTCCCCCTCCTCCTCCTCCACCTCCCACCCAGTTACATCCACAGTCACACCTGCATGCACTACATCGTCATCCACTACCTGCATCATCACCACACCCAGCAGAACACACACCTCATTGGCATACACCTGCACAACATCCATGCGCACGTCCTCTGTGTCCTCTCCCACCGTGTCTGTCACCCCCCTCGTAAAGTACACAAACGCAAGCACCCAGACACCCAACAGCCATCCACCTCACAACAGCATACAGCCCATGCACCTGCACCCAAATCCAGAAGACAAACACCTCCAACAACCACTCCCTCATCCTCCACTCCCATTCCTCCTCCCTCTTAACCGCACCAATGCCCCTAAGAAGCTTTTCCTTTCCACGATTAACCTCTTCCCTACACCCCCCCATCCTGCATGTATGGCCAGGGTATCAAGGATCCAGCCAAGCACCTCAGCCAAACAGTCCACATGCCCAGTTTTAGAAGCACCTACTCATGGTGGAAAGGATTCCAGGCCACAAATATTGAAGGGGAAGGAGCCTGCACCAGCCCCAAAGAAAGGGAAGGAGCCTGCACCAGCCACAAAGAAGGAGAAGGAGCCTGCACCAGCAGCTGTCACAGACCCCCCCACTGCCAGCCGTGGTTGTGCATCCATCAGAGAGTGCAGGAGGTGAGCATGAGCCTACCACAACCACCATCATAGTCATTGGAGGGTGCAGCGGCTGAGCAGCAACCTACCACAACCACCAACACAGTGCAGCCATCGGAGGGTGCAGGGGCGGAGCAGGAGTCTCCTGCAACCACCAACACGGTGCAGCCATCGGAGGGTGCAGGGGCTGAGCAGGAGCCTACCACAACCACTAACACAGTGCAGCCATTGGAGGGTGCAGGGGCTGAGCAGGAGCCAACCACAACCACCACCGCCGGTGGACGCCGTATAGTTCAGCCTCCAGGGGCTGCTGTGTGGCCTGCCCCCACCCGAAGCTGTGGGGTATTTACCCACTCGAGAGTCTGTGGCCTTGCACTGCCCAGGACCAAGCACAGGGTATGTTGCCCCCTCCAGAACCAACCAGTGGGCAAGTCACCCACTCGAGAGACTGTGGCCTTGCACTCCCCAAGACCAAGCACAGGGCAAGTTGCCCCCTCCAGAACCAGTGGGCTAATCACCCACTCAAGAAACTGTAGCCTTGCACTCCCCAGGAACAAGCACAGGGCATATTGCCCCCTCAAGACCAGTGGGGTATTCACCCACTCGAGAGACTGTGGCCTTGCACTCCCCAGGACCAAGCACAGGGTATTTGCCCCCTCCTGTCAACACCAGGGCAGTGCGCGCTCTATTTGCGACTAGAATGCAAAAACCCAGCACTCTCAAAACAACGTAATTTATGCATTGTGCTGATATGTTGTTGTTTAACCTTTTGCATTGCAGGGTTAAACCCCTTCGCTGCCAGGCCTTTTCCCCCTCCTGTGCCGAGCCTTTTTTTGGCTATTTGGGGCAGTTCGCGCTTACGCCCTCATAACCTTTTGTTCACATAAGCTACCCACGCCAAATTTGCGTCCTTTTTTTCCAACATCCTAGGGATTCTAGAGGTACCCAGACTTTGTGGGTTCCCCTGGAGGAGACCATGGAATTAGCCAAAATACAGTGAAAATTTTGTTTTTTTCAAAAAACTGGGAAAAAAGGGCTTTAGAAGGCTGCTCATGTTTTTTTCCATGAAAATGGCATCAACAAAGGGTTTGCGGTGGCAAGATCACCATCTTCCCATCTTTCAGGAACAGGCAGACTTGAATTGGAAAACCCAATTTTTCAATACAATTTTGACATTTTACTGGGACATACATCATTTTTACAATTTTTTGTGCTTTCAGCCTCCTTCCAGTTAGTGACCAAAATGGGTGAGAAACCAATGCTGGATCCCAGAAAGCTAAACATTCCTGAAACGTAGAAAAAATTCTGAATTCAGGAAGGGGTCATTTGTGTACATCCTACAAGTGATTCCTACAGAAAATAACAGCTGAAATAAAAAAATATTGAAATTGAGGTGAAAAAAACAGCCATTTTTCTCCACAAATTTTGAAAGCAATATACCGTTACGTCAGCTGGACTCTTCTGGTTGCAGGGATATATAGGGCTTGTAGGTTAATCAAGAACTCTAGGTACCCAGAGCCAATAAATGAGCTGCACCTTGCAATGGGTTTTTATTCTGTACCGGGTATACAGCAATTCATTTGCTGAAATATAAAAAAGTGAAAAATAGTTTTCAAGAAAACCTTTGTATTTCCGAAATGGCCACAAGATAAGGTGTTGAGAAGCAGTGGTTATTTGCACATCTCTGAATTCCAGGGTGCCCATACTAGCATGTGTTTCAAAGCATTTCTCAAATAGACGTCTTTTTTACACACTGCCTTACATTTGGAAGGAAAAAATGTAGAGAAAGACAAGGGCCAATAACACTTGTTTTGCTATTCTGTGTTCCCCCAAGTCTCCCGATAAAAATGGTACCTCACTTGTGTGGGTAGACCTAGCGCCCACAAAAGGAAATGGCTCAAACCACAACGTGGACACATCAAATTTTTTCATAGAAAACAGAGGTGTTTTTTGCAAAGTGCCTACCTGTGGATTGTGGCCTCTAGCCCAGCCGGCACCTGGGCAAACCTAGCAAACCAGTGCATTTTTTAAAACTAGACACCTACGGGAATCCAAGATGGGGTGACTTGTGGGGCTCTGACCAGGTTCTGTTACCCAGAATCCTTTGCAAACCTCAAAATTTGACCAAAAAAACACTTTTTCCTCTCATTTCGGTGATAGAAAGTTCTGGAAGCTGAGAGGAGCCACAAATTTCCTTCCACCCAGCGTTCCCCCAAGTCTCCCGATAATAATGGTACCTCACTTGTATGGGTAGGCCTAGCGCCCACAAAAGGAAATAGCCCAAAACACAACATGGACACATCACATTTTTTCACAGAAAACAGAGGTGTTTTTTGCAAAGTGCCTACCTGTGGATTTTGGCCTCTAGCTCAGCCGGCACCTGGGGAAACCTAGCAAACTAGTGCATTTTTGAAAACTAGACACCTAGGGGAATCCAAGATTGGGTGACTTGTGGGGCTCTGACCAGGTTCTGTTACCCAGAATCCTTTGCAAACCTCAAAATTTGACAAAAAAAACAATTTTTACTCTCATTTCGGTGACAGAAAGTTCTGGATTCTGAGAGGAGCCACAAATTTCCTTCCACCCAGCGTTCCCCCAAGTCTCCCAATAAAAATGGTACCTCACTGGTGTGGGTAGGCCTAGCGCCCACAAAAGGAAATGGCCCAAAACACAACGTGGACACATTACATTTTTTCACAGAAAACAGAGGTGTTTTTTTACAAAGTGCCTAACTGTGGATTTTGGCCTCTAGCTCAGCCGGCACCTGGGGAAACCTAGCAAACCAGCACATTTTTGAAAGCTAGACACCTAGAGGAATCCAAGATGGGGTGACTTGTGGGGCTCTGACCAGGTTCTGTTACCAAGAATCCTTTGTAAACCTCAAAATTTGGCCAAAAAACCTTTTATTTCTCTCATTTCGGTGACAGAAAGTTCTGGAATCTGAGAGGATCCACAAATTTCCTTCCACCCAGCATTCCCCCACGTCACCCGATGAAAATGGTACCTCACTTGTGTGGATAGGCCTAGCGCCCACAAAAGGAAATGGCCAAAAACACAACGTGGACACATCACATTTTTTCACAGAAAACAGAGGTGTTTTTTGCAAAGTGCCTACCTGTGGATTTTGCCCTCTAGCTCAGCCGGCCCCGCGGGGGGGGGCAGAAATGGCCTAAAATAAATTTGCCTCCCCAAAAACCCAGGGGAGCGACCCTTGCCTACGGGGTCGCTACCCCTGCGTGACATCGGCACAAAAAAAAAAGATCCCCGGTGCCTAGTTGTTTCTGCCCCCCTTGGCGGTAGATTGACCCAAAATCCGCAGTGGGGCAGAAATGGTCTAAATACAATTTTCCCCCCAGGGGAGCGACCCTTGCCTAATGGGTCGCTCCCCATCTCTAAAAAAACAAACAAACAAACAAAAAAAACACAAAAATACATTTGCCCTGGTGCCTAGAGGTTTCTGCCCCCCCTGGGGGCAGATCGGCCTAATAACAATAGGCCGATCTGCCCCCGGGGGCTGAAATGGCCTAAAATAAATTTGCCCCCGCCGGCCGCCCCACCCCCCGGGGAGCGACCCCAGGGGGGCAGAAAAGGACTTTTAAAAAAATGCCCCCCCTGGGAGCGACCCTTGCCCAAGGGGTCGATCCCCTTGCGTGAAATTCGTGAAAAAAAAAAAACTCCCTGGTGTCTAGTGGTTTCTGTCCCCCTTGGGGGCAGATTGGCCTCATAAAAATAGGCCAATCTGCCCCCAAAGGGGGCAGAAATGGCCTAAATATAATTTGCCCCCTAGGGGAGCGACCCTTGCCTAAGGGGTCGCTCCCCACCTCAAAAATATCAAATAAAATAAAAAAATGCTCCCTGGTGCCTAGAGGTTTCTGCCCCCCGGGGGCAGATCGGCCTAATTATAGGCTGATCTGCCCCTGGGGGGGCAGAAAAGGCCTTTAAAAAAAAATGCCCCCCCTGGGAGCGACCCTTGCCCAAGGGGTTGCTCCCTCATGCCAATTTCATTATTTTTTTTAAAATCCCTGGTGTCTAGTTGGCATTTTGGCAGCCGATTTGCTTACAATCCGGCTGCCAAAACGCTGAGAGAGACTTCAAAGGGAAGGAAATAACTTTCCTTCCCTTTGAAGCCTCTGGGCCTCCTCCACGTAATCGGAAGAGAAATGCTTTTGCATTTCTCTTCCGATCGCGCTGGAAGCTGAGCTTCCAGCGCGATGGGAGGAGGCCTTGTGACAATCAGCGCGCGATCGCGTGCTGACGTCACGGGGGGTTGGGGGTGTTAGGGAAAGGGCTTCTCCTTCCATCCCTGCCTTGGGGGGGTGGGGGAGAACCCCACAGAGGGAGCGCTAGCGCTCCCTCTGGGCTCTGTGCCCAGGACGTAATGGTTACGTTCTGGGCACATGAACACTGTGCCTCAGGATGTAACCATTACGTCCTGGGCACAGAAGGGGTTAATCCTGAAGACTTATTTTTAATGTGTTTACAAATACTGTTCATTTGCAATGTATTGCTGCAGGCTTTCAGAGTGTGTTATGGTGTGGTCCCTTTCCAGGGCCTTCCAGAGACTTTCCCTGCAGCATGCCTGGGTGTGGTTGTGGGCTGGGCCAAGACTCTATAAAAGGGAGCCAGCCCAGCTCCAAGTGCTCACTATTCAGAGGTCCCGGTGCAGAGCAGCAGCTACTTCCTGAGCTCCTGTCCCGGTGGCCTATTTGATCTTCCAGGCCTCTGCCCTTCATTCGTCATTGGTGATTCTTGTTCTGGGCGGTAAAACGGTGGTTGGGCTGATCTCCCGACGCCGTTATCGAGAACTTTCATATTCTTGCCCTAATTCTTTAATGATTAACAGATTACTTTGCGCGCTACCATTTCTTGACATTTGTATGGTGGCTTGCGAATCGGCAAGACGCACGATTCGTTTCATGCTGATTTGATCTTGTTATTCATTGCGCGCTACCATTTCTTGACATTTGTATGGTGGCTTGCGAATCAGCAAGACGCGCGATTTGTTTCATGATGATTTGACTTTGTTATTCATTGCGCGCTACCATTTCTTGACATTTACATGGTGGCTTAAGAATCGGCAAAAGAAGCGCGATTCGTTTCATGATGATTTGACCTTGTTATTCATTGTGCGCCACCATTTCTTGACATTTACATGGTGGCTTAAGAATCGGCAAAAGACGCGTGATTTGTTTCATGGTGCTTTAATCATGTTATTCATTGTGCGCTGTTATTTTTTGGGGCATTTACATCATGGCTTACGAATCGGCAAGACGTGCGATTCGTTTAATGGTGATTTAACCTTGATGTTAATTGTGTGCTACCATTTCTTGAAATTTTACATGGTGGCAAACGAATCGGCAAGACGCACGATTCTCTCTTCGAGCTTAATTCATATTGTTCATTGTATGCCATTTATTCTAAGACATTCATTAGGTAATATTCGAGTTGACAAGTTGTGTGATTTGTTTCCTGAATCCATATTGTGTTATTCATGGTGCACAATCCTTTTATGGTGTTTACTATATATATGAAAATCTGCAATGTGCGCAATTTGTGTTGAAACATTTCAAGAGAACACAGAAAACCAGAGTTTCTAGATGCAATATTGTATGATCCTAGTATGCATTCTCAAAAAAGGATTCATATGACTGGTTTAGAACGTATTCAGAATGTTTTCCTGATTCTCATGTAAAGGAAAGTACTTAAATTTGAGTGTTTAATTTAATCCATCTTGATTCCCTTACAGGTATCCGGCCATCTTGAAACTTAGTCATTTCAAGCCTAATTCTTAGGTTGTTCCTGTTTTCAGAATGACTAGGCTTAGAGTCATAGGGCCTGATTACAACTTTGGAGGAGGTGTTCATCCGTCCCAAATGTGACGGATATACCACCAGCCGCATTACTAGTTCCATAGGATATAATGGACTCGTAATACGGCTGGTGGTATATCCTTCACATTTGGGACGGATTAACACCTTCCTCCAAAGTTGTAATCAGTCCCATAGTCTAGTATTGATTTCATGAGATGTAATTTTCATATTGTGTGTTTTAACCTTTTTCTTACTACAGGTCTCCTTCCCAGCTGTTCCCTTCCTAATCCCCGCTTCCCCTCTTGAACTCTCTTAGCCTCTGTGATTTATCTATCAGAGTCTTGGAGCTGTTCAGTGGTGGACGTGTTGGGAACGTGCGTAGACCCCGAGGATCTGGTGACTTTGACACCTCCAGAACCAGTGGGGTATTCACCCACTCGAGAGACTGTGGCCTTGCACTCCCCAGGACCAAGCCAAGGGTAAGTTGCCCCCTCCAGAACCAGTGGGGAGGACACCCACTCGAGAGACTGTGGCCTTGCACTCCCAAGGACAAAGCACAGGGCATCCTGCCACCTCCAGATCCAGTGGTCTTGTTTCCGCATCCAGCTGAGGTGCCACTCCCTCCCCCTGAGGTGCCTCCCTATTTGCCAACTGATGCCCCTGCAGTGTTCTCTCCGTATTGGGGCAGGAATCGAGTGGGACCTTGGACTTTGCCCTGTAGCCATGTGGCCCCTGTGAACTATGGACTGGGCAGTGTCCCTGTTTTGTACATTTATACATATCTGTTGGATTGCCACATCGACTTATTATTTTTGATGTTTATCTTATTACAATCACTATAGTCAATTTCTATTGTCCTTGCATTATTTTGCCGATTATCATGGACAAATTGATTTTCTTGTGCAGCTGGTTGTGTGTATGGTGTGTGTGTGGGGGTGTGTGCTGTGCATGTGTGTGTCACTCGTTTTACTCCCACCCTCCCTTGTGTGCTAGGCGGCTGTACTCACCGTAGTCGTCTTCGCCAGCGTTGGTGTTCATGGTGTAACATGATGCAGAAGATCATCAGGAAAACATGCAGTTCGGGTTCCAAGGCGGCGTGGTTCTTCCCTGTGTCTCCAATGGTGAGTCAGTTGACTTCTGTGCTCTGTTTCTGCCAGGCTTTTGATGGCATTGGTACCGCCCCGGAAAAGGTGGGGGATTGTGTTGTCATAATATGGTGGGCGAAACTTTGTCTTCCGCTTGGCTGTAGGCGGCTTCCGCCATGGTGACTGTTGTTTCTGCCCTGGCGGTCGGTGTGGTACATTGGCTGTCTTTCGGAGATATGACTGCCATGGTCATAATTTTGCAGTAGTTACCGCTAGCCTGTTGGCGGTATTACCGCCACTTTATCACCAGTTTCTGGGGTCGTAATGAGGGCCTTAATGTTACTGCTGTTCCCTCGCTGGCCGGGAAAGCCTCAGGTGGTTTGTTGATTTAGCTGAGACCTGATCTGTTCTGAAGTTAAAGTAATTTCATCACATAGCAGAGATTTACTGGGTATAGAAATTAAAATAAGAACTTTTCAAGAGCCCAAATATATAGCTGTTATAAACATGTATTTTAGAACGGTCTCGTCCAAACCCCAATTTTATATAGTACATCTTCTAGATGATATGCTTGGGCACTTTGAAAGAACAACTATCAAAATCTTAGTAGGTGATTGCAACATAAAACTTAACTACAATTTGGAGGAAGTAGAACAGAGAATCGTATTAGGTGATATGTATCATAGATCTACGATACCTAAGCTAGCCCCAAAGTGGAACCCATTGGTGCCAATTCAGCTGGAGGATTTAATAAGGGATCATGGACTAAGGATTGTAATACAAGGTCGGACCCTCGACCCTGCGTCCAAATTTCAAGGGCTTTCCTCCTCTAAAATAGATTACAGATTCTTAGATCAGTTATTATGGCCCTTTTTGAAGGACATGGAGGAAGTCCCAAGGTCCAATAGTGATCATAATTCTCTGACTATTACCATACAAGCTACCCCCTTTATGAGCTCTAAATTACCACCTTTAACAGTAAACTGTCTGGTGAAGCTAGCATATAAAAGGTTATGTGTTAAATGGTCAGAAAGTTCAACTAATGTTGTAGTCCAAACTGAAATATAGGAGATATTCGTGGACAGTTTGTCCCAAATTGACCCAAATTCCCCGTAAAAACGCAGTTCTTTACCATGCACTGTCAACTAATGAGGCATCCGGCAGTGGCTCTTTCTCAAAGTAAGGAAGAGGAGCATAATTGCATAATTAAAGAAAAATACCCCCCCCCACCCAAATTGGTATACCAAAGAATGTCATGCTGCAGAACTGTAGCTAGTCAAAATCATAAAGAAGGGTGATCGGGTAGCAATAATTGTGACTATGAGAAGCAAAAGTTGATACTGACCAAAGCAGAGAGGAGTTGGGAAATAGCATAGTGGACAATCTTGGCTGACTTACTAGACACTAAGGCCTTTTGGCAGCTATTTGCAGCCAGTACTGGGGCAAATGGAAGCAGCAGTGCAACCAGACAAATGAGTAGTGCATTTTGGGTTCTATACAGTGGGTGGAATCAAGAAGAGTACTGGGTGAATATTAAAGTTGTCTCTGATTACTCTCTGCCATTTGCCTGTCATGTGGGGAACATGCTCGAGGAAAGAAGCTAGCTCTAAGACAAATGAAGAGAGAAAAGGCCCCGGGTTTGTATGGCATTGATGGTGATCTATATTTGTCACACTATGAAGTATGGGTCCCGTACTTGAAAGCCCCGAGCAATACAATCATGAAGGGGGGTGATATCCCAACATCTTGGTGGGGCATAGCAATTTTCCCAGTTTGTGAAAAAGGAGTAGAGGTTTGCCATCAAATTACAGACCGATTAGTATATTGGACAATAGTCAAAAGATTTTTTGTGGGCAGGTCCTGGGTAGGCTACAATTTTGGCTCTCACAAAATCATATTCAAGATGATACTCAAGTACGTTTTAGGAAAAAATGTAGCACTCTCGATCAGGTGTTTCGCTGTGAGGTAAGTGATATGCTGGAAATATGTAACACTGAGGAAGGATCATCTTTATATTGCTTTTATAAAATTGAGGTCAGGTTTTGATTTGGTTTCAAGGACCAACTAATGGAGGATATTGGAGGAGTATGGGATTCCGATTGACCTCCTCTGGATATTAAAAGCCCTTAAAAAGGACAAGTATACCAAGGTGAAGTAGAACATGTCAGGAGATTATACGGACAAGATAACTATCAGAAGGGGTGCCAGGCAGGGGTGCGTATTGGCTCCTACTCGTTTTGGTCTTTGCATCAATGGGGTGCTCAAATGGTTATCAAAGTGAAAACATAACACCCCAAAGAGTGCTGGTGCAGAAATCACTCTACTGATGTTCGTCAATGACACCCTGCTTATTTCCAGGATGCTGATCAGGTTGCAGGAAGAATCAAACTCCTTCTCCTCATACTGTAAGGAAAGGGGGCTGGTAATAAACCCCACCAAATCAAAATATATGGTACTCAGTACACACAGATCCTTCAGAGGAAATATGACCATTGAAGGAGCCCTGATAGAGCAGTCAATTACTTTGGTTACCTTGGAATAAGACTTTCAGACAATGGGGGTCATTATGACCCTGGCGGTATAATGACCGCCAGGGCCAAAACGACGGGAGCACCGCCAACAGGCTGGCGGTGCCTCCCTGCGTATTTGCCGCGGTCACACCGCCGGGGCCGGCGGTATCCCGCCATTTTAGCCCCAGCGGTGCTAATCCGCCAGGGCAGCGCTGCAAGCAGCGCTGCCCTGGGGATTATGACTCCCCTACTGCCAGCCTGTTTCTGCCGGTTTGCACCGCCAGGAAGAGGCTGGCAGTAAGGGGACTCAGGGGGCCCCTGGGGGCCTCTGCACTGCCCATGCACTTGGCATGGGCAGTGCAGAGGCCCCCAGGCAGAGCCCCGTTGTGCATTTCATTGCCCGAATTTCGGGAAGTGAAATGCGCGACGGGTGCTACTGCACCCGCTGCACATCAGCATTGCCGCCGGCTCAATTACGAGCCGGCGGCAATGTTGATGTGACATTTCCACTGGGCCAGCGGACGGTAACTCTCTTACCGTCCGCTGGCCCAGCGGAAATGTCAAAATAGGGAGCCAGCCATACCGCCAGCAATGGCGGTATTCTGGCGCCCGCAACCTCGGCAGTCTGCCATGCAGACCGCTGAGGTTGTAATGACCCCCAATATGTCTTGGGGACCTCAACTTGAAAAAAGTTAATGTGTGCTTATGAAGAGAACCTTCCTCTTTAGGGAAACATATAGGGAGATTTACGGTGGTGCTGTGTCCCCTGCCCTCAAAATTTAGAGAGCCACAGTTGTAACAGCAGCTATCTATGGGGCAGAAATCTGGGGCTACGCAGAGTCACTTACTACTGCAGAGAACAAGTTTATCAGGGAGCTTTTTAAACTCCCTGTGAGTACCCCATTACTTGATTAAGGTTTGACTTAGCTTTGAATTGCATCCATAGGGTCTTTGCTTTGAAATTTATGAGCTGATCCCATATAAGGAGTCACTAGCTGAGCTAGATCTTCGGGACAAGTTGACATGCACCCCATGCACCCCATGACTCAAATATATAAAAAAAATATTGTGTAATTATCAAACTAGGTATCCTGTGGGATTCTCCATCAGAAAATGCAAGAGGAGCTACTCAGCAAGTGAAAAAGGCCTATTGGGAAGTTGATTTAGCAAGCATTTGGCAGGATGACAATGTAGGTACTCTGACTAATCAGTTTTTACAATATACATTTTCCCCCAAGTTTGACCAATATGTGGATGGAATTCACTCGTTGCAAGTAAAACATTTATATATTCAGTTTTTGATTGGGTGTTCGACCACTATGCTTGTTTTCGGCATAGTGAGCTAAAACAGGGGGTTCCCACATTTGTTGTCCTGACTACCCACACCTTAAGGAATGAGAGGATCATTTCCTTTTCATTTGTCCCCACTATTTGCTTCCCTGCAACAAATGGATTATTGCGGTGTTTTAGCAGAGGGTGTGAGGCATTTCTGGGAGGATTGAAAGGTCTGACTTTGCACAAAGCCTAAAGCTGTTTGACAGGACTCATTGTAATCTTCAAACTGTGATAGCCAAGGCCTACCAAGGCCAGTGGCCTACCATGAGCCTTCACAAGCTGCACTTGATGCATGTGAAGAACTTGAATATTTAATAATTGGATTCACTGCTACTGTTTCCCAGTGTCACTATTGTATTGTTGTTAACTTTTTAATTAGTGCTCTGCATGTGGGCCTAATGATTTTAAGGTTTTAAAGGAAAATTGTATACATTACATCTTGAATTAAGAACTTCTGACTAATTGAATATTGTAATTTCAGTACCTTTTTATGGGTCATCATTCAGTGATTTTTTTGTAACTTTTGTTGTATTCCTCTTATGTCTTTGTAAGATGAAATAAAGTATTACTTGCAGGCGGTGTGGGCCAAGCATGTGGAGCTTCCAGGAGATTTTCACATTTGCATACTTGTAGCATTTAAATGACGAACAATTGACTGTGCTCTCACCAGGAGAGGACAAAGGAACCCATTTGTACAGTCACATTCAGATTGCTCTCCAATAGATCAGCGTTGCATTCAGCTCCACAAGGAAGTTCAGATTTTATTACAGGAGAAGGGCCATAAGATCCCTGTCTCTGAGTTGATCACTGCTCCGGGACCCCATCCCCCGGGGCTCAGCCTTCACTCAATAGGGAAGGAGAGCCATGCGGCCCTCCTTCCTGGCCGATTTTGGCCCGAGGACCCCAATCCCTGGGGCTCTGCCATGTCTCCTGGGTGCCTCCCAGGGCACCCATTCAGCAGTGTTAGGGACTTCAGGGGAAGCATGAATGCCCTCATGGTCCTAGCTGGCTCACCACCTCCTGGGGGAGCTGGCATTTCTCTCACACACAGGCAGCTGCTAAACATGCAGCTGGCTGTGTGTGAGAGCAATCATTTTATCTGTTTGCCTGCTTGCATATCTGCAGTCAGGGAAACAGATTAAAACGTCACTCGAAGCAAGCAACAGAGGTTTGACAGCTCTCGCTTCCTGGGAGGGGAGTTCGTATTTGCTTTGAGCATAGGAAAAGTGTTTCATAACTCGCCTATATCTTTGGTACTGTTTGAAGATATTTTCAGAAAAAAGTGCCCTCTATGGTCTTGTTGTGCATGAAACGTTTTGGGGTGCTCTGTCAAGTGGGGGCTGAGAATAAGTGTGTTTTCTTTGTTAATTTCCATAGACTCTTCAGACACGCCTGTAGCTTGAACCGCTAGACAGAATTACACCAAATTTGAAAAAAAGGTATCTTTTGGTCCGCAGATCACACTTTTAAAATTTGATGTATACCCGTTCAGTAGTTTTTGAGATATTAAAGGGAAATAAATTTGTACATCTAGGGCCGTGGATGCAGGGAGATCTCCTGCTGAGATCTGATTGGATTCCAACACTTCAATCAAGAAGTGTTGGCAGCCATTTTGGGACTCGGCTTCAGCTGAGTTCCAAAAAAAAACCATAAAAACAAGAAAAGGGGTCAGGGTACATACATCCCAGCCCTCTAGACTTGGTCCAGCTGTCCCTGTGGGACCTCTCCAGGGCTTAAAAGTATTTTTTTAAAAATCTTAGCAAAATTTGCAGCTGTATGTACAAATTTTGCCAACATTTAAAAAACAAAAGAAGTCTCCCTCATTTCTCAGTTATTTGGCCCGGGTGGACCAGGTCCTGGGGGCATTATGGCTAAAACTTAGGAGGGGGTGCACATGGCCCCCCTCCTAGGCCTTTTAGAAGCCCCAGAGATCATCAACTAAATAACTGCACTGGGGGGGGCTCCTGCTGACCCCCGGGCTCTAAGGACCACCTCCTCCCAAGGCCATGTTTAGAAACGAATGCACAGGGGTGCGTGGTCCCCCAAACCCAGACTCACCACCTCCCCAGTCAACATATTGAAAAATGTAATAACACAGGGGACCTGAGAACGGCCGGGGACTGACCACACAGTGCTAAAAAATGATTTAACAAATGGGCCCGCACAGGTCCCCGACCAAAGGGACCACCACCTCCCCGAAGCCAAATAGAAAAGGAGTGGGGCCGCCCTCCTGGAACCATACATGACCCTGGAGACTGCCACTCCTCAGGACTGGCTCCTGCTACCTCCTGAGGTGCTCACCCTCTGTAGGTAGCTGTTTGCTTTTGCTTGGTTTGCTGAAAGCAGAGTTTTCATCTCTTGGAAAGAGATGAAAACCCTGCACCCACACCCGGGGAGCTGCTATTTGTAACAGCTCCCTGTATACAGAAGCTATGCCAGCTTCTACAAAAGACTGGAGCTGACTAGGACTGCAGGGGATTTCAGGCTTCCCCCAGTGCTCTCCATAACTTTATACTGGGGCATTGGGCACCAAGAAACATTTAACTGGGCCCTGAGGGATGGGGTCCCCGAGGCCCAAATGGGCCTAGTGAGGGAGGCCACGTGGCCCCTTCCTTTTTAAAAAACATATTTGGCCCTAGAGAGGTGCTGGTCCCACGAGGCCCAGGGGAGGGTCCTTGCATCCCCCTATAAATAATTTAAAAATGCCCTCAGGAAGGTTGTGGTCTGCAGGGCCCAGGGGGTCCACGCCCCCCCATATTGTTCTAAAATGTTGCTCCAGGGAGGTGGTGGTCCCTGGGACCAGGGGGGTCTGCCTGCCCCCCCTACATTTTTTATTATCTAGCCCTATGGAGGTGGTGGTCTTAGGGTTCCAGGGGGTCTGTGCAGTCCCCCATATATTTTCTTACTTTGTCCCAGGAGGTGGTGGTCCCTGGGACTCAGAGCAGTCTGGGTGGCCACCATAAGTTTTTTAAATTATGTAGCGCTGGGGAGGTGGTTGTGTCTGGGGGTTGGGGGAGGGGGGTCCGTGGAGCCCCCAGTATATTTTTTTAATGTTGTTCTGGGGAGGTGGTGGTCTCTGGGGGGTCTGCGTGCCCCCCCTATATATTTATTTAATGTTGCCCCTGGATGTGGTGGTCCCTGGGGCTCAAGAGGGGTTTGCGTGTCCCCTCAAAACTTTCTATTAAGTAGCCCCAGGAAGGTGGTGGTCCCCAGGGCCTGTGGGGGCAAATGTGGCCCCCCTAAATATATATATTTAAACTTATCGCCTTCAAGCTCCAAACCCCTTTGACCGTGCGCAGCACGTGGTTTGAGCTTAAAGGGGGTTGACCACAGGACCAAACCCTGACACGCATAGCCAAAGCTCATGTGTGGTGCGGGGTTGGGTGGTTACAGGGGGTTGGCAGCAGGCTGGGCCCTGCGGCCAACACCCACCGTACACAGCAAAAGATCATGCTTAGTGTGGGGTTCGGTGGTTAAAAGGAGTTGGGTGGTTATAGGGGGCTGGTCGCAGGGCCTGGTCCCTCACCAGACCCTGCAACCAAACCTTGCCACAGATGGCCTTTAATACTATTATTTCTGGAGTCCAGAAGGAGCGAGCGTGGCCCCTACCTGTGAGCTACTGTGGGAATCCTGCTGGATGCAAAATAAATGTGGGGTCTGTGGCTAGTGGGCCATGTGCAGCAGGAGATTAGCTAAAAACATATCATAATAAGGTATTGATTTACATAAAAAAACAGAAATTAACTGAAAACAAAAAAGCTTAAAGTGTAGTTATACTTGAGGAAAGTAGTAAGGCTTTAACTTATTTTAAAAACACCTTAGAAATGCCGCCTGGAAATGCTTGGATCTACCCTCTGACATGAATCACCAGAAGCAGCCAAAGAAAAATATTTGCAAACAACAGAGCTGACAGAGATCTAAAATTCTCAAAAAGCTCCTGAGATGTTTTATGTGCATTTGAAAGTTTTTTAGAGAAATAATCTACTCATGCTATGCGACACGCCATGCTATACAACAAGGTTAAGAAAATTCTTTAACAGCCACCTTGACTTCATATTTAGCCTCATCCCCATAAGTCTTATGCCGTGCTGGCTCTAGTTGTATACATATTTTCTTCTGTAGCAGCAACAAAACACTAAAACAGGTGAAAGGCATACGGCTGGCTGGCTTCTTTTTATTGTTCTTACCTTAAAAGGCAAGACTCTACCCAAAGAGACACTGATCCACGTATTAAAAGCTTCAGCATCCTTTTCTAAGATGCCAAAAGTGATAGGACCTTCCTCCTGTATATATAAATGTATAGTTTCTGTATTCAATTTAGCTGAAGGTCTATAACTCCCAATTGGATTTGGTGTAGGTTGTGTAACCTATAGAATTCAAATAGCATAGACAATTTTTTTTTATAAATAATACATTCATTAAAGAAAAGAATAATAAAAACTAAACAAAACTAGAAAGAAATATTTTTGTGACATTTTTGATGACAGGCAACCCCAGCTTGCATCACTTTTATCTTACAGGCTACACTCAGAGGTTACCAGATGATGGATAGTAGTTATTTGCAAAAAAAGTGCAAATTAATAAATTCCACTGCAAATATCACCCAAATAGAATTATTTGAATGCTATTCTCTATATAACGTCAGCCTGCACCCAACTTCCTCTTGAGTTCATGTGATTCTTGCCCTTATATATATGACCAGTCAAACCGAATGGACAGAGACTAACTTGTGGAACCCTTGTCATGCAAGGGAATGATGCAGTCTACATTTTTCAAAGCAAGACTTTGTTAAAGGAACTTCTAAGGGCCTGATTACCATGTCTTAATTGAGAGATGAGTACATACAAAGGGGGTCACTTTAGCCCACAAACTGTAGATGGAAACATATGCAGAAAGTGGTCCAATCAACAAGGCAGCGGCAATTGCAGTGAAAATGTCATAGTAGCCCAGTCATGATATCCTGGCCAGCACGTTTTTGTTTTGAGAGGTACACTTGAAAAAGTGATTCTGAATAAATAAATAAGTAATGAGCATGTTGTTGTATTGGTTTTCTCAAAGCATGTAGGGGGGATGTTCTAGTTGTTTTCTGCCTAATTTTCTTTCCAGGGCTTGAGCAGGAAAAAAGATGTCCTAAGCGCCCTCCAATATAAGGATTGCCCTCTGACGCATGTCTGCTGGTGGTTATATACTGGTTTGACTGGCTTGACCACTTAAAAAGATTTCTCAATCAATCAATCAATCAATATTTGTAAAGTGTGACTACTCACCTGTGAGGGTCTCAAGGCGCTATGGGGGAGGGGAGAGGCCAATCCTGCAAAGCACCCAGAGGCCCATTTAAACCAATGGGAGCCTCATTTTAATGCCTGCTCTGAGCAGGCATTAAAAGTGCCCAAAAAATGGTGCACAAAATCTCTTGGATTTCTTTGCGCCAGTTTTTCGGCCCTCCTAATGGGGGAATGCCCCCTTTGTATACATTATGCCTGGCACAGGCATAATGCAGCCCAAAGCGTTATAAAGTTGCGCAATGCATGAGCCACTTTGTAAATATGGTGCAGCATTTTTGGTCCTCTAACGCCACACTAGCATAAAAAAATGATGTTAATGTATTGTTAGAATGCCACTAGGCCCTCTTAAATCTGAGCCTAATCGAATCAAAAAATATTTTATCTTACTATATAAGTGATCTTATTAGTAGACTGTGAGTGTGACACAGAATGGAGGATGAACCATAATGATTTTCAATGTAGACATCTTAAAATATGAAGTACGGTTAGAAAACTTTACATTTTTGGATTGCAGAAGTGACTATGCGCCAGTGTACCAGCATGCTGATGGCAAATATCAAGAGCAAAGTGGGCAACCGATTTTTGTAACTCTCTATAATTTTAAAGTGCGACCTGTGTAATAATATGTAGCATTGCAGAATGTCCTCTTGACATGGTGTCGCTGAAGAACCGGCCTAATGAATACTTTTTATCCAAGTTGTGATTTGTGGCTCCCTATGATGGGGGGTGAAGATTAGGGTGTTGGTGGCCTCTAATTGACAGCAGTCTACCATACCCGTGTTTGCATTCTTAAGGGAGAAATACGTTTGTTAAAAAGTGACTTTTAAAAAAAAAACATGACCAGGTGCAGGCAGTGGTTCCCCTGGGTTCGTCCAACACAATACTCAAAGCCCAGCTTCTTCAATGAGTTACCACCTTGTTTACGGTGTTCATAAATTTTCAAACTTTTTCATCCGTAAAACATTGATACTTTTTTTCATTTATTCTGAATACTAATGCACATACCGTATATCTTGTAGATATTAATAGATTTAGATGTTCATACGCTACAACACATCTGTTGCCTTGATGTGAAAAAGTCCAGCAAGAAAAAAATAAATATTTTTCTGCTTAGCTCAGTGAAAACACAAAATATAGTAGCGGAGCATGCACCTTATAGATATAGTAATAGTCAGAAATCACAGGTATGTAGACTATATATAGTTTTACTTCATAATTGGATGAATATACATGATATATGAATAATCCCCAGGTGTGTTATTCCACACTAATCCAGTTTTCATTTACATTGTTTTCACATACAACATTGTCCTTGAGATTACTGATAGTTGCTATCTATCATGTTTAACACTCATGTTCTTTAGTCAATTTGAAGACTGAAACTGATTGATGCGAAGGTTCAACCTTAAAGCTGAATGATGTGAAGATTCAGCCGACACATGTTTCATCTCTGATGAGAGACTTCCTTAAGGCTGATAACAGAATGATGATATACTCAAAAATCAGAAATCCTATATTTTACAAAAGGTCTCCTTGTACCGCAACCAGTCAGTTTCACATGCATGTCCAGCACACGTTGGAATATGTGGTTACCAAGTGACCATCGATAAACACCACAAACGTTCTGAGTGAATCCCAAGTAATAAAGAAAGAGCCCAGCAAGTGTTGTGGTCAAGAGAAAGGAGAAAAGTCACCCTAACATTCTACATGGATTTAGTCTGATCTGTATAAGTATAAAGAAGTAAATACTACATACTTCCAAATAGTCCATGTAGTGGTGAGATCAGTACTCATGCAAAGAAGTGGAAAAGGTGCCGCCATAGGAAATGAAAAGGTGTAGTACTGGAACTCTATGGAAATAACCCAGTGTTTGTATAAGGCACAGCTCTTACCATCAATGGTTCCACAACTGGAATCTTCCAAAATGCAATAAATGAGGAACTTGAAAATGTCTTCGTCTTATAATATGTATTTAAGAGTAGCTAGAAAGAAATGTGAGAAGAAAATGAGCCAACCTTCCTAAAGCCATCATAGATTCTAAGTCAAAAAAGTATTCACACCTAACTTTCATGTCCCAAAGGATGGGAAATTAGGAAGCCTCCATGGGGAAAGTAGTGGAGAATCCTTAAATTTGGGATCCAAAAACCAAGGTAGAGTTGTGTCTTATAACACGGTGGTCTGTATGCTATTTTACCCAAACTTCAAAGTGGCAGATCGTAGTGCTTAGCAGAGGAAATGTTTTCAATTAGACCTTGATACACCTTCACAATCTGGTTTGTACAAAAAGAGACTTGGTAACTAATATATCGTAGTACCTGCATAAATGCATGAAAAAGTAGACAGAATTATTAAAGAGATGTATAAAAGAGACCTTCAACATTGAAAAGACCAATAGTATCCATCAGCCTCCTCCTCCAGATTTGATAAATCAAAAAATTGTCCATCAGCCTAATTTTAATCGTTGATGGCATTGGGTGCTGCAAAAATCTAAGGATATATATTTAAATGCGGTCTAAGAGTTACTAAGTTAGTCCGCCGCCAGTTAAATCAATTCATACTTTACATCATCTTATCTGCATTTTTCACACCTGCTAAGAGCAGGCGTTAAAAGGAGATTCCCATTGTTTTCAATGGACCTCTGGGTGCTTTGCAGGATTAGTGTCAACATTTTTTATGCTAATCTTGCACGTTGTGTTTCACCACTGTGCATATTAGTTGTTAAATATTCACCAGTATTACATTATATTTTTTATTCAGTTTAGCTGCCTATTGGCTTTAACGTGGCATTAGACATTACATTCTGTATTCTGTTTAGCTGCCTATTGGCTTTAACGCAGCATTAGACATTTTGTTTTCAGTTTAGCTGCCTATTGGCTTTATCGTGGCGTTAGACATTGCAGTTGAGACATTGCAGATGAGCTGTGTTTTTCCACATGGTAAACCAAGCTTGTGTTTTTCTGTCACCAAACACTAGCATGATAAGGAAGCGCATATTTTGTGTTTTTCTCTAGTGGAGCCTTGGGAAAAGACAGCCTTGAAAACTTGGCCAACTTTCGGGGCTTTTTTTCTTCCAACTCTGACCTACAGTAGCCAGCATGTTTTGACTATTAGAGGGAAGGGCCTGTTAGCAGGCTTTTTCATTATAAAAGGTGTCACTGGGCAGCAGCGAGGGGGAATTTTCAGAGATTTCAGTCAGGAGCGGACGTCAGCTGCCTGACCTGTCCCGTAAGGGTGGAAAATCTCTTTCTCACAGTTGAGCAGGAGTCATCAACTTGCAGGCATGAGAAAGATGACGAGCAGTGATAGGCCCTACGGTGATGAATTTTTACTTTTATTCTTCGCTTTGAAGTTATGCTATAATATAATCACATGTATTTGCTGTGTACATTGCAATTGAGAATCACTTTGATATATGTTCCTTTCATTGCTGTGACTATTTTTAAATGTGTGCCTCCAACCTACTAATCTCCTCTCTCAGGAACCTCGTGGTGAAGTAATAATAAATGTCTTCTTTAAACTAAGAAGTGCATTCCAGAGATTGTTTTCAGCTCGGTCATTAGTGAAAGCAAAACATACCCCTGACTACCACCATGGTACTCCGTATTTTAAATATGGTGCACACATAATGACATTAGGGGGGGGTGCTAAGGGGTGCAAAAAAAGTGGCGCTGCACTAGGTATTAGTAAGTCTAAGTATAGTTTTTCGACATCCCATGTATAGAAAAAGAACACATAATTAATGAGGCAGAGGAAAATAAGAGTATAAAAGGAAGGCAGTGAGAGCAACACAATCTCCATTAGTGTGGTGCTCGCCTAAATTAATCATGTGATCTATAGGAAACAAAGAAGAGAAAAAATGTCTATGTCCCAAGAAAAAAAGAGAAGACCACTGAAGCCGCTGCAGCCAGCATACTGCCAGTGCTGGCGGTATGCTGGCTGCCATATTAGGAGTTTTCTGCTGGGCCAGCGGGCGAAAACAGTGTTTCCGCCTGCTGGCCCAGCGGAAAACTCACCACAACATTGATGCCGGCTCTTAATCGAGCCTGTGGCAATGATGTGGTGTTGGGTGAGACAACACCTGTTGCGCATTTCACTGCCCGTACTTTGGGCAGTGAAATGCATGACGGGGCTGTCCATGGGGGCCCCTGCACTGCCCATGCCAAGTGCAGTCTCACCGCTATTCAAAGGCTAGCAGAAAGGGGACTCGTAATCCCCAGGGCAACGCTGCTTGCAGCGCTGCCCTGGTGGATTGCAACCCCGAAGACCGCCAGGCTGTCGACAGGCGGCAACCTAGCGATGCCGACGGTCGGACCGTGGCCCATCTGCTGCTGTCATAATAGGGGGGATCAGACCGCCTAACTGTGCCGGTCTGACCACCATCGTGAGTGTGGCAGTCTTGAGACATGAGTCTTGAGCCACACTCGTACTGAGGGCCATAGTTTAATCTTTTAACATAATAAGTCATCCAAAGATTTTAGCAATGTTTTCATTATTTTTATACATCCCTTAATCGAAAAAAAAATGGGGGGACGTAATTATTCTGTGGAACATTAATTACTCCATCCATGTGCCATAAAACCAAAAATTGTGCATTAAAATGTATACATTTTTACATGATAGTTGTATCTTATTATAAATGTCTCATTATACAAGGTTTGATATTTGATAGTTGAGTTGTGATAATGAGTAATGTAGTGAAGGTTGGTGATCATAGGAAATGATATAGCTCACTATCTTGGTTCATGCCTTTATCTGTAGCCCGTAATCTGATAATCCTTGTGGCTTCATTTTTCCTCAAATATATGATGCAATTCCCTTCCCTGGGATGGGATTTGACATGGCTGATTCCCAAGAATTTAACTACGGGAAACTCAGTTCCTGGATGCGCGTTGTTCATATGCCTAACTAGTGGTGATGTTGCATCATTGTTGCATAGTTCTCTCATATGTTATTGTATTCATTCTTTAAGAGCTTGAATTGTGCTCCCCACATAGATTGTTTTGCATGCACATATGAGCACATTTCTTACATATTTTGTATTGCAGTTTCTGAAGGAAGAAATCAAATAAATTATACTCTGATTAAAGATGAACTGATGCATCTTGTGCATAGACAAGATATATATATTGCAATTCCTGCATTTAAAGAATCCTCTATGGGTATCTGGTAACCAGGTTTGATTTTATCATCTGAAGGTGGTAAAAAACTATTGCATACGAGATCCCTGATGGTTTTTCCCCTCTTGTGTATCATGTTTGGTTTGTTTGGAATGACAATGTAACATCTGTTTTGAGTATGTGCCAATGTTTGCATAATATTTTGTGGAGAGCATTCCTGTCCCTGCTATATGGTGTGCAAAGTAGAAATTAGTAGATTCCCAGAAATCTGGATTAGTTTGGAATAGCACACCTGGGGATTATTCATATATCATGTATATTCATCCAGTTATGAATTACAACTATATATAGTCTACATACCTGTGATTTCTGAGGCACATATACACTTCACACTCAACACACACCACACAACTGTACAATCATCACTACACACACGTCACAACTGCACACAAACACCACAACACACCAGAACACAAACCTAAACACCACATGAAGCACCAAACACTCCACCCTTGCACACAACCCCCCCCAAACCAGTTCACTACCACCATGTCCCCTGAAAAACACCCACAATTTAGAGACGAGGAGTTGAGGGTCATGGTCGATGAAATCGTCAGGGTAGAGCCACAACGTTTGGGAGCACTGGACTAGCAAACATCCATAGCCAGGAAAATGGAGTTATGGTGGAGAATCATTGACAGGGTAAACTCAGTGGGCAACCATCCACGCACAAGGGAGAGGTGGAACGACCTACGGGAGAAGGTGCGTTCCATGACATCACAACACCAGTTTGCCATCAACAAGACTGGCGGTGGTTCCCCACCTCTTCTCCCAAAGTTCACAACGTGGGAGGAGAATGTCTTGGCCATCCTGCATCCCAAGGGCCTGACTGGAATAAATGGTGGACTAGACTTTGGTAAGTCACTAAAACTCCCCTGGCACCAACAACTCTTGTACAGCATGGGTCGCCACCACCCTATCACTCCCCAATTCAGCCCATTTTACACTTCCTCCCCCACCCAATCACCTAATGCCCCTCCACTGCATGCCACACCACCCCACTGCCAGTAGTTCCACACAGTCCCTCCCTAGTGCACGGATATTACTCACAATGGCAATCACTACAACTCTCACAATGCATTACTCCCTACACATGAAAAGCTACTATTCCCACTTCACAGTGGAACATCTGCACGTAAAACCATTGCACCAGCTACACCAACTGTATGTTTGTACTGCGTACTACTACATGGCATTGACAGCAATGCTATCCACTATCCACAATGGAATGGAACATGGAACATGGAACCAATGTCACAATCCATCAGCCATAAACAATGCCTGCAGTGCCGCATCTGTCATTTCCATCACTGGGAAACAGGTCAAGCCACTGTATGCACCATACTATGATATGAACAAGTACACCTCCACAATGTAATTCTCTCCTTCTCCATTCATCCATTCACAGGTACCCCTGCTACGGCCACCCTGCAGAGGATGCCAGAGACAGACAGCCCTCCCAGGATATAGGCCCCAGTGAGGACTACTACCATGGATGTCTGGACATTGATGACTTACCCGGACCATCTTGGACAACTGCTCAGTCCACCACCACCAGCCTCACCCTGCCCACATCTGAGCCCTCCACCCCTGTGGCAACAACAGCACAGCCAACCCCTTGTCCCCAAACTTGTGTCCCAAGGACTGGTCAATCAGCAGTGTCCCCCACAGTACAGGGGCCAGAGGCTACCCCTCACACCCAAGACAATGAAGGCCCTAGTGTAAATGGGAGTTGGCACACCATGCCAGTGACACAGGCACAGGGGGCCAGCCACAGTGGGAGGGCACCAGTGGGCCAAGGGATGCGGTAAATAATCTACACACGCCCTCACTTTCGAGTAAGGAATCAACATGTTGCTCGCTTTTCTGACAAATGCTCACCCATGTGGCTTTATTTTTGATGCATACCAGGTACTTAGTGCTCAAACCACATATACATTTAGGGCCAGATGTATGAAAATATTTTGCACTCGCAAACGGTAAAATCGGCCGTTTGCGAGTGCAAAATAGTGGTCTGCAATGCATGAAAGGCATTCGCAGAAAATCCAGGTCGCAAGGCAATGCTGCAAAAAATCACAAATTGCGATTTTTCGCAGAATGGTATTTTGCACATGCAAAATACCATGATCTGCAACCAGGTGGTAACCTGGTGCAAAATTTAAAAATGCAGTAAAACTGCATTTTTAAATTTAACATGTAAAGCACACATGCCCTTTTGGCATGTGTGTACCTTACATGTTCCCAAAAAAAAATTGGGGTGCAGGAGAGGGGGGCTTAGGCCCCCAGCACCCTGGCCTTTTGCATTTCCAAAATTGAGATTTCTGGTTCAGAAATCGCAATTTTGGAAATGCAAAAAATTTGCAGCTATGGGCCAACAGGCCCATAGCTGCGAATGGGGCCGGTATCGCAATTTGCGATTCGGTAATAGCATTTGCGATTTTTAAGAAATCGCTATTACCGATTCGCAAATGTGATACATGGCCCTTTGCGAGTCGGTAATAGCGATTTCTTAAAAATCGCTATTACCGAATCGCAATGGGCCGTGATCATACATCTGGCCCTTAGTCTTATGGATTAAGACTCTTTTTACTTTAAAATTTCATATATTTACTTTTATATGTGGGAGTTTTGTCATTTTGGATTTGTTTGATTTAGATCAATATTGGCTATTTTTCTAAACTGGTGTGGAGTCCTTCTGTGGTGTTTTCACTGTGTTACTGTGTGTATGTACAAATACATTACACATTGTCTCTGAGATTAGCCTGACTGCTTGTGCCAAGCTACCAAAGGGGTGGGTAGGGGTTATCTGAAGGTGTGTGACTCCCTTAATCCTAACTAGAGTGAGGGTCTCTACTTGGACAGGGTATAAACTGACTGCCAACGAGAGACCCCATTTCTACCAGTTGTCCTGTAGGAGGAACTGCCACTTTGTTACGTGCATTGCTGTGTTGGTCCGCTGCCTACTGCTCTTGTCTTGGAGTTACACTGAAACTGTTCTCTGCATCCTTGAACCCAAAGTTCACCGAGGGCTTGCTGGCTTGCCCCCTGTTCTCCTGCAGTCTCAGGAACATCAAAGACTGCCGGCAACTCTCCTGGTGCTGCTAGACTTTTGTGAGCCCTACCCTAGCCTGAGGTGCCTCCTCCAGTCCTGGGCCTTAGAAGTAGGTTTTCCAGCTAATTTCTGCTAAAACCAATGCATCATCACAACTGCGCTGGTCAGAACTGACACATCGCCTTTCGCCACTGACAGTGATGCTGTTCAACAATAGCGGATTCATAGCCTGTGTGGCCCGATGACGATAATCTTCGCAACCCGATGACTATTCATTGCATTGAATCTAATGAAGCTGACGATGACGCAGTGACCCGACTGCATGGAAAATATTGATGCATCGCATTTTCAGTTGCCCGTTGATGTCAACACTTGCTCTAGCTAAGGTACTGTTTCAGTGGAGCCTGCATGGGTTCTGTAGCCGGCCTACCCTCCATCACGGTGGGCCTGAACTTTGGATCTCCACTGGTCCCTTGTGACCTCATGTACCCTTTAGACTGCTAGTGACTTCTAAGCACTATTTTTAGTTTATTTTTTTAAAATTCATATCTCAACTTCTAGATATATAATTTTTGTTGTTTTGATGTTGCTTTGCATAGATAAATATTCTCTATTTTTCTAAAGCTGTGTGAAATCTTTTTGTGGTGACTTTCACTGTGTTAATATAATTAAGAGTGACACAAATGCTTTACACATTGTCTCTTAGGCCCATATTTATACCTTTTTAGCGCCACATTTGCATTACTTTTTACGCAAAAGCAGCATAAACTTACAAAATACAAAATTGTATTTTGTAAGTTTGCGCCGCTTTTGCTTCAAAAAATGGTGCAAATGCAGCGCTAAAAAAGTACAAATATGGGCCTTAATTTAAGCCTGACTGCTCTGTGCCAAGTTATCAAAGGGTGAGCAAAAGGCTAATTTAAGGTGTGTATCTGACTTACCCTGACTAGGATTGTTTTCCCTATGTGGACAGGGTGCATACCCCTGCCAGCTAGAGCCCCAATTGCTAACAATTGCTAAACCTCTTTTGTCACTCATAAACTCTTCCAAACCACAAAAGAGGTTAATTACAATTTAAACATTTTGTAGGTGCATTATTTTTTGTTCAAATAACAAAGTTTGAAACCAAAATAGTTTAGAAAACTGTGTCCTTTTTTAGCTGATTCCTTTACAAATCTAGTGCCTGGCTGCTTCCTCTTGAAATTCATTTACCACAACTGTTATGGTCTTTGCATCTTCAATTTTCATTTGTTAAACAACCAAACTGTTCACCATAGTTGGCAGACGGCTCAGCAGAAGGAGGCAGATTTGGAAAAATGATGACACTTCAAAGCAGGATTGAGATGCACTGGCAAAGCAGAATAGGAAGTGCTGAGAAACACCTGCTGGAGCTGTCCTGGCGGTTCCAGATCACACAAATAGATGGCGGGCATTCAGGTGTTACCATGCGTTGATGGAGAAGTCAACCTCACACTAGCATATTTACTCTTGCCACTGCAGGCCTTTAGCAGCCCCAACACCTGCCTTCCATTTGGCTGTAACATAAACGGAATGCAGTTCCTTGCTTTAAAGATAATAGATCTTCACGAAAACCATGTGTGTTCCAGGAATTTATTATCGTGCTGGTAAGATCATTTTGCACCTGTGATTGCAGTCAGCAGTTTAACTCCAAAAGAAGGTACTTAACTAGTGACACCGTTGTACAAAGTCTAATGAACCTCTTCCTCTCAGAGAGGCTGCAACCTGTGTATTGTTTATAACACTAGTTTCTTTGCCTGCTAATGCCCTATTACGTTATGTTTTTGGATCATCAGGCTACCTTGACCGTCTGTTAGAGTGACTGACAGGTGAGAGACAGATAAGAATGCCAGAATTACTAAAACACCCAAAAAAGACTGATGAGAAGAGGAATCAATCCCCTGTCTGCAGTCTCTCCCCTCTCCACTACATATCAGCAAACCATGTACATGTTTGTGTCCTGGTGCCTTGACATAAGCATCTATATGCAAAGCTTTGCATTGTATAGTGTAATTGACAGGATGCAATGATGCATGCAGAGTAAGCTCAGAAATTTGCTGTGATAGAGACTAAAAAGCTGACTCCATGCACAAAGTCAGCTTTTTAGTCTCGATGCAATAAAGAGGTCAAAAGTGACCTACAGGATTTTTTTTTATAAACAACTTTTATTGATTTTTGCTTACACTGACAACAAAACACAACCAAGATCATCCTCCACCCTTGCACTTCACAGTACTAAAAAAGGGTAATTGAGTCTTAGATATTACCCCATCTAGTGTGTGATAGTCCCACTACTTACCACATAGGTTCTCATGTGTATTGGGGCAGCCCAGGGCTTTGTAGATGGGCCATTCTTGTTGAACACACCAATACATGCCACCTCGTCACTCTGCGACAATGGGGTGAGACGGGGACCTCCATCTGTAGAAGATCTCCCACTTGGTAACCAGTGTAGCAACCCCAATAAAAATACACTTAATTCTCTGTCTGCCCATACTCTCCAGCAGCCCCAGCAAATCAATCCTCAAGAGCAAGGGACGGCCCAAGCTTGATGACTAGGGCACCGGTATTGGGCAGGACTAGATCACATGGAGAAAATATGCATCTGGCCAAGAGCACAGGAAGCAGTTAGCCCGGGGAATCCTGCCAGCCCAGGGCTTTGTAGATGGGCCATTCTTGTTGAACACACCAATACATGCCACCTCGTCACTCTGCGACAATGGGGTGAGACGGGGACCTCCATCTGTAGAAGATCTCCCACTTGGTAACCAGTGTAGCAACCCCAATAAAAATACACTTAATTCTCTGTCTGCCCATACTCTCCAGCAGCCCCAGCAAATCAATCCTCAAGAGCAAGGGACGGCCCAAGCTTGATGACTAGGGCACCGGTATTGGGCAGGACTAGATCACATGGAGAAAATATGCATCTGGCCAAGAGCACAGGAAGCAGTTAGCCCGGGGAATCCTGCCAGCTTGGTGAAGCTGTAGGGAGGTACTGTAAGTGGTGTGTAGGTAATTAAGCAGAACCAGCTGAAGGCATATGGAAAACACCAGCTCAAGGGGGAAATCTTAGCCTCACACCACTAAGCCTACTCATGCTTCCCCATCCAAGTCTCCCACTTCAGTTTCAGCCTTGTAAAATGGCCTGGGGCATTGACTATTGAAGAGTGATACAGCTGTGAAATGGCTCCCTCCTGTAGTTTCCCCATCAACAATTAAGCCTCAAGAGGGATAAACTCCAGGACCTGAGAGTTGGGGTGTGAATGCTGACTGTCAGCGCATGGCACAACTGCAGATAGTTGTGGATCTCGGTATGAAAAAGTTCCTATTGCTCTTTCAGGTCCTAAACATGAAGATATGCATACCACCCAGACATCCCCCAGGTAATTAATGAAATCAATCATCAATCACCAACTGTGAGGCTAGGTAGTAATAAAATAAATCAGCCGTACACATCCCATCGTCATCAGGGTATTGTCGGCAGTTAACAAAAGCCACATGGGGGCTGCCACCCATCTAAAGGAAAGTACAGACTGTAGAAATAAGGTATTGAAGCCACTGCCTGAAAATTGGATGGGGAAATTTGAAAATCCATAATGAAAGTGAGGCAAAATCATCATTTTAAAGAGGGCCACCCTCCCCAAGATATGGAGCAGGAGATGCCTCCACCTCTGTAGGTCCCTCTCTTCCACGCAACCAGGATGGGGGGTTCAATTAAGGCTCCACATCAGGTCTGGTAGTTATTGGAAGGATTAGTGGTGCACAGGAATCACAGAGCGCTAAGAACTAACACTCAAATCACTCGAAAAAGGGACCAACAGGGATTTGGATTTGCTCTCCCAGAAACCGGAGGCCTCTTCATAAATTGCAAGGAGTTCTGAGCATTGTGGGCTTGAGGCCTCTGGGTTTGCTAAGAAAAGTAAAATGTTGTCTGGGTACAGCATGATGCATTGCTCAGGGACGTCATCCCACGACCACAAGTCCTCTCCAGCACGAAACTCAAGAAGGAATAGTTGACTGTGTCAAAGTCCTTCTCAAAATCCACTAGGAGCAGGGCCGAGGGGCACCAAAGATGATGTGCCTGGGTGAGGGCCACCTGGACCCTCTGTGTACAGTACCAAGTACTGCAGGATGGTATAAAGACACACTGGTCCAGATGGATCATATACGGTAGGGCACATTACAGCCAATTAACCAGAACCTTGGCAAACATCTTAATCTTCAAGTTAATAAGGGAAATGCGCCTGTAAGAGGTGCATTTATCCAAAGGCTGGCCTGATTTGGGGATCACCACAATTGTGGCTAAATTCAACCTAAGGTGAAGGCCCCCGACTCTGCTGCTTTGCTGCACACCCCCAAGAGATGGGGTAGCAGAAGACTCTGGAAGTATAGTATTTAACCAGAAACCCTTGAGGCCCCAGAGACTTGCCCAGGGACATATCCACCAGTGCCTCCCAATTTCCTCAATGGTAAACAGCTACTCAAGCTCCCTGGCCATTGTCGGGGGTACATAGAGGAGCGGAATGTCACCCAACACAGGGTGTGTAACCTCATGGGGGGGTCTGGGCCAATATTAACACAAAGTGCAATAATAGTCTGCAAAGAGAACGCAAGGCAATATCTAGGGCCAGCTCGTACAAGTGCCTCCGGTATCCCTGATCAGAGGGACCACCCTGGAGGCAACCTCCCAGGTGGTCAAATAATAAAGAAGCATCTCCAGTTTTCCCCATGGTCATAAACTCTCTGGGTCAATGCCCTTCAACTAGCGAGATTTGCCACAAGCAAGTTTCCACTAGCATCATCCAATGATCAAAATTGGCAGAGGGCTGCCATTGTGTCCCCTTTCCATATCAAGGAACTGGGTCTCCAGGGTCATAATCTGCTCTAGCTTCTGTATCTTCCTGCCCTGGATGTAGCCCTGAGCACTGGCTTGCTGGCCATCCATAATGTACCATCCAACTCCACAATGTCTCAGTTGTTCTGATAAAAGGAGAGTATCTCTGACTCAAAATAATTATAACAACTTTGATCAGTGATGTAGCAAGCATTGCATTAATATGCCACATAAGACATGGGGCAGTGACTGGACAACAAATGTGAAGCAGGAGGGGAGCATGGTCCGAAATCCCTCCGGGCAAGGCCTCAAACCTTGAGACCAGGAGGACATCCACAGTTGGGAGCCAAAGAAGGTCAATAAGCGACATAGCTTTATGGGCCGCCAAAGTGTGAATATTAGCAAGGGCACAAGGGAGCAACGTTCTACATGCATCACACATGACCATGAAATCTGCACTGGTCAACAGTTGACAAGAGTGTGTCTAATGCCCATGCCTGGTGAGCCAGAGACATCCATCTCTGGATTAGGCACAGCATTGAAATCTCCTCCCATCACGGTCATGCCCTGCGGAAGACTCAACAGGAGGGACTAAAGGGAGCACAGCATTACCTGGAGTCAATGTTGCGAGAAATAAACTTATAGAAAATTATAGTGCCTACCCTCTAGCTGGCCTTCTAACACCACATACCTTCCCTGAGTGTTCACATGGGTGACAGTCACTAACTGAACCCCTTATACAACAAAATAGCCACACCTTGGGACCCCTTAGTAAACCTTGCATGACAGACTGTCATAGCCATTGCACCCAAGGAAAAGGCAGGTAAATGTGTTTCTTCAAACATAAGAAATGCCTGCTTGAATCGACTGACATAGCGGAGTACAGCGGACCTCATAATGCAATCTATGAAGCTATTAATATTCCATGACAAAAGCTTAACAGCTACTATAGGGGCAGGGAGTGAGGCCGCTTTGGGCCAGGCATGGGGATATGGGTGGGCCTGGCTTGACCACAACATGAGCACATGGAGATCCCATACTTCAACACTGGAAGCATCTGTCGCCCTAACCCTAAACATATTGTGAACTAAACAAGGCCCTAGACGGACAGCCCCAGGGGCCCCCTTAACTTTAGAATCCTGGTTCCCGACAACTGTTACAACTTTGTCCTCCTAAATAAATGCAATAGGACCAACAGCTAAAATCCCAATGAAATCAAACGTACAAACAGAACAGACACACAATGCATCTCCTCGTATCAGTCAGGCGATCTCTAAATTGGACCTGCAGGCCTGCATAGGTCATTATGGAAGGGTGACACTGGGTCTCTATTCTGGACCTGGAAGAGGTCTGGCATATCTGTTAAAGAAGCATTCTTATCAAGCCATCTGGGTAATGCTTTGCCACCCTCTGAACCATAGGAGTCTTGGTGGCTCCAGGGGCGTGAACGAGTCCTACGAGAGCAAGCTCACATTCGTCTAGGCGGCTTGGGAGGTAGATGGGGAGCCCTTACGTGAGCTTCCTTCCATCTAGGTGGCTTGGGGGAGATGAGGAGCACTATCCCCCACCTGGGGACCGAGTTCCTGAGCTCCTTCCATCCGCTGAACACCCGCCTCTCCACAGGCCACTCCCAAGCCTGCTCCGGTGTATCAAAGAAGTCAGTGTCAGATTGAAAATCACTTTCAACCTCACCTGAAAAAATTAGCTTTTGCCGCAGACTAAGGACACAAAGGGCCATATTTATACTTTTTTGTGCTGCATTTGCATCATTTTTTGTGCGCAAAAGCAGGGCAAATGTACAAAATATAATTGTACTTTGTAAGTTTGTGCCACTTTTGCGTAAAAAAAATACACGAATGTGGCGCAAAAAAAGTATAAATATGGCCCAAGTTTCTGTCTGACTTCCTTGAAAGAGCATCTACGCTATGGACCACTCACGTATAGTCAGGAAAAATCATGATCCTAGAATTATGAAAGTGAAAGTCCTCATAGGATCTGGTCTCCAAAAGGATAGAGCCTCTGACCCAGTTGTTGAGGATCAAAACAATCATTGGATGAGCCGATGCCCTAGATGGAGGTCGGCGGGCTAAGGACCGGTGCACCCACTCCACTATGATCCACAGTGATTGCTTTCCAGCAGGAACCTAGGACCTCAGCCACTTCTGCTGAAAATGCTCCGCATCAGAGGCCTCAACTCCTACAGGGAACCTAACAAATAAGTCATTTTGGAAACCTGAAGTTTGTGTGCACCTATTCATCTTCCACCGAGGACACCTGGGTCACCACCTCAGTCACCCACTCAGCAACATTCTGGAGGACTGGGTGCAATAAGGAAACATCCACTTGAACCTCGCACACCTTAGTCTCTACCGCCTCCCTCTCCTTTAGTATGGTAGCAAGGTTGGATGTGGTGGAGGCTTCTGTGTCACCAGTGGGTGTCGGTGGCACCTGTAGTGTTCGAGGGCAGCATGGTATACTGGTCCATCTTAGTGTGAGTCGGTGCTGGAGGCAGCGGCTTGTCTTGCCCCAAGCCTGGTTAATGCACTGTCCGACATGATATAAACAGGAGAGCTTCCTCTCACAAGTGATGGCCCACTTTCCAAGAACGGTGGCACGAGCAGCCAGGTTAGCTGTGTCTCCACAGATGCATGGAGCCCACCAGCTCCAGGATGGCCAAACTGAGATGTTGGGACAGGGCACAGGTGAGGGCCGCAAGTCCCAGCCATGACACAAATGCGCTCCCGCTGAGAGGATCCACCTCCAAGGAGGCCAAGGCCCCAGGCATTAGACAGGCCCACTAGCAATGGGAGACAGGGACCCCACCACGGACAGCATCCCCACAACAGGGGGAGGGTCAAAAGTCAATGGGGCAAGGCAGCAGCCCGGGCACAGCCACTAGCTCCAGCCAGCCCTCTGACCTCCCACTCTCCGGGCTCACAAAGTCTCACAATGCAGGGTATAGAAACCCCTGTCACCTGCCCCCGGGCTCCACAACAGGTAAGCAGTCAACGGTAGCAAGCGAAGCATCATGCTGCACCCAAACATGGGAGGGCACTATGCCAAACCCTTCAAAATAAGATGATCCAGCCTGCAGTTTATCAGGTTCCACAATCCACAGCTCCAAGTCTCACCAGGTCCAGTACACCACTGCACCACTCAATCTGGTCATCACACTTGCACTGCTTGGTTCACCTGTAGGTTCCAGACCACAGTTTAATCAGGCCCCAGACCTGCTCACCTCCACATCTAGGAGATGGAGAGCAGGTTGCATGGCATGCCCACTGGCTGTCACACCATCAGGGACCTGCAGCTTTCAGGCCAGGCCCCTCCATGTTGGGCCACAACCAGTCACTCTTCTCTTTTGTGATGCCGGACAGCCTGCTGGCATCTCTTATCTCAACAGCCTCCGAGCGCAGACCTCTTGCAACAGCCCCTGCTGCTTGTGAGTGGGCCACCATTTTAGGCCAGGCTGCATGGCATCCAACTGCCCCACGGGCCTGCAAAAACATAAAACTCTCCGCAGCCCATCAGACAATGCCTCGACTAGGGCCCCAACTGGCAACAAAACGGTAGGGGTTGAAGGACCACTGTCAGGCAATGGATGTCGGCGGATGCAGGGTGGCGGCCAGGAGCAGCTCTCACATGCAGCTGCTATCCTACCCACTTTTGCCTAACCTCTCCTATAGGAAATTGTAACTGCTTATGTTAGGATGCCAACACAAAATATGCATGGCTAGATTTAATAGCATTTCTCCATTCATATAAAAAGATCTGCTTTTTAAGAGCTTCTAGGCTGGAGCTCACCCACCAAAACTGAACATCGTTGCTAGGTGAGTATCACACCCTTAAATGAAGCAAGCTATTCCGGTGAGACTGGGTCTTGCATCCTTAAAATGATAATAGCATGAGCTTAGCATTTAACTTGGATTCTAATTGTGATAAATACTCAATGCTCTCCATTCCTTTAGTGCCTCCAGTATAAGCGTAAATATTTTATGTGTCTTGAAAGAATATATAACAGGCCGGTTAGTATTACCTTTCACTCCCACTAGAGTAATCCTGGATTGCTTGAAAGTAGCAAAAAATTGTTACATTCTGAAATCCAATATTCTGCATCACAAACTGTTCAATGGTGAAGTGATGACCATGAGTCACTATGATTAGTAGTTTAATAAATGTATTATTGATTCCAACAGCACACATTCTGTGATTCAGTGTTTTCAAATGAGCAAGCCATACAATGTGTGGGTAGTTTGAAAAAAGGCATTAATCAGTTCATGGATAGTGAACATTGATGAGCTCTGTGAGGATAGGTCCCCAATATTCACAGAACTCAAGTATAGTCTCTTTGAAAGACAACATTTCTGCTGGTTCTTTGCATACGCTACTCAACATCTTTTTAAAATTATCTGCATGTGATATACAGGTTTAAAAAACCCAGAATGTAATTTACACTGAAAGTAAACAAACACATAATTGACAGTTCTTTATCGTGGGTGTCTTTACCCCATTCCCTTGTACTCAGACTCACTTCCACATGCCCATCATCTGGTCTCAAACTCATTTATGCCCCCCAATCTGTGCAATCTGTTACCACTTAACAATCATTCCATGAAATCCTCTGGTGTCTATTACGTTAGGCTGTAGGCTCTGTTTACAATGTGCTAAATTTATCAGCTGCTTTGGGGGCCACTGAACAGTTCTAGTGGACCACATCAGGCAGCAGGAACATTTTGGAAAATGGAACATTACATTGTTTATTTGCCTCCTACTCTGTCTAATTGCTTCATTCCACACTGTCTTTTCTAGCAGTGTGTGAAATATTCCATTCCACTGGGGGAACTGACGGAATTTTGGCTACTCCACTTTAATCTTGTAACGCAGAGTTCCAGCCAAGTTCTGCCAATCGCTGCATGGTGGATTTTTTTATTATGCATGGCTCCAGGATGGAAAGTTGGCAAACACTAGTGAGATTTGGCATCGCCTAGTGTGATTTCCAGGTGCTAGGAGGACATCCGGCGAGATGTTTCTAATACAGACTGTCAGAAATGGGGTCTTTGGTTGGCAGTCAAGCTACCCTCTGCCCAAGCAAGGACCCTCACTCTAGTCAGGGTAAAAGAGGAATCACCCTCAGCTAACCCTTGCTTACCCCCTTTGTAGCTTGGCAAGAGCAGTAGGCTTAACTTCAGAGTGCTAGGTGTAAAGTGTTTGTACCAACACACACAGTAACTTAATGAAAACACCACAAAATGACACAACACAGGTTTAGAAAAATTGAAATATTTATCTAAACAAAACAAGACCAAAACGACAAAAATCCACAATACCCAAGTCAAGTTATCACTAAAAATGCTATAAGAGTCTTCATGTAATTTTAAACACAACGTTAACGCTGATAGCATGAAAATGTACCTTGGATGCGTAAAAAATAACCCCGCCCGGGTGTGTGCGTCAAAAAGGGCTTGCGATGTGTCGATTTCACTCACGAGCGAGACCTTGCGTCGTTTCTCCTTTAGCCGGATCGGCGTGCGTCGTTTCTTCTCTCCGCAGGAGAGTGATGTGTCGATCCGGTCAGCACTCTCTGGTCCAGGCAGGCCTTGCATCGTTTTTACACACCCAGCGGTGTTTGCGTCGGAAATCCAGCCCCACAATGATCCCAAAAACACGCAGCGCTGGTTGCGATCTCACCAGCCTCCGTCAGTGATGCTGTGCGTCGCTTCTCCAGCCCCGGGCGTCGATCTTCGGGTCGCATTGCAGGCGAGCATCAGACGCGAACCCGGCAGAGCGTCGATTTTTCAGCCGCAGATCGGAGTCGCATCGATCTTTTCCCTGCACTGCATCCTGTGCGTGGATTTCTCACTCTTGGGCTGCCAGCTTTTCCTTTCAGGGTCCCAGGAACTGGATGGGCA
The DNA here is from genome assembly GCF_031143425.1 of Pleurodeles waltl. Lineage (NCBI taxonomy): Eukaryota > Metazoa > Chordata > Amphibia > Caudata > Salamandridae > Pleurodeles > Pleurodeles waltl. Next base: position 146,516,043 of record NC_090441.1, on the reverse strand, counting down.
CCACTTGGCAGAGTAGGAGTCTCTCCAGAGACTCCAGGTGCTGGGAGAGAGAAGTCTTTGCTGTCCCTGAGACTTCAAACAACAGGTGGCAAGCTCTAAATCAAGCCCTTGGAGATCTTCACAAGAAGGAAGGCAACACAAAGTCCAGTCTTTGTCTTCTTAGCACAGGCAGAAGCAGCATCTGCAGGATAGCTCCACAAAGCACAGTCACAGGCAGGGCAGCTCTTCTTCCTCAGCTCTTTGGCTCTCCTCCAGGCAGAGGTTCCTCTTGGTTTCCAGAAGTGTTCTAAAGTCTGTGGCTTTGGGTGCCCTTCTATACCCATTTTCTCCTTTGAAGTAGGCCTACTTCAAAGCAAAGTCTCTCCTGATTGTGGCACTCACCAGGGGTTTGGAGACTGCATTGTGTGAGGGCAGGCACAGCCCTTTCAGGTGTGAGTGACCACCTCTCGCCTCCTAGCACAGATGGCTCATCAGGAAATGCAGACTATGCCCCAGCTCCCTTTGTGTCACTGTCTAGTGAGAGGTGCAACCAGCCCAACTGTCAAACTGACCCAGACAGGGAATCCACAAACAGACAGAGTCACAGAAATAGTTTAAGCAAGAAAATGCTCACTTTCTAAAAGTGGCATTTTCAAACACACAATCTTAAAATCAACTTCACTAAAAGATGTATTTTTAAATTGTAAGCTCAGAGACCCCAAACTCCACATGTCCATCCGCTCCCAAAGGGAATCTACACTTTAATCAGATCTAAAGGTAGCCCTCTTGTTAACCTACGAGAGGGACAGTGAAAAATGAATTTAGCAATATTTCACTGTCAGGACATATAAAACACATTACAATAGCCCTCATTACAACCCTGGCGGTCGGTGTTAAAGCAGCGGTAATTCCCCCAACAGACTGGTGGGAAAAAAAATGGAATCACGACCATGGCGGAAACAGCCAACACAGACAACCACTTTAACACTCCGACCGCCATAGCGGTAGAAACAAACACCGCGGCGGTAACCGCCAAGAGACAGGCGGAAGACAACGTACCGCCCACTCCATTACAAGAGGCCTATCCGCCACCTTTTCTGGGGCGGTACCAACGCGATCAAAGGCACAGCGGAAACAGTACACAGAAGGGAAACCATTCACCTCTCGACACCCAACCAGGAACCAGGATGCCATGGAGCCCGAACTACACGTCCTGCCCATGCTGGTCTTCCTCCTTATGTTTCAGTAGCATGAAAGACACCGTCGACGACCATGGTGTGTACTGCACCTACAACACAGGGGATGGGGGAGGGAAAAGAAAGTGACACACACACTCAACACGCAATACCCCCACTCCCACCCTCACCCACAACACCATACACACAAACACATGCAGCAACATTACATATACACCCCATCACCCCCTGGAAGAACGCAAGGACAAAATTAAATGATTGTAACGATTGTAATCAATAAAAATCAGATAGTGCAAGTTCAAAAATCAGTATATACAAATATGTGCACCAACTACACAAGTCTGGATATTAATCAAACATCTTCTGTGGATCAGTGTCCCAAAATGCATGGGCAAAGCCCACACAAGATACCTGACTTGAAATGGAGAGAACACTGCAGGGCCATCAGATCAAAATGAAACAGGCATCTCAGGAGGACGTGGAGGGGGGCACCTCAGCCGGATGAACGCACGCCACTGCTACACGAGGGGGCTCCATGCCCACTGCTGTATCCTGGGAGTGCAAAGCCACAGTCTCATAGGTCTTTCCAGTGGGTGGTTTGTCCACTGCTCTATCCTGGGAAGTGCAAAGCCACAGTCTCACAAGTGTTTCCAGTGGGTTGTTTACCCACTGCTCCATCCTGGGAAGTGTAAAGCTACAGTCTCACAAGTCTTTCCAGTGGGTGGTTTGCCCACTGCTCTATCCTGGGGAATACAAAGCCACAGTCCCACAAGTCTTTCCAGTGGGTGGTTTGCCCACTGCTCTATTCTGGGGAGTGCAAAGCCACAGTCTCACAAGTCTCTCCAGTGGGTGGTTTGCCCACTGCTCTATCCTGGGGAGTGCAAAGCCACAGTCTCACAAGTGGATAACAGTCTCCACTGGTTCTGCAGGGGGCTTGGTGCCCAGAGTGCTTCATCCTGGCAAGGACTGTGTGAGTGGATGTGATTCTCCACTGGTTTGGGAGGAGGCTTGGTGCCCAGAGTGCTTCACATGCAGTGTGGCAGGTCCCATTCCCTCACATGGGTGTGTGTGCCACGAGATTGCCTGGGAACAGGTAGCATGATACGCCATGGACACAGAGACATACCCCACCCTGCTGCGGCTTCGCCTGCCACCTGCAGGTGCAAACAGTGCTGAGAGCCATGCCTCATGGAAGCTGGGCAGGGTCCAGGACGTCTCCAGCAGCCTCGGATGGCTGCCCACTGGGGATGATAGCCATGTCAGCTGTGGTGGCACTGTCTGAGCACGTCGCAAGGCTGGTGGGGGTGCTTGTGGCGGTGTCTGTGGCGGAGGTGCTGGCGGTGGTGCATGTGTCTGCACCTGTTGAGGGACACAGCAGGACGTCTCCTGCAGCCTCGGATGGCTGCCCACTGGGGATGATGCTGGGGACTGTTGCTGAGGCAGCAGACATGCAGGTGGCAGTGCTGGTGGCAGTCCTGGTGGCGGTGCTGGTGGCAGTGCAGGTAGCGGTGCTGGTGGAGGTGTCCACCGCCGTACAGGTTGATGTAGTGGTTGACAGAAGGGGTGACTCTAGTCCCTCAGTCGGAGCCACCGTGCCCTGTCCTGACCTGCTCTTCGGCTCGTGTCCCTTCCCCACCTTTGATGTTGCTGCTGGTGTCTTGCCACTGTCCCCTTTTGGTTTGGAGGAGCCCTTGCTTGCTGGTAGGTGCGGCTACTCCCTCCAGAATGTGGGCACCTTCTTCACCTTGGCAGGTGGCGGAATGGCCTGCTCCTTGGCCTCGCTAGGTGGCACACTGGCAGCCCTGATGGATGGCACACTCGATGAGAATGGAGTTGCTGGCACCACTGTGCTTGGGGATTTGGTGGCTGAGGTGCTGGGCTGGTATCTGGAAAGCCTAGCCCTAGGGGAAGGACGGGGGGGAGGTGTAGGGAAGAGGTCAATGTTAGCCAGGAAAAGTTTCTTAGACACACTGGGACGGGAAGATGGAGGGGGTTTGGGAGTTGAGGAAGAGGTAGTGGTTGTAGGAGGTCTACGTTTGCTGAATTTGGATAAAGGTGCATGGGCAGGTGGATGGCTGTTGGGTGGGTGTGTGCCTGCGTTTGTGTAGTTTGGGAGGAGGACTCACAGTTACACTGGGAGAGGACACTGGGGATGTGTGAATGGTAGTGGGGTGGTGATTGCATGTGAACGGTGTGTGGTGATGGGCGTGCTGGTGATGGAGGTAGTGGCTGAAGATGTGGTGCATGCAGGTGTGAGTGGAGATGAGACAGGGAGGGAGGAGGAGGACGTGGAGGAGGGGGACACAGTGGAGGCAGTGGATGTTGGTGTGTCTGCATGGTTATGGTGCTTGTGTGAGTGCCTGTGGGATGTGTGGTGCTTATGTTTGCCATGTCCACTCTTGTGTGGTGAGGTGTGTGCATGCTGGTCTGATGGTGTGCTTGGGATAGGCTAAGGTACAGGGGATTGGGTCTGGGTGGAGGAAGTTGGAGGGGGAGGCTGGACACAGGGACAATGGCTGCCATCAGTGCTGAGGCCAGAGCCTGAAATGCTCTCTGTTGGGCCGCCTGCCCAGAATGAATGCCCTCCAGGTATGCATTTGTTTGTTGCAAATGCCTCTCAACACCCTGGATGGCATTCAAAATGGTAGATTGCCCAACAGTGAGGGATCTCAGGAGGTCAATAGCTTCCTCATTGAGGGCAGCAGGGCTGACTCGGGCAGGGACTGAGGTGTCTGGGGCGAAGGAGATGCCCACCCTCCTGGGTAAGCGGGCACGGGACACACGCTGAGAGGCTGCTGGGAGGGTGGTGCTGATAGGGGGGGTGGCCTCTGTACCTGTTGATGCGGTGGGCACAGAGGTGCCCGCCACTACAGGGGAGCTCCCATCAGAGGAGGAGTCGATGTCGCTGGTGTATTCTCCTGTCCCCGTCGTGGAGCTCCCCTCGCCCTCCGTCCCACTGGTGCCTTCAGACTCCGTTACTTCATCCTCCAGGGCTATGTGGGATGCAGCTCCCTCCTGCTCTGGTGCCACTGCTCCTCCGCCAGATGATGCTAATGCACACAAGAACAGGGTGACAAAACAAAAAGGGGGGGGGGGGAGACAGAAGATACACATGGTCAGTGCATGCAACACCACTACCGTTGGCGGATACAACACACAGGGAGCAGCCCTATGCACTAAGCCATGCACTAACAGTTTTTAGGAAATTCACATGCCCATGGGGGACGATGCCTAAGCCCATTTGCTGCACACCTGGAACACACAGGAGCCTGACTAGGTGTAGATGGCTATTACCACTATTGGGGTTGGAGTGCCACAGAGCCTGCCTAACAAGGGACCTACCCTCCCAAGTTCGCCGTGGCCTAGGGGAACCCACAGCCCACTTCCCCCAGCCAGACACCTCGTAAAGCGCGCAGAGTCAGCTGAATTAAACTGTACTCACCCCCTTGTGGCTGCTGTGATGCTCTCAAGTGCCCATCCCACTCCGGATAGGCCACCGCCAGGATCCAGTACATCAGGTGGGTCATGGTGCGACGGGCACCCCTTCCACATTGGGAGGCCATCCCCAGCTGGGCCTCCGCCGTCTTCTTGCTCCAGCGGTTCAGGTCCTCCCATCTTTTCCGGCAGTGGGTGCTCCATCTAAGGTAGACCCCCAGGGTCTGGACATCTTTGGAGATGTCACACCAAATACCCTTCTTCTGGTGGGCGGTGACCTTGAGGAAAAGTGAAGTTAGAATGGATGTTACGATCCCGTACAGTTCTTCTCATGCATTGCCTTAACACCTCCCACCCTGGCCCAGACATACATACACACACTATCCTCACATGCTGGCTTGTACCCCTCCCCACCCCCTTCCATCCACGACACTCCATACAATAATGTGCCATCCACCATGCTCACAGTGTACTCACCTGCCTGTCTGGAGGACCATACAGTTGCGTGTACTGGGGTGGACCCCATCCAACAGTTTCTCCAACTCCTCTGAAGTGAAGGCAGGGGCCCATTCCCCAAACACTGTAGCCATTGGCGCTTCCAGACACAGGTCACAGCAGCACTTGCAGTATAGGTCCTCTCCTGTTGAAGGTCAGGTATCAAGTGAGGGAACAGTTAGAAAATGGCAGCCACCTCCTCGGCGGTGCATACCGTCACGCGTACATCGTCATTGGCTCTTGGAACCCATAAAGCCCAATGTTAACCAATGCTGAGTTGCGTCGTGGTCTTCGACCGCCTACCGCGTCGGTGTACAACGCCAGCGCAGTTACCTCATTTCCCCTTGTCCCAACTTACAGGTCAGGCAGCCGCCATTTCAGGGGACCACATGGCATGCAAAAAAACAGCATCACACCTATTTATGCCAGGAATACGGACAGACAAGGGCACTTGGCGATTTTGTAACGTTTTTGCAAAAAACACATTGTGGTACCTAAGTGTTGTGTGACCCTCTGCTCACCGTTCTCCTCCATAGGGCACGTCCGCTGGGGCAGGTGATGAGATGGCGGCATCCTCCGGTGTCCGGTGTACAGACCCCTGGTGGACCTGTCGACAATGAAAGAGAGACACATCATTATCACTTACAGACTTGATTGTGCAACAATCCAGGAACTGTGTGCCCAGTTGGAGCCAGACCTGATTTCAGCTATCCGCCATCCCACAGGAATCCCCCCTCTAGTGCAGGTTCTGTCTGTACTCCATTTCCTGGCCAGTTGGTCTTTTCAAACAACAGTGGCCATGGCATCAGTGATGTCCCAGACAATGTTCTCTAACGTGTTGTCCAGAGTGTTGTCTGCCCTGCTGAACCACATGCGCAGCTACATCGTTTTCCCTCAGGTGGAGAATTTGCCCACAGTGAAAGGTGACTTTCATGTCCTGGGACATTTCCCCAACATCATTGGTGCCATTGATGGTACACATGTGGCATTTGTCCACCCCCGCAGGAATGAACAAGTGTAGAGAAACTGCAAAAGCTACCATCCTATGAATGTGCAGATTGTGTGTTTGGCAGACCAGTACATCTCCCATGTGAATGCCAAGTATCTGGGCTCAGTGCATGACGCTTACATTTTGAGAAATAGCAGCATCCCTTATGTGATGGGGCAACTCCAGAGGCACCGTGTGTGGCTAATAAGTGAGCCTAAAGTCGCCACACAGTTCCATTTGGTGTCTGGGTATGGAAGATTCCCTAATGTTTGGAGGATGTCTAACTGTTGTCCCTCGACATTTGCAGGTGACTCTGGTTACCCCAACTTGTCATGGCTACTGACCCCGGTGAGGAATCCCAGGACAAGGGCAGAGGAATGCTACAATGAGGCATATGGGCGAACTAGGAGGATTATAGAGCGCACCTTTGGCCTCCTGAAGGCCAGATTCCGGTGCCTCCATCTTACAGGTGAATCCCTATACTACTCACTGAAGAAGGTGTGCCAGATCATCGTGGCCTGCTGTATGTTGCACATCCTAGCTTTGCGACGCCAGGTGCCTTTTCTGTAGGCGGAGGGGCCTGATGTTGGTCCTTGGGGCAGCTATGGAGCCTGTGGATAGTGAAGAAGAGGAGGCAGAAGAAGGAGATGTAGACAACTGAAACAACATCATCATGCAATACTTCCAGTGAGACACAGGTAAGAAGATGGAACTGCTTCCCACATCTCATACTATTGTAGGAGCTAGCATAAATCTGCCTTTTTCACTCTGTGTATGGACCCTGACTTGGGACTTTGTCTTTCCATTTCACAGATGTAGCTCCCAATTTGTGCCCTCTGCTATGTTTACTCCTTGCCTACAGCTGTGTAACCTTGGTATGTGAACAAGTACATTGACATTGCTATATTCCATAGATTTTGCAATTACACATTTGTGAAAGCACAGATTGACTCCAGGTTGTTTTGTGATTCAAGGGTGTTTATTTCTGTGCAGAAAAGTGGAGGGGTGTGTGAAATGGGCTGGGGTGGTGGTGAAGGAATGTCCATGGCAGAGTCCAGTCTATTTGTATCACAGGTGCATTGTCCAATGGGGCATAGGAAGTGGAGCAATGGCAGTTTAAGGTGGACAGGATGACAAAATGGAACAAAGGGGTGACATTCAGGATTGTCTTATTTCCTGGCGGGGTCTTGGCAATATTCTCTGTCTTGTGCCTGGATCTCAGGGACCGTTTGCGGGCTGGTTCTCCTTCTGCAGGGAGTGGGGTGCTGGTGGCCTGTTGTTCCTGTGGCGGTGCCTCCTGTCCACTAGTGCCGGCGGAGGTGGAGGGCTCTTCATCGTCCAGGTTAGTGTCAGGGGCACGTTTGTGTGCCACTGTGTGCCTCATGGTGTTGACAAGGTCTCCCAGCACCCCTGCAATGGTGACCAGGGTGGTGTTAATGGACCTCAAGTCCTCCCTGATCCCAAGGTAGTGTTCGTCCTGCAGCCGCTGGGTCTCCTGAACCGTGCCCGTGGTCACCTGGGAATGGTGGTATGCTCCCATGATATTGGAGAGTGCCTTGTGGAAAGTCGGTTCCCTGGGCCTGTCCTCCCCCTGTCGCACAGCAGTCCTCCCAGCTTCCTTGTTATCCTGTGCCTCTGTCCCCTGAACCGTGTGCCCACTGCCACTGACCCCAGGTCCCTGATTGTCTTGGGTTGGTGGGTTTGCCTGGGGTCCCTGTAGTGGTGGACACACTGCTGATTGACATGTCCTGGGGACAGAGGGATGGGCCCGCTGGGTGGGTGCTGTGGTGGTGTTTCCTGAGGGGAGAGGCTCTGTGGTGGTTTGTGACTGTGTCAGGGGACCCGACTTTCCCGAGGTCCCTGATGGGCCGGGCTGGTCATCTTGATCCAGGCATACAGAGGTGCTGTCATCACTGTGGGCCTCTTCTGTGGGGGGACTGGATATGTCTGCACCTCCTGTCCGGTGATGTTGTGTATGGGTACTGTTTGGGTGTAAATGCATAATATTAGTATCTGTGCGTGCAATCTTGTGCATTGGGTGCGGGACCCTCTACTCCTGTGCTTGCTTCATTGTGTTAGCCCTTTTGTGATAGTTGGTTTGGGGTCTGTGTGGGTTTCTGTATTGACCATGCTTTGGTGACGGTGGTCCATGCATAGGTGTTGCATGCAGGGCCTTGGTATTGAGATGTGTGGGTTGTGTTTATGGGACATATGGAGTTGATGGAGTGATGGTGGTGAGGGTAACAGTGGGAGTATGTGATGGTATGCAGGTGGGGTGGGGGGATATGGTAGTAAAGAGTTGACTTACCAGAGTCCAGTCCTCCTGCTACTCCTGCGAGGCCCTCAGGATGCATGATCGCCAAGACTTGCTCCTCCCATGTTGTTAGTTGTGGGGGAGGAGGTGGGCGTCCACCGCCAGTCCTCTGTACAGCAATCTGGTGTCTTGAGACCACAGAACGCACCTTCCCCCGTAGGTCGTTCCACATCTTCCTGATGTCATCCTGTGTTCTTGGATGCTGTCCCACTGCATTTAACCTGTCGAAAATTCTTCGCCATAGCTCCATCTTCCTTGCAATGGATGTCTGCTGCACCTGTGATCCAAATAGCTGTGGCTCTACCCGGATGATTTCCTCCACCATGACCCTGAGCTCCTCCTCTGAAAACCTGGGGTGTCTTTGAAGTGCCATGATGTGGTGTGGGTGATGTGTGAGGTGCTGTCTGTTTGGATGTGTGAGGGGATGTGTTGGTGTGTGTTGTTTGAGGTGCGTGGATGTTGTATAGGTGATGGTGTTGTGTGTCGGTGGATACTGGTGTTGTATTAGCTAATCTCTCTCTCTGGCCTTCTTTCAGATTTTTGGTTGTAAGGGTTTGTGGGTAATGTGGGTGTGTACTTTATATTTGATTGGGTGTGTGGGTGTGGTGTGTGTAGGTGTATCAGGTGTGTGTGTTTTGAATTGTCAAATGTAGTTGTGTTTTGTAAATGTGTGTGTATTTTGAGCACGGAGGTGTGTACCGACAATGGATTACCGCTGTTGAAAGACCGCTGCGTTGATTCGTGGGTCATGATAGCGTGGGCGTATTCTTGTTGGTGTGACGGTGTAGGTTTTGGTATCGCCAGTTTATCACTGACCTTTGGTGTGGCAGACTTGTGTGGGTGTCTGTATTGTGGCGGATTCTGAGCTGTGGGTCGTGATACCTGTAGCTGAATTCAGCTGCCGCAATGGTATGTTGGCGGTCTTCAGCACGGCGGAAAGCGGGATTTACCGCCATTGTTGTAATGAGGGCCTATATGTCCTACCTAAACCAATCACTGCACCCTGCCCTTGAGGGTACCTAGGGCCTACCTTAGAGGTGCCTTACATGTAAGAAAAGTGAAGGTTTAGGCCTGGCAAGTGGGGACACTTGCCAAATCGAATTTATGGTTTAGAAACTGCACACACATACACTGCAGTGGCGGGTCTGAGACATGATTACAGGGCTACTCATGTGGGTGGCACAACCAGTGCTGCTGGCTCACTAGTAGCATTTGGTTTACAGGCCCTGGGCACCTCTAGTGCACTTTACAAGGGACTTACTAGTAAATCAAATATGCCAATCATGGATCAACCAATTACATAAACATTTTGGCCCTCTATATGAACACTGCGGTTTTCACCGCCGTGTTCAGGCCGGCGGTCATTCTACTGACTGACAGCTCCCCTGGGACCTCGCCGGATGTATAATAAACATTCTGCTGGGCCGGCGGGCTGAAGCATTGTTTCTGCCTGCCAGCCCAACAGAATGTCTGGCCGGGACATTGCCGGAGGCTCCACATGGAGTCGCAGTCAATGCCTCTGTTCGGCGGGTGCAGCTGCATCCGTCACGCAGATCACTTCCCGTGAATTGGGCAGTGACCTGCGCAATGGGGCACTGCACAGGGGTATGCAGGCGTAGAGTGTGTTGCCATAGTCCAATTTGCTGCTGACCAGAGCGTGGGTGACTGTTCTTCTAGTCTCGCTAGGGATTCACTTGAAGATCTTCTGAAGGAGATGCAGGGTGTGGAAGCAGGCTGATGAGACGGCCTTGACTTGAAGGGTCATGGAAAGCATGGAGTCCAGTATGATGCCCAGGTTGCATGCGTGGTCGTCGGGTTGGGGGCGTTTCCTAGGGTGGCTGGCCACCAGAAGTCATCCCAGGTGGAGGGGCTTGAGCCAAGCACAAGGATTTCTGTCTTGTCCAAGTTGAGTCTCAGGCAGCTGGCTTCCATCGAGGCAACTACTCCACTCATACCAATGTGGAACTTTCTCTTGGATGTTGATGGGTCATTGGTCAGGGAGAGAATCAGTTGGGTATCGTCAGCACATGAGACAATGTTTAGTTGATGCTGTATGATGATTTTGGCGAACGGGGTAATGTAGATGTTGAAGAGGGTTGGGCTTAGTGAAGATCCCTGTTGTACTTCACAGCAGGTTTCTTTGGGCGCTGAGGTGTACAGTGGAAGTCTGACACTCTGGGATCTTCCAGACAGGAGGTACAAATCCATTCCAGTGCTTTGCTGTGGATGCCAGCGTTGTGGAGTCTGGTGCAAAGGACGGAGTGGGAGACTGTGTCGAACAGAGTGAAGAGGTCAAGGAGGATGAGGGCAGCCATGTCACCGTGGTGTAGTATGGCGCAGATCTCATCAGTGGCTGCGAGAAGAGCTGTCTGGGTGCTGTGGTTGCCCCCAAACCTGGACTGTGAGGGGTCTAGGATGTGGTTTGCTAAAGGAATTCCATCAGTTGCATGTTGATGGCCTTTTCTGTTACGTTGGCTGGGAAGGCAGAGCAGAGAGATGGGTCTGTAGTTTTTCATCTCCCTTGGGTCGGTGGAGGAGTTCTTTAGGAGCGGGTTGTTTCTGTGCATTTCCAGTCAGATAGGATAGTGGTGGTTACAATGGAATGGTTGAGTAGTCTGCTGTGATGGTGGCGCTGGCCAGGTTAAACATGTGGTATGGGCACAGGTCCAAAGGTACCCCTGAATGGATGGAGTTCATGAGTTTCCAGTGTTTTTTGTAGAGATAGGGGTCCAGTTCAGTCTAGTTCAGTTTCTGCAGCATGGTGTCCGTGGTGAAGCTGGCGAGCGGTGGAGGCAGGTTATGGTTCTTGAATCTTTCATATATATCCTGCATTTTCCGGTGGAAGAAGGTGGTGAGGTTGTCGCAGAGGTCTTGAGAGGGGGGGAAGTCTGAGGTGTCTGATCCAGGGTTCGTGAATTCCCTGACAATGGTGAATAGCTCCTTGATGTTGTTTGTGTTGGTGCTGATATATTCTTGAATGGCAGCTTTCTTGGCAGCTAGGATGCGCTGGTGGTGCATGGTGACTGCATCTTTGTAGGCTGTGTGGTCTGTGGTTATTTTGCTGGTTCTCCATTTTTGTTCCAGTCATCTGCATTTGCGTTTGGATTCTTGAAGTTCTGTTGTGAACCAATTTGGTTTCCTCTGGTTCTAGTTTCTGGAGGGCTTTCTGATGGGGGCTATGGTGCTGGCACATTCTGTAATCCAGCGGTGCAGGTTGCGTGCTGAGTAATTCACGTTTGTGGCAACCAGTGGGGGGGAGTGGTTGAGGGCTTCGGTGACCTGGGCTTCAATGACTTTGCTCCAGTTTCTGCCTGGGGGGGTGGAGGACACATCGGTGGTCGCTCCAATGATGTTCAGGGATGTGCAAGATGGTGATCTTGTTTCCAGCCGAGAAGATGGGGTTGAGGGGTGTGACCTGCTAAGTGGGTGGAGAGGTTCACTAGTTGCTTCAGACTGGGGGTGGAGAGGTTGTCCAAGAGGGATGTGGTGTTAGGGTTGTTACAGTTTTCAAGGTGAAAATTGAGGTCTCCAAGTAGGATGTGGTCAGTGGAGGCGAGTTCATGGAGGACGATGAGGGTGGCGAAGGTTTTGCTGAACTGGCGCTGGGGACTGGGTGGTCTGTAGACAAGCGTACCACCAAGGGAGGTGTTTGGGTTGGTCTGAATTTGGAAGTGTAGGTGTCCGTGGTGGTTGGCTGGTTCTGCGTTTTCGATGGGGGTTGAGATGATTTTGTAGCGCTCGGAAATGGCAGTGGCAACGTCCGGGGCTGAGGTGGGAGTGATCCGGGTTTCCGTGAGGAAGGCGACATCAGGGGAGATTGAGTCAAGGGGGTCCTAGACTTCTATGGCGTGTTTGGCGAGGGAGCGGGAGTTGAGGAGTAGGCACTTGAGATGTCCGTCATGGCTGTGGGAGGGGTAGGGTGGCATGCAGCAGCAGGTAAGGAAGCAGGAGCAACAGGAGAAAGGCCCATGAGTGTTCTTTGGATCAGCTTGGTGACAGGATGAAGATCTTCCAGGGTAGAGGACGTGCAGAGAGCTGGCGCTGTACCAGTGAGTGGTGCCGGAACCAGGGTCTGTGGTGCTGGGTGCGGTCCAGGCACGAACAGGCACAGACAGGCGTGCCTTTGGCATGCCAGTGGCGCGGCCACCATTAAGAAGGGGATGGAGATGGGAGAGTCCAGTCAGCTGGGGGCGGGAGGGCAGGAAAGTGTTTCGCAGGAAGGGTGCAGGCCGCAGGGGCAGCAGGGACAGGGCATGTGGGGAAAAATTGCAAAAGATTGGGGAAAATAGGAAAAAAAGAGATAAAGAGTATTTGTTTTACAGAAAGGCAAAAATACAACACAAACAGGTACAGATGGCCACTAGACCACCATGAATGAGGTGCAGGTGAGTGCCTGCAGGTGGTAGGTGGGCCTCAAACTGAGAGTCAGGCAGGCTCTCAGTTGAACCAGCAGCAGCAGGTGGAGCTGCACAGAGGGGGTGAGCAGATGCTTGCCAGAAGGCCAGAGAAGTCACCCTGCATTATTACTTATCTGTAGCCTCTTCACAAGATTTCTAAACAGTGTGCTGTGGAGTATAAGCAGTAAGGGCCAGAAGTATGAAAGTTTCTGTTTGTGATTTCTAAATAGTGACTTAGTAGAATCCGCTATTTGGAAATCACATAATGGTATTCCACTACTAGCGATTTTGTCAAATTCAGAATCAAAATTAGGAAATTTCCCATTTGGAAATCTCACCGATGTGATTTCCAAATTGGAAATTGCAATTTTAAAAAGTTGCGTTTTGATTGCAGATTGATGATGTAAGAACATGGGAGTTTTGAAATATACGTGTGGTCACAACTCAGAAGCCTTGGAAGGTGCTGCAAGGAAGGTGTGTTCCTGTGTGACTACTGGCAGTGACATTTGCATTTACCTACAACACCATGTCTAAAGATGAGGAGAATAAGGACCTTGGCAACAGCAAGAGGAAAGTGACATTTTCTGATAAGCCGGAGCTGTTGCCTGAGGAGTGTGAGGCACACTGACCAGCTGTTTAGCAAATCATCTTTTTCTGTACCTGAAGCTCAGAAAACCAAAATATAGAACAGTCTCCTTGAAAAAGTAAAGTAGACAGTACATAGTGTTAGCGAATCTCTGTTTGGTAATACAAATTTTCGATTTACAAATTTGAAATGCAAAAAATTTGCTTTTTGCGTTATGGAAAACACAAATTAACTATCAAATATCTCATAAAGTTTCTGAAATATTTCTGAATTGCCGATAGATACGTAGAAAGGGGGTCATTTAAGCCCACAAACTGTTGATAGAAATTTATGCTGTAAGTGGCCCAACCAACAAGGCTGTGGCAATTTTAGTGAAAATGTCATACCAGTTCTCTTATGATATCCTAGTCAGCATTTTTTGCTTTTTAAGAGATTTGTTTCTGAAAAAATAAATAAATAACGACCCTTTGCTGCATGGGTTTTCTCCCAAAATATTTTAGCTTTATATATAAGTGATCTTATTAGCAGACTGTGAGCGTGACACATGCCACTGTGGTATTATCTATGCAGTTACAGATTTGATTCAGGACGAACCATAAAGAGTTTTCAATTTAATGGTCTTAAAATCAGAAATACCTGCCTTGGATAACTTAATGTTATTGGAATGCAGAGCAGGCAGGTAGGAAATAGTGAGTGCATATTGTGCAACAACATTTTGCAACTTGCCTTTACTTTTACAAAGCAATCTTTGTAGTAATAGGTTGCATTACGAAATGCACCCTTGCGTGGTGCCGCTGAAGGACCTGGCTAATGATTACTGGTTAGTCAAGTCGCTGATTGGGGATGAAGAACACAGGGTTGGTGGCCTCTAATTGACAGCAATCAACGGTGATTGCATTCTTACTTGAGAAAAAGTTTTTAATTACGTTTTTGAGAAGGCATGAAGGGGTGCAGGCAGTGGTCTCCTGAAATTGTGTAACACAATTCCCAAAGTATAGCTTTTTAAATGAGTTACCACCTCATTTGCGGTGTTGGGCCCATATTTATACTTTTTGACGCTGAACTGCGCTAGCACAGTTCAGCGTCAAAAAGTTTACAGCCAGCTTGCGCCATACCAAGACGCCAGACGGGCGTCATATTTATGGTATGACGCTAGCCGGCAGTAAGGCCCGGCTAGCGTCCTAGAAAAGGATTCCAGCCGGGTGGGGGAGGCGTAGTGGCAACAGGGGGTTTAGTGTCTGAGGATGACGGTAGTACAGGCAGAGGCAAAAAAAAGTTTGACGTTAGAACCCCATGGACATGACTCCTGCCTCAGTTAAGACAGGAGTCATGCCCCCCAGCACAATGGCCATGCCCAGGGGACGTGGCACCACGTATGTCCCGTGGGCATGGCCATTGGGCCCAGTGACATGTAGGGGGCACAATGTAGGCCCCCCTATGGCACTTCGAAAAAAATATATATACTTACCCATACCTACCTATTCCTTCCTGGGATGGGGTCCCCCATCCTTAGGTGTCTTCCTGGTGTGGGTGGGGGTGGGTGAGGGTGCCTCTGGGGCTAGGGAACGGCACCTGTGGGCTCTTTCCATAGTCTCTGACCACAGAAAGGCCCACAGGTCCCCTAACACCTACCATGACCCAAGCAACCTTAGCACCATTATTTAAGGACCCCATCCCCCGTGCTAGATTTTAGCATGGGGGGATAAATATTGTGCTAAGGCCATATCGTTTTCTGCACGGAAACACCTGCCTTGCATCTCATTGACGCAAGATAGGTTTCCACGCCCAGAAAATGATGTAAAATCCATAACTTTGGCGCTAGACGTGTCTATCGTCAAAGTCTAAATATGGAGTTAGGTTTGCGCTGAATTAGCGTACAAAAGTTACGCTACTTCAGCGCAAACCGAGTATAAATATGAGCCTTGGTTTTTAGCCATTTGCTACAACAAACCATCAATGCAGCTCAATGATACTTCCACTGCTTTTCATATTAGCATATATATATATACTCACTGAAAAAAAACAAAGGTTACAGAGATGCTATAGTTAAGTTCACATTTCAAATGTATAAAACCATAGAAATTCACCAGTTTTACTTTTCTCAAGTAACTATAACTCGTGCTCCAGGGTAACTATAACTGGCGCCAATTGTCAAAAGTTTTACAGCAAATATTACATCGATATTATCAGTGATTTTATCAAAGATGTTTTTAGAAATGGGGTTTCTGGTTGGCTAGGGTACGCACCTCAGCCAGGCAGAACCTAACAACTCTGGTCCGGGCAAGGGAGTTACACGTCCAAGATAACCCCTGCTCATACCCTTGGTAGCTTGGCACGAGTAGCCAGGCCTAGCCCAGAGGCAATGTGTAAATCATTTGCACAACACACAAAACACACGTGATGCAATATCCCCACCACAAAGGAAACACAACACCAGATTATATGAAAATATACTGTATTGTACACAACGCAATTATTAGACCAAACATCACATATCAGTACTATCCTGCTACCTTAGCAGTTGTCAGAACGTTACACATTAGTTACTCTGCAAACTAGCAGTAGTCACACATAACACACAGGTTACTCAGTATTCTTCAACATAAGCAGTAGTCAGGAGAACCGTTATTACACCAAGACACTTGTCATAAGGATATCATAAAACGCCCATAGTAGGAACATTAGAAACATATGGCAAGTCATAAAAGTACATATCAGCAAGTCATGTCCGTAAAAGGAACATTTGCACACATATGTAAAAGCATCATCAAACAGGCAGGCAATATAAATTAATCATCAAAGTCTTTAGGCAGAACTTGGTTTATAAATATATTAGTCCTCTAAGAGTACCTGGTTTGGTGGAGCCGGTACCTCCAGTGGCTAGATGAACAAAGAAGGGGGCCCTGGGTGAGAGGGGAGTGGCACGCACCCTCTCTATGCTCCCAACGTGCCCCTCCTGTGGCCCGCGATCACTGGGGGCCCAACCGGGCCTCAACCGGCCCTCACGAGGGGGGGGCCACAATCCGGTAAGAAAATGCAAGGAGGAGGTGGGCACCACGCACCCCCTCCGCTTCAAGGGCGGGCCCCTCTTGGCACCCGTGGTCGTTGTAGGGCTCCCCCCCAGGCCTGAACTGGCCCTCCACGAAAGGGGGGGAGACCCAAAGCGCAATATTGGCCCACACAGGGGCCAAACCGAGGACCGGTGGTGCAGGGGGCCTCCGGTGAGGCTTCCGCCCTGCCCGCGGTCACGGAGAAAGCAGGACGGGATCGTTGGGGCCGGAGGGAACCTCCGATGAGGTTTCCTTCCCTCTGCACAGGCTTCCAACTGTATGCAGCGGCCCTCCCGGCCGTCGAGAAGGAGGCAGGCACCAAAGTCTGTGCCTGCCAGTGCCCCAGGGGTGCTCCACAGGGCGCGCTTCTCCCTGGGGGCACGACAGGAGCACTCGTGCTCCAAGTTTGGTAAAAAAGGATCCTTCGGGTGCCCCGGGGGCACGGAGAGGGGCGCTCCGGCTCCTCTCTTCTCCCCACAGCGCTCTAGGGGCTGAAATACAGCGCGCTCCAATGAGCTTTAGGAATTCACTGGGCCAGGCAGCAGAGGTGATTTCCTGGTGCCACGAGGCAGCACAACGCACCAGAAAAGGGAAGCGCTTCCAAGCGCTAAAGGAATCCCATAAAGAGCGCTTAGCGTTCCATCTCAGTGAAGCACCCCTCTTGCTCCAGGGTAGAATGCAGGGGTCAGGGGCCACAGCACCTTGCCCCTGGGGATCAAAGTTAGCAGGGAAAGGCCCACAGGTGGAGAGCCCAACAACAGGCCAGCACAAGGAGTATGTAGCAACGGCAAGTCCTCATCAGTGACCAAGCAGGTCACAGGTCAACACAGCAGCAGTCCTCCATGGCGGTTCCTGGTGAGTCCTTCCAGTGTTTCTGTGTCCAGTTCCACGTAAGTTCAAAGAGTCTCCAAATTGTGGGGAAAATTCCCCTGTACTTATACTCAGTCCTTACAATGTTTTGCAATGGCAGGGAGAGGAGGTTCCAGCCAGTTACAACTGGTTCTTTGAGTGCCCCCTTTCTCCTTCAGCACAGGCTCCAAACATCAGTGGGGGGTTAATGACCCTATTGTGTGAGGCCAGGGCACAGCCTTTACAAATGTTGGTTTGCCCCACCTCTCCCTTCTCTCAGCCCAGGAAGACTATTCAGTATGCAGATGCACCTCCGTGACACCTCCACCCTCCCTGTGTACAGGCTGCCTGAAAAGTATGCACAAAGCCCCAACTGTCACTCTGCCAAGACGTGGATTGGAGTCAAGCTGCAAAAACCAGAGTCATAAGCACAGATAAATGCGCACTTTCTAGAAGTGGCATTTCTGTGATAGTAATAAAAAATACACCTACACCAGTAAGCAGCATTTATTATCACCATCACAACCATACCAAACATGCCTACGCTACCCCTCATAAATCAGACAATACCCCTTACACATAAGGCAGGGCATTTCTAATGCGATCCTATGAGAAGGCAGCACTCACAGCAATGAGACACCAAGTTAGGCTGTTTGTCACTACCAGGACAGGCCACGCAACCTGGCACATGTCCTACCTTCTACATTCATGGCACCCTTCCCATAGAGCTAGCTAGGGCGTACCTTATGGGTGACTTACATGTAGTAAAAGGGGAGTTCTGGGCCTGGCAAGTAAATTTAGATGCCAGGTCCAAGTGGCAGAAAACTGCGCACACAGGCCATGCGCTAGCAGGCCTGAGACAGGTTCGAAAGTCTACTTCCATGGGTGGCGCAAGCAGCGCTGCAGGCCCACTAGTAGTAATAGTAGTGGGGATGTGTGTGTCTGAGTGGGTCTCTGAGTGGGTGCATAAGTGTCTGAGTGGGAGAAAGAAATTGAAAGAGAAAGAGAGAGTGAGAGGGAGAGAAATATAACTTTTAGGCTTTATGGATGATATGTTTAGAATGAAATAATTTTGCACAAATTGAAAAGAAAAATATATTTGTTCATTAAAAAGAATAAGATCACCTTTCAGTATGAGCCTTAAACAGTGTTATTTTTAAAAATGACCAGCGATAAACCTGGACTCAAACCCTCATACTTGAGCTATTTATCTCTTTATTATTATTTTTAGCCCTGATTTTTTTTTATTTATTTTTTATTTTATTAGATGCCCTTTACGGACTATTTGGGACCGCCAGGCAGCCTCAAGACCTCCCCCACGATCCCTGATGTCTTTTTAAATTTATTTTATTGGATGCCCTTTACGGGCTATAAGGGGCCACAGGTCCTGCTGTCAGAAAGTGGAGTTCTGTTTGCTGTGACTTGGCTGCAGCTGTCAAAGCTGAAGCCAAGCAGTCCTCCCAAGGGTCACCCATCTTGTGTTACACTAACGCATTTTAAGTCACTGTATCGCATGACTGCAAGTAAAAAGATTGTCTTGCAAATCCCTACTTATTAAAACTTGAGTGTATTACCTCTCTTGAGCTTTGTAGTATCAGCTCTCCTATTTTTCGTGAGACTATGTTGAGAGGTGTGGGGCAGGTGGCGATCAGTAGCCAAAAGATGTTCTGGTAAGTTATGATGAGGCTGGCTGGTTCACCATATTTGGACAGAGTTTTATTTGTTGGTGCTGCGCAGGCTGATCTGACTACCTTTCCCTGACACTCACTAGTCATTACCAGTACGCATGTGCATGTTCTGTACTGCCTGCCCTGCGCCACGAGATTTACTGCTGCTCGGTCAGTTGTGTGTGTGTGCTGGTAAAGGAAGATCGGCAGCCACTTGAGTATAGTCCACTGGATTTGCCTATAGAAAGTGAAGCAAAGAAGTATCACAATCACAGCAAGGGTGTTCTGGCCACGAAACGCTGATACCGACATGTGACAATAACTGTTCACAGGGTTCTCTGAGGCTCAATGGTGCCATGTGAGCAGTGCTCTGATAGTAACAGAGGGCCTCTGTGCTCCAACGGGCAGGCCAGTCCACTGGTGCCCATATGATGCAGTAGCAGGCACATGTCAGCACTAGGAGCATGTCAGCATTGGAGCAGTGTCTCAGTGTTAGACTTTTCATCCTTGGAGTGGTCTCCCTTAACTTTTGCCTCTGTTCCCCAGGTTGTTGATGTGTGCTGGACTCTGATTTTACTGTTTTTGTTACTCTGGGAACTTTACCACTGCTAACCAGTGCTAAAGTGCAAGTGCTCCTGTACAATATGTGTATGTAATTGGCTTATCCATGATTGACATATTTGGTTCACTAGTAAGTCCTTGTAAAGTGCACTAGAGGTGCCAGGGCCTGTAAATCAAATGCTATTATTGGGCCTGCAGCACTGTTTGTGCCACCCACATAGGTAGCTCTGTAATCATGTCTCAGACCTGCCATTGCAGTGTCTGTGTGTGCACTTTTAACTGTAAGTTCGACTTGGCAAGTGTACCCACTTGCAGGCCTGAACCTTCCCTTTTTATACATGTAAGACACCCCTAAGGTAGGCCCTAGGTAGCCCCAAGGGCAGGGTGCAGTGTATGGATAAGGTAGGACATATAGTAATGTGTTTTACATGTCCTGAGAGTGAAATATTGCTAAATTCGTTTTTCACTATTGCAAGGCCTGTCCCTCTCATAGGTTAACATGGGGGCTACCTTTAAATCTGATTAAAGTGTAGATTCCCTTTGGGGGCAGATGGACATGTGGAGTTTGGGGTCTCTGAGCTCACAATTTGAAAATGCATCTTTTAGTGAAGTTGATTTTAAGATTGTGTGTTTGAAAATGCCACTTTTAGAAAGTGAGCATTTTCTTGCTTATACCATGTCTGTGACTCTGCCTGTTTGTGGATTCCCTGTCTGGGTCAGTTTGACAGTTGGGCTGGTTGCACCTCACACTAGACAGTGACACAAAGGGAGCTGGGGTGTAGCCTGCATATCCTGATGAGCCATCTGTGCTAGGAGGGAGGGAGGAGTGGTCACTCACACCTGAAAGGGCTGTGCCTGCCCTCACACAATGCAGTCTCCAACCTCCTGGTGAGAGTCTGGGGCCTGGCCTGGGCAAGGCAGGATTTCACATTCAAAAGAGACTTTACTTTGAAGTAGGCCTACTTCAAAGGGGAAATTGGGTATAAGAAGGGCACCCAAAACCACAGACTTTAGAAATACTTCTGGAAACAAGAGGAACCTCTGCCTGGAGAAGAGCTGACGAGCTGAGGAAGAAGAACTGCCCTGCCTGTGACTGTGCTTTGTGGAGCTCTGCTACAGTTGCTGCTTCTGCCAGAGTAAGAGGGCAAAAACTGGACTTTGTGTGCCTTCCATCTTGAGAAGAAAGCTCCAAGGGCTTGATTTAGAGCTTGCCTCCTGTTGTTTGAAGTCTCCGGGACAGCAAAGACTTCTCTCTGCCAGCACCTAGAGTCTCTGGAGAGACTCCTACTCTGCCCTGTGGTGCCCATCCAGTTCCTGGGACCCTGAAAGGAGAAGCTGGCAGTCTAAGGAAAAGGAAATCCACACACAGAGTGGCGTGCGGGGGAAAGATCGACGCAACTCCAATCTGCGGCTGAAAAAACTACGCGCCGCCGGCTCCGCAGCTGAAAACCGACGCTCGCAAAAAATGTGACTGAAGAATCAACGTACGGAGCAGGAGCAACGGCGCGCAGCATCGCTGATGGAGGCTGGGAGATCGCAACCTGCGCTGCATGGTTTTCGGATCATCTGCGGCTGGATTTCCGACTCAAGTGCCGCTGGGCGAAAGGAGAAACAACGCAAGGTCCCGCTCATGAGTGGAATTAACGCATCGCAAGCCCTTTTTGCGGCGCACTCGCCGGCGCTGGGTTATTTTTGACGCACCCAATGTACTTTTTCAACCTAACAGTGTTAGTGGGTATTTAAAACTACTTAAAGACTCTTTTTGCATTTTTATTGATAACTTGACTTGTGTATTGTGGATTTTTGTTGTTTTGGTCTTGTTTTGTTTAGATAAATATTTCCTATTTTTCTAAACCTGTTTTGTGTCATTTTGTGGTGTTTTCATTAAATTACTGTGTGTGTTGGTACAAATTCTTTGCACCTAGCACTCTGAAGTTAAGCCTACTGCTCTGCCAAGCTACCAAGGGGGGAAGCAGGGGTAAGCTGAGGGTGAATCTCTTTTACCCTGACTAGAGTGAGGGTCCTTGCTTGAACAGGGGGTAACCTGACTGTCAATCAAAGACCCCATTTCTAACACTCAGGCTGCCAATAAGGACAGCTACAGAGGCCGGGGCATGGTGACAGAATGCTAGGAGTGGCACAGCTGTAGGTCCAGAGGCCCTTGCTCATTGACAAGTGACAGTAAATTAGGAATGAGAACATGAGAGTCATTGAAGAAGCACAGTTTAGATTAGTTCACGTTCAGTAAACTATTGGTGATTGCAAGCGTTATTATCAGTAATGCCTTCGGTAGAACACAGTTCTGTAACAGGTCTCTCACTAAAAAACAAGACGCAAACTGCACTGTAAAACTTTTTTTCCTAAAATGGAGATAGAACAGGCCACTGTGTGCTCTTATAAGACATACTTAATCATATCACTCATTTATAGCGTCTTAGTAGTTTAATTGATGCTGTTTTACAATTTATACCATTCAATTCATTTATAATCATTGAAAGAAACTCAGCATGATAACACAAATGCACAAATCATACCTATTTCTACACTAGGCTACATGAATTTTAATCTATTTAACACATATTCTTTATTTCATTATTTTTTTAATTAATATTATAACACGGATAGAACATGCAATAAACTGTCATTCAAAGTGTCACACATAAATGTCACACACAAGGCAGCGAATGCCACACATAAGCTCTCTACATATTTGGAAATGTTACACATATAGCAAGAAGAAACTTGGCAGCTATGGATAAGCCACAGCAAACAGCTATGTCCCAGGGGTAGGCACCCTCGGACATAGCAGGAGCCGGCTCTAGGGGATGGCGGTCCACAGGGCCATATGTGGCTCCTTGAGGGGGGCCACACAGCCCCCCTGCAACAAGTATAGCACTGGAGAGGTGGTGGTCCCTGGGTCTGCAGGGAGACCGAAACTGACTCCCTTTCTATTTTTTTCAGGTTGCCCCGTGGAGGTGGTAGTCCCCGAGGATGTGGGGGCTGTGAGGCCGCTTGCACATAATGAGATCAATGCCCCACGGAGTTGTTGTTCCTCTGAGCTTCAAAAGTGGCCAAGCGGCTCCCCGCACACAATTTCATGAATGTCCCAGGGAGGTGGTGGTCTCCAGGGGCTGCAGGGGGACATTGCGTTCCCCCCATGCCAAATCTGATCAATGCCCCGGGGAGGTGGTGGTCACCGGGGCTGTGGCAGAGGCCAACAGGCCTCCCCCATGCCAATGATTAATTTTGCCCTGAGTAGGTGGTGATCCCTGGGGGCATGGGGGCTGCTCAGCTCCCCCGCACATAATTACAGCTTTGCCCAGGTAGATGACGGTCCCCAAATCCACCGCGAATCGTGGTAAAAATTAAAAAGCAGGGGTCAAGAAAAAAAGGGGGTCCCAAAATGCTTTTTAGGGATTTTGAACAGGGATGGCGCCTAAACCACTGGATGGAATTACACCAAATCTGGCAGAAAGGTAGATCTTGGCCCAGAAAGCTGCCTTTTTTATATTTTATGTAAATTCATTCAGCAGTTCTTAATTAAAGAAAACATGTATTTGTATATATAGGGACGAGAAGGCTCCGCAAACCCTTCCGATCTCGTGCTGAGACATGATTGGCTGACAACACTTCACCGAGGAAGTATTGGCAGCTATGTTGGGACTCAGCTTCAGCTGAGTCCCTGAAAAAAAGTAAACAAATAACAAAAGAGGCCAAGGTAGGGGCACCCTGACCCTTTAGCTCTGGTGCTGTGGTCCCGAGGGACCCCCCGGGCTTAAAAAGCATTTTTTTAAAAACAATTTGGTGTGGATCCACTGAAAATTAAAATTTTAAAAACGAGCGCTCCCTCACCTGCTTTGTAAACAGCCCCCAGGTGGGCCAGGTCCCGGGACCAATTACATTTTGCATGGGGGGCTTCCCGGCCCGCCTGCAGCCCCGGAGACCACCACCTCCCCAGGGCTTTGAAATGATTTGATGCGCGGGTGCACAGCACACATGCAGCCCCAGGGCCACCACCTCCCTGGGGCTGTATTTAAATACAGTGGGAAGGGAGCCTCACAGCCCCCTTGCTGCCCCGGGGACCACCACCTCCCCAGGGCTTCAGTTGGATACAGTGCAGGGGTGCCAGGCCCTGTGGCCAACCGCCGCCGTGCAGGACCAAAGGGCATGCGCGGCAGAATTAGCGTACAATAATGAAAATGACTATACCTAAAAAAAAATGAAATTCACAGACAAAAAAGGTTACAGGCATGTTATAGTTAGGGAAGAGAACAAAAAAAAAACCATAGAAATTCACTTAAAAAACAAAGGTTACAGGGACTTTGTAGTTATGTTCACATTTTAAACATACCAAACCATGGAAATTCTTCTGTTATAGTTAGAGTAATATCAAGTAACAATAACTTGTGTCCTAAGGTATACCTCGTGCCCTCGCCATGCACTGTTAATAACCCCACAAATTACGACACTCAGTACATCTTTGATAGCATTGTTGACAATTTCAATGTTATATTTGTAGTATATATATATATATATATATATATATATATATATATATATATATATATATATATATATATATAAAGAGAGAGAGAAAGAGAGAGAGAGAGAGAGACTGAAAACCACAAAGGGATATAACCTTCATTGCACCTCCTAATTTCAATTGCTAACCCACCTTTGTGACTCAGATAGACTTTTCCAAATCACAAAAGAGGTTTAGTACAAAGTTTAAAAATATTTTAGGGGTGCAATACATGTTTTTTTTAAATTGCAAGGTCTGCAACCACAACATAGTTTAGCACACCTGTGTTCCTTTTTAACTGATTTGTATCCTAACCTAGTGCCTGGCAACATCCTCTTGAAATGCATTTAACACAAATTATATGGTCTCCATGTTTTCAATTTTCATATGCCAAAACATCTACACGGTCCAACGTAGTTGGCAGATGAGTCAACAGAGGAAGGCAGATTTGGAATGATTATGACACTTCAAAGCAGGACTGAGATGCACTGGCAGAGCAGAATAGGAGGCGCTGAGCAACACCTGCTGGAGCTGTCATGGCGGCTCCAGATCACAACAATGCACGGTGGGCTTTCAGGTATTACCACACATTGGTGGAGAAGTCAACTTCACACTGGCGTATTTACTCTAGCGACTGCAGACATTTAGCAGCCTCAACACCTGCCTTCTGTTTGGCTGTAACATAAACCAAATGCAGCTCATTGCTTTAAGGATAATAGATCTTCATGAAAACCATGTGTGTTCCACAAATTATTAACGTGGTGGTAACATAATTTTGCAGCTGTGATTACAGTCAGCAATATAGAACAGCAGTTTAAATCCAAAAGAAGGTACTCAGATGGAGGCCCCATTCTACAAAGCCTAATAAGCATCTCTCTCTCTCTCTTCCTTAATGCTGTATTACATTATGGTTTTGGCTCATTGGCTACCTCCACCATCTGCTTGAGTGACTCACAGGTGCATTGCCAGATGGTAGTGCCTACATGTATAAAATACCTAAAAAGCAAGACTGATGGGGGAGGAGTCCTCCACTTTGTGCAGTTTTTCCCTTCTCTGCCACATATCAGTAAACCATAGAAATACCTGTGTCCTTGTGTCTGGACATAGGCATCTATAGGCATTGCATTGGATAGTGTGATTGACACGATGCTTGCAGTGAAGGCTCTGAAATTTGAAGTGCTAAAGACTGAAAAGCTGACTGCAAGGAGCACTTCTCCAGCAAAGCTGAGTGGAATCTCTTTATGTGCAATCTGGTAACCTCTAAATCAGATTATTTTAGGAATGGTGGGCTCTCACTAGAACGATGTTACCCTTCATGCTGAACAACAATCACCTGAGGTCAATACATACAGTCATTTCTGAGTATTTAGACTAATACTCAAGTCATACAACTTTATGTAATACTAAAAGCAGTTCACTAAGATGCAGGTACTCTGTCCTACACCTTAGGCCCAAAACGCAAATGAATTGGTTCACAAAGATTGTCGCGCATATTACTCATGAAGTCCAGAACAAGCCAGTAGTATGTGAAGCAGTACTAATGGAGTACTACTACAAATTGTCAAAAATGCCTCTGTAAGTTAGCCCCCACAAATTTCAGGCGTCATGCAGGAATGTGCCAGAAGCAGAAACACGACAAGCAGCACTACTGGAGTACTAATTTACATACTTAAAAATGTCTTGATAGGTTGTCCCCAAAAACATATCTACAAAAGGATAGGTCAGTTACAGTTCACCAAGGTTACATCCACAAGAACCCAAGCCCGAACAGGCTCAAGTCTACTCCAGCTAAGCCTCGGAGTAAGTCGCACAACACATATGGTCATTTACAGTTACTGCAAGAGAATTACATAAAAATCAATAAAACAAGAAGCTGTTGGGAAGGAAAATACCTCTGTATGGTACGAGACATGTACCCTGCTCTAAGTGCCCTAATGCTGATTGTCATAGGTGAACATGGATCATGTGTGTGCCCCATGACATAGGCCTGTTGCACAGGTTGCAGTCTTGTTGGACCAGGAGGGGGCACCCAAAGTGCTAACCTCGTACTGGTAGAAGGCTACCAACTTTACCAGGAGTTAAGCAGCACAAGCACAATGGTGTCAGCATACATGTCAGTCGCATGAGGCCTACAGGCTCATTCACCTTTTCAAAAGGTACTGCACTGTGTGCTTAACACACACTTGACCTACATTAGGCAGAGGCAGAGTGCTGCACAGTTCATTGGTTGTATCTGTGCCCGGGAAGAGTACAGTACAAGGATTGAGCAGTACTCTGTGGAGCATGTGTGGTTAGTACATGTACTGGGTGTATGTTTGCAGAGAGGGGTACATTACATAAACGTACAGTGCTGTGCAAGGCACGTGTGGATAAAGCTGTGCTGAGTGTATGCGTGTTTTTGTGGAGTGAATTATGGAATGGTGAAGTGCTGTGCAGCATGCACATAGTGAGTGTGAGTGCTGGCAGTGTGTGTGTTTGCAAAGAGCACACGCTGATTAAAGATATAAAATCTCCACTGCTGAACAGTGTATGCTGATTGGCTGTGTGCACTGAATGCATGTTTACAATGCACAGAGGTAGCCAAAGTCTGATGTGGAAATACACTCAGTGTGTGTGCTTGCTATAGTACATTACAAGAAGGACACCGGGTCCATTGTGGGAAGCTCAGGCCTGCCTGCATGAGGAGCAGAGGAATCCCCAAGACAGATTTGTGTACTGCTGCATTACTGTAAGATGGATGGGGGTAAACTGGCAGTAAAATGAACAGATACCATTTACATCTCAAAAGACTGCTCTTTGATTCAGAGATAGATCACAAAGGAAGGGGCCAGGACACATCTCAGGAAGGGAGATGAGGCTGATAAGAGAGTCATAAACAGCAGAGTTGGGAGTTTTGGATTAACCTTTTGACGCACATATCAGGGATGCTGATATCCTGGTGTGAACTCTTGTCACTGCCATTAATTCTGTTGTGGACAATCAGCTTCAGAGTTGCCCATTTCAAAAGAAGCAGAACCCTAACATAAAACTTCAAAGACCAAGACCCTAAATCACAATTGGTGTCTGGAAAAGAATTTCGGGTAGCTGCTCAGAACTGGAATGAGGCTTTGACTGGTGGGTCTAGGCTGCTGAAAGTTCTGCCCTGGCTGACAACTGTGGACCAGGAAGACACTGAGGTGGATGACACACCCTAGCAAGACTCCAGTCCAGAGCTGAATAACTTGACTTACTGCATCGCTGTTGGCTGAAAGCTGTCCCAAATGCTGGCTCCCTGGAGTGATTCTGCACCCTCTTGAAACTGCTGCGTGTACCACAAGCAACCCAATATCTCTGAACAGGATTGGATTTCACAAGTACCTGAGCTGAGGGCACTTGCTGCAACGCCGAACACTTCCGTTCTGCAGACGTACGAAAGACTAGGGCTAGGGTCTTTGGGGCCTTGAGGGATTCACTGCTAAAGATGCTGTGGCACCATAGACACTTTTAACTGAAATCCTGAAGAGTCAAACGGAAAATCTTGAGTCTGGCCTAATAGTTTGCATTCCCTGATGCGGCCACCAGTGAATACCAAACAACCCCAAGCATGGCGGAGAGGGTGACAGGGACTCGTCTGACAAGTACTAGAGTCTCAACCTTAAAGGGGATTGTGTTGTTGCTTCTGAATGTTGTGCTCATTGCATGAGTTGGGTTCAAAATAAAATAATACTTTTCTTATGAAAGAATGCATTTTCCTGGACATTGATTTACTCTTTGTAGTATTTGTCCTTTGAGTTATGAGTCATGTTGACTGACCTGTATCTACATCCACCCAAGGGAACCTAACTGTTCAACCACAGCTACCACTGTGAGTCAAATGCAGAAAGGGTACTTGGCCCAGTTGAGTGGGATTCATAGTGGGTGGGGTCTTGGGACATGAGAAGTAAAAGACCTAAACCACCACAGCCCCATTGTGCCCTGAGACACCAGCACAAAGCCAAACTTCCATAAATTTTTTTTTTTTAAAAACAGCCATATTACTTTAGACATTGTAGATACTGACAAACACCACATGATATGAATATAATAATAAATTAAATTAAAAGTTAAACAATGTTAGAAAGGCATAAACATTTTATAGTGGTTACACTGGCACACATCACATTGCATAAAATATAAAAATATTAAAACTTTTTATAGATATAAAAAACGG
The DNA here is from genome assembly GCF_031143425.1 of Pleurodeles waltl. Lineage (NCBI taxonomy): Eukaryota > Metazoa > Chordata > Amphibia > Caudata > Salamandridae > Pleurodeles > Pleurodeles waltl. The sequence goes on along the minus strand of NC_090441.1, from coordinate 146,487,815 downwards.
CAAATACATTTTAAAAATGTAAAACAATTGCTATATAAATGTATACATTGCACACATTACAAAATGTAATCAGATGTTAAATTTTTTTTTAAAAACACATGACTCATCCCATATACAACATTAGTGTTCATCCACTCAAGGGCAGATAATAACAAATTGCATGGCTCAAATACACAAACAGAAATATAGTGAAGCACAAACCAAACATAAGTTATGTTAGGCTCCACTACATATTAGAGCACAAAGGTAAAAGATTACAGCCCAGGCTGTGGGTTCTGTTTATGTTCTTGATGTAGTAATGTTTCTTGATTTGTTTTTATCAGGTGATACCTGTTACTTTATTCATTTGAATTGAACGTTCTTCACTGTGGAGGCACAGGCCTCGGTAGGAAGAATTGTCCTATGGACAATTACATTTGGGCAATGCACACCTAATACACAACTATATTACTAAAATGGTAACTTTGCAAACATATAAAAGAATTATAAAATCAATCTTTTGGATTATGCTTTTACACAATTTCCCTTTAATCCAGTAATGATCTACTGTGGAAATTGTGTCTAAGTCTTGCACCTTATATGTAACGCAGTCTTATTTAATGTTTAAATAGGTTTTACATTTTACAAAACAGATTTGTTACATGATTTGGCCACCAATGGACAAAGATGAATTATGTTTAAAATTTGCCTTTTTGATGATTTTGTAGTTTTTATACTGTTTTATGTGAAAATTTTGAAATTGGTCTTTTACCAAAAACGTTGGATTGATTGATTGCTTGATTGAGATATATGAATCTCCCACCGACTGCAATAACTAAACATGGAAGTGGGGAAACCTAGTGCTCCTTAGGTGTTAATCTCAGTCTTGAGGTAATGAACATCATCTTGGTGAACATTTACGTATGTGTGCAGATCTCTGCATCAAGATTTATGTTTGAAAATTAGGCCCATGAAGTAAGCCACTTGAAAGCTAGGAGTACTACAAGAGTAGGTCACAGCTATTTTTAACAAATTCTGTGTGAATCAGGCCCTTTGTGTCTTAAGGAGCCACATATGTCTAACTACCTGTGTTGTGTCATACAACGCATCTCTAAAGGTCCAAAGAACACAGAGGTCTGTATGGTCACCTGATGATTCCAAAAGAACCCCTAGAGCAGAAACACTTCTGCCAACACTTTGGGGGTCATTCTGACCATGGCGGTAATTACCGCCATGGCGGAGGTTGGCGGTAGCACCGCCAACAGGCTGGCGGTGCACCGCTGGGCATTCTGACCGCGGCGGTTCAGCCGCGGCCAGAAACGGAAAGTCGGCGGTGTACCGCCGACTTTCCGCTGCCCTTGAGAATCCTCCATGGCGGCGGAGCGCGCTCCGCCGCCATGGGGATTCTGACACCCCCTACCGCCATCCTGTTCCTGGTGGGTCTCCCGCCAGGAACAGGATGGCGGTAGGGGGTGCCGCGGGGCCCCTGGGGGCCCCTGCAGTGCCCATGCCGATGGCATGGGCACTGCAGGGGCCCCCGTAAGAGGGCCCCAAAAAGTATTTCAGTGTCTGCTATGCAGACACTGAAATACGCGACGGGTGCCACTGCACCCGTCGCACCTTCCCACTCCGCCGGCTCAATTCTGAGCCGGCGTCCTCGTGGGAAGGCTGTTTCCCACTGGGCTGGCGGGCAGCCTTTTGGCGGTCGCCCGCCAGCCCAGTGGGAAACTCAGAATGACCGCCGTGGTCTTTCGACCGCGGTACGGTCTTCTGGCGGTTCCCGCTTGGCGGGCTGCGAGAATCACCCCCACAGTTTGGACACAACCTACACCTAGAGGATGTGACGCAGACAATTCACCTAACTGCCCACACTACATGTGACATGCAGGTGGGGCATAGGCCCGTGAGAATGTTAATATTAATGACAGGAACAAGGAACAGGAACCAAGATTACAATGTCTCACTAATAGGAAGTCAGTGACGTCACATTACAACTGCCACAACATAGACACACTAATTGAACAATATCTCATTGCTGAGGATGCTGGCTCTCCTGGGGAAATGCCTTCCCTGATGACATGGATGACGAGCTGACAAACATTAGCCAGCAGACTCTCCAAGATGTCCTTGGAACACTCCAGACCCCTCCTTCAGTTGCAAGGAGGAGCACAGATACAGCAGCCATCACAGAGGACCCACCCACCACCCCAATAGTACGACCTGCCAGCTCCAACCCAGATGAGGACTCTGAGGACACTGGTACCACCTTTGAGAGGACTGTAGTTGGAGTACAGAGGGAGCTGGCCAAGGAGGTGCGGGTGGGGATGCAAAATATGTCAGTCAGCCTTGAGGGGATGCGTTTGTGCATGATGTCATCTGCAGAAGAGGCAGCAGCCATGCAAGTGCTTACATCCATCCTGCAGGGAATACAACAAAGTGTAAGGGAATTTACCAGTGCAGTAAGGAAGTTGCCACAACACCTGGCACCCCAAACCTTTCACTGCACGCACAAATGCAATCATGACCCCATCAGGGTGACCTGGCTGCCTACCACAGTGATGTAGCTGCTATACTCAAGAACCAGCAGCTTCTCCTTGCTGCAGTAATGCCCTTAATAGCCCTACCGGGATTTCTGACTCCATGTCTTCAAACACTGAATTGTGTGTTGCTCCTTCAAACCCACCACCACCAAGGGCAGAGGAGACGACACACACATCTGAAGATGAAGACGTGGAACAGATCACCTTCACCCGTAGGAAGACCCGGTAGCACAAGTCCATGCCACATGGGCACAGATATCCTAGGTCCTGTGCTTGTTAACATGCCAGTCTGGCAACAGTTGGTCACATGCACTGTTCTCCAGCACACCATTTACCTTGACACTATGCTCTGTGATTGTTTCTCACTACCTCATTGGCAATTCATGTTCCTCTGCACTGTATGACACTTCACCCCAGCATGTCCAATGACATGTCCCATTGCACTTGTGAAGCATCACAGTAGAGGGTGTCACACTAATGGACTCACAATCCTGGACTATGTAATTATTGTACTACAGCACTTTAAAATAAATAGCACTTACACTACCACTTTGTCTCTGTGTAATTGACACTGTTCACCCATGCCCAGGCCCTGATCCCCAAGCATATGACACATACTGTAAAGGAGTACCTACATTTTTTTTTAAACAGTAAAAAGGATAATAAAACTAGGGGAAACACCTTAACTTACCTAACCTATCATAACTACACATTACCCACAACTGGCCCTAACTACCCTAATCTAAACTTATCTATCACATTTAACTAAACACTCTAAACATCAACCCCCCCACCCACCTTATATGACGGGGCACATGTAGGACAGCATATACTAGCCTAAACACATAGGCCCTGATTCTGACCCCGGCGGTTCCTTACCGCCGGGGCCGGGGATGCGGGAGCACCGCCAACAGGCTGGCAGTGCCCCGCAGGGCATTCTGACTGCGGCAGTTTGGCCGCGGTCAGACAAGGAAAACCGGCGGTCGCCCGCCGGTTTTCCGCTGCCCTTGTGAATCCCCCTGACACCCCCTACCGCCATCCTGTTCCTGGCGGGTCTCCCGCCAGGAACAGGATGGCGGTAGGGGGTGCCGCGGGGCCCCTGGGGGCCCCTGCAGTGCCCATGCCAATGGCATGGGCACTGCAGGGGCCCCCGTAAGAGGGCCCCACTTTGTATTTCAGTGTCTGCTATGCAGACACTGAAATACGCGACGGGTGCCACTGCACCCGTCGCACATACCCACTCCGCCGGCTCCTTCCGGAGCCGGCTTCCTCATGGGGAGGGGTTTCCCGCTGGGCTGGCGGGCGGCCTTCTGGCGGTCGCCCGCCAGCCCAGCGGGAAAGCCAGAATGGCCTCCGCGGTCTTTCGACCGCGGAGCGGCCATATGGCAGCTCCCTCCACGCGGGCGGCGACCGCCGCCCGCGGGGGTCAGAATGACCCCCTTTGTGTCTGTTTACCCTAATGCCGCAATGGGCAATAGTTGTTTCTGGCAAACAAATGCTTTCAAAAGTGAACTTCATTATTTTTTTCTACTTTGTTGGCCTACCAAGAACTCAATCTAAGCTGATACCCACTTTGACCCCACATAGCTGGCTCTTGTATGTGTAGGCACTAGGTCAGAGGTTGAAGTGAGTCACGCCCTTCTTGAAATATATAAAATCCGTCACATTTTCTGTAGTACGCTCATGGCAGTAGTTACAACACGCTGGAGTTATGCACTTTCAAATATGATATTTACAGCTTTTTTGGGGATAAAGATCCTCTCAGTTCCATTTCCATTGCTGTTCCATGTTACCAATCACTTATTTCTTCCCATGGCATGCCAAACCATGTAGAATTAGGAAAACAAAACCAAAAATACATTTAAAGTGGCTGATATTAATTCAAGCAATCCACCCATGCTTTTCACCTCAGTGCATATTCCTAAATGTGACTGTGATGCTCAGACATGAGTCATGTGCTCCCTGTGCCTCAGGACTCTGACTGACAAGGCCTAAATAGGATGAAACTGGTCCGGGATTTCTTGTGTCCTTTCTGGAAAGGGATCTGTAATGGAATTTAGGGCTGGACTGTTCATTTGGAACAGGACCAAGACTAATTTCCTCATACCAGGTTTCTGTCTAGATAAGCACTATAATGTGGCCTGAGCCATAGCCATGGCATGATATTTATTTAGGCATCCCTTCCATGACTATGTTGTTTGTTGCTATTGACAGCACACAGTGGGTGTTCTGATTCAAGCAGATTCATGGAGATGTATTGAGTTGACTGGGAAATGGAGGCATCCCATAAGACCCATTACTATGAGTTGCCCACAATTATGCCTCTTGCTGTCATCATGGTCCATGCCTACCTCCATTTCTGTGAAAATGTTCTTGTCGCTGTGCATCCTGCTTTGAGTTGCAATTCTCATCAGCCTTTTGGTCAGCATGACTCCTGCTCCTGTGTGAGAGAATATCCCACTCTAGGTCAGCCTTTCTTGGCTGGTCTCAATGAATCCCACAAGCATTGTGGTCAGACAACTGCATGCTAACTTTCGGAGTGAGTACCCCCTGCTCTGATCTTGCAGATCCATGGCTCTTTTATATTCTTTCTAGGTGAAAGGTACTCACTGAGCATTGCCAGGCTGCTGCTCTGGGAAAGATAGCTGTTACCAGTCCTCCTTTCTCACAGAGGAGTTTGTTTATAGTGCTGATCATTGGACCCATCCATTTATGAAAGGGATCTCAAGAAACTGAAGATGGTTTTCTTCCAACTTATCACTGTAAACGATGAAGTATGAACATACAGGAGACAATTTTCATGTGCATCACATGGTTACTACTATCATCCATGGAAAAGTTCTTTATATTACATTGTCTGCTTAAATGTCATGAAGATTCTATCAAGCAGTGTGGTCTGTGTCTTGCAAGCCTTTTTTTTACCTAGCTGCTTTAGAATGTTTTAGGCTTATTGCTTTGACTAGTTATTTTAATTTATGTTGCTGTTTTTTTTGTTTTTACTTCTATCACTTCCTTTGCTGATGTCGTATTTATATATTTGATGGCTGCTCATATGTCTCACCACCTATATTATTCAGATATTTAGGTAACCAGTAATATCCTGATAGCAGCATATATAGGGGGTCATTCTGACCCTGGCGGTAATTACCGCCATGGCGGAGGTTGGCGGTAGCACCGCCAACAGGCTGGCGGTGCACCGCTGGGCATTCTGACCGCGGCGGTTCAGCCGCGGCCAGAAACGGAAAGTCAGCTGTGTACTGCCGACTTTCCGCTGCCCTTGAGAATCCTCCATGGCGGCGGAGCGTGCTCCGCCGCCATGGGGATTCTGACACCCCCTACCGCCATCCTGTTCCTGGCGGGTCTCCCGCCAGGAACAGGATGGCGGTAGGGGGTGCCGCGGGGCCCCTGGGGGCCCCTGCAGTGCCCATGCCAATGGCATGGGCACTGCAGGGGCCCCCGTAAGAGGGCCACTGCACCCGTCGCACCTTCCCACTCCGCCGGCTCAATTCTGAGCCGGCGTCCTCGTGGGAAGGCTGTTTCCCACTGGGCTGGCGGGCGGCCTTTTGGCGGTCGCCCGCCAGCCCAGTGGGAAACCCAGAATGACCGCCGCGGTCTTTCGACCGCGGTACGGTCTTTCGACTGCGGTACGGTCTTCTGGCGGTTCCCGCTTGGCGGGCGGCTCCCGCCGCCCGCCAATATCAGAATCACCCCCATAGTTGTTTAGGTCTTTGCTATTGCTACAGATGGGGAGATGTTCACACATTTCATAAAATAAATAAATTTGCTGTGACCGAGGTTCAGCTGTGCAGGTTCAAGGAGATATAAGCAATAAATATTACATGTCCATTATCATTTGGAAAAAAGACTGACTAGAGTTTTGCAGCATTGTCTGTTTCTGCTCAAGTTCACAGCAAGCTAGAGAGAGTATATTGCAGATTTTTTGACTTGTCCCACACTTCAGGGTCATCCCCAAACTTTTTTCCTTCACTCTCCTGTTTTCTGAACCCATTTTGTTGGCTTTTGGGACTCTGCACACCTTACCACTGCTAACCAGTGCTAAAGTACTTGTGTTCTCTCCCTTCAAAATGATGAAATAGGGTTTCAACCAATTTGCATGTGTAATTTACTTTTAAAGCCCTAGTAAAGTAGTACTACATGTACCCAAGGCCTGTAAATTAAATGCTACTAGTGGGTCTAGATCACTTAAGAAGCCTTTAAAACACACTTTGTATGGAGTCAGGACACAACCCATTCAATTGAAAGTAGGGCTGTGCCCAGCATCACCCTCCCATCCAGCCAGTGATGGCCCATCCAGACCCACCTAAGTTCTCTATTGTATGCAGCTGTCTAGGAGGAAAACACAATGCTAACCTTTCAGCTACACCCAGTCATGTGACCAAGAGACAGACTGCAGGCACTAAGGGGGTGATTCCAACTCTGGCGGGCGGCTACTGCCGCCCGCCAGGCGGAAACCGCCATTTGGCCGCCACGTGGCCAAAATTCTGCGGCCCCCATTCTGACATTCCCGCTGGGCCGGCGGGAATGAGGCCGCAACATAGGTGCCGGCTCCGAATTGAGCCGGCGGTGTTGCGGAGGTGGGACGGGTGCAGTTGCACCCGTCGCGCTTTTCACTGTCTGCCATGCAGACAGTGAAAAGCAGGCCGGGGCCCTGTTAGGGGGCCCCTGCACTGCCCATGCCAGTGGCATGGGCAGTGCAGGGGCCCTAGGACACCCGTTACCGCCAGCCTCTTCAACAGGCTGGCGGTACGGGGGTCAGAATCCCCAGGGCAGCGCTGCTTGCAGCGCTGCCCTGGCGGATTCTCCCAGCCAGGGCAAAAACGGCGGATGACCGCCGGCCCTGGCAATCCGACCGCACCTTTACCGCCGCGGTCGGAATGGGGATTGAAGCACCACCAGCCTGTTGGCGGTGCTTCCGTCATTCGTGGCCCTGGCGGTCCAAGACCGCCAGAGTCAGAATGACCCCCTAAATGACTAAGGCAAGTAAATGCCAACTTTCTAAAAGCACCATTTTCAAAATTCTAACTTAAAATCCGACTTCATCAGGAGAAAGCATTTCTCATTACAATTCTAAAGACACCAAACATGAACTGATAGGCTGCTCCCACTTGGGAAATATCACTAGTTAGTGGTAATAAGGTAACTTAAGGCTTTGCAGAAACAAAAAATGAATTTGAGAGTTTATCACTACCAGGACATGTAAAACTAAAAAGGACATGTTAGATTTTTTAAATACAGTGAACCCTGCCCTCTGGGTTGTCCAATGCCTACACCAATAGTGACTTAGATGTTCTAAGAAGGAAGGTTTGGGTCTTTCAAAAGGTTTATTTTGCCAGGTCTATATGGCAGTTTAAGGACTGCCTATAGGGACTGTAATGGCAGTCTTGATTAATGTTTAAAGGGTGCAAGCTAATTTTTCCATGTTTAAAGGAGCGAGCACAAGCAATTAACTCTGGTTAGCAGTAATAAAGTGTGCAGAGTTGTACAAGTAAAGAAGTGGCTTCAGAAAACAAGAGGTTGAAGGCAAAAATGTGGGGATGACGCTGCAGAAAGGGCCAAATCCAACAACTACTGTATGAAGTGCTGCATTAATACTTTACACATTGTCTCTAAGTTAAGCCAGATTGTTTTTTATGCCAAACTACCAGAGCGTTAAGCACAGGTTAGTTTGGGGTTTGCTTGTGGTTTCACCCTGACAGAAATTGTGATTGCTGCTAGAGTAGGGTTTCACACCCAAACAGTAACCCAATTTCCTACGGGGAATATAAAACGAGTGACTTTGGTGGACCATGTGATTCCCCTCTTTGCAGCAAGTTAATACAGTGCACCAACAGTGTCAGGACACTAGAATATATATTTTTGTGAACACACATTTGAAGGGACAGTTGTACTACTCAATATGCTGAGCATAGAGTGGATTGTGTGAAAAAGATAGAGTGTTAGTGATCAAGCAGTGTGTACTTTGAAAGTAGTACTGAAGGAGTGTGGCAAACCCTAGGTCAGAACGAAAGCAGCTAGGATGCAAAAAATGTGGGCACAGGTACCTCTTTGCAAGGGATTTTAAATAGTACATTTTACAATGTCTTGAGGTTAAGGAATAGTGATGGGAGGAAAAGAGTACCTTTATATTTTAGGTCAACGATGGAATGGGGACATGGAGAAACATCGGTGTGAGATGTGTTAGAAATAGATCCGATGAGTGCTTTTGCAAATCTGGTTTCCCCTTACACATTAACTGATACATAGTTGGTTTTAAAATGTGTTAATGTTATGGAATAGGGATGGGAGGAAAAGGGTACCCTATTTCAGGTCAATGATTAAAAGAGGATGGCGGAGATTCAACGGTGTGTGATATGTTCGTTGCACAGACAGTGAGTGCTTTTGCAAATTTGCGTTCTCTTGATAAATTTAGGAGGGGTTTTGAATGAGCAAGAAGTGAGACCATGCAGTTTAGACAAGAAAATGATTCCCTATTTAATCAGAATGACAATTTTGCTCAATAGAATTCCCATCGTGAATAAGAAGTATGTGAGACAGGACAAGACCTTCTTATGAAAGTGTTTTGTTTCTGCACAATGCCTTTTGGTCTTCCTTCGCAGCAGGAGCTTTCAAACAGGCGATTGGGAAGGCTCTTCAGGGGCTTTTCAAAATTACATCTTATAGAAGATCTGGTGTATTGTTGAAAGTGATGAAGACATTAAAGCACAGTAGGTAGGAGGTTAAGGAAAGGACATGCCAATCGAAAGAGAATGCTGTCACTTTTTTTAGATCGACTTCTACAAGGCCTATGTTAGACCCTGTAGAAGTAGCAAGGAAGGCATTAGACTTCTGAAGCTTTTCCTCGGCATAGGCGAGTCTTGCTGTACATTTGTAAAGGTTTTGCTAGGGAGGTGGCTCACTTGATTGGTCTGCTAATGAAGAGAGTTAGTTTTGTTTTGTCCTTGGAGTAGGTCAATGCTTTTGAGTTAGAAAAGAGCTTTTGAGTTAGCAAAGAAAGAGAATTGTGGAGCACACTTCATCAGCAAGTTTCAAAACATATCACCCTAATCACTCAAGCTAGCACCGAGGGCCTAAGCGTGACTTTCAGAGATAGCAGCTGTAGCATCACCTTGGTGACCCTCAAGACTGCTTGCATACGTGTCCGACCGAGGTGGCCTACGAGTCATCGTGTAGAGTTCGTAGGTTATGTTTCAAAACTAAGGCCCATATTTATACTTTTAGCTAACGCTAACGCAGTTTAGCGTCAAAAAGTTTTGCGCCGTCTAACGCCATTCTGAAGCGCCATGCGGGCGCCGTATTTATGGAATGGCGTTAGACGGCGCAATCAGACCGGCGCTGCCTGGTTTGCGTGGGAAGAAACCACGTAGACCAGACAGCGCCGGCGTAGGGGGAAAATGGCGCATGGGCGTCTTAAAATGGGGCAAGTCAGGTTACGTCGAAAAAATCGTCTTAACCCGACTTGCGCCATTTTTTAACGACGCCCATCCCCCATCAACATGACTCCTATCATTGGAAAGATAGGAGTCATGCCCCCTTGCCCAATGGCCATGCCCAGGGGACTTCTGTCCCCTGGGCATGGTCATTGGGCATAGTGGCATGTAGGGGGGCACAAATAAGGCCCCCCTATGCCACCAAAATAAAATATAAAAAATAAAAAATAAAACTTACCTGAACTTACCTGAATGTCCCTGGGGTGGGTCCCTCCATCCTTGGGGGTCCTCCTGGGGTGGGCAAGGGTGGCAGGGGGGGTCCCTGGGGGCATGGGAGGGCACCTGTGGGCTCATTTTGAGCCCACAGGCCCCTTAACGCCTGCCCTGAGCAGGCGTTAAAAAGTGGCGCAAATGCGCCGTTTTTAGCCACGCCAACTCCCGGGCGTCTCTTTTGCCCGGGAGTATAAATACCACGTAAAGGCCTGGGAGTCATTTTTTAGACGGGAACGCCTCCCTTGCATATCATTAACGCAAGGAAGGGGTTCACGCTAAAAAATGACGCACATTCCGGGAACTTTGGCGCTATTCGCCTCTAACGCCATAGTATAAATATGGCGTTAGTTGGCGTTAGTTTTGCGTCGAAATTGCGTCAAAAAAAACGACGCAATTTCGGCGCAAACGGAGTATAAATATGGCCCTTACTACGTTAAAGTGGAATATTTAACAGGATTATTAAACGTGATTGCATACTTCTTTTCCGGTTCCCTTTGCCGAAGCACGAAGAGGAAGGGTGGTGTAATTTCACTAGAAACTGATGTGTATTCTGAGTAATTTAGAGGGAAATTAATATTTTTGAAGGCAGTTAAAAGTAATTTGGTGAGGTTGCCACAGCAAGAATGAGTCAAGGAAGGACGAACAGAAGTTAGTAAAACAGTGGTAAATTGCTCCTATCTGAGGGATTGCATGAGAGAATTGTGCATTTGGTTACGGTCATGTAAGAGGAAATGGCACCAAGACTAAATTGCACAAGCAGACTTGATGTGTAGGGCAGAAAGTGATGGTACGTTATAGTGCGTGCATAGGATAAAGTGTGTGGTACTGATGGCTCCTTTGTCTGCTATGAATGGGCCAGTCAGGTCATGGGTCAAATTATCATTGGACAGTATTGGTTCAATAGAGAGTTTGGGTCTGAATGGCAGGTCTGTTAATTGTTGATGTGATTGGTCAGTTTGGTCACTAGGAAGCATCGTTTGGGAGGTGTTTTTGGTATAAGGTGTTCCCGCGGCCATCTTTACTGAGAACAATGAATTGGAAGTTTGTACAGGAGGTGTTTTTTAGATGACATGTCAATTAAGCAGCATATTACCTATGGGCTAATGAATTGGTGGAATGCATGAAACAATCTGGGGTACATCAACCCTCAAAGATCGTACATCATAAGATACAGAAGGTAATGAACAAACATATGAATGCTCCTCTATTTTTTGTTCCTGAAATTATTCGCCCCTTTGATTGATTCTAAGGCCCATATTTATACTTTTTGACGCAAAACTGCGCTAAGGCAGTTTTGCGTCAAAAAAATTAGCGCCGGCTAACGCCATTCTGAAGCGCCATGCGGGCACCGTATTTAATCAATGACGTTAGCCGGCGTTAGCCGCCGGCGCTGCCTGGTGTGCGTTGAAAAAAACAACGTACACCAGGCAGCGCCGGCGTAGGGGGATATGGAGCTTGGGCGTGAAAAAATGGGGCAAGTCAGGCTGAGGCAAATTTTTCGCCTCAACCCGATTTGCGCCATTATTTTTGACTCCCAACCCCCATAGAAATGACTCCTGTCTTAGCAAAGACAGGAGCCATGCCCCCTTGCCCAATGACCATGCCCAGGGGACTTATGTCCCCTGGGCATGGTCATTGGGCATAGTGGCATGTAGGGGGGCACAAATCAGGCGCCCCTATGCCACAAAAAAATAAAAAATACTTACCAGAACTTACCTTATTGTCCCTAGGATGGGTCCCTCCAGCCTTGGGTGTCCTCCTGGGGTGGGCAAGGGTGACAGAGGGTGTCCCTGGGGGCATGGGAGGGCACCTCTGGGCTCCTTCCGAGCCCACAGGTCCCTTAACGCCTGCCTTTTCCAGGCGCTAAAAAACAGCGCAAAAGCGGCCGTACATCATTTTTTTTGACCCGCCCACTCCCGGGCGTGAATTTTGCCCGGGAGTGTAAATACAGCGCACATGTCGCGGAGTCACTTTTTTAGACGGGAACGCCTACCTTGCATATAATTAACGCAAAGTAGGTGTCCACGCTAAAAAAGGACGCAAACTCCATGGACTTTGGTGCTAGACGCGTCTAACGCCAAAGTATAAATATGGAGTTAGTTTTGCGTCGGAATTGCGTAAAAAAAAAACGACGCAATTCCGGCGCAAACGGAGTATAAATATGCCCCTAAATATTTACATTTAAAATGTAAAAAAGATGTAAAAGCTGTACGTCATCAATAAAGGATGTGACAATGGGACCAGAATGTTCCAGAAGCTACCTCTTTGGTAAATGAATATACCAAATTCATTCTAAATGTTTTTTTCTTTTTTTATGTATTGTTTCTGTTATGCGGATGAGGTCTGCAATAATATAGTACTGGGAATAGTATTTCAATATAAATTGTTTTAGGCTTTCTTCGGTTTTGCAGGATCCTTTACACAGAGTAGCGAAAGAGAAAAGGGAGCATTTTACACTACGTGCTATTTAGTGGAATTTTTCGGAAATTTCACATAACTGCGCAAAGGCGCAATATGCAAATGTTGTGCATGTCTACATCAAACTACTGAGCCTAGAATTCAATTGTTTAGCCTAACACAGAAGGACGTGTCTTGAGAGAAGCCCAAGAGAGAATAGTTGTTCTAAATTGTCAGTGGTACTGAAAGGATAGTAGTGACCCAATGGCAGCAGAGCAGACTCGTGAATATGCCCTTAAATATCTGCTACCAGAAACTGAGCACAGTGTGGTGTACTTGGGAAAGACATCGCCAGGCGCCAAACAGAAATTCATCTCACAGCATGCTGAAAAATTCTCTAAAACAAAATTCTGAAGACAGTCACATTGGTTCCTTTTGGAGTGTGGCTGGAATAAAATCATTGAGAAACGCATGGACTCATATGTCAATACAACCACGCTGTTTAAAGTAGTGCATTCAGCTAAAGAGGGGAGGTTTGAACGAACTATACTTCAAAACAAGAAAAATATAGCAACTGTCAGACCAAGTAGAGGACCTGGCCAACACCTGCTCTTGCTGTCAGATAATTACTGATCATAACATTAGAAGCTGGACTTTCAAGTGGAACAGTGCATTGGGCCACACGCTTAATTTTCACTGGATGGTCTGCTCTGGTGATTTAAGCCATCTGGCATCTTTAACACCTGTTTTCAATTTGGCTGTGACTTATGCATATATCCCATTGGATTTCTACAAAAGCAAGTCAGAAAGTCAGAAATTCAATGTGTTTTCCATTCATTTGAACAGGAGCCAGATATATCCTCTGTGCCAGCCAGTCCAGTCCAAATGTCACATCCGCATTTAATTTCCAATCATCGGCCCCATTCACAAAGACACTCACATAGGCTAATTGTGGTGCCCAAACGTGGCCTGATTTAGGAGTGCATATTGACTGCAATTTAAAAAACAGAACAGTAAAATGTCCCTCTCTAATATTTTCTAAACAAGTCTCTCTCACAGAGCATATGGCCTGTTTACTGCTGCTACACCAGCGCCGCAGCCTCTTCAATAGATGCTAGAATGCTATATTGTCAACAAAGAGGGTCTTGCACAATTAATCAAGTAAGAGGTGTGTAATTCTAACAATTACTCCGTCTTGCTTCTGCAAACATACTCCCTCCAGTGTTTTTGTATTAATTTTATCTATTATCAAGGCTGACCAATGCTAACCAATACATACAACGCAAGCAGCCTCATGCAGTGAAACAGTACAGGTGACACAGTATATATGACAGGCAATGAAATTTACATCAGCTTGTCAGTGCCGAGATGGTACAATCAACAAAAAACATGAATCAAAACATACATAACCAACATTTCTTTGGTACAGCTTAGTGATAAAAAAGAGTATCTGTTACCTCTCCCACTCCCACATCCGAGAAAGCATCGCAGAGCAGTTCTCACAGTCAGTGCGGATAGTGATAGTACACAAGTCAGTCCGGTAAATGACTCCCAGGAGTCTCTAGGTCCTGATGAAATGGGCGGGGTTAAAGCCCCATAGTACAGGGGCCAGAGTCAAGTGCACACATCCCATGCAATGAAGGCCCTGCTGCTACTGGGAGTGGGCACACTGTGCCAGGGGCACAGGTGCAGGGGGCCAGGAGTAGTGGGAGGGGAACCGTGGGCCAAGGCTTGGGACAGCCACACCATCTGACTGCCCAGGAGGGCCTCAACCAAGTCATAGGTGTATACCAGCACACCCAGGACACAGTGGCCCAGATCCTCGCTTCTGTGCAAGAGACCCAGCGACTGCAGGGGCAAAACCATCAGGAGACCATGCAACAGTGGCAAGCCCACAATACCACCATGGCCTCCATTGTATGGGTGCTGAAGGACCTGACCACTGTCGTGTGAGTCCACCACCCACCAGCAGCCCCTACCACTGGCCACATCCCATCACAGCCCTCCACATCAGCAGCAGCCAGTGCCATGGAGGCCCCACCACACGATTCGCAAGACACCAGCACCCCAATCCCTTTAGCTGAGGTGCCCCCATGCAAGCGAGGATGTCCAAGTAGACATCAAGCCGGACATGATGACCAGACCACAACCACCGCCAGGAAGTGACCCTCTTCTGAACATTCTCCCCTGTGTATGACTGTGACACCCTGTCGACTGTTCTCTCCCATATCTCCGTCTACCCATAGCCTGCAGACTGGACTTAGACTACCTACAGCTGGCCTCACCACTCTGATGATCTCTGCCGCCATGACCCCACTCATCACCCCTTGCGCTTGTCCATCCCAAATAAACAACAATTGAGCACAAATAATGTCTACGTATAATTTGTCATGAGTACGCATGGAACTACCAATACATGTACAACTGGCAACCCATTGGCCAGCACATTCATGGGAGGGTGACAGAGGGGGGTGCAAAATGCCGGGAGGTCAATCGTGGAGCAGGCAGTGGCTGGAATAAGTGTGTCAATGGAGGCAACAGGCCAGGCAGGGGCCAGAGTTCCCCTCAACATTGTCCTGAAAGTAGAGCAAGACAGGGATGACAATCACTGTAGGAGTCACAGATGCCAACTCCACACAAATGCATTGTAGGAACAGGAATCCAAGGTAGATATACCTGTCAGGTTTACAACCATATGGCTAGTAGCAACAGACAAAACCAACACATACCAATCCAATGGTCCAAGCCTCACAGCACCCAGCACCAGACCTGATCCCATCCCCACTTCCACCAACAACAATGTAACAATGCCACCCAATGTAAACTCCCAGGAGAGATACTGCACAGATGCAACAACCTTGTGTGGCACACATATAGCACTTGAACTGCCAGCTCAGGGAACATTCAACATACACATTGAGGGCAGTAGTGCACCAGCACAACAGCAACCTGACAAAAGGCATGACCTGTACACTGTGACTACCTAAGTCATGGGCACATGTGACACCCCCCAACTCACCTGTCAGACCTGCAACCAATACCGTCAGTGGTCATAGACAACAGGTGGCATCAGGGGCAAGGCAGACAGTCGTAGAAGACACATACCACACAGTTTACACATACCTAAATATCAGCCGAAGTAATGTAGAATCATCTCCACCCGAGTCAGCTGCATCCTCATCATCCTCCTCTTCATCACTCCCCATGTCCCCTTCATCAGCCACGGCACAGCTACCCCCTTCTCTGCATCCAGCAATGGGATGTGATGACTCAAGGCAAGATTGTGCAGCATGAAGCAGGCCACAATGATATGGCACACCTTTTGTGGGTTGTAGAGCAGGGCACCCATGGAGATATGCAAACAGTGGAACATGGCATTCAGCAGACCGAAGCATCTCTCAATGACCCATCCGGTATGACTGTGGGCCTTATTTCAATGGTCCTCTGCAGCTGAAGTTGGATGCCTCGTGGGTGTCATGAGCCAGGGCAGGTTGGGATAGCCAGAGTCACCTGTGTGCATAGAGGGAAGAGGCATGTCAAGACTGGGAGGGCAATAGGGCAGAGACACAAGGGTGCAGAGAGCTGAGGGGCACACATATGCAGGGGTACATACCGACTAGCCAGGCACAGTCCCTCTGGAGTGGTGCCATCATGTGTGCCAAGCTGCTGTTCCACAGAATGTAGGAATCCTGCACAGAGGCTGGGTACCTGGCAGTCACCTGGGAGATGTATTGGTCCGTGAGACACACACTTTGCACATTGACCGGATTCAAGTTTTTGTGGTGACCAGGGTAATGTGGGTGCTATCAGTGGCCCTAATCACATGTGGGATGTGTTACACATGGTAGAGTGCAGCCTTGACAGTGGGCAATTCTGCATGTGGGGGGAAACGAATGTAGCTGGACATATGTTTTATCAGGGCTCACAGTACATCCCTCAGGACGTTGCTGAACATGGGCTGTGACATCCCCGCTGCGAGGCCCACTGTGACCTGGAAGGAGCCTGAGGCAAAGTAGTGGGGGACTGACAACACCTGCACTGTGGGAGGGATGGCACTGGGATGGCGAATGGCAGGCAACAGATCCGGCTCCAACTGGACCACCAGCTCCATTATGGTCACACGGTTCAGGTGATAGGTCTGGATGATGTGATGCTCCTCCAGGGTGGCAAATTCATCTAGGAGCCTGTACACCAGTGCATTCCTCAACCTTAACCATCCATCATACCTTGGAACAGGAGAGAGTTGGTTCAATGTCATGCACCATAGACTGTGTGTATGGTGTTGATGTGGCCGCAGGCCAACACATATCACCCATGACGCACTAACTTTCACACACATTACACATTGGAAATTTAAAATGGTAGCCGCCTGTCTGCATGCATGGGACAGGTTGAAGTGGGATCATTCAGCTGGCGTAACACGTCATAGCGGTAGGCGGTCACGACCGCCGTGCAACTCACCTTTGGTTCACACTGTTGCCAATGGGAGGCAGAAGCCAATGGTGATTGCTGCCAGCAGCGACGGTGATGTCCACCGCGGCCGTGGCCGCCATTTCATGTGCTCATGCTCACCTGACTCCTGAACCTCGTGCACTGAAGTCCTCCACTGTGTGTGCTGTTGTTTTCTGACTCTGGAAGCCAAGATCCCACGTCCTGCAAGAGACAGGGCCCCAGCCTTCACCCAGTAAGAGTTGGAGCGGCTCATGGACTCATGGACGGGGTCCTGTCCTGTATGGACAGTTGTATGTGGCACCAGAGCAGCAGGTGAGACCAATGTCATTGTCCTGTGTGCGAGTTGTGCGCAGGGGGTCTTGGTAGGTGGCAGTGAGTAGGGAGCATGGACATATATGAGGGGGCTAAGGCTGATACCAGCAGAGCCAAGGGGACTAGGGGGATGGAGGGCGAGGGAAGTACCACAGGGGAGACCAGATCGACCACTACGTCTTTTGGTTCCTCCTCCGATGGATGTTCGAACCCATCTGGGACCATCCCAGCACCATCCTTGTCCGTCCGTCCCATTACCAGCACTGCTCTCCTTGAAGCTCCCCACCCAGTTGCCCGTGCCCTCTCACACAAGAGGGTGGGCATCTCCTTCACCACAGGCACCTCTGCCCCTACCCCAGTCAGCCCTGGTGCCCTCAATGAGGAGGCTATTGACTTGCTGAGGTCCATCTCTGTGGGACAGACAACTATCGTGAATGACTTCCAGGGACTGGCATCCCAGATGCAACAGTGCAATGAGTTCCTGCAAGGCATTCGCAGTACCTTGTATGGCCTATAGAGATTGTTTCAGGCTTTGGCCTCCTCCTTGACGGCAGCCAGCATCCCTTCTTCTTCCGTCCCCCCTCCAGCTACCTGTTCCCAATCCCACATCCCACTCCCCTCAACCATCCAAGGCACACCTACTGAGCCACATGCATCCACATCTCTCCTGTGTCCTGATACAGCCCAGTGTTCAAGGATTGCAAAGAGACCTAGGTAAGGAGCCCAAAGATATTTTCTAGTCAAATAGTATTAATTGTTCAAAAAGTGTTTGTTTTACTGTGGACTCTCTGTGTTTTCAGGCAGCCTGGCACTTTTAAAGTGGTGTTTGTTTCAAAATCGTTTTTGCTGTGACTGTGAATTCCCTTGCTAGTTTGTGGCTCCCCCCCCCCCTTTCCCCACCCCCCCACCCCCCTTTTTTCACCCCTATTCTTAGTAAAAAGACTACATAAATCTTTCAGAGTGTGGTTTTAGGAGACTGTTTTTAATCTGTTTGTGTGAATTAAATTGTGCTTAAAAGCTGTCTGCCCCCCCTGTATTTTTTGCCTTAAAAAAGCCCGATATTAGAGTGTGCGCCCAGAACTATTGCAGTGTTTGTCTCTTAAACAATCTCCCCCTTACCTGAAAAGTAGACTCTGCTAGCTTGGAAGTGTGGATTCAGCCTGTCTGTATCCAAGGAGATACTGAATAGAGCAGCAATAGCCTCCCCCCAGGCCCCAGGGACTGGACTTAGCTGATTGGCTCCCTGAGTCTCTGCTGCACCTGAGACCCGCCCCCCCACCTGCTCTGGCTCCTTAAGTTTGTGGAGGGAAGGCCAAAGACAGGCACCTCCATTTTGTGTTCCTCTGTGCATCTCTCCTGTGTCCTGATACAGCCCAGTGTTCAAGGATTGCAAAGAGACCTAGGTAAGGAGCCCAAAGATATTTTCTAGTCAAATAGTATTAATTGTTCAAAAAGTGTTTGTTTTACTGTGGACTCTCTGTGTTTTCAGGCAGCCTGGCCTCTTTTAAAGTGGTGTTTGTTTCAAAATCGATTTTGCTGTGACTGTGTGAATTCCCTTGCTAGTTTGTGGCTCCCCCCCCCCTTTTTTCCCCCCCCCCTGCCCCCCTTTTTTCACCCCTATTCTTAGTAAAAAGACTACATAAATCTTTCAGAGTGTGGTTTTAGGAGACTGTTTTTAATCTGTTTGTGTGAATTAAATTGTGCTTAAAAGCTGTCTGCCCCCCCCTGTATTTTTTGCCTTAAAAAAGCCCGATTTTAGAGTGTGCGCCCAGAACTATTGCAGTGTTTGTCTCTTAAACAATCTCCCCCTTACCTGAAAAGTAGACTCTGCTAGCTTGGAAGTGTGGATTCAGCCTGTCTGTATCCAAGGAGATACTGAATAGAGCAGCAATAGCCTCCCCCCAGGCCCCAGGGACTGGACTTAGCTGATTGGCTCCCTGAGTCTCTGCTGCACCTGAGACCCGCCCCCCCACCTGCTCTGGCTCCTTAAGTTTGTGGAGGGAAGGCCAAAGACAGGCACCTCCATTTTGTGTTCCTCTGTGCATCTCTCCTGTGTCCTGATACAGCCCAGTGTTCAAGGATTGCAAAGAGACCTAGGTAAGGAGCCCAAAGATATTTTCTAGTCAAATAGTATTAATTGTTCAAAAAGTGTTTGTTTTACTGTGGACTCTCTGTGTTTTCAGGCAGCCTGGCCTCTTTTAAAGTGGTGTTTGTTTCAAAATCGTTTTTGCTGTGACTGTGTGAATTCCCTTGCTAGTTTGTGGCTCCCCCCCCCTTTTTTTTTCCCCCCCCCCGCCCCCCTTTTTTTCACCCCTATTCTTAGTAAAAAGACTACATAAATCTTTCAGAGTGTGGTTTTAGGAGACTGTTTTTAATCTGTTTGTGTGAATTAAATCGTGCTTAAAAGCTGTCTGCCCCCCCTGTATTTTTTGCCTTAAAAAAGCCCGATTTTAGAGTGTGCGCCCAGAACTATTGCAGTGTTTGTCTCTTAAACAATCTCCCCCTTACCTGAAAAGTAGACTCTGCTAGCTTGGAAGTGTGGATTCAGCCTGTCTGTATCCAAGGAGATACTGAATAGAGCAGCAATAGCCTCCCCCCAGGCCCCAGGGACTGGACTTAGCTGATTGGCTCCCTGAGTCTCTGCTGCACCTGAGACCCGCCCCCCCACCTGCTCTGGCTCCTTAAGTTTGTGGAGGGAAGGCCAAAGACAGGCACCTCCATTTTGTGTTCCTCTGTGCATCTCTCCTGTGTCCTGATACAGCCCAGTGTTCAAGGATTGCAAAGAGACCTAGGTAAGGAGCCCAAAGATATTTTCTAGTCAAATAGTATTAATTGTTCAAAAAGTGTTTGTTTTACTGTGGACTCTCTGTGTTTTCAGGCAGCCTGGCCTCTTTTAAAGTGGTGTTTGTTTCAAAATCGTTTTTGCTGTGACTGTGTGAATTCCCTTGCTAGTTTGTGGCTCCCCCCCCCCCCTTTTTTTTCCCCGCCCTGTCCCCCTTTTTTCACCCCTATTCTTAGTAAAAAGACTACATAAATCTTTCAGAGTGTGGTTTTAGGAGACTGTTTTTAATCTGTTTGTGTGAATTAAATTGTGCTTAAAAGCTGTCTGCCCCCCCTGTATTTTTTGCCTTAAAAAAGCCCGATTTTAGAGTGTGCGCCCAGAACTATTGCAGTGTTTGTCTCTTAAACAATCTCCCCCTTACCTGAAAAGTAGACTCTGCTAGCTTGGAAGTGTGGATTCAGCCTGTCTGTATCCAAGGAGATACTGAATAGAGCAGCAATAGCCTCCCCCCAGGCCACAGGGACTGGACTTTAGTTAACTTGCTCCTTATATAGGTTCCTCGTGGTTGTTGCATATGCTGTTGTGATTGGTTTTTGGGAGATGGTGTTTTATTGGTTGCTAGCTCCAGAGATGCATTTTATGATTGGTGGATACGGCTAGGATTCTGATTGGCTGTTGGTACTAGGGCTGTGATTGGTGGATAGGGCTAGGATTCTGATTGGCTGTTGGTTCTAGGGCTGTGATTGGTGGATAGGGCTAGGATTCTGATTGGCTGTTGGTACTAGGGCTGTGATTGGTGGATAGGGCTAGGATTCTGATTGGCTGTTGGTTCTAGGGCTGTGATTGGTGGATAGGGCAAGGATTCTGATTGGCTGTTGGTTCTAGGGCTGTGATTGGTGGATAGGGCTAGGATTCTGATTGGCTGTTGGTTCTAGGGTTGTGATTGGTGGATAGGGCTAGGATTCTGATTGGCTGTTGGTTTTAGGGCTGGGGCTGTGATTGGGGGTCAGGAAATAGGGCTGTGACTGGTGATTAGGGCTGGGCCTCCCATTAATTGGCTAAATCAGGGTTTAAAATTGGATTGGCTAGGATTAGGACCAGCTTCTTATTGGCCAGTAGGGCTATAAAAGGCTAGGATTCAGGGTGTCTCAGCCCGGGCGGAGAGGCAAAGGGCGGAGAGGACAAGGGCAGCTGTCTGTTTGGGTCTGTTCGGGACAGGTAGGGACTAGGGACTAGGGCCAGAAATGCTGCCCAATTCCCATTCCACCAGGAATGGTTTCTGCCCCAACACATCCCTCAACATGCAAACACATTATCTGCAAAGATATCCAACTCATACATCACAAACTGACCACAGACATATTGCATTGCCCCACCACCCAACACAATACCCTACATACAACACATATACACATACACCCCATAACTACTACAGTCAAACACCTTCATACTCACAGCAAACACTACTCTGTCCCCTCCCACTAACACTACCTGCCACCGCCCACACAATACAAAACTACAACATACAATTCTCTCAGTTTCAGTCTCCCAGATACACACTCTCTACACATACTAACCAAAAACACTATCCGCTGTTCGCTTCACACAGACCGCCTGAACTCATAACAATGCCAAAACCCTGCCTTCAAACACATCTTCTACACACACTCTTCCCCTCTGCTCACCAATTACACACAACCATACAATCCCCATATTTCACTCCACCACACATATTACCTCTTCCAGTCATCTCAACTAATACTTATCTCCCTGACACACATCCATCACCTCATATACACCTCATACATTCATCTCCAAAACACATCAACACCCCATCTAACACTCAAATTCCACTTAACAGCACTAACTCACATACAAGTCCCTCACCAAAAACAACTACACCAATAGCCCCTCTCATTATTCCACAAAAACAATACCAACCACAAACATCAGCACATCAAAGCAACACAAACTTACATTACACTCATCATCATACCCACTCTCACCCCCAAGACTACACAAAGGATACAAATTCCATCCTATCTCCACCCCTACCCCCCCACTCTTCACAAACACCTACCACAAGCACCCCATCCCAGCAACCTTCATTCAGTCGCCTCTCCTCCATTGCACAATTTAGAGCCTTACATCATGATCCACATGCTCCGCCACCACCCCTAACCCATACTCCATCCACACTAAACAAACGCAAACAAAATAAAAAACAGGCCACTCATAGCAACCTCGCATCCCCTTGTTTGTTTCATAATAAAACTACCCTACAAAAAACACTACACTCCTCATGGCTCTCTCAGCCACCAAGTTCACCACCCACACACACAGACCCAACAAAATGCCTCCTTAACCTGCTGGAAGAGGAACACTATGTTGAAAAGCAAGACTATTGTGAGCCTCAAACAGTTAACACAACTAGCAACTCTCCTGCTTCAAGCTCACATTATACTACTTACCCTTCTACTAAACAAAACAGCACTACCACAAACACACCCTATCTAAACTGCCAGCTCATAAATGCTCGATCACTCTCAAAAAACAAGCACCACATCTACGACCTTCTCACAGACACACAACCTGACTTACTATTCATTACGGAAACCTGGTTAGGAGATGACATGGCACCAGTATTGCACGAAGACCTTCCTCCAGGCTATCAAACCATCACACAAAACCGTATAGGCAAGAGAGGAGGTGGACTAGCTATTATATTCAAACAGGCAATAATCCTCAGTAAAACAGACAACATCTCCATACAAGGTTGTGAAGCCCTCCTTACCAGATGCCACCCTACTCCAACTTCCACCTGTAACTTTCTCCTCCTTTACAGACCTCCACCTAACAACTCCACTTTCCCAGATGCCTTTCTTGACATAGTCTCAAACCTTATTACACTATACTCCAATCTATGCATTCTTGGGGATCTAAACATTTGGTTTGACAAACCCAATATGCCCCATCCAAAAGCTATCACCACTGGCCTACTCGCATTGAATCTACATCAGATTGTACACAATCCCACACACATCGCTGGTCACATCCTAGATGTAATTTTTGCTAAGCCTGAACTTGTTACTATTCATAGCATCACACCAACCACCTGGTCAGACCACCATCTGATAACTTTCCGACAGACAACTCCACAAATCAACACACCCCACAACCACTTACATACATACACATATCGGCCATGGAGAAAACTCAATTTGGATCACTTAGAAACACAACTAAAAGCAAACACAGATCTAGATACAATCAATTCTGTACCTAAACTTTATGAGTGGCTACAGGAAGCTTTTGATGTCCTAATACCACTCAGAAAAACTAAACATGACAAAAGAAAACCAACACCTTGGAGAAACACAGAACTTAAAAAGATAAAGAAACAAATCAGAAAGTTGCAGCGGACCTGGCTCAAAACAAACAACAGTCAAGACAAACTGCAGCTACACAAACTTAACAGGATATACAAATCATCAATCAAAAAAGCTAAAAAAAGATACTACTCAGACAGAATTCTAAATGCTCAATCTACAACCAAGGAATTTTACAAAATTCTCAATGAATTTCGAAAACCCACATGCATGGAAGGAAGTCATCCCACCACTCAAGATTTCACAAACAAATTGGCAACGCACTACACAACCAAGGCAGAGACATTGGACTCCTATTTAAAACAGAAGAAAACCATCAGCACCAACCCCTTTACTAAAATACCCTTTAAGAATAAACCATCCCAACCTCTACAGTCCTTCAAACAAATATCCCAGGATTAATTTATGGATTTGGTCAAAGCAAGCAGACCTTCTGGTTGCCCTTCTGACCCTTGCCCACCACAGATCTTCAAGAACATCCTGCTATCTACTTCCGCTGCCACACCTGTAAGAAGAATCATCAACAACTCTTTAACTTCAGGAACTTTTCCTACAGACCTGAAAAAGGGATACATACGACCATTATTAAAGAAAACAAATCTAGACCCGCAAGACCCCAACAACTACAGACCTATCACAAATGGACCTTTCCTGGGCAAATTGATATAAAGAGCAGCATTCGCCCAGATGTCACAATTCATTGAAGACAATTCTATACTTTCAGACTTCCAAACTGGATTCCGCCCAGGAAGAAGCACTGAATCGTCACTCATGGCAATCTGGGACGATCTTAAAAACACAGTTGACCGAAATGGAGTTGCTGCACTACTTCTCTTGGACCTCTCAGCTGCCTTTGATACGGTTGACCATGACACCCTAACTCAAAGACTCCACGAAGCCGGCATACAAGGGATTGCGCTCGACTGGATTACTTCCTATCTCCAAAAAAGAGCAAATATCATCCACTCACCCCCCTTCTCATCCGAACCCTACCTCACAAAAACAGGGGTCCCCCAAGGGTCAATCATCTCACCTTTGCTTTTTAACATCTACATGATATCTTTACCAGAACTGATCAATGATTTCCATCTCACATGCTACAACTATGCAGATGACACACAAATACTACTTCAATTAGAAGACCCCAAAAACATTGAAAACTCTCAAATCTTCAGTTGCCTCAGAGCCGTTGATCAGTGGATGACCTGGAGCCATCTCAAACTAAATACCTCCAAAACTGAAATACTCATATGTGGTGACTGGAAACATTATGACCCTCTGTGCGTCTGGCCTGACGATCTCGAACCACCTCCTCAATTATCCAAGGAAGTGAAAAACCTAGGAATCACCAAGGATTCCAAACTAACTATGAATGCCCAAGTAGACAAATTAGCACGCACAAGCTTCATCACCTTAAAGACTTTACGACGCATTTTCCCTCACCTCGGATTTACACACAAGGTGCAAGCTACTATCTCACTTGTATTATCCAAACTGGATTATGCCAATAGCCTCTACCATGGCTCATCTCTATCTGTTATGAAAAAAATACAACGTATCCAGAATTCCGCAGCCAGGCTACTACTACATATAAAGCCGCAAGCCCACATCTCCCCTGCCTTGAGAGCACTACACTGGTTACCCGTTGCCAGAAGATGCACTTTCAAGCTGCTTTGTATCACCCACAAAGCTATACATGGAACAGGACCGCTTTTCATCAGAAAGAAAATTACCAAATACATCCAACAAAGAACCCTCCGCTCAAGACTGGCACCCCGCCTTAGAACACCACCATAAAAAGAAAAAGACTGTAGGTGGTACATCCTTCTCCGTCCAAGCAGCCAAACTATGGAATTCATTACCCCCAACTATAAGAGCCACAGATAACTTTCTTGTTTTCATGAAACTACTCAAGAGTTTGCTCTTTCCTTCATAACCACCTTTTTCAAACAACTATGAACTGCATATGCCTATGTGGATAATTATTTTTTTCAGATTATATGTATATTTCTATTTATTTATAGTTTCTTTGGAAACTAAAGCAAGGCTGTGCGCTCAGAGATCCCATAGCAGAAAAGATCTAGAATCCATCCTGGAGGTGAACTGATGATGTACTGGAGCGTAATCTGTATCTGACTGAGACGCGCGGGTTCTATCTTCCTCTGCTGGAGACACAGAGTAGAAGGTTGTCCCTTTATAAAGCACCTGTAAGCCACGCCCGCTGAGCCACGCCCCGTCCACCCTCGAAGTAGGTAAAGGAATTCCCGCCTTTTACCACAATGATGGACAGCTTTCCAAAACGACCCCAATGCGTTTACCGCCGATTCCGGTGGTGCGTTTGTTTGATGCTCAGAAGCACAAGGACATCTCCACAAAGACGCACTAGTAACAATCACATTGCCAAAATCACACAAGGTTGCTGGAGACGTTTACCCCATGGCCCATCACGTACCCTTAGTGTACAATATAAACGGGGCGTATAAAACATGCTAGGTAACGCTTACTGACATACTCGTAGAAAATACTCCGGTTGGGTAGGCCACGATGCTCATTTTACAGAAACTAAACCTCAAAGGAAGCACTTCCAAATATAAACGTAGCAGGTGCCGCAGTTGAAGCTCAGCTTCTGGAAAGGACAAGCCACCCTAACTCTTGGGCTTGGCAAAGATAAAGCAAGGCTGTGCGCTCAGAGATCCCATAGCAGAAAAAGATCTAGAATCCATACTGGAGGTGAACTGATAATGTACTGGAGCGT
Source organism: Pleurodeles waltl (assembly GCF_031143425.1). NCBI lineage: Eukaryota > Metazoa > Chordata > Amphibia > Caudata > Salamandridae > Pleurodeles > Pleurodeles waltl. The sequence goes on along the minus strand of NC_090441.1, from coordinate 146,461,488 downwards.
AATCTGTATCTGACTGTGACGCGCGGGTTTCTATCTCCCTCTGCTGGAGACACAGAGTAGAAGGTTCTCCCTTTATAAAGCACCTGTAACCTCCGCCCGCTGAGCCACGCCCCGTCCACCCTCGAAGTAGGTAAAGGAATTCCCGCCTTTTACCAGGATGATGGACAGCTTTCCAAAACAACTCCACTGCGTTTTACCGCCGATTCCGGTGGTGCGTTGTTGATGCCCAGAAGCACGAGGACATCTCCACAAAGACGCACTAGTAACAATAACATTGCCAAAGGCAACAAGGTTGCTGGAGACGTTTACCCCATGGCCCATCACGTACCCCTAGTGTACAATATAATCGTAGCAGGTGCCGCAGTTGAAGCTCAGCTTCTGGAAAGGACAAGCCACCCTAACTCTTGGGCTTGGCAAAGATAAAGCACGGCTGTGCGCTCAGAGATCCCATAGCAGAAAAGAGCTAGAATCCTTCCTGGAGGTGAACTGATGATGCACTGGAGAGTAATCTGTATCTGACTGTGTCGGGCGGTTTCTATCTTCCTCTCCTGGAGACACAGAGTAGAAGGTTTCTCCCTTCATAAAGCACCTGTAAGCTCCGCCCGCTGAGCCACGCCCGTCCACCCTCGAAATAGGTAAAGGAATTCCCGCCTTTTTACCAGGATGATGGACAGCTTTCCAAAACGACCCCACTGCGTTTTACCGCCGATTCAGGTGGTGCGTTGTTGATGCGCAGAAGCACGAGGACATCTCCACAAAGACGCACTAGTAACAATAACATTGCCAAAGGCACACAAGGTTGCCGGAGACGTTTACCCCGTGGCCCATCTCGTACCCCTAGTGTACAATATAAACAGGGCGTATAAAACATGATAGGTAAGGCTTACTGACATACTCGTAGAAAATACTCCGGTTGGGTAGGCCACGATGCTCATTTTACAGAAACTAAACCTCAACAGAAAGCACTTAGAAATATAAACGTAGCAGGTGCCGCAGTTGAAGCTCAGCTTTCTGGAAAGGACAAGCCACCCTAACTCTTGGGCTTGGCAAAGATAAAGCAAGGCTGTGCGCTCAGAGATCCCATAGCAGAAAAAGATCTAGAATCCTACCTGGAGGTGAACTGATGATGTACTGGAGCGTAATCTGTATCTAACTGTGACGCGCAGGTTCTATCTTCCTCTGCTGGAGACACAGAGTAGAAGGTTCTCCCTTTATAAAGCACCTGTAAGCTCCGCCCGCTGAACCACGCCCCGTCCACCCTCGAAGTAGGTAAATGAATTCCCGCCTTTTACCAGGATGATGGACAGCTTTCCAAAACGACCCCAATGCGTTTTACCGCCGATTCCGATGGTGCGTTGTTGATGCTCAGAAACACGAGGACATCTCCACAAAGACGCACTAGTAACAAACATATTGCCAAAGGAACACAAGGTTGCTGGAGACGTTTACCCCGTGGCCCATCACGTACCCTTAGTGTACAATATAAACGGGGCGTATAAAAACATGCTAGGTTACGCTTACTGACATACTCGTAGAAAATACTCCGGTTTGGGTAAGCCACGATGCTCATTTTACAGAAACTAAACCTCAAAGGAAGCACTTACAAATATAATCGTAGCAGGTGCCGCAGTTGAAGCTCAGCTTCTGGAAAGGACAAGCCACCCTAACTCTTGGGCTTGGCAAAGATAAAGCAAGGCTGTGCGCTCAGAGATCCCATAGCAGAAAAGATCTAGAATCCAACCCTGGAGGTGAACTGATGATGAACTGGAGCGTAATCTGTATCTGACTGTGACGCGCGGTTTCTATCTTCCTCTGCTGGAGACACAGAGTAGAAGGTTCTCCCTTTATAAAGCACCTGTAAGCTCCGCCCGCTGAGCCACGCCCCGTCCACCCTCGAAGTAGGTAAAGGAATTCCTGCCTTTTACCACGATGATGGACAGCTTTCCAAACAACCCCACTGCGTTTACCGCCGATTTCCGGTGGTGCGTTGTTGATGCTCAGAAGCACGAGGACATCTCCACAAAGACGCACTAGTAACAATCACATTGCCAAAGGCACACAAGGTTGCTGGAGACGTTTACCCCGTGGCCCATCAAGTACCCTTAGTGTACAATATAAACGGGGCGTATAAAAACATGCTAGGTTACGCTTACTTACATACTCGTAGAAAATACTCCGGTTGGGTAGGCCACGATGCTCATTTTACAGAAACTAAACCTCAAAGGAAACACTTACAAATATAATCGTAGCAGGTGCCGCAGTTGAAGCTCAGCTTCTGGAAAGGACAAGCCACCCTAACTCTTGGGCTTGGCAAAGATAAAGCAAGGCTGTGCGCTCAGAGATCCCATAGCAGAAAAAGACCTAGAATCCTTCCTGGAGGTGAACTAATGATGTACTGGAGCGTAATCTGTATCTGACTGTGACGCGCGGGTTCTATCTTCCTCTGCTGGAGACACAGAGTAGAAGGTTCTCCCTTTATAAAGCACCTGTAAGCTCCGCCCGCTGAGCCACGCCCCGTCCACCCTCGAAGTAGGTAAAGGAATTCCCGCCTTTTACCAGGATGATGGACAGCTTTCCAAAACGACCCCAATGCGTTTACCGCCGTTTCCGGTGGTGCGTTGTTGATACTCAGAAGCACGAGGACATCTCCACAAAGACGCACTAGTAACAATAACATTGCCAAAGGCACACAAGGTTGCTGGAGACGTTTACCCCGTGGCCCATCACGTACCCCTAGTGTACAATATAAACAGGGCGTATAAAACATGATAGGTAACGGTTACTGACATACTCGTAGAAAATACTCCGGTTGGGTAGACCACGATGCTCATTTTACAGAAACTAAACCTCAACAGGAAGCACTTAGAAATATAAACGTAGCAGGTGCCGCAGTTGAAGCTCAGCCTCTGGAAAGGACAAGCCACCCTAACTCTTGGGCTTGGCAAAGATAAAGCAAGGCTGTACGCTCAGAGATCCCATAGCAGAAAAGATCTAGAATCCTTCCTGGAGGTGAACTGATGATGTACTGGAGCGTAATCTGTATCTGACTGTGACGCTCGGGTTCTATCTTCCTCTGCTGGAGACACAGAGTAGAAGGTTCTCCCTTTATAAAGCACCTGTAAGCTCCGCCCGCTGAGCCATGCCCCGTCCACCCTCGAAGTAGGTAAAGGAATTCCCGCCTTTTACCAGGATGATGGACAGCTTTCCAAAACGAACCCAATGCGTTTACCGCCGATTCCGGTGGTGCGTTGTTGATGCTCAGAAGCACAAGGACATCTCCACAAAGACGCACTAGTAACAATCACATTGCCAAAGGCACACAAGGTTGCTGGAGACGCTTACCCCGTGGCCCATCACGTACCCTTAGTGTACAATAGAAACGGGGCATATAAAACATGCTAGGTAACGCTTACTGACATACTCGTAGAAAATACTCCGGTTGGGTAGGCCACGATGCTCATTTTACAGAAACTAAACCAATAACAATAAAATACACACACACTCTTTTTAAACCTGTCTGACTAAGTATTTTTTACCCATGATTCTAATTATGTATTGTATGTGCATATGTGTGTGTATTCATGTGTGTGTGTGTGTATAAATATATATATATATGTGTATGTATGTGTATATGTTGTTTCTGTGCCTGGCATGTTTGTGGATCATTGCATGGGTTGTTATACTAGATATCGATGAATTTCTGCTCTCTTTTTATCACACTTATCTACTCATCACTCTTATGTCATGTCTCTATCAAACTATCCTCCATTCTCACTCGGACTCATCCCAAATCCCTTCGACCACTTTCATCTCCTAAATATCTCTGCCTAAGCTCTTCCCTCCACCTCCACATCTAACTCACCAAACCTCACTCTACCTCTGTGACCTCCCACACAACCCTACTAAATTCTCCTGCATTCATCTCACCCTGCTACTATGCTCTCCCTAACCCTTCCACATCCTCTTTCTCCTCCGCTCCCCTTTTATTCATCTCAAGCCTTTGGATTGAGTAAATGAAGGATAAACTCCCAACTAACACTTCTGGATTTCTTTCCTCCTCAACCCCTCCATTACTCCAGTCAATCTAACTAACAAACTCTCATATCCGCAACTCAAATTAACTCATAATAATACTAAAACTGTACTCCTTATTTAAATTATACGAATCCATCACTAATTCTTGTTGGGTACCGGAGTAGCGTGCTACTCATCGAAAAGCGCTTCGACGCCTCGTCAGGGGTAGTAAGCGCTATATAAATACGATTACAATTACAATTACAATTACATCAACAGACACAGTATGCAAGGACAGACATAAGCACCACATACACCATCACCACCATGAACACACACAACAGACACCATGACAACATCCACACCTTGTACCGACTCCCCCTCCCCCCTCACAGTCGACACACCACTCACACCTGCAGTCATCATCACACCAGTCACTGATCCTACCACATGTGTCCTCACTGCCACTGTCACAACATCCTCTGACCCCCATTCATGCACCCCATACACCACTGGTGCAGACATCACGACTGTCAACACACCCACATGCAGCACATCCACCCTACCTGCAGACACCTCCCTGCCATCTCCCTGCATCTCCTCCCCACCTCCTCCCAGTACATCTACACGCCTGCACTCACCCAGCCAACAGTCCCCCAGCACACACATATCATCCACCACCACACCTGCACTCAAGGCACCTCCACGTACACACCTCACAACCATATCCAGTCCCTCCACTCCAAAACGTCTTTCCCTTGCCCTCCCCTGTGTCCCCAAAAAACGTTTCCTACGTGAGTTTACCCTGTTCCCCACAACTGACCCAGTCCCTGCTCCCCCCAAGTGCCCTGCTACCCTACCAATGCCCCTGCCTTCTGCCTTCTGCCTCCCAGTCTGCCACTGCTCCTGCCAATGGCCATCCACCACCTGACACTTCCGCGCCTGTCACGTCCACTGCTCCTGCTGCCAAACCAAGCCCAAGCCCACTCCCTCCACTTCCCAGGCCAAGCCCACTCCTTCCACTCTCAAGGCCAAGGCCAAGCCCAATCCCCATCCCGGCTAAACTCTCCACCTCCAAGGGCAAGCCCAAGGACTCCCTCCATCCAAGTCCACCCCTAAGGGCCCCCCAGAAGGAAGGACCCCCTCTCGAAGCCCAAGGCCCCCCCGACCTCCACCCCCTCTCGCCCCTGAGGTACCTGCATTTCACATTGATGCCCCTGCCCTGTGGAGGCCTGCACTTTGCTTTCAAGAGTCAAGTTGGGCCGTCAGCTTTTGCCCAGTGTGGACTATTGGAATGGCCCTTGGGCATGTATGTTCATTGTTTTATGCACAGTTATTACAATGTTATTATATCAACATGTATGTGTGGTGGTTGTGGGTATTAGCGTGTCTGCATGTGTGTATGTATGTGTATGTTGGTACAGGTCTTTGCGTGTCTGTGTGTGTGTGTGCATGGCTTCCCGTGTTGTGTGTGTGTTTTCTAACATCATTCCCTCCAGTGTGTGCTTGGATGGTGTACTTACAGTTGGTGTCGTGGTTGCCGTTGCTGGTCTGGGAGTTGCATGGCCAGGTAGAGGATTGGGAGGAGTTGCAATTCGTGTGCCATGGGGCCTACGGACGTGACTGTGTTCCTGAAGGTAGGTGTTCCCTTTTACATTGTTTGTTTCCGCCAGGCTTTTGTTGGCGGTGGTTCCACCCCAGAAATCCTGGGGGTGTGCAACCTCGTAATATGGTCATGGAATACAGCCTGACCGCCAGGTTGAGATGGCTGCTGCCTGGCGCACCAGCCCTTCCACTGTGGCCGGCCGAACAGTAACTTGGCTGTGTTCTGCAGGTGCCTTCCCAGTACTTGTGATTTGGAGGTCTTCACCGCTGGGCCCGCTGCAGTTCGTCCACCAACTCGTAATGAGGGCCTATGTTTTCATCTACATGATATAGTATACCTAAGTAGTGGACTGCCCCTGTCTGCCACTGCAATGGGTATGCCACGGAGGGTGGTGTGGGTGCTGTTAGTGAGTGGAACTAGAATGGACTTTGACCACTTAATCTGGAAACCATCCCGGCAACCAAATTGTACAATCTCAGCTATGATGGGGCCTAGGTTAGCCTCAGTATCTTGAACTACTAGTAAAGCATCATCAGCATACATGGAGAGTAATGTATATCAGTATCCCAGATTAATCCTGTGCCCACAGTGGAATCTCCAAAGGAGACATTCTAGGGGCTCCACTTCAGGGCAAATAGTGGAGATGATAGAGGGCATCCCTGATGAGTGCCTCCACTAATGGAAAAAGCAGGGGATAGCCCTCCATTGACCCGGACTTGGGCCTGGGGATCAGTATGCAGGAGCTGCAGCCATCATGTCATGGTCCCCCTCAGTCCCATCCTTTTCAGCACTTTTAGGAGGAAAATCCATTCCACCATGTCAAATGCCTCGGCAGCATCAAGAAATGCTGCAGCAATTTTGAAACTAGGATCCAATTGAAGTGTGAGAGCAAACAATAACCCAAGGATGTCCGTGATAGAACATCCTGGAGCAAAACCAGACTGATCTGGTTGTGTCAGATGCAGCATAAGGTGATTCAATCTATTCGCCAATATTTTAGCTAAGATCTTACTGTGTTTATGAGGGAAAGAGAGAGGTAAGAGTTGCATCTCTCGAAGGGCTTATCAGACTTGAGATTGGTTATAATATGTGCCTCCCTCATGGTTTGCGGAAGTGTTCATGCCTCATATGCCTCTTCATATACCGTCAGCAGAAACGGAGCAAGTTCCTCAATGTACTCTTTATAAAACTCAGCAGAAAGAACATCTCCATCAGGAGGGCTCCCATTTTTAAGCTGCCAAATCACAATTTTGATCTTGTTTACCGTAATAGGATGATTCTGGACAGTGCGCTCCTCAAGCCCTAACCAGGCCAAAGTAGCCCTCTCTAAATACGTATGTATATCAGAGGCGGCAACCTGCAACTTAGAGGTATACAAATCCTAATTAAATGCTGCAAACACCTTTACAATGACAGCAGGTGTGTGTAGATTACAACCCTCAGAAGTTCATATATGAGTAATGTGGTTCTAATGGACTTTAAGATCCCATTTCCTTAAGCTATGTATTCCCCAGCAGACCACAGCCTTGAGGTCACCCCACAGGGTCGGCATTGAAGTACTGAACCTCTATTGACCTCTAAATAGTTCCCAATGGCTTGGCCAATCTCTACCCTAAATACAGCTTCTAAGAGATTTTTAGGTGAAAGACACTAGAAATATGTATGCAGCCAGTCACAAGCAAATCAAGATCTAGCAGCGTGAAGAGAGTGATCCGGGAGGGTCCTGGGAAGACAGATGATCTCCCCAAGCCATCCCACCACATTTCGGGATCCCAGCCACAAATCTATATATGGGAAGAGGAGTTGAAGACTAAAGAGTGGTTTGTATATTCATAGGCATTGTGACTTCCAAAGGTCCACCAGGTCGAAATGTTGCTTAGCCCCCTGAAGTGTTCTCAAGCCTTTACAGGTCACAGAGTTCCCGGATCCAAGCAATCCAAAGCCGGAACAAGTATGGTATTGTGGTCTCCTCCCCAAATATTGATGTGTGGATCTAACTCTGCATAATATTTCATGAGAGTAAAGTGCTGTCCATGTTTGGACCGCATGTATTGATGAGAATGATCTGGGTGTAGTTGACAAATCCCTGTAAAATGAGAAACCTATCCTCTGGGCCCAGCGTACTTCTGATATACTGATACTGATACTGTTTAATGACTAAGGCCCTCATTATGACATTGGCGGTAAAACCCACTTACCGCCATGCTGACTGCCGCCAACATACCGCCATCCCAGAGGATATCCGTTCACCATATTATGACACACACACACCAATCCGTCAGTATTCAGCCACAGACACAAATCCGCCACACCAAAGGTCATTGATAAACTAGCGGTATCCAAACCCACACCGTTACGCCAACAGAAGTATGCCCGCCACATTATTACCCACGAATCACCACGGTGGACATTCAATGGCGGTAAACCAATGGCGGTACATACCGCTACGCTCAAAATACACACACACTTACAAAACAACACCACATTCGACAATTCAAACTACACACACCTGACACACATACACACACCACACCCACACACCCACACCACTGTGAAACACACACACCCACATTACCCACAACCCTTTACCATTACAAACCATTGGCATGAGACAGACACCATGACTACAAATAAAACCAGAGCCACACACCACCTACACCTATACACCAACCACGCACCGCACATCACACACCCCAACACATCACCCTACACACCCTCACCTACACAACTAACACCATACCCATGGCATCACAAAGACACCCCATTTTCTCAGAGGAGGAGCTAAGGATCATGGTGGAGGAAATCATCCGGGTAGAGCCACACACAGGTGCAGCAGATTTCCATTGCTAGGAAGATGGAGCTATGGCGGAGGATCGTGGAAAGGGTCAACGCTGTGGGACAGCACCCCAGAACAAGGGATGACATCAGGAAGAGGTGGAATAACCTACAGGGGAAGGTACATTCCATTGCAGCAAGACACCAACTCGCTCTACAGAGGACTGGCGGTGGACCTCCACCTCCTCACCCACAACTAACAACATGGGAGGAGCAAGTCTTGGAAATCATGAATCTTGAGGGCCTGGCCGGAGTAGCACGAGGACTGCACTCTGGTAAATCAGCCCTACTACTACTATGCCCCTACCTGCATGCCATCACATACCCCCACCCTCACTCCCATCACTCCACCACCTCCCACACACCCCACCATCACATCTCACTCATCTCAATGCCAAGCCCTGCATGCTCTACCTATGCATGGACACCCCTCACAGACCTGCATGGACACCTATCACTAAGGCATGCACACTAAAGAGAACTAATCCCACCACCATACACCAATGTACACAAGTGAAGATGCCAGGGCAAATACAAACGAAGAGGGCAACCCAGCGATGCACAATATGTCACACACAGAAACAATAACACTGCATTTACATCCCCACAGGTACCCCAGCCAATGTCAGCGGCGAAGAGGTGCCACCACTATCCAGTGCTCCCACAGAAGAGGCCCACAGTGATGACAGCAACTCTGGTCGCCTGGATCTGGATGACCAACCTGGCCCATCAGGGACCTCTGGACAGCCGGTTACCCAGGCCCAGTGACACACCACCACAGAGCCTCCCCCATCTGAAAACACCCCCACTGCACCCACCCAGCGTACCCATACCTCTGTCTCCGGGACACGTCAATCAGCAGTGTGTCCACCACTACAGGGGCCCCAGGGCACACCTCATACCCAAGCCAATCAGGGACCTGGAGTCAGTGGCAGTGGGCACACAGTTCAGGGGACAGAGGCACAGGACAACAGGGAAGCTGGGAGGACTGCTGTGCGCCAAGGGGAGGACAGGCCCAGGGAAGTGACTCTCCAGGAGGTACTCCCTGAGATTGTGGGAGCACACCAATATTCCCAGGATACACTGGGCCAGATCCTAGACAATGTGCAGGAGAACAGGCGGCTGCAGGAGGGACAGTACCAGGGGATCAGGGAGGACTTGCAGGCCATCAACACCACCCTGGTCTCCATAGCAGGGGTGCTGGCAGACATGACCAACATTATGAGGGAGGCAGTCTCACAACAGCGGGCCCCTGCCCCTAGCCAGACATCTGAACTGCCCTCCACCTCTGCAGCCGCTAGAGGACAGGAGGCACCACCACAGGACCAACAGGCCACCAGCACCCCTCCCCCTGCAGAAGGAGAACCACCCAGCAAACATTCCCTGTGACCCAGGCAGAAGCCAGGGACTATTGCCAAGACCCCGCCAGGAAATAAGACTCTCCTGATTGTCACCCTTGTGTCCCACTCTGTCACCCTGTCCACCTTGAACTGCCATTGCTCCCCTTCATATCTCCTCTTGGACAATGCATCTGTGCTACAAATAGACTGGAACTATACCCTGGACTTTCTTCCATCATCATCCCATCCCATTGCATCTGCAAAATGAAATGAGTTGCCAAAGGATACAGTGAGTGGGCATAGAAGTGGGAATTAACAGCATGCCATTGCCATAGATAATTCAAAAAATGATAATGAAATGTGAAGTACCACTGTCTTACCTGTGTGCCATTGGGAATGTTGTCGAATTTCTGCAGTTCTGTTGTCCTCATCCTCATCCTCTGCCTCCTCATTCTCACTGTCCACAGGGTCCACTGCTGCCACACGGCTATCTCCAACCTCCTCCTCCTGCAGAAAAGGCACATGGCGTCTCAAGGCAAGGTTGTGCAACATGCAGCATGCCACGATTATCTGGCAGACCTTCTTGGGTGAGTAGCACAGGGATCCACCTGTTAGATGGAGGCACCGGAACCTGGCCTTCAGGAGGCCAAAGGTATGTTCGATCATCCTTTTTGTTCACCCATGTGCCTCATTGTAACGTTCTTCTGCCCTTGTCTTGGCATTCCTCACAGGGGTCAGTAGCCATGATAGGTTGGGGTAACTAGAGTCACCTGCAAATATCGAGGGACAACAGTTAGTCACACACTATCCTATACGGCCCACACCATACCCATACACCAACATCTACTGGGTGGGAACCAGGGCTCACCTATTAGTCACACCCGGTGCCTCTGTAGTTGGGCCATCACATTTGGGATGCTGCTATTCCTCCGGATAAAGGCATCATGCACAGACCCAGGATACTTAGGCCCGTATTTATACTTTTTTTAGCGCCGCATTTGCGCCGCTTTTTGACGCAAAACGGCGCAAACCTACAAAATACAATGGCATTTTGCAAGTTTGCGCCGTTTTTGCGTCAAAAAACGACGCAAATGCGGCGCAAAAAAAGTATAAATACGGGCCTTAGCGTTGACATGGGAGATGTACTGGTCCACCAAGCACACCATCTGCAGATTCATCAAGTGAAAACTCTTTCGATTTCTGAACACATGTTCATTTTGCCAGGGGTGGGGGACAAATGCAATATGTGTTCCATCAATTGCCCCAATTATGTTGGGGATATATCCCATTGCATAGAAGTCAGCCTTCACTGTGGCCAAATCTTCAACATGGGGGAAAACAATGTAGCTGCACATGTGTTTAATCAGGGCAGACAACACTCTTGTCAGCACTATTGAGAACATTGGCTGTGACATTCCTGTTGCCAAGCCCACTGTCATTTGAAAAGAGCCAGTTGCCAAGAAATGGAGCACATATAGAACTTGCACAATAGGGGGGATCCCATTGGGGTGACGGATAGCAGATATCAGGTCAGGCTCCAGTTGAGCACACAGCTCTGTGATTGTGGCCCTGTCAAGTCTATAGATGAAGATACTGTGCCTGTCCTCCATTGTTGCCAAGTCCAACAGGGGTCTGTACACGGGGGTATGTCTCCACCTCCTATTCATCTGCAGCAGTTGCAATTTATGGGGCAAAAGAGTGAGGAGCCGGTCACAAACTGAACATTGTAGCCACAACAGTACAATGCATGATGTTAATTTGTAATGGGTAAGTGGTATTTGTCCTGTATGTCCTATTTTGAACTGTGACGCAGTTATTATCCAGGGCCAGCCCCCCCTAAAATGGCGTTCGCCTGTCCTGTGTGGAGAGATAGGTGGAAGTGAGGTAATTCCGTTGCCGTTCTATGCCGTTGCGGGAGGCGGTCATGAACCACAGTGCAACTCCTCATTGGATAACATTGGGACCTATGGGATACGGCCAATGGTGATGTACGCCAGCGGTGACGGTATACACCGCCGCAGACGTGACCGCCATTTTCTATCTGATCACCCACTTGCTACCTGACCTTCAACAGGACCTACACTGCATGTGCTGCTGTGACCTGTGTCTGGAACCTACCATGGCTCGTGTGACTGGGGAAAGGGCCCTTGCCTTCACCTCAGCGGAGTTGGAGCGACTGGTGGATGGGGTCCTACCCCAGAACGGGCTGCTGTAGGGGCCTCCCGACCAACAGGTGAGTACACTGTGAGTAGGATGTTTGTGGCATGAATGCATGGAATGGTGTGTATGAAGGCCTTGTGTATGGGGGGTGGGTGGATGTCCCCTGGGTGGCGTGCAGCTTGTGTGCTGGGCCCTGTGTGTGCAAATGGCGATGTGAAGGGGTATGGTGGGCCATAAGTGTAACAGACTTGACGGTCTGACTGATGCCATTTCCTGTGTGTATTTCTCGGCAGGTCAGCGCCCATCAAAAGAATGGTATATGGTGTGCCATCGCCACAGACGTGCTGACCCTGGGGGTCTACGGCAGGCAGAGCACCCACTGTTGGAAATGGTGGGAGGACCTGAGACACTGGGCACGGAAGATGGTGGAGGCCCAGGTGGGGATGGCCTCCAAATGAGGAAGGGGTGTCCGTAGAACCCTGACCCCCCTGATGGCCCTCATACTGGTGGTGGCCTATCCAGAGCTGGATGGGCGCTTGAGGGCATCACAGCAGCCACAAGGGGGTGAGTACAGTGCCCATCATCACTACTTACGCATGGTAGGGTGGTACCCGGGTGGGGGATGTGTGTCAGTGGGTGCCCCAGGGCAGACCTGACATTGCAGAGTAGGTCCCATGGTGGCCAGGATTCTGAAGTGATAATCCTGTTACCCAGCTTGTAGGCATCCACAACTGGTCAGGGCTGTGTGGGTCCAAGGTGTGCTGCATTTGGTGGTATGTGCCCCCCCACATGCCTTGGTGGCTAGCATTATCACTGGTAGTGCATCGCATAGTGCGTAGGGTTGTTCCCTGTGTGTGACGGTGGTGTGTACGCCAACAGTGGTGTTGGTGCATCCATTGACCAAGTGTATCCTTTGTCTCTCCCACCCCCTTTGTTTTGTCACCCTGTCCTTATGTGCATTAGCATCATCTGGTGGAGGAGCAGAGGCACCGTCTACGGAGGGAGCTGCATTCCACAGGACCCAGGAGGCAGAGTCCACCGATGGTGAGGGCACAAGTGGGATGGAGGGTGAGGGGAGCACCACGGCGGAGACTGGAGGGGACAGCTCGGACACAGATACCTCCTCTGATGGAAGCTCTCTGGTGGTGGCGGACACTTCTGTGCCCACCCTAGCTACAGGTACATCCGCCTCCCCCATTCCAGCACCGCCCTCCCAGCAGCCCCTCAACGAGTGGCTTGTGCCCGCTCACCCAGGAGTGTGTGCATCTCCTTCGCCCCAGACACCTCAGGCCCTGCCCCAGTTAGCCCTGCTACCCTGAGTGAGGAGGCTATTGACCTCCTGAGATCCATCTCTGTTGGGCAGACAAACATTGTGAATGCCATCCAGGGGCTGCGGGCCAAATGCAACAGACAAATGCATTTCTGGAGGGCATTCACAGTGGCTTGGCGGCCCAACAGATATCAATCAGGCTCTGGCCTCCTCTCTGATGGCAGCCATTGACCCTGTTTCTACGTCCCCCCTCCAACTTCCTCTTCCTAGTCCCATTCCCCTCAACCTATCCTAAATACACAGGCAGACGAGCAGGCACCCAGGACAACACACAAGAGTGGCACAGGCAAACACATGCACCACACTTCATCCCACAAGCACTCACACAAAGACCATCCAGATGCAGACATAACAACATCCACTGCCTCCACTGTGTGCTTCTCCTCCTCCTCCACCTCCTTCCCAATTGCGACTACTCTCACACCTACATGCACTACATCCTCATCCACTACCAGCAACACCACCACACCTAGCAGAACACACACCTCACTTGCAGACACCTCTACAACAGCCATGCACATGTCCCCTGTATCCTCTCCCACTATGTCTGTCACCCACTCCCAAGGTACACAAACGCAAGCACTCAGACACCCAACAGCCATCCACCTCACAACAGCATCCAGCCCATGCACCTGCACCCAAACACAGCAGACAGACACCTGCTACAACCATTCCCTTTTCCTCAACTCCCAAACCTTCTTCCTCTTCCCACACCAATGCCCCTAAGAAGCTTTTCCTCTCTACCATTGACCTCTTCCCTACCCCTTCCCCTGTCCTTCACGTCTGGCCAGGGTGGCAAAAACCCAAGCAAGCACCTCAGCCACCCAGTCCATGGGCCCAGTTGTCTCCAAACCCACTCATGGTGGGAAAGGATCCTGGGCACCAGCCAGCCTCAAAGAAAGTATGCCTGCCCAAGCTGCTGCCTGGAAGGGTAAGGAGCCTGCCCCAGTTGCTGCCCGGAGGGGCAAGGAGCCTGCCCCAGCTGCTGCCCGGAAGGGCAAGGAGCCTGCCCCAAGTGCTGCTAGGAAGGGCAAGGGGCCTGCACCAGCAGGCAGGAAGGACAAGGGGCCTGGTGCAGGGACTCAAATGGAGCCCCCACCACCAACCATGGTTGCGCAGCCATCTGAGGCTGCAGGGGATGGCTAGGGCCTCCCCCCACCATCCCAGCAGCAGCAGCACCACCACCACCAGCAATGGGTAGCCATCTGAGTCTGTAGGGGATGGGCTGGAGCCTCCCCCCACCACCACCAGCAGCAGCACCAGCAGTGGGCAGCCATCCAAGGCTGCAGGGTATGGGCTGGAGCCCCCCACCACCACCACCAGCAGCAGCAGCACAACCACTGAGCAGCCGTCACCACTGGCAGACGGTATGTAGTCCTGCCTCCATAGGCGGCTGTGTGTCCTGCCCCCTGCAAATTCTGTGGGTATGACACCCAGGTGAGAGACTGTGACCTTGCACTCCCCAGGATCAAGAGCACAAGGCACGATGTCCCCTCCAGAACCAGTGGGTAAGACACCAACCAACCCCAGCTTCCCCAGGATCAAGAGCACAGGGCACGATGCCCCCTCCAGAACCAGTGGGTAAGACACCCACCTGAGTGACTGTGGTTTTCCACTCCCCAGGACCAAGCACAGGGCATGTTGCTCCCTCCCGAGCATGTGGGCAAGTCACCCACTTGAGAGACTGTGGCCTTGCACTCCCCACGACCAAGCACAGGGCATGTTGACCCCTCCAGAGCATGTGGGCAAGCCACCCACTTGAGAGACTGTGGCCTTGCACTCCCCAGGAACGAGCACAGGGCATGTTGCCCCCTCCAGAACCAGTGGTTCTGTTCCATCTGCCGGCTGAGGTGCCCCCCGTTCCCCTGAGGTACCTACCTATTTTCCAACTGATGCCCCTGCAGTGTTATCTCCGTGCAAGTGACAAGTGGGGCCTTGGACTTTGTCCTGTGGCCCTGTGGCCCACACACAATGAGGATTGGGCAGTGTCCCTTGAACTGTACATATGTATATACCATGAGATTGACTTTTTGTATTTCTACTGTGTTGTTATTATTACAGTCACTTTCCTGTAGTCCTTGCATTATTCCTCAGGGGTACAGGGTAAATATGTTTTATTGCTGCAGCTGATTGTGTGTATGGTGTTTGGGTAGGGGGTGTATGTGTTGCGTGTGTGTGTCACTCTCATTCTCCTCCCCCCTTCCTTGTGTGCTAGGCAGCTGTACTCACTGTGGTTGTCTTCACCGGCGTTGGTGTTCGTGGTGGAGCAGGATGTAGAATATCATCAGGAATGTATGAAGTTCAGGCTCCATGACGGCATGGTTCTTCCCTGTGTCTCCATAGGTGAATCCTTTCCCTTCTGTGCAGAGTTTCCGCCAGGCTTTTGATGTCGTTGGTACCGCCCCGGAAAAGGTGGCGGTTTCCTGTCTCATAATACGGTGTGCGGAACATTGACCTGGCTGTAGGCGGCTACCGCTGTGGTGGCTGTTGTATTCTCCCAGGCGATCGGTGTGGTAAAGTGGCTGTCTATCTAAGTTCTCACCGCCTTGGTCATAATTTGGCAGTAGTTACTGCCAGCCTGTTCGCGGTATTACCACCACTTTATCACCAACCGCCAAGGTTGTAATGAGGGCCTAAGAATGGTCACCCCCTGGAGTAACTGGAACACCACATGGTGGCAAATGTATGCCACCGTCTAGATGGTAGTTGTGTCTCCTGAAGAAAAAGAATGTCCACTGAGAATCTATTTAAATAACCAATGAACTGCCTGCATTTCCATGGGTTACTGAGCCCTCTTACATTACTTGTGATCAGTTTTAACTTGTCATGATCTTTGTGCTTGTCTCCAACCGTGATTATCATGCAAACATATTGCCTTCTAGGTATAAGGCATAGCAGTTGCTTGCCTTGCAATTGATAATACTAAATACAACACTGCCTCATTTTGATGAACAACCCACTGCCACCCCCAACCACACCAGGACCCATTTTTCCAGTGGGTACCACAACCATTGCCCCCTATCGAAGTCGCTCCTAATTAGGTATCTAGATAGCAGAAAAAAAAGAACCCGGCAATGGCTGAAAGCTGGGGGTGGTAGAGCAACTTGTATAAAGGTGAATCAGCAAATATGTGGCATGCACGAGTAATAATCCCGGTAGCGATGTTACAACAATGACCAACATCTTAAGGTGTGCTGTATGGCTACTTATAGAATTAAAAAATACTGTTAGACAAAGCTTAACAGCTATCAATAGAATTGTACAACAAAGCATAACAGAAGTAATACCTCCCCACTCAGCAGGGTGATGACTGATTAACAAAACCTTTCTTCATTCAACCTCGTCCATGGATGATCCCAAGGCTGCCCGCCCATGAGGTGACCTTGAAGCTTGAGGATGAGCAGTGTGCTAAGTCTGTCTCCTGGGTCAGAGACCACGTTTTGTGTGCCTTTCCACATAACCTGGAGTTTTGCAGGATAAAGCATAGCATAGTTAGTACCTAGTTCTTGCAGCTTCTTCTTCACTGGGAGAAATTTCTGCTGTGCATCTTGCATGGCTTGCCTAAAATCTGGATAAAGGGAAAGACACATTGCCTCATACTGCATCTCTTTGGCTTCTCTAGCCAGGCGCATCAGATGGTCTCGATCTCTGTAGTTGAGGAACTTAACTATTACAGGATGTGGTGGGGCAACAGGAATATGTTCGGGAGCCAAGAATCAATGAACTCTCCCAACCACAAAAGTCTTAGAAATGTTGTCAGAGCCAAAGAGTGATATCAGCAGATGTTCAATATATTTCTCAGTGCAGTGCAGTCCATAGGTGTTTATTTTGAAATACTCAAAATGTGCATGTTGTTCCGCATTGATCTGGCTTCCAAATCTTAATTTCTAAGATGTATACAATGTAGCTCTTTCTGAATCCCTTGAGCTAATTTGGATTGTGTGCAGCGGTATCTTCAATGTCAGAGGTGAGCTGCTCGGCAGTCGCAATATGGGTATTTTGTTTTTTAAGCTGATTGCACATGGCATCTCTTCACAGCGTCAGCAAATCTATCTTGAGATCTATGCCTGTGCAGCTGGATTTCATATCAAGTAGAAGTGACTTTATGTCCGCTGGTGTGAGGGAGTCACCCTCCACTATGTCATCCCCATTGGAGCCTGGAAAATCATTAGGAATGGAATGCTTGCCTTGCTTCTGAGATTAGAATACCAAATGAGACTGTCTGGTGTCTGTCTTACCCATGGTGATATGTACAATGCAGCAGGGTAAACCTGACAATCGCTGCACCAGGGTCCACCACTCTGCTGAGATAACACCGGGCCCCTGAGTAGACAGGAGAATAAGATAGGAAAGCAGCAGCAGGTGTTCAGTACGACCCTAGTCCGCTGTTGATCCTACAGCCACAATGCTCAGAGCTGGTGTGTTGAAAAGTCACAAGTGTGATTACCAACCTTTAAGGTGAGCTGACAAAAAAGGGAACTTTCAGGTGTAACATAGGAATGGGCCCCAAACGAAGAGGGAACACCAGGGGTCTTAGCAGTCAATAATGGCAAGCATGCAGATTATGAAGAACAACAGTACCTGCTCCCATCTGTAGGGTGGTGTCAATAACCTACAGCATGATCCTGCTGTCTGTTATGTTTTGGTCATGGGCTTGCCGAGGATGCTCTCAGCTTTGAGGGAGATAAAGCTAATTTTCCCTGCATAGTGAAAGTAAAGTGGTATGGCCGGTGATGTAAACTGACCTAATAAAAGAGCCGAGGGACGTCTCCCGTTAGGCTAGTGATACTTGACGAGTGTCCACGAGTGGTTATTTCTACAGTGTGATTAACGCATGAGTTGAGCAGCTAAGCGGTTTCATCTAGCTACTCAACAAATTGGCGACAAGAGGGAGGATAGCATTCCCGGTGCCCCTCGCGCCCTCACCTGCCGTTTAGTGCCACCTGCTGCCGACGGTTGTGTTACCGCGGCCTTCCTCTGCTGCACGGCCATGTGTGTGCCCGACACACCATCTGCCTGTGAGCTTCACGAGTATTGGAGGCACTGTCGGTCATGTCTTAGGTGCCTGCGCATCGAGCATGTCCTCGGTGGTTGCTGGGGCAAACCTACTGCCTCGTGGTATCAGACTCAGAAGGAACTCCGTGTGCGGCGAGCAGCGCTGGGCTTGGGCGGTCCCTTGTCTGCTGTGTGCACGTGCATGATTTCTCCAGGAGCTGCGCAGTGTACCGCTGGTGTCCCAAGTAAGCAGAAGCACACGGAAGTCCATCAGGTATTCCACACCGTACAAAATAAACAAAAATAAAGAAAAAAAGAAAAAACAATAGTTCTCAACTGTGGAACACTAAAGCACCTTGCAAGGACACAGGATTTGTACTGACACGCATGGGAGTTTGTTTTTATCGGTGTCTCCATGCTTCATGAGCACCATATATCTCTCCTGAAGTGGCGTGAACCCTATCACACATGCATATCTACACTGGAGCTTGCTGCGCGTTGCTGTGGTTGTGACAGAAATTCTCTCAAACTGCGGAGGGGACATCTGCTGATCCAGTACCGTGCACAACACAGGTGTAAGGGAGTTTCAAATCAGAGGCCTGTAGTTTGCGACCCAGCAGTCATGTCATCAGTTCCTGCGTTGGAACCTTTTGCCGTGGAGGGTCCCCCTTCTGCTCAAACAGCTCGGTGGAAGGAGTGGGTGATAGGTTGGAAACCTACTTTGCGGCAACACCACTGGACAATGAGAGGCACCACCCCATGCTCCTCCACTTGGTAGGTGCAGCTATTGATAAACGTGGAAGGTCGGTGGCAGAAGAGGGCCCACCTTTTTACCTACCAGTCATTAAAACAGGCTCTGACGTCCCACTTCTAACCCCTAGCTAATCC
Organism: Pleurodeles waltl; assembly: GCF_031143425.1. Taxonomy (NCBI): domain Eukaryota; kingdom Metazoa; phylum Chordata; class Amphibia; order Caudata; family Salamandridae; genus Pleurodeles; species Pleurodeles waltl. The sequence goes on along the minus strand of NC_090441.1, from coordinate 146,442,320 downwards.
GGACTATGAACGTTTCTTGTTAAGGCAAGCCAGACAGCTCCCAAATGAATCAGTTGATATATTCTATGCCAGGTTGAAGGTACCTGTACATTGCTGGATTCCGAAGATGAAATTTGTGCACAGTTCATACAGGGATGTGCATCTGTAAAACTGAGGGAGAGTATACTACAGGTACCCGGTATGTCCATGGCAAATATTCTCACGATGGGCCGATCCAAAGAACTGTCAAAAGTACATGCAGCCCATATGGAAGCGGTGTTGCAAACACAGGTCAAGGTTGAGCCAGTGAATGCCATCACACCGGCAGTCGCGGAAAAAAAGAAAAACCGGCAAAAGGTTGCCGTGAACTCACTGACCTGTTTTTCGTGTGGTGGCCTATTCCCTCATCAAGGCACATGTCCTGCTCAAGGCAAGAAATGTTCGAGCTGCAATAAATTAAATCATTTTGCTAAGGTATGCCGGTCATCCATCCGTCCAAAGTCACAAAAGTCCAAAGCCATCAATCTAGTCCAGCCACCCGTCGTAACAGGAGGAGACGATGATCTGGATGACGATGAAGAATAAGAAGGGACTGTCCATGTGATACATGCTTTGAAACCTGGAGGGCATCCTCAAAAGCGAGTACCACGCTGTCCTGTTCTTCTTGCAGGTCAAAAGATTCATGCTTTGATTGACACTGGTGCCTCCATTAACATACTGGTGCAATAACTTTTGAAATGCCTTTCCATCCAACCTACACTGTGACCTACAATGACTCAGGTGTATGTGTTTGGGTCCTCGCAGCCACTGCCTTTAGCGGGTGTTTTCTCCACCTTATCTCATGAGGAAAATGCTGAGCAAACCAGAGTGTTTGTAACAAAAACTGGATCTGACATGCTACTGAGCTGCAGGATGGCTGAACAACTTAACCTCATTTCCTTCGTTTTCAGTGTCCACCTCGGAACCATGGAGAGTATGTTAACTGAGTTTGGGCAGCTGTTTGAAGGGACTGATTGCCTGAAAGACCGCATGTTACACCTGCACATTGATAAGTCCATACAGCCTGTGGCATTAAATATATCACCGAGTGGCTTTCCATCTGCGACCCAAGCTGGAGGAAGAGCTCAGAAAGCTCAAGCAGGCTGACATAATTGAGAAGGTTGATGGGCCTACACCATGGGTGTCACCGATTGTGATTGCAAGGAAACCCAAACAACCAAGAGAAGTGAGGATCTGGGTCGACATGCGCCTACCTAATGTCGTCATTAAGTGAGAACGTTATCTGACAGCTACTGTGGATGATATTGTTGCGGAGGTTGCAGGATCAAGATGGTTCTAGAAGATGGACCTGCGTGCTGGATACCATCAGGTCATGCTATATCCTGACTCTAGAGGCATAACAACTTTCTCCACTCATGTGGGTCTCAGTAGGTATAAGTGTTTGAATTTTGGGATTTCCAGTGCCGCGGAGGTGTTTCAGGACACTATTCGTGGGGTGCTTGCCGGTCTCCCCGGAGTCATCAACGTCAGCGATGACATCCCAGTGCATGCTTCCACCGTAGAATCACATCTTCATTGTCTCAGAGCGATCTTCTAAAGACTTCAGGAAAATGGCCTAACCCTTCAAAGAGACAAATGTGCTTTTCTGCAGACAGAGGTGGCATTATTTGGTTATCGTTTCTCTGGGGAAGGATCCTGCCAAAGTGACAGACATTCAATCAGCCACGGCCCCCATCAATGTATCTGGTGTTCGCAGCTACTTGGGCATGATAAATTACTGTAGGAGTTTTATCACAAACTTGACAGCCCTTACGGCCCCTCATAGAGAACTAATCAAGGCCAATGCGGTCTGGGAGTGGGGTCATGAACAAGATGCTTCATTCAAAGCTATTAAGTCTGCCTTGTCAGAACACACCACACTGATCTATTTTGATCCCCAGAAAGAGTCAGAGCTATCTGTGGCTGCCAGCCCCACTGGTGTGGGGGCAGTGTTAGCACAGAAACAAGTGGATTGGGAATGGGCTCCGGTGGCCCATGCCAGCCGTGCTCTAACAGACTGAGCAACGTTATTCTCAGATTGAGAAAGAGGCCATTGCGATGCACTGGGGCTGTAGGCACTTCCACCTTTATCTGTATGGCTAGCCGTTTATAGTACACACTGATCATAAGCCCCTAATACCTTTGTTTAATGGATCCTCTTCCAAACCCCCGCCACAAATAGAAAAGTGGATTTTGCAGTTGCAAGATTATCGTTTTCAAGTGGTATACCAACCTGGATCCTTAAATCCTGCTGACTACTTGTTGCGACATGCCCAGCCTGCTACTCCTCGAGAGGCAGTGGATGCGAATGAGGTAGAGGAATACGTGAGGCTGATTGTGGAAAGATCTCGCCCGTTGCCCATTTCCCTTGACAAAATCAAGGCAGCCACAGATGGTGATGAATGTCTGCAGTTGGTAATGTTGGCAGTGAATTCAGGCAAATGGCACAATGTTCCTCAAAATGTGACCCTCAGGACGGCAGATGCCAGGATGATGTTATCCTCGTTGCATAAGGTCAGACATGAGTTGGCTGTGTCTCCGGAAGGATGCCTTCTAAAAGGCAACAGGTTGGTGATTTCGATCTCGTTGTAAAATCCAGTAGTGGAGCTGGCACACTCCTCACACCAAGGAATGGTCAAGACAAAATCAAGATTGAGGAGTACGGTATGGTTCCCCGGGCTTCATGACCACGTCGAAAGAATAGTGCATCAGTGTATGATGTGTCAGGTGGTTGGACCGGCTGAAAATCCCTCACCGGTTCTTACTGAGGCTATTCGTCCTGTCCCGTGATTTCGAGCCAGTGCCGATTTTGGGAGTTTGCCAGATGGTTGTCACACATTTGTAGTGATAGATGATTTCTCAAAATATCCCGAAGTCAAAATTGTGGAGTCCACTACGGCTTCTCAGATCATTCCTCATCTCGAGAAGATCATGGCCACACATGGGTTATTACAGGAGCTACGAACAGATAATGGACTGCCGCTTTCCAGCCAAGAATTTGCTCAGTACTTGCAATCTCGAGGAATTGTCCACAAGAAGATCACTCCTCATTAGCCCCAGGCCAATGGAGAAGTGGAACGTTTTATGAGAACTCTTAACAGAGTGCTACGAATTGCAGTATCTGGTGGTCACAATGTGGACTGTACTGTATATGCTTTCTTGCAGGAGTATCGACTCACTCCTCGTGCTACCACTGGTGAGACGCCCAGTACCTTGGGCATAAATCGAAGGGTACGAGATACTATTCCTCATGTACTGGAATCCTCTGAACTCCACGATTGTCGTGGGGAAGAAGCTGTCAAAAAGGAAGGACAGGAATGACAAGATGTCCAGGAAACGGAAAGCGAGTCATCCACATAAGGGATCTGGTTCTTCTAAGGAACAGGAGAGGTGTAAGCAAGTTTATGCTGCCTTTCGAGAAGGACCCATGGGTAGTGAGTGGCACCCTGGTAACCGCCAATAGGAAACAGGACACTGTCACAAGGATCTTTAAAGTGGTTCGCATGACAGACAGTGATGTGGTAATGGAGAAGAACATGTCACCAGCCAATTCAGATGAGGTTGGTGATGGAGGGATGGTGGATCATTGTGACAATGGTTCTACATATCAGAGCCAAGGGTTAGCTGCTGCTGATCCTCTGTCTTTCGGTCCCAGGAGCACAGATGTGCAGAACTCTGAGCGTCGTCAAGCTTCAGAGCCTGAGGTGCCTGAAATGGTGCCGGTTAGCTCATCAATTTCAAGACAAGGGCTGGAGCGTTATAGTCTGCATCCAAACCCATCCTGTTTAACCAGGCTGCAAGGATTTGTGGTAGACTGAGCAGAAGTGGCATGTGCTACATGTACCATGTTTTGTGCGAACACCATGCTTCCATCATAGTTTTCTATGAAATGTGTTTTATGTTTTTTTTGTTTTGGGTAAAGGAGGAATGTTGTGTTTTGGTCATGGGCGAGCCCATGACGCTCGCTGCTTTGAGGACGATGAAGCTAATCTCCCCTACAGCGTGAAAGTAAAGTGGTATGGCCGGTGACGTAAACCGACCTAATAAAAGGGCCGAGGGACATCTCCCGTTAGGATAGTAATACTTGACGAGTGTCCAGAAGTGGTTATTTCTACAGTGTGATTAACGCATGAGTTGAGCAGCTAAGCGGTTTCATCTAGCTACTCAACACTGTCCATTACTGGGGTGCGGGCATCCGTGAAACATCACCGCCTGTCACCTGTGTGCTGCAGAAGGCCTTAGTGCTGGAATAGAGGAGTTACCTCCTGCTGACTGCTCGACCACTCAGAGACCCCCATGGGGTCAGCGCCAACCAGGCACCCAGAAGTACTCAGGTGACACCGTTGATGGTCAAAGAGTGATGGTTTGAGGCAGTGCAGCTGTCCCCACATGTGATCATGAAATCCGATGGCCCTCTGAATGGACCGCCAAGTGGGAGGCCTTCCTCCGATGTGTAGTCGCCCATCCTCACATGGGGATGACACCTGTTCTGCTAGGTGCTATCGGCATGTAGCCCTTAACGCGAAGTGAAAGTGAAAGCAGTTTGTCTAGATTCAGCTAGCAACATGCTGCCTTTAGAGCTCTGGCCACAGAGCTCGCCCAGTGTGCCACCCTCTTGATGTACTGCGTGGCCATGCCCCACCCTCCAGTGAGTCTTAAATGTATTAACCATAAGTGAAAACAATCCATGCCTAGTGAAAGGGAAGACATTCAGGAGCTTATAAACACTTAGGGCCATATTTATACTTTTTGACGCACAACTGCGCCAACGCAGTTGTGCGTCAACAAATTTCACCGCCGGCTAACGCCATTCCAACGCGCCATGCGGGTGCCTTATTTATGGAATGACGTTATTCTGCGCTGCGGACTGGTCTGAGTAAAAAAAAATAACTCACACCAGGCAGCGCCGGCGTATGGGAAAATGGGGGTTGTGCGTCAAAAAATGGTGCAAGTCAGGTCTGAGGCAAAAATCAGGCCTCAAACCGTACTTGCGCCATTTTCTTTTACGCGCAATCCCCATTGACATGACTCCTGTCTTAGCAAAGACAGGAGTCATGCCCCTAAGTCCCCTGGGCATGGTCATTGGGCATAGTGGCATGTAGGGGGGCCCAAATCAGGCCCCCCTATGCCACTTAAAAAAAACGTAAACAAATATGTACCTGAACTTACCTCTACTTCCCTGGGATGGGTCCCCCCATCCATGGGTGTCCTTCAGGGGTGGGTGAGGGTGGCAGGAGGTGTCCCTGGGGGCAGGGGAGGGCACCTCTGGACTCCTTCCGAGCCCACAGATACCTTAACGCCTGCCCTTACCCAGGCGGTAAAAAATGGCGCACATCAGGCTGTGCGCCATTTTTTAAGGCCCAAAATGACGCTGGGGGATAAATAAGGCGCCCAGGCCTTAAAGTCATTTTTTGGAAGGGAACGCCTACCTTGCATATCATTAACGCAAGGCAGTTTCGGCTTCCAAAAAAGATGCACATGATGGAATTTTGACGTCCGCGGGTTCGGGCGCCAAAGTATAAATATGGGGCACGGTTTGCGCCGAATGTGTGTCAAAAATTTTGACGCACATTCGGCACAAACAGAGTATAAATATGCCCCTAAACCTTGTGCAGTGGGTTGCACAAGTATAAGTGAGCAGCACAGAACCACATTTTCTAAATTTGTATATATCTTCTAAATTTACTAAATAGGTAAGTTGCTTCTCTCTTTTCCTGCACTGACACACAAACAGGATACCTTGCACCACACTCACACCTTTTCACATAAGTGATGGCTAGCATAGGTTTTGTTATGATACCTTTTCAGTGCAAAATTGTGTGCTTTAAAACACTTCATACATTGAATGTGTGCTGTACAGTGCAGCACATGTACAATATGTGAAATGTTAGGAGAAATAAATAGCTCAGACAGTCTTTGAAGAAAAGACTTTGCAGCAAAATGCAAGAAACACCAATAGAACACCGCCTCTGCTCAAAGTAGTCCAGTGAAGCACAAAAAATATTTGCAATATTCTAATCATCACAAAAAAGTTTTTTACTGGAAACAAATACTTTATCAAGACTGTGTCTAGCTTTGCATCAGTTTGTGTGACTTTGCAGTGGCACACAATCTCGATAAATCTAACTCTACATTTGTTAAGAAATTCCTTAGATATATTATGTCACATGTCAGGATGATACCACTCTGAATCATACATTTTGTCAATTCAGAGTGTGATGTCCACTATTATGTTGGGTTTGTTGAAAGGGGTGTATTGATAAAGTTTGAACGTTCTAACTACAGGTGTTACAAACCCTATCAGGAGTTGTGTTGTCTCTTACCCTACTTCTTCTAATAGATTTCACAGCAACAAACAATAACATCATGTGACCAGACTAGGGACAGCAGATGAAACAAATTAAACCACCCCTCATACACAAAACATAAATACCTTTATATAGCAGTCAGAGAACAAGCACCTAAACACATTTTACCATGAACTCTACATTATTCCAGTATCTACATAGAAGGAACCATACATAGTAGAGCCAGTTGCATGCATCTACATCCACCAACTTCAGTAGCGTTTTCCACAGGTGCAATATGAGACATATCTATGATTGCAATGGATGCCAGTGTGGTACTGAAAATTCTGGACCCGTGTTATAAACATCGTCGTATCACAACAATTTTGGTATCAGCAGACCGAGAATGATCAGAATAGTATGCACAAGCATTGTATTCATATTCGGGTAACGAAATCACCCGAATATCAGAGTTTCCGTCTTGAACCCTCGTGTTCCATTTAAACGACAGCCATTTATTGATTGCCCTCACATAGGCCAATGTCTAATGCTGAAAACGAGTCTGAAGGACACGTACACCTTTGCTGACTCCTCTGTGACCTGGGCAAGCTGACTCCACTGCCTGAAGCCAAACCTGTTCGGCCAGTTTCTTTCCCAGTGGCCGAATGAGATTAATATCAAGGCACAACACATCATAAACCTTTCATCACACACAAACCATGCCTAATCTTACACACACCTGTCCCTGTTTCTTTCTTTATGACTTGCTTTACAAGGAGGAGGTGCCCGTTTATATTGGGGGTCCGTCGATATCTGATGAAAGTACTAAGCCTTGCCGGGTAATTGATTGAGGGCTGGACAAACTGGAATATGGGCTTGTCATCATAAACCTGCTATTTCTTTGTAGTGAAAATATGTGAATGGTCAACTGTAAAATAAGGAATGTTTGCCTAAAGCATAATATTTTGTATAAAAGAGAAGGTTAGCTTTGCAAGAGGAGCAGTCTCCTGAGAATATACACTGTGTTGTACTTCTAGGATACCTGTTACTGGCTGCAGCCAATAAACAAGATCTTTGACTTCACCAAGAAGACTCTGTGTTTCTGTAGTCTGAAACAGGAAGGACTCGAAGTCTTAGGGTGTGTTCCCTGGCACCGCTGGGTTCTGAAAAACCCAGTACTTCACCAGGCTTTCATAAATCCACAGATATACAGCAGGAATATGACACACGCACAACAACTATGGTGCCAAGTTCCCAGCGGTATGCAAGGGACTCCTCACTGAAACCAGTTAATGGAAGGAACCATACATAGTAGAGGCAGTTGCATGCATATACATCCACCAACTTCAGTAGTGTTTTCCACAGGTGCAACATGAGACATATCTATGATTGCAATGGATGCCAGGCTTTCATAAATCCACGGATATACAGCAGGAATATGACACATGCACAACAACTATGGTGCCAAGTTCTCAGTGGTATGCAAGGGACTCCTCACTGAAACCAGTTAATCTATCATTGTCAGGATCCACCACTGACTAATTGCCCTGAGCCCCTCACTGTCGTGGGCCTGCCTGAGGAAATAACGATTATAGGCCTAAAATAGGCCTAGCCATGTGTTTTAAGGGCCCAGTCTGTGGTCTACAACATTCCTGGCTAAATATTACAACAAGGGTATGGCGTTCCTTTTATAGAAAAGGTGAAGAATGAAAGAATAGGTAATGTTTAAGTCTGAGGTACCTAGAAGGGTCTGGTGCCTCAGGAGCAAGAGCTCTCACACAACCAAAATGGTGTTATGCATCATCATAGGGCATGTTTCTCATCGGGCCAGCACTGCAGTGCTCAACGGGCACCCACAGGGGGGATCTTTACCAGAGAAGAGGTCTTTTATGTAAAATGCTGTATGTGTAGTGTGGGTGTGGGCCTAGTGGTGAAGATTGAAGATACACATTGTGAGTGTGTAGGAATGTGCAGGATAAAAAAGTGGTCCTCAGAGCAACATTTATAATCAAGTCCTCCTGTCTAATTAAAAGGATAGTCGCTATCTGGAGAGGCAATGATCTTTGATAGCTCAGTGGAACACTGGCCCAACGAGGAGCATGCCCTATGATGAAGCATGACACACTTTTGAGTGTGTGACGACTCTTGCTTCTGAGGGACCAGACCTTTCCTGATACCTCAGACTTAAACCACACCTATTCTTTCATTCTTCAACTTTTCTACAAAAGGAACAGCATACTCTTGTTGTAATTGTTAACCTAGTTAGGAGCATGCATGCTGGACCTATAAGTGCTCCTGGGCCCTTTTCTTTGTAGATTGCTACAACATTGCAGATTTGGTCAAGGTGTGCCCTTCATCTTGACGGCACTCAAGTACCATCTTGCATCCTCTCTACCCTGTACCACAGAATTGTGAGTTATATCATAAATAATTTCAAGGTATTCAGATAATAGTAACATCTATATAGTGTTAAACAAAAACCATTCCATTTGATGCAATTGCAAAAGAACAAAACTGCAGGTGCAAAGCCACAAAAAATATTTTTATATTATATACAATAAAAATATATATATATATCAATCACTCAGCAAAGAATTTCCAGAGGTACAAGAATAACAGATGCCGTTACAGAGGCATGGTAAGTCTGATTTAATCAGTATTGCTGATAGTCCATACACCTGTATAACAAGACCCCACTTGTACCAAAAGTCCACAGAAATTATTCATGTAATGGTGATCCAGGGTTGCTCATCAGAAGAAGTAGAAACGAGTTGGGTGACACGTCGACGTTTCTGTCTCAGTAGCGAACGTCAGTGAGCCCATCATCAGGACTTGCAATAGATGGATACATTGGAGATGTTCCCCTAAGAATAGCGAGATGTCCAAGAAATGACAGTTAAAAGTTAAAAATGTGTATATACACCTGCATCTATTATGTAAGAAGACAGAAGGAAAACCTCACACCAAAATAAGACAAGGCTTTGAAGATTTCCAGAGCACATCAGAATGCAGCAGGTAAAGAATCTAATAAGGTTGATGTTGAAAAGCAGTTTACAATGAACTACAGTCAGTGTAACCAAATTGTGTCACACCATAACTTAGTAAAGGCTCATGACTGCTGACGATCTAAAAAGTGTAAAGATCGTCTATAGCAGCTGCTACAATTTGACTTAGGTATGTTGTGGTTTGGTATAATTTAGTTGCACTAACTGTAGTTCATTTTAAACTGCTTTCCATTATCTACCTAGTTAGATTCTACAGCGGCTACTACAATTTACCATCCACATCTTATATTTGGTGTGGTTTATATATGTCCCATGTTTCATTCTACACCTTGATTTGAGGATTAAGCAACTGTTTCTTAGTTTGAAGAGAGCGTAATTTAAACACTTAATAAGTAAGTTGATCTTTTTCTTCTTGAATGGGTTGTCTGTGCACCACTGTGTCACTTCACATCGTATTTACTCACTTGGGGTGCATTTTGATTTGTATATAATATATAAAATATTCTTTTGTGGCTTTACACCTCCAGTTTTCTTCTTTTGCAACTGGATCACATTCAAAGGTTTTTGTTTAACTGTATCTAGATGTTACTATTATCTGAACATCTTGAAATTATTTATGATATAACTTACATTTCTTGGTCTAAGTAAGTCCCTCATAGGCATTTTTATCCTATTGTATTTAGATGTATGGCGAGCCAGTCGCTGTCTGTTCCGACAAAGTGTACTCCGTCGCACAAGCTGTATCAGCTGGAGATGTGGCGGACACCAATGCTGTTGAGTAGCACTCCATCGCCATCTTGATGGCAGGATCAGGCAGAACATATTTAGATAACACAGTCGAGCTGGTGGTATACCAGCGGCGGTCCCATGGTGGTGGGAGTCCGTCTGTGATGCTTGTGCAGCTCTTCTTAGGAGTTAATCGCATTCAAATTAGGGAGTGCACTTTTCGTATTTATTCTTATCAAGATATTTCAACATAAACATCAGATGAATATTAAAGCTTGTTCTTTTCTGTCTCTCTTCTATGTTCCAAGGAGGAGGTTCATCTGTTGTTTCCTCGAGACAAGCACAGTAAGTAATAATAAGTACTTGATTTTCCTTCTTAGTTTGATACTATCACCGTAAACACCATGAATGTGCACTGAAACTCAAAGTGGTGGAATGGTGGAGAAAAGAAAGGTTTCTTTCCCTTTTAGATATGAGAAGAAAAAGAAGACTGTAAAGAAACATATATGTTGTCCCCAATAGGGCAGTAAGGCTTATACTCGGCCTCTTTCTTGACATGCAAGACACCTCCACCTCGTGATTTCCCTTTGTTAGAACTACTGGGGCAGTCGACGAGCCGCAAGTATCTTTCCCAGTCCCCACACCCTGCCACATACCTGAGGGAGCCACACTCTTCCTGAAGCATGGCAGGAAGATGCAACTCCATGGTAAACGGCCTCCTGAGTCATCTCCAGGTCTGCTTCGGGTTGCCCCCTTTTCGTCGTCTCCTGCTCTGGGTCACAGTGAAGGGAGAGGTTCCCACAATCTTCTTCAACTCCAGTCAACCTCCGAAGATGTCCGAGCATCTTTTCTTCTTCCGGTTGCTCGGCACTGTTCTCTCCTGGTTCTGCCGCTGGTTGCCACTGCAAAGTCGCTGTATCCAAGTCTGGGCACTCTTTTCTTCCAGACGCAAGGGTCAGTACCCGAAAGTTATCCTCTAGCCGCTCCTCCTATTCAGAATGTAAACTCCCTTAAAGGAATGGTATTAGTCCTGCAGGGGAGAAGAGGAATATTTTGAGATCTCGTTCTCCCGGCGATTGAGCAGTCGCTGACACCGCCACAGGACCCTTGTAATATTGTACTATGGCTATGGCTATTGGATGGATATTAGCAGCCCACACCTGATGTATGTTGGACAATCATGAACACCTGCAGAACAGACTATAAAGTGCATTCCATCTCAGACCATGATCCTTTGCCATTCCATTGTTGCCCACTATTCTGAGGACGACCTTGCCACTGGACAGCCAGGCTATTTTCTTTGTTAGATTCTCCCTCTATTTTTGTATGTTTTCGTCTTTTCTATTATTTTTCCAATCACTGTAGGGACACCAGTATATTTTTTTTCTAATCATTATGCAGTGAGGAGGAAGCCACTTTTATAGAGTGAGAATTGGCAGTCATAGTGGATGAAACTAATAGAGTAGAGCCACAAATGTTGGAGCACAAGTACAAAATACTACCATATCTCAGAAAAGGCAAATGTGGGACAGAATAGTTAGCAAAGTGATTGTAGTAGTTAACAATCTGCGCACACAGTCGGAAATTAGGAAGAGGTATCATGACCTGCGGGGGAAGAGTCCATTCCCTGGCCTCCAAGCGACACTTGGAGACCCAGAGGACTAGTAGTGGTTCTGCCAGTCCCCCATTACAAGTCTTTCCTTGGGAGGAGAAGGTCTTGCAGATCCTAAATCGTGAAGGCTTGACAGGAATCCCTGGAGGAGTGGATACTGGTAAGTTACACCTTTCTATGTCTCACTAATCACAAATGGAGTCCTTGCCCATAACGTAGCAGTTAAGAATGTTTCTAGACACCTATCAAAACATATATATTTATTTATATTTAATTTGCTCTGTTGATCTATCATGTTGACACCTTCTTGTTTCTCCATTGAATTGTTCTACTTGCTTGCATAGATCATTTTATTCAAAGGTTTCCAATCATATTCTGCGGCAAGCTGATTATTACTAGTATTGATACACAACTTACTTTGTAGTTTTTATATGATGACCAATGCTATTTAATCCAATAAGTTGTAGCATGTTTTGCTTTTGAGGCAGCTAGGTCTTTAAATGGCTCAGATCTCAAATGTCCTCTCTACTGTGTTGAGGTGCATATCTTATACATGTAACATACACTTTCTAAATAACATGTTCCTTTTCAGGACATCTCTCCATCATTGTTACTGAATATACATCTGTGTACATTAACCTGCATGAGTAAATAGTGAAAAACCACACAAAGGCCTAAACATCCAATTAATCACATTAATCATAAATGTTTTTTTAGGATGCTTCATCTGAAGACACATTTGAGTTACGATACAGACTTTTAATGTTGTATTTTTCAAAATTCATATGAGAACCAACAACCAGGGCCAGTAGACCACTGTCTACAACCAAAGACACCTCCACTCCATGCCAGGGTGATGCCTTCAGTGAGGATACTACTCTTGCAAGTCCGGATGATGAAGGGATGCATGGTCTATTTGGTCTGTCTGAGCAGACAGCCACAGTGAGTCACACTCGGCCCACACCTACATCTCCCACCCCAGCTGCTACAACACCTCAGCTTATGGCTACCTCTGCTACCTGTGTCCAGAAAAACACAACTTCCACTTGTGCCCCCCAGTGCTGTCTACTGTTGAGCAACCACCACCACCTCCAGTTGTGCCAGGATCCAGTGGGAGCTGGGATGAGCCACACTGCCTCAAGGGCACAGAGTAGTTCGGATAGGGGCTGTGGGAGGGAATCAGTGGGACAGCAAAGTAAGGCCACTGGCATCATTGTCACCCAGACTACCATTGACTGAATCTTGGGAGAAATTCAACTACCCCAAGATGTGGTGGGCCATGTCCTAACAGAGATACAGGACCTTAAGCAGGTGCAGAGAGAGCACATTGTTGAGATGCAGAATCACAACTCCAGTTTGTGCTCCTTGACTAGACTAATGTTTGACATTTATGATCATATGTGCAGGGCTTTTCATGTACCATCTGCCCCTGTCAGTGGTCCTTTAACATCAGGATAAAATATACCTGATAAGAAGGCCCTGCCACAAAAACAAACTGATCGACCCATACCAGTCAATTTCCTAAATTGTGTGCATACTGTTCACTCTGTGGACTATTTCATGTATCTTTCTTGAGGAGAGTTGTATTTTGTACATTGGAATCCAAATGATTTGTGCTCAACAAATATAGTTTCATCCACCATGATGAACTTTAGTTTTTAATTCTTGTTCTTTTTCATTCTGGTTACATAGTGCACTAATTTTTTCTTCAAAATAAATGCACATCAAATAAACTCAAAGACTAATGTTGCAATTGTTGTGGTAATTCAGTTTCTAAGTCTTTTGTATATCATCATTTTTGAATTCTGTAAAAAAAATTGATACTAGAACAAATAATAGATACCATCTTTGTAATGTGTTTCTCATGTAAAAAATATGGAAAAAAAGCAATGAGATCTGAATGTATTGGTGTCATACATTTGTAAGTAACAAGTCTGTGACACAATCAAATATACCTTTCTCAAACCATGCAAAAGTCAAACAGTACTTGCCATTTAGAGATTGACACTCCAGAACTTTGACACGGAAGAAATGGAATATATTTCATAAAATAAAATTAAAAGGGCAAACTATTAGTGATTCATGACCTCAGCTGAAGCTAGACATTGTGCCCTCACAATAGGAATCCTACATCAATATTAACAAAAGTCTACATCATGGCAGTAAGAAAAAGTGAGGTCACATGGCCATTTCAGGACACTGTTGTGGCCCTCATTATGAACGTGGCGGTAAACACCGTTGGCCGCCGTGGCGACGGTGAACAGAAGACCGCCATTGGCGGTGAACAGAAACCCGCCAAATAAAGATGCAAAAATCAGAAGCCGACAAAAAAGTCCCAGCCACCAGTCACCGCCAGGACTTTGTCGACGGAAATGCAGGACCTCCGATCCCGCCACCGCCGAGCAAACAAACCCTGCCCTCCAAATAATGATGCACAAATCACCGTGGTGGTCAGTAGAAGTCGATCGACCATTGGCGGTACAGACCGCCACGGCCAGCAATGGGACCCAATAGTAAGAACTACACACATTGGCAAGTCTGTCGGAGTGACTTGGATCCAGCTCCTGTGTTCCAGGGACCACGCTCGTCAAGATGAGAGGGGACCCAGAGGACCGGTGATGCAGAAGTTTGGCGCCTGCGTTAGCAGAGGGAAGATTCAGTCGACCCACAGGAGATTTCTTCTTGGCTTCCAGTGCAGGGTGTGAGACAGACAGCCCCCAGAGCATGCACCACCAGGAAACAGTCGAGAAAGCCGGCAGGATTAGGCGCTGCAATGTTGCTGGTAGTCTTCTTGCTACTTTGTTGCGGTTTTGCAGGTGTCCTGGAGCAGTCAGCGGTCGATCTTTGGCAGAAGTCGAAGAGGGAGAAGAGGAACCCACAGGAAAGACCCTAAATAGCCCTCAGAGGAGGATTGGCTACCTAACCAGGTAAGAGCCTATCAGGAGGGGTCTCTGACGTCACCTGCTGGCACTGGCCACTGGGTACCACCCCTGGGGTGGTGATGGACAGGGGAGTAGTCACTCCCCTTTCCTTTGTCCAGTTTTGCACCAGAGCAGGGACTGGGGGCTCCCTGAACCGGTGTAGACTGGCTTATGCAAGGAGGGCACCATCTGTGCCCTTCAAAGCATTTCCAGAGGCTGGGGGAGGCTACTCCTCCCCAGCCCTTAACACCTATTTCCAAAGGGAGAGGGTATAACACCCTCTCTCAGAGGGAATCCTTTGTTCTGCCTTCCTGGGACTGGGCTGCCCAGACCCCAGGAGGGCAGAAACCTGTCTGAGGGTTGGCAGCAGTGGTAGCTGCAGAGAAAACCCCAGAGAGCCAGTTTGGCAGTACCCGGGGTCCATGCTGGAGCCCCGGGGATGCATGGGATTGGCACCCCAATACCAGATTTGGCTTGGGGGGACAATTCCATGATCTTAGACATGTTACATGGCCATGTTCGGAGTTACAATTTTGAAGCTACATATAGGTATTGACCTATATGTAGTGCACGCGTGTAATGGTGTCCCCGCACTCACAAAGTCTGGGGAAATTGCCCTGAACAATGTGGGGGCACCTTGGCTAGTGCCATGGTGCCCTCACACTTAGTAACTTTGCACCTAACCTTCACTAAGTGAGGGTTAGACATATAGGTGACTTATAAGTTACTTAAGTGCAGTGAAAAATTGCTGTGAAATAACGTGGACATTATTTCACTCAGGCTGCAGTGGCAGTCCTGTGTAAGAATTGTCTGAGCTCCCTATGGGTGGCAAAAGAAATGCTGCAGCCCATAGGGATCTCCTGGAACCCCAATACCATGGGTACCTAGGTACCATATACTAGGGAATTATAAGGGTGTTCCAGTGTGCCAATCAGAATTGGTGAAAATAGTCACTAGCCTGCGGTGACAATTTTAAAAGCAGAGAAAGCATAAACACTGAGATTCTGGTTAGCAGAGTCCCAGTGATACAATTAGGCACCACACAGGGAACACATATAGGCCACAAGCTATGAGCACTGGGGTCCTGGCTAGCAGGATCCCAGTGACACAGGCAAAAAGCAAACTGACACACAAGTAAAAATGGGGGTAACATGCCAGGCAAGATGGTACTTTCCTACACCCACCCCTCCAACAGCCACCAGGACCACTACCCCACCCAGGCCACAATCATACCATCCAGTCACCCTGCATGCCCACAAACCAACTAACAGGCCCACATCCCTCCCCATGTG
This sequence comes from Pleurodeles waltl, assembly GCF_031143425.1. Classification (NCBI taxonomy): domain Eukaryota; kingdom Metazoa; phylum Chordata; class Amphibia; order Caudata; family Salamandridae; genus Pleurodeles; species Pleurodeles waltl. The sequence goes on along the minus strand of NC_090441.1, from coordinate 146,426,459 downwards.
CACAGCCAACCACTCTTGCAAAGAATCACAAAGGCACTACACCACCCACAATGCACCTCCACATCCTAAGCAAAATGCAATGCAAACCTCACAGAGGCACCCTGCATGGCCCCAACGTGTAAAACCTGCACAAAACAGCCCAGCCCTGTACACCCCATCCAACCATGCAACTGTAACAGACATGTCCATTCCCCCCAACAGGCACCACCAGCCATGCCACTCTGACGGACAGGAAAAGGAGTGACAGTGCCCCACATGGAGATAGAGGCACCACCCAGGACACTGGAGAGGGAACCCTGGACAGTGAGGAACACCCCGGCCCCTCACACCGTACTGGACTATCACCACCCAGCAGCCCGACCCTGGACACCACTGACACCCCTACCACCCAGCCAACAACATCAGCCCAGGGCAACCGTCCCCACACCTGTGTATCCAGCCACAGATTGGTGGAACACATGGACAGAGGACACAGTCACCCCCTGCCAACAGGCAGGAAGATGATGGCCCCAGTACAAGTGATAGCACACAGGGGTCTAGGCCCAGTGGGAGGGCATCACTGGCCCAGGGGGGAGGCCACAGGATGGATGCTGCAGCCCAGGACGTGATATCTGAGGTCCTGGGAGCATACCGCCATACCCAGGACAGATTGGCCCAGATTGTTTCCACCCTGGAGCAGTGTCAAAGGATGCAGGTAGCACACCACCAAGAGGCCATGGAGCAGTGGAACCTGCACAATGCCACCATGGCCACCATAGCAGGTGCGCTGCTGCACCTAGTCCCAACCCAGCCTGAGGCCCCCACAGACCAGGAAGCCCCTACTATAGGCCAAGATGCAGACTGGCCAACAACATCAGCAGCAGCAACTGGACTTGTGCCACCATCTTAGGACACACAGTAGACCTGCATCTCAACCTGTACAGGCCAACACCATGCACCCAAACGGTCCCTCAAGGTCAGATATGGCACAGGAACACCTGCCAAGACCAAGGTCCCCTCAAAGAAGTGACTCTGACAAGAACTGTCTTACAAGTGTGCCATTTAACCACCGTCCACACTGTGTAATAACAACCCCAAAAACTGTAAATGATAGATGGACATACCACCACTGCCAACAAACGCTGCAACCATGTAGCCAATATGGACATCCACCAGTAGCCCACTTCCATCACTGTAAACTGCACGATGTCGTCACTGCACCAAATAAAACATCTGTTCACCAATGTCAATGTCCCCTGTCATTATGTTGAAACAAATGGAAGTGTGGATGCAATAGTCTTTGAAATCATTTATTCTTATCTGAGTTGCAGGAATTACACCCCACGCATAATATGTGGTTGTGCCAACAGAATTGTCAAACAATTTGTCCATAATGTTACATGTCCCATGCAAACCTGGTCACAGTGACAATGTCTATAGACCCAACACCCCCATAAAGGAGAAGGCACACTGACAGTATGCTGCACAGACAGCAACATCATCGATTTCCTCACGTCCAGTTTGTGCAACATGCAGCAGGCCACCACTATTCTACACACCTTTTCAGGCTCATAGGCCAGGGATCCTCCAGAGATATGGAGGCAATGGGATCTAGCCTTCAGGAGACCTATTGTGCATTCTATCACCCTCCTAGTACGTCCATGGGCCTCATTCTAATTCCTTTCTGCATCTGTCCTAGGATTCCTCACTGGTGTCAGGAGCCAACGCATGTTGGGGTAGCCAGAATTACCTAAAAAAAGGAGCAAAACAGGACTGTCACTGACAACCCTCAGTGGCTGTCTGCTATGTGCCAAAAAGTGTCAGACACACTTACCTATGATCCATCCTCTGTCCTCTTGTAGTTGTTCCATCTTGTGTGGCACACTACTGTTCCTCAGAACAAAGGAATCATGGACTGATCCAGGGAACATGGCATTCACATGTGAGATGTACTGGTCTGCAGTACACACCAATTGAATGTTCATGGAGTGAAAGTTCTTCCTGTTTCTGTACACCTGTTCACTGACTCTTGGGGGGATGAGAGCAATGTGGGTGCCATCCATGGCACCTATCACATGTGGAATGTTGGAACAGGCATAGAAGTCCGACTTGATGGCAGGGAGGTCAGCACTTTGGGGAAACCTCACATAGGACTGCAGGTGTTGTACAAATTCATTAAGGAATCTGGACAGCATAATGCTAAACATGGGCTGTGAAAAACCTGCACCCATGCCCACTGTCACTTGAAATGAGCCTGTGGCCAGGAAATAGAGTGCAGAGAGCACCTGCACTTCAGTTGGAATGGCATGCTGATTCTGACTAGCCGGTCTCAGTGCTGGATCCAGTAATGCACAAAGTTAATTAATAGTAGCACGGTTGAGTCTGTAATTGATAATGATGTGACGCTCCAACATGGTCCTCAAATCTACAAATGGTCTGTACACCAATGGGGCCCTCACTCGCCACCAGGGTCTGTACCTATGAGGAGCTGGTAACACATGTGAGGAACACACATACATCTGCCCACAATGTTTCCTATTCAGCATAGCTGGCATACAAGTCGACAACACATATGCATAGTAGGTGTGAAACTGGAGTAACATGTCCTCAATGATACATCAGGACTGTTATGGTGAGTAAATGTATATTTGTTAATGCCTATGGGGGTTGAGGACAATAGGGACTGCATGGGGCATATGAGGATTTAATAACTGCATAGTAAAGGCCAAAATGTCTGCCCCCTGTAATCCAGAAATGTTGTAGTGGAAGTGACCTCATACCGCTAGCGGTTGACGTAATATCGTAAGGCGGTGCTCACCGCCGTGCGACCATTCATTGGTTAACATGGTTGTCAATGGGGATTCTTAGCGTATCATGATCGCCGCCGGCGGTGACGGTGCACACCGCTGCAGTGCGTACGCTAACTCGTCACCCCATCTTCACTTGACTCCCAGAGTCCGGTGCATGCAGGTACTCCACTGAGTGTGCTACTGTGTCCTGCCTCTGGTCATGGAAATGGCACATGTGGCAGGGGAAAGGGTCCCGGCCTTCACCAGCGAGGAATTGAAGAAGCTCGTGGATGTGGTCCTGCCCCTGTACGCCAAGCTCTACGGTCGACCAGAAGTACAGGTGAGTAGGCGGATTGGGGGTCATGGATGTGTGTAATAGTGGTAGATGGCTGTAAACATGTGTGCACGTTTGACACTGTACAGTCCTGGGTTCCTGACATGCTGCGTGTGTGTTTGCTGTTATGCTGTTGTAAATGTCTGTCCCATAGTGGACGTATAGCCAGCTGAATGTAATGGCCATTGTCTGACCTCTGTGTTCCTTTTTCTGTGTGTCCCATATAGGTCAGTGCCCATCAGAAGAGGGGACTGTGCCAGGCCATCGCCAAGGAGGTGCGGACCCTGGGGATCTACAACCGGCAGAGCACCCGTTGCAGGAAGGGGTGGGAGGACCTGCGGCGCTGGGCGAGGAAGATCTGCACGGCCCACCTGGGGAAGTCCTCTCAATGGGAAGGGGTGCTCGTCGGGCACTGACATCCCTTATGTGACGCATTCTGTCGGTGGCGTATCCGGACCTGGATGGGCGCTTGAAGGCTGCACAGCAGACACAAGGGGGTGAGTACATGAACCATCGCATGTCTCCTTGATGGATGTGTGAGTGTGCTGTGGTATGTATGCTGTCTAGCGGCAGGGATTCTGACAGATGTCCTTTTACATAATGGGCCCCATGGGGAGTAGGGTTGTAATGGTCAGGTCCTTCAGTGCTGTGGGGAATGGCTGTAGAGCAGGGTTGTGGCCACTAGTCAGAGGCATAGCCATGCGTATAGCGGTAGGTGCTGCCTGGTGGAATATTTGCAGGGTGGGTGTATTTGTGAACCACTTATGTACCTCCATTCAGCTATTTACAATTGTCTCTCCTGTTTTGTCTCCCCATCCCTGTTCTCTTGTGTTGTCTGTGTACATGAGCATTATCTGGCGAGGGAGCTGAGGCACAGGTGAATGGGGATGCAGCGGCCCACGGTTCCACAGAGGCAGAATCGTCCGACGCCAAGGGGACCAGTGGGTTGGAGGGCGAGGGGAGTTCAATGGGGGAGGCAACTACTACTGGAGGTAGTGACTCTGATACCTCCTCCGATGGGAGCTCCCTGGCGATGGCAGACCTTAGTGAACCTACCTATTCTGAGTCATCTTTCGCCACCCCCACTCCATCACCGCCCTCCCATTTGCTCCCCACTGAGTTGCCTGTGCCCGCTCACCCAGAAGGGTGGGCATCTCCTTCGCCCCAGGCACCTACTCCCCTGCCCCAGTCAGCCCTGCTGCCCTCACAGAGGAGGCTATTGACCTCCTGAGAACCATCTCTGTAGGGCAGATAACTATCGTCAATGCCATCCAGGGGCTAGCATCAGAGGTGCAGCAGACCAATGCCTACCTGGATGGAATTCACAGTGCCGTGCCTGGCCTACAGAGATCTTTTCAGGCTCTGGCCTCCTCTTTGATGGCAGCCAGTGTCCCTGGTCATTCCGTCCATCCTCCAACCACCTCTACCCCTTCCAGCACCCCACTCCATTCACCTGTCCCAAGCACACATTCTGACACCCAGGCACACAACTCAACTCACAAGAAGCACACTTCAAAACACAAGCACCACACTTCCCACCACAGGCATTCACACAGCCAACATACACAGGCACACACACCAACATCCACTTCCACCAGTGTGTCTGCATCTTCCGCCTCCCTGTTTGTCCCTTCTACACGCACACTCACAGGCACTGCACCCTCATTCAATGTTGCTGACCCTATTCTTGCAGTCAGCACAAAATCAGACATCCATTCATGCACCCCAGAAAACACACCTGCACTCACCACAACAACTTTAGTTGACACGTGCAGCACACTCACTAAACTTGCAGACACCCAAACAACATCCATGTACACTGGCAGCCTGTCTTGTCCCACTGTGTCCACCCCTCTCCTCCCAAAACACTCAAACGCACCAAAACACCCACCCAACACACATTCACCACACCTCAGCATACTGTACAGTCACCTGCACCCACGCCACGCACACCTACACCGGCCACGACCACTCCCTTTACCTCCACTCCCATGCCTTCCTTCAGGTCCAACCCGATTGCCCCTAAAAAACTTTCCCTATCCCGTGTTGATCTATTCGAACCCACTGGCCCATCCCGTCTCGTCCCTAAACGTGCCCACCTCCTTGCCCTGCCCTGTCCACTCCTCCCACGTCACAAACACTGAGATTCTGGTTAGCAGAGTCGCAGTGATACAATTAGGCACCACACAGGGAACACATATAGGCCACAAGCTATGAGCACTGGGGTCCTGGCTAGCAGGATCCCAGTGACACAGGCAAAAAGCAAACTGACACACAAGTAAAAATGGGGGTAACATGCCAGGCAAGATGGTACTTTCCTACACCCACCCCTCCAACAGCCACCAGGACCACTACCCCACCCAGGCCACAATCATACCATCCAGTCACCCTGCATGCCCACAAACCAACTAACAGGCCCACATCCCTCCCCCTGTGCACAGCCAACCACTCTTGCAAAGAATCACAAAGGCACTACACCACCCACAATGCACCTCCACATCCTAAGCAAAATGCAATGCAAACCTCACAGAGGCACCCTGCATGGCCCCAACGTGTAAAACCTGCACAAAACAGCCCAGCCCTGTACACCCCATCCAACCATGCAACTGTAACAGACATGTCCATTCCCCCCAACAGGCACCACCAGCCATGCCACTCTGACGGACAGGAAAAGGAGTGACAGTGTCCCACATGGAGATAGAGGCACCACCCAGGACACTGGAGAGGGAACCCTGGACAGTGAGGAACACCCCGGCCCCTCACACCGTACTGGACTATCACCACCCAGCAGCCCGACCCTGGACACCACTGACACCCCTACCACCCAGCCAACAACATCAGCCCAGGGCAACCGTCCCCACACCTGTGTATCCAGCCACAGATTGGTGGAACACATGGACAGAGGACACAGTCACCCCCTGCCAACAGGCAGGAAGATGATGGCCCCAGTACAAGTGATAGCACACAGGGGTCTAGGCCCAGTGGGAGGGCATCACTGGCCCAGGGGGGAGGCCACAGGATGGATGCTGCAGCCCAGGACGTGATATCTGAGGTCCTGGGAGCATACCGCCATACCCAGGACAGATTGGCCCAGATTGTTTCCACCCTGGAGCAGTGTCAAAGGATGCAGGTAGCACACCACCAAGAGGCCATGGAGCAGTGGAACCTGCACAATGCCACCATGGCCACCATAGCAGGTGCGCTGCTGCACCTAGTCCCAACCCAGCCTGAGGCCCCCACAGACCAGGAAGCCCCTACTATAGGCCAAGATGCAGACTGGCCAACAACATCAGCAGCAGCAACTGGACTTGTGCCACCATCTTAGGACACACAGTAGACCTGCATCTCAACCTGTACAGGCCAACACCATGCACCCAAACGGTCCCTCAAGGTCAGATATGGCACAGGAACACCTGCCAAGACCAAGGTCCCCTCAAAGAAGTGACTCTGACAAGAACTGTCTTACAAGTGTGCCATTTAACCACCGTCCACACTGTGTAATAACAACCCCAAAAACTGTAAATGATAGATGGACATACCACCACTGCCAACAAACGCTGCAACCATGTAGCCAATATGGACATCCACCAGTAGCCCACTTCCATCACTGTAAACTGCACGATGTCGTCACTGCACCAAATAAAACATCTGTTCACCAATGTCAATGTCCCCTGTCATTATGTTGAAACAAATGGAAGTGTGGATGCAATAGTCTTTGAAATCATTTATTCTTATCTGAGTTGCAGGAATTACACCCCACGCATAATATGTGGTTGTGCCAACAGAATTGTCAAACAATTTGTCCATAATGTTACATGTCCCATGCAAACCTGGTCACAGTGACAATGTCTATAGACCCAACACCCCCATAAAGGAGAAGGCACACTGACAGTATGCTGCACAGACAGCAACATCATCGATTTCCTCACGTCCAGTTTGTGCAACATGCAGCAGGCCACCACTATTCTACACACCTTTTCAGGCTCATAGGCCAGGGATCCTCCAGAGATATGGAGGCAATGGGATCTAGCCTTCAGGAGACCTATTGTGCATTCTATCACCCTCCTAGTACGTCCATGGGCCTCATTCTAATTCCTTTCTGCATCTGTCCTAGGATTCCTCACTGGTGTCAGGAGCCAACGCATGTTGGGGTAGCCAGAATTACCTAAAAAAAGGAGCAAAACAGGACTGTCACTGACAACCCTCAGTGGCTGTCTGCTATGTGCCAAAAAGTGTCAGACACACTTACCTATGATCCATCCTCTGTCCTCTTGTAGTTGTTCCATCTTGTGTGGCACACTACTGTTCCTCAGAACAAAGGAATCATGGACTGATCCAGGGAACATGGCATTCACATGTGAGATGTACTGGTCTGCAGTACACACCAATTGAATGTTCATGGAGTGAAAGTTCTTCCTGTTTCTGTACACCTGTTCACTGACTCTTGGGGGGATGAGAGCAATGTGGGTGCCATCCATGGCACCTATCACATGTGGAATGTTGGAACAGGCATAGAAGTCCGACTTGATGGCAGGGAGGTCAGCACTTTGGGGAAACCTCACATAGGACTGCAGGTGTTGTACAAATTCATTAAGGAATCTGGACAGCATAATGCTAAACATGGGCTGTGAAAAACCTGCACCCATGCCCACTGTCACTTGAAATGAGCCTGTGGCCAGGAAATAGAGTGCAGAGAGCACCTGCACTTCAGTTGGAATGGCATGCTGATTCTGACTAGCCGGTCTCAGTGCTGGATCCAGTAATGCACAAAGTTAATTAATAGTAGCACGGTTGAGTCTGTAATTGATAATGATGTGACGCTCCAACATGGTCCTCAAATCTACAAATGGTCTGTACACCAATGGGGCCCTCACTCGCCACCAGGGTCTGTACCTATGAGGAGCTGGTAACACATGTGAGGAACACACATACATCTGCCCACAATGTTTCCTATTCAGCATAGCTGGCATACAAGTCGACAACACATATGCATAGTAGGTGTGAAACTGGAGTAACATGTCCTCAATGATACATCAGGACTGTTATGGTGAGTAAATGTATATTTGTTAATGCCTATGGGGGTTGAGGACAATAGGGACTGCATGGGGCATATGAGGATTTAATAACTGCATAGTAAAGGCCAAAATGTCTGCCCCCTGTAATCCAGAAATGTTGTAGTGGAAGTGACCTCATACCGCTAGCGGTTGACGTAATATCGTAAGGCGGTGCTCACCGCCGTGCGACCATTCATTGGTTAACATGGTTGTCAATGGGGATTCTTAGCGTATCATGATCGCCGCCGGCGGTGACGTGCACACCGCTGCAGTGCGTACGCTAACTCGTCACCCCATCTTCACTTGACTCCCAGAGTCCGGTGCATGCAGGTACTCCACTGAGTGTGCTACTGTGTCCTGCCTCTGGTCATGGAAATGGCACGTGTGGCAGGGGAAAGGGTTCCGGCCTTCACCAGCGAGGAATTGAAGAAGCTCGTGGATGTGGTCCTGCCCCTGTACGCCAAGCTCTACGGTCGACCAGAAGTACAGGTGAGTAGGCGGATTGGGGGTCATGGATGTGTGTAATAGTGGTAGATGGCTGTAAACATGTGTGCACGTTTGACACTGTACAGTCCTGGGTTCCTGACATGCTGCGTGTGTGTTTGCTGTTATGCTGTTGTAAATGTCTGTCCCATAGTGGACGTATAGCCAGCTGAATGTAATGGCCATTGTCTGACCTCTGTGTTCCTTTTTCTGTGTGTCCCATATAGGTCAGTGCCCATCAGAAGAGGGGACTGTGCCAGGCCATCGCCAAGGAGGTGCGGACCCTGGGGATCTACAACCGGCAGAGCACCCGTTGCAGGAAGGGGTGGGAGGACCTGCGGCGCTGGGCGAGGAAGATCTGCACGGCCCACCTGGGGAAGTCCTCTCAATGGGAAGGGGTGCTCGTCGGGCACTGACATCCCTTATGTGACGCATTCTGTCGGTGGCGTATCCGGACCTGGATGGGCGCTTGAAGGCTGCACAGCAGACACAAGGGGGTGAGTACATGAACCATCGCATGTCTCCTTGATGGATGTGTGAGTGTGCTGTGGTATGTATGCTGTCTAGCGGCAGGGATTCTGACAGATGTCCTTTTACATAATGGGCCCCATGGGGAGTAGGGTTGTAATGGTCAGGTCCTTCAGTGCTGTGGGGAATGGCTGTAGAGCAGGGTTGTGGCCACTAGTCAGAGGCATAGCCATGCGTATAGCGGTAGGTGCTGCCTGGTGGAATATTTGCAGGGTGGGTGTATTTGTGAACCACTTATGTACCTCCATTCAGCTATTTACAATTGTCTCTCCTGTTTTGTCTCCCCATCCCTGTTCTCTTGTGTTGTCTGTGTACCTGAGCATTATCTGGCGAGGGAGCTGAGGCACAGGTGAATGGGGATGCAGCGGCCCACGGTTCCACAGAGGCAGAATCGTCCGACGCCAAGGGGACCAGTGGGTTGGAGGGCGAGGGGAGTTCAATGGGGGAGGCAACTACTACTGGAGGTAGTGACTCTGATACCTCCTCCGATGGGAGCTCCCTGGCGATGGCAGACCTTAGTGAACCTACCTATTCTGAGTCATCTTTCGCCACCCCCACTCCATCACCGCCCTCCCATTTGCTCCCCACTGAGTTGCCTGTGCCCGCTCACCCAGAAGGGTGGGCATCTCCTTCGCCCCAGGCACCTACTCCCCTGCCCCAGTCAGCCCTGCTGCCCTCACAGAGGAGGCTATTGACCTCCTGAGAACCATCTCTGTAGGGCAGATAACTATCGTCAATGCCATCCAGGGGCTAGCATCAGAGGTGCAGCAGACCAATGCCTACCTGGATGGAATTCACAGTGCCGTGCCTGGCCTACAGAGATCTTTTCAGGCTCTGGCCTCCTCTTTGATGGCAGCCAGTGTCCCTGGTCATTCCGTCCATCCTCCAACCACCTCTACCCCTTCCAGCACCCCACTCCATTCACCTGTCCCAAGCACACATTCTGACACCCAGGCACACAACTCAACTCACAAGAAGCACACTTCAAAACACAAGCACCACACTTCCCACCACAGGCATTCACACAGCCAACATACACAGGCACACACACCAACATCCACTTCCACCAGTGTGTCTGCATCTTCCGCCTCCCTGTTTGTCCCTTCTACACGCACACTCACAGGCACTGCACCCTCATTCAATGTTGCTGACCCTATTCTTGCAGTCAGCACAAAATCAGACATCCATTCATGCACCCCAGAAAACACACCTGCACTCACCACAACAACTTTAGTTGACACGTGCAGCACACTCACTAAACTTGCAGACACCCAAACAACATCCATGTACACTGGCAGCCTGTCTTGTCCCACTGTGTCCACCCCTCTCCTCCCAAAACACTCAAACGCACCAAAACACCCACCCAACACACATTCACCACACCTCAGCATACTGTACAGTCACCTGCACCCACGCCACGCACACCTACAACGGCCACGACCACTCCCTTTACCTCCACTCCCATGCCTTCCTTCAGGTCCAACCCGATTGCCCCTAAAAAACTTTCCCTATCCCGTGTTGATCTATTCGAACCCACTGGCCCATCCCGTCTCGTCCCTAAACGTGCCCACCTCCTTGCCCTGCCCTGTCCACTCCTCCCACGTCACAAACACTGAGATTCTGGTTAGCAGAGTCGCAGTGATACAATTAGGCACCACACAGGGAACACATATAGGCCACAAGCTATGAGCACTGGGGTCCTGGCTAGCAGGATCCCAGTGACACAGGCAAAAAGCAAACTGACACACAAGTAAAAATGGGGGTAACATGCCAGGCAAGATGGTACTTTCCTACACCCACCCCTCCAACAGCCACCAGGACCACTACCCCACCCAGGCCACAATCATACCATCCAGTCACCCTGCATGCCCACAAACCAACTAACAGGCCCACATCCCTCCCCCTGTGCACAGCCAACCACTCTTGCAAAGAATCACAAAGGCACTACACCACCCACAATGCACCTCCACATCCTAAGCAAAATGCAATGCAAACCTCACAGAGGCACCCTGCATGGCCCCAACGTGTAAAACCTGCACAAAACAGCCCAGCCCTGTACACCCCATCCAACCATGCAACTGTAACAGACATGTCCATTCCCCCCAACAGGCACCACCAGCCATGCCACTCTGACGGACAGGAAAAGGAGTGACAGTGTCCCACATGGAGATAGAGGCACCACCCAGGACACTGGAGAGGGAACCCTGGACAGTGAGGAACACCCCGGCCCCTCACACCGTACTGGACTATCACCACCCAGCAGCCCGACCCTGGACACCACTGACACCCCTACCACCCAGCCAACAACATCAGCCCAGGGCAACCGTCCCCACACCTGTGTATCCAGCCACAGATTGGTGGAACACATGGACAGAGGACACAGTCACCCCCTGCCAACAGGCAGGAAGATGATGGCCCCAGTACAAGTGATAGCACACAGGGGTCTAGGCCCAGTGGGAGGGCATCACTGGCCCAGGGGGGAGGCCACAGGATGGATGCTGCAGCCCAGGACGTGATATCTGAGGTCCTGGGAGCATACCGCCATACCCAGGACAGATTGGCCCAGATTGTTTCCACCCTGGAGCAGTGTCAAAGGATGCAGGTAGCACACCACCAAGAGGCCATGGAGCAGTGGAACCTGCACAATGCCACCATGGCCACCATAGCAGGTGCGCTGCTGCACCTAGTCCCAACCCAGCCTGAGGCCCCCACAGACCAGGAAGCCCCTACTATAGGCCAAGATGCAGACTGGCCAACAACATCAGCAGCAGCAACTGGACTTGTGCCACCATCTTAGGACACACAGTAGACCTGCATCTCAACCTGTACAGGCCAACACCATGCACCCAAACGGTCCCTCAAGGTCAGATATGGCACAGGAACACCTGCCAAGACCAAGGTCCCCTCAAAGAAGTGACTCTGACAAGAACTGTCTTACAAGTGTGCCATTTAACCACCGTCCACACTGTGTAATAACAACCCCAAAAACTGTAAATGATAGATGGACATACCACCACTGCCAACAAACGCTGCAACCATGTAGCCAATATGGACATCCACCAGTAGCCCACTTCCATCACTGTAAACTGCACGATGTCGTCACTGCACCAAATAAAACATCTGTTCACCAATGTCAATGTCCCCTGTCATTATGTTGAAACAAATGGAAGTGTGGATGCAATAGTCTTTGAAATCATTTATTCTTATCTGAGTTGCAGGAATTACACCCCACGCATAATATGTGGTTGTGCCAACAGAATTGTCAAACAATTTGTCCATAATGTTACATGTCCCATGCAAACCTGGTCACAGTGACAATGTCTATAGACCCAACACCCCCATAAAGGAGAAGGCACACTGACAGTATGCTGCACAGACAGCAACATCATCGATTTCCTCACGTCCAGTTTGTGCAACATGCAGCAGGCCACCACTATTCTACACACCTTTTCAGGCTCATAGGCCAGGGATCCTCCAGAGATATGGAGGCAATGGGATCTAGCCTTCAGGAGACCTATTGTGCATTCTATCACCCTCCTAGTACGTCCATGGGCCTCATTCTAATTCCTTTCTGCATCTGTCCTAGGATTCCTCACTGGTGTCAGGAGCCAACGCATGTTGGGGTAGCCAGAATTACCTAAAAAAAGGAGCAAAACAGGACTGTCACTGACAACCCTCAGTGGCTGTCTGCTATGTGCCAAAAAGTGTCAGACACACTTACCTATGATCCATCCTCTGTCCTCTTGTAGTTGTTCCATCTTGTGTGGCACACTACTGTTCCTCAGAACAAAGGAATCATGGACTGATCCAGGGAACATGGCATTCACATGTGAGATGTACTGGTCTGCAGTACACACCAATTGAATGTTCATGGAGTGAAAGTTCTTCCTGTTTCTGTACACCTGTTCACTGACTCTTGGGGGGATGAGAGCAATGTGGGTGCCATCCATGGCACCTATCACATGTGGAATGTTGGAACAGGCATAGAAGTCCGACTTGATGGCAGGGAGGTCAGCACTTTGGGGAAACCTCACATAGGACTGCAGGTGTTGTACAAATTCATTAAGGAATCTGGACAGCATAATGCTAAACATGGGCTGTGAAAAACCTGCACCCATGCCCACTGTCACTTGAAATGAGCCTGTGGCCAGGAAATAGAGTGCAGAGAGCACCTGCACTTCAGTTGGAATGGCATGCTGATTCTGACTAGCCGGTCTCAGTGCTGGATCCAGTAATGCACAAAGTTAATTAATAGTAGCACGGTTGAGTCTGTAATTGATAATGATGTGACGCTCCAACATGGTCCTCAAATCTACAAATGGTCTGTACACCAATGGGGCCCTCACTCGCCACCAGGGTCTGTACCTATGAGGAGCTGGTAACACATGTGAGGAACACACATACATCTGCCCACAATGTTTCCTATTCAGCATAGCTGGCATACAAGTCGACAACACATATGCATAGTAGGTGTGAAACTGGAGTAACATGTCCTCAATGATACATCAGGACTGTTATGGTGAGTAAATGTATATTTGTTAATGCCTATGGGGGTTGAGGACAATAGGGACTGCATGGGGCATATGAGGATTTAATAACTGCATAGTAAAGGCCAAAATGTCTGCCCCCTGTAATCCAGAAATGTTGTAGTGGAAGTGACCTCATACCGCTAGCGGTTGACGTAATATCGTAAGGCGGTGCTCACCGCCGTGCGACCATTCATTGGTTAACATGGTTGTCAATGGGGATTCTTAGCGTATCATGATCGCCGCCGGCGGTGACGTGCACACCGCTGCAGTGCGTACGCTAACTCGTCACCCCATCTTCACTTGACTCCCAGAGTCCGGTGCATGCAGGTACTCCACTGAGTGTGCTACTGTGTCCTGCCTCTGGTCATGGAAATGGCACGTGTGGCAGGGGAAAGGGTCCCGGCCTTCACCAGCGAGGAATTGAAGAAGCTCGTGGATGTGGTCCTGCCCCTGTACGCCAAGCTCTACGGTCGACCAGAAGTACAGGTGAGTAGGCGGATTGGGGGTCATGGATGTGTGTAATAGTGGTAGATGGCTGTAAACATGTGTGCACGTTTGACACTGTACAGTCCTGGGTTCCTGACATGCTGCGTGTGTGTTTGCTGTTATGCTGTTGTAAATGTCTGTCCCATAGTGGACGTATAGCCAGCTGAATGTAATGGCCATTGTCTGACCTCTGTGTTCCTTTTTCTGTGTGTCCCATATAGGTCAGTGCCCATCAGAAGAGGGGACTGTGCCAGGCCATCGCCAAGGAGGTGCGGACCCTGGGGATCTACAACCGGCAGAGCACCCGTTGCAGGAAGGGGTGGGAGGACCTGCGGCGCTGGGCGAGGAAGATCTGCACGGCCCACCTGGGGAAGTCCTCTCAATGGGAAGGGGTGCTCGTCGGGCACTGACATCCCTTATGTGACGCATTCTGTCGGTGGCGTATCCGGACCTGGATGGGCGCTTGAAGGCTGCACAGCAGACACAAGGGGGTGAGTACATGAACCATCGCATGTCTCCTTGATGGATGTGTGAGTGTGCTGTGGTATGTATGCTGTCTAGCGGCAGGGATTCTGACAGATGTCCTTTTACATAATGGGCCCCATGGGGAGTAGGGTTGTAATGGTCAGGTCCTTCAGTGCTGTGGGGAATGGCTGTAGAGCAGGGTTGTGGCCACTAGTCAGAGGCATAGCCATGCGTATAGCGGTAGGTGCTGCCTGGTGGAATATTTGCAGGGTGGGTGTATTTGTGAACCACTTATGTACCTCCATTCAGCTATTTACAATTGTCTCTCCTGTTTTGTCTCCCCATCCCTGTTCTCTTGTGTTGTCTGTGTACCTGAGCATTATCTGGCGAGGGAGCTGAGGCACAGGTGAATGGGGATGCAGCGGCCCACGGTTCCACAGAGGCAGAATCGTCCGACGCCAAGGGGACCAGTGGGTTGGAGGGCGAGGGGAGTTCAATGGGGGAGGCAACTACTACTGGAGGTAGTGACTCTGATACCTCCTCCGATGGGAGCTCCCTGGCGATGGCAGACCTTAGTGAACCTACCTATTCTGAGTCATCTTTCGCCACCCCCACTCCATCACCGCCCTCCCATTTGCTCCCCACTGAGTTGCCTGTGCCCGCTCACCCAGAAGGGTGGGCATCTCCTTCGCCCCAGGCACCTACTCCCCTGCCCCAGTCAGCCCTGCTGCCCTCACAGAGGAGGCTATTGACCTCCTGAGAACCATCTCTGTAGGGCAGATAACTATCGTCAATGCCATCCAGGGGCTAGCATCAGAGGTGCAGCAGACCAATGCCTACCTGGATGGAATTCACAGTGCCGTGCCTGGCCTACAGAGATCTTTTCAGGCTCTGGCCTCCTCTTTGATGGCAGCCAGTGTCCCTGGTCATTCCGTCCATCCTCCAACCACCTCTACCCCTTCCAGCACCCCACTCCATTCACCTGTCCCAAGCACACATTCTGACACCCAGGCACACAACTCAACTCACAAGAAGCACACTTCAAAACACAAGCACCACACTTCCCACCACAGGCATTCACACAGCCAACATACACAGGCACACACACCAACATCCACTTCCACCAGTGTGTCTGCATCTTCCGCCTCCCTGTTTGTCCCTTCTACACGCACACTCACAGGCACTGCACCCTCATTCAATGTTGCTGACCCTATTCTTGCAGTCAGCACAAAATCAGACATCCATTCATGCACCCCAGAAAACACACCTGCACTCACCACAACAACTTTAGTTGACACGTGCAGCACACTCACTAAACTTGCAGACACCCAAACAACATCCATGTACACTGGCAGCCTGTCTTGTCCCACTGTGTCCACCCCTCTCCTCCCAAAACACTCAAACGCACCAAAACACCCACCCAACACACATTCACCACACCTCAGCATACTGTACAGTCACCTGCACCCACGCCACGCACACCTACAACGGCCACGACCACTCCCTTTACCTCCACTCCCATGCCTTCCTTCAGGTCCAACCCGATTGCCCCTAAAAAACTTTCCCTATCCCGTGTTGATCTATTCGAACCCACTGGCCCATCCCGTCTCGTCCCTAAACGTGCCCACCTCCTTGCCCTGCCCTGTCCACTCCTCCCACGTCACAAACACTGAGATTCTGGTTAGCAGAGTCGCAGTGATACAATTAGGCACCACACAGGGAACACATATAGGCCACAAGCTATGAGCACTGGGGTCCTGGCTAGCAGGATCCCAGTGACACAGGCAAAAAGCAAACTGACACACAAGTAAAAATGGGGGTAACATGCCAGGCAAGATGGTACTTTCCTACACCCACCCCTCCAACAGCCACCAGGACCACTACCCCACCCAGGCCACAATCATACCATCCAGTCACCCTGCATGCCCACAAACCAACTAACAGGCCCACATCCCTCCCCCTGTGCACAGCCAACCACTCTTGCAAAGAATCACAAAGGCACTACACCACCCACAATGCACCTCCACATCCTAAGCAAAATGCAATGCAAACCTCACAGAGGCACCCTGCATGGCCCCAACGTGTAAAACCTGCACAAAACAGCCCAGCCCTGTACACCCCATCCAACCATGCAACTGTAACAGACATGTCCATTCCCCCCAACAGGCACCACCAGCCATGCCACTCTGACGGACAGGAAAAGGAGTGACAGTGCCCCACATGGAGATAGAGGCACCACCCAGGACACTGGAGAGGGAACCCTGGACAGTGAGGAACACCCCGGCCCCTCACACCGTACTGGACTATCACCACCCAGCAGCCCGACCCTGGACACCACTGACACCCCTACCACCCAGCCAACAACATCAGCCCAGGGCAACCGTCCCCACACCTGTGTATCCAGCCACAGATTGGTGGAACACATGGACAGAGGACACAGTCACCCCCTGCCAACAGGCAGGAAGATGATGGCCCCAGTACAAGTGATAGCACACAGGGGTCTAGGCCCAGTGGGAGGGCATCACTGGCCCAGGGGGGAGGCCACAGGATGGATGCTGCAGCCCAGGACGTGATATCTGAGGTCCTGGGAGCATACCGCCATACCCAGGACAGATTGGCCCAGATTGTTTCCACCCTGGAGCAGTGTCAAAGGATGCAGGTAGCACACCACCAAGAGGCCATGGAGCAGTGGAACCTGCACAATGCCACCATGGCCACCATAGCAGGTGCGCTGCTGCACCTAGTCCCAACCCAGCCTGAGGCCCCCACAGACCAGGAAGCCCCTACTATAGGCCAAGATGCAGACTGGCCAACAACATCAGCAGCAGCAACTGGACTTGTGCCACCATCTTAGGACACACAGTAGACCTGCATCTCAACCTGTACAGGCCAACACCATGCACCCAAACGGTCCCTCAAGGTCAGATATGGCACAGGAACACCTGCCAAGACCAAGGTCCCCTCAAAGAAGTGACTCTGACAAGAACTGTCTTACAAGTGTGCCATTTAACCACCGTCCACACTGTGTAATAACAACCCCAAAAACTGTAAATGATAGATGGACATACCACCACTGCCAACAAACGCTGCAACCATGTAGCCAATATGGACATCCACCAGTAGCCCACTTCCATCACTGTAAACTGCACGATGTCGTCACTGCACCAAATAAAACATCTGTTCACCAATGTCAATGTCCCCTGTCATTATGTTGAAACAAATGGAAGTGTGGATGCAATAGTCTTTGAAATCATTTATTCTTATCTGAGTTGCAGGAATTACACCCCACGCATAATATGTGGTTGTGCCAACAGAATTGTCAAACAATTTGTCCATAATGTTACATGTCCCATGCAAACCTGGTCACAGTGACAATGTCTATAGACCCAACACCCCCATAAAGGAGAAGGCACACTGACAGTATGCTGCACAGACAGCAACATCATCGATTTCCTCACGTCCAGTTTGTGCAACATGCAGCAGGCCACCACTATTCTACACACCTTTTCAGGCTCATAGGCCAGGGATCCTCAAGAGATATGGAGGCAATGGGATCTAGCCTTCAGGAGACCTATTGTGCGTTCTATCACCCTCCTAGTACGTCCATGGGCCTCATTCTAATTCCTTTCTGCATCTGTCCTAGGATTCCTCACTGGTGTCAGGAGCCAACGCATGTTGGGGTAGCCAGAATTACCTAAAAAAAGGAGCAAAACAGGACTGTCACTGACAACCCTCAGTGGCTGTCTGCTATGTGCCAAAAAGTGTCAGACACACTTACCTATGATCCATCCTCTGTCCTCTTGTAGTTGTTCCATCTTGTGTGGCACACTACTGTTCCTCAGAACAAAGGAATCATGGACTGATCCAGGGAACATGGCATTCACATGTGAGATGTACTGGTCTGCAGTACACACCAATTGAATGTTCATGGAGTGAAAGTTCTTCCTGTTTCTGTACACCTGTTCACTGACTCTTGGGGGGATGAGAGCAATGTGGGTGCCATCCATGGCACCTATCACATGGGGAATGTTGGAACAGGCATAGAAGTCCGACTTGATGGCAGGGAGGTCAGCACTTTGGGGAAACCTCACATAGGACTGCAGGTGTTGTACAAATTCATTAAGGAATCTGGACAGCATAATGCTAAACATGGGCTGTGAAAAACCTGCACCCATGCCCACTGTCACTTGAAATGAGCCTGTGGCCAGGAAATAGAGTGCAGAGAGCACCTGCACTTCAGTTGGAATGGCATGCTGATTCTGACTAGCCGGTCTCAGTGCTGGATCCAGTAATGCACAAAGTTAATTAATAGTAGCACGGTTGAGTCTGTAATTGATAATGATGTGACGCTCCAACATGGTCCTCAAATCTACAAATGGTCTGTACACCAATGGGGCCCTCACTCGCCACCAGGGTCTGTACCTATGAGGAGCTGGTAACACATGTGAGGAACACACATACATCTGCCCACAATGTTTCCTATTCAGCATAGCTGGCATACAAGTCGACAACACATATGCATAGTAGGTGTGAAACTGGAGTAACATGTCCTCAATGATACATCAGGACTGTTATAGTGAGTAAATGTATATTTGTTAATGCCTATGGGGGTTGAGGACAATAGGGACTGCATGGGGCATATGAGGATTTAATAACTGCATAGTAAAGGCCAAAATGTCTGCCCCCTGTAATCCAGAAATGTTGTAGTGGAAGTGACCTCATACCGCTAGCGGTTGACGTAATATCGTAAGGCGGTGCTCACCGCCGTGCGACCATTCATTGGTTAACATGGTTGTCAATGGGGATTCTTAGCGTATCATGATCGCCGCCGGCGGTGACGGTGCACACCGCTGCAGTGCGTACGCTAACTCGTCACCCCATCTTCACTTGACTCCCAGAGTCCGGTGCATGCAGGTACTCCACTGAGTGTGCTACTGTGTCCTGCCTCTGGTCATGGAAATGGCACGTGTGGCAGGGGAAAGGGTCCCGGCCTTCACCAGCGAGGAATTGAAGAAGCTCGTGGATGTGGTCCTGCCCCTGTACGCCAAGCTCTACGGTCGACCAGAAGTACAGGTGAGTAGGCGGATTGGGGGTCATGGATGTGTGTAATAGTGGTAGATGGCTGTAAACATGTGTGCACGTTTGACACTGTACAGTCCTGGGTTCCTGACATGCTGCGTGTGTGTTTGCTGTTATGCTGTTGTAAATGTCTGTCCCATAGTGGACGTATAGCCAGCTGAATGTAATGGCCATTGTCTGACCTCTGTGTTCCTTTTTCTGTGTGTCCCATATAGGTCAGTGCCCATCAGAAGAGGGGACTGTGCCAGGCCATCGCCAAGGAGGTGCGGACCCTGGGGATCTACAACCGGCAGAGCACCCGTTGCAGGAAGGGGTGGGAGGACCTGCGGCGCTGGGCGAGGAAGATCTGCACGGCCCACCTGGGGAAGTCCTCTCAATGGGAAGGGGTGCTCGTCGGGCACTGACATCCCTTATGTGACGCATTCTGGCGGTGGCGTATCCGGACCTGGATGGGCGCTTGAAGGCTGCACAGCAGACACAAGGGGGTGAGTACATGAACCATCGCATGTCTCCTTGATGGATGTGTGAGTGTGCTGTGGTATGTATGCTGTCTAGCGGCAGGGATTCTGACAGATGTCCTTTTACATAATGGGCCCCATGGGGAGTAGGGTTGTAATGGTCAGGTCCTTCAGTGCTGTGGGGAATGGCTGTAGAGCAGGGTTGTGGCCACTAGTCAGAGGCATAGCCATGCGTATAGCGGTAGGTGCTGCCTGGTGGAATATTTGCAGGGTGGGTGTATTTGTGAACCACTTATGTACCTCCATTCAGCTATTTACAATTGTCTCTCCTGTTTTGTCTCCCCATCCCTGTTCTCTTGTGTTGTCTGTGTACATGAGCATTATCTGGCGAGGGAGCTGAGGCACAGGTGAATGGGGATGCAGCGGCCCACGGTTCCACAGAGGCAGAATCGTCCGACGCCAAGGGGACCAGTGGGTTGGAGGGCGAGGGGAGTTCAATGGGGGAGGCAACTACTACTGGAGGTAGTGACTCTGATACCTCCTCCGATGGGAGCTCCCTGGCGATGGCGGACCTTAGTGAACCTACCTATTCTGAGTCATCTTTCGCCACCCCCACTCCATCACCGCCCTCCCATTTGCTCCCCACTGAGTTGCCTGTGCCCGCTCACCCAGAAGGGTGGGCATCTCCTTCGCCCCAGGCACCTACTCCCCTGCCCCAGTCAGCCCTGCTGCCCTCACAGAGGAGGCTATTGACCTCCTGAGAACCATCTCTGTAGGGCAGATAACTATCGTCAATGCCATCCAGGGGCTAGCATCAGAGGTGCAGCAGACCAATGCCTACCTGGATGGAATTCACAGTGCCGTGCCTGGCCTACAGAGATCTTTTCAGACTCTGGCCTCCTCTTTGATGGCAGCCAGTGTCCCTGGTCATTCCGTCCATCCTCCAACCACCTCTACCCCTTCCAGCACCACACTCCATTCACCTGTCCCAAGCACACATTCTGACACCCAGGCACACAACTCAACTCACAAGAAGCACACTTCAAAACACAAGCACCACACTTCCCACCACAGGCATTCACACAGCCAACATACACAGGCACACACACCAACATCCACTTCCACCAGTGTGTCTGCATCTTCCGCCTCCCTGTCTGTCCCTTCTACACGCACACTCACAGGCACTGCACCCTCATTCAATGTTGCTGACCCTATTCTTGCAGTCAGCACAAAATCAGACATCCATTCATGCACCCCAGAAAACACACCTGCACTCACCACAACAACTTTAGTTGACACGTGCAGCACACTCACTAAACTTGCAGACACCCAAACAACATCCATGTACACTGGCAGCCTGTCTTGTCCCACTGTGTCCACCCCTCTCCTCCCAAAACACTCAAACGCACCAAAACACCCACCCAACACACATTCACCACACCTCAGCATACTGTACAGTCACCTGCACCCACGCCACGCACACCTACACCGGCCACGACCACTCCCTTTACCTCCACTCCCATGCCTTCCTTCAGGTCCAACCCGATTGCCCCTAAAAAACTTTCCCTATCCCGTGTTGACCTATTCGAACCCACTGGCCCATCCCGTCTCGTCCCTAAACGTGCCCACCTCCTTGCCCTGTCCACTCCTCCCACGTCACAGCCCCGTCTGCCCTTCCCATTCCTGTGTTACCTCCCCTGTGAGCAAGAGACCCCGTGCTGGCCCTGGAACATCTCCTGCACCCCAGACCAAGTCCGATCCACCAGCTTCAAGGTCCAGACCCAAGCCCCCCCACCTCCAAAATGTAAAGCCAAGCCCCCACTCCCAGTCGTAAGTCCCCACCCCCACCAGCCCCTGCCCCTGTTCCCTGAGGTGCCTGGATGCCCCATTGTTGCCCCTATGAGGTGGAGTTCCTTTGCATTTCTGGGAGTCAAGTTGGGGCCATTTTGGCCCATCGGACTACAAACTATGGACTGGCCATTAGCCTTATGTTGCTCTTCTGTTGCTCATTGAGCTGAATTAAAATTAGTGTGGCCAGTGTTGTTTTTGGCACACTCTGGATCCGTGGTTCATCGTTTCTTTGGTTGGGGGTGTTGGGAACATGTGTGTACTTTGGGCAGGTTTGATTTGCCTTGTGTCAGGTAAGTACCTCTTGCTGTGGGGTGTATGGATTGTGCTCTTTTGAAGGGTTGTGGGTGCGTTGCGGGGTGGGTGGAGTGAGTGGGTATGTAACTGTGCCCTTTCTTCCCTTGTTTAGTAGGTTGCGGTACTTACCGTTGTCGTCTTCGTCGGCAGTCTTGGTCGTGGAGGTATATGGCAAGGAGCAGGGCTGTCATGATTTGTAACTCTCTATCCATTTCTGCTTCGGAGTGTTGTGTGTGCCTCCGGTGAGTTTTTCCTTTTTTTTGGTTCGTTTTTGCCTGGCTTTGCGTGGCGGTGGTTCCCGCCCCGGAACTGACAGCAGTCTAGTGCTTCATTATTTAATGGGTGGGTAGGGCCTTTCCGTCGGCCTGTGGGCGGGCTTAGCCATTGTTGTCGGCACTCCTCTGCTGGCGGTGAGTGGTTTTCAGGCTGCCTGTTTCTAAGCTGGTTCATAATTTGGCGGTCCAGACCGCCAGACTGTTGGCAGTTGTTACCGCCACCGACGCTGGAGCGGTGTTTACCGCTGTGTTCATAATGAGGGCCTGTGTCAGTATGTCACAACCACCATTCACTGATGTGCAAAAAAAGTTCATTCAACTATGAGGAGGCACATCAACAGCTTCCCACACTGAACATAAATTGAATATTTAGCCAATGTGAAGAGAGACCAGTATGCTATGGCTTGACATACACATGTGGGTAGAACAATTTAAGTAGCGCATATTGCCTTGGTGGCAGCATCCAACAGAAAATAGGTCTGATACAATCTCAGCAACTTCCATTCAATCACAGTGCAAGTTGTCTCTGTACAAGATCTGTCCATCCAAAGCAGGTGTCTCTCCCAAGATCAAACCATTCTACCTTTGTACTTTCCAACAGCAACATATCACTGCAAATGTCACAACCTTGAAATGTCCAAATGAAGATGACATGGTGAAGGACCCTAAAACAGATATACAATTTGACTCAAATGATGTTCGGCATACCCTTGTTGTAATATTTAGCTTGAGATGTTGTAGACCACAAACTAGGCCCTTAAAACACTGGTCTTGTCCTGGCACCTAAATCTGGCCTTCAGGAGCCCAAAAGCCCACTCCACTGGCCTCCGTGTTCTTCCATGGGCCTCAGTGAAGCAGACTTCCCCTGGCATTGTTGGATTCCTCAGTGACCTGACAGCCTTAGGGTGGTCATCCCCCAACTTTTTGCCTGCCTGCCTCCACTTTTCTGACACTGTTTTTGCTGGTTTTAGGACCCTGAGCACTTTACCATTGCTGTCCAGTGCTAAAGTGCGTATGTTCTCTGGCATAAACATGGTCAAATTGGTTCCTACCCCAACTGGCTTATTTAATTTGCCTATAAGTTCCTAGTAAAGGACACTACATGTGCCCAGGGCCTGTAAATTAAATGCTGCTAGTGAGCCTGCAACACTGATTGTGTCACCCACATAAGTAGCCCCTTAATCATGTCTCAGGCTTGCCATTGCAAGGCCTGTGTGTGCACTTCGACTTGACATTTAAAACTACTTGCCAAGCCTTGAACTCCTCATTATTACATATAAGTCACCACTAAGGTAGGCCCTAGGTAAACCCATAGGGCAGGGTGCTATGTAGGTAAAAAGCAGGACATGTACTTATATCCTGGTAGTGAAAAACTTTTTTTGCCACTACTGTGAGGCCTGCTTCTCTCATAGACTAGCATTTGACCTATCCTCATATACCTTTGAGTGGTAGATTCTGATCTGGAAGGAGTGGCCCTGTCATGTTTGGTATTGACAGAATGGTAATAGAAAATCCTGCTTACTGGTGAAGTTGGATTTAATATTACTATTTTAGAAATGCTACTTTAGAAAGTGGGTATTTCTGTACATTTACTGCCATCAGTGCCTTGCAGCTAGTCTCCAATCCATGTCTGGTCTTGTGCTGGTTGATAGCTCACCTTGTGCATTCCACCCAGACAGTCACAAACACAGTCACATCTGCATTTATCTGCATTGTGAATGGGACTTCCTGGGCTGGAAGGATAGTGGGGGCTCACACTTACATTTCAAAGGCCATTGGCCTGTCCTCACACAAAGGACCGATAACCCCTCACAGGGACACTGGCAGACAGGATTGGGCTGAAAGATGAACTTGTGGACTTCAAATCACTCTTTGAAGTGTCCACCACTTCAAAGGCATTTTTTGGGTATAAAAACTGAGTCTCTGACCCCACCAATTCAGACAATTCTGGATCTACACCTGAACTCTGTCAGAAGATCTGCCTGGCTGCCCAAAGGACTCATCTGGACTGCAGCGCTGCTGTTGCCCTGCTGCCTGCTGGCCTCTGACTGTGTTGGAAGGACTTTGCCTTCCCCAAAAGTGTTCTCCAAGGGCTTGGATTGAGCTTGCCTCCTGTTCTGAAGTCTCAGGGACAGAAAAGACTTAAGGGAATAGTTATACTTTTTGATGCAAAACTGCACTAACACAGTTTTGCATCAAAATGTTTTCCACCGGCTTGTGCCATTCCTGAGTGCCAGCCCGGCGCCAAATTTATGGAATGGCACAAGCTGGTGCAAAGGGTGGGCTAGTGTAAAACAAAATGACATTAGCCGGGTGGGGGTCGCGGTATGGGAGAAGGGGGTTTTGCACCAAAAAATGACGTTAGGCTGGTTAGAGGCAAAATAAATGCCTCTAACCAGCCTAGCATAATTTTCTGATGCAAAACCATCCATACCACGTGACTTCTGTCTTAGAAATGACAGGAGTCATGCCCACCACCCCAATGGCCAGCACAGAGGACCAGGGTCCCCTGGGCATGGACATTGCACCCTGTGCCATGCAGGGGGCCCTAAATTGGGCCCCCGATGTCACTTTAATTTATAAAAATAAAATACTTACCCTACTTCCCTGTGATGGGGTCCCCCATCATCCGGTGACACTCTGGTGTGGGTGGAGATGTTACTGGGGCTTGGGGAGGGCACCTGTGGACCCATTTCATGGTGTCTAACCATGGAAATGGGTCCACAGGTTCCCTAACGCCTGTTCTGACCCAGGCGTTAAATAATGGTGCAAAGTAAGCTTTGCACCCTTAGTTAACCCCTCCTCCCACCCGTGCGTCATTTTAGCACAGGGGGGTAAATATGGGGCTATTATGTTAGCACCATTTTTTTAGATGAGAACGCCTACCTTGCATCTCATTGACGCAAGTAGGTTCACGCATCTAAAAAATTGTGCAAACTCCAATATTTTGAAGTTAGATGGGTCTAACGTACAAATATAAATATGGAGTTAGTTTTGCACCGAAGTTGGATAAAAAAATGACGTAAATGGAGTATAAATATGCCCCTTAGTCTACTGGCTTTTTGCTAATTTTGTGACTTCAGTGACGCCTAGAACAACTTCAGCCATGCCAGCACCGATGGCTCAGCCTGCTCCCGCTCCATGGACATCGCTGTGCTCAACGACTGTGGCCTGCAATACAAGTCCAATGTTGTGTGACACCACTGACTTCATGCAGGGTCATAGCAACACTGCGAAGTTGACACATCACGTCCTGACCGCCTAGATCCAGCGACCCTGCCGGGTCACCAGAAATCGACACTGCATTAGCTCCCCCTGCAATTGGATGGAACCAATACCTCGCCTCCACCTGCCTTGCAGTGTGGAACTGATGCCTCATCTACTCTGATGCTGTAAGGGACTGGCGCCGCACCGGCTCCATTGATGCCTCTTCTCCCCGACTCCGTGTGACGTCCTTGTTCTTCGTTTTCTAAAGGTACTTTACCTTGGGGTCTGTGTGACTCCGGGTCCGGCACTGGTAGTGTTGGATTGTTGGGAACAACTCAGTCAATGACGCCCCCAGTTGGAGCTATTGTGTTTCTAAGCACTTTAGTGGAATTTATGAACACAGCGGTAAAAACCGCCGTGTTCATGCTGGTGGTCAAAACACTGACCGCCAGCGTCCCCGTATCCCCACCAGCCGTATTAGGAACATTCCTGTGTGCCAGTGGGTGGAAACATTGTTTCCGCCCACCGGCCCACAGGAAGGCCTGGCCGGGACATTGACGGCGGCTCCACATGGAGCCACCGCCAATGCCTCTGTGCGGCGGGTGCAGCTGCACCCATCAGGCATATCGCTGCCCGAAAATCGGGCAGTGACCTGCGCGATGGGGCACTGCATCGGGGCCCCGGTGCACCCTTTCCGTAAGCCTTTCCCTGGTGGCTGAGGAAACATTATCCAAGGGGCAGCACCACTGCCCTCTCGGATAATGTTTCCGACAGCCACCAAGGCATATTTTATCTACTTGTAAGTTACACCGCCATGTTCATAATGACCGCCTTAATCTTTAAAAATTCATAACTTTGCTTGTGCACATTGGATTTTCATCGTTTCAACAGAATTTTATTCAGAGAAATATTCTCTATTCTTCTAAACTTGTGTGGTCTATTTTGTAGTGTTTTCAGAGTGTTCTTGTAAATGTTCTGGACAATACTTTACAAATTGCCTTCTAAGTTAGGCCTGACTGCTCAGTGCCAAGCTACCGGCGGGTGGGCACAGGATAATTTTGATTGTGTTGTGACTTACCCTGACTAGGATCGCAGTCCCTACTTGGACAAGGGTGTATACCTCTGCCAACTAGATACCCCATTTCTAACTTTGGTGGCAGCGGATTCTACAGGACTTGTGTTTCTGCGTGGCCATAAAATAACCACGTGTACACTACCCACCCACAGTCAAAGAGCAATCTGATCTGTTTTCTTTTTTTTGCGATTTTTCCTGCTTGACATTTTTGATCAATCCTATTCATCATGTCTCTCGCTGGGTCTACAAGTGGGCCCGAAGAGTTTGACCTAGCTAAGCTTGAGGGATACACCGTTAACCAGCTGAAGGGCTTTTGCAAGGGGTTAGGGTAGCTATCTGTAGGAACCACAATCCTGGTCAGGGTAAGTCACACACAATCCAAATTATCCTGTGCCCACTCTCTGGTAGCTTGGCACTGAGCAGTCAGACTTAACTTAGAAGGCAATGTGTAAGTATTTGTGCAATAAATCATGCAATAACATAGTGAAAAAACACAAAAAATACACCACACAGGTTTAGAAAAATATAAGCTATTTATCTGAGTAAATTAAGGTCAAAACTATCAAGCTTTGATAAGCACCAGTTGAAATATCACTTTTGCAATGATAAGAACAGTCTTAAGTCTTTAAAAATCAACAAATGTCTCTTGTGTGCACAAAGTACCTGGTGTGCATCAAAATGACATGCACGAAGACCACAGAGGAGGAGATACATGGAAAAGGGAAGGTGTGCATCGCATTTCCTGACACGCACAGATGATGCGTCAATACTTCCCACGCTGTAAGGGCTTTGAGTCTATTTCCAGTGCACATTCTTGGATCCTCACTGCGATGCAGGATCCTTTGAGGCGTAGGGATGATGAGTGGAAATCCTGGGCATGCAGGATGAAGTCACAGGTGCTGCGTCGATCTGGTGTGGCAATGCGTCAAAGTTTCTGTCTCCTGGCAGTCGCTGCATCACTTCCTCACGCAGGAAGTTGGGCTGTGTCATTCTGCTGGGCGATGTGTTGACCTGGTATGGCTGTGCATCGAAGTTCCAGTCGCAATGCAGGCGCTGCATAGATCTCCACTCGGGGAGCCGGACAGCGTTGTTTTGGTTCGGCGATGCAGTGATTCTTTCACCGCTGGGCAGGCTGTGCCTTGTTTTTTGCGGCAAAAGGAATTTCCTCAAAGGGGAGAAGTCTTTTTGGCCCTGAGACTTCAGGACCAGGAGGCAAGCTCAATCCAAGCCCTTGGAGAGCACTTCTCAGCAGAGCTAGATGCCAGCAAGGCAGCAGGGCAACAGCAAGGCAGCAGTCCTTCACAGCAAAGCAGTCCAGGTGAGTCATTTGGGCAGGCATGCAGCTCCTCTTGGCAGGTTGCAGGATCTGGTTAAGAGTGTCTGTCCCAGGAGGTGTTTGAGTTGGTGGGGTCAGGGACCCAGTTTATATACCCCAAAGTGCCTTTGAAGTGGGGGAGATGTCAAAGAGTGGTTTTGAAGTGCATAAGGTCCCCTTTCAGTACAGGTCTGTCTGCCAGGTTCCCAGTAGGGGGCTTGGCAGTCATTGTGTGAGGGCAGCCCACTAGCCTTTGAAATGTAAGTGTCAGGCCCCTCTACCCTTCCAGACCAGGAAGACCCATTCAGTATGCAGATGAGTGCAGGTGTGACTGAGTATCCTGTGTTTGTGGTTGTCTGGATGAAATGCACAAGGGAGCTGTCAACCAACCTAACCCAGACATGGATTGGAGACAGGCTGTAAGGCACAGATGGATTTTAAGTGCAGAGAAATGCTCACTTTCTAAAAGTGGCATTTCTAAAATAGTAATATAAAATCCAACCTCACCAATACGCAAGATTTTGTATTACCATTGTGATCTGTTTACACCTTTCTGATCGGAATCTACCACTCAAACAGTATATGAGGGCAGTCCTAATGTTAGCCTTTGAAAGGAGCAGGCCTCACCGCAGCGGATAACGTATTTAGGAGTTTGCCACTGCCAGGACATATAAAACACAGAGGTATATGTCCAGCCTTTTACCTACACAGCACCCTGACCTATGGGTTACCTAGGGCCTACCTTCGGAGTGACTTATATGTAGAAAAAAGTATTTTTAAATGCCAATTCGAAGTGGCAGTGAAACTGCACACACAGGCCTTGCAATAGCAGTCCTGAAACATGGTCTAGGGGCTACCTATGTGGGTGGCACAACCAGTGCTGCAAGCCCACTAGTAGCATTTAATCTCAAGGCCCTGGACATATGTAGTGCTCTTTACTAGGGACTTACAAGTAGATCAAATATGCCAATTGGGTATGAACCAATGATACCATGTTTTAAAGGAAGAGAGCATATGCACTTTAGCACTGCTTAGCAGTGGTAAAATGTGCAGAGTCCTAAAGCCAGCAAAAATGAGGTCAGAAAAAGAGAAGGAGGAAGGCAAAAAGTTTGGGGTTGACCTTGCAGAGAGGCCATTTTCAACACTGTGCCCTAGAAAGGGGTAGGGTTCAACCCCTGTGAACCTCTCTATGGCTACCCTGTTAGGGGACCCCTAAGCATTTCCAGGAAGGGGTGGCAGAAAGCTCCCAGGAACACCCCCCATTCTCACCCCCAGGATGTGGTCAGCTACATGTTGACTCTCGGCAACCAGATGCACCCCTTCTGGAAAAAGGCCAAAAGTCAATCTTGAGGCCAGTCAAGAGGTACTGAAGTGCAGGAATGACCAGAAGGCCACTCTGGAGGAGTTTCTTCCTGGCGACAAAGTATGGGTCATGGAACCAATAGAGCCCAGGGCTCTCCAGGATTACTGGACTGGCCCATACGAAGTAAAGGAGTGAAAGGGGGAGTCCACTTACTTAGTAGACCTCCAGACCCCTAAAACACCCCTAAAGGTGCTCCATGTAAACCAACTGAAGACTCACTTTGAGAGGTCTAAAGTCAGCATGCTGCTAGTGACAGATGAGGGTGTAGAAGAGGAGAGTGAACCTGTCCCTGACATCCTCTCTGCACAGGAAAGTGATTGTTCAGTGGAGGGTGTCAACCTCTCTGACTCCCTGACCCTAGACCAGCGAGGTGACTGTTACCAGTTACTAGAACAATACTCCTCTGTTTTCCCTCATCCCTGGACTCACACATCTGTGTGTCCATGATATTGACACAGGAGACAGTCCCCCTGTAAAGAACAACATTTATATGTTGTCAGACAGGGTGAAGGCCAACATCAAGGAAGAAGTTGCCAAGATGCTAGCTAGCCATAGGGGTGATTGAAACCTCTAACAGTCCTGTGGGGCTGGTACCAAAGGCTGCCCCACCAGGCACCAAACCAGAACTTCGGTTCTCTGTAGACTACCGAGGTCTCAACTCCATCACTAAAACTGGTGCACACCCCATCCCCCAAGCTGATGTGCTCATTGACAGACTAGGCGCTGCCAAATACCTTATTACCTTCCATTTAGCATCAGGGTACTGGCAGATTACCTTGACTGAGGAGGCAAAAAAGCGGTCTGCATTCTAAACCCCTGAGGGACATTACAGTGCCAACAACCGTGGTCTGTTAGGATAAGCTAAGTCTCCTACATTGAAACAAT
Source organism: Pleurodeles waltl (assembly GCF_031143425.1). NCBI lineage: Eukaryota > Metazoa > Chordata > Amphibia > Caudata > Salamandridae > Pleurodeles > Pleurodeles waltl. The sequence continues at coordinate 146,396,010 of NC_090441.1, read as the reverse complement.
ATTAAATTAAAATCATGACAAGCCATTGTGCATTCCTAAACTAGGATTAAAGCAAATGATCCTCAATTCATATTGTACTTGCCAACAAGCCAGGCCCTCTCATGTCCAAGTTGTGACACTTTCAGGGATATGGTGCTATTCCGTCATGCAAAGGAATAATGTGTTGACCCAGGAAAGCGGGCACACACACTTGAGATGTATAAATTTGGTAAGCAAACAGCTTGCACATTGATGGAATGAAAGTTATTCCAATTGGAGAAGACCTGTTCTCTGGTGTGTGGTGGCAACGGTGTGTGGTAGCACCAATCAATTGCTCCAACTACATGTGGTAGGCCACCCAAATTATAAACTTCTCCCTTCACATTGGCCAAATCCTGCGCTCTTGGAAACCTGATGAAGCTGTTGATGTGTCTCATCATTGAAGTTGGCTGTGACATGCCCCCAAATACTGCCATGCTTTACTGAAAAGATCCAGTGGCCACAATATGTAGTACTGCAATTAGGTTATTTCTGCTAATGTGTGTGCCATGCACTTGCTCTCATTTGTGACAGTGACGAGCACAGATTTTCTTTTTTAGAAATGTTTCTAATGCATAAATTAGTATTGTACATTTGCGGTGGACATGTCAATTGTGGTGCAAGCAGTCATCATGTTACTGGACACGTAGACCAAAATTATATGAGTTTCTGTTATTGTGACTTAAAAATGCATAGGTGTTTATTTTGACATGATATATCAATAATATACACATATGCATTACACTGGGAACTCAAAACTTTACAGTTAAATAACATCTAATGCTTGTCATACATTATTGCACATACCTGTATGGACACATTTCAATTTGTGATTGCTGTGACTTTTTGTGTAGGTGTCCATTGCCATGAAGGCAGTTAGTACCAGATTGGTGGTTGTTACTAATATCTTGATGTGTGTTTTTAAACATTTTTCTACGTACAACATTACACACATATACATTGCACACCATTGTTCTATTGCTTGCAAGTATTTGTTAAACATGCTTGCGTCTAGTGCTAATATACAGCCACAGTTCATAGAATGGCAGGTAAAACTGTGACTTACCTTCTGTTCCAATGACAACCGGGTTGATTTTCATCTTGGTCCAGCAGCAGCAAAGGCAGTGCTAGTTTGATCTGATTCCAGGTCGGAGGTCATGGGAAAAGTGGAAAAAGGTAAGTTTTGTGCTTATATCTCTCCTAATATGCTAACTCAAGAGTGGCAGCTTTGCCGCCACAGTTAGGTTGATGGAAAGACACACCATGATTATCTTGTCAATGAAAGGGGCTGGAGTCTCACGGACAGCCGCTTATGCCTCTGGCGCCGTCGTCAAGGGCGGTGAACCCTGGTAGTGACGGCAGTTCGTTGGCAGTCTTTTGCCTATGGGATCGTCAGCATCTAACTTGGGTGGGCAGACTGTCAAGTCGACAGACGGGAAATCTGACAAAAATTTGACAGTGGGACCGTTACCACCAACATCTAAATCGGGCCCTTGGTTTCCAGAGCAAAATGCTGGAAAGTTGCCTGAAAGTAATAACCACCCATGGTTTTTGTCAAGACCTATCTACTAATCAGGGTTCAGAGGAATTTTACCTCCAAATAATCCCTCAGTAGCAGGTATTAAAAATGATAAAGTTTTTATTTCTGCAAACTTTCAGACTTCGTGCAAAGTAGGGAAATTTTGTAGTTGTAATCCATTACAAAATCTATACTAGACATTACACATACACCTTTGCATTATAGTGCAAAGGTGTGTTCCTACATGATAATAACCAGCCAATTCACAAAAAGACTTTAAACCATTCAGGACGTAGCAGCCAGATGGTCCTTAATCTCCCACGCTAGTCTCCTGTCACACCACACCTGTGGGAACTCCACTGGCTCCCAATACATAAGCAAGCGCAATGCAAGCTCCTCACTCGCACATACAAAGCACTACACAACAGAGGCCCAACCTACCAGAACAGCTGCATGCAGTTCCACCAACTCTCCATGCACCTCTGCTCAACCAGACTCTCAGTAACACATGCCCCATGCATACACAAAAGAGGACCAGGAGGTTGAGAATTCTCATACATTGCTCCTAAGGCGTGGAATGACCTCCCACACTACATTAGAGCATCCTCCTCTCTTCTTCAATCTTACATGAAGCTGAAGACCTGGTTCTTGGAGTAAGTCCCCCCAAAGCTAGCCTCACGCACCTGCCAAAGTGCCAGGATACCCTCAGGGGTGAGCGTGTGCAATAAAAATGACAACATAATAACATGGCACCAAACAGACAGACTTTGCAGCAGAGCTAACAAAGAGAGGAAAAAGTGCCATATATTAGTAGACATGGTGCTGTCCCTTTTTCTCTCCTTGCATCACAACTTTGTAAATCTGCCCCTAAAAAGCTAGATCCCCACTGTGGTCAGTTTGCATTAAAAAAAGTAACTCTGGAATGCCACTGAGAGCTACTGTAGGCTGGGACTTCTCAACCTCCACATGCTGAGAATCATAGTCAACTTAGGAGGTCCTATGAGTTGTGCTTCGGAGCCAGCTTCTTTTATTACGACACAAAAGACAAAGCCAATGAGATTGCATAGTAGAAGGTTTGAAAATCCTCAACCACACTTTGATTTTAATCAATATATAAAACTGTAAAAATAATCAATAAATTAAGTCAAGAACGCTGGGATCTCAAGTCTTCGCTTGAGGGTGCTAACGTCTTTCTGCTGCTCAAGCAGATTTTTTACTCGAGTGGCAGCTTCCTCAACTCGAGCAGCAGTTTTCTCATCACGAGTGGTTGGGGCCTACCGTGCCGGCTCACGTTCAGAAATCTTGCTCACGCTCGCCAACTTAGTGATTTCTCTCACTCACGCTCACCAACTTAACATTGAGCGGCACTTCACAGAATTTTTGGGAACTCTGCACAGAGTGCGTAAAACTCTGCTGGCGAAGTGGAATTCTTCACCCACCCCAAGTACTTTCATCTACACAAATCTTTAATACCACCTGAGATTCCAAAAACGCTTCTACACATTTATAGAATGGTTAGGATGTTCAGAATTGTAGTTTTTTTCTCACAGTCATAATGTTCACATTTCGACGCCTCGTCAGGGGTAGTAAGCGCTATATAAATACTATTACAATCTGTCACAATATGAAAATCCCTAAGCAGCAATTCTGCAAGAGATTATTCTGAAATAGACTACATTCATGGTCACACACCTATTGCATTATATTGTGAGATCTCAGTAACACTGTCCCATCTTTTCCAAGGCCCACAGAACTTTCCAATTTGTTGAATAAGTACTTACTGCATCTAAGGTGCATGAATTGGAGAAATGTGTTGTGTCATTCTTCAGATCAGAGAAAATGTGTTTCAGACATGACACTGCACCAAGTGGGAACATCTTATAGAGTAGTAGGTGAAAGGAATTTAGGGGGTAGTTAGGGATGCTGCATAAACAAATCTGTCAACGTTGAAATCTGAGTGGTACTTGTTTCCTGAGTCTCGAAAAGTCCAGATTTGTATTGCTTTTCTGATTTTTGTGGGGTTAATGAGTTTTTTTTCCCTTTGGGGCCATATTTCACAGCTTTCATATCTGTAATGAGAAGGCTCTTTCACCGACCCAGGATTTTTGAGAAGGGGAATTATCAGGGGTGGAGCCAGTCTTGAACTGAAGTTTTGAAGTAAGATTTTGGGAAGATTTGACATGCCCCATGAATCTAGGGTGTGCAATCCAAAGGGTTTTGAAGGAGCATATTCCTGTGACTGGCACCGGTGTGGAGTATTGAGTGCACAAATAATGCACATAACTTCTTATGTACAATTCATACAAACGTAAATAAATACCTGTGATCTAGTCTGCTCAGCATTAAAATCTGTCTGGCTGCAGCACTGTACATTTGTAGTAGCTTTATGAATAAATAATTACAGAGTCCAATGTAGAACCCATTTGAGTAATCTAAACAGGATATCTCAAGGGGCGAGTGGTGCCATTATCCTGTCAGAGAGGCCTAATAAGGGAAGAGTTGTCATGGCATTTGCATTGTCCAAAGCGAGCTTCTCATCATTAATGACTTTGGTTTATAGTGAAAGGTAATAGAAACTAGGATCATCACAAGGTTTTTATTCTCAGTCAATGTGGCCGTCAGCAGTCCCATCTCCAGGTGTCAAGAGAATGTAGAGGCATGGTGTCCCAGGATCCACAGGTGAATTTTGTTAAGATTAAGAAGATTTTCCAGCATCCATTGTTCTACTGCCAGTAGGTATTTACTGATTCCAGATTTCTTTACCTTCAATGGTACCTCCAGGTCTTTGATGATCAGAGTTAGTTAGGTAAGCTTGAAGAAATGAAGAAGTACATGAGCGTGAGAAGATGAGATAATCGTGTATCTACCAAACAGGCAAAAAATGAAGAGTTAAATGGAAATAATGTAATTTGGATTCTGTTTTAGGATAGAGTTGTATCCAGTTAAAGTATGTTTCCTGAATTCCATGTCATGTAGTTGGTGTTCAACAACACTGAAACTGATGACAGGTCAGGTAGGAGCAGAGCAGTGGTTCCAACAATATCATTGAAGTTCTTCATGTCCTCGCAGATGGAGATTAACGCTGGATTAATTGCTTCTTCCAGTTCTGAAACCTGTCCGTCTAAGTGATAGTAGTTTGTGTTGTTTGTTGAAACATAAGATCTGGAAACAAATTGCCTAGTAAATTGAGTTTACTTCTGAACGGATCACTGCAGTTTGCCTGGTCAGTCTGTGCTTCTTTAGGATTGGTTTTATTTAAATCCTTTTCAGGTCACTTAGGAACTCTTGCTTTGAAACTATATGTAGGCAAGGGTCTGCTGTTGTGCCTACCATCTTTATGATCAGAACATAGACCTTAGTTTCTTTTTATGAGCCTGTTTGCGTAGGGACCCGTTTTCAGTTTTGCCTTTATTAACTGCACAAAAGACATGAGTCAGTGTATTTGCAGAAAGGCTGTCTTTCATTTCGCTACAAGCCTCATTAAGATCTCAAGAACAAATGGCTACATTGTTGTATGGTTTGTGGAAAAGTGAAACTGTGAGAAATTGTTTTTTCAAGATTGCAATTCACAAACTCGTAGCGAGCATAATCTGGAATAAGATCCACCTGAATATGTGTCAATACTGGTTGCTCAAGGCCTTGCAGAGATGATGTGGAACAAATCCCCCCCCCCGACTGCACCTACCAGTTAAGTCTAGAATGTGAAACTAGTGGTCTGATCAAAGGAGGGGAGATGACCCTTGCGTGGCACAACCAGTGCTGCAGGCCCACTAGTAGCATTTGATGTACAGGTCCTGGGCACTTCTAGTGCACTTTACTAGGGACTTACTAGTAAATCAACCATGCCAATCATGGATAAGCCAATGTACACATATAGGGGCATATTTATACTCCGTTTGCGCCGAAATTGCGTCGTTTTTTTCGACGCAATTTCGACGCAAAACTAACTCCATATTTATACTTTGGCGTTAGACGCATCTAGCGCCAAAGTTCATGGATTTAGCGTCATTTTTTGGCGTGAACACCTTCCTTGCGTTAATGAGATGCAAGGGAGGCGTTCCCGTCTAAAAAATCGACTCCGAGGCATGTGCGTGGGATTTATACTCCCGGGCAAAAATCACGCCCGGGAGTGGGCAGGTCTAAAAAACCTGCTTTAGCGCCGGATTTTAACACCTGGGTCAGGGCAGGCGTTAAGGGACCTGTGGGCCCAGAGGTGCCCCCCCATGCCCCCAGGGACACCCCCTGCCACCCTTGCCCACCCCAGGAGGACACCCAAGGATGGAGGGACCCATCCCAGGGACATTCAGGTAAGTTCAGGTAAGTTTTTTTTTTTTTTTTAAATTTTTTTTTTTGGCATAGGGGGGCCTGATTTGTGCCCCCCTACATGCCACAATGCCCAATGACCATGCCCAGGGGACAGAAGTCCCCTGGGCATGGCCATTGGGCATGGGGGCATGACTCCTGTCTTTACTAAGACAGGAGTCATGTTAATGGCGTCTGGGCATCGTGAAAAAATGGCGCAAATCAGGTTAAGTCGATTTTTTTGACTCAACCTGACTTGCCCCATTTTAAGATGCCCATACGCCATTTTCCCCAACGCCGGCGCTGCCTGGTGTACGTGGTTTTTTTCCACGCACACCAGGCAGCGCCGGTCGGCTAACGCCAGCTAACGTCATTCTATAAATACGGCACCCGCATGGCGCTTCAGAATGGCGTTAGCAGGCGCTAATTTTTTTGACGCAAAACAGCGTTGGCGCAGTTTAGCGTCAAAAAGTATAAATACGGGCCATAATTTATACAGGGAACACTTACACTTTAGCACTGGTCAGCAGTGGTAAAGTGTCCAGAGCAAACGAAACATCAAAAAACTGAGTCCAGCACAGAGAAGCAACCTGGGAAGTAGAGGCAAAAAGTTAGGGGACCATGTCAATGATGCTAAGTCTAACAATGGGTGAATCACTGCAGAGTTGTCAACCTGCGTGTAACACAAGAAAGAAATGGGTGTAAACTGTTGGGTTCCCCTCCATTGTAACTCTAGTTCTTTTTGTCCCAACCCAACCTTTCCACCCAGTAATCAAAATACCTCGGAGGCAAGTGGCATGTGCTTGCACCAGAGTTGGCAGTTGTAGAGCTCCAATGAGAGATGCGCAGGAGAATGAGTGGAAGTCATAAGGGTCTGGTAAGAACTGCACAGTTAGCACAAAGGTTTTCATCTAGGATTTAGAAAACAAAGGCATCACGTAAGATTGGTGTACAAGCAAAGTGATTTATATTCAAGACTATACAGGGTAGAATTAATTACAGTATACCTGGCACTTTTTGTGATATTAGCTCTAGTTTTAATGTTTTCCTCATTTGAGGTTTTTGCGCAATGTCCTGTTTCCTCACAGGAAGTGCACATTATTCCTTTCTGCCAAAGTCTTGTTAAGTAGCTAGCAGTGTCAAACATATACCCCAAGTATTGTCGTTTCTGTATTTTTCCTTAAGGAAAGAACACTTATGCAACTTGAATGTCTTTAAATGCGTACATTAGTCTGTAGCTCTACCGATACCTGTGATGGAAATGCAGGCAGGGAACAGATCAGCACTACCAAGGAGGTCGGAGCAGGTCAGGTAAGCTTGTTGTAGCAAGGTTTGTCTCTTTGAAGATGCAAGTGTGCTGCCAAATGATGCGGATAGAGAAAGGAAGACTCCGGGAAGCTGGTGCAACTTTCGCTGTCAGCTGCTGCGAGGCCCAGGCTGAAGCTGGAGGCAGGAAACTGTAGGCAAAGCGAAGGCAGTGGTTTGGGTGTGGTTTAAAAAGAAGTGGAAAATTGCACCCAAAATCTCCGTATGACATATCCGCGTGTGCTACTGCACATGGCACTCACAGCTGCAGGTTTCTGGCCCTGGGGTTTTACTGCTGTCTGAGTCATCCCCTGCGCAGCTTGACTCAGCAGGAAGGAGTCCCTCATGTGGCTGGCATTGTGAACCCAATCAGTGCTTGTGTCGGCCAAAGCCCATCCTCCCTGGTACGGGCCACGATCATTGGCCAACGTCAGTGAGTGTGGTTTTAAAAATCCTCTCGGGAGACACAGAAGACTTTCTGTGTCTCCTCCTGCTCCCCTATCGCCCCTCTACGTCACAGTTTGTTTTCCCCACCGAAGCAGGAAGCAGCTGGTAAGGCCTCCTTCTTCTCTGGCGGGGAAAACAGGCTATGATCCACGGCCAGGAAACACTACTAGACACGTGGGATGTCATCTGGGGGTTTGGCCCCTTTGAAAAGGGTCTGACCCTCCAGGGGGCATTTTTTAACCCAGGGAGGGGGCGCGATCGCCCCCCCCACCGGGTTAAAAATAGATAAAAAGAAAATACAAAAAAATTAATTGACTGGGGGGTCAGGAGGGTTAGCCCTTTAGAAAGTGGGCCGACTCCCTCGAGGGGCATTTTTAAAAATAAAATCAGTTGGTTTACCCATGGTGGGTGTAATCGCCCCCTCGGAGTTACAAATTAAAAAAACATTTAAAAATTAAATTGACAGGGTGTTGCCCGGGATCAGGGCACATTTTTTTTAATAGATGTGTGGTTTCCCTGGGGGCCATGATTCCTAAAGAATACCTGAGGATCTGGGGCCCTGCTTTGATGTTATGGAAAGGTTCTACGAAATATCACTAGCACGTGCGGGATCGTGCTAGGTCCGCTGGTCAAGCTGAAAGAGTCCAAAGGCATACCCACCGTGATTTGTTGACTTTGGTGGTAGGAAGTGACTGCCCTCCCTTGTTAAACTTGCAGGAAATGGGACACGTGAGATGCTGAGTTAACACACATAAAATAAAGGATCACACTTTAGTAATTACTTTCTGGCCACCTTTCATTACAGTCTTTGACTAAGATATATTGTGCCCATATTTGCATGGCTTACTGTCCCGCAGGCCCTGGAATTGCGTGACCTACTCTCAGTAGTGCTGATCGATCTGTGCAACTAGAGCAGAACGTAAAGCCATCTTACCGTTGAACTAGTAATATGAGCATACAATCGCTTGCACAGATCTTTCCTTCTCAAGGTCATGGGGAACCCACGACCAGCCAAGACAACAGGAAACGCCATGCAAACAGTGGACACTCTCTCATCAGACCCTCTGTCACAAGTTAATCAGTTTCGACATCTTGAATCCACACTCAACAGCCACTGCTATACTGGACACCAAAACCTCACTGGAGGCTAAAATTGATTCAGTATCTCTGTAGGTGAACCTATTGAGAGCAGATCATCACAAGCTAGCGGATAGGGTTACCCAAGCCGAATCAGTCATGCTAACTATATTGCCGACCCTCCAGTCCATGCAAACGCAAATAACGAACATGCAGGAAGAGATAGCTGCTGTACATCACAGAGCAGAAGACGCAGAAGGATCACGGCGCAACAACATTAGCTTTATTGCTTTCCTGAATGCTCAGAACTTCCCTGTGCCAAACTGTTCTTAGAGGAGTGGCTTCTATTGACCGTTCTAACGGATAAAACACATCCTTTGTTCTCCATAGAGAGGGCTCACTGCATACCAGGACGCCCTCCCAAAGCAGGAGCACCACTGCGACCTCCTACAGCCCGCCTATTGAACTTTCGCGACTGTGACCTCATCCTTCAATTATTCCGCACCAAAGGCTCGCAGCACTTCGACAACACCACGATCTCTACCTACCCAGACTATACCATAGAAGTGCAATGTAAACACGGGTCCTATATGAAGGTTAAACATCGGTTACGCGAACTACAAATCTAGTACACCCTCCTCTTCCCAGCAAAACTTAAAGTTATGGACCATGAAAGAACACACATCTTTCAGACACCAGAGGATGTGTGTACTTGGCTGCATGCCAAAGGCCTAGCAGTGACACTCGGAGATGAGAAGGAAACAGACACGTGGGTGACACCTAAACCACAACGACATTGCAGGAAACCACCAAGCTCCCGACCAGATCGAGACCAAGCTGCTGTGGAGCAGGGCCGAGTGTTCGTAGCAGCAACACAATGTCAAACTAACTCATTCACCGCTCTTCGCTCAGATCACACAAAAACATGGGGGTCCGAGACTGGCGACTCAGAGATTTCCTCGATTGGCAGCAATAAAGACCCTCACATTACTCCTGGATCAGTAGATAATATTATTTGAGGCTGTGCAGTCAATACATTTTGCGCTGAGGTCTATCAGCTGCCTTTTTCAGTACACCTCTCGACAACCGGCAGGACTTTTCTGCAGGCACTGATTCATTCAGGGACCTCTCTCACACTATGTAACAGGCCCTAATACGGGGCACCAAAATACACATGCTGATAACGCCTCCACACAATGTATCTTTGGGCACATTGTTCACTAAGTTATCTTGGCTAATGTTATTTTGCGAATGATTATGTGCATTGGGCGGTATACCACTTGGTTTCGGCCCTGGGGGTATTGTTACTAAAGTTGGGGAGTTCTTGATTTATCTGTTTGCTTTAATGTGCTTTACATTGTATTGTTGTGTACAGCATTGCTATTATGTGCATGGGAGAATAACACTGGGGATGAGCATGATTGATGACTACTGTGGGTGCAATGGGACGTTAAGTGTCAAGATACAACTAGTAGCTAGGAGCGTATTTTCTCTCGCTCACTGTATTAGGTATGCTGTCTAACACACCTTCACTGACCCACACTCCACAATATAGACTCTTGACCTGGAATGTACGGGGCATAGTATCCTTCACCAAGCGCCATAGGGTATTACTAATTTCTCAAGCGCCGCCAGGTGCATATTGCAATGCTTCCAGGAGACACATCTTACGGCTTCAGAATTGGTTCGGGTAAGATCTGGGTGGCGAGGACAAACATATGGTACTATTACATCCACTTATGCCAGGGTAGTTCTCCTATGGGTGGCTCCTGGAGTCCCCTTTACCCTGACAACACAAAACATAGATCCAGACGGTCGTTATGTCATTCTAGAGGGTAGGCTCGATGGCACTCTCATTAATTTAGTGGCCACATATGCCTCTAATGTGAATCAAACACAATTCCTAGATTCTCTAACACCTGTGCTTTTCCAAGACCAGCTAACTCCGGCAATATGGGGTGGAGATTTTAACTGCATCTTGGATTTACAACTAGATTGTTCCTACCCCCATTATTACCGCAGGAAGCAACCGCATCACTCACCACTTCAAGAGTTGGAGTGCCCATATTGGGCTTGGTGATATATGGCGCATGGGTCACCTGCAAGACCGCGAGTACTCATTTTATTCCTCCGTTCATGACCTACACACTAGGATAGATATCCTTTTTAGAACCACTAACAATAGGCCCCTTCTAGAGCGCTCGGAATACCTAGCAAAAACACACTCGGCCATAATCCACTGATGGCGGTACTGTCCTGGGGTGTGCAGCGACCCTCTATACCTAATTGGTGCCTACAGGTGGAGGCTCTATTGGATCCTCCGTTCCGTGAGGCACTATCGCAGGTCATCCGGCAATACTTCGTAACGAATGCTGGCTCAGCCTCTTCTCGAGCAATAGAATGGGAAACTCATAATGTAGTGATCTGAGGACACTGTATGGCTACTACCTAGGGGGGTGTGACGGTAGTTGCTACGTGATCTCTCTGAGGTGGAACGAGCCTTACGTCAAGTGGAAGTACACACTATGGGTGGGCTGTGTCACCCTCACAGCTCCATCAGTACTGTATCCATCGCCGCAAAACGGAATCTGCCTTGAGTCATCACGACTATCGCACACGGATGGCTCTACAGCATGCCCAAGGATACTGCTCGTGCAAGTTGCTTGTCTGGCTTCTCCGCGAGGTACATCGTAGTACACCGGCTATGTTGATTTGAATAGCTGATGGCACAATGGCTACATCACAACTAGCTATCAATCATACCTTTCATGATTACTATCGACAGCTCTATGAGAAACCGGCCACCTCGGACATGAGCCATATGCAGGTTTTTTTGAAAGGGGTATCCCTACCTAGTCTCACTACCACTCAACTCAATGTTATAGAAGGACCCATTCAGATCGATGAGATCAAAGAAGCCATATGGCAAATTGCTTGCAATAAAACACCAGGTGCAGATGGCTTGCCCATTAAATATTATGTTACTTACTCTACTGCCATCACTCCACATTTATTGGAGGTTTATCAAGAGGCTTTTGAACAGTGCTCCTTACCACAATCCTTACGCAAACCCCTGATAGTGGTACTGCCTAAACCATGCCGTGATACACTGGATGTACGGTCATACCTTCCCCTGTCCTTGCTAATCTTGGATTTTTAAGATATTAGGAAAGGTACTAGCTGACATAGAAAAAGCCTTTGATACTTTGGGATGGGATTTCCTCTTTGCGTGTCTTGAAACCATGGGATTTGGACCTCATCTTCTCAGATGGGTTAAAATGTTGTACAGGGAACCACTGGCTAGGGTGAAGACGAGTCAGGTGAGATCTAATTGCTTTGGCATGCAACTGGGACACGTCAAGGTTGTCCACTTTCGCCGCTCCTCTTTGGAACCCCTGGCATGCTACTTGCGGGAACGGGCTGAGATTTGGGGGATATGGGACTCACAGCGGTTCCACATTTTGTCTCTCTATGTGGATGATGCTCTCCTCTACCTTAGAGATGTGCTTACCGCACTACCTGAGCTCGAACTCCCGTTTGCAGTGGCAATATGATACTTTCAAGTATTTGGGAGTTAATGTCTATCATGCGATGCAGGACCTCCTTGACAGTAACTTAAACAAGGCGGTTGCGAATATACGCACTTCCCCTACTTTCTGGCGATCGCTACCGCTATCGCTGATTGGCCGTGTGGCAATATCCAAGATGTTAATCCTACCCAGAGTGCTGTATTCTAAGCATTACCCATAGCGATACTGTGTGCCTACTTTAAGACACTGGATAGCTTGCTTCTAGATTTGATTTAGGGGGACGGATACCGCAGATTAGCCCTTTCTAAACTCCAAAGGCCATTGACAGAGGGCAGAATAGGAGCTCGAAATTTTGAGATTTATTATACAGCGGTACAGTTACAATGGCCGACAACCTGGTTACTCTCAGCACAACACCCAGAAAAACGTGCTATACAAACCCGTCTGGGGACTATTGCAATATACACTTGGCTAACATACATCAATGGCCCTCGCACCACTCTGACCCAATAAATGAAGGTAGCACATACATGCTAGCACCGTTTCCTACATTTAAAGGGCCATCACATTCCTTACTCACCTGAGACCTCTGCCTGGGAGATGCAGGGGATAATGCGGAAAACACAAGCCCATGATTGCGGCCACTGGATGGAAAAAGGGGTTACCCGTCTGGGACGTTTATTTTTGGATGGTTCACTTAGGTCCTTTCAAGAAATGGTCACAGAACACGACATTGCACCTGGAAAATTTCTTACTTATGTTCTATTGCAGATCTTGTGTGGCCTCTAGGGTGCAATATATACAGAACCCCCCCACATCTTACGCATTACACTCCATTTTATTGGCCAGATTCACACAATTCAATTACATACACCACGTATATCTAGATCCCCAGTGCATCCTCCGCATGTATCCTACACATAGCCTGGTTTTCCCACACTGTACCTCGCCTTTAGCGGGTTTCTGCCATATGGTGTGGGAATGTCCGGTGTTACAAACCACTTGGCACAAGATTGCCACAAAGATATCGGAGCTGACCAACCACCTCCTACCTGAAACACCGACCTCTTGCTTACTAGACATTCGCTCCAAAAAAAGAGGAGAGAAATACCTTCATAGGTTAATTGATTTAGCATTTGTATTATTTAAACACAGGATTGCTATGTCATGGAAATATTTGACTCCCCAGCTCATAACACAATGGCTAAAAGATTTGCTAACTTGGGCCAAAACAGAAGCCTACTATCGCTGCTAGCTTCAAGTTTGTGGTATCACCCACACGGGTTGGAATGCTGGGACCCCCTGGTGCTGAATGTGGAGGCCAAAAATGATTTAATTCCGACTGAGATGTGAGTTTTACAATGATATGTGCACTACTATGCTCCATATGTACACCCATCAAGATGCCTACGGTAGATGTCTACACTGCAAACCCCCTTTTTTTCTGAAACTCAACAATACACTGTACACAACACTCACTTCATCCTATCATATCATATACAGGCACACGTAAGAACAACTATGTTTTTTCCAGTTTAAAGTTTCACTGATACATATAAAAAATGTTTGTAAATCACTCTGCAAGGACGTTTCCTGAAGAACTTCTGACAAAGTAATCTCCTAATATATGGACTTTGATATTATCTGCAAAAATTTCAATTTGATCACTGGAATATCATATTTTACTGTCTTCCATACATATTGAAAACTAATAAACAAACGTTAAAAAAAAAAATCCTGCTAGAGACAGAGATCAGACTTTTGTCTGGTGGCAATTTTGATGCCATAAAGTAGCGCAGAAGGTTTATATGCCTGCTTAATCTGTATTTTATGTGAATGGCTGAGTTGATTAGTAAAGTGGATTAGTAAATCCAGTCATTACCTGTGCTTTAAAACAAATGAAATGTAAGTGCAAGGGGGGCTATGGAGAGATGAAGGGCACTTTTGCTGGGTGGTAGTGAGGGAATCTGAGGAGGAGGTCATGGGAGTAGGAGAACCAAAAATGATTGTCGGATTGGGCGCCACAGGCACTAAAGACTGTGATGATGGTTATGTGGCAAGGTGAAGTAATAGTCTGTCTTTTTTTTTCAGTGTCTTCAGAGAACCTGTTGATTGAGGGAAGAAGTGAAGGTAAGGTGACTGACATTTAATGTTGCACACATCACACACACACCCACCAGCAATTTTGTGACCGTCTATGTAGGCTAGTGTTTTAGAGGGACAGTTTAGTCAGTAGCAAAGATGGCGTCTCGTTGGATGACTTCTGCTCAAAGTCCTAACTTGGGATATGGAGGATAGCTCTGATGTAGGATCAGAAACTGAGACAGCAGATACTGATACAGCATCTGATGGAGAGGACAATGGAGCAGACTCTGGGAGTGATTTTTCAGTTGAAGTCCCATTTGACAACTTCTCTTCCAGTGAATCTGAGGGAGGCGATGAGGATAGTCGTGCTGTCCTTTCACAAGCACAGTCTGTGCATTGGGACAGCAGTGGATTATCCCAACCCAGAGAGCAGGTGTGTGCGGCGGAAAGTACAGACAGAGTGATCTCTTGGCAGCCCCCACAATTTAATTCAGCCCTAAATTCCACCTTTTACTGGTGACAATGGATGTAAAGTTGATACGGCCAACCTTTTGCCAGTCGAGGGCTTGGCGGCCATATAGGGAAACCTATATGACATTTCTGAAAACTAGACACCTGGGGGAGTCTATGGAGGTCTGATTTGTTTGGATTTCCCAATGTTTTCTTATCCAGAATACCCTGCAAAGGTGAAACATTGAATAAAAACTCAATTTTTCTTGCATTTCTGTAACACAAACTACAGGAATATGCAGGGATCCACAAACTTCCTACCACCCAGTATTTCCCTACTTGTCCTGATAAAAATGCTATGTCACTTGTGTACCTGTGCCTAGTATCTGCATCAGGAATGGCTCACCCCAAAGTCAATAGTAGCCCTCATGTAAAAACTGACATTGACCTTTGTGTGATCCATTCCTGTCACAGGCACTAGGCCTACCCACACAGTGAGGTACCATTTTTATCGGGAGACTTGATTGGTGGAAGGAAGTTTGTGGCTCCCCTTAGTTTCCAGAACTATGCATCGCTGAAATGTGAGGAAAATGTGTTTTTGACAAATTTTGAGGTTTGCGAAGGTTTCTGGGTAACAGAACCTAGTGAGAGCCCCACAAGTCACCCCATTCTGGCTTCCCCTAGGGGCCTATTTTTAACAAATGGATAGGTCTTCTAAGATTTCCTCGGTGCCAGCTGAGCGAGAGGCCGAAATTGACAGCTAGGCCCTTTGCCAAAATCGAGTCATTTTTCAGTGGGAAAATGTAATGTGTCCACGTTGCGTTTTGGGGCGTTTCCTGTTGTGGGCACTAGGCTTACCTACACAAGTGAAGAACCATTTTTATCTGGAGACTTGGCGAGAACACTGAACAAAAATACAAGTGTTATTGCCATTGCCTTTCTCTATATTTGTGTCTTCCAAATCTAAGATAGTGTGT
Organism: Pleurodeles waltl; assembly: GCF_031143425.1. Classification (NCBI taxonomy): domain Eukaryota; kingdom Metazoa; phylum Chordata; class Amphibia; order Caudata; family Salamandridae; genus Pleurodeles; species Pleurodeles waltl. The sequence goes on along the minus strand of NC_090441.1, from coordinate 146,380,300 downwards.
AAGGAAGAAGTAATTTTGAGAAATGCCCTGTAATTCACATGCTAGTATGGGTAGCCCTAGATTCAGAGATGTGGAAATGATCACTGCTTCTAAACTCCATATCTTGTGCCCATTTCGGAATAACACAGAGGTTTCCTTGATACCTGTTGTTCACTCTTTATATTTTACCAAATCAATTGCTGCATACCCAGTACACAATGAAAACCCATTGCAAGGTGCAGCTCTTTATTGGCTCTGGAAACCTTGGGTTCTTGATACACCTGCAAACTCTCTATATCTCTGCAACCAGAAGGGTCCAGCATATGTTACAGTGTATTGCAATACAAAATCTGCCACATTTTGAAAATGTTACTGAAGAAAACGTAGAAAGAGGTGGTAGTTTTTTTCAACTCAATTTCAATAATTTTTATTTCAACTGTTACTTTCTATAGGAAAACCTTGAAGGATCTATAAAAAAAGACCCCTTGCTGAATTCAGAATTTTGTCTACTTTTCAGAAATGCTTAGTTGTCTGGGATCCACAATTGGTTTCACAAACATTTCTCTTACTAACTGGAAGCACAAAGAATAGTAAAAATGGGGTTTGTCCCGGAAAATGACAAAACTGTGATGAACAATTTGGTTTTCCTATTCAAGTCTTCCTGTTCCTGAAAGCTGATGATGATTTTAGCACCACAAGAGGTGTGCCCCGGTGCCTGACAAACTGCATAGCAAATGGTGAGTGTGATACATACGTGCCTGTACGTACACAGCTTATTGTAAGAGAAACATTTATGGAATTGGTCATGCAAGATTGCACTGTAAAAGGTGAGTGTGGAATATGCATCCCTAGTCTTGCAAGAGTGTGCACTAGATGGTATGGGCATAACAACTGCCCAGGTCCTGCAGAAGTGTGAAATACAGTGTATGGTTGGATGAGTGAGTGTTGGTCCGACATGTGTGTGAAGGAGGATGGAATGTGTTTTATTTTTCTCATCCTGTGAGTGGTAGCTATTATAGTGCTGCTGGTTTCATTCGGATGGGATTTGTGTGGTCTGTGTGTGGGTGTTAATTGGTTTTGTTTGGATGGGGTTTGATACACAACAGAGTACCCTCTTCCCTAACCTCTAAATCAGCCCCCTTGTGTTCTCCCCATATTCATCACCTATTTCTTAGATTTCTGTTCCTGCACAGCGGTCTGCTGTTCTACAGCTAGGTTTGTGCTTTACAAATTTCAATACATGTATACATACATACATACACACATGCAAAGATACATACATGCTTACATATATACATAGATAGCCACATGCTTTCCACTATCAGAATCAGGGTCAGATTGGTCTAAAGGGCATTCTGGCAGTGCTGAATGAGCTCGTCTGAAAGGCGAGTGTGTGGGTATATTATTTGGCTGTTTGAGAGCCCATTTTATGGTCTAGTGAATTGTTTTTTCTTGTTAATTTCCCTGACAAGATATTACCAAAGACATTACCTGCAACATGCATAAATGCATGCAGTCCTCCATTCATTAAAAACACATGAACAGCATGTCTTCACGAGTTAAAAACTGCCCTGATTCGCAAATGTGAGATAGTTTTCTAAATATCTAAATCACAAATGGGGGTCATTTGTGGGTTGGAGGTCAAGCCTATTTTCTGTCCCAGTCTGATCCTACTCAGAAACCAGCTATGCTTCATTCACTTCTTGATTATACCTCTGTCATTAATCCTGTGCATCACTCTACTGCCTTTTGGCTAGGCATATGCAATACAAATGCCACATACAAGTATTCCTACATGCTTTGCTCAGTTTAGAAAAGATTGTGAAAATAAATAGCTTTGGAAAGTTTCTCTACAGTTTCCCTTTCTTTATATCTGTCATCAAAGAATAAAAATATAGCTTTAGCAAAAATATTTAGATGGATATCAAACTGCTTACTGTGACACTTTGAGGCAGGTTGCGATGGATCCTGAGGTAGGATACACAAAGCAGGATGGCCGGGTCAAGGATTTTACCTCAGGAACCCGAGTTACATTCTGACAGGCAGCCTGTTATTCAATCATGGAGATGGAGTAATAGACTCCCCTCCATGGTGAAGGGACCACTGGCAAGATTTATAAATGATCGCTAAGCTGAGGGTCATTTATAAAACATTGCCAGTAACCACCATCCCTGCGGTTCCTGGCAATGCTTCTAACAGTTTGGTGCAAGACTCCTTCAACATGATGGAGCCTTGTGACAAACTGTTTTTTTATTTTCAAAAAGAAAATCCCTAAACATGACTTTCTTTTTTAATATAAAAAAAGTAATGTGCCCCTCACCATGGGAGTAATCTCCCATGGTGGTGGGGGTAATATACATTGCATTTTTCAGTCCCTCACTGCTAGGGTTTACCTGGTAGTGACGGACTGTGAAAAAATGGCTACATGCTTGCCCATCCTGGTTGGGCAGGTGGACATGTAGCCATTTCTCCAATGGCCCAATGGAGTAAATGCTGTCAGAGACGTTTGGCTATGACGGTGACAGAGTAGCCACCATGGCAGCCAAACTGAAGGTCAATCTGCGTTTAAATCGGGTTGGTGACCTTCATGTTGGCAGTATGTATAGTCTGTCGACGTTGTGATGGAGTATACACACCGCTAACATATAAATAGTGCTCTTATTATGAAAAATGGAAGTGAGAATCTCTCAGCTGGGCAAGGTTGCAGGCTATGAACAAAGAGGGCTCCACAGTGTTGGCTGTCTTATTACCAAGGGGCCAATAAAATGGATTTGCTGATCTGGAGAGCCTCCAAGCAGGATAAACCTGTTTGTTCAGCACAGCAAAGCTCTTCCTTCATTGTGTCAAATGTGGTTGGTCCCGGTTCTCCAGAGGCTGGAAGTCAGAAATGTGCCTTTGCCCTCAGCACTGCACCCAAGTCTCCTAGGCTTTGGCAGATCTTAGGAATTCTGGGCTTGGTGTAGGGTCCTCACCAAACAATTTCCCCATCAGCCTCTGGAAGACAGCCACAGGTGAAGCAAGGCCAAAGAGCATACAGTAGAACTGTTAACAAGCACATGGTTGGCTCTAAGGTGTTATGAAATTTGATGATACACAGAGGGTAGCTCAAGCTTTGAAAATTCTTGGTATGGGAAATTGATCAACAACAACAATGTTACTGTTTGAACTTCTGAGATCGACACACAAAGTGACCCATTCATTGGCCTGGCATGCCACTATCAATGGAGGGATTGTTTAGAGCAGTGGTTCCCAACCTTTTGACTTCTGTGGACCCCCACTTTATTACTACTGGAGCCCGGGGACCCCCATTGAATCTTTATTGGAATCCAGGGGTCCCCCACTGTGTGATTAATGAAAGCTGGAGACCTAATCTGTTAATATTATTTAATTTGCTAAACTGTCACGGACCCCCTGAAGAGGCTTCGCGGACCTCCAGGGGTCCCCGGACCACAGGTTGGGAACTACTGGTTTAGAGGATTCAGTAGGTTCAATGACCCTTGAATCTTACATTTCTTTAAACTCAAATTTAACATCGTCCCTCCCAACGAAAGGTATGTTTTTTACTTATGTATTTTGGGCTGTTCATTAGACCTCAAATTAATGTATCCATAAAACCCTTTGGCTTCCCAGTACTGTCTTCACATATTCTGAATAATTTCTGCAAAATCTGGCACTTGGTATTTTCACTCTAACATGTAACAAGACATGCTCAACACTATTTGGATCAAGTATAATAAGTAGAGACTGTTGATTTTTCCACCCAAGAACAGATTGGCAACCTACAGTGACTTATTCCTTATATAAAGCCTTCCTTCCTTTTACCTAGAACATCAATGATCTAAGACCTAACATTCTCTATTGTCCACTCTGCAGCTCTAAGAGTTGATATCCAGAGGTATTAAATGCCCGTCCAGTCTTGGGAACAAACTGATCTCCTCAAACTTTCTCGACAATGGTTCTGTACTCGAGTTCAGAGTTGGCAGCTGCTTGGCTGCTGCTTGTAGGCAAATCCATCCTGAAGTCACCCAGCAATAAGGTTTGTTGGGAATATATACTTTATTGTTCAAAACTTTTTGTTTTTGTTTTTTTAATAGATGAATTGATCATCACTCCCTTGTCTTTGGATGCCGAGTTAATGTTCAGAATTACTTCTTTTTTTTAGATAACGCGTCCATCACTCCATCATCACTGGATGCTGTCCTACATTAATTTTCTGTGATATATTTGATCCTCTGCTTCTTAGACTTATTCATGCAAACTCTTGCAGAATGTGTTATCACGCCAGGCTCCAGACAGTTTGAATTTCATGCAGGACATTTAAGAAAATTGGAAGAATGATGAATGTGGTCACACCTGTAACACGATGAACCAAGTTTCCTTGAGGAAGCTTGTGGTTTTCATTATTTTTCCCTTTTACTTTCAGATATCTTATCAACAGTGTCCTCAAAACACCTACCGTGCTTCTGTAATGCAGCATTGACATAACCTTTAGAAAGGGCAGCCTTCTGCACTAAAGCAATGATATCTTACAGGGGAGAATCTTGATTCAACCACAACTTTTTTCTATTCTCCGAATTTTCGTGCGCATGACCTCCTAGTCATAAATTAAACTGTCATGTAACCCTCGAAATTTGCAGTTCATAGCAAGATTTTTTTACAACTGAAACATAATCCTTAAACAACTCATTTTAGTTCGAGTTATGCGAAAATAAATTACTCTGTGTGAGTGCAGTCCACACTGTGGGTTAAAAGTGATCATCCCAGTCATAAATTGCATGAGCAAAAACATCTGTTTCACAAAAGCATCCTTTATTTGTTTTGTGTTTAGTTCAAAGTCCTCGGATATTCCAGGTCTAAACAGTATAGCAGTAGTCGATGTTTCTTCTCCGACGACAATGTGGTACACACATTTTCACTAGTGCTAATATAAATAATGTAATACTCGTTCAGTCCAAGGAATGCCAGGTTGACTTGATACTGATTCCCATGGTAGACTCAAGTTAATGAGGTGTGTGATAGCCATGTTAATGTTTTCTTAGAACTTTAAAAAAAGGTCGTGATTTAGTGTTTGGTGGACAGGGTACTCCATTGCAACAACGATGGAGAACCGTATTCACCAAAGTCTCAGTCTGCCAACTCTATTTTGTTTAATTTACTCTATCAATGTAAACCTTCCTCCGACAGCCTAAAAGGAGTATGGGCTGTCAGAGGTAAATTATCTGACCATTCTCATCATTTAGAGTGGGCGGATAGGTGGATTCTTTTTTACCGTAAATATATAAAAAAAAATCCCCCCACTATTTGGGAGGAAACTCCCATTGGACTGGGGCCATTAGCTCTGTTTTTCCCAAAAACAAACTTCTGCTTTGGGAGTTTGTTTTTGGAAAAGAAAAAAAACTTTTAAAAAGTTTGTGTAAGTGCCCTTCACCATGGATGGATGCACACAAAGCTGTCACAGCAGTGCATACAACACCACTGGGTTCACTGCAGGGCTGGTGGTGAATGCTGGATTTTACAGGTAGAATAAAGACAGGGTGATGGATGTAGAGTCCTTAGCCATCATGACTGCCTTTACTCTGTCCACAAAAATCTAAGGGGCATATTTATAGGTCCCTAGTGCCACCATGCGCCACATTAACATCATTTATTTTTACGTTAATGTTGCCCAACGAGGCCAAAATCCCTGCGCCATATTTTCAGGGTGGCGCAATGTATGCATTGTGCCACCCTGTAACCCTTTGCACTACATTATGCGTGCGCCAGGCATAATGTATGCAAAGGGAGCGTTCCCTCGTTAGGGGAGCCGGTAAAATGATGCAAGGAAATCTATGGGATTTCCTCGCACCATTTATTACTCCACTTTTAATGCCCGCTCAAGAGCAGGTGTTAAAAGGGGGCTTGCATTCTTTAGAATGGGCCCCTACGTACTCTGCAGGAGTAGCGCCAACAGTTTGGCGCTACTCCTGCAGAGTACATCAATAGAGTCATTAAAAATGACTCTATTGCCCCCTACCGTGCACCATGGTGCGCCGTATTTTAAATACAGCTCACACATTGTGCTAAGGGGCGCAGGGAAAGTGGCGCTGCACTTGGTGCTGTGCCATTTTCCATAAATCTGCCCCTAAATTGGAGTGTCAGCTTTTCTTTTTACAGTGAAGCATAGGTAAATTCAGTTCTGATTAAAAAAATAATGAAGTCAGGCAAGTTTTTGCTGTGAAGCGTTGATAAAATTTTAAGATTGCAAATTGTTCAAGAAAAGCTTGATTGTATGTGACCAACTTCATAGCTCTGCATTTTTTGTCTTGTTGCTAGTCAAGAACACAAAAGGCTTACACGAGTTTAGGTTTTGAAAAAAGACATAATTGAAAATTCAGCATATAACCAGTATGTCTTGGCTGTAAAATGGTATGGTATTGAAATTGGAGGAAAACAAGGCACAAGTCCCCCAAGGCCCGGATCTGTAGTGGAGGTCTAAGTTGGCTGTTTGGAATACTTGTCGAATGACACCTTCAAGAACAATGACGCCAATCCAGAAATATTATCAACAATTTACTGTTCTCAACAGTTGGCAGTGTTGGATGAGAAAGATCCAGACTGGAGTGACAGCTCATCACAGCTTATCACAGCTCTTTCTTCAGTACTTGCCCCCAACAGTATTCCAGAACCCAGCTAACATTTTCTGTGACATGAGCCCGATCCCCATAGTTAATAGCATGAGTAAAGCAAGAATACACAATGTTAAATGGTTACATAATATACTTGCTCTGCAGTTTACCTGTCATTCTTTATCACTTCCACCTCTCCTTTTTCTTCCTTCCTTTTAAAAATAAAATCTTTCAAACGTAATTCATGAGCAAATATCTTATTACATTATACTGATAGCTAAATTGCCTTTATTGATAAAATTATAATCCATATTTTATAAATGTACCTAATGGTATATTGTATTCACTAATTCACCATTGTTATGCACAATTCTTCAATAAAAACTATTTAAACATAAACACCAAGCAGCCAACCTAAAACAAAGCAACACAACTAGTGGATTTGGCCCTCTCTGCAGGGTCACCTACAAATGTTTTGACTGCATCCCTCCTGTTTTCTGAACATGTTTTTGTTGGCTGTTAGGACTCTGTGCTCTTTACCAGTGCTAACCAGTGCTAAGGTGCTTGAACTCTCTCCCTTTGATGTACTTGTATATCCCTAGTAAAGTGTTACAGCATGTACCCAGGGCCTGTAAAATGCTTCTAGTGGGTTTGAAGCACTTATTGTACTATCCACTTACATAGCCCCCTAAAACATGCCTCAGGCTTGCCTTTGCAGGATGTGTGCAGTTTTAAAATGCCAATTTGACATGGCAAAATAAACCATTTGCTAGGCCTAAAACGTCCTTTTTAATGCTTATGTCACCTCTAGGGTAAGCCCTAAACAGCCTATAGGGCAGGGTGCATTGCTTGTAAAAACCCAGACACTTGCTCTTAAGTTTTACATGTCCTAGTCCTGAAAGACTCACAAATTCATTTTTCACTACTGTAAGGCCTACCTCTGCCGTAGGATAACATTGGGTTACAATATTAGATTTAAGTAATAATTTTTGGTTGGGACCAGGTAGAAATGTCATGTTTGTCACTGTAATTTGAAATACTCTTTAATGGAAAAGTCGGATCTTAGGTCACAATTCTGAAAATGCCACTTTTATAAAGTTGATATTTTCTTTTCCTAACCATTTGATGCCTGTAGCCTGTTTCCTGGGTCACATGACTAGGTATAGTTGGCAGTTGGCCTTTGTTTATTCCTCTAAGACAGCCACTCAATAAAGGGACTGGGTGTTGGCAGCATGGGCCCTCCTGGCAGGATGAGGGGGCAGAGCCTTGCGCTCCTAAGACAATGCCTTGGCTCAAACCCAAAGAACCTCACACTAGCCCATTGTGCCTGCAGACAGCCTGAGACCAAGTCAGGGAGGTAGGAAATTCCTGACACTTCTGATGCGGGCTGGGGGGTGCTACAGAAGTTTCTTCCAGTTCAAAGCTGGCACCAGGTATACAATTAGGACCCTAAGACTCACTCGCCAGTGCACTCCAGGACCTGGGTATACTACAGAAGAAGAAGGACAGCCCTATTCCCAGAGGACTGCATTGCTGCTTAATGAAGAGAGGACCTTCTCCTTGAACACAGGACTACCAGAGTGACTACTCCAAAGGTCAGTTGTCTCACTTCCAGTTCTCAGCTACAGGGAAATAGCAAGGTCTAGCATCCTCCTGACAACTACCTAGCTGAACTGCTGAAAATGGCCCTCCCTGGACCTGCAACTGGACCTGCTTGAGCACTGTTGGCCTTTGCTGCTGCAATCCTCTGAATGCAAGAGGTTTCCCCCCTGTCCTAAACCTTTGGCTGGCATCAGTTTAACTATTCCTGTGAAATCCTGAAGTTTGGTATTCTGTGCACGAAACTTATAGAAGGTAACTTTTTCAGCAGGACTAACCCGGCCCCTGTATCTGGCCCACACTCCATTGCAGTCAACTTGTGATCTTGCCCCAGCAAAGTGCAACAGACACCCTCAGTTAGCACTTATTGCTTATTGGTCCTATTTCTACTTATATCTCTGGTTCTTCTGATCGGAATTTTGTCATTTTGGTCTTATTTCATTTATTAAATTGTATTCTTTTTTCAAATTTGTTTTAGGTTTTTTTCCTTGTGTTGTGTTTTAACTTTATTGCTGTTTGTTTGCTGCATAACACAGTTTAACACAGTGCCTCTAAGTTAAGCCTGACTGCTTTTGTGCAGTCTTTTAAGAGGATTCAGCGTAGGTAATTTAGACACTTTTGTGGTTCACTCTGAAAAGGATTGTATTTGTTGCTTGAGAAGGGTTATTACCCCTGTCAACTAAAAACCCAATTTCTTTAAACAACATTTTACAATTCCTACTTTGAGTGTTCCTGTTGGACCTGGCCTTTTTACAGGGTCATTCCCCAGACTTTTTGCCTCCCTATTTTTCTGACCTTTGTTGGCTGACATTTTGACTCTGAGCACTTTTTCACTGCTAACCAGTGCTACAGTGCATGTGCTCTCCCTTACAAAATTGGTATGATTGGATTATACCTAATTGGCATATTTAATTTACCTATAATTCCCTTGTAAAGTGGTATCCCTATAACTAGGGACTGTAAATTAAATGCTACTAGTGGGCCTGCAGCGCTGCTTGCGCCACCCACTCAAGTAGCGTGTCAAACCTATCTAAGGCCTGCTAGCACAGAGCCTGTGTGCGCAGGTTCCTGCCACAGGGACCTGGCATCTAAATTTACTTGACAGGCCCAGAACTCCCCTTTTACTACATGTAAGTCGCCCTTAAGGTACGCCCTAGCTAGCCCTTTGGGCAGGGTGCCATGTATGTAGAAGGAAGGACATGTGAAATGCTGCGTGGCGTGTCCTGGTAGTGACAAACAGCCTAACTTGGTGTCTCACTGCTGTGAGTGCTGCCTCCTCATAGGATTGCACTGGAAATGCCCTGCCTTATGTGTAAGGGGTATTGTCTGATTTATGAGGGGTAGCGTAGGCATGTTTGGTATGGTTGTGATAGTGGTGAGAAATGCTGCTTACTGGTGTAAGTATATTTTTTATTACTATCACAGAAATGCCACTTCTAGAAAGTGCGCATTTATCTGTGCTTATGACTTAGGTGTTTTGCAGCTTGCCTCCAATCCACGTCTGGGCAGACTGACAGTTGGGGCTTTGTGCATACTTCTCAGACAGCCTGGACACAGGGAAGGTGGAAGTGTCACAGAGGTGCATCTACATATTGTAAAGCCTTCCTGGGCTGAGAGAAGGGAGAGGCGAGGCACACCTGCATTTGTAAAGACTGCCCTGGCCTCACACAATAGGGTCGTTAACCCCCCAGTGATGTTTGGAGCCTGTGCTGAAAGGAGAGAGGGGGCACTCCCAGAACCAGTTGTAACTGGCTGGAACCTCCACTCCCTGCCATTGTAAGACACACTGTAAACCCAATATAAGTGCAGGGGAATTTTCCCCACAATTTGAACATTCTTGGAACTTGAAACTGGACACAGAACGCTGATGAATGGACTCACCAGGAAACCACCTTGGACTGCAGCTGTTGTGCTGACCTGTGCCTGGTCACTAGGAGGAACTGCCACCATCTGCACCCCTTGTGCTGGCCTGTAGCTGGGCCCACCAGCCCTGTACTCCTTCTTGTCTGCCTTGCTCCCAGGGGCAGGGTGCTGTGGCCCCTGACCCCTGCAAACAATCTCTACAAACTTTGCCCGAAGCGCTTTCCAAAAGGCGCTCTTTTTATTGTTGAGGAAAAATCACTGCCGCAGCCCAGGCTGCAGATTTGGCTCTAGTGCTTTGAAAAGCACTTTATTGCTGATCCCTCAAGAGCACTGCCGCAGCCCGGGAGCCTCTAAGTGCCCCTCGCGCTCTCTACGGCGCTTCTCCTGTGTGTGGATCACTGCCGCAGCCGGGGCTTTTGAATTCTCACGGAGCGCGAGGTCCGCGCTCATCTCAGTGCCCCCAGGGCACGAAGAAAACCTCCTACCTTTCCTCTGGAGCAAGCGTGCTCCTGTTGGTGCCCCTGGGGTGAGGACCGCTCCGTGGAGCACCCCCGGGGCACCGGTAGGCCCTGCCTTGGGCCAGGACATCATCGGAGGGAGAGGAGGATGCCTCTCCCTCGCCTGTAGAAGTCCAGGAGGACTTTCCTTTGTCGGGCGGCCAGGTGGTAGCCTCACCAGAGGCTCGCCCGGACCGCCGGTTCCCTGGTAGGCCCCCTTGTGGGCCAGTGACATTGTGGTAGGGGTCTCTCCCCGTGGAAGGGCCGACGGAGGCCCAGGGAGACCCCAGGAGTTTGCGGGTCCCTGGAGGGGCCCTTTTTCAAATCCGAGGGGGTGCGTGGCGCCCCCCTCCTTTCTCAAAAGATTTCCCTGACTCGGGCCCCCCCTTGTGAGGGCCGGTGGAGGTGTAGGGAGGCTCCCAGATTTCCCAGTCCCCAGATGGGCCCGTTAACAAGATTGAGGAGGTGCGTGCCGCCCTTTTCTCCTCCCAAGGAAATCCGAGGCCCCCGTTTTGCGCATAGGAGGGCCGGGGGCCCCAATTGTTCGCCTTCTAGGCACTGGAAGTGCCTCTTCATCCAACGAGGTACTTTTTAAGGGACCAATAATAGTTGCAATCCACAGTTCTTTGGTTCATATATTACCTACCTGTGTTTGATGTTTTTACATATATGGTAATGTTTCTTTTACGAGCATGACAAGCAGATATGTATTTATATGACTTGTGAAATATTCTCTAATGTTCCTTTTATGGGTATCTAGGAATTGTCCATAACAAGTGCATAGAACTCTTATTGTAAATCCTGACTACTGCTTATGTTGCAGAATCCTGAGTACTTATGTGTTCTAATGTGACAACTGCATATTCTTGCAGAGTATTAGTAACTTGTGTAACATTCTGACAACTGCTAAGTTAGCAGGGTATTACTTACGTGTAATGTTGGTCTGATTGTGTTTTGTGCAATACAGATTATTTTTACATAGCTCAGTGTTGTGTTTACTTTGTGGTGTACATTTTGCATCACTTGTGTTGTGTGTGTTGTGCAAACGCTTTACACATTGCCTCTGGGATAGGACTGACTGCTCGTGCCAAGCTACCAAGGGGATGAGCAGGGGTTATCTTAGACGTGTAACTCCATTGCCCTGACTAGAGTGGGTAGGTTCTGCCTGGCTGAGGTGCATACCCTAGCCAACCAGAAACCCCATTTCTAACAGTTCCCTATACAGAAATGAGTAAAAATTAAATGCTTATATTCTCTATGCTGGATGGCTCCTTTCAACTGTCCTGCTGCGTGTAGCCACTGTTCTAGCGAAATGGCTCAGCTTTTCGTGGGAGAACCGAATATTCTTGTTGTCTCCATTTCTTTAAGCTGCACTGATTCAATGAAACCCACTGTGGAGGAACACTTTCAAAGCCAATAGTCCCAGTTATAGAATGACCTATCTTTCAAGCTTCTGCGCCTGATATACCCTCTGCTGGAGAGCAGTAAAACATCCTTTATGTAAGTGGTAGTACAGATAATATGGCACATTAATTACTAAAGATCTCATAGAGTTGAGTATGTAAGATTTTAAGCAGAGGGCAGTTGCAAAGTCTGCTGCTTGAATTAAGAATAAATATTCTTTAAGAACCAAGCTTGACAAAGCCCAAACAAAATCATCATCTTAGTAGGGCTTGCCTCAAAGTCCAATCCGAGAGGCTCAAAACAAAATTGTCTCACTTGAGACTCCAACCTTGCAACCGGGAGGGCAGGTGGATTCTCTTCTGTCTGGCAATTGCTGTGATGCGGAAGGGTAGAACTGATTTCCTTATAAGGACATACAGGACTCACGACTATTGCACCTGCCCCCACACCAGGCACTAGGTCCACAGATCAGATATTCTGTCTTTCCAAGCAGCTTTGAAATCTGCGTAAACCACTCTGCATATTCATTTCAAACCATCTTAACAGAAAGAATCATTAATTCCTCTGCAGATGGATAGTGCTGTGTGCCAAACAGTTGGCTGTCTGCATTATTCAAAGCACACAAAGGCTGGATTTCCACTGGAGTAGATTGATTTTATTGCTAGGGTGTTAAAGCATCCATCTGGAAAAATAAGTCACTCTTTAAAAACACAGACAATGGTACTGAAAAAGTAGCTCCCACCATGAATTCTGTGTCATATTAGCTCATCTCTTTCTCTGATGCAAATGTATGCTGCTCTCCGACAGCCTGTCTGATAATTACTAATGCAAGAAACGTTTTTTATTCTTTCCTTTTCACATCATCGTACTGTGAGAAGTCATCATAAAACAGATGTTTGCTATTTGGAACTTTGCAGAACAAAGATATAAAAAGAAAGATAGTAAAATTCTCTATTAGCTAACTTCATGATCATCAATGTGTTGTAGGATGTTAGCAGTGCACGCTAAAAGGAGAATGGGGACTGGAAAGCACTTTGTGATAGAAGATGGAAGCATTAGACTTAATGAAGACACGTCAACACGAAAAGCCCTGATCCCAGATCTGCTTGTGCTAAACTTTGGGGTCTGATTACTAGGCAAATGAGATGACTGGAAAAGTGACGCCTGTTTCCTGCTCTACAAACAATTACTGGCTTCATTTCAGATTTAGAAGTGAAGGTCTCACCTAGCTAATTCTACGACCAACTAGCTAATTGCAGGGCTACTTTACTTCAGGAGAAATACTCTGATGGTGCAATAACAGTAGTGCCCTTTCCTACTTTGGAATGTAGAGTTTTAGTCCATAAAACTGTAAACTTAAACTCGTAAAAAAAAAACGAGGAACAATGGAGCATATATATGAAAGGGATTGCGACGCTCTTGCACAACACAACCTATTACATGCATGACGCAAGCACAAAACATGATTTCTCAAGTCACACAAGGCCACTTTGAGTGGACCTGAATGGCTTAATAAATCTAGAGTAAGGCAATACAGCACAAATTGCTACATTATATAACTCTGCTCCAGGGAGGTGTTCCATGGGTGTTGAGTGGGTGTACCCACGCAATACCTATGGATTTTGATGCATTACCAGATTTACCAAAAGTGGTAGACGTGAGAATGTGCAAAAATGCTATGCTTTCTCAAGTGAGGTGTGACAAGGAGAAATATCTTTATACAGCACACATAGAAAGAGGAAAATTACTCAGAGGATTGTTTTTGGCAGGAAGGTGACCCTTCCTGCACAAAAATAATCCTCCTTACAATGCAGACACCCTTGTACTTTAGTGCAAGGGAGCCTGCATTGGAGCAAAGCAAAGCAGACAAAACTGTGCCAGCTTAGGGAAAGGGCAGGAATGTGCAGTATTCTATTAAATACAGTACATCCCTGCGCTTTCCTTGTCACGCCATACTTGCTACGCTCCGCTGAGCCACTTTGTTATAATTATGCCCCAATATGTTTTGACTATGGCTATGGAAAGAGGTGTAAATTAGGAGTCACCAGGGTATGCACCACTACTCCTGGCTGGTACAACATTGGGTTTGGGGCCATAGTGTGGGACTGGGTTAAAATGTTCATAGGTTCCAGTGGGCAGTTGGTCTGGTTTGCACTCTTTTCATCAGCTGTGAAATCTCTTAAGCAGGAGGTGCCACTGGGCTCTTCACTAAGCCCCATCCTATTCAACATATTTATGGCTCCAATGGCTCCTCTGGTGAAATCTTTTGGATGCAAAATAATTTCCTATGTTGATTACATATAGTTGCTTCTCTCTTTTGAGAGTGTCTCTACGTTGGTGAAGAAGTGTTTTGAAACTTGCATGTACACTTTCTGAGGCTGGATGCATAGTAATGAGTTTAAATGGATTTCAGATAAGAAATACATTCTTCTATTTGGGTCTCATCAAGCCAGTTGGTGGAAGCCGTGCTGGCCTTCATCCCTTTCTGGCTACCCCACCTCCTTTTTCAGTGACAAAGTACTTGGGAGTCAAATTTGACAACCAGCTCTCTTCGGAGGTTTCAGCAGTTATTAATGTCTGCTTTGGGTTACTTTGCACTATGAACACATTTCTGTTTCTGTTGTCACTTCACTGTAGGAAGATGGTGAGTCATTCCTTAATTATGTCTAGGCTTGGCTATGTCAATGCACTTTATTTAGGGCTTTCGAAAGCCCTGCTTGGTCTTCTTGGTTGTTCCAAATGCTGCTGCTTGCCTTATTATGAGAACCCCTATGGATACTCTGGCGGTCATTCCAACATCAGCGGTAAAAGCCTCTTACCGCTGTCAGAAGACCGACACCATACCGCCGCGGCCGTGGTAAACCGCCACGGTCATTCTGACCCACAACAGGCAAACTGCCAAAATACAGACATCCACAAAAGTCCGCCACACCAAAGGTCAGCGAGAAACTGCCGATGACCAAACCTCCACCGTCACGCCAACATAAATACGCCCACACTATCACGACACACGAATCCATGCGGCGGTCTTTCAACCGCGGTATTCCATTGGCGGTACACACCGCCGCGCTCAAAATACACACACTCTTACTAAACACAGCCACATTGGACAATTTG
The DNA here is from genome assembly GCF_031143425.1 of Pleurodeles waltl. Taxonomy (NCBI): domain Eukaryota; kingdom Metazoa; phylum Chordata; class Amphibia; order Caudata; family Salamandridae; genus Pleurodeles; species Pleurodeles waltl. Next base: position 146,365,236 of record NC_090441.1, on the reverse strand, counting down.
AAATACACACACCTGAGACACATACACACACCACACCCACACACCCAATTAAATATAAAACACACACCCACATCACCCACAAACCTCCACTCCTAGAGAATCGGTACCACGCACTGAGAAATAGATATCCGAGCACCCAGACGCGCATATTACATTCACCCAGCAATATTACCACGCACTTCACACAACACACCAATACACATCACCACACTTAGCACCACACAATCCACCCCACACATCCCCCACACCACCCCATGGCACCGCAAAGACACCCCAGGTTTTCTGAGGATGAACTCAGGGTCATGGTGGAGGAAATTGCACAGGTAGAGCCACAGCTCTTCGGAACACAGGTGCAGCACACCTCCATTGCCAGGAAGATGGAGCTATGGAGCAGAATAGTCGACAGGGTCAACGCTGTGGGACAGCACCCAAGAAATAGGGATGACATCAGGAAGCGGTGGAATGACCTACGGGGGAAGGTGCGTTCAATGGTATCCAGGCACAACATCGCGGTTCAGCGGACTGGCGGCGGTCCACCACCTCCTCCCCCAGAATTTACAACATGGGAGGAGCAGGTCTTGGCGATCCTGCATCCTGAGGGACTCGGCGGAGTATCTGGAGGAATGGACTCTGGTAAGTCTCATCTTCACTACTTCATCCCCCCCACCCCACCAGCATGCCAACTCATACCCCCACCCACACCCTCCCCCCATCACACCTACTCCTTGCAAATGTCTCACCATCACAACCCACCCATACCAACCGCAAGCCCTGCATGTGACCACAAAGCATGGACACCCATCACCAAAGCATGCCCACTGCACATCCCCATCCCCCCCCAAACCACTGTCACAAAAGCCCCCACACAGGAATGCAAGCACTGGGGTACACGGGCACCCACCCATTGCACGCTATGGCACACACAGATGCAATAACCATCCCTTTATACCCCTGCAGGACCCGAACGCCACGTCACCGCGCAGGAGGGTCCACAAATGTCCACTCCACCCCCAGAAGAGGCCCACAGTGATGACAGCACCTCTGACGACCTGGATCTAGATGACCAGCCCGGCCCATCGGGGACCTCGGGACAGTCGGTTCCCCTCAGACAGCCACAGGCCACAGCAGACCTTCCCCCCTCTGGGAACACCAGCACAGCCCCCCCCCAGCGGGCCCATACCTCTGTCCCCAGGACACGTCAATCAGCGGTGTGTCCACCACTACAGGGCACCCAGGTTAACCCACCACCCCAACAACAACAGGGACCTGGGGGCAGTGGTAGTGGGCACACGGTCCAGGGGAAACAGGCCCAGGGAAACAGGGGAACTGGGAGGGCTGCTGTGCGACAGGGGGGGGACAGGCCCAGGGAACCCACTCTCCACGAGGCCCTCTCCTCCATCATGGGAGCCTACCATCATTCCCAGGAGACGATGGCGACAGTACTGGCCAGGTTTCAGGAGATCCAGCTCCTGCAGGAGGAACAGTATGTGGGGTTCAGGGAGGAACTACAAACCATCAGTTCCGCCCTGGGCACCATTGTAGGGGCTCTGAATCTGATAGAAACCACATTGCAGGACACTGTGGCACCACAAAGGGCCCCTGACACTAGCATGGACCAAGAACTGGCTACCACCTCTGCCAGTGCTAGTGGACTGGAGGCCCCGCCACAGGACCAACAGGCCACCAGCACCCCACCCCCTGCAAAAGGAGAACCACCCCGCAAGCGGGCCCTGAGATCCAGGAAGAAGACATAGTAAGATGCCAAGACCCCGCCAGGAAAGGATACCTCCCTGATTGTCATCCCACTGTCCCACATTGTCACCCTGTCCATCCTTAAACTGCCCCTGCTCCACTTTCCACAGGCATTTGGACAATGCACCTGTGATACAAATAGTCTGGACTCTGCCATGGACAATCCTCCACCATCACCCCCTCACCGATTTGCAACAACCCACCAATATAGAGCACTGTAATAAACACAGTTATTGCACAAAACAATCAGGAGTCTGGCTGTGATTTTGAACAAATGTATTAGACATTAACGTGCCAAAATGCTTATTTACATTGTGAACTCAACATACCAATGTCACACAGCTGTAGTTCATGGGGAAACAAAGCAGATGTCACGCAGTGGGGCCCACATCTCTGAAATCGGAAGGGAAAGTCACAACTCAGTTACCATACACTGGGGGAAAAGGACAGACAGTAGATAGGTAGTTGTGTTTAAGTATATGTAATATGCCGGTGTGTATTCTTACCTGTGTGTCATTGGAAATACTGCTGTATTACTGTGTCCTGTTGTCTATGTCGTCTTCTTCGGCTTCCTCGTCTTCACTCTCCACAGGCTCCACAGCTGCTACAACACCACCATCTGGACCATCCTCCTGCAGAAAAGGCACCTGTCATCGCAAAGCCAGGTTCTGAAGCATACAACAGGCCACGATGATCTGACACACCTTCTTTGGTGAGTAGAATAGGGATCCAGCTGTCATATGGAGGCACCTGAACCTGGCCTTCAGGAGCCCGAAGGTCCGCTCGATCACCCTCCTAGTTCTCCCATGGGCCTCATTGTAGCGTTCCTCTGCCCTTGTCCTGGGATTCCTCACTGGGGTCAGTAGCCATGACAGGTTGGGGTAACCAGAGTCACCAATTAGCCACACACGTTGCCTCTGGAGTTGACCCATCACATAAGGGATGCTGCTATTCCGCATGATGTACGCGTCATGCACTGAGCCAGGGAACTTGGCATTAACATGGGAGATGTACTGGTCTGCGAAACATACTATCTGCACATTCATCGAATAATAACTCTTCCTGTTTCTGTACACCTGTTCACTCCTGTTGGGGGGAACCAAAGCCACATGGGTCCCATCAATGGCACCTATGATGTTGTCGATATGTCTAAGGGCATAGAAATCACCCTTCACTGTAGCCAAATCCCCCACCTCAGGGAAAACGATGTAGCTGCGCATGTGTTTCAGCAGGGCAGACAACACTCTGGAAAACACCTTGGAAAACATAGGCTGGGACATCCCTGATGCTATGGCCACTGTTGTTTGAAATGACCCATGTTAGAAATGGGGTTTTTGGTTGGCAGTCAGGTTACCCCCTGTCCAAGCAAAAGCCCTCACTCTAGTCAGGGTAAGTCACACACTATCCAAGATTATCCTGTGCCCACCCTCTGGTAGCTTGGCACGAGCAGTCAGGCTTAACTTAGAAGGCAATGTGTAAAGTATTTGTGCAATAAATCATACAATACCACCATATAGCACCACAAAAATACACCACACAGTGTTTAGAAAAATATATAATATTTATCAGGATAATTGTAGGTCAAAAAGAATAAAGTTGCAATGGAAAATTGTAGAAATATCACAGGGAAGTGATATAAAGTGTCTTAAGTCTTTAGAATGCAATACAGTGTCTTTCAAGCACAAAGTACCTGGTTTCTGGTGGAAAATCTCCTCAGAGGGCCACGGGCGGAGAGATGCGTGGAAAAAGGGTGGGTGCGTCGATTTCTCCTCAGCACACAAAGACTTGCGTCGTTCTTTTTCCACGCGGGGAAGTCGGGCGTCGTTTTCCGGCGCGCAGACAGTCTCTTTTCGTGGATCGCGGGGATTACCAGATGTCCCGGGTCTGTGCGTGGATTCTCCTGCTTGTTTTCCGGCTGCGCGTCGTTCTGCGGGGCTGTGCGTCGAAGTTTCGATCTCACGGTAGGCGTCGCGTCGATTTCTCCTTTTAAGTCGGGCGGCGTTGTCCTTGCGAGGCCGTGCGTCGGAAATTTGGTCTCACGGCAGGCGTCGCGTCGATTTCTCCCTGGAAGTCGGGCGGCGTTGTCCTTGCGAGGCCGTGCGTCAAAGTTTCGCGCTCACGGTAGGCGTCGCGTCGATTTCTCCTGGAAAGTCGAGCGGCTTTGTCCTTGCGAGGTTGTGCGTCGAAGTCTCGATCGTCCCGAGAGCGTCGCGTCGATCAGCGTCGGTGTGCGGCGTTTTTCTCGCCGCGAAACAAGCTGTGCGTCGAAATTTTCGGCGCACGGAGCGTCCAAGTGAAAGGAAGAAGTCTTTTTGGTCCTGAGACTTCAAGGAACAGGAGGCAAGCTCTATCCAAGCCCTTGGAGAGCACTTTCACAGCCAGACAAGAGTTCAGCAAGGCAGCAGGGCAACAGCAAGACAGCAGTCCTTTGTAGAAAGCAGACAGGTGAGTCCTTTGAGCAGCCAGGCAGTTCTTCTTGGCAGGATGTAGTTTCTGGTTCCGGTTTCTTCTCCAGCAAGTGTCTCTTGAGGTAGGGCAGAGGCCCTGTTTTATACCCAAATGTGCCTTTGAAGTGGGGGAGACTTCAAAGAGTGGCTAAGAAGTGCACCAGGTCCCCTTTCAGTTCAATCCTGTCTGCCAGGGTCCCAGTAGGGGGTGTGGCAGTCCTTTGTGTGAGGGCAGGCCCTCCACCCTCCCAGCCCAGGAAGACCCATTCAAAATGCAGATGTATGCAAGTGAGGCTGAGTACCCTGTGTTTGGGGTGTGTCTGAGTGAATGCACAAGGAGCTGTCAACTAAGCCTAGCCAGACGTGGATTGTAAGGCACAGAAGGATTTAAGTGCAAAGAAATGCTCACTTTCTAAAAGTGGCATTTCTAGAATAGTAATATTAAATCCGACTTCACCAGTCAGTAGGATTTTGTATTACCATTCTGGCCATACTAAATATGACCTCCCTGCTCCTTTCAGATCAGCAGCTGCCACTTCAACAGTGTATGAGGGCAGCCCCAATGTTAGCCTATGAAGGGAGCAGGTCTCCCAGCAGTGCAAAAACGAATTTAGGAGTTTTACACTACCAGGACATATAACTACACAGGTACATGTCCTGTCTTTTACCTACACAGCACCCTGCTCTAGGCGATACCCAGGGCACACATTAAGGGTGACTTATATGCAGAAAAAGGGGAGTTCTAGGCTTGGCAAGTACTTTTAAATGCCAAGTCGAGGTGGCAGTGAAACTGCACACACAGGCCTAGCAATGGTAGGCCTGAGACAAGGAAAAGGGGCTACTTAAGTGGGTGGCACAATCCGTGCTGCAGGCCCACTAGTAGCATTTAATCTATATGCCCTAGGCACCTGGAGTGCACATGACTGGGGACTTATAAGTAGATTAAATAGTTCAATCAGGTATGATCCAAAGTTACCATGTTTGCAGAGAGAGAGCATATACACTTTATCACTGGTTAGCAGTGGTAAAGTGCGCAGAGTCTAAAAACCAGCAAAAACAGTATCCAAAAAGAGGAGGGAGGCAGGCAAAAAGTTAGGGGTGACTACCCTAAGGCTGTCAGGTCTAACATGTGTCCCCCCCAGCTGAAAGTGGGGAGAGCTACCCGACCTCCTGGGAGCTCTCATCGCTAAGGCGGAAGTACCTGGAGAGACCATCAGCATTGGCGTGGTCAACCCCTGGGCGATGTTCCACCGTAAAGTCCATCCCCTGTAGGGAAATGGACCACCTCAGAAGTTTTGGATTCTCACCCCTCATCTGCATGAGCCATCTGAGGGGCCTGTGGTCTGTCTGAACTAGGAAGTGAGTCCCAAACAGGTAGGGCCTCAGCTTCTTCAGTGCCCAGACCACAGCAAAAGCTTCTCTTTCAATAGCACTCCACCTCTGTTCCCGTGGTAATAGCCTTCTGCTAATAAAGACTACCGGTTGATCTTGGCCCTCCTCATTTAGCTGTGCTAGGACTGCCCCTATGCCATGCTCGGAAGCGTCTGTCTGCACGATAAATTCCTGGGAGTAGTCAGGGGCCTTGAGCACGGGGGCCGTGCACATGGCTTCCTTCAGGGCGTCAAAGGCTTTCTGACAAGCCTCTGTCCAATTCACCAACCTAGGTTGCTTCTTGGACGTGAGTTCTGTCAAGGGGGACACAATGGTACCATAGCCCTTGACAAACCTGCGGTAGTATCCGGTGAGGCCTAAAAAGGCTCTCACCTCAGTCTGGGTTCGAGGTGGTTGCCAGGCCTTGATAGTTTCGATCTTGGCCTGGAGTGGCTGCACCTTGCCACCACCTACTAGGTGTCCCAAGTACACCACGGAACCCTGCCCAATCTGGCACTTACTAGCCTTGATGGTCAGGCCTGCCTGTTGCAGGGCCTGAAGCACCTCCTTGAGGTGGAGCAGGTGTTCCTCCCAGCTGGAACTGTAGACAGCTATGTCATCCAGGTAGGCTGCACAGAAGGCATCCTTGCCAGCCAGGACCCCGTTAACCAACCGTTGGAAGGTAGCGGGGGCATTTTTCAATCCAAACGGCATCACCCGGAACTGGTAATGGCCGTCAGGGGTGGAAAAGGCGGACCTTTCCTTAGCCCCCTCAGTCAGGGCGATCTGCCAGTACCCTGAAGTAAGATCAAACGTACTCAGGAACTTGGCAGCGCCTAGCCTGTCCACGAGCTCATCAGCTCGGGGGATGGGGTGAGCATCAGTCCGTGTGACTGAGTTGAGACCCCGGTAGTCCACGCAGAACCGGAGTTCTGGCTTCGCGCCTGGGGCAGTAGCCTTGGGGACCAACACCACTGGGCTGGCCCAGGGACTACTGGACTTCTCAATAACCCCTAGCGTCAACATCTTGGAGACCTCCTCCTTGATGCTGGCCTTCACCTTATCTGACAACCTGTAAATTTTGTTCTTCACAGGGAGACTGTCACCGGTGTCAATATCATGAACACAGAGGTGGGTCAGTCCAGGAGTAAGGGAGAAGAGGGGGGAGAACTGCTCCAACAACTCATAGCAGTCTCCTTTCTGGTTTAGAGTCAGGGAGTCAGACAGAATGACCCCGCTTACGGACCCATCCCCTTCTTGGGCAGAGAGGAGGTCAGGGAGAGGTTCACTCTCCTCTTCCATTCCTTCATCTGTGACCAGAAGCATGTTGATCTCCGACCTCTCAAAATGAGCTTTGAGTCGGTTCACATGGAGCACCCTTAGGGGGTTCCTAGGGGTTTGGAGGTCCACTAGGTAAGTGGCCTCCCCTTTCCGCTCCTTTATTTCAAATGGGCCAGACCAGCGGTCCTGGAGAGCTCTGGGCTCTACTGGCTCCATTACCCACACTTTGTCTCCAGGTTGAAACTCTACCAGAGTGGCCTTCTGGTCATACCACTGTTTCATCACCTCTTGACTGGCCTCCAGGTTACTTTGGGCCTCTTTCCAGAAGCGGGTCATCTGATTGCGGAGGGCCAACATGTAGCTGACCACGTCCTGAGGGGGTGTCTTTGGAGCGTTCTCCAATCCCTCCTTGACAATGCTTAAGGGTCCCCTGACGGGGTATCCATAGAGAAGCTCAAAGGGACTGAACCCTACCCCCCTCTGGGGGACCTCTCTGTAAGCAAAGAGAAGGCATGGTAAGAGGACGTCCCATTTACGCCTCATGGCCTCAGGGAGGCCACCAATCATGCCTTTCAGGGTCTTGTTGAATCTCTCCACAAGCCCATTGGACTGGGGGTGATAGGGTGTGGTGAACTTGTAGGTTACACCACACGCATCCCACAGATGCTTCATGTACGCGGACATGAAGTTAGTGCCTCTGTCAGACACTATCTCCTTGGGGAATCCCACACGGGTAAATATTCCCATCATGGTTCTGGCTACCACCGATGCAGTTACGGTCCTCAGAGGGATTGCCTCTGGGTACCGGGTGGCATGGTCCACCAAAACCAGGATAAACCTGTTGCCTAAGGCAGTTTTGGGGTCCAAGGGGCCAACAATGTCGACGCCCACCCTTTCAAAGGGGGTGCCAACGACAGGAAGTGGAATCAGGGGGGTTTTAACCCTCTTTCCTGCTTTACCACTAGCCTGGCAGGTAGGACAAGCCCTGCAGAATTTGTCTGAGTGTGTCCTCATTTTGGGCCAGTGAAAGTGGGTGACAAGCCTGTTGAAGGTCTTGTCTTGTCCCAAATGTCCTGCCAGGGGAATGTCGTGAGCCAGACCCAGTAGGAAGGCTCGGTAACATTGGGGGACCACCAGCACACGTGCTGCCCCAAAGACCGGAACCCTAGGCTCACTGTAGAGGAGATCATTCTCCCAATATAGGTGGTGATTGCCAGAGGCGTCACCTGCTGCCTGGTTTAAGGCTTGTTTCCTCAACCCTTCTAGAGTGGGACACTCTTTCTGCGCCTTGCAGAATTCCTCCCTGGTGGGTCCACCCTCAACTTGCCAGCCAGCAAGCTCAGGTAAGTCACCTAGGGTGGCAATGTCTTCCCCAGTTGGCTCGGGAGTCTCCTCCTCAGGAGCCCCGTCAGCCACTGTGGGAACTTCTGGGGCCGGTTTCCCGCGCCCCTGGTCCCTCCTCTTGGCAGCTCCCTGGGCCATCGTTCCAGGCTCCAGATGCCCTTGACTTCCCTCTCGGTCAGCCATGGACCGGGTGGTCATGCAGACCCACTCAGGTAACCCTAACATCTCCAGGTGAGATCTGAGCTCTACTTCTTTCCAAGCAGTATGCTCTAGATCATTGCCTAACAGACAATCTACCGGCATGGCAGGACTCACAGCTACTTTCAGAGTACCAGAGACCCCCCCCACTCAAAGGGAACCCGAGCCACCGGTAGGTGACTCTCGCGATTGTCAGCGACTATGACCTGGTGGAATGTATTAGGGATTATCTGCTCTGTGGACACCAGCTGACTCTTGATAGTAGTCATACTGGCTCCTGTGTCACGCAGAGCCTCCACCTTCTGCCCATCAATGAGGACCCACTGCCGGTACTTGGAAGTATTTTTAGGCATGTGGACCTTGGACATCATTTCTCCTTCTCCCAGGGACACTAGGGAAATCTCTACCTGCTCCCCAAAGCTAGTTGGGTCCATCTCCCCCCCGAGTGCTACACTAGTCAACCCAGGTGCCTGTCCGGTAGTGGACGGTGCCCTCTTGGGGCACTGTGGATCGCCTTTGTAGTGACCATATTGGTAACACTCCATGCATTTGGGGCTAGATTTTCCTGACCTGTCAAATGTCCCTGGCTTCTTCCCGAATTTGGAAAAGGAAGGGTTGCCACCCCCTCCCTGGGAATTCTTTTGGGGGCCTTTAGAGAGTTCCTTATCTGTAAGTTTATCTCCCCCCTCTTTCTTCTGTTGGGAACCCTGACCACCTTTGTGGGAGTCCCCCCCAGGTACCTTTTTGGACACTCTGGTGCTAACCCAGAGGTCCGCCTCCTCAGCAAGCTTCCTGGGATCAGTCAGCTTACTATCCACTAGGTGCTGGCGCAAATCGGTATAAGTAACATTAAGCATATGCTCTCTCAGGATCAAGTCATATAAACCTTTATAATCTGCTACTTTGTTGCCCCGCACCCATCCATTCAGTGCCTTACTAGAGAAATCAAAGAAATCTACCCATGTTTGTGTGGTTTGTTTGGTGCTGTCCCTGAACCTCTGACGGTATCCCTCAGGGGTCAGCCCAAACTTGGCAAGTAAAGTGGCTTTCTGGAGTGGGTATGTGTTTTGATCCGGTGGATCCAATGTGAGAAGAGTGTCCCTCCCCAATGGCGGCACATAACCCCACATGGCTACCCCCCATTGCCCTTCAGGAACCTCATGAGCCCTTAGTGCAACTTCATAAGCAGCTAACCATTTATCTATGTCATCTCCCACCACAAAACTGGGCACCACATTTTTGGGTATACGAACCTTCTTTTCTCCAGCAGGTCCTGTCTGTATGCTGCCACCATTATTGCTGGATTCAGACTGTCTTGCCTTGATCTCCAGCTCCTTGAGACTCAGTTCATGAGCCAACAATAGTTTCTTTTCAGCTAACGCTCTTTCAGCTTCCACTTGTTTGGCTGCTCTTTCAGCTTCTGCTTGTTTGGCTGCCCTTTCAGCTTCTGCTTGAATCTGTTTGGCTGTTCTTTCAGCTTCAATCTGTTTGGCTGCTCTTTCAGCCTCAGCTTGTTTGGCTTCTCTTTCTGCCCTCCTCTCCTCCTGTTGTGCCTCAATTTTCAGTTTTGCCATTTGCAATTGGAACTCCCTTTCCTCTCTCCTTTCCTCTGCGGTCAGGCTTTGCATGGAGACACTGCTCCCTGGTCTGGAAGGGTGCACAATTGCAGTGGTAACACCATCCATAGATAGTGAAAATCCTTCTGAGGGGCCATTTTCTGGCTCCTCTTCCTCATCATCCTCTAAATGGGCTTCTGCCCAGGCCCTCAGCGCCACTTGAAAGTCCTCCTTTCTGGAGGCCCCTTGGGTGGGTACCCTTAATGCCCTGCAGAATCCTCTTAGTTGTTTGACCGTGTATGTATCCAACTGGACTAGTTCAAAGTCCCCTGTCTGAGACCCAGTCAGAGACATGTTGAGTGAGGATTTAGTTTTTGAAAATTGTCAGGAAAAAACGGATTTTCAAAAAGAGATAAAAACCAAGTTGACCTTCAACTGTGGGTAGGTAGTGAAATACTTAGCTACTGTATGTCACTGCACAAATACAAGTCCTATCCTCACCGCTGATCACCAATGTTAGAAATGGGGTTTTTGGTTGGCAGTCAGGTTACCCCCTGTCCAAGCAAAAGCCCTCACTCTAGTCAGGGTAAGTCACACACTATCCAAGATTATCCTGTGCCCACCCTCTGGTAGCTTGGCACGAGCAGTCAGGCTTAACTTAGAAGGCAATGTGTAAAGTATTTGTGCAATAAATCATACAATACCACCATATAGCACCACAAAAATACACCACACAGTGTTTAGAAAAATATATAATATTTATCAGGATAATTGTAGGCCAAAAAGAATAAAGTTGCAATGGAAAATTGTAGAAATATCACAGGGAAGTGATATAAAGGCCCTCATTCTGACCTTGGCGGGCGGCGGAGGCCGCCCGCCAAAGTCCCGCCGTCAGGTTACCGTTCCGCGGTCGAAAGACCGCGGCGGTAATTCTGACTTTCCCGCTGGGCTGGCGGGCGGTCTCGTTCAGACCGCCAGCCAGCCCAGCGGGAAAGAGGCTTCCACGATGAAGCCGGCTCGGAATCGAGCCGGCGGAGTGGAAGCTGTGCGACGGGTGCAGTTGCACCCGTCGCGTATTTCACTGTCTGCGCAGCAGACAGTGAAATACATGTAGGGGCCCTCTTACGGGGGCCCCTGCAATGCCCATGCCAGTGGCATGGGCACTGCAGGGGCCCCCAGGGGCCCCGCGACCCCCCCTACCGCCATCCGGATCTCGGCGGTCCGACCGCCGGGATCTGGATGGCGGTAGGGGGGGTCAGAATCCCCGCGGCGGTGCAGCAAGCTGCGCCGCCGCGGAGGATTCAATGGGGCCGCGGTACACTGGCGGGACCCCGCCAGTGGTGCCGGTCCGACCGCGGCTTTACCGCCGCGGTCGGAATCCCCATTGAAGCACCGCCGGCTTGTCGGCGGTGCTCCCGCGGTCCTCCGCCCTGGCGGTCAAAGACCGCCAGGGTCAGAATGAGGGCCAAAGTGTCTTAAGTCTTTAGAATGCAATACAGTGTCTTTCAAGCACAAAGTACCTGGTTTCTGGTGGAAAATCTCCTCAGAGGGCCACGGGCGGAGAGATGCGTGGAAAAAGGGTGGGTGCGTCGATTTCTCCTCAGCACACAAAGACTTGCGTCGTTCTTTTTCCACGCGGGGAAGTCGGGCGTCGTTTTCCGGCGCGCAGACAGTCTCTTTTCGTGGATCGCGGGGATTACCAGATGTCCCGGGTCTGTGCGTGGATTCTCCTGCTTGTTTTCCGGCTGCGCGTCGTTCCGCGGGGCTGTGCGTCGAAGTTTCGATCTCACGGTAGGCGTCGCGTCGATTTCTCCTTGGAAGTCGGGCGGCGTTGTCCTTGCGAGGCCGTGCGTCGGAAATTTGGTCTCACGGCAGGCGTCGCGTCGATTTCTCCCTGGAAGTCGGGCGGCGTTGTCCTTGCGAGGCCGTGCGTCAAAGTTTCGCGCTCACGGTAGGCGTCGCGTCGATTTCTCCTGGAAAGTCGAGCGGCTTTGTCCTTGCGAGGTTGTGCGTCGAAGTCTCGATCGTCCCGAGAGCGTCGCGTCGATCAGCGTCGGTGTGCGGCGTTTTTCTCGCCACGAAACAAGCTGTGCATCGAAATTTTCGGCGCACGGAGCGTCCAAGTGAAAGGAAGAAGTCTTTTTGGTCCTGAGACTTCAAGGAACAGGAGGCAAGCTCTATCCAAGCCCTTGGAGAGCACTTTCACAGCCAGACAAGAGTTCAGCAAGGCAGCAGGGCAACAGCAAGACAGCAGTCCTTTGTAGAAAGCAGACAGGTGAGTCCTTTGAGCAGCCAGGCAGTTCTTCTTGGCAGGATGTAGTTTCTGGTTCCGGTTTCTTCTCCAGCAAGTGTCTCTTGAGGTAGGGCAGAGGCCCTGTTTTATACCCAAATGTGCCTTTGAAGTGGGGGAGACTTCAAAGAGTGGCTAAGAAGTGCACCAGGTCCCCTTTCAGTTCAATCCTGTCTGCCAGGGTCCCAGTAGGGGGTGTGGCAGTCCTTTGTGTGAGGGCAGGCCCTCCACCCTCCCAGCCCAGGAAGACCCATTCAAAATGCAGATGTATGCAAGTGAGGCTGAGTACCCTGTGTTTGGGGTGTGTCTGAGTGAATGCACAAGGAGCTGTCAACTAAGCCTAGCCAGACGTGGATTGTAAGGCACAGAAGGATTTAAGTGCAAAGAAATGCTCACTTTCTAAAAGTGGCATTTCTAGAATAGTAATATTAAATCCGACTTCACCAGTCAGTAGGATTTTGTATTACCATTCTGGCCATACTAAATATGACCTCCCTGCTCCTTTCAGATCAGCAGCTGCCACTTCAACAGTGTATGAGGGCAGCCCCAATGTTAGCCTATGAAGGGAGCAGGTCTCCCAGCAGTGCAAAAACGAATTTAGGAGTTTTACACTACCAGGACATATAACTACACAGGTACATGTCCTGTCTTTTACCTACACAGCACCCTGCTCTAGGGGATACCCAGGGCACACATTAAGGGTGACTTATATGCAGAAAAAGGGGAGTTCTAGGCTTGGCAAGTACTTTTAAATGCCAAGTCGAGGTGGCAGTGAAACTGCACACACAGGCCTAGCAATGGTAGGCCTGAGACAAGGAAAAGGGGCTACTTAAGTGGGTGGCACAATCCGTGCTGCAGGCCCACTAGTAGCATTTAATCTATATGCCCTAGGCACCTGGAGTGCACATGACTGGGGACTTATAAGTAGATTAAATAGTTCAATCAGGTATGATCCAAAGTTACCATGTTTGCAGAGAGAGAGCATATACACTTTATCACTGGTTAGCAGTGGTAAAGTGCGCAGAGTCTAAAAACCAGCAAAAACAGTATCCAAAAAGAGGAGGGAGGCAGGCAAAAAATTAGGGGTGACTACCCTAAGGCTGTCAGGTCTAACAACCCACTTGCAAGGAAATGGAGCACTGACAGCACCTGCACTAGAGGGGGGATCCCTGCGGGTTGGCGGATTGGTGACATCAGGTCTGGCTCCAGCTGGGCACACAGTTCATGAATAGTGGCACGGTCAAGCTTGTATGTCAGTATGACATGTCTTTCCTCCATTGTCGACAGGTCCACCAGCGGTCTGTACACAGGAAGATTCCGCCATCTCCTTGCACGTCCCAGCGGACGGTGCCTATGAAGGACAACAGCGAGCACAGAGTCAATCAACCCACAGGTACGTAACCACAGCTTGCACATAACACGATTCTCACTCCAATTAATGCTTTGTATGAGTGTTGATGCAAGGCCTAGGTATGTGTGACGCAGTAAAAAGTAAGTCATGTGGGCCTCTGAAATGGCGGCTGCCTGACCTGTGAAGTGCGACAATGGGATGAGAGGTAAATGCGCTGGCGTGGCACACCGTGGCGGTAGGCGGTCGAAGACCGCAGCGCAAAGCAGCATTGGTTAACATTGAACCCTATGGGTCTCATGAGCCAATGACGATGTGCGCCGGCGGTCGCGGTACGCACCGCCGCGGTACGCACCGCCGCGGGCGTGACCGCCATTTTCTATCTGCTTAATCAGTCGATACCTGATCTTCGACAGGAGAGGACCTACACTGCAAGTGCTGCTGTGACCTCGGTCTGGAAGAGACAATGGCTCATGCGACTGGGGAAAGGGCTCCTGCCTTCACAGCTCAGGAGTTGGAGAAACTTGTGGATGGGGTCCTCCCCCAGTACGCGCTACTCTACGGTCCTCCAGACCAACAGGTTAGTACTGAGGGAGCATGCTTTATGGGCAATGCCTGTGTTGAGTGGGGTGGATGAAAGATGGTGGGGAGGGGAGCGATTGAGGCATGCATCAAACGACGGTGAGAGCATGTGCCACATGGTAAGGGTAGGGATGGGGGGCCACTCACATTGAATATGCAGAAGGTGATGACTATTTTTCTCCCCCTGTACATTTCACATAGGTCAGCGCCCACCAGAAGATCGATATTTGGCGTGCCATCGCCAAGGACGTCCGGACCCTGGGGGTCCACCGCAGACGGGGCACCCACTGCCGGAAGAGATGGGAGGACATCCGCCGCTGGAGCAGGAAGACGGCGGAGGCTCAGCTAGGGATGGCCTCCCAACGTGGGAGGGGTGCCAGTCGGACTTTGACCCCCCTGATGTCCCGGATCCTGGCGGTGGCCTACCCCGATTTGGATGGGCGCGTGAGGACATCACAGCAGACACAAGGGGGTGAGTACACTCTCATTCTGTTGACTTTGCGCGCAGTGGAGGTGTCTGGGTGGGGGAGGAGGGCTGTTGGTATCCCTAGGCCAGGGCGATTTCTGTAGGCTAGGCCCCTCCGTAAGGCATGGCCCTGTGCCCCCGCACCCCACCTCTGTAGGGTGCCTAGTACAGCTATTCATGGTCCTGTGTCATCTATGTGTGCAGATGTCGTCCATAGGCTTGTAGGCCATGTCCCACGGATTGAATAGTCGACCCCAAGTGCGCGGCGTAGTGCAGGGGGCTTCTGTGTCTGTCCTGTCCGCCAACGGTGTCGCCAATGCATGCACTCAACATGTCTTTATTTTCTCCCCCCCCCCCTTTTTTGTGGTCTTCCTGTTCATGTGTGCATTAGCATCATCAGGCGGAGGAGAAGTGGCATCGGAGCACGAGGGAGCTGCATCCCACATGGCCATGGAGGGCCATGCAACGGAATCCGAATTCACCAGTGGGACAGAGGGCGAGGGGAGCTCCACAGCGGGGACTCGGGCAGACATCAGTGACACCGACTCGTCCTCTGAAGGGAGCTCCCTTGTGGTGGCGGCAACATCTGTGCCCCCCGCAACAACAGGTACAGCCGCCACCCACCGCACCAGCGCCGCCCTCCCAGCAGCCCCTCAGCGTTTGGCCCGTGCCCGCTCACCCAGGAAGGTGGGCATCTCCTTCGCCCCAGGCACCTCAGGCCCTGCCCCAGTCACCCCTGCTGCCCTCAGTGAGGAGGTCATTGACCTCCTGAGGACGCTCACTGTTGGGCAGTCTACCATTTTGAATGCCATCCAGGGTGGAGAAAGGGAGGTGCACCAGAGTAATGCATACCTGGAGGGCATTCATTCTGGTCAGGCTGCCCTTCAGCGATCGTTCCAGACTCTGGCCTCAGCACTGATGGCAGCCATTGTCCCTGTCTCTAGCCTCCCCCCTCCAACTTCCTCCACCCATACCCTATCACCTGTACCTCTGCCTATCCCAGACACACCATCAGACCAGCCTGCACACACCTCAACACCCAAGGGAAGCTCAGGCAAACATAAGCACCACACATCACACAGGCATTCACCCAAGCAACATCCACATACAGACATACCAACACCCACTGCCTCCACTGTGTCCCCCTCCTCCTCGTCTCCCTCCTCCCTCCCTGTCACGTCTCCACTCACACCTGCATGCACAACATCTTCAGCCACTACGTCCCTCAGCAGCACACACATCAAAACACCCCGCACACGTGCAGTCACTACCCCCACTGCCATTTACACGTCCCCTGTGTCCTCTCCCAGTGTGTCTGTGACCCCCTCTTCCAAGATACACAAACGCAGGCAGCCACCCACCCAACAGCCATCCACCTCACGACAGCCTCCAGCCCAAGCACCTGCACCCAAAGACACCAAACTTACAACTCCTACAACCACAACCTCTTCCTCCACTCCCATACCCACTACACCTACCCGTCCCACTGCTCCTAAAAAGTTTTTCCTGTCCAAACTCAACCTCTTTCCCCCAACTCCCCCACCCCGTCCATGTCATAGGACTACAGTCAGCACCTCAGCCACGACAAAACCGGCTCCTGTCATCGCAGTCTGCCATGGGCTGTGGAGTGCCCCACCCTCCAGGGCAGCCAGTTCGGTACGAAGCCAAGGCACGGGCAGCCCACCCCCGGAGAAACATCCAAAGATAGGCAGTAGCCGGCGCGAGAGGGGGAAAACACCAGGGACTAAAACCCCTACCATGGCTCCGGCAGGAAGTGTGGAGACAGCTGGCACACCGCCCAAGGTGGGGAAGGGCCACAGGCGATCAGGGAAGGCTGGGAAGGGCAGCACACCCGACAACACCGCCATTAGTCCAGCTGGCCAGGAGGGCCCCGCCAGCCCCATCCCAGGTGGGCAGGAGGCCACCAACAGGCCCGGCACAGCTGCCCAGGAGGGCCCCGCCAGCCGTAGGACAGATGGGCAGTAGGGCCCCGCCAGCCACAGGACAGGTGGCAAATGACCTCCCCGCCATGGCCGGATCCGCTGAACTGGGCCCTTCATCTCAAGCACCGCTGAACTGGGCACCGCCGTCTCAAGCACCGCTGCACTGGGCCCTTCATCTCAAGCACCGCTGCACTGGGCCCTTCATCTCAAGCACCGCTGAACTGGGCACCGCCGTCTCAAGCACCACTGAACTGGGCCCTTCAGCTCAAGCACCGCTGACCTGGGCACCGCCGTCTCAAGCACCGCTGAACTGGGCACCGCCGTCTCAAGCACCGCTGAACTGGGCCCTTCATCTCAAGAACCGCTGAACTGGGCACCGCCGTCTCAAGCACCGCTGAACTGGGCACCGCCGTCTCAAGCACCGCTGCACTGGGCCCTTCATCTCAAGCACTGCTGAGCTGGGCCCTTCATCTCAAGCACCGCTGCACTGGGCTCTTCATCTCAAGCACCGCTGAACTGGGCACCGCCGTCTCAAGCACCGCTGAACTGGGCCCTTCATCTCAAGCACCGCTGAACTGGGCACCGCTGTCTCAGGCACCGCTGCACTGGGCCCTTCATCTCAAGTACCGCTGGCCCATGAGCGGCAGGGGCTGGCCCGCATCTGTGTCGGGCAGGGCTGCACGAAGCACTCTGGGCACCAGGCCCCCTCCAGAACCAGTGGAGACTGTTATCCACTTGTGAGACTGTGGCTTTGCACTCCCCAGGATGTAACAGTGGGCCGCCCACCCACTGTCTGGACTTGTGAGACTGTGGCTTTGCACTCCCCAGGATTGAACAGTGGGCATGGAGGCCCCTCGTGGATCTGGCGTCGTGCACTCATCTGGCTGAGGTGTCCCCCCTTCCCTTCCCCCTGAGGTGCCTGTAGTTTTGCTATCTGATGTGATTTGGGCCCAGTGGTCCACGAACAATGCCTGCTACATTGCTTGGACTTGTACATTTATGTATATAAGAGTTTTTGATATGTATATATATTTTTTTGCCAGTAATAGAATATATTCAAATGTTTAGAATCATTTCCTTTTGTCTTTGCATTCTTCCGGGGGGTTTGGGGGGTGTCACTCTGATGTGTTGCTATGCATTGATGTGTGTGTTGTAGTGGGTGAGGGTGGGTGTGTCGCGTATGTGTGTACCTGTGATGATTTCCCCTCTCCCTTCCCCCCTCCCCTGTGTCGTAGGTGCAGTACTCACCGTTGTCTTCTGCGCTGGCGTTCGAGCTCCTGGTAGAGGAGCAGGTACACTATCGCTGGGAGTATGTGGAGTTCCTCGTGGGCTGTATGGAGGTGAGCGTTTTCCCTTCGAAATGGCTGTTTCCGCCGTGTTTTTATCGGCAGGGCTACCGCCCCGGAAAAGGTGGTGGATTGGTAGGTTGTGATACAGTGGGCGGTACATTGTCTCCCGCCTGTCTGTTGGCGGTGACCGCCGCGCTGTTTGTTTGTACCGCCGTGGCGGGCGGTGTGTTGATATGGCGGTCGCTGTTGGCGGTTTCCGCCAGGGTCGGAATTCCATTTTTTTTCCCGCCAGCCTGTTTGCGGTTTGGCCGCCGCTTTAACACTGACCGACAGGGTTGGAATGACCACCTCTAATTTCCCTCTGTCTAAAATCTCTACTGGCTCTCCATCAAGAAGCAGATGCTTTCAAAAGCATTGGCGTGGGTTCATCATGCACTTTTTCTTGTGTGTCCTTGCTATCTTACTGAAAACTTCTCACCTTCTTGTCCATAAAAAGCAACGCCCTCGAAAAACAGCAGTCTTGTTGGTGGTGCCATTAATCAGGAGCGTGAGGCAGGGAGGGTGCTCCTTCTCCTTGGCTGGAAAGGCTGGAAAGGTTGCAAAGGCATGAAACAAGCTCCTCCTTGAATTGCAGACTCTCGCTTCGGAATCTGTTTTCTGTAGGTGACTGAAAATCTGGCTCGTTTCTTCTGGTTAATCCGAGTTTCAGATATTCTTTTTCTTTTCTTCTTTTTGACCCCACTTGCAGTGTGTAGCGTCAGGAGTAGTTATGCGATTTACAAAACCCACATATTCATTCATTCATACGTGGTCCGCTGGCACCCCTGCAAAGCACTTGAGAACACTATTCTGAGAGTCAAGATGACAGGAGGACTTTCTGTAGTTCCCACTCCATGTTCCTCTCTGAAAACCTGAAAAGCAAACTGAAGACTGCTGAGGGATGAGAGCAGTTAAACAGGTTAAAACTTGTGATGTCTTAGTTGAGCAAAGGGTGGTTGATGTCATGGGTGCTAGCACTTGCATTTTGCTAAAATGACATCCATGAGTGGAGGTAGTGAATCCCAGACAACCGGACAGGACACTGGTGTGAAGAGAGCTGCCCTAGCCCTGAGTAGCAAGGAGGAAGAACAACATCTGTGATTCAGCATTTTCATTGTAACAGGAAGTCCATCACTGGCACGTCAAGAAGTGGGGAATGAGATGTCACAGGTCCAGCAGAGGAATACATCCTGCCAGACAGCAAGCTTGGAGCCCTGAGCAGTGCTCAGAACATTCCTGCTGTCATGCAGTACCCCTTTTCAGGTCTTCTGCACCCCCATTTCCCTTTTTCGTTTTTTAAACCTCACTGATTTTGCACTTTGCAATGCTTGCAAAGTTTACAATGATCAAATTTGTGAGTTTAGAACCATTGCAACTGTGTACAGCTCTACGGACATATTTATAGGAAGTGGCGCTGCACCTAGCGCAGCGCCACTTTCCTTGCGCCCATTAGCACTCCCTACCGCCACCATGTGTGCGCTGTATCTAAGATACGGCGCACTATGGCGCAGGGTACGGGGCAATAGCATTATTTTTCATGGCACTATTGATGTACTCTGCAGGAGTAGCGCTGAAATATAGGTGCTACTCCTGCAGAGTACATAGGGGCCCATTATAAATAACAGAAGCCCCCTTTTATTGCCTGCTCTGAGCAGGCATTAAAAGTGCTGCAAAAAATGATACAAGGAAATCTGTTAGATTTCCTTGCACCATTTTTTCAGCCCCCTAACGGGGGAACTCCCCCTTTACATACATTATGCATGGCACAGGCATAATGTAGCGCAAAGGGTTACAAAGTGGTGCAATGCATGCATTGTGCCACTTTGTAAATGTGACACAAGGATTTTGGCCTCGGTGGGCCACATTAGCATAAAAATATTACGCTAATGTGACACATTGGGGCTCATAAATATGCAGCCGAGTTTTCATATTATACTACATTTTTATTAAATCCAGAGATCTAAATGAGGCTAGACACAAGAGGCCAGGTAGACTGAGGGGACCAGCAGGACCAGGAACTGATGAGGTCTTGCTTTATTGATACTGTGGGTGCAACAAATGTTTTGCACTTCTCCAATATTAGCCTAACTGCACTACCAAGATACTAAAGAAATCAGAGCATTAGGTGGTCTAGTTTTTACCTCTGTAAACTAACGTTTGGTTGCCCAGACCCTCTGCACAGTGTGCCTAGCTCTGTACACTACAGAGAGGGCTAGCCTCCTACACCGACACCCTTGCACCATGTGCAAGGGTTCCTGCGTTGCATGCAGGATTTTTTGGTCCAGGAAGGAATACCTTCCTACACAAAAACAATCCTGAGAGGCATATTCTTCTTTCTAGGTGTGCTATATGTGATGCAGCACACATAGAAAGAGGATGTATCAATAAGAAATAAATATTTTTCTCATTATGCCTCACCTCAGAAGGTGTATCTTTTTGGTGCATTCCCAGGTCTACC
The DNA here is from genome assembly GCF_031143425.1 of Pleurodeles waltl. Classification (NCBI taxonomy): domain Eukaryota; kingdom Metazoa; phylum Chordata; class Amphibia; order Caudata; family Salamandridae; genus Pleurodeles; species Pleurodeles waltl. Next base: position 146,344,872 of record NC_090441.1, on the reverse strand, counting down.
AGTTCTGGTAAATCTGGGAATGCATCAAAAACCATGGGTTTTGTATGGGAACATCCACACAACGCCCATAGAATGCCCTCCCAGGACAGGGTAAGACAATGCAGCGATTTGCACTGCATTGTCTTACTCCAGATTTATGGAGCCACTCAGGGCCACATAAAGTGGCCTTGCATGACTTTATAAATCACATGTAAGGTTTATGTCACTCTTGCGCTACGTTGTGTGGTGCAAGAGTGATGCAAACCAGCTCATAATTAGGCCCCTATGTCTCAGCTCATGGTGTTATGAACTAGCATGTTGTGCCATCTCTGTCAAAATAAATTGGAAACATTCAAACATTTGGGACCTTTAGACCTATAAGTGAGTGTTTTTATCTATGCCAGTTTTAGCATCAAGGACCTCATGTTGCAAAATCAAAGGGCTTGTCACCACATTTGCGTGCTGATCATTACGTACAAACTCTTTTTATGAGCTGGAACATTTTTCAGACTAGTAAAAGGACTTTAGTGATTGCTTCCAAATTGGAGAGTTCATAAAAGGGGATTCCTCCATCTCCTTTCCAATGTGGAAAATAAGATATTTTATGACTGCAGTTGCTATCGCAAACCATTGAAGAGCCAATGACCCCCAAGTTAGGGTGGTAACTACTTTGAAAATGTGAAGGGGTCCACTTAGGAGCTAGTTCCCTTTCAAAATCATGTTGGCAGCCACAGGGGGGAGAAGTTTCTCCAAAACGAAAACTTTTTGTTTTAAACCAGCACTGTTTCCTTTGAGAAACACATGCTGCTTTAAAAAACAAAAAAAGGGGTTTTCCACTTTGGAATGCAGTTATGGCAATGATGGTGTGCTGTTCTTTGCAGGCTCCCATCTCTGTTATTGAAGCCAGTCACAGAGTTTTGCATATTGGCACCTGCCTAATGAATGTTAATTAGGCAGGTTATTCTCCAGCCTTTGAGATTCAGTATTGTGTGAACCGACCAAACACTTCATATGTAGGTTTGCAAAATACTATTCCATTAGCAAAACATATGTGTGTAATTTGCTGCCCCTCTTTTTGATTGAAATAATACAGCAGGACTAACTTTCATAAGGAGATGGAAGTCAATTGTTTTCACTCCTTGTTTGCAGATCTACCTGGTGTAAGTACCTGTTGAAATCTGCATAAGGCGTAATAAAATGAAATTTAAGCTGTTTGGACAGCAGCCGGCTAATCAGTAAAGTTCATTTGGCAGTTGCCTGGCATTGTGCACACTGTCTATTATTTAGTCAGCCAATAGGTAAAAAAATAAGTTTATTTTCAAGTTATGTGCAAGGCCACCAGAAAAACAGTACATTATTTCTGCTATTCAGCCAGCTGTCAGGTAAATATTGAAATGTATTTGCTATTTGTCAGGCTGATGGCCAAACAATTTAAACATATTCCTATTTAATCAACAGCCACATAAATATTTAAGTTTATTTGCTACTGACACAGCTGCTGGCATAATTGTACATATATGTTGTTTTGCCAGCAGCTGGGTAATGAGTGACTTTTTTTTTTGCTTGACTGGTACCCAAATAGTACAAAAACCCTGCTATTTTGCGTGAGGCAGGAAAATAGTGATATTTGTGTGTTATTTGCAATGTTGCCAGGCAACCAGTAAATAATCTGTACTATTTAGCCAGAAACTGAGTAAATAGTGAAGTCGTTCTGCTATTTGTACAGCTGTGGCCAAATAATGCAGAATTTCTACTATCTAGCAGGCTGCTAGGTAAATAGTGAAGATCTTCTGCTATGAGCATGATCACTGGCAAAACAGTGCAGAATCTCTACTATTTAGCCAGTGGTCAGGTAAATAATTATGTTATTGTGCTATATGCATGGTTTTCTGCTGAACAGTGGAAAATCTTTAGCATTTAATCATTGGATGGATACATAGTGACGTTTCTCTGCTATTTTCAAGGCCATCAGCCAAATAGTATATAATTTCTACTGTTTAACCAGCTGCCTAGTAAATAGCAGAACCCTGGTGGGTGAATAAATGGCTACTACCCCTCTTAGGACTTTTAGGCACTGCCCTTTTAGCTCTTGTCTTTCTGTTCTGGACCATCCATTTCCTCCTAGTCAAGGCCCTTGTCCTCATGGCTTTGCCCCCAATGGGCTGGGCCCTCTTGGTCCTAGTTCTCTTTGTTTGGGTCATTGTGAGCCTCATTATTTTAGTGTTGGTCCTACTGGACACCCCGGTCCAGTTCCCTTAGTCTTCATGGCTTTGGCTGTTCTGGTCACTCCAGATTGTCCTCACCCTGGTCCTGCTACCCCCAGGTCCTGATCTTTCTGCTCCACTTGGTACTTTCTACATTGGTCTTATGGTCATGGACACCCTGCCATTCCTAGGCCTCTTCCTGGTCCTCTTAGTGCTGGTCCTTCTTCTTTTACTCTGTGATTTGACCCGGGCCTCTTGGATTTAATCTTCCTGTTATTCTTGCGACTGACCCCCTCCCCTCATCTTCATTGCTTATTTTGGGCCCTCGACCTATTGGCCTAGATTTTGTCCTCCTGGATCTAATCCTGATTCTCCTGGTCCAGATCCTGGTCTTTGAGCTGCTTGTCCTCGTGTTTCTACTCAAACCTCATCATGGTTCTCCTTTATCTGGTCCTCGTAGGCTTGGCCATCCTGTTGCTTATCTTCCTGGCCATCCTGTTATTAGTCCTGTGGCCTGGACCTCCGGCTGTGATCATCCTGCTCTTCATGCCCCTGGTCCTGATCCTCCTTTTCCTCCTCACACTGATTCTTTTGGTCCTGGTACTCAAGATCCTAATCATCTTTGCCCTGATCTTCCTGGTCTCCCTAGCCCTTTGTTTCCTGGTCATCTAATGACTTTTCCTTCTGATACTGGTTGGCTGTGCCGCTGGTGTAACTTACCTGGCAATTCTGGCTTAGAACATGCTATTGTTACTTTTAATAACCCCTGTACTTCTTGAGTTTCTCTGTCCATTGTCCCTGATATTGTCGGTCCTGTTCCTTATAGTTTGGGGTCTCCTGGACCTAGTTTTCCTGGACCTGACCCACCTGTTATGGTAGTCTTGGTGTCCTTTGGTCCTGGTCCTTCTTGTCCTATTTTGCTTGTTATGGTGAACATTGACTTTTGGCCTTCATGGTCCTTCTTGGCTCCCCCAGTTTAGGCCTATCTGTCCTTGTTTCTTTGTGATCCTCAAGGCCCTGTTCACCTTGCCCTGGTTTTTCTCACCATTAACCTTGATAGGTCCTGCTCTCTCTTGCTTCTGGTGTCCTTGTACTCTTAGGGGCATATTTATACTCTGTTTGCGCCGGAATTGCGTCGTTTTTTTTTACGCAATTCCGACGCAAAACTAACTCCATATTTATACTTTGGCGTTAGACGCGTCTAGCGCCAAAGTCCATGGAGTTTGCGTCATTTTTTAGCGTGGACACCTACTTTGCGTTAATGATATGCAAGGTAGGCGTTCCCGTCTAAAAAATTGACTCTGAGGCATGTGCGCCGTATTTACACTCCCGGGCAAAATTCACGCCCGGGAGTGGGCGGGTCAAAAATGACGTCCAGCTGCTTTTGCGCCGTTTTTTAGCGCCTGGTCAGGGCAGGCGTTAAGGGACCTGTGGGCTCGGAAGGAGCCCAGAGGTGCCCTCCCATGCCCCCAGGGACCCCCCTGTCACCCTTGCCCACCCCAGGAGGACACCCAAGGCTGGAGGAACCCATCCCAGGGACATTAAGGTAAGTTCAGGTAAGTATTTTTTGTTTTTTGTTTTTTGTGGCATAGGGGGGCCTGATTTGTGCCCCCCTACATGCCACTATGCCCAATGACCATGCCCAGGGGACAGAAGTCCCCTGGGCATGGCCATTGGGCAAGGGGGCATGACTCCTGTCTTTGCTAAGACAGGAGTCATTTCAATGGGGGTTGGGAGTCGGAAAAAATGGCGCAAATCGGGTTGAGGCGAAAAATTTGCCTCAGCCTGACTTGCCCCATTTTTTGGCGCCCAACCTCCATATCCCCCTACGCAGGCGCTGCCTTGTGTACGTCATTTTTTTTCATGCACACCAGGCAGCGCCGGCGGCTAACGGCGGCTAACGTCATTGAATAAATACGGCACCCGCATGGTGCTTCAGAATGGCGTTAGCCGGCGCTAATTTTTTTGACGCAAAACTGCGTTAGCGCAGTTTTGCGTCAAAAAGTATAAATATGGCCCTAAGTCTTTGTTCCCCTGGTTTGGTTTGTCCTGGTTCTCCTGGATCTGTTCTTATCCATTTAGTCCTACTGGTACTGCAGCCATTGATACAGGTCCTCTTGATCCAGGCTCTCCTTGCTCCATCCTTCTCAGCCTGGTAATTTTGGTCCTGGCCTTCCTGGCCACCACTGCCCATTGCACCTGTTCTTCCAGATTCTGGTTGGCTTTCTAACATCAGGTCCTCCTCACACTGGTCCTGTTGCTTGTAATGATTGCAATCCAAGTCCTGGTCCCCTATGTCCTGATCTTTATGACCCTTTTAGCTCTGCTTCAAATCCTCCTTGTAATGATTCTTTTACTTTACATAGTCCTCTTGATTTAGTCTTCTGGGTGCCCTTGGTACTGCCCCTTAGTCTTCCTAGTCCATGTTTTGTTTATCCTAGCATCAGAGTCATACTGGCCATTATCCTTCAGGTCCTGATCTTCGTAGTCTTGTTCAATCTGGTCCTGATCCTCCTGGCTCTCGTCTTCCTGCTTCTTGCTCATATGGTTCTGCAATAACTTGTCCTGCCACAGATCATCCTAACCTTTCCTGGTTCTAATATTCCTTGATAGCCTGTTTATTCTAGTTTAAGAACTTCTTGGCCCTATACTTCTGTGTTTGACTGTTTATCATTCCCAAGTACTCCTGCCCCTAATACGTTTGATCCTCGGTCTTTTCCTCCTCACCCTAATTCTCATCCATCAATCCTTGTGGTCCTGCTACCCTATTCTATCTAGTCCCCACATTTTCCTGTTCCTGATCCTTCAGATACTGGTAGTCCTGGTCTTAGTTCTGGTACTCCTTTGTCTGATTCTGCAGCATCAGGTTTTCTGGTTCTAGCTCCAATGGCCTTGGTTTTCTTAGCCCCCCCCCAGTCCTGCTCATCCTGCTCCATCCTACTCCTACTAGTCCTCCTGGATTCCCAGTTTGCCTATTTTACCTTCTTCTTGTCCATCTGAAGATAGGCGGTCATTATGAACATGGCGGGAAAGACCGCCGACCGCCGTGTCGGCAGTAAACAAAATCCCGCCGTTGGCGGTGAATGGAAACCCGCCATATAATGATAGAAAATCCCAACCCCGCCAAAAATTCCCACACCACCATCCCCGCCAGGACACTGTCGGTGGGAATCCTGGCCCACCGCACCCCACCACCGCCAAACACACCCACATCCCGCCCTCCAAATAATGATGCACAAATCACCTCAGCGGGCAGTGGAGGCCAGACGACCATTGGCGTCTGCGACCGCCATGGGCGGCAAGTGGACTCAACAGCAACAAGTGCACACAATGGATAGGCGTATCATCCACACACCTGACACACATCCAGAACCCCATAAAACACCCCCAAACACACCTCACAATCCCTTGCAACGAAACTAGGAAAGAAGAAGGAGAGCACCAGAGCCAGACAGCGAACTGCAGCATACAGGAGACGCACATCGACCCACAGAGGAGCACCCTTACCCCGTCCCCAGTCCCGACGCCATCCACCACACTCACCATGCCCCCCCAAAAAATCCACACTTCACTGAAAGGGAGCTAAGGACCATGGTGGACGAGATCCTGAAGGTGGAGCCACAAATATTCAGGGCCGAGGTGCAGCACACACCCATCGCCCGGAAACTGGAGCTGTGGCAGACCATTGTCAAAAGGGTGAATGCCATGGGACACCATCCACGCAACAGGGACGACATCCGGAAGAGATGGAACGACCTGCGGGGGAAGGTCAGGGCCATGGCATCTAGGCACCACATTGCAGTGCAGAAGACTGGGGGAGGGCCACCACCAACACCACCCGACTACACCGACTGGGAGGAGAAGGTCCTCGCCATCCTGCACCCAGAGGGACTCACTGGACTCAATGGAGGAATGGACTCGGGTAAGTCATCTACAATTACCCCATATACACCACAACTGCAATGCATGCACCACCCCACTCCACCGACACCCACATGGACCTACACCCCACCCATCCATTACCCACCATATCCACCACCCTGCATTACCCACAACCCACTAACAGACCCACATCACTCCTGCTGTGCACAGCCACCCACCCCTGCACATACCCACAATGGAACAATACCCCCCACCACAATGCAACCCCACCACTGGTGCTAAATGCTATGTCAACCTCACAAAGGCACCCTGGAAGGCCACTGAAATTAACACCAGCACAAAATAGCACAGTCCCGTACACCTCAAACCTACATGCATATGTAACAGACGTGTATGTCCTCCAACAGGCACCACCACCCATGCAACCCTAACGGACGGGACAAGGAGTGCCACAGCCCTCTAGGGAGACAGAGCCATCTCACAAGACCTTGGCGAAGGATCCCTGGACACTGATGAGCAGGCAGGCACCTCAAACAGTCCTGGATTCTCACCATGCAGCAGCCCCACCCAGGAAACCACTGTCACCTCTAACACCCAGTCAAGACCAGCAGGCCAGGGGAGGCGTACCCACACCAGTGTTCCCAGGCACAGACTGGTGTAACACAGCTACAGAGGCCACAGTCTCCCACTTCCAACATGCAGGAAGGCGAGGGCCCCAGTACAAGTGGCACGTCAAGACCTGTGCATGGGACAAAGGCACAGGGGGCTAGGGCAAGTTCAAGTGTCCCAGTGGGCCAGGGGGGAGGCCACAGGTTGGATGCAGCAGCCCAGGACGTTATTGCACAGGTAATGGGGACCTACCAAGATACCCAAGACAGGTTGGCACAGATTGTGTCCACCCTGGAGCAAAGTCAGAGGATACAGCAGCAACAACACCAACAGGCCATGGAGCAGTGGAAAGAGCACAATTCCACAATGGCCACCATTGCTGGAGCACTGCTGCAGTTGGTAAAAAACCGGTCTGACACCCACACCTGACAAGAGGCCCCCACAACAGCCCTGGACAACCAGCATCTGATGACCCAAGCAGCAGAAACATCACAGGAAATACCCTCCCAGGAAACACAAGGGCCAACCATGCCACTCCAAGAAGCTCCACAGCAGGCACCCAAACACACTCTTAGGCCAAGATATGTCACTGGAAACCCAGCTAAGAACAAGGCCCCCTTCAACAATTGACTCTGCTACTAATGCAAAGGAATCATCACACACATTCACCAACAACCCTTAGTTGAGGGCAATTTGAAGGACTGCTCGACAAAATGGCCCCATCTAAAACATCCAACAGGGCTGACACCAAGTTGGTTTTGAGGACACCCAACCCTTACGACTCCCATCACTGTATATAGCACAATTAACTCAATTCTACCAATAAAACACATTTCACACCTGTAACACTGTCCCCTGTCTTAAATTGTGAACAAAGTGGAGTATGGATGTAACTGGCAGTGAACAACTCTATTGTCAATTTTTGCTTCATGGTGGTACTGTGTGCCCAAATGGTGGCCAGGAGGGAATGCATATATTTTCTGTCAGTACCATGCAGAAGTGGTCCATGTAATGCCTATCATGACCAATCCCCCTATATGATAGAGCACACTGACAGTATTAGTCACGAACCCCAATGACAGGCTTAAGTCCCACACAGTTATTGGAAGTAAAGTTGTATCAGTTGGTTCCTGGACTGGACATCTTCCCTTTCTCATCCTCACCATCACTCTCCTCACCTCTCAGAGGTAGCTGATCACGACCTATAGCACCCTCCACCTCCAAGAGGGGGATTGAATGTCTCACTGCCACGTTGTGCAGCATGCAGCAGGCCACCACTATTCTACACACCTTATCAGGGCCATAGGCCAGGGAACCCCCAGATATATGTAGACATCGGAATCTAGCCTTCAGGAGACCTATAGTACGCTCTATTACCTTCCTAGTATGTCCATGGGCCTCATTGTATTTCCTCTCTGTATCCGTCCTGGGATTCCTCACTGGAGTCAGGAGCCAACGCAAGTTTGGATAGCCAGAATCACCTACAAAATGGTTCAATACAGACTCGTCATTGTTATGTCCCTTAGTCAGACAGGCTGGTTTTCAGCAATGTGTCAGCTATTGAGAGGCAAACTTACCTATGATCCACCCTCTGTCCTCTTGTAGTTGTTCCATCTTCTGTGGCACACTACTGTTCCTTAACACAAATGAATCATGGACTGAACCTGGAAACATGGCATTCACATGTGAAATGTACTGGTCTGCAGTACACACCAATTGGATGTTCATGGAGTGAAAGTTCTTCCTGTTTCTGTACACCTGTTCACTCACTCTTTGGGGAATGATGAGTATGTGGGTGCCATCAATGGCACCTATGACATGGGGAATGTTTACAAAGGCATAGAAGTCAGACTTGATGGCAGGGAGGTCAGTACTTTGGGGAAACCGCACATAGGATTGCAGATGTTGTACAAATGCATTCAGAAATCTTGTCAGTACCTGCCTGAACATTGGCTGTGAGAAACCAGCACCCATGCCCACTGTCACTTGAAATGAGCCTGTGGCCAGGAAATGGAGTGCGGAGAGCACCTGCACCTCAGTTGGAATGGCATGCATTATGATTTCCCGGAGTTAGTGCAGGATCCAGTAATGCACAAAGGTCCTGAATAGTTGCACGTGTGAGTCTGTCAGTGATTATGATCTGACGCTCCACCATGGTCCCCATATCCACCTACGAGGGGTTATAAAAAGGAGTGATGTAGACACATACACAGGTACACTTCTCAACGTTTCTGCAGTGCATTGTTCATTGTAGTGTCTCTACAATAACTGCTACCTGACAGATATATATGTACATCCCTGGGAGAAAACAGAGTAATTTATGTGTGCTACTATAGAGAATTGATAGAGGCCTAGGTGCTTCATGTGGCTAGTAGGCCCTGCATTGTGCGTAGTAGGAAATTCAAGATGCGTAGGTGATGGCAAAATGTCTGCCCACTGTAGATCTGCCCCTTCGTTGTGGAAGTGACCTCATACCGCTAGCGGTTGACGTCACAGCATAAGGCGTTGCTGACCGCTGTTAACACCCTCATTGGCTAACATGGATGCCAATGGGGAACTGTTATATCCTAGTTCAATGTCATAAAGGCATAAAGTTTATATATAGGAGTGTTTCACATATTTATGGTTAATTAATAAATAATGTTGTTGTTTAATTAGTTTTATTGATAAAGTAGTGTAGTAATAATATAAGTATTGCTTGTTTCAAAGTGGTATATTCTGCTCCCCTATGAGGGAGAGGAGAATGGATTGGTCAGAGGGTTGGGAACTGGAGGGCACGAGAGAACGTTGAGATGGTGACAGAGCGCGGACGGTTTGAAGGCACAGAGTGGAGAAGAAGCAATAAAGTCAGAACCTTTAAAAAGAAATTTTGGTGTTGGACTTTATAATACTGGCGACGAAGGTGTGCGAAAGGGGCACATTCTTCTCCACCCCTTTTCAGGTTGGTAGCGGTGCCACCTATTCTGTGTCAATCTTCCTTCTGCTTTTTATTCTGTCCAAGTTATATATATTTTAAATGGACATATTCCTCAGCATGATACGGACGGATAAACAGTAATCTATCTGGCACCGGAATATAACGCTGACAATTTGCTCTGCATCAAGTTAAATTAATTACTTAATTAACAGTAAACTAGTACGCAAATAAGTGCTCACCACTTAATACTCACATTCGCTCGAATTGAATGAAGCGCTCGGGCAGGGTTCATCCGGAGTTCGGCGAGCACGGAGAGCTGCTCTGAGGCAGGAATTTCTAATTGGCCTCTGTTTGTTGAAACAGAACAGTAAGTAAACACCATGTACTGGGAATTTCTACTTGAGTGGAGGCGGTAGTAAAATTTGGTTGCCGACAGCTGAAGCGGTGACAGCTGACAGGCACAGCGTGCTTGAGGCGGCATTGAATTGAGCTGAAGCGGTGTTTTCCGCCGTGATCACCGTTCTCGCCTGTCAGAGCTTGCGCTGACAGGCACAGCATTCATTCTATTTGCGGTGCTTTCAGTCAGGGCACCATTCCTGCCTGTCAGAACCTACGCTGATAGGCACAGCGTTCTTTTCAGCTGCGACACATTCGCCTGTCAGAGCTTGCGCTGACAGGCACAGCATTCATTCCATTTGCGGCGCTTCCAGTCAGGCCACCATTTCCGCCTGTCAGAACCTAGGCTGACAGGCACAGTGTTCTTTCCAGCTGCGACACATTCAGATCATCGTTCTTGCCTGTCAGAGACCACGCTGACAGGCACAGCACTTCACTAAAACAATATTTGTACGACGTACCTGCTGATTGTTGACAACTAAACAATGTTTTCCGGTTCTTCCACTGGTACGGCTTACATAGATTCTTACTGACAGGCACAGCATATTCACCGTTTTCAATGTATTCATCTAGTTTTTACTTGCTTAGATAATAAACTAACTGTAATCTGCAAGCTTGAAATCATTTGTAACATCGTTTTGGGTTATTATTGTACATTATCTATTATTAACGTACTACATTGAAGTATTTAATTGAATAGTAATTAATTAGAATTTCTTTTTGTTTTATTGTGTTACCAACTTAATTTAACAGAATGGCAGCAGCAGGGATGTCCCAACCAATTCCTTTCTTGAACGAGATGGGTGAACCAAACATCCCATGGAAGGATTGGTTTAAAATTTTTGAGTCTTACCTAATCGCAAAATCTCACACGCCCACTCACAGACCCAATGAAACCCTCATGCACCCACTCACAGACCCACACAGACACTGATGCACCTACTCACAGACCCACTTACACACTGACAAACCCACTATCACACCCAGAAAGACGCTCTCACAGCCACTCTCATACCCACATACACTCTATCACATCTATTGTCACACCCAGAAAGACAGGCCCTGGCCAGCTCCGACTGCACACTGCCAAAGGCCATGAGCAGCATGGAAGTGGGTGGTTAGGGGAGTTGGCTGCAGCATCTGGCCACAGGCCAGGCCCTGCGGCCGACCCCCACTGCCCATGGCTACTGTTGGATTAACTTACAGTAATGAAAATTATTTTACGTTAAAAAAACTGTAGCTTTTCATTGGAAAAAACAGATTACAGGGATGTTATAGTTAGGAAATAGAATTAAAAAAACAGAGAAATTCACTTAAAAAACCACAGGTTACTGGGATTTTATAGTTAGGCTCACATTTAAACGTACAAAACAATAGAAATTCACCCACCTGTTTTTTTAAATTTTTGAGTCTTACCTAATCGCAATTGGAGGGGATAAATTCAACCCCATTAGAAAGCAACATATTTTGCTACATAATTTGGGAACCCACGGGAGGAAAATATATGAATCCCTTCCTGAACCACAAGTCCCTGAGGGTCAGGCTCAGGATGAGTATGTTACTACATATTCCAAGCTAGAAAAGCAATTTGGAGACAGAATCAATGTGGTGCTAGAACGACATAAAAAAGTTTTCCGTTGCCAAGGCAAACAGGAAAGTGTAACGAACTATATTGCTGCTCTAAGGGGATTAAGTACATTATGTGAGTTTGGGGACTTAAATGATTCGTTAAATAGAGATCAATTAGTTCGTTGCACTAACAATATAAAAATACAAGAAAAGCTTCTACAGAAGCAACCGAGTTTAATAGAAGCAATTGAATTAGCAAAATCAATTGAACATACTGCAATTTGTCTACAAGAGATTAATTCCCCACCCACAGAGGTACATATAGACGAGGTCACGGAGGAAGTAAAAGAGGAGAAAATTCTCAAAATTAAAAGTAATGAAAAACAACCCCAAAAGTATAGTATTTGCAGGACGAATTTAACATGCTTCCGTTGTGGGAGTAACAATCACCTTGCTAATTCCACCACTTGGCAAGCGAGATCTGCAATTTGCAGAAAGTGCAATAAAAGAGGCCATTTTGCGAGAGTATGTAAAGATAATTCCAAATATGGGGATAGCAAAAAATTAGAAGAACTACCACAGTTGGTAAAAATTAATTATCCTACAGGTGAACACAGATGAAAGAATCAACACCCAATACCCGGTGTGTACAATTTCAATTAATGACGAAAGGATAAAAGTGTACGCTGACTCATGCTCACCGTTTACTATAATAAGTGCTGCAGACTTTAACAACATTCAAGATGGTAACAAAATGGAGCTGCAAAATCCTGATATTTGCCCAAAGGGATACAATAGGGATCCTATTATCTTGAAGGGCATGTTTAAAGGTATAATTTATTTCAAAAATAGGTCCACGGTTGGGAAGGTCTATGTTGTAGAGGAAGGTTCCAACTTGTTAGGTTGGCAACATCAAAAGGAACTGGGAATAAAACTGGACCCAAATAATCCTGAACAAGTACTGTGTATTGAAAATTCTAGCTCTGGTGAAGCTTTCATTCAAGAGTTCCCAGAAATTTTTTGTGAGAGATTAGGTCTATTGAAAAATTTTCAACATAAAATCAAACTCAAACCCAAAAATAAGCCCATAATACATAAAACCAGACCCATTCCACACTTGCTGAGACAATCAGTCAAAAAAGAGTTAGAGAAATTTGAATCACTAGGGATTATTCAACCCATTGAGTGCTCGGAATGGTTGGCCCCCATTGTGGTGGCCAAGAAAAATAATTGCAATGAGATCAGAATCTGCGTAGATTTAAGAGACCTAAACAAAAACATCTGGGTCGAAAGGCACCCACTCCCCAGAATACACGAAATATTAAGCACCATGAGGGAGGCATCATGCTTCTCAGTTCTAGACCTCTCTAGTGCATATCATCAAGTTGAACTGCACCCTGATTCCAAATGGCTCACAGCTTTCACCACTCCATTTGAATCCTACATGTTTAATAGAATGCCTTTTGGTCTGGCATCAGCTGCTGCAGTCTTCCAAAAAATTATGCAAAACATTTTGGGCAATGTATCTAATACTCTCTGTTTCCAAGACGATGTACTTATATATGGAGCAACAGAGGAAGAACATGATAGAGTTCTTAGAATTGTCCTTGGAAAATTAAAAACAGCAGGACTCACACTAAAAAAAGAAAAATGCTGTTTGAAGGTAAATTCGGTAGAGTATTTAGGGCATGTTATATCAAAAGACGGGTTCAAACCTAAAATTTCCCTTGTAGAATCAGTAATGAACGCCAAGGCACCTAAAAACAAGGATGAATTAAGGTCTTTTCTTGGCCTTGCCGAGTTCATGACGAAATATGTAAAAAAAATCTCATCTGTCTCTTCGGCCCTTAGAGAGCTGTTGAAAAATCATGTTGCTTACAAATGACAGTGCATTTAAGAAAATTAAATCAGCCATTGTAGATGCTCCCTACCTGTGTAATTTTGACCACAATAGGAAAACGTTTCTTACAACTGATGCCAGCAAACTAGGTCTGGGTGCCACTTTGTCCCAAGTTATAGATGGTAAAGAAAGGATAGTGGCATTCACGTCTAGGGCCTTAAGTCAAGCTGAAGTTAATTATTTGGTTATTGAAAGAGAGACCTTAGCATGTTTCTGGGCAGTAAGACATTTCAAATTTTTCCTATGGGGCACTCAGTTCACCTTACGCACGGACTACAAAACCTTAGTATATATATTTTCCACCAAGGGGTTCAATAATAGCACACCCAGGATAGCTAGATGGATATTAGCTCTGGAAAATTTCTGTTTTACAGTTGAATATCTACCAGGAGATAAGAATTACGCAGTAGACTTCCTCTCGAGAGCCCCGTTGAACTGTGTGGAAAATTTTGACACTACGGAATTCCCCATTTTATCGATTGACTTACCCTCCATTAGTGATGAGGAGTGGAAGTCAGCATGTCAGCAAGATAATACCTTATCGCTTTTGAGATTGAAAGCACAAGAAGGATGGCCCTCGATGAAAAAAGACCTCGAGGACATCACCAAAGACTTTTGGGAAGTGAGATTAGAAATTAATGAAAAAGACGATTTCATTCTCAGGAATGATAAAATTATATTCCCTCAGAATCTCAAACAAAAAATTATAAAACTTGCTCATGAGGGTCATCTAGGGAGAAGTCTTACTAAGGCCCGGGTAAGAGAAAGATTTTGGTTTCCTAATATGGACTCCATGATCGAGAATGAAGTCAAAGTGTTCCATCTGTGCACTAAGTGACAAAACTAAGATAATCCGTAAAACACCCATTTCTCCAGTACAGATTCCTGACAAGCCATGGATGAAATTAGCGTTAGATATCATTGGTCCCCTTAATTACACTGGGCTCCCAACAAAATTTGCTATCATACTTATTGATTACCAATCACATTGGATCACCACCAAACTGGTTAACCAAATTACCACCGATTCTGTCATTAACTTTCTGAAAAATGTATTTAGCATAGAAGGGATTCCTGAAATTCTCATAACTGATAATGGAGTCCAATTAACTTCGGGTTCAATGAAACAATTTTTGGAATCTGTTGGGGTAAAACATTACACCACAGCGTTATTTTGCCCCAGAGCCAATGGCTTAGCGGAACGGGCCAACCGAATGATAAAAGAGTGTATCCAATTAGCCAGTATCAACCGATTGAATGTTGAGAATGCCATTAGGGAAATGCTATGGGCCTATCATACCACCCCCAATTCGGTTACAAAAATATCGCCCTTCTCAGCGTTACGAGGCAGGGAACCTTGTACCAAATTCTATCCTTCCTGGCTGGGCGGGGGAAGACAGAGTAAGAATACAATCCCATACAACAATACAAAAATATCAAAGCACCAAGAAATGTATAGGGAAAGATATAATGCCAAATTTGGAGTAAAAAGACAATACTGGAAGGTGGGGGATCAGGTGATGATCAGGAAACCTGTAGGATGTTCGATGTTGGACCTGGCGTTTTGACAGGGTCATCCCCAAACTTTTTGCCTCCTTCCTCCTATTTTTTCTGACCTGTTGTTGTTGGCTTTTGACCTCTGGGCACTTTACCACTGCTAACCAGTGCTAAAGTGCATATGCTCTCTGTGTAAATGGTACTATTGATTGGTTTATCCATGATTGGCTATTTAATTTACTTATAAGTCCCTAGTAGAGTGCACTATATGTGCCTAGGGCCTGTAGATTAAATGCTGCTAGTGGGCCTGCAGCACTGGTTGTGCCACCCACTTCAGTAGCCCCTTAAACCTGTCTCAGGCCTGCCATTGCAAGGCCTGTGTGTGCAGTTTCACTGCCACTTCGACTTGGCATTTAAAAGTACTTGCCAAGCCTAGAACTCCCCTTTTTCTACATATAAGTCATCCCTAATGTGTGCCCTAGGTAACCCCTAGAGCAGGGTGCTGTGTAGGTAAAAGGCAGGACATGTACCTGTGTAGTTATATGTCCTGGTAGTGTAAAACTCCTAAATTCGTTTTTACACTACTGTGAGGCCTGCTCCCTTCATAGGCTAACATTGGGGCTGCCCTCATACACTGTTGAAGTGGCAGCTGCTGATCTGAAAGGAGCAGGAAGGTCATATTTAGTATGGCCAGAATGGTAATATAAAATCCTGCTGACTGGTGAAGTCGGATTTAATATTACTATTCTAGAAATGCCACTTTTAGAAAGTGAGTATTTCTTTGCAATACAATCTTGTTGTGCCCTTCAATCCACGTCTGGCTGGGTTTAGTTGACAGCTCCTTGTGCATTCACTCAGACACACCCCAAACACAGGGTACTCAGCCTCACTTGCATACAGACATAATCAGACATATCTGACACTCTCAGAGGACACTCAACTCTTCCCTTACAGGGCATGTGTGGCAGACATCTCTAGCCTCCAAGACTGACATCCAGTGCACAGAGACGCACATACGTCTTCTCACCCAAGCACTGGATTACAAAGGCTTCGGGCAAGTCAACAGCGCTACGAGGCCACACAAGTGGCTTCTTCACGCTACAGAAATGTCAATAACATGTATCTCAACACTTTGTTTCAACCCTTCCCTGCTGCCTCTAAATAAATCAGGATTTTTAGCGCCATTATCTTAACTACTTGCAGTAGTGCAGATTAATTTATGAACTCGATAATGCAAGTCTGAGCTCGCTGCCGCGAAGGGCCGCCTGTGCCCGACAGCGCCGAGCAGGGCAGACATGGCGCACATTAGCAGGTTTCTTTCAGGAAGATCACGAACGACGTCTTGACGCAGACAGTGCAAGACATCTCTCACTTTTACGAGCAATGAAAAAAAGCATCTGACCAATTAGCTAATTTTTTAGATTTTTTTTTTTGCATTAGAAATGATTCTCAGACACACTGACACCACTTTGCTAATTAATGTAGCGAGAGAATGCGGGAGGACACCAGTAGCCTTAATTTAAAGAAATATTAGTTGAAAAGCAGTTTGTATCACCTTAAACTGATTGTGATAGTTTGATGTTTTCTGCCCCCCTCACAGGAGGTTCATGCTATATTGTGATGGATTAGCAGAAATATCGGCTGTGACGGAGATGGATGGAGAGTTTAAACGGATCCCACAGAAAAAATGGTTTATTTGTGTTATCGCGCATGTAAGATTAGCCGGGTGATGCTATCTGATTGTGTGTGCTGTTACTCAGACGCCCTGTTCTCTGCAGTGAGTGAAGATAAAAAGAGACAACGGTGGCGCAGGGACGTGCTACTCCCACGGCACAGGCTGGCAGAGCAGCAACCGGTGAGGAAACGTAAGGCAAACTCGGAAATCAGTGCCAGCTTTGGCAAAGCCAATAGGGGTGGTTTTGTAAGCCAGCATTTTGACAATTCTTGTTTTTTTCATGGTTTTTATAAAACTTTGGGGCCTATTTTACAAGAAACTGGCGCATCAGTGCTGGTGCACCAGTTTTCTTGCATCACACCTGCCCCACCTAACAATGCCTTGGGGCCATAGCGTGAACATTTTGACGCTACTGTGGCGGTTTGCTGCACTAGCATAAAAAATGTTGACACTAATGCAGAAGAGTGCAAGGAGGCCAATTGATTAAAATGGGTGCGTCACATTAAAGTCTGCTTTGAGCAGGCGTTAAAAATGAGGCCAAAAATGGCCCAGTGCAATCGTGTAGATTTTACTGTGACATTTTTGCGGGCCTCCTAACGCCGGAATGCCTCTCTTGAATACATTATGCCTGGCACAGACATACTGTGGCACAAGAGGTCACAAAGTGGTGCAATCCATGCATTGCGCCACTTTGTAAATATGGCACTGCAAAAATTGCCTCATTGAGCCACATTAGTGCAAACTAAATGATGCTAGTGTGACGCAAGGAGGAGCTAGGGCCTTGTAAATCTAGCCCTTTATTTTTCTTTAATCTACAAAAAAAACAAAAAAACAAAAGGTAAAAATGTTTTAATCTAAAAAAAAACACGAATTGCCAGCAATAGCTGAGGTGTGCTGGCAGATTGCCTTTTGATGCATGCGAAAGTGGGTGGAGAACCATGTGAAGGACACAACCACAGACTAATGAATGTAGTCTGACTGTAAATGCACATTTCCACATATTTTAAGATTGACATTTGTCAATGGCAGTTGTACTTGCGGTCGAAAGTGTGACCCCCCTTGAATTTTGATTCTACAGTCGCTACTCTCCCTCTCCCCATATGCAGTGCCTGTATTGCAACCCATGCTTTATAAATTGATTGAAATTCCAAAGTTGGGAGCATGCATGGATACAGTACCCTCATCTGTCATTTGTAACGTATGAGTATTGCAATTCCTGCTTTTTATAGGGACACAGTTTGCAGTGCTCAGAACATGCAGGGAGGGGCCTGATGCACTCAGCTGTCATTTGCAAAGAGCCAACTCTGCAACCTCTGTTTCTTAAATGAACTGTGACTACAAAGCTGAGAGCTAAGAACATTACAAAAGTCCTTGGTTATGCTCCTGCCTCTTCAAGGGGCACCATGAGGATACAGAAATGTGTCTAAAAAACTCTCACAGGGCATTATGGGGCTCTCCTTGCTTGGAACAGTGCATAATGAATGAGCAGCTCCTGCTTTGTTTTCATTTTTTTTATGGGTTTCACCAGAGCTCCTTGTCTCTACATATAAATACACTTTGAACCTTAATTTCTCAAAAACTATTGAACAAATTTACACCAAACCACAAATGATATGCTTACTGCCAAATTTGGTGTAATTCCGTTCTCCATTTTTGTGGTATGGCTGCTCAGTTGTCTTATGGAAAATTGTGTGGGGGAAAGCATATTTTTGGAAGCCCCTTCTTCTCACCTTCTGTTTGATGGATCACCCCAAAACTTTCCAGGAAGAAGCTGAGATGGATAACGTTTTTTGGATGGTTTTGTGAAGATTTGTGAAATGACACCAAAGTTATAACTACACCAAAAAAAAACAATTTCCTATAGAAACATGGTACAAACTATAACTACTCAGTGGCAAACCACTGCTGGATAATCAATATACATAAATATACATGCATATTTATATTTGCATATATTTATATATGTGTATTGTCAAAGACTTGCATGTTATTTACTAAAAAGGCTTGCCATTATTGGTCTGAGAGAGAAGCCACTCACATTATTAAAATCTTTTTTGTAGAATGGAACACAGGGAGTGCAGATGGCACCTTTTTGTTCATTCTTTAAAGATATCACCTGTGGTCTCCCACAGGGGTCGGCACTCAGTCATATGATTTTTAACATATTGCCTCTTCTGGATTTCTATTCTATCGTTAAGCTGATACTCAATTCTAATCCACATGGAGAGCCATATCTCACAGCTTCAGGAGAAATTCAGGGGTTGCATAATTAAGGTGGCATCTTGGAAGAATGATAATGTGTTTCACTTTAATTTAGATAAGATAGAAGTCCTGCTATTTGGGAATCCATACATTTTGTCCTTTATGGGGTGGCCTCATTCTTTGGGTAAATGACCCATACGCTCAACCTCAGTTTGGAATCTAGGATTTTTAGTCAGCAGCAGACTGTTATTTGAGCATTAAAAAGTTGATGTCCATGTGCCTTCTGCTTTTGAGACAACTCAGGAAGATTACTCAGTTTATTCCCCAGCATTTAAGGCTGATGCAATAAATATTCATATTATTATTATATATATATATATATACATATTATTTATATATATATATATATATATATATATATATATATATATATATATATATATATATATAAATATATGCATATTTTATATCTATATATAATCCATCAAACGGTCCTCATTGCAGCGCGCATTTACACTGGTGCACACTTAAGGAAAGGACCATTCCTCTTCAATCTCCAAAACAAACAATAGATGACCAATTGTATCGTTGCACTCCAGGAGAGTGTATTACTTCATCCAAATGTGTACTTCATCAAACCACACTACCAACGCGTTTCGACCATTTGGATGAAGTAATAAACTCTCCGGGAGTGCAACAATACAATTGGTCATCAATTGTGTGTTTTGGATATATATATAAATACATATTAATATATATTATATATTATTTACTTACAGGCGCAGTAGGTAGTTCTAGTTAGGACCATGTTTCGATTGTTTCCATAGGAAAAACATTTTTTGGCTTGCCTTTATCCTTGGCACCATTTGACAAATCTTCACAAAGTTTCCCACAAAAAAGTGTGCAGGTGATTTTTGTTGCACACGGAAAGTTTCGGGGTGATCTGTCAAGCGGGGGCTGAGAAAAAAGGGGGGGGGCAAAAAAAAGCTGGGTTCCCCATGTCCATTCCCGTAGTACGTTTGAACATGACTACAGACTGCACCACTGGACGAAAGCACACTAAGCTGTTGTTACACAGATTGTGCTTTGGGGTGTTTGGTGCAAATCCATTCAGTAGTTTAGGAGAAATTAAAGGAAATCCAAATTTGTATATCTGAGTTCACGAAGACTTCACAAATCATAACGAGCTGCAGGGAAAAGCAGAGCTCTGATAGGCTACCAACACTTTAACCAGGAAGTGTTGGCAGCCATCTTTGATACTCGACTTCAGCTGAGTCCCCCCAGAGCACAAAAACAATATTTTTTAAAAGCTTTTCCCACAAATTGATGATGATGTTGCGAATTCAGGAAAAATTAACAAAAAACTCCAGCACTTGTTTTTTTACAAGACCCCAGGTGTGCCATGTCCTAGGGGCATTTACATTTTCTATTTGGGGGGGGGAGCAGACAGCCCCCCACACAGCCCTAGGGACTACCACCTCTAAGGGTACCTGAATGAAAATAATGTGGGGGGCCTTGACGCCCCCCACAGCCCTGGGGACCACCACCATCCAGCAGCTTTAAAGAAATATGATGCAGGGCCATGTGGCATGCCATGCAGCTCCGGGGACAGCCACCTACCTGGGGATTTAAAGAAATATGATGCATGGGGGGCCGTGTGGTCCCCCTGCAGCCCCAGGGACCACCACCTCCCTAGGGCTTTCAATAAATACAGTGCAGAGTAGCTGCACCCCCCGTTGCAGCCCAGGGAACCACCACCTCCCTGGGGCTACAATAAAAGAGTTTGGTCTGTTTTGGAACCTCAAGTCCCAGGGACCACCACCTCCCTGGGACAGTGCTCATTAGAGGGGACCATATGGACACCCTCTCAGAGCTGGTAATGGCCTCGGGACCGCCAACCTCCTGGGCCGGCTCCTGCTATGTCCCGGGGTGCCCACCCCGCAAATATGAGTGCAGGGAAACAGATGAAAACATTGCTCCTGCAAGTAGGTAGCTGATATTTAAAGCAGCTCCCTGCTTTTGGAACTAATGCTGGCACCTGCAGGATGTAAGGAGCTCCTAAGACCGCAGTGGCCCTGTCACTCTCTCTCTCTCTCTTTCTCTCTCCTTATCCGATATTAGGATGGAAGAGAGAGAAAGGGAACAATTGTCATTGTAATGGTGTCACACTGGGCAGCTGTTAGTTTCGAATATCATAGACATGTTTTGCTACAAGACATGAGAGAGTCACTGGTGGCCTGCTGGTAAAACATGTGAACTTTCTCCCTGTAAATTGAAAGTTCTAATCCCAGTAACGTGTCTGTTTATTTACTAGTTTTTTTAAATATTAAAGATGCCTGTTGGTGCAACATTTCTGTGTTTTCTCATCACACCTTTCAGTTTGAATGTCATAGCTATGTGTGGATACCACATAGTAAAGAGTTGCCTGTGGCTTAGTGGTTAAGGTCTCAGGTCTCTACCTCAAAGACTGAGGGTTCCAGTCTAGGTGTGTTAGAGGTTAGTTCTCTGATGTATTTTCTTTTCAAAGTCAAATATTTAAGATACATACTGAAACGTGATCTTGCTCTTTTTAATTAACAAATATATTGTTCTATTCAATTTTTCTGAAAACATCTCATTCTAAGTATAACATTAATCAAAGCCTAAAAAACTCTCTATCTCTATCTCTCTCCCTCTCACTCTCTTTCTCATGCTCTCTCTCCTTCAATCTCTTTCTCCCATTCACACACCCACTCAGACCCTTGTGCACCCACTCACAGATCCACTCACACACTCTTGCACCCAATCACAGACCCACTCAGACCCTGGTTTACACACTCACAGCCCCACTCAGACCCTCATGCACCAACTTACAGACCCACTCAAACATTCACACACCCACTCACAGACCCACTCAGACTCTCACACGCCCACTCACAGACCCAATGAAACCCTCATGCACCCACTCACAGACCCACACAGACACTGATGCACCTACTCACAGACCCACTTACACACTGACAAACCCACTATCACACCCAGAAAGACGCTCTCACAGCCACTCTCATACCCACATACACTCTATCACATCTATTGTCACACCCAGAAAGACAGGCCCTGGCCAGCTCCGACTGCACACTGCCAAAGGCCATGAGCAGCATGGAAGTGGGTGGTTAGGGGAGTTGGCTGCAGCATCTGGCCACAGGCCAGGCCCTGCGGCCGACCCCCACTGCCCATGGCTACTGTTGGATTAACTTACAGTAATGAAAATTATTTTACGTTAAAAAAACTGTAGCTTTTCATTGGAAAAAACAGATTACAGGGATGTTATAGTTAGGAAATAGAATTAAAAAAACAGAGAAATTCACTTAAAAAACCACAGGTTACTGGGATTTTATAGTTAGGCTCACATTTAAACGTACAAAACAATAGAAATTCACCCACCTGTTTTAGGTAGAGTTATCTCAAGTAACTATAACTTGTGCCCTAAGGTAACTATAACTCGCTCCCTCACCATGCACTGCTTATTACCCCACATATTACATCAGTCATGACATCTTCTATGGCATAATTGACAATATCACCGGATCTTTAGCAATAAAATTATTGATGAGAAAAATGTGCATGGCGGGGGCACGAGTTAAAGTTACCTTAGGGCACAAGTTATAGTTTTGTGCGCTAAGTATAACTAGAACTGATGAGGTTCTTTGGTTTTGTGTGTGTAACATTTGAACCTAACTTTAATGACCCTGTAACCTTTGGTTAGTTTGGTGAATATATATATATATATATATATATATATATATATATATATATATATATATGTATATATATATATATATATATATATATATTAGTTTGTGCACAGAAAGTTTCAGGGTGATCCATCAAGCAAGGGCTTGGGATTCTGGGATGAGCTCCACTTCTGTAATGAACAAATGATGCTAACGTCTTGCACTTGGCCAAGGCAAAACAACTGTGTTTTCTCTACAATTCCATATTGAAAAATAATCTGAAATCCTTGATGGAGGTGAATACATTGTTGATTTACTGGTTCTCCATCTCTTCTGCAGTGACTGTTCAAGGTGAGTGGGTTCGTTTTTTGTCATCTCTATTTACTCGCTTGCTTCAGGCCTTTAATGCCATACTAGTTTATAGAGCAATGTGTGCAAAAGAAGCTTGGTTGATGTCAGCAGTGATTACATCAATGATGTCATTTGAGATGTCATCAGTGATGCCATCAATAATATCATAGAGCATGTCATGAGTGATGTAATATGTGAGGTCATAAGCAGCGCATGGAAGGGGCGCAAGTTACAGTCATATACTCATATATATGTTTTTGCGACATGTTTGCTTCAGATGTTTAAATCTGACTCTATATATGTGCATATATCTCATGTGACATACATGTTCATATAGATATAAAGACACTCATATACAATGTCAAATGTCAACATTCTAAGAAAGCAATGCTGCTTTTCAGTGAAAAGTAGTTGTACAAGTTAATTTGTGTGGCAAAGTGCAGTGCAGTGTCCCCTACCACTCTCAGCAACTGTGGTGGTGGAGCCTGAAGGGGGTAGCAGTACAAAGAGCCCCATTGGAAAAGGTCCCCATCTGCGCCCCCTTTAAACACACAAGTAGAGATGTGTGCTGCTTTACTCTTCAGAATATCAAAACTATGCACTTCAGGATATTTTAAGGCACAATGTAAAGCAATCACTCTCAAACACCTTCGTAAGTAGAATAATCAAGTTTATTTAAGGGGCAAGTTCTCAGCTAGCAAAACTAAACCACACTAATATATATATATATATACATCAGGAGAATAACATGAGAATAATGATAAAGATATAAGCTCTCTGTGAATAATTGCAAGAGTAAGTGCATATAATACAAGCACACACAATATACCTCAATGCTCAATAGCATGAAAATGACTGCAAGAATAAGTGCATATTACGCGCGCACACACAATATACTTCAATGCTCAATAGCATGAAAATGACTGCAAGAATAAGTACATATTACGCGCGCACACACAATACACTTAATAAATTGAAAAGCTTCACCGAAAAGAGCGTCTGCATCCCTCCGCCGTACACAAAGCTGGGGAAACCAAATCAGCTAGCACAGGGAGCCTCTGTTCGGGACAATCAGTCCTCCTGGCGTTGCGTCCAACCCAGAAGAGAGTTCCTAAACCAGCCCATCCAGGCCCCCAACTTTTATAGTATTTACTAACGCCCAGGAGTCTTTTCTAGAAAAAGACCCCCTCCTTTACAAATTGTGCAATCGGCGGTACCTTGTTCACCCTTCGAGACGTCTCCTCAGAACGGGCCAAGTTCCCAGGAGAGGACTCCAAGGTGAAGCTTGCATTCCTCCTTGTGTACAGGCAGCTTGCATTCCTCCTTGTGTACAGGCGCATCCCCCTGTTGTTCTAACTGATAGCTCGTGGAATGTAAATAGCGCCCTTCGTACCAGGCAGATGGAGCGAAGTTGAGCAGAAAAACACCCCACCCTTCAGCTTGCCGAAGCTTGTGGAAAAACACAGAACAGTGCCTTACGCACCGAACCAGACTCGACAAAATGGAGTCGTGAACCATAATGGAAGCGAAGGCCAATGAAAGCAGAGGCCAATGGTCCACACTCTGCACCACTGTTTACCTTGCACGTAGTGCTGCCACATGCACGTAGTGCATGTAGCAATACATTTCCACCCTTGGACCATTTGGCCAACTTACAACTAAGTATATCCTATAAGCTGAAATGGCAATGCTCTTGGGCGACACTGAGATAGAAGGTTAGGCACACACTGAATACAACAACATAATGAAATTAAAATAACTGTTATGATAATGATTACACCAAAGATATAACGCAGTTGGCCTAAATTAGGCAGCCATCCAAAAGGCCAATCCCACCACCCCTTGTCAACATCCTGCTGCACCCCCTTCACCAACTTATGCAGGGCCTCTATGTGGGAGTTGATTGATATGGAGTGGTCGGATAAATTGAAGCAACATAATCCTTCAAAATCACTGCAGCCATGGTTGTGTTTAAGCAGTAAATAATCAATAGCAGCGCGATTCTGCAAAGCAGCTCTTCTAATTCCCTGTACATCTAATAACAGCTCAGCTAAGGCAGCTGATGTATAGTTAATATTCTTGACTACTAAACATGCAAGTTTATTAATAACTCTGGTATTATATACTGCAAGTCCTGGCACCCCTACGATAGAACCAGCTAAACTAACATATTCTGTTTTGGACAGCAATGAAATTTCAGAATCACAGTCCGTAGGTAATTGAATAGTGTCTCTGGTATAGCGAGGGTGTAGAGCAGTATCCATAGGAAACATGAGAAAGCCTAAGCGTGACCAGGCACAAGGCCCTCCGGTTAGATTGGCTGGAATATAAGTAAAAGAAAGATTACCACAAGAAAAGAGCCAACCTTTAGGCAACTTAACATTTTGAATGTGGCTGGCAGCAGGCACCACATGTTGGCAAAACATCGAATTATTTACATTCAAACAGGTTAGGTCATTCCGTGAGTGGCACAACGTCCGTTGTGCAGCAGTTAAGTTTTTGTCTCTTTTCTCCAATTTGAGCTGAGCACATTTACCTATTTTCATAGGATCACAGGTCAATGAATAGCACACATCCCCATTTGAGATGTTAAACGTGAGTATAGATGTCATGTTCCTCCACAACCGCCTGCCCACCTCCGGGCAATGACGGCAGTACTCATAGAGTGACAGATGGGAGCGAACGTCACTCACATCCACCATTCCATCCTGGTTTGTATTGTTAAAGATGTGTAATAATACAGCAGCAGGAGTGGGCACTGCCACTAGACAAGTGGTAATCAAATCTTGAACGCTTTGCATGTTACTCATACAGAAGTGAGATATATTCAGCACTTCCTGCGCTAGATGAATCCAAACATTGTTCGGTTGATGCAGCAGCGTTGGCATCTGCGGCTGACGGTTGAATTTTTGGGCTATGAGCCCCTCCCGCTCCCCGGTGGAGTCTCCCGAACGGGCTCCATACACCACACTCATGGCACAAGCACTCCACAGGATGATCTAAAAAGAACAAAGGACAAAACACGTATTATCATTCTCGCAGATAGCACTTGTCAGCGGGAACATGTTCCCATTTGTCTTGACCAGGTCGCAGAACTACCAGGACATTGTCTGGTCCAGTGGCGATGACATCAGCGGGTTGAGGAGGGTTATTTGGGGATTCAATCCACACTTTGGCCCCTGGGTTCTTGTCAGTAGATCCGAACCCTCCTTTGCCTCTCACAGTGATAAGAGCTGGGGCGCTCCCCTTCTTAACAACACCTCCATAAACCGGCATAATGACAATTTGGGCAACGCGATCACCAGGTTGCACCACTAGGTCTGTGTCACGACTGTTCAAGAGAATGACTTTCAACTCGCCTTGGTAGTCTGCATCTATCACGCCTCCTAAAACTTGGATGCCCCTCAAGGCAAGCCCAGATCGAGGGGCGATCAGACCGTAATGCTCAGGGGGAATCTGAATTCCCACCCCAGTTTCAATCAGAGTGATGTCTCTAGGTTTCAATCGATGCATGTGTAAAGCATGTAAGTCAAGTCCTGCAGATTCTGGTGTAGCTCGATATGGGGCCAAAGCTCCTGGAGCTGTTTCCCAATACACAATGGTATTGCTCGTTGTAAACGGATTAATCTGTAAAGCAGGTGTCAGCATACTCATGAGAGGTGTCTCGGCATTTGTTAGGGGTCGGTTGTTCAAAATTTGCAAAGCATCATACAAATTATCCCTCCACCCCTTCAGTGTCCCATCATTCAGTTTACGCAATTGTTCTTTCAGCAACCCATTCATTCTCTCAATCAGTCCCGCTGCTTGTGGGTAGTAAGGTATGTGAAAAATCCACTCAATATTGCGTTGTGCACAATAGTCCTGCACTAGTCTGCCCTTGAAATGGCTGGCGTTATCACTTTGAATCTGGAGTGGCACCCCATAGTACAGAATCAACAGATCTAGTGTTTTCAGGGTGCTCTGCTGAGTTGTGCGCTTGCAGGGAAAGGCTATGAGATAACCAGAGTAAGTGTCTACCACAGTGCAGGCATACTGACACCCTCTGCTCACTGGCATTGGTCCAATGTAATCAATCTGCCAAATCTGTCCTGGCAATTTACCTCTACCTAGCTGGCCTCTCACCACCTGTGGGACCGGTCTGTGCTAAGCATGCTGACAAATGGGACATTCAATGATCGCTGTTTTAATCAAATCTAGGGGAAGATGCATCCCTCTAATCTCAGCCCACCTGTGAGTAGCCTTTTCTCCAAGATGTCCGCATTTCTGGTGTGCCCATTTAGCCATTCCCACCAAATCAGAACTCTGCGCCTCCACTTCAGCCTCTTGAATCTTGGCTCGATCGTCTGCAAGACAATTGAACCATCGGTCTAATGAATCAGTTGGACAGTGAGCGTCCACATGATAGACAGTCACAGTGCTTTGAGGTAACATTTCCCAGATCTCCTGCCATAACTCCTTCCCCCATACCTCTTTGTTATGGATTTTGTACTGATGTGCATGCCACGTGGGAAGCCAAGTAGCTAACCCATTGGCGGTAGACCAGGAATCTGTATAAATGTGACATTTTCCGGGTAGCTCCTGTTTTAAAGCCTGATATACGGCATAAAGCTCTGCATACTGGCTACTTTTTCCCTGTCCTGTAGTTGTCAAAAGCTTCTTGGTAACAGGATTATAGGACACTGCCTTCCAGTGCCTTTTCGCTCCAACATATTTTGCTGAACCATCTGTGAACCACACATGTTTTTTGTCATCTGCAGACAAGTCTGCGAACGGCTGGCCCCACCCTACTGGGGATTCACACACTGAAGGTACATCATGCAACATTTCGGAATTCTCCACTGGAGCCTGCGCTACCTGCTCATGCAAAACGGCGGTCCCTTTTGGACCCGCTCGTGCCCTGTCCTGGACATACCATTTCCATTTTATAATGCTGGCTTCTTGCGCATGTCCAATTCTATGAGTTTTTGGGGAACTCATCACCCACTGCATGATGGGAATTTCAGGCCTTAAAATCACATTGTGTCCCAGTGTAATTTGCTCAGTATCAACCAGGGCCCAATAGCAGGCCAGCAGCTGCTTCTCAAAGGGAGTATACCGCTCTCCTGCCTCAGGTAACTTCTTTGTCCAAAATCCCAGGGGCACCCTCTTTCTTCCTTGTTTTTGCCATAAACTCCAATTGGCATACTGCCCCTGGACTGTCACATTCAACTCAATGTCTCCCTCTCGAATCGGCCACAAATCCAAAGCATGCTGAATGGCGTCTTTCGCCAATTCAAACGCGCGCTGCTCCTGCTCTCCCCATTCAAACGTATTTTTCTTTTGTGTAACTATGTACAATGGGGCCAAAATCTGAGACAAATGGGGTGTATGTTGTCTCCAATACCCGAATAGTCCAATAAAACTCTGGGCTTCCTTCCGATTTTGCGGTACTGCGAATTCCTTAATCTTTTGTTTCACTTTTGGCAACACTTCTCTGTGTCCCTGATTCCACTGAATGCCCAAAAATTTCACGCTCTGAGACGGTCCCTGCACTTTCTCGGGGTTAATCTCCCACCCTTTATTCTGCAAATGTTCCACCACCCTGTCTAGCTGAATTTGCACCTGTTCTTGCGTCTCTCCCTGCATCATCACGTCATCTATATAGTGAGAAATTTGCACTCCAGGAACCACTGGTACTTCATCCAAATGCTCTGCCACCAGCCGGTGGCAGATAGTGGGGCTATGTAAATACCCCATGGGTAATCTACAGAAGGTGTACTGACGCCCCGCCCACTGGAATGCCAGCTGAGGCTGGCTCTCAGTAGCTATTGGTATCGTAAAGAAGGCATTGGCAATGTCAATGGTTGCATACCAAGTCCCACTGTGTTTCTGTATGTTCTCAATCAAGGTAATGGTGTCTGGGACCGCTGCAGTCAGAGGAGGTGTATGTTTATTCAATTGGCGATAATCAATGCAAATCCTCCAACTGTTATCACGTTTACGAACAGGCCAGAGGGCATTATTCCACGCAGTGGTGATGGGAACTATTACCCCGGCCTCTAGTAAATCATGTATAGTCTGGCTAATCTCCTCATGTCCTCCCGGTATTCTGTACTGTTTCATTTGAATCACCTTAGTAGCTTGGGGAAGTGTTACCGGAGGAATCTTCAACAGCCCCACCCTTGCGGCGGCTATTGATATAAATCTTTTGGAACCAAATTGATAACATCCATCTTCCAAATGTAGGGTCATCCCTTTCAAAATGTCAATTCCAATAATGTATTTGGGAATGGGCACAATCAGGACAGTGTATTCTCTCTTTGGAAGTGCCCCTATTTTCATGGGAACCACTATCTGCACTGCCGGGGTTTCTTTTCCGCCCAATCCCGTAATGGTGAAGTACTGTCCCCTGAATTTTCTTGGATTGCCATGAATCAAAGTGGCCTCCGCTCCGGTGTCAACGAGGGCTCGAACTTTTTGAACATTTCCACGTTTCCAATAAATTTCTACTTTGACATGAGGTCTGTTATCTTTGCGAGCCCATCCCTGCACCGGAGTTTGGCCTGTTTCCTAATCTATTTTCACTCTGCGCACATCAGAGTCTGCCCAAGTCAAATCTGGATACAGTTTGCGGTAATTCTCAGGGAACTCCTCCTCCCTGTCTCTGCTTCGCAACCTCTCTGAGCTTACCGGCTCCCTCTCCCACTCTCTTCCTCGAGTTTTCCCAGAACCTGTCAGTTCCCGGTCTCTCTCCCTGCTCCGGGTTCCCTCTGCGCTTCGGTGCTCTTCCTCCCAATTTCCGTCCTCTGGGGATCTCTCCCTACTGTGGGGTTCTCTCCCTCTCTCTCCCTTTTCACCCTCACGCTCCTCCCCTCCTGCCTTTCTCTGGTTCACCACTTTGTTATCCTTCTTGTTCCCTTTCCTGCTCCCCTCCTTTTTATCCAAACCGCGTTTGCGGTACATTTCCCACATGTCCTTGGTGCTTATCCCATCAATTTCATTCCTGGTCACCCCATCTCGCAGCAAGGCCTGAAACATGTCTCGCCTTGTCACCCTGTTGTTATCAGTACGATTCTCAGACCGTGAATTCCTCTCTGGCTTAGCCCATTCTCCTAAATCACTTAACTCACGCACCGCTTCTACCACCTGAGACAATGGGTTACCCGTCTGATTAATTAACAAAGTCATGATGACATGCTTATATGCAGGAGGAGCGGCCCTAATCAGCCGGTTTCGCACAGACACACTTAAAATTCCATTCATCAAATCAAGGGCATTACCCATAAAGATAGCTGTTTTCATCCCTTCTTCCTTCAATCTCTGTACTGCATCTCTCAAAGTATACCAAGGTTTATCATTAGGCGGCCAGTCTGACTCTGTCGGATACTTCTGAGCACACCCTTGCGCAGCTAGCTCTAACAAATTGGTCATGGGACCATTCCCTGGATAGGTTCTAAACTCATTTTGAATAACCGGGTCTGTACTTAACATACAAAGCCTCGGGGCATCGCCGTGATCCAATTGGACCCCCTGGCCCCCCATATCGTGCACCCGCACCAACCACGTAAGCAATGTTTCCCCAGACCTCTGTCGAAATCTGTCTATCACATCACTTAGTTCTTGCTGTGTATAATCCTCCAGGGCATCCAACATCACCCCTCCAGGATTAGCTGGGCTATGCTGTAACTTTCGCCGATATATGGGCTGCGCACGGACAACATTCCTGCGCTCTGTCTTCTCCTGTCTAACATCTTGGCAGTCATCGCCCCCGGACCCATCTGAAAAATCAGATGTATCCCAGATGTTTCCATCCCAAAATTCAGGGTCAAAGGCTAATCCTGCCTGAGAGATAGCTAAATGCACCTTCTTTTTATTAACTTTCCCTCTTCGTTTCTTGTGTTTATATTTAGCTACGCTAACGGCCGTTCTCTCTGCAACCAGTTGGTACATTTCCAACTTATCACTTAATAATTTATTTTGACAAGCTAGCATGGTAGAGGAATTTCGGGCTTCTACTAACTCCTTCCCCAGCTGCTCGTGGTCTTTTTGTAACTGTAAACATTTTTCATACAACTTTCGGTACGCAGAAAGCAAGATCCAGCCTCGCCTCCCCAACGTACAAATCTCCCTTCCCTTGTCAATTGAAACTTTCTGTAAACATATAAGAAGATCTTCAGGTTCTACATTCAACATACACGCATTCCAATTTTCACACAAACCAGCACAACGTGACCATTCCTGAGCTAAAAGTTTATACGGGGCAGTTTCCCACCCCGGTATTTCTATGTCTGGATTTGCTACATGAGAACCTGCTTTTGAGCTCGCTTTGATCTTATTAAGCATTTTCCCTTTTTTTTTTTTTCGAATCCTGCAAACGACTACGCCAATTTGTGCTGCTTTACTCTTCAGAATATCAAAACTATGCACTTCAGGATATTTAAAGGCACAATGTAAAGCAATCACTCTCAAACACCTTCGTAAGTAGAATAATCAAGTTTATTTAAGGGGCAAGTTCTCAGCTAGCAAAACTAAACCACACTAATATATATATATATATACATCAGGAGAATAACATGAGAATAACGATAAAGATATAAGCACTCTGTGAATAATTGCAAGAGTAAGTGCATATAATACAAGCACACACAATATACCTCAATGCTCAATAGCATGAAAATGACTGCAAGAATAAGTGCATATTACGCGCGCACACACAATATACTTCAATGCTCAATAGCATGAAAATGACTGCAAGAATAAGTACATATTACGCGCGCACACACAATACACTTAATAAATTGAAAAGCTTCACCGAAAAGAGCGTCTGCATCCCTCCGCCGTACACAAAGCTGGGGAACCCAAATCAGCTAGCACAGGGAGCCTCTGTTCGGGACAATCAGTCCTCCTGGCGTTGCGTCCAACCCAGAAGAGAGTTCCTAAACCAGCCCATCCAGGCCCCCAACTTTTATAGTATTTACTAACGCCCAGGAGTCTTTTCTAGAAAAAGACCCCCTCCTTTACAAATTGTGCAATCGGCGGTACCTTGTTCACCCTTCGAGACGTCTCCTCAGAACGGGCCAAGTTCCCAGGAGAGGACTCCAAGGTGAAGCTTGCATTCCTCCTTGTGTACAGGCAGCTTGCATTCCTCCTTGTGTACAGGCGCATCCCCCTGTTGTTCTAACTGATAGCTCGTGGAATGTAAATAGCGCCCTTCGTACCATGCAGATGGAGCGAAGTTGAGCAGAAAAACACCCCACCCTTCAGCTTGCCGAAGCTTGTGGAAAAACACAGAACAGTGCCTTACGCACCGAACCAGACTCGACAAAATGGAGTCGTGAACCAAAATGGAAGCGAAGGCCAATGAAAGCAGAGGCCAATGGTCCACACTCTGCACCACTGTTTACCTTGCACGTAGTGCTGCCACATGCACGTAGTGCATGTAGCAATACAAGATGGAAGTATTTTGTCCCTTGTTCCAGTCTATTTAATTCCAGATGGATTTATAAATCACAGTAAATTACCTCTGAGGGTATCCGGGCACTGGTATCTGTTGCAACTGGACTCACTCATACAGCAGGGTGTCAGGAGTCCACTTCTGAATTTCAACATGGAGGGTGAGAGCCATAAGTGAAGTGGGAGGTTTAGGAGGCTGGTCCAGACAACCACACTTTGGTTTACAGAGGTAAAAAACTAGACCACTTAATGCTCTAATTTTTATGGTAGCTTGGTTGAGCAGTTAAGCTAATCTTGGAGAAGTGCAAAGCATTTGTTGTACTCACAGTATCAATAAATGAAACCACACACTCAAAAGAATAATTCAAGACCAATTTACAAAACTACTTCTGATTTTTAAACAAATTTTAAGGCCAAGATCATCAAACCTGGGTAAGTACTTTTTAAGTTATTCATTTTTGAGGTTTTAATAAAAATAGTCTTTTTATGCGTAATTATGCACCATAGAAATCAATGGGTAAAGTACTTTGAAAATGCATATAAAATCAGGCAGTGCATTTAGCAATGTCTCCTTATGCAGGTATGTTGAGGTCATCGGTGGGCACTAT
This sequence comes from Pleurodeles waltl, assembly GCF_031143425.1. Lineage (NCBI taxonomy): Eukaryota > Metazoa > Chordata > Amphibia > Caudata > Salamandridae > Pleurodeles > Pleurodeles waltl. The sequence continues at coordinate 146,311,938 of NC_090441.1, read as the reverse complement.
GGGCCAGCTGGACAAGTTCAGGCAGCTCCTGGTTTCTGTGGGAGCAGCTGTAGAAAGTCGTTGGAGCTTGTGCCAGGCCACTACAGGGGACCACTTGGAAAAGCACTGCACAGGTGGACTTAAAGGTAAGTCTAGTGGGTCCCCTTAGAGTGTTGAGGTCGCAAAGAAGGGGACCCTTAAGGCACAGCTGGATCTTCAGTGCAGAGCACAGGGCAGCCGGATGCAGAGCGAATCGGTGAGCCGGGAGTTGTGCGCCAAGGTGCCCTTGGAAGCAGGCAGTAGGTCCCTTGAGGGTTGTTTGCACGTCAACAAGGGAACTCTGGTGGAAGGTCCTGGTGGTTTCTGAAGTCCCTGTTATGCCAATAATTGTGTTTGACCAATGACTTTGTGTTTCACCACTGCGCATTTTAGTTGTTCAATGTTCATCAGTAGCACATTCTGTATTCAGTTTAGCTGCCTATTGGCTTTAACATGGCATTAGACATTACATTTTGTATTTAGGTTAGCTGCCTATTGGCTTTAACGTGGAGTTAGACATTGCAGTTGAGACATTGCAAATGAGCTGTGTTTTTCCAAACTGTGTTTTTCGTGATAAGAGAGCGTTTATTTTGTGTTTACCTCTCTATCCAGCCTGGGAACGAGCAAAGTTTGGAGACTTGGCCACTCTCCAAACTCTTGTTCGGTTTCCACCCTGAGCCATGTTTTGACTAAGGGGCCTGTTAGCAGGCTTTTTACAGTGTCCCAGGGCAGCAGCACGGGGAAATTTTCCAGGACTTCAGTCAGGAGCAGACGTCAGCTGCCTGACCTCCCGTTTGGGTGGGAAATCTCTTTCTCGCAGTTGAACATGAGTCATCAACTTGCAGGCATGAGAAGGATGATGAGCAGTGATAGGCCCTACAGTGATGAATTCTGACTTTTATTCTTTGCTTTGAAGTTATGCTATAATATAATCAAATGTATTTGCTGTGTACATTGCAATTGAGAAGTACTTTGATATATTTTGCTTTCATTGCTGTGACTGCTTTTAAACGTGTGCTTCCAACCTACTAATCTCGGCTCTCAGGAACTTCGTGGTGAAGTAATAATAATAAATGTCTTCTTTAAACTAAGAAGTGCATTCCAGAGAAGTTTTGTCAGCTCGCTCATAAGATAAGGAAAGCAAAACAGTCCCTTGACTGGGCTTCCTCCTGGTCCTTTTACCGTCCGGAATGGATTGTCATTTTTGGTGTCCGACGTGAGGTGACCAGTACCTGGGTCTATTGCACAGTCTAGCCACTGGAGGGGACAGAACCACCAAGCTCGGCACACTGGCAGGGTTTGTCTTCATGGTCCAGTGTGTGAAGTTTGGTTCAGCTGCAGTGTCCGGTTGCTTGGTCAGCAGCTGGTCAATGAAGTGACCTTTGATGGGTCTTTGGTTCCCTGATGTTGTAGAGTGATGCTTTCACTCTGGTGGGAGATCTTTGGTGATTTTTGAAGAGTGGAGGTCATCTTGGGGTTTGTAGAGTCTGCCAACATCCAAGCAATCCCTCAGCGGCGATTGTTGAGTCCTGGGCACAGGAGGCAACGTTTGGCGCCTTATCTTTGTGCAGCAGGACTTCCATTCTCAAGTCTCTGGTCTTCTTGTTTGCTGGTCTTCTTCTGTCCATGGAATCTGATTTCTTGCTCTAGGGATGCCCACTAAATACTGTACTTTGTAGGCATTTTAGTGGGTACCTAGTAGTGACCAATGGGTCATCTACCTTAGGGTGGTTACTTCCTGTGGGCAGAGGTCACGTCCCTACACCTGACTGGCCATTTTCCTTCCATGCAATATGGAGAAAAATGAAATGGAGGGGTCACCTTGCATGGGGGACCATGGGGGTGGTGCAAGCCAGGGCTGACCACACCTCCTGTCCTTTGTCTGGTTTCCTGCTGATGCTCCCGCCAAAAGTGGGGGTTTGCAACAGGGGCAGCCAACTGCTGCTAGCAGCAGGCCTTGGGGTCAGGTTTCAAGTGCAGTGAGCCCTTTGAAGCTTGCTAGCAGGGAAGTGAACATTCCTGGAAGGGCTTTGCTTTGAGTCCCAGAGAGCAGGATCACTCACCCCAGGGGCTCAGAGTTTTGCCTGGTGGTGTAAGGTTGGTTGTGACCGGCCAGCAACCATGCCAAGGTAGTTAGCTTTTGCAGGGGGCACCTCTAATGTGACCCCTGGGTGCATTGTGTAATAAATCCAATACTTGTACAAGTTTGGATTTATCATTTGTAGGAAAGTAGCCTCTTTCTAGCTTGGTTACCCTCACTTTTGGCCTGTTTGTCAGTGTGTTTGACTGTATCTAGAGGGATCCTGCTGACCAGGTTATGCTCTCTCCCTTAAATTTGGTTGTTGGTTACTGTCAACACAGTATTTCATCCACAATTGGCATACGGGTGCCCCCTTGTAAGCCCCTATTATATAGTACCTAGGTACCCAGGGCATTGGGGTTCCAGGGGATCCCTATGGACTGCAGCATATATTTTGCCACCCATAGGGAGCCCATGCAAAGGCTTCTGCAGGACTGCCATTGCAGCCTGCGTGAAAAGGTGCAAGCAGCCTTTCACTCCCATTTACACTGCACCAAGTCACTTATAAGTCACCCCTATAGCAGGCCCTTCAGCCCTGAGGGCAGGGTGCAAAGTACCTGTGTGTGAGGGCACCCCTGCACTAGCAGAGGTGTCCCACGACCTCCAGGACCATTTTCCCAGACTTCGTGAGTGGTGGGACGCCATTTTACACGTGTACAGGACATAGGTCACTACCTATGACCAGCTACATAAAGACAACTCCCAAGATAGGCATATTTGGTATCAAACATGTTGGAATCATACCCCAAGTCTTTTGAAAGATTTGGTTTTATGATTCCATGCACTCTGGGGGCTCCTTAGAGGACCCCCCAGTATTGCCATTTCAGCCTTCTGAGGTTTTCCAGGCAGCCCCAGCTGCTGCCACCTCACAGACAGGTTTCTGCCCTCCTGTTGCTGGAAAAGCTCAAGCCCAGGAAGGCAGAACACAGGATTTCCTTTGCGAGAGGAGTGTTACACCCTCTCCCTTTGGAAATAGGTGTTACAGGCTTGCGAGGGGTAGTCTCCCCAAGCCACTTGAAATACTTTGAAGGGCACATTTGGTGCCCTCCTTGCATAAACCAGTCTACACCGGTTCAGGGACCCCCAGTCCCTGCTCTGACGCGAAACTGGACAAAGGAAAGGGGAGTGACCACTCCCCTGTCCATCACCACCCCAGGGGTGCTGCTCAGAGCTCCTCCAGAGGGTCCCTGGGTTTTGCCATCCCGGATTTAAGGTTGTCAGGGGACTCTGGGAGCATCTAAGTGGCCAGTGCCAGCAGGTGACATCAGAGCCCTCCCCTGGTAGGTGCTTACCTGGTTAGCTGACCAATCCCCCTTTCAGGGCTATTTAGGGTCTCTCCTTTGGGTGGTTCTTTAGATTTGGATTGCAAGACTCCAGCTGGAATCCTATGCATCCTCCACTTCGACTTCTCACTAAAGAAGCTTCATGTGGACCCTTCAGAAACTCTACAACCTGCAACAAAGAAGCAAGATGCCTTCTGCAACATTGTATCTCCAGTTTCTGCCAGCAACTGTTTCCCGGTTGTGCATCCTCTGAAGAAAGCCCGTCTTCAGCCTGCATCAGAAGAGCGAAGGAATCTCCCTTGCGGTGAAGGTGTCACTCCCCTGCTTCTGCAGGCACCAACTGCAACACCGACCGGCTGTGTGGATCCCCTCTCCTGCTAAGCTGCATGGATCCTGCATCACAAGTGTTGGAATGAAGCGGTCCCAACTGTCCCCTCTTCCAACTGTCCAACTTTGGTGAAGGTAAGAGCTTGCATCCCCACGCAAGACAGTACCCCTGTGCACCACATGTTTTGCAACTGGCACCCTTCCTTCAAGTTTTTTGTGCATCTTGTAGCTCCAGCCCCCAGCACTCTATCTTGTGGTGCACAGCTTCCTGAGTGGTTCTCCGGTGATGTGGGAGCCTTTGTCGTAGTGCTGCATGGGCTTCTTTTGCAACTTCCTTGTCCCCGTGCTGTGGGACTCCTGTGTGTGCTGCCTGGTCTACTGTGGGCTCTCCAAGTTGCTGAGAGCCCCCTCTGACTCCCCCTCCTGGGTAGAGTCCACCTGGTCCTTCTTGGTCCCGGGTAGTGCCATTTTCCACTAACCGTGAGCTTTGCGTGTGCCAAGGCTTGTTGGCAGACTCCGATGACACAAACCCAACTGCAATCCTCCATCTGGCGTGTGACATCACTTGCATCCTTCAGGAATCCAACTTCGTCTTCTTGGGTGCAGTTCTGACAGTTCTTCTTCACCGGTGGTTCTTTTGCACCTTCATCCGGGTTAGCAGGGGTTCCTGCTCTTCCTAAACTCTTCTGTGCTTCTTGGACTTGGACTTGGTCCCCTTCTTCCACAGGTCTTCTTGTCCAGGAATCCACTGTTGGTGTCTTGCAGTCTCTTCTAGGTTTTGCCTAATTCTTCTTCTCATTTCTGTGTGTGTTCTGGAAAAGTTACTGTGTTTTACTCCTACTTTCCTGGGCACTGGGCTTTGTTCTGGTACTTACCTTTGGCGTTTTCTAGTACTCCCAGCTCCACTCTACACACTATAGTTGCCTAGGAGGGGAACAGAGTTTCGCATTCCACTTTCTCAGTATATGGGGTGTGCTCCCCTTTGGCCCATTTCTAACTATTGTGATTTTCACTAATTGCACAGTTTTCTAACTGTTTATATGCCTATTTCTGCAATCTAGTGTATATAATGTGTGTATTACTTACCTCCTAGGGGGGTTTAGTCTCTATGGTATTTTTGGTACTTGTGTCACCAAAATAAACTACCTTTATTTTTGTAACAATTATAATTTTCTTTCATGTGTGTGAGTACTGTGTGACTACAGTGGTATTGCATGAGCTTTGCATGTCTCCTAGATAAGCCTTGGCTGCTCATCCACAGCTACCTCTAGAGAGCCTGGCTTCTAGACTCTGCATACACTTCACTAATAAGGGATGACTGGACCTAGTATAAGGTGTAAGTACCATAGGAACCCACTACAAACCAGGCCAGCCTCCTACATCACTCTGAGTTGTTTGATACCAAACAACCCAGGGTTCAGTGTAGAAATCATGTAGCTGTGAAACATGCACTGTCCAGTGTCCAGCACATGCATTAAAATGGCTGCCCTGTTCACTTACTATGTCCCAGGTTTGGCAAGGACACAGTAGGGGCACATTGCTCATGCATCGATGCCCACACATACCATATAGTGCACCCTGCCTCAGGGCTGGAAGGCCTGCCAGAGGGGTGACTTACCTATTGTGCATGCAGTGTGTAGTGGACAGGGCACACATGCTGTGTGCCAGGTCGAGTTTGTCTTTTAGGATTGCATCTGAACACTCAGCTTGCAGTGGCAGTGCTGGGTGCTTCAGGATGCATGGCCCTAGAGGGTGGCACAATCTGTGCTGCTGCCCTCAGGGTCCTACCCTTTGTACCCCATGCCTTGGGTACTTAAGTACCACTTACTAGGGAATATAGTGGCAGATAAAAGTGTTGCCAGTTTTGCAAATGCATCACAACAGTGTAGGGAAAGAGATCTGGCCAAGGGGTCCTGGGTAGTAGGGCCCCTGGATATTTACACCTTTGAGACTACATCAAATACTAGGTGGGGGCTAACCATGACAAAAGAGGCCTTTTATCACAGGAGGTTGTTCCATGCTTTCGGGATGAGGTATGTGAAAGAGCGTCCTCCGCTGTTGCTACGATGTGTGCATGGAGTGTGGTTGAGGAAGAAGGAGATGGAGCGCAGGTGTTGGAATGGGAGGTAGAAATTCATGCAGTAGCTGATGTTCTCGGGTCCTTGGTTGTGGAGGGCTTTGAAGGCATGGATCAGCATCTTGAACTGGCATCTCTTCTGCACAGTGTGCCAGTGGAGTTTTCTGAGGTGGGGGTAATGTGTGTCCCCTTCAGGAAGCCCAGGATGAGTCTGGCTGCAGAATTCTGTATAGTCTGCAGTCTCTTGAGTTGTGCAGTGATCCCTGCATAGAGTGCGTTGCCGTAGTCTAGTTGGCTGGTGATAAGGGCTTGAGTGACAGTGTGTCTGGAGTCTACAAGGAGCCACTTAAAAATCTTGCGGAGGATGAGGAGCGTGAGGAAGCATGAGGAGGAGACTGCATTGATCGGTTTCCTCTTGGTCAGTCTATCATCCAGGATGATGCCAAGGTTACAGGCATGGCTGGTTGGTGTTGGTGGAGGGTCCTAGTTGGGGTGCCACCATGCATCGTCCACAGAGAGGCGTTTCCGAAGATTAGTAGTTCTGTCTTGGTGTTCAGTTGGAGGCAGTTGGCAATATTCATCATGCACTTATGGAAGTTTGTTAGCATGGTGTTGGGATCTTCTGATAGTGAGAGGGTGAGTTGTTGGTTGTCAGTGTAGGAAATAATGTTCAGTCCATGTGATTTAACAATGTAGGCTAATGGAGTCATATAGGTATTGAACAAGGTGGAGATGAGGAATGATCCTTGAGGGATGGTGCAGAGGTTGTTCTTAGGTTCTGAGTTTTAAGGTGGGAGGCATATTCTTTGTGTTCTCCCTGGGATGTCCCCTCTGATTCTGAAGTGGTGTAGACTTTTGATCAGGATGTTGTGAGATACTATGTCGAATGCTGCTGACAATTACATCTGTGCATCTACAGCTAGTCATAAAGATTTGTGTAAGACCATTCCTCATAAATACGTCTCTAAAACTACTCTTTCCACTGTGCCTGATTGACATGTGGTACAGCACAAAGAACTGGCAAGATTACCTCACAAACACTGTGCAAAACCAATATGAAATAGCTATTTTTACATTTAGCTCCTGGATGTTTTAGACAGGGTGCTTTTTTTTCCTTGTTTCGAGGTAAAACATTTTGGATCAAGCAGCACACTTGGAAAGAGGAAGTAATGAGGGGAAATGAAGATATTTCTCCCTGTTATGCCTCTATCCTGTGGCACACCATTTTGGTGCAAACCCAGGTTTACAAGTCTTTGTAAATTTAAATTTGCATAAATGACATGGGTAGATACATGGGACTGCCAATACTCCACCCATGTAATGCCTATTTGATGCAAAGCAATGCAAGGCAGCATTATGTGCTGCCTTACATTCCTTTGAATATACAAAATCAATCAAAGTGGCTTTGCATGGCTTAGGTAACCCCACCTAAGGACTCGTTTTGCCTTTCGATGACTCGCTCCATGCAAGGACAATGGAAGTCCATAGTAAATCTGCCCCAAATTTTCTGTCAAAGGGAAGTAAATCCAGGAACTCAATGACCCTTGTTAAATCGAGCCTATCAGAGAGTGCAGCTTTCAGGTTACCAAAAGCACACTGTGGGCTTACCAAGAACATACAAGGGCTTGGAGCCTGCCCATTGCCTACCATAGGATAGTTTTCCAGTCACGCTCATTTATCTGTTTCTTATTCATGTTCCAGTATTCCATTAAAGTGCATGTGTTTCCCACCTGCACCATTTATATACTTCTCTCCCCCTGAACTTCGTGTTGGTCACTTTTGCTTGTGTGCTTCTCTCGCTACCATACATGTTCCACTCGCTCTTGTGCCCATATTGCTTTCCCACCTGCGTGTTTCTATCCTGCCTGTTTCACAATGCTCTCTCACCTGTTTTCTTCTTCTCCCTACTTCCACCCACCATGTTGCCCTCCCCTTCACCCTCAGTGCTGCTTCCCTCTACTAATCACCCTCAGTGTTCCTCCCATCTACCCATGCCCTCCTTCTCTGCCACCTATTGTTTCTCCTCCCCACTCCTTTGTGTTGCTCTCCACAGCTGTGCCCTCAGTGTTGTTCCCCCCACCCTTGCTTCAAAGAAATACTTTTGCACAATATTTTCTTTTTATTTGCTAATCCAACTCAATTCGGCAAATAAAAAGAAAAACAAAGCAGCAGTATAATTGTGTTGGTGCATATATCTACACAATGGCACAGCTGGCTCATAGACTTTTTTCCTTATTTAGCCTTACTGCACAGCTTCAGGGATGCCATAGACCATGGCTAAAAGCCATTGACAAAGCCAATAGGGCTAATGGGTATTTATTATATTTCTCATGGGAAGCGATGTCTTTCTTTTTTGTCACCTTAACACCTCCTCCTTTCAGTGGGTCAATGTCTAGTTCCAACCTCTCCAGTAACTGCGTTTTATAGGACCAATAGATAAATCTGGAGCTTGAAACTCAGAAACTACTCTTATGGGATTTATCTTCTGCTGAGAATAATTTTCTGAATTTATGAGACACTAGGATCTGTATGACCATCCTTGCACAATGTTAAATAACATCCTCCACTGTTTACCTTCCGGCTAAATATTGACGTTATACCATGCTATATTTATCTAGCATCCCTTGACATTACCCGAATGTATGTGATGTTTCTCATGATTTGTAAAATAGATCTGTTCGTCCTGTCAGCTGTAGAGTGATCTTCCCCCAAACTATTTGCCTTTATACCCCATTTGTTGTTGATCTTGTTTTTGCTGGCCTTAGGACCAGTGCTAATGTGTGTGTGCTCACTCTCTGATATATGGAAACATTTGCTTACACCCCATTAGCTCATTTAATTTACTAATAGGTCCCTAGTAAACTGGTACTACATGTACCCGAGGTCTATAAATTAAATTCTACAAGTGGCCCCCCAGCACTAATTCAGTCACACAATCAAGAAGCCTTTTGAACACATCTCAATCCTGCCATTTCAGCCTGTGTGTGGCTTTAAACTGCACTTCAAAATGGCAAAATAAAGCTTATGGCAGGCATAAAGCTTTGCTTTTAATACATATAAGTCATCCCAAGGGTAGGCTTTAAGCAGCCTATAGTACAAGGTGCAGTGCATTTAAACAGTTGAACATGGACTTTTAAGTTGCTCATATCATTAAATTGGAAGCAGGTGGGAATACTGAGTTTGGTGCGCAAAGAATTGTAATTTAAAACACTCTTTAGTGGTAAAGTTGTATTTTAAGTCACAATTCTGAAAAGGACACTTTTAGAAAGTTGGCATTTTTCTTGTCCTATTTGGTGCATGCAGCCTATTTCCTGGGTCACATGAACAGTTGTAGCTAGCAGATGATCTTTGTGTATTGCTCCTAAACAGTGAGACATATGGATAATAGCTGTTGGCGGGATGGGCCATCCCTTATTCGATGGGGGAGGGAGCTGTCACCTACCATGCTTGCAGAGCACTAGCCTCTGCCACATTACACTCACAAAGCATTTATTACTAGTCTTTTGTATCCCCAGACAAGCTGTGGCCAGGGCAGGGAGGTAGGAAATGCCAAAAACCTCTAGGGGTGGAAACGTCGAGAACTTTCTCCCACGTCAAAGCTGGCACCAAGTATAAATATTGGACCCTCTGACCCAACTCTTCACTACACCCCTGGACATGTAGACGACTCAGAAAGACTGCTGTGCTGCTCTGCAAGAATGACATCTCTACTGCACTGCTGCCTTTGTGAGAAGGACCAGACCTGCATTTTGAACCCACGACCAACAGAGTGACTCCAAGGGCTAGTTAGCTGGCCTCCTGATCAGAGCCTCAGGGAAAAAGAAGGCTCCAACCCCCTTGAAACCTCACCTGGACTCTGTAGGAAAGTACCATCTTGCCTGGCATGTTACCCCCATATTTCACTGTATATATGTTGTTTTAGTCTATGTGTCACTGGGACCCTGCCAGCCAGGGCCCCAGTGCTCATAAGTGTGCCCTGTATGTGTACCCTGTGTTATGACTAATTGTCTCACTGAGGCTCTGCTATCCAGAACCTCAGTGGTTATGCTCTCTCTGCTTTCCAAATTGTCACTAACAGGCTACTGACCAATTTCACCAATTCACATTGGCATACTGGAACACCCTTATAATTCCCTAGTATATGGTACTGAGGTACCCAGGGTATTGGGGTTCCAGGAGATCCTTTCTTTTGCCACCCATAGGGAGATCTGACAATTCTTACACAGGCCTGCCAATGCAGCCTGAGTGAAATTACGTCCACGTTATGTCACAGTCATTTACCACTGCACTTAAGTAACTTATAAGTCACCTATATGTCCAACCTTCACCTGGTGAAGGTTGGGTGCAAAATTACTTAGTGTGTGGGCACCCTGGCACTAGCCAAGGTGCCCCCACATCGTTCAGGGCAAATTCCCCGGACTTTGTGAGTGCGGGGACACCATTACACGTGTGCACTGTACATAGGTCTCTACCTATGTACAGCGTCACAATGGTAACTCCGAACATGGCCATGTACTATGTCTAGGATCATGGAATTGTCACCCCAATACCATTCTGGCATTGGGGTGACAATTCCATGATCCCCCGGGTCTCTAGCACAGAACCCGGGTACTGCCAAACTGCCTTTCCCGGGGTTTCACTGCAGCTGCTGCTTCTGCCAACCCCTCAAACAGGTTTCTGCCCTCCTGGGGTCCAGCCAGGCCTGGCCCAGGAAGGCAGAACAAAGGACTTCCGCAGAGAGAGGGTGTTACACCCTCTCCCTTTGGAAATAGGTGTCAGGGCTGGGGAGGAGTAGCCTCCCCCAGCCTCTGGAAATGCTTTGATGGGCACAGATGGTGCCCATCTCTGCATAAGCCAGTTTACACCGGTTCAGGGATCCCCCAGCCCTGCTCTGGCGCGAAACTGGACAAAGGAAAGGGGAGTGACCACTCCCCTGACCTGCACCTCCCAGGGGAGGTGCCCAGAGCTCCTCCAGCGTGCCCCCGACCTCTGCCATCTTGGATTCAGAGGTGTGCTGGCACACTGGACTGCTCTGAGTGGCCAGGGCCAGCAGGTGACGTCAGAGACTCCTTCTGATAGGCTCTTACCTGTCTTACTAGCCTATCCTCCTTCCTAGGTAGCCAAACCTCCTTTTCTGGCTATTTAGGGTCTCTGCTTTGGGGAGTTCTTCAGATACCGAATGCAAGAGCTCACCAGAGTTCCTCTGCATCTCCCTCTTCACCTTCTGCCAAAGGATCGACCGCTGACTGCTCAGGACGTCTGCAAAACCGCAACAAAGTAGCAAAGACGACTACTGCAACCTTGTATCGCTTCATCCTGCCGGCTTTCTCAACTGTTTCCTGGTGGTGCATGCTCTGGGGGTAGCCTGCCTCCTTTCTGCACCAGGAGCTCTGAAGAAATCTCCCGCGGGTCGACGGAATCTTCCCCATGCAACCGCAGACAACAAAAGACTGCATCACTGGTCCTCTGGGTCCCTCTCAGCACGGCGAGCGTGGTCTCTGGAACTCAGCAACTCTGTCCAAGTGACTCCCACAGTCCAGTGACTCTTCAGTCCAAGTTTGGTGGAGGTAAGTCCTTGCCTCCCCACGCTAGACTGCATTGCTGGGTACCGCGTGATTTGCAGCTGCTCCGGCTCCTCTGCACTCTTCCAGGATTTCCTTTGTGCACAGCCGAGCCTGGGTCCCCGACACTCTAACCTGTAGTGCACAACCTTCTGAGTTGTCCTCCGGCGTCGTGGGACTCCCTTTTCTGACTTCGGGTGGACTCCGGTTCACTCCTCTTCTAAGTGCCTGTTCCGGTACTTCTGCGGGTGCTGCCTGCTTCTGGGAGGGCTCCCTGACGTGCTGGGCGCCCCCTCTGTCTCTTCATCCAAGTGGCGACATCCTGGTCCCTCCTGGGTCACAGCAGCATCCAAAAACCCTAACTGCGACCCTTGCAGCTAGCAAGGCTTGTTTGCGGTCTTTCTGCGTGGGAACACCTCTGCAAGCTTCTTCACGACGTGGGACATCCATCCTCCAAAGGGGAAGTTCCTAGTCCTCTTCGTTCTTGCAGAACAGCAAGCTTCTTCCAACAGGTGGCAGCTTCCTTGCACCCTCAGCTGGCATTTCCTGGGCTCCTGCCCACTCTCGACACTGTCGCGACCCTTGGACTTGGTCCCCTTGTCTTACAGGTACTCAGGTCCGGAAATCCACTGTTGTTGCATTGCTGGTGTTTGTTTTCCTTGCAGAATCCCCCTATCACGACTTCTGTGCTCTCTGGGGTTGTAGGTGCACTTTACACCTACCTTACAGGGTCTTGGGGTGGGCTATTTTTCTAACCCTCACTGTTTTCTTACAGTCCCAGCGACCCTCTACAAGCTCACATAGGTTTGGGGTCCATTCGTGGTTCGCATTCCACTTTTGGAGTATATGGTTTGTTTTGCTCCTATACCTATGTGCTCCTATTGCAATCTATTGTAACTTTACACTGCTTGCATTACTTCCTTTTGCTATTACTGCATATTTTTGGTATTGTGTACATATATCTTGTGTATATTTGTCATCCTCATACTGAGGGTACTCACTGAGATACTTTTGGCATATTGTCATAAAAATAAAGTACCTTTATTTTTAGTATATCTGTGTATTGTATTTTCTTATGATATTGTGCATGTGACACAAGTGGTATAGTAGGAGCTTTGCATGTCTCCTAGTTCAGCCTAAGCTGCTCTGCTATAGCTACCTTCTATCAGCCTAAGCTGCTAGAAACACCTCTTCTACACTAATAAGGGATAACTGGACCTGGCACAAGGTGTAAGTACCTCTGGTACCCACTACAAGCCAGGCCAGCCTCCTACATTGGTTGTGCAGCGGTGGGATAAGTACTTGTAACTACTTACCACTTTGTCATATTGTACTTTTCATAAGAGAAAAATATACAAAACAAGTTCAGTGTATGTACACCTAACCAAAAAGTTTTGCTTTTCTTCTCTTACACTTTCTGCTAAGTGATGAAAAGTACTCCTAAACTTTCTAAAAGTTTAAAAAAGTTTGAAAAAGTTTTTTTGTTCCTGTTCTTTAAAAAGTCCTGAAACTTTTTCTCTCTTCTCACTGTCTCTAAACCTTCTTCTATCATGTCTGATGTAGGAACTTCTCTTAAAATGGTCAATACAACATATGACAATCTTAACTTTAAGAGCCTAAGGAGTGTCTGCATTGATAGAGGTTTAGTGGTGGGAAAGAACCCTTCTAGAGAATTTCTATCTAACATGCTCATTGAGAATGATAAGGCCCAGGGAGGCACTTCAATTGAGAAGTTAGGGGATAGCTCATACTCTGACTCAGGGGAGGCCCTTGAGGGAGGTGTACAGGGTTCTCTTCCAAATCTGCCCCCTAGCAGACCTCATAGCAATGCTGGTAGTAATAGAAGCTCCCATCATAGTAGGGATGTTTTTGTTCCAGAAGGCCAGGTTGTTAGAGTGCAAGCTGTTAGGGGCAGGTCTCCCTCTGTTGAATCCAATATATCTTCTGTGTCCAAGCATTCCCAACCCACCCACCCTGAAGACAAATTGTTAGAAAGGGAACTCAACAAGTTGAGAGTGGAAGAGACCAGACTGAAGCTTAAACAGCAACAGCTGGCTCTAGACAGGGAATCCCTAGATCTGGAGAAGGAGAGGCAGAGGTTGGGGTTTGGACCCCATGGTGGCAGCAGCAGTATTCCTGATAGCAATCCTGTGAGAGAGCATGATTCCAGGAATCTGCACAAGATAGTTCCCCCTTACAAGGAGGGGGGTGACATTAACAAGTGGTTTGCTGCACTTGAGAGGGCCTGTATGGTACAGGGGGTCCCTCAAAGGCAGTGGGCTGCTATTCTATGGCTATCTTTCAATGGAAAGGGCAGGGATAGGCTCCTTACTGTTAGAGAAAGTGATGCCAGTAATTATGCAGTTTTGAAGGATGCACTCTTGGATGGATTTGGCTTAACCACTGAACAATACAGGATTAAGTTCAGAGACACCAGAAAAGAGTCCTCACAAGACTGGATAGACTTTGTTGACTGTTCAGTGAAGGCCTTGGAGGGGTGGTTACATGGCAGTAAAGATTCTGACCATGAAAGCCTGTATAATTTTATTCTGAGAGAGCATATTCTGAATAACTGTGTGTCTGACTTGTTACACCAATATCTAGTGGACTCAGATCTGACCTCTCCCCGAGAATTGGGAAAGAAGGCAGACAAATGGGTCAGAACAAGAGTGAACAGAAATGTTCATACAGGGGGTGACAAGGATGGCAAGAAGAAGGATGGTAAGTCTTCTGACAAGGGTGGGGACAAATCTAAAAATGAGTCTCCATCAGGCCAACAAAAGCACTCTGGTGGGGGTGGTGGGTCCAAATCCTCTTCTAATCAAGTAAAAAAGCCTTGGTGTTATTTATGTAAAATAAAAGGCCATTGGACAACTGATGCCAGTTGTCCAAAGAAAAACACCAAACCTCCCACTACCACAACCCCTACTGCAACCTCTAGTGCCCCTAGTAATAGCAGTGGTGGTGGGAGCAAACCTACTAATAGCCAATCCAAGGGAGTAGCTGGGCTCACTTTTGGTAATTTAGTTGGGGTTGGTCTTGTTAGGGAGACCACAGAGGCTGTGCTAGTCTCTGAAGGTGCCATTGATTTGGCCACCTTGGTTGCTTGTCCCCTTAATATGGATAAGTACAAGCAACTTCCCCTAATCAATGGTGTTGAGGTTCAGGCCTACAGGGACACAGGTGCCAGTGTTACCATGGTAATTGAGAAACTGGTACACCCTGAACAACACCTACTTGGTCACCAGTACCAAGTGACAGACGCTCATAACAACACTCTTAGCCACCCCATGGCTGTTGTGAATCTCAACTGGGGGGTGGGGGGGTTACTGGTCCAAAGAAAGTTGTGGTTGCTTCAGATTTACCTGTAGACTGTCTCCTAGGAAATGATTTAGAGACATCAGCTTGGGCAGAAGTGGAGTTGGAGGCTCATGCAGCAATGCTGGGCATTCCTGGGCATATTTTTGCTTTGACAAGGGCTCAGGCCAAAAAGCAAAAAGGACAGGGTGACTTGGATCCTGGAACAATGGACCAAGTACTCCCTAAAGCTAGGGGTAGCAAGGGTAAATCCCTACCCACTATCCCTCCCTCTACAGATGATTCTCCTTCTGAGGAAGAAGAATTTCCTCCCTATGCAGAACCTTCACCAGATGAGCTGGCAGCAGACACTGCTGAGCTTTTGGGTGGAGGGGGGCCTGCCAAGGAAGAGCTGAGTGTGGCACAGCAATCCTGTCCCACATTAGAGGGTCTCAGACAGCAAGCTGTCAAACAGCAAAATGGGGATGTCAGTGACTCACATAGAGTTTACTGGGAGGACAACCTCTTGTACACAGAGGCAAGGGACCCAAAACCTGGAGCAGCCAGGAGATTGGTCATTCCCCTGCAGTACAGAGAGTTCCTCCTAACTCTGGCACATGACATTCCTTTGGCTGGACATTTGGGTCAGATTAAAACATGGAGAAGGCTTGTCCCCATGTTTCACTGGCCTAGGATGTCAGAGGACACAAAAGATTTTTGTAAGTCTTGCGTGACCTGCCAAGCCAGTGGCAAGACTGGTGGCACTCCAAAGGCTCCCCTTATTCCACTACATGTGGTTGGGGTTCCCTTTGAAAGGGTAGGGGTTGACATAGTTGGCCCCCTTGACCCTCCTACTGCTTCAGGCAATAGGTTTATCTTGGTGGTAGTGGACCATGCCACAAGATATCCTGAAGCAATTCCTCTAAGGACCACTACAGCACCTGCAGTGGCAAAAGCCCTCCTGGCAATCTTTTCCAGGGTGGGTTTTCCAAAAGAGGTTGTATCAGACAGGGGTAGCAACTTTATGTCTGCATACTTGAGGGCCATGTGGAAGGAATGTGGTGTAACATACAAATTCACCACACCTTATCATCCACAAACAAATGGACTGGTAGAGAGGTTTAATAAAACTCTCAAAGGAATGATAATGGGACTCCCTGAAAAACTCAGGAGGAGATGGGATGTCCTGTTACCTTGCCTCCTTTTTGCTTACAGGGAGGTACCCCAGAAAGGAGTGGGCTTCAGCCCCTTTGAACTCCTATTTGGGCACCCTGTAAGAGGTCCTCTAACACTTGTGAAGGAGGGTTGGGAACAACCTTTAAAAGCTCCTAAGCAAGATATAGTGGACTATGTACTTGGCCTAAGATCCAGAATGGCGGAGTACATGAAAAAGGCCAGTAAAAACCTTCAGGCCTGCCAAGAGCTCCAAAAGCAATGGCATGAGCAGAAGGCTGTTCTGATTCAGTACCAGCCAGGACAGAAGGTGTGGGTATTGGAGCCTGTGGCCCCAAGAGCACTCCAAGACAAATGTAGTGGACCCCGTCTCATTGTTGAAAAGAAGGGCGAGGTCACCTACTTGGTTGACCTGGGCACTGCCAGAAGTCCCCTTAGGGTGCTCCATGTCAATCGCCTAAAACCCTACTATGACAGGGCTTATCTCACCCTGCTCATGGCAACAGATGAAGGACAGGAAGAAGAGAGTGACCCTCTCCCTGATCTCTTCTCTTCCACAGAAGAGGATGCTCTAGTGGAAGGTGTAGTTTTGGCAGACTGTCTTACTGCTGAGCAGAAAGACAACTGCATAAATATCCTAGGTCAGTTTTCTGAACTCTTTTCAACTGTGCCAGGCACCACATCTTGGTGTGAACACACAATTGATACTGGAGACAGCATGCCTGTCAAAAGTAAAATCTATAGGCAGCCTGACCATTTCAGGGACTGCATAAAGCAAGAAGTTCAGAAAATGCTTGACCTAGGAGTGGTTGAACATTCTGAAAGCCCATGGGCCTCTCCTGTGGTGCTTGTACCAAAGCCTCACTCAAAAGATGGAAAAAGGGAGATGAGGTTTTGTGTAGACTACAGAGGTCTCAACCAGGTAACAAAAACTGATGCTCACCCTATACCCAGGGCAGATGAGCTCATAGATATACTGGCATCTGCCAAGTATCTAAGCACCTTTGATTTGACTGCAGGGTATTGGCAGATCAAGTTATCAGAGGATGCTAAAGCAAAAACTGCATTTTTGACTATTGGAGGGCACTACCAATTCACAGTAATGCTCTTTGGTTTGAAAAATGCACCTGCCACTTTTCAGAGGTTGGTGAATACAGTCCTGCAAGGGTTGGAGGCTTTTAGTGCAGCATATCTGGACGATATAGCTGTCTTTAGCTCCACCTGGGATGATCACGTGGTCCACCTGTGGAAACTTTTGGAGGCTCTGCAAAAGGCAGGCCTCACTTTCAAGGCTTCAAAGTGCCAGATAGGGCAGGGAAAGGTGGTTTATCTGGGACACCTAGTAGGTGGAGAACAGATTGCACCACTTCAGGGGAAAATCCAAACAATCATAGATTGGGTTCCCCCTACAACTCAGACCCAAGTGAGAGCCTTCCTAGGCCTCACTGGGTATTACAGGAGATTCATTAAAAATTATGGCTCCGTTGCAGCCCCACTTAATGATCTCACTTCCAAGAAGATGCCTAAAAAGGTATTGTGGACAGCTAGCTGTCAGAAAGCTTTTGAGGAGCTCAAACAGGCCATGTGCACTGCACCTGTCCTAAAAAGCCCATGTTACTCCAAGACATTCTTTGTTCAAACTGATGCATCTGAATTAGGGGTAGGGGCAGTCTTATCACAACTCAATTCTGAGGGCCAGGATCAACCTGTTGCTTTTATCAGCAGGAGGTTGACCTCTAGAGAAAAGCGTTGGTCTGCCATAGAGAGGGAGGCCTTTGCTGTGGTCTGGGCACTGAAGAAGTTGAGGCCATACCTGTTTGGCACTCACTTCATTGTTCAGACAGACCACAAACCTCTACTTTGGCAAAAACAAATGAAAGGTGAAAACCCTAAATTGTTGAGGTGGTCCATATCTCTACAGGGAATGGACTATACAGTGGAACATAGACCTGGGAGTACCCACTCCAATGCAGATGGACTCTCCAGATATTTTCACTTAGACAATGAAGACTCATCAGGTCATGGCTAGTCTTATTGTCCTTCGGTTGGGGGGGAGGAGTTGTGTAGGAAAGTACCATCTTGCCTGGCATGTTACCCCCATATTTCACTGTATATATGTTGTTTTAGTCTATGTGTCACTGGGACCCTGCCAGCCAGGGCCCCAGTGCTCATAAGTGTGCCCTGTATGTGTTCCCTGTGTTATGACTAACTGTCTCACTGAGGCTCTGCTATCCAGAACCTCAGTGGTTATGCTCTCTCTGTGTAGGAGGCTGGACTGGCTTACAGTGAGTACCAAGGGGTACTTACACCTTGCACCAGGCCCAGGTATCCCTTATTAGTGTAGAGGGGTGTCTAGCAGCTTAGGCTGATAGAAAAGGTAGCTTAGCAGAGCAGCTTAGGCTGAACTAGGAGACGAGTGAAGCTCCTACAGTACCACTAGTGTCACATGCACAATATCATAAGAAAACACAATACACAGATATACTAAAAATAAAGGTACTTTATTTTTATGACAATATGCCAAAGTATCTCAGTGAGTACCCTCAGTATGAGGATAGCAAATATACACAAGATATATGTACACAATACCAAAATATGCAGTAATAGCAATAGAAAACAGTGCAAACAATGTATAGTCACAATAGAATGCAAAAGGGGGCACATAGGGATAGGGGCAACACAAACCATATACTCTAGAAGTGGAATGCGAACCACGAATGGACCCCAAACCTATGTGACCTTGTAGAGGGTCGCTGGGACTGTAAGAAAACAGTGAGGGTTAGAAAAATAGCCCACCCCAAGACCCTGAAAAGTGGGTGCAAAGTGCACCTAAGTTCCCCAAAGAGCACAGAAGTCGTGATAGGGGAATTCTACAGGAAAGACCAACACCAGCAGTGCAACAAAGATGGATTTCCAGACCAGAGTACCTGTGGAACAAGGGGACCTAGTTCAAAAGTCACGATCAAGTCGGGAGTGGGCTGATGCCCAGGAAATGCCAGCTGTGGGTGCAAAGAAGCTGCCACCGGATGGTAGAAGCTGAGGATTCTGCACGAACGACAAGGGCTAGAAACTTTCCCTTTGGAGGATGGATGTCCCAAGTCGTGAAGAGTCGTACAGAAGTGTTTTCCCGCAGAAAGACCGCAAACAAGCCTTGCTAGCTGCAAGGGTCGCGGTTAGGGTTTTTGGATGCTGCTGTGGCCCAGGAGGGACCAGGATGTCACCAATTGCGTGAGGGGACAGAGGGGGCGTCCAGCAAGACAAAGAGCCCACTCAAAAGCAAGCAGCACCCGCAGAAGTGCCGGAACAGGCACTAAGAAGTGGAGTGAATTGGTGCTCACCCGAAGTTGCACAAGAGAGTCCCACGCCGCCGGAGGACAACTCAGGAGGTCGTGCAATGCAGGTTAGAGTGCTGGGGACCCAGGCTTGGCTGTGCACAAAGGAAATCCTCGGTGAGTGCACAGGAGCCGGAATAGCTGCAAAACACGTGGTTCCCAGCAATGCAGTCTAGCGTGGGGAGGCAAGGACTTACCTCCACCAAACTTGGACTGAAGAGTCACTGGACTGTGGGAGTCACTTGGACAGAGTTGCTGAGTTCAAGGGACCTTGCTCGTCATGCTGAGAGGAGACCCAGAGGACCGGTGATGCAGTTCTTTGGTGCCTGCGGTAGCAGGGGGAAGATTCCGTCGACCCACGGGAGATTTCTTCGGAGCTTCTAGTGCAGAGAGGAGGCAGACTACCCCCACAGCATGCACCACCAGGAAAACAGTCGAGAAGGCGGCAGGATCAGTGTTACAATGTCGCAGTAGTCGTCTTTGCTACTTTGTTGCAGTTTTGCAGGCTTCCAGCGCGGTCAGCAGTCGATTCCTTGGCAGAAGTTGAAGAGAGAGATGCAGAGGAACTCTGATGAGCTCTTGCATTCGTTATCTAAGGAATTCCCCAAAGCAGAGACCCTAAATAGCCAGAAAAGGAGGTTTGGCTACTTATGAGAGAGGATAGGCTAGCAACACCTGAAGGAGCCTATCAGAAGGAGTCTCTGACATCACCTGCTGGCACTGGCCACTCAGAGCAGTCCAGTGTGCCAGCAGCACCTCTGTTTCCAAGATGGCAGAGGTCTGGAGCACACTGGAGGAGCTCTGGGCACCTCCCAGGGGAGGTGCAGGTCAGGGGAGTGGTCACTCCCCTATCCTTTGTCCAGTTTCGCGCCAGAGCAGGGCTGGGGGATCCCTGAACCGGTGTAGACTGGCTTATGCAGAGATGGGCACTATCTGTGCTCATCAAAGCATTTCCAGAGGCTGGGGGAGGCTACTCCTCCCCAGCCCTGACACCTTTTTCCAAAGGGAGAGGGTGTAACACCCTCTCTCTGAGGAAGTCCTTTGTTCTGCCTTCCTGGGCCAAGCCTGGCTGGACCCCAGGAGGGCAGAAACCTGTCTGAGGGGTTGGCAGCAGCAGCAGCTGCAGTGAAACCCCGGGAAAGGTAGTTTGGCAGTACCCGGGTCTGAGCTAGAGACTCGGGGGATCATGGAATTGTCTCCCCAATGCCAGAATGGCATTGGGGTGACAATTCCATGATCTTAGACATGTTACATGGCCATGTTCGGAGTTACCATTGTGACGCTATACATATGTCATGACATATGTATAGTGCACGCGTGTAATGGTGTCCCCGCACTCACAAAGTCCGGAGAATTTGCCCTGAACAATGTGGGAGCATCTTGGCTAGTGCCAGGGTGCCCACACACTAAGGGGGTGATTCTGACCCCGGCGGTTCCATACCGCCGGGGCCAGGGTCGGCGGGAGCACCGCCAACAGGCTGGCGGTGCCCCGCAGGGCATTCTGACCGCGGCGGTTCAGCCGCGGTCAGAAAGGGTAAACCGGCGGTCACCCGCCGGTTTACCGCTGCCCTTCTGAATCCTCCATGGCGGCGGAGCGCGCTCCGCCACCATGGGGATTCAGACACCCCCTACCGCCATCCTGTTCATGGCGGGAAACCCGCCATGAACAGGATGGCGGTAGGGGGTGCCGCGGGGCCCCTGGGGGCCCCTGCAATGCCCATGCCAATGGCATGGGCACTGCAGGGGCCCCCGTAAGAGGGCCCCGCAAAGTATTTCAGTGTCTGCTATGCAGACACTGAAATATGCGACGGGTGCCACTGCACCCGTCGCACCTTCCCACTACGCCGGCTCAATTCTGAGCCGGCGTCCTCGTGGGAAGGTTGATTTGCCCTGGGCTGGCGGGCGGCCTCCGCCGCCCGCCAAAGTAAGAATGACCCCCTGAGTAACTTAGCACCCAACCTTTACCAGGTAAAGGTTAGACATATGGCTGTGAAATAACGTGGACGTTATTTCACTCAGGCTGCGCTGGCAGGCCTGTGTAAGAATTGTCAGATCTCCCTATGGGTGGCACAAGAAATGCTGCAGCCCATAGGGATCTCCTGGAACCCCAATACCTGGGTACCTCAGTACCATTTACTAGGGAATTATAAGGGTGTTCCAGTATGCCAAAGTAAATTGGTGAAATTGGTCACTAGCCTGTTAGTGACAATTTGAAAAGAAATGAGAGAGCATAACCACTGAGGTTCTGGATAGCAGAGCCTCAGTGAGACAGTTAGGCATCACACAGGGAACACATACCTATAGGTCACAAACTTATGAGCACTGGGGTCCTGATTAGCAGGGTCCCAGTGACACATAATAAACATACTGAAAACATAGCGTTTTCACTATGAGCACTGGGCCCTGTCTAGCAGGATCCCAGTGAGACAGTGAAAACACCTGACATATACTCACAAACAGGCCAAAAGTGGGGGTAACAAGGCTAGAAAGAGGCTACTTTCTCACACACTGCTTTCAAAATTGCATATCTCGGGTTTTGCATATCTCAGGTTCTACTGATGGAATTTTTGATGTTATGGTCTCACTTAATTTCTTATATTTTATTCTATTTTTCTAAATTGATATGGGGTTTTTCATGTGTTGTGTTTTTATTTTATAACATTTGAGCTGCTGCATAAATGGCATACACATTGGGCCTCATTATGACTTTGGCGGTCTTTACGGAAGACCGCCGCTATTGCGGCCGCCAAAACTCCACCATGTTGGTGGTAATTATGACTCACACCATGAAGACCACCAAATACCAGCAACAAATCCAACACCACCAGGAGACAGGAGGGTGGGAAAGAGGCGGTTCTACCAGCAGCACCGCCACGGTGACACAATTCCACCCACCTTATTACGAGCCACAAATCACTACATCGGTTCTTTCACGTTGGAAAACCATTGGCGGCGCAAACTGCTGCAGTCGGAATCCACCACTGTCAGAATAAAGCTCATATTGGATTGTTTGAATATCCCACACCTGACACACATACACATACCAGACACACCTACTCACTGCACTACATAACACATCCCAACACAACCCACAATCCTTTGCTACAAAATCGATTTTCATATACACAGAAAGCAGGCAAATACGCTCATATAGCACAACTAGACCATAGGCACAGATACACATACTACCCAGCACACACAACACAACTGCACTACCAACACAAATCACACATACTGACCACCCACACACCACAAGCGAACATCAACCACTACGCATCACCCACACCCCATTCAATCACCCTACACCGCACCCTTACACAAACAACACTCCCCATAACACAACCACTACCATGTCCCCACAAAAGCGCCCACGGTTCACAGACTATGAGTTGAGAGTCATGGTGGATGAAATCATCAGGGGAGAGCCACAACTGTTTCCAGCACAGGTCCAACATACCTTGATTGCCAGGAAAACGTAGTTGTATCAGAGAATAGTCGACAAAGTCAACTCAGTAGGCAGCCATCCACGCACAAAGGAAGACATCAGGAAGAGGTGAAAAAACCTCATGTGGAAGGTGTGTTTCATGATGCACCAGATCGCCATGCACAAGACTGGTGGTGGGCCCCCACCTCCTCCCCGACAGTTCACATCTTGCGAGGAGAAGATTTTGGCCATCTTGTATCCCGAGGGCCTGACTGGAATACCTGGCAGACTGGACTGTGGTAAGTGCACACAACCTTTATGTCACACAATTGTCGTGTACTGCATGCTTCCTCACCACCCAAATACTCCCTAATGTACTGTGTGTCACACTATGCATCCCACCTATCCACCTAATGCCCCTCTCCTGCATGCCACACCTTCACCCAGCACATCTGCCCACCCAGCCCTTGGCAAAGGCACGCTTAGCATGGGCTAATACTAACACTACGACACCCACAATGCACAAGCCCATCTACGTGAATACCTGGAATGTGCACATCACATCCCTTGCACGTATGCATATTGGACTAGCTATACCAACTAGATGGCACAACTGAGGACCACTACATTGCAATGATAGCAATGCAATGGTACAACACAAGGCCAAGAAAAGGCTAAACACAGCTGCAGCACTGTTACTAATCCAATTGGCCACTAATCAGGACCCACAACCCATATAGTGATCCACCAAGGTATGGTACGTTAGATGGCAGACTGCATGCACATGCACAGCATGTACAGACAGGGTAATTAACTTTGCACACTCCCAGATCCCTCCTCTCACTGGGACACCATTCTGCTATATCCAGCTATCGTCCACTCACAACTACCAAGCTTGAATAGTCACTAGCTAAGAGTGCAGAACAGTCATATGAACTATCAGTCTGTAACAGTACCCATCCACACAGCCAGCGTTCTAAACCTGAATGACACTAATCTAAATGGAGTATGGTACACATGTCACAGACCACTATCTACCACTAAAGGTATGCTATGCAGCATCTGTCATTGACATTGCTGGGAATCATGTCAAGCCACTGTATGCATATAATAAAGAGATAACCAAAAACATCTTCAATATGTAACTCCCTCTCTCACTCGATCCACACTCCATCCACAGTTACCCCTGCCAGTGTCACCATGGAGAGGATACCAGAGACTGCCAGCCTACCACAGGATGAAAACCCCAGTGAGGACAACACGCCTGGATGTCTAGATGCTGACGACCTACCTGGCCCACCTGGGACATCTGGACAGTCTATGACTCCCTGTCTCACCCTGCCTACTTCAATCACCCCAAACCTGTGGCTTCAAAATCACAGCCGACCCTTCATCCCCAAAATTGTGTCCCAAACTAATGTGTGCCCCACAGTACAGGGACCAGAGTCAACCTTTAACACCCCAGACAATGAAGGTCCTGCAAATACTGGGAGTGGGCACACCATGCCAGGGGCACAGGCACATGGGGGTTGGGGGCATGGGAGGGAAGATGGGGCCCCCAAGGGACTCTACTGACCAGGAAACCATCTCCCAAGTCCTGGGAGCATACCAACAATCCCTGGACTGGATGGGCCAGGTCATAACCATGTTGGAGGAAAACCAAAGGCTGCAGAGGGAATACCACCAGGAGTTCATGCAACAATGGCAGGCCCACAATGTAATCATGGACACCATTGCAGGGGAGCTGAGGAATATCAACATCACGCATCCTGCTTCCTCCACCCACCAGCAGGCCCCTTCCGCTAGCAACATAACATCAGACCCATCTACATCAGCGGTAGCCAGTGGAATGGGGGCCTTCCAGGGGAACCACAGCCCTCAGTTACCCCTCCCTCTGTAGCTGATGAACCCCCCGCAGACATGGACGTCCATCCAGATATCCCGCTGGAACAGATGCCAAGACCACACCCAATGCCAGGAAGTGACCCTCACCTGATTTGTCTCCCTTGTGTGCCACTGAGACACCCTGTTGGCTGTTCAGCAACACAACTCCATCTCCCCATAGGCAATTGGACACTGGACCCATGCAACCAACAGCTGCACTACTTGATTTCATCTACCATGACCCCACTCACCTTCTAATGGACAATGTGTGCACCATATGTTTTTTGTCACAATTTCGATATATGCACAATAAACACCAATGGAACACAGCTGTGTGTGTGTCTTCATTACAACATCAACAAAAGTCATGATTGCTATATGTAAGATGGCTATACACTCCCTACATCCAACATGCAGTGTAATGGACAGCAGAGGGAGGCATCCTCAGCAGGAGACACAGTATAACAGATATGTTCCATGACACATGTCAGATAGTCCAAAATCCTGACCCACACAAGAGTATAGTCAGTATGTAAACCCTGCAAAAAGACAATTACAGAGAGTACCATCAAGATGAAAGACGTGGAGCCACACAAAGCACATATGCAGCACATAGAGGTTCTCCTCAATGTAGATTACCTCCTAACCAGGGCCCCCCATAGATTACCTATATGTTGGAAATGGCCTTTCTGCAGGGTCACCCCAAAACCTTTTGCCTTCCTCCTTCTCTTTTTCTGACCTCACTTTTGCTGGCTTTAGGACTCTGTGCACTTTACAACTGCTAATCAGTGCTAAAGTGCATATGCTCTCTCCTTAAAACATGGTGATATTGGCGCATACCCAATCAGCTTATTTGATTTACTTGTAAGTCCTTAGTCAAGTGCACTACATGTGCCCAGGGCCTGTAAATTAAATGCTACTAGTGGGCTGCAGCACTGGTTGTGCCCCCTAACCATGTCTCAGGCCTGCCATTACAGGGCCGGTGTGTGCAGTTTCACTGCCACTTCGACTTAGCATTTAAATGTACTTGCCAAGCCTTAAACTCCCCTTTTTCTACATATAGGTCACCCCTAAGGTAGGCCCTGGGTAGCCCATAGGGCAGGGTGCTTTGTAGGTAAAAGGCAGGATATGAACATGTGTGGTCTATATGTCCTGGTAGTATAAAACTCCTAAATACATTTTGCACTGCTGTGAAGCCTGCTTCTTTAATAGAATAGCATTAGGGCTACCCTCATATACTGTTTGAATAGTATATCCTGATCTGAAAGGAGTAGCAAGATCATATTTAGTATGGCCAGAATGGTGATACAAAATCCTGCTTAATGGTGAAGTTGGATTTTATATTACTATTTTAGAAATGCTACTTTTAGAAAGTGAGCATTTCTCTACACTTAAATCCTTCTATGCCTTCCAATCCACGTTTGGTTAGGTTTAGTTGACAGCTCCCTTGTGCACTCACTCAGAAAACCCCAAACACAGGATGCTCAGTCACACTTGCAAACATCTGCATATTGAATGGGTCTTCCTGGGCTGGGAGGGTGGAGGGCCTGACACTTACATATCAAAGGACAGTAGCCTGCCCTCACACAAAGGACTGCCACACCCCCTACTGGGACCCTGGCAGATAGGTTGGAACTAAAAGGGGACCTTGTGCACTTCTAAGCCAGTCTTTGAAGTCTTCCCCACTTCAAAGGCACATTTGGGTATTTAAGCAGGGTCTCTGTCCATACCAACTCAGACACTTCTGGACAAGTTACCACTGGAGAAGGAACCCTAAACCAGAACCTGCAACCTGCCAAGAGGTATTGCCTGGCTGCTCAAAGGACTCACCTAACTGCTTTTCTACAAAGGACTGCTGCCCTGCTGTTTCCCTGCTGCCTTGCTGTCCTCTGGCTCTGCTGAGAAGTGCTCTCCAAGGGCTTGGATAGAACTTGCCTCCTCTGAAGTCTCAGGACCAAAAAGACTTCATCTGTGCAAAAGAAACACCTTGTGCGGCGAAAAGCGACGCACAGCCTGCAAGAAATGATGCACAGCCTGCATCGCGGTGAGAAAATCACCACACACTGAACCGGATCGACGCAGCCCGACTTCCTGGCGAGGAGAAGGCCGAAGTGCCAGTGTTGCGACCGGAAATTAGATGCACAGCCCACTGGATCGACACAAAGCCGAACCAGAACGACGCAGCCCGACTTCCTGCAAGAAGAATCAATGCAGCACCTGCAGTGCGGCTGAAATTTCCACGCATCGTGCACCACATCGAGGCAGCCCCTGTGACTTCATCCTGCATGCCCCGGATTTTAATGCATCATCCCCAGGGCGTCCAAAAACACTTCAACCCGAAGAGGATCCCAGTCTAAAGACCCCATTTCTAACACTATACAACACCAGTCACAGACTATTCATCATAAATCACTGTAGCTGCCATCTGTCAATTACAACCCTCAGGTCTCACATCATTCAGCAATGGCTAGTGACTGCAAATGCCTCAAGCCATAGGTAGCAGAGGCACATATTTTATTACCACAGTCAGTGGGTGGAATGACATGAGTACACGAGAATGCAACACACATTGCTCAATACAGGTCTGTACACTGGAGATTTGATTCTAGGAAACTTCAGTGGGTACACTTGTTAGATATGAGACACTTTTACTGTGCACCTGACATTCAAACAGTCTGCTCCCCTAACACACACATAGAGATAGGGCCACATCACATCCCCACTGATGAGTCAACTCAGGAGGACTATTATCAGCAAATCATGTGGATATACAACACTTGCCAACCCACATTCATCATACCTGTATGTCACTGGAAGTACTGATTGATGAGCACAGTCCTAGAGTCAACTGCACCTTCCTCCTCTCCCTCCTCATCACTTGCCATGTCAGCATTACCAGCCACTGGTCCAACTGCCTCACCCTCATCAGCTAGCAATAGTATCTGATGTCTCAGGGCTAGATTGTGGAGCATGCAGAAGGCTCCTACTAGCTGGCGTACCTTTTGGGGTGAGTAGAGGGCACCTCCAGATAGATCCATACACCTTAAACTGGCCTTTAGGAGGCCAGGGGCCAGATGTATGAAACTTTTTTGCATTCACAAACGGTGCGAATCGCAAAATTCGGCCGTTTGCGAATGCAAAAACGTGGTCTGTGATGCATGAAAGGCATTCGCAGACCAAAAATAAGAAATTGCAAAAATTGTGATTTTTAGCGTTGCGACCTGGTTTTGAGAGTCGCATTTTGCGATTAGGTATTTCCAGTAGGAAATTGCGAGGAGCAAAATGCGATTCGCAAAATCCAAGTCGCAAATAGATGCATCAAAAAATCACAAATTGCAATTTTTCGCAGAATGGCATTTTGCAGATGCAAAATACCACTAAGTGAAACCAGGTGGTAACCAGGTGTAACCTATATAAAGAGGCCCAGAATGCCTCAGACTCTTTTCCACAATGGCTGCACTCTACTTCATGGCGAGGAGGATGAGGATCTTGGCAGGTTTGAGGAGAGGGAGGAGGAGTCAGGAGCGCATTTTCAGAGTGCGCATTACACTTTTTAACCAGACAGAGGAGGAAATATTTGAGAGGTATAGGTTGAACTCAGCCATGATACTTGATCTGATAGCTGAGCTACAACCCATACTGCAGCGCAGAACACAAAGGATTCACAGCATTCCCACCCATGTGCAGGTATTATGCTCCCTCCACCTACTCGCCTCAGGGAGCTATCAAGAGTTCATAGCAGCCGCTGGAGGGGTATCACAGAGTGCCCTCTATAGATTTTTCAATGCATTTATCAACGCCATGCTGAGCAGGATACACCAGTAAATCAGATTCCCCCACACCCCACAGGATATACAGCAGACAAAAATAGTTTTTTACTAGATAGCACAGTTCCCCCACGTCCTAGGTGCCATAGATGGGGCACATGTTGCAATCTGTCCACCATTAGCCACAGAGTATGTGTACCGCAACCATAAATACCAACATTCAATGAATATACAGGTGATTTACAATGCCTCCTACATCATTACTGATCTCGTGGCCAGGTACCCAGGGAGCACACATGATTCGTACATCTTTCGCCATAGCGGCATTCACACAAGACTGCTAGCTGGGGAGTTTGGAGAAGGATATCTACTAGGTATTGTCCCTCTATACAGTGGCGCATTGATGGCGTGCTGATGTCAGATGGCTCAGTTACTCATCATACCCTCTGTCCCTTCCAGGAGACAGTGCCTACGCAGTGAGCACCTACATGATGACGCCCTATCTCAATCCTGCAACACCTGCTGAACTGAGATACAATGCAGCACACAGGGCGACCCGCAACGTGGTGGAGCGCACCTTTGGACTGCTGAAGAGTCGCTTCCGGTGCCTCCACAAAAGTGGAGGGGCACTACAGTACAGCCCAGAGACCACATGTAGAATAGTGGCTACTAGTGCAATCTTGCACAATATAGCTACTACCAGGGGCATACCTGTAGAAATATGTGATACTGAATCTGATGACAATGATGATCCCATACCACCCCTACAGCCAGCAGACAGGACCAGTGCAGCAGAGGGAAGGCAAAGGCGTGCTGACATCACACACAACCATTTCAGATGTAAGTATGAATAAAACAAATGCACTGACAAATGTACATGTAGTGAAGTAAATTTATTACCTTAATGTCAGGTATTGTTAGTCCAACGAATAGCAACAAAAGTGTGTTAAAAAATAGAAACAATAGAAGTTCAGAGTAATGTACTATTACTTCATAGTGTACTCATTACCCCTCTGGCCGCTACAGTTACTTCTTGCGGCCACGAACACCACTCGGGTGCCCAGTTGCCTCACTGGCACCTCGATTGTCCGCCTTAGTGGCAGTGCTGTGCCTGGCACTGCGCCGTCTGGTGTCCATTGCGGGTACAGCTAGGCTACTGAGGCTGGAAGTGTCCTCCGTGTCCCCCAGTCCAAGCTCACTAGGTGTGGCTGACCTCTGTCCCATGATATTGTCAATCACATTTGTGATTTGGACAAGTCCGTTAGCCACATCCCTGCGGCTGTGTGCTGCCTCCACCTGTGCAGCCACTGCACAACGTGCAATCAGTGAGGTTGAAGTAGCTAGCCTGTTGACACAGCGACAGAATCCCCCGAACATGTTCATGAATCGTCGCTCCTGTCTGCGGTGGCTCACCCTGTCATGGCGTAGCTCCTGGCATAGTTCCCGCACAGCAGAAGTGAGCTCCCTTGTGTCCTGCGATGCCTGCACCTGTCCCTCATGCAGCTGTTCTATATTCGTATTCAGGCACTCCAGCTGGCTATGCAGGCCCCACATGTTGGCATTATGTTGCTGCATTTGTTTCTGTAAACCAGTGATTTTTTTGTTCTGTAGGCGCTGCTGCTGCAACATAGCTGCTTCCAGCCCACCAAAGAAGGAGGGACCCTCACCTGCCTCATTCGCCTGTGCACCGGCATTTGGCACCATCCTGTGGGTGCTGTGGTCTGCTGAAAACTGGCCTCCTGCATCTGGGTGCGCCTGCCAGTTGGGGATGGTGTATGTGGCCATTCCTGCTGATCATCCGAGTCCTGACTGAGCTCTGGCAGTGGCAGTGCCCTGGGCCTGCATCGGAGTGGCGCAATGGTGTTAGACCTACTCGTGTATGAGTCTGAGGCTGGATGGGTGTCAGTCTCCCCTACGCTGGCACATGCTGTGGCTGCTAGGCCTGGCCATCCTGCAACGACAATATGCAGCATGTCAGTTATGTTTGTTGCAAGTAAGGGCACACAATGGTAATAAAGGTACAGGTACTTCTATTCACTGTGTTGTGGGTGTTGTGTTCCTCTGGGTGTCGCTCTACTTAATTACATTGTATGTGCTACTTTCAGCTCTGTGTTGTGGACTGCCACTCCCATAATGCTTTGTTGTGCTGCTTCTAAGATGTGGAATGGACTACTTCTCACAATGTTTTACATTACTTGCTAATTCCTAAGGGGCTTTCGTGCATACACATATGGGGTTACAATTCAATATTGCACTTACCTTTGCTGGTACTTGGTGTGCCGGAGGTGTCTATCTCTGTGACCCCACTCACTGCTTCATGGAGGAGTGTGGACTCCACTAGGTCCTCTAACGGGGTGGATGGTGCCTCTGTGGGTGGACCGCCTCCTGTGCTCCTGGCCTCCTGCAGTCTTCTTGCCACCCTCTCCTTCGAACTGGACCGCAGGTCATACCACCTCTTCTTAATTTCGTCGACTGAGCGCTGTGCTACTCCAATAGCCCAGATCTTAGTTTGCATATCTGCCCAGAGTCTCCTTTTCTCACTCTCCGGCACCTGGAGTGAGCTTTTACCAAAAAGGCGGTCATGGCTCCTTACCACCTCCTCTCTCAGCACCTCCAGCTCTTGCTCGCTAAATTTGAACTTCTGCTTTCTTTCTCCCTTCTCCTTTCCTTGGGCTGAGGTGTCCATCGTTGTTCAGGTGTGCTGCCTCCTTCAGAGTGTTGCTCAGTGTGGCTGGGCTGCTCTTTCTGGATGCTGGTTTGGGTGTGGCACCTGAAACTGCCTGGGATGACTCACTTCCTGCTTGTGATGTCATCAGGCTCCTCCAGGTGTGCTTTCTCGAAATTTCTCGCAAGTTGCGATTTTCAATTACCGAATCGCAATTTGCGAAAATGCAAATTGCGATTCTGTAATTGGGCCTCGCAAACCACTAATAGCGATTTTTAAGAAATTGCTAATTCCGAATCGCAATTATGGTACATGGCCTATTGCGACTCTGAAATAGCGATTTCTTAAAAATCGCTATTTGCGATTCACAAAGCCATTTCTTCAGACATCTGGCCCGAAATGTAATTTCACTTCTATGCCTCATCCTCCCATGGGCTTCATTGAAATGGCCTTTCCCATCCGTGGCAGGGTACCTCACTGGTGTCAACAGCCAAGGAAGGCTAGGATAGCCAGAGTCACCCGTGTGAAAACATGTAGGACCAGTGACCACCTTCAAAAGCATACATACCAAGGAGCCAGACCCTCTCTTTGTGTAGTCGTCCCATCATGTGTGGGACATTGCTGTTCCTCAAAATGAAGGGGTCATGAACAGATCCAGGAAACTTGGCAGTGACCTGTGGGATGTACATGTCTGCCAGACACACCAGCTGAAAATTAATGGAGTGGTGGTTCTTCCTGTTCCTTTCCACCTGTTCATTGACACTGGAAGGAACCAGAGCTATATGGGTGCCATCAATGGCCCCATCACATGAGGGATGTGTCCCATTTCATAAAAGTCTGCCTTCACATAGGCCAAATCCACACTTTGGGGGAACCTGATGTAGTTGTCCAGGCGTTTCAACAATGCACACAGTACATTCTTCAACACAAGACTGAGCATGGGCTGTGACATCCCTGCTGCCAAGCCCACTGTATTCTGAAAGGAGCCCGTGGCAAGAAAGTATAGCACTGACAGGACTTGTACTGTGGGATGGATGGCAAAGGGATTACGTATGGCTGGTAACAGATCTGGCTCCAACTGTGTACATAGATCCATGATGGTCTGACGATTCAGACAATAGGTTTGTATGATATGCCTGTCCTCCAGGGTTGCAAGGTCAACTAGTGGACGGTGCGCTGCGGTTGTCTCAATCTCTTCGTGGCAGGATATCTAGGTAGAGAGGAGAGAATGTACATTGAGGAATGCATTTGATACATGTAAGCAGAACATGTCAAAATAGTACACATCTAACACTGTTGGACGTGTGTGGCACTGCTGACATACACTATATTGGGCATGCAGAAGCGCCTTGCAGCACAATGCTGAACCTGTAAGTCGTATAGGACACATGTCAAGTGTGTGATGTACCATATGTGGCAGACTGGGCTGTCCTGCCCTGATCATTAGAAAAGTATTGGGATGCATCAATATCATGCCACCAGCTATGTGCCACCGAGTATCTAAGCAAGACCATCAACAGATATACTGAGCACATCACATCGCTGTGTCATGCATGTCACATGTGTCATCACTACCATGATGGCACAACATGGGGTTAGTTCCAAATTTGTCCTAATATGTGTATGTCACACTTATATTGGCACATCAATACATCAGATGTGCACAAAATGGCAGCCACTTGTCCTGCAGCACTGGACAGATGGAAGTGACCTACTTCTGCTAGCGTATGTCGTCATGGCGGTAGGCAGTCGCAACCGCCACGCAACTTGTCATTGGTTAGCATTGCTGCCTATGGGGAATTGGGGTCAATGGCGATGAGCGTCGGCAGGGACGGTCCTGTACGCGGCAGCCATGACCACCATTTTCTGCAGCCTTGCTCACTTGACTCCTGACACTGTTCCTAGCAAGACCTCCATGACCTGAGCTGCTGTGTACTGTCTCTGGGAGCATTCATGCCACGTCCTGTAGGTGATAAGGCCCCGGCCTATAGCCCAGAAGAGCTGGAGAAGCTTTTGGACAGGGTCCTACCCCGCTTTGGACAGCTATATTGGGCACCAGAGTAACAGGTGAGCCCAATCCCATGGTTATGTGTTAGGGGTGTGTGTGACGGTGAATGGGGTAAGTGTACTGGTGAGGGACTATAGATGTATGCAGAGGGCATCAGGTGAAGGCATGTGGGCAGAGACGATAGGTGTGTGTGGGCACTTAGTGAGTGAGATGTGTATAGGCCTCTCCTTTTTGTATGGTGCCAGTGTACACAACATCTCCCATATCCAGAATTCTCCATGTCTGCATAGTGGAGATGTTGTAATCAGACTGGCACATGTGTGACTCCATCCTGCCTTTACTATTAATGTGAGCTTGTGTGTCACCTTACCCATTGAGTATGACCTGCTCCATCCATCTGCACTTTGGCCTTTGTGACTCTGAGGTGTCAGTCCACTCCTATCTGTATAGCACACCTGTATATGCAACTGTGTGGCTCAGCTTTTCTGATTGGGACTATATACATCAAGTACTAGTAATGGTGGTGACTCCATGTGAGGCAGCCATTACATTTCCACCACAGATATGGTTGGTTTAGGACTGGACTGATGGCTTGACAGTTGTATCCCCATATATTGGTAATCTGCTAGCTCTTGGGTGTGTGAAGGGTGTCAAGTAGGCTCATTTGAAATGTACCTGAAATGGTCTGATTGCAATCATCATTCAAAGTGCTAGTGTTTTGGGGATGAAACCTTGAACCCAATGGGATAGTACTAGTGGTGGTAAGTGCCTAGACAGACCTCGTCATTCACAATATGTAAAGGTAATGCTATGTATGCCAATGCCCTAGCAATTACAGTGCAACATAGCTTATTAGCTGCCTACATTATGTCTCAATTGTTACGTTAGGGTACATCTGATGAAGTGTGAAAATGTCTGCTACCCTTGGCCTAGCTGAAGTGGTTGATTAGGGCAGGATTGTATGACTTATGAGATGTTGATGTGAAGTGAATGTTGTATTTTCTCTTCTGAGGTTGCCCTATGTAGTATTGTGAAGTGTTGTCAGTGCAAAGGCAGTGATGTAGGACCATGTATGCATATTGCATACATGTATATACATCAGAGATGTGTGTTCTCTGGACTTCGGTATAGGTATTCCCAACTCTGGAATGGTGTGAGTGAGGGTGGTGTTATAATGTTGTGAATTTCTGCTGGTGAAAATACATGTGTGGTGGTTTTGTATGTGGACTATGATGTCATATGTCTGTTCCTGATGTTCATCATTTGTGACACTGAACTCAGTGACTGGGTATGTGTTGGACTTTTGCCCTTACGCAGGGTCATCCCCAGTCTTTTTGCCTCCTTCCTCCTGGTTTTTCTGACCTCTCGCTGTTGGCTCTGGGACTCTGAGCACTTTATCACTGCTGACCAGTGCTAAAGTGCAGGTGCTCTCCCATCTAAAGTTGGTATGATTGGCTTATACCTAATTGGCATATTTAATTTACCTATAAGTCCCTTCTACAGTGGTATCTCTATACCCAGGGCCTGTAAATTAAATACTACTAGTGGGCCTGCAGCGCTGCTTGCGCCACCCACTGAAGTAGACTTTCAAAACCTGTCTCAGGCCTGCTAGCGCAGGGCCTGTGTGCACAGTTTTCTGCCACAGGGACCTGGCATCTAAACTTACTTGCCAGGCCCAGAACTCCCATTTTACTACATGTAAGTCACCCCTAAGGTACGCCCTAGCTAGCCCTATGGGCAGGGTGCCATGTATGTAGAAAGGCAGGACATGTGCCATATTGCATGGCCTGTCCTAGTAGTGACAAACAGCCTAACTTGGTGTCTCACTGATGTGAGTGCTGCCTTCTCATAGGATTGCATTAGAAATGCCCTGCCTTATGTGTAAGGGGTATTGTCTGATTTATGAGGGGTAGCGTAGGCATGTTTGGTATGGTTGTGATGGTGATAAATGCTGCTTACTGGTGTGGGTGTATTTTTTATTACTATCACAGAAATGCCACTTCTAGAAAGTGCGCATTTATCTGTGCTTATGACTCTGGTGTTTTGCAGCTTGACTCCAATCCACGTCTGGGCAGAGTGACAGTTGGGGCTTTGTGCATACTTTTCAGACAGCCTGTACATAGGGAGGGTGGAGGTGTCACAGAGGTGCATCTGCATACTGAATAGTCTTCCTGGGCTGAGAGAAGGGAGGGGCGGGGCACACCTACATTTGTAAAGACTGTGCACTGGCCTCACACAATAGGGTCATTAACCCCCCACTGATGTTTGGAGCCTGTGCTGAAAGGAGAGAGGGGGCACTCCCAGAACCAGTTGTAACTGGCTGGAACCTACTCTCCCTACCATTGTAAAACACTGTAAGAACTAACTATAAGTACAGGGGAATTTTCCCCACAATTTGAACACTCTTGGAAATTGAACCTGGACACAAGATGCTGCTGAATGGACTCACCAGGAAACTGCCTTGGACTGTTGCTGCTGTGCTAACCTGTGACCTGCCTGGTCACTAGGAGGAACTGCCATCATCTGCACCCCTTGTGCTGGCCTGTAGCTGGACCCACCAGCCTTGTGCTCCTTCCTGCTTCATTGTTCCCAGGGGCGGGGTGCTGTGGCCCCTGACCCCTGTAACTTTTCCCTGCACGAGGAGTGCTGCCTTGATATCCCCTTTGCGCTGAGAGAGCGCTCTTCTGTGCCCTCAGGCACTTCGAGGCACTTGTTTCATGCTGGAATCACCGACGCAACCCGGGCTATAAGTATGGCCTTAGAGCTTTGAAAAGCGATTCCTGGATGCCCCAGATCACCGCCGCAGCCCGGGCGCCCTTTATTTACAAAGCGCGAGACTCGCGTACCTTCTAGTGCCCCTGGGGCACGAAGAAAACCTCCTTGCCGTCAGCTGGAGCAAGTGTGCTCCTATTGTTGCCCCCGGTGCGAGGACCGCTCCGTGGAGCACCCCTGGGGCACCGGCAGGCCTTGCCTTGGGCCAGGACGACGTCAGGAAGAGAAGGGAGAGGAGGACGCCTCTCCCTCGCCTACGGGAGCCCCGGAGGGCTCTCCTTTCATTGCGGGCAGGGTGGAAGCCTCATCGGAGGCTCCCCGCGCCGCTAGGCTCCTTTGTTGGCCCCGCTCATGGGCCAGTGCCATTTCTGAGGTCTCTCCTCCCAGAGGAGGGCCAGTGGAGGCCCGGGGAGACCCCCGTTGTAACACAGAGGGGGTGTGTGGCGCCCCCATCCCTTCAAAAGCAGTTTTGGCTGATGTGGGCCCCCTTCGTGAGGACCGGTGGAGGCCTAGGGGGGCCCCCAGTGTTTACGGTCCCCAGAGGGGCCCGTTCATGGACAAGAGGAGGTGCATGTCGCCCTCCTCTGACCCCAGGAGATCAGTTAGGCCCCCATTTTGCGCAGAGGAGCGCCGGAGGCCCCATTGTTCGTTCTAGGCACTGGAAATGCCTCTTCATCTCTCACAGGTATTCCCTAAAGGACCAGTATATAGAACCTAAGTTCCTACTATAGACTTTGCACATTTATGTATTGCCTACCTGTTTTTTGATGGTGTCTTTTATACATATGTATGCAAATGTTCCTTTTATGGACATGACTTGCTAACATGTTTTCTAATGCTCCTGCTATGGGTATTTTATGAGATTCTATGACAAGTGCTTTTGAGTAATAACGTGTTTCCTGACTACTGCTTATGTTGCAGAATATTGAGTAACCTGTGTGTTATTTGTGACTACTGCTAGTTTGCAGAGTAACTAATGTGTAACGTTCTGACAACTGCTAAGGTAGCAGGATACTACTGTTATGTGATGTTGGTCTAATAAGTGCGTTGTGTACAATACAGTATATTTTCATATAATCTGGTGTTGTGTTTCCTTTGTGGTGGGGATAGTGTGTCACATGTGTTGTGTGTGTTGTGCAAATGCTTTACACATTGCCTCCGGGTTAAGCCTGACTGCTCGTGCCAAGCTACCAAGGGGGTGAGCAGGGGTTATCTTGGACGTGTAACTCCCTTGCCCTGACTAGAGTGGGTAAGTTCTGTCAGGCTGAGGTGCAAACCCTAGCCAACCAGAAACCCCATTTCTAACAGTATGGATATGTAACATGTGCAATATGGGCCATTTTAGATGCACTTAGATATATGACTAGTTGTGATTCATATGTGTTTGGTGTCTACAGATCTTCCTCTGTGATTGGGTCAGACTAATCACATGCCTGTACCCATAACCTGTATTTCACACATCAGATGTCACCTGTATGGCTGTTTAACTTGTAGAGGCTTTGGGCCAGATGTAGGAAATCCATGAATTGCGACTCGCAAATTGCGAGTCAGTGAGACTCGCAATTTGCGAGTCGCAATTCAGGATGCAGAACGGTGTCTCAGACACCGCCTGCGACTCGCTATGGGGTCGCAAAGACCCACCTCATCAATATTCATGAGGTGGGTCGCTTTTTGCGACCCCATAGCGAGTCCCTGCACTCACAGGGATGGTGGCCTGCTGAAGTCAGCAGACCTCCATGTCTGTGACTGCTTTTTGAATAAAGCAGTTTTTTTTTCATTTTGCAGGCCGGTTTCCTTAAAGGAAAACGAGTTGCAAAATGAAAAAAATACCGAAACCATTTGGTTTAGTTTTTTCCAGAGTAGGCAGTGGTCCATAGGACCACTGCCTGCTCTGAAAACATAATTTTTTCGACATTCACAAAGGGGAAGGGGTCCCCTGGGAAACCCTTCCCTTTTGCAAATGTGTTACCACTAGTGTGACACTGGTGGTAACAGCGAGTTGGTTTGCGACCGCATTCGCGGTCACAAAGCAACTCTGAATTGCGATGCGAGTCGCAAATAGGAAGGGAACACCCCTTCCTATTTGCGAGTCGCATTCCCAAATTGCGAGTCGGTACCTACTCGCAATTTGGGAATGAGCATCGCAGGAGGCTGTTTGCATGGCGCAAACTGCGTTTTTCGCAGTTTGCGCCATGCAAATGGCTTGCTACATCTGGCCCTTAATCAGTTATTAGATCCTAATTGCCATTATTGTACAGAGTTTTATGTCAGTCATGTAATGTGACAGGCAGATGCTGTTTGGCATGTGAGTGTAGTGGTATTCACTGTCATGGATATCTCACAAAGAACATGGACTGATCAGTTGTTGTACTGTACAGGCCTGATGTGTTTTATTCAGTCAGATGCACTCCCAGTGAGAGATAGGAGTATGGAGAGTTATGATGTGAATTCAGGGAGACATTTGTACTTCGTGCAGGGCATGATGTCCATGCAGACATGGCTATGGTGGTGATCTTGTAGATGCTTCCAGTCGTGCAGGCTTACTTGGATGTAGATGTAGATGTGAGGGTTGGCAGCTGAAATAACCTAGGCAGGATATGTGTAGTCACAGATGTGCATGTTTACAAGTGTGTATGTGAGGTATGTGTTAACCCTCTCTCTCCCTCCCTCCTTCTCTCTCTCAATTTGTGTGCATCAGCATCTGCAGGTGAAGGAGAAGGGGCACAGGTGAGTGGGGATGCTGCAGGCCATGGGACCCGGAGTGCTTCTAACAGCGACAGCGATCGACCCAGTGGCACAGAGAGCAAGGAGAGTGCCACAGAGGAGACTGGATCATCCACGTCATCTTTGGAATCCTCCTCCAGTGGAAACTCCCTGACGGTGGCCGACACTTCTGAAACCACCCCAGACCCATCTTTGTCTACCACCCCCCTTTCTAACACATCCCTCCCTGTAGCTCCCCACCCAGTTGTCCAAGCCTGCTCACCCAGGAGGGTGGGCATCTCCTTCACCACAGGCACCTTTTCCCCTGCCCCTCTCAGCCCTGCTGCCCTGAGTGAGGAGACTATTGACCTCCTGAGGTCAATCTCTTTTGGTCAGTCAACCATCGTGAATGCCATTCAGGGACTGGCAGCTGAAGTCCAGCAGAGCAATGCATTCCTAGGGGGCATTCATGGTGCACTGGCTGGCCTACAAAGATCCTCTCAGTTCTGGCCTCAACACAAACGGCAGCCAGTCACCCCTTGTCTACAGTCCCCCTCTACCTACCTCTTCCCAAACCTAAACCCCTCTTCCCAAACCCAGCCAAAGCACACAGACACACAGCATGCATCGACCAAAACAGCCAAAGGTACCACTGACAAACACAAGCACCTTAAGACCCACCACCGGCATGCACACAAACAACACCCACCTGCAGACACACCAACATCCACTACCTCCTCATTCACAGACATTACACAGACATTACACCACACCAACTTTGACTGATCCAGCCACAACTCCTATCTTACCCACAGTCAGCACAATAGCAGACCCGCAGACATCAACCTCAGTCAGCACATCCGCAGCCACCACAACCACCGACACGCCCACATGCAGCACATCTACCAAACCTGCAGACACCACCCCAACAGTCACCCATCCAGCATGCCATCTCTCAGCTCCTCCTCACACCCCCTCGCAAGACACATAAATGCCCTCACTCATCCACCCAACAGACACCCAGCATCCACAAGCATTCATTGCATGCACTTGCACTTGCACCTAACACATCCACACCAACACCTCCTACAGCCAACCCCTCTATCTCTACTCCCAAACCTGTTTGCCATAACTGTCCTGTGTATCTAAGAAGCATTTCCGCTCAGAGTTTTCCCTGTTCCCTACTCCTCTCCCACCCTGTGATATCCCCAAACAGTCTGTATCACTCCCCAAGTCCAGCCCTTTCACCTCCAAGTCCTCTCATGTCTCCCTGCTAGTACCCATGCCCATCCCCCTGCCAAGAAGTCCACCCCTCCCAAGCCCAAGGACCCCTCTCACAAGCCCAATCCCAAAGGCCCCCCTCCCAAACCCAAGGCCAAACTCCCTCCTCCATCCCCCCAACCCCTGAGGTGCCTGCCTTCCCCCTTGATTCCCCTACCCTATGGAGGTCATTTAGCAGTCATGAGTCAAGTAGGGGCACACAGAGGTGCCATTTGTGCCTTTGGCAGTTTGGACATTGGACTGGCCAATGGCCTGCTGATTGTATATAGTTATTATCTTAATTACTAATTTACAATTATAACACATCTGGCCTAACCTGTTGTTGGCTACGATTGTAACATACTTGTCCTGCTTTTCTTTTCACATGGCTGCTTTGTATTTGGCGCCTTTGGTTTGTTTGTGTGTGATGTGTGATGTGTGTGTGTGTGGCCCTGCCATTTGTCCAGCTGTGATGGCTGTGTATTGTGTGTAGAGTATGTTTGTGTTTGGTACATGCATGTATGAGGATTAATTGTGTATTGTGTGTACTCACGTTTGTTGTCTTAGTCGCTGGTTCCAGAGTCGTTGTGCGAGCAGGAGCAGTGGGATGACTTCCTGTTCGGGTTCCATGGTGGCTCCAGACAGGTATGTGTTCCAGAAGATGAGTGTCTCCCTTTATAGCGTTGGTTTCCGGCAGGGTTTTCATGGTGGTAAAACCACGGCGGAAATCTTGGCGGTGTTCAGCCTCGTATTGTGTCTGACAGGAACATGGTGTCCACTGTCCTGAAAGTGGCATTACGCTGCCCGTGGTGGCATGACCACACAGGCGGTACTGGCAGTAGTTTGGCTGTCTTCTGTTGGGAAGACCGCGATGGTCATAATTTGGCAGTCTTCTACGCCGGCCTGTTGGTGGTACGACTGCTGTTGCCAACATGGCAGTCTTTGTACTACTGTCAACACCAGGACAGTGCGCGCTCCACGGGCATCTAGAATGCAAAAACCCAACACTCGCAAGATAATGTAATTTATGCATTGTGATGATATGTTATTGTTTAACCTTTTGCATTGCAGAATTCCATCCAAAAGATTCATTTTTAAGGTGCTTATAAATACTGTACATTTGCAATGTATTGCTGCAGACATTCAGAGTGTGTTAGGGTGTGGTCCCTTTCCAGGGCCTTCTAGAGACTTTCCCTGCAACATGCCTGGGCGTGGTTCTAGGCTGTGCCAAGACTCTATAAAAGAGAGTCAGCCCAACTTCCAGTGCTCACTATTCAGAGGTCCCGGTGCGGAGCAGCAGCTTCTTCCTGAGCTCCTGTCCCGGAGACCTATTTGGATTTTCCAGTCTTCTGCACTCATCTCTCATTGGTGATCACTGTTTCCAGGCGGTGAGACGGTGTTTGGACATTTCCCAACACCGTAATTGAGAATTTTCATATTCTTGACTTTAATTCTTAAATGAATAACAGATTACTTGTGTGCTGCCATTTTTTGACATTTGTATGGTGGTTTGCAAATAGGGAGGACGCGCAATTTATTCCATAAAGATTTGACTTCGTTATTACATTGTTGTTCATTGCGCGCTGATATTTCTTGACATTTACATGATGTTTTACGAGTTGGCAAGACGTGCAACTCGTTTCATGAGCATTTAACTTTGTTGTTCATTGCGCGCTACCTTTTCTTGACATTTACATGGTGGCATCCGAATCGGCGAAACGCGCAATTCACTTCTCGTGTGAAATTCATGCTGTTCATTGTGCGCTACCATTTTCTGGCATTTACATGGTGGCATTCGAATCGGCAACACGCGCGATTCTTTCCTTGAGTGTTTTTTCATGTTATTCATTGTGCGCTACCATTTCTTTGCATTTGCATGGTGGCATTTGAATCGTCAAGACGCGCGATTCTTTCCCTGAGTGCTTTTCATGTTGTTCATTGTGCGCTACCTTTTCTTGGCATTTGTATGGTGGCATTTGAATCAGCAAGACGCGCAATTCTTTCTTCGTGTATAAATAATGTAAATTACTGTGCGCTACTATTCTAAGACATTTTCTTGGTAGCATTTCAAGTTGACATGTTACGTGATTTATTCCTTGAATCTACGTTGTGTGATTTCATGGTGCACATTCCTTTATGGTGTTTAATACTCATATAAAAATCTGCAATGTGCGCAATTCACTTCCCAATGTTTTTTCTGAGAAGAACACAACAATACTAGAATTCTAGATTTAATGCTGTGTGTTCCTGATATGTATTCTTAAAAGGAGATTCATATGGTTGTTTAGAAATTGCTCAGAGTGTTTCCTGATTCTCATGCTAAAGAAAGTATTCGAATCTGAAAGTCCTATTTAACTTTTCCTGTTTCCTCCTCGGGTATTCGGTCATCTAAAGCCTAGTCAGTTTTAGGACTATTCTAGGGTTGTTCATGTTTTTCGGAAAAAAGACGAAGCTTAGAGTTGTAGCATGGTACTGAATTCATGAGATGTAATTTTGATGTTGTGTTTTAACCGTTTGCTTCCTACAGGTCTCCTTCCCAGCTGGTCCCGTCCTAATCCCCTTTTCCCCACTTGGACTCTCTTAGACTCTGTGATAAATCTAATCAGAGTATTGGAGCTGTCTTGTGTTGGAAGTGTTGGGAACGTGCACAGACCCCGAGGATCTGGTGACTCTGACAACTACCAATCTTGTGATGATCATTATCTTCAAGTTAAGTCTGACTGCTTTTGTGCCAAACTACCAGAGGATGAGCACAGATTAATTTTGGGTTGCTCGTGACTTCACCCTGACAGGATTTGTGGCATCTCTTTGAGTACGATTTCAACCCCTTCAACCAATAACCTAATTTCCTACAAAGTCTCAAAAATATGTGAAGCACCCTTGCACTCATGAATATGGCCAAAATAAAGCTGTATAACAGCCAAATAAAGGAGCAAGGATGCAGAAAATGAATTTGCACACACATAAATTTTTACCCACATCAAAAGTAGTTTTCCTGCGACGAACCCTTCTCCCAAAAAAACACAAGGTATGAGTATCCTTGTTTTTCTTCTTCCTTCAAATGTCAGCTAATCCTGCCTTTTAAAAAGTTTCATGTGGATGCATTTCAAGAAACTAGGGGCTAGATGTATCAAAGAATTTTGCATTTGCAAACGGTGCGAATCGCAAAATTCCACTGTTTGCGAATGCAAAAATGGCTTTCAAAATGTATGAAAGGCATTCGCACTGCAATTTCAAGGAATCGCTAAAATAGCAATTCCCTGAAATTGCAACTCCATTTAGGGAATCGCAAATTGCGGTTCTCTAAATAGGTAATTGCAAATAGGGAATACGTATTTGCGATTACCAGTGCACATGTATGCACACGTATCATGCATTTCCAAAATGCGAATTTGGCATTTAGGAAATGCAATTACCACAAACTGAACTTTGGTGGTAAGCATGTGCAATTTTTAAAAATGCATTACAAATGAATTTTTAAAAATGACATGTAGCTCACACATGCCCCTCAGGCATGTGTGTGCTTTACATGTCCACAAATATTTGTTGGGGTGCATCAAAGGGGGCCTTAGACCCCTTGCATCCTGGGGTTTGCATTACCTAATTTGCGAATTCCTAACAGTAATTTGCAAATTCAGAAATGCAAAACCATTCGCACTTATGGGCCTACCCACAGGGATGAATGGAGTCCCATTTTTAAGAAATCGCTATTACCGAATAGCAATTTTCATACATCCCATTTTGCATTCCTTAAATAGGGATTTCTTAAAATTTGCTGTTTAAAAAATGCAAACCGGGAGCTTGATACATCTAGCCCTAGATGTTCATGGCATATTTAAGGGCTGCTCAACATAGAAGACCACATCATGCCCAAAACTCT
Source organism: Pleurodeles waltl (assembly GCF_031143425.1). Lineage (NCBI taxonomy): Eukaryota > Metazoa > Chordata > Amphibia > Caudata > Salamandridae > Pleurodeles > Pleurodeles waltl. Next base: position 146,268,427 of record NC_090441.1, on the reverse strand, counting down.
ATATTGTAGACTATATTAAGTACTATTCCTAAGACTCAAATTCTGAATATTCTGATTCTAAGGATTAGATTGTGAAATTTACAATTATAGATTACTTTTTTGAACACCTATGGTGCACTTGATTGACCAAAACCTCCTCTGTCCATGCCATTGTTACAGTTGCCATATATTGCCCTCAGTCAATTTTATAGAGCCAGCTATTGCCTTCCTGTTGAAATTTCATCTTTCCAACACTCCCCCCAACTCTGTACGTGGAAACTTAAATAGAGAATACTATAATCATTGACGTGTCAAAATAAGACCTTTTCATTTGAGGAATACAATCGGAGCTAAGGGCCAGATGTAGCAAGCCGTTTGCATGGCGCAAACTGCGAAAAACGCAGTTTGCGCCATGCAAACGTCCTCCTGCGATGCTCATTTCCAAATTGCGAGTCGGTACCGACTCGGAATTTGGGAATGCGACTCGCAAATAGGAAGGGGTGTTCCCTCCCTATTTGCGACTCGCATCGCAATTTAGAGTTGCTTTGTGACCGCGAATGCGGTCGCAAACCAACTCGCTGTTACCACCAGTGTCACACTGGTGGTAACACATTCGCAAAACTTCCCCCTTGTGAATGTCGAAAAAAATATTTTTTCAGAGCAGGCAGTGGTCCATAGGAACTGAAAAAAACAAAAACAAATGGTTTCGGTATTTTTTTCATTTTGCAACTCGTTTTCCTTTAAGGAAAACGGGCTGCAAAATGAAAAAAAAAACTGCTTTATTTAAAAAGCAGTCACAGACATGGAGGTCTGCTGACTTCAGCAGGCCACCATCCCTGTGAGTGCAGGGACTCGCTATGGGGTCGCAAAAAGCGACCCACCTCATGAATATTGATGAGGTGGGTCTTTGCGACCCCATAGCGAGTCGCAGACGGTGTCTGAGACACCGTTCTGCATCCTGAATTGCGACTGTTTTAAATGTCAGAATAACTTCACTGCAATTGGAAGGCGCAAAATTATTCTTTGATTAAGAGTCAAGGAGCCACATAATGCAAAAAAATGTGGTCCAATGGGTTTAAATACTGTTTCAAATATTTTACAACTTTTTTCCGTAGGTTCTCATCCAGCCTTTTTCTGACAAAACGCATACGCTTTGTGTCAGGAAATGCATTAAGTCTGTAAAAACATCAGAGAGATAGTGGTTCAATTTGGTGTGAGTTTTTAATAGTCTATCTTGAGAGAGGGAATGGTAAAGCAAATGCTTAAGATGGGTCAGCAGAGTGATTACCATTCTTAAAGGGTGTAGGAACCATGGGCCAGATGTATCAAGGTTTTTTGCATTCGCAAACGGTGCGGATGCCCGTTTGCGAATGCAAAAAAGCCAGTTCAGAATATATGAAAGACAATCTGAACGCAATTTTAAGGAATCGCTAAAATTCCTTGAAATTGCGACCCTGTTTAGAGAGTCGCAAATTGCGACTCTCTAAATAAGAAATCGCAAATAAGGATTCCTTATTTGCGATTTCATAGCACATGTATGAATCCATTCCTAAATGCGATTTACCACTAGGTTGAACCTGGTGGTAACCATGTGCAAAATTTAAAAATGCATTTAAAATGCATTTTTAAAATGTACATGTAAAGCACACATGCCCTTTTGGCATGTGTGCCCCTTACATGTCCCCCCAAAAATATTTTGGGGTGCAGCAGAGGGGGCCTTAGGCCCCCAGCACCCTGGGGTTTTGCATTTCCCAAATTGCGATTTCTGGTTAAGAAATCGCAATTTTGGAAATGCAAAACATTCGCAGATATGGGCCAACAGGCCCATAGATGCGAATGGGGACAGATTCTCTATTTGCGATTCGGTAATAGCATTTGCGATTTTTAAGAAATCGCTATTACCGAATCGCAAAAATCATACATACCTTTTTGCATTTCTGAAATAGCGATTTCTTAAAAATCGCTATTTGAGAACCGCAAATGGGTTGTATGATACATCTGGCCTGTTATGCTCTTTGTAGTCTCTTTTTAGTCTCTTTGTAGTCTCTTTTACGTGGTGGTTCTGCACAAGCCTAGGGTTGGTGGGATAACTGTTAGTTACACTTTGGGCCAGATGTATCAAATGTTTTTGCATTCGCAAACTGTGCGAATCGCAAAATTTGGCCGTTTGCGAATGCAAAACGTGGTCTTCGATGCATGAAAGGCATTCGCAGACCAAAAATACGAAATCACAACATTTTCAATTTTTTTGCATTGCGACTTGGTTTTGCGAGTCGCATTTTGCGTCTCGCAATTTGTGACATGAAATACCGAATCGCAATTAGCGATTCGGTATTTCAAGTAGGAAATTGCGAGACGCAAAATGCGACTCACAAAACCAAGTTGCAAATCGATGCACCAAAAAATCGCAAATTACGATTTTTCGCAGAATGGCATTTTGCACATGCAAAATACCACTAAATGAAACCAGGTGGTAACCAGGTGCAACCTATATAAAGAGGCCCAGAATTCCTCAGAACCTTTTCCACAATGGCTGCACTCTATGTCATGGCGAGGAGAATGAGGATCTTGGCAGGTTTGAGGAGAGGGAGGAGGAGACAGGAGCGCATTTTCAGAGTGCGCATTACACTTTTTGACCAGACTGAGGAGGAAATATTTGAGAAGTACAGGTTGAACTCAGCCATGATACTTCAACTGATAGTTGAGCTACAACCCATACTGCAGCGCACAACACATAGGACTCATACGCATACCATGTGCAGGTATTATGCTCCCTCCACCTACTTGCCTCAGGGAGCTATCAAGGGGTCATAGCAGCAGCTGGATTGGTCTCACAGAGTACCCTCTCCAGATTTTTCAATGCATTCATCAACGCCATTCTGAGCAGAATACACCAGTAGATCCGACTCCCCCACACCCCACAGGAAATACAGCAGACAAAAATTGAGTTCTACCAGATAGCACAGTTCCCCCACGTCCTAGGGGCCATAGATAGGACACATGTTGCAATATGTCCACCATCAGCCACAGAGTATGTGTACTGAAACCGTATATAGCAACATTCCATGAATATACAGGTGATATGCAATGCCTCCTATATCATAACTGATCTTGTGGCCAGGTACCCAGGGAGCACACATGATTTGTACATCTTTCGCCACAACGGGATTTACACAAGACTGCTAGCTGGGGAGTTTGGTGAAGGATATCTACTAGGTATTGACCCTCTGTACACTGGTGTATTGATCGCGTGCTGATGTCAGATGGCTCAGTTACTCATTATACCCTCTGTTCCTTCCAGGAGACATTGCTTATGCAGTGCGCACCTACATGATGACGCCCTACCTCAATCCTACAACACCTGCTGAACGGAGATACAATGCAGCACATAGGGCAACCCGCAATGTGGTTGAGCGCACCTTTGGGCTGCTGAAGAGTCGCTTCCGGTGCCTTCACAAAAGTGGAGGGGCACTACAGTACAGCCCAGAGACAACATGTAGAATAATGGCTACTTGTGCAATCTTGCACAATATAGCTACCACCAGGGGCATACCTGTGGAAATATGTGATTCTGAATCTGATGAGGATGATGATCCCATACCACCCCTACAGCCAGCAGACAGGACCAGTGCAGCAGAGGGCAGGCAAAGGCGTGCTGACATCACGCACAACCATTTCAGATGTAAGTATGAACAACACAAATCCACTGACATTTGTACTTGTATTAAGTACATTTATTACCTTAATGTCAGGTAATATCAATTTCACTAGTAGCAACAATAAGTAAATGAAAGAATAAACAAATGCAGATAACAGAATTTCATTATTCCTTCATAGTTTTCTGTGTAGCACAAACATTAACAGTCCCCTGTGGCCAATACTCTCATTTCCTCCGGCCATGCAAGCCACTCGAGTGCGCAGTTGCCTCACTGGCACCTCTGTTTTCTGCCTCAGTGTGAGAAAACAGGGCTGATTGCAGAGGCCCCCTAACTTTTTGCCCCCATTTTCCACTTTTTGCTGGTGTTTTCCTGACTCTTATGGTGCCCTGGGTACTGCTAACCAGTCCCAGGGCCTGTGCTCTGTGTAAAATGGATATGCAAATTAGGCTAATTATAATTGGCTAAGTTAACCTACCTATCAGTCCCTATTATATGGTAGGGCATGTAGGTTTAGGGACCACAGCATAGGTGGTGCACACATAGGTGCACTGCTGAGGTGCCCAGGGTTATTTTAAAGGCAGGCCTGCCTTGCTGGCTGCTTTTAAATTAAAGTTATATGCAAATTCGACTTTGGAATTAAAAGTAGTTCCAAAGTCTTAAACTACCTTATTTTTACATATAAGTCACCCCTAAGGTGTGCCCTATGTGCCCCTAGGGCTGGGTGCCATGTAACTATAAGCAGGGACTTTATAAAAATAGATTTATAAGCCCTGGTGAGGTAAAAACAGCCAAATTCGTTTTTCCCTCATAGAAGTAAATGGCCTTCATAGGCTAGAATGGGGAGACTTTATTTTAAATTTTAAAGTCTCCTTAAATGTTGCATACCAATAATTTGGTATCAAATTAATTGTTGTAATAAATCCCACAACTTCCAGTTGTGGGATTTAATATAACTTGTTCAGGTAAAAAGTTTTGGACTTTACCTAAAAAGTTGCCAATTTCAGCCCTGCATTGTTTTTGCTGCTGTGCTCTGATTGGCCAGCCTGCAGCAGCTTAGCCAAGCTGCCTTGATGAGGTGTGAAGTGGCCTGGCTTCACACAAAGGAATGTGCCTGTGGGAGAGAATCTCCCCTTAGCAGATGGTGAGGCAGGAAGGGGGAGGGCTGCCAAACTGGTCTTCAAAGGCAGAGAAGGACATTTGGAGCACCCAGCAACACCCCCACATCCTGCAACCCCAGACAACTAGGTGCCCCCTTGATTAGATTAGGAGAGGGCAGGAGAGGGGTGTGTTTATGATTTTTAGCCACACCAGTGGGTGGGCTCAGCCAGATGTAACCTCCAAAAATCTGATTCAGCCATGATGGAATTTTAGAGAATGTTGCCTTCTGGGATGGATTTTTGCCACACTTCCCAGGAAGTGGTCATCACAGGGGGACGACCCTGTACCTGATTGGAGAACCAGGACCCCCCTGCTTTTCACCCAGGAGCAAGGATAAAACTGGCAGACCTGCACCCACACCTCAGATCCCCACAAGATTTCAACAAGAAAGTGACCAGCTGACCACTGTCCAGTGGCCAAAAAGGAGTTTGCGCCAGGAGCATTCTGGGAGTTGTAGTCCGCACCCCCCAAGGACCATCACAGAACTTCTGGACCCTTGGGGTGAGCTGTGGACCCCAAAAAAACTTTAAAAAGACATCTGGGTGAAGCCCCAGAAGTTTGGAGAAGATTTGAGAATTTTTGTAAAAAAGCTCCATAGAGGGACCGACCCGCCGCGGCAATTCTAGCCGGCTTGCCTCAACCGCGACCCGGCCTGATTTGGTGGTTCGTCCTGGTATAGAAAAATCTCCGAAAAAGAGACTAAGTCCGAAGGTAACAAGTTGACCGGGACCTTCCAGCCATCGTATCCAAGAAAGGCTCCATGGACGTCGGATCAAGATCCAGGTTTACCCCGGTCGAAGGATTTTCACCTCGAAAAAACGACTAAGTCCGAAGGTAAAAATCTCCACCGAGGAATCCAGCATCGCGTATCCGGAGAAGGGCTCCAGGAGGTCGGATTGGACTGGCAGGTTCGTCCCGGTGAAGAAAATCTTCAAAATAAAGACTAAGTCAGAAGGTAACTTTTTAACCGAGGCCTCCCGCGACCTGTAGCCGAGCAGGGCTCCATCGCGGTCGGCCTGAAACTTTGACTTTGCCCCGGTCGAGGTGCAACCAGATGACCCGATTGGCGCTTCTTGTTTCTAAGCGCTAGAAAAATAATAATTCTTTAAAAATTCATATCTCCGGTTCCCTTTATCCGATTTTATTCGTTTTTGTGTCATTTTAAAGATAAAAATATAAACTATTTTTATATATTGGTTTTGGATTTTTAAACTGTTTCCTGTGTTTTATTTAATTACTGTTTTGTGATATTTGAATGCTTTACACACTGTCTCCTAAGTTAAGCCTTGACGCTCGTTGCCAAGCTACCAAGGGTTAAGCTGGGGTTAATTTACTGAGACCTAACTGGACCTAAGTGGAGGTTAGTGGCTTGTTGCTAGGTGTAGGTACCTACCTGCCCTTACCAATAACCCATTTTCCAACATTTTTGGTGGCAGCGGTGGGATCCTGTACTTGTGTTCAGTATCATGTTACAGTTTTAAGTAAAACAAATTAAAAATCCTTTAAATTGTCTTAGTGCAAATTTTTTTTTTTTTTTTTAAATTTACATTTTTTAATTTGGATTAATTTCTATTATTTAATTTTTGTAATTTTTCTAAATTATTGTTTCCAATTTTTGCAAAAAGTTTTTGTTCACACAAAACTAGGGAACCATGGAGCTTGATCTGGCTAGCCTACCCACACAGCTTAGGGGGTTGTGTACTGAAAGAGGGTTGCCTGCATCCACTGACCTCAGGAAGCAAGTCCTGATCAAATCCCTGACAGCATGGGCTGAGGCCCAAGAGGTAGACCCAGGGGAAGCTCCAGAGGAGGGAGAAACAGGGGAAGATGCTAGCTCTAACCACTCAGGGGAGGGAGGGCATCTGAGCCTAAGTGAGGATGAGGAAGATCGGTCCTCAGTACATACAGTCACTAGGGGCAGACCCAAAGCTAGTGGTGGGAAGGGGGTCCCTTCAGGAGGAGAGAACCCATCCATCAGGGAAAGAGAGCTGGAGGCCCAGCTAGCATACATAGCTTTGGAAGCAGACAAGCTGGCCCTAGAAAAGAAAAAGTGGGCAAAGAAAGAGAAAAGAGATGGTGGCAGTGACAGAGAAGTTGAGGTGTCCATGGGTGGGGGAGTTTGCCCCAGATTACCCAAGGGGGTGGTTCCTGCTTATGTAGAGGGAGATGATATAGACAAGTGGTTGGAGGCCTTTGAGAGGGCACTCCAAATGAGAAGGGTTAGGCCTCAATACTGGGGTTCCCTTTTGTGGGAGTTGGTCCCCAACTCAGGGAGGGATAGGCTTCTGACCTTAAGGGGGGAGGAGGCAGATTCGTACCCTAGTATGAAGAGGTGCTTAACCAAGAAGTTTGGTCTGACCCCAGAGCAGTATAGAATGAAGTTCAGGGACACCCAGAAGGTCAGTACCCAGTCTTGGGTTGACTTTGTAGACACCTCACTAAAGGCACTAGAGGGCTGGATTATTGGTAACAAAGTAAATACTTATGAGGGGTTATACAATCTGATCGTGAGAGAGCACATCTTGACCAATTGTACCCAAGAAAGGTTACGCCAGCATCTAGTGGACTCTAAGCAGACCAACCCTAGAGAGCTAGGGGAGGCAGCTGATGAGTGGTTGAGAACCAGGGTGGTTGTCAAGTCCCAGGGGGGAGACTCCAAGAAGGGGGGGCAGGTCCCCAAAAACCTAAGGAGGGAGGTGGTAAGCCCACCACAGAGACTCCCTCTGTACCCCAGAACCCTAAGAAGGAGGAGAGTAAATCCCACTCCCACTCTGATAAGCAGAGACAGGGAGACCCAGGGTTAAAAAAGCTCTTGGACAGTAGGGCTTGCTTTGACTGTCAGCAGACAGGTCACTTCAGAGGAGATGCAGCCTGTCCAAAGAAGGTGGTTAGCACTGGGCTGTCCAGTGTAGCCATGGAGGAGGACTCCTCAGATGATGAAGTCCTCCTAGCATTGACCTGGGAGACAGGACCAGATGGTAAGCTGGTGATCCCTGAGGGTGGAAGTAGGCACTTCCACCCCATTCAAGTGAATGGGATCCCTACCACTGGCCTGAGAGACACCTGTGCCAGTCACACTATAGCGAGTGACCGGTTAGTGACCCCAGACACGTATGTCCCAGGAGAGACAAGGAAAGTCAGGATAGCCACAGGGGAGGTCACCTCCAAACCTGTAGCCATAGTGCCCCTAGAGAGGGAGGGTATCCTTGACTGGTTTAGGGTGGTACTGACCTCCCCCTAGATTGTATCCTGGGCAATGACCTCCCAGAGGTGGGTCTGGTCCCAGATGGGGCGGTCGCCCAGGGCGCCCCCCCCAAACCAAAGTCCTGGGGAGTCAGTCCCTACAGTTAGGAGACAGGGGTCCCCAAGAAAAGGAAAGAAGAAAAGGAAGGGTAGGCCACTCTTAAAGAGAGTTCCAGGGAGCCAAAGGCCTTCTGCCCCAGTAGGGGGGGAGCCCTCAGTTGGCACTGGTGAGGCCTCCCCTGACCCCAAGGAAGTCCTGAGTAGTCAGGCAGCTGTCCAGATGCAGGGTGTTGCCCCTGCACTGACAGAAGGGAGAGTGGAAGGAGGGTGTCTGCCACAGGAGGTGGTAGCCCCCCACTCTAGACAGCATGAGGGGTGCCAGGACCCCAAAGTTGCCCCTAAAGCAGCTCAGCCACCTGTCAGTGGAGAGCTTAGGGTGTGGTTCTGGGTACTGACAGCTGTCAGTAGCCTCTGCTGGGTGCTAGCCTTCCTGGCAGCACTGTACTTGGCCTGGGAGGCAGACCCCAGGGCCAATAGCAAAGTAGGCCCCCTGACCCTGTTGGTCATGGTGGGGTTACTCAAGTGTTGGGTGACCTCTTTGGGTAAGCTAGGTGTTGCCCTAGCAAAGTTAGGAGTAGGGGAGGTGGGCACCTCACTACCCAAGTTGGCAGAGAGAGAGGAAGAAGACCCCCCTAGAGGGAAGTTTCAGTTTGAGATGGGTCCTTTCACTGTTGGGATGGCTTCACTACCCAGAGGCAGTGACCATGACAGGAAGATGTAAGGCAGAGTAGGCCCTGCAAAGGGACAGCCAGTTTTCTTCACTGTCTTCCTCGCCTAACAAGCCAGGAAGACTCTCCCAGGGTTGGGCTGAGTCTCCTGGGCGTGTGGGCTGGGGGGGCCTGTGTGAGAAAACAGGGCTGATTGCAGAGGCCCCCTAACTTTTTGCCCCCATTTTCCACTTTTTGCTGGTGTTTTCCTGACTCTGATGGTGCCCTGGGTACTGCTAACCAGTCCCAGGGCCTGTGCTCTGTGTAAAATGGATATGCAAATTAGGCTAATTATAATTGGCTAAGTTAACCTACCTATAAGTCCCTAGTATATGGTAGGGCATGTAGGTTTAGGGACCACAGCATAGGTGGTGCACACATAGGTGCACTGCTGAGGTGCCCAGGGTCATTTTAAAGGCAGGCCTGCCTTGCTGGCTGCTTTTAAATTAAAGTTATATGCAAATTCGACTTTGGAATTAAAAGTAGTTCCAAAGTCTTAAACTACCTTATTTTTACATATAAGTCACCCCTAAGGTGTGCCCTATGTGCCCCTAGGGCTGGGTGCCATGTAACTATAAGCAGGGACTTTATAAAAATAGATTTATAAGCCCTGGTGAGGTAAAAACAGCCAAATTCGTTTTTCCCTCATAGAAGTAAATGGCCTTCATAGGCTAGAATGGGGAGACTTTATTTTAAATTTTAAAGTCTCCTTAAATGTTGCATACCAAGAATTTGGTATCAAATTAATTGTTGTAATAAATCCCACAACTTCCAGTTGTTGGATTTAATATAACTTGTTCAGGTAAAAAGTTTTAGACTTTACCTAAAAAGTTGCCAATTTCAGCCCTGCATTGTTTTTGCTGCTGTGCTCTGATTGGCCAGCCTGCAGCAGCTTAGCCAAGCTGCCTTGATGAGGTGTGAAATGGCCTGGCTTCACACAAAGGAATGTGCCTGTGGGAGAGAATCTCCCCTCAGCAGATGGTGAGGCAGGAAGGGGGAGGGCTGCCAAACTGGTCTTCAAAGGCAGAGAAGGACATTTGGAGCACCCAGCAACACCCCCACATCCTGCAACCCCAGACAACTAGGTGCCCCCTTGATTAGATTAGGAGAGGGCAGGAGAGGGCTGTGTTTATGATTTGTAGCCACACCAGTGGGTGGGCTCAGCCAGATGTAACCTCCAAAAATCAGATTCAGCCATGATGGATTTTTAGAGAATGTTGCCTTCTGGGATGGATTTTTGCCACACTTCCCAGGAAGTGGTCATCACAGGGGGACGACCCTGTACCTGATTGGAGAACCAGGACCCCCCTGATTTTCACCCAGGAGCAAGGATAAAACTGGCAGACCTGCACACACACCTCAGATACCCACAAGATTTCAACAAGAAAGAACTAAAGGAGAAGAAGGACTGCCTTGCTGGACCCCTGGCCTGCACCTGGAACCTGCACTCAGAAGGACTGCACCAGCTGCACACTTGGGCTTCACCACAAGAAGGACTTTGCCTGGCTTCAACTGGTTCAAGGAGGGACTCCCTGTTTGCTACAGGTGAAAAATTGCTATCCAGAGTCCCCTGCACCAACTCCTGAAGAAAGTGACCAGCTGACCACTGTCCAGTGGACAAAAAGGAGTTTGCGCCAGGAGCATTCTGGGAGTTGTAGTCCGCACCCCCCAAGGACCATCACAGAACTTCTGGACCCTTGGGGTGAGCTGTGGACCCCAAAAAAACTTTAAAAGGACATCTGGGTGAAGCCCCAGAAGTTTGGAGAAGATTTGAGAATTTTTGTAAAAAAGCTCCATAGAGGGACCGACCCGCCGCGGCAATTCTAGCCGGCTTGTCTCAACCGCGACCCGGCCTGATTTGGTGGTTCGTCCCGGTATAGAAAAATCTCCGAAAAAGAGACTAAGGGGGTCATTCTGACCCTGGCGGTAAAAACCGCCAGGGCCAATGACCGAGGGAGCACCGCCAACAGGCCCGCGGTGCTCCCTTGGGCATTCTGACCGCGGCGGTACAGCCGCGGTCAGAAACGGAAAACCGGCGGTGTACCGCCGGTTTTCCGCTGCCCTGGGGAATCGGGGATTCCGACCCCCATACCGCCATCCTGTTCCTGGCGGTTTTGGCTGCCAGGAACAGGATGGCGGTATGGGGTGTCGTGGGGCCCCTGGGGGCCCCTGCAGTGCCCATGCCAATGGCATGGGCACTGCAGGGGCCCCCGTAACAGGGCCCCACCATGATTTTCAGTGTCTGCCATGCAGACACTGAAAATCGCGACGGGTGCAACTGCACCTGTCGCACCCCTTCCACTCCGCCGGCTCCATTCGGAGCCGGCATCCTCATGGAAGGGTGTTTCCCGCTGGGCTGGCGGGCGGCCTTCTGGCGGTCGCCCGCCAGCCCAGCGGGAAACCCAGAATACCCGCGGCGGTCTTTTGACCGCGCAGCAGTATTCTGGCGGTCCCAGCCAGGCCGGCGGCTTCTGCCGCCGGCCGGGGTCAGAATGACCCCCTAAGTCCGAAGGTAACAAGTTGACCGGGACCTTCCAGCCATCGTATCCGAGAAGGGCTCCATGGACTTCGGATCAAGATCCAGGTTTACCCCGGTCGAAGGATTTTCACCTCGAAAAAACGACTAAGTCCGAAGGTAAAAATCTCCACCGAGGAATCCAGCATCGCGTATCCGGAGAAGGGCTCCAGGAGGTCGGATTGGACTGGCAGGTTCGTCCCGGTGAAGAAAATCTTCAAAATAAAGACTAAGTCAGAAGGTAACTTTTTAACCGAGGCCTCCCGCGACCTGTAGCCGAGCAGGGCTCCATCGCGGTCGGCCTGAAACTTTGACTTTGCCCCGGTCGAGGTGCAACCAGATGACCCGATTGGCGCTTCTTGTTTCTAAGCGCTAGAGAAATAATAATTCTTTAAAAATTCATATCTCCGGTTCCCTTTATCCGATTATATTCGTTTTTGTGTCATTTTAAAGATAAAAATATAAACTATTTTTATAAATTGGTTTTGGATTTTTAAACTGTTTCCTGTGTTTTATTTAATTACTGTTTTTTGATATTTGAATGCTTTACACACTGTCTCCTAAGTTAAGCCTTGACGCTCGTTGCCAAGCTACCAAGGGTTGAGCTGGGGTTAATTTACTGAGACCTAACTGGACCTAAGTGGAGGTTAGTGGCTTGTTGCTAGGTGTAGGTACCTACCTGCCCTTACCAATAACCCATTTTCCAACACTCAGTGACAGTGCTGTGCCTGGCACTGCGAGGTCTAGCATCAGTTGTGGACACAGCTACGCTGCTGAGGCTAGATGTGTCCTCAGTGTACCCCAATCCCAGTTCACTAGGTGTGGGGAGCGATTACCCATCATATTGTCTCTCACATTTGTGATCTGCATCAGTCCTTGTGCCACATCCCTACTGCTGTGCGCTGCCTCTACCTGTGCGGCCACAGCACGCCGCGATATGAGGGCTGTTGAATTTGCCAGCCGATTGACAGAGCGTCAAAAACCGCCAAACAACCCCATAAAACGTCTCTCCTGCCTGCGGTGGCTAACTCTGTCGTGGCGCAGCTCATGACACAGTTCCCTCACTGCACTAGTCAGCTCCCTGGTGTTCTCCGATGCTTGGATCTGTCCCTCATGAAGTTTATTGAGGTTCCCATTGAGGCACTCCAGCTGGCGATGCAGCCCCCCCCATGTTTGTATTGTGTGCCTGCATCTGCCTTTGTAAAGCAGAGATTTTTTTGTTTTGTAGGCGCTGCTGCTTTAACATAGCAGATTCCAGGCCACCGAACACTGATGGTCCCTCACCTGCTTCGAAAGCCTGTGCGCCTGCATACGTAGGCATCCTGCGGGGTGTTGTGCTACGTTGTGGCCGGATCTTCTGCATACCAGTGCATCTGCCACTTGGGGTAGGTGTGTAAGAGTCATCCTGCAGGTCATCAGAGTCCTGGCTAAGTTCCAATAGCGGTACTGCCCTAGCCCTGCGTTGGATGGGCGCTATATTCTGTGACTCGCTTGTGTTAGAGTCAGATGCAGAGTGGGTTTCTGTATCCCCCGCAATGGCACTTGCAGAAGCTCCTGGGACTGGGCCACCTGCAACAACAATATGCAGCATGTCAGTAATGTATGTATCACCAAAGATCACACAATGGTAATAAATGTACAGTTACTACTCATCACAGTGTTGTGGGTGTTGTGTTCTTCTGGGTGTCGCTCTGCCTAATTACATTCTATGTGCTACTTTGAGCTCTGGCTTGTGGACTACCACTCCCATAAGACATTGTTGTGCCACATCTAAGATGTGGAATGGACTACTTATCACAATGCTTTGCACTAATTGCTAATTCCTAAGGGGCTTTTGTACATACACATATGGGGTTACATTTCAATATTGCACTTACCATTACTGGTACTTGGTGTGCCGGATGTGTCGATGTCACTGACTGCTTCTGGGAGGAGTGTCGACTCCACTAGGTCTTCCATCGGGGTGGAGGGTGTCTCTGTGGGTGGGCCGCCTCCTGTGCTCCTGGCCTCCTGCAGTCGTCTTGCCACCCTCTCCTTGGCACGGGACGGCAGGTCGTACCACCTCTACTTTATCTCCTCCACAGAGCGCTGCGCTACTCCAACAGCGCAGATTTTGGTCTGAATGTCTGCCCAGAGTCTGCGCTTTTCACTCTCAGGCACCTGGAGTGAGCTTTTCCCAAACGGTCATGGCTCCTCACAACCTCCTCTGTGAGCACCTCCAGTTCTTGCTCACTAAACTTTAGTTTCCTTTTCCTTTCTCCTTTCCCTGTGCAGAGGTGTCCATGGTGGTTCTGCAGTCCTGCCTTCTTCACAGAGTTGCTCACTGTGGCTGGGCTGTCTCTCTCTCTCTGTGCTACTTTGGGTGCGGCACCTGCAAACTGCCTGGGATGACTCACTTCCTGCTTGTGATGTCATCAGGCACCTCCAGGTGTGCGTTCTCGCAATTTGTGATTTTCAATTACCAAATCGCAATTTGCGTTCTCGCAAATTGCCATTCGGTATTTGGGCCTCGCAAACCACAAATATCGATTTTTAAGAAATCGCTAATTCCGATTTGCAATATTGATACATGGTCTATTGCGACTCAAAAATAGCGTTTCTTAAAAATTGCTATTTGCGATTCGCAATGCCCTATCATGATACATCTGACCCTTTCTAATTTGTGAGTGGCTTGCCAAACAGGAAGGGGTGGTGGCAGAGCCTGGCTGCCAATGAGCACAGGGTAAGCGTGGTTGGATAGGGGGTTCATTGGCATGCCAGGAGAACACTTGGCTTGAATGTTCTGGCAGATGTAAGAAATTGGGAAGCTGAGTACATTATTGAGATGACTTATTGAATGGGAAAGCCCTAACGGTGATACTGTATGTGTCTTGCCTAGAGTGTTCCATACTCATGTGAGTCAGGGCCCATTAGGAGGTCAAAGGCCAGACTGGTAGACATTATCTATAGCACACCTTTGGGTGTGTGATGCCTTTTCTCACACTGCCCTTATTGACTGAGTGGTCCATTGTCAGGTGGTGATAGTGCTTGAGGGATGCAAGAAGGAGTTCAGTAAATGGACAGTTTTGTAAGACCACCGCACTCTGGAAACAAACTCTATTGGTGTGTCTGCCCTGGGCAACAGGCATCTCGTACATTTTTTGGAGGGGTGCTGGCCCCCGAACCAATGTCGTAACACTACTCTTGTAGCTAATCCTGCAATGCACCTAGGAGGCCCATTGAATAAAATGGGAGCCTCATTTTAACGCCTGCTCTGAGCAGGCGTTTAAAAATTTCAATAAAAATGATGCATCAAAATCTTTAAAATTTCTTTGCATCATTTTTTCAGCACCCCTATTGGGGTAACGCCCCCCTTGCATACATGATACCTGGTGCAGGCATAATGTGGTGCAAGGGGTTACAATGTGGCACAATGCATGCATTGCGCCACTTTGTAAATCTGGCGTAGCGATTTTGGCCTTGTTGGGCCACATTAGCATAAAAAAATTACACTAATGTGTCGCAAGAAGGCTCTAGGGGATCTTAAATATGTCCCTTCTTATTTGGATTGTGGGGCACGGGATGGATGACCCCTCTGGCGACCATTATGTGGAGCAACACTACTGGAATGTCCACCTAACACCCATTTAACTGTGCACCTCAAGAAACGCCAACCTTTACATCAACACAGTCTTCTAAGGGTTTCTTATGATGTTGAAGTGGCCCAGGAAAATCATCTTTTGGGAGGCAGTTGCTGAAAAACAACACCAAGGCGTGTAGGACACTAAGACCTAACATGATACGGCCCAAGAGGTCTTCATGAAAACACGGGGGACACATAGAACCGCACTATCACAGGTGGTGAATAACACCTCTAAAAATCTCTGCGGATGTCCAGTCCATGCATCAAGATATTACCTCCTTCAACAGCAGACTGTCAGCTACAGAAGCCAGACTTGACCAAATTGACCGGAAACTGGCACCATCAATTAACAGGGGACAACACCACTAGGACTGCCACAAGAAGATTGTAGTACTGGAATCACCGGGACAACCTTCAGCTTTCCTGACAAACTAGAAGGGGACAATATGATGAGGTTGCATGCAAGCTTCATCCTCACCATCATCAAGTTCTCCTTTGATCCTCTACTGGAGTTTCAACAGGTCCACATAATTAGACCCAGATATCCAATGGACAAAGAAGGCCCGAGACAAATAAGAACCTGCTTTTTACAATAACAGGCTTGAACTGTTGTTATGAAAGCCAAAAGAGGGGCCCGTTCCTTTTTGAGGATCACAGGATCTGCATTTTGCAGGATTTCTCTCAAGAAACCATGACCACCCAGAAAAGATTCATACAATTGTGCCCCCATCTTAAACACTTAAACATCAGATATGGCCTCCTGGACGCAGCTGCAATGCTCATCACCCATGATGATAAGACTATAGAATTTGATGATCTGGGACAATTGGAAGAATATTTGGAGGTGCTATGGGCTACAGGTATGGAAACTGTGACTGACACAGACACAAACCATGAATCAAACAAAGCCACAATTACCCACCTCTCTGCCCTGCTGAGGAATGTCTTAGACTTGAAAAAGTCACCAAACAATAGCTCTTTGGCTGAAACCAAAACACTCATGCATGGAATCCCATGTGAGGGACAAATTTCAATCCCCACTTAAGCCCAGCTAATTCACCCTAACCACCTTCCATACTCGGGGTCATCAGCATGGTCCTGTAATGGTAGGTGTGCTCAGTGGTGCATCTCCACACATATCCAGGCCATTGCTCCCCCTCTCCTTCTCCATCTCTCACTTGTATCATGTCTTACTCTGACCTCTGCTTACACTCCCAGTCACTGGAAACCCCAGGTGGACATGCCATTACATCCATCCCACCGACCACCAAATAAATATTTCACAATTTCCCAAATTTGAGACCCACTGCTACAAACACAACCTCCTACTTAACCTTTACCACCCATACAACAAAAGTAGTTTATTTGTGCCCCTGGTTCAACCAATCCCCATGGTCGGACCATGTCTCACATCCTTGAAGAGGGAAGATCTCTCTTTTACTGTCTCATCACCACACCTTCGACTATTCAGCACTATCCAGTAGTCAAACCTCCTATTACTCATTGCAGAGAGGAGGAAACTAGACATACAACCCATTGTTCAATCAATCAATCAATACTTCGGTAGCACAGCTTATCACCCATGGGGCCTCAAGGCGCTGTTCCAGGTATGCTGTTCAATCGAATAGCCAAGTCTTGAAGTCCTTCCTGAACTGCTTCAGTGATGCAGTCTGTCTGAGTTTCAGAGATAGTGTGTTCCTTGTCCAGGCTGCGAGGTAGAAGAAGGATCTTCCCCTGCTGTGCTTTTTCAGATCCTGGGAATGGCCGCGAGGGAAAGCTGGGAAGAACGAAGTTGTCTGTTGGGTGTTTGTAGAATGTGAGGCAGTTGTTGAGGAAGGCCGATCCTTTGCTGTGTAGTACCTTGTAGGTGTGTGTCAGAAGTTTGTAGGTGACGCGCTTGTTGACCTTGAGCCAGTGTAGGTCTTTGAGGTGGGAGGAGATGTGGCTGTGTCGAGGGATGTTGAGGCTGAGCCTGGCTGCAGCATTCTGGAGTCTTTGTAGTCTTGATTGCAGTTTCTTTTTGATTCTGGCATAGAGTGTGTTGCAGTAGTCCAGTTTGCTACTGACGAGTGCGTGGGTGACTGTTCTCCTCATCTCAGTGGGGATCCAGTTGAAGATATTTCAAAGAAGTTGAAGGGTGTGGAAGCATGACAATGAGATGGCGTTTCCCAGGGCGGTAGGCCACCAGGAGTCAATCCAGGCGGAGGGGGAGGAACTGATTATGAGTATCTCAATCTGGTTCAAGATGCGTTTGAGGCAGCTGGCTTCCATCCAGGCAGCAACTGCTCTCATTCCATTGTGGAAATTTCTCTTGGCCTTTGCTCGGTCGTCGGTCAGGGAGAGGATCAGTTGGGTATCGTTGGCATAGGAGACGATGTTTAGGCCATGTTGTCTGATGATTATGGCAAGCGGCGCCACATAAATGTTGAAGAGCGTTGGGCTGAGTGAGGATCCTTGGGGTACTCTGCAGCATGTTTCTTTGGGTTCCAATGTCAACGGTGGTAGTATGACACTGTGTTCTTCAGGTGAGGAAGGATCTGATTGATTCCAGTGTTCACTCCCTGTCCTTGACAAAATACAACTGGCAACAATGTCCAAGAGACAACATTTCTCATAGGTCTCCAGAAATGTTAATGGGTCTAGAGTTACGTAAAAAGGAAAAAGATACTTGACTACACCCATTCGCCTCGGCCAGACACAGCTCTCCTGCAAGATACTTGCCTCTCTGAGCCTGAAAGCCAGAAGCTGTGGACAAAATGGATGGGGAGAGAGTACCATGCTAGTAAACTCTCACCGGGAGATACTAAGACACATTGGTGGTCATTACAACCCTGGCGGTTGGTGTTAAAGCGGCGGTAAAACCGCCAACAGGCCGGCGGAAAAAAAATTGGAATCACGACTGTGGCGGAAACCGCCAACATAGACTGCCACTTTAACACTCCGACCGCAACTGCGGTACAAACAAACACTGCGGCGGTAACCGCCAACAGACAGGCGGAGGACAATGTACCGCCCACACTATTACAACCCACCAATCCGCCACCTTTTCCGGGGCGGATTCACCGCAAACAAAAACATGGCGGAAACAGGACTTCGAAGGGAAAACACTCACCTCTACACACCCCAAGAGGAATCAGGACGCCATGGAACCTGAGCTCCAGATTCTGCCAGCCTTTATCTTCCTGCTCCTCTACCAGGAGCACGAACGCCGGCGGCGAAGACCACGTTGAGTACTGCACCTACGACACAGGGGAGGGAAAAAACAGTGACACACACACGCAACACCCCCACCCACACCCTCACCCACTACAACACACACGCTAATACATATTGAAACATAACAGTTACACCCCCCTGGAAGAATGCAAGGACAAAAGGAAATGAGTCGAATAATTGTGATATATTCAATTACATACATCAAAAATATTTACAAATACATACATTTATACTATATACAATTATATACACCAAGAACACAGGTCCAAGGGATTCCACCATCATAGTCCGTGGATCACTGGGCCCAAAAGGCATGGGCGAGGCCCACACTCAATACCCGAACAAGACGGAGAGAACACTGCGGGGGCATCAGTTAGAAATAAAACAGGCACCTCAGGGGGAAGGGAAGGGGGGGCTCCATGCCCACAGTTCAAACCTGGGGAGTGCAAAGCAACAGTCTCTCAAGTCTCTACAGTGGGTGGTTTGCCCACTGTTCAATCCTGGGGAGTGCAAAGCCACAGTCTCTCAAGTCTCTACAGTGGGTGGTTTGCCCACTGTTCAATCCTGGGGGGTGCAAAGCCACAGTCTCACAAGTCTCTACAGTGGGTGGGTTTCCAACTGTTGAATCCTGGTGGGTGCAAAGCCACAGTCTCACAAGTCTCTACAGTAGTTGGGTTGCCCACTGTTCAATCCTGGGGAGTGCAAAGCCACAGTCTGTCAAGTGGATAACAGTTCTCAACTGGTTCTGGAGGGGGCTTTGTGCCCAGAGTGCTTCATCCTGCCAAGGACAGAGGTAGTGGATGTGATACTCCACTGGTTCTGGAGGGGGCTTTGTGCCCAGAGTGCTTCATCCTGCCAAGGACTGAGGTAGTGGATGTGATACTCACTGGTTCTGGAGGGGGATTTGTGCCCAGAGTGCTTCATCTTGCCAAGGACTGAGGAAGTGGATGTATCTCTCCACTGGTTCTGGAGGGGGATTTGTGCCCAGAGTGCTTCATCCTGCCCGTGGTGGACTCAGTAGCGTCGGAATCATTGGCGCTCACTGGCCAGCGGTGCTGCTGGCGGCGGTGTCCTGGGCAGCGGTTCAGCTGGTGGCGGTCTTGTCCTAGCCTGCGGTGCTGCTGGCGGCGGTGTCCTGGGCAGCGGTTCAGCTGGTGGCTCTGTCCTGGGCAGCGGTTCAGCTGCTGGCGGTCCTGTCTTGGGCAGCGGGGCTGCTGGCGGTCGTCTCCTGGGCAGCGGGGCTGCCTCTTTTGGTCCTGTCTTTGGCAGCGGGGCTGCTGGCGGTCCTGTCTTCGGCAGCGGGCTGCTGGCGGTCATCTCCTGGGCAGCGGGGCTGCTGCTGGCGGTCCTGTCTTTGGCAACGGGGCTGCTGCTGGCGGTCCTGTCTTTGGCAGCGGGCTGCTGGCGGTCGTCTACTGGGCAGCGGGGCTGCTGCTGGCGGTCCTGTCTTTGGCAGCGGGGCTGCTGGCAGTCGCCTGCTGGGCAGCGGGGCTGCTGCTGGCGGTCCTGTCTTTGGCAACGGGGCTGCTGCTGGCGGTCCTGTCTTTGGCAGCGGTGCTGCTGGCGGCGGTGTCCTGGGCAGCGGTTCAGCTGGTGGCGGTCTTGTCCTAGCCTGCGGTGCTGCTGGCGGCGGTGTCCTGGGCAGCGGTTCAGCTGGTGGCTCTGTCCTGGGCAGCGGTTCAGCTGCTGGCGGTCCTGTCTTGGGCAGCGGGGCTGCTGGCGGTCGTCTCCTGGGCAGCGGGGCTGCTGCTTTTGGTCCTGTCTTTGGCAGCGGGGCTGCTGGCAGTCCTGTCTTCGGCAGCGGGCTGCTGTCGGTCATCTCCTGGGCAGCGGGGCTGCTGCTGGCGGTCCTGTCTTTGGCAACGGGGCTGCTGCTGGCGGTCCTGTCTTTGGCAGCGGGCTGCTGGCGGTCGTCTCCTGGGCAGCGGGGCTGCTGCTGGCGGTCCTGTCTTTGGCAGCGGGGCTGCTGGCAGTCGCCTGCTGGGCAGCGGGGCTGCTGCTGGCGGTCCTGTCTTTAGCAACGGGGCTGCTGCTGGCGGTCCTGTCTTTGGCAGCAGGGCTGCTGGCGGTCGTCTCCTCGGCAGCGGGGCTGCAGCTGGCGGTCCTCACAGACACACTGGGAGAGGACACAGGGGATGTGTGAATGGTAGTGGGGGTGGTGGCTGCACGTGAGTGGGGTGTGGTGGTGTGTGTGCTGGTGATGGACGCAGTGGCTGAGGATGTAGTGCATGCAGGTGTGAGTGGAGACGAGACAGGGAGGGAGGAGGGAGACGAGGAGGAGGGGGACACAGTGGAGGCAGTGGATGTTGTTGTGTCTGCATGTGTGTGATGCTTGCGTGAGTGCCTGTGGGATGTGTGGTGCTTATGTTTGCCAGAGCTTCCCTTGTGTGTTGAGGTGTGTGCATGCTGGTCTGATGGTGTGCTTGGGATAGGCTGAGGTACAGGGGTGTGGGTCTGGGTGGAGGAAGTTGGAGGGGGAGGCTAAAGACAGGGACAATGGCTGCCATCAGTGCTGAGGCCAGAGTCTGAAAAGCTCGCTGAAGGGCTGCCTGACCAGAGTGAATGCCCTCCAGGTATGCATTGGTTTGTTGCAACTTCCTCTCAACACCCTGGATGGCATTCAAAATGGTAGACTGCCCAACAGTGAGGGACCTGAGGAGGTCAATGGCTTCCTCACTGAGGGCAGCAGGGGTGACTGGGGCAGGGCCTGAGGTGCCTGGGGCGAAGGTGATACCCACCCTCCTGGGTGAGCGTGCACGGGAAAAATGCTGATGGGCTGCTGGGAGGGTGGTGCTGGTAGGGGGGATGGCGGCTGTACCAGTAGATGCGGGGGCACAGATGGGTCCGCCACCGCAAGGGAGCTCCCATCAGAGGAGGAGTCCGTATAGCTGGTGTCAGCTCCTGTTCCTGCCGTGGAGCTCCCCTCTCCCTCCATCCCACTGGTGAATTTGGAGTCCGTAGTCTCGCCCTCCAGGGCCATGTGGGATGCAGCTCCCTCCTGCTCCGGTGCCACTGCTCCTGCGCCTGATGATGCTAATGCACACAAGAACAGGGAGACAACAAAAAGGGGGGGGAAGACAGAAGAAAGACATGTTCAGTGCATGCAATACCGCTACTGTTGGCGGACACGACGGACACAGAAGCCCCCTGCACTACGCCGCGCACTTGGGGTCCACTATTCTATCCCTGGGACATGGCTTGCAAGGCTATGGCCGATTTCTGCACACATGGATGTCACAGGAGTCTGACTAGGTGTAGTTGGCACTGTACACAGGTGGGGTGCCACAGGGCCTGCCTGAAGAAGGGAACTTAACTACCAAACTCACCCTGGCCTAGGGGAACCCACAGCCCACCTCCCCCACCCAGACACCCACAATGCACGCTGAATCAGCAGAATGAGAGTGTACTCACCCCCTTGTTGCTGCTGTGATGCCCTCAAGCGCCCATCCAACTCCGGGTACGCCACCGCCAGGATCCTGAACATCAGGGAGGTCATGGTGCGACGGGCACCCGTCCCACGTTGGGAGGCCATCCCCAGCTGGGCCTCCGCTGTCTTCTTGCTCCAGCGGGGTGTTTCCTCCCATCTTTTCCGGCAGTGGTGCTCCGTCTGTGGTAGACCCCCAGGGTTCGGACTTCCTTGGCGATGGCACGCCTGATATCCTTCTTCTGGTGGGCGCTGACCTACAGAAATTATACAGGGGAAAAAGAGAAGTAATTACCAACTGCACCGTCACAGTCATTGGCCCGCATCCCTACCCCTGCCATGACGCACATGCACTCACCGTCGTTTCATGCACGCCTCATTCTCACCCCCCCTATCTTCCATCCACCCCACTCCACACAGGCATTGCCCATACAGCATGCTCACAGTGTACTTACCTGTTTGTCTGGAGGACTTGTACTGGGGGAAGACCCCATCCACGAGTTTTTCCAACTCCTCCGTGCTGAAGGCAGGAGCCCTTTCCCCAGACACACGAGCCATTGTCTCTTCCAGACTGAGGTCACAGCACCACTTGCAGTGTAGGTCCTCTCCTGTCGAAGATCAGGTATCGAGTGATTGAACAGAGAGAAAATGGCGGTCACGTCCACGGTGGTGGGTACCGTCACCGCAGGCGTACATCGTCATTGGCTCCTGGGACCCATAGGGTCCAATGTTAACCAATGCAGAATTGCGCCGCGGTCTTTGACCGCCTACCGCGACGGTGTACAACGCCAGCGCAGTTACCTTATATCACCTTGTCCCACCTTACAAGTCAGGCAGCCGCCATTTCAGGGGCCCACATGGCATTATTTTTGACTGCGTCACACATACCTAGGCCTTGCCTAAACACTCATACAGGCAAATTTCGATTTATGAATATTTTCAGAGTAAGCTGTGTTTACGTACCTCAGAGTTGGTTGACTCTGTGCTCGCTGTTCTCCTCCATAGGCACCGTCTGCTGGGGCATATGAGGAGATGGCGGCATCCTCCGGTGTACAGACCGCTGGTGGACCTGTCAAAAATGGAGGAAAGACATGTGATCATCACCTACAGGCTTGATCGTGCCACAATCCAGGAACTGTGTGCCCAGTTGGAGCCAGACCTGATGTCAGCTATCCTCCATCCCACAGGAATCCCCCCTCAAGTGCAGGTGCTGTCAGTACTCTATTTCCTAGCAAGTGGGTCTTTTCAAACAACAGTGGCAAAAGCATCAGGGATGTCCCAGCCTATGTTTTCCAATGTGTTGTCCAGAGTGTTGTCTGCCCTGCTGAAACACATGCGGAGCTACATAGTTTTCCCTCAGGTGGAGGATTTGCCTACAGTGAAAGGTGATTTCTATGCCCTGGGACATATCCCCAACATCATAGGTGCCATTGATGGGACACATGTGGCCTTGGTACTCCCCGCAGGAGTGAATAGGTATACAGAAACCGGAAGAGTTACCACTTCATGAATGTGCAGATGGTGTGTTTGGCAGACCAGTACATCTCCCATGTTAATGCAAAATTCCCTGGCTCAGTGCATGACGCTTACATCCTGCGGAATAGCAGCATCCCTTATGTGATGGGGCAACTCCAGAGGCACCGGGTGTGGCTACTAGGTAAGCACATGGACCCAAATCAGTGGGAATAGTTGTCTGGGTCTGTGCATGTCACTATGAGGTGGTGTGTGTCTAACAGTTGTCCCTCGCCATTTGCAGGTGACTCTGGTTACCCCAACCTGTCATGGCTACTGACCCCAGTGAGCAATCCCAGGACACAGGCAGAGGAACGCTACAATGAGGCCCATGGGCGAACTAGGAAGATTATAGAGCGGACCTTCGGCCTCCTGAAGGCCAGGTTCCGGTGCCTCCATATGACAGGTGGTTTCCTATTCTACTCACCAAAGAAGGTATGCCAGATCATCGTGGCCTGCTGTATGCTTCACAACTTGGCTATGCGACAACAGGTGCCTTTTCTGCAGGAGGATGGTCCAGATGGAAGTGTTGTGACAGCTGTGGAGCCTGTGGACAGTGAAGACAAGGAAGCAGAAGAAGAGGACATCGACAACAGAAACACAGTGATCCTGCAATGCTTCCAGTGAGACACAAGTAAAAAGACAACACTGCCTGCTACATCTAATTTAAATCTAATACCTTTCTACTGTCTGTCATTTTCACCCAGTGTATGGTCACTGAGTTGTCACTTTCCCTTACGATTTCACAGATGTGAGTCCCACTGTGTGACATCTGTTTTGTTTCCTCATGGACTAGAGCTGTGTGACATAGGTATGTTGAAATTACATTTGAAAGAGCATTTTGGCACTGTAATTGCTAATACACTATTTCGAAATCACAGAGAGACTCCAGATTGTTTTGTGCTTTAAGGGAGTTTATTTAAGTGCTCAACATTGGAGGGGGTTGTAAAATGGTGAGGGGTGATGGTGGAGGAATGTCCATGGCAGAGTCCAGTCTATTAGTCTCACAGGTGCATTGTCCAAAGGGGCATAGGAAGTGGAGCTGGGGCAGTTTAAGGATGGACAGGGTGACAAGGTGGGACAAATGGATGACAATCAGGGTGGTCTCATTTCTTGGCGGGGGTCTTGGCATCGTTCTCTGTCTTTGTCCTGGATCTCAGGGACCGTTTGCGGGGTGGTTCTCCCTCTGCAGGGGGTGGGGTGCTGGTGTGGTGGTCCTGTGGCGGTGCCTCCTGTCCACTAGCGCCGGCGGAGGTGGTGGGCAGTTCATCGTCCAGGTTGTGTCAGGGGCCACTTGTTGTGCCACAGTGTCCCTCCTGGTGTTGACGAGTTCCTTCAGCACCCCTACAATGGTGCCCTGGGTGGAATTGATGGATTTGAGTTCCTCCCTGAACCCCAAATACTGTTCCTCCTGCAGCCGCTGGGTCTCCTGAAATTTGGCCAGTACCATTGCCATCATCTCCTGGGAATGGTGGTAGGCTCCCATGATGTTGGAGAGGGCCTCATGGAGAGTGGGTTCCCTGGGCCTGTCCTCCCCCTGTTGCACAGCAGACCTCCCAGTTCCCCTGTGTTCCTGGGCCTCTGTCCCCTGAACCGTGTGCCCACTACCACTGCCCCAAGGTCCCTGTTGTTGTTGGGGTGGTGGGTTAGCCTGGGTTCCCTGTAGTGGTGGACACACTGCTGATTGACGTGTCCTGGGGACAGAGATATGTGCCCGCTGGGTGGGTGCTGTGCTGGTGTTTCCAGAGGGGGGAAGCCCTGTAGTGGCATGTGCCAGTGTGAGGGGAACCGACTGTCCCGAGGTCCCAGATGGGCCAGGCTGGTCGTCTAGATCCAGTTGGACAGAGCTGTTGTCATCACTGTGGGCCTCTTCTGTAGGTAGAGTGGACATGTCTGGACCCTCCTGTCCGGTGACGTTGGGTAGGGGTCCTGCAGGGGTGTAAAAGCATGGTTATTGCATCTGTGTGTGCCATGGTGTGCAATGGGTGGGTGACCGGGTATCCCAGTGCTTGCATTCCTGTGTAGGACCTTGTGTGATGATGGTTTAGGGGGGTGTATGGGTATGTGCAGTGGCCATGCTTTGGTGATGGGTGTCCATGCTTTGGTGTTGCATGCAGGGCTTGGTGTTGGGATGGGTGGTTTGTGATATTGGGACATGTGTGAGGAGTAGGAGTGATGGGGGTGAGGGCGAGGGTGGGGGTATGTGATAGCTTGCAGGTAGGGTGGGGGATGAAGTAGTGAAAGATTTGACTTACCAGAGTCCATTCCTCCAGCTACGCCTGCGAGGCCCTCATGATGCAGAATAGCCAAGACCTGCTCCTCCCATGTTGTTAGTTGTGGGGGAGGAGGTGGGGGTCCGCCGCCAGTCCTCTGTACCGCAATGTGGTGTCTGGAGACCACGGAACGCACCTTCCCCCGTAGGTCGTTCCACCTCTTCCTGATGTCATCCCTATTTCTTGGGTGCTGTCCCACTGCGTTGACCCTGTCCACGATTCTTCGCCATAGCTCTATCTTCCTAGCTATGGAGGTGTGCTGCACCTGTGATCCGAATAGCTGTCGCTCTACCCGGATGATTTCCTCCACCATGATCCTGAGCTCCTCCTCAGAGAACCTGGGGTGTCATTGCGGTGCCATGGGGTGGTGTGGGTGAAGTGTGGGGTGGTGTGTGTTGTGATGTGTGTGGTGATATTTAGTGTTGTGTTATGTGGGTGATGGTGTTGAGTGCCTGTGGATGCTCGTTTGTAGATGGTGGTGTCTCTCTCTGGCCTTCAGTCGCAATTGTTGTCGTAGGGGTTTGTGGGTGATGTGGGTGTGTGTGTTTTATATTGTATTGGGTGTGTGGGAGTGGTGTGTTTATGTGTATCAGGTGTGTGTATTTCGAATTGTCCAATGTGGTAGTGTTTTGTAAATGTGTGTGTATTTTGAGCGCGGTGGTGTGTACCGCCAATGGAATACCACGGTTGAAAGACCGTCATGTGGATTCGCGGGTTGTGATAGTGTGGGCGTATTCCTGTTGGCGTGACGGTGGAGAATTTCTTATCGCAAGTTTATCACTGACCTTTGGTGTGGCGGACTTGTGTGGGTGTCTAGATTTTGGCAGATTCCGGCCTTTGGGTCATAATGACCGTGGCGGAATTCCACGGCCGTGGCAGTGTGTTGGCGGTCTTCTGCACGGCGGTAAGTGGCTTTTACCGCCAATGTTGTTATGACCCCCATTGTGTATGATAAGGGTGGGGTCACCATACAAAGAAGATGAGGATGGGTATGATACACTTAGACACCTGAGAAAACTGGCAATTGGATTAAACTTCTGAATCATCCATCTAACAATACTGCACAGAGCATACTATCACACGAGCCAGCTTTAAGGGATGGGTCTGTTTCCTTAGAGGAAGAGGGTATACTCATTCAGGGGCCTTGAGAATGCATGCCAGTATAACATATCGGAAGCAGTAGGGGAAGAATTATTACTAATACCCAAAAAAGTAATTCTCTGGATCCCAGGCGAAGATAGTTTGAAAAGACATAAAAAATAGTCTGGTTCTTAGGATACATTGTACCAAAAAGAGATAATAACAAGCATTTTGGAAATACGGTGGGACGTGGCTATGTGCATGAAAGCAGGAAAAACAATATACAAAGAAAAAGAATGATTGTGAAAGTTGGAAAAAGTATGGCGTTGTATTACATTCATTCCTCCGTAGAATCAACACCACACGCATAGGTAAGTAAAGGCATTTCTTTATTATTCCTTAACTCCTTTTTTTTCTGAGGCAAACCTGGCCAACTGTTTCCCATTCTCCTTCATCAACTAATTTTTTGCATGAAATCTTAGGGTCTCATTTACAAGGGTTTTGTGCCACCTTTGCGTAATTTGTTCTTTACGCTGTGGTGGTGCTAGCAGTGCTCTACACTGATCCAGATTTACAAACTGATGCATTTGGCCCAACGCATCAGTTTGTAAACCCTTGCATCACATTTTACCTGTGCGAGGTATAATGTATGCAGGGTAGTCATTCCCGCTGGAAAAGCCATGCAGAACGGGCGCAGTGAAATTTACATTTCACTGCATCAATCTGTGACTTCACTGCGTCAGAATTTTACCGCCTGCTCAGTGCAGATGTAAAATTGACACATGGCTTTTCTCTATGGGTCCTCCTCACATTGCTGAAGTAGCATCAATTTTTTGATGCTAGTCCAGCAATGCATGAGTTTAGCACCAACAGATGCATCACAATTTCTGACGTATCTGTTTAAACGTGCTCATGGAGCTCAGTATTGTAAATACAGAGCATCCATGGTGTCGGTAGGGGATCATAGGGCAGCACAAGAAACCTGACGCATCGGACCAATGCGTCAGTTTGTTGTAAATGAGGACCCCGCGACAGAAGCCTTGACGACTCTAAGATTCTAAATTCCACTTTAGATACCACACATTTCACTTCCTTAACAATTGAGGTCCTCGTTTACAAGGCCTTTGCGCCACAGTTGCGTACTTTGTTTTGACACAACGGTGATTCTAGCAATGGTCTACACTGCTCCACATTTACAACTTGACGCATTGGGCCCAATGCATCAGTTTGTAAACGCTTGCATCACATTATAATTGTGCTAGGTATTATGTATGCAAGGTAGGCGTTCCCACAGGAAAAGCCATGCAGAGCTGAAGCAGTGGAATTTACAACATTTCACTGTATCATTCTGCATCTTCACTGCATCAGAACTTTACCACCTGCTCAGAGGAGGCGTAAAATTGATGCAGGGCTTTTCTCACTAGGGGCCCCCTTGCAATCCTGCAGTAGTGTCACTTTTTTTACGCTAGTCAAGCAATGCATGAGTTTAGCGCCAACAGATGCATCAGAATTTGTGACTCAACTGTGAAAACGTGCACCATGGAGCTTTCTATTGTAAACACAGCGCATGCTTGATGTTTTTAGGAGGTCGCAGGGTAGTGCAAGAAATCTGACACATCAGTGCTGATGCGTCAGATTCTTTTTAAATGAGGCCGTGAATATGATACATACATTTTTCCAATAAACAAAGAATTTATATTTTTATATAAGAAAAATACATGAAACCTTTCAGAACAAAAAGGAAATTAAATATAAAATACATGGCACAAACATTGTCAGCAAAAAATAATGATACATATTTGAACCAACGAGAGTGACATACCCTACTTTGTTTAATACTACATGTGATAATCTTTCCATCATTTTGGAGTGCATCTCTTGTGCTGAGGATGTTGATGTATAACCGTCCAGTCAAATTATGGCTTCCTGACATCATTTACTGAAATATTGTTTTCATCTACACTAACAGAATTATCACAAATAACATCACTTTCCATGCTGTTGTTCCTCATCACCTACTTATCAGTTTTTCCATGAATCATCTCATCTACTAATGTTATCTTGAATTGTTTTTTAAATTTTAACCACTTTACTCATATTCCAAACATTTCCATCTGATAATTCTTCAACTTGATTGCCAATCCTTATGGTTTCCATAGGGTTTGAAAACCTAGATTCTCCAGCTTTAACAATTCTTTTTATGCTGACTTCTACAAAAACTTTTATCAGCAATCCCTCCTTTCACACCTCTCTTAGCTTCATCTTTTTGTTGGTCCAAATTCCAAGTCTCAGGTTACACATAGGTGGTCTACGTCTCCATTTTTTTCAAAACGTGTTCTTTCCCCAGGTAACCTGGGTGTGGTGTGATAACTCCATAATAGATCATTAATGGTAGAAAATCGGTGTGGTTTGATAACTCCATAATAGATCATTAATGGTAGAATAACAATTTTCCCATTAATTATGGCTAATTGTAACCCTTTTTTCAACACCTTAATCAATCTCTCTATGATCCCATTTCTCTGTGGATAATATACAGATGTCCTACTATGTTCGTTGCCATGTCCAGCTAAAATAAAATCATCTGTCTAAAGGTGAGTTGGACATCCTTATCAGTTACCAAACATTCTCTTTCAAAAACTTCCTCCATTAAATCAATCACACATTTAGATGTTACTTGTCTTACAATCTTCACTTCAGGCCACTGAGACATCTGATCGATTAAGACAATGCGGTATACTGGACACTAATACAAGCCCATGAGACCTGCAATATCTAATTAAATCCTCTCCCAAATCCTCTTAGGTCTAGTTGCAGGTTTTTTACGTAAGCAATTTTCATTTGAGCTTTGTCACTTCTGGAGCATTCTATAAAATACCTCACCTCATTCTCAATACATCTATCTACACCCATCCACCAATAATCACTTCCAACTTTCCACTTCATACAAGTCATCCCTGGATGCCCTTCATGAGCCATTTTTAAAACCTTCTGCCTCAAAGTCTGCAGAACCGCCGTTTTGTTTTTACCACAAAGCAATACACCTTTCAATTCTGATAATTCTTCAGCCCCATGGAAATATGATAACATACTCACTTCCACTTTCTTCTTACTAGGCCAACTAGATTTTATCTACTCAAAAACCCTTTGAATTTCCTCATCTTCCAAGCATGCATTATACTAGTAGTTTCCAACCTGTTGTCCGGGGACCACTGGGGGTCCTCAAAGCCTACTCAGGGGGTCTGCGACTACTTAGAAAATAAAATAATATTAACAGATTCATAAAGGGGAAATAAAAAACAAAAAAACTAAATGTAAATCTGAACATTTTAAAATGTTCCATGCATGTAAAGGAGTTTAAAGCTGTAGGCTAAAAATTAAGTTGGTGGAAGTAGAACAAGTGCATCAAGCAGAATGTAGTATGTTTGACTAGTGGTCTCAACTGAATTTAGAAAAGGTTCAACCTTCCCATTAAAAGTTTGTTTTTTACATTTGTTTGTGAATTAAATACATGATTAAATATTTTGTGTATATGTTTCAAAAATGCATGTTGATGTATTTTCTTGTGTATTGTTTTGTAATTGAAGTCATCAAAAATGCCTAGGCTGGGGTCTCCTGCTTCACGTAAGGACTCAGTGGGGACCCTAGATTCCAATAATGATTTACTCAGGGACCTTGACTTCCTGTAATGATTAAGTGCGGGTCCACAGGAGTCAAAAAGTTGAGACCCACTGCATTATACCATTGATCTTCAGATAAATATCCACTCTGAATTTCACAAATGGATATTACTTTCTCCAAATCATCATCTTTAATGTTTGTTTCATCAACTTATTTACCAGGAAGTGAGATAAACAATCTGCTAAAACATTTCTGGACCCTGGCACAAACTCAATATGGAAACGAAATTCTTGTAGTTTATAATGCCAACATGCAGCTCTAGACATAGCTCTTTTACACCCTTAGGTTGTCAATAAATCTACAAATGGACTATGATCTGACATATCCTTAAATGGTGCACCATACACATATTTTCTAAAATGTTCTATTCCCCACCAACAGGCTGGGGTTTCTTTTTCTAATGTGGAGTATTTTAATTCTGCTTTTCTTAATGGTCTTGAAGCATATGGCACAACTGCTAACTTCCCATTGTCATCTTGTAAAAAGACGGATCCAATACCAACATTATTTGTGTCCATCATAATAAAATAATTACATTTTGTGTCAAATGGTGCAGGAGCAGGAGGAATAGCAATAGCTTTCTTTAAAAGATTAAGCCTCTCATTACAACCCTGGTGGTTGGTGTTAAAGCGGCGGTTATACCGCCAATAGGCCGGTGGAAAAAAAAATGGAATCACGACCATGGCAGAAACCGCCAACATAGACAGCCACTTTAACACTCCGACCGCCACGGCGGTAGAAACAAACACAGCGGCGGTCACCGCCAACAGACTGGAGGAAGACAAAGTACCGCCCATTGTATTTCAAGACGCCTATCCGCCACCTTTTCGGGGGCGGAACCAACGTGATCAAAAGCACGGCAGAAACAGTACTTGAAAGGGAAATCGCTCACCTCTCGACACCCAACGAGGAACCAGGACGCCATGGAGCCCGAGTTACACGTACTGCCCATGCTGGTGTATCTTCTCATCTACCAGGAGTACGAATGGCGGCGGCGACGACCACGGTGAGTACTGCACATACAACACAGGGGGGGGGAGAGAGTGACACACACACGCAACACGCAATACCCCCACCCTCACCCACAACAACATACACCCAAATACATGTAGCAACATTACATATACACCCCCCCCCACTCCCTGGAAGAACGCAAGGACAAAAGGAAATGTTTGTAACGATTGTAATCATGGAAAATCAGATAGTAATCATTCAAAATTCAGTATATACAAATATGTACACCAACTACACAAGTCCGGATAGTGTACCAATCATTGTCCGTGGACCACTGGGTCCAAAATGCATGGGCGAAGCCCACACATGATACCTGACTCGAAACGGAGAGAACACAGCTGGGGCATCACAACGAAAATATACAGTCACCTCAGGGGGATGTGGAGAGGGGACTCCTCAGCCAGATAAAATCATGACGCTACACGAGGGGGCTCCATGCCCATTGCTGTATCCTGGGGAGTGCAAATACACAGTCTCTCAAGTCTTTCCAGTGGGTGTTTTGCCCACTGCTTTATCCTGGGGAGTGCAAAGCCACAGTCTCTCAAGTCTTTCCAGTGGGTGGTTTGCCCACTGCTTTATCCTGGGGAGTGCAAAGCCACAGTATTTCAAGTGGATAACAGTCTCCCCTGGTTCTGGAGGGGGCTTTGTGCACAGAGTGCTTCATCCTGCCAAGGACTGAGGTAGTGGATGTGAATCTCCACTGGTTCTGGAGGGGGCTTTGTGCCCAGAGTGCTCGACGTGCAGTGTAGCCGGTACAATTCCCTCACCTGGGTGTGTGTGCCAAAAGATTGCCGAGGTACAGGTAGCATGATATGCCATGGAGGCAGAGACATAACCCACACTGCTGCGGCTTAGCCTTCCACCTGCAGGTGCAAACAGTGATGGAAGTCATGCCTCATGGAAGCTGCCAGGGTCCAGGAACTCTCTTCCAGCCTCGGACGACTGACCACTGGGAATGGTAGCCATGTCAGCATGCGGAATCCGGCCAGCGGACGGTAACACTGCTACCGTCCGCTGGCCCAGCGGAAATGTCATAATAGGGAGACAGGAATACCGCCGGCAATGGTAATACTAAATCCTGCTGACTGGTGAAGTTGGATTTAATATTACTATTCTAGAAATGCCACTTTCTGAAAGTGAGCATTTCTTTGCACTTAAATCTTTCTGTGCCTTACAATCCACGTCTGGCTGGGCTTAGTTGACAGCTCCTTGTGCATTCACTCAGACACACCCCAAACACAGGGTACTCAGCCTCACTTGCATACATCTGCATTTTGAATGGGTCTTCCTGGGCTGGGAAGGTGGAGGGCCTGCTCTCACACAAACGACTGCCATACCCCCTACTGGGACCCTGGCAGACAGGATTGAACTGAAAGGGGACCTGGTGCACTTCTTAGCCACTCTTTGAAGTCTCCCCCACTTCAAAGGCACATTTGGGTATAAAACAGGGCCCCTGCCCTACCTCATCAGACACTTGCTGGAGAAGAAACCGGAACCAGAACCTATATCCTGCCAAGAAGAACTGCCTGGCTGCTCAAAGGACTCACCTGTCTGCTTTCTACAAAGGACTGCTGCCTTGCTGTTGGCGTGCTGCCTTGGTGAACTCTTGTCTGGCTGTAAAAGTGCTCTCCAAGGGCTTGGATAGAGCCTGCCTCCTGTTCCCAGAAGTCTCAGGACCAAAAAGCTTCTCTTTTTCATTTGGACTCTTCGTGCGCCGAACATTCCAACGCACAGCTTGTTCCGCGGCGAGAAAAACGCCGCACACCGACGCTGATCGACGAGACGCCTTCGGGGCGACCGGAACTTCGACGCACGGCATCGCAAGGACAACGCTGCCCTACTCCTAGAGGGGAAAGCGACGCCTGCCATGAGAGCGAAACTTCGACGCACAGCCCCACGGAACGAAGCGCAGCCGGAAAACAAGCCGGAGAGTCCACGCACAGACCCGGGACATCTGGTGATCCCCGCGACCCACAGAAGGAGACTGTCCGCGCGCCGGAAAACGACGCACGACTTCCCCACGTGAAAAATAACGACGCAAGTCCGTGTGTGCTGGGGAGAAATCGACGCACACACTGTTTTTCCACGTATCTCTTCTTCTGCGGCCCTTTGCCAGGTACTTTGTGCTTGAAACAGACTTTGGGGTTCATTTTAACCCTGGTGGTCAGAGACTGCCAGGGCTAAAGTGGCGTCCGTACCGCCAACAGGCTGATGGTACGGAGACCCATATTATGACCGCGGTGGTAGCGCCGCGGTCGCACCGCCGGGGCCGGCGGTTTCCCGCTGTTTTAGCCCCAGCGGTGATAATCCGCCAGGGCAGCGCTGCTTGCAGCGCTGCCCTGGGGATTAATACTCCCCTACCGTCAGCCTGTTTCTGGCGGTTTGCACAGCCAGAAAGTGGATGGCGGTAAGGGGAGTTCTGGGGCCCCTGGGGGCCCCTGCACTGCCCATGCCACTGGCATGGGCAGTGCAGGAGCCCCCTAACAGGGCCCCGTGCAGCTTTTCACTGTCTGCATAGCAGACAGTGAAAAGCACGACGGGTGCTACTGCACCCGTTGCACGGCCGCAACACCTCCGGCTCCATTAGGAGCCGGCTCCTATGTTGCGGCCGCATCCCCGCTGGGAAGGCGGGCGTAAACTAGGTTTGCGCTCGCCGGCCCAGCGGGGATGTTGTAATGGGGACCGCGGGAGTGCGCCGCATTGGCGGCCTCACGGCGGTACCGCCGCCCGCCAAGCTTGTAATGACCCCCTTTGTTTGCTTTTTAAAGACTTAAGACACTTTGGGGGTCATTACGACCCTGGCGTCCGGCGGTAAGTTGGCGGTAACACCGCCAACAGGCTGGCGGTGTTCCGCCAGCAATTATGACCGTGGCGGAAAAGCCACGGCCATACCGCCGGCCCCTCCACTTTCCCGCCAGGTTTCCGCCTGGCGGTCATAATCCCCAAGGCAGCGGTGCAAGCACCGCTGCCCTGGGGATTATGAGTCCCCGACTGCCAGCCTGTCCGTGGCGGTAAACACCGCCATTGAAAGGCTGGCGGTAAGGGGACTTGGGGTGCCCCTGGGGGCCCCTGCACTGCCCATGCACTTGGCATGGGCAGTGCAGGGGCCCCCAGGCTTAGCCCCGTCGCGCATTTCACTGCCCGAATGTCGGGCAGTGAAATGCGCAACGGGTGCTACTGCACCCGCTGCACATCAGCATTGCCGCTGGCTCTATTATGAGCCGGCTGCAATGTTGATGTGACATTTCCGCTGGGCCAGCGGACGGTAACACTGTTACCGTGCGCTGGCCCAGAGGAAATGTCATAATAGGGAG
Organism: Pleurodeles waltl; assembly: GCF_031143425.1. NCBI lineage: Eukaryota > Metazoa > Chordata > Amphibia > Caudata > Salamandridae > Pleurodeles > Pleurodeles waltl. The sequence continues at coordinate 146,233,970 of NC_090441.1, read as the reverse complement.
ACAGGAATACCGCCGGCAATGGCGGTATTCTGTCTACCGCGGCCTCGGCGGTCTTTTCCAAAGACCGCCGAGGTCGTAATGACCCCCTTTATATCACTTTCCAGTGATATCTCTACAATTTCACATTGCATCTTCATTCGTTTTTGACCTACAATTATCCTGATAAATATTATATCTTTTTCCAAACACTGTGTGGTGTATTTTTGTGGTGCTATATGGTGTTATTGTATGATTTATTGCACAAATACTTTACACATTGCCTTCTAAGTTAAGCCTGACTGCTCGTGCCAAGCTACCAGAGGGGGGGCACAGGATAATCTTGGATTGTGTGTGACTTACTCTGACTGGAGTGAGGGCTCTTGCTTGGACAGAGGGTAACCTGACTGCCAACCAAAAACCCAATTTCTAACATTGGTGATCAGCGGTGAGGATAGGACTTGTATTTGTGCAGTGACATACAGTAGCTAAGTATCTCACTACCTACCCACAGTTGAAGGTCAACTTGATTTTTTATCCCTTGTTTTGCAAATTCATTTTCCTGACAAATCCTCACTCAACATGTCTCTGACTGGGTCTCAAGTAGGAGACTTTGACCTAGCCCTGTTGGATACATATAAGGTTAAACAGTTAAGAGGGTTCTGCAGGGTGATGAGAGTACCCACCCAAGGGGCCTCCAAAAAGGAGGCCTTTCAAGTGGCGCTGAGGGCCGGGGCAGAAGCCCATTTAGAGGAGGATGATGAGGAAGAGGAGCCAGAAAATTACCCCTCAGAGGATTTGTTGCTATTGTTGGATGATGTTACCACTGCAATTGTGCCCCCTTCCAGACCGGGGAGCAGTGTCTCTGTGCAAAGCCTAACCGCAGAGGAAAGGAGAGAAGAAAGGGAGTTCCATTTGCAAATGGCAAAACTGAAAATTGAAGCCATACAAGCTGAGGCTGAGAGAGAAGCCAAACAGGTGGAAGCTGAAAGAGCTTTGGCTGAAAAGAAACTATTGTTGACTCATGAACTGAGTCTCAAAGAGCTGGAGATCAAGGTGAGACAGTCTGAATCCAGCAATAATGGTGGCAGCATACAGACAGGACCTGCTGGAGAAAAGAAGGTTCGTATACCCAAAAATGTGGTGCCCAGTTTTGTGGTGGGAGATGACATAGATAAATGGTTAGCTGCTTATGAAGTTGCACTAAGGGCTCATGAGGTTCCTGAAGGGCAATGGGGGGTAGCTATGTGGGGTTATGTGCCGCCATTGGGGAGGAACACACTTCTCACATTGGATCAACCTGATCAAAACACATACCCACTTCAGAAAGCCATTTTACTTGCCAAGGGATACCATCAGAGGTTCAGGGACAGCACCAAACAAACCACACAAACATGGGTAGATTTCTTTGACTTTTCCAGTAAGGCACTGAATGGATGGGTGCGGGGAAACAAAGTAGATAATTATAAAGGGTTATATGACTTGATTCTGAGAGAGCATATACTCAATGTTATCTATACAGAGTTGCGCCAGCATTTAGTAGATAGTAAGCTGACTGATCCCAGGAAGCTTGCTGAGGAGGCGGACCTCCGGGTTAGCACCAGAGTGTCCAAAAAGGTACCTGGGGGGGACACCCACAAAGGTGGTCAGGGTTCCCAACAGAAGAAAGAGGGGGGAGATAAACTTACAGATAAGGAACTCTCAAAAGGCCCCCAAAAGAATTCCCAGGGAGGGGGTGGCAACCATTCCTTTTCCAGATTTGGGAAAAAGCCAGGGACATATGATAGGTCAGGGAAATCCAACCCCAAATGCATGGAGTGTTACCAGTATGGTCACTATAAAGGCGACCCCCAGTGCTCCAAGAGGGCACAGTCCACTACCAGACAGACACCTGAGTTGACTAGGGTAGCGCTTGGTGGGGAGATGGACCCAGATAGCTTTGGGGAGCAGGTAGAGATTTCCCTAGTGTCCCTGGGAGAAAGAGAAATGGTGCCCAAAGCCCACATGCCCCGAAATACTTCCAAGTACAGGCAGTGGGTCACCATTGATGGGCAGAAGGTGGAGGCTCTGCGTGACACAGGAGCCAGTATGACTACTATCCAGAGTCAGCTGGTGTCAACAGAGCAGATAGTCCCTAATACATTCCACCAGGTCATAGTCGCTGACAATCGTGAGAGTCACCTACCGGTGGCTCTGGTTCCCTTTGAGTGGGGGGGGTCTCTGGTACTCTGAAAGTAGCTGTGAGTCCTGCCATGCCTGTAGATTGTCTGTTAGGCAATGATTTTGAGCATACTGCTTGGAAAGAAGTAGAGCTCAGATCTCACCTGGAGATGTTAGGGTTACCTGAGTGGGTCTGCATGACCACACGGTCCATGGCTGCCCGGGAAGGGAGTCAAGGGCGTCTGGAGCCTGGAAAGATGGCCCAGACAGCTGCCAAAAGGGAGGGCCAGGGGCACGGGAAACCCGCCTCTAATGTTCCCACGGTGGTAGACGAGGCCCCTGAGGAGGAGGAGGCCCTTGAGCCAACTGGGGAGGACATAGCTGACCTGGGTAACCTACCTGAACTTGCTGGCTGGCAAGTAGAAGGGGGGCTAACCAGGAAAGCATTCTGCAAGGCGCAGAAAGAATGCCCCACCCTTGAGGGTCTGAGGAAGCAGGCCACAGCCCACGCCGCAGGTGACACCTCTGGCGCTCACCCTATTTACTGGGAGAATGATCTCCTTTACAGTGAGCGTAGGATTCCAGGTTCTGGGGCACCCCGTGTGCTGGTGGTCCCCCAGTGTTACCGGAAATTCCTACTAGGCCTGGCTCACGACATTCCCCTGGCAGGACACCTGGACCAAGACAAGACCTTTGACAGGCTTGACACCCACTTTCACTGGCCCAGAATGAGAAAAGCCTCAGGTAACTTCTGCAGAGCTTGCCCCACCTGCCAGGCTAGTGGGAAGGCAGGGAAATGGCTTAAAGCTCCCCTGCTCCCACTCCCAGTCGTTGGCACCCCCTTTGAAAGGGTGGGCATCAACATTGTTGGTTCCTTGGGCAACAGGTTTATCCTGGTTTTGGTGGACCATGCCACCCGCTATCCAGAGGCAATCCCTCTGAGAACAGTGACTGCACCAGTGGTGACCAGAGCCCTGTTGGGAATATTTACCTGTGTGGGATTCCCTAAGGAGGTCGTGTCTGACAGGGGCACAAACTTCATGTCTGCATACATGAAGACCCTGTGGGATGAGTGTGGGGTGACCTACCGGTTTACCACCCCTTATCATCCTCAATCCAATGGGCTTGTTGAGAGATTCAACCAGACCCTGAAAGGCATGATTGGTGGCCTGACTGAGGCCATGAGGCGTAAGTGGGACGTCCTTTTACCCTGCCTGTTGTTTGCTTATAGAGAGGTGCCCCAGGAAGGGGTGGGGTTCAGCCCCTGTGAGCTTCTCTATGGTCACCCTGTCAGGGGACCCCTAAGCATTGTTAAGGAGGGCTGGGAGAAAGCTCCCCAGTCACCTCCCCAGGATGTGGTCAGCTACATGCTGGCCCTCCGCAAACAAACCCAACGCTTCTGGAAGCAGGCCCAGAGTAACCTCGAGGCCAGTCAAGAGGTGATGAAAGAGTGGTATGAGCAGAAGGCCACTCTAGTTGAGTTCTCACCTGGAGACACGGTTTGGGTGATGGAGCCAGTAGAGCCCAGGGCTCTCCAGGACCGCTGGACGGGCCCCTTTGAGATCAAGGAGCAGAAAGGGGAGGCCACTTACCTAGTGGACCTCAAGACCCCTAGGCACCCCCTAAGGGTCCTCCATCACAACTGGCTCAAACCTCACTTTGAGAGGTCTGAGGTCAGTATGCTCCTGGTCACAGATGAGGGCATGGAAGAGGAGAGTGAACTTCTCCCCGACCTCCTCGCTGTCAAAGAAGGGGATGGTTCAGTGGGGGTGTCATTCTCTCTGACTCCCTGACTCTAACCCAGAGAGGGGACTGCTATGAGCTGTTAGAGCAGTTCTCCCCCCTGTTCTCCCTTACTCCTGGACTAACCCACCTCTGTGTGCATGACATTGACACAGGTGACAGTCTCCCTGTAAAGAACAAAATCTACAGGTTGTCGGATAAGGTGAAGGCCAGCATCAAGGAAGAGGTCTCCAAGATGTTGACTTTGGGGGTTATTGAGAAATCCAGTAGCCCCTGGGCCAGCCCATTGGTATTGGTCCCTAAGGCTACTGCCCCAGGTGCGAAGCCAGAACTCCGGTTCTGTGTGGACTACCGGGGTCTCAACTCAGTCACCCGGACTGATGCTCACCCCATCCCCCGAGCTGATGAGCTCGTTGACAGGCTAGGCACTGCCAAGTTCCTGGGTACGTTCGATCTTACTTCAGGGTACTGGCAGATCGGCCTGACTGAGGGGGCTAAAGAAAGATCGGCTTTTTCCACCCCTGATGGCCATTACCAATTCCGGGTGATGCCATTTGGGCTGAAAAATACCCCTGCTACCTTCCAACGGTTGGTTACCAGGGTCCTAGCTGGTAAAGATGCCTTCTGTGCAGCTTACCTGGACGACATAGCTGTCTACAGTTCCAGCTGGGAGGAACACCTGCTCCACCTCAAGGAGGTGCTTCAGGCTCTGCAACAGGCAGGCCTGACTATCAAGGCTAGTAAGTGCCAGATTGGGCAGGGTTCCGTGGTGTACTTGGGACACCTAGTAGGTGGTGGCAAGGTGCAGCCACTCCAGGCCAAGATTGAAACTATCAAGGCCTGGCAACCACCTAGAACACAGACGGAGGTGAGAGCCTTTTTGGGCCTCACTGGATACTACCGCAGATTTGTCAAGGGCTATGGTACCATTGTGTCCCCCTTGACAGAACTCACTTCCAAGCAACAACCTAGGTTGGTAAATTGGACAGAGGCTTGCCAAAAAGCCTTTGATTCTCTGAAGGAAGCCATGTGCACGGCCCCCGTGCTCAAGGCCCCTGACTACTCCCAGGACTTTATTGTGCAGACAGACGCTTCAGAGCATGGCATAGGGGCTGTTCTAGCACAGCTGAATGAGGAGGGCTCAGACCAACCAGTAGTCTTTATTAGCAGAAGACTATTACCACAGGAACAAAGGTGGAGTGCTATTGAGAGAGAAGCATTTGTTGTGGTCTGGGCACTGAAGAAGCTAAGACCCTACCTGTTTGGGACTCACTTCCGGGTTCAGACAGACCACAGGCCCCTCAGATGGCTCATGCAGATGGGGTGAGAATCCAAAACTCTTGAGGTGGTCCAGTTCCCTACAGGGGATGGACTTTACGGTGGAGCATGGAAATACATGGCACAAACATTGTCAGCAAAAAATAATGATACATATTTGAACCAACGAGAGTGACATACCCTACTTTGTTTAATACTACATGTGATAATCTTTCCATCATTTTGGAGTGCATCTCTTGTGCTGAGGACGTTGATGTATAACCGTCCAGTCAAATTATGGCTTCCTGACATCATTTACTGAAATATTGTTTTCATCTACACTAACAGAATTATCACAAATAACATCACTTTCCATGCTGTTGTTCCTCATCACCTACTTATCAGTTTTTCCATGAATCATCTCATCTACTAATGTTATCTTGAATTGTTTTTTAAATTCTAACCACTTTACTCATATTCCAAACATTTCCATCTGATAATTCTTCAACTTGATTGCCAATCCTTATGGTTTCCATAGGATTTGAAAACCTAGATTCTCCAGCTTTAACAATTCTTTTTATGCTGAGTTCCTTTACTTCTACAAAAACTTTTATCAGCAATCCCTCCTTTCACACCTCTCTTAGCTTCATCTTTTGGTTGGTCCAAATTCCAAGTCTCAGGTTACACATAGGTGGTCTACGTCTCCATTTTTTTCAAAACGTGTTCTTTCCCCAGGTAACCTGGGTGTGGTGTGATAACTCCATAATAGATCATTAATGGTAGAAAATGGGTGTGGTTTGATAAATCCATAATAGATCATTAATGGTAGAATAACAATTTTCCCATTAATTATGGCTAATTGTAACCCTTTTTTCAACACCTTAATCAATCTCTCTATGATCCCATTTCTCTGTGGATAATATACAGATGTCCTACTATGTTCATTGCCATGTCCAGCTAAAATAAAATCATCTGTCTAAAGGTGAGTTGGACATCCTTATCAGTTACCAAACATTCTCTTTCAAAAACTTCCTCCATTAAATCAATCACACATTTAGATGTTACTTGTCTTACAATCTTCACTTCAGGCCACTGAGACATCTGATCGATTAAGACAATGCGGTATACTGGACACTAAGACAAGCCCATGAGACCTGCAATATCTAATTAAATCCTCTCCCAAATCCTCTTAGGTCTAGTTGCAGGTTTTTTACGTAAGCAATTTTCATTTGAGCTTTGTCACCTCTGGAGCATTGTATAAAATACCTCACCTCATTCTCAATACATCTATCTACACCCATCCACCAATAATCACTTCCAACTTTCCACTTCATACAAGTCATCCCTGGATGCCCTTCATGAGCCATTTTTAAAACCTTCTGCCTCAAAGTCTGCAGAACCGCCGTTTTGTTTTTACCACAAAGCAATACACCTTTCAATTCTGATAATTCTTCAGCCCCATGGAAATATGATAACATACTCCCTTCCACTTTCTTCTTACTAGGCCAACTAGATTTTATCTACTCAAAAACCCTTTGAATTTCCTCATCTTCCAAGCATGCATTATACTAGTAGTTTCCAACCTGTTGTCCAGGGACCACTGGGGGTCCTCAAAGCCTACTCAGGGGGTCTGCGACTACTTAGAAAATAAAATAATATTAACAGATTCATAAAGGGGAAATAAAAAACAAAAAACAAAATGTGGAGCATCGCCCAGGGGTTGACCACGCCAATGCTGATGGTCTCTCCAGATACTTCCGCCTTAGCGATGAGAGCTCCTAGGAGGTCGGGTAGCTCTCCCCACTTTCAGCTGGGGGGGACACATGTTAGACCTGACAGCCTTAGGGTGGTCACCCCTAACTTTTTGCCTGCCTCCCTCCACTTTTTGGACACTGTTTTTGCTGGCTTTTAGACTCTGCGCATTTTATCACTGCTAACCAGTGCTAAAGTGCATATGCTCTCTCCCTTTAAACATGGTAACCTTGGATCATACCTGATTGGACTATTTAATTTACTTATAAGTCCCTAGTAATGTGCACTATATGTGCCTAGGGCCTGTAGATTAAATGCTACTAGTGGGCCTGCAGCACTGGTTGTGCCACCCACTCAAGTAGCCCCTTAACCTTGTCCCAGGCCTGCCATTGCAAGGCCTGTGTGTACAGTTTCACTGTCACCTCGACTTGGCATTTAAAAATACTTGCCAAGCCTTAACCTCCCTTTTCTCCACATATAAGTCACCCCTAATGTGTGCCCTAGGTAACCCCTAGAGCAGGGTGCTGTGTGGGTGAAAGGCAGGACATGTACCTGTGTAATTTACCTGTCCTGGTAGTGTAAAACTCCTAAATTCATTTTGCACTACTGTGAGGCCTGCTCCCTTCATAGGCTAACATTGGGGCTGCCCTCATACTGTATCGAAGTGGTAGCTGCTGATCTGAAAGGAGTAGGAAGGTCATATTTAGTATGGCCAGAATGGTAATACTAAATCCTGCTGACTGGTGAAGTTGGATTTAATATTACTATTCTAGAAATGCCACTTTTAGAAAGTGAGCATTTCTTTGCACTTAAATCTTTCTGTGCCTTACAATCCACGTCTGGCTGGGCTTAGTTGACAGCTCCTTGTGCATTCACTCAGACACACCCCAAACACAGGGTACTCAGCCTCACTGGCATACATCTGCATTTTGAATGGGTCTTCGTGGGCTGGGAGGGTGGAGGGCCTGCTCTCACACAAAGGACTGCCACACACCCTACTGGGACCCTGGCAGACAGGATTGAACTGAAAAGGGGACCTGGTGCACTTCTTAGCCACTCTTTGAAGTCTCCCCCACTTCAAAGGCACATTTGGGTATAAAACAGGGCCCCTGCCCTACCTCATCAGACACTTGCTGGAGAAGAAACTGGAACCAGAAACTACATCCTACCAAGAAGAACTGCCTGGCTGCTCAAAGGACTCACCTGTCTGCTTTCTACAAAGGACTGCTGCCTTGCTGTTGGCCTGCTGCCTTGGTGAACTCTTGTCTGGCTGTAAAAGTGCTCTCCAAGGGCTTGGATAGAGCTTGCCTTCTGTTCCCTGAAGTCTCAGGACCAAAAAGACTTATCTTTTTCATTTGGACTCTTCGTGCGTCGAAAATTTTGACGCACAGTTTGTTCCACGGCGAGAAAAACGCCGCACACCGACGCTGATAGATGCGACGCCTTCGGGGCGACCGGAACTTCGACGCACGGCCTCGCAAGGACAACGCCGCCCGGCTCCTAGAGGGGAAATCGACGCAACGCCTGCTGTGAGAGCGAAACTTTGCCGCACAGCCCGCGGAACGACGCGCAGCCAGAAAACAAGCCGGAGAATCCACGCACAGACCCGAGACATGTGGTAATCCCTGCGACCCACAAAGGAGACTGTCCGCGCGGCAGAAAACGACGCACGACTTCCCTGCGTGAAAAATAACGACGCAAGTCTGTGTGTGCTGGGGAGAAATCGACGCACAAACCGTTTTTCCACGTATCTCTTCTTCTGCGGCCCTTTGCGGAGATTTTCCACTCCAAACCAGGTACTTTGTGCTTGAAAGAGACTTTGTTTGCTTTTTAAAGACTTAAGACACTTTATATCACTTTCCAGTGATATCTCTACAATTTCACATTGCATCTTTATTCGTTTTTGACCTGCAATTATCCTAATAAATATTATTATATTATATTATAGTATATTATTATGAGTTACCCTGACTAGAGTGAGGGCTCTTGCTTGGACAGAGGGTAACCTGACTGCCAACCAAAAACCCAATTTCTAACACACTGGAAAACAGGACTAAACAAGCTACTAACGCCTACCGCTAGACACCAGGGATGAGGTGCAGGCGGGTGCCTGCAGGTGGTGGAAGGCCTCGAACTCGCGGCAGCAGCAAGGGTGGGGTCAGGGGCACGAGGGCAGTCCGGTAGAGCTTCTCATCGCGCAGAGTGTTTCCTGGCCTACAATCAGGTCAGGGGTCACTCTGGGCAGCGTACAGTGGCCGCCATTAAGAAGGGGAGGTGGGAGGGAGGAGCTGCTGGGAGGCGGGAGGATGTGGCGAATGTGGGCACGAGGGGAGCGGGACCACAGGGGACGCAGCGGCGGGGATGGGGAAGCTGGTAAGAACCAGCTAAAGGGAACAGTGGAAAATAGCAAAACTGAGCAAAATAGCAAAACGAAGCAAAATAGCACAACAGAGCAAAACGGAGCGACACAGAAAAAAAGGCACAAAATGCAGAAAACACAAAAAACTGGAAAACAAGACTAAACACGCTACTAACGCCTACCACTAGACACCAGGAATGAGGCGCAGACGGGTGCCTGCGGAAGCTGGAGGGCCTCGAACTCGCGGCAGCAGCGAGTGCGGGGTCAGGGACAGGAGGGCAGTCTGGTGGAGTTATAGTCCATATGCTTGCCGGATGTTCAAAAATACAATGTCATACAGACCAAATATTTGGCTGAGCCAAAGTTGTCATTTTTGGTTTAGATAACCGCTTAAGTATTAATTCTGCTCATGTTGAAATGATTTTTGTGGGTGTCATAGTTGCACAAATACGTATTACACTGAGATGGCTAAACTCAAACACACATATCTATATCCAATGGAGAGCTCGATATCTAGCTACATAGCACACTGAAAGTTCTTTATATTGGTATAAGGCACAAGCTGTCGCGTAGGTTCTCATTTTCCTAATGAGGCCTTAAACAGCTTATGCATAACTCTTGAAAAACTGTCTAAGCCCTGGTGGAGTTTTAGGGCCAGATGTATCAAGCTCCCGGTTTGCAGTTCTTAAAGAGCGAATTTTAAGAAACGCTATTTTAGAAATGCAAAATGGGATGCATCAAAATTACGAGTCGGAATTTGCGATTTCTTAAAATTTGCAAATGCAATTTGCAATTAGCAAATACTGAATCGCAAATCATTTGCGATTCGGTATCTGAAAATCGCAAATTTCAAAAACAGCAACCTGGAGAAGCCCAATGACATCACAACCAGGAAGTGAGTCAGCCCCTGGTGTTTCCAGGAGCCACACCCACAGGAGTAGGCAGGGAGACACAGCCCAGCACCAGGGAGCCATCTTTGTGATCCAGCCAGGACCAAATTTCAACATGGCCACTGATGGGAAGGTGAAAGACAAGGGAGACAGGAAGCGCAAGCCCAAATTCAGTGAGCAGGAATTGGAGGTCCTCACTGAGGAGGTTGTCAGCAACCATGACAAAGTCTTTGGGAAGAACTCACTACAGGTCCCTGAAAGTGAGAAAAGGAAACTGTGGTTGGAAATCAGACAAAAATCTGTGCAGTGGGTGTTGCACAGCTCTCTGTGGAGGAAATACGCAAGAGATGGTATGATCTGCATTCCTGTGCCAAAGAAAGGGTAGCCAGCAGGCTAAAGGAGGCAAGGAGCTTAGGAAGAAGACCACCCACCCAGACATCGCCCACACCAATGGAAGACATGGTGGAGTCCACACTGCTTCCAGGAGGCGTCAGTGGTGTCACTAACCTCAGGGACACCCAGCAAAGGTAAGCGCAGTAATGATGTGTATCCCCATATGTGCATGTACAAGTGTCCCTTAGATATAGCTATTAGCTTGATGCAACTTGATAAGTAGTCCATGCATGTACAAGTGTCCCTTAGATATAGCTATTAGCTTGATGCAACTTGATAAGTAGTCCATGCCACATCTTGCATACAATGCAACAATGCCTTATGGGAGTGATAGTCCACAAACCTAAGGTCAATAAACCACATTAAAAACAACTTGGTGTTCAGTCACATAGAGAAACAACACACATAAGTCACAGTGATACGATGTCAGAGTACAAAATGTATTATTGTGCTACTTATTGTGAGATATAAATAAATGACATGCTGCACAATTTTGTTGCAGATGTCCCAGGCCCTGCTGCAGCAGAAGGTGGAAATGTGGGGGATGTTGAAACACAGCCACAGTTCGACTCCAACACAAGTGAGTCTCTTAGTATTGCACCAACCAGACGCAGGGCAAGGGTGTTACCTCTCCCAGAGTACAACCTTGACTCAGATGAGATGCCGGATGAACTCCCCACACCACCCCCAGAGGATAGATCCACAGGAACACAGAAGTCCCTGCCGCAGCGTCAGTCAAGATGTAGGCAGACAGTGCACAGAGGAAGGAGAGGTCCCATCAATCTTTGGCGGCCTTGAAGCTTCCATGCTGAAAGTGCAGCGCCTGCAATGCAAACACTTGAGGTCAATGCACAGGCAATTGGTGTCATTCAATCAGAACATGGGCGCAATGAGTAAGCAGTTGGAGTCACTGAGTGAGGGACAGCAAACAGCAGCCGAAAACACAAAGGACGGGACGAATGCCTTTAGGGACCTCTGCACTGAGATTCAGCAGGAGCGTGTCAGCCAGCGTAGGCGCCATCACCAATTTATGAGAAGGTTTGATGGGTTCTGCAGATCGGTCAATCGGCTTGCTAGCTCAGCTGCCATGATCTCACAACGTGTTGTGGGCATACAAGTGGAGATGGCACACTGCAGTCAGGATGTTGCACAGGGCTTGGTGCAAATCACCAATGTCATGGATGTAATGCAGATAGGATGCAGTGCTACAAACAGCATACTGGGTGGTGGAGATTGTGAGGAGTTCTCTAGCCTCAGCAGTCTTACAGTGCCTGTGATGGATCCTAGGCGTCGCAGTACCAGACACAGTACTGCCAGTGATCCCGCTACAAGAGGTGCCAGTGAGGCCACTGAGCACTCAAGTGAAGTGTTTGGATGTATGAAGTAATCTAAAGGCCTACAGAGGACTACGGTAACATGTAGCTGTACAGTTATACTATGATGCTAATAGTGTGACACTGTTATTTGCACATGGTAGCCTATGGTTCATGGCTATGGCCTATTGACACATACGTTAATGAAGTCAAGGTAATAAAGTTGCCAGCTACAGAAAGACATAAAATTGTAGTCGTGTTGTCATTACTTGCATCAGAAATGGTTGTGCGTGATGTCAGCACATCTTTGCCTGCCCTATTCTGCACTGGTCATGTCTACTGGGTGATGGGGTGGTAAGGGATTACCATCTTCATCTGAGTCCGGCTCCATTGGTTTAACAGGTATGCCCCTTCTCGTTGCAATGGTGTGCAACATTGCACATGTAGCCACAAGTTAGCAGTTCGTCTCTGGGTTGTACTGTAGTGCCCCTCCACTCTTATGGATGCACCTGAGACGGCTCTTCAGGAGACCAAAAGTTCGCTCCACCACACTGCAGGATGCCCTGTGTGCAGCATTGTATCTCCTCTCTGCAGGCGTTGCAGGGTTCAGGTAGGGCGTCAGTATATAGGTGCACACTGCGTAGGCACTGTCTCCTGGAATGAACAGATGGTTAAATGAGTAATGTTGGCATCTGCAGTCAATATAACTTCAATGCAACATAGTAATCTATTACTGTACCCAGTAGGTGTTCTTTGCCAAACTCCCCAGGTAGCAGTCTTGTGTAAATCCTGCTGTGGCGAAAGATATAGAAGTCATGTGTGCTACCTGGGTATCTGGCCACAACATCGGTAATGATGTTAGAGGCATTGCTAATCACCTGTATGTTCATGGAATGATGTTGTTTACGGTTGTGATAAACAAACTCGTTAGCCGATGGTGGACAGATAGCTACATGTGTCCCATCAATGGCACCTATGACATGTGGGAATTGTGCAATCTGATAAAAATTGATTTTCGTTTGTTGTAATTCCTCTGGGGTGTTGGGGAATTTTATGTGCTCTTGTATTTTGCTGAGCATGGCATTTAGAAATGCTTTAAAGAATCGTGAGAGAGCACTCTGTGAGACGCCTCCTGCTTCTGCTCTGACCCGTTGATAGCTCCCTGATGCGAATAGATGCAGGTAGCATAATACCTGCACATGAGTGGTTATGCTATTGGTCCTGTGTGTGGTGCGCTGCAGTAGGGGTTGTAGATCTGCTATCAGGTCAAGTATCATGGCTGAGCTTAATCTGTACTTCTCATATAACTCCTCCTCTGTCTGGTCAAAAAGGGTTATGCGCACTCTGAATGCTCCTGTCTCCTCCTCCCTCTCCTCAAACCTGCCAAGATCCTCATTCTCCTCGCCATCACGTAGAGTGCAGCCCTTGTGGAAGAGCGGCTGAGTCATTCTGAGCCTCTTTATATAGGTTGCACCTGGTTACCACCTGATTTCAATTTGTGGTAAATTGCATGTGCCAAAGGCCATTGTGCAAATTTTCGCAAATTGCGAATTTTTGATGCATCCCATTGCGACATGGTTTTGCGTGTCGCAATCTGCATATCGTAAATTGTGTCAGGGTTTTGCAGGTCACTATCTGCGATTCGCTAAACTGTGTCACAGTTTGCGTCTCGCAAATAGAGATTCAGTATTCCATGTCGCTATTTGCGATACGCTGATTGCGACACGCAAAACCATGTCATATTGGCTAAAAATCATAATTTTTGCGATTCCGAATTTTCACACTGCGAATCCCTTTCATACATTGCAGGGACCATTTTTGCATTTGCAAACGGCCAATTTTTGCAATTCGCACTGTTTGTGCGAATGCAAAAAGGTTTAATACATCTGGCCATAGTCCATCTGCTTGCCGCATGTCCAAAAATAAAATGTTATACAGACAAAATATTTGGCTGAGCTAAAGTTGTCATTTTTGGTATATATAACAGCTTAAGTAATAATTCTGCTCATGTTGAAATTATTTTTGTGGCTCTCATAGTTGCACAAATACGTATTAAACTGAGATGGCTAAACTCAAATGCACATATCTGTACCCAATGGAGAGCTCAATCTCTAGCTACATAGCACACTGAAAATTCTTTATATTGGTGTAAAGAACAAGCTGTTGCATAGGTTCTCATTATCCTAATGAGGCTACTGAATTGGGACAGCAGAATAGCATAGATTGTGGGGTATGTAGCACTATTCCACACCATGTGACACCTGATGGTCTAATTCAGGTTTTCCAGCTAACTAGTAGAGCCTCATCTCCATCCAAGAGCAAGGATGATTGTGGCAACCTGGCGCATGACAAGAAAGACTCCTCAGGAGAATCGTGGTCAATCAGATCTCGTCCCGTTCTCTCAGTTACACTGGTCTCACACAGGCAAGGACAAACAGAGGCAGAATAAAGTTCATTAGGATTTATTGAAGTAACTGCATCTTAGATAAACTGGCATGTATTGCAATAACTAGGATAATAACATACAATAAAAGCAAGAATGTGACGAGGAGAGTGAAACACAAAAACAGTACCACCATACTGTCACTAGAAGTAATATGTAGTTCTCCTAGCTATGCTATGGTCGAGCACAGCATAATAAACCTAATCTGCCCTTCAGGATTCCCCCTCCAAAAACATCATCCCTCATACCTGAGTAACATGCCTGTAGTCTAGAAAGATACCGTAGGCCAGGGGTTCGGCAGTCTAAGCAAGCAGCTGTAGTGAGGCAATCAGCAATCAGCATGCAGTCGTGGTCATCTGGCAAGAATCTCCCTCTCACATGTATGGGACAAGCAGTGGTTTTTAATAGAATAGTTGACATTCTTACAAATGGTCCCCAAGTACGAGTGTGTGTGTTTCTGTGAATGTTGAAGACACAGCATACCATATTTGCCGGCAACCCTATCTGACTGTAGCCTTGAGGAAAGCTCAAAGTGAAACGAATGTCCTACTGAACATAATGCTTTCCTAGGCAAAAGAACAATTAGTTAAAAGGAAATAAAAAAATAGTGGAAATGTGGCAATCGCTAGGAAAATAAAGCACTGCTGAATAAAATGCAACCGGGATAAAGTGCACAGTGCAGGCCTAGTTTGCTAAAATAACATGTCTACAATATGGCTAAAATAGCTACACAACAAAGCCATAAGAGGGGGACACAACTGGAGACCACTAGCACAATGGATTGATGAATTGTAATGAATCTGAAGTTTCTTTTGTTCAGTTTACTGTTATTTATAATTTGTTTCTAGATATCTGTACTAACTTATGTATGTATAGTTCTTAATGTGTATTAATAAAAAAAGAAAAGGATAGTGCTAGGGCAATAAAAGAGTCTGTAAGGATTTTAGTAATTTACAAGTCTCAGATGTAATGGTAGTAGAAGGAGCCCTGAACTTCATGGATAACACTTCAAATGTGTTAAATCCATCAGGACGAGTAGTCGTATGCCATCTGTTGGTAGGCTTAAACTTTCTGGTACGCAGGTAAGGGGTGAATAGCTTTGTGAGATAATTTAGTACATCTTTGCATTGCTTAGAGCACCTTTATTTTAGTTTGAATGTTTCTCTTTCTTTTACTTGCACCAGTGGAGTGATTACAGCCACTGTGAAATGGCCTTATAGTTTCAACCCAAACAAAGAATAGGCTATATAGTTTTCCATTCTTTGCATTTTTAGAAGAGAAATATGGAGGAGGCCTGGTTATGCAGTAATCCAGGCAGGACATGACTACAGTAAGGAAATGGGAGAGATATTCTGTGAGAACTGGAGCAACAGTAGAACGCCTTTGAGCAGGAATAGATTTTAAAAATGTAATTACGCATCAACTTCCAGAATACTCATAAACTGGGTGTGTTAATGCAAATGTCTTAATTAAAAATTAATAATGAATGTCTATGCATAACAAATTCGGAAAGAAAGGTAGCCTCATTACAGAAGGCAATTGATACCCTGGAAGGGGAGATTAAGGAACTAGGGGCCAGATGTAGCAAAGGATTTGCGCGTCGCAAACTGCGAAAATCGCCGTTTGCGAGGCGCAAATGCCTCTTTGCCATGCAGAAATGCATATTGCGAGTCGGGACCGACTCGCAATATGCATATCAGAATCGCAAATAGGAAGGGGTGTTCCCTTCCTATTTGCGATTCGGAGTGGTATGCAATACCATTTGCGACCGCATATGCGGTCGCAAATGGTGTCGCAGTTACCATCCACTTCAAGTGGATGGTAACCCACTCGCAAATTGGAAGGGGTCCCCATGGGACCCCTTCCAGTTTGTGCATGGACCCAAAACTATTTTTTCAGGGCAGATAGTGGTCCAAGGGACCACTGCCTGCCCTGAAAAAATACCGAAACTAAAGGTTTCGTTTATTTTTTTAAGTGCAGCTCGTTTTCCTATAAGGAAAACGGGTTACACTTAAAAAAAAAAAAACTGCTTTATTTACAAGCAGTCACGAACATGGAGGTCTGCTGACTACAGCAGGCCTCCATGTTTGCGAGTGCCTAGACTCGCTATGGGGCCGCAATTTGCGACCCACCTCATGAATATTAATGAGGTGGGTCATTGCGACCCCATAGCGAGTCGCAGACGGTGTCTGAGACATCGTTCTGCATTGCAAATGGCGACTTGCAATTTGCGAGTTGGAAGGACTCGCAAATTGCAAGTCGCAATTTGCAATTTTCCTGCATCTGGCCCTAAACCTCACAGAGGCAACAGATAAGAATTACAAAATTCTAGAACAAGTACTATTAAAACACCAGGAAGAAATTATGCAGAGGAAAGCCAGAAAATTTAAGAGAGATGAGAAGGATTATCAGTGAGGTAGGATATTCACTTTTGCTAAGAAATATGACCATTTGGTAAATTATTCTTCGTCTAGACAGGGTTCTCAAACATCCGTTTCATCAGACTCTACATTAGCAAGTGGGATCATATCCAGTGAAAGCAAATTAGAAGGAGCAACAGGCACCTCCACACAGGTTAAATCTGTTAAGAGAACCGTTTTTTTACAAGAAATTTTGAGAATGAGACAGGGACAGCGAGACATAAACAGGAGAAAAGTGGAAATAGGAGGATCAGAAGAGGTAGGAGAAAGGGTAGAGACAACTGAAAAGATGGGTGTGGTAACCAGATCCAGGGACAAAAAAATGTGAATGATAGGAATGAGAGCATAAACATAGTCAATTTATCTAATGTGTTACTTTCAAAGGATGGTACTTCATTATTGGAAAAGCGTTTGAGTTTCTGTCCTACAAGTAGGGGGGATTTATGTAGGGCTAAGTTAGATCTTTTTAAGTTTATTAGACGGTTGAAACTCAAAAAATATTTTAAGCTTAACCCTACAGGGATTGAAAGTAAGGAGGTTGTGAGCCCTACTGTGGATAAAATACCTTCTATACAAGAAGTGTTTGATACAGCCATGTTGCTCTCCATCACGGAACAAGAGGAAGTCCCGATTATTTTTGAGCAAGTGTTAGAGGATTTAGATATCACGGGTAATGGAGGTGGAAAAAGTGGTTTGAAATGTAAATCAAGATGGATTCCCAAAACATTTGATTATAGGAATTTAGATATCTTTTATGATTTGGTATGTAGGGATCTGGACATACACAAATACAAATATGGCTTACCCAGAACTATTAAGAATCTAAATCAAGGAGAATGGAGGGCACTTAAAGAATTGAGTGAAAATGATCAGATAATGATACGACCGGCTGATAAGGGAGGTAATGTTGTTCTAATGAACAGAATTGACTATGTTCAGGAGATACGTTCACAACTTGGGGATGTACACTGTTATGAAAAGATGGATTCGAATCCAATATTACGTTTGAGCAGTGTCATCAATAATAAATTAGAAATTTGGTATCAATCTGGTCTATTAAATAGAGACAAATTTTTATATTTGAAGGTAACGAGAGCTAGATTTCCCTGTTTCTACACATTGCCCAAAATTCATAAGGACTTGCCCTTCTCCCAGGGCAGACCGATTGTTTCAGGCATTGGGGGCCCAACTGAAAAACTATCGGAATTTGTGGATGTATTTTTGAAACCTATAGTACAAAAGTTACCATCATACATTAAGGACACAATGCATATTTTGAGTATTCTTAATGATGTGGAATGGGATGAGAGCATGTTATTGGTCACCTTAGACGTAGTTTCATTGTACACTTGCATTCAACACAGTGTGGGTCTGGAAGCAATTGAATGGTTTTTGAATAAACAACACGTGAATAAATGGCAACATACAAAGATGTTATTGGAAATGATTTCCATGATTCTTGAAAATAATTATTTTATATTTGAGCGGGACTGGTTTAGACAAAAACAAGGGGTAGCCATGGGCTCCAGGATCTCCCCCCTCATATGCAGGACTCTTTATGGGCCGGTTTGAGGAGAGGTGGGTCTGGGGTCCAGGTGCTGCCCTTTGGCAGACACACATCCTCTACTGGGGACGTTTTATAGACGATTGTATAATGTTATGGACAGGGGGTGCCAGTCTTTTAATGGATTTTGTGGATTTTCTTAACTCAAATGATATGAATGTTAAATTTACGTGTAAATATAGTATGACCAGTATAGAATTTCTGGATGTAGAATTGTACATAAAAAATTGTCATATTGAGAGTAAACTGTTTCGAAAATCTACTGCCAGCAACTCAATATTACATGCGAAAAGTGCACATCCTAAATACCAAATTGAGTCAATTCCCTACGGAGAGATGGTTAGAGCACGGAGAAATTGTAGTGATGAGGGTGAATTTGAAAAGTGCATTGAAGAAATGGGTAATCGTTTCAGAAATAGAGGTTATAATGATGAGGTCATTATCAAAGCACAAAACAGAATAAGACGGGTTCCGCGTCAGGCAACATTGATATAAAAAAATAAAGGCACTCAGAGGCAAAAGGAAGAGAAAGTGAGACTAATTACAGATTTTACAGATAGTACAAGGATTTTGAAGAAATATATCACCAAACACTGGCACATTTTACTTAGAGATGAAATACTGACAGAATTTCTAACTAAAAAACCCATATTTACATTCCGAAGGGGGAGGTCATTGAAAGAGATTCTGAGTCCTAGTTTCCCCAGAACTGTTTCAAAGACTAATTGGCTGCAAATACAGAAAGTGGGATTTAACAAATGTGGAGGTTGTGGACTCTGTAGATGGGCCTGTCATGGGCGTAAGGAATTGTCTAATCTATTGGGTGAAACATTTCCTATTAGGTCATATATGGACTGTAATACCTCCTTTGTAGTATATATTTTGGTCTGCAAATGTAAAAGATATTATGTTGGCAGTACAATCCGATCGTTAAAAATCAGGATTGGAGAACATGCTAGAGCTTTGGCTCAGCAGGATGTTAGATATCCAGTGGTAGCGCATATGATCAATTGTAAATCACAAAATACAAGAATCGGCTTCACTTTTTTTGGTTGCGAACAAATATTAAGAGATCAGAGAGGTGGGAATAGAGAGTTAACACTACGCAGAAGAGAAGCAATGTGGATAATGCGGTTAAGGGCAGTAGAAGACGGATTGAATACTGATAGGGAATTAGAGTATTTTTTGGGAGATTGAACATATTAATTTACATAAGTTTGAGAGTAATCTAGAAGTAGCTCTGTGAAGTGTTTTATTAGATTGTGAAGTAAAAAATTCTCTGAGGATATGTAATATGTGATGTTGTTACTATAAGAATGGCCTTTAATTAATACCAGAAAGTACAAGGTATTCTGTTATAACAGAGGAAGATTGTAATTATGATTGTATTTATATTAATGTATGACTTGAATATTTTATGATAGATTATTTTGTTGAAGGTATGTGGGATGAGTTCGTTATAACATTTGTCCTTTTTTCTCTGCTTTCACTTACTCTTTGATTTTATTTTTATTTTTATTATTATTTTTATTTTCATAAAATTTCTCTAATATATAGTTTATATATTTTTTATATTTAGTGTTATTCAATTAAATATGATTTTTTCACGGTGTTGGATTCTTGAATAATTTACTTCCTTTTTTCATACTAACTCTACTAACTACCGTTAGTTGTCACATACAAAATAAACAGACAAAAATAAATGAGTTTATTTAATAAATAATATGGGTGGAGTTATAGATATATATTGTGATCAATATCGATATTTATTGGCTTTTTCCTTTGTATTGAGGCTTAATAACTTATCAGGGTTTTGTTTGAAATTACATGAGTGTGTAGCAGCAGTCCTACTTTTGTGTTGATCAATGTGGAAGGGAAGTAGTCCTTCCTTGATGTTATTGATGGAAGAACCCTTGTAATAGGGGTCTTTGAACACGCCGTAAACGGCGTCTATGTAGGGGATAGTTTGAAATTAGACGAGCTGCTCTATGCATGTCACGGCGTCTATGCGGTCGTAGAAACAGACACACGAGGAGAAGAATTACAGGGAGGTCGGCAGGCAGGCCAGGTTCCCTGGGGCAACCGGTTGGAGATTGGAGAAGAGGTACGGATAATTAGGATAATTTCAACTGTGGAGAGTCTAATGTGTTCGGTATTACGAATTATGCACAGGTCGCTTTTATGGTGAGATCTGGCAGGAGGTTATATAACTTGACAAGTTTATTGGAGTAGACTTGTAGTACTATCGGGGGAACGGTAATATGTGGAAAGTGAATGAAGATTTGTACACGTCCTTTTTCACACAGGCTACTCCTTTTGGAATTATGTACGAGGCAAATGAAAGATGACCTCTAGAACTTTCCAGATGACAGGGGAGTCAACTGGTTGATACACTTAATGTGCATATACTGGTGGCAAGTTGGAAGGTATTTTATTATTATATATATATTTATCATTGGAGTTTTTCTTGGGGTGACCATTGGCTTATATAGGTAGACGTATTGTCTATTTATTTTGTGAAAAATAAGGGTATGTTTATATAAGGATAACGTCTTTTTCTTTGGTTCTTAAATTTACTTTTTTATACAGGGTTGCACACTGTTTTTCTTGTACTCTGGTGACACTATGGTTGGGTATGCATGTTGAGGCAGTCACTCTGTGGTGGTCTGTTTAAATTAAATTAAAACCTAAATGAGTTGGGGTCTGATTTGGATATTGACACTTATTCACCATTTTGAATCACTCTTGCTTATAGGTTTTTATGCTGGTACTAGCTATTGATTCATCCATATATAAATGTATTCAAGTCAAATAGAGTTTAAATAATGTGTTTGTGATGACTCTTGGGTTCCAGATTATTATACTATAAGGAGCAACTATATCCCAGCCCTGAGGAAGTCAAATGACGAAACACGTGTTGGCTGAGAGATTGTTTCAAGGAACTTGGACAATTTTTGATTCCAATGTGGATTCTTATTCAAATCGGAGGTGAAAATGAATTTCATAGGAACATCAGTTTTGAATTAAATGGACTTTGGAAACTAATATAACAACCTCAGTGTATGAAGCGCACTAGGAATTATATGGACTGATATAATTGGGACTTGTGAAATATATTAAGGATTGATTGTTTAATTGGATGATGTAAACAATAGGAAATTCAAACTAAGAATTTACTAAGATGTAAATATTAAATAATTATAGATTATAGCAAGTGGTTGTTTTGATATACTAGAAGAATCATGTATATGTGATATAATTTGATTTTTTATTCTAATTAATTGTACTTTAGAACAACGGGTGCCATAATTATTTTTTTAGGTTAGCTGACTGGTAGCACAGTTAGGAGTTTTGGGGTTTGGGTGTGTTCCCCAAAGTAGTGCACCGTTGCATTAAGAATTCGCAGTTGTTAGTTACTTATCGTTAATACTCTCCTCAGTGCACCATTTCTCACCCTCTGAATACACCCCACTCTGTACATAAAGCATTTTGAATAATGAAATAATTTAGAAAATGATTAACGTAGAGAAATAATGAGCATGTTTTGAAATTGTGTCCTTGGAGAGTGGTCGCCATGATTCACAAATTATATTAAAAGATTGACTAACAAATGAGAAATATTGAAAATATATTAGAATAACATAGTAGTACGTCATATTAAGAGATATAACTTATGTTTTGCACTATCCTGTAGAGCTTAACTTAGCCAAAGTCGTGGCCTAGTTTTGCCAGGCCTCGTGCAGAAACTGAATATTAACGTGCAGTGTAAGACATTGATGGGGTGAACTAACCATGAACTGCTCATTGTTTAATAAAACTGCCTAGCTGAAACCTTTGCATGAACCGACAGACAGGAGATGATGGAATAAAATTGTAACAGAAAGTGTGAAAAGCATACCGAGTGTACTTTCCCAGGACTCGAACAATAGAGACACTGACTGGAGAAGAAGATGCAACATTTTCGATACCTGATGAGCCGGATGATGAGGACATCACAAGACGGACCAATCAACGGCCTAAGAACTATGAAATATTAGAATCTATAGATTTGGAGTGTTTTATTCATTGGCTAAGTAAATAACGTGTGACTAATTGGCCAGTCAGGAATTGGGGGATAGTCTGGGTGACATTAATATAATAGCGTGACCAAGGAAGAAAAACTTCAGTTGACTGGAGGTAGTCATTATGTGACAGACCTTATTCCAAAATCTATGCGATATTGGGGAGAAGAGACACAAGATTCTGTTATTGGGCTCATACTCTCTAAGAGGAGAGACTGATGCGGTGCTAATCGATTGATGACCTGAAGATGAAGACTGACTTTGTTGCTGATCCATAACGAGGATAGGTAGCTATGACAATGTGACTGAATACCTTTTTGTGCCTTTCCTTTCTAGTTACCAACTGTGCTCTCTAATAGTTTTCTCTTAGCTAGATGCTTTTCCAAATTCATGTTCTAAACTGTTTTCGCAGGAAGTTCCACATGCTGATGCTAATCTGGGTTAGGTGAGGTTCCTACCTTATGACATTGACAAACACAGAGACAAATGATTGACAGACCGATTTGCTGAACTCTGCTACTTATGTTGACTTATTAATTCCTGATTTGATTGTTGACTTATGCTAATGCTTTAGAACGTATTCTGTCTCAAATTTTGATTAGATTATGTTATTGGTGGTTACTAATGAATTAATCTTGATCTGATGAGAATAAAGCCCAGAAATAATCTCATGACTTAGTATTGTAACTAATAGGGAAATAAAATTGCTAAAACATATCTTGAGTTTTGGTAATTCATGGCTGAGAGGTCATGGTATGATGGTATAAACTGCTGATTAATGATTAGCTTAATAGTTATTGATTTATGTGTATTGATTATTGTTAGAAATGGGGTCTTTGGTTGACAGTCAGGTTACCCCCTGTTCAAGCAAGGACCCTCACTCTAGTTAGGATAAAAGAGAATCACCCTCAGCTAACCCCTGCTTACCCCCTTGGTAGCTTGGCAGAGCAGTAGGCTTAACCTCAGAGTGCTGGGCGTAAAGTATTTGTACCAACACACACAGTAACTTAATGAAAACACTACAAAATGACACAACACCAGTTTAGAAAAATAGGAAATATTTATCTAGACAAAACAAGACCAAAACGACAAAAATCCAACATACACAAGTCAAGTTATGATTTTTTTAAAGGTTTAAAATAAAAATAGTCTTTAGGTAGTTGTAACAACACACTAGCGCTGCTAGCGTGTAAATGTACCTGGTTTGCGTCAAAAATAACCCCGCACGGGCGGTGCGCGTCGAAAATAACCCTGCACGGTTATATGCGTCGAAAACAACTCGGCACGGCGATGCGCGTCGAAACAGCCAGCCACGCGACGGTCCGAAAGTCCCGCGGCGCAGGTTGCGATCTCTCAGCCTTCGTCAGCGATGCTGCGCGTCGTTTCTCCTGCTCCGGGCGTCGTTTCTCCGGTCGCGTTTCCTGCGGCGTCGTTTCTCAGCTGCGGAGCCGGCGTCGCGTCGTTTTCTCAGCCGCGATCGGATTCGCGTCGATCTTTTCTCCGCACGGCGCTCGGTGCGTGTATTTTTGTCCTTGGGCTGCCAGCCTCTCCTTTCAGGGTCCCAGGAACTGGAAGGGCACCACAGAGCAGAGTAGGGGTCTCTCCAGAGACTCCAGGTGCTGGCAGGAAGAAGTCTTTGCTATCCCTGAGACTTCAACAACAGGAGGCAAGCTCTACATCAAGCCCTTGGAGATTTCTTCTTCAAGATGGAAGGCACACAAAGTCCAGTCTTTGCCCTCTTACTCTGGCAGAAGCAGCACTGCAGGAAAGCTCCACAAAGCACAGTCACAGGCAGGGCAGCACTTGTTCCTCAGCGATCAGCTCTTCTCCAGGCAGAGGTTCCCCTTGATTCCAGAAGGGTTTCTAAAGTTTGTAAGTTTGGGTGCCCTTCTTATACCCATTTTAGTCTTTGAAGTCACCTTTCTTCAAAGGGGACTCACACCTTCTTGTGAAATCCTGCCTTGCCCAGGCAAGGCCTCAGACACACACCAGGGGGCTGGAGACAGCATTGTCAGAGGCAGGCACAGTCCTTTCAGATGAGAGTGACCACTCCACCCCTCCCTCCTAGCAGAGATGGCTAATCAGGAAATGCAGATCACACCCCAGCTCCCTTTGTGTCACTGTCTGGTGTGAGGTGAAAAACAACCCAACTGTCAAACTGACCCAGACAGGGAATCCACAAACAAGGCAGAGTCACAGAATGGTTTAAGCAAGAAAATGCTCACTTTCTAAAAGTGGCATTTCCAACCTCACAATCTTAAAATCAACTTTACTAAAAGATGTATTTTTAAATTGTGAGTTCAGGGATCCCAAACTCCACATGTCCATCTACTCTCTAGGGGAATCTACACTTTAATCATATTTAAAGGTAGCCCCCATATTATCCTATGAGAGAGAGACAGACCTTGCAACAGTGAAAACGAAATTGGCAGTATTTCACTGTCAGGACATATAAACCACATTACTATATGTCCTACCTTATCCATACACTGCACCCTGCCCTTGGGGCTACCTAGGGCATACCTTAGGGGTGCCTTACATGTAAGGAAAGGGAAGGTTTAGGCCTGGCAAGTGGGTACACTTGTCAAGTCGAATTTACAGTGTAAAAATACACATACAGACACTGCAGTGGCAGGTCTGAGACATGATTACAGAGCTACTTATGTGGGTGGCACAACCAGTGCTGCAGGCCCACTAGTAGCATTTGATTTACAGGCCCTGGCACCTCTAGTGCACCTTACTAGGGACTTACTAGTAAATCAAATATGCCAATCATGGATAAACCACTTACATACAATTTAAACAGGAGAGCATATGCACTTTAGCACTGGTTAGCAGTGGTAAAGTGCTCAGAGTTGAAAAGCCAACAGCAACATGTCAGAAAAATATAGGAGGCAGGAGGCAAAAAAGTCTGGGGATGACCCTGCATAAGCAAAAGTCCAACAATTATTGAGAACATTGGTCACACCGTAGCTAGGATACTCCATGCGAATCAAAAGGTTAATCGGCCTATACGCGTCCCCTTGTAAGTTTACTTACTAAGGACCAGGAGCGCTAGCAGGTGCTTTGCTTACTGGAATTGGACGGATTCCTGATTTAGACCAAGCCCAGAATTGTATTTTTGTATAGAGATAGTTACTGTGCACCCACTGGTCAACCCGTGACCGAGAATGATGGCAGGTTTTTCATTATTCTTGTGGTGGGAATTTGTAATCAAACACTAGATGTCAGAAAGAGCCTTGACATGAAGAGAGTGAACTATAAGTAGATTCTCTTTTAATTATTTTCTGTAGAGAAGACACATTCTCATCCTATACTTGTACGAGTCTGGACCAATTTACCTTTGAATTTCAAAGAAGAACACTTTTAAGTAAGTTGCTGCAGGAGGAATACTAAGCAAAGCTTACCTTTCAGCAAAACATTTTTCTGACAAAAAACCTATGATGGATAATTCTCCCCTAAATCTACACACAATAAAATTGGAGGGTCCAGACTTAGTTTGCAGAAAAACACAAACGGTACAATTTTGTAACATAAAAAGTCATGTTTGTTGGCAAACTTTACATTGCCCACATCCCAACTTAAACTTCACTTTTTAATTGAGGTTATTTTTTAGTTGTGATACAATTTTGTTAGATTTGACATCGTTGGCATGGTATTTCCCCACACCTTTTTGCCTTCACCTCTCCTGTTTGATGAATTTGTTTATGTGGGCATTCAAACTCTGGGAACTTTACCACTGCCATCCAGTGCTAAAGTGCTTGTCACCTCTCCTTCAGACATAGTAAAATAGGCCTACACATAATTGGTACATTTAATTTACTTGTAAGTCCCTAGTAAGTTTTACTACCAGTATCCAGGACCTGTAAATTAAATTGTACTAGTGGGCCTGTAGCACTCATTGTGCTAACCACTAAAGTAGCATTTCAAAACATCTCAGGCCTGCCCTGCATCCTGTAGGACACTGTTAAACTGCCATTTTGACTATGCAAACTAAAACCTTTGATAGGTTAATAGGTTAAAGCCTTTCTTTTTAATACTTATAAGTCATTCTGATGGTCGGCCCTAAAAAGTGCACTATATTCAAAATGTAGGGCCTAGGTGTTTACATTTTACATGTCCTGGCAGAGAGAAACTCCTTATAGATATTTTTCACTCTTGTAAAGCCTATCTCCCTATCTCTCCCATTGACTAACACTCAGTTATGTTATTACCTTATCACTTTTAAGAAGTGCTAACTGTGGATAGGGAGCAGATAGAGATATGCTGTTAACACTAAAAATGAATTGTGATTTAAAATGCTCTTTAATGTCATATTTTAATTCACAATTTCTAAAAATGCCATTGTTGCCATTTTCTTCTCCCAACCATTTGTGCCTTCTGCCTATATCCTGGGTCAAATGACTATGAATGTGTTACTCACTTGAATCCAAGGCGGTTCCAATAGGGCAACACTAGTTCCCTGATATCCCCTAGGGTCTAACCCTGGTGGCAGGAAATGACACTGTACCTGTGGCACGCCCCAAGGGGAAAGAGGGTTGGGATTGAGAAAGACAAACAAAATGCAATGGTGCTCCTCTGTGGCAGCTACAGTGGGGTCTCAAAAAGCCTGTCACCCATCTCCACGCTCAGTCAGAGGAGTATCTGTGAATTACAAGAACAGTGACTTGACTCACAATGTAGTTGTCGAACACTGTCGCCAAAACTTGTTAGTATGCTTACCTCAAACAGACATCTAGTAGTGTTCTGTCTTTCTGATCAGAAGGCTTGTGTAACTTTTGAAGTCGAATATGGACTCTCAAAGAATCACTCAATGGATGTTGTCGCAATTATCCTGTAGTGTCCCAAATGTAGTCCTTGTGTCAAGCTGTAACCCAATCGACTTGTAATCCTAAAGCACACAGAGGGTTTTTTAGAGCTAGTAGTAGTATAGTTTATTGTACAGATAATAAAATACAATACAATTAAAATGAAAAGGATTAACAAACAGTAATACATTTACAGACAAAGATTGATAACATGCTAGAAAACAATCAATAATTTAAATAGACATACCTTGATAAAAGCATTCCCACAATATTATTATAAAATCTACCATTAAAATATAACAAGGCTGCTTTTGACCGGGGTCTATAGTACATAATGAACAGGAAAACCCATAGTGCTCAAGCTCTAGAGTGCTGAAGTGCATTAAATGAACATTAAATTAACTACCAACAAAGATCAAGACCAATTGTGCAACATTGTAACTCAACAATATACCGGATTCGTTCAAAAAAAGGTTGCAAGAGCAGGTGAGGTTTTCAAAATAGTTAACCACTGCTCGCAGTGACCCCAAATTTAGTCTAAGCAATTTTAATAAAACTAGTCAATAGAACATTCAGCATTGAGTTCTCAGGATCCAAGGACATAATAATGGCCTGACAACAGGAACGGATCCCCAATTCATACCACTTACTACGAAGTAGAAATCTACGTTCCTTAAGCAGTGCTGATCACAAACAAGCCAGATGTTCGAATGTTTCTTCCCAGCGGCCACAACCCCTGTACATCACCTGCTCCCCCGGAATTAACCGCCAGGATGGTATTGTTTCAGAAAACCCCAGTCACCCATCCTCAAAGCCATGAAGGTGGCTTCCTATGAACGCTCTGAAGGATCGTAACCTTTCCAGTCAATCAAGTAATATAACTTGCCTCAAGAGCATTTGTAATCTAGGATACAGTGAACTTCTTCACCAGGACTGGTGGAAGCAGACTGTATCAGGGTGATAAGATTTGACAAGAGAGACATGGAACACCGGGTGGATAGTATGTTTGTGGGGTAGGCACAATTGCACAGTGACAGGATTGATTACTTCAATTGTATCATAAGAGCCTATGAACAGTGGTTGCAGTTTTTGCGGACCATCTAATTATAGATCCCATGTTGATAACCATACCGAATCTCCTTTCTTGTACATGGGTTCTGGGGCCTGACTGTAATTGTTTAGCCCCAGGATGATAGGTGATAATGAAGTCAAAGCCGCTGAACAAGTGAAGCCAAAACATTTGGCGTGGAGTAAGAGCCTTAACGGAGCTAAATAATTGCAGATTCTTATGATCAGAAAAGATCGTGACCATATGTTTGGCCCCTTGTGAATGAAGTCGCCATTCCGCAAATACCAATTTGATAGCTAAAAGCTCTCTTTCCGCTACAGTATAATTTTGTTCTGCCGGAAGAAGTTTTCTGGAATAAAAGGCTATAGGATGCAGATTGCAGTTTTGGAGCTCTTTTGTTATAACACTCCTCCTACAGCTACTTGAGAGGTGCCAGCTTCCACATAAAAGGGTTGATCCAAATTAGTACATTGGAAAATAGGTGCCTTAGTGAATTTTTCCTTCAGTGTGGTTGGCACATCATCAGCTGCTTGGAACCAGCTAAAGGATTGACCTTTTGTCAACAGATGTGTTGCCATTATTTCTGAAAAATGAACAATGAATTGATGATAAAAGTTGGCCAAACCCAGTACTTGCTTGACTTCTTTGATAGCGGAAGGGGCTGGCTAAGTCATGATTGCCACCACCTTTTTGGGAAGCATTGTCATCCCAGAGGGTGACAGGCAGTAGCCTTGGAATTCTACTGAATTACATGGAAAGAAAACTTTTCAGTTTAACAAATAGGACGTTTTCTTTGAGGTGCTGCAAAATAGTGAACGCATGTTGGTATGTGCTCTTGTTCGGAGCTGGAATATATCAAGATATCATCTATATAGATGATGGCGCACACATCCAGGAACTTCCGGAGGACCTCATTGATAAAATACTGAAATGCTGCTGGGGCATGTCATAACCCTAGTGCATTTCAAAGCATTGGAACAGCCCAAATTTGGTCCTAAAAGCCGTTTTCCATTCATCGCCCTCTCTTACTCAGGATAGGTGGTAGGCTCTGCATAGTTCTAATTTAGTATAGCTGGTGGATTTCCTTTCTGCATCAAGCAGGACTGAGATTAAAGGAAGAGGGTACGGGTTTTTAATGGTGGTCTTGTTTACTGTTCTGTGGTCCACACAAGCCCATAACTTCCCATTCTTCTTGGGCACAAAGAAAAGTGGAGAGGATCTGGGGGATGTTGAGCGGCGTATAAATCTTATCTCCAAATATTCATCTAGATATTTCTTTAAATATTGAGTCTCACGCTCCGGTAAGGCATAGACCCTACTACAGGTAAGAGTAGCCCCAGGAAGGAGGTGAATGCTACAATTCTATGCTCTGTGTGGAGGCAACTGAGTGGCTTTTACAGGATCAAAATCCGCCTAAAAATTGCAACACTCCTTTGGCAATTCCGGTGCCTCTGTTCCCTGGACAAGAGCAGAATTGAAGGATGTTTTAAATTCGTGAGCCTCCTGATAGTATCTAGTAGTGCAAAAGGGTGAATCTAGGATAACAGTGTGGCATACCCAATCTATTTTTGGATTATGATGTTCCAGCCAAGACCTCCCAGAATCACCCCAAAATGGGTGGTATCAATCAAGTCAAAAATGAATTTATCAATGTCCCCATTTTCACAAACAAGGATCAGATGCTACGTTTGGAAATGGATTAGACCTGAGAATAATTCAGGTTCATCTACTGATCTCACCAGTTCAGGTCCCTGTTTTAGGACTTTTTTAGGACTAAGTTGGGCAGCCATAGAGAGATCAAAGAACTTCCCAGCAGGCCCAGTGTCAATGAGCATGGCTAGACTATGGTGGTCATTATACTGCCAAATTATGACCATGGAGTTTATAACGCTCATAGACAGCCAATGTACCACACCAACCGGCAGGGAATTAATACCACTGACCACAGAGGTAGCTACTTACAGCCAGGAGGAAGCCAAGGTACTGTCCACCATATTATGACATAGCAAACTGCCACGATTTCCAGGGTAGTACCACCACCATCAAAAGCCTGGCAGAAACACAGTGCAGAAAACAAAAGACTCACCATCAGGGACACAGAGAAGACCACCGCCGCCATGGAACTGGAACTACAAGTCTTCCCAATGCTTTTCTATGCCATGCTCCACCTGGAACACCAATGCCGACGAAGACAATGACGGTGAGCACAGCCACCTAGCACACAAGGGATAGAGGAAAAGGAGAGTGACACACACACACACGCAGAACACACACCATTCACACACACACCATACACACAACCAGCTACAGAGGAAAAACAATGTCACAGTACACAGGTCATAATAATGCAAGGACTACAGTTAGGTTTAACTGATATTGTAATTTGATGCCAACAGCCACCATATTCTCTATGTGAAAATAAAATAAGAGTAAATGTCCAGAAAGGACCAATGGCCAGTCCAAAGTACAAAAGGCCCACATGGCCACGGGTCACAGTCCAAGCCCCAACTTGTTTCCTGACAATATCCGCACTACACTGTGCAGGGGCATCATGTTGGAAATGGGCAGGCACCTCAGTGGGAAGAGGGATGGGGGGCACCTCAGCTGAAGTGGGTAGCTTGGCCACTGGTTCTGGAGGGGGCTCCATGCCCATTTCTCTTTGCTGGGGAGTGTAAGGTCACATTCTCTGAGGTGGGGAACTTGCCCACTGATTCTGGAGGGGGCTTCATGCCCATTTATCTTTGCTTGGGAGTGCAACGTCACAGTCTCTGAGGTGGGGAACTTGCCCTCTGGTTCTGAAGGGTGGTTCTTGTACAACAGTCCCTGGAGGGTGGCCTATATGCCCTCTGCTGGAGCTGAGGGCTGCTGTGTCTCAGCTGGAGGCGAGGGCTCCTTGCCCACTGCTGGTTAAGGTGTTACGCTGCCTGCCTCTGCTGGAGGAGAGGGCTCCTTGCCCACTGCTGGTGGAGGTGTTACCCTGCCTGCCTCAGCTGGAGGTGAGGGCTCCTACTCCACTGCTGGTGGAGGTGTTACCCTGCCTGCCTCAGCTGGAGGTGAGGGCTCCTTGTCCACTGCTGGCGGAGATGTTACCCTGAATACCTCAGCTGGAGGTGAGGGCTCCTTGCCTGCTGCTGGTGGAGGGGGCCTCTTGCATCTCTTTGTTGGTGGAGTGGGAACCTTCCCTTTTTTGGGTGGTGGAGTGGGATCCTTCCCTTTCTTGGGTGGTGGAGTGGGATCCTTCCCTTTTTTGGGAGGTGGAGTGGGAACCTTCCTTTTCTTGCCTCCACGACTAGGAGGTGCCTCCACTGTCCCCGTCTCATGTCCCTTAGGTTTCACCACCCTAGCCCTAACTTTCTGAGCAAGAGGTGTGCTCACAGTAGGAGTGTCAGCTGTCACACTCTGGGGCCCCTTCGTGCCAGCAGCTGTTTATTTGATGGGAGCAGTGGCAGACTGTTTGGCTGAGGTGCTGGTCTGGGTCGTTGGGACCCTGCTCTTACGGGTTGGATGGGGGTGGAGTGGGAGGGAAGAGGTCAAGTTGAGCAGGAAAAGCTTCTTAGGGACGGTGGGGAGGGATAAGGGATGGGAGTGGAGGTTGAGGGAGTGGTTGTTGGAGGTGTAGGTCTGCTGGACTTGGGTGCAGGTGCAAGGGCAGTGTTCTGATGTGAGGTGGATGGCTGTTGGGAGTCTGAGTGTATGCATTTGTGTCTCTTAGGAGGGGGGCAGACAGGGTGGGAGAGGGCACAGGGGACGCGTGGATGGATGTTCTGGAGGTGTCTGCAAGTGAGGTGTGTGTGCTGCATGATGTGGTGATGGTGGTGGTGGCTATTGATGCAGTGCATGCAGGTGTGAGTGCGGATGTGACTGTGAGGGAGGAGGAGGAGCAGGAGGGGGAGACAGTGGAGGCAGTGGATGTTGTTGTGAGTGCAACTGTCTGGTGTTTGTGAGAGTGCTTGTGGCCTGAAGTGTGATGCCTGTGTTTGTCTGTGCCACTCTTGTGTGATGTTTTGTGTGCATGCTTGTCTGTATATGTGCATGGGATGGGTTGAGGTTGAGGTGGCTGGGACTGGGAAATGGTAGTTGGAGGGGGGCATTGGAACAGGGACACTGGCTGCCATCAGAGAGGAGGCCAGAGCCTGAAACAATCTCTGTTGGGCCACCAATACACTGTCGATGCCCTCCACGAATGCATTGCATTGCTTTATCTGGGATGCCAGCCCCTGGATGGCATTCACAATGGTTGACTGCCCTACAGAGATGGATCTCAGGAGGTCAATAGCCTCCTCACTGAGGGCAGCAGGGCTCACTGGGGCAGAGCCTGAGGTGCCTGGGGCGAAGGAGATACCCACCCTCCTGGGTGAACGGGCACGGGCAACTCGGTGGGGGGATACTGGGGTGGCGGCTGTACCTGTAGCTGGGGTGGTCCCAGAGGTGTCCGCTACCACCAGTGTGCTTCCATCGGAGGAGGAATCAGAGTCAGTGTTGTGACCTCCTGTCTCTATCGTGGTGCTCCCCTTGCCCTCCGTCCCACTGGTTCCCTCGGCGTCGGTGGACTCTGCCTCCTGGGTCCTGTGAGATACAGCTCCCTCTGTCACTGGTGCCCCTGCTCCCCTGCCAGATGATGCTAATGCACACATGGACAGGATGACAGAAGAAACAAGCATTTGAAATGCAACGGGTCTCGCGTTTCCTTGCCTATCGGCAAAAGTGCAATTATGTACGTAACCGGAAAAAGTGCAATTAACTGTGTAACAGGGTCGATATTATGTAAAACGCTCGACTTCTGCCAAGCGAGATCGCGCTGGGAAAATAGGGAAAAAGTAGTCCACGAGCCGGACGGAAAACAGCGAGTCTCGCGTGTTTTCTGTACTTGGTCGATGTGCTCGAGGAGGGCTTTCCACCGGAAAAGGCATGACATATGCATGCCTTCCACTAAGGAAATCAAGCAGATTCTAACAGGCAAGCCCACAAGCCAATAAAACACACTGATGTGAAGTGGACAGGGCTCCGAGCCCTTTTTAATTCCTAAAGCGTCTCGCTTAGCGAAACGCATGCGCAAGCGCATGCGACGCAGGCTCGACCCTAAAAAGGGGGAGAGAGAGAAAGGGAGCACTGGGTCAATTACAGCACCAACGTCACAGTTGGCATACACATTACCATCACACACAGGAATCAGGATTGTGCACTATGCACCGCACTGGCATTCAATTGGCTAGGTGTCACAGCAAGATGAGAGCCAACCACTGCCAACTGCACCCCTCCTGGGACCCACTATGCCCTGTTTGACATGGAATGCAAACTAGCTAGGTTACCAGATTTTGCAGTACACCCATTTCCCTTGAGCTGGATCATGCTGCAATGTCTGACCTGGCATTAAGGGGCACCCACTAACTGAAACCCACCACCAGGATCCCATGCCACCTACCAATAATTGTTGTTACGCTCACTGTACTCACCCCCTTGTGGCTGTTGTGATGTCCTCAAGCACCCATCCAGCTCTGGTAGGCCACCGCCAGTATGCGGGCCATCAGTGGGGTCAGGTTCTGACAGGCACCCCGCCCTCATTGGGAGCCCATCCCCAGCGGTCTTCCGGGCCCAGCATCTCAGGTCCGCCCACATTTTCCTACAATGGGTGCCCAGCCTGCTGTAGACCCCCAGGTTCCGCACGTCCTTGGTGATAGCATGCCACAATCCCTTCTTCTGATGGGTGCTGACCTGCAGAGGTAATACAGACAGGAGGCCACCATTACACATACAATCCAGCCTGTCACACATATGGCCCACAAATCCCATTTCCATCTCCATTGGCACACACATCACCCGGCGTCAAAAATGTACACTACCACCAGACATTCCACCCCCCCAAATGACACAATGCATGCACACACATCCTCATGCAACCTTGTCACACGCATCATGCCCAAGGTGTACTCACTTGTTGGTCTGGAGTCCCATACAGCTGTCCATACTGGGGTAGGACCCCATCCACCAACCGCTCAACTCCTCTGAAGTGAAGGCAGGGGCCCTTTCCCCGGTCACACAGGCCATGGGAGGATCCAGACACAGGTTACAGCAGCACACGCAGTGTAGGTATCGTCCTGTGGAAAGTCAGGAATCAAATGAGGTTATAGAAAGAAACTGGCAGTCACGTCTGTGGCGGTGTACACCGTCACCACCGCTGGTGATCCCCATTGGCCACTGTACATTCGTAGAGCCCCATATTAGCCAATGAGGAATAGCACAGCAGTGAAAGACCGCTTTCCTCCATGACGCGCAATGCCAGCGGAGTTACCTCACTTCCACCTATCCCTACATACAGGACAGGTGGTCACAATTTTATGGTGGTGGACAACATTTGGATAATCGAGAACTGCGCCATTGCTATAAATTGCACATACATTGCCATTCCCATTGTCCCATCATATTAACACTCTATGTACACTAAGGTGGTGGTTCCATTGTTCAAATTGTTACACCCTACTCACTCTTGTGTCCCTTAGATACCTACCACTGCAGATGAATAGGAGGAGGAGACAAGACCCCGTGTACAGACCCCTTGTGGATTTGGCTACACTGGAGGACAGGCAGATAATACTCACCTATAGACTGGACAGGGCCACTATCACAGAGCTGTGTGCTTAATTGGAGCCTGATCTGAAATCAGCTATCTGTCATCCCACTGGGATCCCCCCCTTTTGTGCAAGTTCGATTAGTGCTCCATTTCCTGGCAACTGGTTCTTTCCAAGTGACAGTGGGCTTGGCAGCAGGATTGTCACAGCCAATGTTCTCAATCGTGCTGGCAAGGGTGTTGTCTGCCTTGGTCAAACACATGTGCAGCTACATTTCTTTCCCCCAGGTGGAAGATTTAACCACTGTGAAGGTAGGATTCTATGCAATGGGACATATACTTAACATTATTGGAGCAACTGACAGAACACATATTACATTTGTCCCCTCCCCGCCACAATGAACAGGTGTTCAGGAATCGGAAGAGTTTTCACTCACTCACTGTCCAAATGGTGTGCCTGGCTGACCAGTACATCTCCCTCGTCACTGTCAAATATCCTGGGTCGGTACATGATGCCTTCGTCCTGAGGAATAGCAGCATCCCAAATGTGATGGCACAACTACAGAGGCACAGGGTGTAGCTAATAGGTGAGCCTGCGTCCCAACGCAATGTATGTCAGTGTATGCCTTCAGGAGTTGTCCCCATTCCATTGTGTAAGGCTAATGTTTGTCCCTCAATACTTGCAGGTGACTCTGGCTACCCAAACCTATCATGGATCCTGACCCCTGTGAGGAATGCCATAACAGGGGCTGAGAATCGGTATAATGATGCACATGGGCGAACTAGGCGGATCATCGAACCTACCTTCGGCCTCCTCAAGGCCAGGTTCAGATGCCGCCATCTGACAGGTGGATCCCTGTGCTACTCACCCGAGAAGGTCTGTCAGATAGTAGTAGCATGCTGCATGTTGCACAACCTGGCCATCAGAAGACATGTGCCTTATCTGCAGGAGGAGGAGATTGTAAATGCCCCTGTGGCAGCAGTGGACCCTGTAGACAGTGAAGATGAGGAGGCAGAGGATGACGATGTGGACAACAGAACATCAGTTATATGTCAATACTTTCAATGACACATAGCTGACCATTCCTCTGGCTATTGATGTTTTCAGTGTGGCTGTAGCAGGATGGCATTCACTTCCTTTGCATCTCAACTTACTGTCACCTATGCCTTCTCATTTTGCAGATGTTGGTGTTGTGGCAACTTTGTAGTGATGTGATGACTACAGACAGCTACAGGTCATTATTTGTCTGCTATCAAAGTGTTCAGATCATTTTCACAAGATGTGACTGTTTCCATATTTGCACATTTACATCACATAAAACATTATCACTCAAGTTGTGTTCAAGGGTGTTTATTTTAGTGCAAATTATAGATGGAAAAGTGCAATGGAATGGGGTGATTGTAGAAGTAAGTCCAGAGTATGGTTCCAGTCTGTTTGTAGCACAGGTCCAGTGTCCAAGGGGCCTTAAGAAGGGGAGCAAAAGCAGTTCAGAGTGGACAAGGTGACAGGGTGGGACACAAGGGGGACATTCAGGAGGTTCTCATTTCTTGGTGGTGGTCTTGGTCTTGGCAAGTGTCTCTGGCTTCTCTCTGGGTCGCAGGGAACCTTTGCAGGGTGGTTCACCTTCTGCAGGGGGAGGTGTGCTGGTGGCCTGTGGGTCCTGTGGCAAGGCCTCCTGTCCACTAGCTGCAGCAGATGTGGAGGGCTTTTCCCCCTGCTATGGAGACCATGGTGTGTTGAGGGCCTGCAAATCTTCCCTGATCTCCTGATGGTGTACTTCTTGCAACTGCTCGTTCTCCTGCATGTTGGTAAGGATCTGGCCCATTTTGTCCTGGGATTGTTGGTAAAACCCCAGGACATTAGTTAGTGCTTCCTGGAGAATCAGTTCCCTGGGTTTGTCCTCTTCCTGACGCACAGCTTTCCTTTGAGTGTCCCTATCCCCCTGTGCCTGTGTCCCCTGAACGTGTGCCCACAGCCACTGACCCCAGGACACTGATTGTCTTGGGTGTGAGGTGTAGACGGGGGTCCCTGTACAGGTGGGCACACTGCTGAATGACGTGTCCTGGGGACAGATGTGTGGGGATGTTGGGTGGGTGCTGTGGTGTTGGATACTGAGGGGGTAGGCTCTGTGGTGGACTGAGACTGGGCTGAGGCTGCCGACTGACCAGTGGTCCCTGATGGGCCAGGACCTTCATCCAGATCCTGAAGTCCAGAGTTACTTTCATCACTGGGGGCATCTTCTGTTGGGGGACTGGATAGTCATGGCACCTTCTCGCTGCTGGGATTGGCTGGGGCACCTGTGGGAATGTAAGTGATGCATTATGCTTCATGTCTGTGACATAATGTACATCTCTAGCTTCCCCTCTATCGTTGCTGTTGCCGTGCCACCTTTGTTTGTGTATGGTGATGTATTGTGAGATTGTTAGTACTCCATACTGTGCATGCTTCGTTGATGGGTGTACATGCAGGGCTGGGAGGGCTGTCTATGCATTGAGTGGGATGTGTAGGTACATTGTGTGGTACATTGTGTGGGATGGAGTGGAGTGATGGAGTCAGGGTGAGGGGGTGAGATGGCATGCAGGTGGGGGGTGGTGATAACTAGCAATTATTGACTCACCAGTGTCCAGTCCTCCGGCTACTCCAGTGAGTCCCTCAGGATGCAGGATTGCCAAGACTTTCTCCTCCCATGCTGTTAGCTGTGGGAGAGGAGGCGGGGGTCCACTGCCAGTCCTCTGGATGGCGAGCTGGTGCCTTGCTGCCACGGAATGTACCTTCCTCCATAGGTTGTTCCACCTCTTCCTGATGTCGTCCCTTGTTCTTGGATGCTGTCCCACGGCGTTCACCCTGTCCACGATTCTCCGCCATAGCTCCATCTTCCTGGCAATGGATATCTACTGTAACTTTGCTCCAAACAACTGTGGCTCTACCCTGACTATTTCCTCCACCATGACCCGCAATTCCTCATCATGAAACGGGGGTGCCTTAGGGGGGACATGGGTGTTGTGTGGTGTGTGTGTAGTGCAGAGGGTATTGAATAATGTGGTGGGGTGTGGGATGTGGGGTGTGTGACGGATGAATGGGTGTTTGTAGTGTGTGTGTGTAGTTGTCTCTGTGATGTTCGTGTCTGTCCCATGGCAATTTTTGGTGTTCGTAAAGGGTTGTGCGTAGTGTGGGTGTGTGCTTTATAGTGCTGTGGGTGGGTGGGTGTGGTGTGTGTGTCGGTGTCAGGTGGGTGCTTTTGGTATTGGCCAATGTTGTGTTGTTTTGTATTTGGGTGGCCATTCAGACCGCGTCAGTGTGTACCGCCAATCGTTTACCGCTGTTGAGTGTCCGCCGTGGTGATTAGTGAGTCATAATCTGGTGTGCATTGTTTTGTTGGTGTAACGGTACAGGTGGTAATACTGAAACTTTAACACTGACCTTTGGTCTGGCGGATATGTGTTTGTGGCAGTATTCTGTCGATTTGGTGTGTGTGTTTCATAATATGGCGTATCCGGGTGCGTCACTGCGGTGGTAAGTGGGATTTACCGCCATTGTCATAATGAGGGCCTATGTCTTTTAGTGCCATTAGGAATACTGTTACTCAGATGTCCAAGTATCGAGAAATCCTTGTCCCTCCATTAGTCAATTATTGCAAGATCTGGATTGCCTTTCTTGACGAGATGATCTCTTTTCTCGATGAGAGACCGGGTTTCCCTGTTCCTGATCCGTTACCTCTACACTGGCTACAGTTTTGCTCTTTTTGAGTTTGCCTGTGCATTCCCGGGTGAAGGGCCCACCTTTGCCACAATAAAGGCATAGGCTCAACTTACAGTCGTGTTCTTTTTCTTCATTAGATGAGGGACTTTTATACCTCTGATCTGCAAAGGCTGTGCATCTGGGAGCTTATTATCTAGTTCTTTCTTTTCCATTTTAAGGAGGACTATCCTAGCATCATTATGAGACCTGTCTCCCTTTTGTTCTCCTAACAGATGATCTGGTTTGACCACTAGGTCAATAAATTCTCCACAATCATCAGCAAGGTCTACAATATGCAAGAGTGAATCTTTCAAATTGTTCCTCAGATCTCGAGAAAATAAGGATGTTCTCTTTTCTTCCGGCCATGGGGTCTCTGCTACCAGTCAGTTGAATGTGGTTACAGAAGTCAATAGATCTTTAAAACCCTGTCATAGGCTTAGCAGTTCATTGTCACTGAATTGAATGAATATTTGCTTTGAAAGCAACTTAGTCATTGCTGCCTTAAAAGCAGAGAAATTATACAAAATGGACCAAATAGCTGCTACTCCTCCTAGATGAGAGATTACAAAGGCTCCTTTAGCTGTGCCATTGGTGAAAACTTGAGTTTTACATAGGAAATGCAACTGGCACTGACTCACGAAGGCCACAGATTTAGCATTGTCACTATGAAAGCGTTCTGGAGGGGCTAAAGGCATGGCACTTGGTGTAGTGACTGACACATGTAGATTCTGATCTGCAGAAGGGGAGGTGATCTTGTGAAAGGGTTCTCCAAATGTAGGAGAGGTCAAGATGAGCAGTTTTCTTTAAGTCTAGTGTCCCTACATTGTGTAAACTGACCTTTATGCCTTTGTAACTTATCTTTAAGTGCTGCATTTTCTGTTTTTAACCTATTAATTTCTAATTGTAGGTGTTGAATCATCCCAACAAAATTGTCAGTATTAGTCATATCTCCTGCTAGGACATAGGCCAAGTCATCCATGATGATCTGATCTTGGTTAGTCATGGCGCTGCCCGAAAGAAACACTAAGGCCCTCATTATGACTTTAGCGGTACCCAGACCGCCATGTTGGTGGTGCTGGTTGTACTGCCGATGGCCCGTCGGTGAAGACTGCCAAATTATGACCATGGCGGTCTTGGAAACAGTTTAAAGCCAATACATCGCCAGTACCGCCAGTGCGGTTAGGCTGTTGTGGACGGCTGTGTGCACCTTCAGACCATCACGGACCATGTTTCCACTGGACACATTACGAGGCTGCAGACCACCAGGGTTTCTGCCGCGGTCGCATAGCCACCAAAACCCTGGCAGAAACCAACTTAATAAAAGGCTACACTCAACTTCAGGAACACAGACATGTTCGGAGCCGCCATGGAACCATACCTCGAAGTCCTCCCACTGCTCCTGCTCACACTACGACTCCGGAACCAGCAAGGGTGACGACGAAGACAACAACCGTAACTACACCCACCTAGCACACAGTGGAGGAAAAGCCATTTGAACACACACACACAACACACACCCATACCATCACACACATGCAGCTACATACACACACGTGCACACAAACCACGCACACCAAAAATACACACAGCATGGCCAACACACATGCCAACCACACACCACCCCACACACACACATCACCGCCACTGGCTAACACACACAAACACAACACTACCGAGTCACACAACAACATCACCACCACAACTACACAAGCGCGTTGACAACTCACAACCAACATACACCATCACACACCCATAAAATGTAACATATGTCACACCACACACACACAGCACACCACACATATGACATAGCCCTCACCACCTGCACGGATGCACACACAACAACCACATATTGGCACACAACACCACCACAACACTTCGCACCACAAACAATATACAATATAGCTACACACATCCATGTAACTATACAATCATATCACACACACAGTACACACCCATCACAGCTGGACTGATGGCAGGGCCTCACACACACATGCAGGCCATGCACAACAGCATGCACAACCAACACACACACAAGTAGTATAGTGTTCAATAGATGCCAACATCTTGTTGGCCCAGATGTATTAAATATTGCACATAATAAAAAAATATAAACTATGTACAAAATAGGCCATAGGCCAGTCCAATGTTTGAGGTGCCAAAGGCACATAAGGCACCTCACTGTGCCCTACATTGACTCCTGGCTGCAAATTGACCTCCACAGGGTAGGGGCATCAAGGGGACAGGCAGGCACATCAGTGGCAAGGGGGGGTGTTGGAGGGGGAGTGCAGGCTTGGGAGGGGGATCCTTGGGTTTGGGTTTGGACTTGGGAAGTGCGTCCGTGGGTTTGGGTT
This sequence comes from Pleurodeles waltl, assembly GCF_031143425.1. Lineage (NCBI taxonomy): Eukaryota > Metazoa > Chordata > Amphibia > Caudata > Salamandridae > Pleurodeles > Pleurodeles waltl. The sequence goes on along the minus strand of NC_090441.1, from coordinate 146,193,107 downwards.
TGGGTTTGGGTGGGGGGTCCTTGGCCTTGGGGGGGGGCATGGACACTACCAGGGGTGGCAGGAGAGGACTTGGAAGTGGAAGGACTGGACTTGGAGAGGGACACAGAGTGTTCCAGGGTCTCATAGGGTGGGAGAGGGGTAGGTAACAGGGAAAATTCATACAGGAAACGTTTCTTTGGCACACAGGGGTGGTCATGGCAAAATGGTTTGGGAGCGAAGGGAGTGGGAATGGTAGTAAGATGTGTCTTTACGGGTGTCTTGGGTGCAGGTGTGTGTGTGGAATGCTAGGGTGTGCTGGGTGTCTATTGGGTGGGTGAGTGCAGGCATTTAGGTGTCTTGGGAGGAGGGAGGAAGAAGGTGCTGAGAGATGCCATGCTGTATGGGTGACTGTCTGTTGGGGTGGTGGCTTAAGGTATGGTACATGTGCTGCATGTGGGAGTGTCGGTGGTTGTGGTGAGTGTGGATGTGGTGACTGGGGTGGATGTCTGAGGGTCTGATATTGTGGTGACTCTGGGTATGATGGGACTGGTGGCTGGATGTTCAAATGATGATGTGCTGGCTGCAGGAGTGTCAGTTGTAGTGTCTGTGAAGGAAAGGGTAGTTGGGGAGTCTGTGCGGGGAGTGGATGTTGTTGTGTCTGCAGGTGGGTGTTGTCTCTGTGCATTCTGGTGGTGCGTCTTGTGGTGCTTGTGTTTGTCAGTGCCAGCTGTGTCTGTTGAGGTGGAAGCATGCCTGTGTGAATGCTTGCTCTGGACGGGTGTGGAGAGAGGGGTTTGGGATTGGGAAGAGGTTGGTGGAAGGGGAACAAAAGACAAAGGACACTGCTGCCGTCAATGAGGGGACCAGAGCCTGAAAGGATCTCTGGAGGCCAACCAGGGCACTGTGAATGCCTTCTAGGAGCACATTGTTCTGTTGGACTTGAGCTGCCAGTCCCTGGATGGCATTCACAATGGTCGACTGACCCACAGAGATGGACCTCAGGAGGTCAATAGCCTCCTCACTGAGGGCAGCAGTGCTGAGTGGGGCAGGGGCAGGGGCAGAGGTGCCTGCGGCAAAGGAGATGCCCACCCTTCTGGGTGAGTGGGCACGGGGAATTGGGTGGGGAGCTACAGAGAAGGCGGTGCTAGTGAGGGGGATAGTGAACAATAATGGTGCTGGGGTGGTGCCAAATGGATCCATTACCACGAGGGAGTGTCCAATGGAAGACTCCAAAGATGAGGTGTTGGATCCACTCTCCCCTGTGGCACTCCCCTCGCCCTCCATCCCACTGGGTCCCTCGGTGTCAGTAGTGCCACTTTCCTGGGTCCCATGGTCTGCTGCTTCTCCACTCGCCTGTGCCCCTGCTGCTTTGCCAGACAATGCTGATGCACACAATGAGTGAGAGGGAGGGAGAGAGAGAGAGATTGGGGGCAAAATGGTTAAAATACATCTCCCATTAACACAGCTAAACAGGTACATCTGTCACAATACATGTCATGACTAGGCAACCACATTTGCAAACACACATTACCTACATCATGTCATTACATGTCACTACTACACACACCTGTTTGCCAACCCTCACATCTACAGCACAACCTAAGCAGGACAGCTCTACTAGACTCATCCCAATGATGCCAACCTATGCCTTCCTAAGCTGGCAGTGGCCAATAGCCAAGCAGAGCTGTCCCCAACTATCCATGTCGACATGATGTAGGCAGTCAGTAAGCAATGCAGCAGAGGACAAGCTAGGAGCTTTGTAATGGATGCCATATACACAACATGGTAACACATCCTGGATCTCCCAGGATACTTTCCACCACCAGTACCATCCAGTCAGTACGCACACCCTTGTGGCTGCTGTGCTGCCCTCAATGGCCCATCCAGATCAGGGTAGGCCACCACCAAAATGCGGGCCATTAGGGGGGTCAAGCACCGCTCCCTCAATGAGAGGACATCCTCAGCTGGAACTCTGCGGTCTTCCAGGCCCAGCGCCTCAGGTCTTCTCACCGATTACGACAATGGGTGCTCCACCAGCAAGGGACACCCAGGGTACGCACTTGCTTAGCGATGGCATGCTAAATCCTCTTCTCCTGATGGCCTCTGATTAGGGGTCCCAGATGAGCCAGGTAGGTCATCCCTCTCCAGACATCCAGTGGTGTTGTCCTCATTGGGGCCTTCATCCTGAGGAGGGCTGGCAGTCTCTGGTAACCTCTCTATGGAGGCTGTGGCAGGGGTACCTGTAAATGGAGTGAGAGAGAGTTAAATGTTGGAGATGGGTATGGTTGTCTGTTAGTCTGATGCATACAGTGGCTTGACTTGATTTCCAGCAATGGCATTGACAGATGCAGCACAGCTAACGCTGGTTGTGGATAGTGGATTCAGACATATGTACCATGTTCCTAGGGGTTGTTGTGACTCAGGCTTGGTCACTTTAGCTGGGTGGGTGGGTTCTGGTCCTGTGTGATAGTTCACATGACAGGTTTGCCCTGTTTGCTGGTGGGAATTCTGGCTTGGTATATGTGAGTGAAAAATGGCTATACATTGCAGCATGGTGTCCAAATGGGAGTGGGGTATGTGTGTATGCATGGTTGTTTGTCCTGTATGTGCCTGGAGTATACCTTCTTACTTTCAAGGCCAGGATTACTTCATATCAGGGTAGTAGGCCTGGATTAGTGGCCCTTAGGATTGGTGACAGTGCTGTGTCTGTGTAGAGCTATTGCATTGCTGTCATTGCAATGTCAAGGTACTCAGTCGAAGCATTCAGTTGTTTTAACTAGTGTAATAGTCATACACGCAAGGGATGTGATGTGCACATTGCAGGTTTTGATGGGGATTGGCTAGTGCACTGTGGAAGTTGTAGTGCTTGTACTCGGTAGTGCTATCCATGCACTTGGTAGGGAATGTGTGAGCATTGGGGGTGGGTGGTGGTGTGGCATGCAGGTGAGGGGCATTAGGAGGCTGGGTGGGAGGTGTGGCGGAGTGAATTGGGGAGAGTGTGGGTGCTGAGGAAGCATGCTGAACAGGATGAATTAGTGGCAGAGGAGTGTTAGTTACTCACCAGAGTCCAGTCCTCCAGGTATTCCATTCAGGCCTTCAGGATGCAGGATGTCTAAGACCTTCTCCTCCCATGATGTGAACTCTGGGGGAAGATGTGGGGGCCCACCGTTAGTCTTCAGTACTGCCAGCTGGTACCTGGACACCATAGAACGCACTTTCCCCCATAGGTTGTTCCACCTCTTCCTGATGTCCTCCCTTGTGCGTGGATGGGTGCCCACTGAGTTGACTCTGTCGAGTATTCTCTGCCATAACTCCATTTTCCTTGCAATGGAGGTTTTCTGTACCTGTGCTCCAAAGAGTTGTGGCTCTACCCTGAGGATTTCATTGACCATGACCCTCAACTCGTCATCAGTGAAGCGTAGGTGTTTTTGACCGGATATGGAGGTTGTGTTGTGGGTGGGTGTTTTGTGTGTAGGGTGCAGTGTAGGGTGCTTGGTGGGCTGGGGGTATTTGGTTGTGAGTGCTGGTAGTTTGTGGTGTTTGTGTGTAGTTGTGATGTGTGTATGATGTAGGTGGTGCAGTTGTGCGTTGTGTGGTGAGTGTGTAGTGTATATGTGCCTCTTGTAAGTAGGCGCTAAGTCTGTGAATGTGGCTGCACTCCTCTCTTGTTCTGTAGTTTTAGTCGCAAAGGCTTGTGGGTTGTGTGAGGGTGTGTTATATAGTGGTGGGTGTATCTGGTGTGTGTTAGGTGTGGGGTCTTTGCACTGTCCAGTGTGGTATTGTGTTCTGACAGGAGAATGTTCAGATCACAGCGGGTCAGACCGCCAATGGTTTTCTGCCATGAAAGGGCAGCTGTGCTGATTTGTGGATCATAATGTGGTGGCTGGAATGTTGTCGGTGTAGAGGTGCTGGTGGTGGAACCGCACCTTTACCACCAGCCAGAGTCCTGGCAGTGTTGAATTTGTGGCTGTTTTTTGGCGGTCTTTATTGTGGACTCTTAGGGCTGTATTTATACGGCCCCAACGCCACAGGAGCGTCACTTTTTGTGACACTCCTGTGGCACTAAGCACAGCGCCGTATTTACAAGGTAGTGTTAAGCCACTTTTTGTGGCTTAAAGCCAACCTGTCAATACGGCCCCTTCCCACGCAGCACTGTGCGTGGAAGGGGCGTGCAATGGGTGTTGCTGTTGGCGTGGCACAGCAACACCCATTGCATTTTGACGCTGCCTCAGAGATTTGAAATCACGTAAACCTGAGGCTGTGCCAAAATCTAACGCCACCCCCAGGGGTGGCGTGAGCAGAGCACAACGAGGAGGAATACTTTTATTCCTACTCGTTTTTTGCTTTTTTGTATGCGTGCTGCATTCTGCTGCACGCATAGAAAAAGAAAAATGGCAGAAGTCATTGTTTATGTGCGGGAAGGTGTCCCTTCCCGCACATAAACAATCATACCCCTCAACACAGACATCCTTGCACAATGGTGCAAGCATGCCTCCATTGACGCTGGCAGCTAAATTTAGCGCCAGTGCAGAGGGAAATGCAGGGGTATTCAGTTAAATACAGCACATCCTTGCATTTCTAAAGTGATGCAGCGCGGCGCAGTCAATTTTAGCGCAGCACCGCATTGCACAATTTTTTAATAAATCTGCCCCTTAATACGGCGGCCCGGATACCGCCAACACTGACAGTCTTGTGGCGACTACAACAACGCTGGTCTTCGAAGAGGACCCCCAAACTTGTAATGGGGGCCTAAATGTTGTGGCGTAGCAATCTCAGTTATGGGCCACTCACCTGAATCCCAGGTGGTTCTTCTAGGGCGGCGCTAAATCCCTAAGTTCCCTCTAGGATCTACCCCTGGTGGCAGAAATGACACTGTACCGGTGGCATGCCCCAAGGGGAAAGGGGGTTTGGATTGAGAAAGGCAAACAAAATGCTGTGGTGCTCCTCTATGGCAGCTACAGTGGTGTCTCAAAAGGGCCTGTCGCCCATCTTGTATGAACACTTAGTCAGAGGTGATATCTGTGAATTACAAGAACAGTGACTTGACTCTTAATGTAGTTGTCAAACAATATAATAAAAAATTGTTTGCATGCTGTTTGTTCATACTTCAAACAGACATCCAGTAGATCTCTGTCTTTCTGATCAGGAGGTTTGTGTCATCTTTGAGTTGAAGTACCGATTCTCAAAGAATGGCTCAATGGATGTTGTTGCAATTATCCTGTAGTGTTCCAAATGTAGTCCTTGTGTCAAGCTGGAACCTACCTGACTTGTACTCCTAGAGATCGCAGAGGTTTTTTTTAGGGCTAGAAAGATGTATTCTTGGAAGAGCCCTGCCAATAAGGAAATCTATTGTGTGCTTTAACAACCAAAAGATTGCTACTAAGCTCAGAGCACAAAAAACAAAAACAGTATTTAGCAAAAATACCTGATACCAGTTTTCTTTCTTTTGTTGGCTTTTTCTTTCTCAGATGCTGGAGCGGTTGCCAGGCGAGGACCCAGTTGGGAGGCAGCAGTCTGAAGTGGGAAGCTGAGGAAAGCTGGAACAGCATTGAGGCACGAGCTAGAACTGAAGAGTGGGTTCAGTGAAGGGAATCAGGTGAGTGTGAGACAAAGAGGACAAGTGGGAAACCGAGGTGGGAGTGGACTGCAAATAGAAGCCGGCCACATATTTCTAGAAAACAATTGAATTTAAGTTTGATTAGAAGGCTTTTTCTTTCTCCAATGCTGAAGCCATTGCCAGGTGAGGACCCGGTTGGGGAGCAGCAGCCTGAAGCAGTAGGAAGCTGTGGAAAGCTGGAACAGCATTGAGGCACGAGCTAGAACTGAAGAGTGGGCTCAGCCAAGGGAATCAGGTGAGTGTGAGACAAAGAGGACAAGCGGGAAACCGAGGTGGGAGTGGTCTGCGAATGGAAGCCAGCCACATGTTTCTAAAAAACAATTGAATTTAAGTTTGATTGGAAGGTGCACATTCTGCTGCTAGCAGGATCATGGAACAGTCAATATGAGCAAAGTAATTAGTCTGGTAAGGGCACCTGCCACTGCCCCCAGGGTCATGGAATGTTCAAATTCAGCAGAGTAATTTGTCTTGTAATTTAACCTGCTGTTGCCCTCAGGGTCATGGAACGTTCAAATTCAACAGAGCAATTAGACTTGACAGCTTCTGCTTGTGAATTGGATTAATATGTGCAACTGTGACTTTTACAAAAGTTCTGGAGTATTCTTACTGATTTTAATGAGCAGACAATTGAGTTTAGTCAACTGCCTGATAAGGTCAATAGTTCCCCCATGCCATCAGGAATGGCATGCACAGCAACCCACACCATAGAGTAAACATGAAATTTGGGGAAGGAGGAAGGGAAAAAAGGTCAAGGGCAAATGTCTATCTAAATCATACAGGCATATAGGGCCGTGAAGTGGCTGGGGAAATGACAAAATGGCTCTCGGTGGGGTTTGTGTTTTACTTCCAGACAGTAACACAAAAAGGATAACGTGGACAAGATGTGCTATCCTGGAAGTCTGACTGGTGTGGGGGCTGTAACTGCCCAACTTGAACATCAAAGGGCTTTGCCTCCTACGCACACAAATTAATCTGACACCAGGCAAGCCCTACCTTTGGTCACCCCCAGGCAGTTTGGAGCCTCGGCAGGGGAGGAACTTTCCAGAACCAAATGTGAGGGCAGGGCAGCAAGTCCTGCCACACAAAGGTTGGCACAAGCTATAAATATTGGAACTCCAGAGTCACTCATCAGAACCCTCCTGGACCTGTGAAAGTCACAGACAAAGCGCTCTCCAGCTGTCAGTGGATTACCCTGCTGCTTGCAGGACAACCTTGCTGTCTGAGAAGGAAAGCTGAACCTGTTTGTTTTCATACCAGGCTACCCAGAGTGAATCCAAGGGAAAGTTGGCTGACCTCCTGTGTGAGCTGTAGGAAAAAACAAGCTTCAGATGGCTTCCTGCAACTTCACAGCTGATCTGGTGCAACTGTACCTGCCTAGACCTGACCTACAACTGGACCTTACTGAGCCCTGCTGGCCTCTGTTGGAGTGAGTCCCTGATGCCCAGGAGATGCTTCCCCAGATCTTGTTGCCTTGGTAGGCATCAGAGTGAAGTCCTCTCCAAGGAAAGGTGAACATGATGACATTTGGGCTCTTTACAACCGCAAACAGGACCATTTGTGCCAAGGCTCTGCCACCTGCCATTACCACCAATGCGAATGTCTGGGGAAACCTGCTATTCATGCTGACAACAGTCTACAGCGACTGGCAATTCAAGTTCTGCACTTCATGCTACAGCAACAACAACCTGTGACAAATGCTAAATCAATAGTACAGCCACAACTGTGCATGATGCTTGACCGGCTCTTTGCACTACAGTGACAACCATCTGTGATGCTCAACCTCCTTCTAACTGCCTCCTTCACCATGGACTGAACGTTTTGCTCCAGACTTTGGGGGTAACTTTTCAGTTGGACTAACCTGGTCCCAGTATTTGACCCATGTTGCACAATGGTCAACCTTATCTTGACTTTCCCCTAGTGTAGCATGATCAGCTGATCACAAGTGGCAGTTCTTGATTGTAGGCACTATTGTCACTTAAAACTTTAAAATGTAATATCTCAAGTTCTGCTGATTGAATTTTTGTTGTTCTGGTATGCTTTTAATTATTAAAATGAACTCTGTTTTCTAAATTGACATTGCATTTTTCTTGTGTTGTGTTTTCACTTTATTACTGTTTGTGTGCTGCATAAATAATGTACCCATTGTCCTATAAGTTAATACTGACTGCTTTTATGCCAAGCTACCAGAGGGTTAAGCACGGGTTAATTTAATGACTTTTGTGGTTCACACTGCTGAAGATTGTGGTTGTTGCCTGACTGGGGCTTCTTCTCTCTCAACCAATAACCCAATTTCTTACAGGTTTTATTCATGTGATCAGGATATGAAAATCAAGAAGGAACTCTGAAAGCACAAGACAAATAACTTTTTTCATGATCAGCCGTCGGTCTTCAAGCTGGGGCCATGCGCAAAATTTATGGTATAGCATATCTGTGAGGACCTGCTCCTGTCTTTAGTTTTGATTCCTTCTGGCCACTTTGATGCTCAGTGTATGGTGGATCACAAGGGTCTCCTAAATTGTTTACGGATCTGAGTATTAGACACAGTCTTAGGCTGAATCAGATCCTTTTTATTGAGAGGAGATAAATGTTCAGATTTGTCCATCTGACAAACTGGAAAAGTCCTGTGTTAAGTAATTCCAGTTTCATAGCTTTGTCACCATTTCTTTAGCCAGTACATTCACTCTCTTGCTCAGGTCATCAAACTATACCAACTTCATTCTCAGAATTATGTTGATCACTCTGTGGATAGGTGCATTATCATAAAATCTCAATGTATGTGGCATTGTAATTTAACTTGGCAGAGAAAAAGGAATCATTGTGACGCTGGCCCAGTACTGATGTCTTATGCACAACTCTCACAGCTCCACAGCTTGAGGGACAAACTGAAACAAAGTTTCACTCAGAATTTGTAAACAGCTCTGTGAAGGACTGACAGACAGTTGTTACAATACAACTCAAAGTCGAGTCAGAGATCCATTGTGTAGGTACATGGGGCCCTTGCAGAATCCAACATTAGTTTCAGAATTCAAACAAACACATCTAACTCTCCCTAGCTAATCACTAACTTGAGGCATCTAAAGACAGGCTGGAATAGGTTGAAGAGTAATAATGAAGCAAAGAAATTGTTTGAAAGTTCTAAGAATGCAAGCAAATTCTTTGAAGTGACGTTGTAGATGAAGTTTCAAGATACTCCCAAAGCAAAGCGATTCTGAACAGATAAACCTGACATCCTGCTGGAAGGCCAGGAACACAGGTTAAGAGCAGAACCCCAAGAGAGGAGCACTGGCGAAGAGCAGAGCTCAAGCAGAGGCATCCTTACATCATCATGAAGGATGCAAAGCACCTGGCCATGCCTTGGGATTGGATTTTTTAGAGTAAAGGGTCCTCAACTCCTTCAGTAGATCTATGAATCCTGAGATCCTCAAATCCGGTAAGAGATCTTTGAATCCCAGGATCAGTGAGTCCTATAGTGGATCCCTGAATTCCACTGTAACCTGTCACTCAGATGGTGTATACTGCTATGACTTTTGGGGTCCTTGCATGGGAGCAGGATAGGCTATGGTGGTGAGGGGGCAGCACAACTGGTCAGCAAAACGGCAGCCACAATCTTGGGTGGCATGACTCATCACTCCTGTCAGGGCAGCACGGAGAGCTTCCTACGTGGCAATGTCCTGATGAGGGGATGGAAAGGTTGTCTGTTAATGCCCAGGAACAGAGGTGGATTGAATTGGGGGTGAGTCCCTGTGGCAAGCCATGGCAAGAAAAATATCCAAGGACATCTTTCTATATACATAACACTGTGGGCTATTTCTGCTTCATGCAGCTTGTCCTTGAAATCGTGGATGTGGCACCTGTATTCCAAAAACGTATGACATATTTTTCTAGCTACTCAGAATTTGCATTCCTTATATTTGTTATCGCCAAAAGAAGTGTTATATTTGCTATTACAATTTTGCAGATATTTTTACCACATTGGCTTACAGTAAAAGCCAATAAGAACACTGGTCCAGATCTCTTCTGTGCAAACTGATTCAGGGAAAAGGAGACGAGAACTCAGCTGTAACCTGCCTGTCTCTGGCAGGACCCCAGTCCTGCAGGACCATAGGGCCAGATGTAGCAAAGGTTTTTACCCATTCTGTGTCTGTGGGAAAAAGAGTTTGTACATATGGCCCATAGTAAGGAGTGAGGTGAATTTCATGGGATATCTCTTTGTTTTCACCTCTGAGCACTGTTGGTTGGAGTGCCTTCAATATTTTAAGGGTCAAAAGAAATCTAAAGAGTGTAACAAAGATTTCTTGGCAATGACTTTTCACCGAAGGTACACGTATTTTGCATAAAAGAACAAGCGGTTCTTAAAATGTTGATTTGATGTTGCCCGAGGGTCAACTTTCAGTGGTAAAAAGCGACAGCACTGGTGAGCTCATCCTCGCTGGTGGTATTGCTACTTTGTGTGAGCTTCATTGCAAACTTTTAATAAAACACTAAGGCCCATATTTATACTTTTGTAGCGCCGCATTTGCCCCACTTTTTGACGCAAAAACGGCGCAAACTTACAAAATACAATTGTATTTTGTAAGTTTGCGCCATTTTTGCGTCAAAAAGTGGGGCAAATGCAGCGCTAAAAAAGTATATATTTTGTAAGTTTGCGCCGTTTTTGAGTCAAAAAGTGGGGCAAATGCGGCGCTACAAAAGTATAAATATGGGCCTAAGGGGCATATTTACAAGAAACTGGTGCCTGAGTGCTGATGCATCAGTTTTCTTGCATCGCCCCTGCTCCACTTAACACCATGGGTGCTCCGGATTAACAATACAGCGCACCATGGCAGTCGTTAGGACAATAGTGGCAGAATTTTTTATGCCATTGTGATGCTCTGCCTCACTAGCGTCAAAAACGTTGATACTAGTGCAACAAAGTACAAGGAGGCCCATAGCTTTCTATGGGTGCGTCATTTTAACACCTGCTTTGAGCAGACATTAAAAGTGATGCTAAAAAAAGCGCAGTGAAATCTATTTAACTGCGCCATTTTTGTGGGCCTCCTAGTGCTGGAACGCCCCCCCCCCTTGCATACATTATGCCTGACGCAGGCATAATGTGGCGCAAGAAGGTAAAAAGTGGCACAATGCAAGCAATCCACTACTTTGTATATACTGTGCAGCAATAAAGCCTTCCTAATGCCACATTAGCATTAAAAAAATCACGCTAATTTGATGCAGAAAGGCGCAAGGGGCCTTTATTAGGGGAGAAAAACAAATAGGTGGACGGTGAGGCCATCCTCTCTCTTTTGGTAAACATTTGTTTTCCTTTCAACTCTAAATTACCACTTAATCTTAAATAGATTTGTTTGTTTGTCTTAGTGTAGGTGAAATTATGTTAAGCTAAGCAGGCCACATTTATTAAAGGTTTATGGTGGTGCAAGTGGCACACATGGCGTTTCCAGCGTTAAAGTTTTTGTCAAAGGAAGTTAACTCGTGCACAGGGCCAAGACAGCTTTGTGCCAATCCCCGGTTCATTCATAAAAAAAGGGTTGTGTATGGGTAGAAAAGATGCAATAAAACAGCTTGAGTTTGCTTTGTGTTAATTGATAACACCAAGTAAAACCAGACGCAAACAAGGGTCAGGCAGTATATCGACTGGTATAGCCAAGCGTAAGTCTCTCAAAAGAAATGGAATGATTTTGCTAGACTGCTATGTGATTCAACGCAAAGATGGAAAACGAGCCTCCTGTAATGATGTAACATGGCTCCATGCCAGAACACTGGGCATGGAACCAGCTTGTTCTGAGGTTCTGTGATGCAGGGTTCTCTGCATGACAGTTGATATGCTGGCTGTTGGTTGAGGCTGTAATAAATACCTCCTACCACATATCTTCATCTGGTGTGGATTCACATTATTACACTGGCGACGAGGGTGGGATAAAAAGGAACCCAGAGGAAGGGACAGCCTCAACAACAACAAAGAAGGAAGAGCTTGGATTATTTAAGAGAGAAACCGAGATAACTTACAGAGACGTGCTGGGAGAGGATCGAGCGTCTTGCAGCATGTTCTAGCGGAGAAAAGTGTGAAATTGCGGTTGTAGGGGCTTTGTGGAAAGCTGTTTGAGCATTTACTAAGGATCAAAGTGGTCTCTGGATGCTTCACGACGTCAGAAGGTCAGTGAGCAATTGAAAAAGGACTGTAAGCTGTGGGAATTGTTGGCGGCCATCTTGAGTGTGGTGAAAGGAGAAAAACAAGCCACATTGACTGAAGAAAATAGACTGGATGTTTGGTTGCGGCCATTTTGAGTGAGGAAAACGATCCGAGATTGCTCAAAGAGAAAGCAAGCCCAACTGCCTGAAGAAAACGGACTAAATGTTTCGTGGCGGCCATCTTAGATGAGGAAGAAGGATTTCTTTTTTCTTTTTTAAAGATTTTTTTTTTTACAGCGCAATTGTTGGAGGACATCGAAGAAGAACATCGACGGTCTATTGGAAGTTGAAACTTAGACGGAGACTGGATAAGGATCACTATATTGGTTTGTGGTCACGGGAATATACATTTCTTTGGAAACTTTATTGCACTTGTGGAATACAAGTATTGGGCGTTGTAAAATGAAGTAAACTGAAAAGGTCGTCTCTGCGGTGACAAACACACCTGAAGACCCGTGTTTGATATAGCGGCATCGTGCTGGGACATACGGTGACTGGGAAACCTTTTGGACTTTAAGTACTTTTAGCAACTAGTAGGGTTTGGAATATATTGTGGGGAAGAAGTGTTTTACACCTCTTGTGAGTATGCAGAATGTTACGGCGCCGCCGTTTTTCTTGTCAGATCCAGGAGAACCGGTTATTAAGTGGAAGAAATGGAAAAAGATTTTTGAGAATTATGCCAGGGTGTGTGGTACGAATTTGAGTGGTGAAAGGAAGCAGGCACTTTTGTTACATTGTTTAGGGGGTGAAGGACAGGAGGTGTTGGAAAATCTACCTCCATTGTCGCAAGCTGATCAGAGGGGGTTGAATGAATATGAAATATGTGCAATACAACTAGATTTACATTACTTGCCAAAGATTAGTACTATTATGGAAAGGTACCATTTTGGTTTGCGGGAGCAAGGGAAAGAGGAGAGTGTTGAAGAATATATTACGGCGTTACGGAAGTTGGCTTCAAGTTGTAAATTTGGGGCGTTGGTAGAAGAAAGGATTAGAGATCAGTTTGTGCTGAGGTGTTGCAGTGATAAAGTGAGGGAAGAACTCTGGCTAAAGGACGAGCCACCGTTGGATGAGGTTGTTAGTATTGCAAAAAGGGTAGAGCATATGTTAAAGTGTGTTGGAGAACTAAGTAAAGCACATAAAGAAGACAAGGTCAGTGTAAAAGCACAAGAAGTGGAGTGTCAAGTCATACAAAAAGATGAGAAGGAAAAAAAGTATGAGGGTGTCCGTGAGAAAGGTGTTGTAATTGAAAATAGCGCAGAAAAGACACAGGGGAATAGGAGGTTTGCAACACCTTTTCAAGGAAATTGCTACAGATGTGGAAGATTTGGACACATGGATAATGCAAGTGAGTGTCCTGCTAATAGGATTACTTGTAATGTTTGCGGAAAAAGAGGACATTTTGGGAAAAATTGTAGGATGAGGAATAGGAGAGATTCTAGATCAGAAATAAAGGAAGTCAGTTTTCAAGTTAGTGAGAGTGAGGTGGAACATCCCTCTGAATGGGTTTTGGTGGGGGATGTTAGAGTCAAAATGAAATTTGATTCGTGCTCTCACATCACGTTTCTCTCAAAGGATCTTTTTATGAAGAATTTTCAAGGAAGGAAGAAACTGTTCAAACCTAATATTAAACCTACGGGTTATGGTGGGTTGCCAATTAAGTTATTAGGTTATTTTGATGACTGCATTGAGTACAATGGTAGGTTCACTGATGCTAGGATTTATGTTGCTGAGAGGGGTGATAATTTGTTGAGCTGGAGTCATCAAGCACGTTTGGGTGTCATTCTCAATCCTAATGCACATCCATCTGTTCAGGTACAATCTATTGAGGGTGACGAAAACAAGTTTGTGAGAGCTTTTGGGTAATTGTTCAGTGACACCTTGGGGTGTTTAAAGGGGTACAATCACCATATTAAGTTGAAACAGGGCGCAGTACCAGTTGTGGCAAAAGTTAGATGCATTCCCATTTGTGTCCAAGACGCTGTACAAAAAGAGATAGATAAATTGTTGTCCACTGGTGTTATACAGCCTGTAGAGGCAACGGAGTGGTTAGCTCCCATTGTTGTGGCACGTAAACCAAATAATGAAATCCGTCTATGTGTGGATCTTCGTGCCTTAAATAAAGAAGTGGTGGTTGACAAGTTCCCACTTCCCAATATTGAGGAATTAGTATCATCGTTGGATGGTGCTTGTTATTTTACCACTCTGGATATGGCATCAGCATACCATCAGGTTCCGTTGAGTAAAGAGTGTCAAGAATTAACGGCTTTTATTACGCCAATGGGGGCCTTCAAGTTTTTGCGTATGCCGTTTGGGCTGGTTTCTGCGGCCTCAGTATTCCAGAGGATTATGGAAGATCTTTTTAAAGGCATTTCAGGCGTAAAGTACTACCAGGACGATGTATTAATATGTGGGAGAGACGTGAGAGAACATGATGAGAGGTTGCATGCTGTGCTTAAAAGGATGCTTGATGCCGGGTTATCTCTTAGGCGAAGCAAATGTAAATTTGGAGTCACTGAACTGGACTATTTGGGTCATCATATTTCACGGCAGGGGGTGAGTCCTAAAAAGGATTTGGTGGACACTATCGAAATGTTAAAAGAACCGTGTACAAAAGATGAGGTTTCTTCATTCTTAGGTATGGCAGAATTTTATAACAAATTTATACGAAATTTTGCAGATAAGACAGTAAATCTAAGGAAGTTGATGTGTAAGAATGCAGAGTTTGTTTGGACGGAAGAGTGTGGTACAGAATTTAAACAAGTAAAAAATGATCTCAGGAATGCACCAAACTTACAAGCTTTTGTACCTGGGAATCCCACTTTCATTGTTACTGATGCGAGTATAAAGGGGCTGGGTGCTCTTCTTTTTCAGATCAGGAAGGGCCAAGAGGTGCTATTAGCTTGTGCTTCAAGATGCTTGAAAGGGGCAGAGATAGGGTATTCTGTTATAGAGAAGGAAGCGTTGGCAATTTTCTGGGCAATAAACAAGTTCAGAAAATTTCTGTGGGGATCTTCTTTCATAGTCAGGTCTGATCATAAACCCCTGAAAGAAATTTTTGAGAAGAAGGGTTTGGACTAAATTTCCTCGAGGATCAGGAGATGGGTCATTTCCTTACAGGAGTATAACTTCATGTTTGAATACATTCCGGGAAAGACAAATGTAACGGCAGACTGTCTGTCGAGATTGGTGGAGGTGGTAGGGAATGATAAATCTCAGGATGAAAATGATCAATGTGATGCTGAGTGTGGCATAAGAGTTTGTGATGTTACGCTGGGGGCTGTAAAGGAAGATGAATGGAGGGATGAGTTGCAAAAGGATAGTGAATTGTGTTCTGTGATGTCTCTTTTGGAACAGCATAAGGCTCGAAGTCTGGTTAAACCTTGGTCGTTAGTTGCGAATGAGTTAGCCGTTGTTGATGGTATTCTAATGAGGGGCACAAGAATGATTCCCCCATTGAGTTTGAGAGAAGTCATCGTGAACATGGCTCATGAAGGGCATATGGGCATTTCTAAAACCAAAGAGCGCATCCGTCAGGATTTCTGGTGGCCTGGATTAGATTTGATGGTGGAACGTACTGTTAGGGAGTGTACACCTTGTCAAGCTAGTGATAAGGTGCTCAAACCAAGATGTTCACCTATGGTTTGTAGAAGTTTACCAAAAAGTCCATGGGATGAATTAGCTATCGATATTGTGGGGCCATTGCATGGAGAACATCAGACTCCTTACCTGTTGGTGTTGCTGGATTTGTATTCACGATGGGTGGAGGTGAGTTTGGTGAGAGAGATCACTTCTCAATCTGTGATCAGTTTTTTAGAATCTGTGTTCAAACGCGAGAGTTTTCCTAACTCTATTCTTTCTGACAATGGTCCGCAGTTCTGTTCTGCTCAGATGGAGGAGTATTTTGTAAAATGTGGAATTGTACATAAAAAAATTGCGTTATATCATCCAGAGGCGAATGGTGCTTTGGAGAGATTTAACAGGACTTTAAAAGAGAGTATACAATTAGCAAAGGTAAACTGTTTAGATTGGAGAAAAGAACTGCAGGGTCGTATAACAGCTTACAGGTACACTCCTCATGCATCAACGGGGAAGACTCCTTTTGAACTGCTCAGGGGAAGGTCTCCAAATACTTGTTTGTGTCCTGGCTGGATGGTTGCTGGGAAGGGTTTGAAAAACAATGGTATTGGGGAATGGAGAGACAAAGAAGTGTCTCTGCAAAGCAAAAGGAAGATTTATGTTGATAAAAGGAATAATGCGAAAGTTACAAATTTTGAGGTTTGGGATAAAGTAAAGGTCAAAGCTTCTGTTGGGTGTCAAAATTGGTCAAAATATACCTCTACAAAAACTATCATTAAGCTGTTTAAAAATGCTGTCAAGACGGATGATGGTCGCATCTGGAATCATAGTCGTGTAGCACATTTTGGGGGGTGTGGTGTGGCCGACAGGAGAGATGATACTTCTTATCGTTTTCCCTCTGACATTGATTTAAGGTCTGATCATACTCGTAGGAGTGTCAGAACACGCAGGTTTCCTTTACATTTGCGTGATTTTGTGTAGTTCTTTCTACCCTCTTTTTCTTTCTGTTCAAATGTGTTTTTGTTCTCATGTTACTTCTGTTCTAATGTAAAGAGGAAGAAGTGTAATGATGTAACATGGCTCCATGCCAGAACACTGGGCATGGAACCAGCTTGTTCTGAGGTTCTGTGATGCAGGGTTCTCTGCATGACAGTTGATATGCTGGCTGTTGGTTTAGGCTGTAATAAATACCTCCTACCACATATCTTCATCTGGTGTGGATTCACATTATTACACCTCCCATCCCATGATCTGGCTGTGAAGAAAACTGTTTTAATTGGGATGCAATAGGTCAATAACACCCCTTGGGTCCCTTTCTCACTGTACCGGTTTGTTGCACTAGTGTGTTGACAGTCAAAAAACGTGTCCATGCTAACTCTGCTAATTCCTATCTACTGCAAGAATTCTAGACAATATATTCCTCAAGCAATCCATGTTGCCAGGGAAATGCCTTTTTTGCCTATTTATGTTTTCACACATCATTAATTATCAACGTTATCATAATTCACTTCAGGTTGACACTTTGATAGACACTGAGCTCTGAAGAATTCATGTTTTGCCATACTATTTTTGAAGACGTATTTATTTTTTGACTGATTCGAAGCATTCATTTTTTAACCCGTATAATTACAGATTGATAATAACAGTGATTAACGGGGAAATTTTGCCCCAAGACGTTCTGAATGACATCAAATAGACAAGAACAAAACTCGAATCGTCTATGATGTCGCTCAGAATCTTAAGAAAGAGAAGAAACATATTTCTGCTGTTCACTTTTTCCCATCTAGAATTCAATGTTATGTGTGGACCCCTATTATGTGCCTTTGCTGTCAATAGCCAAGCAGGGGATGGTGGAGCCATACACAACATGACCTCCCATTCCAGTACCAAATCGAAACAATATATAATATATGGCCTCCTGCCACTCACCTTCATCTGTCTATATATTTACCTTTAAAAAAAAAAAAAAGACAATGATGCAATGGCACCCATCTACACCATCCTCTGTGCCTTGCCAAAGACCTTTTCTGACAGGCGAATGTGGAGGTTGGCACAGGCACAGCACTGCCCACATTCTTCCACCAGCCTGTGGAGACCTGGTAGCCAGTCGCGGCTGCCACCAAGAAGGGGAGGTGGGGTCAGAGGGGCATCACATGGAGCAGGGGTGCGGGCAGTTAAATAAAAAAAAAAAAAGCTTACCTGCCCCTCCATGATGGACCGCTCCTGCTACCTCGTCTTCTCTCTCCAACTAATCATGACGCTTCTTTCATGCTGCTACACACCATGAAAGATGTGCCACGATTGGCCTGAGCGGCCAGAAATGCAGCTCTGGGGGTGAGTGGGGCATTATGCTTGGTCTCCACCCGGCTGTAAAATACAGCCGGGTGGAGAGTTTCTAAGTGTGCATGTAAGTTTGGCCAGCCTTAGACAGCCAGCCACACTGACATGTGCACTTAGAAGCGCACAAACCACTCCTCCTTCACTTCGGGTGGAGGAGGCTGGACCCGTACTGCCCTATGAAGGCGGAAAAAAATATTTATATTTTTATTATCCTTTTATTTTTCTGCTTTTCATCAGTTGGACGACGCTCCTCTGTCATAGCGGAGGAGCTGCCACTGCTGGAAGCAGCTGAAGGTGGGTGAGTATCCTCTTTTTCATTGCACTGCCTTCCAGACCCGGTGAGAGTAAACACAAGGGAAGCAAAAGCTGTCTTTATTGACAACAACAGCGGAAAACAGATCTTGTTCCCCAATGTTGTTATGTCATAGCAGTAAAAAGCTGAAATGGAGGTTGTTATTACCGCTAATGTGTTTCTGTCAGAACTATACTTAATATTGTTACAGCATTATCCTTAGTTTTCAAAACTGTGTTCAAAATTTAGGCCCTCATCACAACATTGGCGGTATTGACCGCCTACCGCCATGGCGACGGTCGCCAACATACTGTCGCCGTGGCTACCAGCCGTCCACCCGCATTATGACCGTAGACGGAATTCCGCCAGAAGGCTGGCGGAATACCGTCGACAGTCATGGCGGCGGACGACGGTAAGGTGGCGCTGCTGTCAGTAGCGGAGCCACACCAGCAAAACACTGCCAACCGTATCATGAGCAATGATACGGCCTGGCGGTGTTTTGCTGGCGGATGCGGCTGCTGACAACAGTGGCGCGTCCCATCTCCTGACGGAGGACCACCTGCAAGCAATTAAGTCGGGTTCTCCGACAGGAGAGGGGGGGTGGCGGGTGGTGTGTGCATGTGTGGGGGTGTTGTGTGTGGGGGGAAGGTGTGTGTGTCTGTTTTTGTATGCATGCATGCGGGTGTGAGTCACGTTGAATGCATGCGTGAATGACTGAATGTGAGTGTACGTGTATGTTGTGTGTTGCGAATGCGTGTGCGACAATGCATGTTGGTGTGTGTTGCGGTGTGTGGGTATGTATGTGTGCATGCGTGGGTGGATGTGGGTATTCGTGTGTGTATGAGTGTGTATGTGTGCGCGTGTGGGTGTGTAAATGTGGGGGGGCGGAGAGGGAGGGTGGGGGAGGTCTCTGGTGCGGGGTAGACCCCTATCATTGCCGGGGAAGGAATACTTAAGTGTTGCGTCACCCTTCTGCCCCCTTGTGTGCTGCAAGTGCGACACAACACTATGATAAAAATGGGCCAAGGAGTCTGACAGTCTATTACCATGATACAAGACCATGGAAAACATCATAAAAATGGCCAAGATTTACTATCCTTCATACAACAGAGTGTTGCATGAAAAAGTGCATTGTGGAAAGGTCAGAAAGTAGTGATGCATCAGATGTAGCAGGAGTTCCCTGATGATTCATTGGTGGTCTTTGCACCAAGGGGCATATTTATACTTTTTCAGGCAAAACTGCATTAGCGCACTTTTGCGTGAAAAAGTATAGCCCCAGCTTGCACCTTTCCAAGATGCTGGCTGGGCGCCATATTTATGGAATGGTGCTAGCCGGCACTAATGCCCTGTCAGTGTCCTTGGAAAGGACGCTAACAGGGCTGGGGTGGCATAGTGGAAACCGGGGCTTGTGCGCCGAATTATGGCGCTACACTGTTCAGAGGCAGAAAAATTGCCTCTAAGCAGTGTAATGCCATTTCTGGCGCACAACCCCCATGGACATGGTTCCTGTCTTAGTAAAGACAGGAGCCATGCCCACCACCCCAATGGCCATGCCCTGGGCCCCCGGGTGGTGTTGGAGAAAAAATATATATACTTACCAGAACTTACCAGGGACGGGACCCCCACCCTTAGGTGTCCTCCTGGTGTGGGTGGGGGTGGGTGGAGGTGTCCCTGGGGCCAGAGAAGGGGATCTGTAGGCAATTTCCATGGTCTCTGACCATGGAAATTGCCTACAGGTCCCCTTACGCCTTCCCATACCCAGGCATTAAATAATGGCGCTAAGCAAGCTTAGCGCCATTATTTAAGGCCCCCATCCTCACTTGCTGGATTTTAGCATGGGGGAAAAATATGGTGCAAAGTCTGTATCGTCCTTTTCTGGATGGGAACGCCTACCTTGCATCTCATTGACGCAAGGTAGGTTTTCCCGTCCAGAAAACAACGTTAACTCCATAACTTTGGTGCTAGACGTGTCTAGTGCCAAAGTATAAATATGGAGTTATCTTTGCGCTGAATTTGACTCTAATTCAGCGCAAACTGAGTATAAATATGGGCCTAAATGTGGCTTTTCAATGTGGGGTGGAGCAGAGTCAAGACCGTAGTGTTTAGCCCAGAATTTGTACTGGAGGTACACCCTTCAATTCAAATTCCTCCCTGTAGACAACAGCAGAGGGTCAGACATGTAAAGTTTGTGCTTTATGATGAAGCACACATGTTAAACGTTCGTATAGGAAGCTACATACAGCTTTGCTTCTTGCTTGCATCTGGTTTTACTTTGCATTCGGATCTGGGACAAAGTCAGATCATGTTACTTTTATGGATATGACTTTGGGCGCTAAAACATATGCTTTTTACTTTTTTTTCAAACCTGACATGTTCCCTTGCATACATTGACAAGAGGATGGCACAAAGAGTTATATCAACTGCACAAAATAGCTTTTGTTTATTAGAGTTGATTGAAACCTTTGGTTAGTTCAAATGCAAACCTTTTGTAAATCTGGGCCAATACAAGCAAATAGAGGAAAATAATGGATCTGCATAGCAGACTAAGGGCCTGATATAAGGTTTGACATACAGCCTGAGTCCATCAGGGAGGCTGAGGACATCACGTCCGCCACACTGACAGGCTACAGCCCACCCTATTTACAGCTCATCGCCTGGCCCAACCATGATCTCTGTGCTTTAAGAGGAATGGTGAACAATCGCTGTCTCTCAAGTACTTATGCACGAAATACTATTACTTTTCTGGAGTCTGTTTTCTTTTTCTTTTTTTCTGTCTTTTTGTACCACCACTAAATGGTGGTCTGATGTTCTTACTCTGGCATGGCCTGCTCTGCTGGCCCATCAGAGTAAGCTTTCTGATGGCAGCACCTGCAGAGACACTGCTGTTGGAAAGCTGACAGTCACCTTAATTTACATAGGGAGGGCGTACAAAGAGACTGGCAGGCAGGGTACTCTGCTACATTTGTGACAAATTATTTATCCAGTCTGCTGAACTCGGAATGGGGCCCTAAGAATTTAGGGGCAGATTTAGGAACCCCTAGCACAAGCGGAGCATTACTTTTTCGTGACGCTCCGGTGGTGTTAACCACTGCTCCATAATTGCAAGGAAGTGTAACATCACTTTTTGTGGTGTTACGCCTCCTTGTAAATATGGGCCCCTCCAACGCAGTTTTCTGCGTCAGAGGGATGTGCAATGGGTGTTGTGGTGGACGATCTACCGCAACACCCATTGCTTTTGATGCTGCTCCAGATTTACACCCTAGGCATGGCGTTAATATGGCAAAACAAGGAGGAATGCTTCTATTCCTCCTCGTTTTTTGATTTTTCTATGTGTGCTGAATAGAAGAAGCAAAATGCCATGGATGATTGTTTATGTGCAGGAAGGTGTCCCTTCCTGCACATAAACAATCATTCCAGAATGACGCGTTGGTACTTCTACACATAGAATTGAATTGCCCTCATAGATTGTTTATGGGCAGGAAGGGACACCTTCCTGCACATAAACAGTCTGTTGCCTCAACGCAGACACCCTGGCACTATGGTGCAAGGATGCCTGTGTTGGCACAGGTGGCTTAATTCAGCACCTGCGCAAGGGGAAACACAGCGGTGCGCCATATTTCTGTAAATATAGCGTATCTCTGTATTTCAAAGTGGCACAACGTGGTGCTGCTGTTTTTGGCGCAGCACCACTTTGACGTAAATCAGGACCTTAGACATTTAGGGTGACGCTGGAACATGTCTTAGAAAGTGCATCTACGATTTTCCTAATCCATAATTTCCAGTTTTATCTTTGTTTCCTCGAGTTGAGTTATTAAATATTAAAGTAATGCATTGTTTATGTAACTGTTTATTTATTGCAATAATCTGGGTTTATTGGTAGGTATCTATTTAATAATGTCTAGTCCTCAAAAAGTCTCCGGGTGAGTGTATTTAGATGCACTTATTTTCTTCAAAATAAGTATCTTTTTTTTTTTTTAAATGCAGCATTGAAAAATAAATTGCAAATGCTGACTTATCCAGGATGCCTGGGTTTAAAGTTGGCTTTGGCTGGAACCAAACGTTCCATGATTTAGTGAAATTACACTCGTTATGAGTAACATTATAAAACGCATCACTGCAGAGCTCGCTACACTGTACTCACAGCCAGGTGTGGAACCCTCTAAAAATACTAATTCATCATGAGCATGAATCCACTGCAACGAGAAACCCTTGGCAGGTGATAATAATAAAGTGGAAATAAAATGCAGCTTGAAATAAATTAAAAGGCAGAGTAAATATTCATGAAAGTAAACAGTGCATTGAATTAATTTAGTTTGTTTGGGGTAAGGATTGCCATGTTACACAGTTCTAGTGAAGAAAAAGATCCCGTTCTCGTAGGGCTCTCAGTTTTATGGTTTTTATGACTTTCATAATTCCATCTGTGTTTATCTGTACTTGCAAGCTGCACATTTAACTGTATAAACCCATAGTTTTATGTTTTTCTTTTTTTTTATGAAGTTGGAAGCAGATCATATTTAGTTATATGGTAAATAACTGCTACAACTGCTCTCATGACTCAGCTCAAGACCTTATAGTGCTGTAAGCAACAATGCATAATACTTTACTCACCTGAAGAAAAAAAAAATGTTAGACCTGTCCATCTGAGGGTGGTCTTAGGTGATATTTCTTGTCCTAACCATTTGGGTCACATGACTAGGTGAGTCAGCAGTTGGTATTTGTGTATTACTCCCAGACAGTGAGACAAAGAGGGAATAGGTATAAACCTCTTGCCAGATCTAAGCCTTCCTTTTTGATACATATGTAACCCTAGAGTAGACCTTAAACAGGCCATAGGGCAGGGCGTGGTGTCTTTAAAAAGTGGGATACATACTTCTAACTTTTACATGTCCTGGTAGTGAAACATTCTTAAATTTCACTTTTGCAAGGTCTGCCTCTCCCACAGGATAACATTGGTTACCGTATTGCATTTAATACTAGCTTCCAATTGGAAGGAGGTAGCAAAGTCGAATTTGGTCTCTAAAGGATTGTTATTTGAAACCCTCTTTAATGGTAAACTAGGATTTTAAGTCACAGTTCTGAAAACGCCACTTTTTGAAAGTTGACAGTTTTTTGTCTTAACCATTTGGTGACTGCAGCCTGTATCCTGGGTCATATGATTGTTGTGTATTACTTTCAGCACACTCAAAAAAGGATTTCACATTAGCCACAGGCCAGCTTGGGATGGGGCAGGGAGGCAGGGAGGCAGGAAATTCAAGAAACCTCTGTAGAGGGAGGACTCTAGAACCTTCTCCCGCTTCAAAGTGAGCACCAGGACCTGTGGATTTTACAGAAGAAGTGCACACTGCTACCCAGCTGCTTGAGGCATGCCCTGCTTGTTTAGTAGGAAGGCTGCTGCTGCACCCTCTTCCCAGGCTAAAGTAACTCCAAGGGTCATCCGCAGGGACATAATAAGTTTCAGAGGCTTCTCTGCATCTTCCTATCTGACCTGTGCCTGAACCTGCAACTGTACCTGCCTAAGCCCTGCTGGTCTCCTTGAAGATAGGTTGACATCCTGAAGTTTAGGACTCTTCAAGACTGCGAATGGGTCTGTCTTCAACAGCATCTTGCCATGCGCACCAACAGCAATGAGAAGGTCTGATGGACTCGGCTCTTTGCGATACATTGACCTCTAGCGACGACTATCAACTCAAGATCTGCACTTCGCGCCACAGCTTTGACAGCCCGATGTGACAGTCAATGCAATTTCCAGCACTGACCATTTGTAATGCCTGATAGGATCTTTGCACTACTGCGACCATCCACAATGCCAGGCCTGCTCTTCGCGGTACAGCAACTACCATCGGCAATGATCTCCCAGCTCTTCGCAGCCTCCACCGTGAATGGAACTCTTTGCACTAGACTTCAGAATGTAACGTTTTCATTGCCTCTATGTGCTATACTTACCTTGAGTCTTTAAGACTACAAATCTCCCATTTCCCTGATTTTTGTTGTTTTGATAATTTAGTACATTTTACTGTATGTTTCTACATTGGTGTTGGAGTTTTCTTATGTTGTGTTTTCACTTTATTACTGTTGACGTGCTTAATACTTTTCACATTGCCCCTAATTATGCCTGACTGCTTTTGTGCCAATCTACCAGAGGGTTGAGCATAGATTAATTTGGGATTTGCCAACAAGAACTGTGGTTGCTTCTTGCATAGGGTTTCATCCCCCTCAACCAGTAACCCAATTTCTCACAATTGTACATCAAACGCGTGCAAGTCTGCAGTTGTTAAAACATAATTAAGAATGTCACTTTTTTTTATGACTGCAAAGCTATTAGTCTTGCAGTCTAGGAGTATTGCGTACCACTCAACATAACAATTACTTTTTGTTATTCTGTTTTTAAAAGCTATGCATAGACATGAAACAGACATTGGGGCATATTTATACCTTTATTTCACCGCATTTGCGTAATTTTTTTATGGAAAATCAGTGCAAACTTATCAAATATAATTGTATTTTGTACGTCTGCTCTGCTTTTACATAAAAAAATGACACAAATGCGGCACAAAAAAAGTATAAATATGGGCCATTGTGTTTTTAGCTGCGTTTATTTCTCAAAGTGAAATCAGTAGAAATATAATTGGGAGCCTTAATAATGATGCTTGGTTTTAAAATCTGTTTGACAAATTCCCATAAATTTTGGAAAATACTCAGATTGACAGTGCTTGCCTCAAGAAAGTTTTTAGGTGAGATCACACATAAACAGTTAAATGCTGATAGAGTTGAATGTAAGTATTTGTGAGGACGCTTCTGTATTCAATGGCTGGAAGTTTGGTAGTGGCCATAATTCCCCCTCACTCCTTCTGCAAGGTAGAGTGATATATTTTTCCCCCCGAACTTGACTGGGGTAGGCAGATGTTTGTCAGCCCAACGAAAAGCTACACTGCCCAAAGACGGTAGACAGTCCTGTCGCCAGCAGAAAAAAACAAGTGATGGGGCAGCTGATAGTTGCCCTGATGTCCTCAGAACTGCAACATGGAACAGGCTACAAAAGAGTGGTGCAGCTGGCAGCTGCCCCGGGGCTCTGTCCGGGATTGTGAGCATGGCACTAGGGCAGCTGACACTTGTTGCACGCTTTCTTCTTCCTCAGTTTTTTTCAAGATGAAGAAGACCAGGAACCGCTAACATCTGTTGAAGTGCTTATCTGAAATTATGAAGCGGGCATCTGGATAGCTGTCACCAGTCCCTGTACTCGTCATCTTCAGATGGACAAGGATGCTTGGGACAGGTGACAACTTCCTTGGCACACTTCTCAGAAGAGCAAGATGGCTGGTGGGCATCTTTCAGTGGCACTCTTCTATGGCCACATCACTTAGGGAGACAAGGAGGACTGCCCTAATGTCATTTCTGGAACACGTTAGACATGTTACACATTACACATTTTATATTTGTATATTACGTTCATAGTTTTTTTTTGCATTCAATGAATTTTTTTTCATACGGGAAAATGTGTGTTGAAAATAATAAGCAGAAAAATTGGACTATGCTGTTTGATTTATGAAGTAAAGAGAAGAGAAAAATATTTAATTATGTGGTCAGAAGTTCAAGGTTTTAGAAGCTGCTAACAGATAGCTACAGCTGACGGTTGACCCTAATTGCAATAAGAATGTTCAACTTTCATGATTAGCTATCTTGAATAGACACTGATTAGGTGACAGACAGTGGTTCATCTCTGACGTTGTTCATGCTGGTCCTGCAATTTTAAACCAACAGTCTGTTCTAATTGCAATTAGAGCGTTCAGGGTCTGTTTAGCCTTCATGGATATGTTACTAATTGTACACTGGTCAATAGGGAAGCTATTTCGCCAGGTTTGGTACAGTCAATAACTAAGGCCCATATTTATACTATTTATGCGCCGCATTTGCATCATTTGTTTGATGCAAAAGTGACGCAAACTTACAAAATAGATTTATATTTTTTAAGTTTGTGCCGCCTTTGCGTAAAAAAATGACACAAATGCGGCGCAAAAAAAAGTATAAATATGGCCCTAAATACACTATCGTTCTTAAACACTACTAAGCAGAATGGAAGGAAATCAGGCTGAGGCAAGTCTCCACCATTGCTCCCAGGATTTTCAGTAGACTAGACTTTTATTGGAAGAAATCCATAACTGAGAGGTTTAGCATCCTCTGTGAAAGATGGGTCTTTATATCACAGCGCTCTGTGCAAAACCTGTTCGTAGATGAATATAAACATGATGATGCGAAGGCATCACAAATCACGTAGGTGACGTCACTGGAGTTTGTGCATACCACACCGCCCTAACATTATTTATTATTGTTTGATATGTGCTATTTAATACTAATGTGCAGTTAAATCCTGTTGCCTTTTGGTATGAATATTACGAGGAGATGAATAGTTCGTTTGGGGGTTGAGCTGTGTGTGATTGGTTTGCCAGTCTCATTCATCAATGCCATTTATGAGTCACCAGGGGTCGTACCTGCGGCCCTGGCTTGCCTTTTGCGACCCCTGCCACTGCATTTGTGACCTCTGGCATCAGAGGTGGCAAAATCAGTGCCAGAAACAAATAGGCAGCGTGTCCTTATGGACGTCAGTTGGGGCTTCACTCTCTGTGCTTTCTGTCAATTTTTTATCACACTTATTGTGAACTGTAATAACATATTATTCACTATTAGTGTAATAAAAATGGAGCACAATTAACTCAAATTTGCCCTCTCATTGTGTACTTTGTAAATAGGCTGTTGGAATGCTGTGCGTGTGACAGAGAGCTCTCTCACCTATGGAGTTCTTTGAGTATGTAATAAGAACTCTGGAATAGGAGGTTCTAAGGCAGTTGATGTAAGCCTTGGGACCGTTTTGCCTGCTCTGGTTAGTGGTACTTGAATAAACCTACTCTTTCTGAACCTGCCACTACCTATTCTTTATAACACTGGCGTCAAGGAGCCTGGTAGGAGACAGGCGTTACCACCAACCTCTCCTTGAACCCACGGAACTTACCTTTCTGCGTGCTCCAAGTTATGCAGGCTTTACGGTCCTGTTGAATGTGCTGGCTGTACAGCACCGTTTTGAGTCCTGTTGATCGGCTGCCCAGATTCCTACTGCTGTGTAACACCACATTCAAGTCCTGTTGATCGGCTGCCTGGATTCCCTCTGCACCTCTACTGTGTCCTTTCCGGTGAAGTCTTGCGGTGAATTTCAGCATTCGGTCTGCGTTGTCGGTAACGTTGGCAATTCATTATACTGTTTTCCGGGAACTGTGAAAAGTGTTCCTTGGTCTTTGATGGCACTCAGAGGATTTCAGTAGGCGCGTGCAGGACGGGCTTGCACGCACAGCATCATACTTCGGATTTAAATGAGTGCGTGCAAGGTAGGTGCGCACGCGTCTTGAGCATTTTTTTTAACGTTCTGCTCTTGCGTGCCGTTTCGCGGGGGACACGCACATTTCCTGTTTCCCTTGGAGTGTATCCAAGGAGAATGCTCACATGCTGGAACAACTGAACTGTGTCATAGGAGACATGTGTACTTCCTGGTTGCGAAACGACTAGACTGTGTCAGTTGCCACCATCTTAGAAGTGTGTTAGATTTATTTCCATGTGTTTTGAATATTTTTTTTTTAACAACCGACTCTCGCGTGTTGTGTCGCGGGGGACACGCGCATTTTCCTGTTTTCCTTGGGGTGTATCCAAGGAGAATGCTCATGTGCTGAAACAACTGGACTGTCATAAGAGATACGTGTACTCACTGGTTGCAAAACAACTAGACTGTGTTGGTTGCCACCATCTTGGATGTGTGTTGAATTTATTTCCTGAAGAATCCACTTCATTTCAGTATTACATATTGACTTTAATTTTTTTTGTTAATTTTTTTTTTTACACTTATTCACGGTTTGTATCTCCACAATGGCTACGACTGCAATGTCACAGCCACCTGCCTTCTTATCTGATAAAGGGGAACCAATCCTGCCATGGAAACGTTGGAAAAACGTATTTGATTCATACTTGATAGCAATTGGGGGTGAAAATGTTTCTTCAGCGAGCAAGCAAGGTGTTCTTTTACATAATTTGGGTGTGGAAGGCAGGAACATATATGACAGTCTCAAAACATTGCCTATTGGTGGGGCTGAAGGAGATCCGAGAGATGTTTATGAAATGTCTGTAACAATGTTAGCAGATCATTTTGAATCTAAACTTAATGTTGTTTTAGAGAGACATACATTTTTTGCAAGGATTCAAGGGAAAACAGAGAGTTTTGGGAACTTTGTTGCTGCCTTACGTACATTGGCACGTACTTGTGATTTTGGTGACATCACTAATTCCCTCATTCATGATCAACTTGTACGTTGTACCAACAGCAAGCGGATCCAAGAGAAACTATTAACAAAAAATTCTGACCTCAGGGAAGCTACTGCTATAGTTGAGGGAATGGAAAGTAACTGGATTAGAGAAATGAATGACCACGAAACATGTAGCTCTGGTATTGTGAAGATGACTCAGGTCCAAGACGAGGTTTTAAAAGTAAGCATTGACAATAAAGCATCTGTTTCCCCAAAGGAAAAGAGAAAGGAAAACAAAGACTTAGGGGCATGGTGTTACCGTTGCGGTAATCCAGGGCACATGGCTAATAGTTCAAACTGCTATGCTAGGAATTCTGTATGTAGGAGGTGTGGGAAGAAAGGCCATTATGCAAGAGTTTGCAAGGGTGACAAACAATGGTGTGTAGATTCTGTTACAGAAAATGTAAACAAAATGATTTTTCGTGTGAAATCTGATGTTAACCAAGTGGGGGGATGTGTTGAAGCTGTGGATGAAGGTGCAATCATCATGCCTGAATGCTCGGTTAAGATGGACAATAAGGTTGTCAAAGTTTTAGTGAATTCGGGGTCACCTTACACCATGGTAGGTGATGGGAATTGGCAGGTGATTTTTGGTGATGAATGTGGTCCTCTAGTGGAGCCCGATGTCAATCCAGTGAGTTATGGAGGGACTAAAATTGATGTAATAGGATACAAGGTCATGAGAATCCACTTCCAAAACAAAACAACGGTTGGTAAAGTTTATGTGGCAAAACGGGGAGACAATCTTCTAGGCTGGCGCCACCAGCGGGACATGGGTATCAAGTTGGACCCTAACTCCGATTGTCAAGTCATGGTGGTGAACGATGAAAATACAAACTTTGTCATTATTAAAGAATTTCCCACAGTTTTTAGTGATGATCTGGGATGTTTAAACAACTTTGAGCATAGGATAATACTCAAGAGTAATGCCATTCCTTCTGTACATAAGGTGAGAAGAGTTCCAAAACTGATGATGGAGCCTCTCAAGAAGGAACTGAACAGATTATTGAATACAGGAGTAATTGAAGATATTGAATCTTCCGAATGGTTGGCCCCAATTTGTTTTAGCACCCAAGGAGGGCGGGAAACAGATTCGTATGTGTGTAGATCTCACGGACCTCAATAAACACATATGGGTGGATCGCCAACCTTTACCCAACATTTCAGAAGAGTTGTCTGGTTTAGGGGGTTCCAAAATTTTTAGTGTTTTGGATCTGGCTTCAGCCTACCCCCAAATTGTCTTACATCCTGAGTCCAGACATCTAACTTCATTTGTGACACCATTGGGGGCATACCAATTTCTGAGAATGCCGTTTGGACTAGCCTCGGCAGCTGCTTGCTTCCAATGCATTATGAAGAAAGTTTTGGGGGAATTTCAGGTATTTTGTTCTTTCATGATGATATTTTGGTGCATGGTAAGACTTTGAGTGACCACAATAGCATTCTAAGGGAGGTGTTGAGTAAATTGGCCTTGTCAGGTCTGGCTGTTAAAAAGGAAAAATGCAAGTTCAGAGTTACTGCTGTGACTTACTTAGGCCATACTATCTCGGGTGAAGGGATTAAACCCAAATTGGAGCTGGTCGATTTGATTATTCAGGCACCTGAACCAAGGGATAAGAATGGGGTTAGATCCATTTTGCCTTAGCCGAGTATTACTCCAAGTTTATTGCAAATTTTTCAAGAATAGTTCAGCCCCTGAGATCACTTTTGAAGAAAGGGAGTGAATTCAATTGGTTGAGTGACTGTATGTCTGCTTTTGCCTTTGTTAAAGACAGTATCAGTAAAATGCCTACCTTGGGACATTTCAATGTGTTTGCAAAAACTATCTTGTACACTGATGCAAGCATTAATGGGTTAGGAGCAGTTTTTGCCCGAAAGAGTAGATAGTGAGGAGAAAGTGATTGCTTTCGCATCCTGATCTCTCAAGGGAGCTGAACAGAACTATTCGGTCATAGAGAGGGAAGCTCTTGCGTGTATGTGGGCAATCAAACATTTCAAGTTCTATTAGTGGGGTTTACCTTTTGTTGTGAAAACAGACCATAGACCTCTTGTCCAGATCTTTTCCTCAAAGAAGGGTGAAGAATTAACACCTAGAATAAAAAGATGGGTGGAGGGTTTGATGGAGTACAATTTCCAAGTGGAGTATTTACCAGGTTCAGAGAATACTGTGGCAGATTTCTTCTCACGAGCCTCAATCGACAGTGAAGATGAGCTGGAGGATGGTTGTGTGATCAATTGGGTGAGAGAAGTGGCCATATCTGAGGAGGAGTGGAAATGTGCGATAGAGCAAGACTCTGATAGGAAAGTACTTGAGGAGTTTATTGTGAAAGGCTGGCCAGATTTTAAGGATGTTCCAGATTCCCTGAAGAAGTTTTAGAATGTAAGAGAGGAACTTTGCTTTTGTAAAAATGAGCTATTCAGAGGTACCAAGACTATACCACCCACAGGTGTGAGGGGTAAGATAATCAACTGAGCTCATGAGGGCCATATGGGCAGGAATTTAACCAAATCAAGGCTAAGAGAAGTGTACTGGTGGCTGGGTTTGGATCGTGAAGTAGAGGCTGTTGTGAAGGATTGTGTATCCTGTGCACGAAGTGACAAGAGCAAGTCTGTAATTAAGGCTCCACTTTCTCCTGTGGAAGTACCTGAAAGACCTTGGGTGAAGTTAGGGTTAGACTTTATGGGTCTTTTCCAATTATTGCCTGCCAATGAACGTTATGTCATACTCCTGGTTGATTATGTGTCAAAATGGGTTGTGACTAAAGGTGTGGGTACCTTAGATACGAGGACTGTGATCGAGTTTCTTAAGGAAGACTTTTCTCGTGAAGGTGTACCTCGTCATGTAGTCTCAGATAACGATGTGCAGTTGACGTCCAAGGAAATGAAAGATTTTTTTTAAATCGTTAGCTGTTGTGCATTTCAGGACGGCTCTGTATTTACCTCAAGAACTCTTGCCTTTAGAATGTGAAGTCTCATGCAAATCTATCAAGAGGCCTAATAGGAGACAAACCGCTATTAAGTTGCTAATATCGTTTGTGCTATTTGACAAATTGGTAGGCCTGTGCAGGGTTTAAATTGCAAAGGTGAAATCTGAAAAATTTCACAGCTTTGTGCTGTAAGGAAAAAAATAGAAATATGCCTTTACACAATTTTCTGCATTTAAATACTATTTGAGACTGATTTGCACACCAGATGCTTCAATGAGCCAGGCTGCCTTGATGAGGTGTGAAGTGGCCTGGGCTGAACACAAAGGAAATGCTTTGGGGAGGAGAACTGCCTCAGCAGATGGTGAAACAGGATGGGGGGAGAGCAGCCAAACTAGACTTCAAAGGAGGGAAAGACATTTGGGTGGTCATTACAACCCTGGCGGATGGTGGAAAAGGTGCGGTAATACCGCAAACAGGCTGGCGGCCAAAAAAAGGGAATCATGACCCTGGCGGAAACCGCCAACAAAGACAGCCACTTTAACACACCGTCTGCCACGGCGGTACAGACAAGCAGCGCGGCGGTCACCGCCAACAGACAGGCGGAAGACAATGTACTGCCCACACCATTACAAGCCGCCAATCCGCCACCTTTTCCGGGGCAGGTTCACCGTGGATAAAAACACGGCGGAAACAGCTTTTGCTATGGGAAAACGCTCACCTGAACACATCCCACGAGGAACGACGACTCCATGGACCCGGAACTCCAAATACTACCTGCCCTTGTCTTTCTGCTCGTTTATGACCAACAGCGACGTAGGCGCAGAAGATACCGGTGAGTACTGCATCTACAACACAGGGGAGGGGGGAGGCAAAAGTCAGGGGGACACCCACCAAACACCCCCACCCCCACCCTTGCATATTACAACATACACACCAATGCAGTGAAAAATATCACATTAACAACCCACAATCCCCCCGGAAGAATGCAAAGACAAAGCGAATTTCGGTCAAACATTGTAATGTGCCAATATACATGTCATACAAAAATATACAGATATATATCTCTAAATCACTCATAATTATATATACAATACAAGAAGTAGTGCAGATATGTACACAACAATGTCCGTGCACCAACAGTCCAAAAATGCATGGGCGAGGCCCACAATAGATACCTGGCCAAAATTGGAGAGAACACTGCCGGGGCATCAGATAGAAACACTACAGGCACCTCAGGGGGAAGGGAAGGTGGGGCACCTCAGCCAGATGACTGCAAAGCCAGATCCACGACGGGGCTCCATGCCCATTGATGTATCCTGGGGAGTGCAAAGCCACAGTCTCTCAAGTCTCTACAGTGGCTGGGTTGCCCACTGTGCCATCCGGGGGAGTGTAAAGCCACAGTCTCTCATGTCTCTACAGTGGGTGGCTTGCCCACTGTGCCATCTGGGGGAATGCAAAGCCACAGTCTCTCAAGTCTCCACAGTGGGTGGCTTGCCCACTGTGCCATCCGGGGGAGTGCAAAGCCACAGTCTCTCAAGTCTCTACAGTGGGTGGCTTGCCCACTGTGCCATCCTGGGGAGTTTAAAGCCACAGTCTCTCTGTTCAGCGGTGCTTTGCCATGCCGGTCTTTGCCCTGTTCAGCGGTGCTTTGCCATGGCGGTTCTGGACTGTTCAGCGGTGCTTTGCCATGGCGGTCTTTGCCCTGTTCAGTGGTGCTTTGCCATGGCGGTCTTTGCCCTGTTCAGCGGTGCTTTGCCATGGCGGTCTTTGCCCTGTTCAGCAGTACTTTGCCATGGTGGTTCAGGACTGTTCAGCGGTGCTTTGCCATGCCAGTCTCTGCCCTGTTCAGCGGTGCTTTGCCATGGCGGTCTTTGCCCTGTTCAGCGGTGCTTTGCCATGGCGGTTCTGGACTGTTCAGCGGTGCTTTGCCATGGCGGTCTTTGCCCTGTTCAGCTGTGCTTTGCCATGGCGGTCTTTGTCCTGTTCAGCGGTGCTTTGCCATGGCGGTCTTTGCCCTGTTCAGCGGTGCTTTGCCAATGGCGGTCTCTGCCCTGTTCAGCGGTGCTTTGACATGGCGGTTCTGATACTGACATTGGTGTGTGGCATGACGATCTCCATACTGGACATTGGTGTGTGGCATGACGATCTCCACACTGGACATTGGTGTGTGGCATGACGTTACATCATTGGCCAGCGGGGCTGTGGCATCCTGTCCCCTCCTGGGCTGTGACTCCGGCGGTGGTCTCCTGACCAGTAACGATACTTGGGCCCTCCTGGGCTGTGACTCCGGTGGTGGGTCTCCAGACCAGTAACGATATTTGTGCCCTCCTGGGCTGTGACTCTGGCGGTGGTCTCTGGACCAGTGACGATACTTGTGCCCTCCTGGGCTGTGACTCTGGCGGTGGTCTCTGGACCAGTGACGACGGTGCTGGCGGTTGTGTCTGGACCGCCAGAAATGATGGCGCACTTCTCCGCCGTGACACTCACAACAGGCTGGGGAGACTTCCTCTGGACCTTCCCCACCTTCTTTGGAGTTACAGCTGACTCACCAATCGCCTTGGATCCCATTTCACTTGTTGTCCCACCAGGAGTCTTGACACGGTCCCGTCGTCCACTCCCCAATTTCAGAGCCTTTACAGGGGGTGGGCTGCCAGTGCCTTGGCTCCGGGTCCTACTGCCTGCCCTGGTGGACGGTGCACTCCAAAAACCTGGAAAACGCACCACTGGTACTGGAGGCTTTTTGGCTGAGGCGCTACGACGGGACTGATGAATTGGAGGGGGGGGTGGGTGCAAAACGGTCAATTTGACATAGGGACAGTTTCTGATGGACACTAGGATGGGTAGCTGGAGGGGGTCTGGGAGTGGAGGAAGAGGAGGTGGTTGTAGGAGTTGTCACTTTAGCTGTTTTGGGTGCAGGTGCAGGTACAAGAGGCTGTCGTGAGGTGGATGGATGTTGGGTGAGTGATTGCCGGCGTTTGTGTACTTTGGGAGGGGGCGTCACAGACACACTGGGAGAGGACACAGGGGACTTGTAAATGGCAGTGGAGGTGG
Source organism: Pleurodeles waltl (assembly GCF_031143425.1). Lineage (NCBI taxonomy): Eukaryota > Metazoa > Chordata > Amphibia > Caudata > Salamandridae > Pleurodeles > Pleurodeles waltl. The sequence goes on along the minus strand of NC_090441.1, from coordinate 146,158,796 downwards.
TGAGTGCAGGTGAGCGGCTTGTGGTGCTGGGTGTCCTGGTGCGAGTCCTAGTGCCTGTAGATGTGGTGCATGCAGGTGTGTGTGTAGACGAGACTGGGAGGGAAGACGGAGAAGAGGAGGAGGGGGACACAGTGGAGACAGGGGATGTTGCTGTGTCTGTATGTGGGTGAGGCTTGCGTGAGTGCCTGTGGTGTGTGTGGTGCCCATGTTTGCTTGAGCTACATGTGTGTGTTGACATGTGTGCATGCTGGTCTGTAGGTGTGCTTGGGATGGGCTGGGGTACAGGGGATTGGGTCTGGGTGGAGGAAGTTGGAGGGGGGAGGCTGGACAAAGGGACAATGGCTGCCATCAGTGCTGAGGCCAGAGATTGCAGGGTTCGCTGAAGGGCAGCCTGACCAGAATGAATGCCCTCCAGGAATGCATTACCGTGTTGCAACTCTCATTCTACACCCTGGATGGCATTCACAATGGTAGACTGCCCAACAGTGAGTGACCTGAGGAGGTCAATGGCCTCCTCACTGAGGGCAGCAGGGGTGACAGGGACAGGGCCTGAGGTGCCTGGGGCGAAGGTGATGCCCACCCTCCTGGGTGAGCGGGCACGGGGTGAACGCTGAGGGGCTGCTGGGAGGGCGGTGCTGGTAGGGGAGGTGGCGGCTGTACCTGTAGTAGTGGGGTGCACAGATGGTGCCGCCACCACAGGGGAGCTCCCATCGGTGGACGAGTCCGTGTCGCTGGTTGGTGATCCGGTGGCCGACGTGAAGCTCCCCTCGCCCTCCGCCCCACTGGTGCATTCAGAGTCTGTGGTGTGGCCCTCCATGGCCATGTGGGATGCAGCTCCCTCGTGCTCCGGTGCCACTGTACCTCCGCCTGATGATGCTGATGTACAAAAGGACAGGGAGAGCAGGAAAAGGGGGGGGGAGACAGAAGAAAGAGAGTTTTAGTGCATGGCATACCGCTACCGTTGGCGGACAAGACAGACGCAGCAGCCCCATGCATAACGCCGTGCTCCTGACCTCTGCACATGCAATTTCTGGTATATGGCCTACATGGCAATGGTGGAAATCTGCACACATGGATGCCACAGGGGCAACTATACCTCAACTTGCCACCCTTCTGAGGTGGGGTAGAGTGTCACATGGCCTACATTACGGAGGGGCCTTGCCTACCTAACTTGCCCTGGCTTAGGGACACCCACAGCCCACCTCCCCCACCCAGACCCCTCCACTGCACGCAAAGTCCGCAGAATGAGGTTGTACTCACCCCCTTGTGTCTGCTGTGATGTCCTTAAGCGCCCATCCAACTCCGGGTAGGCCACCGCCAGGATCCGGAACATCAGGGGGGTCATGGTGCGACGGGCACCCCTCCCACGTTGGGAGGCCATCCCCAGCTGAGCCTCCACCGTCTTCTTGCTGCAGCGGCGAATGTCCTCCCATCTCTTCCGGCAGTGGGTGCCCTGTCTCTGGTGGGCCCCCAGGGTCCGGACCTCCTTGGCGATGGCACGCCAAATGTCCCTCTTCTGGTGGGCGCTGACCTACATGACATGCACAAGGGAAGAGGAACAGTCATTACCAACTGCACCATCAATGTGAGTGGCCCCCTCCCTACTCTGGCCATGTGGCCCATTCATTCCCATGCATTACTGTTCAATGTACTCTGACCCCTTCCCTCTTCCACCCAGCCCTCTCCACCCAGGCCTAGCCCATACAACGTGCTCCCTGTGTACTAACCTGTTGGTCTGGAGGACCGTAGAGTAGCGTGTACTGGGGGAGGACACCATCCACAAGTTTCTCCAACTCCTGTGCAGTGAAGGCAGGGGCCCTTTCCCCAGACACAGCAGCCATCGTCGCTTCCAGACGAGGTCACAGCAGCACTAGCAGTGTAGGTCCTCTCCTGTCGAAGGTCAGGTATCTAGTGAGTGAACAGATAGAAAATGGCGGTGACGTCCGCGGCGGTGACATCCGCGGCGGTGCGCATCATCACCGCCGGCGCACCTGTTCATTGGCTCCTGGGACCCATAGGGTCCACTGTTAACCAATGCAGCATTGCGCCGCGGTATACGAATGCCTACCGCGACGGTGTGCAACGCCAGCGCTGTTACCCCACAATCCCATTGTCCCAGTTTAGAGGTCAGGCAGCCGCCATTTCAGGGGCCCACATGGATTAATTTTCAACTGCGTCACACATACCGAGGCCTATACTCAACACACATACAGGAAGGGTTTATTGTCTGGTGTAGTCTTGTGTGTAACTGTGGGTACATACCTGGAGGAATAGTGACTGTTTCTTCGCTGTTGTCCTTCTTAGGCACCGTCAGCTGGGACATATGAGAAGATGGCGGAATCCTCCGGTGTACCGACCGCTGGAGGACCTGTTGACAATGGAAGAAAGACATTTAATCATCACCTACAGGTTTGACCGTGCCACAATCCAGCAACTATGTACCCAGTTGGAGCCAGACCTGATGTCACCAATCCGCCATCCGACTGGAATCCCCCCTGACGTGCAGGTGCTATCAGTGCTCCATTTCCTTGCAAGTGGGTCTTTTCAGACAACAGTGGCCATGGCATCAGGGATGTCCCAGCCTATGTTTTCCAACGTGTTGTCCAGAGTGTTGTCTGCCCTGCTGAAACACGTAAGGAGATACATCATTTTCCCTGAGGTGGAGGATTTGCCTACAGTGAAAGGTGACTTCTATGCCCTTGGACATATCCCCAACGTCATAGGTGCCATTGATGGGACCCATGTAGCTCTGGTCCCCCCCGCAGGAGTGAACAGGTGTACAGGAACAGGAAGAGTTATCATTCGATGAATGTCCAGATGGTCTGTTTGGCAGACCAGTACATCTCGCAGGTAAATGCAATGTTCCCTGGCTCTGTGCATGACGCCTACATCCTGCGCAATAGCAGCATCCCTGATATGATGGGTGAACTCCAGAGGCACCGTGTATGGCTATTGGGGGGACTCTGGTTACCCCAACCTTTCCTGGCTACTGACCCCAGTGAGGAATCCCAGGACCAGGGCAGAGGAACGCTACAATGAGGCCCATGGGTGGACTAGGAGGGTTATCGAACGCACCTTCGGCCTCCTGAAGGCCAGGTTCAGGTGCCTACATATGACAGGTGGGTCCCTATTCTACTCACTGAAGAAGGTGTGCGACATCATCATCGCCTGCTCCATGCTCCATAATTTGGCATTGCGACGCCAGGTGCCTTTTCTACAGGAGGATGATCCAGATGACGGTGTTGTAGCAGCTGTGGAGCCTGTGGAGCCTGTGGACAGTGATGAGGATGAAGCTGAGGAAGAAGAAAACTACAACAGGGAGTCAGTCATACAGAAATATTTCCAGTGAAATACAGGTGAGGACATTTTCAGGTTTAACATTATATTCACTTTCACACGTCTACCTCTATCCTGTACCGAAATTTCACTCACTATTTGTTAACTGAGTTGTCCCCTTCCATTTCAGTTTCACAAATGTGGTAACCTACGTGTCAACTGCTTGCATCCTTGATGGGCTTGTGATGTGTGACATTGGTATGTTTGCCTTCCAATGGGTAACCCATTATGGCACTGTAATTGATAATACAAAATTACAAACATAGACTGACTCCATTTTATTTAGTGTTTCAAGGGTGTTTATTTAAGTGCAAAAAAATGAGGGGGATTGTAAAATGGGGATGGGTGATGGTGGAGGAATGTCCATGGCAGAGTCCAGTCTATTAGTCTCACAGGTGCACTGCCCATCTGGGCATTGGAAGTGGAGGTGGGGTAGTTCCGATTTGGACAGGGTAACAAAGTGGGACAGTGGAGGGACAATCAGGGTGGTCTTATTTCCTGGCGGGGGTCTTGCCATCTTGCTCTGTCCTGTTCCTGGATCTCAGGGCCCGCTTCCGTGGTGGTTGTCCATCTGCAGGGGATGGGGTGCTGGTGTGGTGGTCCTGTGGCGGGGCGTCCTGTCCACTAGCGCCGGCGGAGGTGGTGGGCAGTTCGTCGTCCTGCCTAGTGTCAGGGGCCCCTTGGAGTGCCACGGTGTCCCTCAAGGTCTTTTGAATATCCTTCAGCACCCCTACTATGGTGCCCAGGGCGGAGCCGATGGTCCTGAGTTCCTCCCTGAACCCCAAATACTGCTCCTCCTGCAGACGCAGGGTCTCCTGCAACTTGTCCAGGACCGTCGCCATCGTCTCCTGGGAGTGGTGGTATGCTCCCATGATGGAGGAGAGGGCCTCGTGGAGAGTTGTTCCCTTCGCCTGTCCTCCCTCTGTCGCACAGAAGCCCTCCCAGTTCCCCTATGTCGTGTGCCTCCGTCCCCTGGACCGTGTGCCCACTACCACTGCCCCCAGGTCCCTGTTGTTGTTGGGGTGTTGGGTTAGCCTGGGTGCCCTGTAGTGGTGGACACACCGCTGATTGACCTGTCCTGGGTAGGGAGGTTTGGGCCCGCTGGGTGGGTGCTGTGCTGGTGTTACCAGAGGGTGGAAGTTTGGTGTTGGGCTGTGGCTGGGCAAGGGGAACCGACTGTCCTGAGTCCCACGATGGTACGGGCTGGTCATCAAGATCCAGTAGGGCAGAGCTGCTCTCGTCACTGTGGGCCTCTTCTGGGGTTGGAGTGGTGTTGTCTGGACCCTCTGGTGTGGTGACGTTCCTTCGGGTTCCTGCGGGGGTATAAGTACATGATTATTGCATGTGTGTGTTTCATGGTGTGCAATGGGTGGGTGTGCGTGAACCCCAGTGCAGGCATTCCTGTGTGGGGGCTTGTGTGCTGATGGTTAGGGGGTGTTCTGGGTATGTGCAGTGGGCATGCTTTAGTGATGGGTGTCCATGCTTAGTTGTGTCATGCAGGTCTTGGGGTTGGGATGTGTAGTTGGTGTTATGGGTAGATTAGTGAGGAGTTTGGGTGATAGGGGAGGGTGTGAGGGTGGGGGTCTGTGATAGCATGCAGGTAGGGTGGGGGATATGATAGTGAAGATTTGACTTACCAGTGTCCGTTCCTCCAACGACTCCTCCGAGGCCCTCAGGTTGCAAGATGGACAAGACTTGCTCCTCCCATGTTGTTAGTTGAGGGGGAGGAGGTGGGGGTCCGCCGCCAGTCCGCTGTACCGCGATGTGGTGCCTGGATACCGTGGAACGCACCTTCCCCCGTAGGTCGTTCCACCTCTTCCTGATGTCCTCCCTATTTCTTGGGTGCTGTCCCACTGCGTTGACCCTGTCCATTATTCTTTGCCATAGCTCCATCTTCCTGGCTATGGATGTGTGCTGTACCTGTGAGCCAAATAGCTGTGGCTCTACCCGTAGGATTTCCTCCACCATGACCCTGAGCTCCTCCTCGGAGAAGCGGGGGTGTCTTTGGCGTGACATGGGGTGGTGTGTGTGATGTGTGGGGTGGTGTATGTGTTGATGAGTGTGGTGAATGTCGTGGTATGTGGTGTTTTGTGCGTGGATGTTGTGGGGTGATGGTGTTGTGTGCCTCTGTGTGATGGGGTTCTCGATTCTGTGCTCTCTCTCCCGCCTTCTCTCTGAATTTTTGGTTGTAGGGGTTTGTGGGTGATGTGGGTGTGTGTTTTATATTGTATTGGGTGTGTGTATGTGTATCTGGTGTGTGTATTTGTAATTGTCCAATGTGGCGGTGTTTTGTAGAATTGTGTGTATTTTGAGCGCGGCAGTGTGTACCGCCAATGGAATACCGTGGTTGAAAGACCGCCGCGTGGATTCGTGGGTCGTAATGGCATGGGCGTATTTCTGTTGGCGTGGAGGTGGAGGAATTGTTTCCGCATGTTTATCGCTGACCTTTGGTGTGGCGGTATTGTGTGGGTGTCTGAATTTCGGCAGATTCCGTGATGTGTGTCATAATAGCTGTGGCGGTCTACCGCCGCGGCGACGGTGTATTGGCGGTCTTCTGCACTGCGGTAAGCGCCTTATACCGCAAATGTTGTAATGACCCCCTTGGTCCTGCAAGCGGACCTCCTCCATTTCCTGCAAAACCGGACAGCCAAGTGCCCCCCCGATTAGATTAGGAGAGGGCTGGAGAGGGGTGTGTTAAGGAAACTTAGCCACACCAGTGGGTGGGCTCAGGCAGACCTAACCTCTGAGATTGAATTTCAGCCATTTTGGATTTTTTAGGAATGTTGCTCCCCGGGATTTATTTTTGCCACACTTCCTAGGAAGTGGTCATCCAAGAGGGTGGTGGTCTGTCTGTGATTGGATTGCAGACCCTGCTTTCCACCCCAAGAGCAAGGATAAATATAGCAGATCTGCACTGACATCTCAGACCCCTCTAAGAAACAAGACAAGAACAAGAAGGACTGCCCTGCTGGGCCTCTGACCTGCACCTGGACACCGCACTCTGAAGGACTGCACCAGCTGCACAGTTGGGCTTCACCACGAAAAGGACTTTGTCTGTCTTCAACTGGTTCAAGAAGGGACTCCAATTTGCTACAGGTAGAAAACAGCTGACCAGGGTCCCCTGCATCAAAGCCTGAAGAGACTGACAAGCTGACCACTGTCCAGTGGGCATTTTTGAATTTGAACCAGGTGCATTCTGGGAGTTGGAGTCCTAACCCTCAAGGAGCAACTCATAGCTTCTGGAACCTGGGGGCGAGTTTGGGACTCCTAACAGATCTTCAAAGACCTTCTGGAAGAAGATCCAGAATTTTAGAGAAGACTGGAGAAGTTTTGGAAAAAAGCTCCATAAAGAGACCAACCCGACGTCGTGAGTCAAGCCGGCTTACGTCGAAGGCAACCCAGCCTGACTTGCAGGTTCCTCCTGATGAAAAGCTCCAGAGCCCCAGACTTCCAGGATTTCACTGTGGGCTCCTGGAAAGGCAATCCGACGACGTTGACTGAAAATCGGTTTGCTGTGATGGGTCATCCGACGTCAGAGAGAAAAAGCTAAAAAAAAGTGACAAAGTATGAATGTCAAAAGTTGACTTCCCACGCAAGAAATCCAAGGAGGGCTCCAGGGAGGTCGACCTGAATTTCGACTTGGTCCTAGATGAACATTTCTGATGCAAAAAAGTTACTAAGTGCCAATGAAGGATTCTTCACCGAGGCCTCCTGCAACATGGATCTGAGGTAGGGCTCCAGGGAGGTCAGCCTCAGACTTAGTGCAAAGGTAAACTTTTGACACAGAACTCCTACTTGCTGTAGCCGAACAGAGCTCTACCGCGGTCAGCCTCAAATTTTGACTTTGTCCCGGTCGAGTGCGACCAGATTGGCACTTTTAGTTTCTATGTGCTAAAAAACATTTATTCTTAAAATATTCATGTCTCCGGTTCCCTTTATAGGATTTTTTGACGTTTTTGTGTCATTATAAAGATAAAATATATTCTATTTTTATAAATTTGAGTTGGATTTTATTGTGTTTTGTGTTTTCCTTATTTACTGTTTTGTGATTTTTAAATGCTTTCAACACCTATCTGCATGGTTAAGCCTTCCTGCTCATTGCCAAGCTACCAAGGGTTGAGCCACGATTAATTTATTGAGACCCTGACTGGACCTAAGTGGTGGAACTGTGGCCTATCGCTAAGAGTAGGGACTTACCTGCCCTTACCAGTAATCCACTTTCCAACATTTTTCTTGGCTATCTCCCAAAGCAGATCAGTACAGTGATTGGAGCAGCCATGGCAGAGAATAAGCAGGAGTTTGTATAAAGGACTTTCAAAAGGTTCCTGGGAGTCAGTCAATAACACATTATTATCTAATAATGAAAAATAAGAATACATCTATACTATGTCACACTTTTATAATACAACAGGAAGCACAAGGGCGAGAGCTCATAGAACATACCTGTGTGTTATGAGTAACATAGGCTTGTACACTCTTCACAGGGAACAATTGGTAGTTGTGTAGGAGTTTCCCAAATATCCAGTGTTAGAATGTGGATAGTCAGTTGACAGCTCAGAAAGTATAGACAGGAGCAACCCTGCTTTAAAGTGACAACTGGGGAATCCAATATTCTATTCATGTTTTCTGACTTTGAGCCAACGATCTGCAGTGATGTCTTTATCAAGCACTAAGACAAATATGCTCTTATGTATACTGCATAACATATTTGAGGTTCTGTCAAGTCTGTTTTGCTTTCCTTATAGAGCCCCACTACAATATTATCCTCTCCTAAAGCGATCTTGCTAAGATAAATTAAATGTGGTAAGCAAGTGAACAGACTGCAGCAGGCCAGCAAACTATTCCATTTTCTGCTATCACTTTCTATTAGCTTGAAGAGTGCGATATTCTACAAATGAGACCTGTCTATGTTTCGAGCAGATTCAATGCATTTGCACTGAACGCCTATGCTGATGAAAGTGGCAATGCTATTTCTGTTGACTATCACTCAGTATTTGAGAGAAGGATAATTGGCCATACTGACAGAGTGTGCTGAATCTCAATCAATTCAATACAAAGTCGCTACCAGAATTAATCAGAAATGTACAGAACAGAAGTTGTTCTATTATTTCTCAGGCTAGAAGTGAAGTGTTTCGAATCTGGCCAGGCTATGCATTTTACGTATGTGCAGCTATTTGGTTGACAGTGTTTGGGGGCACAATAGTGTATCACAACAAGCGTATTGGGTGTTGTTCTATTCATGTGTTGCCATTTTTACACAAACCCTTCTATTTATAAAATTGTGTTTTGGTGTATGTGATAATGTCTTTATTGGCCCAACCCAAGCTAAAAATGCATACTTAGAGTTATGCAACCTATTCATATTCCTGGCACAGACACAATTAAACCGAATCAAGAGTAAGATGTAGTTTATCCTTTGTTGGTGACCTAAAAAAAAGAGAGGCCTGGTATGTACAAAGTTCAGCAAACACCGCGGAATGCATAATTGCCTGAGTGAGGTATATTTCGGATTTTCACTAGGCCTGGGCAAAATTTCGATAAGGTCGGAGTAATTAGAGCAATTTTGGTACATGGAATTAGTCCTGCTCATTTAATTAAGAGTAATTTCAGGTAAAAAAGCCTAACACAAGAGCACTTTTAGCCGGCACGAGCGGCCACTCGTGTTCGCTATGCATTTTCTGCTGCATTTAGTGCTGTTTCGTGGCACAAAATGCATCCTCTCATTCAATTTGGACGCAAGGGTGCTCAGAAAATAGTGCTACATGCCAGTAATAAGTTAGGGAAACATTCTCATGCTCACTATTTGTGTTCTGTTGCATTTAGCTCTATTTCTCAACGCAAAATGCACTCTCACATCCATTTTAGATGGGAGTAGCCATTTTTGCGCTAAGATATAGCGCTAAACATGGAATTGCTCTTCTCATGTAATTCAAACATCATTTTGCTGAATTTGTAGGTAATTCTGCATGATTATGCTTCATGGAATTATGCACTTTATGCCCACCTCTGCTTCTTACTCGTTGGCCGACAAATACCATGGTGGGATACATCTATCTAAAAGTAAAATCTGGCTTTAAGAGTTGCATAGAGGCTGCAAGATTGAATTTGTATGGCTAGAAAAGGTTATAAGTAAACCAATGAAAAAGTCCTTCCTCAAGAAAAATCCTTGTTGAGTTGCAGCTAAAGTTGTAGGAATACTTATGAGAGAGTGTAGCTTATATAATTATTATTAACATGAAATGTTTCTGAACTAATGTGTAATAATGCCGCATAAAAACTGTGTTAAAATGTTTTGCTAAAACGTGCACTTGAAATGTGCCCATGAGGAGTGAGCGCCAATGTATACGGGGACTAATAAAAATGACTAATGTTGATGAATTCTTATATTAGAAGACAGTTTTATACTAATTATTAATGGTTATGTTATTAAAGTTTTGCTAATAAATCTTTTAGGCCTTAGTTAGCATAAGCCGAGGCCTAGCTGCCTGACTCTCATATTAAATGTATTTTTCTAAACGTGCAGTGTGCTGACTTGCTAGAGGACATGAACTCTTGTTTTTCCTTCAAACTAGAAGCTGAATGTAACTATAGTAGATCCCTTCTCATGAAATTCATATTGCTTGTAGAAATATTTTAGCAAAATGCAACAGTGTAGATTAGTGTTATGTACAAGGTCGCCTAAACCGGTACAGACAATGGAGCTACTGACAGAAGATGTGCAAAGAATTACAAAAGGATGAAATCATACCGGACATTCTACCTCTAAAGACGTCAATCATATGGACCAATAAAATGTCTGAGAACTGTTATGGGGTGACAAATTCAATGACCTAATGTAAAGTTGATTGGTTAAAGATAGTGGGGTGCAACCTTTGTCCCATCAAATTTTAGGGGAATGTACAACGAAAAGGGGATAAAAAACCCTTGACACCAGGAAGTAAATCAGAACAGGAGGGACAGTCTATATTCACGCCGTGTTATGTTCTGATGTTCGTGATTCTTGCTTTGAAGAAATCTTATCAGAATTGCCACATTGTGACTATGCTATTGTGTTTCTTGGTTTTGAGACTAATAAATCTGCTATTAGAATTGTAATCAATAGGGAAAAAATCTTACTAAATCTTACTAAACTGGTGTGGTTATTCATGACTGAAAGGTCATGGTGGTGTCTTGAGTTTAACTAAATGTCATTGACTAAAGTGAAATGCATTGTCATGATAAAGATTGAGGACATTATTGATGTATTGATTGACATGTTGATTAGCTACCTCGTCCTAAGGTGTCTTCAATCAGGTGTCTTCAATCAAAGATTCATTGGCCTAAAACGAGTCCCAAAGTGTATAAATTAATCATAGAGGGACGCGCTAACACTTACACAATATTTGCCAGGGAAACCACCCAGATGCTAGACTACCCTGAGACTCCAGACACTCTGGCCTCCCTCCCCTCATTGTAACTCTCCCTGTGAATCTTTACTACTGATACAGGAACGCTGTTCTCCTTTCTCCATATTATAAGGCTCACATTGGTAGCGTGCACATACCAGCAACATTGGTGTCTTATGATGCTATTGACAGATAACAGATGTTTATTATTACATAACTCGGATGTCCTCATTCTATTTATCTTGGAAAGATGAATAACTTATCAGACCCATAAGGAATTCATCTTGTGGCCATGATAGTGGATATGTTGTCTTATGCTATATGCATTCTATAAAGTGCTGAGTCACCATTAGGTCTCATGGCGATGAGAGATACATTTTGCAGACAATCCGCTAAGAATATAAATGGCATTAGATATATTCTAAACTGTGTGTGAGGCAAAAGATCTTAAGACTAAGGTGGTCATTCTGACTTTGGCGGGCGGCGGAGGCCGCCCGCCAAAGTCCCGCCGTCAGAAAACCGCTGCGCGGTCAGAAGACCGCTGCGGTAATTCTGAGTTTCCCGCTGGGCTGGCGGGCGACCGCCAGAAGGCCGCCCGCCAGCCCAGCGGGAAACCCCCTTCCATGAGGATGCCGGCTCCGAATGGAGCCGGCGGAGTGGAAGGGGTGCGACGGGTGCAGTTGCACCCGTCGCGATTTTCAATGTCTGCTTGGCAGACACTGAAAATCTTGGTGGGGCCCTGTTAGGGGGCCCCTGCAGTGCCCATGCCAGTTACCGCCAGCCAGGTTCTGGCGGGCAAAACCGCCAGAGCCAGGCTGGCGGTAAGGGGGTCGGAATCCCCATGGCGGCGCTGCCTGCAGCGCCGCCATTGAGGATTTCCCAGGGCAGCGGGAAACCGGCGGGACACCGCCGGTTTTCCGTTTCTGACCGCGGCTGTACCGCCGCGGTCAGAATGCCCATGGGAGCACCGCCAGCCTGTTGGCGGTGCTCCCGCGGTCGTTGGCCCTGGCGGTCCATGACCGCCAGGGTCAGAATGACCCCCTAAATGGGGTGTGTTCCATACTTAATAGACAATATTAGCAGCAGTTTTGCAGAGTGAAGATGCTGAGATGATTCCTAAATTTCAAGTCACTGAGATAAGCAGTAGGAATGAGAGATGTGAAATCTTTTATGGACTAGACATAAGATGTTAAAGTATTTCTGGGGCCAGTAAAGTTGATGTTCTAATGGGGAAGTTCTGGTAAATTGATCCAGAGACATTTAAGGCATGGGCAAAGAGGGCTATTGCCCAGGATCCCACTTTTCAAGGGCTCCTGTAAAAGTGAACTTTTTCTTTAGCTCACTTCTGTGTATTTTTGTATCCTAACATTTAACATACAGTTAAATATTGTTAGCCAACACAGAACCTGAATTAGCAAAAAATGGGCAATAAAATGTAAAGGTGCCTGAAATAGTGCCCCTCAAGTTAATTAATGTCTGGGAACCTCAGAAATCTTAAGAAGAAATTGAATTGGGCAGCTAATAACGCTGGATTTGCATCTTCATCATGTATACACAGGAGCCGTTGAATTTGGGAGCTGACTGTGCATGCATAAAATGAATTGCAGTAGTTTATCTTAGATGATCAGGATAGAGACTGCAGTGCCACAGGCATCTACTCAAGGCAAGGTTGCGAAGTTCCGTTGTCTCCTCTTTTGAAAACCACAGGGACCAGATAATGTAGACACTTGCAGGGTCATGTTGAACTTTTCATCAAAGGGATCCAAGCTACAGAGGCCAACAATTGTAAGTCACGAGTGATGGTTATCCTCCTATTATTTCAGGGTTAAGTTAAGCCCATATTTGATCTTCTAGTGTTTAATGTCTACCAAATGCTGGCAAAGCCTTGAAGATGCCTCTACAGAGCAGTACAGCTGAAAAAGTAGCTGAGTGTTCCTGCATAGGTGTAAAAATGCAGACCATAAGTGCAGATCAGCATGTCGAAATGGTAAACATGACTATTGAAAAGATAGGAAGACATCACTGAGCAGTGAGGGACCCTTAATGAAGGCAGGGATGTCTTGAAAAAAACATTGTCAAGAATGACTCTGTGAGAACGATTTTCCAGGAAAGAAAAAATCAGCTTCGCACCTGTCTGGAGATACGAGTATCAGAAAGCCTTTAGCATGATGGTGTGTTCTACAGTTTCAAACGTCACAGAAATAATTAATAGTATCACGTCGTTCCCACTGTCACTGTCTGCCGTGATATGAATATTATCTGTGGCCGCTATTAGTGGATTTCAGTGGTTTGTGGGAAAAGTGATGGTGTGGCCATGTATTATAAGAAATAAAGTAAGCCCTGCCATACATGATAAGGATATTGCAAGCCACCTCAGCATTTCATAACTTGATAAAGGAACGCAGCCTTTGCCCTCGTTCCTCTATATGGTTACAGGAATCCTCAGTGACTTCAAAAACCCTTGCTGGAGGTAATAACTTTTCCCATAAAAAATTGCCCTGCAGGGCCTAGGTTAGGTTTCTTTAGTAGAGGAGCAAGAAGCCTACTCTTGAGCTGTGGGTGAACTACAGCTTATGTCACTGAAGAGTTATTCAACAGAGATAGTGGATGATCAATTGTCAGAGCCAGTAGGTGCAAATAGTTATTCGGAGGATGTGATTTTCAGGGATATTTGTCTTTAAATTAGGTTTCTGTTTAAGGAATCAAATGTTATCTCAAGACATAGGCTCTTTGTGATAAAAGTGATTTTATGTGAATACAGAAGGCTATCATAATGCATAAGCCTTTTATTCACCACTTCTGTGCAGCACCTTTAAAGACTTAAAGAACCAAATGAAGTCACAATAACAAAGAATCATATCAGAACATATAACCCCATGACAACATGTCCTCTTCCTTATTTTGTTTGCTGCTTCTGTGTAGATAAGTATACTCTGTGAATATTCTGATTTTTTGGATGATTGTGCTGATGAAGGAGGACAAACATTAGTTGTTATAGGGAGATTTGGGCCCATATTTATACTTTTTTAGCGCCTCATTTGCGTCGTTTTTTGACGCAAAATCGGAGCAAACTTACAAAATACAATTGCATTTAGTAAGTTTGCGCTGCTTTTGCGTCAATTCTTGACGCAAATGCGGAGCTAAAAAAGTATAAATATGGCCCTTGGTGTTTCATACCCACTTTTTGTGTAAATGCCTTAATTTGTAGATTAGTTCTGTGATCAGGTTACATTTACAGTTTTAATATATGTTGTAGGCTCTTTACATGTCAAGTTAGATTAAAATATAGGTATGGTACAGTTCAATGCTTAGATGTAATGACGATTTATCAATTTACCTTCTTCATTATTGAGCAGTGTGTGACAGTTGGGGGTGTGAATTTCTTGAGCGCAGTCCGGACGCACGCTCGGTAGTGAAATGAAGTGTCCACCGCGCTCCACACCTTAATCAGAGCTCATCTGCGTGCGGTATCAGCACAGAGCTAGGAAAGTTTTTGAGGCGTTCAATGTGCTTCTATGAGGAACAGCAACTGCTTTTTGAGCCGCATCGGAATGAAACTGAGCGGCTTTGCTGGGATAGAGCATATGGGTCTATTTCTTTAGGAAATAGACCTCATATTTGAAACGAGTGATGTTATCACACTCAGTATTGATCGTTCTTCGGCAACGGCTCATGTAGCATAAGGCAAAGGCCATTAGGAGTAAATGTCACATTTTTTTCAGTGAAAATTAAAGGTTGCTTGTGAAGTAGTTGTTATTTATGAGTTGTAGGAGGTGATAGTAAATATAAAATGAGTAGCATAAGGAACAGGAAGGGATTTTTGTGCCAGTATTAAAAAATATACATATATATATAATATATATATATAAAAGGATTAATATAGGGTAAATTAAAAAAAAAGAGGATTGAAATGGCAGAAGAAAGTAATGTATCTGGAAAATTGATTCAGGAGGAAGTGATAAGGAGATTAATCTCCCAGGAAGTTGGGGGGACGGTTCAAATGACAATAAAAAATGTGTTGAAGGAGCATAGGAAGAAAAGTAAGACAGTTGATGAGGATGAGTTTTGGTTTCTTTCTGATGATGAGGATACAGGGAAGAGAGTCCCAAGAGGCAAATGTTTTAAAAAAAGGAAGTATATGCGAGAGGAGGACTTTGAAAAGAAATATCCCAAAATTACTAAGAAATTAATGACAGGTGTCCTAAGCGACACGATGGAAAGTCAGGACAACCCTGCAAAGGAAATGGCCAGTACACCTGGGTGGTATGATAAGGATTATTCAGATGTAACGGATGAGTGTGTATTTAATATGGATAATGACAGTCAAATGGATGAATTTAAAATGCTAGATTCATCAGATAAGGAGCAGAGGAAAGAGGTTAAGGATCCTTTGGGTCATACTCTCTAGTGCAGAATGGTGGCCTATGCATCATGTGGCGGAATATATAAAGCAAAAAATAAGGACGTCTTATGTTAAAGGAACAGATTTAGATATAAATTTATTAAGAGGATCTAGCCAAAGAGCAATTTGTTTTGGGAAATGCAAATGCAGGATTTATAAAGGAAAGAAGAAGGGCTAGTCTCTTGAGGATAAGCCCAAAACTGGGAGAATTAGCAAGAAAGGAAACATCTGAAGAGTCAAAGGTTCTTCTTTTTGGAGAAGGAATGATGAAGGCCTTGGGCAAATATGTCCATATGTTGACAGCCTTGGATAAGGCTCACTCCTCAATGGAAATTTATATGGTATGGGGCCGGAAGAAGGGGCCAGTCTTTCGGCCGTACATTTTACAGAGGCCAGAGTGGTCATGGAAGAGGATCCTATCAAGGTAGCTTTTCCCCCAAAATATTTCTACCCGCAAAAAGGAAGAGGAGTTAGACGCAGATCAGGCCGTGGATATAGCCATATTGCCAGTTCAGGATCATAACCAGGACAGGGTGAGTATGAAGACTGGAATTGGTTTTTCCCTAGGAAGAGTTGCACGGAGACTAAAACATTTTTTGGACATTTGGAAGAAGATAACAAAAGATGGTTGGATTTTGGAGACAGTGAAGGGTTATGTAGTAGAGTATCAAGAGATTCCACATCAGGTTATAGAACCCAGAGAAATATGTTTTCAAGAAAAGATAAAATTGGTTGTGAGAAAGGAAATATATGGTATGTTGGAAAAAGGGGCAATTGTGGAAATTGAAGAAAGAGAAAGAGTGTTTGTGAGTATGTTATTTGTAGCGGAAAAAAAGACAAGGGTTGAAGACCAGTGATAAATTTGAGAAATCTGAACAAATATGTGGTGTACAGACATTTAAAAATGGAGGGAATACATCTTCCGAGGGACATTCTTCAAGAACACGATTGGTTAGTGAAAATAGATCTGAAGTACGCTTATTTCATGATTCCTTTGGAAAAGCAGAGTCAGACTTTTTTCCCTTTTTTTACAGTTTATGTGGGAAGGACAACTATTCCAATTCACTTGTCTTCCTTTGGGTCTGTCTTTTACAAAGGTGATGAGATCCGTAGTAGCTTTACTGAGGGAAAGAGGACTGGGGTTGATTATCTATTTGGACGACATTTTGATCATGAGTCAGTAGAGGTCTTTACTTTTGGAACAGGTGAAGATGAGTTTGAGAATTCTAGATGATTTGGGATTTGTAATCAATCAGGAAAAGTCAGTTCTTAAAGCTTCTCGGAGGATAGAGTTTTTAGGGTTTGTGATAGACACAGAGAAAGCACAATTACAGTTGCCAGAAAGAAAGATTTCTCTTATAAAGAGGGAGATAATGAGTATATAGAGTAAAAAGAAAATTACTTTGAGGGAATTGGCAAGGACAATTGATTTACTTTCATCTTCAATTCAGGCTATTTTCCCAGGATATTGAATTACAGAGCACTCCAACAAGTCAAACATTTAGCTTTAATGGAAGGTTTATGGTATGGGGATATGATAAAGGTTTCAGAAGATGCAGTGAAAGAGTTGGAATGGTGGTTGAAGAATCTGCAATCATGTAATGGGAGAGCAATATTTGGTACAACGCCAGATTTTGTTCTAGAGACAGATACAAGTACAGTAGGTTGGGGTGCAGTAATGGAAAACCAATTGACAGGAGGGAAATGGAACATGACTGAAAGAGGGGATCACATAATTTGTTTGCAACTGAAGGCTGAAGAGTTGGAAGTTCCCAGTTTCGGGAATCAATTGAAGGGGCGTTCAATCCTTCTGAGAGTGGACAACATTTCAGCAGTAACTTACATAAACAAATTAGGAGGCAGCAGGTCAAAGAGACTTTTAAAAATTGCGAAAGATGTTTGGGAATTTTGCATGGAACAAAAAATACAGGTAACAGCACAATATTTACCAGGGAGCATGAATACAAGAGCCGACTGGAGTTCCCACTATATGTGAGATTACAGTGAATGGAAGATCATGCCTGAAGTTTTTCAGAAGATAGAGTTCTGGGGCCACTAGAGATAGATCTCTTTGCTTCTCGTTTAACAAACCAGTTGGGGGATTATGTGAGTTGGCGTCCAGATCCAGCAGCAAAAGCAGTAGAAACATTCAGTTTGCATTGGAGCAAGTTTCTAGGTTATGCTTTTCCTCCATTCTGTATGATTCAGAGAGTAGTTGTGCAGATGAGGAGACAGAGATGTCAGTTGATTTTGGTAACTCCATTTTGGACCACTCAGCTGTGGTGTCTATTGGTAATGAAGCTAGTTGTAGAGGACCCAATTTTGACAAAAGCATGCAATGGTCTTTTGAAGGACATAAACGATCAAGAACATCCTTTAGTAGACTCAGAGATGCTCAACCTTCTAGTTTAGAAGATTTCAGGAGAAACCCGCATTTCAGAGAACTATCTGGAGAGGCTTTGGAGTTGTTATATGAATCATGGGCTCCATGAACAAGGAAACAATATAAGAGTTCATGAAATGTATGGGTATATTGGTGCACAAAGATGAATTTGGATGCCGTGGAAGCAAATTAAGTTATGATGGCAAATATTTTGCCAAACTGTTCAAGAAGGGCTTAGGTTATAGAACAATAAATTGTTAGAATTCTGCGATTGCTGCGGGACATTGTTTGGTAGATGGTTCCTCTATAGGGAAAAATTTATTGATATGCAAAGTTATGAAAGGGATAAGATTGAAAAGACCGCCCAAAACTAAACACAACATATCATGGGATGTTAGATTGATATTTGATTTATTTAAAAAATGGCTGTCAAATAAGTATTTGACGAACAAACATTTATCATTGGAAAGTTGCAACTTTATTGTGTATGATTTATTTTAAAATAGTTTCTGATGTTAAAGCTCCAGAGTTGTCAAGTAGATTTAATCAACCACAGGGGATTTTATTTGAGTTAAAGAAGAGAACAAAAACAATGACAGAAAGTATATTTTATCCAAGGTTTGATGAACATCCAAGTTTGTGCGTGGTAAGGTGCATAAAAGAGTATGAGACTAGAATGTGCGAATTTAGATTGGAAGGAACAAACCAACTTTTAATTTTGTATGTAAACCCATACAGAGCTGTATCTACAGCTACGATTGCTAGATGGGTGAAAAGTGTGATGTATGAAGCTGGTATAAATTTAGAAAGGTTTCAAGCACATTCTGTAAGGGAGCTTCCAAAAATGTAAGAAGGGGAAGGAAATAAGAAATTATGAAAGCAGCTGATTGGTCTAGTGATGAGATGCTTACAAAATTGTATTTCAAACCAGTTGAGCATGTGGCTGTTTTAGCAGTTTAAGCTTTAAACATGCATAATGGTAGCCTCCTGTCTTGAAATAAAATGGTGATTCTCAGAGGTTTCACTGTAAAGAGAATCAGGATTTTATTAAAGACAAGGAGGCTAGCATTATCCCTCCGCACCCACCCTTGGGAGATTATTAGACTACACATTTAGGAGTTTTTAAGAGTAATAACAATAATGTGAGAGGTGTAGACATTTATGTCTTTTGGTTTTTCTTCTGTTATGTTGAGCAAATAGTTCAGATATTGTTTGTTTTTTAGACATATGAGAAGATGGGAAGTTTTTCTTTCGGCCAAGGAATTTTGGAAGAAGGTGAAGAAGGAGGTTGAAGAATACGGCATAACAAAAAAGGACTAGGACTGTTGTCATGGGGTTATATGTTCTGATGTGATTCTTTGCTATTGTGACTTCATTTGGTTCTATAAGTCCTTAAAGGTGCTGCACCGAAGTGGTGAATAAAAGGCGTATACATAACGCTAGCCTCCTTGTCTTTAATAAAACCCCCAATTCTCTATACAGTGAAACCTCTAACAATTGCCATTTTTTGGTCAAACAAGGACATAATCTGATCACAAATGTCTTAGAAGTAACTTAGGTGTAATTGACCACAGTAGCCACAACAGAGATGTCAGGAGCTGCTTTTTTTTTTGGATTATTTTATGTCTATTGTCTTCCTATATTAATCTTGTAAAATAAAGGGCAGTATGAACTTTTATTACCCATCTTGAAACATAGTTCATAGTGGTTATTAGAGGTAGGATCGTATTTTCTCCACCATATTGGTTTAGCCATCTGAGTGGCACACTTTATATTGTGGAGCAAGTCAGTAAACCAAGCAGTATCATGACATTTGTTAAACTGAACTTTCTTTGAAGCAAGAGCGATTTTATCTAAAGTGTTTGAAATCCAGTTGGAGCGCATTGAGTACTTTCATACAGGCTCATTGAGGAGCTGCTGGTTCAGTCAGCACCTTTGAATGTGTCTAAAGAGACAGGTTTGCAATTTCTAATGATTTTTGAACTTCAGTTTTTAAGACGCATTTCAAAGTTAACCAAAAAGTGGTAAGACAATGTTATTCGACTGAATGCCATATCATCAACTGAACAACTGTAGCAAATAAAAGACGGCCTGCTTCATACATAGGTACCACAATGAGTTGTTGAGTATTATATTTTTTTAAGTTGTTTTAATAAATAATTACTGGATAAACACAACCATTGGTATTAATAACTGGTAAATGGGCACTGAAGTGACCTTATAATAGGAAAAGTTTTTTTTTTTTTAAGTACACCATTAGATCTTTTAGGTTCGGGAATCAGCGCAGAGGTACCTAGCTTTTTATAGAAGTACAAAAGATACAGGCATCCTGGAAGCATACAGAAAGAGGTTCTTCTCCAAATCATTTGAGGTGAAGGCAGTGGCGTCTCTAGAAATTATTTTTGGGGGGCACACAAGAGGCCACAGATATAAGTGTAATATTAGTTATGTAATACTTCCCATAGAAAGAATGCTTTTTATTTTGCTAATTCCTACTGATAACTCTAGCACCGTATGAGAAATATTCTGCAAAGCAAAAGTTCATCAACATCAGCTCCTTCCAGATGCTCTGTCACCATTTTCCCCATGCAATTCCATACAGATTTTGATAAGTGAAACAGTAAAAGCCACTTTGGCAGAAAACAAATTACTTATCCAAAAAGCGTGTTTCAGGGTGCAAATCAGTTCATCAGTTTTTTGAAAAATTAAGATTAAAAAGATAGAAGTATATGTATGGTTGTCCACGTAAGCAGGCCGTAAGTTAAAAAAAAGAGAGTTTTGATTGGTTGCAAGGGATTTGTCCCATCAGCTAGTGCAGTCCCTACGGAAAAGACAGAGCAATATTATTGGCTAGCTATTACATGAAAGAAATTGTTGCGGCCACAATTACAAGACACAGGGACTGAAAAATAAAAATTAGAAAAGCAGAATTTGGTGGATGAGGGGCACCCTGACCACTTTGCCCTTATGAGGAGAGAGCCTACTGAGAGACCATCTACTGGTCCTGGGTGCATGGCGAAGGCGCAATTTTGTGGAGGAAATTCAGATCCTAACTATGATATCCCTGTAACCTTGTTTTTTTCAGTGAATTTCTATGTTTTTTTTAACATGCATATACGCAAAAATAACCAACACCGTGCATGGCCTTCGGCTGTGCATAGCATGAAATTGGATGCAGTGGCGGTTTAAAAAAAAAGAATTAGCTGGATCCACGGATCAGACAAAAAAAAAATTGGGCAATTGATTTGCCCATGAGGGGACCCTGACCCTCTATGTGTCCTATGGGGTCAGAATACCTGTATCCTGACCCCTTATGTGTTTCTGCGCTCTTCTTTTCCCACTCCCGAGTCGATGAAACAAACAAAATGGTGGCTGCAACTTTTCTTCTGGATCCGCAGCCCTTTATATCAATATTTTTTAAACTCTAATATCTCAGAAACTACTGAACAGATTTACACCAAATCACAAAAAGTGTGCTTTCTGGAGAAAGAGCTAGCTTTCTGCTAAATTAGGTGTAATTCCGTTCAGCGATTCGGGCTGTACTCTTGTTCAACAATTTGAAAAATCTCATTGACGTAGAATGGGGAAAAAGCGGTTTGGACCCCCCTTTCTCTCTTCCCCTGTTTGACAGATCACCCCAAAACTTTTGATATATACACACACACATATATATATATATATATATATATATATATATATATTCACTTAAAAATCCAAAGGTTTCAGGGACATTATAGTTAGCAAATAGAATTAAAAAACACCTTAGAAATTCACTGAAAAAGCAAGGGTTACAAGGACGTTATAGTTAGGCAGTGTACAAAACCATAGAAATTCAGCAGTTTTACTTACCTCACCTAACTATAACTTGCGCCCCTGTAATGCACTGCTAATGACCTCACGTGTTATAGCACTGATGACATGGTCAGTGAAATCACTGATCAAATCACTGATGACATCTCAAATGCCATCACTGATGACATCTACAGAACTACTCACATATTTTTATAGACGCAAAAAAATTGCATGCATTCCACACACACAATCATGTAGTCACATAGTAATTTACAGAACCATAAAACTACTGACACATACACACATACTTACTCAGACAGACACTAACACAATGACAGATTCACTGTTAGACTTAGCATCCTTGGTGTGGTCTCCCCTAACTTTTTGTCTCTTTTTGTTACTGATGTGTGCTGGACTCTGTTTTTGTTGTTTTTGCTACTCTGGGCACATTACCACTGCTATTCAGTGCTAAAGTGCAAATGCTCTAATATAAAATATGTATGTAACTGGTTTGTCCGACGTGGCAAGTGTACCCACTTGCCAGGCCTAAACCTTCCTGTTAGAAATTGGGTTTTTGGTTGGCAGTCAGGTTACCCTCTGTCCTAACAAGAACCCTCACTCTAGTCAGGGTAAGTCACACACAATCCAAATTATCCTGTGCCCACCATCTGGTAGCTTGGCACTGAGCAGTCAGGCTTAACTTAGAAGGCAATGTGTAAAGCATTTGTGCAATAAATCAAACAATAACATAATATAGCACCACAAAAATACACCACACAGTGTTTAGAAAAATATATAATATTTATCTGGGTATTTGCAGGTCAAAACGATCAAAGATGCAATATGAATTTGTAAAGATATCACTAAAAAGTGATATGAAGTGTCTTAAGTCCTTAAAAAGTAAACAAAGGGGGTCATTCTGACCCTGGCGGTCATGGACCGCACCGCCAGGGCCAACGACCGCGGAAGCACCGCCAACAGGCTGGCGGTGCTTCCATGGGCATTCTGACCGCGGCGGTACAGCCACGGTCAGAAACGGGAAACCGGCGGTGTCCCGCCGGTTTCCCGCTGCGCCAGGGAATCCTCCACGGCGGCGCTGCAAGCAGCGCCGCCATGGGGATTCTGACCCCCTTCCCGCCAGCCTGGTTCTGGCGGTTTTCACCGCCAGAACCTGGCTGGCGGGAACGGGTGTCGTGGGGCCCCTGGGGGCCCCTGCAGTGCCCATGCCATTGTCATGGGCACTGCACGGGCCCCCTAACAGGGCCCCACATAGATTTTCAGTGTCTGCGTGGCAGACACTGAAAATCGCGACGGTGCAACTGCACCCGTCGCACCCCTTCCACTCCGCCGGCTCCATTCGGAGCCGGCATCCTTGTGGAAGGGGGTTTCCTGCTGGGCTGGCAGGCGGCCTTCTGGCGGTCGCCCGCCAGCCCAGCGGGAAACTCAGAATGACCGCCGCCGTCATTTGACCGCGGTGCGGTCATTCGGCGGCTCCCGCCGGGCGTGCGGTTACCGCCGCCGGCAGGAGTCAGAATGACCCCCTAAGTCTCTTTCAAGCACAAAGTACCTGGTTTGGAGTGGAAAATCTCTGCAGAGGGCCGCAGAAGAGGAGATGCGTGGAAAAATGGTGTGTGCGTCGGTTACGCCCCTTCACACATGGACTTGCGTCGTTATTTTTCACGCGGGGAGACGTTCGTCGTTCTACGGGAGGAAAAATGGTGTGTGCGTCTGTTTCGCCCCTTCACACACGGACTTGCGTCGTTATTTTTCACTCTGGAAGACGTGCGTCGTTTTCCGGCATGTGGACCGTCTCCTTCTATGGATTGCAGGATTACCAGATGTCCCAGGGTCTGTGCGTAGATTCCTCGGCTTGTTATCCGGCTGCGCGTCATTCCAGGAGGCTGTGCGTGGAATTTACTTTCTCACGTCAGGCGTCAAGCGGCGTCTTTCTGGATCGGCGTGCGGTGAATTTTCAAGCTGTGCGTAGAAATTTTCGGCGCACGAGGAGTCCAAATGAAAAAGAGAAGTCTTTTTGGTCCTGAGACTTCAGGGAACAGGAGGCAAGCTCTATCCAAGCCCTTGGAGAGCACTTTTATAGCCAGACAAGAGTTCAGTAAGGCAGCAGGCCAACAGCAAGGCAGCAGTCCTTTGTAGAAAGCAGACAGGTGAGTCCTTTAAGCAACCAGGCAGTTCTTCTTGGCAGGATGCAGGTTCTGGTTCAGGTTTCTTCTCCAGCAAGTGTCAGATGAGGTAGGGCAGAGGCCCTGTTTTATACTAAATTGTGCCTTTGAAGTGGGGGGGACTTCAAAGAGTGGCTAAGAAATGCACCAGGTCCCCTTTCAGTTCATTCCTGTCTGCCAGGGTCCCAGTAGGGGGTTTGGCAGTCCTTTGTGTGAGGGCAGGCCCTCCACCCTCCCAGCCCAGGAAGACCCATTCAAAATGCAGATGTTTGCAAGTGAGGCTGAGTACCCTGTGTTTGGGGTGTGTCTGAGTGAATGCACAAGGAGCTGTCAACTAAACCTAGCCAGACGTGGACTGTAAGGCACAGAAAGATTTAAGTGCAAAGAAATGCTCACTTTCTAAAAGTGGCATTTCTAGAATAGTAATATTAAATCCGACTTCACCAGTCAGCAGGATTTTGTATTATCATTCTGGCCATACTAAATATGACCTTCCTGCTCCTTTCAGATCAGCAGCTGCCACTTCAACAATGTAAGAGGGCAACCCCAATGTTAGCCTATGAAGGGAGCAGGCCTCACAGTAGTGTAAAAACGAATTTAGGAGTTTTACACCACCAGGACATATAAACTACACAGGTACATGTCCTGCCTTTTACCCACACCGCACCCTGCTCTAGGGGTTACCTAGGGCACACATTAGGGGTGACTTATACGCAGAAAAAGGGGAGTTTTAGGCTTGGCAAATACTTTTAAATGCCAAGTCGAAGTGGCAGTGAAACTGCACACACAGGCCTTGCAATGGCAGGCCTGAGACAAGGTTAAGGGGCTACTGAAGGGGGTGACACAACCAGTGCTGTAGGCCCATTAGTAGCATTTAATCTACAGGCCCTAGGCACATATGGTGCACTCTACTAGGGTCTTACAAGTAAATCAAATAGCCAATCATGGATAAACCAATCAACAGTACAATTTATACAGAGAGCATATGCACTTTAGCACTGGTTAGCAGTGGTAAAGTGCCCAGAGTTCAAAAGCCAACAACAACAGGTCAGAAAAAATAGGAGGAAGGAGGCAAAAATTTTGGGAATGATCCTGTAAAAAAAGCTAGGTCCAACATGATGCCCCACCAGCCTAAAGCCAGGGGAGAACAATCACTATCCTGATGTACTTCCCTGTTTGAGGCGATAGAACAAGGACCCAGGCCAACAACAGCAGGGGCATGCTCCAGTTCTTCGCCTTCCTGACTCCAATTGAATCCCTCTGTCCATACTCTCAGGGCCCACTAAGCCAACCCATGGGGAACCTTTCTCCTTACCTGCGGATACCATCTGTGCAGCACCTAACCTTACTTTGCTCACAGACGTATCCCAGGACCAGGATAGTACCACCAGGACCAACACAGTGGTGCTGCCCACTCTTCCCCCGGGGTGTGACACTTGTCCCCTCCCCAGGGATAACTCTGTCCACCCGAACAGCAAGCCACAGTGGTTACTAACAGCTGTCAGGGATGAGAGCCAGGCCCCAGGCCTCTCAAAGCTCTCCAACCACTGTGGCTGTGGAGAGTGGGGGGCGGTAGCCCCAGGTGCTGGGCACCCTTTAACCACTCTCCCTTCCACCAGGTCAGGGATGACAGCCTGAACCTGGTCCTCCCCTCTGGGGCTCTGTACCCTCCATCCTGGAGTGGTACCCCCAGAGTCCAACATGGTCAGGGTGCTTATAGAAGCCGCCCTGTACCATTCCTCCACCAGTGCAGGGCTGTTAAACTGCAACTGGCCCTCCAACCTGGGTTCTGTACCTTCAGGTTGGACTAGGGCCCGCGGTGAGGCTTCCCTCCCCTGCCCTCCCTTCTGGGGTCCAGCACCCTCCAACTAGGAGTGGCCTCCTCAGAAGACAACATGGTAGGGGCACTGTTATCAGTAGCCCCTCCCTCCAGGTCTGGGGGGACACTCTGAACCTGGTCTTCCAGCCCAGGGTCTGTACCCTCAGACTGGATCACTGCCTGGCAAACCAGGACTTTCTGGGGGGCACGCCTACCCCCCACCAGCTCAGAGTTTAACCTCTGAACCTCGCCATCCAACCCAGAGTCACCACCCTGAGGTTGAACAATTGCCTGGCACACCAGGACTTCTTGGGGGGCATCCTGACCCCCCACCAGGCCAGAGTTTAACTCCTGAACCTGGTCATCCAACCCAGAGTCACCACCCTGAGGTTGAACAATTGCCTGGCACACCAGGACTTCTTGGGGGGCACACTGACCCCCCACCCGGCCAGAGTTTAACCCCTGAACCGGGACATCAACCCCAGAGTCACCACCCTGAGGTTGAACAATTGCCTGGCATGCCAGGTCTTCCTGGGGGGCACGCTCACCCCCCACAAGGGACACACCGTACCCAAGGGCTACACAAGAGTCTGGTTGGCGCAGGTCTCCTGACCTCTGCCCATCTGGCAGAGTCTGGATCTCCCCCAAACCAGAAACTGTTTCACCTGGGTCATTCCTGGGGTTCTCTGCTCTCAGAGCTGACCCCTGACTCTCCAGGACCTCCACTGGGGTCGGCAACCCCTTCTCAACCCTCTGTCTGGACTTCTGCACCCCCTCACTAGGAGTGGTACTGCCAGACACAAGAACTGGTGGGATGCTGGCTACAGTCACCCCCCCCCCCCAAGTTCTTCTGACACTGCGGGCCTCCCTCAACAGGTGGCCCTACGGTACAGGCTAGGCTTCCCTCCTGGTGTTCCCTCATGGAACCCTCTAGGACCTGGGACCTACCTGGGAGAATCCTCTCCCACCTCACTTGGTTGGGAAACACCTAGACCACTCCCTTCAGGAGCACCCCCAAATGCCTCTTCAGACTCTCTGGTACTCACCCAGAAGTCTGCCTCCATTGTAAGCTCCCTGGGGTCAGAGAACTCACACTCCACCTGGTGTTTGCGTAGCTCTGGAAAATAAGGACCAGACATATGCTCTCCAGCAATTACATCACTCTGCCTTTCACATGTATTAACCACAGTACCCTTCATCTAACCATCCAGTGACTCAGCCTTGAAAAAGCACTCTACATCACCCTCCTGAGACTGGTGAGACAGTATCTGACTGTCCCTGACACTCAACCCATACTCTTCTGGGATGTCTCCACACTCTATATCCAGGACGTCCACCAGGGGGGAACCCTTTTCCCTGACACTCTCTTCTAGAGCCAGTAAAGTGTCCCTCCCCCCAGTAGGAATATGACTCCCTGTGCCAGTTCCCCAATCCTTCTCAGGGATCCTGTGCATAATGGGAACTACCTCATACTCTTGAACCGCCTGGGGTGTGTCAACTACCTTCTTCAAGTTGGGCACCACATCTCTGGGCTTGTGCCCTTCCTCAGCAGCACTGGATGCAAGATTTTTGCTGCCACCATCTGAACTGGACTCAGCCCTTCCGGCTTCCAGTTTCAGCTCTTCACAGCTCAGCTCCTGAGCTGCAATCCTTTCTTTTTCCAGGGCTAAAGCTCTTGCTGCCTCAGCCCTTTCAATAAACTCATCTAGCTCTTTCACCCGCCGTTCTTGAGCTTTGAGCCATTCATCTCTCACTGGTTCTCTTTCCTCATCTGAGTAGTCCTCCTCCTCATAATCATTCTCAGGGCTATGATTCCTTTGGTTCTTTGCTGCCTGTTCCTCTGCCCATTGTGCCTCTCCCCAGGCTATATAGATATCTAGCAGTTCCATCTTAGTGGATCTCCTTGACATGGGAAGTCCCCATTTTCTGCAAAGTCCCCTCAGCTCAGCCTTAGTGAGGGATTCAACAGATACAAGGTTTGACACATCGTAGTCTTCTGTGAAGCTGGAATCCATTCCCAATCTGGCAAGGTATCACAGGCAAAACCAAAAATCAAAGTCCAAAATCAATAATATATCCAGGAGGACATCAGAGAACCAAAAGCAAAAAGATGAAAAATCAAGTTGACCTTCATCTGTGGGTAGGTAGTGAAATACTTAGCTACTGTATGTCACTACACAAATACAACTCCTATCCTCACCGCTGATCACCAATGTTAGAAATTGGGTTTTTGGTTGGCAGTCAGGTTACCCTCTTTCCAAGTAAGAACCCTCACTCTAGTCAGGGTTAGTCACACACAATCCAAATTATCCTGTGCCCACCCTCTGGTAGCTTGGCACTGAGCAGTCAGGCTTAACTTAGAAGGTAATGTGTAAAGCATTTATGCAATAAATCATACAATAACATAATGTAGCACCACAAAAATACACCACACAGTGTTTAGAAAAATATATAATATTTATCTAGGTATTTGCAGGTCAAAACGATCAAAGATGCAATTTGAATTTGTAAAGATATAACTAAAAAGTTATATGAAGTGTCTTAAGTCTTTAAAAAGTAAACAAAGGGGGTTATTATGACACTGGTGGAAGGCGGAGAAGCGGCGGTAAGACCGCCAACAGGCTGGCGGTCTTTTTTTAAAAATTATGACCATGGCGGTTACCGTCATGGTCATCCGCCGGTTCTCCGTTCCGCCCGCCAGGGCAGAGACGACCACCGGGCTGGAGACCAGGGTCTCCAGCCCGGCGGCCATCACTATACCGCCGGCGGTATTTGGACCCGGTTGACCGCCATGGATTTCATGCGGTTTGAAACCGCCATGAAATACATGTCGGTAAGCACTATCAGTGCCAGGGAATTCCTTCCCTGGCACATATAGGGGTCTCCCCCACCCCCCACACCCACCACGACTCCCTCCCCTACCCCGCCACCACCCCTGCCACCCCCCAAAGGTGGCAGGACCCCCCTCCCCACCCCGACCCCCACATCACAGCACTCATGCACACACGACACGCACGCAGGCACCACCAACACACATACACGCACACACACTGACATACATGCCAACATCCACACACACAGTCAGACACGCACACCCACATTCAAACATACACGCACACAACCATGCAGACATACCTACAGTCATACACGCACTCATTCCCAAACACACAACACCCCCGCAAGCATACACGCACTCACACAATTCCTCTACATACACACACGCACACCCCCATGCACGCACACAACACACAACACCCTCCCACCCCCCTCCCCTCACGGACGATCGACTTACCTGGTCCGTCGATCCTCCGGGAGGGGACGGGAGCCATGGGGGCTGCTCCGCCGACACCACACCATCAACAGAACACCGCCACGCCGAATTACAGGACGTGATTCGCTGGGCGGTGTTCTGTTGGCGTGGCGGTGGAGGTGGCGCAACCTCCACTTCCCCGCCGCCCACCATTATGGCTGTTGGCGGCTCTCCGTCCGAAAAAGGATGGAGAGCTGGCAACGGTCATAATAGTCCGAGCGGCAAACCGCCAACACTGGCTGTCTTCCGCACGGTGGTCCCTTGGCGGTCTTGGCAAAAGACCGCCAAGGTCAAAATGACCCCCAAAGTCTCTTTCAAGCACAAAGTACCTGGTTTGGAGTGGAAAATCTCCGCAGAGGGCCGCAGAAGAGGAGATGCGTGGAAAAATGGTGTGTGCGTTGGTTACGCCCCTTCACACACGTACTTGCGTTGTTATTTTTTACTTGGGGAAGACGTGCGCCGTTTTCCGGCATGCGGACCGTCTCCTTCTATGGATCGCGGGATTACCAGATGTCCCAGGGTCTGTGCGTGGATTCCTCAGCTTGTTATCCGGCTGCGCGTCGTTCCGGGAGGCTGTGCGTGGAATTTTCTTTCTCACAGCAGGCGTCGCGTCGATTTCCCCTCTGGAAGTCAGGCGACGTTGTCCATGTGAGGCCGTGCGTCGAAGTTCTGGTCGCACTGCAGGCGTCGCGTCGAGCGCCGTCTTTCTGGATCGGCGTGCGGTGAATTTTTCACCACGGAACAAGCTGTGCGTTTAAGTTTTCGGCGCACGAATAGTCCAAATGAAAAAAGTCTTTTTGGTCCTGAGACTTCAGGGAACAGGAGGCAAGCTCTATCCAAGCCCTTGGAGAGCACCTTTACAGCCAGGCAGGAGTTCAGCAAGGCAGCAGGCCAACAGCAAGGCAGCAGTCCTTTGTAGAAAGCAGACAGGTGAGTCCTTTAAGCAGTCAGGCAGTTCTTCTTGGCAGGATGCAGGTTCTGATTCAGGTTTCTTCTCCAGCAAGTGTCAGATGAGGTAGGGCAGAGGCCCTTTTTTATACTAAATTGTGCCTTTGAAGTGGGGGGGACTTGAAAGAGTGGCTAAGAAATGCACCAGGTCCACTTTCAGTTCAATCCTGTCTGCCAGGGTCCCAGTAGGGGGTGTGGCAGTCCTTTGTGTTAGGGCAGGCCCTCCACCCTCCCAGCCCAGGAAGACCCATTCAAAATGCAGATGTATGCAAGTGAGGCTGATTATCCTGTGTTTGGGGTGTGTCTGAGTGAAAGCACAAGGAGCTGTCAACTAAACCTAGCCAGACGTGGATTGTAAGGCACAGAAAGATTTAAGTGCAAAGAAATGCTCACTTTCTAAAAGTGGCATTTCTAGAATAGTAATATTAAATCCGACTTCACCAGTCAGCAGGATTTTGATTTACCATTCTGGCCATACTAAATATGACCTTCCTGCTCCTTTCAGATCAGCAGCTGCCACTTCAACAATGTATGAGGGCAGCCCCAATGTTAGCCTATGAAGGGAGCAGGCCTCACAGTAGTGTAAAAACGAATTTAGGAGTTTTACACCACCAGGACATGTAAACTACACAGGTACATGTCCTGCCTTTTACCCACACCGCACCCTGCTCTAGGGGTTACCTAGGGCACACATTAGGGGTGACTTATATGTAGAAAAAGGGGAGTTTTAGGCTTGGCAAGTACTTTTAAATGCCAAGTCGAAGTGGCAGTGAAACTGCACACACAGGCCTTGCAATGGCAGGCCTGAGACATGGTTAAGGGGCTACTGAAGTGGGTGGCACAACCAGTGCTGTAGGCCCACTAGTAGCATTTAATCTACACGCCCTAGGCAAATATAGTGCACTCTACTAGGGTCTTACAAGTAAATCAAATAGCTAATCATGGACAAACCAACCAACAGTACAATTTATACAGAGAGCATATGCACTTTAGCACTGGTTAGCAGTGGTAAAGTGCCCAGAGTTCAAAAGCCAACAACAGGTCAGAAAAAATAGGAGGAAGGAGGAAAAAAGTTTGGGTATGACCCTGTAAAAAAAAAAGCCAGGTCCAACACTTCCCTTTTCTTACATGTACGACACCCCTAAGGTAGGCCATAGGGAGCCCTATGGGCAGGGGGCAGTGTTGTTTAAGGTAGGACATATATTAATGTGTTTTATATGTCCTAACAGTGAAATACTGCCAAATTCGTTTTTCACTGTTGCAAGGCCTATCCCTCTCATAGGTTAACATGGTGGCCACCTTTAAATATGATTAAAGCGTAGATTCCCTTTGGAAACGGATAGACATCTGGAGTTTGGGGTCTCTGAGCTCACAATTAAAAAATACGTCTTTTAGTAAAGTTGATTTTAAGATTGTGTGTTTGAAAATGCCACTTTTAGTAAGTGAGTAACAACAATGAGGCAGGTACCCTCTAACCCTTTTGACCAGGGTAGTAAATGCAAGTAAATTAATGGTCAATGCAAGGGGGAAGTAACCTAGACTTCCACAGTAATTTAGTGATTAAATAATTCTAAGTATACAAAACAAATTGCAATGTCAATAGTGATTTATTGCATTATGCTGTTAGAAGTCCATAATATTCTTAAACCACCCACTGTACATATTGTATATATCACCTTCACTTCTCTGCACAATTTTCAGTTTCACTGCTTTGAATTAGGAGCACCTATTTAGACAAGTATAACCTTATGCCTACAATAACATGATTTAAAAAAATAAAAAAATAAAGATGCATAATGCAATAAATCACTATTGACATTACACATTTTTTTTTATATATTTAGAATTATTTAATCACTAAATTACTGTGGAAGTCTAGGTTACTTCCCCCTTGCATTGACCATTAATTCACTTACTTTTAGTAAGTGAGCATTTTCTTGATTTAACCATTCTGTGACTCTGCCTGTTTGTGGATTCCGTGTCTGGGTCAGTTTGACAGCTGAGCTGTTTGCACCTCTCTCTAAACAGTGACACAAAGGGAGCTGGGGTGTAGCCTGCATATCCTGATGAGCCATCTGTGCTAGGAGGGAGGGGAGGAGTGGTCACTCACACCTGAAAGGGCTGTGCCTGCCGTCACACAATGTAGTCTCCAACCCCTGGTGTGTGTCTGGGGCCTGGCCTGGGTAAGGCAGGATTTCACAAACAAGAGAGACTTTCCTTTGAAGTAAGCCTACTTCAAAGGCCAAAATGTGTATAAGAAGGGCACCAAAAACCACAGACTTTAGATCACTTCTGGAAATCAAGAGGAACCTCTGCAAGGAGAAGAACTGAAGAGCTGAGGAGAAGTGCTGCCCTGCTTGAGACCGTGCTTTGTGGAGCTATACTGCAGTTGCTGCTTCTGCCTGGTGAAAGGGGACAAAGACTGGACTTTGTTCTGCATTCCTGCTTGTGAAGAAATCTCCAAGGGCTTGTCCTGAACTTGCCTCGTGTTGTTGAAGTCTTAGGGCCATCAAAAACTTCTCCTGCCAACACCTGGACTCTCTGCTAAGACTCCTGCCCTGCATTGTGGTGCCCTATCCAGTTCCTGAGGCCTTGACAGGTGAAGCTGTCAGACCAAGATTGAAAATCCAAGCACAGAACGCAGTGCTGGGAAATTTCCGACGCAACCTCCAAAACGCAGCTGAAGAAACAATGCACCACCGGCTTCATGGCTGAAATCGACGGTCCGCCTGCAGCACGATGAAGATCGACTCATGCGGCTGGAGAAACAATGCACCACACCTCTAACGGAGGCTGGTAACATCGCAACCCACACAGCGGTGTTTTGCTGATACCATGCAGCAGGATTTTCACCGCAAACCTTGCTGGGCACGGAAAAACAACGCAACACCTGCCCGGACCGAGTGCTTTCTGCGGATCTCCTGCGGACAGGAAAAATGATGCACGCCGGCCCGGCTGGAGAAGGAGAAATGACGCACAGTCTTGCTTGAGGGTGAGAAATTGACGCATTACTAACCTTTTTCGATGCACACTCACCTGTGCGTGTTATTTTGACGCTCCCCAGGTACCTTTCAACGCTAACAGTGTTATTACTGTTTACAAAAGGATTTAAGACTCTTTTGCTTTTAACATTAATAACTTGACTTATGTATGTTGGATTTTTGTAGTTTTGGTCTTGTTGTGTTTAGATAAATATTTCCTATGTTTCTAAACCTGTGTTGTGTCATTTTGTAGTGTTTTCACTGAGTTACTGTGTGTGTTGGTACAAACACTTTACACCTAGACTCTGAAGTTAAGCCTTCCTGCTTGTGCCAAGCTACCCAGGAGGTGAGAGGGGGTTAACTAGGATGATTCTCCTTTACCCTGACAAGAGTGAGGGTCCTTGCTTGGACAGGGGGTGACCTTACTACCAACCACTTACTACTTGTCTAATGATTTTTGCTTTTTCTCTGTGGGACTCTTTTTGTTCAACTTCCATATTTTTGCTGATCCCTTGATTGACTTTTCTTGAACTTCATTGGGAACTTGTTTCCGCCTTTGGAACTTTGCACTTTGTTGACTTTCATCATGTCCCAATCTGGAGATGCATCAGCTGGAGCTGCTTTTGACCTAGGAAAACTAGAGAGCTATACAGTGGCTCGGTGGAAGCAGTTCTGTAAAGATTTTGCCTGTCCCATTAAGGGCTCCACCAAGAAGGAGGAGCTGCAGAACGTGCTGAGGTCCTGGGTGACAGCCAAAGAAGCTGAGGGGCACACAGAGGAGGAGGAGGATGAAAAAGAGGAGGTGCAATACATTCACAATGGTATAGTGGGTGGGCCTGTTATGTCCAGGGAGAGAGTCTCCAGGGCAGGTAGCAGTGTGTCCTCCAGGGGTCTGACACCTGAAGAGTTACAGGACAGACAGGCAGAGAGGGTTCACAAGCTGGAGCTAGAAAAGTGTAGGATGCAAAGGGAGATGGAAGAGAGAAGGATGGCCATTGAGGAAAAGAAGATACTGCTGGCTCATGAGATTAGCTTGAAGGAAAGGTAGATCAGAGGAGCTAGTCCAGTAGAGATGGTGGCAGCAACAACACCGTGCAGCCTAATAGAAGGGTGCACATTCCAAAAGACCTAGTTAAGGATTACAAGAGGGAGGATGACATATACTTGTGGTGCAAAGGGTATGAGTCTGCTCTCCATATGAATCTGGTCCCTGAAGATCATTGGTGGGGGGCAGGTCTGTGGAAGCACTTTGAGGTAGAGGGGAGGGATACTCTGACATCCTTAGGGGATTCTCAGGGGCTCACCTGCTCTCATGAAGGATGCCCTACTCACAAGATATGGTCTCACCCCTGAGCAGTAAAAGGAAAAGTTCAGGTCCTATAAGAGGAAGGAATCCCAAACATGGTTGGAGTGTGTTGATTCATTCTGCAGGTCACTGGATGGTTGGGTGAAGGGCAGTAAGGTAACAACATATGAGGGGCTTTACAATCTGAATGCTTGGGAGCACTTGTACAGTTTAAGTTTTCCAGAGCAGCGACAGCACCTGATTGACTTCAAGCTGACTGGCCCCAGGATGCTTGTCCAGGAAGCGGACCGCTGGGAGAGCACCAGGGTCAAAAAGAGGTATGGGGAGACCACACCAAGGGTGGGCAAGGGTGGGCAGGGTCCCTCTCAGATGAAAGCGGTAAACAGGAGGAGTTCTCTAGAGGCCCCAATCTGAGTCCTAGAGGAAGGATTCCCAGCCCCCCCCCCCAGTGAGAAGAAGCCATGGTTCTCTAAAGGGAAACCAGTGGCAGTGGGTCCCCCACATAAGTATTATGCATGTGACCAAGTGGGTCATGTGAGGGGGGACCCCAAATGTCCCAAGCGTACACCGGCACCCACTGGTGCGCTTTCCCAGGGTTTGGCTAGTGTAGCGCTTGGGGAGGAGCTGGTTCCAGGTGGGTGAGAGCCAGCTGAGATTACCCTTGTCTCACTAGAGGACAGTGAGATGGTCCAGAGAACCCTAGTGCCTGAGAACACTAAGACGTACAGGCAGTGGGTGGCCATCAATGGACAGTGGGTGGAGGATCTGAGAGACACAGGAGCCAGTGTGACTACAGTGAAGAGTCATCTGGTGTCTGAAGATTGATTGATCCCTGTGTACTTCACCAGGTAGTTGCAGTGTGCAACTCAGAGTTCCTGTGTAGAGTGGCACAGGTTCCCTTTGAATGGGGGTGGTCTAAGGTTCCTTGAAGGTAGCTGTGAGTCCAACCATGTCTGTAGATTTTTTGCTTGGCAGTGACCTGGAGGATTCCCCTTGGAAGGAGGTGGAACACAGGTCACACTTGGCTATGTTAGGTCTGCCTGGGTGGGTGTGCGTTCTACCAGGTCAATGACAGCCCATCAGGGTGATCAAGAGCCCCTGGAGCCTGAAACAGTGACCCAGGGGACCGCTAAAAAGAGGAAGGGCAGGGGGCACGGGAAACAGGCCCCAGAAGTTTCAACAGTCCGGGAGGAGGCGGAGCTTGAGGTTGATGCCCCGGAGCCTACAGGGGAACATGTGGCTGAGCTGGGGGAGGTACCTGAGCTGTTGCAGTGGTAGCAGGAAGGGGGGCCCACCAGGGAGGCATTCTGTGAGGAACAGAAGACATTCCCTACTCTGGAGGGTTTGCGGCAGCAGGCTGTGGACTAGGCGGCTGGCAAGGAGCTAGGATTTCACCTGATCTACTGGGAGAACTGCCTCCTGTATAGTGAGCCTAAGGTTCCTGAGCCTGGGCCAGCTCGTATGCTGGTGGTACCCCAGTGCTTGGGCCTTCCTACTGGGTTTGGCTCATGATGTGCCTTTAGAAGGACATCTGGGGCAGGACAAGACCTATGAGCTGCTTGTCACCCACTTCTATTGGCCCCTGATGCACAAGCATTCTGATGCTCACTGTAGGTCTTGCCAAACTTTTCAGGCAATTGGCAAGAGTGGGAGGAAATGTAAGGCTCCCCTCCAACCTTTTCCTGTTGTTAGTACCCCCTTTGAAAGGGTTGTTATTGACATTGTGCGGCCTCTGGATCCCAAGACAGCCATGGGCAACAGGTTTATCCTGGTCTTGGTTGACCATGCCAACCGGTACCCAGAAGCCATTCCTTTAAGATCAATCACTGCCTCTGTGGTGGGCCGTGCCTTGATGGGAGTTTATACCCCCATGGGGTTCCCCAAGGAAGTGGTGTCCGATAGGGGTACCAACTTCATATCAACATATATGAAGTCTCTGTGGAAGGTGTGTGGGGTAACCCACAAGTTCACCACACCTTACCACCCTGAAAGCAATAGTCTGGTTGAGAGATTCAACACCACCTTGAAAGGCATAATCACGGGCCTGTCAGAGCCTTTGAGGCAGAAGTGGGACGTCCTCTTGCCATGCCTTCTATTCGCTTACAGGGAGGTGCCTCAAAAGGGACTTGGTTTTAGTCCTTTTGAGCTGATTTATGGCCACCCTGTGAGGGGACCTTTACGTCTGGTGAAGGAGGCTTTGAAAAAGCTCCTAGTAAACCCCCCCAGGATGTATTTAGCAACATGCTGGCTCTGAGAAACCAGACTGCCCGCTTCAGGAGTCTCGCACAGGAGAACCTGGAAGCATGCCAGGAGGATATGAAACGGTGATATGACCGGAATGCCACTCTGGTCGAGTTTCAACCTGGTCAAAAAGTATGGGTGATGGTACCAGTGGAGCCTAGGGCGCTCCAAGGCAAGTTGACTGGGCCATTTGAGGTGGTGGAGTGCAAGAATGAAGTCACCTACCTGGTGGACTTGCAGACTCCCAGGAACCCTTTAAGGGTCCTGCATGTCAACCCGCTCAAGCTCACATTGAGCGGACTCAACTGTCCATGCTCCTCGCAACAGATGACGGGGTGGAGGAGGAGAGTGAGTCTCTTCCTGACCTCCTGTCTGCAGGAGAGAAAGATGGGTCTGTGGAGGGAGTGATCCTCTCCCCCTCCCTGACTGCAGAGCAGCAGAGGGACCGTCGCCAGGTGTTGGAACAGTTAGCCTCACTGTTTTCCTTGATCCCAGGGGTTACACACTTGTGCACACTGGGGACAGTCCACACATTAAACAGAAAGTTTACAGGGTGACTGACAAGGTCAGGGCTAGTATTAAGGATGAGGTATCCAAGATGTTAACCCTAGGGGTTATTGAGCATTCCAGCAGTCCTTGGGCCAGCCCTGTGGTATTGGTCCCAAAGGCCACTGCACCTGGTGCCACTCCAGAACTCCAGTTCTGTGTGGAGTACTGGGGACTCAGTGCAGTCAGTAAGACTGACACACACGCCATCCCCCGAGCTGATGAGCTCATAGATCAGTTGGGAGCTGCCACCTACCTCAGCACGTTTAATTTAACATCTGGGTATTGGCAGATTGCCTTGACTGAGGGGGCCAAGGAGAGGTCTGCATTTTCTACCCCAGATGGGTACTTTCAGTTTAAGGTGATGCCATTTGGGCTGAGAAATGCCCCTGCCACCTTTCAGAGGTTGGTCAACCAGGTGTTGGCTGGGCTGGATGAGTTCAGTGCCGCCTACCTGGATGACATTGCTGTCTTCAGAGCCACATGGGAGGAACATCTGTAACACCTCTGCAGATTGTTGGAGGCCCTGCAAAAGGCAGGCCTCACTATTAAGGCAAGCAAGTGCCAAATAGGGCAAGGTTCTGTGGTGTACTTGGGACACCAGGTAGGGAGTGGCCAGGTGGCACCCCTACAGCCACAAATTTGACACCATTCTGGCTTGGGAGCCTCCCAGAACCCAGACTGAGGTGAGAGCCTTTTTAGGCCTCACTGACTACTTCAGGAGGTTTGTTAAGGGGTATGGTACCATTGTTACCCCCTTGACTGAGTTGACTTCTGGACAGAGGCTTGCCAGACTGCTTTTGATGTCCTGAAGGCTGCCATGTGCACAGCAGCTGTGCTGAAGGCATCTGATTACTCCAAAGAGTTTGTTGTGCAAACAGATGCCTCGGAGCATGGTATTGGAGCAGTACTCTCACAGCTTAATGAAGAGGGCCTAGATCAACCTGTAGCCTTCATTAGCAGGAGGTTACTTCCCAGGGAACGTAGGTGGAGTGCCATAGAACTTGAAACTTTTACTGTGGTCTGGGCACTAAAGAAGCTAAGGCCCTACTTGTTTGGGACTCACTTCCTGATTCAGACCGACCACAGGCCCCTCAGTTGTTTAATGCAAATGAGGGGTGAGAATCCAAAATTGTTGAGGTGGCCCATTTCCCTACAGGGGATAGACTTTACGGTGGAACACCGGCCTGGTACAGAACACGCCAATGCTGATGGTCTGTCCAGATTCTTCTGCCTTATTGATGAGAACTCCCATGAGGTTGGGTAGTTGCTCCCCACTTTCAGCTGGGGGGGCACGTGTGAGACCTGGGGGCATATTTCTACTCTGTTTGCGCCGGAATTGCGTCGTTTTTTTTTACGCAAATCCGACGCAAAACGAACTCCATATTTATACTTTGGCGTTAGACCCGTCTAGCGCCAAAGATCTTGGAGTTTGCGTCATTTTTTAGCGTGGACACCTACCTTGCGTTAATGATATGCAAGGTAGGCGTGCCTGTCTAAAAAATGACTCCGAGGCATGTGCGCCGTATTTACACTCCCGGGCAAAAATGACGCCCGGGAGTGGGCGGGTCAAAAAAAATGACGTCCAGCCGTTTTAGCGTCATTTTTTAACGCCTGGTCAGGGCAGGCGTTAAGGGACCTGTCGGCTTGGAAGGAGCCCAGAGCTGCTCTCCCATGCCCCCAGGGACACCCCCTGCCACCCTTGCCCACCCCAGGAGGACACCCAAGGATGGAGGGACCCATCCCAGGGAACTTAAGGTAAGTTCAGGTAAGTATTTTTTTTTTTTTTTTGGGTGGCATAGGGGGGCCTGATTTGTGCCCCCCTACATGCCACTATGCCCAATGACCATGCCCAGGGGACAGAAGTCAATTTAAATGGGGGTTGGGAGTAAAAAAAAATGGCGCAAATCGGGTTGAGGCGAAAATTTTGCCTCAGCCTGACTTGCCCCATTTTTTGACGCCCAAGCTCCATTTTCCCCTACGCCGGCGCTGCCTGGTGTAAGTCATTTTTTTTGACGCACACCAGGCAGCTCCGCCGGCTAACGTCATTCCATAAATAAGGCGCCCGCATGGCGCTTTGGAATGGCGTTAGCCGGCGTTAAATTTTTTGACGCACAACTGCGTTGGCGCAGTTGTGCGCCAAAAAGTATAAATACGGCCCTTGGTATCCTTGGTGTGGT
Source organism: Pleurodeles waltl (assembly GCF_031143425.1). Classification (NCBI taxonomy): domain Eukaryota; kingdom Metazoa; phylum Chordata; class Amphibia; order Caudata; family Salamandridae; genus Pleurodeles; species Pleurodeles waltl. The sequence continues at coordinate 146,119,987 of NC_090441.1, read as the reverse complement.
CTCCCCTAACTTTTTGCCTCTGTTTCCTAGGTTATTGATGTGTGCTGGAGTCTGTTTTTGCTGTTTTTGTTACTCTGGGCACTTTACCACTGCTATTCAGTGCTAAAGTGCAAGTGCTCTTATATAAAATATGTATACAATTTGTTTATCCATGATTGGCATATTTGATTTACCAGTAACAGTACAGTGCACTACAGGTGCCCAGGGCCTGTAAATCAAATGCTACTAGTGGGCCTGCAGCACTGGTTGCACCACCCACAATAGTAGCTCTGTAAACATGGCTCAGACCTGCCACTGCAATGTCTGTGTGTACAGGTTTCAACTGCCATTTCGACTTGGCAAGTGTACCCACTTGCCAGGCCTAAACCTTCTCTTTTCTTACATGTGAGACACCCCTAAGGTAGGCCCTAGGTAGCCCCATGGGGAGGGTGCAGTGTATGTTTAACCCCTATGGTGCTGCGGGCGAGCTGGTCTCGTCCAGGCACACGGTTCCTGAGTGCCTGCGACGAGACCAGCTCATCCTGCACCCATCCCACAGACACCAGTCAGGGATAGAAGGGGAATCAATCCACCCCCGACCCGCCCAACCCCCCTGTGAGGTCTGATGACGTCAGCACGCAAATCACACGCTGACCTCATCAGAGGTCGCCTTGGATCAATCTTGGAAGAGAAATGCTTTTGCATTTCTTTTCGACCGGGAGATGGGGCGGGAGGGACAAGAAAGGAAATGAAAGAACTTCCCTTTCCTTTCTTGTCTCTCACAGCATTTCTGCTGCCCGATCGCGATGCGATTGGGCAGCAGAAATGCCCGCTAGACACCAGTGAATTTTTTTTTTTTAGTAAATTTCAATAAGGGGAGCAGCCCGTTGGGCAAGAGCCACTCCCCAGTGGGCCAAATTATATTTAGGACATTTGTGCCCCCCCATGGGGGCTGATCGTTCTAATATAATTAGGCCTATCTGCCCCCGGGAGGGGCAGAAAACCTCTAGACACTAGGGAGAATTTGTTTTCTTCTTTTTTTTCTTTTTTATGTGTGGGTAGCTCCCCCTTAGGCAAGGGTCGCTCCCGGGGGACCAAATAATTTTTAGGCCATAGAAACCACTATATACCAGGGATTATTTTTTTTTAATCATATTTGCGCATTAGGGACTGGCCCCTTGGGCAAGGGCTGCTCCCCAGGGGGCCAAATCATTTTTAGGCCATTTCTAATATAATTAGGCCGATCTGCCCCCACGGGAGGCAGAAACCACTAGACACCAGGGATTATTTTTTTTTATCATTCTTTCGCATAAGGGGAGCGGCCCCTTGGGCAAGGGCTGCTCATCAGGGAGCCAAATTATTTTTAGGCCATTTCTGCCCCTCCTGGGTCAAAAAACCCCTAGACACCAGGGATAATTATTTTTTTTTAAGTGTGGGGAGGGACCTCGTATGCAAGGGTTGCTCCCCGGGGGGCCAAATTATGTTTAGGCCTTCCTGCCCCCCGGGGGCAGAAACCACAAGACACTAGTTTTTTTTATTTTATACTAACGTATATGGGGAGCGGCCCCTTGGGCAAGGGCCAATCCCCATGGGGGGCAAAATATTTTTAGGCCTTTTCTGCCCCCCCCCCCGGAGGCAGATCGGCCTAATTTAATTAGGCCGATCTGCTTCCTTGGGGGCAGCAACCTCTAGACACCAGGGATATATATATATTTTTTATTTACTTTATGTTTTTATGTATGGGGAGCGACCCCTTAGGCAAGGGTCACTCCCCTGGGGGGTAAATTGTATTTAGGCCATTTCTGCCCCCCTTAGGGGCAGATTGGCCTATTTTTGTTAGGCCAATCTGTCCCCAAGGAGGGCAGAAACCTCTAGACACCATGGATTGGTGTGTGTTTTGTTTGGGGGGCAGCCGATTGGGCAAGGGTCTCTCCCCATGGGGGCACATTACTGTTGGCCATATCTGCCCCCTTGGCCTATTTTGGGAAGGTCCATCTACCCCAAAGGGGGCAGAAAGCCCACCAGGGAAGATTTTTTTTTCAAAATAAGAGGTTCGAGGTATGGCCATACCCCCACCCCAAATAAATGGGGCCAAAGTTGTTCTGCCCACCAGTGCGCAGATTGGGAAATTACCCTCGATCCACACCCTGGGGGGACAGAAAGTCTACCAGATGCCAGGGAATAATAAAAAAAAATAGTTGGGTGGTGGCTACCAACCAGTATGGGCCTGGTTGTGCCCCCACCCGAACCGAAGGGGGTAACAGTCTTTCAGCTCTCCCCCGCACACTAAAACATCTTATCCCATGGCAAGCAAGATGATATTTTATTATTTTGGGTTTTGGTTTTACATTTGGGCCATGAGAGCTTGGTAATTCTCAAAATCGTCCCACTTGGAATGGTCAGGGCTGCACTTTTTTTAACTTTGGGACGCTGTCATGTAGAAAAATCCACAAGAACTAGACACATCTGAAAACTAAACATCTGGTTGATTCGAGTGTGGTGTGCTTCACATGCACCCCTCACCATTTTCTTACCCACAATGCCCTGCAATCCTCCAACTTTGCTGGAAATCACACATTTTTCCCATATTTTTGTGATGGGACCTTCCGGAATCTGCAGGAATCCACAAAATTCCTACCACCCAGCATTGTCTCATCTATACCGATAAAAATTCTGCCCCACTTATCAGCCTAAAAATGTTTTTTTTCAAACTACCCTTTCGGACCTGCTTTGGTTCCCCCTCAATTTTGACATGTATTTTGGCTCTTGGTATTGTGACAGGCACTTGGCCCACCTACACAAGTGAGGTAGAATTTTTACCGGGAGACTGAGAGGAACGTTGGGTGGTAGGAAATTTGTCCCGGTGCAGTGATCCACACAGAAATGTGGGAATTTTTTTATTTTTTAGCTATATTTGAGGTTTGCTGAGGATTCTGGGTAAGAAAACATTGGGGATCCACACAAGTCACACCTCCCTGGACTCCCTCGGGTGTCTAGTTTTCAGAAATGTCTGGTAGGTTTCCCTAGATGGCTGCTGAGCCCAGGACCAAAAACGCAGGTGCCCCTCACACCCGCAAAAACAGGTAGTTTTGTATTTGATCATTTTGATGTGTCCAGATAGTGTTTTGGGGCATTTCCTGTCACGAGCACTAGGCCTACCCACACAAGTGAGGTACCATTTTTATCGGGAGACTTGGGGGAACGCTGGGTGGAAGGAAATTTGTGGCTCCTCTCAGATTCCAGAACTTTCTGTCACCTAAATATGAGGAAAAAGTGTTTTTTTGGCCAACTTTTGAGGTTTGCAAAGGTTTCTGGGTAACAGAACCTGGTGAGAGACCCACACGTCACCCCATCTAGGATTCCCCTAGGTTTCTAGCTTTCAAAAACACGCTGGTTTGGTAGGTTTCCAGTAGGTGCCGGCTGAGCTGGAGGCCACAATCCACACCTAGGCACTTTGCAAAAAACAACTCTGTTTTCTTTGGGAAAATGTGATATGACCGTTTTGTATTTTGGGGCATTTCCTGTCGCAAGTGCTAGGCCTACCCACACAAGTGAGGTACCATTTTTATCGGGAGACTTGGGCGAACGCTGGTTGGAAGGAAATTTGTGGCTCCTCTCAGATTCCAGAACTTTCTGTCACCAAAATGTGAGGAAAAAGTGTTTTTTTGGCCAACTTTTGAGGTTTGCAAAGGATTCTGGGCAACAGAACCTGGTGAGAGACCCACACGTCACCCCATCTTGGATTCCCCTAGGTTTCTAGCTTTCAAAAACACGCAGGTTTGGTAGGTTTCCAGTAGGTGCCGGCTGAGCTGGAGGCCACAGTCCATAGCTAGGCAGTTTACAAAAAACAACTCTGTTTTCTTTGGGAAAATGTGATATGTCTGTGTTGTATTTTGTGGCATTTCCTCTCAGATTCCAGAACTTTCTGTCACTGAAATTAGAGGAAAAAGTGTTTTCTTGCCAAATTTTGAGGTTTGCAAAGGATCCTGGGTAACAGAGAAAGCCCCACAAGTCAGCCCATCTTGGATTCCCCTAGGTGTCTAGTTTCCAAAAATGCATAGGTTTGGTAGGTTTCCCTTGGTGCCGGCTGAGCTAGAGGCCCAAATCCACAGCTAGGCACTTTGCAAAAAACAGGTCTGTTTTCTTTGGGAAAATGTGATGTGTCCATGTTTCATTTCCTTCCGCGGGCATTAGGCCTACCCTCGCAAGTGAGGTACCATTTTTATCGGGAGACTTGGGGAAAGACAGAATGGCAAAACAAGTGTTATTGCCCCTTGTCTTTCTCTACATTTTTTCCTTCCAAATGTAAGACAGTGTGTAAAAAAGACGTCTGAAATGGCCTGTAATTCACATGCTAGTATGGGCCCCTGGGATTCAGGGATGTGCAAATAACCACTGCTTCTCAACACCTTTTCTTGTGCCTATTTTGGAAATACAAAGGTTTTCTTGATACCTATTTTTCACTCTTTATATTTCAGCAAATGAATTGCTGTATACCCGGTATGGAATAAAAACCCATTGAAACGTGCAGTTCACTTATTGGCTCTGGATACCTAGGGTTCTTGATGATCCTACAAGCCCTATATATCCCAGCAACCAGAAGAGTCCAGCAGATGTAACGGTATATTACTTTAAAAAATGTGACATCACAGGAAAAAGTTACACGTGGAGAAAAATGGCTGTTTTTTACCTCAATTTCAATTTTTTCCTTTTCAGCTGTTATTTTCTGTAGGAAACCCTTGTAGGATCTACACAAATTACCCCTTGCTGAATTCAGAATGTTGTCTACCTTTTAGAAATGTTTAGCGTTCCAGGATCCAGCATTGGTTTCAAACCCATTTCTGTCACTGACTGGAAGGCGGCTGAAAGCACAAAAAACATAAAAATGGGGTATGTCCCAGTAAAATGGCAAAATTGTGTTGAAAAATTATGTTTTCTGATTCAAGTCTGCCTGTTCCTGAAAGCTGGGAAGATGGTGATTTTAGCACCACAAACCCTTTGTTGATGCCATTTTCAGGGAAATCAACCACAAGCCTTCCTCTGCAACCCTTTTTTAAAAAACAAAACAACATTTTTGCTGTATTTTGGCTAATTTCTTGCTCTCTTTCAGGGGAACCCACAACCTCTGGGTACCTCTAGAATACCTAGGATGTTGAAAAAAAGGGACACAAATTTGGCATGGGTAGCTTATGTGGACAAAAAGTTATGAGGGCCTAAGCGCGAACTGCCCCAAAGAGCCAAAGAAATAGCCCTGGCACCTGAGGGGTAAAAGGCCTGGCAGCAAAGGGGTTAAGGTAGGACATATACTAATGTGTTTTATATGTCCTAACGGTGAAATAATACCAAATTTTCACTGTTGTAAGGCCTATTTCTCTCATAGGTTAACATGGGGGCAGCCTTTAAATATGATGAAAGCGTAGATTCCGTTTGGGAGCGGATAGACATGTGGAGTTTGGGGTCCCTGAGCTCACAATTTAAAAATACATCTTTTAAAGTTGATTTTAAGATTGTGTGTTTGTGCATTTTCTTGCTTAAACCATTCTGTGACTCTGCCTGTTTGTGGGTTCCCTGTCTGGGTCAGTTTGACAGTTGGGCTGCTTGCATCTCTGTCTAGACAGTGACACAAAGGAAGTGGGGGTGTAGCCTGCATATCCTGATGAGCCATTGGTGCTGGGAGGGAGGGAGGGGAGGAGTGGTCACTCACACCTGAAAGGGATGTGCCTGCCCTCACTCAATGCAGTCTCCAACCCCCTTGTGTGTGTCTGGGGCCTGGCCTGGGCAAGGCAGGATATCACAAACAAGAGAGACTTTCCCTTGAAGTAAGCCTACTTCAAAGGCCAAAATGGGAAGAAGAGGGGCACCCAAAACCACAGACTTTAGATCACTTCTGGAAATCAAGAGGAACCTCTGCCTGGAGAAGAGCCGAAGAGCTGAGGAGAAGTGCTGCCCTGCCTGTGGCTGTGCTTTGTGGAGCTATCCTGCAGTTGCTGCTTCTGTCTGGTGAAAGGGGACAAAGACTGGACTTTCTTGTGCATTCCTGCTTGTGAAGAAATCTCCAAGGGTTTCTCCTGAGCTTGCCTCCTGTTGTTGAAGTGTCAGGGCCATCAAAGACTTATCCTGCCAGCACCTGGACTCTCTGCTGAGACTCCTGTCCTGTCAAGTGGTGCCCTATCCAGTTCCTGGGGCCTTGACAGGTAAAGCTGGCAGACCAAGATTCCAAATCCACGCACAGATCGCTGTGCGAGGAAATGTCCGACGCAACCTCTGAAAAGTGGCTGAAGAAACAATGCACCGCCGGCTTTGTGGCTGAAATCGCCACTCCGCCTGAAGCGTGGCTGGGAGATCGACGCATTCACAAACAGTTTGCCTCAGGGAGGTGGTGGCCTCCGGGGTGTGGAAGAATCATGCAGCCCCCACATATTTTAACATCATTGCTTTGGGGAAGTGGTGGTCAGAAGGGCTAATATAAGCCTTAGGAGGGGGGCCCTGTGCAACCCCCTCCTTTTTTAAGCCCCTAATGTCCCAGGACCTGACGCACCTATGGGCAAAAAAAAAAGAAAAGGGGGGGGGGAGGGGCACCAGTTTTAAAACAATTTCAGAAAAATCTGCAGCTCTGCATCAGCAGATTTTTTTTAGATTATTTTTAAAAAAAAAAGTTTTTAGCCCTGGTGAAGTGCGTGAGAGAGCCCTAGATCAAGGCTAGGGGCTCAGACTGACCCTATACTGGCCCCTTTTCTTTTTTTTTTATTTGTTTTTGTGGAACTTGGTTGAAGCTGAGTCCCAAAATGGCTGCCAACATTTCCTTTAGAGGTGTTCAAAATCCCTATGGGAAAATCCATGGGAAAATGCATTTTGGACCCCCAATTTTTCTCTGCCCCCACTTGATGGATCACCCTGAAACTTTTAAGACAGCAGTTAAACCCACTGAAGTCTAAATTTTGAAAAATATTTGAGGATTCGCTAAGCGGCTCCAAGTTATTGCCAAAACAAAAAACACTCTTTCTTTGGAAACTCGTCCTAACTATAACTACCTACTGGCAACTACCAGTATGTGTTATATATATATATCTATATATATATATATATATATAAATATATATATATATATAGACAGATAGATAGATAGATAGAAACATAGATAGATAGATAAATATATTTTTGTGACCCTCAAAACCTACCATTCATTACAATGCATTTCAATGGGTGCTATCATGTATATTGGTCCCAAGATGGCTGCAAGCACTTTCTGGTTGAATTGCTAACAGCCAATCAGCTCTCACCATAAGATCTGTGCTTAGGCTTCACTCAGATATACAATTTAGGTTTTCCCTTAATATCTCAATAACTACCTAACGGATTTAAGTTAAAGCTAGCTTTCTGCTAAATTTGGTGTAATTCCATCCAGTGGTTCAGACTGTAATCATGTCTAAAGGTCCCATAGTAATTAATATGATAAAAGCAATGTTTTTTACCCCACCCCTGTTTTTCTTGGCCCCTGCATGATGGATCACCCCGAAACTTTCCCTGCACAAGAATCACCACCGAAGCACTCTTTTGGAAAGTTTTATGAAGAATTGTCAAATGTTGCCAAAGTTATAGGCAAGTCAAAAAACACTTTTTCTATGGAAACATGGTCCTAATTATAACTACCTAATGGTGACCGCCTGTATGTTATACATATATATAGCCCCCCCCAAGACTGTTTATGGTCCCTGGACCACTGGGGACTGCCACTCCCCAGGGCCAACTCCTTAGGTCTTGAGGTGCCTACCTTCGGACATAGTTGTTTGCTTTAGCTTGGCAGCAGCTTTGACAGCTCCCACCAAGCAAGAACAGACAATAAGTCCACTCCTGGAGGCAGGAGCAGGAAATCTGGCTGGGACCAGACTTTTCATCTGTTTTCCTGCCCACTGTCATGCTGCCCCACCTTCCAATAATTGGCGGGCCCCAGGGTATGGGACCCCAGGGCCAAAATCAGTCAGGAGTCCCCTTTTTCTTTTTGGGATTGTACAGGTCCTCGGGAATGGGGTCCCTGGGGCCAAATTTGGCCCTAGGCCATGCAGCACCCCTCACCTTTCACAAATTGGCCAGGCCCTACGGAATGGGGTCCATAGGGTCAAAATCGACCAAGGGAGGGGGGCCGAATGCCCCCCTCCCCTTTTAGTAATGCGTGATTGGTTGCCTATGGGATGTTGGCCTCCAGGCATGGCCATAGGCCAAGACCCTGCAGCCAACCCCTGCCACGCACTCCCTGGTCCAACTGCGGAGACAACATGAGCCAATGCTGGGACTCCTATCCATCTCAGGGCTGTGCCAGATCCAGGTATGAGACTTCAAGATCCCGCATCCTCCTGAGGACGAATTGGGGCAGGGACAAAATAAGAAAGGAGAGAGTTGCGGTACTGGATCTGCTCAGTGACTGTGCAACAGTGCTTAACAGGATGTGTCTCTCCTGAGAACTTCTGTGTCTGCGAGGGTAGGGGTATACTGGGTCAGAATCCTTTTTTTTTTACAAAGATGCATTACACTGTGAACAACAAGAAGAGGCAGTTAACATCCATACATTATCAAGCCTCAAGATGTATAGCTATTGATAATGCATTAATTTTTGTAAAATACACTCATAAACTTCTTCAACATTACAGCATGAGAGCAGGATAACCGAGTTCACAGATTTGACCCTTTGAGACTCTAGAGGAAGAACTTGAAATACAGATTGAAGTCTCTGACACCCCAGGATAAACTCAGAACACAGATTGTGTTTACTGCCACTTCCAGGATTACAGTCGGGGCATCGGATGGAGTATTGGGCACTCCCAAGATTACATTCAGAACACAGGTTGGAGAGGGACAATCCAAAGGTTAGCAGCCACCGACGATATACGCATCATACTGGAAAGTGGAGGCACGGCCACACTCATCCTCCTCGACCTCTCCTCCACATTTAACACCATCTCCCACTCCACCCTCTGCGACAGACTACATGACCCAAGCAATCAAAACAAAGCCCTGGATTGGATCAGGTGCTTCCTCACCATAAGAACACAGAGGGTCAGGCTACTGCTGTTCATGTCAGAACCTAAAAACACTTAAGACACTTGCTGCAGTGTGCCCAAAGGATTTTCAGTCAGCTCAAAGCTTTTCAATGTCTACATGACCCCACTTGCCAAGATCACCAAACAACATGAGCTAAACATAGTCTCCTACGCCAACAACACCCAACTGATCCTCTCCCTGTCCGAGGACTTTGCTCAAGCCAAGATGGATTTCCACAACAGGATAAGAACAGTCACCACCTACATGGAGGACAGATGCCTCAAGCTCAACTTTGACAAAACAGTGATCCTTGTGATTGGCTCCACCCCTTGTGCCTGGAACGCCTCCTGGTGGCCCATAGCGCTAGGTAATGCCCCCACCCCACTGACCATGCATGCAACCCGAGAATCATCCTGGACTCCTCTCTATCAATGACTCGCCAAGTCAACGCCATCTCTTCATCACGCTTCCACACCCTCCAACTACTGCGGAAGATTTTTGAATGGATTCCCCGTGACACGAGGAAGACAGTCACTCACATACTCATCACCAGCAAACTGGACTACAGCAATGCAATCTATGCCAGCATCACCAAGAAACTTCAAACAAGACTACAAAGAGTCAAGAATGCAGCAGCCGGACTCATCCTGGACATCCTGGACATCCCCCGACACATCCGCATCTCCTTCCATCTCAGAGACCTACACTGGCTCCCAGTCAACAAGCTCATCACATACAAACTCCTGATCCGCACCTAGAAGGCACTGCACAAAATAGTGTTGCGTAGGTTATCATTATCCTAATGAGGCTACTGTATATGGCAGCAGAATCGGATAGATTGTGGGATACTAAATACAAGTCCCCACCATGTGACGGCTGTCAGCCTAATTTGGGTTTTCTGGCTAACTAGCAGCGCCTCATCTCTGCCCAAGAGCAGGGATGATTGTGGTAACCGGGCGCATGACAAGGAAGACTCCTCAGGTGAATCGTGGTCGATCAGATCTCGTCCCTTTCTCTCAGTCATATTAGTCTCACACAGGCAAAATCAAACAGAGGCAGAATATAATTCAATAAGGGTTTAGTGAAGTAACTGCATCTTGGATAAAATGGCATGTACTGCAATAACTAGGATGATAAAAGACAATGGCCCTCATTACAACCCTGGCGGTCGGTGTTAAAGCGGCGGTAACACTGCCAACAGGCCGGCTGTAAAAAAAATGGGATCACGACCACAGTGGAAACCTCCAACACATACAGCCACTTTAACACTCCGAGCGCCACAGCAGTAGCAACAAACACCGCGGCGGTCACCGCCAACAGACAGGCAGAAGACAATGTACCGCCCACAGAATTACAACCCGCCCATCCGCCAGCTTTTCCGGGGCGGTACCAATGCCGTCAAAAGCACGGCAGAAACAGAACACAGAAGGGAAACCACTCACCTTGGGGTGTGGCAGTTCACATTCCCCCACATGGGTGTCTGAGGCACGAGATTTGCCAGGACCAGGTTGCATGATAGTCCGTGGAGGCAGGGCTAGACTCCATCCTGCTGCGGCTAAGGCTGCAAACTGGTGATGCTGCCAATGGTGGTGGTCGGCTCCAGCCCATCTCCTGCAGCCTCAGACGGCTGACCACTGGGGCTGCTGCTGCTGTAGTGTTCCTACTGTCAGCGGTGCAGGTGGCGGTGCTTGCGGCAGTGCTTGCAGAGGGGCTGCTGACGGAGCTGGGCATGGTGCAGGTGCCTGTGCTGCCAGTGGTGGAGGGAAGCTCCAGCCCTTCTCCTGCAGCCTCGGATGGCTGCCCACTGGGGATGCTGCTGCTGACAGTAGTGGTGCAAGTGGTGGTGCAGGTGGCAGTGCAAATGGCGGTGCTTGCGCCGGGGCTGCTGGCGGTGCTGGCTGCGGTGCAGGTGGCGGGGCTGGCGGTTGTGCTGGTGGGCACAAGGCCTTCAGCTGCAGCCTCTGACGGCTGAAGTGCCTTGCCTGGTGTTTTCTGGCCCTTCCTCACCTTGGCAGATGCTGTTGCGTCCTTGGCTCTGGCAGCTGGAGTTTTTGAGGAGGCCTTGCTGGGTGGTTCGTGCTCCTTGCCCTTGCTGCATGCTGTCCCGTTCTTCACCTTGGCAGGTGGCGGAATGGATTTGTCCTTTGCAGGGGTTGGTGGCACACTGGCTGGGCTGGCAGTTGCCCCCTTTGAGCCTCTGTGAGTTGCAGGTACCACAGCAGACGCCGACTTGGTGGCAGAGGTGCTGGCCGGGGTTCTGGACACCCTGGCTCGAGGGGAAGGACGGCGAGGGGTGGGGTAGGGAAGAGGTCAGTGTTTGCCAGGTAAAGCTTCTTAGGCACACTGGGGCAGGATGAGGGAGACAGTTTGGGAGTGGAAGAAGAGGGAGTGGTTGTAGGAGGTGTCAGTCTGCTGTGTTTGGGTGCAGGTGCATGGGTTGGATGCTGTTCTAAAGTGGATGGCTGTTGGGTGTCTGAGTGCTTGTGTTTGTGTACTTTGGGAGGAGGGGGCACAGACATAGTGGGAGAGCACACAGAGAACGTGTGCATGGATGTCGGGGTAGTGACTGCCAGTGAGGTGTGTGTTCTGATAGGTGTGATGGTGATAAGGGTAGTGGATGAGGATGTAGTGCATGCAGGTGTGAGTGGAGACGCTACTGGGAGGGAAGTGGGGGAGAAGGAGGAGGGGGACACAGTGGAGGCAGTGGATGTTGGTATGTCTGCATCTGGATGGTGTTTGGGCCACCAAGCCAGTGTGAATGCCCTCCAGAAATGCATTGAACTGTTGCATTTGGGCTGCCATCCCCTGGATGGCATTCACATGGTTGACTGCCCAACAGAGATGGATCGGATGATGTCAATAGCCTCCTCACTCAGGGCAGCAGGGCTCACTGGGGCAGGACTTGAGGTGCCTGGGGAGAAGGAGATGCCACCCTCCTGGGTGAACAGGCATGAGAAACTCACTGAGGGGCTGCTTGGAGGGCGGTGCTGGTACTGGGGGTGACAGCTGTACCTATAACTGGGGTGGGCACTGAGGTGTCCGCCACCAACAGGGAGCTTCCATCGGAGGAGGTATCCGTGTCTGAACTGTCCCGCCATGGTGCTCCCCTCGCCCTCCGTCCCACTGGTGCCCTCACCGTCAGTGGACTCGGCCTCCTGGGTCCTATGGGATTCAGCTCCCTCCATCGCCGGTGCATCTGCTCCTCCACCAGATGATGCTGATGCACATGACAGGATGACAAAACAAAAAGGGAGGGAAGAGACAAAGGATACACTTGGTCAGTGGCGGCAGCACCACCACCGTTGGCATACACAACACACTCACACACAGGGAACTGCCCTATGCAATAGGCAAAGCACTACCAGTTACATTGCTAGTCACTAGGCCATGGGAAGGGAGACATACTGCCAACTGCAGCATACCTGAGACCCATGCACCCCTGCTCAGTAGTGGATGCCTTCTAGCTAGGTTGGAGGAATTTCACATCAGAACCCTGCCCAACATGGGACCTACTCTGCAATGTCAGGCCTGGCCTAGGGGCACCCACAGGCCCACATCCCCCACCTGGATACCACCCCACTAGTCGTAATTAGTAACGAAGGTCACTGTAATCACCCCCTTGTTCCTGCTGTGATGCCCCCAAGTGCCCATCCAGCTCCAGATAGGCCACCGCCTATAAGCAGGCCGTCAGGGGGGTAAGGGTTCGACAGGCACCGCTTCCTCATTGGGAGGCCATCCCCAGCTGGGCCTCCTCCGTCTTCCATGCACAGCTTCTCAGGTCCTACCACTGTTTCCGACAGTGGGTGCTCTGCCTGCCGTAGACCTCCAGGGTCCGCACATCCTTGGCGATGGCACACCATATTCCCTTCTTTTGATGGGTGCTGACCTGCAGAGAAATACACACAGGGAAAGGTATTAATCAGACCGTCCTGCCTGTTACACTCATGGCCCACCAAGCCCCTTCCCATCCCCATTTGCACAGACATGGCCCAGCAGACATGTTGCACGCTGCCCAGGGCCCATCCACCAACCCCCCTTACACGAGGCCTTCACACATAGTGCTCCATGCATTTGTGCCCCATGCATCGTACTCACAGTGTATTCACCTGTTGGTCCGGAGGCCCATACAGCAGTCGGTACCGGGGTAGGACCCCATCCACTAATTGCTCCAACTCTGCCGAGGTGAAGGCAGGGGCCCTTTCCCTAGTCACACGCGCCATGGTAGGTTCCAGACTCAGGTCACAGCAGCACATGCAGTGTAGGTCCTTTCCTGTTGAAGGTCAGGTAGCAAGTGAGTGAACAGATAGAAAATGGTGGTCAAGTCCACGGCGGTGTGTACCGTCACCGCCGGCGTACATCACTATTGGCCACTGTACCCCTTAGGGCCCAATGATAACCAATGAGGAGTTGCACGGCGGTTCCCGACCACCTCCTGCAATGGCGCACAACGTCAGCGGAATTACCTCATTTCCACCTGTCCCTCCAAACTGGACAGGTGGACGCCATTTCGGGGGGGGGACAGGCCATGGATCCTAATTGCGTCTCAGTTCACAATTTCACATTCTGAACATATTCCCCCGAAATATTGTAATACTCACAATATGCATTGAACTGTAGTGGTTACAATCTACAGATAATGACCAGCTGCTCACTCTTTTACCCCATAGATTGCAACTGCTGCGGATGAATAGGAGATGGAGACATCCCCCCGTGTACAGACCCCTGGTGGACTTAGCAAAAATGGAGGACAGGCACATTATCCTCACCTATAGACTTGACAGGGCCACAATCACAGAGCTGGGTGCCCAATTGGAGCCCGACCTGATATTTGCTATCCGTCACCCCAGTGGGATCCCCCCTCTTGTGCAAGTGCTATCTGTCCTCCATTTTTTGGCAACAGGTTCTTTCCAAGTGACAGTGGGCTTGACAGCAGGAATGTCACAGCCAATGTTCTCAATAGTGCTGACCAGAGTGTTGTCTGCCCTGATTAAACACATGTGTAGCTACACCGTTTTCCCCCAGGTGGAGGATTTGGCCAACATCATTGGTGCGATTGATGGGACACATATTGCATTCGTCCACCCCCGGCAAAATGAACAGGTCTTCAGAAATCGTAAAAGTTATCACTTGATGAATGTGCAGATGGTGTGTTTGGTGGACCAGTACATCTCCCGTGTCAATGCTAAGTAACCACGCTCGGTGCATGATGCTTTTATCCTGAGAAATAGCAGCATCCCAAATGTGATGGCCCAACTCCAGAGACACAGGGTGTGGCAAATATGTGAGCCCTGGTTACCACCCAGTGGATGTTGGTGTATGGTATGGGCCATATGGCATAGTGTGTGGTTAACAGTTGTCCCTCGATATTTGCAGGTGACTCTGGTTACCCCAACCTATCATGGCTTCTGACCCCTGTGAGGAATTCCAGGACAAGGGCAGAGGAACGGCAAAGGGCACATGGGCAAAGAAGAAGGATTATTGAACGTACCTTCGGCCTCCTGAAGGCCAGGTTTCAGTGCTTCCATCTAACAGGTGGATCCCTGTACTACTCACCTAAGAAGGCCTGCCAGATCATTGTGGCATGCTGTATGTTGCACAACCTTGCCTTGAGATGTCATGTGTCTTTTCTGCAGGAGGAGGAGGCTGGAGATGGCAGTGTAGCAGCAGTGGACCCCATGGACAGTGAAGATGAGGAGGCAGAAGATGAGGACAACCGAAGTGCAGTAATTCATCAATACTTCCAATGACACACAGGTAAGACAGTGTTACTTCACATTTCATTGACAGTTTGATGTGTGACATTGTCACTGGCAGGCTGTGGATTCCTACTTCAATGGCCATTCACTGTACCCATTGGCATCTCTTTTTGCAGATGTTGGTGCCCCACTATTGCTCCTGGTGTGTCCACTGCAGCCAACTACAGGTCTTCCCTATGGATACATTACTGTACAGTTGAATTGCAATGTTTAAAGCTTGTTAAACAAATACACACTTAAATCATTTGACATACTCCACACTTGTATGTTTTAAAAGTGTGTTTATTGCAGTGCTATGAAGAAAAGGGGGAAGTGCTATGGGCTGGGGTGATGATGGAGGAAAGTCCAGGTTAGAGTCCAGTCTATTTGTAATACAGGTGCATTGTCCAAGGGTGCATAGGAAAAGGAGCAATGGCAGTTCAAGGAGGACAGGGTGACAGAGTGGGGCATAAGGGTGACAATCAAGAGAGTCTTATTTCCTGGCGGGGGTCTTGGCAATAGTCTCTGGCTTCTGCCTGAATCGCAGGGAACATTTGCGCGGTGGTTCTCCTTCTGCAGGGGGAGGGGTGCTGGTGGCCTATTGGTCCTATGGCAGGGCCTCCTGACCACTAGCGGCAGCAGAGGTGGAGGGCTGTTCAGTGTTCTGGCTAGTGTCAGGGGCCCGCTGGTGTGCCACTGCCTCCCTCATACTGTTGGCCATGTCTGCCAGCACCCCTACAATGGAGACCAGGGTGGTATTACTGGACTTCAAGTCCTACCTAATCCCCAGGTACAGTCCCTCCTGCAGACACATGTTATCCTGCATCTTGTACAGGATCTGGCCCAGCGTATCCTGGAAATGTTGGTATGCTCCCAGGATCGCGGTGAGTGCGTCCTGGAGAGACGGTTCCCTGGGCCTGTCCTCCCCCTGGTGCACAGCCCTCATGTCCTGGGGTCCCTGTAGTGGTAGACACACTGCTGATTGATGTGTCCTGGGGGAAGATGTATGGGCCCACTGGGTGGGTGCAGTGGTGGTGTTTCCTGAGGGGAGAGGCTCTGTGGTGGTGTGACTGGGTAACCGACTGTGGAGCTATCCTGCAGTTGCTGCTTCTGTCTGGTGAAAGGGGACAAAGACTGGACTTTCTTGTGCATTCCTGCTTGTGAAGAAATCTCCAAGGGTTTCTCCTGAGCTTGCCTCCTGTTGTTGAAGTGTCAGGGCCATCAAAGACTTCTCCTGCCAGCACCTGGACTCTCTGCTGAGACTCCTGTCCTGTCAAGTGGTGCCCTATCCAGTTCCTGGGGCCTTGACAGGTAAAGCTGGCAGACCAAGATTCCAAATCCACGCACAGATCGCTGTGCGAGGAAATGTCCGACGCAACCTCTGAAAAGTGGCTGAAGAAACAATGCACCGCCGGCTTTGTGGCTGAAATCGCCACTCCGCCTGCAGCGTGGCTGGGAGATCGACGCATTCACAAACAGTTTGCCTCAGGGAGGTGGTGGCCTCCGGGGTGTGGAAGAATCATGCAGCCCCCACATATTTGAACATCATTGCTTTGGGGAAGTGGTGGTCAGAAGGGCTAATATAAGCCTTAGGAGGGGGCCCTGTGCAACCCCCTCCTTTTTTAAGCCCCTAATGTCCCAGGACCTGACGCACCTATGGGCAAAAAAAAAAGAAAAGGGCGGGGGAGGGGCACCAGTTTTAAAACAATTTCAGAAAAATCTGCAGCTCTGCATCAGTAGATTTTTTTTAGATTATTTTTTTAAAAAAAAGTTTTTAGCCCTGGTGAAGTGCGTGAGAGAGCCCTAGATCAAGGCTAGGGGCTCAGACTGACCCTATACTGGCCCCTTTTCTTTTTTTTTTATTTGTTTTTGTGGAACTTGGTTGAAGCTGAGTCCCAAAATGGCTGCCAACATTTCCTTTAGAGGTGTTCAAAATCCCTATGGGAAAATCCATGGGAAAATGCATTTTGGACCCCCAATTTTTCTCTGCCCCCACTTGATGGATCACCCTGAAACTTTTAAGACAGCAGTTAAACTCACTGAAGTCTAAATTTTGAAAAATATTTGAGGATTCGCCAAGCGGCTCCAAAGTTATTGCCAAAACAAAAAACACTCTTTCTATGGAAACTCGTCCTAACTATAACTACCTACTGGCAACTACCAGTATGTGTTATATATATATATCTATATATATATATATATATATATATAGACAGATAGATAGATAGATAGAAAGATAGATAGATAGATAGATAGATAGATAGATAGATAGATAGATAGATAGATAGATAGATATATTTTTGTGACCCTCAAAACCTACCATTCATTACAATGCATTTCAATGGGTGCTATCATGTATATTGGTCCCAAGATGGCTGCAAGCACTTTCTGGTTGAATTGCTAACAGCCAATCAGCTCTCACCATAAGATCTGTGCTTAGGCTTCACTCAGATATACAATTTAGGTTTTCCCTTAATATCTCAATAACTACCTAACGGATTTAAGTTAAAGCTAGCTTTCTGCTAAATTTGGTGTAATTCCATCCAGTGGTTCAGACTGTAATCGCGTCTAAAGGTCCCATAGTAATTAATATGATAAAAGCAATGTTTTTTACCCCCCCTGTTTTTCTTGGCCCCTGCATGATGGATCACCCCGAAACTTTCCCTGCACAAGAATCACCACCAAAGCACTCTTTTGGAAAGTTTTATGAAGAATTGTCAAATGTTGCCAAAGTTATAGGCACGTCAAAAAACACTTTTTCTATGGAAACATGGTCCTAACTATAACTACCTAATGGTGACCGCCTGTATGTTATACATATATATAGCCCCCCCCCCCAAGACTGTTTATGGTCCCTGGACCACTGGGGACTGCCACTCCCCAGGGCCAACTCCTTAGGTCTTGAGGTGCCTACCTTCGAACATAGTTGTTTGCTTTAGCTTGGCAGCAGCTTTGACAGCTCCCACCAAGCAAGAACAGACAATAAGTCCACTCCTGGAGGCAGGAGCAGAAAATCTGGCTGGGACCAGACTTTTCATCTGTTTTCCTGCCCACTGTCATGCTGCCCCACCTTCCAATAATTGGCGGGCCCCAGGGTATGGGACCCCAGGGCCAAAATCAGTCAGGAGTCCCCTTTTTCTTTTTGGGATTGTACAGGTCCTGGGGAATGGGGTCCCTGGGGCCAAATTTGGCCCTAGGCCATGCAGCACCCCTCACCTTTCACAAATTGGCCAGGCCCTACGGAATGGGGTCCATAGGGTCAAAATCGACCAAGGGTGGGGGGCCGAATGCCCCCCTCCCCTTTTAGTAATGCGTGATTGGTTGCCTATGGGATGTTGGCCTCCAGGCATGGCCATAGGGCAAGACCCTGCAGCCAACCCCTGCCGCGCACTCCCTGGTCCAACTGCGGAGACAACATGAGCCAATGCTGGGACTCCTATCCATCTCAGGGCTGTGCCAGATCCAGGTATGAGACTTCAAGATCCCGCATCCTCCTGAGGACGAATTGGGGCAGGGACAAAATAAGAAAGGAGAGAGTTGCGGTACTGGATCTGCTCAGTGACTGTGCAACAGTGCTTAACAGGATGTGTCTCTCCTGAGAACTTCTGTGTCTGCGAGGGTAGGGGTATACTGGGTCAGAATCCTTTTTTTTTTTACAAAGATGCATTACACTGTGAACAACAAGAAGAGGCAGTTAACATCCATACATTATCAAGCCTCAAGATGTATAGCTATTGATAATGCATTAATTTTTGTAAAATACACTCATAAACTTCTTCAACATTACAGCATGAGAGCAGGATAACCGAGTTCACAGATTTGACCCTTTGAGACTCTAGAGGAAGAACTTGAAATACAGATTGAAGTCTCTGACACCCCAGGATAAACTCAGAACACAGATTGTGTTTACTGCCACTTCCAGGATTACAGTCGGGGCATCGGATGGAGTATTGGGGACTCCCAAGATTACATTCAGAACACAGGTTGGAGATAGGGACAATCCCAAGGTTAGCAGCCACCGACGATATACGCATCATACTGGAATGTGGAGGCACGGCCGCACTCATCCTCCTCGACCTCTCCTCCACATTTAACACCATCTCCCACTCCACCCTCTGCGACAGACTACATGACCCAAGCAATCAAAACAAAGCCCTGGATTGGATCAGGTGCTTCCTCACCATAAGAACACAGAGGGTCAGGCTACTGCTGTTCATGTCAGAACCTAAAAACACTTAAGACACTTGCTGCAGTGTGCCCAAAGGATTTTCAGTCAGCTCAAAGCTTTTCAATGTCTACATGACCCCACTTGCCAAGATCACCAAACAACATGAGCTAAACATAGTCTCCTACGCCAACAACACCCAACTGATCCTCTCCCTGTCCGAGGACTTTGCTCAAGCCAAGATGGATTTCCACAACAGGATAAGAACAGTCACCACCTACATGGAGGACAGATGCCTCAAGCTCAACTTTGACAAAACAGTGATCCTTGTGATTGGCTCCACCCCTTGTGCCTGGAACGCCTCCTGGTGGCCCATAGCGCTAGGTAATGCCCCCACCCCACTGACCATGCATGCAACCCGAGAATCATCCTGGACTCCTCTCTATCAATGACTCGCCAAGTCAACGCCATCTCTTCATCACGCTTCCACACCCTCCAACTACTGCAGAAGATTTTTGAATGGATTCCCCGTGACACGAGGAAGACAGTCACTCACATACTCATCACCAGCAAACTGGACTACAGCAATGCACTCTATGCCAGCATCACCAAGAAACTTCAAACAAGACTACAAAGAGTCAAGAATGCAGCAGCCGGACTCATCCTGGACATCCTGGACATCCCCCGACACATCCGCATCTCCTTCCATCTCAGAGACCTACACTGGCTCCCAGTCAACAAGCTCATCACATACAAACTCCTGATCCGCACCTAGAAGGCACTGCACAAAATAGTGTTGCGTAGGTTATCATTATCCTAATGAGGCTACTGTATTTGGCAGCAGAATCGGATAGATTGTGGGATACTAAATACAAGTCCCCACCATGTGACGGCTGTCAGCCTAATTTGGGTTTTCTGGCTAACTAGCAGCGCCTCATCTCTGCCCAAGAGCAGGGATGATTGTGGTAACCGGGCGCATGACAAGGAAGACTCCTCAGGTGAATCGTGGTCGATCAGATCTCGTCCCTTTCTCTCAGTCATATTAGTCTCACACAGGCAAAATCAAACAGAGGCAGAATATAATTCAATAAGGGTTTAGTGAAGTAACTGCATCTTGGATAAAATGGCATGTACTGCAATAACTAGGATGATAAAAGACAATGGCCCTCATTACAACCCTGGCGGTCGGTGTTAAAGCGGCGGTAACACTGCCAACAGGCCAGCTGTAAAAAAAATGGGATCACGACCACAGTGGAAACCTCCAACACATACAGCCACTTTAACACTCCGAGCGCCACAGCAGCAGCAACAAACACCGCGGCGGTCACCGCCAACAGACAGGCAGAAGACAATGTACCGCCCACAGAATTACAACCCGCCCATCCGCCAGCTTTTCCGGGGCGGTACCAATGCCGTCAAAAGCACGGCAGAAACAGAACACAGAAGGGAAACCACTCACCTTGGGGTGTGGCAGTTCACATTCCCCCACATGGGTGTCTGAGGCACGAGATTTGCCAGGACCAGGTTGCATGATAGTCCGTGGAGGCAGGGCTAGACTCCATCCTGCTGCGGCTAAGGCTGCAAACTGGTGATGCTGCCAATGGTGGTGGTCGGCTCCAGCCCATCTCCTGCAGCCTCAGACGGCTGACCACTGGGGCTGCTGCTGCTGTAGTGTTCCTACTGTCAGCGGTGCAGGTGGCGGTGCTTGCGGCAGTGCTTGCAGAGGGGCTGCTGACGGAGCTGGGCATGGTGCAGGTGCCTGTGCTGCCAGTGGTGGAGGGAAGCTCCAGCCCTTCTCCTGCAGCCTCGGATGGCTGCCCACTGGGGATGCTGCTGCTGACAGTAGTGGTGCAAGTGGTGGTGCAGGTGGCAGTGCAAATGGCGGTGCTTGCGCCGGGGCTGCTGGCGGTGCTGGCTGCGGTGCAGGTGGCGGGGCTGGCGGTTGTGCTGGTGGGCACAAGGCCTTCAGCTGCAGCCTCTGACGGCTGAAGTGCCTTGCCTGGTGTTTTCTGGCCCTTCCTCACCTTGGCAGATGCTGTTGCGTCCTTGGCTCTGGCAGCTGGAGTTTTTGAGGAGGCCTTGCTGGGTGGTTCGTGCTCCTTGCCCTTGCTGCATGCTGTCCCGTTCTTCACCTTGGCAGGTGGCGGAATGGATTTGTCCTTTGCAGGGGTTGGTGGCACACTGGCTGGGCTGGCAGTTGCCCCCTTTGAGCCTCTGTGAGTTGCAGGTACCACAGCAGACGCCGACTTGGTGGCAGAGGTGCTGGCCTGGGTTCTGGACACCCTGGCCCGAGGGGAAGGACGGCGAGGGGTGGGGTAGGGAAGAGGTCAGTGTTTGCCAGGTAAAGCTTCTTAGGCACACTGGGGCAGGATGAGGGAGACAGTTTGGGAGTGGAAGAAGAGGGAGTGGTTGTAGGAGGTGTCAGTCTGCTGTGTTTGGGTGCAGGTGCATGGGTTGGATGCTGTTCTAAAGTGGATGGCTGTTGGGTGTCTGAGTGCTTGTGTTTGTGTACTTTGGGAGGAGGGGGCACAGACATAGTGGGAGAGCACACAGAGAACGTGTGCATGGATGTCGGGGTAGTGACTGCCAGTGAGGTGTGTGTTCTGATAGGTGTGATGGTGATAAGGGTAGTGGATGAGGATGTAGTGCATGCAGGTGTGAGTGGAGACGCTACTGGGAGGGAAGTGGGGGAGAAGGAGGAGGGGGACACAGTGGAGGCAGTGGATGTTGGTATGTCTGCATCTGGATGGTGTTTGGGCCACCAAGCCAGTGTGAATGCCCTCCAGAAATGCATTGAACTGTTGCATTTGGGCTGCCATCCCCTGGATGGCATTCACATGGTTGACTGCCCAACAGAGATGGATCGGATGATGTCAATAGCCTCCTCACTCAGGGCAGCAGGGCTCACTGGGGCAGGACTTGAGGTGCCTGGGGAGAAGGAGATGCCACCCTCCTGGGTGAACAGGCATGAGAAACTCACTGAGGGGCTGCTTGGAGGGCGGTGCTGGTACTGGGGGTGACGGCTGTACCTATAACTGGGGTGGGCACTGAGGTGTCTGCCACCAACAGGGAGCTTCCATCGGAGGAGGTATCCGTGTCTGAACTGTCCCGCCATGGTGCTCCCCTCGCCCTCCGTCCCACTGGTGCCCTCACCGTCAGTGGACTCGGCCTCCTGGGTCCTATGGGATTCAGCTCCCTCCATCGCCGGTGCATCTGCTCCTCCACCAGATGATGCAGATGCACATGACAGGATGACAAAACAAAAAGGGAGGGAAGAGACAAAGGATACACTTGGTCAGTGGCGGCAGCACCACCACCGTTGGCATACACAACACACTCACACACAGGGAACTGCCCTATGCAATAGGCAAAGCACTACCAGTTACATTGCTAGTCACTAGGCCATGGGAAGGGACACATACTGCCAACTGCAGCATACCTGAGACCCATGCACCCCTGCTCAGTAGTGGATGCCTTCTAGCTAGGTTGGAGGAATTTCACATCAGAACCCTGCCCAACATGGGACCTACTCTGCAATGTCAGGCCTGGCCTAGGGGCACCCACAGGCCCACATCCCCCACCTGGATACCACCCCACTAGTCGTAATTAGTAACGAAGGTCACTGTAATCACCCCCTTGTTCCTGCTGTGATGCCCCCAAGTGCCCATCCAGCTCCAGATAGGCCACCGCCTATAAGCAGGCCGTCAGGGGGGTCAGGGTTCGACAGGCACCGCTTCCTCATTGGGAGGCCATCCCCAGCTGGGCCTCCTCCGTCTTCCATGCACAGCTTCTCAGGTCCTACCACTGTTTCCGACAGTGGGTGCTCTGCCTGCCGTAGACCTCCAGGGTCCGCACATCCTTGGCGATGGCACACCATATTCCCTTCTTTTGATGGGTGCTGACCTGCAGAGAAATACACACAGGGAAAGGTATTAATCAGACCGTCCTGCCTGTTACACTCATGGCCCACCAAGCCCCTTCCCATCCCCATTTGCACAGACATGGCCCAGCAGACATGTTGCACGCTGCCCAGGGCCCATCCACCAACCCCCCTTACACGAGGCCTTCACACATAGTGCTCCATGCATTTGTGCCCCATGCATCGTACTCACAGTGTATTCACCTGTTGGTCCGGAGGCCCATACAGCAGTCGGTACCGGGGTAGGACCCCATCCACTAATTGCTCCAACTCTGCCGAGGTGAAGGCAGGGGCCCTTTCCCTAGTCACACGCGCCATGGTAGGTTCCAGACTCAGGTCACAGCAGCACATGCAGTGTAGGTCCTTTCCTGTTGAAGGTCAGGTAGCAAGTGAGTGAACAGATAGAAAATGGTGGTCAAGTCCACGGCGGTGTGTACCGTCACCGCCGGCGTACATCACTATTGGCCACTGTACCCCTTAGGGCCCAATGATAACCAATGAGGAGTTGCACGGCGGTTCCCGACCACCTCCTGCAATGGCGCACAACGTCAGCGGAATTACCTCATTTCCACCTGTCCCTCCAAACTGGACAGGTGGACGCCATTTCGGGGGGGGGACAGGCCATGGATCCTAATTGCGTCTCAGTTCACAATTTCACATTCTGAACATATTCCCCCGAAATATTGTAATACTCACAATATGCATTGAACTGTAGTGGTTACAATCTACAGATAATGACCAGCTGCTCACTCTTTTACCCCATAGATTGCAACTGCTGCGGATGAATAGGAGATGGAGACATCCCCCCATGTACAGACCCCTGGTGGACTTAGCAAAAATGGAGGACAGGCACATTATCCTCACCTATAGACTTGACAGGGCCACAATCACAGAGCTGGGTGCCCAATTGGAGCCCGACCTGATATTTGCTATCCGTCACCCCAGTGGGATCCCCCCTCTTGTGCAAGTGCTATCTGTCCTCCATTTTTTGGCAACAGGTTCTTTTCAAGTGACAGTGGGCTTGACAGCAGGAATGTCACAGCCAATGTTCTCAATAGTGCTGACCAGAGTGTTGTCTGCCCTGATTAAACACATGTGCAGCTACACCGTTTTCCCCCAGGTGGAGGATTTGGCCAACATCATTGGTGCGATTGATGGGACACATATTGCATTCGTCCACCCCCGGCAAAATGAACAGTCCTTCAGAAATCGTAAAAGTTATCACTTGATGAATGTGCAGATGGTGTGTTTGGTGGACCAGTACATCTCCCGTGTCAATGCTAAGTAACCACGCTCGGTGCATGATGCTTTTATCCTGAGAAATAGCAGCATCCCAAATGTGATGGCCCAACTCCAGAGACACAGGGTGTGGCAAATATGTGAGCCCTGGTTACCACCCAGTGGATGTTGGTGTATGGTATGGGCCATATGGCATAGTGTGTGGTTAACAGTTGTCCCTCGATATTTGCAGGTGACTCTGGTTACCCCAACCTATCATGGCTTCTGACCCCTGTGAGGAATTCCAGGACAAGGGCAGAGGAACGGCAAAGGGCACATGGGCAAAGAAGAAGGATTATTGAACGTACCTTCGGCCTCCTGAAGGCCAGGTTTCGGTGCCTCCATCTAACAGGTGGATCCCTGTACTACTCACCTAAGAAGGCCTGCCAGATCATTGTGGCATGCTGTATGTTGCACAACCTTGCCTTGAGATGTCATGTGTCTTTTCTGCAGGAGGAGGAGGCTGGAGATGGCAGTGTAGCAGCAGTGGACCCCATGGACAGTGAAGATGAGGAGGCAGAAGATGAGGACAACCGAAGTGCAGTAATTCATCAATACTTCCAATGACACACATGTAAGACAGTGTTACTTCACATTTCATTGACAGTTTGATGTGTGACATTGTCACTGGCAGGCTGTGGATTCCTACTTCAATGGCCATTCACTGTACCCATTGGCATCTCTTTTTGCAGATGTTGGTGCCCCACTATTGCTCCTGGTGTGTCCACTGCAGCCAACTACAGGTCTTCCCTATGGATACATTACTGTACAGTTGAATTGCAATGTTTAAAGCTTGTTAAACAAATACACACTTAAATCATTTGACATACTCCACACTTGTATGTTTTAAAAGTGTGTTTATTGCAGTGCTATGAAGAAAAGGGGGAAGTGCTATGGGCTGGGGTGATGATGGAGGAAAGTCCAGGTTAGAGTCCAGTCTATTTGTAGTACAGGTGCATTGTCCAAGGGTGCATAGGAAAAGGAGCAATGGCAGTTCAAGGAGGACAGGGTGACAGAGTGGGGCATAAGGGTGACAATCAAGAGAGTCTTATTTCCTGGCGGGGGTCTTGGCAATAGTCTCTGGCTTCTGCCTGAATCGCAGGGAACATTTGCGCGGTGGTTCTCCTTCTGCAGGGGGAGGGGTGCTGGTGGCCTATTGGTCCTATGGCAGGGCCTCCTGACCACTAGCGGCAGCAGAGGTGGAGGGCTGTTCAGTGTTCTGGCTAGTGTCAGGGGCCCGCTGGTGTGCCACTGCCTCCCTCATACTGTTGGCCATGTCTGCCAGCACCCCTACAATGGAGACCAGGGTGGTATTACTGGACTTCAAGTCCTACCTAATCCCCAGGTACAGTCCCTCCTGCAGACACATGTTATCCTGCATCTTGTACAGGATCTGGCCCAGCGTATCCTGGAAATGTTGGTATGCTCCCAGGATCGCGGTGAGTGCGTCCTGGAGAGACGGTTCCCTGGGCCTGTCCTCCCCCTGGTGCACAGCCCTCATGTCCTGGGGTCCCTGTAGTGGTAGACACACTGCTGATTGATGTGTCCTGGGGGAAGATGTATGGGCCCACTGGGTGGGTGCAGTGGTGGTGTTTCCTGAGGGGGGAGGCTCTGTGGTGGTGTGACTGGGAAACCGACTGTAGAGCTATCCTGCAGTTGCTGCTTCTGTCTGGTGAAAGGGGACAAAGACTGGACTTTCTTGTGCATTCCTGCTTGTGAAGAAATCTCCAAGGGTTTCTCCTGAGCTTGCCTCCTGTTGTTGAAGTGTCAGGGCCATCAAAGACTTCTCCTGCCAGCACCTGGACTCTCTGCTGAGACTCCTGTCCTGTCAAGTGGTGCCCTATCCAGTTCCTGGGGCCTTGACAGGTAAAGCTGGCAGACCAAGATTCCAAATCCACGCACAGATCGCTGTGCGAGGAAATGTCCGACGCAACCTCTGAAAAGTGGCTGAAGAAACAATGCACCGCCGGCTTTGTGGCTGAAATCGCCACTCCGCCTGCAGCGTGGCTGGGAGATCGACGCATTCACAAACAGTTTGCCTCAGGGAGGTGGTGGCCTCCGGGGTGTGGAAGAATCATGCAGCCCCCACATATTTGAACATCATTGCTTTGGGGAAGTGGTGGTCAGAAGGGCTAATATAAGCCTTAGGAGGGGGCCCTGTGCAACCCCCTCCTTTTTTAAGCCCCTAATGTCCCAGGACCTGACGCACCTATGGGCAAAAAAAAAAGAAAAGGGCGGGGGAGGGGCACCAGTTTTAAAACAATTTCAGAAAAATCTGCAGCTCTGCATCAGTAGATTTTTTTTAGATTATTTTTAAAAAAAAAAGTTTTTAGCCCTGGTGAAGTGCGTGAGAGAGCCCTAGATCAAAGCTAGGGGCTCAGACTGACCCTATACTGGCCCCTTTTCTTTTTTTTTTATTTGTTTTTGTGGAACTTGGTTGAAGCTGAGTCCCAAAATGGCTGCCAACATTTCCTTTAGAGGTGTTCAAAATCCCTATGGGAAAATCCATGGGAAAATGCATTTTGGACCCCCAATTTTTCTCTGCCCCCACTTGATGGATCACCCTGAAACTTTTAAGACAGCAGTTAAACTCACTGAAGTCTAAATTTTGAAAAATATTTGAGGATTCGCCAAGCGGCTCCAAAGTTATTGCCAAAACAAAAAACACTCTTTCTATGGAAACTCGTCCTAACTATAACTACCTACTGGCAACTACCAGTATGTGTTATATATATATATCTATCTATATATATATATATATATAGACAGATAGATAGATAGATAGATAGATAGATAGATAGATAGATAGATAGATAGATAGATAGATAGATATATTTTTGTGACCCTCAAAACCTACCATTCATTACAATGCATTTCAATGGGTGCTATCATGTATATTGGTCCCAAGATGGCTGCAAGCACTTTCTGGTTGAATTGCTAACAGCCAATCAGCTCTCACCATAAGATCTGTGCTTAGGCTTCACTCAGATATACAATTTAGGTTTTCCCTTAATATCTCAATAACTACCTAACGGATTTAAGTTAAAGCTAGCTTTCTGCTAAATTTGGTGTAATTCCATCCAGTGGTTCAGACTGTAATCGCGTCTAAAGGTCCCATAGTAATTAATATGATAAAAGCAATGTTTTTTACCCCCCCTGTTTTTCTTGGCCCCTGCATGATGGATCACCCCGAAACTTTCCCTGCACAAGAATCACCACCAAAGCACTCTTTTGGAAAGTTTTATGAAGAATTGTCAAATGTTGCCAAAGTTATAGGCACGTCAAAAAACACTTTTTCTATGGAAACATGGTCCTAACTATAACTACCTAATGGTGACCGCCTGTATGTTATACATATATATAGCCCCCCCCCCCCCAAGACTGTTTATGGTCCCTGGACCACTGGGGACTGCCACTCCCCAGGGCCAACTCCTTAGGTCTTGAGGTGCCTACCTTCGAACAAAGTTGTTTGCTTTAGCTTGGCAGCAGCTTTGACAGCTCCCACCAAGCAAGAACAGACAATAAGTCCACTCCTGGAGGCAGGAGCAGAAAATCTGGCTGGGACCAGACTTTTCATCTGTTTTCCTGCCCACTGTCATGCTGCCCCACCTTCCAATAATTGGCGGGCCCCAGGGTATGGGACCCCAGGGCCAAAATCAGTCAGGAGTCCCCTTTTTCTTTTTGGGATTGTACAGGTCCTGGGGAATGGGGTCCCTGGGGCCAAATTTGGCCCTAGGCCATGCAGCACCCCTCACCTTTCACAAATTGGCCAGGCCCTACGGAATGGGGTCCATAGGGTCAAAATCGACCAAGGGAGGGGGGCCGAATGCCCCCCTCCCCTTTTAGTAATGCGTGATTGGTTGCCTATGGGATGTTGGCCTCCAGGCATGGCCATAGGGCAAGACCCTGCAGCCAACCCCTGCCGTGCACTCCCTGGTCCAACTGCGGAGACAACATGAGCCAATGCTGGGACTCCTATCCATCTCAGGGCTGTGCCAGATCCAGGTATGAGACTTCAAGATCCCGCATCCTCCTGAGGACGAATTGGGGCAGGGACAAAATAAGAAAGGAGAGAGTTGCGGTACTGGATCTGCTCAGTGACTGTGCAACAGTGCTTAACAGGATGTGTCTCTCCTGAGAACTTCTGTGTCTGCGAGGGTAGGGGTATACTGGGTCAGAATCCTTTTTTTTTTTACAAAGATACATTACACTGTGAACAACAAGAAGAGGCAGTTAACATCCATACATTATCAAGCCTCAAGATGTATAGCTATTGATAATGCATTAATTTTTGTAAAATACACTCATAAACTTCTTCAACATTACAGCATGAGAGCAGGATAACCGAGTTCACAGATTTGACCCTTTGAGACTCTAGAGGAAGAACTTGAAATACAGATTGAAGTCTCTGACACCCCAGGATAAACTCAGAACACAGATTGTGTTTACTGCCACTTCCAGGATTACAGTCGGGGCATCGGATGGAGTATTGGGGACTCCCAAGATTACATTCAGAACACAGGTTGGAGATAGGGACAATCCCAAGGTTAGCAGCCACCGACGATATACGCATCATACTGGAATGTGGAGGCACGGCCGCACTCATCCTCCTCGACCTCTCCTCCACATTTAACACCATCTCCCACTCCACCCTCTGCGACAGACTACATGACCCAAGCAATCAAAACAAAGCCCTGGATTGGATCAGGTGCTTCCTCACCATAAGAACACAGAGGGTCAGGCTACTGCTGTTCATGTCAGAACCTAAAAACACTTAAGACACTTGCTGCAGTGTGCCCAAAGGATTTTCAGTCAGCTCAAAGCTTTTCAATGTCTACATGACCCCACTTGCCAAGATCACCAAACAACATGAGCTAAACATAGTCTCCTACGCCAACAACACCCAACTGATCCTCTCCCTGTCCGAGGACTTTGCTCAAGCCAAGATGGATTTCCACAACAGGATAAGAACAGTCACCACCTACATGGAGGACAGATGCCTCAAGCTCAACTTTGACAAAACAGTGATCCTTGTGATTGGCTCCACCCCTTGTGCCTGGAACGCCTCCTGGTGGCCCATAGCGCTAGGTAATGCCCCCACCCCACTGACCATGCATGCAACCCGAGAATCATCCTGGACTCTTCTCTATCAATGACTCGCCAAGTCAACGCCATCTCTTCATCACGCTTCCACACCCTCCAACTACTGCGGAAGATTTTTGAATGGATTCCCCGTGACACGAGGAAGACAGTCACTCACATACTCATCACCAGCAAACTGGACTACAGCAATGCACTCTATGCCAGCATCACCAAGAAACTTCAAACAAGACTACAAAGAGTCAAGAATGCAGCAGCCGGACTCATCCTGGACATCCTGGACATCCCCCGACACATCCGCATCTCCTTCCATCTCAGAGACCTACACTGGCTCCCAGTCAACAAGCTCATCACATACAAACTCCTGATCCGCACCTAGAAGGCACTGCACAAAATAGTGTTGCGTAGGTTATCATTATCCTAATGAGGCTACTGTATTTGGCAGCAGAATCGGATAGATTGTGGGATACTAAATACAAGTCCCCACCATGTGACGGCTGTCAGCCTAATTTGGGTTTTCTGGCTAACTAGCAGCGCCTCATCTCTGCCCAAGAGCAGGGATGATTGTGGTAACCGGGCGCATGACAAGGAAGACTCCTCAGGTGAATCGTGGTCGATCAGATCTCGTCCCTTTCTCTCAGTCATATTAGTCTCACACAGGCAAAATCAAACAGAGGCAGAATATAATTCAATAAGGGTTTAGTGAAGTAACTGCATCTTGGATAAAATGGCATGTACTGCAATAACTAGGATGATAAAAGACAATGGCCCTCATTACAACCCTGGCAGTCGGTGTTAAAGCGGCGGTAACACTGCCAACAGGCCGGCTGTAAAAAAAATGGGATCACGACCACAGTGGAAACCTCCAACACATACAGCCACTTTAACACTCCGAGCGCCACAGCAGTAGCAACAAACACCGCGGCGGTCACCGCCAACAGACAGGCAGAAGACAATGTACCGCCCACAGAATTACAACCCGCCCATCCGCCAGCTTTTCCGGGGCGGTACCAATGCCGTCAAAAGCACGGCAGAAACAGAACACAGAAGGGAAACCACTCACCTTGGGGTGTGGCAGTTCACATTCCCCCACATGGGTGTCTGAGGCACGAGATTTGCCAGGACCAGGTTGCATGATAGTCCGTGGAGGCAGGGCTAGACTCCATCCTGCTGCGGCTAAGGCTGCAAACTGGTGATGCTGCCAATGGTGGTGGTCGGCTCCAGCCCATCTCCTGCAGCCTCAGACGGCTGACCACTGGGGCTGCTGCTGCTGTAGTGTTCCTACTGTCAGCGGTGCAGGTGGCGGTGCTTGCGGCAGTGCTTGCAGAGGGGCTGCTGACGGAGCTGGGCATGGTGCAGGTGCCTGTGCTGCCAGTGGTGGAGGGAAGCTCCAGCCCTTCTCCTGCAGCCTCGGATGGCTGCCCACTGGGGATGCTGCTGCTGACAGTAGTGGTGCAAGTGGTGGTGCAGGTGGCAGTGCAAATGGCGGTGCTTGCGCCGGGGCTGCTGGCGGTGCTGGCTGCGGTGCAGGTGGCGGGGCTGGCGGTTGTGCTGGTGGGCACAAGGCCTTCAGCTGCAGCCTCTGACGGCTGAAGTGCCTTGCCTGGTGTTTTCTGGCCCTTCCTCACCTTGGCAGATGCTGTTGCGTCCTTGGCTCTGGCAGCTGGAGTTTTTGAGGAGGCCTTGCTGGGTGGTTCGTGCTCCTTGCCCTTGCTGCATGCTGTCCCGTTCTTCACCTTGGCAGGTGGCGGAATGGATTTGTCCTTTGCAGGGGTTGGTGGCACACTGGCTGGGCTGGCAGTTGCCCCCTTTGAGCCTCTGTGAGTTGCAGGTACCACAGTAGACGCCGACTTGGTGGCAGAGGTGCTGGCCTGGGTTCTGTACACCCTGGCCCGAGGGGAAGGACGGCGAGGGGTGGGGTAGGGAAGAGGTCAGTGTTTGCCAGGTAAAGCTTCTTAGGCACACTGGGGCAGGATGAGGGAGACAGTTTGGGAGTGGAAGAAGAGGGAGTGGTTGTAGGAGGTGTCAGTCTGCTGTGTTTGGGTGCAGGTGCATGGGTTGGATGCTGTTCTAAAGTGGATGGCTGTTGGGTGTCTGAGTGCTTGTGTTTGTGTACTTTGGGAGGAGGGGGCACAGACATAGTGGGAGAGGACACAGAGAATGTGTGCATGGATGTCGGGGTAGTGACTGCCAGTGAGGTGTGTGTTCTGATAGGTGTGATGGTGATAAGGGTAGTGGATGAGGATGTAGTGCATGCAGGTGTGAGTGGAGACGCTACTGGGAGGGAAGTGGGGGAGAAGGAGGAGGGGGACACAGTGGAGGCAGTGGATGTTGGTATGTCTGCATCTGGATGGTGTTTGGGCCACCAAGCCAGTGTGAATGCCCTCCAGAAATGCATTGAACTGTTGCATTTGGGCTGCCAGCCCCTGGATGGCATTCACATGGTTGACTGCCCAACAGAGATGGATCGGATGATGTCAATAGCCTCCTCACTCAGGGCAGCAGGGCTCACTGGGGCAGGACTTGAGGTGCCTGGGGAGAAGGAGATGCCCACCCTCCTGGGTGAACAGGCATGAGAAACTCACTGAGGGGCTGCTGGGAGGGCGGTGCTGGTACTGGGGGTGACGGCTGTACCTATAACTGGGGTGGGCACTGAGGTGTCCGCCACCAACAGGGAGCTTCCATCGGAGGAGGTATCCGTGTCTGAACTGTCCCCCCATGGTGCTACCCTCGCCCTCCGTCCCACTGGTGCCCTCACCGTCAGTGGACTCGGCCTCCTGGGTCCTATGGGATTCAGCTCCCTCCATCGCCGGTGCATCTGCTCCTCCACCAGATGATGCTGATGCACATGACAGGATGACAAAACAAAAAGGGAAGGAAGAGACAAAGGATACACTTGGTCAGTGGCGGCAGCAACACCACCGTTGGCATACACAACACACTCACACACAGGGAACTGCCCTATGCACTAGGCAAAGCACTACCAGTTACAATGCTAGTCACTAGGCCATGGGAAGGGACACATACTGCCAACTGCAGCATACCTGGGACCCACACACCCCTGCTCAGTAGTGGATGCCTTCTAGCTAGGTTGGAGGAATTTCACATCAGAACCCTGCCCAACATGGGACCTACTCTGCAATGTCAGGCCTGGCCTAGGGGCACCCACAGGCCCACATCCCCCACCTGGATACCACCCCACTAGTCGTAATTAGTAACGAAGGTCACTGTAATCACCCCCTTGTTCCTGCTGTAACGCCCCCAAGTGCCCATCCAGCTCCAGATAGGCCACCGCCTATAAGCAGGCCGTCAGGGGGGTCAGGGTTCGACAGGCACCGCTTCCTCATTGGGAGGCCATCCCCAGCTGGGCCTCCTCCGTCTTCCATGCACAGCTTCTCAGGTCCTACCACTGTTTCCAACAGTGGGTGCTCTGCCTGCCGTAGACCTCCAGGGTCTGCACATCCTTGGCGATGGCACACCATATACCCTTCTTTTGATGGGTGCTGACCTGCAGAGAAATACACACAGGGAAAGGTATTAATCAGACGGTCCTGCCTGTTACACTCATGGCCCACCAAGCCCCTTCCCATCCCCATTTGCACAGACATGGCCCAGCAGACATGTTGCACGCTGCCCAGGGCCCATCCACCAACCCCCCTTACACGAGCCTTCACACATAGTGCTCCATGCATTTGTGCCCCATGCATCGTACTCACAGTGTATTCACCTGTTGGTCCGGAGGCCCATACAGCAGTCGGTACCGGGGTAGGACCCCATCCACTAATTGCTCCAACTCTGCCGAGGTGAAGGCAGGGGCCCTTTCCCTAGTCACACGCGCCATGGTAGGTTCCAGACTCAGGTCACAGCAGCACATGCAGTGTAGGTCCTTTCCTGTTGAAGGTCCGGGAGCAAGTGAGTGAACAGATAGAAAATGGTGGTCACGTCCACGGCGGTGTGTACCGTCACCGCCGGCGTACATCACTATTGGCCACTGTACCCCATAGGGCCCAATGATAACCAATGAGGAGTTGCACGGCGGTTCCCGACCACCTCCTGCAATGGCGCACAACATCAGCGGAATTACCTCATTTCCACCTGTCCCTCCAAACTGGACAGGTGGACGCCATTTCGGGGGGGGGGGACAGGCCATGGATCCTAATTGCGTCTCAGTTCACAATTTCACATTCTGAACATATTCCCCCGAAATATTGTAATACTCACAATATGCATTGAACTGTAGTGGTTACAATCTACAGATAATGACCAGCTGCTCACTCTTTTACCCCATAGATTGCAACTGCTGCGGATGAATAGGAGATGGAGACATCCCCCCGTGTACAGACCCCTGGTGGACTTAGCAAAAATGGAGGACAGGCACATTATCCTCACCTATAGACTTGACAGGGCCACAATCACAGAGCTGGGTGCCCAATTGGAGCCCGACCTGATATTTGCTATCCGTCACCCCACTGGGATCCCCCCTCTTGTGCAAGTGCTATCTGTCCTCCATTTTTTGGCAACAGGTTCTTTCCAAGTGACAGTGGGCTTGACAGCAGGAATGTCACAGCCAATGTTCTCAATAGTGCTGACCAGAGTGTTGTCTGCCCTGATTAAACACATGTGCAGCTACACCGTTTTCCCCCAGGTGGAGGATTTGGCCAACATCATTGGTGCGATTGATGGGACACATATTGCATTCGTCCACCCCCGGCAAAATGAACAGGTCTTCAGAAATCGTAAAAGTTATCACTTGATGAATGTGCAGATGGTGTGTTTGGTGGACCAGTACATCTCCCGTGTCAATGCTAAGTAACCACGCTCGGTGCATGATGCTTTTATCCTGAGAAATAGCAGCATCCCAAATGTGATGGCCCAACTCCAGAGACACAGGGTGTGGCAAATATGTGAGCCCTGGTTCCCATCCAGTGGATGTTGGTGTATGGTATGGGCCATATGGCATAGTGTGTGGTTAACAGTTGTCCCTCGATATTTGCAGGTGACTCTGGTTACCCCAACCTATCATGGCTTCTGACCCCTGTGAGGAATTCCAGGACAAGGGCAGAGGACCGGTACAATGAGGCACATGGGCAAAGAAGAAGGATTATTGAACGTACCTTCGGCCTCCTGAAGGCCAGGTTTCGGTGCCTCCATCTAACAGGTGGATCCCTGTACTACTCACCTAAGAAGGCCTGCCAGATCATTGTGGCATGCTGTATGTTGCACAACCTTGCCTTGAGATGTCATGTGTCTTTTCTGCAGGAGGAGGAGGCTGGAGATGGCCGTGTAGCAGCAGTGGACCCCATGGACAGTGAAGATGAGGAGGCAGAAGATGAGGACAACCGAAGTGCAGTAATTCATCAATACTTCCAATGACACACAGGTAAAACAGTGTTACTTCACATTTCATTGACAGTTTGATGTGTGACATTGTCACTGGCAGGCTGTGGATTCCTACTTCAATGGCCATTCACTGTACCCATTGGCATCTCTTTTTGCAGATGTTGGTGCCCCACTATTGCTCCTGGTGTGTCCACTGCAGCCAACTACAGGTCTTCCCTATGGATACATTACTGTACAGTTGAATTGCAATGTTTAAAGCTTGTTAAACAAATACACACTTAAATCATTTGACATACTCCACACTTGTATGTTTTAAAAGTGTGTTTATTGCAGTGCTATGAAGAAAAGGGGGAAGTGCTATGGGCTGGGGTGATGATGGAGGAAAGTCCAGGTTAGAGTCCAGTCTATTTGTAGCACAGGTGCATTGTCCAAGGGTGCATAGGAAAAGGAGCAATGGCAGTTCAAGGAGGACAGGGTGACAGAGTGGGACATAAGGGTGACAATCAAGAGAGTCTTATTTCCTGGCGGGGGTCTTGGCAATAGTCTCTGGCTTCTGCCTGAATCGCAGGGAACATTTGCGCGGTGGTTCTCCTTCTGCAGGGGGAGGGGTGCTGGTGGCCTATTGGTCCTATGGCAGGGCCTCCTGACCACTAGCGGCAGCAGAGGTGGAGGGCTGTTCAGTGTTCTGGCTAGTGTCAGGGGCCCGCTGGTGTGCCACTGCCTCCCTCATACTGTTGGCCATGTCTGCCAGCACCCCTACAATGGAGACCAGGGTGGTATTACTGGACTTCAAGTCCTACCTAATCCCCAGGTACAGTCCCTCCTGCAGACACATGTTATCCTGCATCTTGTACAGGATGTGGCCCAGGGTATCCTGGGAATGTTGGTATGCTCCCAGGATCGCGGTGAGTGCGTCCTGGAGAGACGGTTCCCTGGGCCTGTCCTCCCCCTGGTGCACAGCCCTCATGTCCTGGGGTCCCTGTAGTGGTAGACACACTGCTGATTGATGTGTCCTGGGGGAAGATGTATGGGCCCACTGGGTGGGTGCAGTGGTGGTGTTTCCTGAGGGGGGAGGCTCTGTGGTGGTGTGACTGGGTAACCGACTGTCCAGAGGTCCCTGATAGGCCAGGTTGGTCATCCAGATCCAGGCAACCAAAGCTGCTGTTGTTATTGTGGGCCTCTTCTGTGGGGGGACTGGATGTTGCTGGCACCTCTTCTCCGGTGACATTGGCTGGGATACCTGTGGGGATGTAAATGTAGTGTTATTGTTTCTGTGTGTGACATATTGTGCATGGGTTGGTTGCCCTCTATGGTTGTTATTGCCCTGGCAGCTGTGCCTTGTGTGAGATGTTATTTGGTGGGATAGCTGTTTGTCTCTAGTGTGCATGCTGTAGTGATAGGTTTTCATGTAAGTCTGTGCGTGATGTCCATGCATTGGTATGGCATGCAGTGCTTGGCATTGGGATGAGTGGGTTGTGATGGTGAGGTGTGTGGGAGGTGGTGGAGTGATGGGAGTGAGGGTGGAGGTATGTAATGCATGCAGGTAGGGGGTCGATAGTAATGGAGAGTTGACTTACCAGAGTCCAGTCCTCCTGCTACTCCTGCCAGGCCCTCAGGATGCATGATCACCAAGACTTGCTCCTCCTGCGTTATTAGCTGTGGGGGAGGAGGTGGGGTCCACCTCCAGTCCTCTGTACTGCGAGCTGGTGTCTTGCTGCAATGGAACGTACCTTCCCCCGTAGGTCGTTCCACCTCTTCCTGATGTTGTCCATTGTTCTGAGGTGCTGTCCCACGCTGTTGACCCTGTGCACGATCCTCCACCACAGCTCCATCTTCCTAGCAATGGATATCTGCTGCACCTGTGATCCAAATAGCTGTGGCTCTACCCGGATGATTTCCTCCACCATGACCCTTAGCTCCTCCTCAGAGAATCTGGGGTGTCGTTGTGGTACCATGGGTATAGTGTGAGTGGTGTGGGTGAGGATGTGTAGGGCGATGTGTGGGGTTGTGTGATGTAAGGTGCGTGGGCGGTGTAAAGATGATGGTGGTATGTGGCTCTGGTTGTGTGAGTGCTCTTGCTGTCTCTCTCTGCTGGCAATTATTGGTAGTCGTAAAGGGTTGTGGGTAATGTGGGTGTGTGTTTTATAGTGGTGTGGGTGTGTGGGTGTGGTGTGTTTATGGGTGTCAGGTGTGGGTAGTTTGAATAATCCAATGTGGTGTTGTTTTGTTTGAGTGTGTGTATTTTGAGCGTGGTGGTATGTACCACCAATGGTTTACTGCCATTGAATGATTGCCGTGATGATTCGTGGGTAATAATGTTGTGGGTGTAGTTCTGTTGGCGTAACGGTGTAGGTTTTGATACCGACAGTTATTATCACTGACCTTTAGGCTGGCGGATTTGTGTCTGTGGCTGAATAGTGACGGATTGGTGTGTGTGTGTATGTCATAATATAGTTGGCGGATATGCGCTGGGCCGGCGGTATGTTGGCGGCAGTCAGCATGGCGGTAAGTGGGTTTTACCGCCAATGTCATAATGAGGGCTAATGTGTGTAAAATATGGCTAAAATAGCTATACAACAATAGGACTGGCATGCCTCAACCACCGTCTCACTTTCTACGTACCCAACAGACATCTCTGTTCTCCCAGCTTGCCCTTGCAGCTGTCCCTAAGATCCAGAAAAGGCCAGAAGGAGAAAGATTCTTCTCCTACCTAGCAGCCCGGATATGGAACGCACTACCTCTCAAGCTCAGGCAGACCACATCACTGAAGCACGTCAGGAAGGACCTCAAGACCTGGCTTTTCGATTGAGCTGCATGCCCACATACAGTACCTTGAGAGTCTATGGGTGATTAGCTGTGCTATACAGATCCTTGATTGATTGGTTGACACTCGAAAGAAACACAGGTTGGAGTTAAGGACACTCTGAAGGTTACATTCTAAACAAAGATTGGAATTACTGGCACTCCCACGTTTATTCTCAGAACACAGGTTGGAGTTAGGGACACTCTCAAGGATGCATTTGAAACAGAGGCTGGAATTACTGGTGCTTCCAAGGTTATACTCGGAACACTTAGTGGAGTTAGGGACACTCCCAAGGTTACATTTGAAACATAGTTAGGAATTACTGGCACTCCCAAGGTTATACTCGGAACACAGGGTGGAGTTGGGGATACTCTCAAAGTGATACTCGGAACACAGGCTTTGTTACAAGGTTCATACAACCATCAATAGCTCTTAGGAACATATTACTTGGAACTATTTCACACCAGAGAAACACAGTGCTCATTCTCTAGCCCTTGTGTAAAAATAGGTCAAACGCCAAGGTTTCAGGGAGGGCCCGGGACACAAACAGTCAAGGTGAGGTGAAGAAAATCAGGGAGAAGAAACTGGAGACTAGCCTATAGTCTTGAATATACCAATACTCTGGCCTGTATACTACTATAGGAGGATTAGTATGCACTAACCTGAAATCAAGTACTTAGCCTAAACAGCTGTTTACCAATGATTTGCCCCAGTCTGGTGTGGAAAGACTGAAGAGTAGCAGTGCAAGAATGCAGCCTTGCTTCAAACCCCCTTTAGTGGTGATTTTGGCGGTAACAGTGTGTAACACAGTTTTTACACAAACCCAGGTACAGAGAGATTATGGTCCTTAGGAGATTTGAGGGAACACCCCACATAGTTAACTTTCTCTGTAGCGTGGGGATGGTATACTTTATCAAAGGCTGTGATGTAGTCAATGAAGCAGCAGAAGAACGGCAGCTGCTTACTTAGAGCTGCTTGATGGCTGAGAACAGCGAGTGTAGTGATGTTTTCTGTAGTTACCGCTGCTGCTCGGAAGCCCGTCTTAAAGAATGGGGGAATGTCATTGTCTAGAACCCAGGCTTCTAACAATGTGAGTAGTAATCTAAGCTTTAGTCTCAAGATCTAGTAGGGCAATTAAGAGATAGTTAGATGGCTTTGTTGGGTTTCCTTTCTTGAAAATGGGGCACAAGATGGATCCCCTCCCTGTGTCTGGAATTAGAGTATAGAAGAAGACTTGGTTGAAAAGGGGAATTAGGACCATTGCCCAGTCCTCCATGGTGCATCTAAAGAATCTGGCAGGTAGGCCATTGATCTGGGCCGAATTTGTAAGATTCTGCTGGTTCCATGTGTGCTTGGCAGACGACCCCCATTTATCCATGTGGAATGGTGCAGCTGGGTGGCCAGAATATAATGGTGCTACATAGCTCATCCAGACTACTTCCAAAATCCCATTGCCCTTAGTTGAGTTTGGGCCTTTTAGTTTATTAATATAACTCAAGAAGCAGGCTAAGCTTCTTTCCTGGAGCATTTGATGTATTTTTAGCCATTCCATTTCTTCTGAGGCTGTCTTTGCTTCCCACACTAGTTTTTTGCTCCATTGCAGTTTTAACAGTAAGCTTAAGCTTGTAATGATGCAAGGGCCTTCATAGCATTCTCCATGAGGTGACAATGGCCTTGTTGTGAAACTGATTGGGATGCTCCTTCCCTGTTCCCTTCAAGGGTTGCATGAGATCCCCAAATGCTAGTAAAGTGGCCATTACCTCCATAGTCTGTCTGACCCACATGGTTTGAATATCTCACTGAGTGTTGGGGTCCATGATCGCCTTGCAAAACCACTTGGTCACCATTGAGGTGTCTGTGGAACTCATTTACTCCTCCTGACTAGTTTCTTGATTTGGCTAGTGTGGAGGTCCCCACTGCCTGATGCTTAGTCCCCATGGGTACTCCTAAATTCACTGAAAAGGTCAGAGTATTCTGATAACTTTCACCCCTGTTAAGGATCTCAACGTTGATAAGATGGTTCTCTAGAAATTCAGAAAGGAAAATGTAGTCAAATGTTGAAATTTCTGTTAATGTACAGAGAAATTAATAATGGGGAAATTCGACTTTAAATACTGAAACTAATTTGTAAATGCTAAGAACCTTGTTTATTTTTCCTTGTTCTTTGACATTTCAGCTGTCCGTGGTGGTGTTTCCCAAGTCCCTAATGTTAAAGTCCCCAGTCAACAGAACTTCGTATGAGGTGTGTTCCTAAAGGATGGCTTTAAGGCAATTGAGAAGATCATTGGTTGCTCAATGTTTCAGGCCTTTCTGTGAATTATCAGTTTATCAGTTTATCAGGAGTAAGGAGAAATTTTTATGGTGAATTGTTAGCAAAGAGATTATTGCCAGTTGCAGAGCCAGGGAGAGCAACAGCAATCTTGGCAGCTTGCTTAACAAAAATCGGAGGGGTGGGTGAATAATTCTGCTTCACCGGCGGAGTTCACAGAGCGCACAGTGAAGAAAAACTCAGGGAAGTGACACGTAGCAGAGTTTTTTCTTTTGCTGGCACTCCCCAACATTAAGTTGGCTAGCGCTAGCAAGAGAAATACATAGGTTGGCAAGTCTGAGTGAGATTTCTGAATGTGAGCGGTTGGGGTAGGCAATGAGAAAGATGCTGCCCACGTTGAGGAAGCTGCCGCTCAAGTAGAAAATCAGCTTGAGTGGCAGAAAGAAGTTAGCACACTCTGGCATTCCGCTTGATGCCTTTTGCTCTGATTTTGCAGCACAGGAGAAGCCCTCGCACTGAAAATCAGTGTGAACAGCACAACTTACTTAAACTTTACCACTCCAGGCACTCCACGTAAAGCAGCAGAGATTTTTTAGCACTTCACAGAGTTCCAAGAAGCAGAACTCCACAAATTCCTGATGGCTGGGCTTTGACTATTGGAAGTAGGAGTGGGCTGTTTTATTAAGTGGTGAGACCACTGTTCAATTCCAAGAGGGGTTGAGATTAATGCATCTGAGGAGGAGTTGTCATCTGGGTTGGCCATGGGGGTTCTGTTCAAGGGCGGTGCACTTCTGTTTTTTCATAGGACACAGTTTATGTTCTTGACGCTGTGGGTAGGGAACCATAATATTTGTGGAAGAGAACATCATTTGTTGATCGGTGGGGAACACAAGCAGGAATGGTCCGCCCCTGCCCCCTCGACGACATTTTCTGAGGAACTTAGACTCTCATTATGACTTTGGTGGTAAATGCCGCTCACCTCCGCAGTGACGGCCGCCAACATACTGCCACAGTGGCGAATATCCGTTCACCATATTATGACACACACACACACACACACACACACTCCAAACCGACAAAATACTGCCATGTACACAAATCTGCCAGCCCAAAGGTCAGTGCTAAAGTGGCAGTACGAACAGCCATACCGTTACGCCAACAAAACAATGCCCACCACATTATGACCCACGAATCACCATAGCGGACATTCAACAACGGTAAACCATTGGTGGTACACACCGGCGCGCTCAGAATGGCCACCCAAATACAAAACAACACAACATTGGCCAATACCAGAAACACACACCTGACACTCATACACACACCAACACCACTATAAAACACACACCCATATTACACACCACCCTTTACAAATGCCAAAAAGCACCACAAGACTAACAAGAAGACCACTGAAACAACTACACACACACCACAAACACCCATCCATCCATCACGTACCCCACATCCCACACCCCACAACATCACTTAACACCCTCTGTACAACACACACCACACAACACCCATGTCCCCACTAAGGCACCCCCGTTTCATGATGAGGAGTTGCAGGTCATGGTGGAGGAAATAGTCAGGGTAGAGCCACAGCTGTTTGAAGCACAGGTACAGCAGATATCCATTGTCAGGAAGATGGAGCTATGGAGGAGAATCGTGGACAGGGTCAACACCGTGGGACAGCATCCAAGAACAAGGGACAACATCAGGAAGAGGTGGAACGACCTACGGGGGAAGGTATGTTCCATGGCAGCAAGGCACCAGCTCGCCATCCAGAGGACTGGCGGTGGACCCCCACCTCCTCCCCCACAGCTGACAGCATGGGAGGAGCAAGTCTTCACAATACTGCATCCTGAGGGACTCACTGTAGTTGCCAGAGGACTGGACACTGCTGAGTCAATATTTACTACTTATCACCCCCCGTATCTGCATGCCATCTCACCCCCTCACCCTCACTCCCATCACTCCACTCCATCCCACACACAGCACCTACACATCTGACTAACCCCAATGCCAAGCCCTGCATGCTATACCAATGCATGGACAGCCCTCCCAGCTCTGCATAGACACCCATCACCAAAGCATGCACAGCACGGAAAACTAACAATCCCACAATGCATCACCATACACAAACAAAGGTGGCAAGGCAACAGCAACAATAGAGGGGAAGCAAGGGATGTACAATATGTCACAGACATGAAGTGTAATACATCACTTACATCCCCACAGGTGTCCCAGCCAATCTCAGTGGCGAGGAAGTGCCACGACTAACCAGTCCCCAAACAGAAGATGCCCCCAGTGATGACAGTAAATCTAGACTTCAGGATCTGGATGAACTACCTGGCCCATCAGGGACCACTGATCAGTCAGCCATCCCAGCCCACTCACAGTCCACCACAGAGCCTTCCCCCTCAGTATCCAACACCACACATCCACCCAGCGTAGTCACACCTCTGTCCCCAGGACACATCAATCAGCAGTGTGCCCACCTGTACAGGGACCCCAGTCCACACCTCACACCCAAGACAATCATAGACCAGGGGTCAGTGGCAGTGCACAAACCATTCAGGGAACAGAGGCACAGGGAAACAGGGACACTGGGAGGACCTCTGAGCAACAGGGGGAGGACAGGCCCAGGGAACCGACTCTCCAGGAGGTACTCACTAATGTCCTGGGAGCTTACCAACAATCCCAGGGCAAGATGGGCCAGATCCTTACCAACATGTAGGAGAACATGCGGCTGCAGGAGGTACAATATCATGAGATCAGGGAGGATTTACAGGCCCTCAACACCACCATGGTCTCCATAGCAGGGGTACTGGCAGACATGGCCAACATCATGAGGGAATGGACAGTACACCAGCGAGCCCCTACCACTAGACAGTCTACTGACCAGCCCACCACTTCCGCTGCAGCTAGAGGGCAGGAGGCCATGCCACAGGGCTCACAAGCCACCAGCACCCCTCCTCCTGCAGAAGGTGATCCACCCCGCAAACGTTCCCTGTGACCCAGACAGAAGCTGGAGACACCTGCCAAGACTAAGACCACCACCAGGAAATGAGACCCTCCTGAATGTCCCATTTGTGTCCCACTGTGTCACCTTGTCCACTTTGAACTGCCATTGCTCCCCTTCCTAAGGCCCCTTGGACACTGGACCTGTGCTACAAACAGACCGGAATAATACCCTGGATTTCCTCAACCATCACCCCATTCCGTTGCACTTTTCCATCAATAATTTGCACTACAATAAACCCCCTTGAACACAACCTAAGTGAAAGTGTTTTATGTGATGAAAATGTGCATATATGGAAACAGTTACATCATGTGCAAATGATCTGAACACTGTGATTGCATACATTTTATGACCTGTATCTGCCTGTAGTCACCACATCAGTAGACTGTTGTCATATCACCAACATCTGCAAAATGAGAAGCCATAGGGGACAGTAAGTAGAGATGCCAATGAAGTAAATGCCATCCTGCTACAGCCGCACAGAAAACGTAAGTAATCAGAGGAATGGTCAGTTCCACTGTCTCACCTGTGTGTCCTTGGAAGTATTGACGAATAACTGATGTTCTGTTGTCCACATCCTCATCCTCTGCCTCCTCATCGTCACTGTCCTCAGGGTCCACTGCTGCCACAGGGGCATTTCCAGTCTCCTCCTCCTGCAAATAAGGCACATGTCGTCTGAGGGCCAGGTTGTGAAACATGCAGCATGCCACTGCTATCTGGCAGATCTTCTCAGGTGAGTAGCACAGGGATCCACCTGTCAGATGGAGGCACCTGAACCCGGCCTTCTGGAGGCCGAAGGCCCCTTCAATAATTTGCCTGGTTCACTCATGTGCATCATTATAACGATTCTCAGCTCCTGTCCTGGCATTCCTCCCAGGGGTCAGGAGCCACAATAGGTTTGGGTAGCCAGAGTCACCTGCAAGTATTGAGGGACAAACATTAGCCTTACACAATGGTATAAGGTTTACACCAGAAGGCATACACTGACAATACATTGGGTGGGGAGTCAGGCTCACCAATTTGCTACACCCTGTGCCTCTGTATTTGTGCCATCACATTTGGAATGCTGCTATTTCTCAGGACGAAGGCATCATGCACCGACCCTGGATACTTGGCAGTGACGTGGGAGATGTACTGGTCAGCCAGACACACCATTTGCACATTGAGTGAGTGGAAACTCTTCCGATTCCTGAATACTTGTTCATTCTGGTGGGGGAAGACAAACGCAACATGCGTACAGTCAATCGCCCCAATAATGTTGGGTGCACGTCCCATTGCATAGATTCCAGCCTTCACAGTGGCAAAATCTTCCACCTGGGGGAAAGCAATGTAGCTGCACATGTGTTTCACCAGGGGGGACAAAACACTTGCCAGGACGATTGAAAACATTGGCTGTGACATTCCTGCTGCTAAGCCCACTGTCACTTGGAAAGAGCTAGTTGCCAGGGAAATGGAGCACAG
Source organism: Pleurodeles waltl (assembly GCF_031143425.1). Taxonomy (NCBI): domain Eukaryota; kingdom Metazoa; phylum Chordata; class Amphibia; order Caudata; family Salamandridae; genus Pleurodeles; species Pleurodeles waltl. The sequence continues at coordinate 146,075,880 of NC_090441.1, read as the reverse complement.
ATAGAACCTGCACAAGAGGGGAGATTCCAGTGGGATGACGGATATCAGATATCAGATCAGGCTCCAATTGAGCACACAGTTCTGTGATTGTTTCCCTCTCCAGCCTAAAGGTGAGTATTATGTGCCTGTCTTCCAGTGTAGCCAAGTCCACAAGTGGTCTGTACACAGGGTCTTCTCTCCATCCTCCAATGGTAGGTAACTAAGGAACACAAGAGTGAATAGGCTGTCACAATTTGAACAATGGAACCTCAGTGTACATACAACAGTAATGTGATGGGACATTGGTAATGGCAATGTGTTCATAGGGGTGGGAGAGCTTGGTGGATGGGGTCCTACCCCAGTATGGGCTGCTGTATGGGCCTCCAGACCAACAGGTGGGTCCACCTTGGGCACGAGGCATGCAATAAGGTTGCATGGAGATGTGTGTGCAAGCATCGTGTCATTTGAGGGGGTTGTATGCCTGGTGGTGGTGTACATGGTGGGCACTGGGTGATGTGTGTGCCAATGGGGATCGAAGGGGATTTGTGGGCCATAGGTGGAACAGGCTGGATTGTCTGGTTAATGGTGTCCTCCTGTCTGTGTTTCCTACGCAGGACGGCGTCCATCAGAAGAAGGGATTGTGGCATGCCATTGCCAAGGACGTGCGGACCCTGGGGGTCTACAGCAGGCGGAGCACTCTCTAGGCAGAGGTGGGAGGACCTGAGATGCTGGGCCCGGAAGACCGCAGAGGCCCAGCTGGAGATGGCCTCCCAATGAGGGTGGGGTGCCCATCGGAACCTGACAGCCTGATGGCCTGCATACTGATGGTGGCCTACACAGAGCTGGATGTGCACTTGAGGGCTTCACAGCAGCCACAAGGGGGTGAGTACAGTGTGTGTTACAACTATGATTGGTAGGCGGCATGTCAGTTAGTGGGTGCCCCTAATGCCAGCTCAGAGAATGCAGCGTGATCCAGCTCAAAAGTAATGGTTGTATTGCTAAATCTGGTAACCTAGCTAGGTTGCATTCCATGTCAGACAGGGCTTAGTGACTCCCAGGAGGGGTGCAAATGGTGGTGTTTTGCTCACATCTTGCTGTGGTACCTAGCAAATGTAATGCCAGTGTGATGCATGGTGCTCAATCCTGATCCCAGTGTGTGACGGTAATGTGTATGCCATCTGTGGTGTTGGTGCTGTAATTGACCCAGTGCTCCATTTCTCTCTCCCCCCCTTTTTTCTTCTGCCATCCTGTTCATGTGTGCATTAGCATCATCTGGTGGAGGAGCAGAGGCACCGGTGACAGAGGGAGCTGCATCCCTCAGGACCCAGAGTCCACCAACACCGAGGGGACCAATGGGACGGAGTGTGAGGCGAGCACCACGGCGGAGACAGGAGGTGACAACACTGACTCAGATATTTCCGCCGATACCTCTGGAATCATCCCAGCTACAGGTACAGCTGCCACCCCTGTACCAGCACCGCCCTCCCAGTAGCCCCTCACCGAGTTGCCTGTGCCCACTCACCCAGGAGGGTGGGCATCTCCTTCGCCCCAGACACCTCAGACCCTGCCCCAGTGAACCCTGCTGCCCTGAGTGAGGAGGCTATGGACCTTCTGAGATCTATCTCTGTAGGGCAGTCAACTATTGTGAATGCCATCCAGGGGCAGGCATCCCAGATGCAGCAATGCAATGCATTCCTGGAGGGCATTCACAGTGTATTGGTGGCCCAGCAGAGATCGTTCCAGGCTTTGATCTCCTCTCTGATGGCAGCCATTGTCCCTGTTCCTACCATCCCCGCTCCAACTACCACTTCCCAGTCCCAGTCTCGTCAACCCCAACCCATACCATGCACACATACAGACAAGCATGGACACAAAACATCACACAAGAGTGGCACATACAAACACAGGCAGCACACTTCAGGTCTCAAGCACTCACACAAACAAAAGACAGTTGCACACACAACAACATCCACTGCCTCCACTGTCTCCCTCTCCTCCTCCCTCACTGTCAAATCCACACTCACACCTGCATGCCCTGCATCACAGCCACCACCACCATCACTACATCAAGCAGCACACACACCTCACTTGCAGACACCTCCACAACATCCATCCATGTGTCCCCTTGTCCTCTCCCACTCTGTCTGCCCCCCCTCCTATGAGACATAAACGCACACACTCAGACACCCAATATCCATCCACCTCACATCAGCACACTGCGCATGCACCTGTACCAAACGTCAGCAGACATACACCTCCAACAACCACTCCGTCAAACTCCACTACCACCTCTCCTCCCTCATCGCACCCCACCTTCCTTAAGAAGCTTTTCCTTTCCCAACTTGACCTTTTCCTTCCCTTCTTCCCCCCATTCTGCCCGTAAGAGCAGGGTCACAACAATCCAGACCAGCACCTCAGCCAAACAGTCCATGGGGAGAGTGGAGGCACCTTCATGCCGTGGAGGCAGGAAAGGAAAGGAAAGGATCCCACTCCACCACCCAAGAGAGGAAGAGCTGGAAAACGGCAACCCACACCTCCAGTTGGGACACAGCAGCCCTCACCTCCAGCTGGGACACACCAGCTCTCACCTCCAGCTGGGACACAGCAGCCCTCAACTTCAGCTGGGACACACCAGCCCACACCTCCTGCTAGGACACAGCAGCCCTCACCTCCAGCTGGAAAACAGCAGCCCTCACCTCCAGCTGGGACACAGCAGCCCTCACCTTCAGCAGAGGACATGTAGGCCACCCTCCAGAGACTGTTGTACATGGAGCCCCCTCCAAAACCAGTGGGCAAGTCCCCCAACTCAGAGACTGTGATCTTGCACTCCCCAGCTAATTATAATGGGCATGGAGCCCCCTCCAGAACAAGTGGGCGTGTTCCCCACTTCAGCTGAGGTGCCCCCAGACCCCATTCCCCCTGAGGTGCCTGGCCATTCACAAAATGATGTCCCTACACAGTGAAGTGCTGATTACGTCAGGGAACGAGTTGGACCTTGGACTGTGCCCTGTGGCCATGTAGGCCTTTTGTACTTTGGACTGGCCATTGGCCCTTTCGGAACAATGAATCAATTATTTTTGTTCATATGGACAATCTGGTGGTTGTTGGCCTACAATTACAATATCAGTACTGCTTAACTGTTGTCCTTGCGTTATTATTCTGTGTGTCCTGTGACATTTTCTTTCCTCTGCAGCTGGTTGTGTGCATGGTTTATGTGTGAATAGTGTGTGTTGTGCATGTGTGTGTCACTTTCCTTTTCCCCCCTCCCTCCCTTGTGTGCTAGGCGGCTGTACTCACCGTTGTCGTCTTCGTCGGCGTTGGTGTTCCAGTTGGAGCATGACGTAGAAGAGCATCAGGAAGACTTGTAGTTCTGGTTTCATGGCTGCGGTGGTCTTCTCTGTGTCCCTGATAGTGAGTCTTTCATTTTCTGAACTGTTTCTGCCAGGCTTTTGATGGCTGTAGGTGGCTATTGCCGTAGTCAGTGGTGTTAACACCTTGGTGGTGTGGTACATTGGCTGTCTATGGGATTTATCACCGCAATAGTCATAATTTGGTGGTAATTACCGCCAGCCACTTGGTGGTATTACTGCCACTTTAACAGTCACCACCAATGTCATAATGACCACCCTGGTCTGCAGCCTAAATTCATATTTTGCGATTGCCATAAAAAGGCCCTGGCCAAGATGTCTTCCTTGAAAGTGTTGGAGGACAAAGAGACCTGAGAGGTGCTAGGGAGCCCTGTTGAGGGAGAGACTGATGCCCCTGGCCAAATAGGGCTGGTAGATCTGTGATTGAGCTCTTTTCTTAATATAGCAGTTTGTGCCAGTGATGCTTCAATTTGGGATTCGATTTGGGGTTCCAGGGTGGCAAGAAAATGGTTTGATAGGTCACCCAGTTCTTTGTCCGATATGGTTTCCCTCCTAAGCTTTTTTGTAGGGAACTGTGTGAAATTAGCCTCTGGCATGTATTTTGGTGACTCGATCGATTATGGGGCTGTCTGGGACAGCGGGGCAGTCCTGCTGTTGTGCACTTGTGTGGTCACCATTGTCATGGGTTCAATTTAGTATCTTGCTTGGGCACATATATTTTTTCTTATCTTAGGCTGCGGCCTGTCCCCTTTTACCTAGATAATATGCTCTATTCTCATTTATTCAGTTAATTCATTTTAGAATAGCTTGATTTTCAGCGGAGAAGTTTTATTTTTCCTAATCAGCTGCTATTCTGCATGAGCATTGTTATTATTATTATGCACAACATTTCTCATGATGTTCCTGACCCATGGTTGACAAGGAGCAGTACAAGACCAACACAAGATAATGTTTGTCATTGTTGCCGCAAAAGCACGCACACGGTCTAACCCTTAGGCACATGCCCACATCAGGCCTATTTCGCAGAACAAAACCATGCTTTTCTATAAAACACCATGAAGACCAAAAGGGGGTTGAGAGGGGTCTTTCTGATTAAGATTTCCATCAATGCTACATACCATTTTTCAGTGAGACCTCAGCCTTGTCTCTACAAGCCAGGTACGGAGATGAAGGGCAGAACATCATTGTAAGGTAATGGGGTGGGATGGGATTGACTGAGTGTGGACAGATTAGGCTATCATGCGGCCCCCCTCTCCAGTCTATTTCGTCCCTGGGAACCTCCACATCCCTGGAACCAGGCTCATGTAATTTAAGGGGGGGTGCATGGCCCCCCTTTCGGGATGTTTACGACTCCAGGGACTGTCACTTCCCCGAGGAAAGCTACATTTTCTAAATGGGAGGGGTGCCACGCGGCCCCCTTCCGGGGCCATTTTCAGGATTTATCAGGATTTGTAAAGCATGGCTAATCATCCGACAGGGTATCCAGGAGCTTGCAGGTCCCAGAGAAAAAAGTGAAAATTAGGGAAAAGCAAGGAGAAGACCCACAAAAGGGGGGAGGGGAATAAGGAGAAATTAGTGAAAATTAAGGAAAATCAGTGCGAAGTCATACAAAAGAACAGGAAAAAAAGCAAGGAGAAAGTAGTCAAATGTGGTACAAGCAAGGAAAAGGCACATAAACATGAAAACAGTGGAAAAAGCAAGGAGAAAGCAGGTAAGACGAGGGAAAAGCAAGGAGAAGATACTCAAAAAATGGGGGAAAGGTCAAGGAGAAACTAATGAAAATGACTGAAAAGCAAGGAGATGGCGCACAAAAAATCAGGGAAAAGAGCAAGGAAAAAGCAGTGACTATGAGGGACAAGCATGAAGAAGGCCCACAAAAATGAGGGACAATGCAAGGGGAAAGCAGGGAAAACGAAGGAAAAGCAAAGACAAGACAAACAAAAATGGGGGAAGCATGGAGAAAGCAGTGAAAATGAGGGAAAAGCAAAGAGAATGTACTCAAAATGGGAAAAAGGAGGAGAAAGTAGTTATAATGAGGGAAAGCAAGGAGTGAGCACAGAAATGATGAGGAAAAAGCAAGGATTAAGCAGTGAAAATTAGGGAAAGCAAGGAGAGGGCACAAACAAAATGAGGGGAAAAGCAAGGAGAAAGCAGTGAGCCTGAGGGAAACTCAAGGAAAAGTCACTGAAAAAACAGGGAAAAAAGCAAGGAGAAGACAGGAGCAAGAGTGATGCAGCAGCACAGTGAGAGCAGGGCATTTAAAAAAAAAAATTGCTAGGGTTCGCGGATCCACCACAATTTCATGGCAAAATAAAACAAAAATTAAACAAAAATATTTTCGACCTCCGGTGTGGTCCCTGTGGATCTCCATCGCCAGTTCTAGGGGGTCAGGGTATTCCTACCCTACCCAGTTCTGTTTTTTTTATTTTTACTTTTTTCTTGGCCCTTGGCTGAATTTGAGTCCCAGGGTGGCTGCTAACACTTCCTGGTTGAAGTGCTGGCAGCCAATCATATCCCAGCATGTCATGCCATTCTGAGTGGGTAGTTATAATTAGGACCTAGTTTCCATATGGAAAGTGCTTTTTGTTTTGCCAATAATTTTTGGCATCGATTGACAAATCTTCACGAAATTTTCAAAACGTATACAACAGTCAGTTCAGCTGCTGACTTGACAGTTTTGGGGCGGAGAAAAAGGGGGGTCCCTAAATGTGTTTCCCCATGAATTTTCCCATAGGGTCTTTAGACACGCTTACAGTCTGAATCGCTAAACAGAATAGCACCAAATGTGTCAGAAAGCTAGATCCTGATGCACAGATTATGCTTTTTCTGATTTGGTATAAATCTGTTTAGTATTTTTGGAGATTTCAAAGGCTAAAACATATAGATATCTAGGGACTCAGAGGATCTGCAGACATCTGAACTGAAGGAACAGAAGTGAAGGAGACCCAGACCTTTCTAAAAGATACAACAGAAGTCCTTAATCTTATCAATCAGATCAATGCTACTGATCAAGTATATGTTTTGATAAGTTTGGATGTGGAGTCTCTCCATACAAACATACCTCAGGAAGCCACCCTTCAGGTCGCTGAGGACTTACTGACCAGCAAGATATCAACATCCCGACTCCTATATCTTTTATCATGCAATGTGCATCCTTGGCCCTGGCTGAGAACTATTTTAAGTTTGAAGACCAACTTTATCATCAAATACGTGGGACTTTGATGGGAAGCACCTTCGCTCCTAGCTTGGCCTGCCTCTACATGTATCATTTTGAGGAACTATTCATACTCAATGACTTCAATCCATTTAAGAACAACATCAAACTGTGCCGCCGATGTATCGATGATATCCTTATTATCTGGCATGGTCCCACTCAATTGGTGGGTGACTTTACCACCTGGGATAACGGTCTTGTCCCTTTCTTAAGGTTCACTTCAATTGTCTCTACTACTCAACTTTCATTCCTTGACGTTTTGATCACCATCCGTCATGGCAAGTTGTAGACAACTACCTACCAGAAGAGAACTGACCGTAATAACATGCTTCTATACGAAAGCCATCACCCAAAATCGTTACGGGATAATCTACATTATGGTCAGTTCCTAAGACTCCGCCGCAATTGTAGTAACATCACCAGCTTTGAGACACAAGCAGAAAATGTATCTCACAAATTACACGACAGACATTACCCTCTTCAGATAATCAATTCTGCCCGTAAACGAGCTTGTAATAACAATAGAGAGGCACTATTAACATCAGTACCTAACCACTCAGACCACCGACTGACGTGTGTTTCCACTTACACCTCTCTGTCCAATACTATCAAGAAACTGATTAATAAACGATGGTACAGCCTTTGCAGTGGCAGTGAGGTCATTCCAAAACCTTGGTTTGCTTTCAAACGGACTAGAAATATTAAAGACCTAATAGTCCATACTCGCCCCAGCGTTTCAAATTCAGAAATTAGACAAACTACCTTGTGGCAACTCCCACCAGTACAAGGTCATCACCCATGTGGGAGCTGTAACATATGTTCTTTGACCTCATGGACCGAGTTTCTGGACTTACACGATGGCACCTTTTTAAACACACCAATTGCAACACCCGTAACTGCATTTATATGATTACTTGTCCTTGTCAGGCACGTTATGTAGGGGTGACTACAAGACGAGTGAAGGTTAGGATTAATGAACACTGTAGTAATATCAGATGTGGACGGATGACTACCAAATTGAGTGTTCACTTCATTGAGATTAACCATACCCACAATGATATACAGTGGGTTGTATTAGAGGCCCCCTATTGCCTGACTATTGGCTCTCAGAGTCTCTTTGAAAGAGAGCAACGTTGGGTTTTCAAGTTGGGGACCCATACTAATGGGTTAAATGATGACATTCCATGGATGAGCTTTTTCACCGGCTCTTGACCATCCCCTTCAAAGATCATTATATCCATTTTTTTATCTTTTTTGTATTAATAGACACCACTAACTTTTTGACGTGCCTTTACTTCAGTTTATGTCACCCTTGGGCCTTTAATTCCAATTTTGTTTACCCCAAAGGGCACCTGAGGTATCTATCTATATATTTCTTCACTTTGGGCTCCTTGTGACAGTTCTGTTGTGGATGAACCTTATTCTAGGTCTTCTTATACATTTTTTGAGTAAGGTTTGCTCAAGAACGTTTTTCTTTATTTTTTTCACCAAGACTCGGCTTTTAAACTCTGTTACTTTCAGTTTTTTTGGCAAAAGTGTCTTCGGCGATCGATCGCACGCCCACATGAGTCCTCTGTCTATTTCTGCAGATGCGCAGGACTACCATAGAGTGAATGATTCTCTTCCCCGGCGCCATTATTTTGATTGGTCCCTGCTGCACATTCTGACCTTTTTACCTGACTCCGCCACACATCCCATCTAACTTCCGGCACAGCAGCCATCGGGTAGGTCTCCGGCGATGGAATACGCTGAATATGTGACTGGTGAACACCATGTGGATGTAATGTCGCTTTGCCTCTTGTGTCCCTTTTTTTCTTGAGCAATTACTGTGTTAATGGTTTCAGTTACGATTCGGTTGGTTGATTCAAATAGAGTCTTTTGGCTCCGGGAGTACTGAGCTCCTCTTCCACGCTACTGACTTATTGCCCCTTACATGTGAGGACTTATTTTGGGTATCAGATGCACTTGCACATTTCTGTTGTAACCATTTTTCTAGTGTGTGCTAATAGTGTTTAACAGTACATTGGGCAGTATCTTATTGGGCACCTTTTGAGCCCCCTCCAACCACTTAGCTTGTTGAATATCGCTGCCCCAGACCCTAGAGTGTTGAAGAGTGTTCTTTAGTCTCCATATATTCTTTATCTTTTTCCAAAGATCTGCTTTAGAATTTGTAGCAGATAATTGCTATGTACCATACGAGTACTAATGCTTTTTTGTGTATAATAACTTTTGATGTTCCTATGATTCACACAGAGCGATGCTAGTCCAATGGTCCGCACTTTCCCAAGGAACTCAATCTCTAATATAGGAGGGTAAGGAGTATTTGACTGTCAACTGTTTCACATTCTGCATGGCAGCATGTTAACACAGAGTGTCACTAATTTATATTGCATTTATAACATATTTTGCATTTTTTCGGCACAGGTTCAAACCTATTTAGGCCATGAGTAGTGTAGCGTTTTCATGTACGTTACTTATTGATTTTTTTCTTTCTTTCGACCTAACTAGGGTATGTAGTGTAGCTTAGGAGATTTTTCTTTTGGTCCTGATGAACCGCTGCGCGATCCATATGGACCCTTAGTGCGCGAAACATGTTGATGTATAATAGCTAAAGGGAGTTTGTCCTTACTAACATGTTTGTGTATGAAGAGTGGTGGAACTTTATTCCTATTCCACTCTCTTGTGTTTTTAATATTGACCAAGAGCCTCACCGTCAATTAAAACTTATTGTTCCGAGGCCCTTGAGCTAATTTTAACCCTCTTTTTTCTCCTCCTCCTTTTTGAGGATAGGCTTAAATTTATCCCTACCTCCATCACGGCACACACTTTTATCAAGATCTCTGGCAAAGAGCTGCCTTGCGGGCCTGTCAGACATTGCAGCACCAGTCTGACGAGGAGCTGGCCCTATGATGAAGCATGACATCGGATGTGTGAGGGCTCTTGCTTCTAACTTTAGAAGTGTCATTTTGAACCTGTGCCTTTCTCTTTCTTCTTCCTTTTAGGAACAGTGTACTCTTTTGATTTATTTAGTATTTAGGGATGCTGTACACTGGACCTCATTCAATCTCCCTGTCCCCCTTGACTTTTGTTAGATATCTGAACTTCAACAAGGAAGTTTTGGAAGCCATTTTGGAACTCAACTCTAGTCCCAAAGAATAAACGCAAAAAATATTTGATGGCATATGAGGATGTTGTTTGGCCATGTGGATGGCAGCCATTTTGTGCATGCAGCTAATGTCCCTTTGCCATAGACTTGTACGTGTACTGTGTTTGCATTGCCTCCTCGCTCCTTATTGTTTTTTGACCATATGGCTGGCTGCCAGCCATTTTGTCCATCCAGCCAGTGTCCCTTGCCACAGGCTTGCATGTGTTCTTTGTTCTCCATGGTTCCTCTGTGCTCCTGTTGGTGTTTGACCATGTGGCTGGCTGGCATCCATTTTGTGCCTACACTGTGCAGCCAGTGAGTCTTTGACGTAAGCTTACATACAAACATTGTTAATTATTGATCATTTGTTTTTTAAGTTTCTATTTTTATTTTGTTTCTATTTTATTTTTACATTTTTATTGTTAATATTAATTTTTATGCCATTGTTTATTTCATTGTTTAATTTATGTTTTTTTATACTTTAATTTGTTCATATTTGTTTACTTTTTTATTTTTTATTTGGATTTTTTAATTTCTTTTCATTTTATTTTTTATATTTGAGTTTTTTTAATGATTTTTTAATTTATTTATTTTTTCCTTTTATTTTTTAATTTATTTTTTATTTTTATATTTTATTTTTTTATAATTTTTTATTTTACATTTTATTTAATTCTGCATTTTGCCTGT